>NC_047535.1:28130450-30530450 GCF_012275295.1 Melopsittacus undulatus
ACTTTCTCAGCCTGTCTTCATGGGGGAGTCGTAACAGTTAAGTGTTGGCATTGGAGGTCCTTTGTTTAAGCCAAGCAGTGGTTTGAAGAGATGCTTATGATGGAGAAGAAGTTTCAAGGTGAAACAGTAAGTGTTATCTTCTGCAGGAAAGGGGCAGGGAGGAAAGGGAGCAGAAAATACAGCTAATGAAGTAGATATCCTTGTGGAAAAAGAACTTATTGATACGATCTATGTTTTTTTTAAATCTGAAGATCACCATTAGAAACACATGCTTCCCATGCAAAGGTGCAATCCAGCATAAATTTGATGAAGACTATGGTCAGATCAATACTCATTTAGATAGTAAAAAGGTGTCATGGCCCTAAAAAGCTCTAAAACTACAACTGCTGTCAATAAGGAATGTCCATTTGCAGCCTCTTAGATTACATTCTTCTAGTACCTAATAGCAAAGCTGTTCAGAAATGCAATCTGTTAGGGAACTTCTGGTCTATATTATACTTGGCAGATGGGCTACTATGCTTGAACATGTGCATGCTCATTGTTTGTGCAAAAGCCTTCCTGGCTGAAGGGATTTCAGGATACAAAGTTCTTTCTCTTTTCCTTCTTCATACATGCATACAATACACTACTTGGAAACACACAGACACCATACCTTTGAAAGTGCTGGAACTCCTTTGCAATTAAGGCAGACATTCTCTACTCTAAACTCCTTGCTCTTCCTTTAAATCCTCTCTTCTCCCTTTCATCAAGATCATTACTTGCATCTGTATTTGCAGGGCTATCTAAGACAGGTGTCACATAGCTTTGCCCAGCTCCTTTTATTAACTGCCTCCAAAGCATGCCTCTGGCTAGGGGGCATGCCACCTTTTACTACAGTCCCTGCCAGTCAGTAGCAGTTTGTGTGTCACATGTACATACACAGCCCTAGCTAAGAACAGCAAGAATCCATGCTACCGTGCCCATCTCATTCAATTAATTGCTTCAATGGCAAGCCCCTGGCCAGCACAAATTTGGGTAACTCCAGTGTTAAATGACCCATGCAAGCATTTTCCACCTATATACTAAATCCATTTACTAAATCCATTTACTGGATTTACCACTCACCCATTTTCTGTCACTATACACCCCAGCCCTTGCCACTCATTTGAAGGTTAAATATCACTTCTACAAGCTTAGCTCCAGCTGCTGATCTCAGACTCTGCCTGTGTTCTGCAGCTAGACCATGCTAGGTGAGATACTGTTCTTCCCAGCTCTCAATACATTTTATTAGGTGGAAAGTATCATCATTAAGAAGCCAGATGGTATAAAATGTGCATTATGTCAAATTTATATTTTTGTAAATTTACCTACATCCCTTGTTTCACAATGCTCAGACAGCTGCAGCTTACACCAGGGATGCAATGACCAAGAACTTATCCTTGCACACCCTAAACAAAATACAAGACCAATGCCCACATAATGTGAATTAAGAACAGGCATGTCATAGGGAGAGAACATACTGCTGCAAGTTCATAGATATAGAAAATACTGACAGATATCTCTTCAGCAGAGCCCAAACTTCACAAAAATCAGTGGAGATCTGCAGCTGACATTAACTACATCAGGAATCCATCTTAGTCTGGCTTAACTGGTCTCGTACAGTCTTAACTGATTTTACCAAGTGAGAATGGCAACTCGTACACATCATTTCTAATTTCCTCATAATAATGATTAATCACTAAACTCTCCCTCCCTCAAAAGTTACCCAGTAATGAAAAAATGTCATGAAAAACAGGATTTAAAGTGTGTCTGATAAACAATTCAGCCTGAATTCCAGTGATCTGAATTCATAAAACATCAATTCAACCTCTACATTAGAGTCAGTCAAAGCCATCTGAAGATTCATGTCATAAATTTATGGGGCAGGAAGTCACATTTCAGAAAAGAATCAGTACTGGGAATATGCTGCTGGTCTGGCATGGGCGAGTTGGTGCTGTAATACAAACAGGCAGCTGCTAAGCAAGAACCCTCCATCCTAACAGTCACGAAAGCACACATGCTATCCTCCAAGTCAGGTACAAGATACACGACAAGCAGTTATCCTCCAGGTTCACAAAACTGCACAAAGCTCAAATAAACCCTGGCTACTCTTCATTTAAGAGTCACCCACACAGCCATGTGCACACAGCAGATTTATGCACCAGTTAAGCAACTGCTGTTCATTCTGGATGCAGGGTTCAGACCAACTACTGCCATATAGCTACATGCATTGGGAATGATACTATGATTTCTCTGGTTATCAGCCACATTTATGGAGCCGTAGTTATTGATCTAGCAAAGGTTACTGACACAGTTGACCACACATTTTTGTTACAACAATTTAAGTGTGACAGAGATTTTATTTTAGCTTGGTTTAGCAGCAATATAATTGGTCACTGGATATTATGGGGAAGCTGGCATTGCAAAAGCTCTGCTGTATCCTACGAAGAAAGGACATTCTATTCCCCCAGACTGTTGGTCTAGCATCTTTTCTGAGTGCAGCACATTCACTTGCCACAACCTCCATGATTCACCCGAAGAGTTTGCAATAGACACTGTCATTGATATTCTTTGATGGAAGCTGTCCACAGCTTCCAGCCTGGGCAGACAAAGACAACAATTTTAAGCACTGTCTCTGATTCTGAGCTACCTCAGGACTCTTAGGCCCCCTGCCTGATCTTCCAGGCTTTCCCTAAATGCCACAAGATTGCCCAGTGTTTAGTATTGCTGTCTCTCTAACCCTCATCCTAGCAGATATCTAACTCTCAGGCTTGGAGAGGGATGTGCAAAATCCCCTACAAACTTCAGTAAGCGTCCTTCCTTCAGGTGACAGCAGCCAATGTCAGTATGTACGTTGTTCTACAACAAGTACCCATGCAAAGTGAAAGAGTTGATTCTGCCAAAAAAGGGACATTCTGCTTTATTTACTGTGCTTCTCATCTACCTGCAGGAGCAGAGTAATAACCAAGAGAATCTCAGTTACAGAAAATCTGTGTAGTGTAACATGAGTTCCCAGGTAATAGAGCAGTTCTGGTCTTGGAAGACTTGCAAGCTGCATGCAGAGGGGAGAAGCCTTGGGAGGACCAGTACAGCTCCAGCATCCATCATAAAACACCAGAGGTCTGACTAAAGAACATGGCTTGGACTGACTACTCAGGCTGGAAATGGAAAGGAAGAAAAGGAGCAAATCTGTGAGTGGTTCTGGGCATCTCTTTATCCACAAGGCAAAGCGAGAACAGCACTTTATTTTCCTCAGTACTTAGCTCAACATTTGAAAAATTACTCTAATCAGCTCTTTCATTTCAGGGTCTTACCTGATCACGTACCAGAGCTAACGAGGAATTTATTCTGCTCCCAATAGAGCAGATATACTTGAGCTCTCAAGATTCCTCTGCCTGCAGCCCTGAAGTGTGAGAGATCAGCTGTAATACATAGGATGTGCTGAAGAGAGTTTTGTTCCTTAGGCACCCAAGTGTTTCTGGGTGCTGCAGGCAGAGGTGAGAGGCACATACCTCATTCTCTGCCTGTGACACACATCTGCTTTTTCCAAACACTAAACACTTCAGTCTAACTTAAATCACTGGCCTGCAAGCACAAACACATCAGTGAAAGGTAATTCTCTGTTAGCAGAGAATATACTTAGTATTTAAGATGATACAGTGCCTTCATATAATCTTTAACCCTATGATGACAGTATCCTGACAAGTATGCATAGCAGATTAAAGTGGAGGCTCAGCAAGAAATAGCATGGCATCACTAAACTGAGTGGTTAACTCATTATTTCCTGTGGGGTACAAACTAAGTTGGACTTCTGAGTGCTGAGACTGTGGCTCTGATTTGCTGCCCTCAAAATTCCTTAGCAGAAGTGATGAATTGTCCACAAAGCCCCTCACTGGAGGAAGGCAGAAAATGTTCCTCCACAAAGCCATGAATGCAGGCAGGTGACCTCTCTTATCCCAACAGATGCTAGAATCCATAGCACAGTTCCTTGATGAAACTTCAGACACATGGTTTTTTAAGGTGGCACAACACTAACGCGTGTGGCCAAACCCTCTTTTAAGCTTGTGTTTTCTCCTCAGGAGAATAGCTGCTTAAATGATTCTATACCCTTAGAGAAAGTCACTGCACTTTGCCCTGTATGTTTTGTTCCTATTCCAGTTCATCCAGGATGATATTTCCATACCTTATGTGAAACACTGAGGCTGATCTCCCTTTTACACTCTGATTATAGATACCGGAATGCATTCCCTGTATACTTAGAGACAAAATGGCTTAGGACTCATTCCAAAGTATATGTACTTACTGAAATGGGATCCAAAAATGGATAGAACTTGAGATCACACATTTATATTAATTTCAGTGCTCTCAAGATTAGAATTTTTAAAGTAAATCGTTCATTTACTTGGATCTGTTTCACATTAGAGAGGGTGGTTATACTCAGATTTTAAATCAATTTTGGAGTCTTTCTCTACTGAGGATTAAGCTTGGTGATTAAAGGGACTTCATGTAATTTCAAAGAAATTTTGCTTCCTGTTTCATTTACTATTTTATCAATTCAGTAGGAGAATTTTGCAGAGCCTCCGAGCTCAGCTCTTGAGGTCTAACACAACCATTTCTTGGGAGGCTGTTCTTTCCCCCCTTTTACACTGATAGAGGACTTTAGCAATGCTCTCTCTCCCCTTTGGCACTAACCTGCTGGAAGAAGCTCAACCTCCTCCTACCACCCCACTGATCTCACTAAACATATTTTGAAGAAAAGATCAGAAAGGTGAACAACCAGCACATCCCCATGGCTACTGTGGGTTATGCTCAGAGCTGCCAAAGAGAACAAATACAAATCACTGTCTATGCACAAAAGCCAAGAATAACTCACAGGCAGCACTGCTGGTGCCTTTAGAAAGCTTTTCACACAATAATGAAAATCCTGGATACCTCTAGAAAACATAAGAAAACAACAAACCAACTGTAAATTCCAGCTGCAAGCTACAGTGACTGTTATCAAAGTCTGTGTTACAGCCCCAGAAGCCCCAGCCTAAAAATCACATGAGAAAGGGCAGGGAAAGGCATCAGGGTCGCCAAAAGCATTTTCTACCCCAAGGCAGCAACAACATGTCTAGCCATTCCTCTGAAGTGTTCGTCTTGCCAGTTCAATAACTCTGTCCCCCTCACTCTGGGTCTGCACAGCCTAAAAGGACCAGTCCCTGCATCACAGCCGTTCATAGCTGAAAACAAGAACACCACAAGGCGGAATTTGTTCCTCCCTTCCTAACGGTGGGCAAGAGGGGTCTGCTCAAGTAGCCCCAAATACTTGACATAAGTAACTGTTCCAGCACTAGGGACAAAACTGTTCTTCTTCCAGTTAGATGAGAACCCAGAATGTAGCCCTGTGCACCAGACCTAGGCACTTTGTGTGCATTTAACGGCCTCCAACTTCAGCAGCATTCCCACAGCAGCCTGCCTGGGATCTAGGCTTAGTTCATAGGACACCGTCCCTTCAAGCACTTTACCAAAGCACAGTTTATAAATACAGAGCAGAGACTGGTAAAGGGAAATATAAGGAAATCTGGGAAGTCCCAGGGAGCAATTACGTAAGACTGGTCCAGAGAACAAAAGCTACAAAGAAGGCTTTTCCCCTAGCCAGAAGAGAACTGAAAATAGTTTGGTCTTATATGCAGAGGGTTGAGCCAACAGCCTTTAAAAACAAGAACATACATTTCTTCTAACCCTACACCTATGAGCTCTGTGATACATGGCCAGCAACTTCCCTAACCAAGGCCCTTCCCTTCCCCATCTCTTGGCTTTAACAAGAATTCTTCCAGGAAGGAAGTCTCCCAGTACACATCCCCTGTACTCCATCCCAGTGTCATGGGCTCAGCTGGGACCTCTGCTCCCTGTTCTCATGCAATGAATCCAAACAAAACCAAGATGAGCAGCAATTGCTTTTCACAGAATAGAGGCATTTTCTCTACACTGTGATAATAGTAATTTTCCACTTATTTTCTTGGCAATTTGCATAAAGATTAGATTTTGTTAATTATAAAATAAATATTCACAAACACCCAGCATTTTGTTTCATTTTCCCCTCAAAAAAAAAATCCTTTCAATGAAAAGTGGTGGATTTGGAGATATTCTTTGTCCTTCATTTTCACCAAGTGCACCTACCAAGTGCATGAAATACTGTCCAGGTCAAAACACGATACCAGCTTTGCAAATAAAGTACTTGAAGTCAAGCCAGAGTTTAAATAGCACAACAAATGGTGAGGGCTGAAAACATGAAAACACTTTTAGCCTCATGATCCTCCCCACAGCATCCTGATCCTGCACCACTTCATCCCTCTTTGCTCAATACCTTCATTAAGAAAAGCTACATACCTGGCATCACCTACATCCTGTCCATGGCCACTGTTAACACATCAAATCTGTTGCAAGTCTCACCCTCATCCCTTTTTGAAGTAAACCTGTCAAAGAAAGAAGTCCCTCTCCCTGTAGGAGTTGGAATTTTTCCCCCTCAGGAGATGAGGTAGATTTAAGACCCAACACCTAATTGTTTAGCAGAGTCAGAAGAAGGAGCTGTTCAGCAGCAGAAAGGGAAGAATTCCAACTTTTTATTCTGAGAAGCTGTCCTGGGTTCACCAGTAGCAGTAATTTTTTCTCCTTCTTAGTAGCTAGTGCAGTGCTGTGTTTTGGACTTTCAGCCTGGGAACAGTGCTGATAACACCAATGGTTTTAATTGCTGCTCAGTAATGTTTACTCTGACCAAGGACTTTCTGAGTCTCATGCTCTGTCAGGGAGAAGGGGAAGTCGGGAGGAAGCAGGGACAGGACACCTGACCCAAACTAGCCAAAGAGGCATTCCATACCACAGCACATCATGCCCTCTATATAAAGTGGGGGCAGTTACCCAAAAGGGCTAGATCGCTGCTCATTTGGGCTGGGCGAGTGGTGAGAGGTTGTATTCTTTTCCCTTGTTATTTCCCTTATCATTATTATTATTGGTGGTAGCAGCAGTAGTTACTGGACTTTTCTTATCTCAAGCCATGGGAGTTACATTCTTTTGATTCTACTCCTCATACTTTCGGGAGCGGATGAGGAAAGTGTGGAGGGAGTAAGCGAGTGGCTGTGTGGTTATGGGTTGCCGGCTGGGCTTAAAACACAACATTTCTTTGTGGTGCCCAACATGGGGCCCAAAGGGTTGAGATAATGACAGATCTGACTAGAGTGTGTCTGATTGCATTAGTGATAGGCATGCATTGTTTCAGATTAATAGTCACTCATCACAATGCTGATTTAGAATTATAGAATTTACTGGCTCTCAAAGTTGTTGCTCTTGATCTCAGAGTTTCTGCATGTCGTACCTTACTTACAGCAGGTATTTGCTGTTTTAGTGTTTATCGCCTGGAGGGCCTGGGCTAAGGTTCTTGTTTCTCTGTACGTTATGATAATGACTTGCAATACAATAGACTCATTGATCATGAATCTGAGCTGGTATGTGTTCCAAGTGTGGTCATCACCTCTATACTTTGGGAGGTATATAATGGAAATGTTTAGCAATTACACATCTTTTTTTTCCCCTCCTCAGGTGGTCAACCTATGATCGAGACATTCCCTTATATTCCCAGCTCCCCCATCAGACTATTTACAGCATCATTTGGGAGTTCTGGAGGTTTTGAATGGCCTTTGAGTACCCTTGAGACCTGCCTGCTGATTGTAATGGGGATCACCATGTTGGCACACATACAAAGTATGTTTTACCCACAACCATTTCATCTGATCTCAAAAGTTAAGAGGAGTCAGGTTTGAGTCTTGCCTAGGGTTAGATGACGATATAGGAGGACCAAGAGATTTTCCCTGAGGCTGGACAGTCATGAGTAGCAGGGTGCATGGGATAGTATGGGCAAATATTTAGGCCATTGGCCCCTCCAGTTCTTTGGAACTTCATCACTGAACAAGTGCAAAATCCAGAAAAACTATTAGAACACTTAGATGAGGTGTGTTGTCATCCTGGTCATACCAGAGAGGGACGCATCATGGCCACATGCTGGGGCTTGGCCTATGTTTACAGGGCCTTGTTCAACACTATCCAGTACCTTCAAAGGGAAAAAATGTCTCTGGATTTGATGGCAAAGCAACAGACAACACAGCTACTCTAACTCCAAATACAGCAGCTATACCAACCCTGGTGACAAGTACAGCAGCTACTCAAACTCTGACTACAACAGAGAATGCAGCTACTCCAACTCCAAGAACAGCAACTACACCAGCCCCACCGACAAGTACAGCAGCTACCCAAATCCCAACAGCAACAGACATTGCAGGTGCTACTCAACCTGCAAGCACAGCAACTACGCCAACCCCGACAACAGGTACTGCAGCCACTCCAACCACAGTGATAATCACTGCAGCTAAACCAAAGGACCAGTTTGTGCCAGTATTGGTTGCTCCTGTATGCAAGGGGAAAAGCAAACCAGAGGTACAAAAAGCAACCCGTACAGTGAAGAAAGATGAAGAACCAATGCACTTACTACATGGGACAGCATCTGAACAAGAGGTATTATTACGTGGATCAGGGGGAGAGGGAGAAGAGGTGACTTCTTGACCCCAGACCTGAATCAAGCTACAGAATATGCAAAAAGATTTTACCCCTCATCCAGGGGAGCACATCATCACCTGGTTGCTCTGATGCTGGGATAATGGGGCTGAGAGTCACAAAATAGAAGGTAGGGAAGCTAAGCAGCTGGGATCACTTGCTAGGGAAGGGGGAATTGGCAAAGCAATTGCAAAAGAGAAATGGTCCCTCAGAATTTGGAAGTGGCTCTAGGCAGCTGTGAAAGAAAGGTTTCCATACAAGAACGATGTTATGAGTCATCCAGCCAAATGGACCACTATAGAGAAAAGCATCCAGTGTCTGAGGGAATCAGCCATTGCAGAAATGATCTACTAGTAGTAGGCCGGATGCTGGGAATGCAACCCTCATGTGGCTTCAATTTACACGGAGTGCACCATCATCATATGCCCACTCACTGGAATCAATGACCATGGCATGATGTAGTACCACCAACAGTGGATGAAATGATCTGTCAACTCCTAGAGTTCAAAGACGATCTCACCCCTTCCATCATTTCAGCTGTGGAAAAAGTGTCCCACGAGTTCAAACAATTGAGAGACGATCTACCCAATCTATCCAGCTCCCCACGTGTACCAACCCATGTCTCAGCTATTAACAAAAGGTGTCCTACTGCTCGAGAGAGAAGATATAGGAGGTACATGCCACAGGCCACCCTATGGCTTTATGGGGGGGGCATAATGGACAATACATGAGAAAATGGGATGGAAAACCCTACTGAAAGAAGAAGGAGACTCCAACCAAGGGCTTTCTGAATCTCATGCTCTGCCAGGAAGGAGGAGAAGCTGGGAGGAAGCAGAGACAGGACACAACAGAAGCATTTCTTCTTCCGTAAGCGCTCCCATGAAAAGTGTGTTTAGAAAAGAAATCTGAAGACATTTTTTAAAGAGTTTTATGCTCCTGCTGAGTCTCATGCCTGTGGACTACTGCCAGCACTACTGAAGGATTACAGTGGATTCCAGCCATTCCTTCTTCACTATGCACATTTCAAATTCATCAAACAGGAGTGGTTTGTTCTTCCTGCTTCCAACGGAGATTACAAAGCAACAGCAAGAAATGTCTCTGCTTATAGAGGATGAGAACAAGCCTTATCATTATTCATAGTTTCTTCAGCTCTACTACCTCAGGTCATTGATGTGTTAGTAAAGAGTGCTCACCTCCCTTCCCAGGGTGTGATTCTGTTAGTATGTCAGTAACAAAAGCACGGGCCTCAGCCTTCAGTTGGTTCTCCCCCAGGCTTCACCCCAGGTCTTCTCAGCACTTGTTTCTCCTGCCAAGGGAACTAATCCCTCCATTCCTCATCCTCACTCACAGCAAATAGGCAGAAGCTGCTAAAGATTAACCACAGGTGAGTGGTACTCTGCAGCTCAACAGGCAGGTTCTGGGAATCTCCATAACGGGAAGGTGCAGGCTAAATTGTTATCTCCCCTTCCTCTCAGTTCTGGTTTGCCCAAGCCCTGGCATTCTTATAGTCAACATGTTCTGCATAGAATTAGAGGACCCTTCCTTGTCTCTTACAGAATACTCTGCCTTATTGTCCCAGGGAACTACTGGGCAAGAAATCAAACAGGTCTCTCACAGAGCAGTAAAATCCCCTCCACATCCTCAATAAACCCTTAGACAATTCTCCTGAGAATTAAATCTAGAGGATGCCATGCTATTCTACTACTTGTTCCTACTCTCCAATTCTCACTCAGGCTGAAAGAAAAGGGTATAGAAACTGTGTTGCTGTATTCTTTAGGTAAGTAATGACTCATATATTGGTATCAGCCATTTGATTAACATGGTTACTGCTCAGTTCAGACTTCAGAAGTCCTTTAGAGAGGTGTGTAGGTTAAAGGTTTGTTTGAGGAACCCATTGGTCAGGATTTAGGAAATAGTTTAACATGCTAATGTGACCATTAAATGCACAGAAGCTTATGGCTTCATTGCAGTTGTGAATGCAGATCTGCTAGAGACCATCTTTATTATAACAAAGATATGAAAACCCTTTGTGTTTATATAGGTTTTGAGCTAAGCCCAAGCTGAAGCCAACAGTATCTTTTTCATGGTACAGGGTTCTTAAGATGCCTCTGAAGCTTTTATCAGATATTTCAGCACAGAGGTAGTGAGCACAGGTGCCAAAATACAGGAGTGCATCCATTTTCAACTGTACTCCTTGATGGAAGAAAACAGGTTCTCTGTTCTGTGCCACTGCTGCCATCCAGAGCCAGTACGAATGGCTGTTTTTTGGAAGCCTGACTCCAGCAGTAGGATATCTGCTAGAATTTCATGCTGCAGCATTGCTGGAATTATTTGCTGCATTTGCAATGCCACCTTTTCCCCTTTAAAAACCTGACCATTAGAGCACATCCTCTGTGAAAGCAGCTCAGAGAACGCTGGCACTTTGAATGTTATGCTGGAGGATGGGAAATTTGTATCTTTTGATGGAAAAAGTCACTGGCTCTACTTTGCTGTCACTTTTTGTTAAGTATGTGTCCAGCTTCATTTACGTGCCTGTTAACATCCTTTTCTCCTTGCTTGAAACAGAGGCCAATACCACTGAGCTCTCACTGGAAATGGAAACACGTATCTATATTTATACACTCACAGCCCTAATGTCAGTGCCAGGGCAAAGCCATAAGAAAAATACCCATGCATTTTAGCTATGACAGACACGAACCAATTTTTTACTTTGGTGTCAAAAACATGCAGATTCAGGTTTCTAAATAAACAAAGCAGTCTTTGCCATACACTGAGAGCTTTTGTGTTGTAGTTCTTCAGAGTGACGGAGGTATGGAGAAGGGGATGTATGCATCCCACTTTTAACTGCTGGATCTATTACCTGAGTCCTGTCCACTATGTTTGTCGTGGTTTAAACCAATCCGTACAGCTTGTGCACTCACTCCCCCCACCCTTGCTCCCCCGACTCCCAGAGAGTTAGGAAGGAGAATCCAAAGAATGTAGCCCCCATGGGTTGAGATAAGAACAGTTTAATAACTAAGGTATAACACAAATCACTACTGCTACTACTGCTACTAACAATAATGATAAAGGAAGTAACAAATGAAGAGAATACAACACCTCACCAGCCACCGACCCATAACTCACCACACCCTGCCCAACCGAGCACCAACCAATACCTCCTCCATCCTCCCAGAGTCTCTTAGGCCTTCCACGTAACTCCCAGTTACATCCTGGGCATCACGTGCTATGGTATAGAATACCTCATTGGCTAGCCTGGGTCAGGTGTCCTGTCTCTCCTTCCTCCCGGCCTCCCCTCCTCTCTGGCAGAGCATGAGACTCAGAAAAGGCCTTGGACAAACCAAACATTTGAGCAATAACTCAAAACATACTTGCTACCAGCAACTGTTCCCAGCCCGAAAGTCAAAACACAGCACTGCACCAGCTACCAAGAAGGAGAAAAAATGACTGCTACTGCTGAAACCAGGACAATGTTCTATTCTCTTCTGCTTTCCTAATTAAGACTGCTTCACAGCAAGCTCTTTGGCATAGTTTCCTGCCAACTAATGTCAGAAATACAGAGTATATTAGTTTTACACTTTGGATTTAGTTCCTAAAGATGTCAGAGCTATACCTGTGATCAGAGCGGACACTGGTCTTGGTATTTGCAAAACTGTGCAGAGGATGGCCACCAAAATCAAGCAAACCACTTTGGGCACATTGCAAGTAGAAAATGCGTAAGACAAGGACACATATAGGATTTAAACACAAGAGAAAGGTCTTTCCATCCATGATATGATGCAGAAAAATCTGATAATACGCAAGAGATGCATGACTCTGTATACCAGCCTAACCCAGCTGCTGTCACTGAGGTTACTCAAACCAGCATCTGCTGGTTCACCAGTATCTGCCACTACATAGGCTGTTCCTTCAGGACAGGAGCCCAGTTTAGCTACACGGACTCTCAACAGCACTGTCCTGCCTCAGCATTACATTAAAATCAACAGGACCATTTAAAGACAGAAATAAATATCAGTAATGCAGGTGGAATTCAGCCCACAATGGCTTCAAAAAAAACATGAAGTATTTTTAGGCAGCATGGGGGCTGTTGTAGCAAACTGCCCAGTGCAGTAAAGGCATTCACACACTTCCACAAAATGACTGCCTGTCTTGGTCACTTTAGATTTATTTGACGGTGTTCTTGGTAGAATCAAACATTTCTAAATTCAGAAATTCAGCAACTTTAGAACATCAGCACCTTCCAGACAAGTTAATACTAGAAGTGCAATTCACATTTATTTTTGTACATCTCAGTACTGATAATTGTGGAAAGTGCATCAGACCTATTTAACAGCAGACAATTTTGCTTGTGTGTGATTTTGCATCTGCATGATGATACACTCAATCTTATGGTGCAAAGATGAGTATTTAATCTAGTACTTTAAGCCATGCTGCATCCTGTGTTCTACATGAGAAATAGCCAGGGTGGATGTCTGAGCCTTAATAAAAGACAACTCCATTTCATTAAGACACATATTCCATTTGAGAAGAAAGGTGTTAGGATGGGATTCAGCAGGTGGCACTGTTACACATAATTTAACAGTTTTTGATGAGCTAGGTATACTTTTTCATTTGGAGATGAGTTATGCCTTTGTTTGTTTTTCCAGTGTAGTTTCTTTCTGGAGAGCAGGAAAGAGAGAGCCCACCCTCAAAATGTAGGAGGTTCTCTCTTACAGGAGTCAGCAGCTGAAGCAGAAGTTGACGTGTACAGTGGAAACACTGGGAGACATGATATATTTAAGGCCATTTCTGTTTCAGGAACAAGGTCTACATTTAAATAAATCTCACCACTTTGAATACAGCCAAAATCTCTGTTATTCAGCTTCCAATGAGAGTCAATTCACAAAAATTCCTAAGAGACAAAATCTTCACAGCAATGATGCTCACAATATTCAGTAGCAGTTAAAGAAAAAAAATGCTGAGTATCTCATACTGTTTCTGACACTGAAGGTTACTTTATTGCACTAGAATTGGCGTGCTCCTCTATGCGAGCTGCAGTTAACAACGGAAGAAATTTGGGTATACTACTTGAACTCTACCCTTTCCTCCTCCTACCCTTGTATATTTTCTGGGTTAGCTGCAGTCCAAGACCAATAGAAATCTAAGTTATTTCCTTTCATTATTGCTGCTCCTTGGCTTGCTGCCCTCTAGCAGAACTACTCCCACCATTAGATGCAAGAGGAGACGCACAGATCTGCAATTCCCCAAAAAGGAAGTTAAGAGTTAAGCACTAGGAGAAGCCTTCTAACAGAAAGGAAAACAATTCGACTACTCTTTTGGCATATCCATCACTCTCAAGTCTATTCTTTAAGACGACCAAGCAGCTCCCAGATACGTGCATGGTATTTGAACTAAAGGCAGAAATCTGGTTTCTAGGCTCCAGCCTTGTCTTCCTAGATCTCCCACCCACTTCCACTGTCAGTCATGACAGAATTAGTTACTGGCCTGTTTCCAATTCACTTTCCACAGCATTGCTGGGTCCACTACTGACTGCCTATCAACTCTTCCCAATAATCTTTAAAATGTGACTTCAGTTTCACAGAACTGACTCTTTATCACTGTTGCTGGCATTGCAAGGAATGGGATTTTGAGTCTGTACAGTTTTGTTGCACAGCCAATTATGATAGCCAATACTTGAATCATATCTAGTTGTTCAAAATGAATTGTGCCAGAATCGAAAGCTTTGAACTTCTATGTAGGAGGCTGAGTTGAGCATATGATAGCAGATACCACTTCCTAAGCTTTTGGGGAAAGGCAAGGACAAAGAATCAGGAACGATTTATGAGAGAGAATAGTTTCACCTGTTTTGAGGCAAATTATGTTGAGATTAAACCAGCTTTTAAGGCAGATGTTTGAACCAGGAAACCAAAGGTGGGAAGAGTCAGATGACATCCTCCTATAAAGGCAGAAGTAAATCAGGAGAGCAGATCTCTAAAAGGTAAAGTGGTATCCACTGCAGACACTGAAGCAAGGGGTCTCTTTGGCAGATGCCATGTAGGAAAAAAGTGGGGAATAAAAAAGGAATTATTGGATTATTCTCTTTTACTTGGGTGCATGCTTATTTCTTTACCAAGAGGGTGGTCAAACACTGGAATAGGCTTCCTGGAGAGTTGGTTGATGCCCCAAGCCTGTCAGTGTTTAAGAGTCGTTTAGACAATGCCCTTAACAACATGCTTTAGCTTATGGTCAGCCCTGAAGCGGTCAGGCAGTTGGACTAGATGATCATTGTAGGTCCTTTCCAACTGAAATAGTTTATTCTTATTAACCTAACACTAAATGGTACTGAGAAAAACTCATTCCTCTGTATATGAGCTGTAGAGACAAGCTATCAACCTACAGTGGGAACAATTTAAATACAATTTATTCCTGGACACTAGACAAGGATACTGTACTTCCAAAGACATGGCTACTGCTTTGAGTTAGCACTTGCCTTTTGAACTCATGTCCATTTGTAAAGTTATGTCTTTGGCACCAAGAAGAGCATCAATGCTGCACAGAAACTTCCTATTTGGGAATGAATTCTCATTGCCAAGATTCCAATGACCTTCACAGGACATGGCCAACTTTCATACCTGTGGGATATTCTGATAAGAAACAATATATGCAATTTGAAGGTAGTATTTAAGCTAAGGAAACCAGAAGAGAAAACTCAGAGACCAGTGTCTGATGGTCTGAAAGACTTTTTTTGTATGGCAGGACATGCTGGGCTGTTTTCTCTGTAAAACAATACTGTCTGCCTTCCCCCTTTAAAAATTATAATTCAAATGAATGCATAATTTGACTGTTTCAGCCTTTATCAAACTCAACTGTTCAGCACAGCATTAAATAGAATGAAATAAGGACTCTTGGAGGACTGTGCATACTGCATGAAAGCATTCATTACGTCTAAGTTATGGTTACTTCTGCTGTCAAGTCAACAATGCACAATCAGTGGTGGCTAAAATTTTAGGCTGGTCTGTTAGAAAAACAAATAGCTTTTGAGTATATATAAATTGTTTCCTGCTAATGAGGAAAAATTATATGTCATCACAGGATTAATTTCTTCCTTTGAACTAAGCAAAACAGGAAGAAAACTTCTTGCAGATATAACTTTGTAAAAACTTGTAATTTTTACTAGAAGCAGCACTTTTGTTTTCATCACTTTGGTTCAGCCTAAAAGCATAGAAAAACAGAGTAAAGGCAATGACCAGAAGATTTGGATTCAAATGGGTTCAGATTCTGAAGAACAAAAAGAAACTGAAATTCACACCTATACATAACTCTACCAGTGTTCCCTGTTGTCACAGAATTCACACGGAAATGAAGTGTCTCTGAATGAGGGTGCACTGAATCCAAACACAAGTTTTATGACCAGGACCATCACTAGTTAGGATAATCATTGTACAGAACCACAGGCCATCAGCCTGAGCTATTAGATTTTATTGAATACTCTTCCTAAAGTTCATAGGCTGCTCTTTGCTGGCTTGACAAATGCCAACTCTGAGTCAATCCAATCAGCACTGCAAAACAACATCGCCACCCCATTTCTCTCTCACAGTATCACCAGCACTTAGAATCACAGAATCACAGACTGCTTTAGTGAAGGCACTTAGTTGATAAAGAGGGTTTAACTTCTGACCCTCAGCCCATGTGCTCCTGGAAAGTGTAGTCCCAGGCAGTTCAATGACAAGATCTGTGGCTCAGAGTAAACTAAATGATGTGATTTGTCCGTGTGATTTGATAAAATCCTGTAAATTGCAGAATTGTTTATTTGCATGTAAGTCTTAAATTACTTGATGGCTTTTGTTATAGAAGATTAAGTCAAGTGGTTTTGAGTAAAAATACTTGAATCTTAGTAAGAGATTTATTTTCTCCTACACAGCCAAATTAACCTCAGGTCAGGTAAGGGATTTGAGATAGAGTTATCTTTGCAAACAGTTCCATAAATTTTGATGTGCTTATTACTATATTTGATATGAAATTCTACAGACAGAACTGTATAGGCTTAACATTTTATATTAAGTCTTCTAATATTTTTAACTAAAAGAGATGGTTTTGACCATGTTTCCCATTTCCCTAGGAGCAATCCCGCCAGTCACAATCGATTCCTGATTTCCCAGAGCCTCACAAGGATGTCATCATTTTCATTCCAAACCAAATCCTTTCTAGCATTTCAGAAGACAGAAATAAGATCATCTGCTCACAGTTTTAGCTATAATAGTTCTGAATAATTTGTAGGTAAGAGGAGATGGAGATGTACAGCACATGACTTACCATATTAACATAGTACAGTCAGATGAAATGTTTTGCAGAAGAAAGGCAGTTTAGTAGCATCTTTGTAAATTATACTCTGAAAACTGAACAAGCAGTCACTTTCAAAATGGATCTTTAATAAAAGCACTGTGTATGATAGTAGTTTTTCCCACTTCTTGCATGAAGTGGATACTGATTATTTTTCCTATAAAAGCAGAAAAGAATTATTTGACTGTTTATCAAAATTCCCATTAGATTAGGGGAAGGTTCACTGAAGTATGAGTTAAAAAATTATGACTCAAGTCTCATCTCTCCATCTCACTGGTCTTTCAGAGGCAGTGATGGATGGAGCATCATGCTGAAAGTCAGAAGACAAGTTTTGTTCCCAATTTTGCCAAGTAATCCCAGCCAAGACACTTGTCCTGTTAAAATGTTATGGTCTTCACAATGTAACAGTAGATTTCTATGACTTTTAAATCTACAAGACTTGAAACATCTGCTAATTTAGAGAGATCACAAACTAGAAGGGACCTGGTACTTTTTCTAGCATGAAAGAATGAGTTAACTGACCAAATAATTGCATGTAATTACCTACTTGAGTTAAGAAAACACACTCTCACAAACAAAACCCACAACTATGAGTCCAAATTTGAGCTTTGTAGGCTGCCATCCCCATTAGTAGTAGTAAATACCTACTATAGACCTTACAAGGAGGTGAATAGGTCCCTGGGGATGGGCATCTTAGAATCATAAAATAGTTTGGGTTGGAAGGGAACAGTCATTTGCTCTTCAAATACAGCCAACAGGATTTAATGAGATGGGATATTTAGTGATTAACAGGCTTAGCAGATGAGGTGAATTTCATCCTTTGTCTCTGCAGTATTCCCTGATTGTCTCATTAGCTGAATACCTCCAACCAAGAGAGAAGGAAAAGTGGGTGTGAGAAAAGCTGCATGTATTATACATATGCAGAAGACTATAAAAGAAGAAGTTGGTGTGAAAAAAAAACACAAGTAAAATGACTGAAACAAGACAAGAAGGAGTACATTATCATTCATTTGTTGCTCTGTGCTCCCTGCTCCCTAATAGTATCAATCATGATGGTCACTGGGGTGTACATGGTGGAAACAGT
Organism: Melopsittacus undulatus; assembly: GCF_012275295.1. NCBI lineage: Eukaryota > Metazoa > Chordata > Aves > Psittaciformes > Psittaculidae > Melopsittacus > Melopsittacus undulatus. The sequence continues at coordinate 28,148,458 of NC_047535.1, forward strand.
ATCTTTACATATTAAGAAAACCCTTTCTACCATTGGGTCAGACACTTGAGAGAGCCACTTGACTAATTCCCTGGGAAGGGTAAAAGAATTGCCTTTAAAATCTAGTCCAAAGTGATTGCTCCTCCTTTTCTGTCTGTCTTTTCCAAAGCTGCTTACGGGAAGTGATGGTTTCCTCACCCTCATCCTGGCTACCACTTTCAAAGTCTATTTAGGCAGAAACAGTTCTGAGCTCCTATTTGGACAAGGCTGCTGTGTGGTAGCAACCCCATACAGCAGCCAAAGCAGGCTGTAGTGAAGTGTCACATCTTATCCAGTCCTTGCTTAGCACATTGGCTTAATGGAAAACAGTTGGTGAAACACTCTGCTTCCTCTTCTGTCTCTGTAATAGGAAAAAAACAAAAGCCTAATTTACTAAGTGACCAGAAGTGAATCCAACAATTGATATTCAACTTTTTTGGAGACTTTTTGCATCCAAGGAGGTCTATTTTAATCACCTTTGATACTTCTTATTTTACTGATATCCTAGACACACAACAGATAATTGATTGAGACCTCAAGATTTAATGTATTCACTGAACCTTAGTCTACTAACAGCTCACATTCATCTCAATAAGAATTGGATCAGCAGGTTGCAGCATGCCACCAGGATAATTACAGACAGAATATATGAGATTTTTGAAATCCACTGTTTTTTTTTCATGCAGTTTTAGTTTATATAAAGCATGAATGACAAGGAGGGCCCAAAAGGTTGTAGCAAATGCTTAGCACAATAAACAGACAGTAAAATACTATGCTATTCAGACCCATTCCTGCTCTCTTTAGTTATTTTCAGTTGGAAGATTGTTTTTTTCAGAGTTCTTTTTCCCAAATAACTGTGAGATTTGGCCCTATTCACATCTGAACTGAGAGGCACTTCATTACAATTTATAGTGAAACTCAGAGAGCAAATACACATTTGAAAGTATTTATAAAAGCAATCAATTCTACAGTCCACAATTTCCACACTTCAATTTGGATCTTACTTCTTCACATTTTGTTATTTGCTCAGTAATTTCTGTTTATCCAACAGTGCACTGCTCAGATGTAATATCTCGCTTTCAGCAAGGCTGTGCTTCTTACGCGATTTTTCACAGCTAAGTTCACTGGAGTAAAAGAAGGTCAATAAGCAACTCTCTCGAGACTCTTAATATATAATCCAATTACTTTATGCATTTTTTTACTTGACAATGTGAAGGGTTGATAAATTGAGAGTTAGATAGACATACTGGAAACAGATATTGAAGGCAAACTCTTCTGGCTCCTTGTTTTCTGGGTGCTGGCCATTGGCTAAATTATAAGACTCTTGTTCATCCATACAAACAATTCCTTTAGAAAGCACTTACACCCACTAATCTACACCTACAGCTGATGGTAGGAATTCAATACTCCACTATATAACCTGAGTCTGCAGCCACACGACTGACAAGAAGATCTTCTTGTTCTTCTAACCTGAGTGACTGTCATATGAGCCTCTTGCTATGCTTGGAAAAACAAACCCAATAAATTATGTTGAGCTTTCATTACAAGTTAACGTATAATTTAAGCGAAGAGTTCTCTATGGATTAAAGCAAACACATAATGTATTATTGCTGTGTTGGCTGCTTTATTCAAGTGTCTCCCAAGGCCATTACATAGTTGACAACGACTTGTATGGAGATCTGGTAGCCATGCACTCCTTGTATACCCTGAAAGTTCACAGGGTACATAGTTCTTCTCCAGAAGATTTTTATCTAAAATAAGGTTTAGAAATAATTTCTCTGCTATGTAATAGCTGAAGGGGAACTTCCTGTGTTGCCACAGTATCATAAAAAATGAGAAAGACAATCAGCCAAATTCTCCACTGGCTTAACAATCAAAACAAGAAGTTTGCTGCTAACATTTAATGGAACAAGACATTAAATGCTAAGAAACAATTTTCAGATGGGGAAATTTCAAATAACTGTGCTGCAGCTTGCTGTTTGAAAGAGTCAGGATGCAAATATGCTTAACTAGGTATCAACCACCAATAACTTGGCACAAGTAATCACTGTTAAAGTGTCATGGTTTAAACCCAGCCAGCAACCTGCAACCATGAAGCCACTCTCCCCACCTTCCTCCCCCCACCCATGGAGGGATGGGGAGGAAAATCAAAAGAATGTAACTCCCATGGCTTGAGATAAGAACAGATCAGTAACTAAGGTATAATACAAAACCACTGCTGCTACCACCAATAATAATAATGATAAGGGAAATAACAAGGGAAAAAAATACAACAAAAGAATTCACCAACAGATACCCAGCCTGACCCAAGCAGTGATCTAGCCCTTCCGGGTATCTGCCCCCGGTTTATACAGTGGGCATGACATGCTGTGGTATGGAATACCTCTTTGGCTAGTTTGGGTCAGGTGTCCTGTCTCTGCTTCCTTCTGGCTTCCCCTCCTCCCTGGCAGAGCATGAGACTCAGAAAGTCCTCAGTCAGAGTAAACATTACTGAGCAGTAACTAAAACCATTGGTGTTATCAGCACTGTTCCCAGGCTGAAAGTCAAAACCACAGCACTGCACCAGCTGCTAAGAAGGAGAAAAATGACTGCTACTGCTGAACCCAGGACACAAAGTAACAGAAATGTTATTAAAATTATCATAATAACACTAAGGACTTGCGGGCAGGCATTACAAGTCCTTGATATTAGATACTAGAAAGACATAACAAAAAGCTAGTATCTACTGTGAAATCTTGCAATCTAGTTTATTGTATAAGACAACAGGAAAATGGGTAAAATAAGTAGGGGGAAAAAACACACATTGAAAATGTGTAAAGTTTGTAAGAGAATGCTCCACAGAGATCCCCAAGGTTGTTAGTAAGTTCACATAAGAAAGAGAACCCAACTCCTGGCCTAGGTTGATCTATGCTCCTTCCAAAGTCACATGTTCCCCAAAATGCCTGCAGTATGTGAGTAGCTGGGTATCACACATAGGGGAAGGCAGCAACTTAACCATATTGATTCACTGCACATTCTTTATGCTTCCAAAGTGCACATGCACAGTATATCACATGCTCTGACTGGGACAGTGCTTCCATATGCCAAAAAATGTCAGATAAACATTACACTCCCAAAATTTCACCCAAGATTTTGTCAGGAACAGATGACACATCTAACAGCAAGCAGTATAGCTCTGTTCATGTATCAATGACCTCTCGTAAATGAGGCCTGATGCTTAGGCGTATTAGCACGACAGTAGCAAAATGTGAGGTCTTACTGGTTGAGATGCTGTATTAGTCTGCACTCATGCAGGCTGTATAGCTACATGTTGGTCAGGAGAAGCTAAGGCTCCAGCAGAAGCTAACAGTTCCCATTCCCTGCAGGAGGAGAGGACATCACTCATAAGTTGAAACTCAGCTAAACTGTCACCAGCAGTTCAAAATCAGCCCACCTTCCTTTGACAGGTATGCTGCAAGTGCTAGCACATGCCCTTGGCTGCTGCCAGGGAGTTAGGTCATTGTGATTTTTTTCCATTATTTCTTTTTCTGATATGTTTTTTAAACAGTTTTAATAATAAAACTTGTTCATTTCCTCCTTATATTACAATTTTGGAGTGCCTACCCTTAAACTCTCATGTGGTGGAATACTACAGTGAATGCTGGTGATTAAAGATACACAAACTTCACGTGTGGTTCAAAAGTTCAGCTACAATTTGGATGCTTTGGAGTAGAAGGGGATAAAACAGCAGAGAAAAAGAAGGGGGAGAGAATTATAGGATGAAAAATGCAGTTGACAGGAGGAAAGAGTGAGTTGTAAATGAGCATAGAAGCAATTTAATTACCATATACAGCACACTTGTCAAATGTTACATGTCCCTGTTTTGATGTCTGATCTACAGAGGAAAGCTGTTTGCTGTTCCTTCAGAGGCAGTTTGGCTTTGCTTTAGTAGTTCAGGCCATACCATTGGATCATCTGCTCTGGACTTCTGCCAGATGTAGCCCAAAGAATTCCACCAGTAGATTCCTGCATGGAGTTCAATAACTACTAGTTGATCCAGGGCACATCTTTAGGAAGACATCTGTTCCCAACTGAATCCATAGGTGAGTTGTGTCAACCATTAATTTCCCTTGCAGTTAAAAAATTTGCACTTTATTTCCCATTTGAATTTGCCAACCTTTGTTCTAACAGTCACAGGTTTGCACCCTGATGACAGCTCATCTATCAGTTCAGGATTAGACAATTCTCATGTTCCAATGCTGTTATTGTGAAGGGGACAATTCTGTCTTTGGAAAGACTTTCCTTTAGAGGGCACAAGAAAAACAACCTTTAATAAAAACTCCTCAGCAAGAAAAACAGCCTTTGATAAAATCTCCTCTGTAACTAAAGAGTGTATCACAAACTACAGAAATAATACAGGGAGCAATCAGTAAGAGCACTAGGAGCCAGAGTGCCAAGCTTGAATGTGTGCAGCCTGAAAGGCAGCTGCTGATGCAAAACCAGAACACCCTCTCAATGATTTTTTAACAACTCACTGGTCCTGCATTGGACTCTGCAAATCATCCCTAAAATGGAAGGGATGAGGTGCCCAGAAACTGTCTATCTTTATCACCCAAAGTCACTGTATCAAGAAGTTACCATAGTTACTGTGTAATGACAGCAAAAGGAGGTTTTAGAGTTGATCAGGGTTGCTGCTTTTAATTCCTGTTCAATGTTCACTGCTACTTGCAAATACTCAAATACCAGCTGCCCCAGAACAAGGAGTAATGCTTGGAGCAGGGAAGTCACTCTATGGATTCAGTGTAGCATCACTGAGTGAAAATCGGCTAGTTGTGTGATCCTTTTGTACGGTTAACCTGCTAAATGCAAAAGGGGTTGGCTGAGGAGCACCATCTTGCTAAAGCTGGCTTTGCACAACAAGGGGGTTTGACTGAAATGGACAATCTTCAGTGACACAGATGACTGTTTCATGCACATGCACCTTCTGAATCCAAGAGGAGACAATGATATCATGGGAAGTATTAGTGCATCGATGCTGCCAAATGCCAAAGAGCAAAGAGAAGGGAAAAAAACCCCGGGGGGAGGAAAAAAAAATCACAATTTTTTGAAGTAGGATCAAGTATGTGGGGGCACAATAATGCTGGCCAGAAGGAAATTTGTATCAAGACAGTAGAATGTTGTCTATATGTTCTAGGATCTCCCCATCTTGATTTTCCCAATTCTCTATTAATGTTCTCTGTTTGTAAGACCCAACCTGAAGTCCATGCATCCATCCATTTACTCACTTGCAAGCTCCACATTATCTTTCTCCTTCTATTACTGTACTATGTAGAGTATACACACATACATGTATATACGTATACACACATATCTATTATTTATGTATGTACTTGTTTTACTGTAGCAAGCACAGCACTTTTAAAGCACAAAAGATGATTGCTTGCATTTTTCTATTTTAGCTGCTCTCCATTTGAGTTTTATTTCAAGCCCACCTTTTCTTTTATACTGCACTGATGGAACGGTCTGAAGCAAACAGAAGGACTAGAATCATACGGCAATCTGACCTAATGTTAACCAACACTCCCTATGCATTCCCCAGTTCTGACATTCTACATCTGAGAGATGTAAAGGCACACACGAGATGGAACAGCGCTTTTTGACCCTGTGTGGAGAGCAGACATAGAAAAAGTGGTTTTCAGCCAAAGGAATTAACTTTTTACTCTGTGTATCAGGCATGAAATTAAAAATCATCAGAGCCATGTCTCAAGAACCAAGTTCAAGCTCTCTTGCATGCATCTACAGTTCTGCCATGAGTGACTGGCAGGTACATCACTGAGAACTGGAAGGGCTTGAATCAATATATGCTTCTAACTGACATATGGTCAACTGCATAGTACAAAACTACTCCACAAAGAGCCTCCTAGATGTTGTACCATGGCAGCTATTCAGGTTAATGTAAAAAAACAACTGGGAAGGCCAAATGTGAAAAACTGTGCATGAGCCGACTGCTGCTCCCTCTTCTGCAGAAACCCTCTACAGAAGGTATGGTAGACCATATAGAACATGCTGGATTGCAAGCAAACTGTGGAGAACAACAAACCAGGATGAATGGCTATCATACCACAATTCAGCTTCTGCTCAGAGCATTTGTCAGATTGTGCTGGCTCACCCAGATTCAATTACAGACAAGCTGGCTTCCAGGAAGATTCACCATGGAGTCCAAATCAGTTATGTCAGATGAAGGGTCAGTGGTAGAAAGCCAAAGCTGATGAATGACAGGCAAATGCTGACAAGCACCATATGTGCTTGTTTTATGATGGACTCAAGGGGGTTTATGGACCAAGACAGAACATGGCAATGCTGATCATAAGCAGGGAAAACAATGTGCTGGTCACACACTGCCAAGACATAAGGGCCCAACAGTTTTCAGTGTTTGTTTAGCAAAAGCACAACCACCAGTAGGAATGTGTTGGACTCACTTTTGAGGAGGCTTGAGCTACCACTTATAGCCAAATTAGCAACACAATAGCATCAATGCAAGATGGTAAACAACATCACTTCTGGAGTGTGAGCTGCTAGGCTTTGCTGAAGTGATTGCACCATCTTGGGTTTTGTCAGATTCAGGATGCAGGGATCACTCCACAATATCTCAAGATAAATACAGCATCTTGAGATGAAAGGAGAGAAACCTCACAGAGAACAATCTCACCACTGGCTTGCATTAGCCAGGATGTTTCTGAGTTTCTCCCCATCATTTGTCTTTCCATCTGACAAAGTACAGTTCCCAGCTACACAGTAGCTCTAAGGAAACCACAAAATATTTTACACACATTTTGTGTCTCAAATCCATACGTTTCAATTTACCTAAAATGGGGAGCTCAACTGCACTTCTGTGATTACGCAAGAATGTTTCAATCAGCTTTAAGATAACTCTAGCAATCAAATGTACTGTGTAACAGAAAACATGTCTTACCCTCTCCCTGTCATAGGCAAACAATGCCCATCACTACTGAGTTCTGATCCTATGGTAATATTTACAGGCTACAGTCAAACAGAGCTGTGCTCTGCTAGCCTCTGTACACATTTGTAAGCAGGTCACCCTGGCCCAAAGGACATTGCACCAGAATTCTGTATCTTTCAAGGTTTGTCCTTTGCCTGCATTACCTTGGTTTCACATTTCACATTGCATTGGCTATTCCATCGTTTTTCAAATCTTTCTGGTTATTCTACTTGTCAAGGAAATGTGCATTAGCCTTCAGCAGGAAAAGGTCGTGTACCTGTAAGTGAAAAGCAATTAAGTTAATAATGGAAACAGTCAAGGTTTGTGTAGCTCTGTCAGAAAAGCGAGAGATTTATTAGTGGTACATTGGTTGGGAAAGAGAAATGTTAACTCTTCTTTAGTTAACCTGTATATGCTTTGTATGCATTTTGCTTTTGTTAAACTGTATTAATTGATGCCTATTGAGAGGGCAAGTCTGAGCTCACAAAACCTTTGATACTGGAAATTTGGATCCTAGGCCTAACTTCTTAGGAACCTGACTTTTCATTGCCATTCCCAGACTGTTTTGCCCAGCATCCTTACTCTATAGCAACTTTATAGCACATTCTCGCTTTAGTTAGCTTAGGTATAGCTCTATGCTAACAAAGATATGCATCTTTTAGCTCTGGAAGGTAGCTGCTGTACTGACTCACATGCCTCTGAGACATGTTTTCATTGCAAGAAACTTCTTCTGGCTAGCAAATGAAGTAACTCTTATATTGCCTATCCTTTTCCTAGCTCCCTTTCAAGTTCTAGCACAGGTCAGTGGCTAAAAGGCTTGCTAGTGACAGGGAGGAAAAGACTGATGTGCACTGCTTACTGTATCTTTTACCATCGGAAAATCTCATGGAAGTTAGAGGAATCCTGAATGCAAGCCAAAGCAGTCCTGAAATCTCTCTGGCTCATTGCAAGTCTCATAAGTATTGAGCTTTTCCAATAAAAAGCAGTGCAAATATGGCCTGGGGCCACCTCTTTCTTTCTGCACTTGATTTCCTTTCTGACTTCATTCTTGCACTGGCATAAAAATACAGCACCATGTTGCTGAAGTATTTATTACAATCTATGACCACTTGAAATTAGAACTGACTCACTGAAGTGGCGCAGGCAGACTTGAGGTAAGCCTATCTGATTTACAGACTACAGTGATACATACAGAAATAGCCTTGATAAGTAGCTATCTCAATTTGGCTACTTGCAGCACAGTTTGTAATAGACTTTGCCCTCGTTCATTACCTGCTCTTGTTTAGTCCAATACTTGCTCTTTTATTGCACACGCCTTTTAGCAAAGCTTCAGGGGAAAGCATTTAAATGAAATCAAAGCAATGCTTTCTAAACAAGGATATACAGGATGTTCTCTCTGCTAGCATAGCTGAAGGCCATGATTATAATTTATAACTAAACCAATGTCCATATGTATGACATTACAAGCTCTGAACCATGATGTGCAGGTAATGAAACTGTACAATCCTTATTTATGCCATGAAACAAGCGGATACATTTACTGCAAATAGATAAACCCTTCTTCTGTTGTTATATGCAGGTACAGCTCACAGAGAGAGTCAAGCAGGATTTGTAGATGCAACAGTGTGGCAGGTAAGAGCTGCCGACTTCAGTATGCGCTGAGTTTTTAAGACCTCATACTCATGGGAGATACCAAATTGTCCTCAGTGCTTATAATCAAACAGGCAAAGTGGTTTGGAAACATTTCATAAACAAAACCTAGCATCACAATACAGGTTTTTAACCTTCCTTTGCCCCACCTGGGAAAGGTGTCCAGGCAGTAGGGTTTCCTTAGCAGCTTGGGATGCAGCCCAGAGGTCTCTGGGTGGCAGGCAGGCTCCCTGCACACTGTTTTGGGCTCCACAAGGAATAACTTCATGCTCTTTTTGTAAGTCTTCAGCCAGAACCGCCTGCTTCCCCACAGCAGCTGGGAATGTCATCTTGTGTTACTGTCCTTTAGTTTCAGCTTCATATCCTCTTATTACACCCTCGTTCTTCCCTATTTCTAAGGCTGGCACTTTGATAAGAATCAAACCTACTTACACTTTACTGATGCTAACTTTAATTTCAGGTTCTGCAGAACAGGTGTCATGAGAAATTAATACCATTGCGTTTATCAGTTCAATTAATACAAGAATATTAACATTAGGGTAGTAATGAGTAAAAAACTAAACCTTAGCAGTGTCAGAACTCTCAAATTTCAGTAAAAATATGCAACCCAAATGAATATATATTTGAGAACACAGTTTTAATTCCTTGCCCTCCAATCACAACTCCGCTCGTAGCCTAACCAGTTATTAATAATTTCTCTGCTGGTGATGAGAGGCCATTTTGTAATTTTATTTCATCAGTTTCTGGTGGTGCAAAAAGGATGTGTAGTTTGGTTCCATTTTTCATCCCTAAAAACAGGGGTAAATTATCTGTGGAAACGGAATTTGAGCTTATGACATGTAAATAAATAATTTTCTGCTGTAGAAACAATAATAAACAAAAGTCAAACTCTTACTGATCTTCACTCACATTCACCACATTGGATCACAGAACTGGCATCCAGCATATGAATGCAAAAATACGTAGTTTTTTAGTATTATGACTGTAGAGCTAAGCTTGAGTTTAGGCAGCAACATACATATGTCACAGTCAGCTGTCAGCGTATGTGGACAGTTTGAATAAAGCTCTAGAGATGTCAGCTGCTCTACTCTTCTTCTCCATAACAGCAAAAGTCCATAACTCTGCAAGTGTACCATACATCAGTTTTCTAACATGGAAAACACAAAGTGCTTGCCCTACCCTGGCACAACCTGCCTGTGCTCAGTTCAGCTTCCCATCTTTCAGAAAGAAAGGTTTGGAACAACATGAGAATCAGTTGGGAGGCAATGGAACAGCCCAGAAGATGGCTCATAAAGCAGTCTGCAAGCCACATATCTAAGAAAAAAGGAGATTCTATGTTGGATTGCTCAAAGAGCAGAATTTTAGGAGACAAATCATAAAGTTCTTTTGCAAACCATTGCAGGCAGTCTGCAGAAATAATGAATGAGAACATCATTCCTTTATATATTTTATGTCAGCCACTGTTCTCATATACAGGATCATAGATCTGCATGCTTTGGTGAAAGAGTGAGACAAATTAAGAGAGTAAAACATTCTTGAATTGCTGGTATCTAAGGCAGGATTGAATGAATTAAGAACATGATTCAGTTTTGCCATAGAGTCTTCACTGATCTTAGCACCTGCACATGAATGGATTACAGGATCTGATTAATTTATGTACTTGCTTTAGATTTTTAAAACTATAGGTAAAAACACATTGAGTAAAAATGCCAAAACAGAACTGATGCCAGGGAAGACTGGCACATTCATACATGTTTACCATTACTGCAATACACAGATAACAAAAATACCAGTTATTTCAGAGTCCCTCCTCTTACCCTCAAAAGGAAAAAGTCTTCTTGAATACTGAGGAAGGGAAAACAGGCTGGTAAGCCAAGCCAGTTGAATTAAAGATCTCAGCTGTCATGTATCAAACTCAGGATGTACTGAGGCAAGAACCACCAAAAGAGATGGTGTTTCAAGCATTGAAGAATGAAAGGTCCACAGACAACTGTGTGTGCACTGCATGCAGCAGCATTTCTGAGGTGAGAAACTGGATTCATGCACATGCAATTCATCAGTCTTAAATGTGAGCAATGCTTTGCCCACCATCAGAGGCACTGTATTTCCAGAGCTTATCTTCTCTGAATATCCTGGACCTTCAGTGAAATTTCCCGGACACTATTTTCATTAGAATGGTTCAATACTTCACCTATCATTACCCATGAATTAGTTTTCTTAAGCAGCTTCATGATGACTGGTGCCATGACCTGACTCCAATGAAACTAGCTCTACAGCCCTATTTAACCTAATCTAACAAAATACCTACTCATCCCAACACGGACTTATGGTATAATTAGTATTATTAATATAAATTACATGAGGACACTACCATTTATTTTACACACAATAGTGACAGAATAATTAAAACCAGTGAGCATTAGAACTGTACAAAATACCTTTGAATACTAAACTTGACGTAGGTCACAGGTGTTTTGAAATCATATGACCAGTAAAAAATTACCTTTCTGCTTCATTTCATGTAATTTTTTATTTCCACATGCTTAAATACATATGTAGAGAATGGTTTACAACATACCATACCATTAAATCCCCTAAGGTGAAAAAGAAAATCCTTAACAATAGTTGTTAAGCTCCATTTCTTTAACCTGCCTATGTACCTGCATGTCTCTGCTCAGCCACTACCTTTTCTGATAGAGATGGTGTACATTTTTACTACTGTGGCAGAGACCTCCAGCAGATCACTCTATCTCTGTGTCATTAGAAACATCAAACCACAATGAGAACAGGAGGGTAAGACAGGACCATCTGTTCTGCCCTGTATTTAATACCTACTCAATTAACAGATTGTTGTGTTCTTTTCCAGCTGTACCCATCTTCTCTGCAGAAGCTGTATGCCACTCTACCAGTGCCTCCAGACCACATGTCAACAAAGTCAGGCCATTTTTACCTGGATTTCTTCCCCCTCATTTTTAAGGGACAGACATGCCTTCTTCACCTGCCCTCCCGGTTACAATTGTCACATAGACTCTTCCTTCTCCAAAAGACCAACTGAGTACCATTTTCTGCTTCAATGCCAGTAAGAGCAGAAGTCAGCAGCCATGAGCAAAGATGAACTTTCTTCACAGCACAGGCCAATATCCTCAACCATCTTCAACAAGCACAAGAAACAATGTGGAAAATTATCATTTATTCTCAACTATAATTCAAATGTACCCAAGAAGTAAGAATATGTTAAATTTACGCAGCTTGAGAAGTTCAAAGAGTTATAGTGTTCTGCCTGGCAAAAGGTCTAAGGCTGGACACTAAATTTTATTCAAAATCCATTTTCATTTCATGTTAATTCCTAAAATAATAATGAATTTATTTGAATGGGTTTCCAGGTAAATTCTCACACTCAAAGATTTACTGCATTTTTTGTATAAGGTAAAGGTTCAATTTTTCATTTAAACTCAAGTGCAGACCCTAATTATAAAATCAGCACTAGTGCTTCCGGAGATCTGTACGGACAGCTTTACTGGTGTGGAAAAACACGTACTATTACACCAATATTAACAGGGACAAAAAAATGGTTACGTGCTTGAAACAGTTTTCTGAATGAACTGCAGCATCTTCATAAGAGCTGGACCTAGAACAGCCTTTTATCTTAAAACCCTTGCTGAAAGGAAGATTATTAAGTATGATTTCTTTAAACCAAAAGGCAAGTGCAAATATCTAGTAAGTAATACACCAGAAGGATAAGAGAGAGGGTTTCCTTGTCAAGTACTGTACAAAATAATAGCTGCATTTACATCAGGGACAGATACCCCTCAGCAAAAAAAGAAAGAGCATTTGATTATATGAGAAGAAAACATTCATCTGACAGATTAATTATTTTTGAAGCAACGGCAGCAATGAAGTGATTAATACATGGAACTTTGTATCTCCATGGTTCTATAACCATCACATTAAGTAAATTCTACTTCCCTGAAAAGATTCAGATTTACTGAAAAGTCTTTAGGCACTTACAAATGTGTCAATCAGAGACAGGGAGGAAAGAGTTTTTAAGAGGTATTACTGCAATGTATATTTGATAATGAAATCTGCTGGTGAAATTAGCCAAAGAAAAAGTATAACTGTCTAATGGGCTTTGTTTATCATTCAAAAAATGTCACATTTCCAGTTGTAGCAAAAATATGATGGATGCTTTCAAGTATCACAACTAGCAAGGACAGAGATTAATTACAATTTACCTGTTTGCAAAAAAGGTATTTTTGCAAATAATTTTGCTCAGGAGCATGAACTTTTCTCTTTGACAAACCAGTACTGATTAACACAATCACAGGTTTAAAAAGAATAATAAAATCAATCTTTTGTCTGGATTGTTGCAACTTGTCCCCTTCAAGAACCATGTGCTGGATATCCACAGAGGGTTACTAATGACCCAAATCACAAGGTGTTGCTGCTCTTCCCATCAATAACTCGATTACTTGAACTAGAAAGTAATAAATCTCAAACAAGTGTGTCCATTCTGAACATTTGGACACTTTTAATTTGTACTGAACTTAATGCTATTTAAAATTTGCAATGCAGGTGGGGTTTTGAAGACTTCTGGGAGCTGTTCGGATTGCACACTTTGGGGATTTTATGTCCCAAAAATGAATATAAATCCAAATCAAAGCTTCAACTTACAAAAATAACTCCAATCAATCTTGTTAATAGTTGATTAGCGATACCAGCTAAACCGTTGCAATGCAGTGCTATTTATTACACTAGATAATGGTGTAATATTACACTATTATCTGCCTAAAAGTGGGAATCAGAATCTATAGGATTTAAAGATATAAAACATCTGACAAGCACTCATTCCTACACTCAGATTCTATGACTAGTGGTTTATAAGGAATAATTCAACAGTCAGAACTGTGTCAGGTGTTACCATGGAATGTTATTTAATATGTATGTCACTTTGGTTACCTCAGAGCTCATTGTCTAAGAAAAGGAAAAGAAACCTAGTGCGATGTAGTAAAACGGCAATGGCATATTTGTATATTCCACGTGTAAATGCATCCTTCTCATGAAACTTCTCATCAAACAAGATGAATTACAGTTCATTCTCAACTATATGTTTTACAGTTACGCAATTATTTTTACCTAGAAGTATCAATCTAAATGGATAATGTGAAGAAGTGGAGGGCTCTGGGACAGGGTTTCTCTAAGTAAATACATCCCCTATTTCTGTGGAAAACTACCTCACATTTCAGAGCTCTATATCAATATTAAATCATTATAAAAATTGAAAACTTGACTGGCATGTTAATGGACATCATCTTCTAAATAGGTGCCAGATTTATATTCGCTTTTATGAAATGCAACAAGTCTTTCAGATTACTTCTGAGGTGAAAAGAATTAATGCTCATTTCAGGAAGTGTATGAAATCATGCTTTACCTGTGATTATAATACATTTACAGATTCTAGTGTGAAATGAATATACCACCACTACAAAAAGTGCGTAATTCATGAACTGATAACCAGTCAGATGTCGCAGCCACAAAAACTGAGGCATCTGCAAATCATCAGCGTACATCTGCAAAAGAAGTGATGTCAACAGTCCCATAAAGGTAGAATAAGGAGAGGTTTTAAGTAACATATTTCCACTATATCTGCCTGATACCTTTGCAATATAAGATTTTATAATGGAGATAATACTTGGAAAATAAGATATAAAACAACCAAAAAAATCATTATGATGTATAAATAGGAATCAAATGAGTTGTTGCAGACTCTGGGAAACAAACAGCTCTGTATCATGGATATAATTATGGTACTATCACTTAGAGAATAGTAGGGGCATATACTGAAACAATGGTGTAGCTGAGAGCAGAACTTGGGAAATCTACAGTGAGTACATCAAGAGCTAGTAAGACACAACATAGGCAGATCCTCACAGGTTGGCATTTTGAGTCCTTCTTTATTGTGGACCACAGTGCAAAGGATCTTCCCCCTGCATATTAGGGAGGTTATGGAACATAGAGGGGGTCACCAAAGGCAGATTGCAGCGGTGGGAGAAGAGTGATTTGTTGGACAGACACAAAGCAGCAGCAGGAGCAGCAATATCAGCATTATACACTTTTAAGGTAATTTCAAGGGTAAATTGGAGGGAGCCCTTCACATTTGCTTCCAGCTTAGATCCTTACCTTCTTTCCTAAAACGGCTGAAGGATGCTTCTTTCAGTGTCACATAGGATGAGGATTTCTATGTTGTGGGCACCTGCTAGATAGAAATATGAGTAACATTGCTAAAAAATATTTATTTGAATCAGCCCCATGCATTTACAGTACATGATTGTACCACAGGATTTTCATCTCATTATTCATTATTTCCATTCTTGTTCTGTACCAGAAATATTTAATTATGCATCATGAAGAGTTGTAAGATAAAAAAAAAAATATTTTTAAACAGAAAAGAACCTTGATTAGATGTCCCAGGGGCTGCTGATGCTAAGGAATGCTATTGTTCTAGAGGAAGTGCCAACAAAAGATCCTTGCTGAAACCCACCTGTTGGTTAAGACTTCTCAGTATTACAACCTTTCTTTCTAGGTTTTCACAGAACTTCATCCCAGATACTCAAATATTTCTTTTGGTAGAATATGCAATTCCCATATATTCAAGCCCTCATCCCCTCCAAATTTTTTCTAATGATTTATTTAGATATGTAAAAGTCTCCTCAAGATCTTGTTATTCATGGCAAGTGATTTATTCTGCAGTGAGACTGAATGATATCCATCCCCAACTGTCAGAGCTGGGAAGCTAGAAGTAGAGTTGGAGCTGGGCTTTGGGACCAATCCCACAGGTGAACAAATCAACAATATATACAAAACAAGCCACAGATATATTTACATGGAGAGGGAACTGAGTGGATTTGTGTAACAGGTGCTCAGTGTCTGATATGGTGGATATCAGAGACACTGACTGAAAATGAAGGAAAATGCCTTGTATCTGCCATGGCTGGAGTGCCAGTGTATATCGATTACAGCAGGAAAAGCCAGTGCAAAATGCCTCCTGCTTTTCTAGCTCTCTACAGAGATCTCTTTCACATTTGAGCTCAGTGCCAATGGCCCCACATAACCATTCAGAATAGGGCCTGAAAGGCAACTGACTTTGTTGACTGACCCTCAGAGCACTCCCTTAAAGAATTCCTACCCATCCTTAGGGGAAAATGCTGACACGATTTGCAGTATCCTGCACAGAAGCCACAAGAGACAGAGGTCTCATTCTCCTCTCAGTCACCAAAGGCTATAACCAGAAAACCCCTTCTCATGCCCATTGAGCCTGATCCTGCTTTGCACCCAGCTGCCATTCACTGTTCTAATGGCTCTATGCAGCCCTAAAGCCTGTTAGCCAGTGATTGGCAAGCAGCCTTCTTGGCAGATTTCATATTGCCCCAGGAAACTGAACATTCCCAGTGCACCCTGAATGCCTGCAGTCCTGAGCTGTCAGCACAGCCTCTATAGACACTGGCAGACAAGTCATGGGAGGTGAGCTTTCCCTAGGAGCAGCAGCAGAAGTTGGATGGCTTCGGGGTACTTGTGGCATAAAAGGCAGACAGGCTTTATTCCACCTTCACCTGCAACCACAAACAAGGGTCTGGCTCTTTGTACCAGACTGCAACATAAAAAGAATGTTTTGAAAGGATACAAGAGCAAAGAAGCATTTTGTACTGGCTTGTCGTGTTCTCCCTGCTGTCATCTCCACACACTGGCATGCTGGCCTGGACAGATGCAAAGCAATTTTTGTTCCTTCACTCTCATTTTGCACTGCTGGCACACACTACGAATGTATTAATCAATTACCCTCAAATATTCAACTCCCCCTCAGAGCAAACTTGGCACTGCATGTGTCTGGATGTCTTTGCAAAGAAAGTTGCTTAGTTGCTTTTGGTTATACAAAATAAAGAATTAGCAGTAGCAGCTACATGCAAGATCTAAAGAAACATGATACCAAGCAAGATTTTGTATTCTTAAGTAAAAATAATTTACCAGGCATCTTTAATATCTTTAATTTTAAAAGATTATATCTATATAGAATCATAGAATAGTTAGGGTTCGAAAGGAATTTAAGATCATCCAGTTCCAACCCCCCTGCCATGGGCAGGTACACCTCACACTAAACCGTATCACCCAAGGCTTCATCCAACCTGGCCTTGAACACTGACAGGGATGGAGCATTCACAACCTCCCTGGGCAACCCATTCCAGTGCCTCACCACCCTAACAGGAAAGAATTTCTTCCTTATATCCAATCTAAACCTCTGCTGTTTAAGTTTCAACCCATTACCCCTTGTCCTATCACTACAGTCCCTAATGAATAGTCCCTCCCCAGCATCTCTGTAGGCCCCCTTCAGATACTGGAAGGCTGCTATGAGGTCTCCACGCAGCCTTCTCTTCTCCAGGTTGAACAGCCCCAACTTTCTCAGCCTGTCTTCATATGGGAGGTGCTCCAGTCCCCTGATCATCCTCGTGGCCTCCTCTGGACTTGTTCTAACAGTTCCATGTCCTTTTTATGTTGAGGACACCAGAACTGCACACAATACTCCAACTGAGGTCTCACAAGAGCAGAGTAGAGAGGCAGGATCACCTCCTACGACCTGCTGGTCACGCTTCTTTTGATGGTTTAATATGGTTTAATATTTTCTCATTTTTCATATCTAACCAAGATCAGGTACTGATCAGGTCTTGAGATCTTGATTTTCAAGAAAGTAAAAGTCAAATGTGCAAGAAATTGCACCGATACATAAATTTACTCTTAAGAAAAAGACAGGACATCTTGGAGTCTGGTCTGCTCCTTGTTCAAGCCACCGTGTCATAGTAACACCTTTACATAGTTCTGTTTTAAAAAGTATTGGAATTATTTTTGCCTCCACATGTCTCACAGGAACGCTATTCCTGAACCTCCCTTCACCAACAACTAAAAATGTCCTTCTAGATTCAAATTTAATTGTATTCATGATTGCTTTACACTCATTTGTCCTTTTGCTAACATTGATCTTTAGCCTCAGCACTTCTTTTCTTTCCTCAGTCATTTCCCACACATGAGCTCACAACTTGTTAGTCTCCAAATGCATGACCTTGCACCACACAGCAGTGAATGTCATCTGATTTTGACTACTCCAGGGCCTAAGTTCATCCAGTTCTTCCTATCTGACAGGCTGCTCCTATTCCAAGTTCTGTCATCCGTGTATTTTATGAGTACACATCTCCTTTTTGGGACAGGGACAAAATGCCAAGAAAACTTAGTCAGAAGCCCAGTCCTTAAAGATTGAACTGTAACCTGCCACTTCAATTAAAACTTTCCAGTGTCTCCTGTAGTTCTCAGAGCTTTAATCATTATTTACTCACTTTGCAACTTTCTGATAAGCATTATCTCTAATTTCCCTAAGAGATGCCAAATCACATACAAAACTACAGTCCAGCTAGAGAAGTCCAATTGCATTTTGTTATACAGAAAATGAGTTATCTTATCAAAGATGTCCCCATGGATTTATCCACAATGTATTCCATCAAATTAGTGCTGAGCAGTGGCCAGAAAGAAAAGTTGCTGAAAGATTGTTTGTGAAAATGCCAGGTGCTGTATTTTTTATCCAGCCCAGTTCACCTTTAGCGCTCATAATCCAAAGCTCTATTAGTGGCAAATGTAACATCAGTGCCAGTGTTTGCCACTGCTGAGCTAAATCAAATTCCATCCTCACTTGGACCCAAGTAATCCTATTTATCTCAGGATACAGCTACCCAGGGGCAGAGCACCTTGCCATCCTCCCTGTCTTTAGATTCACATTGCATCAAGGTGCAGCATATTCTATAGCAGTCAGAAAATTACATCTTTAGCAATAAACTTTGAAAAGAACAAAAAGCTCACTCAAGGGAGGGACAAGGTAAACTTGTGATCTCATTTCCCAGGTTCACAATGACATCCATGAAGAACAGAGCCAATAAACATGGAGTTCCACTTCAAAATGATTTGCTGATGTTCAAGACTCCTGTGAAGAGTAAAATCCTGAACAATGCCACTTGGATTTGTCCTATGTACAGTTGTGTCTCTGGCATATATCTTCTTGGGAAAAATTTGGAAATACAGAGGAAAAAGGTGATAATGAAATGTAATATGGCTGTATACAGTGATTGGCATCTTAAATCCTTCTGCTCTGTGGTTCAACCCCTTGAGTTGAGATGAAACATCTCCAAAATCACTTTGGTCTGTATTCTACAGAAGTTTCTACAGAAGCCAGGGGTAATGCAAAAGAAGTTGAAGAGAATGAAAAACTTTTTCTATTTATTTCAATAATTCCCTGAAGCCTCTTTGCTTACAGTTACCATGTGTTTGGCTTTATTTGTAACACCTACTGAGGGAAGTATAGAAACCACATTAGCAGAGTTCTGCTAAAACTCTATGAAAGCTCAGGTTACCAGTGCACACAAAAAGCATCATGTGCTTTCACTTCAGCAATGCATACTAGTAAGAAGTAAACAAATGTGCCTCTCCATAAATTATCCTCTGGGGGTGGCTGCTCCTCCACAGGTCCCACACAGCACTTAGTTCATTAATTTAAAATGAAAGTTAAAGTAATGCAAGTTATGCTACTTTTTTTGTCTTTAAGAGGAATCAAAGTCATACGGAATTCATGCTTTGGAAAGGAGCAATGTATTTAAATCCCATTGCCTACTACAGGGTCTCTGCAAGCGAGCATATAAACTTATAAAAGGCAGGTGACATTCATTTTGGTAGGTTTGGGCTTGTTCATGCTCTCCTCATGACAAAAGCATTTGTCAGCTCGCTCTTAGAAATGTGCAGAAACATTTGTTTTAACTTGTTTAAAACAAAACCAGTGGAAAATTACCTAAGCCATGTCCCCCTTTCCACCCTACTTACAACAGGAAATAGAGCTGATTGTATCTGAAAGAGGAACATAACCTTAATCTTACCCATGTCGTGGTTTCAGATAACCAACTACTCAGTCATACATAACACTATAAATACTGATGTACATTTCAAGTCAAAGACATGAACAAAAGCCTACTTCCAGAATACACTGTATAGCATAGAAATGTAAGCCACTAGGCAAAGTACTCCTTGAAAGCATGCAAAATCTCAACATTTGTGATACTTTTTAGCCTTATTTCATATGAAATAAGATATTAAATTCCTACTATTCTTAGGAAAATCACCACCAGGGTGGAGAACAGATGTTATTAATGCTGCCATTAGTGAAAGGTGGGAAGAAATTAAATCACTATTCATTTCGGGTGGCAGCAGCCAGTCCAATACACACTTACTGGCTGTCCACTTAGCACAACTACTGCCTTGGACAAACCACAGCACATCTTTTCTTTTCTGAGCAGAAGAAGCACATACAGGATTTAGGACATCTTTGAACTCTGCACAGGGGGAAGAGTCTTAGGAAAACAGAAACTGACCAAGATACAGGACAAGTGACAAGAGATACAGGAATGTGAAAATATAATAAACAGAAGGAAAAGGAAAGACAAGAGGCTTATTTGTTTTAAGAGAGTCACAAGAAACAGAGGAAGTTGAGGTTATGAGACTAGAAGAACTTAGGGCATGAATCTGCATGAAATCTGTCTTTGTGATGACTTTTGTTCACAGAATAATTTCATAAAGCCAAAATGGAGAAAGCTGTATGGAATCCAGTGCCTCAGCCAATGAAATAATTGAAAACTGAAGACCCTCTTTGTATCTCAAAATCTGCATCTGGGTTTGTAGGCTTATCTGTATTCCAAACGTGCAAAGAGTTTTTTTTGAAAGTACTTGTATTTCTGCAAAACTCAACATTAATCAAAAAAGATTAAGAGATATCACAACAGGGACATTTATACGTGCTACTGTGAGATTATTTGTATTTATACTGTGAGAAAACTTAAACCTTAATGCGAAAAATAGATAAATGACAAAGAGTATCAAAACACTGAATAAAAATCTGACAAGTTAGATAAACAACATCAAACTATATATGATTTCCCTAACTTGTCAGTAAAATAAAAAGTGGAAAGCAAAAAAAAAACCCACAGTAATCAGAACAAAGGCTCTGTTTATCCTACCTCAGTACAAAGAGCATAAGAAATGCCAGAATAGAAGAGACCACTTTCATTGCAACCAATATTTTGCCTTCTAATACTTCACGATACTTCCAAGGAAATATACTGTGGTATTCTTCTTCATTGTACAAGCTGTGTGATGGAGAGATGAAGAAATTCTTCTGTGAGTCCAGACACCTGTCTGTTTTAACTGTGAATCAGGGTTGAATTTCACTGCTTGTGAATGGGCTGAAACTTAAACAGCAGAGGTTTAGATTGGATCTAAGGAAGAAATTCTTTCCTGTTAGGGTGGTGAGGTACTGGAATGGGTTGCCCAGGGAGGCTGTGAATGCTCCATCCCTGGCAGTGTTCAAGGCCAGGTTGGACGAAGCCTTGGGTGATATGGTTTAGTGTGAGGTGTCCCTGCCCATGGCAGGGGGGTTTGAACTAGATGATCTTAAGGTCCTTTCCAACCCTAACTATTATATGATTCTATGATTCTATATGCAAGTTACTGTAATATACCTGACTGTATCTGAAAGATATGTGCAGACACATTTGTTTTAACTTGTTTAAAACTGTGCCAGTTGCTGGGCATCTACAGAATAAAAGGTATAATTTCACATTTCACTGCATTTTCTTTTGCAATTGGATGTTGACATGCTTTTCAGTTGTTTAGATGTGTTTGTTTAGCCTTTACTCTTGGTTAAGACAAGTGCACTGAGGGATTTGATGAGCGAGAGGCTGGAGTTGCCTTCCTCACTTTCTGTAGGGAGCTCCTGAGAGAGCATGAAGCCCCTGTGCAATGGAAAAGCACCAACAGCTCAAGCATTATGGTCTTAGAGAGTGAAAAAATCTTTTGTCTGCTTGCTGCATCTCAACAGTTCCTATTTTCCCAATAGGTTTGTTGTACACCAGAGGATATTCATCAGCACTTTGGTCCTGGAGGGAATGGCTGATGAAACTAAAGGAAATGATAAAACTTGCAAAGATACAAGTTACTCCAGAGATTTTCAGGCCAGACTGGCCAAACATGAATAAGAAATTCTCTTACGAATGAGGCATTGCAAGATGCTGTTCTCCCATCAATGACTGGCACATGCAAAAGCTCATCACTGGGCTCTCCTTATAGCTGGTCTCCTGTGTTTGACTCTGGTGCCAAAGCTTATGGCACTCCTGAATGAGCAAACACACACACAGTCTAGAGCTGCACCAAGCAGGCTGCAAACTGCCTGCACTTGAAAACTACATGCCTTTAACATCCATTAACTTCCATGTAGGGGAGCACCACGACCAGTTTGTTTTAGGAATGATTCTATGTGCCATCTGGCACCATTGGCCAATTGCCTGAAAAACTTTATAAAGAAAGTTTTCCAGGCAGCTCCACAAGAAAAAATCTGGCTTATTTTTCCCTTTTTCTTCCCACCACTGACAGAACATCTATGGAGTTGTGCTGAGAGGTGGTGCAGCTCCTGAGGCAAACTGCCCCTGTTGGGTGAGAATCAAGGCTTTTGGGGTCTGTCAGGAGTCCTTCACCACAGCTCTTGTCATCCTCGGGAGGGGAAAGTGCTAATCCTGATTAAAGACACATATTTCTTTAGGTCATGGAATCCAAGCCCTTTATGCTGTATGCACTGTGGTGAGCTGCTGCTCACCTGAACCATTTTTTCCCAAGTAACACACCTTTTAAGACACTGTCAATCTGCTGGTGAATCACTGATGTCGCAGCACATTAATGATGTATGCTGGGGAGCAGCTGTTTGCACTGATGCTGCTGTGCAGTGCACCAGGTTCAGCTCAAACCATTTCCCCAGGGCTCAGCAGCAGCTTTGTCCTTCGAATGACTCTCCCAGATCCGGTTTTAGCCTCTCTCAGCAGGAACACCTGATAATTCAAGAAAGATTCTGCCTTTGGACAGGGTTGAGTAAAGAAAGCTCACATCTAAGAAGTGGTTGGTGAGCTTCCAGTATGCCTCTGCTGTAAAGCTTGAATGTGAAGAGCCCGTTCCTGGAAGAGCTGTCTCATAATGTGGTGCTGGAGGAGAATTACAGGAAAGGGCCACAATGTTCCTGGCTCTGCCTCCACAAAAGGATGACAGGTTTAGGTGACAGCAAGCAGCAACCTGGCCCTGCAAGAGCCCCATCCAGCCTGGCCTTGAACACTTCCAAGGGTGGAGTATCTGTAGATATTTTCTCTTGGCAGTAACCCTTGGGTCCCTGGGCAAATCCAGCACTGAGTTAAGCTGAACTGAAGCTGCTTTGAAATAAAGGGAAGGGCTTTCGAAAACCAGGCTCTGTGGCCATGGGTGAGCACTGTGCCTCTGTGCTTGCTCATTAAGATGGTTGATGCCTCGTTACAGATCATAAACAACTATTATTAATATCGTTTGCATTTTTTTCCCCTAATAACTCCCTGAACTCATCAGCCTTTTCTGGCAGTAAGATTCCTCCCTTGTGCCCTGTTTCACCTGGCTTAATATTATTTCATAGGCTTTGTGATCTCCTAGAAGACCTTAAACTTGGAAGGCATTGTAGTGCACCAGAGAAATAGGGGGTAGAGCTTTGTATTGCATGTGGACACACGGAGGTCCCTCCATGCTGACTCACACATGATGTGCTGACGTTGCACTTCACAGCAGCACCTTGATTTTAACTATCAATATATATATATATATATATAACTATTAATAAAGGCTCACAACTGTTGTGCTGGGGTTTTTTAGAGAGCCTGCATCTGTCATTATTTTCCTCAAACCAATATTGGTTTCACAAATAAACACCAATCTCAGCACTTTCCACTTTTAATATACAATTTGATTTAGGACTAAACATCCTCTGCCTGCTAAATAGGTATTTCTTACAACCATCCCTGCTTGACACCCTCCTTGCCATGCAGGGCTTTTCCTCCCATCATTGGTGGTGGTGGTGAAATGTTACACCACGTGCCTCAGGGTGCCTGAGCACTTTAACAAGGTTTAACTACAATGTTAGCAATGTGGGTGAAGCATCCAAGTAAACAAGACATAAATCAGCCCATAAAATGAGCGAAATAACTCTCGTTCACCCACAGTGCCTATAGATTACACTGAGCAAATGGTGTCCTGAGTGTTGCTATATGCTGATGTGGGGCACCTGGGAGGTTGCAGACATGGGTGCTATAAGCCTGGTTATAGGCACAAATGTTCCCAAGGTATCACCTCCTGTCCCTCCAGTACTTGACCCTCCTGTTTGCAGGGACTGAGGCTTTTCCTGCACCCTTGTAGGGTGCCAGGAGGACTAAAAAGCTTCTGTCTACTTCGTTATGCTGTTCATCAACTCACTGATGGGAATCCACTCATCAACCATCTCTTTGGCTTGGTTTTCTTATGGAAACAGTGATGGTCTGCAACACAAAGAGGAACTTTGGGAATTTCCATGGTAGCAGGTGGGATGCTGCCCACAGGAGGGAATTGGCATGAGATGCTCGTCCAGAACCACTGTGGTCAATAAACCATGAATTAAGAAGGATTTACATGATAGTCCATGAGAGCTGCTTAGAGTTGTTAGAATATGCTCAGTTACCCAGTTACAAAAATATGCTAATACACGTGCTTCATTAGACTGTAACTGCTTTAAAATACAGTTATGGGCTGTTCCACGAAAGAGGAACAGTAACTTAACTATTCACAGGCATCAAATGTGATTGATTTTATCATGTGCTACAGCAATTCATACAGGACATAAAAAACAACTGTCAAAAGCATGGAAGAAAAATTCAAAGCCAAAAGCCCAGCCATTCATTCTGATAACATCTGGTAATGTGCTAATGCAGAGAAGAGAAACATCCACGCTGCAAATGGGAAAAAGGCCATTCAGCAAACTAAACTCTTCTTTGGGAAAAAAAATCCACACAATAATAATTATCCATTAGCTTTAAACTAAGCTCCAAATTAATAGCTGTTTCCCTAGCACCAAAATATCTCACATTTACCCAGAGAAAACAAATTCATCACTAAGCGCATTTGTATCTCGTATGCTTTTTATGTTAATGACTGGGTCAAAATAAAACCTTGTTGCAGATAAAGAAATGATGCCTTAGAAGAAAAAAAGTTATAATTCAGTCAGGGTTTCCTAATAGCACCTCATACCCACTGCAAAGGGAAGAGAGCCCTGAGACTGAATAGTGCCTGAAGATTTTGTGCAGAATCCTTCATTGTTAAGGGGCCTTGCCAGTTCGTGTTTACATGGTTTATAAGGTGTCACATAGTTGTACATTTTAATCTCATGGCACTCAGTTTACAGCTGAGGGCACTGCAGAACTGGAGGCATCAGAGGACCAGCCAGGGTCCAGACCAGCTGAGCCCAAGGAAGGGCACTGTGCTTCCCAGGGGAGGAAGGCAGGTGCAGAAGCTCCCCTGGGCCACCAGCCTTGTGGAGCTGAGCATGGCTTCCCTACCATGAGCAATGGCAACACTACAGTAGCTCAGCACCTTAGTGCCTGGGGTCCAGCGTTACAACTCCAGCTATAAATTTGGCTAAAAACATCTCTATCCCATTTACAGAACACGTCATTAACTTGTAACAGCAGCAAAGTGTTCCCATGATTACATTCAACATGATCCGTGTACTAAGTAATATCAAGCCCGCTGTTTCACTCAGAGGAAGGTATAAATACCTTCTGTCTGTGCAGCTTGCAGGTGGCTCTGGGGGGGAAGTCGCAGCAGGAGACAGAATGATGGATTGATGTGAGCTGACTTGATCCTCTCGGGTGTCTCGGCACCTGGCATGTGTTGGATTTGCTCACGAGCTGAAGGTAACAGAAGACGTCAGAAAAAGATGAGTCCTTTGAGCACCTTAAGGACTGATCAGACATTTCCTTCTATTGGCATATGAGGATTTATAGATCATATTAAATCACGTGTAACACACTGCAAGAGCTGAGGGCACTGCAGAGTAATGCATTAACAGCACAACAGCTGCCAGGCCCTCACCTCTGGCTCCACGGCTGCAGCAGACACTCACAGGCAGGATGAAGCTACGTCAGTGCAGAGATGGAGGATTCTCAGTGTTTTGCATGAGGTTGAGTGTAGACTCCCAGCCTTGCTGTAAGTGTGCATAGAGCAGGAAAGGGTCTGCTGCTGTAAGAGCACCCTCTTACAAAACACATCCCTCTGAACAACATCTGTCATTGCTCCTCAGAACGTGACACCCTGGGCTCATGGCTGTGAGCCTCAGAGCAAGGCAAATGGTTAGCTCTGGTTCCTTCAGTATCACCCAAGAAGACAGCTCTGGGGCTGGTGACTTTGGGACCCCTGATGCTTGGGGGGGACTGTGTGGCTCTGCAGGGAACCATGGGGTGCATGGTTCAGGCTCTCCCTACTGCCAGGGGTTTATAGATGCAAGTAGGAGGGTAGGGCTGAAAACTCTGATCTGGGATGGAGCAAATGCCCGGGTGGCACCTGGAAAAGTAGTGCTGTGTTTCTGAGTGGGCAAGTGACACCCCTGCTGCTGCTATGCCATGATCTGCATTTCTCTCAACACAAGAGGACACAAGGCACTTACCTCAGCACTGAAGGTGATTTTTATCACAGCAATCAGTCTGATCGTGGCATGGTCCCAGAAGACATGGGGATACGTTTGGGTAAAGATGCTTGGGCCACGAAGGGGCTGAAGCAGGAGGATCTCTGCTTACTAGAAAGGATGAGGAAACTCAAAAGCTGGATCATCTTCTGGTATTCCAATGAACATCAGGCAGGTGCCCAGGTATTAATGCTACTTTGGAACTGGCGGTTTCTGAAAAGCAACCCACTTCTAGAATTTTTCCTTGTGAAAACAGTAGGTATTTTAATTGGGGTTTTACAAGGATACATGGGAAATGCCATACGGGTCTCTGCTAAACTCCCCATCTAGAATCTGTCTTACTGAGCATCACGCATTCAGCACAACAAACCTATGGATATAATTGGATTCCTCCTCAGAGGTTCTTCTCAGGCCCTGGTGAGAAAACAGCAGCTTAATGCAAAGGAAAGTCTTGCATGGGATGTTTCCTGAGCTTTATGAATTCCTTAGAAAATGACTCAGCACAATAATAAATGCATCCAGAGCTTTGATATTTTGCACATCAGGTGGTGAAACAGTAGCTGTGAATAGATTGCCTGTATGAAGACTTTTGCCTTGAGCACTGCAGCAGCAGATGGGCTAATAAATATGCAATGCTCTAAAACAGTGTCTGTAATTTCCATGACCTGAGGTTTTCTTGGTCCCCCACACAGATGAAATGCACAATCATCCAATAATAAAGTTCTTAACAGATAAAAACCCTGAGCAGTGCAATGTGAACATGGTTTGAAGTTGAAGTACACTGGCACTACTGCTGCAGTAACAGTTGTACTAGGAGCATTGCTGGCTTTGTTTATGAAGTGTTTCACTGTGGCTGTGCACTGTCCCTACCTACTGTCCAGTGAAACCACAGCAAAGGGAATGTGCTTGGTGTAATCAGCAGGGACAGAAGCTCCTGTTGAGATTGACTCTAGTCTGGTGCTGTGAAGAGACATGAGAGGTGCAGAACAAGTGGGAGGCCGGGTGTGCTGCTCTGATCAAAGAGAAAACTGATTGATTTTTCACTCACCCGGTGAGGCAGGGACCGACCTCCAAGGAAGGCTCTCACTTCTGGTGCCAAGATCCCAGCACATACTGGGCATGACCTGCTCTGGGGACAGCAGCAGGTGGGGAGTTTGACTGGGACGGTGCCACCTGTCAAAGGTGTCCTAAGGGGAGCTCAGGGAGGACAGAAACCTCCCATGGAGCAGAAGGGCAAAAGCTCAGTTGATCTTGGTTTTCAGTACGAATACAGACGGTGAGAGCAGGGCCTCACGATCCTTCTGGCTTTTTGGGTTGTAAGCAGGAGGTGTCAGAAAAGTTACCACAGGGATAACTGCCTTGTGGCAGCCAAGCATTCATAGCGACGTTGTGTTTTGATCCTTTGATGTTGGCTCTTCCTATCATTGTGAAGCAGAATCCACCAAGTGTTGGATTGTTCACCCACTAATAGGGAACGTGAGCTGGGATTAGACCGTCGTGAGACAGGTTAGTTTTACCCTACTGATGATGTGCTGTTGCAATAGGAATCCTGCTCAGTACGAGAGGAACCGCAGGTTCAGACCCCTGGTGCGTGCACTTGGCTGAGGAGCCACTGGCGCGAGGCTCCCATCTGCGGGCTTGTGACTGAGCACCTCTAAGTCAGAATCCCACCTAGACATAGCGATACCACAGCACTGCCGGCGCCTCAGTGGTCTCATGATAGAGGTCGCTCGAGATTGACCCAGGAAATGACAGTCTTGCTCAGAACTTAGGAGAAGGAAAACTCCTCTCTTCAAACCTGGGCTGATGGAGCTTGTCCAGCCTTGTATGGTCTGCCATCTAAGAGAAGGACACTCATAAATACAACCTGCAGACTTTGGTGTCACCATCCCTGCTAGCTAGGCCGTGGCTGTTAAACCTCAGGTGTACAGGGTAGGGCCAGTTCTGCACACACTGCCCTCACCTGAAAACTCCACTGCGCAGGCTGGAAGGGCTTGCGCTCACTTGTCGGTATGGACAGGTGAGGGTCAGAATGGGAGGTGACAAGGGGCATGGGAAGCTGCAGATCCAACCTTGCATGTGGGTGGACCAGCACATGGGTAGCCTGAGATTACTCAGGGGATGACAGTTCTGGTCAGACAATCCCTGATTGCCTAAGCACTCTTTGCAACCAATTTTGCATACCCCACTCGCCCTTGGTCATTGTGCTTGTAGTAAGTGTGGTTAAAGCCCTGCCCAAAATCTTCCTCTTGAAGCCAAGCCATCAAACCTGGTCAGCACAGAGGACTTCTGCCTAGGATCTTATCTCCATCTCCCCTCTCTCAGTTTAAAGCCATTCCCCCTCATCCTGTCACTGCATCACAGGGCTGCTGATTCACCACTGATTTACCACAGGAACCTTCATAATAAATTCTTACCATGTACTTTGATGTCCACAGATAATTTTCCCTCTTGAGAAGCGCTAAGATTGCAAACAGAACTGCTGTTAGAGTGGCATGATAAGAGCAAAATTCTACTCAGGTCTTTGCATTGTGGGTTGGCTGCTGCCTGTGATCCCTTGGGAACTCATGGCTGCCTCTGGGGGTTCATCCAGGGCATTTGTATTTGTGCTGATTGTAACACCTGCAGCAGGATCCCAAAACATCATGGTTAGAGCTAACAAGCAAGTTACACACTGACTAAGAAACAAAGATGGCAAATATTGTTATTACTTACATATCCCCATGGGTAACGTGAAGCCAAGCTTTCTGTTTATCAGGCTACTTAATTTAAGTAGGTTTATTCAACATGCCAAAAGAGGTAAGGATAAGGATGCCAAGCTACTATAGTAACCATGAGGAAAGTGGTGATTATCAGCAGTACCGCACAGAATAGACAGACTGGATTGTCTTTACATTTTACATGGAGCCCATTGCTTAAAAAAAAAGAAAAAAACAAGCCCTTTTTCTAAAACAAACACCATAGAAAAACAACTGAAATATGAAATGCATTATAAAAATTCTTGTCAAGGCTTTTTCAGCCCATGTAACCTTGCTGTTTGACCCAAGGTTGGAAGGATGTGCCACTAAACAGAACGCTTTATGGCTGAAGGCTATGTGAATAATAAAGCATGACTTCTCATGCTTCCCACCTAGTAACGGTGGCAGCAGAGGGGAAAAATCAATACTGATGTCCTACCATAAGCTCCTTAGGACAGAGCGTGTTCTTTTTTCTAGTATAATGAGGCTCAGAGACAACACTTGGGTACAAGTGACAGTATTGCAAGAACAAAGATTGTAAAGTCCTAACCAGTCCTTGCTGGTGCTCACATGAACCAGGCTGCCTGTGAGCAGCAGCTCACTGCTGCTGCAGTTCACAAAGGTCTAAAGACTGAACATGGTTATTTGGTTGGGCTTTGGAAAAAAACTCAGTAGACCGACCAAAGGCAAAAGGAATGAGAAATGGGGAGAATCATTCCAGTGACAGAAACACACTGCTTTGGGCTGTGGCTAAAGGTGTTTTAAACATTTATTCTTCTTCCTGACCTATCTGAAAGCTGACTGTGTTTTTTGGCAACAAAGATGTCTCACATCCATAAGGAACATAGAAAGGCCTGACACTAGCTGGTTGTGATATGCTGACTCCTGCAGCTCTACCAAACTAACTTCAACTCCACTATTTCCAATGCACATCCTAGCAACATTAGTGAAGCCTTACTACAATTTACTGCATTTCAAAATTTCTGATCTCAAAATCATAACTGATGCTGGGTCTGTAGAAATAAATCCCTGCAGTTTCATTAATCTGAACCTTTATGCCCAGACATGGGTCTTTTCACCTGTGTTGTGGTTTATCCCCAGTTGTACAATATAATGCTAATAATAATGAAAAGGAAATAACAAAAAGAGTGATAAAACTACAAAAAGTAACAAACACAATACAATTGCTCACCACCCAGCTCATTCCCAAGCAGCGATTGGTCCCTCCTGGCCAAATCCCCCCCATTTATATACTGGAAATTATGTTCTGTGCTATGGAATACTCCTTTGGCTAGTTTGGGTGATGTGTCCTGTCTCTGCTCTCTCCCAGCTTCTTGTGCCCCTTCTCACTGGCAGAGCATGAGACACTGAGAAGTCTATGGTCAGAGTAAGTGGTAGTGAGCAACAACTAAAACGTTGGTGTGTTACAAGCATTGTTCTCACACTAAAGCCAAAAGACACCACTGCACCAGCTACTAAGATGGAAATTAACCCTATCGCAGCTGAAACCAGAAAAACCTGTTGGAAAATGTGCTCTGCTAAGGACTCCATGATTCTCATGTGCTAAAGCATTGCATGACTGCTAGGAGCATATCTCCGTGCTCTTCATCACTTGCCATAAATGCTGGCTTTGACAAACTGGCTAAACAAAAAGCATGCTGCGTGCCAGCAGTGCTTTAGATCTAGGTTCACAGGATGATTAAGAAAAACATTGTGAGCAAAACTCACAGTCCTTGTAGTGAAGACTTTAGAGTCACTCAGCTCACAGGTGGTGTTCACAGCATTACAGCAATCAATCCCCATGGATGCTGCAGGCAAAGCTGCTAACCAGAATACAAAGGGCAAGGATCCCAAACTGCTGATTTTGAAAAGCATGACTTACGTATAAAATACTGTACTAACAACTGCAGGACAAAGTGTCTTTAACAGACTCACCCTGAACCTACTGTCACTATCCTGCTGGCTCCTTAAGGCAGTGGTGGGGATAGAGCCAGGTTGGACAGGGCTTGGAGCAACCTGCTCTTGTGGAAGGTATCCCTGCCTGTGGCAGGGAGTTGGGACTGGGTGAGCATTTAAGGTCCCTTCCAACAAAAAAAAAGTCTCTGATTCTATGATAAAATCATGGAGCCTCCAAGAACTCCCCCTCGTCCAAGCTTCAGCCATCCACTGGCACACTTCTGTATGCGATGCATTAGTGATTGCCTGCTGTGAAGCCAGGAACAGCAGAACCACCCAGGCAGGCAATGGGACGCAATCCATGGGACCTTTGCAGAATCTTCCTTCATAAAGTGCAGACACCAGTTTGAAGCCAGTTTTTTGTTGTTCTTTTTCCTAAAGTGAGCAGCTACCTCCATAGCATCAGTGACCCAGTCTGGATTCACTGTGGTGCTCTAGGACATCCAACTACTGCAAGACATGAAGCTATCAAGAGAAAATTAATGACACATTTTAAGTAGTACTTACCACAGGTACAGGGAGCATGGTCCTCATCACTAAATGATGCTAACAAGAAAGTGGATAGATATGCACAAGCAAGTACAAGCCAGCATCTTATTTTTGAAGGTAAAAATTATGATTTCATTGAACTTTTAAACTGATTATGGCATTAGCAAGAGCAGGTATAAATCCTTCTGGGAGATACAGTCTAAAGCAGGGCAAGTAAATCATCTGAGCACAGTATCCGTCTTCTGTGGATTTCAGTGCTACTTGAATCAATTTGTGATGATATGTTTGTACCTGCCACAGAAGCCAAATACACAATCTGATCTTCTGCCAAGTCACTATTAACAACTGCAATTCCAATTCATTCTAGGATATTCATTAACCAGGATCCATAATTACATATAATTTACAGACATATCATTTTAAATCACTTGCCAGGGAGCTTACTAAGCTCACTTTATGACATTCAAATATATTATCCTTAAAAATTCACTGAAAATATCTAGCTTGCAAGTTATTACAGTGGAATAGCACTGTGAATAATCAAATAGATACTGATAACAAGGATCATCAGAAATGCTTATAGATCATTTTTGCCATGTGAGATAGGGAAGTACAAAATGAAATATACTCTTTTGTACATAAGTAAATTTAGCTTTGCCTTGTAACTAAGCAATGTTGACCTTGATGGCGAGTAAGAATAGCAAAAAGGAAACATTTTGAATAAATGTTTCACAATGACCAGTTAGAAATGGACTACTGGTGGGCAGCTTGACAACAAGACTTTCCAAACGTCAAGTTCGGCCAAAGTGATGAAGATGATGAAGAAATGATCGCCAGGGGTCCCAAAGACCACTACCAAGTTCTTGTGTGTATGCAAAAATAGGAGTAAACCTATGTAAAGTAGTTCTGGGAAATGTTATGAATATGTATGTCCTTTACTGGAAATATAATGAATATGTATATTAAGCAACAACATAATCACAGCCTGATTGATGCTGAGATGAGACATGTGAGGAGGAGATATCCCCCATATCTCCCAGCACTGCAATAAAGAATACCTGCTTGCCAACTTAAATTTCATTGTCGAGTTCTTGGCAAGTTTTTGTAATCACATGTGATTTTTGACATTCCCTTCAACTGTCTCCAGAAAACTGGTATGGATTTAAATGGTGGATTCCAAATCTGTTCCACTAACTCAGTTCTGTCACAACACAACTCCTTTGACTTCTCGTTTCATGGGCAACCCCTGCCCAAAACCTTCTTTTCAACACCAGGCAGCTGAGTTTTTAATTAGTTATTTACCCTTTGAGCAAGTGTCCCGTTGCTTGGAGGGGGGACACTAGTGGCAAGCAGCCCTGCATAGTGTTGCAGAATTTCCCTTGCTCTGGGGCTGGAAATATCAGGCACTGCTTGGAGCCAAACAGCAGCAATGACAAGGCAGAAACATCAGCATCAGATTAACTGGATTTTAGAGCAAAGTTTGACATGCCTCTATGCACAGTATTTTATTAACTTCATAGAGTAATTTCACTTTCAAAGGCTGTGGTCTTTCTCCATGGTCAACAGCAATATTTTATAGAATTATAGAAGCATTTAGGTTGGAAAAGACTTATAACATCATCAAGTCCAACTGTTAACTTGGCACTGCCAAGTCTACCACTAAAAAACATATCCCTAAGTGCTGCATCTACAAGTCTTTTAAATTCCTCCAGTGATGGCAATACCAGCACTTCCCCAGACAGCCTTTTCCAACGCTTGATAATCCTTTTAGTTAACTATTTTTTCCTAACATGCAAACAAAATCTCCTTATGTGCCATAGAAACTAGCTGCACAGTGATGCAGGCAATTGAAATTTTCTACACTGGGATTTTAGGACCCTCATTGAAAACTGCACTGAAACCCAATACAGACAGGTTAGATAAATGACAGTATTTTATTGGAAGGTATAATGGAAAAACTAATACAAACATTTAAGAGCTTCACTCTGAGCACAGTTTCCAATATGAATTGTATATGCACTGTGCCTTACATGAAACAAGGTTCCAATTTTTGAGTGTTTAACCAATCATTCTTCCTGCTCTTCAGTCCTGTGTTAAATTACATCAGTAAAGTAGGCAGTAGCTGGTTCTCCCAGAGCCTGCCATACTTACCCTGGTTTTGGTATCCATTTATAAATTGTCCATGCAGTTTAAAATGCACCACACTGCACACACTGCAGCTTTACCATCATCCCATTACTGTAACATACAACAGTAAAGAACTCCTTGAAGATGAGGAAAATACTGCTTTCTCTGATGACTAAAGGGTCAGCTTATGAAATGGAGGTCTTTGAACACTATATTTTACAGTACAAAGAGTAAGATAGCAGAGAAAAATTAAAAGAAAACAATAAACAAGTAATGAAAACATTTGAGTGAAACCATAATTTACAGATAAACACCATAAACCTTCTTGATTCAACTTTTTTTGATACAGAATACTGGAAATAAATTAGACTAACAAATGTCACTGTCACGAGGAACTTTCATGTCGTGATTTTCCACTGCATTACAACTTAATAGAAAACTATAAAAATAAGACACTATTTACAAAGTATCTTAATCTGTTTGTAAAACTATTGGTTAACTCAAGCCTTAAGTTTCATGATAACTTACATAGCTCAGTCACACTGTACAAAGTGTTGAAAGATAAGCCTACTCTAAATACAAAATTATATCATCTCACATTCCAACTATGACAATTCATAGTATTTCTCAGAATTCGGATCAGAGTAACACTTCAGACATGGATCATACAGAATAGTCTAAATTTCCTTGTCTTCTTCAGCAATGAAGTTATTGAGGTCACCTGTGTCAAGTGGAACACATATTAATAAATCACTCTTATTCGCTTAGACAGTAACATGGAAATACCATTTTGTCAGATGTGACAGAATTCTTCTTTGAAGTGTATCATCTTTTGACTCCTGAATTGTTACCTTCAAGACAGCAGCAACTCACTTTTTAATTGTATTTCTGAAGACTTGTATTCAGCTGAGGTGAAATAATGTCAGCCAGAGATTGCTTAACAGCTGGACTTTCCAAATGGAGCAGTTACCCAGAAGTACTGATGGTAGATCAAAGGATTCCTAAATGCTATTTTTCTCAATGACCTTCTTAAACAATAACGGTTTACCATGAACAAAGACAGTCAGTGTGTACTTAAGGCCTGTAAGAATTAAAGAATGTGAATGTCTGGTATTCAATATGCCACCTAAATGTCTAGTATAGGTAAATCTGTACAAAAGAGCTTTCAGTATTGGAAATAAGATTATTTTAAACAATAAAAAAATCTAAATCTAGGCTTTTTAGAGTTATGCAAAATGCAAGAATGTTTTCAGGTAACTAAAATATACTGCCATACAGACATCTATTACAGATACTTTATATATTGTAGTTCCTTTTATAAACCTGCCTTCCAAATAAGCTAAATCTAAATAGTATGACCTACAGCTTTCTGATAGGAAATAATTCACAGTTGAACACAATCTGTATGTTGAATTTCATCATAAATGTCCATCTCATTCTTAGATTGCTAATACAAACTGAATGTGCTTTATATGCCCTAACACTTCATAGCCTGTTATGCTAACAACAGCAGTTTCACAATACTCAGAATTTATTTACAGCCAGGATCGTGCCACAATATGTAGGTTACATTATCTAGAGGCCAGAAAGTAGGCTGGTGCATTAATGTGGACAGAAGCGTGTGCTTTAGCTTTTTGGGATACATGACATTTTTGTTTCCTCAGTGGCAATAACAAACACTATCAGAAAGAAACTGTCTTTTACTGTAACCAAAGGTAAAGCTAAGTTGTTGCCCTCCCTGCTGTGTGTACTTCATCAGTCCTGGTGAGCTAAATGAGGTTAACTGAGATATTTTCTTTGGATAGCTCTTGGGGAAAATTACACAGTGTAGAAAGAAGGCATAGAACTGAATGTCTTTTTCTACACTTCAGATCATAGCACACCAGCAAATGTTATTCAATGCCCCATTTCCTCACACAGCCTTACATTTTCACTTGAAAAACATGTTATTTCCAATGAATTTTCCTGTTTATTACTTTGCTTTTCCCTGTCTATGCTTCTCTTCAAAGTTTTCTTTTCTTCTCTAAGCTTAAATCTCCTTCCCTCTTTACCTGGGAAATGCTCCCTCAATGTACTCCCTGGTTTGATATAAAAATAGTTTTCTCCACACTCATTGAGGTATATCTCTTTCCCTTTATACCTCAGATTCACACCGGATCAGAATTAGATTGCACCCAGGACTAGCTGGATTTATACCTTTATAGCAGTAATTCCCTGCATGGATTTTTGTGTGAACAAGAACTTAGTTTTCTATGTAGATCTTGTTTTTAAAATTAGGCTTCTATCTTTCAGCACCTCACAACAACCTCAAATGCATTTTAAAGCAATTCTAGATGTTGCAACAGATTTCCAATGGCAGTATGGAGTATTCAGTTTTGAACTGATTAAAAAAAATACAAAAACTTCACTTGTTTTACTTCCTAAAAAGATGTACTAATTAAATTAAATTACATTTTTCTACATGACTCAGCTACTGTGTAATGGTTGTGTTAGAAGGCATCCTTCTACTTTCGGATGGTGCATTGTGTACAACTTGACATGTGGGAATGAAGTGTCCATGGCCAAATGATTCCCTTTCAAGTAACATTTCCAGAGCTGTTTAAACTGCTCAGGACTGCATAAAAAAATCTCTTGGCAGTTTAACTTGAATATCATGCTGAAAGTGAAATCAAAGCTTTTGTTCTTAAATCACTACAAAATTAAACAGCATTTTAGGCTAGCAAATAACTTGATTTTAAATGAAGCCTCAAGCCTGAGATACACACTATAGAGGGATGAACATTTTTTAGTTCAGAGCTGAAAGACTGAAGATAGTTAATACCTCTGAATACCTGTCATATTAAATGAATGCTGCCCTACTGAAATCAAGGGAGCTATTGTTTTTATCGAGAAAGGTTTTTGCTCAGAACATTTAAACCAGGATAACAAAGAATGGAGAAGGCATGCAGCAGCTTTTTCTGAACTCTGAAATAAATGCACAAATAAACTGCTGTTGTTTGGATTCTGTTAGCACTGGTTCCACAGTCACCACAATCTGGAGAACTAAAATAAATGGTTTCCATTTTCATGAAAATATATTTTCGCTGTATTCTAGGTTTTAATACAAGAAAACGGCTTGTAGCAAATCTCACTTTAAGATACATGCATCGTATTCTGACCCTGACGTAAGGCAACCGCACTGGATCAGCTGTCAGCAGAAGGGGTGCTGGAAAGAACACTGCTAGTATTTTTTCAGATATGATCCTTGACTATGGAACTGCAGTGCTCAAATCTATACTGTAATTATGTGCTGCAGGGTTACCACATGACTGTTGTCAAGAGCTGTAGTCCAAGAAAGACTATTCAGTGTTGTGGCTCCTGAGGTTCCTAGGATTCATGACTCTGCCTTTGTCACCTATGTGGGAAACTTTCTTGTTATGTCAAGATGAAACTGTCTATAAATCAGAACTAGCAATGCCCAAGAAGGGAAAAAAATCGATGGAAATTAATCATATTTATGAGCCTAAATTTTCCTCTTGTCTTGTGAAACCTGTTGAATAGAAAACTACTTCTCATGATGTCTCCCTATTTAATTAATGCTGCTGCAAATGTTAAGAAAGGAACTACAGAATATAATGCTTTCTTAGAAATTAATCCCCTTTCTTCCCCAAAGATATGCTCCAACTTAAAGATTTTTTTCTAAATATAAGAATTAAAAATCTTGATAAATACACTAATGCTACACTATGTGGTTTTCTTTAAGGACAGTCTTAGATAAAGTTAGTATCCTGAATACATTATGAATCACTGACGATTTTCAGTTCTGATAATATGGTTTTGTTATCCTGGGATAACTGGAATACTGGAAAACTGCACACACACACAAAATAATCTTGCAACAATTAAGTCACTGTCCAAGATGAGAAATAATTAATTTTTAATGTGGCATTTTTAAGAAAATAATGAGGAGGGAAGCAGAATTTTATGGAATGAATTTGAATATTCAGTTTGCTGATCAGAGTTGGTACTTGATTGTCAGTAACAAAACTGCTTTTTCATCACACAAATAACTAACCTCAAGTGAAGTGATCAAGGAAAACTAACTGCTAGAGACATACCACAGGATACAACAGAAACAAAAAGCCATCATCAAAAGCTATGGTATATAGAGATTTTCTGTTCTCCAAATGTGCAGCCACGGACACATGATGTACTTCAGCATAAAGGAAAATGAGTTTAGAACAATTCACAAAACGCTGTGGAAATTCTAGTGTGAATAACAGAAGAAATGCAACAAATTCCTAAGTATGCTTCTTTTCTAAAGATGATTATACAGTTTTTAAAGTCTACAGAAATTGTAGCTTTTCTGCAGCATGCCTTGGATTTCCTAATACTAACATAAAAAATTCAGAGACCTCTCACAAATTTATATCCAACATGCCTCTAACTCAAGGATTACTGTCCAATTCTCTATGAATTACTTAGGACCATTACCAAAACCTATGATTTGATTCTTCAAAGCAAGGTCCCTTCCTGACAGCAAAATTCTATTTTGCTGTCATAAACAATTACAAATATACATCTATGAAAACATCCCCCATTGAGGGGCATAATTTGTTTTAGACCGTAAGTCACTAAGGCATCATCCTTTGGGCAGCCAAAATACACAGGTCAGATTTATGAGAGGTCACACTGAATTCCCCAGAGCTGAAGAAAAATGTAGGTATCTACCTTGTTTCTTAAGACAACTGATAAGAAAAAATGGCATTTGAAAAACCCAAGGTATTTGTTTTATTCTATTGCTGTTGACTTTCCATTTTCAGCTGTGTTCTTTGCTGTTTACTAAGGAAATACAATTAATAAACAAACTCCTGTAACACTTTAGGTGATTACAACAGTTTTTGCACAGGAAATCATGCTGAAATTTCATTTAAAGCTAAATCTGAATTTTTTCTTTGTAAATGAAATATCACTTACATAAGCACAATTGTACTTCTGAACAAGAATGTTTAGTCTTTAAATTCTTTCTTCCACAGGTTTGCCATACCCAATAGCATAAATTACTTGTTTTAAAAAACAAGATGCATTTTTTGAGTTAATCTGTATCAAGTCAGAACATTAGGAAACTGCAACTACATAAATTGCTCTTTTATCAGAGGCAAGTAATACTGCATGGAAAACTCTGCCAGCTTGAGCTAAGAATACTAAAAAGAACTTGGAACCAAACTGCTGCAGTATAGAAAACTATGAAAAGGCAGCACTAGCACTACAGAAAGAGCATTTCAAAAGGTCTTTCTACCCAGGACCTTTACATTGTCTTCATAAATTCCTACCTGGAGTACTCCAATTTGTTGAAGATTTAGTGTGCTTTTCCAGCTGTTGGCTTCTAGGAATGATGGGGGGACTGAATATGCTCATCCAGTCCCTGAAAAATACAAATCAAAATATCATCCATTAAAACACAGTTTGTGTAACTATTATTTAAAAAAACTTTTCAAAGGAAAGTGCAGGTTGTTGAGTGTGATGCACCAAAATCAAGATGGATTTTACTGTTATAAAAATAAACTTTACAGTTAATACAATTCTTAAATGTTAAGGTTTTCTCTTCCCTGGCAGTGTTCAAGACCAGGTTGGATGAAGCCTTGGGTGATATGGTTTAGTGTGAGGTGTCCCTGCCCATGGCAGGGGGGTTAGAACTAGATGATTTTGAGGTCCTTTCCAATCCTAACTATTCTGTGATTCTATGATTCTTCCTTCTTTAGCCAATTTGAGCTGGTATTGCTCTCTCAGCAAAAAGTGTACATGAGGTGTGATCCATAATCCACAGAGCTATACTGTGAAAGACTCTAGGACTCATGAGAGTGTTTTTCCTGAGGAATAAAGATTTGGGATGAACAACCTGGTCTTAATTAGAGACTGATGGGGCCAATTTGATTAAAAACCTTTACACTCTCTAAGGAAAAAGACTTACAGATAATCATAAAGAGATGTCTTTGTTTACCACTGTCTTGACACTGCTTTAAGATCTCTGTATCACGGTGACATGGCAGGTGGTAGATCACTCACAGTCTGGATGGTTGGCGACTTAGAGTAGACCTTAGATTTGAAATGGATACCACTAGCAGTGTGCTACCAGCTCAGTGGTCATGAACTGTGGAACAGCCGATTTGTATTAAATAATTTAATCTTTCCAGTTTAATTTAACTTGAAAATTTTTCAATAAAGGCATGGAATTAGTGGTCAGAGTCAAGCATAACAAATTACCAGTTTGATAGTGTTTTTCAGAAGGAAACACTGGATTGAGTCAAGATGTTATTGCTGACAGTATTCTTGATATTGGGAAAAAAGCTCTGCTAGGTAACTACATTATAAAGTGTTTATAACATATCTTACATTTATAAAATATTATATGTTCTAAATAAAAAAGCTGTTATCAAGCATAAGATGATTTTAGCTACTGACAAGGCCATACAGAGGATTCATCTCGCCTGTCACACATATATTTTGATTCTGTAGAGAAAAAAAAATTTATGGTATCCTTATCATAGATGAGGGAATATGGACCTTCTTCACCTATTCAGTTTAACAGGCAATTTATGTCTCTCCTCAACACTGTTTTGCGATGGCTTTTAAAAATGATTTTCATGTTATCACACATTCATGCAAAGCTCAAAGTTCATTTCACGTACACTGTTTTATGATAGTCTGTGTTTGCTACAGCTAAAAGGAAAACAGAACAGTTTTTATTGTTATTATTACTGCAACTGCAGATTTTTTCACTGAAGTAACTCATATTACACCACATCTTGTAATTCTTTTCACATATGACACTAATCTCTGTACACTGTACATAGCTGATGTTTCCTTAAATTCCCATCTCTCCTCATCAGCAGTAAAGAACTATAACACATTCACACTTTCATATAACCACTAACTAGACTACTTGCAAATTAACACTTAGACATAGAATTCAAGGGACCTCAAAAAGTCATCTCATTTTAATCAAACCAGATCCTTCTTTTTTGACCAACCTATTTCAACTACAAGACAAGGGAATGGGAAGGAAAAGGGCTCTTTAAATTCCTTTATGTTTGCTTCATGCTGATGGGAACAGTGCAGCTCTACAGAGTAAATTAAACTTATATTAGGGCTGCTCTGACTTACATCTGGCCATGGCTGTTCCAACAGCTGGTACAAAAACATTATACATGCAAAGTCGGAGGCCAAGGAGATTAGGCACAGCTAATCTTCAACACCCATGGCTTCTTCTAGAAGGGATGGATTGTTCCAAAGCTTGACAGGTTTCTTTACACTGCTGGACTGTAATTGTCTCAACTCAACTGTCCTACACCCTCTAAACAGGTAACATATTTCTCCTTTCTGAAAAGCCTTGATGATCTCATGTAAGATTTGCTTCTGACAAAGGAATCTGGCAAGGCTCAGACATGTGTTGTAATTGCTAAAATATGTCAACTTTTATGTTAGTTTTTCTTCTACTTCTGGACTTATCAATTTCACATTATCTCCTGTTGGCATACAGGCATAATCTGGAGTGAACAGGGGGACAACCACCAATCTGTTTGCAGTCAAAATGGAAAAATCTTATTTTCTGCCTCAGGAAACAGAACTGCTGTTGTAAAAATACAGCAAATAGTACAGCAGATTTAAAGAAAGAGATACTGAATTTTCCAGCATTTCAACAGGTAAAAAACATACTTCAGTATTTTTTTTTTCACTATCATATTCTACTTCACAACCAATTCTTCTCTTCTGCTGTTCAGCTAACACCTGGGAACTGGTACAACTACTCCACACATCAATATGCTTGCCTAGACATCTCATTGTTAGCTCTCTCTGGCACTGCTCACCATACCTGCATTCCCGGAATATGGCCAAAGACTCTTTGTTCACACCAAAGCTTCCAAAGTTTTTAGGAATAACAGTTAAATGCATGGTAGAATATATTTTCCATTTCTGCCACTTGCAAGTGTGGTTTGTGCTGCCTCAGAATCAGCAAACATAAACCTAACACTAGAATCTGACCAAGCTCATAGCATGTGGTCAGAGCATGAAGCAGACACTCACCTGATTCTCTACAATTACACTGAAACATAACATCAGCAAAGGCAATGTCTTGGAGAAACTGAGGCAATTTTAGAGAAGGTAAGGAAGAACTGTTAGCACTAATCTCTGCTTCCCAAGCTACCCTTTCTTCCAAATTCACTACAGCTTTTAGTTTAGTATTACCTATGAAATAGCCTAGATCCAGTTCATGTATTTTTTCTCTCAAAGTCCAATAAAAACTAATAGCTTTACTATTCAAACCCCTCCCACCAAGACAAGCAATCAAAACCCTACAGTATTAGGGATTCATTGTTGACTTAGTGTTACTTTTAAGATGGAAACATATTACACAATTTGCATTAAAACTAGGTTATTGCTTCCACAAGTTGGATACCAATGTCTAAATCAACTTCTCCTAAAATCTTGAGATAAAACCCCCCAGAACAAAACATAATCTCATGTGTGCTGAAATATTCTCAGCCACACTGCAGTACAGAGTCAACACTGGCACTTGACTGATAAACTTCTGAGAAGTGGGCTTACATTGGTAATTCTGACACATGGTGTAGTCTAGCAGACCTTGCCTAAAAGTAAAGCCCAGCACGGAGACAACAGGCAATGTCCTGAGAACTGTGGCCTGTGTTCCCATTTACGGCAGTTTTATTCTGACTGAATAAAGAATATTGGTTTTGAGAACTTCTTGAAGAAGTTGGTTTATCTCCTTAAACCAGCAAAGCTAATCACACGTTCTGACTCATTAAAGTCACTCCCTCCCTTTAAGCTATCAAAGCCTCCAGTAGTAATCAATATA
Source organism: Melopsittacus undulatus (assembly GCF_012275295.1). Classification (NCBI taxonomy): domain Eukaryota; kingdom Metazoa; phylum Chordata; class Aves; order Psittaciformes; family Psittaculidae; genus Melopsittacus; species Melopsittacus undulatus. Next base: position 28,190,895 of record NC_047535.1, read on the forward strand.
ATCAATGGGCAATAACCTATCCACCACTTTCCTGATATCAGTGTGGAATGCGCAAGTATTGCCTTCTGACATTGTGAGCTGACTTGTATGAAGCCTTAGAATAGCTTACACAAACATTTAAAGTACTATGAACCTTTAATGCTTGCACTAAAATTCCTCATTATTCTGCAAGCTTTTCTCTGTACCAGAACAGAATTTAAAATACTGTGAAGTCTTGTAATATTATGATACTCTTGTTAAATAGTGGTCATATATTGAAATAGCATGTGATGGAAAGCAAAAGAATCTTGTGGACTTATAAACTTTTTCAGTCTTATGACAGCATGTTAAATTTTGCAGAAAACAGCATTCATCAGTAAAATCTGTTGAGAAAATTAGTGATGCCTTATTAAGTAGCACTTCTCAATGACAATGTATCTAAAGCATTGACATCAACAGAAATCCAAAGAATCAGAGGGGTTTGATTTAAATATTAACAAACACCCTTGATATTTTGATTCTTTTACAGATATTTTTGTGCTTTAGTCTATCTTGCCAGCTGGACTGAGAAAATGGCAAATCATTTAGTATCTAGATTTGTAGCATTGCTCTGAATGGAGATAGTATACTTTATACATTTCTTTGGGATCAGATTTAATTTGTATTACTTAAACCAATGGGATCATTTAATCCACCTTATTAATAAAATTAAAATGCATCAAAGCTTTAGTATGGTTTTACCTAACAATCTAAACAGGAATTTAAAGGAATATTCAAGTTACTCAGTCAAGGCTGGCAGTATACTTAAAAAAAGCAGGGCAAGGGCTACATTATATCACATCAGGGAATGAAAAAAAACAACAGCAGTTTTGTACCATTAAGAACCCATCGAATTAACAAACTGTTAAGCATTTGAAGAATACAATCAATAAAGAACAGAACTGATGATTTTAACTGCATAAACTACTTAGCAAATCTTTATGATACAACTGGCTTGTGCCTGAGTGACAATAAGTGGAACACATTTGCTGAATTATGTTTTACAATGGATAATTTTACTATCTCTGCAGAGGGACAGAGAATGCCAATATATGAACCAAGAGTATAAAACTATTTTAAGGAAAAAAGGAGTAATTCTAGACATCTCATGCAGCTATCAACTTAAAAATCTCAGCACATACTTCTACTGTATTAGTAATATTTAACCCCACATGAAGCAAATTTTGCTGCAGATGCTCAAAGTGAATAAGTAAGTAATACCTTACCATTATCCACTGAATGCAAAGTGCCAGATGACATCAAAAGCGTGGTTCAGTACAGCCTACATAATCAATTCAGTTAAGATGAAGATCTCTTTTTCTCACTTGTTTGGATTTTTGATTATATCTATTTAAGGCTATCAGAAGCAAACTCATATATCTTAGACAGATTACTAAAAATTCCTATTCCCTAATACATCTTTTTTGGAGTGTGCATAACTTGTTAGGCTCCTCTAGATTAGCAGATCTGAATTTTCAGTTATTTACATATCTGCTGAGTTTCATGCATATGTGTAACTTCCTTAACTTCAGTCAAGTTACCTATACACACCTGTTTGGATTCGGCTTTGTAATATATTAATCATCTATGCACAATGGGAGTGTGTTTTTTTTAATAGGAATATTTCTATAGAAATAAACCCTTCAGTAATAGTTTCATTATTGAAGCAAGGACTTACGTACACTATTAATAGTAAGAAGTCTTTGTGTTATGTACAAAATGCAATAATATTACATGAAATAATGTTGAAATAAAATTTCAGGTCCTGCCAGTACATATGTCTCTACCAATTGTAAGGTCATCTGAGCCTTACTGAATCTAAAATCCTTTTATTATTCAACTCTGAATGGCCCAGGAATATTGAGAAAAAGAGTGGAACCAATAAAAACCAAATCTCAGTAAGCCCTGAAGCTGCAAAAAAAAAGGACAGAAACTACCTTACGTTAACACAGATGCAACAGCAAAATGTTTGAAAGCATTTGTCACATTTTATATTCAAACCCATAGCGTACATGCTGCCTTGTTTTCATGTTCTCAGATTCCCATACAAGGAAAAGAGATTTTGGGTTATTTTAACATGCTTTTATGTGTTATCCACTTGGTTCTCAACAACCTGCCTGCAGCTAAGCTTTTCACCATCGTGATTAAAAAAGTTAACCTCCCAACAAGATGTTTCCTTTGCCATTTGCTTCTTTTGTCATGTTCTCTTTTCATGCCTATTACAGCCTAACAAATGCAGCAGAAATTCAGTAATTTATATGAACGACTTGGGAGACCTATTGTACCTATTTTGTGGATGAGTAAAGTAACTGAACAAATACAATGAAAAACCAAAGTACATTTTGTGATACACTGTTCTTGTTCACTTATTATGACAACAGTTGTGTAATTTTATAATACTTCATAATGGAATATTTTCTGTTTTGCAGAAGTAATGGAACTGTATGACTTTGATCTTGTAATGAATCATAAAAATACGCTTCTTTGTTTGCAAAACTTAATCTTCAAATGTGCTTAACTTTTAAATTATTCTGCTATTTACGCCTTTCCTTGGAAATAGAGGAAACAAAAACCTTTCATGTCTGAATTTCACAGGATGCATGTTGGAGAAAGTTCTGCTGCAGTGCAAATAAATGTTATCTCTCCCATCCTTCTCTTAACTGCACAGTTTCATAGGGGAGCTTAATTTTACCAAATCTCTTAACAGTATAACACCACATGAGGCAGCTATTGGAATGTCTAGTTTTCACCAGGGGAGGGATGAGAGTACTTCAATGGTGGTCTCAAAGGTGAACATACTTTTTAATACTTGCAGGTTTGTAGTGGATGTGTTTTTGTGCTGGAATCATTGATAAATTATCCAAATTTAAGGTTCCATGGTAATAGCACTCTTCATGGCAACAGTAGGTTCTAGAAAAAGACTTCTCCGTTAGAAACTCTTAAACAAAGTTAAAGAAATAAGTTACTTCCTAAAAATCAATGGAATAGTTAGATGCATAGAAAGGGGTGTTTGGTATATTTAACTAATATACCAGAAATTTAACAATAATCAAGTTTGAAAAAAATTAAAGGAACATGATACATTATCTGAACTACTGTGCATGCATATCATTATAATAGAAAGGAAAATCACACTGTTTGATAAAGTAGTAATTAAGGATATGGGCACTGCTCTTTTCTTGTGAAGATATAACAGCTTTTTCTGTAAAGTTTATAGTTGCTGTCCTCCTCAAAGACTTCATCTCCACATCAGTGAAACCTTTCTTTAGTGATGATAAATCTCAATCTTTTAACATTTACCATAATTGGAGAGATACCTTTATTAAAAAAAAAAAAGAAGACATTATGATCAGTCCAATGTAACACATGTAGGTTACAATGATAAGCAGCTTGCTTTAGTCAGCCTGTACTAAGCGCATGCAAAACGAGGACAGTGACTATCAACCATTTGTCAATGACTGTGGGCCCATATCAGCCAATTATAGATAGAAGAAATTTTATATTACATCCACAAGTGCAGAGCTACAAAGGACTTAAACCACAGCACAGTGGTGGCACTTTTAATAGATAAAACAAATCTAGGCAAAATGACATCCTGAATTGTATCACACTTCCATGTGGCTCTGTGCCCACAACAGAGTTAAAGGTCTGGGAAAACTAACTGAAAATTTGGCTGTGTACATTTTGTATGATATTACTTAAGTAAAATAAAATTCTTGTGAAAGGACGGCCAAGAAACGTTGAAATACTTGTGTCTTACTTGTGTAGTTACTGGGGAACAGCTGATAGAACTTCAGAGGAATACATTTTATTTGGTAGCTTGGGAAGAGTTAAGTAGGATACGAAGAGAGGATCTTGTGAGGCAATGATTACATAGACAGGTTTCTATGTATTAAAAAAAAAAAACAAAACCTCAAAGACAGAAAAATCAGCTTTTATCAGAAATACATTTTTTGGAAAGCATCTGTGGAAGTTGAGAAAATCTATTCATGAGATTAGGCTCGAGTGATCTTTTTCAGAGAGCAGCTCTACATTTTACAGTTCAGTATAGCTGAAATTCCTCTACCATATTGACTTTAACATTTCTTTTGAAGAAGCTTCCAAACCTTCTATGACACACAATTATTTAGGAGGACAAATGCTTGCTAAGCAGGAATTCACAATTTCCAGTCCCTGCACTGGAGGAAGAAGTAACACAGATAATTACAGCTTCCTATTTGGAGAGAAGAGAGCAATTCTGAAGTTCAGCTAGGACCATACAGCACATCACTCAGTGGGAAGTACATAGCTAAGGCTTGAAATGCTGCACATCATCTTCCTCATCTGGCTCTGCAGCCTCCTCAGTCAGCCTGTCTCCTTTCATTAACTGGTTCTACACCTTGCAGAGCAGTGTGATGTGGAGATAATTTGTGTTGCAGTAGCAATATTCTTGGCAGATTTATGACTGTTCCTCAGCAGAGCCAATCGAAAATGAGTCTAGCTGGGTCTTTTTATTGACTGCATTTCTATTATCTTCACAGGTGCTTTCTTTCCTGGCTTGTTCTTTTATCTTATTATGGACAGAAACTACATTTACTGGACAATAGCTTCCACACTGCTCTCTTTTCATTTCCTAGAATATATCACTATTACACTTTTTAAAGTCACTTTAGACCTGTCAAATTCTGTATCACTCCTTTCAACAAACTATTTGTTGGTTCAGTAAGTGCACATAAGCAAGTAATTTTCTTAATTCCATGGCATTTATAGCCACTCATCTACATGAGATACATACATTTTTGAAATATTCTGTGCACTGTGCATTGTTCTACACTACTGTAGTAAGCTTACAAAGATTTAGACATTTTCCACTTGCTCATACATGACTTGTTAAAACTGGCTTTGAAAACAGTTTAGGAGCCAACTTATAAATTACCATTAAAATTAATTATCTCCCTCTTGCTTAGGTACACCCCCCTGTGAAAAACATTACAGAGTTCTCCATTATAAATGAAAGGTAATTATGTGAATAATGATATTCAAGTCATATCATCTCCAGTTTTTATATCATGATGCAAACTGACCTCATAATTTTGGCATCTTCTGTATTTACAGCTCAATAATGTTTTTCTGGCTGTTCACAAAGGCTACTGAATTTACGAGGCACTTGCAAGTCAGGTATCGTACTAATACTTTGCCTGCATTTCTTGCAAATGATTTCTAGAGAAATTAAAGTCTACCATGTGTGCCAGACTAAAATAGCATGAGAACTAAGTTGTAATTTATACCATTCTCTTTTAAATTTCATTACATGGAAATACAGGTTTTCATTGTTTATCACATTAACTTGACATGATGGAAAGCTTTATTTCTACGGATAACGGTATTTATTCTGGTTTTCCATATATAAAATGCACTGAGTACCAAATTGCTTTAGCACATGCATAAAAATAACTTAATAAAACTTGACTCAACCAATATATGGGCAGAAAGAGACAAACGATGCAGCTTGCACTAAAATACAGGCGATTCTAATGCCATCAGAATTATGAAACTGATTCCGGAATCAGAGTCCAAAGTGTCAGCCTCAAGGTATCTGATACCTTACTCTAAGGACTATAGCTGTGTCTCCGTTCACTTCATCCACTGTAACAGTTCTTAAGGACAGAGACAGTTCCTTTGATAACCAGCACCCAAGGCAGAGAGGTTTTCTATACCAACATAAACACTTTGATTTACATGTGCAAGGGGGTGGGAATCCAGGATTATATTTTAACTCAAGTAATGTATTGTGTGTACTAGGAAGCCTATAGCTGCACGTTGCAGTAACTGATGTACCTGGAAGAACTTGCATGGCAATTTTCATAGTGTTCACTTCATAAAATCTAACAAGAATATTTTAAATCCATAAAAAAATTGATGGCAAGGGAAATAAGTGACTGAACACATCTGTGGGAGGAAAAATGTGTATTATTCTGCACAACTGACTGCACTGTGCTGTCAGAAAACACTTCATACCATTGATAAAAGCTAAAGAAGTATCTGAAATGTCATCTGCTCCTATCCCTCTCAACACACATACATTGTCCATTTAAAACCTGGACAAGCAAAATCAACATTAATAGCACCGAGTTAAATCCATCTGCTTTTAAAAATAAGTACACCTCTTATTCACGCTGTGATTGACAAGTGATGTTAGGGTTCCACCTGGAAGCGGGCAATTAATTTTGATCATCTCAATCTGATTATTTCTCCCTAGCCACCCTCTCCCCTTGTCTTCATTTTGCCTCAAAGTCACAGGGATCTTCTTGCTGATTCCAAACAAAACAGAACAAGCTAAAAACCTGACAGCCAAACTATGCTGTACACAGGATCAATTTGTACTACCCCACAGTGTCGTAACACCCTCTCCTGACTGGCTATCTATTAAAAAAACCCTATCTAAATAAGTAACATTAAAATCTTCTGTAACAAATGGATTCCCTGACACCTACAGTCACATACAGAATTCTATTTCTAAGCCTTCAAAGCAGAGAGGGAGTGAGGGAGAAAGAAAGAGAGTGTATGTATGTCAGATGAGGAAGATTTGCTGAATCATGCATCAAAGCAGTTGTAGCAGCAAGGCTTGTGTCAGTTACATTAAATACACAGTGGTACATCCAAAACATGCAGAATTCAGTTCTGCATTCCAGGACATCACAGACATAATGCAGACAATGACTGAAATGAGCAATAGTAAAGCCCTCTTAAAGTGATTTAAGATTAAATCAAAGAATGTCACATTTAATATTCAGGACACTCTAACTGAATCCTTACCACCCAGGCTATAAATGTAATCTTACCGTGGGTTGGAGTGAGAAAGCCGGATCATTTCTTTCTGATAGTGATGCTCCTGACTGGTGGGCTACGGAAAACAAGAAATAATAGTGAGAAAATGACTCTGCAAATATTCTTTCAGCATGTTTAGAAGTATGCAAGAGATCTTTTATAAGCATACACATTTGCAGCTTCTGATACTAGAATTTTACAGCCTTTTTCCTTACCTGGGAAATTTAAAATGGATATTCAGATTCTAACTGTGCAAAAGTACAGTGTAACAGATGATTCTTATCCATGTGGAATGGTCATTTCTCTACTGTCTGTGAGTGCTGAGGCTGAATCAGGAAGCTTCAGAAAGAGAGGGTAGCAAAGTCCTGTCTGATAGGAAAATCTGGACTGTAGGTGTATAGAAAGCACAGTGCAGGAACACTTAGTAGGATCTGTGCAGAACCAACCATTCTTAAGATGAGACAACACTGAGACAGAGCTAACAGGGCTGGCAGGCCTGGCTCCTCTCTCCTCAGAAGTACCAGTAACAGTAACCTAAGCAGTTCCAAATGAAATTTGCTGAAGCAGATATGATTCCCTATGGCATTGCCAACATGATACCTGGATTCAGCTATTCAAGAATAGATAATGTGGACTGTATGAACATTCATATGAAAGATCATAATTTTCTACAGTCTGCAAATGTTACCTATTCATTGTTAGGAATGTGCCCCCAAGTGTGGCATTTCACGACAGGGACTCAAGTCGATGAGGAGACTCAAATACAAATCAAGACTCAAATCCAACTTTATTACAATCAAGCCCTTTTTATCCCCCTTTTCATTACTTTCCCAACCTTCACATGCATACAGTATTCAATCTCATTGGCTCCTCTCCAGGTAAACTCTCCAGGTAAATAGTCCAATCACAATGCTGCAGACCCTCTCACAAACCTCACATCCTCAACTGAGACTCCAGCCACAGCTACATACTGGCCCATCCCCCCAAGGCTTGTTTATCGACCTTCCCTGGCCTTCAATGCCCCAACTCATCACTGCAGGGCTTGTCAAGCACCAAGGCCTCAGAGCTCATTCCCAAACTTTTTCATGCAAATCTTATCACCTTCACTCCCCACACCAAAGGTTTCAAACTATCTTTGGTTTATGGCATTAAAACATTACTTGGAAGAAAGATCAATATTCATAAACTGGTACAAAAATTCAAGAATTCTAATGTTGAGAAATGTATTTTCTCAGCATATTTTGTACTGCTTCCAGAAGACACCCCCCTGCCCATTGTCACACACCTCAAAAGCAGCTCTAAACAAATCACTGAAGCAAGTGCAAAAGAAATGAAAATACAAGCATACATTAACAAGACTTTTACGACTTAGTACATGAAATGCTAAAAATAAACACTAAGCACTATGAAAGCAATTGGCTTTTTTTACAGAAATCAATATAAAAATTTGTATCTTCTCATGATTTCAGGAAGTGCGGAAGGATGTTGTAAAACGTATGTACAGGATGAATGACATCCTAATTACTGCCAAATATGAGTCACTGCCTGGTGGTGGGTAGTGCAGTTCCCAAATGACGGCTAGTGGAAGACTGAGAATGAAACAGAAAGTGAATTAGTCAGTCTGTGAACCAGAATATCTGTCTAAATAACTTGCAGTCTTATTTCATAGTAAGGAATAGTCTGCTCCAGTTTTGCAATTTGACTTGATGTGAACAGATCCCTCCAGGGGTTGTCAAACTGAGCTCTTAGTTGGAATAATTCTGGGTTTAAATATCACTATTCTTGTCTGTCAGACTTCAGTTCTGCCAAACCATTTCTGTGTGAAGTGGCTTTCCTTTCTCCACCATTGTAAAGGAAACCTGAAAACTTTCCACAAATCAAGTATGAACCAGGAAGAACTCTTTCAAATGTCTTGCAGGTCAAGGATTATATGATTGGAATTTATACTTAGGAAGCTGCTTGAGTAACAAGTAATCTTTCTTTTCTGTTAGTACTCCTTACTCAAAAGAAAGGTCTTAGTACTGAATGTATGCCAGAGTCTGCTAATGCAACATTATACCACTGGAAGCTTCTAGGATGTATCAGTGAGAATCTATGTATCTATGAGAATCCTTCTCTTTTGCATTTCTGGCTGAGAATCAGGGACCAAATGTAGTAAGATATCCTGAAATCTCTTACATATGATCTCCAGAATGGTTCTTGTAAATCTGAAGTGGTCTCTGAAGTATGGAAACAGCTATCCAAGAAACTGAATAGGCCAATACCCTGACAGGACAGGAAGGTCTTACTGGATCTCTAGAATAAAACAAGGCATCTAAGCAGAAATATTTTATCAGGTTGGCAAATTTTCTTGGTTAATGTGCGTATTTGTGGGTATAAACTTCACATTATACTCTGCAGTATACAGAACTCTGTTTTGCATATTGTTGCAAAGCTAACATAGAATTTCATACACCTTCAGATTTCGGAAAATATTCAGGTAAGACACACTCAAAGTCTTTAAAAATACTTAGTTCTACATACAGATATTGATTTGGAAATGTGCTCTCCTCTTCCTCCCCCCATTTTACAAGGACTTACAATTATTCTTTGAAGTAAATCCATTTTAAAATAAAAGTTTCTTATATTTATAACTTGCAGGTCTGCTGGATAATGTATAATATCGAAAGCTGTTTTATTGCTTTTGGCTGTCATAATTTACACAGTTGCTAAACAGCTTGTATTTCTCCTGGTAGCCTATATTCAGCTCTCCTAGCAGCCTATATTTAGTTCTCATAGCATGAAAAATCCAGTTTCAGTATATCTGTTTTACAGTTGTTTAAGGACATATGTTCTAACTGCAACTAAGCAATATGACTGATCTATGTGTCTTTACATTCAGAAGGGTTTCTTAGACTCATTAAACTCAGAAACATGAGAATTTTCAATAAATCTGGAAATCAGAGAAGCAATGGCAAGGGATGAAAAAATAAACTCAGTAAAAATGTGTTTTATATATGTAAAATATTACTTCCATACATAAGGTCACTATCTAACATGATTATATCCTGCCCTGCCTTGCAAAACTTCACAGGTATTTCAAAATGATAGACAAAAAGCTGCCTTCTGGTGGTGCTGTTGCCATAGATTCCACTAAGAGACAAAAATGTACAAAATGAATGAAAATTTGAATAAAAATATTCCTTACTTATCTTTGAAGAACATAAGAGAAAGCAGTAGATACTACTGGTTTAAATAATCACAAAGATACAACCTGGAAACATATGTAAGCATGAAAGTTTAATCATGACAAGAATTTCAAGCTGTCCTTAATTTCTCAAACTACAATACGAGGAACACTTCTGTTTCTATTCTATTCTATATATACTACACTACTAAAATAATTTGCCTATGTCCCTGGAAGATGGCTAGATATATATTATATATACACACTTTTTTCCATCTTACTTTGGAATTTTAGATCATTTGCAAATTCTCTTGAAACAAGTGACGGTTGTACTAAAGATCATTGACCTAAAATTTAATCTCTTTTTATTCTAAGCTTTATCTTTCATTTAAATACGGGCATCGCTATCATTATTCTCAAAGTCTTCTGAAATGTTATAAGCATACCAAAATATACTGAAATTTAACATCAACGTACCAAAAATGTTCCCAGCTGCTCTTCTAAAGCTTCTGTGTTAGAACAACTTGGGGTGATTAAATAATCACCTTCCCTAAGAAAAACTGTTTATGACCTTTTTAAATAATAAAGGTCTAGAAAGTGGATTATCATCCTCACGTGAATATTCTGCTGCTTTCCAAATACTGGAACAGAGATAAATCAAGGAGTGTTAAGCACACAGGTCCATAGTCCAAAAACCCGTACCACATCTATGAATAGCTGGTGCCATGGCAGCTATCTCAGAAAGGAAAATATGAAGTGAATCACAACAGGTACTGTGGAATAACCAACACTGTGCTGGTAAAGGGAGTCCCTTTGCACAAAGTGAGGTAGGGAAGACTGCAGAAGCTGAATTCCAGCAACCTTTGTTGTAGAAAGGGACTAAATGGTTAGTCCTTATCTGAGAAAGATTAAGTTTTCTTTCTAAATGATCTCTTCCTGGAAAGGAGCTTCTACATTACATCATAAAACCTCAGTGCCAACCTTGCAAAATACAGAGTAGAAGCCTGACAAGGCTGCATGTATAAGACACACCAACACTTCAGTCAACTGAATGAAATTTGAAAAACTTCTCAAAGACAAATATGTTGCCTTTTACACTTGATTTACATACAGAGAGATGGCCACAAAGGACTATTATGAAAAACTACAGCTATATTAAATTACAAATTAAATTACTAAATTATTACATCTAAGCTCTTTTTTAGGTTGATGCTATTCGTCTGAAGTTACAGAATATGATTAAGACAGTAATATCAAAGAACTGTCTTTGCAATCACATTATGCTTCACTAAATACTGCAGCAGTATATTTCACCTTAAATGTCCATTTCGGTTTAGTAATCTAATTTGTATTAACCAAACCTCACATGTCTAAATATTTTTATCAATTTCCTTGTAATTAAACCACTCAAAAATTAATGAGACTGCTATTCTCTATTTGAGTTCCATTTGTCCAGTCTTGCAGATTCATACCATGTTGGAGTCTGTTAGTAAGCACTAAGAAAACATAGTGGAAATAATGAAACTACAACTATGTGTGTGTTGTTGACATATGTCAAATAATTCAAACCAACTAATCTTTCTTTGATATCCTGCAAAACATTACTCTGTACACTAAGTTCTTATTTGTGCAATTACCCACTTGGCAATACATCTAATTTGAAACCTTCATTTACCAGTATACCATAAAGTTCATATGCTGTGTTGATCATTCACTATGGAAGACAGCTGCTATACAGGCCTCTATTTGGTCCCTGTAGATCCCTGGCGGTAATTTCCACCTAAAACTTTAGAGCAATTACTCTGCAACAGTTTATACTGGGACAACACAACAGTGTTTACTCTTCTAACATCGAATTTTCCTCTGAGAGTTGTGTTGTGTGCTTTACTTAAGCCACATTCATTGTTTATTATTGTTTCACCTACAGTAAAATAAGAACTATGTTGCTGAGATATAAATGCAGTATGAGTTTATCTAGTTTTACAGCAGCTTCTGCAAGCACCTTTATATAGCTGCTGAAATGTTATTCTGTGATTTCATACATTCAATACTCTTCTGTGGACTGTAACAAATACTCTGCTTCTTATAACAGTACTCTGTCACATAGTGCAGCCTGTGTGATTTTGTACTGCTTTGTAGTACCAGGACAAATAAGGATACAAGGTGTGAAATACAGAAGGATCACACACTAAAAGCTCAGAACTACTGCAGCTTTTTGCTGCTGTTCTTCTCCTTCAGTGCTTTCAACAGTTATCTTTTCAGTAATAAGACTTTATCATGGTGAGAAGGAATTATTTTCCATTACGCACACTGTAATGTAGTTGCTGACTGGTATATCTGGGCTTCATTCACTTCGGAAATATCTTTAGGTACTATACCACACACCTGCAGGTCGTCAGCCACTACTTTACAAGCTGCACAGCCTACATCATTATTCAGGATTCTAGAAAGGGATATCTGTAACAGGTTCGCTCTTTGTCCATGGTGGTACTACAGGACCTGCTGGAAGTGCATGTGTTTTGGTTGCAGGTTTTACTTGCTAAGCTCTAAAAACATTTGGTAATGGTATCTTGAATTTCAAAGCTACTCAAACACATGTTGATATTCAAGATCTTTGAGTCTCAGAATTGACAGAAACTATATAAAGAAAATACTGTGGCATTAGACTTACTGGCGGGAAACAAGAGTTCCAATTTGCTGTATCTTCACTGCTTGTACTTAGGCTAACATTGCAGTTATCTATCTGTGATGCACTCAGCTCATGGGAAATCGTAGTATCCCCCGATTCTTCACTTTGCTGTCTCTTCATGCTAGCCAGCATCTGTAGTTCAGATGAACTGAGTCTATTTGACTGGTAGCTTTTCCAGTCGTACTCCTGTGAAATAAAATGGAGTAGTCAACAATATAGACAGGCTCACTGAACAGAATATAGGAATAAAAGAAATATACTGGAGAATCTCGTGGGGAATCTTCTAGAAGCTGCAATACTTACAGAGAAACAAAATGTTTATTAGAAAAGATTAGTTAACAGATTCCTGCTCAGCTATGAAGATCAAACGTATTTAGACGCAATTACAGAAGGAAGAATACAAACACTGTTATGGAAAACAGTTTGAATCCTGGGTGTTTGGTGAAGTTGCTGTTCTACTGCAATTAAAACCAGAAGCTAAAAGCAGGATTTCAGAAGTTCAAAAACCCAGCAGCTATGCTTAAGCATCAAATGCAAATCTTGAAACAAACCTGATCACACAGTTATCATAGTGCCATAAACACCAGCAACATAACAGTTATTTGTCAAGTATGGCATAAAATTTCTCTGGAAAACAACACATGTCAGCACTAAATTTTAAAAGTTATTTTGGTAACTTGCTAGTGTATGAACTAAAATAATTTACTTTAAGATAAACAGTACAGCAACATTTAATACTTTCAGGTTATGACATCACACAAACAGGACTTTTGTTTTTCAAAACACTCATGGATATGTGCAAGTGATCAATAAATATCATATAGGCTCAATTATTCAGCTCCACAGAGGTATGACATATACAGCCCACAGAAGATGTTAGACACTGGGCATTGATTCTTCTTATTTTAAGGAACCAGTACAATAAGGCATGTATATATCCTAGATTTTTACATATGTTGCTTAGCATTTCACACACAAAGTGCTCACTTTCACTAGAAAAAAAAAAAAAAAGGCACTCAGAGGCTATTTTTTGGCACTATGTAGTCTGCCTCTTTGTACAAGGTATAAGATCATGACAGAAGCTGTCAGCACAGCTGCCACCCCTTTTGTATCTGTGGCTTTTTAGGTCTATGCTTCAATCCTGAATACATTATTACTACCATGTTTAATTCTAAAATAATGCAGGATGTTTTCCCTAGACACTTACTGAATGTAAGTTATTAGCTCAGTTACTATTAGTTATTTGTTCACCTCACATGAAGCTTGCTATGTTACACTGGAAAGACTGCTTTGCTGTATTAGTATTCTACCAGATCTACAGCTGCTATAACTGTTATTGATCTTACTGAAGATACTGATGTCCTGTATTTATTTGGTTATTGTAAGAGAAGCTTCAGCTTAACTTTCTTGCCTCATACATGAAGTAATTAGCATGCAGCATTAAAATGGCAGCATGAACCAGTGCTATGCAGAATAAAATCACTAATCATTGAAATAACATGTTTTCTCCTCTTTTCATTAAATAAAACACATTGTCCAAGCCTGCTTGCCTTTTCTGTTACAGCTATGAAGAAAGATGTCTCCCATGGCAGGGTTGGAACTAGATGATCTTAAAGTGCTTTCCAACCCTAACTATTCTACCATTCTATAGATTTTTGTAAGTTTTACAAAACAATTCAAAACATTTGTTTCTCCCTCCCCAAGCTTATCTCAAGTTGCCATCCTGTTTTCTTTACATGTTATGGTCTCACTCTAGAAACACCATATTCAGAAAGGAGAACAAATGTCATAGCAATTTTCTATGCTAAACATTGTGTACAATAAATTCTTGTAAGAAAGGAGGAATAGTTTGGACTATTTATTTTGTAGTTTGAGATGCCCACTACAGAACAGCCTCTTCTCAAATTTTGTATTGTCTCAGCCAATTTTCAAAGAGAACATCTGAAAATAGAATTTGAAATTAAGTTCACTCTGTAATTTAGGAGAAATTTTTGATGTAAAAGTAATTTTGCAATACTCATAAATTTGTCTAAAATTAGTATTTCATTTAGTAATTAAAAGTTTACCTTCTCTTTCTGCATATCCTCCCCTTCTGATATTTTTATTAAATGCTTAAAACTTTCGCTAGATTGACAAAACCTGTTTAAAGGATTTCTTTTCATATATAATGACATTTGCATTCCTCTAGGTTCAGACAATTTCTTCAGGATTGTTTGAGTGCAGTTACATGTGCAGAAAACTTTAATTGCCAGCTATCTGCATGCTTGCAATATTATCCAGAGGGCTGCACTTCTTTCTTAATTGAAAACATTTGAACTTAATAATAGCGAACTCTATTAAACATGAATAAAACACTGTAAGAAAACAGGTCCTTAAAAGTGTATTAAGTAGTTAGCAAATTGACTTCAGAAAGACTCGGTTAAGCACTTTTTTTTCTTTACCAGTCCTTCATATATTTGGCCTTCTATGATGGACCTACGGAACTGATGAATAGGGATAGAGCAGCTGATGTCATCTACCTGTCCTTGTGCAAAGTGTTCCACACTGTCCCACACAACATCCTTGTCTCTAGATTGGAGAGACATCAATTTGATAGTTGGACCACTCGGTGGATAAAGAACTGGCTGGATGGCCACACGCAAAGAGTTGTGGTCAATGGTTCAATGTGCACCTGGAGACCAGTAATGAGTGGTGTCCCTCAGGGATCAGTGTTGGGACAGGTCTTGTTCAACATCTTTGTTGGTGACATGGACAGTGGGATTGAGCGTGCCCTCAGCAAGTTTGCCGATGACACCAAGCTGTGTGGTTCGGTTGTGTCATGGTTTAAACCAAATCTGCACAGTTCGCTCACTCACTCCCCCCCCCTCGCTCCCCCGACTGCCGGAGAGTTAGGAAGGAAAATCCAAAGAATGAGGCCCCCACGGATTGAGATACGAATGGTTTAATAGCTAAGGTATAACACAAATCACTACTGCTACTACTACCACAAATAATAATGATAAAGCAAACAACAAGTGAAGAGAATACAACACCTCACCAGCTACCGACCCATAACTCACTCCACCCTGCCCGGCTGAACACCGCGTGGTACCTTCTCCATTTCCCCCCAGCGCTCCACGCCCTCCGGCCCTCTCCCAGTTACATCCTGTGTATGACGTGCTATGGTATGGAATACCTCATTGGCTAGCCTGGGTCAGGTGTCCTGTCTCTCCTTCCTCCAGGCCTCCCCTCCTCCCCGGCAGAGCACGTGCTCAGAAAAGGCCCTGAACAAAAACACCCTCAAAACATGCTCGCTATCAAACAACTGTTCCCAGCCCAGAAGTCAAAACACAGCACTGCACCAGCCACAAGAAGGAGAAAAATGACTGCTACGGCTGAACCCATGACAGGTTGATATGCTGTGTGCCTCAAAAAACTACAAAATCAGCTTTCAATAGACTGAGCTCAGTAAATACTGTCCGTGCCCATGGCAGGGGGGTTGGAACTAGATGATCTTAAGGTCCTTTCCAACCCTAACTATTCTATGATGAAACCAGAACGTACCTGGATGAAACACAGATTATTTCTTGGTGCAAATAAGTATATCCAAAATAGCTTTCTCTACAATCTAGTAACTTAATTTCAAAGTAAAAATCACTTACAAAGCTCTGTGTTGTCAGACATGAATTTTCTCTTGAGATCCTCTTCAGAGATTTTTTACTGACAGATCTTTTTAATTGACCAGAAACTCTTTCATAACTTTCATTTTTCTCAGATCCATTTGGAAATTCTTTAAAGAATGCAGATTTACTTCCAGTTGGAGACAGAGAAAGAGTAGGCTTTAAGCTTTTCTGAGAGCTAACAGAATCTGTGTTGCTCACAGTGGAACTCTGTGGTTTTGATAAGATAGTCTCTTTGAGGTCATGTTTGCTGTGTCCCTTATTCTTCCAATATTCGTTTCTCCATGACATCCTCTTCAATGGGCTCTCTTTAAAAACTGCTGAATCAGGTGTTCCTGGCCTACTGTGGCTGATCTCAAGGTTTTCTGTTCTCTGGATAAATTCACTGTTGTCATCCTAAATTTAGGAAACAAAGCAAGAATGATTCCCTCTCATCATCACACAATACAGTTTTACATAACCTTAACGTCTGAAAATGGCTCTTCGATCTCTGCTGCTTAATTCCAATCTGCAAGGATTCTAAAAACCAGCTGCTCTTCTTGGCAACTACATTGAGTACAGCACAAACATCGCACATCAAGTAATGAAAAGTAGAAAGAGAAGGAGAGGGAGACAAGATTACACTTTTTAAAATGTCAACCCAAGTTTAGAATGCTGGTAACCTCCCAAACCTGAGTGTTACACTACGATCATCATTTCAATAAAACTGTAAACCTAAAGCAGAAACTCCACAACAATTACATCTTTCCACTGAATTATTAATACTCTATATTTTCATATCATATTTTCAACTGAAATGTAGAAGGAATAACTCATGCTGAGATCACACTACTCACCAGTGATAATACTGGAATATCATATTCAGCACCATTTCAATATCATTTAAGAGTTTTGGAGATTAATTTATTAAACTTATATTCATGCTTGAAACAATGCCTCTGGAAAATATGCCATGAATCAAGAGTATGATGTTCACTCATACCACATCTCAACAATAAACATCAAGACCAAACACATGGAAAGAAAAATAATGGGGAAACACATCCAGCATTTGCCTCAGGATTCTTATTCTCAAAGAAGAAAGGATCAGAGGCTTCATCTTCATTTCATCATGCTGGTCATCTGCCATATGCCACTGCACTGGATGTAAGGCAGTATATATTACAAGATTCAGTAAGATGCTGAAATACCATCTTCATTATGCCTCCCACAGCCAAGGTGCAGTCCTACTCCTCATGAAAGTGATCCAAGCATTTATATCCAAGATATTGATTTCAGTGAATCCAAGACTGGAGTCCCCTGCATAAAATGCACGTTCAAGAAAATAAGCCCTCAATTTTATTAATGATAAATGTATTGGAATTTTTAGTCCCTCACTTAGTAATTGCATTGAAACACAAATCTATATTTCCCTCTTTTCCATGGATTTTTATTTGCCATAAGTTATCTTAAAATCTGTGCTGGAAACTTATATTAACTGAAGATTGAATATTACCAAAGAAAACACTATTTTTTTCCCCCACACACATTAGAGATAAATGGACAACTCTGATTTATCTAAAGCTTAAATCCTTCCAACTTTTCCATGTCTCTTCCACCATTCATATTTATTTAGGCTCTAGAATAATTTGTTAAATACTAAATCATGAAATGGTGCCAGAAACATCAATAAAGTTTGCTTGATTAACTGTAGCACAGCATATGTAAACTGAAGATGAGACTCATTTTCCTGAGAAATGAGAACTTCCATTGCTGTGATGTATTCCTTGAAAGATGCAGATGGGCGGTTCTGGATGCATAAAACTGATTGCTTTTGCTGGGTTGTAATTTTAAGATCATTCTAATGACTCTAGAGGGCCACCTACTAGGAGCAGATGGGATACAGCCCTTGTCTACACTGAGATTTAATCCTGAGCTATCAGTGAAGTTATCGATCAGCCTTTGTCTTTGGCACATTATTTTACTTCTTTATTCTTTGAATTGTATAAGGACAGAAAAATTCTCAGTTTCTTCGTTGAGGGCTTCACTGGTGAACTTGCCAGTTACACATAAAACACATTTTTGATAACACTATGTGACATGTGGTCACACCTGCCACAGTCACAGCCTTTATTAGCAAGAGTTCTTGGGTTTGCTCTGGGTTGGGCAGAATCCATAAATGCTGCCATGACAAGTTTACCTATACAAAGTCCCTGACAGAAATTTGAGATGAAAGCATAGGCATGCCTAGAATTACAAGATGAGTCACTTGATGATGAACAGTTCAGGAGAAGAAGCAATTTTTAATTTTAAACTGATTATTTGACTCTGATAACTGAGTAACAGCACTGAACTATTTCAGTTACTAATTAGTAACCAGTAAGGGTAATTTATAAATGCTGTTTTCAGTTTGCAGCCTGAAACATTCCCTCCCCAAAAGGCTAAAGTTACACAAACCATATAGTTCTAGCACAGATATTCTGTGTACATTACAGCTCACAGTATATGCAACAAAGAGAGTCAATGCTTACTTATTTGAAATTCATCCTGAAATTCAACTTGTCACTTATACTTTGCAGTTAAGTAAATATTTTTGTAGATAATACTGACTTTTCTACAGATTTAATAAAAAAGTTCTTTGAAATCCAAACAATTCTACACTTTTAGAATGGTATCCCATATAGTACTGCTCATGAGCTACCAGCTTAACTAAACTGATTTAATTCTGAAATTCTAGAACTTTGTTTGAGATAAAGTCTTATGGGTTTAAATTAATAAATAATACACTGCCCTAGATAATGGTAAACCTCCCACAACTACAGAAGAAGAGAAAATTTGTATTTTTTATAATTAACATTAGTGTTTTGGGTTCTCAGAGATGCAGAACATAGAGCAGTTCAGTCCATCTTGATATTATGAAACTAGGCTGCATTTTATTTCTCAGCTATACGCAACAGAGCAGAATGCTAAGGAACAGATTTTATAATTCAAAATTAAATAGAATGTTCATAAAGGTAGAAACTCTTTTAGCAGTTACCATAATGACACAACTATTCAGTTCACTGACAATTTGGTTAATTTGTATACAGAATCATATGATATTGATATATATATATCAATGTATATAAACATGTGATACATTTGCTAAAGAAGTATTTCTTTTCTTTCATTAATTTTATTGCTGAAAGATTTCCACATTGCAAAAGAACTGAAGTTGATGATGCTGACACAGCTCAGACAGGACATAGAGTAGAAATACCAATCATCAACTGATATTAAAAAGCTGAAATTTCTTATCTCACTTTTGACCATATTGGTGGGCAAAACAGTCACAGCTTGCAGTTTTAAAAGGCACAACAAAGCCTTATTTACTGCACTCTTGCTCAACCCTAGAAGACTTACATCTTGCTCAAATCTGTGATGCAGGTTTTCCTAAAATCTTTTTTGTTGTAAACATGCACAGTATCCACATCTCTGTTGGCAAAGGGTCTCACAGGTTAGGCTTCTTTTGTCTATGTGTTACAGAGGTAACAAGTTGCCCTGCTTTGGCTGCCCCATCCCTTATAGCGTTCAAGGTCAGGTTGGAGGGGGCTTTGAGCAACCCGATCCAGTGGAAGGTGACCCTGCTTGTGGCAAGGGGCTGGAGGTAGATGAGCTTTACGGTCCCTTCCAACCCAAACCATTTTATGATTTTCACTGCTGATTCCAGCTGGCACAGCAACCTGACAAAGACAAATCTACTTGTAGATTTCTGGGGAAAAGATGATTTATCCTCTATATAGCCTGAAGACAGATTCTCATCTTAGGAGTTTTACAATGAAGACTACTTTATCAATAATTATATGTACAAAGTAGCCTACCTCTTCATTGCCCTCAGTTCCTTGATCATTATCTTCAGTCTGGCTTTTCCCATGTACTCTGTTACTATCTTGCTTCAAATCCAAATGGAAAATGCCATATTCCGGTGACATATCTGGAGAATTCCCATGAGGAGCTGATCAAGGTCTTGATGAAAATGAGAAAGTCTCTTTATTATTCATTTGGTGATCACCTGTTTCATTGCTGTGATGTTCAACTGAGGCATTCTTTGGCAAGGTTACATTACAGCAGGCTGAATCTTCACCATCTACAAACTGCTTGCTGCTATCCAACTAACACACTCAGTGAGACTTTTTGGAAACACCCATTCACCTGAAATGTAAAATGCTTATTTTAATGCCAAATATGTAAGTTGCAAGCTACCTGATCACTCATTTTCCCTGGGAGCTGTACAGCAAAAGATGTTTTTCTAATACAGAAACATTCTGCTTATCAGGTTTATACAGCTGGAAGAGTGAAGAGGATGCAATGAAAAAGATCGGGCTGCTTTCCAGGTGAAGCAAGGTTAAATCAGAACATTTCCAAATCACAGTTCAAAAAATCCACAAGCTCTGAAACATGATGTGCAAACCTGCGATTTCCAAATCTGAAACTATTTAACTGTTAAGATTTGAAACCGTTCAACTGAATTTCATTCTAGTAAAACATAATTTTATTAAATTTGGTTATTGATCTTCTTTAGACTTTTTTGTGGTTGACATTTAAAAAGAAATCACACATAGTTGGTGGAAAGTTGATATTGCAACCTGATGCTTCTTTCTTACTGAAATTCAACACTTTTTTTTATGTCCAGAACCTATGGTTTAAATCTTAATATCAAACTATAGATCTGATGAAAAATAGTATAACATGAAAAATGAGTGAAGATCTCTATCACCAAGTTCCCATGAATACAGGCAGTAATCATCTGCCAATTTTAAACCAACAATAAACTCCAGAAATGGATTTAAAAATTGACTGCCCCAGATAAACATGAAAAGGCCATTTTTATACTCTTCTTGTTGACTTACATTTTACTGTTTGGAATGATTGTATAGAAAAAAATGTCAATTTGATTGATTAAAACCAATTTCAAATCTCGTCTGAGAGAAGGAGAATTGCTCAAGTATTCAATACTCCCTTATCTTCATTAAAGGTAGTGTGGTGTGGATTATTCACTAGATCTTGAAACTTTCTGGCTCCATAAAACAAAGTTACCACCAACATTAAAAAAAAAGCACCTCAATAAAAAAATACTAAAACCATAATAATGAAATAGCACTGCACTAATAAAATCCTTACTGTCACAGAAGACAGTAAGTTTGTTATGGAATTCTAGTCTTTTTAGTTTTGTTAGAGAGAATTATCACTTCAGGCAGATTGAGCTGCTTTGAGGGGGAAAAAAATGTCACAGCCACCATAAATGAAGCAAAAAGAAAGATGAGGGAGATGCAAGGAGAAACAGTTTTTTTCTCACTGGGTTGCTGTGATTTTCCCAGTTTACTAAAGATAGCTAGTAAAGCTGCCAAACTCCAATATTCTAAACAGCAGTTTGTACTAGGATCAGTGAAAAGCAGGGACCTGACACATGGGTGGCTTACACCTACATGTTCCAGAAGAGACTTCAGTGTGTAGACAAAGACCATCTAAAGGCATAAGCCCCAAGCCTTTTCAAGTAAACTCTTTAGTTTAGATAATCATGCTGCTTTAAAACAATCTAATAGATCATTGTCTACTGTACATAAAAAAGCCTATTTTGCAAGTATATAGAAATCTCACCTTGCTTTTAAGTAATAAAGCTATGAAAGACAAATTTATGTAAGTTATGTAACTTATTTTAGGAATGTGTTGGTCTAGTTTTTTCAAGAGCCTCAAAGACATGAGTGCTTTTAACACTGTCAAAACTTTTAAGAAACAACTTTCATTTGTATAAGCCAAATGATCTTCTCTTCTGATCAACAGCTACGAGTTTCTCAAAGGAGGATAGTTGAGCAGAATTGTCCTGTCTTTGATCACTCAAGATTCTATGTCAGGTAATTGGAATTATGTTTTGGATGCTAAATCTACAGTGTTTTAAACTCTTTTTATTTTTTTCCCCAAGACAACTGTATTAAAATTTTCACCTTGCCACATTCTTCAAAACTAAAAATACCTTCACAATTTACTTTGCTACAGCGCTTTTCCTCTCTCAGCACTCTGTGATCTTCTGAACAGTCTGGCACCCACCCTTCCAGTTTAATCTAGACACATTTTACCAGGTTTCAATGGCAGTCGCTTGAACAAGACCAAGATGTATAACATATACTCCTTTAGTATTCAGAAGGCCTTCTCCCCCATCATGAAATTAGGCTTGACACGTATCATGCTATATTTGCAGTTTTCAAATATGCACTAATAGCTCAGACCACTGAACCCTTTATGATTATAAACAAGCACTTCATGAGAACCTGCTAATTTTTATGCACAAAGGACAGTGAATGAGTAGGGAGAAATAACTTCATATTTATTATGGCCTACTGACCTAATAACAATCAGCTTCCCCAACTGATTCACCTTTCTATTCTCATTTTAGAATGCCTTCTAATGCAGTTGTTGGTGTTTAATTTGCAGAGGTCATTAGAGATAAAATTTTGTAATGAACTCTGAAGCAAAAAACATGGTGTCAAACCACTTGGGGTTTGAGATTTTAAGTCAATTTTGAACAAACTATCAAAATATAAAAGAAAAAAATCTTAAGTATCAGTTTTTGTCAAGTGTTTAGAGAACAGGAAGCAGTTAAGACTTAAATTCCTACCTCCTTCTACTGGTTCTGCCTCAGATATCCAAAAACTTCGCATACATCACTCCCCATTGTAAAAGTAATGTCTCTACTCAGATATAATGGACTACAGAAATATAAAGTACTTTAGAAGATTTAGCGTCTGCATATTTAGGCTGAGTATTCAGGTTGTTTAGTCTAACATCTGTAAAGAGCACTTGTTTCCAGAGATGTTTCCAAGAAACATGCTTGTGTTAGTGGAAAGTTAAATGCAAGTATTATACAGGGGAAGACAGAAAAGTCTGTAAGGCTTTAAGATGGCATTTTATGCTATGAAGTTCAACAATATCTGCAACCTGTAGTTAGTGTAGCATTCTGTTAATAGCCTTCAAATGAAAGATGTGAGGAGTTCTGGACCAAACCAAATCCTATTTTCTCTCCATCACAAACTATACTGGATTTTCTTTTTAACTCAGTGTTTCCATATCAATTGTAATGAACAATTTGGAGTATCTTAGCAAAATATTCAAACTACTACATAATCATAGAATCATAGAATAGTTAGAATTGGAAAGGATCTCAAGATCATCTAGTTCCAACCCCCCTCCCATGGGCAGGGACACCTCACACTAAACCATATCACCCAAGGCTTCATCCAACCTGGTCTTGAACACTGCCAGGGATGGAGCATTCACCACCTCCCCGGGCAACCCATTCCAGTGCCTCACCACCCTAACAGGAAAGAATTTCTTCCTTATATCCAATCTAAACCTCTGCTGCTTAAGTTTCAAACCATTACCCCTTGTCCTATCACTACAGTCCCTAATGAATAGTCCCTCCCCAGCATCCCTGTAGGCCCCCTTCAGATACTGGAAGGCTGCTATGAGGTCTCCACACAGCCTTCTCTTCTCCAGGCTGAACAGCCCCAACTTTCTCAGCCTGTCTTCACATGGGAGGTGCTTCAGACCCCTGATCATCCTCATGGCCCTCCTCTGGACTTGTTCTCACAGTATCATGTCCTTTTTATGATGAGGACACCAGAACTGCACACAATACTCCAAGTGAGGTCTCAGAAGAGCAGAGTAGAGGGGCAGGATCACCTCCTTCGACCTGCTGGTCACGCTCCTTTTGATGCAGCCCAGGATACGGTTGGCTTTCTGGGCTGTGAGTGCACACTGCTGGCTCATGTTCATTTTCTCATTGACCAACACCCCCAAGTCCTTCTCTGCAGGACTACCATGAATTTCCTTTTTGCACAGCCTGTAGCTGTGCCTAGGATTGCTCCGACCCAGGTGTAGGGCCTTGCACTTGGCATGGTTAAACTTCATGAGGCTGCAGCAAACAAGATAAAACAATCACCTAAACATCTAACTAGTTGTTCTGCACAGACTTATGCTAAAGCTTCTAATTATAGTGTAACATTTTAATGAGGGTTTCAGCACTGTCTAAATAAGATTGACAAACTATAAACAATGCTCACTCATTTTATTTTATCCCTTGCTTTAAAACAATTTGCGTTGGCAAGGTACTGCACACCTGCTACAGAAGAGGAACTCAGGTCTATAATAAATCTAAAAGATACTATTATGAAGAGCAGTGAAAAACCTCTAAGGTAATCAGAACCTTAATCAGAGGTTAGCGGTGACTAACCTCTAAGGTAATCACTTATGAAAGCTCCACTATCCTCATGAAATTTGTATCAATATTTACACACAGTTCTTGTTGACAGAACTTGTTTTGACCACAGTATAGGTGGGGAGCCAGAGACCACACAGGCTTGATTTTGCTTGGGGAATGTGGTTTTGTGCCACTGACTTGTCACAGGCATATGCACATTAGCACTTTGTCAAAGGTTGGACTTGATGATCTTAAAGGTCTTTTCCAACCACGTTGATTCTATGATTCTAAGTGGCAGGACTATGCTTTTGGCTAAGTCATCACCACTGAACAAGGCTTGTGGCTTGTTGGCTATGAGGCAAGATCAGTTGTTGGCAGCTTCCTGACTAGAACATCAATCCCGGGCTTTATGGGGTTACAACAGTTTTCATTCTCATAAACACAAGCAGTAAAATAGCAAAAAACCCTTAACAGCAAGTACGGATTACTGACATTGTCCCAGTATACAATGCCTTCTAAACATCCCAAAGATTAAACAAAATGGAAATGACCCACAATATGAAGGAAAATTTCTTTGGTTAATGAAGGCTATGCCTTTCAATAGGAAGTAACGCTACTTTTTCATAAAATTAAGGATTATTTTTGCCACATTATGTACTTTCCAGGCATATACAAAGCAAGTTGCCACTGCATGACAAAAATATCCACACCTTTTGGCAGATAGGTGTGAAATGGAAACACACCATAAACTGATGTGGCCTTCTGTGGGAAAAAAAAAAATAATAATTTCACCACTGAACTTTAGAAACAAAACCAAATCCCCCCGATAATACATGGGTACCATAATTAATATCCTAAACTCTTATCTGAGACAAGTAAAATTTCTCATACATGTGATGTTTGAGTCTTTAGCGTTAAATTTATTAGGGATTTAAAGAATAAATTAGTTTTAGTTCTTTTCCTTTAATCAAGAGAGCATGAAATTTTTCTTTTTTTATTCATTCACTGCTCTGGCACTCTGATTAATCCTGCAAATCTTTATCAATGCTTAAAAGCAATTCTCTTGCATGGTGTTTGATTTCCATAATCCCCCACAACACAGACATTTGTATTTTCTATTAACTGCTTCTGGGTCCTCTGAAATTTATAACAGATAGTTGGTCCTCCACACCACACACAACTTTAATACAAAATAACATAATATGAGCACCATACCACTGGTTATCTTCTACATGGTTTTGGCTGCACCTTTCAAAGTTAATCTATGACTGTGTTGTGGTTTAAACCAAGCCGTACAGAGCTTGTGCACTCACTCTCTCCCTCTCCCCCAACTCCCGGAGAGTTGGGAAGGAGGATCCAAAGAATGTAGCTCCCACGGGTTGAGATAAGAACCCAGGACAGACTGTTCTTGTCTGCTGATGTTCCTTGTGATGAGTCAAGCTGAAAGTATACTCTTCCACTCTCAGAGGTATCCTGAGTCTGAATTGCAGGATCTGAAATACAACCCAGAATTTTATGAAATACCTGTGAACATGTGTATTCTGTGCTTTTCTTACTTCAGGCATGAAGAAACAGCGTACGCAGCTTTGTCCTGGGATACAAACATCTTCCAAATGGCACAGGAATCTTGTAGGGCAGCAGGAATATGACAGTCACAAGAAAGTAAAAATTTAACATTAGGCTTAGAAGAAAGGCAAACCACAGCAGTTAGAAAAAAAGGCTTGCAGAAGCCTGCAAAATAATCAAGAGTCACTGGAGCAGCTCAATTACAGCATTAAGCAAAAAGGAAGATGTGTATAACCTGTTGCTTCTGCCAGCAGGTTGTGATCCCTTGCTCAAACGCTCACAGAGAGAACGAGCATTTATTCAAGTTCATACAGGAGAATAAGCCATGATTTAATATAAATGTCTTCAGTAATTAACAAGGTAAGATAAAGGATACGAAAACCAGAGAATTAAGTCTTACACTCTGAAGTCAAAATCATGCAAAATCTCTGGCAGCTTGTGAACTCTACAATATTGCCCACTTTATGCTCTGACATACATCTTTAATTATTTGATGAGTATTTCTTCTGACTTCCTGATCTAAAGAATCATTGCACGGTGAGAACAACAGCTCCAGTCTCTCAGTGTCTTGTATGGATTCAGCTCCATTTCCCTTGCCTTGAAGTTGGCAAGATTTATTACTTTTACTGCTGTGGGTCTTTGTTACCTTGAAAGACATGATCTTCTTACTGAAAGTCAAAAATGTAACAGCTTTCAAAATACTCTAAGGTAAATACACATTTTAAATTAAGCTTATTTGAAAAATAAAATGTTTCCAAATATTTCTTTTTTTTTAAAAAAGTATGATCTTTCAGGAAACTGAAGAGTTTTTTCTCTTCATCACAACTCTCATAAGGAAAATTATTTACACACACAAAAACTTCTTCAGGCTAGACAATAAAAAATTCAGAAAAGTAAGAATGATACAAAATCAGTGATTTCAGTAGGAAGAGAAATCTGCAGGCATAATGCTGAAAATAGATCAGCCTTTTCCAGTTAAGTTTTTTTATCTTTGAAAGTACTGATATTCCACAATCTCCCTGTGATGCTGTTCCAGTACTGAATCACTTTATCGTTACAACCAGTTAGAGCTTCCCTGCAAATCAGGGACTCTTGTCTCCACTGCACCCGAGAAGATTCTGGCCTGTCTTCTCTTCAATCCTGCGTTAGTTAAAATAGGAACTAGATTGTCCTGCAGCCTTCTCTTCTGCGGGCTGAAAAAACCCATGCCATGTGCTGTAGCCACACAAGCATTTCACTCACCTGCCACTGGATGTTACAGTATCTCTTATTCTGGAGGTCCACAACCAAACACAATATTCTGGACATAATCCCCCAGTTCTCAAAAAACCCTTTAGTGTGACTCCTCTGCTTGTCATCTTTTCCTTTATGAAAGTGCCAGCAGTTCTGTTGTAATTTAAGCCTCCTTACCTCTCTAGATACCCTTGTACTGACTCTTCTGTTGGAAGATAGAGGTGGCCCAAAGATCTTTGACCCAAATGCAGTATGTGATACATCCTGGGTTTTACCTGTGCGTATATTGTGTTGTCCTCGATTAACTGAGCTACCTGAGAAAATTAACAGTTCTACAAGAATTGCACTACTTACAGAGAATGAATATTCATTTCTTCAAATCAACAGAGAAAATAATTATGAATACTAAACATCTATAAAAGTTATGTTCTTTTATAGCACAACCTCTAGCAATATGCAGGAATAGCAAATGCACATTTTATAGGAGCGTTTCAACATAAAAGCCTTCTCTAAAATGGGGCTATTTATAACAAAATTATTTGCATTATTTCTTTGGAACTAATGAAATAGTAATTTCTGACAGGAAAAAAAATCAACTCTGATTAATACATAACAATAAATAAATAACAAAACAGGAAAACTGAAGTGAGACTGTCAAGGTATCACTCACATCTCATAGGAGAACTATCTACATGTTGCTTGCTTTATGAAATCACTGAATCTACTCTATTAACCAGGGCTGATCTCTAATATTGCAAACATACTCTATTCCTGTTAAAACATTCTACCTTTTTCACTATTTTGTTACAGTTTAACACACAGATGCATTTTGATAATTAGTTTCAAGCACAGAAAACTCCAACCACTCTGGACAAAAACACAAAGTAAACATGAAACATAGGTGAATGTTCCAAAAGAAGGGAAGAACACAAAGGATTACACATTCATTTTATCACATGGATTCAGAACTTCATCTAATATCTGGTTTCCTCTTTTTTAATACTCCCAAGATTGTCAGTGAATTCTCCTTTCCAGAACTGATAAAAAGGATAACCTCACATTAATTTATAATCAGAATCATAGAATAGTTAGAATTGGAAAGGACCTCAAGATCATCTAGTTCCAACCCCCCTCCCATGGGCAGGGACACCTCACACTAAACCATATCACCCAAGGCTTCATCCAACCTGGCCTTGAACACTGACAGGGATGGAGCATTCACAGCCTCTCTGGGCAACCCATTCCAGTGCCTCACTGCCCTCACAGTTTCTTCCTTATATCCAGTCTAAACCTCTGCTGCTTAAGTTTCAACCCATTACCCCTTGTCCTATCACTACAGTCCCTAATGAAGAGCCCCTCCCCAGCATCCCTGTAGGCCCCCTTCAGATACTGGAAGGCTGCTATGAGGTCTCCATGCAGCCTTCTCTTCTCCAGGCTGAACAGCCCCAACTTTCTCAGCCTGTCTTCACATGGGAGGTGTTCCAGCCCCTTGATCATCCTCGTGGCCTCCTCTGGACTTGTTCTAACAGTTCCATGTCCTTTTTATGATGAGGACACCAGAACTGCACACAATACTCCAAGTGAGGTCTCAGAAGAGCAGAGTAGAGGGGCAGGATCACCTCCTTTGACCTGCTGGTCACGCTTCTTTTGATGCAGCCCAGGATATGATTGGCTTTCTGGGCTGTAAGCGCACACTGAAGCTGGCTCATGTTCATTTTCTCTTTGACTGACACCCCCAAGTCCTTCTCCGCAGGGCTGCACTGAATCTCTTTTCTGCCCAACCTGCATTGTGCCTGGGATTGTTCCGACCCAGGTGCAGGACCTTGCACTTGTCTTGGTTAAACTTCATGATGTTGGCATCAGCCCAACTCACAAGTGTGTCAAGGTCCCTCTGGATGGCATTCCTTCCCTCCAGCATATCAATGGAACCACACAGCTTGGTGTCATCAGCAAACTTGCTGAGGGCACACTCAATTCCATTGTCCGTGTCACCGACAAAGATGTTGAACAAGACCAGCTCCAACACCGCCCCCTGAGGGACACCACTCGTTACTGGTCTCCGGACAGACATTGAACCATTGCCTACAGTGCATTGCGTGGTGGACTTGGCAGTGCTGAGTTAACAGTGGGACTCGATCTGAAAAGTCTTTTCCAATGATTCTATGACTTTCCTCAATAAGAAAATAAGCATAGAGAAAATACTACTGCTCACTAGCTGTGCAATAAGCATAGAATTGATAATCCAGTAATTAAAACTGCAGTATTTTACCATGCACACAGTTCATTAAAGCTGCCTACTCACTAAGTACATTATGGAATTTTGGAACTCATTTAGAACATTTATGCACATTTCAAAAACTGTTTAGAATGGAAGAGAGAAAACTGTGCACCAACAGAATTAAATTAAATGAAAGCCAGTGAGGTCTCTAACTGCACTTTCTGCTGAGAATTCACCAGATTCTCTTTGCAGCCATTTTTTGAAGTAATTTTTCTTTTCCAACCTCATCAAAGAGGAGAAATCACAATGATCATACTCTCCCTTATTCAGGTGCTCCAAATGGAAGATACTTTTTGTTATACTTGCAATACTGCTA
This sequence comes from Melopsittacus undulatus, assembly GCF_012275295.1. Lineage (NCBI taxonomy): Eukaryota > Metazoa > Chordata > Aves > Psittaciformes > Psittaculidae > Melopsittacus > Melopsittacus undulatus. The sequence goes on from NC_047535.1 coordinate 28,220,839, forward strand.
ACTATCTCTCCTTCAGAAGCCAGAAGCCTTTTTTCAGGTGTGCGCTTTCAAAGCCACAAAATGAAAATTTGAGTGAAACTGAAGCTGAGCCATACCTGGGGCTCCTCTAAAATAAGAAAGTGTCAGCTGTGCTTTTTCAATTCCTCCTCTATTACCGCAACTATCAGCGAGGAATGAAACTCTCCCTTGGAAAACAGTAATAAAAGATTATGCTGCTAGTCTAGAGACTGGTCAAACTTTGACCAATATCCTGCTCTATTACAAATAAAAGATCTCATTTTTCAGGTCACCACCAATATTACGGTCCCAATGAACAAGGACATGTTAGGATAAAATGACTAAAAATCTCAGAGAGGCATTTATGATAGTTGCATAGTTCTGTTTCTTGTAATACTGTTTTGTTACAGTTTTGTCTTGAATTATTTAAAGAAGCAATCTTTCATCAACTGATAATGTCCAAAAGCTAAGAAAAAACCAGCAAATGATGCTAAGTTTTTCTTTTTCCTTTCAGATACTCTTTTCTTGGCCAAAACCAGATTTCTATCATCATAATATACCCTTATTAAAACAAGCATTCTAGTTGATAGATCTTGCCAGAATTTCTTCAACAAAATACTTCTTAAGGAAGTCAATGTTTAAAACAGAGGAGTACACATACATTTAATTAGCTGCCTAAAGCCCAACACTAGCAGATTCAATATGCTGTGCTACCACTCCAGTTTTCACAAAATCATGCAATCTTTCAAACTGCCAATCTGATGACTAAGAAGCTTTTGATTTTTTAATACAAACAGTTATGATTAAGACTACATAGTAATTATAACACACCATCTTCCTCAGCTGTATCTTGAGGCTTGGATTTTAAAGTGAAGATCTTTCTCAGTTTACAGGTGGCTGAAATACTAATTCCATCCAAAGACTGGAAGGCAGCTCCTCTGAATATTTCACTGGTGAATCCTACCAAGTCAATACACATATTGCACCACTAGAAAAGAGAAGCAATACTCTTTAATAAAACCCAAACACTAATCATTGCAGAAGAGTTTTAGTGGAGAGTTCTCTATAAACAACATCTCTCTTAAGTATTAGGATTCTCACAAGTTGCAATTAACAGTGCACATTTTGATAATAGAAAATATATTGCTATATTTGTACATGCAGCTATTATTTATACAAATCAGTATGCATAACCTAGCAACTGCCAGCCAAACTAGCATATCTACAATATGTTTTGCAGCTAACTTGTAAGAAAGTATATTAACTTAAGGTCTTCTGGGGAAAAGAAGTTCTTATTCGGTATTACTTCATAAGTTAAAGTTACTATAGCTTAAGTGCCCAGGAGGCTAGATCTGGAGATTCTTTGATGATTTGTTTCTGAGATTCATGAAAAAAAAGACCTCTCCAAGGCTTGCACCCCTTCCACACTAAAAAATATCAGGAAAATGTATATTATGACAAGATCTCAGTGTATCATAACATCTTAAAACTACTTCTTGTGTATGCAGAATGTTAAACTATCTATCCAGTCATGAAAGCAGCATACATCTTTTAAGTAAAAGCAATAATAAAACGGCAGATAACCATGTAAAAGAGACATATATGTATTCAGATATACTAAGAAATACAGACCTACTCTTCAAGGTTGTTCAAGCATTAAGGTTATTAAAATATTTTGCCATTAGAACTGATCAGAGCATTTATATGGATCTCTGATTAATGTTATTATCTAAATTAAAATACAAACCTGAAGTTCATATTCTGATTGACTTTAATGCGGTGTATGTTAATGCATACTTTAATCCTGAAACATCTGTGCTAGTCTGACGCCAAGGCCAACTAAATGAAATTATACAGAAGAAAAAATTATTTAATTGTAGTGGATCTTGAACTTCAGGGGCATGATCTGATGTATATTCATTCATAAAAAATTCCTACCAAAAAAAGAACATCAACCAAATTATCACAGCTGCCTCCACCAAAACTACTCTAAAAGAAGTCATAACTTTGGAGTTTTTTCGTAAAATATTCTCTCCAGATCTGCTTAGTATACTACATGGTATGTAGTTTTCTTGGTACATAATTATACTGTAAAATATTTGAACTCTAACTATTCTCATCTCCACATGATTTTCTAAAGCAGTATTTGAGACTTGAGTCTTTACAAGGTTATGTGGTAACCATCAGCTTTTGTATTCTGACAGCTATTATCTTAGGTTGTGCCTGGGTGTGGAAGAGTAGAACAGGGAGAGGATGATGGCTGTGAGCTTGGTTTTATTAGTTTGTCATACACATTGCTTTATATGCACCAAAACCTGGAAGAATCTGAAGCACAGGAAAGTAGCCATAAGCTACACTCTATCTGCAGCTCCAGTGCGCGTAATAAAAGCTCACTACATGGTAAGGTACAGACAAAAAAGAGCACTATAATAAAGAATTATAAGGGACACAGAGAAATTACAGAGGCTAAATAGCGGAAGTAAGGAATAAATACTTCACAAGCAACATTAATCTTGCAAAATGGGAATGAACTCCTAATGTCAGAAGAAGAGTAGAAAAGTAGTAGTATTAAGTGGTTGTGATACTACCCAGTAGAAAGGACATACACATCTGTCTTGAATGAGCAAGAACTGAATTATAAACCAAACAGTAATTTCAATGGGTCTATAAACTCACATAAAATGTTTCTGGTGAAAAACCTGTGCTCAACCACAGTCCAAGAAATATTCCCAAGGTACTTACTATTCTGCACTTCATTGTAAGCAGTGGAATTTTTGCATGCAAAGGGGTTACACACAACTCCTTGTGCACTGTTGATACATACAATCTTCTTTAATATTTCCTAAATCAGTTATCCTATAAAAGAAAAAGCAGGAGAGAACAGAACAGATGTTTGTCAATTCAACTGAATTCAATTCAATGCAGTATCTTTGGCTAAGATATCTTTCTATCATAAGCACATGTGTTTATATGCAGAACCTTTGTGTCAGTGATTGCAAATACAGAATTTGAGTTACTGCTTTTACAAGATGAGTAATAAGATTTCCTTCTCCAATTCAAAATTGGTGGCTATATTCCTGCACATAGAAAATCACTTTACATGCTAATTTTATTTCAACAGTCTACACCCTTTACTAGCTTTCCACAGCCCTTTAGATTACAAAAGAATTCAATTTGTATGAACTGAGAACCCAGTAGCCTTTAATAATCGCACTTGTTTCTGCCCCTTAAGTTTGTGCTATCTTCAGACACACTGTCATACACTAACTAGAAAAACATTATTTGTTTTCTTTTCCTAAAAATGTCTCTGTCATTTTATATAGACTCTTGTCAGCTTAAAGACAGAGACAAAAAAACATTGTCTAATTTAGTTTTCGAGCACACATCTTCAAATGTGAATTATATCATTGAAGATTATTGCTTGCTGTTCAGGTCATCTGACAACGACAGCAAGGACATTTCTAACAGATTCAGACCACAGACATGCTCACAAAGATTAGGGTTTCTTTAAGTCAATAAAGAGGCTCATTTTTATGTCCTGTTTCATTCAAGTCTTGTGAGCAGCTGTACTGATTTTAGCCGGCATAGAGGGAAATTTCTTCAAAGTAATTTATACAGAGCTGTGCTTTAGATTTGTGTTGAAAACTGTTGGTAGCATAAATGTGTTTTCATTATTGCTGAGCAGAGCTTACACAGCATCAAGGCCTTCTCTGCTTCTTATACTGCCCTGCCAGCAAGGAGGCTGGGGGGGTACAAGAAGTGGAACAGGTAGTGAGAGCACTGCTGTGCATGGCTTAGCTGCCTACTGGCGTTAAACCACAACACCAGCACAACCTTGATATTCCCCAGCAGTTCTACCTTATTATACCAGAGACCAGACATTACTTCAGAGGCTGCAATCTGTATGGGGAAGTAATGATTAATTTACCTATTATTTTTGAACAAGACTATTTCTAACACATGCATTCCTCTCTAATTAGCAGCCCCTTTGAGAAGATGACAAATTATTACAATAAACTTTCTGACACTAGTTAGTGTTGTTAGACGTAATCATTATATTTAAATGCTGGCGTTTACTCTGAAATTGTGAGAAAGCCCTGCAGAATTTTTTATTATTGAAAACAGTTTTTCATTAGTAAGGACTATTTGTAGCTTAGGTAATGAAATGTAGCCACCCAAAATCTGCAGACAAACACCCTAAAATCTTTTTAGGTTTCCTTAGGTCAGCTTAGGAGAGCATTAACTCCAGAGCAAGTTACATACTTGAGCTATTTTGGCAGTCTGAGAGTTCAACCAAGGGCAGTACAAAATACATTGAAAGTATGGGAAGATCAAGAAGTTCTACTAGTACACATAATAAAGATACAGGAGCACCTTCTTGTTTCCCCACAATCATTAAAATCATTATGCATACAAACAAAGTCCATCAGCCTTCCAGAACTTCTTGATTCTTTTCTCTCCCCTGGAGACCATCTGATGTTTAACCTATTAATCTTCCTAAGATGGGTGGGCAAATAAAAACACGGTGGAGGAGTCTACTCACTATTTCACTTTGCAAGACTAGCAGTTAGTCTAGTCACATGCACTTCAAAGGCAAAAATTTCACTGGTGTGTCAGGGGAAGAACATTACATACTCATCACTGCTATCATTTGACATACCAGATTTCAGAATCATCTGCACATATTTATGGATGCATGAATATTAACATCAAGCCCTTGGAAAGTTATTTCATCAGAAGACCTCAAAGTGTCTTACATGGTGGACTTGATCCTACTTTTCAAGACTAAGTTCCATTCACCACTTTGCTTCTCATATGCCCTTTGATGGAAAACCTATGGATGTAGTTTTCAGAAATCTCCACTCTGTCTAACCCTTGATAAGAGATCAAGACACTAAAGAACTCTAAAGAACTGAGTAGTGGTTGCCTGAAATCCCTAAATCTCCTCGTTATGTGTAGAGCTGAGCAACTGTCCTTAGGAATCACACAGCTGAAATAACCTGAGCGCTGAAGCACAAATACTATTCCTGCTGAAATTCAAATTGTAATTCTCAATGGAGACTGTTGCTTTAGATGATGCTACAACAGAGAGGTAGGAGCCTAGATTGAAGTTGTGCATATCTCCAAACAACTGGTAATAAAAACTTAAATTCACTTTATAATATTAGTTTAATATGTTTAAATTTTATTTTTATATTTATAGTTTTATCTTTCTGTCTCCTTAAAAATATTAGGTACCTCAGCAATAAAAAGGCCATTAGCAAAGTTACAAAAACAGCTCAGTTACATTCCAAAGTGCAATAATGAACATTTTCATTTAGATAAAAATACACACATTTATATCTGACCCTGTCATGTAAGTCTAAAATAAGATTGTTCTTGTGATGGTATGTGTGCTGTGAAGAAGCAGCAAACCTGAGATATATACCTACAATCAAACCTAAAGAGGTTAAGATTTATGTTAGTAAATACATTTAAAACAACAAAGATACTTATATAGTACATATAAAAGTAGGTGGAACATTTGAAGAACTGGCAAAATTGGATAAAGATGGTCTTAGATTCTGTAAAATAATTTTCTTCCTGGAAGAAGAGTTGGTTTAATTTTCAGATTTCAGCTACATTGCTTCTTGGAAAAGAAACCAAGAGGCTGATGAAGCTCTCTTTTGAAATAATACAGATGACAGGAATTAGACCATTTGAACTCCCACTTGTAAAATGATACAAGAATACTTGTGGTGAAACTCAACTTTTTTCCTGTTATCAAAAAGGACAACCTATGCTAAATGTACAAAGGAAAGAAACATCTGCAGCACACATCTTGATTTTCAAAGATGTACTAAAAAAACTATGTAGGAGTTAAAGTATTTTTATTGTGTCTGTGCTTGAGTATTTATATCTAAGGGTCAGACATGTGATAGAAAAATAACGAGACCATGTTGAGAAAAATCAGGTAGTCAACAGGAAAATCAACCTCATAATATTCCTGTGATCAGCAGGTGTATAACTCTCCCAACTACGATCATTAACTGCATTAATTTCACACTTAACATCTACATTTGCAAACCATTTGAAAGCAAAATTACCTTCCAATTCCATTTTCAATTTTTATACCTTTAACTTTGATTATTCTCCTCACAATGGTAAATATACCGAGATTGCAAGTAAATGGTGACAACTACCCAAGAGTACAAACTCATCTTCTCAGATTACCTATTCACTTTGCTTCTGTTCACCATTTGCTAATGTTCAATTCAATGCTTAAAACAAACTTAGAAAAAACGACACTGGACTGCTAAAGGGATGCTTCATTTATCAGGCTCACTTGCTCTTAAAATGGAAGTATTTGTCTCTTTTTAAATGACTAAAACTAGTTTACCAAACATGAAAGCAGGTGTTTCATTGATGTTGTTAAGCAAAGGGCAACTCCCACACAATTTGTTATCAATGGAAATCTCTTTGCATCCCGGTCAAAATCCAGATAAAATATTCTGCTAATGCTTAACTATTAGTATGCTAGTATATTAATGGACTTAGCAACTGTAGTGCTATTGTCTCCTGAAGTAGTATGTGCTTCAGAAACATTAGATAATATCATCACCATCTCTAGTTTAAGATAGGAAACCAAAGAAATAGCAATGGTCAGCTGATTTGTCATGATTACAGATTTTTATTTTCTTTTTGGATATCTGCTTCCTTAATTGCCACCCATCCTGTGGTAGCACTCTAATGAAAGTGCTGACTACAAGAGTTATTATCAAATGCTTACTTTAACATCTATGTTAATCTCCTTTGCAAGTTAAGGCATTTAACATAACCTAATACATTTAAGAATGTTTCTGTATTTCACTCCTGCTTCACAAATAATTCAAGGAGCCTCATGCTACTAAAAATCAGAATTTCAAATAATCCCACCAGCTACATCTGTTAAATAATGTTTACCTTCAGTTGCTATCTAAAATCTTCAAACAGTCAGAAGTAAGACAGAATTAGCATCTCTGTCCTCCTTCTAATTTTAAAAGGTTGGTCTAAGTTTTGCAAGATTAATTTTATTGTTCTGTATCTGAAAACATTATAGGTCTTCAGATTAATATGAATAATTTATCATATCTCTGTCATCAAAGCTAAAATGATGACTAATTATGATAGCATGTAGTTCACAAATTCAAGCTATTACGGTGACTATGAATAAATTAGCTATGCATGTAAAATCCAGTATGTGCTGGTTATCAAAAACTGGAAAGTAATAAACTTGTATTTACAGAAGCAACTGATGGAAAAAAGGAAATACAGTACAACTATCTCTATTCTGCAGCACTGCTCACAAGCCTTGCAATAAATTTTCTTATCAACAACTACTTTAGGAACACAAACATTTTAAGACCCTTCCCCCTGCAGATTCTTGTATACATAACTAGTTAAACTTTGACAGAAAACTTCTTAAACCTTATCAGGTATGTTCCAGAATTTGAAACTCCACAGTATTCCTATTTATTCAATAAATCAAAAGCATCTCTGTGTTATAAACCCACTAAGCATCCATGTATGATAAAAAACATCACTCCTCACAGAGTAAAAAGGAGCTACAACTGTGGTTTCAGAGTATGTTAATTCTGAGATGTCATTCCAAAGAGACTTAGGAAAATGACAGTTTTTCAAAACAATGCCTACCAACTGTGATTATTCCCAAGATTTCTGAAAATTCTTCTGCCTTGCAAAATTTACATGTGAACAAAAAGCAAGCACCTGCCTTAATTAGGATGAATTAAAAAAAAATAAAAACCAACTCCCTAAACTAAATTAGATATAAAAAACAAAGTCATAACTTTAAATTACAGACTAAACCCTGTACATGGGGAGGAATAATCCCATGTGCCAAAAGGGTCTGAAGGTGGATTGTCTGGAAAGCAGCTTTGTACAAAATGACCTCAGGGTCCTGGTCACTGGAGAACAAGCTGACCATGAGCCAGCAAAGCACATCTCCAGCATAGAAGATCAAGAGCATCCTGTGCTACACAAGGAAAAGCAGTGTCAGCAAGCCCAGAGCAGCAACCCTTCCTCATTACTCAGCCCTGGTAAGATTACAGCAGGAGCACTGGGTCCAGTACTCAGCTCCATGACAGAGGAGACACAGGCATACTGGTGCAAGCCCAGTGCAGGATAATGCACATTAAGAGACTAGAACATCTGACTTAGGAGAGGTTGAGGGAGCTGAACAGGGAGGTTCAGTTTAGCCTTGAGAAGGTTCAAGGGGATTTCACTAATGTGTATAAATCCCTGATGGGAGGAAGACTGAGCCAGACTCTCCTCAGCAGTATTGAAAGAATGGGTAAGAGGAAATGTGCATAAATTGAAATATTCTCTGGTGAAGATATGTGTTAAATAATTCCTCCTTCAAAGATTCTATCGATGTTCAGAATCTAAATTCATGCCACATTAATTATGCCACATTAATCATGCCACAGAGGAATGTACAATTTTACCAACAAGACGTAGGTTATAAATACCCACTCACTCACAAACCATCAAGACACCTGCATTGATTGTTACAAATCCAATGAGAAATTCTAATAAATTAGTCAATTCACACTAGCATATTTGTTAAAATAACAAAATATTCCATGATAACTCTACTTGCACAAAGGCACAGAAGATAACAGAACTATCCAGCAACATCAAATAGCACACCATCCTGACTTGATGAAATAGATTATTCACATTATAATGAAGACCACAGGGTTTCCAATGGCCTAATGTTTCTTTTGTTAATACAAATCTTAGTTGTTCTGCTGGTTACAGAACTGAGTTGTGCTGGTTATTAACAACTGGTGCCACTAGGGGCGGAAATGATGTCCAAGACTGACAATAACCCAAGCTCCCATTCATGATTTTCAGTTTCTGTCTTCAAAGGAATGTCAGTATTTAAAACATTCAAGAAATAACAATCTCATTAGGTTAATTCCTTATTGACTTGATAAGTCCCTGTGCCTTAATGCAAAGTCTGCTACCACAATTAATGGCTACAAACAGGCACTAAGTATTGAAGGAAATTTTATGCATCTTACAGTAACTCACTGGAAAAGTTTCACAGTAACTCACTGGAAAAGTCTCGTCCCAGTGGCACAAAAAAAAATGAAATGTCAGAAATCACTGGATCAGTCCCAGTAAAATTGGGGGGTGGGGGAATCAATCAGTGTGCTGTATGTGTGCAGATGCCCATTTCACCATCAAGCATTTCAATTTTGTACCATACAGCTATGCTCCTGCAATGCTCCTTCCCAAGGTTCACACAACATATGAACACGACAAAAACCTGAGGAAAACCAATTCAAGCTGCAAGACAACTGTTGTTTTTACAAGTCCCATCTGTGGCTTTGGTAGAATTCTCATGAAAATAAAAGGCAACATTTTTTTTATTTATTCTTTTTTTTTACTTACGGTTCTTGTGTTCCAAGAGCACCAAATCTGCCATATGAATTTAAAATGAAGTAACACTTTCTCACCAAATTATATTATAGTCGTATCAAACTTGTGCCCATGTTTGTGACAACATACATGTTATTAAACAACTTCAGAACACTGGGTACAAATGCAGTTCAGATCATGACAACAATGCTCAGTGGAGGCTCCTGACTTTAGAACAAAAGCAAAGGAGCTTAACTGAGGGAACAAACACAAGAAGTCTTTCGGGATTCAGGTAGCTTCCATCAAGGAAAAACTAATAGTACAAAGCTGTCTGAATTCAACCATACATTGTCTCCTTAGTTATTCCATCAGGGAGGGGATGGACTTCGAACTCCATAGCAACATCTGCTCCTTAAACAGAGGACCTTCTTCTCTGGTGGGTCAAGTAACACTAAAATTACAAATTATATTTGTATATGTAACATCTTTTACTTTGGAAGACATTCCAGAGTCCGAGGATTCCAGGTGAGAGAAAACAAGAGACAAACAGAGAGCTCACAACTAGTTTATTAATATAGGAAAAATACAGAAATAGTAAAGGATACAGTAAAGGATACTTCTGATGTTTGGTTATCTTACCAAACCCAAGGACCCTGGGAAGACAATCATGAAACCAAACTCATCATCGCAGTGCGAGGTGCAGGCTCAACCTTAGTGGGTGTCCCCACAGAGGCAACATTGACCTGGGTGGCATGAGGTACTGCCTCCCCTGCATCGCACGAGGCTCTGGCTTTTATACTGACAAAAATGTACACTTATTCCAACACAAGGGGCCAGTCTACATTGGAAGAACGGGCTAGCAATACCTGGAAAGGTCTCCAAGGATCGAGACTTTTCCAGGTAGCTCTAAAGCAGAACTTTCTGGGTAGGAACCAAAGCAGGACTTTCCGGGGAACAGTCAAAGCAGACAAAAAATACTTTTCTATCTTTGTGTGTTTCACCATGGACCGTTATCTATTGACCCTGACATAGAAGAGTACTCAAAGATTACAGTACAAATGGGTGATTGTACACTTGATATTCTTGAGGTACATACACCCCAAGAGACAAAGAGACTGAAGGGTGACAGATGGAAATTTGACTATATTATTGTAGCATTAGCTAAATTTAAGACTATTCTTAGCAGTGATAATCGACAACACTAATTCTCAATCCTCATTTTAGGATGTAATAGTTTATGGTAACATTGGCAATAAGAAAAGTTGTATTTCTCAGAAAGATGCACTGAACTAGTATTTATTATAATTAAGGTAACAGTAAACCTGTTTTCAAAAAAGTAAAATGAGATAGGGGAGAGGAACCTATTTCATATTCTATAATGCCAACAGAACCACTGACTGAAGTGCTGAAGGCAGTGAGACATTTGCCAGACATCAGTTTGTAGCAGGATCAGGTACAGAAGTGAACCCAGCAGCACTAGGACAGCATGTATCAACAAGGATCTTCGCTACAGCCATTACTTCAATTTCTATACCTCTTACTTCTTTGCATCCAACTATCTAAAAAGTTAATAAAAAACACTTTGCTAATATTGAATTATGCCCAAAGTAAGGGAGAATAGAGCAAGTTTAATATTACAAGACTGATTTAATAATCAGAACAACATCACAGACATTAAATTCTTCGATGCTTACATCTTTGTCTAGTTTCCTTTGGTAGCTGCATTTTGTAGTCTTGACTGTTTCCTTCAAGTACAAAAACAAAGCCTTTTACTTCTTTATCATATTCCTACAGAAAGGAGCAATAACCAAACATAAGCATCGTGACAGAATTCTTCTCCTCACAATCAACCACACCACTATCATGCAAAGCTGAATTTTTTTACATCACAAATGGCAGATAGCACTGCAAGTATGATAGGAGTTCAAATATGATGGTAATCTATTTTAATGGATTATGTGCTTTACTTGCATGGTTTATGAACAAATAATGCTGGTAAACAGGACTCATGATCCAATGGGCCCAACTCAACCCATTAGGTAGCAGAACAGCAAAATTAATTCCTAAATATTTAAACTATAAAACTATGTTGCAACCAACCTAGTCTGCAAACAGGCACAAAGAACTAATTTAAACAGTCATTGAGTCTGTCATAATGACAGAACTGCAAGTGACAACTACACTATCAAGTCAAAGCCCTCATTACCTTCTAATTTTAATCTTCATTCACATTTTTTTGTTTTCTACTCCTTTTATAAGTTTCTCTGAAAAATGTACTTTCATATAGCTGACGGGATTGCCAGAAATCTCCCATTTTGCTCTTGGGTTCTTGCTTTGAGCACTGAATATTTCAACAAATGGGCCACTGTGGAGACAGTGTTCTCACAGGAAAATGGATATTTGGTACATGAGCTCTGAATAACTCCGAGGGATACAACAAGGCCGTGGGAGGCCCGAGGAAGCTTAAGCAAGCAAGATAAGAAGAAGCTGCAATTCACTGAGTTATGAGAACTGTGGACTGTTGGCAAGCTTTCAAGGTCAAGTTCTCACACCTGTGCTTAACCAATTATACATTATTATAAGAGTCTTCAAGGCAAGTATCCAATCATGATTTGCCAAATTGCTGTAGGTGTGTAAGCAATAGCATATAAGGAGTTAATGCTTTGCAATAAATGGCTTTTTGTCTGATCATACTGGTCTCTGACTGAGTCCATTCCACGGCAGGCCACCCTAGGAAATGGTGATGAAATGGTTTAAGGATACACCATCCAACCACATGTTCAGAACTGAATCATCAATGGCCAAGATGAGTAGGTAAGAACAATCCCTCCCTACATGAGGCTGTTACCACAGACAGTATTACTGACCAGTCAGACAGCAGAACATTAATAACAGCTTCTTGACTACCACAACATAGCAGTTAAAATAGTCAATATTTGGCTTTAATGGAGAAGCAGAACATAAAATTGAAGGAATAACATGCAATGATTTACATTTTATGTCAATCCTTAAAAAGCAAAATTACAATAATTTTTTGTTTTGAGATTAGTAATTTATATTTGCACATGGTTAATTTATACAATTCACCAAATGAGGTGAGTTTTAAAACTTAATGCTAAAAAATAAGCTATTGCAGGTGGAATGTTTTGTCTGATTTCCTATGAACTTTATGCAATGTGATTACACATGTATTTTAAAGACATTTCCCAGTAACTTCTCTACTAGCTACCAAATTCCAGCCTGATTTGACCAGTCTGGGAAACTCACAAAAATTTACTGTCTTTACTGGGCCAACTTATGTGCCCGCATAGTAAATCTGACCCTACCAGTATTACCATAAAAAGGGCTGTACTCATGCTGTACTCTTCACAAGACATCAGATCGTTAATAGTGGAAAAAGATTCTGAATGCCCCTGCCAGGTGAGAACTCCTTACACAGAGCGTGTGCACTATTAGACATCAAAGAACCTAACCCCATGCTCTTGGGGGATGTAGGCTTTATCACGTCTCCGTAGGGAATTATTTGCTTCAATATTTTTCCCATTTGATGTCACATTTCTGGTGACACCTGATGTACTCAGCCTACAGTTTGCTAAGCATTTTCTCAGCAGCATGGTTGATCTAATCAATCATTACAACTCTGCTGCTCTCTTCTCATTCTTAGTTGCCTGCACTCCCTGATTGTTTCTGCTCAGCTGTCCAAACAATTGCCCACAAGTCAGAATGAACAAGAGGGGTGAGCAGTCTTGCCAGCAAAATAAATGCCTTCATAGAACATCAACTCTGCACCATGTATGAATTAGGCATTTTCCTCTGCTCACCCACACCTGGCATCTTCCATTCACATGGCTAATCTCAGTGATCAGACTAAGTTCTAAGGAGATTCAAAATGGCATTCCAGAAACTGCACTCATAAAATATTTTCAAAATTGATAATGGATAAAGATAAGTGGCTTTTTCTCCCATATTTACAAATACCTTTTGTTAATACTCAGCCCTTGAGTAGGCCCTCAGCTGAGGTTAAACTTACCGAACAGGACATAAAAAACTACCAGACATCGCATGAGAAAAAGTTCCTTATTGCCACGGTGGATGGCTGGACCTCATGGGTGGCCAAGGGGGAGTTAAGCAAGTAACTGTCAAACTCCACAGTCAACTGGAGGGGAGTATGGAGCATCTTTTGGGTACCACAATCCTGCAAAGCTGACACCACCAAGGCAATGAAACAAACAAAAAAAAAAAACTATATAAAGCTGAGAAAGCCTACGTAACAGCATCAGAAATACCCATTTCTGGTACAGACATAGAACATCGGGGAACAGTGGGGAAAAGAACAATTACGTGTGGGTTGCTCTCTTAGAAGGGCACTTTTAAGTATAGAAAAAGGGAGAAAAGGAGGGAAAGCATGGTGTCATGGTTTAAACCAAGTCTGCATAGCTCGTTCACTCACTCCCCCCCTTGGTCCCCCAACTCCCAGAGAGTTAGGAAGGAGAATCCAAAGAATGTAGCCCCCACGGGTTGAGATAAGAACAGTTTAATAGCTAAGGTACAACACAAACCACTACTGCTACTACTACCACAAATAATAATGATAAAGCAAGTAACAAGTGAAGAGAATACAATACCTCACCAGCCACCAACCCATAACTCACCCAACCCTGCCCAACCGATACCTCCTCCATCCCCCCAGAGCTCCAGCCCTTCCAGGTCTCTCCCGGTTACCTCCTGTGTATGATGTGCTATGGTATGGAATACCTCTTTGGCTAGCCTGGGTCAGGTGTTCTGTCTCTCCTTCCTCCCGGCCTCCCCTCCTCCCTGGCAGAGCATGAGCTCAGAAAAGGCCTTGGACAAACCAAACATTTGAGCAATACCTCAAAACATACGTGCTATCAGCAACCGTTCCCAGCCCGAAAGTCAAAACACAGCACTGCACCAGCTACCAAGAAGGAGAGAAATGACTGCTACTGCTCAAACCAGGACACATCATGAAAAGGAAGGCCAGGAAAAGTAAAAAGGACAATAAGATCTGTGAATCAAATGAAGCAATGAGTGTTGTTACAACCCTGTGCTGGACCAAGAGAATTAACCAACCCCCATTTTCTGACTACACCTGAAATGTTGGGCTTGCTCCCATGAGAGGGTGGGAGCAGACAGTGGGCCTCCCGTGGCCCCTGAGGGTAAAGACAGACAAAAAGTTACGGGTCACAGCATGTTAAGTGTCCATGCTAGCCCTGACAGCATCAGCAGCTACCTCCTATTTTATAACATTGTTAGAAAAAATACTGAGTACACATTCAAAAATATTTTTCTAATCTGAACTTTTTGCCCACCCCACTTCCCCCAACTAAGCCAAATTTAACTGAGTTCTCCCAGAGATTAAATGAAAAAGGGTAATAAAAACCTATTTGTTTTACCTGATACTGATATTTGAACATTTTCCAGTTTTCACAGGCAAAAAAATTATTTCAAGCTTCTCGGACAGTAATGTCTTAAAGTTGTCTGTATATAAAATTAAAATGGAAACCAGATCAGATACTAGAAATTTACCTCAGGCTGTTTCCTGAAACACCAATTCAGTTTAAAATTTTTGATTATAAGGAAAGGGAAATTTAGAAACCATGACATTTGTAACAGGCCTATCAAAAAATGTAATTAGTATGTTGATCTTATTACTTTCATACTGCCGCTGCACATCGAATGTTGCATGATTCTGTATTTTGGACAAGTTTCCATAAAAATCTCCAACTTGTTCAATTAGCATAATTGGGTTTTTAAGAATGACATCAACAGCTATATTGAACTATTCTAAATAATGAACTAGATGTTTTAGAAATGCCTTTTAAATAACGTACTTCTAACACTTGTATTATTTATATATACATATATATTCATTTTACATACAGAGCAATCATTCTGGAAAGCACCACCATTTGTTCATTTTTTTGTCTGCAGCCTTATCTTTGCTATTATCTACAGCCTTTAAACAAGCCACAACTACTGAAAAGTACATGATTCATGCCTTAGAAATAGTGGCACCTTGGAGCTAATCTCAGAGTGACCTACTGCTTTGATTCACTTGGCCAGAACTACATGTGAAGGACCAGTAGTGCAAGAGAGGCAGAAGAGAGGCCCTCCAACAGCATATATTTACAATGAGTATTGCTGTTAACTGTCAGTGATGTACTTCTATAACTAAGGATTTCAGGATTGAAAGGTAAAGCTACTTAGCAAGTTAGACAGCTACAGTATTTGTAGACACCGCTGTAGTCAGAATTACACATAAGACATATCATGTAATACTTTTTTTTCACTGTGTTCTTATAAAGTATACATGGCTTTCATAGGAGCCAGTCCACTAATGGCAAATCACACAGGGTTCTAAAGGAAGATGCAAACAGCTCTGCATTCAGCACATGAGTGGAAGTCACCTTAATATATTAACTTGGGTTCAACACTATGCTAATATACTTTGACTCTCAGCAGTGCTTATTAGCTCTGGCTTCACATCACTAGCTTATCTCCACTGTATTGTATGGAGATAGTTCTCAGCTGGCTCAGAGCACATAAAGAACATATATATGAAGACACACACCTTTATCACAAAACACCTTCTGCTACTAATTAAATCTTTTTAAGTGGAAGAAGCAAGTGTCTGAACCGAAAAGTTCTCGTTTGAATTATGTTTAAGATAGTAAAGATAATCAAATAATTACGACTTCCATTAACAGATCACAGAAAGGGTTGAGCATACATGAAGAGGTAACATCTAGGAAGTATACGGTAGTAGAAAAATATAAAACTGTGCAAATCAAGGACTATAAACCTCATACCATCACTAGGAGTCCTCAAATTATCAACTAAAGTTCTTTTTTACAAAATGGCTTGATATTTGTCAGCAACATAGTTGGTTTTTAAACTGACATACAGGAAGTGAGTTTATTTACTAATTTGCAAAAGGTATTTTATACAGACTCAGGAAACTGATGATCCTTGTAACTTTCAAGTTCATAACAAGCTGGCTCTTGTTGAAAGGGAAACTAGACCCAAGGTTTGTAAACTTTTTGTTGGGACAATTCAGTCATACTAAGCTGATTACTGTAAACTTTGTCAGTTTGTCTTTCATAAAGACAGGAACTATTGCAAATGCCGCTGCAATACATACTTGCTTATATATTGCTTACTTGTAACTTTGCAATTTTCATTAAGTTAACTACAAATGCGGACTAGAAATTACCTTTGTTATTAAGATTGGTAGCTGCTAAAAGCATTCAGTGAATGACATTTCTCATATAAGCACTAGATAACATTAAGAAGTGCTTTCATTATGTATCAAGTAGTATTGTCTTTATAGTAACCTGTAATTAAAACCAAAAGAGAACAGCCTGGAAAACTGATAGTTGCAGTATTTTTCGTCTTTCCTCCTCCAGAAATTCTAAAAATCAACCGTGCTTAAAATCCAGTGGGATGTTTTAGAAAAACCAACAGCATCTTTTTGCGTATTTGTCAAATAAATAGACATATTTATAGAATGCCATGTAAAAGCAGTTTACTGGTTTTTCAGTCACAGATCAAACTTATTTTCTTATTGAACCACATACTTTGGTACATCTCCCCAACTGAAAATACAAGCTTAAAGTGTCAGCCAATGACAGACCAAAAATGTAGCTTCTAAAGCTAAGTGACAACAAATGCTATCTATCTTTAGAAAAAGAGATTCCTATCAGGATTTATCTTGTAAGGTCTGGATTTGTGCACTGACTTTAAAAATCATTAGTTTCACAATGCTTCCTGCACCAAAAATAAAGTGGCAGCAGTCCAAAGGGCCCTCTGGTCTTTCCATTCACACAAAACACTTCAGACCCTGCAAAAAAAATCTCCATCCTATGACTTATTCCTATGTGTATTTTGTTGCTTTAAACTAGAATGTTTCATTCAAGTATTTCAATAATATTTTGTGTTCATGTAGGCCCAGGATTCAAACAGTTACAAGCAAAAGAGCATTTCACAAATAGTAAATAGAGACAGACCTTCATGCTTCTTTAAATTATCTAACACTGCCCTAACCCCAAGAGAGGGAGAAATGGACAAACCCATACAGGCTTACAAACCTTCACAATCAGAGTTAGCCCATTTTAAATTAAGAGACTTAACTTACATAAGTATATGAATACATTTTTATCATCAACATCCCAGTGTTGAAGCTGTGTTTATTTAAGATTTTCTATTCCAAAGTCAAAAGTGTGAAGCACCATAAAGTGAATTTGCTACTACTACTTATTTGCATTGAAAAATTACACAAACGCACCTGTTTTTGGCAGGGAACATATGCTTAGATCCAGGACTGTTAATACATATAACTCACCATCACAGGCCCAAAGCCAGTGTTGATTTATGATAGGCTGGGACACACCAGGGAAAGCACTTTATCACTGATGAAGGGTTTTAGTATCTTCCAGACAAATGAATTCCACATAAGGAATATTTAAAGCTGAGTTTGTAATACCACTACATATTTTCTCAAAATACAGTGGGCAAAAAGACCATTAATAAGCTATACTGCGATTACTGGCGTTCCTATGTGAAAAGCAGCACAGTCGGCCCGTACACACAACTCGCAGAATTAAGAAGACAATAACAAAACTCCAGGTCTCCTCTTCCATAAAACGCCGATCACAAAACGTTTTGACACAAAATCCATGATTCAAGCCCTGGCGATCCCACAGACCCGTTTCCGTGCGCCACGGCACCGGCACCCAGAGTCGGACCGGCTCCACCACGGACAAGGGCCCAGGGAACTCTGGTCCCACGAGTCTCACCTGCGGAGCGGGCGGGCCCAGCGCTGGATGTACGGCAAAGGGGAGAGCGCCTGGGCCGTGGGAGCCGTTTCAAATGGCGGCCACCGGAGCGTGGCTCGACCTGTGTGTAGCTTGGCTGCCGCTGCCTGTGTGTAGCCGGGTCCTTTCCGGTTAACTCGTGTTCTTCAGCGGTGGTGCTGCAGAGGGGTGACGGGCTCCTGGCTGTGGCCTCCCTGTCCAGCACCAAGTGAATAAAACCTGGCCACAGCTGGCGCAGGAGGCAGCGCTGGCCTCCTGACAGAGTCTCCCTCAGGGCACCCAAGGAAGAGGGTGGCGGTGTGAAATGGCGCTGTGGCACCCAGGCCTGTGCAGAGTCACGGAGAACTCAGCTCCTGAGGGAAGTCTGACATTTATTTCATCTTCATTGTGTAAAGTGGGTTTGGTTTTTCAGTGGGAAGCTATGAGCCAGAGCAGCCACATCCAAGTCATTGGTTTTTAAGGAATTAGAATGGACTTGCAGGTCTGGTGTTCTTGTCTCAGAGAAGGAAATGAAGACAGCCCCGTTAGTTTAACATCACTGTCAAGAACAAGCAAACACCTCCTGGTAGCTTCAAAAAACTTTGGGAAGAAGGTCATGGGGAGCCAGTTTAATCCTGGTCTTTGTAATGAGATACCAGTCAAAGAAGATTTTTCCTTGAAGTGACTGCATTTTCAATCATGACATTTCTTCATGAAACTTTATAGCTTTTTCACAAAAACAAAACAAAACCCGAACAAAAGTAATGGAATACCTTTTTCTCCCTCAAAGTGCATGTTAATGTTTCCACAAAGAGCCCATCAGAGCATGATGAAATACATGAACTGAAAGTGCGGAGCCACTGATGGGCTCTGCAGTATCTCAGGCCACCATCACCCTGTTCAACTTCCTTGCTTTTGCTCCTGAAAGGAGCCTTGCTTTTGCCAAGGAAGGGAATGAGTTAAATCAATTATAAGATGTATTTAGCGTTCTCATTTTACCTTGGGATCTTCAAAGAAATCACAGCCAGTGTGGCTCTATCACACACTGGGTTACACTGATTAGAGTTCTGAGGTGCTGGAGAGAAGAAATACAATAGTGCTAAAACTGAGCTATAGGTTATTAAATAACAACAGTTAATAGAACAAGGACAAAAGAGAGATGATGATAACAAAAGAAAGGTTAAAAAGCTATTGGGGAGTTCTGTAGCCAACAGAAACTACATACAGTTCATTATATGTGGTTTCACCTGATCTTATCTTGAAACTGTGTAGATACAGAGTTATGTGTAAAAGCCCAAATTCTTCGTGGCAGGGATTATGCCAAGGCTCGAGGAAGTGAAACATTCTAGTTAAAAGTTGAGATTCAAGCTGAAGAGCCTGAAGTTGTCAAGGCATATGAAGCAGCCAGTTGTGAGTGTAACATGTGGAAGCAGCTGCTTGACAGCTCAGGGCAAAATGGGGCTGCCCAAGTCCCCTCTGCCAGCTACCAGAGAAAAGTGGTTTTCGACATACTGTGAGGTGATTTTATTTTCCCTCAGTTTTTTCTAGTTTTGCAGGAAAAAAAAAAACAAAACATATCATGTTTTGTAGACGCTATGACATCAGAAATTGCAGGTAGTGTAAGACTAGCAAGGAACCTTGTGCCACTGAATTGGGCCCACCTGGGCCTGAGCCCATCATACTTCCAAGGTCTGGTTTATTATATTAATGTACTACCATATTATGTATGGTAATAAAACATTTTAGGCCACTGTAGCGTGTACACCCAGGCATCCTATGTCATTTTCCGTAGATCCTTCTTGCCATTCCTGACTTACAGGGAAGGGAGACATGGCGTGCCTTGCTGCCTGCTTTCCTTCACTTGGTAACAGCTGCCATGGAGCTCAGGCATATTTTCCCCAGTGCCAAGCCAATTTTAATTTCCTCTGAGCATTCCTCCTCAGCCAGTGACCTTCCTGTGAGTGTGTTTGCCAAGATCATGTCATGTGGGGTAATTTAACTGCATGGTCACCATTGTATCCACTACCCGTTGTGGATCTCTGAAGATTTTCCAGCAGAATGTTTCCTCCTTCAGCCATGCATGCCTGAACTTTGACCTTTGTCTCATTTTTGTTTGTACCTTGGTCTTCTCATACAAATGCTGTTCAAATAAATAAAATGGAATTTGTTACTTACCCTGTCTGTCCCTATTTGATCTTGTACAAAAGAATAACTTATCCGGGAGATGCATATAATCTCTGCATCAGCTGAAGGCTTTTCTTTCAGAAGGATGGAGTATCACCTTTGAATCAGAAAACACAGCACTTCGGAGATGGCAGTTCTTGGGTAAACATGTTAAAATTGAGAGTCAGCTCACAACCTATTTTGCTAAGCCCCACAAATAAATACTTCCTCTTAGAGATTCTGTGAGAATCCTTATTAGACCATTTTGGCACTTGGCAATTGCCCCTGGGCATGGCGGTTATGTGCTTCACATGAGATTCATATTCAGCCTTTAAGAAGTTATTTCATTTTGCAATAAATAAGGTTATATGAGTGATGATGATAGAAGGACAGCAGAAAACAGTCACCTTGCAGCCCTGGCCATCAAGCTCCAGGGGTTCAAGCACTCCAGACCTACAGGTCAGGCTGGAAATAAATACTTGTCATCAGAGCATGTGTTGGCCACCCTTCTGCCAAGCCCAGGGTATATCTGTACACAACAAACCATCACAACTGCCAAGACAGAGCGAGAAACACAGGGCAGTAGCAGCAGAGGGGGTGACATTATGCAAAGCATCACCTGAACACAGACTGGGCTTAGTGGAAGACAAAATTTGATGGGAACTTTCTGTATCACAAAGCTGACAACCTTCCTAGGAGACTGAGCAGTGGAAGACCAAAATGAGGACACAAACTCAAAAAAGCATTAGGCAACGTGCACAGGGCAAAGAATTTGACAGTATGATCAATTATGATGAAAACGGAAGACTAGAAATAGCTCAGAGAGGCCAGGAAATATCATTGGGGTGGGGGGCAGTAAGCAGCAAGACAGAAAAAAAATCAGGTTTCTCTATACAAACCCAACCTGGGTCCCTCATTCGAGCTCTGCTTGGGTTTTTCACCCTTTAGGCTTTGCAGATAGCTGACACTATGCTCTAACTGTAACAAGCCCAAACCATTCCTCCTAATGACACTGGTATTCAGATTTATACTGTGTAGCGAGTTGGAGTCAAAAGAGTTGTGCAGTAGGCACCCTGCGGCACTCCAGCCACCACGATTCAGTGCATGTGCAGCACCAAGAAAAACCCAGCAGGCACAGAAGAGTTGCCCAAGTTATTTCCTATTCTCTGTCTAGCAATAAAGACATTTACACTGGGTGGTAACTCTTAGCAGAGGCTGACTTTTTTAAGTCAATTGCTGCATAAATGATACTTTTTGAGTTTGTTTCTTTTAATTCAGGTTCTCGGTAGCATGTTCAAATGTCAGAGAACATTGTATTGTTATCTTTTATCTCCTTTGTGAGCAGAAATCTTCTTGAAGAGGTATAAGAATTACAAGTTTGGGAGGAAAGACTGGGCTCTCCCAGGGTCTACTTTATAAATGCAACAGAATACAATAAAAACGGTAGATGCAAAAAGCCCCACTGGCTTTGTTCTCACTGGACAGTTTCAATTTCTATAGTATTTTTTAAAGATACATTCTGCCTGCAATGTAATGGTTACTGGACTGGGGAGATCCAGCAGCAGCACAAAGCCAGGATTTCGTCAGCTGCAAGCACAGGGAAGTTGGTGGAGTGGGTTGGGAGATCTCTAATTAATCAGCTACTACTGTAGGCAAGTAAAAATAACAGGAGAGCTGAATTAGTACATTACTCACCCTCCACTGCCTTGCTGTCCCAAGGTGGAGTGCCAGACCCCCACAGCAGGCAGGGTTCTGGGGCTTCACACAGCTCAGACTGGCAGCCACAGGCACTTTAGCATAAACTAGATTCAGGCAGACCACAGTCAATATCTTTGGCTCAGACTGAAAATCCAAAGTCTGTGCAACAGCTCCTGAAGGCATGAGAGCTATTATATTGCTCTAAGCTACTACCATATACAGCCACTGGGTTTACCTGTTTAGTCACACTTCTTTACTCATCTGAGCAAGGTGGCAATTCATATCGCTATACCTGTACTCAGAAGCTACAACCAGAAGGCTTTTCTGTTTTTCTGCAAGACGTGTGTACATGCTGTCTTTCTAATAGTGTTATAGCTGGAAACCGTATCCCCACCTAACATCTGTAGCAAGGGAGGATGTTCAAATCAGCATGGGCTGCTTACATAAAAGTCACAAGGATGCAGTGCTCTCCCTCCAAAGAGGAACCCTGTGAGAACGATGGGTTAGGCTCCAAGGTTTTCACTCCACAGCATCCAGCAAATCAAGAGACATCTGTCAGTAACTACTAATGTTCCTGCAATTTGCTGGAGCACCAGATGCTAGCAGCCCCCTGCACAACCCTGTCACATACACCAGACCTGGCCTACAGAACCTTTTCATGGGGGAGGTGAAAAATAAGAAAATGATCCCCCACAAAATCCCCTCTGTGGGGCCAGTGAGCAGTTAGGCCCCAAGCAGGGTCTGTCTCCTCCAAACCATATCCCCACTTCAATTTCACTGTGTTTCCCACTGCACTTCCCCACATGAGCAGCCCTTAATGGCTCACTGTTATTACAGCAAATAGCAGGAGGTTTTGGAGCATTCAGATGCTGCAGCCCCATAGTCCTGCTCTGGATAACCAATAAGCAAATCTGGCCAGCCCGGCATGCAGGATTACTGTGTGCTCCTTCGAATATTGCTTTCCAGTGTCACAGACAATATCAGAACTGCCACAAATAAACTCACTCCACCAACCCAGCCATGAGGACCATCACTTCCTGCTAATACATGAGTAACCTGGACAAAACACAGATGACAAACAGACAAATCACCTGCGTGATCTGTACCCCTGCAAGACCCTCACCATTGTGGGACATCCCCTGTGTCCCTACCTTGGGGAAGCTGTACTAAAACTGGTGCTACTGTGGCAAACCGAGGAGATTCAAAGAGCTTTGGTGCAGTCACTGCTCTGCACTTCATCTCCACTCAGAGACTGTGTATTAGCCCATTAATTTATTGCACCTCATAGGCAAAAAATTGAGAGACATGCCATGGCCACAGGTATATGTCCCAGATAAAAAGCAAATGACACAGTAAACCAGCAGAGCATTCTTGAGAGCAGTGGTAAAAGTGGCCACCTCTTGTCCTCAATTTATCCTGCTCCCATCGCTCACGGCATTGTATTTGCACAGACAAGGATCAGTTTAACCCCTGCCTGCAATCTAATAAAAAGCTGACATGGTGGAAGCATGCATAATCCTTCTGCAGTGTCCTAGGAATGGGTGCCATAAAAAACTGCTGCTGCTGTTGGGTGGCCTCAGCCACTGCCTGGAATAAATAACTCCCTGCCCAGTGCCAGCAGTGGGAAGTACTTCTGACCAGAAGCTTCTCAGACCCTTATCCCTTTATAGAATATAGAATTGCTTAGGTTTGGAAAAGAACTTTGAGATCATCAACTCCCACTGTTAACCCAGCACTGCCAAGTCCACCACCTAACCATATCCCTAAAGTGCCCCATCTCTCTTTTAAGTATCAACAGGGATGGTGACTCCACTATTTCCCTGAACAGCCTGTTCTAATGCTTGACAAACCTTTCAGTAAAGATATTTTTCATAATATCCATAGATATTAAATTCCCTAGAGGGTCACTCACCAGCTGTCTCGGGAAATTCTCTTCCACTCTCTCCAGGAACCTTCTAGGCTGTCTTTTCTCAGCTGTGTCATATTTCCAGCAGACACCCAATGGGTTGAAGTCCTCCTTGAGAACAAGGGCTGGTGACTGTGAGACATCTTCCAGGTGCTTATAGAATAATTCATCAGTCTCTTCATCCTGGTTGGGTGGCCTATAACACAGTCCCACCATATCTGCTTGGCTTTCCCCCTCATTCTCACCATAAACACTCGACACAACCCCACACCCCAGGGCACCTGAACAAGCACATGGCCAGTGACAGTCACCCACCACCCCTCAGTATTTACTGGGAACAAAGCAAAAGGAAGGATCCCAAAGACACTGCTATCAGTAAACAAGCAATGGGATCTTTTCCCCCTCTCATCATTAATTGACCAAATCATTGTGCAGTGCTGACATTGTTATGTAATGAAATCACTGCCTGTGCATAAGAAACAACTTTAATGATATGATACTAATAGGGTTAGAAATTTCCCATGCAAATATTAATAATTTTTATTTGCGTTCTCTTTTCTTAATACTCTTTGCCTGTAAGAATGAAATACTGAGGTCTGCCCCAGCCCCTCTCACAGACCTTGTCTGGGGAGGGCACAGGCATTGCCAGGCTGGAGACCCCAGCATGATTTCACTGCAGGTGCAAATCAGCATTTGAAAACCATGTCCTGGCCTGCAACAGTGATTTGAAAAGGAGATGATGCTTAAAACACAAGCACTGCTGTGTAGCATAACTGGTAACAGGGGATGGATAGCAAGCTTTGGTACTGCCCAGGCCCCTTCCCGTGGACACCTCTGCAACACCCAAGAGCCAGGGCTGGTAACTACCCCGAAACAAACCTGGGTGAAATGAGCTGTGGCCCAAGGGGTACAGATCACACCAGGCACCTCTCTGTGTTTCAAGGCAGCTGGTAACAAAAGAAAAAACTTTGGGGCTGCAGAGCCACAGAAGAATTTGGGGACTGGGGTGGGGTGGAGATTTTGCTGTAGAAATAGGGAGGGATTTGTGTTTAATGTCCTCTTTTTTCAGCAGTAAAGATGTATCTTAAAGGGAGGACAGTGACTGGGGAACTGAGGTATTGAAAAAGAAACTAATTCTCTCTGGCAGGCATAACTGCTGCAATTCAGATTGCTAAAAATGTGAAATTAGGAATAATCATTGACTGTTTATGATCTGTGCCTATACTGTGAATTCAGCTAATACAGAGTAATTACACTCTGTTAATTCCTGGTATTTGTCATTGTTGGGCTGCAGAGGAGTCCTGGGAAACAATCAAACCAGATTGGCTGCACTGGGCCCGCAGACTGAGGGCTTAGCACTGCATGAGCTAATTTCTCTTTTAATGGCAAAAGCAGTTATGATTTCCCTTATTTATTCCCCTCTCCCAGCAGCAAAGCCGGCGTCAATGGGCTGCGCTGCCAGGGATGCAGCGGGCACAGTGGATGCGCTACACAACAGCACCCCCAATAGCCAGCATCACTGTGCTGCCAGGAGACACCCACCAGCACCAACAACCACTTTCCTCTTGTGAAACTGCTTTTCTCACCTTTTCCTCAATATTGTTATAGCATCCCTCCTGTCAAACTTTGTTCTCACACATTTCTTCTTCCAACCCATGCAGCTCAAGGTAATCCCGCCTGTGTTTCACCCAGATGCTTGGTCATCAGGATGCTGGTGAAGCCAGTTTGCTGGCGTGATTCACCTTCAGTTAGTGAATTAGCCTATGTAAAAATGGGAGAGGTGGTAACTGGAGCAGGATGGTTTATCCGTGGGGGAAGAATCCCTTGAAGTGCCACAGAGAGGAAATGTGGACTGTAGGGACAACCCTCACCCTCATCCACCTCTCACATTCAGTGAGGAGCAAATGCAAGTCAGGTCTAACACTAGATAAAGAGAGAAGTAAAAGGCTGTTTCCTTTTAAAGGCACTGCATTTAGCAAAGCAGCCTGTCCCTGCAGAGACCCCAAACAAGGGGTCTTCAGGGGGAGCATCTTCCTGGTGCTGAGCTTTCATAGGACACAGCTCCTGGAAGGGACAATCCTGCAGCCACTGTGTTTTTTTGGCAGGAGTCACCAGCACCCCAAATGCTGAGGTCCCGCACAGGGCCCATGCACCCAGGAGGGTTAATAAGGAGGGAGTTGGAAGAAGAGGCAAAGAGCTCACTCCTGCTGAATCTACCATCGTGCTCATCACAGTGCAGTGACTTTGCACTACAAATTATTCTTTCCCCACCCAGCAGCTTTTTGATATCATATCTATAATTTTATCTTAATTTCCCTGTATCATGCAGAAACCTCCCAGAGGACCTGCAGATGAGAACGATGTAATTCCATTGCACTGCACCACTTAATTATTTACTGAGTCAAGACCAAGCTGATCCCCTGTTCCCAGCACTTGATGCATTCACAAACATTGTATGTGATTTAAAAGCACCTTTCTGCTGTGTGCCACAGTGGATGGGCAAAATCTGAGCTGCCACAGGATGTGGGGACAGGACACAAGGGCTCCCCACACCAGCACCAGGGCTGTGCCTCAGCCACCTCCCCCAGGGAAAGCACCAAGCTCACTCTCCTTTCCTCTGGTTTCCAGGAAACCTCTTGGATGAAATGGACACTTACAGGCAGCAGAAGCATTTCACACAAGGTTTCTTCCTTGGGATCATGAGGCTCCCAGCCCTGCCACTTCCTCTGCAAGCAGCAACATCTCTGCTTCCATAGCGAACCCAGTGGCTCTTGGATGAAAATTGCTTTAAAAGCTCCAAGGGAAGCTGTTTGGTTCTTCTAAGTGATGAGAATAGAAAAGAAATAAGGAATGGGAAAGGCAACACTGCTGCTGGCTTTGCATCTCCTCCACTGGCTCTTGGATGAAAATTGCTTTAAAAGCTCCAAGGGAAGCTGTTTGGTTCTTCTCAGTGGTGGGAATAGAAAAGGAGTAAGGAATGGGAACACTGTTGTTCTCAGCTACCAGGTAAATGAGGTTCAGCTCTGGAAGATGTATAGGGCCTCTAGAGCTAACTGCAGGGCTGGAGTCTCTAAGGAGTGATTTCTACCTTCAGAAACATAATAACAATAAATGATTAAAAAGAAAATGGCCTAAGTCTATATCCACAGTTAACTCTGGACTCCTTTGAAGTTCAGGACTGTTGCTGGGTAAACAGATGCTGATTTGGAAAAGGAACCTCCAGCCTGCTGCAAACAACAGGCAGCAAAGCAATGGTTGGGGCTGGCACACACACATGGAGCACATCCAGGGGAAAACCCACCAGATTAGGTTATTCTGGATTCACCCTGTGCTGGGGGGACACTAGTCCTGGTTTTGTGCCCACCTGCTTCCCTTGCAGCACTCTCTACCAGCCACACTGGCTGAGGTGCTGGTTTACTGCAAGTGCAGAGGGTGAGGATGGTACCCATCATGAAAAAGGATTTCCTCTTCTGATGTGGCAATATAGAAAGTGCCAAAGCGAATAAAACTTGGAAAGGACACGTGTGAGCTTACGGCTGCAGGAATCACTTTCTATTTCCCCTCCTATGGCACTGCCGGCTGTGGGACGGCACGCTGGGTGCCCAGCCCTGTGGCAGGCAATGAGACAAGGGAGGTGCCATGAGTCACTGAGGGCCTGGCCAGGCTGGGCTGGGCTGGGCAGCCACAGCACCGAGCACGTAGTGTCCCAGCTCCCCAGGATGTCCCAGCACACACAGCCCGCAGAGAGGGACGGCACTCCCGGGACGCTGAGCGGTATGTAGGCTTGCCCTTCCCTGATGGGCAGATGGGGGTTCTAGAGCATGACTGAAACGATGCCTTTCTGCTGCACTTCTGACTTGCTGACAGGTGGGGGGTTGCACAGAGAAGGGTGGAGATGTTCCTCCTTCTCATAACATAGAGGTGAAGGGGAAGCCCCAGGCACTGGCATTCTTTGTGAGGTGCAGTTGTGCTGGTTTCAGAGACAGAATTAATGAACTACCTGTGTTAATAACAAGAGTTAATCTGTGTTCCCACCCATTACGGGATATGTGGTGGAATCAGCTGCATGATGTGTGGTCCATGTCAAAGCTCTTTACCCATCATGGGTATGGATGAGTTTGCAGGGTGTTCACAATGCAAAGTGTGAAACTTCTCTAAGGCCAATCTGCTGTTCAGGATATTGTCTGTTTTTTCTTGCACTGCTGATAAACCTTGTTAGAGGCCAGGTCTTGCTGCCCATACAGCACCAGTATTGAGTGAGGTGGAGGTCTGAGAAAGCAGACTAGATGAAAAGATAGGAAGACACAAGGTACCAAGTGCTTTCTGGTAGAAAGCAGCAATCACTGGTCAGCAGAAAACCCTCTCTGACATGATAAAAAAAAAAGCAACTGTGTCTCCCCACAACTTCTTCACACTCAAAGCACCCAGGGCTTGGCTGCACAGAGGGAAAGCAGATGAATAAGCTGGAGAGCTGAATCATGCTCTAGCATGCTGTCACGGTTTAAGCCCAGCCAGTAACTCAGAAACAAGCAGCTGTTGCTGACTCCCCCAGCTTCTTCCTCCCCCAATTCCTGGAGGGATGGGGAGGAGAATTGAAGAAATGTAACTCCCATGGGTTGAGATAAGAGCAGTCCAGTAACTAAGGTATAACACAAACCACTGCTGCTGCCACCAATAATAATAATGATAAGGGAAATAACAAGGGGAGAAAATACAACTGCTCACCACCTGCCAACCAATATGCAGCTTGACTGGAGCAGTGATCTAGCCCTTCTAGGTAACTGCCCCCAGTTTATATAGTGGGCATGATGTGCTTGTGCCTTTGACTGTAGTTCATATTGAAGTTCTAGCATCTCCCGTACAGCAGCACTCAATGGTGGTGTGACTTCGTTCTGGCCACGATAGTCTACTGTTAGTCTCCACTCTCTGTTGGACTTTCACACTGGCCATATGAGGCAGTTAAAGTGTGAGCAGGCCCTGCTGATCACTTCTTGGCTCTCCAGTCTACAGATCAGATTATGGATGGGAAGCAGAGAGTCTCGGTTGGTGAGATATTGCCACCACTGCACTGTTGTGGTCGTGATTGGCACTTGTTGTTCTTCAACCTTCAGCAACCCCAAAACAGGAAGATACTAGGAGAGACCAGGGAAGGTGGACAGCTGCTTCATTTCTTCTCTCTCCAAAGCAACAACACCAAAAGACCATCTGTACCCTTTTGGGTATTTAAAGTACCCTCTCCTGAGGTAGTCTATGCCAAGGAAGCATGGAGCCTCTGGATCAGTCACAATGGGGTGCTTTTGTCACTTCATCCCAGTCAGGCTGACTTCATCCTCCAATACAGTCAACTCTTAGGATCCTTCTGTCACTCCAGAAACATAAATGGGTTCCACCCCTTGACAGTTTGATGGCATCAGGATACAGTGTGCACTGGTATCTACTAGAGCCTTATATTTCTGTGGGACTGATGTGTCAGTCCATCTGATCCACACAGTCCAGTAAATTCAATTGTCCCTTACCTCCACCTGGCTGGAGGCAGGGCCCCTCTAATAGTGATCACAATATTGGTCACTTACGTTTTGTAGAAAAGGATAAGACTTCTCTGTCACAGGAGCTGGAGTAAAATCAGGTCTTCCACTCCATGTGGGAATCTGCTTACCAGAAACTGAAGCTGCAGCTTTCATGGGATGATCGTCCTTGACCTTTGTTCTCTTCAGTTCATGCACCCATTCCTCCAGACCTGAGGTAGTTTTTCCATCCCACTTTCTCATGTCTTCTCCATGATCCAGCAGGTAAAACCATAGGGTGGCCTGTGGCATGTACATCCTATATCTTCTCTCTCTAGGAGTAGGATGCCTTTTGTTAATAGCTGAGATGTGGGTTGGTACACATGGGGAGCTGGATAGATCAGGTAGATCATCTCTCAATTGTTTGAACTCATGGGACAGTTTTTCCCAGCATCCGGCCTACAATAGATCATCTCTGCAATGACTGATTCCCTCAGACACTGGATGCCTTTCTCTATTGTGGCCCATTTGGCTGAATAACTCATAACGTCCTTCTTGTATGGAAACCTTTCTTTCACAGCTGCCAAGAGCCACTTCCAAAGGCTGAGGGACCATTTCTCTTTTGCAATTGCTTTGTCAATTCCCCCTTCCCTAGCAAGTGATCCCAGCTGCTTAGCTTCCCTACCTTCTATTTTGTGACCGTTGGCCCCATTGTCCCAGCATCGAAGCAACGAGGTGATGATGTGCTCCCCTGGATGAGGGGTAAAATCTTTTTGCATATTCTGTAGCTTGATTCAGGTCTGGGGTTGAGAAGTCACCTCTGCACCCTCTCCCCCTGATCCACATAATAATACCTCTTGTTCAGATGCTGTCCCATGTAGTAAGTGCATTGGTTCTTCATCTTTCTTCACTCTATGGGTTGCTTTTTGTGCCTCTGGTTTGCTTTTCCCCTTGCATACAGGAGCAACCAATACTGGCACAAACTGGTCCTTTGGTTTAGCTGCAGTGATTATCACTGTGGTTGGAGTGGCTGCAGTATCTGTTGTCGGGGTTGGTGCAGCTGCTGTGCTTGGGGTTTGAGCAGCTACTGTACTTGTCACTGAGGTTGGTATAGCTGCTGTATTTGGAGTTAGAGTAGCTGTGTTGTCTGTTGCTTTCCCATCAGATCAAGAGACATTTTTTCCCTTTGAAGGTGCTGGATAGTGTTGAACAGGGCTCTGTAAGCATAGACCAAGTCCCAGCATGTGGCCATGATGCGACCCTCTCTGGTATGACCAGGATGACAACACACCTTATCTAAGTGTTTTACTAGTTTTTCCAGATTTTGCACTTGTTCAGTGGTGAAGTTCCAAAGCACTGGAGGGGCCCACTGGCCTAGATACTTGCCCATAGTTTCCCATACACCCTGCCACTCATGACTGTTCAGCCTTGGGGAAAATCTCTTGGTCCTCCTATATCGTTGTCAAGCCCAAACACAACTCTGCTTAGCTTTCGAGATCAGACAAAATGGTCGTGGCTAAAACACTCTTATGCATGCCAACATGGTGATCCCCATCACAATCAGCAGGCAGGTCTCAAGGGTACTCAAAGGCCACTCAAAACCTTCAGAACTCTCAAATGATGCTGTAAATAGTCTGGTGGGGGAGCTGGGAATATAAGGGAATGTCTCATTCATAGGTTGACCACCCAAGGAGGGAAAAAAAAGATGTGTAATTGCTAAACACTTCTATTATATACCACCCAAAGTATAGAGGTGATGACCACAATGGGAACGCAAGCCAGATCAGTTTGATGATCAATGATTCTATTGTATTATAAGTCATTATCATAAAGTACAGCAAAACAAGAACCTTAGCCCAAGTCCCCCAGCCAATAAACACTAAAACAGCAAATACCTGCTGTAAGTAAGGTACAACATGCAGAAACTCTGAGATCAAGAACAACAACTTTGAGAGCCAATAAATCAGCATTGTGACTATTAATCCAAAACAAGGAATGCTTATCACAGATACAGCTGGACACACTCTGGTCAGATCTGTCATTATCTCAACCCTTCGTGCCCCATGTTGGGCTCCACAAGGAATTGTCATGGTTTAAGCCCACCAGGTACCCCAGAACCACACAGCCGCTCACTCACTCTCCCCGCTTCTTCCTCCCGCCTACTCCCAGAGTAATGGGGGTGAAAATCAAAAGAATGTAGCATCCCCAGGTTGAGACAAGAACAGTTCTGTAACTAAGATATAACAAAAAAACATTACCGCTACCACCAATAGTAATAATGATAATGGGAATAACAAGGGAAGAGAATACAACCACTCACAACCTGCTGACCAATACCCAGCCTGACCCGAGTGGCAATCTGGGCCTTCTGGGTAACTTTATATACTGGACAAGATGTGATGTGGTACGGAATACCTCTTTGGTTAGTTTGAGTCAGTTGTCCTGTTTCTGCTTCCTCCCGGCTTCCCCTTGTCCCTGGCAGAGCATGAGACTCAGAAAGTCCTTGGTCAGAGTAAACATTACTGAGCAGCAACTAAAACCATCGGTGTTATCAGCACTGTTCTCAGGCTGAAAGTCAAAAACACAGCACTGCACCAGCTACTAAGAAAGAGAAAAGTGACTGCTACTGCTGAACCGGGGACATACACAGCTCTGACTACCAGGACACCTCCTATGCACTGATCAGGAGCCCTCAGGGTGCTGGCATCCAGGGCTTTGCTAGCTGCCAAAACCTAATTTCGGGTACTTCCACACATATCAGCACCAAACCCAGAATCCTTCACCATAGCTGCCCAGTGGAGGGACTACAGCATGGTCCACACTTTCTCTTTCAGCCCCAAGAAGCTCCTCTACCCAGCAGACAGCTTGCAGCTGTCCCTGAACACTTGTGTCTCTCCTTTTGCCCTGCTGTTTTGGCACAAGCCATTTTGGTACCTGTAATCTACAGCACAGGGATCCCCACCAAGCTACTGGCTGCTTTCCTATGCTAGAGGGGGTGCAATCTCCAACATCTCATCACTGCTGCAGCTCTTGATCCACTGCTTGGGCATACATTGCTGCAGAGGCAGTGTCATAATGATTTAGCTTTGGACTCAGAGAGCCAGACTAGTGGCCGCCAATGACAAATAAAAAGAGCAAGAGAGAGAATGTGGTGATTGTGGATGTGTGCAGCACCTCCAAGTGCTACATCCCACCTTGGCTGCAATCCTGCTCCTAGACAGGACTCAGCAGCCCTGCCTGCCACCACTATGCATCCTGTTTGTCTTCCGTTTCAGGATCAGGAACTCACTGCAGTTAACTATTGACTTGCACTGGGGGCAGTTTCACTGTGAGGCTGCTCCAGCCATTTGGCAGATGCAGCAGCTGGCCAACAGCTTTTATGAGCTGAGGAATTTATAAGCCCTATAACAAATAGCGCTCTTCCATTGCATAACTCAAAACTCAGTCAGGTTGTCTCCTTTTGAGACTAAAAATGTCATTATAGCATCCTCCATTCTGTCCATCCCCAGACACAGGATGGGTGTGCTCCCACCCAACATGACTCCTCTTATGCATCCCTACCTTCATTTCTGCAGGAAACTCCTCACTTTTGGAGGGGTGACTCACTGGGTGTAGGGACTGGTGACACCTAGCAGTGACCCTCTTCAGAGTCACATCCCCACATCACACCAAAATGCTGTTTCATTCATGGTCAGGGACCCGCTGGGAGAAAAGGGGTTGTGTGAGGCTGAAAAGCAGCAAAAATATCCCAAACCCAACAAAGGGAGAAGTTTCTGAGGAAGAGAAATGAAGTTTTCCTGCAGTGCTGGGAAGAAAGAGGAACATTCACCTGCTGCATCCTCGAAAACCTCCTTGCAAAGGCAGGGATCTGCCTGGGTTTCTTCTTGCAGTGATAACTTAGTGCTGCCAAGTGGCACTTTAATCCCAAGCAGGCTCAGGGTGGAGCCTTTGCTTTACAACACCACAGACCTCTTTATCAGTATTTGTCTGAGAACCTTCTTGTTCCTGGAACAGTTTTTAAGCAAATAGAGTTTAGGTTTATTAGACAAGTAACTGTCTATTACCCACCACAGTTCCTTCCCTTCTCCTTCATGTTACCCTCTTGTATATGCCAAAGCAGAGTCATCTTTTTTCCCAGCACAGCCCTGGATGGGGGAGGGCAGAGAGAGAAAATCAATCCAAACAATTAAAAGAGAATAATAGAAATCCCAGGTCAAGGCTACCCTCCTGTAATGCATTCAGGTTCCAGGAACTTGGAACTTCGCCCAGTAAATTTTACCTGGGATTAAGGTGAAGATAAAAAGCCCAAATAAATACATGACTTCCCTAAAGCACTCATGTTTATAGGTTTAGTCTTCCATTTCTCTTCCTTTGCAATGAAATCAGTATGTGCATAAAGCAAACACAAGTTTGGCAGAGAGCACTGTGCAACAGGCCCTGGTGAGGCCAGTGTCCCCTGCAGCAGTGGGGACCAAACAGGGACAGTTTTGCAAACCCAATGGAGTTTTGCTCCTTTCACGGTGTCCAAGTCACAGCCCAGGTCCGAACCCTCACCAGCTCCAGGCTCTGCTCATCGAGTTTGAGAGGAATGGGAGCTACAGAAGCTCCAAAAGCAAAGCGATACCAATTCTGAAGCCTCTGCAATTTACCAAGGGGGATGTTAGGGATCATCTGCACCTATCACACCCATCATCAGATCAGGCAACAGGCTGGGACCCTGGCATGAGAGAGATTCATTGCATTAAAATAGCAAAACTTCATGCTGAAGAGCAAAATGCAAGAGCTCAGATCCAGCCACGGCAGCATTTGCCCTCCAAAACCTTTCAAGTGTGTATTTGCAGGTCTGTGGCTCTTCTACCAGCTCAGTGAAACAGGCTTGTTCATGCCAGCTCTAACATCAGTTTAAAACCCATTTCTGGGATTCCATGCCAGGGGCTGGAATAGGCCAGGATAAGGTGGTGAGAGGAAGGGCTGTGGGCATCGAGAATCCTGTGCCACCTCCTGCAGAGAGATCCCTGCTCATGGCCACCTTCTTGGTGGAATAGCTACAGTGAAGTGAGGTGCTCCTGGGAAGGAAGTGTGCTGAGCTGATACACTATCAAGAACACATTGCTGTGATACACAAGAGTACACAAATACCTTTAAAGGCTTCCTTTAAAAGGCAGATAAACCAAGAGGCCATTCCACCACAGGAAGCTGCTAGCTCCCTCCTGGAGTGGCTTTGACAGCTCCTCCTTGCCACAGCCTCCCAGTGGAGGGTTCCCACAGGGAGCAGTGCCAGGCTCCAGACAATGGAGACATCCCTGCAGAGATGTCATTCTGACCTGGCACCAGCCACCCTGGCCCACTGCAAATTCCCTTTTGGGGTCTCAGACCAAGCAGAAAAGCTTTCCTCCTGCAATGCAGATCGTTGTCATCTTGCTTTTTGAGGCTTAAAGCCCCCATAGGGTAATGCTGCAGCTTCCCCCAGGGTGCAGAGGAATCCAAAGGGGATCATTTCTCAAGGGTGCTGAGAGGGAATGCTGGGTGAATCAGGGGCCACATCAGCTCTCCTGAGCAGAAGCCCTGGGAGGTAACCCACAGCAGGGATGGGCAGGAAGCAAAGCTCTTCTGTTCTTCCCCATGATGCAGTAGCCTGAAATCAACTTTCTGCCCAGCCCTGCTACAACCCAGTGCTCCTTATTTACCCTTCAAACAGGAAAAGCAGCTCTCAGCAAAGCTCTTCTACAAGTTCTTTATGACAAGTCTCACTGAAGGGCTCCTTTCATTAACATGAGGCTCTTTAACCCTGAGCACACATCTCACATGTGACAGTTTACCTTAGGACGCCAATGGAGTTTCCAGGACAAACATTCATCAGGCTGCAGTCTCGAAATTCAAAGGTAGGAGAATAATCCCAGCACTAAGGAGGTGCCAGTCACACACATCGAGGTGGCAGCAGAAGTGGGGGGAACAGACATGCTCACTCAGGTAGGAAGTAGCTCACACTCCAAATTCTAACCACTCCCCATCTGTGTGGGTGAAGACACTGCACGAGTTGGACAAGTGGAAATACTTCTGTTCTAAGTCAAGCATCCCCAAACCTGGCTGCTCTGCCCAGCACTGTCCTTCTTCCCTTCCCTTTCTGGAGGGACAAGCTGATTCCCCTGACTGAGCAAAGCCAAATCACACTTGGTCCTCAGATCACATTTTGCAGCCCCTTATATTTGAAACCTACTTTGCAGCATCCCAGAAGGAAATACACCAAAACCATAATCAGAGATAGGCTCCTTGAGCTCAACACTACCAGTAAAGGACATGAAACAGGAGCACACAGGGCAGCAGAGTCATGCTAAACATTTCAGAGGCTTAAAAATGAAGCAAGTAGCATCAGTGCAGACTGCTCCAACATACAGGAGCCAGAACACCAACATCAGGGTGGGACCAAGCACTGACAGGAATTTATACATCTTTGGTGACCTCATAGTTATTGCAAATGTGACTAAATATAACATTTATCTTTTTTTCCCATCTAACACCTGCCTGGCTTTGGTGGGTTATAGGAATGCTTTATGTGATTTCATTCTATTTCCTCAGGGTAACTTGTGACTTTTGGCTACCCCTTTGGCTGTGCTTTCTCTCACCATCACTATGCGGCTGGCAGGTAAGGAGGGAGACAGATTTACTCTTCTCTGACCAATTTTCTATAGTTATTTAGACCTCCTTCTCATTCACATGACACCTTCCAAGCCCATATATACCCTGACCTTCCCCTGCTAGAAGCATGGGAAAGAGCCTTTGTATATGCATCAGGTTTTTCAGCTTCATGAAGATTTCAGGCTGTTGTGTTTTTCCCAGTGAAACCCTCTGTGGCTGGAAAGAGATGGCTATTGAGATGTTCCTGGTTGCTTAAGAGCCATTCAGCTGCACTAGAAGTGTATTTTTCTACTCTCTTTCCATGCAGGACTGGAACATTTTGCTCTGATGAGTGCTGCTTTAAAGCTAAATGTCAATCACATTTGTGTTAGCAGCTGCTTGGCTGTAGCTAGTGACTAATTGGGGGATAGCAGCCTTCTCAGTGCTGGAAACATAGGAAATATTTGGATTTACATACCATTCTGACTAATTATCAGATTTACTTTAATGCAGAGAGAAATATAAATAGTGCCTCCCAGTAGAAGGGTAATATCTACCTGAGCATTGCCACATGCTCTAGAGATATTAATAAAGAGATCAGAGTCCTTTTAGAGAAGGCAGGAAGGCGTGTTAGCTGCATTCCCACACCACACAAGCACTGGCTGTCACTCTATGTGTGGCAACCTGGGGATACACAGACTAAGTCCCCAAGAAGCCAGAGGGATCCTCTGGTCCACAACCCATGCTGCTGCACTCACCTGCCTACTCTTGCACCCCTCGCAGGCCTGATTCGATACTTGTCCGTGTTCTTCACACTGCTGGGCACATGGTTCATCCTGCAGACATACTTCGATCAGAGCTGGAAAGCCATCAGCCTGAGGAGCTGGATTGGTGAGGCAGTGGAGGTCTCCAACTGGGTCTGGAGGGAGGATGCAGGAAGATGCACTGGGATGGGTGGCTCAAGTGGTGCTTGCAGCCACAGGGAGCAGTTTTGGAGACCCAGTGCCTGAACAGCTGCTCCTGGCTTGTGGAAAAGCCAGCAGCTCCCCACCATGTCTAACCCTCCTGCTTGGTACCCACAGGTGCCATGGACAAGCCCAGCAGTGAGTATCACTGTTCTCGACTGCATCTCCATCACACAAGACTGCTCCAGGCCTGAGAGTGATAGTAAAGGGTGGTAACTGCCCTCAAGAGCCCTTTTCCCAAGGCAAAAATCCCAACCTCTCAAACACTGGGGAATTTCACTATTGCACACAATAGCAGTATCTTTGGCTGGCTCTGCAAGCACACAAACCTTAATGTGATCCCCCTGCCCCAGCAGAAACACCCCTGGGCTACAGGCTACATCAGGAAGCAGGTCATGGGCCCATCTGGGTGACATGACACAGGTCCCTACCATAGTCAAGAATGGGAAAGCTCCAGGCAGAAAATCCCTAAGGGGCTGGCCGTGAATGAGCACCAGACCCATTGAATTAGCCCTGCCATCCCATTGCTAACACCAAGCAGCACCCAGTGCCCCAGCCAGCTTGTCCCACACCCCCAAGCACCATAAACCTTAAAGAAGCTGGTCCCAACCCCAAGACAAGCGTCCTTCATGCAAAAAACTGGTCCAGGTGTTGCCCCACCTTAGTAGGTCACGGTGCCACAGTGCCAGCCCTTCTCAGCCCCTTGGGGATATGGCTTATGTCCCCCCATAGAGGAAACACCATGGCTTGCAGCTCCACTCCTCCCTCACAGGCAAGCAGCTGCCCCAGCACAAGTGTGGGAACCATAGGAGCTGCCCCCAGAACCATTTTGCCTTCAAGATCATCAGTGGCGCTGCAAACGTGGTGGGACCCTCCATCTGCTTCGATGACATGGTGTAAGCAGCACATGGCAGGGACGGGGCAGCCATGGGTGGACTTGAACAGGGCAAGTGGCCTCTGCCAAGCACATCAGTGGCCATCACAGTGCATTTGTG
Source organism: Melopsittacus undulatus (assembly GCF_012275295.1). NCBI lineage: Eukaryota > Metazoa > Chordata > Aves > Psittaciformes > Psittaculidae > Melopsittacus > Melopsittacus undulatus. Next base: position 28,258,900 of record NC_047535.1, read on the forward strand.
CTTAAAAAGAAATTAGGAAGTAGCTTTCATTGCTACACTTCTGGGTATGTTTTGCTGTCTACAGTCACTTTGCCCCCTCAGTTTTACTGGCTCCAGCATCTCCAGGGCATCCCTGTACTTACTGGTCCTCTCTGCTTTCTCTTCCAGCCTCATGAGCAGTGTGAAAAACAACATTGGCAGAGGCTTGAACATCGCTTTGGTGAATGGTGAGTTGTGTGGACACTAAACCCCCATCTCCCCATAACCAAAATCCTTTCTTCCCCCAGGAGCAAACTGACCACTGGGTCCCGACCCCAGGCACTGTAGCCAGTGCAAAAGTCCATCAGTCCAGTGTTGCACAGGGTGCACAGCCACAGTTACGGTTGCAAGCAGTGCCAGCAAGATGGGAACAAACCCACCTGCATCATGCACTTGAACTCTATCAAACAACATATTGGCCTTCACAGCAAATGTAACACACTGAGGGAAGAGCAAAGCATTTTACAGAAGGAACCCCAAGCTGGTGGCCAGGTAAAGCCTGGAGCCACCCCAGCATGATCCCACTGTGCTCTGTTCTGAGTTTTAACCTTTCAGGGACCAATGGGCAGCTCCTGACGACTGACACGTTCGACATGTACTCTGGAGGTAAGCACAGTCACTTTGCTGCTCTGTGGTTCCCAGCCAGGGCTCACACCAGCAGTGCTGGCCATTCAGGCTGCTCCTCTGTGGTATATTTAATGATCAAGTCAGTGGACTTTGACCAGGATTGCCAGCTTGGGCAATGAAAGCTCAGCAGTCCCTGAGGCTGGAGTCGTCATAATACACCTGCATCCAAGATTGGCTTCTCACTTCTTTTACATGCAGATAATAGCCTGAGAAACGTAATTCCACTAAACTGAATACACCAGGGCACTTAAAACCTGAGAGAGGCTACTTTCTGAAATCAAGTAGTTACACTGTTCTTGAGATTTTGCAACTTTCAACTCAGTTTTCTAATGCTGGGGGTTGCTGAGCAGCAGGTTGTTTCCCTGCTTTTCATAGGGGGGTAAATAAGGGGCTTGGGACACGGTAGGAGAGATGTAGCTCCCTGCTCCAGCCAGGCAGATGGAGCAGAGCCTTGTGGCAGCAAAGATCATGTCCCTTCACCTGCCAGCTTTAAACAACTTTTCTACCGGCAAGAAGACACTCAGAGCAGAGACAACCCCTGCTCACAGCCTGGCTGTCACTGGCTTGCAGGATGCTATAAATCCCAACATTGGTGCAAAGCTGTTACCATATCTCTCTAGAGTTTTGGCAGAACATCTCAAAAATCACATGCTAAACCCACCCCATAGTGATTTTGATTTACCCTTTGAGCCTTCTCCAGAACCAATCACCCTTCCTGCTTTTTGGTTTTGCAACCTCCTCTTGATAACTCTGGAGTTTTAAGGAGAAACAGCAACATCATAGACTTCAAGCTGAATTTGCAAGTCAGATGCGTGTTGGGAGGCACTGGGAAGAAGGCAGTCAGCTCCTGTGCCACTAGATGGGGCATTGGACTCGAGCATCCTGTAGATGAAGGATGAGGAATAAATCCTGCAATACAGGGATGATAGCAGGGCAGGCAGCTCTGCAGTGAGCAGGTTCATTTCTTGCTGTGGAAAGTAAATTTAAGTAACTGGATTTCACAGTGAGCAAAGTTTAGGAGGAAATTCTGCCTTGCAGTTGCTCCAACAGGAGGAAAGTACAAGCCTTGAGCACTGCAGGAGAGCCCTGGTGGGAACACAAGATGAGGAGTGCAGAGCCTGTCCTTTCCCAAGCCCATGACCCCACATCCTGGCTAGCACCAGCACAGTCAGGATATTTCCCATTGACCCAGAGGAGGTTCCCCAGCTGCCATGCAGCAGTCGCTGCTAAATTCCTTTCTCTTTGCCTAATGCCCTTCTCTCCCAGACATTAACAAACTGGACACTTTCCTCCAAGAGATCAAGCATGGCACCATCGTGCTGACGGCAAGCTATGATGACCCTGCCACAAAGTGAGTTTGGCCTCAGGATCAACACATGGCTCCCCAGAAACCCACAGCCGGGGGGCGCAGGAGGTGCTGCTGCCAGCAACCCAGAGGGGATGCCCACCTGACACCACACTAACACCTTCTTACCCTCTTTCAGGATGAATGACAAGGTGCGGGCACATTTTATTGAGCTGGGCAGCAGCTACGTGAGCAAGCTGGGCTTCAGGGACAACTGGGTCTTCTTGGGAGCAAAAGGGTTGAAGAACAAGAGCCCCTTTGAAGAGGTACATGGGTCTCCCCAGCCACCAGCTCTGGAGGCTTCTGTCCTTTTCATAGCACTTCTCTTACCCGTCTGCAGAAGACAGGGGCCACTGGTGTTATCCCATGCTTCTAGTTTTGCCCATTGCAAACTCACACTGTGCCACCAACCCTCTCTTTTTTCCCTTCAGTACATCAAAAACAACAAGACAACAAATAAATACGATGGCTGGCCTGAGCTGCTGGAGATGGAGGGCTGTGCGCCCAGGAAGATGGATTAGCATCAAGCCCCAGCCTGCCATGAAGGGCAGTTTCCACCAGTCTCACAGAGACACCAGCCCCATCGTGGGGTCTCCAACCCCCTCACACCACCCCCAGCTCCCCAACTGCTTGGTCACAGAGCCCAACAGCAGCTCTCAGAAACCAGCCCCATGTGTAGGGCTCAAAAGAGCTGTACAAGTGCTTTCAGAGCCTGAGGCTTCAGCCAACCTGTCCTCATCTATGGGTCAATTCAGGGTTGGTTTTTTTTTTTCCTCTTATTAAACCAAACATTTTATAGAAAGTTTGTCCTATTTATTCAGTAAGATTTCCAATTATAAACCAATACTTTCTCATTTCAATTTTCAGGCATAATCCATGCTCTCCCTGCATGCCACATCCTCTGCACTAGCTGGGCATCACCATCACCCATCTCACAGCACTGCACATGTATGCTCCCACCTCCCCAGCCCCACACAGCACAGGGCACATCCCTGGGGATGCTCAGACCTTGGTGGGCTTCCCCCTGGAGCTCCTGCCAACTGTGCTGTCTCCTAGAGCCACAATAAGGCCAGAAGGCCTCAGGGATGCCTTGCAGCAATATAGGTTAATATTTGCAGACCAAAGCATTTCCTCCACGTGGTTGCATCTTTCCTGGTTTAAATCCAAGCTAAATCCTCCATAGCACATCCTCAGAGGTCAGGATAATGCTAGAGATGTCCCAACCTGACTTTACCCTCAAACAGGGAGGGATGTTTCCAGGCAGTTGAAGTTGTGCAGCATAAACAGTAGAGGGAAGCGTTTTCCCGGGAGAGCTGGAGTCAGCATCAGTCTGGAAAGACTCAGCACATCCAGGCTGACACCCCACTGCAGACACTCTCATGCCCACTTTGATCTGGGAGCTGCTCTCCAGCCCAGGGCTGGATGGCACTGCAGGGCCAGCAAAGTCCTGCAGACCTCCCTCCATGGTGATTTCCATGCTGCTGCCCATATGCTGAGGAGATCTTTGGGAAGCAACTACTCCTCACTTATATCTGGATGCCTTCACCCAAGAACTGTCTGTACCCAAACCCTCCCTGAGCTCCAGCACTGCAGAGATCAGACAAGTTATGCAGGTGATGGCCCAGGTTTATCTGTCATCATGGACAGGGACAAATTTGCATCATCCACAGATTTACTTTCCTATCATGGAACCATAAAATAGTTAGGGTTGGAAAGAACCTTAAGATTATCTAGTTCTAATCCCCCTGCTATGGGCAGGGACACCTCACACTAAACCATGTAACCCAATGATCTGTCCAACCTTGTCTTGAACACTGCCAGGGATGGAGCTTTCATAACTTTCCTGGGTAACCCATTCCAGTGCCTCACCACCCTCACAGTGAGGAACTTCCTCCTTATATCCAATCTAAACTTTCTCTGTTTAAGTTTTAACCCATTACCCCTTGTCCTACCACTACAGTCCCTTCCTATCATTATACCTGTTTTTTCCCCATTTTTTAAAACAGAGGGTGGAGAATTTCTGCTGGAGCACTGGGATCTGTGCAGGGTAACAGGTTGTCCTGCACAGCCCTTTGTGCCTCTGACAGCAGGGTTGCCCCAGCACAGCCTTTAAAGGCAGTTCACATCAGTCATCAAAGCATTAGGGGAACAGAACAAGTGAGGAGCACTGGCAGGATATGGCCAAGAAGGGACACATCCTTAGGGATCAAACCCTGTATCCAAAACCCAGTACCACCATCCAAAGACAGTGAGGCAACCAGTTTTCCCTAAACAAGGAAAAATATCTAAATAAAAGTATAACACCTCTAAGAACTTCCAGTGCCAAAACTGAAATAAAAAGCCCAAAACAGCCACCATAGAGGAATCCCCCAATAGCTGTAGTATTTTATCCCAGCTTATCCTCCTGCGCTCCCAACATTCACCTCATCACACTTAGGGAAGCCCCTGCCATAAATTGATCCCTAAATCGCTGCAACAGTAGCGCTTAATCCCAAATGCTGAATCATCCCTACCCATGGCAGCAGTGAGAAATAACACAAGGCAGCAGACACAACAGCCCTCACATCACACAGCCCTGCCAGCAGAAATATGCCAACTATTTTAAGCACCCTCAAAGGATCTAGATTCACTCCTAAGCCAAACTGGAAACAGCATGGGGGAAGAGCTTACTAATGCTGTAAGCTTGCAAGCAATATTAAACAGGCAATGCAGTTTTCACTCTGTCTTTAGATACAGTAATGCTAAGGGGGGGGGGGGGGGGGGATGGTGCTGGTGGTGGAAGGAGGGAAAAGAAAGGATCAAAGGAAAGAAACAGTGGGGTGTAATATAACAAAAGTGGTCTACTCATCATTCTAAGAAGTTAAAAGATGGGGATTTGCTATAAAAAGCTGAAGATCCTTAGAAGGAATACAGTGAGGAAAGGTTGACTCCAGCAGTAGAGATGTCCCCCAGAGCAGGCGGGAGCTGGCACTATCAGTCTGCTGCAGACAGTTCAGCAGCTTCAAAGCATTCGTGCTAGAGGAAAAGATGGAGGTAACCATTCTGTCAAGTGCAAGGCCCTTTCCTTAGATACATCACCATAACATCTGACAAATTGTACCTCCAGGATAGCTGTCAGAGGCTAGTGTACAAGTAGCCAGTGTGTAAGTCAGTGTGACATTAAATGACGCGGGGCAACACAAGGTCCACAAATGACACTTGTTTCACTAACTAGAAAGCCAAAGGAAGCACAGGCTGGCCAAGGAGATGAACTGCAGCAGGCACATGAAAAGGCAAATGTTTATAGCACATTGCTATAAGGAAAAGCTGTGCTCTGTCCTGCTGTTGAGCTGACAGTTGAATTGATGGGAGATCTTTATAAGGACAAGGCTATGGAAAGAGGCACTAAAGGCTGTTTCCAGTAACTGAGGCATTTGGAAGTAGGCAACAATAAAAAGAGGAAATTACAAAAAGCACGCGTTGGACTGGCTGCAAGAATTAAAGGTGGAATTTCCTTGTGTTCCGAATATTGTTGCAAGTGACAAACACTTAGCTGCCTTCTGAAAAATGTCTGGAAAAGCAAAATTGGAGAGCAAAGTGTGTGTGAGAGGATAACACCATCATAGTACATGCTGCAGTCTGAGCTATAGCTGGCAACAAAACAGGGCCACCCCAGAGAGACCAGCACTGGGCACAATTACAGACAAAGCACAGCATGGGCTCTGCCAATTTCAGCCACCAAAAGTATTCACCTATGCTATGGAGCCAGTATCATAAGGCAACTGAAACCACAGTTTTCCTGCCTCCAAGGACAAAATGCTCCTGAGCAGGCAGTGATAATCCTGCTGCCAAGATATTTTGATGCTCTTACATGCACTAAAACCTTCAAATAACACTTTAGTGCCTTAGTAACATGCACCAGACAGAAGACAATAGTCCCTTGGGGACACTATCCCCTCCACACCCCACCAGCACTGCCACATTATGCAAAACAAGGCTGTTGCCTGCTCCCTTTCCAGGGCTGCTCTCATATCCTGGTTTTTCTTTAGTTAATTCCCTCTTGCCCTTTCCCACAATCAGAATGTACAGATCTGCCTCTGCTCGAGACGATGCCTTTTCCCAGTGGCCAGGCACTGCCAGTGTACAGCATACACATGAAGTAGTAGCTCTCTGATAAGTATTTGACAGATTAAACATTGCCTTGAGCTTCAGTTCTTCAGCAGAGTTATGAAAAATATCTTCCACTGGAATTTGCATTTTGTGATAGCTCACAGAGTGACTGCCTGCCCATTGAGGCTCTGCTTTGGAACACCTCTGTGCTTGGCAAGCAATCCCTCACCCTCCAGCTCTATCTCCTGCTCTCATGGCACTGCAGACCAGGAACCACGATCCAGTAGTCCAGCTGCCCTGCAGGGATGACCATCACCAAGGAGAAGGCAGGCTCCAGAGGGATGCCAGGGACAAATGGTTTGTGTGATACAAAGGTCAGTTTTGATGTTCCGAAGTTGAATATTACAGCACAGTTAGAGTCTGTCCTGTGGGTCTGATGGAGTCATCCACAAGCACAGAGAATAGCAGAGGGCACGGGGGCTGTAGAGCCACACACATACTAATTGAAAAGAAAAGAAGTAGGAGAAATACTATCATTTGTGTTTTAGAGCTAAAGACAAATTTAAGAATGTCATGAATCACCCAGAACAGCCACACACTTTTGTGACCTGGCAAGATACAAGACTTTGCAAGCAACTTACTATCTCTAGGGAAACAGATGTCACAAAGTACCCAGCTTCTCTATGACATGATTTCTTCCTCCTCATCCCCAAGAAGAAATGGATGTTTAGCTCAAGCAGCAGCCACAGAGAATCAATTGAACCTGTTTCTTGAGAAAAGACTTTCAAAGAAACAATTGATTCCTTATCAGGAAGGATGCATTCAGGAGCTATGCACTCTCTATGAATTAGATCCTAAAGCTCTCTAAAGCCTCATGTCTTTGAATGGTACAGCTCTTAAAAGGGAAACAAAAAATAAAAATCCAGGTCCAACATTGCCAGTAGCAGTTTACCTTTGACTACTGAAGGCGGCGAGGAAAGAATCAAAACCATTCAATGTATCTCTCTCAGAACCCATTGTACAAGCTAAAGCTAATATCACTTTGCTTTGTTTCAAACAGAGGTTAAGGTTAACCTCCAGAACTACTGATGTACATGCAGACATGGTGGAAAGATGCAAATAACTCCTCAGAGGAGCCACAGAGAAGAAAACTCTTCACCAGAAATCTGTTCTTCTACATAAAAATGCATCAGCTGATTTACAATCCCTGTTGCATACTAAAGTACAGATGCGAAAACAGCAGAAGCTCTGAAGCCAGAATACAGCACCAGGAAAGTATGTTACAAATGACTGTGTGTGTACCTGTGTCCATCAGGAAGGGGGCTATGGGTGCATACTTCAAGCGTTTATCAAATACTGACCTAAACTCGTCTCATTTTCTGTCCATTGTAAGATCTCTGACATGAGTCTGAATAAATACAGAAGGGTTCATTTGAGAGGATGCAACCTTCATGGTGTTCTGCTGCACATATTCTGTGAGCACTTCCCAAGCCCTCAATACAATGGTCTGACTCCCTGGGGAATGAATAGGAATGCTCAGCAAAGGACTAAATGGTGTAGGTGAAGGTATCACCTCCTAACATTGCAACATGTTAGACACAGCTCCCCCACACTGAGGGCAAACAGTTATCTACCCCTGCCCTAGCAGGAATAGCTGTGTCTGGTAGAAGAAAACCAGCATGAGTTTCATTCACACCAGCATTGCAGCAGTATGCTTCCCCTGAAAGAGAGAGTTTCACCCCAGGACTGGCTTTCACAGCAGCATCCTACCCATGAGATTCTATTACTATCCTAGGCACCTGCTGGCAGTTTTATTGCCAGGTACCACTGATTGCTGCAGAAGAGAAAGAAAAAAGTAAAATTAAAATATTAATTATTCCAATTAAAAAGCTGTCCTGAAGCCCTGTAACCCAGAGAGTGGGATACAGCCTTCTCAAGTAAGAGTAATGTAGGTCCAAAAGATGAATGGACCTGAAATGGATGTGCCACAGGTCAGATATACATGGTGAAGGAAACAGGGGCAAGCCACTTCTACCCCTTGATGCCACAAATTTGCCACAACAGTTCAAAGCTTTGCTGTCCTGCTCTTCAAAAAGTTTTCAGATGCCATCCTCCAAAAACCAAAATCCCCCAGCTGGTCTGGCTTCAGTTGTTCCCTAAACTATCCCATCACTGGACTCGGACTCTGCCACCAGCCCTCTGAGGCTTTTTCTCCCTTGTTTCTTTTCCTTCTCCATTTTCTGTTCTCAACCAGAGTATGACTTTGCTGGCCACAACTGACCTGGCATTTCACTCATATGTCAGTCTCTTTGCAATTATATTGCTGACAGAACCATGTACTGCCTCTTTCCTTTACACTTGGATTTGCCCTGTGCAGACCGATTAGCACCTGCTGAGAAACTAGCAAATACTCTTTATATTGTAGAGTAGTTTCCTATCTCAAACCTTCTTCAAAGCTAGCTGTACTTCTACAGTACATCTACCTGGGTACAGACACACACACAGTGGAGCAAACCCCCTCTGGGACTGCATGAAAAAGACAATATGGCAACATGTCAGCAACGAAAGACTGAGCATGCTCTTTTGTTAAATGTGTCTGAAAGCTGTGCAAGGTCTGTCTTGTAGTCAAGACCTCATCATTAAAATTCAATCAAAAAAAGGCAGTAGAAACTTCAAACTTAAAACACTAAATAGAAGGAGATCAAGATAAATAGCTGATATCATCTGAGCCGGTCGTAAGAGCAAATATACACCAGTCTTCAAAGAAATTACTCAAGATTGGTAACACCAAAAGACAACATCTTGATAATCAGTTTTACAGTGATGTATTGAGGGAAAGCTTAGTAAGTCAACTACATGACTGGAATTTCATTAAAGACTTTACCAGAGCTAGAAAAAAACTGTAAAAACATAAGACAAAATCTGCCTTGTAAAATACAAGAGCACATACATTCCTGTCCACATGGTGAATTATCACATACATTTGCGTCAGAAAGGGTTTGATTGGAATCCACTGCAGGAAAAGCAACACATCTCCCAGAACTATGTTATGCATACCACTCTGTAATTCAGCAGTTGTGAGAGCTGATCTAATATAACATAATTGTATTTTAATGTCTTTCATGAGACTAAGACTCATTAGTCATCTCCTAAAGAGAAACACAAGCTGAAGTCACACGTCATTATGCCAAGTTGTCAGGCATATGGTGCTCACCACTATCTTCACACCAACCTTTAAGTCGGACTCTGCTGGCAAACAAAAACTGATGGGAGCATCCCTAGGATATGAGGTTGGGTTTTGGTTTCAAACTAAAATAAAATCTGCTTCACTTTCCACATTAGCAGGTTTAACCCCAGCCAGGAGCTGAGCCCCACACAGCCTCTTGCTCACTTCCCCTTGGTTGGATGGGGGAGAGAACTGGAAGAGTGAAAGTGAGAAAACACATTGGTTGAGATAAAGACAGTTTAAAAGGTAAACCAAAAGCTGTGTGCACAAAATAAAGCAAACCAAGCAATTAATTCACCACTTCCCATGGGCAGGAAGGTGTTCAGCCATCCCCAGGAAAGCAGGGCTTCATCATGCCTAACAGCGACTTGGGAAGACAAACACCATCACTCCGATCTTTCCCATTTCCTTCTTCTTTGCATCTTTGTATGCTGAGCATGACACCCTATGGCCTGGAATGTCCCTTGAGTCAGTTGGGATCAGCTGTCCTGGTTGTATCCTATCCTAGCTCATGTGCAACCTCCTCAACCAGTGGGATGGGAGGCAGGAAAGGACCTGACTCTGTAAGCTCCGCACAGCAATAACAGAAACATCCCTGAATTACCAACCCCATTTCCAGCACAAACACAAAACACAGTCACATACCAGCTACTATGAAGAAAATTAACCTACCCCAGTCACAGAGAGAACAGCAAGGCTGGTGAAAAACTGTGCCATGCTTCTTGGGTCAAATCCCCATTTAATTTAAAGCAGCAAAGTTACTCTGGATTTGGTTGATCTGTATAAGATTTCACAGCCAAGAGCTACATCTTGATGCTAAAATTTCATCAGTAGAGAAGCATCCATGTTCATTAAAGTACAGTCTCTCTTCTTTACTGCTTGCACTCCTGCTTTTGAGGCTTTGCTCCTCCACTTTTTAATCCACTTGGCCATTTGCCCTACTTATCTCTCTAGTATAACTCAAAATATAATGTAACACTCTGCTTTCAGGGCTAAAATGTTAACATGGAGCTCAAAAATCCTGACTGCAAGATAACAAGAGGATCCTAAGTGACTGTTTTGAAGTAAAACTTTTGCTTTAACTTTTATTCTGAGAAAAGACAGTTTTTCCCTATTGTTGATCCAAGTGCCATAAGCAACATGAATGCTAATACCGCAAATACACAGTCATTATCAAGCTCTCTGGGTATTCCTATAAGTATGTTGCCAACAGCATGTTTTCCTCTGGAAGGCAAACTCATTTTGTGAGGTTTTTTTTTTTTCTTTTATGGCTGAAAGGTTTTTCCTTATTCCATTAAAAGTGTGTAACAATGATCCATCAATGTGAGCATCGCTAACAAGAGCATAACCCTTTACCCAAGCTATCTGTGCAAATTAACGACACAGGCAGAAACACAAGGAGAAAAGTTCAACTATCAGAATAGTTATATAGCCCCTGAGACCAGCCAGCAGTGATAAAACAGCTTATTATGCCTTTAGTAGAGTATCTGTTTGTGAAGAAACTACATCTTTTAATTCCCTAAAAATGAATTATTAATACAACATGCACATCCTTGCCAATGATGTCCTGCCTGTGCAATGCATGTGCAGAAGCAACTCCACAAGGTGCTTCAGTTCAGTGTGAGCACTGACAGCAACAGGCCAGCTCTTGTGTCTGAAGCCACTTGTGTGTGCTTCACTGAAACAGACAACCCAGATCTTGCAGTTTTTAATCTAAGCTCCCACTTCAGCAAGTGCTGGGCAAAAGGCAGACAGGCAGCAGCTCCCCACCTCGGCTGACAGAATAGGTAAGGAGATAACATGACAAATATCATATCTTGCCAATAACATGACCAGGGCACCCTAGCAGATACCCCAACACAGCCCACAGTGTTTGGACAGAGATGTCCAGCTGGCACAACAGTAAAGTCCTTCAGAGTCACCAGCCCAACCTTGATGTTTAGTTTGCAAGTGGAGGGCTCACTCCATCCCCCCAAACTGAATCTAGTCAGAACTAAATGTGAGCAAACCCACACCACTTCCCCCAGAAGCCGTAGCAGTGGTGGGCAGCAAATCCTTCCTGTGCTTTCCATAAAGAAACCTAATATTTTGGCAGGAGGAGAGACCTTCATGCCCCTTGCAGGCTCCCAACTATCACCAGACCTAGTGAATGCATGTCAGAGCATCAGGATGCAACTCTCCAGCCAGGACAGGACAGGGCAGCTTGTTTTAAACTGTGACAAAATGAACATATTTAACTGATGCTGAAGTGAATACCTCTCTGGAAACCTGACACATGTTTGGGTCTTCCTAAGTGGATAATTGATCACATGGCTATGCCAGTGATGTTACAATAATGAAACAAAGAAGGAACTGGGATTTAAGGATTTCAAATAAGCCTGTCAAAAACATATTATAATACTGTCAGATAAATTTGCTGTCAGATAGAGGTGTGATGTGATAAAACCTCAGAGTTTTCAGATTATCTTATTGAAGCAGTAATTTAAGAACACCTTCTAGGTAATAAATTACAGTAACTCAAACTTTAAAATTTGAAGGCATGTACCAGAAGACATGTAGTGTATGACATGAGAAAAACAAGTACACTTAAACCATATTCCTAAGCTGGAATAAAGAAAATTCAATTGCTTTATGGAGATAATAATCGAAGCCTAGTTTTGTATGAAATCAAAATATCTTGCAAAATTACAAGGAAAAAATGTGCAGTTCTTCTGTTCTTCATCCTCCTCTGTTCCTAGTACAAGTATAACCAAAGGTAAGAAAGCAGTGCCAGAGGATGCCCTCAGAAAACACAACAGGGTGGCATTACTGAAAGAAATGGTTTTCAGTGGGAATAGTTCAATTTCTGTACCATTTCACCAAAAAAAGGAATATGTCTTAGGAGATACAAACATACTGTGTGCTCTCCTGTCATGGTTTAATCCCAGCTGGCAACCCAGTACCACGCAGCTGCTCACCCACTGCCCCATAATTTCTCCCCCTGCTCCCAGAGGTATGGGGAGGAGAATCAAAAGAATGTAATTCCCACAGGTTTGAGATAAGAACATTTCAGTAACTAAGGTATAACACAAACCACTGCTGCTGCCACCAATAATAATAATGACAAGGGAAATAACAAGGGAAGAGAATACAACTGCTCACCACAGTCCAACCGATACCCAGCCTGACCCGAGCACTGATTTAGCCCTTCTGGGTAACTGCCCCCAGTTTATATAGTGGGCATGATGTGCTGTGGTATGGAATGCCTCTTTGGCTAGTTTGGGTCAGGTGTCCTGTCTCTGCTTCCTCACGGCTTCCCCTCTTCCCCAGCAGAGCATGAGTCCTTGGTCAGAGTAAACAATACTGAGCAGCAACTAAAACCATCGGTGATATCAGCGCTGTTCCCAGGCTGAAAGTCAAAAGCACAGCACTGCACAAGCTACTAAGGAGAAAAATGATGGCTACTGCTGAACCCAGGACATCTCCTAAAGAAAAACACCTGCTTTTTGCTTCAAAAGTATGGGGTTTTCTTATAAAAATAATTTTAATATCTTAAGATTTACCCAAAAGTGAATATGTAGTTTTGAGGCTGGTGCTGCACTGGAATAGGTTGCCCAGAGAAGTTGTAAATGCTCTGTCTCTGGCAGTGTTCAAAGCCAGGCTGGACAGAGCCTTGGGTGATGTGGTCTGTGGTGAGGAGTCCCTCCCATGGCAGGGGGTTGGAACTGGACGATCTTAAGGTCCTTTCCAACCCAAACCATTCTATGATTCTATGGCTGTAGCTCATAGTCTGGTATGGTCCTAATGACTGTTGTGGTTTAAGCCCAGCCAGCAACTGAGCCCCATACAGCCTCTTGCTCACTTTCCCTTGCTTGGATGGAGGAGAGATTCAGAATGGTAAAAGTGAGAAACCTCATGGGTTGAGATAAAGACAGTTGAATGTGTAAAGCAAAAGCAAAGCAAAACAAGACATTAATTCACCACTTCCCATGGACAGGAAGGTTTTCAGCTGTTCCCAGGAAATCAGGGCTCTATCACACCTAATGGTGACTTGAGAAGACAAATATCATCACTCTGAACTGCCTCTTCATTCTTCTCCCCCAGGTTTTATTGTTGAGCATGACTCCATATGGCCTGGAATAGCCTTGGGATCAGTTGGAATCAGCTGTCCTGGTTGAGTCCAGAGGGAGAACAGTTCTCTGTGCACCCACAGCCTCCTCACTGTGGGGTGAGAGAGAGAAAAGGGCCTGACCCTATGTAGGCTCTATTCAGCAGTAGCTAAAACATCCTTGAATTCCAACACTCTTTCCAGCACAAATCCAGAACACAACCCCATACCAGCTACTGTGAAGAAAATTAAACACCTCAGCACAATGCAAAGGAATGAAAGCAATGACTGATAATTGGAATAGTAACCAGCAGAGATCAGAAAAGAAATTCCACTTAGATCAGTGGGAAGAAGTTTTAGGAGCCTTCAGCAAAGGCATTTCAGCAAGAGGTGTTTCCTAAAATCAGATTCTACTTTGTGTTCGTAAATTACGAGGATACTGCTTGTGTTTTTTCCCTCGTCAATGCATTTTGCGGTTGGAGTTGATTTTAAACTCCAAGAGAAAAAAAGAAAATACACATATATTACCTCTCCCAGTTCTCCATACACTCATTATCACATAGCATCTCTGCAACAGCCATTGTAGTTAATTGGAGAAACAAAAGCACAAAGAGAGGGTATTTAATGTATTTTTAAAACCTTTTAATGTGGAGTCCCAGATCCAGCAGAACATGGTCAGGCAGCACTTTCCTCTGAAAAGAAACCGTTTTCAGCTTTAACCAGGGGAATATTCTTCCAGCAGAACAAAAGCTGGAGTCTGTCAGCTAACACTCCACTGCCCAGGGATCAGAATCAGCAAAATATTACTTCTATTGTATTTTACATAAGTTTTCTGAGAGAGAAAGAGACAGGGAATATTGTATTTCTCTGCTTTGATGAACCCCTTTTCCCAGCAATCATTTGCCTTGGGTTTTCCCTTTAGAATTTGGGTCAGGAGAAGATTTCCTAACTGAACTCTCTGGTGCAGTATATTTTCCTCCAAAAAGCAGAACCCAAGAGCCAGGTCAGTATTACAGCAGTGCTCCTTGTCCTGCTCCCAGCTGGAACTGTGCCAAAAAGACATGTAGGTACACAATTTCTCTCAGGACTTCCACTTAAAAGGCACTGTCAGTTCTCTTTTCTCACATTACCATCTCAAATGGACAGAAAAGGACAACTGAACTGGCAATCAGCTTCCAAAAAGGGAAGGTCAAAATAGGCTCTGTCACATGAAGAGCTGCTGGCTGTCATGAGAAAGCCATAAGAGCTGAAGCCAGCAGAACAGTTATGTTTAGTGTGCTCACTGGAGGAGCTCACACCCAGGCAGACCCATCACAGGGGTCTGAGCATGCAAAGCACATCAACGGAGATGTCCCCAACAGGTCCAGCCCCAGCATTGCTCTGCATTTCTTACTTCAGTGATGCACAGACTCTCACAGGAATATATCACCCACATGAAGGGTTTCTGTTGTTTTTCCTAGAACCACATCACAGTGCAAACCAACACCACGCTGATGCCTGTTTAGCAGTTACTGAGTCCAGCTTCCTTCAAACCTGGCCACAGGACACTCGCAAAGCTGAAGGACCACAGAGAAGTGCATGAAACAGCACTGAACACCACCAAACACCAGGCATGTACTGCATCAAGTACAATGATACTCAAGACAGGTAATGGTTCCAAGTCAGCTACACAAAAAAACACGGATATGACATTCCTCCCATGTCTTGAAGCACCCCCTTTGATGAATATGACACCTCTGTGTCAGAGGCTGAGCTCCAATTCAGCCACTAAGTGAGAAACGCTGGTGCTCAGGGACTTGACAGGAGAAAGGATTAAATGGAAAATAACCCTTCCTTGTTCCTGCCTAGAAAGCACAGTATCGAAAATGATCTCTGCTCCGCCTGTTTACTGAGCACAGGATTATCCAGTGCCCCATGTTGTACCAAAGAGCACTTGGTCTACATTGCAGTAAGCTCAGTGCTGTTACAAACTTCATCCCACATCAAAACCTGTATTCTGTACCCTTCTCCCCACCCAGAAGGTGAATTGATATCGAAGCAATGGCTTCTGCTGCTGCAACAAAATAAACCCTTAAAACCCACAAGTAATGGAAAACACAGTGCCTTTTACTGACTGTGATGTTTTCAGCTAACCAGGCTTTGCTTGTGGCCATCTCCGCACAGCACATGGGCACAGGGGGAAGTGCTGCACTACTCTAACCGATAACTAAATGGAAACCTGCATCTGTTAAATAGATGTTTCCAGTTTCTTACATTACCATCAGTATCTGCTTTAGTCAGTTGGCAGGTTTTCTCTATCTTCTCAAGTTCAAGCTGATTTCAAACCCACTTGGTAATATCAATGTGACTTTTAGGGTGAATGATTCGTTATTCTTTAGACCTGAGAGCAAGAGAATGTGTTTGGTTTTTTCCTTCTGGTTTATTCTCTCCACGTATCATTAAAAAGAATGACTGATAAGGAAAAGAAAAAGAAAGAATCTCAGTGAAACATATAGAAGAGACTTAACTTGGTGTAAAAAGACCATTACAAGCGCTCTATCTTTTATAATCTGCAGAACTACTGCAAAGTTAAAGGTTTTTCCTGAAAATACCAGCTTCAGGATTACCAGGCTAGTGAAAACTTTTCGCTCTAAGATAAAATTCACACACACACACACACATATATTTAACATATGCCGGAAAGTTTTGAGCCTTATTCCTTCTCCTGGTTATTATTAAACAGCAAGAATATAAATACAGCAACACACTAACTTTTGAGATAGTCAACAACCTGTATTGCTCTGGGTGAGCTCTAAAACCAATTGTCTAAGGAGGGATTTTAGTCACAACCCAGGCAATGTCACAAATGCTACAAGGGTCCTGTATATCTCAAAGCTCTTCCACAGCTTCTACTAGATCTGCACATCTCACTGGAGTTCGTTTGCTACCCAAAAGCCTTTTCTGAGGCACCAAAATCAGCAGTGGAGCATCAGAGACCTTGTATTTCTTTTCTTGTACTCTGTAAGAGCTGCAAACACTGAGCCACCTCACTTACCAGGCATGCCAGGTTTGATGAGCACAAGGATGTGTCACATGGAAGATAAAGCACTTAGAAACAGGATCTGTGGGGCAGGCAGCATGTGGTCCTGCAGCCAGAAAGGCTCCCAAGGTCTCCCACCCCAGCTCTGCGAGAACTGAGCAGCAACAGCCCTGGGAGCACATTTCACATGGACTCATCTTTTCAAGCATAAGCAGGTAGGAGCAGCTTTCTGAATAGCCTCTGACAAATATTCCCAGATCCCCTGCCACAAATCATCTTCACAAATAAAATTAAAGCACACACAAACACACAAAAAGGTTGGAACAATTCATTCAGAGTTTCCTTTATCCCCATATTTGTTGTTATGTATGGGAAAAGGAGAAGTTATTCACAAAAAGAAGAATTAGAGGACTGCAGCTGCTCTGGGAAGGGGATGAAGTTGGTTGAGCTGGCACTAGTCAGTCAATACTGTCTTCTAAATAGCTCAGGCTTCTCATGATTCTCCAGGGCCAAGAAAGCACCAGAAGTTGCAGGGGGAGAGTTCAGAGAGCTTTGAGTGGGCAGCTGGTCCCCATGAGGATATGAGTGTGCATTGGGCCACAGCCAGTACTCCCCATAACTGACCTGCTGCCTCCTACATCCAGAGAGAGCAGAGATGGTGCAAGATGGTACAAATACATGGGAACAGATCAAACCAGAGAGATTTCTTCTTCTAAAGTGATTATTCCCCAAACAACCATTAACATCTGTTCCTGCATGAGCAATGTCTTTGGTGTCTTGGCAGCAAAACTACACCCACCATTAAGGTATCTGCAATTTCCCCCTCAGTGTTTCAGCTTCTGCATGACTCAGGAGCTGGGCAAAGTGTTTTTCCACCATGAGAATCAAGACTGGGAGCTGAATGCACCAGGAGCAAGGAAAGATAAACACAGGCCTGGGGCATATGGAAAAGGAAGGAGAAACCCTCTCACACAGAGACATTAACATGCTGAATACGCCAGAACTGAATTTCCTCATTCAGCCCAGAATGAAGAAGCAGTTTCATGGAATTTAATGACTGATAAATATTCATTTAATAATTCTTGCCTAAAACTGCAGCAAATTATTTTAAATTATGCCATTTGGGAGACAGCAGACTCAATTCAACAGGACCACTGGGCTCAGCCTGTCCGAGTCACTCTCTGGATTATTTGGCTCTTCATTCCCTTGCCAGGTGTCTACCTTGCCTTTTTTTCTCTACATATTTCTGTCTTTTTATCTCTTTCTCCCCCCTCCATGTTGGTTTTAAGATGCATGCATCTCTAACAAGATACATAGAGGAGCTGCTACCAGAGAGAGGCAATGGCCCTGCTGTTCTCACAAACCTTTGGAGACAGCAGGCTGCTACAAACCAAGAAGGACAAAGCATGCTTGATCTGCTGCCAGCAGACTCCAAAGGGAGCAATAGACGCAGCACGCAGGGTAGAAAACAGATCTGAGCTAGCAAGCAGCACAGCTTGGGTCTGCTCATGGGCTGTGGGAAGACTGGGATTTTAATGGCATGTTTTTAAGAAATGCAAAACTAGAACAAAAAGCCTGATGGGTCCTGAGTGTCCACCATTCAGCACCAGCAACCCACAAGAAAGTCAATGGAAGAATAATTAAAGCATCAAAATCCACATTCTATTAGCTTTAAACATGTGTTTGGGGAGAGGTATCAGTGCATTGTGCAAGGGAGGAAGGTCAGGCTCTTTCACAACAAACCCACAGAGCAGTGACTTCCAGCACAATCTGCTCCTTCTACAGCACATACCAAGTCCGAGCACCTCACACCATCTCCAGCGCAGGCACAATGAAGGAGTGTCCAACCCTGGAGGGCAGGGATCCACAACACTCCAGAGCCCAGCCCCAGCAACATCAGGTTTTGTACTCATTGATGCAGTCTGCTCAGCTCCCACATGGAATAAAGCTGTCAAGATACAAAAGCAATGACGTGGCAGCCCCTCAAATCCTAAGGAACTTTATTTCCTCTCCTGTTCTCCCCATCAACACTACCAGTGAGGATGGCATCACCTTTTCATTGCCGTACTATGCCCTAGCAGCATGCTTCCCCTTACCCAGAGCAAATCTCCCTTCCCATTCCCAGTGCCTGGCACTCAGCTGACTGGCTCCTTCACCTGAAACTTCTTTGACATACCCACATCTAGGCAACTACAATCCTTCCCTTTTCAATTTCAATTCTTATTGATTTTGGAGGCACTCATTTCTGAGATATATGGGATCATTGAATTAGACCGTTTAGCAATTTATTTGTGTCTCTCTTTATGTGCTGGATTGATTCTTTCTTCTACATAGTCTCAGAAAAAGAGGCTGCCTCTGTTGTTATTTGGCTATCACAACAGCTCACGTAGCCCTGAACTATTAGGCAGTGCTGCTCCAAGAAATTTTGTGCTGAGGTAATTTGGAGACTAAATCAAGTTTTAGCACTGAATGAGGCTAGTGGATATTAATGTGAAGGCAGGAGTTTGCATTGAATCATTAATGTGGATAAATGGAGAACGCCTGTTTAATACTTCATACAGCAAGTGCTAATAATGCCTGAAAATGGTGGGGAAGTATTGCAAGTTGTATTTAAACACAGCAGAGAAGGATGCCTTATTTGAATCCTTCTGGGACATTAGCTGTGACTACACAGGGGGACCCTCTGTTGTCCAGAGCCATCTCTCCATGCTGTGTAAGTGTCCAAAGTCCCCACTTTCAGCAATGCTTATCAGTTTCTGTAGCTGACCAAAAGATACAAAAATGCAGCTGGGATAATATTTCCACAAATGAACATTTCCAGGAATTTGAAATTTAAAATCATTTTATAAACAATGAAAATTAACTTAGAAAAGAAATTACAATTAGAGCCAAGTGCAACTGCCAGAACCTGCTCATCAATGAAATGCAAAACGTTTTCCATACAGGCTCATCATACTTTGATTAAATTGTTTAGAAGTGCTCAGAGCTGCTTTGACCTTTGCATGCTGAGCCAGAAGCAACTCTCTGGGATATATGGCCTGAACTAACATCCAGCAATTCCAAAAGTCTCTCTGCATGGGAATGAAAGCATGGGAAGAGCACACCTAGAGAGAGTCAGACAAGGCCAGTGCCTACTTCTGCAGCTATTTTATCTGGCCAGACCAATGCAATGCACGAGGCATTCACATGTTTTACTTACAGGAAGTAATTCAGTAACAGTTGAATCCTTTGGCTGCACTGGGGTGGGCACTGCAGCTCTGATGCTGTCAGAGTTTACAAAAGCAGTCCTGCAGCAACAAGCACTTTCACTGCCAAGCAACTGTCAGCCTGGTTACTCCAAGGTAATTCACACTAAGCAAGCAAAGCAAAGACCCATTACTGGGAGCAGACACACAGGTCCAAGGTCACCTACTACACTACGGAAGAGGCAGTCTCTGTACACAGAGGAGAGCTGCAAGAAGACAATGGAATTAGAGAGGAAAACTGAAGTGCGCTTACTGCCAGCAAAAGTAACATGATATTTTCTGTTCCCCAAGCAAAAGCAACTGCTCAAAGTTTACTTTAACCCCCTGTAACAGTAAGAACAAAGCTCAGGAGTACACAGCAGCTGAAGAGACCACATCCAGTTATAAACCAGTCTCTGCTAGGCAACTGTCCCACGTATAAAAAACAAGCCCTGGAAAAGCAAACTAGGCAAAAAGGCTCCACGAAAAAAAACCCTGCATTGGGAAAGAGAACAAAGGACTATCAATTCAACGAGATGCTGTCTGAATAGGGATAACCCATACTGTTAGAAGAGCTCAAGTCCCCTTTCAAACAGCTAAATGAAATGGCTAGTTCCCTGAAAAGAGCTCCCTGACCCTGCAGGAGCTGAGCACAAGACTGTATCACAATAAAACATTGGCCACAAGTGAGCTGGGTGAGATCCCCAAACAGCTGATAAATAAGAAGCTGATAATTAGCTAAGAAAGTGTCCCCCAGTATCAGGGGCCATTGGCTTCTGTATTGCCATACTGGCCACAGAGATGGTGGTCAGGGCAGAGCCCACTGGGGGAGCCCTGAGTCTACTTTCTTCATGTCCCCAGCATTCCTTTTTATGGGTTTCCAATAGAGTGCAATTTCACTAGCTCCCACCATATGTTTTAGGGCTTATACAAGTCTCCTACTACAGCCTCCTATGCCTTGGTAGGACATGGGGAGTCCCATATACCTCCTGATCTCACTTGGGTACAAGTGCTCACTTCCTGCAGGCAAGGCAGGTAGGTGCTGCACTCAGTTTCCAAAGCACAGTTTTCAAACCAATCTTCTGAGTGCTACAGGAATGCTCTGAAATATTGTGTATTCCTTAGTGGAAGCAAGCATCAGTAAAGCAGTTAGTGTGAAGCTGATACAGCAGTGGTTTGGGGGCTGCTCTTGAGGACAGGGAGATTGCCTGTCACAACTCCAACTGGCATTTCAGGATTTTTCTGAGATGGCAAATCTACCAAAAGAACGATATGGGGAGCAGACTTTCAGAGATGCACAGGCTAGTATCTGATGCTGTCATTTGATTTCTCACCTAGGAATTCATCTGTATCTTGTTATGTAAGAACATGAAGTTTATTCTCTTTTTTATATATATTTACTGAAAAATACTGGCAAGCACAGAAAGTGAAGAGTTAAAATAATACTAACAGATAAATCAAAGAAAAACACAAGTAGTGGAACATCACATAGCAACTAGAGAATTATGATGAAGAAATGGTAGCATATAAAGGGCACAAAAGAGTAATATAAAAGACTGAGTTATACAAAGAATTTCATTTAAGGGGAAAATAGGAAAATAGGAAAGATGAAGAGTACCCAAGAAAATGCTTTTGAAACTGAAGTCTTTGGGTTTAGTTCAGAACTATGATACTTTACAATATTTCGGTTTACAAAAGTTTTCAGAGTGCTGCAGAAGCTGATGTTTATAGACCTGAAAGAGGATCAAGTCTGAAAGATGCTTCATGTTTGGGAGGGGTGGGGGGGTAGGTGTTCTGATTTGCTCTCTAACAGAGCAACGACTGGAATTTGGCTTTACAAGACATTTCCCATTGAATTAAACACTCCACTGGTGGCAAATCTGCCACTTCTTCCTTTAAGCTGTTTCAATTATTGATTACACTCATAGCTGTTAAAACTGAATCTTATTTCCAATGCCAGACTTTGCTGCCTTTTTCTATTCTCTGCTGTGAAATCAGAGAGTCTAGTAACAAGGTGAGTTTTCTTGAGGCACAAATTGCTCTCTAGACCTCCTTTAAAGGATAAATATTGAACCAATGGTCACAGTTTACAGTAATTCACTACAATTCTATACATTTTAAAATTATATATCCATATTTTATATCACATACTGTTCGGAAGGCATGGAAGGGCACCTTTCATTTGCACAGCTTTCGGAAGCTTCTCGAACATCTCAACATTCTTATACATCCCCCATGTCCCTGGATTATCCAGGAGTTTGCTGCCTACCAGTAGTGGGTGAGACATGGTGAAGGATAGTCCCTTCTTGGCCAGTTCTCAGCACCAAGAGCTGCAGTGGGACCTGTTCTGCTTCTTGGGAATAGCAAGAAGGGCAGATCTGCAGGAATGCTGAAGACATCATGGATCTGTGAGCCTGGTGAAGTCTGGGTTTGGTAGAAAACTGTCACATAAATAGCTCCACGCTACACCTTCCCATGGAAAATCCAATTCCTGCTCCATTATTCCCAACTCTTTGTGTCACCATCAATAGAAATAATCCTCAAATGGATGGTTCTGCTACAAAGCAGATGGAGTAAGGAGGCTTCTAAGAAAGGGGCTGCAAGGAGAGAGATGTGCACTCACCAAGCACAGACAAGGCAGGGACAGGCACAAAAAGGGGCTGAGCGTAAAGATGCATGGCCACAGCCACCACTTGGTTTGTATTTTACTTCCAGGGCAGATCCCCACCTTACACAGCTGCCTACTTAACTTTTGCCTGAAGCCCTGGTTCCCTTTGAGAACTGTGGCCCTAAGAAAATTCTATGGGGCGGCTGTTTTCCTTGAGGAATCAGTTGGAGACCATTTCTAGCAGCTGGAGGCTGTGTGAAATCAATCAAGTTAAATGGCAGTATATGAGAATAGGAATGAATAAACCTCGAGGGAGATCATTTGTCATTTACTGTACTTGTTAAAAGTTGCAAAACAGCAGTTCGGCAGAGGTTACAGAAAGGACAATGCAAGAACACAAACTTTCAAACCATTTCTGAAAGTGCTTTACAGCTCCAGGATTTTCCAGGAAGAACAAAAATTCATAATGAGGAAAATAATAAGGATTAAACAAGAAACTTTACCCCTTTTTTAATGTCAAAGCAATAAACTATTCAGACTTTTCAATTGCCCACAACCAGGAGATGAGAGATTCTGATCCAGTCATCAAGAATGTTTGGACAATAAAATGTCCATGAACAAATACATGAAAATGATAATAAAGAAAACTGCACAGCCAGAGGTCAGACATACTTTATACTAGGAACTGAACTCTGATAATTTGCAGTAGATTAAATTCAGCAGCAGTAGGGCCTTAGCAAGAAATTTGGATGTTAGGAAGATTAAGCTGGGAATAGGCCTTATTTTACCAAAGGCCAGACATTGACTCGTATATGTTTATGAAGAAAAAGCAAAAATGATTGAATTTCAAAGAACGGGCTGCATAGAAAATAGTGTGGGCATAGCAGGGTCTATGGAAAATGCTGTCAAAAGTTAGAGGGCAATAACTGAAATTTGCATCAGCAACTTTCAACTTTACTTCCAAATGACAAAGCAAAAAACCATAGCTGAGAATACTAAGCATGGAATGGGTTTTGAGCACATACTTTTCATATTCCAATGTGAAACTGAGAATTTGGCAGGAAGCAAATGCTTCTGATCAAAATTTTCATTAATAGCAAGCTTTTGAGTTAAAAATGTTTTGAGGGATATTTTTGACTGATGATGCCTGAAAGTCATAGAATCATAGAATCATAGAATAATTAGGATTGGAAAGGACCTCAAGATCATCCAGTTCCGACCCCCCTGCCATGGGCAGGGACACCTCACACTAAACCATGCCACACAAACCTTTGTCCAACCTGGCCTTGAACACTGCCAGGGATGGAGCATTCACAACCTCCCTGGGCAACCCATTCCAGTGCCTCACCACCCTAACAGTAAAGAATTTCTTCCTTATATCCAAGTCCATTTCCTTCCTCAGACTCACACCAAGAAGCCTGTGCTACCAAGAGATCAGTTATCCTCACAATAGAGGATTTCTTTTAGCAATTGCAGACTTCACATGGAGGAGTCCATCTTGGCATTTACTTTGAAATAAGGTAATTCTTAATTTTTTGAGGGTCAGGAAGCCCCTTCTGTGCAGAGCCCCACAGTCATTCCCATTCCATCGCACAGATGATTCAGGGATTCTATGCAGAGGAATTGAAGGCTGAAATTCTACAGTAACAGGAGGGAAGGGAATTTGCAGGGCAGTGGGGCAAAACTGCTGGTCATTATTATTAGCGGGTGGCTACTACTGTAGTCCTGTGCTATCAGTTAAATTATGGCCTGCTGAGATCTTTAGCTATTCCCATCCACAGTCTATTCTTGAGAAGCAGCTGCTGCTGAAGAGATGATATAATTTTGATACCTGCTTAATTTTGCACCTATATGCTGCCTGACAGAATGATTTCTCTGGCTTTATAAATGGATCCGTGTTCCTCTCAATTGGCATTCACTCCTCTTCTTGCAAGAGCATCCGTCTGCCCAAAATCTTTAGAGAAACAGTTCATAGGGAGCAGTTAATTGTGATCCCTGTTAAAAAAAACTTAGTCCCTATTTTTCCTCTGACAAATGAAGACATTGTTCCAACAATATTTTCCTTCTCCAGTGACAGTGCTAAATATTTATATCCTGTACCTCCTGGAAACGCTACTTTCCTCATGAATAAACACCAGAAGCTTACAAGAAGAACAGAGGTTGCAGCTGACCTCCTCACACTCCTTCCCCATTTTAAATACCAGGTTCCCCATGACAGCCATTTTAAATCAACACTGACCTCAATACCTGACCTGAGTTTTTTGTGTTTGCCGGAAAACATATTTAAATGGACCCATCTTGGCAGTATGGAACAAACAAGCTCAAGCCTCCCATTGTAAAATGTTCTAACACAAGTCACACATTAAAAATGCAGAAATAAAATGCATTGCTGTTTTAAGTCTTGGTAAGCACATTCTGTTTCTGCCAGCTCCCATTTTACTGTGTGAGCAAGCATTGGTGTGGCATTTCTCTTTACTTTCCTGGCCTTTGCAGGTTGACCTGTCCAGCACAGGGGCTCTAATTTGAAGGGGAAGGCTCCCCTGTTAACCACCACACTCTGAGACACTGGATAGCCCATTACTGTCAATGGAAAGGCCTCATATTTGGAGAATGTGTGTTCAAAATCACTGCACTTTCAGCTTTCCAGGTATCTTCACCAAAGCATGTGCTGGGCTGGGAGCTGCTCAGCTTCCAATGCTGCTAAGCAGCCCATCCTGCAGTGAGCCTTCCTTCCCAAAGCAAAGCTTTTGCTCCCTTCTACATTTTTATTTCAAGTTTAAAGAAGAAACAAAGGAAGAAAATAAGATTATGAAAGCTGCTGATGTTATTTTCACCTTTTACCATTTTTATTCTTCTACAGTTTAGGATTACCTCATGCACCAGCTCTGATTCTGTTCAAGCCCTGTATCTCCCCAAAAGTCCACCTACAATCATTTACAAAGATGTCAAAATAATCATACAACTACTTTTAAAAGGTTCATTTATTGTAAAGAGTATCAGACAGGAGCCAATTTACAGCAGGAGAAGAGCTTTGTATTCTAATTGCTGCTAAGTAGGACCCAAGCCACAGTCAGACTAAATAGATTGTCTCTTCCGGGAGGTGAGTATATGAGCTGATGTGGAGATTTTTTTGTTCTATTAGGGGACTAGTTAGACAACTGGCTAAAACTACAGCTTTGGTCCCAAGAGCTCTCTACCCACATGGCTATTCAGTATTTTCCTACATTTCAGGACAATTTTCCTCTTTGCTTGAGCAGCTGTAGTTGTTATGTTTGCATCATCTCTTTTTCCTTTCCTTCTCAAACTGTGCACCAACCACAAGACTTCATGAAGATCCTGTGTGTGCCACTAATACACAGCACTGCCCTCTTCTGCTCCACAGGGCTTTTCAATCCTTAAAACCCAGTTCCCTCTGGAAGAACTGAGCAGCCTGCAGCAATCATTCCTTCAGCTTTAGCCCTCTTATGATCACATGCAACTCCCATTTGACATTAGACCATCAATATTTAACTTCCATCATCACATCTGGCATGGAAAATGCACACTCACCTCCCGTGTTTGCTTGCTCCCACTGAACGTCACTGGAAACAATTCCTGCGATGCTGGGTAACAAGCACAGACCCCGGTAACGTAAACAAAGTGCTACACAGCTTCTCCTAGAAAATAATGCAAAAGATTCCCATCTTTTCTGCACAAGCAATTACAGTTCCTCTGCATGACTCCAGAGTAGCAAGTTTCTGCTGTTACAGAGATTTCTACAGTATTTATTTCATAGATGAACTAGCCTATGTGTGAGCCAACCCCCCCTAAATTTTCCCCTGCAAACTGCATTTGCACAATTTAAGCAACCCTCTGAATGACATGAATAGTCTGAAGTCCATAGAAGTCCAGTCTCACCACAGCAGCAACTTGATTCTGTTATTTAAAAACACTGAAAGTGTTCAACTACTGATTTCCATTTCTCAGTACTTCCAGTGCCATTTTCCAGATGGAGAGGGAAACGAACACTCCATGTTTAAACAATTGCTTTGTTTTGAGCTCAGGAACGCTTACTGAAAAACAAAACAAAACAAAACACCAAAAACAACAAAAAAATCCCAATCCCAAACCTTTTTTCTCTGGACAGAAAAGTCCACCAGAAATTGTCTACTTTGCCAAGATCCCATCTGCACAACATTATTCGATCCTATGTAAAGATGAATCCAGCAGCTCGGTTCCTATTAGTACTTACATCTCAGATACATGTCTTAATTTATTTCTTTTCTTAAGGATTTAGCTTTTAAATCCTCACAGTTGCCTGACTCTTCCCAACAGCCTGATAGAGTTTTTGTTTTAGTTAAAGCTCTATTGCTATCAAATGATGGAATGTGCCTTTAGTCCAGAGTGTGGATAGGACAGATGAGCTTTTTTAGTAGCTGTACTGTATTAATGCCTTGTTAGTGCTTCTTCTATGTCTCCTGCTAATGGGAATAACCTCCGGAGCAACACCAATTTATCCATACATCTAGCTCACACTGCTTGTCACAGTTAGTAACAGCTGATAACCCTTTTGGGCTTCTTCATTTCTGTAGAAGCACTCTCATCCCAGAATACATTATTTTAAGCTGTCAGAGTAAAAACAGGACAATTACTTAGACCAATGTAGGCTGAAAGTGTTGATAACTAAAGTTAAATCGAGTACTGTCACTCTAACGTGTTCATGTTAAACCAAGCACATGCAGCTTGCCTTCCCAAATGAAAACATTTGTCAAACCCACTAATTCGGAATCAACCTATTGCAGATCTCCTGCTTGTCAAAAGGCCAGGGAAAGCAGCAATGGAAACAGTGAACTGATTATTGGAGCAAAGACAGAAAATTATGAAGCAGGAAGAACCAAGCTGGCTTGTGTGAAGGGAGAACTCACCACACTCCAAGAACAGCAACGCACCCATTGCACTTGGATTTTGTGAGATCCAGACAAAACCCAGACCTACTCCCACACAACTGGACATTCAGGAGTGATATCTGGGCACTGGGTATTTCTGAGTCCACAAAACCTGCTATAGCTGCCTCTGCATCCTTCCATAACCTATTTCCTACCAGTGCATGCCACTGTGTTAACAGCAACATCTCTTTGCTCAACATCAGCTCAACATCAGCAGTAAGACTCCAGCCCATACAAGGCACACAGTTCCCCTGCTCTCACTGACCAATTTCTTTGAAGAGAAAGGCAATAGATGTCAACACCATTTTCTTCTCTGCATCACACCCTTCCTACAGCAGCTCTGCCTCACTTATCCCATGGCAACACATTTCCTGCTAAGCAGAGTCAGTAGTAATGCTGCTCTCTGACCTTTCTGCTTTCTCCTCCAGGGATTGCCTCGTTGCGCTCTCCTGGATTTGACCTTATCTTTCTCCTCTGGCTCCTTCCTCTCCTTATTCAAGCACTACCTCCCCTGCAGTCACCCTCCCCAAAGTTTCTGCTGACCAGACCTGGGGATTTGCTCTCCATCCACTCTTTCTTAAGCATTGCACTGCTTTGATGTGACTGCCAACAGTTGCCTTCCACATAAATATTCTACTTCACCTGTTGAGGCATTTCAGCCCTGTTCAGACTGGGTTGAGACCTTGTCACTTCCTGGTCCTTCCTGACAGCTTGTGAAAAGTCCTTAAATGTAGATCCAAATGCCCTATATCTGATGCATCCCACCTGCTAAAAGCAATCCCCAGGATTGTGTGGGGTTCTCTTTGACACCAGCACTCCAGGGAGGAACAAAGCAACACACTGGTACTGAAACAAAACAGAATATGAATACAATTTGAGCAAAAACATGATGTTACTTATGTCTTTGTATCAAATCCTCACGAGACAGTCCATACTGGCAAAAAGTTGTATACAAAAATTAAGAGGAAACAAAGGGATGACTTTCTTTGTCTCCCCAGGATGGAGCACAGCAAAACATCAGGACTGGTCACAGTCTGGACCTGGGAGCAAGCTGAATTTTGAGTTAGCTTGTTAAGCTATGCCAAATGCTATATTAAAATACCCCAAAATTTGGAAATGTAAACATTCTGGCTGGAAATAAATTATCACCTGCTATTGCTTAGCCCAGTTTTCATTTCCCTGTGATTGTGAGCAAGACAAATGTCTGCTTAGAGTGATCTGATAACTAATAAGATTTTGAATTAAAAAGCATCTGTACTTATCCCTGATTGTCTTCCTGGAAGTTTGTAAATGCCAATCAGTTATGAATTTGTTTATGAAATTATATACCTTTTATCAATTCTTTAAGTTTATAGCATTTTAATTTTTAATTTGGGAACCAGGCTTTCCGTTACACTAACCACCTTCAATCTAACATCCACATAGTAACACATCATTTCATAATGGTTTAGACAATTAATTATAACAATGAACATATGTGCAGCTAATTGCTTGCACCTCTGGATAAAGTTTTTAACTCATGTTTTTCAGTAACACTGTTTAATTGGAAAAACAAGACTGAAAATTAATGACCATAGAAGCATCACACGAAAATCACTGGAGACAGGAGATCACAAATAACTACACATCAGGGCAGAAGGACTGAGGTCTCAGATATTTTCAAGCACAGTGGTGGTTTGGTCCCATTCAGTGTTAATAACATTAGCACCCCTCCACTGATGAGACTGACAGGAAAAGATACATTTAATAAGCCACAGTACATTTAAAGGCTCCGGTTTGTTAGATGTCAAGCCTAGCAGCATAGATGTTTAAAATGTAATCAGAGAAGTTATAGGTGGCTTTACTGAATATTCCTACAAAAGTCTGTATTACAGAAAATGAGGAAATCGGTAGTATCTTTACATATAGCCAAGCCTCTTACTACACAATAAGCCAAACACTTGACACACTGGTTAATATATCTTTATAGCTTTGCACAGCTTTCCTCTCTTCTTAAGCTTTTTTTTGTATCATTTATCTTCCTTCTCCAATTTGTAAACTCAGTTGCAAACTCTTAAATTGCTTCAAACTCTTCATTCAGCTCCATATTATGATTGGATCTTTAAAAGGCCAAAGTCCTTGTTTATCACTGTTATTCTCTTAATATCTACAGGTTGTTATTTCCTGCTATTTGCTTCTTTATTTTACTGAGGACTAAACCCAAAAGTATCAGCTTGACAAGGGGGAGAATGTATTTTCCACTGTTGCCTTCTTCCCACTCATCTGGATACCTCTAAGGATCTCTGTGATCTGTCTGAAATTACAGAAGGCAGTTCAGCAAACCAGGGAACTAACCCACATCCAACCTTTACAACCCTGATATCTTCCTCAACTGCCAGCTGTTGGCCTATTGAGAGGAATAGCTAACCTATGTACCTGTCAAAAAAATCACTAACATACCATCATTCTCATTGTATTGGATAACTATAATTCAACAGTCATCTTTAACCTAAAAGAACACAGTTATTTCGGTTTAGTTCATATTTACATCATTTGAGCACAGAATAATTAAAAATCGTCCTTTTTCTTTCCTTTTTGCTTTTCATTCTTGATGATAAAAATAGAGGTATTTATTCATTAAAAAATATTGCTACCTAAGGTCCACCAGAGGCCTAAGCACAATGCTATGTTGAATACAGTGCTGAAGGTCAGAAGACTTGCAATCTTATTTGAATTATCACATGCAGTGTAATGAAGAACATGTGGCTGGTAACTGCAATAAAACCTAGCACAAACAATCTCATTGTGACATGATGGGGGAGTGAAAGTAGTTACAAAACGGGGAAAATGCCAATAAATATCAAATGTAAAGAGAGAAAGTTGGCAGCAATACATTGGAAGCCAGGAATGACAGGAAATTAATAAGAAAAGCAAAAGGACAATTGAAGTAATCAATAGTCCATAAAGCTAAGAACAATAAAATTAAGTTTATAAACTGTGTTGTAACAGAGAGTATCTACCCAAAGCTACTGGTCCATCAACAGTATGGAAATGATAACATTGTCAATAATACTGTAGGAAAGACAACTGTGTTCAATAAACACTTCTATGCTTCAGCTAATGCCAGTGATGGAACTTTATGACAGATCAATGCTGATTAAAACTGCATTTTCCAGTAATAACTAATTGATAAGGATTAATTGATAAGGTTAAACATCACCTCTTAAAATAACTATCTTTAAGCAGAAATCCAGACAATTTATATCCAGGAGTTTAAAGGGTCTGGCTGAAGACTTGTGCCCTTGTTCAGGTGATCTTGAACATTCATAAAGTTACTCTTGTCAAAATATTTAGAAGACTGAAGCAAAAAAAGAATAAACTGATTACAATTTTTCAAAGCAACAAAAATTAAAAAAAAGAAAATATGATATGGGATTTAACTGATAAAGATTTAACAGAAAGTACTTCAGGCAGACTCTAAACAATGAAAGGAAAATAGACACTTTGTGTTGTATAATCATAGAATAGAATAGTTAGGGTTGGAAGGGACCTTGGATCATCTAGCTCCAACCCCCCTGCCATGGGCAGGGACACCTCACATTAAACCATATCATGCAAGTCTTCGTCCAACCTGGCCTTGAAAACTGCCAGGGATGGAGCATTTACTACCTCCCTGGACAACCCATTCCAGTACCTCACCACCCTAACAGGAAAGAATTCCTTCCTTCGATCCAATCTAAATCCTCCTGTTTTAGTTTGAACCCATTACCCCTTGTCCTGTCACTACAGTCCCTAATGAACAGTCCCTCACCAGCATCCCTATAGCCCTCTTCAGATACTGGATGGCTGCTATGAGGTCTCCATGCAGCCTTCTCTTCTCCAGGCTGAACAGCCCCAACTTTCTCAGCCTGTCTTCATATGGGAGGTGCTCCAGTCCCCTGATCATCCTCGTGGCCTCCTCTGGACTTGTTCCAACTGTTCCATGCCATTTTTATGTTGAGGACACCAGAACTACACATAATGCTCCAGGTGAGGTCTCACGAGAGCAGAGTAGAGGGGCAGGATCACCTCCTTCGACCTGCTGGTCACTCCTTTTGATGCAGCCCAGGCTGCCGCTCTGGGCTGTGAGTGCATGCTGAAGCTGGCTCATGCTCATTTTCTCAACAACCAACACCCCCAACTCCTTCTCCGCAGGACTACCATAAATTTCTTTTTCATGCCCAACCTGTAGCTGGGTCTGGGATTGCTCTGGTCCAGGTGTAGGACCTTGCACTTGGCATGGTTAAACTTCATGAGGTTTGCATCAGCCCACCTCACAAGCGTGTCAAGGTCCCTCTGGATGGCATTCCTTCCTGTGTGATGTACTCTAGGTTACCCTGCTCTAGCGGGGGGGTTGGACTAGATGATCTTTTGAAGTCCCTTTCAACCCATGGGATTCTGTAATTCTGTCATTCCTTCCCTCCAGCATATCAACTGAACCACACAGCTTGGTGTCATCGGTAAACTTGCTGAGGGTGCGCTCAATCTCACTGTCCATGTCACAAAGATGTTGAACAAGACCGGTCCCAACACCGATCCCTGAGGGACACCACTCGTTACTGGTCTGCAGCCGGACATTGAACCGTTGACCACAACTCTTTGAGTGCGACCATCCAGCCAGTTCTTTATCCACCGAGTGGTCCACCTATCAAATTGATGTCTCTCCAATTTAGAGACAAGGATGTCATGTGGGACAGGGTCGAACACTTTGTACAAGTCCAGGTAGATGACATCAACTGCTCTACTCCTGTCCATCAGCTCCATAGGCCCATCATAGAAGGCCACCAAATTGGTCAGGCAGGATTTCCCCCTAGTGAAGCCATGCTGGCTGTCACCAAGCACCTTGTTGTTTTTCATGTCCATTATCATGCCTTCCAGGAGAATCTGCTCCAAGATTCTGCCAGGCACAGAGGTGAGACTGGTCTCTAATCCCCCGGATCATCCACTTTCCCCTTCTTGAAAATGGGGGTTATATTTCCCTCTTTCCAGTCATCAGGAACTTCACCTGACTGCCATTATTTTTCAAACATGATGGTCAGTGGCTTTGCAACTTCATTCGCCAGCTCCTTCAGGACCCGCGGATGGATTTCATCAGGTCCCATGGACTTGTGCACATTCAGGTTCTTAAGATGGTCTCGAACCAGATCCTCATGTACAGTGGGCCCAAGGTCTTCATTCTCACAGTCCCTGCGTCCGCTTTCCAAGACTCGGGTGCTGCGGTCAGAGCCTTTGCCAGTGAAGGCCGAGGCAAAGAAGTCATTCAGAACCTCACCCTTCTCCAAGTCCTGTGTAACCAGTTCTCCCGATAGGTTCTGCAGGGGGCCTATGTTGTCCCTACTCTGTTTTTTATCTGCTAAATACCTATAGAATCCCTTTCTGTTATCCTTAAGATTCTAGCCAAGTTTAATTCTAACTGGGCCTCAGCTTTCCTAACCTGGTCCCTAGCTTCCCGGACAACATCCTTTGTACTCATCGCAGGCTGCCTGTCCGTGCTTCCACCTTTTATAAGCCTCTTTTTTCCTTTGAATTTTCCTCAGCAGTTCCTTATCCATCCAAGGAGGTCTCCTGGTTGTCCTGCTGCACTTCCTTCTGGTCGGGATGCAACACTCCTGAGCCTGTAGCAGGTGATCCTTGAATATTAACCAAGAGTCTTGGGCCCCCCTGCCCTCTAGGGCTATATCCCATGGAACCTTGCTAAGCAGGTTCCTGAAGAGTCCAAAGACAGCTCTCTTGAAGTCCAGGGCAGTGAGCTTGCTGCACGCTCTTCTCACTGTCCTGAGGATCTTGAATTTGACCATTTTGTGACCGCTGCATCCAAGACTTCCCTGGAGTCGTCAGCATTTCCAACTGAGTCCCTTCCCTGTTGGTGAGCACGAGGTCAAGCAGGGCACCTCTCCTTGTCAGCTCCTCTATTACTTGCAGAAGAAAGTTGTCTTCCACACAATTGAAGAACCTCCTGGATTGCTTGTGCCAGGCCGTTCCATCGCTCCAACAGATATCAGGGTGGTTGAAGTCCACCATGAGAACAAAAGCCTGTGAGTGTGAGGCTTTTACTATCTGTCTGTAGAGTTCTTCATCCACAGGCTGTTCTTGATCTGGCAGTCTGTAACAGATCCCCACAGTAATGTCTCCCATCGCTGTTTTCCCTTTAACCCTGACTCACAAACTCTCTGTTAACTGATCACCTGTTCCCAGACAGAGTTCCATATTCTCCAGCCTATCCCTAATATAAAGGGCAACTGCCTGCCGGGCCTGTCTTTCTAAAGAAGCCTGTAACTTTCCATTCCAGCACTCCAGTCACAGGAGCCATCCCACCATGTTTCTGTGATGCCTATTATATCATAGCCCCGTAGATGTGCCCACATCTCTAATTCCTCTTGTTTGCTCCCCATGCTGCGGGCATTTGTATAGGGGCACCTGAGCCAAGATCCAAATGAAGCCGGCTCAGTGGCTGGAGCGGCTAGAATATTACTACATTGCTCAGAGTATTTATTATAGGTGCTGGCAACTGACTGGGTGTGTTGGGATGGAAAGATGCTCCCCTCTCCCAACACAACTAGTTTAAAGCACCCTTGACAAGTCTGGCAAGCCTCCTACCAAAACCACTCTTCCTCTTCTTTATCAGAGCAGCTCCACCAGCCCCCAGTAGACCTGGCCTACAAATGTGGGCCCCGTGTTCAAGACACCTGAACCTCTGACTATGACACCACCCTTTTAACCATTTATTAACCTGGCCAATCCTCCTAGCTTTTTTAAGGTCCTCCCCTGTGTCCTGGAGAACTGACAAAAGACTATCTGAGCTCCAGAACCCCTGACCACCTCTCCCAGGGCTCTGGAGTCCTTCTTTATGTTCCCCAGGCTACTACTATGTATATTCCTAGCACCCACATGTATCACTAGAAGCAGGTAATAGTCCCTTGGACTTACTAGAGCAGGCAGCCTCTCTGCAACATCCCTGATCCATGCCCCAGGTAGGCAGCACACCTCCCTTGCGACCGGGTCAGCCCTCAGATGAGAGCTTCTGTCCCTTTCTAGGCAGAGTCCCCTACTACTACAATCCACTGCTTTTTCTTGACGGCACTGGAAGAGATCTGCTTAACCAGTGCCCCAGCCGGCTGTTTCTGGTGCCAGTGCATTTCCCCATTAGCCCCCTGCAGGACAGCAAAGCAGTTCTGGGTGGGGACAACAGATTTAGGAGGAAGCCCCTTGCTTTTAATTGTCTTCGTCCTCCTTTTTTTTGTTGGTTGTTTTTTTTTTGTTACTAATTCCCACCTTCCCAGGTTAACGGCCTCCTTCTTTCCTCCATGAGCTACAATGGACACTTGAGGCCCCTGCACAGTTCGGGCCTGGAGCAAGCAGTGCTGCTTCCTCTCAGCTTCCCTGACATCTTGCAGCCTATTGACAGCGTCCCGCAGCTCAGCCCCTGCTGCAGCAGGACCTGCACCAGGGAGCACCGAGTGCAGCTCTGCCCAGTCTGCACCTTTCCCTCACCAGACCAGTGCAGGCACTCTCTGCACCCCGAGCTCTGCACTGCAGCCTCCCCTCTCATCGGCTCTGTCTGGGTGCCTACGCTGGCCATGGCTGGGGCAGCCAGGGCAGAGCTCCCAGACCGGGCCCTGCTCATATGGTGAGTGCTCCCATCCCGCTCGAACTGCCCCTTCTGTTCTCGCACTCTTGGTCACTCACGCTCCCTGGGGCAGGTTTTTACCCCCTCAGGGCTGGTGCAGCTCCTCCTGGCTCCGGTCCCTGTGAGTCCCTGCTCGGTCAGCAGAGCTGCCGGCTCCTGGGCAAGTCCTGTCGAGGGCTTGGGGCTCCCTCGGTGGCTCTCGCAGCTCTGAATTGAGGCTCCTGGGCGCTGATCTCCCCCTGCTCTGGTGCTGAAGGTGTCATCTCTCGAGCTGCTCACCTCAGCAACTGACCAATAAGATCACAAAGTTATTAAATAAGGATAATGGCCTTGACTAAACAAGAATTAATCTACTCCATTTTTCATGGCCTCCCACAGCATTTCTGCAAAGAAAACAGAACAATCCTCATCTATTGAAACAGACTTTAAATGTGTCAAAAAGATGCAATCACCAACTGGAGAAACTTCAGTCAGCTTAGCCAAGACTAACACTGCCCTCCCTGGACAGGTCAGATCATCCCATCTTCCTCCTCTCTCTTGCCTTTTGCACACCCATACAGGCAGCAAAAGCTGTGGATCATACTGAAGGAAATCAATTGAAATTCAGTGCAATGCAGTTAAAACACAGCAGGGCCAAGAAAACATCCTCTGAGCGACACTGAATTTATGGACAGGGTCATTGGTGAAGAAAGAACAGAGGCTTCGCTGCAGGTGGATCAACGTACAAACTGTTATTCTCATTGTTCAGTAGAACAATTACAAAAATCCATTTGCCAGTAAATGTGCCTTGTCTTGTAAATCATTGGGTCATTAACCTTAACAATGTCAGTGTGTTGTCACTATCCAATTCAATTAAATTACCGACCAAGGTGATACCTAAAAGCACATTTCAGACAAAGAGATCTACTATTATATTATTATCTATGATGACACTTAGCAATATCTTAATTTTGTACCTGGAAATGGGAATATATCCGAAAACTCAGGAAATACATTCTGAACAGCAGGTGAAGAGACACACAAACAGGCTGAACAGAAGAAATGGGAAGATTGGAAAAGAGGACGAGGGAGAAAGAGAGAGAGAATGGAAAGCAGTACTGATCATCTCCAAGAGTCACGTGTGCATTGTTATCTGCCATATTTCAGTGTTTCTTGAGGACAGAAGACAGGGACTCAGGATTTTCTCCTGCCCATCAGTTATTAAACCTGGCAACCTGCCTTAGCACATGTCCAGTGATGATGTTTCTAAAAAGGGCACTCTCTCTACCATGCCAGAGTGAATAATACAGCACCATATGGGAAGGATAAAGAAAGTTGCTGTCGACCTTCCCTGACCATAAGTGAACACAAGCCCAGCAGTCTGTCTAGCTGGGAGGGAAAAGAATAGCCACTGATTTCCAGTTTCATTTGAAGAAAACAACTGTACGTGTGATACATGAGGGCTGGTAAGCTCCTTTCATCACAGTAAGGAGTCTCATTTAGGTGTGTTTCCGCTGCATGCTTCCACGCATATATTGTCACATTTCAGGCAGCTTCTCAGCCCACACTTCAGGGCAGGAAAATATTCCTGGAGGTTTCATTTTTTTGTTCCCTTTGTTTTTTCTCCAGTTTCCTCCTTACCCCTTAGAAACCACCAGTTTTACAACACAGTTACAAACAGGCAGGCTCAGCGAGGCAGCTTATTGCTATCATTTATAGGACTCTTGCTTCTCCATGGCACGAGAATTCACCATGCCAGGTACTGTAGAAAGTACAAGAAAGGAGGATGGCCCCTGCCATCACAGGGATGCCAGAGGGGTATGGGCAGATTGATGGAGAGTATGTGGAAGCCACAGGACCATGTCTGTCAGTACCTCAGGCAGTAAGCAGCAAACAAACAAGCTTGCCTTACCCTGGTATCTCTGGTCAAGGCACTGAATTGTAATAGAGAACTCAGTTCCATTTATTAAATCTCAACAACCCTGTAGAGTATCCTTGCTGGAAACCAGCGGGGGTAGGTCTCCCAATGTGAAATGCTTCACCTTGAATGTGCAATTTCTAGATACTGCAAATTATGGAGGGCTTCCTTAGGGAAGTCCTTGTGAAGCAACAACACAGCGTCAAATTAAACTCAACAAGCTTATTCGGAAACAGCGGACCCTGGCTTTCAAAGAACTGTTGATCCTGAGGCACCTATTAAACTGTGCTCCTGCCTCAGCAAGTTTTGAACTAGGCCACTGTTGTCCCTGTTTTGAGGAATGTGCAATTTCAGGTTGAGTCAAGGGCTTTATAAACACTGGCTGCACAGAGAGCCCTTGGTTCTATACAGAAAAGGCACACAATTACATGTGTGTTCTTCAGGAAAGAGTATCTCAGCTCTCAAAGGTGGAGGGAGGAAAACAGAGTAAAAGTGAAAGAAATCAACTTCATATTTAATAAAACTAAATATTTTTTACCAAATAAACACATTCTACTTTTAGTAGAGTTTTACCTCCATTGGGAAAATGAAAATTATTCTATCAAATACTTTCTTAAAAGTTATTTAGACTACAAACAAAGGAAATAGAACAGAACTGGAAATGAACTGAACTAAATCACCCACAAAACTTCCGTTTTTATGGGAGACACAACATCAGGTATGGGCTTTAAGCATAACAACACATAGAAAAGGTAGAATGCTGCTTTGTTAATGGAACTGCACTATAGATCATGAGCCAAATGGATGCAATTTTATGTGAACTGCACACACAAAAAAATGCCCTCAATAAACATATGGAACAGGAGGCTTCTTTTCTCCTTACTTTAACTAGGCAGCAGGGAAACATTACAACTGAAGAGTGGATACAAGGATTAGAAGACTTATAGAGTCGCTTTAATGGGAGTTCAAAATAAAATAGAAGGCAGAGAAAATAAACTGTTTGAGCAATATAAGGTATTTTTGGTTTCATTACAGGTTCTCTCTTCTTTCAGAAAGTACTAACCTGGGCATACACATACATTTGTGAAATTATATTTTAACTGCAGAAGTATCTTCTGGATGTATCAAGAAGAACAATATGTCCAACAGAGCCTACTGTGAGAGCTAGAGTCTTTGAGGAGGAAAATATATTTATAATGAAGGAACATAGTACCTGAATCAAGGTTTAAACAACACTTTGTGCTTTCCAGTTATTTTTTTCAGGTAACAGATAATTAACTAGAAACCACTCATGTTAAAAATATTAGCCTTACGTTACCTTCTTTGCTTTGGAAGCAGCCTTTGGCAGCACACTTAAGAGCTTTTCAGAAAGCTCCTGTTGATAAACTACTAGAGTGAAACCCACATCCCATCTGCAGTTAACTATTATCAGATCATCTTTTAGTAGTCCCAGTTTGCAGCCCTGCTGGCAGTGACTATCTGTTTTTGAGAGTGCATCTCTTTTTTAAGACTTACCTGACACTCAGATACTCGTTATGTTGGAAATTACAGGAAACAAGGACAGCAGTTCTGGACCTAGAAAACACTGCCCGTCATTGCTCTCCTGTTCCCCTGTGCCAGGTCTCATAGGGATGATTGCAGATGGTTGTCTTCAACGCCCGAGCCTCACAAGGAAGGGTTCCAACAATACCCTAAAGCTTGCTAAGAGACAATCACTCATTCAAAGACAAGTGCAGCAGCTTTCAGAGACAGATTTTCTTCACAAAAGTTACATGGATGCTGATTCGGAGAAAACTCCAGAACTCACCAACAACGTTTAAGTTGACAAGCAGGTGTTCTCCATTGCGGCACCGGGAGCCATGGAAGATGGCTCCACCTAACGTGTGTCCTCATATTGCTACACAAGCCGTCCTTATATAATCACTGGGCAGACATGCATATTCATGAGCCTGCGTATGAATTACATCATTTTCCAGAAAGTTTCCCCACACACGTACAGAAATGTGGTGGTGGTCTCTGAGTGTCGTTACTTTTTCCAACAATCTTCATCACTTCTGGCAGCCTTTGAAGCATGTTATGTCAGCTTAATTGGTTTGATACACTGCAGACAAAGCAATCGTCCTGTTCTACTTATCAGTTTAGCTGCAGCCCATCCTGAACACCTGCTAGTCCCAGATACTCCACATCCCCAGACTGCTTTTGCTCAGCATCCATTTTCTTACTATAAAAATGTGAGGGGTGAGTACTGCAAAGTCCTATATAAGCTACAAGTTCATTGTGATCTCTGTGTGCAGTGGTTACAAAATCAATCATTTTCTCACTTCTAATGAAAAGCCTTCCAAATTGAATAAAGATATTGCACAAAAGGCATAATGCAAACACACAAGAGCAATTAGGAATGTTGATCCATTTCAGTAATATACTGAAATTAAACAAATGTCAGCAGGTCAGTCTTATGCACAGATGATCTGACAGTATTCAAGAATCTCAAATACACAGCTCAAGGCAATTCTGGGACCTTGTTATTGTTTGCTCTATAATTTTATTTCTTATTCATTTCACTCTAGCAACCTCTTGACAAAACTGTACTCATCTTTAATAACCATCAGCTCTAACTAGGCATGGGTACATCATTATAAAGCCTCACTCTCCATCACAAGTGAACCAGGTAACATAGGCCTGTTGGACAGACTTATAGACTCAGAAAAACAGCCCATGTTTCTGTAAGATACTGAAATCAAGGTTGAGACCTTCTCTGCCAGCTCTCTCTCAGGCCAGCTCTATCCCTGGGGGATAGCAAAGGAACTCTAAGGAAAAGACACATTCCAGTGCTACCAGACATCAAATTATAAATTACCATGATGGTTTTCCACAATGTAACTGTCAGGTATGCAGGTGGGCAAGGCTCTGTGTGTATATGAGTGCACGACTTCACACAGGACCAGCAGAAGTGAAGACCGCAGTCAAATGCCATTCCCACTGGTGCACACCAACCAGCAAGATGTGTATACACACAGCTGCCTAGGAAATCCAGACTCTGGAGAGCAGAAGGAAAGAACAAGGGAAGTCCAGAAAGCTCTACTCACAAGCTGACCTCTCAAAGCAGGACCTTCTCTTCCCCCCTCCTGTTCATGTTCAGACCCAGAAATCTCCACCCTTGACTGGAGATAAAAAGATGAGAAAGAAGAGACTTTCCGCTCCATTCTTGTGTTCACTAGTTGTTAATTACAGGGCAAAACAAGTGATAGCTAGATATGCCTGACAAAAAAGCCCATGCCCAAAAGCCCTTATATCACAGTACTTTGAAATCTTTAACAATAATAAGACATCCAGCAGAGAAAGGAGTTATTATATAACAACATTCATTTTTGTCCCAGGAGCAACAGAATTAAATCATTCCAAACACCTGGCAGCATTTTTTTTCTGAGCAATGGCTCACCATAACCATTACAGGGTCTGGATATACTGGTAGCAGCATAGCTCTGAGTGCTACTGTATGGTACCTATCATGTTTGTCTCCTTCTGTGCTCAACTTCTGTAACTTTTATGCTGATATAACTTCTATGCTATAACTTCTGTCCTGATAAAAGAGCAGTTAGTGGCTCTTTGTTATAGAAATGTCAGCAGAGGCAAACAGAGTGGAAATTTGGTAGTCAGGTGTAGATGGACAAACACCTCTAAAAAGATTAAGTAGCTGATAGGGAATGGTATTTACCAGCTGCCTAAGGTGTCAGGTGCCCTAGAGAGAAGGTTTTGTTCTAACAAAAATGGCTTGAAAGAGGTCGCTTTTTTTTATCCCCAGGCTTTTAAGCTCGACTGGAAAGGAACCCACTGATCTCCACAAAACAAAAGATCCTTGAAGTGCTTTAAAGCTTGGCTGAACCCCCAGAACTTCTTCCACAGTATTGCTGAATGATGCTTTTGTGCTGAGATTGAAAGAGCATAAATACAGCTTTCTTACAAGATGTGAAATTAGCCATCAAGTATCTTCCCAAACTCCTCAGTTTCTGTGAAGATTTATCAAGTGTTTGTAATTATAAGTTGCCTGTGCTGCAAATCACTCCAGAGAACAGTGGATCTCAAATGTCACAAGTCTCCAATGGACTGCAAGAAACCCCAAGCACCTTCTGTGAAGGCCTTCAGGGAGGATAAATTACAATTGTTCTCACCAGTCAATGGAGCTATACCAATTTACATCATGGGGGGATCTGCTCCCATGTGTGGGACAAGTTTAGAGGGGGAAATAGATTGTTCCTTTTCTCTGCTCGGCTGTCCAGTTAAAAATACATTCCTTGATTATGTGGAAATAACATTAAGAGTTTGTGAGTATCTGGTCATGCCTTGTCCTCTGACATGGGTGTGGAGTGATGGAAGACCCAGCTGCAGCACTGCTGCAGCATGTGAGCAGGTAAGAAGCTGTTGAGTGCTTCTATGTATTCTGGTTTGCTGAGGACTTGTTTTTCACTACAGCATTTTTCAGTATATAGCTCCATTCAGCTGGGCTGAGGTTCAGGCCCTCAGCCCAGTTCTTTGGAATTACCCAAGCAATGCATATACCCACACAGGAGATGTTCTGCAGCACCACAATGACAGGACCAGTGCAAGGACTGCAATGGGTGTCTGCAGGTAATGTATGCATGTTGTATAAACACCTGTAATTCTGCATGTGGATCCTTGAAAAGCATCAGTTCTTCAGCAAACATCAGCTCTTTTTTAAATGGGCCACTCTGGGGACCTCCAGATCTTAGATCATGAGCTGGTGTAGCTTCAACTTAAAACCCAGGCTCTACAGTTGAGCCAATTCACAGCCAGGAGAGACTGGTGGGGTAGTACATCCTGATCAATGGGTCACATTTCTTCTCTACATGACATTGAATTCCTTACTACAGTTCATGATTGCCTGAAATCCAATATATAAAGAAAGCACTCGCATAAATGCGAACGCTCGAATAAGTACCTCGATAACATCAGGCCCCAGCTCCTCACCATGAGGATAGCTGGTAACTAATTAAAATCCTGAATGAACAGCAGAGCCAGGATCTATCCTTGCACTTTGCTGAACAATCTCAGGCTGTGTGAGGGAAGTTTTTGATCCCAAGTGCTCCAGTAAAAGACAGAGACAGTTCATCTCCAGTTCTCTGTGGGGCAAGCACACAGTGCTCAGATCCAGTCCCTTGCCTTGCCCACAAGCTCACAACTCCTGATTACACCTGGGGATGTGGATGAACCTTCCTCAGCCTGCAAATGGCACTGGAGCCAGAACTCTGCTCTGCTGAGCCATGCTCAAGAGCAGCTCTTCAGGCACAAGTGGCAGCTGGAGGAGTCAAAGCACCTCTTTAGTTCTAAAAAGTTGTACCCCAGAGAAATACACAGTTCCCATTTGGCTGCAACATGATGCGGAGCAGCCCGAGCTGCACTGAAAAAGCTGAAGGTCCGGCCCTACCACAAGCCTCAACTCCACTCCCAACCTATTTCTGCTGCTCTTTGTCACCGTTTTCAGTTCTCTTTTTCTTAAAGATCATTGAAGTGTGACTCCTACATTCAAATAACTGGTTTGGCAGGCAGAGGACACAGCACAGATTTTGGTGCATGACATATGAGCCTGTGCTTATATACTACATGGCAGAAACCTGACCTGGTGCAGCTTCATCACTTGTTATAATTAGCAATCTGTGGCCTGTCTACACAGGCTGAGAATCACACTTCATGGCACAGTGCAAACCGAACCTATCTCGGAGTGCACACAGGGAGTTTGTATCAGTTTTAATTAAATCCTTTTCC
The DNA here is from genome assembly GCF_012275295.1 of Melopsittacus undulatus. Lineage (NCBI taxonomy): Eukaryota > Metazoa > Chordata > Aves > Psittaciformes > Psittaculidae > Melopsittacus > Melopsittacus undulatus. The sequence continues at coordinate 28,301,391 of NC_047535.1, forward strand.
AGAACAATTTGACTACATCTCTTGTGTAGGCATGCCCCAGAAGCAACTGGATTATAAAATTGCTCCCTTTCATTTATTATCGATTTAATGTTAACTGTTGTTCTTTCTTAAGCCTTAACTTCTGTAATCATGTTATTGCCTGAAAAATTCAACTCACATTTATTTTAATCCTGTGTTTCCAGAATGGCATGAAAAGATATCCTTGTGTCCAGCTCCTACTCAAATATTTGCATGCAAGTTATCCAACATGCATTGCTCTTCTTTTTAAACAGCAGTTATTTATAGGCCAGTCCCATGATGTGCAGGAGCTGTACCCAGGATCTTTGAACCCATGAGTAAACAGTATGAAACTAGGATAAAAGGATTTAAACTAGATAGCAGTGTAACTGGCCAGTTAGCTCTAGGATCTTTAAAATCCCTGCAAGAGATTCAAGAACTCTAAGAACTGGTCCTGATCTTGGCTATACTGGATCACTCCTTGGTGGTACCTCTCTTCCCAGTATCTACAGGAAACTCCCAGGAGTACTCTGCTGAAGGCTCATCATTAAACATGCCAAATTCCACCTGTGTATATGCACTGGGGTGACCCTGCATTACTCTTCAAACCAAAGAGGGTAGCAATACCAAGGCAGGGACTGCAGTGCCCACACACCCAGCATCCCTCCCCATTAAATGTGGTGAATAAAAACTACCCTGGGAACATCTGTATGGCAATCACAGCTGCAAATCCAGTTTTTCTATGGCCCAGGGGACATCAGGACTAAGCCTGAAACAGGGCTTCTGCCTCCTGCCCATGTACTCCAGCAAGTCCTCCTGCCTACAAGCCCAGCTCTCATCCCCATGACACAAGCTCTTGTACTGAACAGAGGGATGAGCATCCTGCTAGACAGCTGTGAATGATCTGCCATCCCACTCCAAAACTGCCACCAAAAAGGTGTTAACAAAATCTGGTTTTGAGCTGGGAGTATTTATGCTTCAGCAGTTCCATTAAATGGTATTAACGCTCCTCAAAACTACAATGCTACTGCATTCATCCTCATCTTTATGGATACCTTGTCATCATTTCTAGAATTATAGAACTTCCTGCCACACACTGCATATATCTGCAAAGTTACAAAATAGTCAAGGATTTTTTTTTCCCAGCCCAGAACTACCAGAAATGACTTTGCAATAATCAGGATCAGAGGAGATGAAATTAAACCAAATCTTCTCCCTCAAGTTTGAGATGCACAGAGAGAAAACAACTGTTCTCAGGAGAGCTGTAAAGTGAAACCCCATCTCTGGGTACATAGTTTCCGGAAGGAATTGCCATAATAAGTTGGTACCACCACTTCTCTGCTACCTGTCCCCTTCCACATGCAAGTACATACTCTTTTGTACAAACCAGGCTTTCAAACTCCCACTAGCTGGACACTTTCCAGCAAAAGAATCCAAATGTCCTTGGCAAATCCAAAACTATAGGATGCTCTAATCAAGATTCTCTGATCTTGTGCATTGAGGCACCACAAGACTTCATAGAACAAATGTGAGGGACTACACTATCAGGTGATACTTCCCTTCCCTCTTTATGTCATTCACTTATTCCAAAAAACTCAACCACAGTCCACTCCATATGTCCTTTCTTCTACATTGTACATCACAAAATACCACAGAATTCTAGAACACCAGGCTGGAAGAGAGCTCAAGGATCATCTGGTCCAGCCTTACACTGCACAGCCTCATTAAACATCGTATCTGAAGGGACCATCCAGCATATAGATACCATATCCCACATTCCTTCAGGTGATTCTGAATTTATCCAGAGTTCGTGATGAGGGGGCAATCTCCCACACATGACAAAAAAGTCTTGCAGAGGAACAGGGGGTACCAGGAATGGGAATGCAAGTGCAATTGAGAAGGAAAGAGGTAAATGGGCTTCACTGTTATAAGGCAAAATGCAGATTTTGTACTGACCTAGAGCATCACTTCTAGTGTTTGGATGTGTGAATGCACCCACAGCAGAGCAGGGGAATGGAGAAAATCCATGAGTTTGCTATTGGTCATGCTGAAATCAATGGATGTTTTGGTTAAAATCCCTTTGAGAATTCTTGAGCATAGTGAGATGTCATTTGCATTTCCAGAGAGGTCATGCTCCACACAGCAGGCTTGGCTGAGCACCTGTCCTCTCACCCACTTATCTCTATATGACATTGGAGGGAAGATTTTAATACTGTCAGAGTCTATTACACCCATCCCAAAAGCACAGTTCTCAGAGCCTTCCACATGATAAAAGGGAAACAGGAAAAAACATGGGGGAGGCACATTGGAGCCCAATAAAGAGAGGACATCCTCTGTCATCCTTCTGCAGAGGCCAAGACAGATTTCTGACTGAACTGTAGCAGCAAACCAGCTAAAGCAGGGGGTTAAGATATGCTTGAATCACTCCAGAGAAAGCATGTGCTGTGTGTAACTAGGGAGATAAGTAATCAGAGTAGCACTGCCTCCTCAATCACTTAAATCAAAGCAGCTTCTTTTGCCACTGCTCCACCCACTTGGCACTGGCATCAGGGAACTCTGAAAGTTGTCCTTGGCAGGAACAAATAGAAAAGTGCAATTCTGGAACAGAGATATAAACTCACAGGCAGCAGTGATGCCTCCCCTAGACACCAGCCTCACAGCCAAAGCCAGCAGGTGGTTGCAGCAGGTTCCTCACATGGCCACCCAATGCTTGAATACTTTCACCACCCTGACAAGGAGCTTCGTTCTGGGAATAAGCAGAGCTGGACTGCCTTACCCTCAGGTTATGTAGTGGCCGGCACATACAAGCCAAAATACAGCAGTAAAATGCACTCAGGGATGCTTCGCTCAAGCCCTTTTTCAGAGAACTCAATGATAAAATGTCTGATTAGTTGGCAGTATCTGGCCCCTGACTGACTGATGCTGCTATTCAGCAGCTTGGATTTGACCCTAAGCCACGATTTACATTCTGCCTGAAGAGCCATGCATTGAAATCAGAGGGATATATGAGTATGTCCAAGGTCAGGTTTTCCTGTAAGTAATATCCTCTACCTCAAAAGTTCCTGACAATTATTTGAGAAGGTAATGGAACTCAGCTGTTTCAAATGTATTTCCATACAATGTGCACTTTACTTTGATCCTGAGTTGAAAAAAGGAATAAATAATCCTGTTTTAACCTTGACTTGACATGGCACTTACTATGCAAACACCCTTTTATATCATTGTCTAATCCTAGACAAGACCCAAACCCGACTCCACTTAACTTTCAAGATCAGATGAAATGGTCGTGGCTAAAACACACTCTGTATGTGTGTCAACATGGTGATCCCCATCACAGTCAGCAGGCAGGTCTCAAGGGTACCCAAAGGCCATTCAAAACTTCAGAACTCTCAAATGATGCTGCTGTACTTGTCACTGGGGCTGGTGTAGCTGCTGTGTTTGGAACTGGAGTAGCTGCACTGTCTGCTATGTTGGGAGTTTGAGTAGCTGCTGTACTTGTCACTAGGGTGTGTGGGAATGTCTGCCTCACAGGCTGAGCACCCAAGGAGGGGGAAAAAGATGTGTAATTGCTAAACACTTCTATTATATACTTCCCAAGGTATAGAGGTGGTGACCACACTGGGAACACAAACCAGATCAGTTTCATAATCAAAGATTCTATTGTATTACAAGTCATTACCATAAAGTACAATGAAACAAAAACCTTAGCCCAAGACCCCCAGCCAATAAATACTAACACAGCAAATACCAGCTATAAGTAAGGTACAACATGCTGGAACTGTGAGATCAAGAGAAACAACTTTGAGAGCCAATAAATCAGCATTGTGGCGAGTGACTATTTACCCAAAACAAGGAATGCTTACCACAGATACTACTAGACACACTCTGGTCAGATCTGTTGCTATCTCAACCCTTCATGTGCCTCACTGGGCTCCAAAAAGAACTGTTGTGGTTTAAGCCCAGTCAGCCACGCAGCCCTCACTTGCTCCCCCTTCCTCCCCCTGCTCCTGAAGGGCTGGGGAGGAGAATCAAAAGAATGTAACTCCCACGGGTTGAGATAAGAACAGTCCAGTAACTAAGGTATAACACAAACCACTGCTGCTGCCACCAATAATAATGATAAGGGAAATAACAAGGGGAGAAAATACAACTGCTCACCACAGTCCAACCGATACCCAGCATGACCAAGCAGTGATCTAGCCTTTCCATCCAGTCTACATCCTGGGCATGATGTGCTGTGATATGGAATACCTCTTTGGTGAGCTTGGGTCAGGTGTCCTGTCTCTGATTCCTTCCGGCTTCCCCTCCTCCCTGGCAGAGCATGAGACTCAGAAAGTCCTTGGTCAGAGTAAACACAACTCAGCGAGAACTAAAACCATCGGTGTTACCAATGCTGTTCCCGGGCTGAAAGTCAAAAGCACAGCACTGCACCAGCTACTAAGAAGGAGAAAAATGACTGCTACTGCTGAACCCAGGACAACTGGGGACCCTGTTCTGGCTTAAACAGCCAGCAGCAGTCAGAAGCCTCGGTGATGGATGTGCATCTCAAACTCAAAGAGAGAGATCTGGTAGTGTAAGTTTGACAGATTCCTGTCTGGTGTTTGCTCCCCACTTCCCCATTTTTCTCTGTAATTTAACCCTGGATGTGTTGCCTCTCCTCAGACCTGTGTTAACACTACTTCCATTAACCTGCTCTATTTAAGATAATGTCAACATCCACCATCCTTCCAAGGGGTGCTGCAGGTGTTTTTCACCATCCTCAAATGCTAGCAGCATTGGCACAGGTATTTGCTTCAAATCTACAGTTACCAATCTAATATTTGGTATTAGATTTAACTCAGAAATCATCATATGGTCAGAAAACTGCTTTATATAATGTCACCGAGGTAGACTCTACTGCACTTCATACTTGGTAAACACCTGCATTTCATCATTTCTCTAGCCTTTCCTTCTCTCACTTTAATTCCTTCTTTTGTATCTCAGCGTCTGTAAGGCAGAAACATTACCAAATGCTTCTTTACAGAAGGCTTCCAGGTGAAATAGAAAGATATTGTAAAAGATAATCTGGGTCATAACAGGGCATAGAGACAGCATTGCACCAAAAAGTTCCCCAAGAATGTATTCTTAGAAAGAAACAGAAACTTTGGACAATTTCCTTCACTAATGTCAGCCTGACTTCCCTTGTCATCCTTTGGCTGGCTTCCTTTTGCTTCATTTCTTTTGCTTTTATCTTTCCAGCTTCATATCTGCAATTCCTCTCTACAGAAATGCCGTATCTCAGGAAGGCCTGTGCCCTGCTCTGTGGATACCATCTCTTCCTTCAGCACCTGTAACTTTTCAAAAGAGGCTGAACCAAAGAGCCAACATCACATAACCTGTCATCATACCATCCGTACCAACACCATTGTACCGAGGGAGCACTTTTCAGGAATGTATCCTGACTTGCCTTCTCTTGAGGTGCTTTTTACTATGACTTCCTCTCAAGTCAGCATGTTGAGTAATTGAAAAATCTCAGTATTTCATCTACAGCCTAGTATCACACATGTCCTTTGAACATTCAGATCTATTTGTTTTGACTGAAACCCATTTATTCAAGCTCCCTCCTGCTGTACTGCTGCAGACATTCTCCTCCCAGAGAGGATTCTCCAGATGCTGATGCATTCACCTCCAGGCAAGAAATGCTGTATGAAGCAAAGATATAAAGGCAGACATCAAACCACGACAGGCATCAAACTGCATTGTCTGCTGGTGTTAATCAGCACAGTTGCAGCCAAGTCATTCTAGTTTTGCCAGTTTATAACAACACAAAACACATCCCTGCATTTCTTTTCAGCCTGTCACTCGTTAATCAGTTTGAATGACAGTCATCCTATTCATATTTGCTGGAGCTCAGTCAGTACTTAGCACCACTGCTTGAATGCTGATTTTTGGGTACTGCTCTTGAGTAATGTATCTATTTCTTTCATAATTCTTTTCAAACATCAAAAAGAGAGAATAGGAATAATTGACTAGTGAAGCATATTAACATTTAAAGCCAATGACCAATTAGAGATGTGAAATTGAATAGAACCACTATTCAAAATACCATCTGGTCTCCTGATTATTCCTTCCATGTACTTCCTCATGACAATGACACAAATTAAGATGACAAAATAATTCTTCAAAAGAAGATCACTTTTACTGTACTTAGCTGCCGTCAGTGTTGGGCAGGGAAACAAGAAGCTCTGCAAACAAAAATGCTGAAAGTGAGATCATTGAAACAGACGTTTCTTCCACTACTTTCTTTTTGCACCATTTCTAGCCAACGTCTATTGAGTTCCTGTGCAAAGCGGCAAGCGTGACTAAAGCTGTGCTCTAAATTCACCCCTATTATCTTTGTGTTGACACTTCACCCTAGAAGATACATGCTGAGCTCCAGGTATGTCATTTGTAACCTTTATAATGATGATGGCAACAAATATATCACAGTGCCCTCCAACTGACACAGAATGGATACTCAATGCTTCACTATTTTGCAATGAATAGATTGGTTGTCAACATATGCTCAGTAGAAGTTTTTCCTCCAATTTAACGATCATAACGCCATGGCACAGCAGATCTCTATATATTGTAATGATCAAGAAAGCTTAACTGAATGATCTGGGCAATGAATTAAAGCAAAAGTTGCAGTTGCCCTAGAAAGCAGCACTATGAATTGATTTCTGGGTTGGAGAGATGCCACACAGCAGTTCCACCTTGCATAGGGGTGACCTTCATTAAAACACAGTTGCTTTCTCAGAACAATAAAAGCTCTCTCTTCTGAAGTATATTTTCATGAATAGCCAGATGCAATACCTACATCTGCCCATAAACTGAGCATTTGTCCTGGAAGCTGGGTCACTGAACATGTAACTGTATAGATGTTCATTATATCACAAGCAAAGGAGACATGCACTGAGGTTATCCCAAGCACGTGCTGCAGCAAAGAGGTTCATATAAAGATTACAAGGCATTCCCCTTTTATACAAATTCTGTATAGGAAAATTATCTGTATAGGTCTGAATAAAAAGACAGACACCTGTGTTGTGAGCATTTGGAGGAGGATTAGGAGTAGGATGCTTTGATGTGCACAGGAAAGTAGACAACCTCTAGGCAAGAGTGGACATGACCCACATCCTTGTCCCCATGGGGCACCAGCACCACGACAGGCCCCACCCAAATGCTAAGATCTCTGCAGTGAGGCAACACTGCCTGTGTCAGTCCCCACTCGGTGCCACAGTGCGCTTCCAGCACACTTCAACAATAAGTTTGGTGGATATTTTCCAGGACAAAAGTAGGGATTTTGACAAGTAAAACCCTCATTGATGGTTCCTGCTTCTTTATAAATGTGTTGGGGTTCTTCCCCCCCTCAGGTTTCCAATCACAATTCAGATTTTCATTTTTCATCTAATCTGAGAAAACTCCATCTTTTCAGGCAAAAAAACCCTCCAGATTTCAAATGTCAATTTGTACTTTTACTTTTTCAGCATAATGTCTAATATTTGTTGGGAAAAAATAGGGAAAAGAAAGATAAATTTCAAAAGGAAAATCTAGACACCACTAATGAGTTCCGTGCACAGATTCATCTGCCACACACAGGCAAACTGCTCGTGATCCTCTGGCAATGCCTTCTACATGAGGGGATTCTTTAATGCCAGTTCTCTCACAACCCAAATTAGTAGAATAGAGACTAAGTGGCCCTTTATTGATGTTAACAACCTTCATTATGAATTTATATTACAGCTCCTTAAAAATTCACAGAAAGCATTTTATTTTCAACACTGAAGACTTGAAATACAAAATTACATTGGGATGAATTGATAATTATAAATTATGTGTTAAACTTAACATTAATCCCCATGCAAAAGGCACAATTGTTTGAATTTAAGGATTTTTCCCCACATAAATATTTGTGAAGCAAGTCAGGAACTAAATTGTTATCCTCTACTATTCATCTCATCAGCTGCTAAATGGGAGAAAGTGCTTTAAAACTGAATGGAGTTTTCTTCATTTTGGTAAGCTTCAGGCATTTTTTTAATGCCTTCCTGCTCCCCAGCATATCCATAGGTACACACACACACACTTTCAGCACTGAAAAGCAGCACTTTCTCTTACTGTTTTACCTTTTTCTCACACTACTGAAAATAGGTTTATTCAAAGCGCGACTTTCAGCTCTGAGGCTCTCATTACTTTGCTCTTTTTTAATTCTTTCCAGTCAAGAAAAAGTCAAGCAAATGAGGATAAGTAATTTTCACCTTTCTTTAGTCTTACCAGTGGGAAAAGAATCAAGGACTCTGACGTGCTTGGGAGTATCTCAATTAGCATAGTAATTAATTATGGCATCCTGTACTGCTGAAACATTGGTTCAGTGCAACAGCAACACCATGCAACATTGTCTCACATTCTGAGCGTGTTTATTTCTTCCCAAAGTGCACATGTAGGCCTAGAAATGGCTCACTTTTTTAATTAGTATCTCATACCAGATGGGATGACTAAGAGTAAGCATTTAAAATTCATGTTCAAAGCTTTTCTTCTGCAGGAGCCTATGATGGTATCTAATGACGTGCTCCTCTCCCATCATAGGGCAGTAGAATCTTCCTTCTGGGGACATACAGAGACAACTCGTATGACCCCAAGGCAATGCTCAGGAATTTTCAGTGGTGGAGGCTGCACTTGCACTCTACGTTCAATGTGCCGTGGTACAATTTGAATAGAACGACTTTGGGATTCAGACCAACTCCTTTGCACATCAGCTCTTCAGGCTCAAGGCAATGTGCTGATAGAAGCAGATAAAGACAAGGCAAAACCAGCCATTCAGCACATCTCAGGCCAGGGTGTGATTTGACATGGGAAGCTGCAGTCAACCTCCTCTTCTTCCCTCACCACAGTGTTTCAAGGAGCTACTCTGCACATTTCCCTTCTGACTGAGCTGAGGCAACAAGGTTTTGGACTGCTTGCAGCTCTTACTGTATTCCTGCACTTATTCAAATTACACCCTTCCCTTTGAATACAATATTTGCTTTAAATATTTAGAGAATGCAAATTTCTTTATTTACATGCCTGAGAAAACTCTCGACTCCGCTGTATTCCCTGGGTAACTCAGTAATTCTCACCAGCCTCCTTTCCATTAATTACTCTGTAAGACTGCCTGGTGAAAGGCAGGTTCTGCCTAATTTCTCTCCTGGAAAACATGCAGCAGGCAGCAAGCTGGACTAATTCTTGCTGCAGCAGAGCAGTGCAAGGAACACACACAGCATGGGAAACAGATCAATATCGTAATCACCAGTGCAACCAATCAAATGAAACTCCAGGATCAATCAATACTTTACCTTCCCAGATGACAACTGTGGAACAGAAATGTTTAATGCCCTTCCAAGATAAATCTCTTCTTCCACACAGAGACACAATTTGGCAGTATGCGCCATAGTTAAGGGAAGATTTTCCTACACATTAGTCAAATTGCAGGTTAAAGGACTCAAGCCTTTCTTCATTTGAGGAGATTCCCTGACAAGTGTCTATTCAAGGACCCTGTCTATTTTTACAGTAGCCCTTCCTGTTCTATTACAAACAAAGCCATGCAAACCCTTCACTTTTGTTACTTCAAGAGAGCAGATCATTTCATGACTGCATTGTATCTGCCAAATTAAACACTTAATAGCCCAGAAACTCTTCTTTAGCACCATCCAATTGTGATTTCAGGGACTAGTTTATGTGCATCACAGATACCAATGCATTAAATGTTAGCTTTAGATGATCATGGTCTATCTGTGTACTTATTCTGGGAATGAAACTCAGCACTGTGCAATGATTAATAGGTTTTCATCCCATACTTCCTTCATGATGCAGTGAGCTATTAGAGAACCAAGACAGGGAGATTAAGGGTATAGTCTGCATAGACAGGTGCAGGCAGATACATACTTCTCTGCCTGTAGGGGCTAGATGTAGATCTTTGGGGCCTGGAAGCTGTGAATACACTGCTGTGCTTGGGACAAGTGCTCTGCTGAGCTTGACACAGAACAGCACCATGCTAACATCTCCACCTCATGTGTGGTTAGGCAGCATGCAGAGGAGCACAAGTCTATCTGCAGCCAGAAGTGGAGGCACATTTACACGGAGATGCTTTCCATGTCCTAATCTAAGGCACCAAACAAGATAATAATGAAAGGGTGAACTAGACCAAGCCCAAGCAGAGAGTTCACCAGATCATTGTTCCTATTCCTCATCTGATAAGCTACAAATTAGGTACAGTGACTGCAAGCCAATACCTCGGGGAAGAGAAGGAGGAAAACAGAATATTTAAAGGGTGCTCCTTCCATCCCAGGGTTGGGAACGGGGCCTAGGAAATCAAGGGGATCAGCCATGTGAGCACAGCAAATTACAGGCATGTTTGCAGCAGGGGATCTTGCATTTCACTGCTTTTTATTTCAGAAGAAAAGCCCTTCTGGCAGCTCAAGGAGCACATTATAGTTGTGATTGCTGTTATTGACCACTTTTTAAAAACAGTGAGAAAAAAACAAACAAAATAGTTCTCTCTCTTTAGGATGCCTCAGGTTGAGATTAATTGGATATATGCCCTTAAACTACACCTGCAACTCTCCAGCCATGACATGTATCAAAACTCCAGGCCTCTCTATAGAGCAACAAGGGGCACATTGACAGCATTGGCACGAAGTGCATACTGGAAACAAGCCTGTTTATAGCAGCTCTCATTAAGGAGGAGGAGGGAGCTCCCTTGGAAAGAGGCAACTGAAAGATTAGCTCTTTGATTAATTGATTTCAGGCCATCTTGATTCTCTCACTCATTCTGCTGTGTGAGAAGTCAGGGGATATTCCCAGCGCCTGCCAGGGTTCTGCTGGAGGTGATGAGACGTCCGTGGGGACAATCATTGTCCCAAACAGGGCCAGCCTCCAGATCAAAGCCTCATCTGGTGAAGGACAAATTTGACAGCCCGCAGACATTGCATTGTGAGTCTGGCATCCTCCTGAGGCCATCACAAGTGCTGACTTGTGAGACTGCACATGGACCCTGAACCAACATCTGGAACAGGCAGACATTATTTTTTGAAGCATTTTCCGCAGCCTTTTAAACAGCATGTCAAGTGCTGAGGTTCCCTCTGCCCCTGAGACATTGTACCAAAGCTCCTGTTTCTTAGGAAGCCTTTCTAAGCCTCCAATGTGCATGTTTGAGAGAGAATCCTAAAATGAAGATGACAGTCCTGTGCACTGCTCCATTTCTCAGCACTTTTTCTCTCTTCTTTAACTCTTCACTCCAGCAAGTGAAGTTTAACAGAATCAATTTCTCTATATGCTCAGTAAAATCCTCAGCAGGAGCCACTGCTCCATAGGCTTCTTTTAGTTACTTATTGCCTGCCTCCTGCAGATGTTAAAGATGTGCTACCAGCTTAGGAAACAATCCTATTACTGCTTGGAACATAGATGCTGCAGAAGCACTAGCAGCACCAAGTCCATGGCTGAGTTTCAAAACAAAAGGTTGGTTCCAGGATATGGAAACACTTCACCTCACACATGACACAAATGAATTTTCTCTACATTCTCTAACTACTTGTATTGTTGAGACCCTACACCTGATTTTCAGTCCCAGCAGTAAAATATGGAGATATTTTGCAGTTTATTAAGTTTATCAGCAAACTGCTGCAGGTGCCTTGACTTGCCCAAAGTTTGTCTCTTTACCTGAAACATGGCAGGTTTGCGTTGCACTCACCTGCCAGACTGTGAACAGGAGCTCCACACATCCTCTCCCTAGAGAAGTCCACTGAACTGAGCACACTCCTGCTACCCATTCTCATTCTAACATATCTGCAGCTGTCAGCAACAGTCATCTCTAATCCCAGCGTCCCACTTCCACTGACACTGGACAGAAAAAGGTTGTTCTGTAAGTGGAGATGAAGTCAGGTCTCAGTGTGTCAGCTTGGATGACACAGGTCTGCCTGAGATCACCCTCACCAAGGATGTTAGTGCTGCCACAGCTACAGCCTTCCAGAGGACAGAAGATCTCCACCCCTGTGGCCAGGAGAGATCCCCAAACACTTTGCACTTAAGCAGCAACATCAGCAGTGTGCCCTGGCTGAGCTCCATGCTGCTGTCAGAAAGCTGGCCACCCACCAGCACTGAGGGCACCTGCAACCCAAAGACATCTTGCTTTGAAAGATAAAGCCCGTGTATAAAGCACAAGTGCTATCAAACTCAGAGAAGGGGAGGATGTTGCACAGAAATAGCCAGCACAAGCCACTGCAGACCCAGGGCAGAGAGCAGTGTCAGCAACTGACATCCCTCCTCTACAGAAAGACAAACATCTCAATGTGTTTGGTGGACGTGCTAAGCAAAGACCTGGCTCTTGCTTGTCTGGTGTATTGTGCTATCAGGTTTGCAGAGATGATTGGACTGTGACCACTTTTAGCTCAGCCTCAGTAAATCAATTTATCTGCAGGTTAAATCAATTCATCTCTCTTTGCCTTCATTTCTGCATCTATAAACTGGGGATAGAGTCAGCAGCCTTTTAGAATCATGATTAGGATGATATAAGAACTCAGGTTTATTATACAGCTTCCACATGCACTTGTGTTATGCCACCACTTTAACTCCAAATGAAAGCAGTGGTGCTGTCAGAAGTTTTAAAAATTGCATTTTCATGTCAACTTAAATCAAGCACTATATCAAGCATGGCAATTCTCTTCCCCTCTTGGACTCCACAACATAGACACTGCCTATGGACTCTAACACACAACAGCAAGCCCCTCAGGCAGTAACAGTAGTGATAACCTAGCTGGGAAAAGGGACATCCATGGGGCTTTCAGCTACATACCTGTGACTCTGCGGTGTCCCATGATGTGACTGTCAATAAAAAATAGAAGTTAAATTTTCCTAACTTGGAACCAAATCACTTCAAACTTTACCAGCTGAGGGATTATATCTGAGCACCTGCCTACTTGCAAGTCAAGTACTACTCATGCTCATGTGTCAGATGCCAGTTCTGCATGGTGGGCAAGGCTGCAGACATGGCCAGGCCAGCTTCTGACGTGCTGCTCTAAATACCTTTGCTCTCAGGTAACAAGTTGCTACTGCCAGCACTTCTGTCTCAGGAACAAGAAAACTGAACACCCATCCACACCCCAAATCCTTTTCTTTTTGAAGGGAGCCATTCCTGTGCAGTCCAACACATCTCTGATGGAGACTGTGGTGGTTTCATGGCTCAAAGCACTGCTCCATCTTTCATCATTCAGAGCAGCCCTGTGGAGGAGGACTTGGGGGTGCTGGTCCATGAGAAACTGAACATGCACCAGAAAGTGTGCACTCACAGCCCAGAAACCAAGTGTCCTGGGCTGTGTCACAATCGGTGTCCTTTCTAACCCAAACCATTCTGTGGTTTTATCTTCTGAGTGTTGCTCTCACAGCTGAATCACTCAATTTCCTGGGCACCCTTCTCCCAGCTTCCATGTCCATCCTTCTCTGGGCAGAATCCCCACAGTATTCTCTCTGCTGTACTTCTCCCTGTCTCTATTCCCACAAAAGACTTCCTTCCATTTTTCCCATGCTTGCAAACAGCTTTTGCCCTAGAGCCCAGCTCTCAGTCCCTTGGGACCAGGAAACCCAGCAGTCATTCAGCTGTCACAGACACCAATGTCAAAGGCTCTGCCATTCCATCATGCAGCCCAAAATAGCCAATCTCTAGCCCTGCAGCTGGAGGCACCTCTGTCCCTGCTGTGGTTCAGGGGCACACAGCTTCCCCTTCACAGCTCAGGCTCCAGGGGAAATGTTTTCAATACTAAAACCAAATGCTGCCTAAACATTGGACACCAGAAAACAATGAAGCAGAGATTTAAAAGTAATGAAACAGCTTGACAACACAATTCTCCACCCTGAAGTCCCTCAAAACAGCAATTCACTGCTTGAATTACAGACAGAAGTGACTGCACAGCAAATCTGGCTGTTGCTAACAGAAAGGGAAATACAGCCTCTCCCTCACTTTAGCTCCAGCCCCAAATAGTACTAGAAATTGTAGGTGAATGAGAGGAAAAAGCTTCAAAGGAAAACAAACAGAAGGTCCTCCAGCTGGTAATGCCATTGCCCAGCTCTGTTTCAGTTTTAGGCTTCAGTTCTGGGCAGTTGTAACTTTGACTCGCTTTAATAATGGCTAATATTTATGTGTCCCCTGCAAATACAGTTTATTTACAAGCAAATTCTATACATAGGTCTGATCCTCAGTGAGAAGACCATTTAAAGTCAACAAGAGTTTCATTATGGGCTTTTGATCCCATTCCCTAATTGCAAATAGAAACAATCTGTCCAAGCCAATTCAAATAAAGCACTCCCAGAACATTTACAGGTCAGTTTTACTTCTGACTTTCTGTCGTGTTCCTCTCTGCTGGGCTGCCAGAACACCAGCCATGGAAGAGCCTCCCTCACAGCAAGAGTAGACTAAGGGATTGCTTTAGAAACAGAATTAATGTTTCACTACTACTTCAGCAGGAGCAGGACCAAACTCTACCTTATGCCCCACCAGCCAGCAAGTGATACAGGCAGTCATCACCATCAAAGCCAACAGAATTGTGCTCACTGCTTAGGAGGTCTGAATCTGGCCAGGCATTAGCACATCCATCTGCCATACCTGCTGCTCCCTGCAATGCTGATTCTCCACCCACAGCCATGTATATCACATACCAAGGAATCTGTTCCCTTTATAAATGAAGCATTACTAGCTCTGTTACAGGAGCTTCTGCCAACCCCAAAACATGCCTAAGCATGCCACCAAATTCCACTGAAGGCTTTCTGGATGGGTTACTGCAGTCAGAGAAACACTGACAATACTGTGTAACTTTCAAAGCATTATTATAGCAATATTTTCTATATTATTACCAAGGTCTAACACTGTTTTGAATTTGCAGTTATGGAGATCGTTTTAAAGCACTTGATTATACTTTGAGAAGAAATAGTCTTATAGTACAAATCATTTTCTCAAGTACACTTGAAGAAAGGATAGTCTATGGCTCAGTAAATACAGCAGTCTGAAAAGTTATGAGCTATCAGACTAAGCTGAATTGACTTATTGATATTACCTGCAATGAATGAGTTTTAGATAGCCTCTCATAAATAGAAGGCTACAGAGCCTACAATTTTATGTATGTCTTGTACTCATCAATATATATGAGAAATGATGCTGTCAGGCTTTTGAGGGGATACTATGTGAGCCACACCACTGTCAATTTAAATTTTATTATTAAATATTTGGTGCTGTTAAAGGTTATTTAACATTTAATATAGCTGCTCTTCTACATAGCTGATAACTGTCATCTTTACATAATACTGAAGCTGAAAATGGATGGGGAAGGCATATTCTTTAGAAGGTTCCTGTTTTTTTGTCAATTTACGGTCAGATTTGTTCCAGTAATAGAATAATATTAGGTGAGTTTAAAAAGCTTTCAATATTCAGATGCTCAAAAAATTTAGTCCTAATGCCAGCTGCAGCTGAGCTCAAGCATGCTACTGAGGCTGCTGAATTCTCCTCTGCAGCAGGAAAACCTCTCCCAGGTTGTATCGTGGGATGGCATCTCATCCTGCCATGGGGATCCTCAGGGCTCAAATTCAATCCAATCAGTTTATATCTTTAAGAAATACATCATCAGTTTAAATGTCACTTTCCTGTTTGATCATTATTTTATGGTTTTTTTATACTTAAGGGTGCTGTAGCTGAAAGATGAAAGGTACAATTATTTGTGTGTGTTTGCAGGAAGTGCACTTTGCACAGTGACAGGATGCTGTCAAGGTAGACACAAGGTTCCCCCATAACCATCCTACAGACATTTAGGCTTGAGAGCACAATGTAACTGGCTTTACCCTGGCAGGTGTCTGCTCTTAATAAGACAGCTCACATGTGTAAATGTAGGCACATGGGCACATGTTTCCGATGTTCTTGCATACACCAGCACATAAAAGTGCAAGTAAGAAAAGCTGCCAATTCTTAAAGCCAAAGAAACTATCAGTAAACTGCACAGACTTAATGGAAAGATGTGGTGCTTGTTGCACTCTCCACTATTTCTTTTTTCTTTTGACAGCTGTTAGCTGTGTTTCCTGAGCAAAGTCCAAAGCTTTTTTTCTGCACTCACACATCAAAAAGATGGGATTTTTACACCACCTGGAGACAGAAATGTTTGTATAATTAAAAAGAAAAAGAAAGTGTATAAACAAAAATCAACCACACAACCGGAGTCTGGAATCAGGCCAGTTCAGGTCTTGATCCCAACTACGTTTTCTGTCAAGTGGATTCCTATGTGGAACTAAGGCTTTGTATTTTTCTTCAGTAACACTTACTCCTTTGACTGATTTCTCTTTTTCTTTAATAAAACCCTCTGTGTGCTTCCTTTTGTGAAGTATTTATATAAAAATGCAAGACTTCTTAAGCTCTAAAAGCTATTACTCTATTTTGCTCCAGTTTTGGGGTTTTAAATGTACTGCCCTGTCCTGTGGCACGGTCCCACCATCTGGTTTTTGAGCTTCACTAATGCATCCCAAACAAAGACATAAATCATTGGTTTGCAGTCCGTAGCATCTCCCCTGGAAAAAAGCTCATTAATTGCAATGACAACCCCTCATCAACAGAGAAATCAGAGCAGAACATCACTCATCAGCAACACTGAAAATGTGCACGGGGCTGTTGCTGCAGCAAAATGAATTCATGCAAAACAAAGCACAACGTAACCTAAAATATAAAGCCAAGAAGGTGGTGCAAGCAGATATGCATGAGTTTAAGCCCAAAATATCAGCTTTGAATGGTGCCACCTGACAGATTTGAGAGCGCTCACAATTTTTTATTGACATTCCTCACATCTCCTTCAATACAAAAGACTTCAGCAGACACCAGATTTTAAACACTCTGAACTACAACAATCGTGTGTAACTACTTCATATTAACTTTAGAGACCAGCAGTCTCTGAATCAGTGGGGTCATTGAACTATGGAGCCTGGGGGGAGCATTCTTCGTATGAAACTTCTAATACGCCTACTGCTCCCTCTCAATGCAGCCTAGCAAATTCAGACACTAAATGAAATAGGCACATTTTCAGATATTCAAATTGAGTTTCTACATCTCTACATAAAGTATATTTCACTATGTCTGGTCAAACCTGTAAAATAAATAAGGCAGATATACAGATTTCCAGACAGAAAGAAAAAATACTGAGAAATTTTTAGCAAAAATTCTCAAACACTTGAAAGGTCTCTTCTGTCTCTTTGCAGAGGAGATAGGAAAGGTGGAAAATTATTATAATATAGTCATTATTATGATGGATGCTGTGCCAGTCCTTTACATTAGATACACTGCTTGTGCAGGAAGCAGCACTACAGATTGCATACTTCACTAAGCAGGACACTCGAGATTACAATGGGCAATATAGATTAACAACATTAGGTTAAAGAAGGATAATGCTGCTTCTTTTTTATTTCTATTCTTTTCCCATGGACCAGCTTCTGCTTCACATTCCTATGCTCCTTGCTCCCAAGCCTTAATCTGCATATCAAGCAGACATTTTCCATTTCAGACAATATGAAACTGGAGTCACCTGATGGAGATGTATAAAATAGCAGTGGTGTAAATCTCAGCTATGACTAAAGAATAAGATGTGCCTGTTGAAAATTAAAGGTGATGTCATGTTTGCTTTTGCTGTCTCATGCAAACAGTAGGAAAAACTCACCTTACTTACTCTAAAGCAGCATGAGAATTTGGGAGAAAGGCTTGCGTCTGCACTGTGTAAATACATGCTGCTGTAAAAGAGCTGATTTATAATTGTAGCAATTATTTCAGTGTCAGTATGAGACCAAAACAGTGTAATGCTTCATAGGCAAGGTTGAACACTGTCCTATGCTCATCCCACTCAGATACAGTTTCACTACCAAGAGAAAGCCAAACTCTGCTTCAGTAATTATTTTCCCAAATCTAGCCTCACTCCTGATGTTTGAATGGAATCAGCTAAACACCAGCATCACTAGCACCAGCTCACCTGGAGGCCCTCAGCCTCCTTTCCACCAGATAGCCCTGCAGTGCTGCTGCAGTCCACAGCTGAGCAGGGTTAACTGCACACAGTATTTACCCAGCTCCTTTTCTCCTTGGCTGCCATACATTTTGCCAGTACAGTTGCACTATGAGTATTCTCCAAGCTAGTTAACAAGCTTAAAGATAAATTAGCCTGTAGAATCATGGTCACACCAGGGACAGCAAAGCAGATGTGACCTTTCTTTCTTTGGCCAAAATTCATTCCTTTCTCAGGTGATCAGCATTCAGTAACTCAGCTTTACCCAAGAAAGGTCTAGGTATCAGAGGTGCTGTGCAAGTACATCTTATATCCATCTTCAGCTCATCACACTGATCAGCATTGCCTCCTGTTTGTGTAGGATGATAGAACACAGTGCAGTATTTTTCAACCTCATATTGTGGCTTCTCTGTGCCACGACCAGGTGCATCTCCATCACATAACCAAAGATACAGATGTCCTCATCACATCATAAATTCATACCCAGTTACACAACAGGGGAGAAAAGCAAGACAGTTCACATGATGGTGGGCTGATCAAAGGCCTGAGCAATTGAACAAGTCTCTCTCCAAAACTCTTGCCAGTTAGGGAGTTTGTGCAAAACCACAACATGGTTTCTTGAGTCTGCAGACAGGGATGAGGAGTTGTACCAGCCCTGGCAAGAACTGGGACAGTCTAATGCACTCCACATGGCCCCATTTCTCATAGAGCCTCGAGGGCCCTGTCTGTGGGATGCTGAGGCTTTCCTTGCTGCATTCCCTCCTGCTTGCTCTGATTCCTAAAGGACCATTTTGGCATGTATCAGAGTTCCAGCATACTACAGGACTGGATTTCAGCATGGCTCGTGGGGAAAGCTGTTAAATGTTTGATGTTAGCTGCAGCAGAGAAATGCTATAAACATTTCCTGTAATTGGTCTGTTTTAAAAATTGATATTGTGTGAAAAAGCAAAGGATGAAGCACGCTGCACTTTGTGGCCCAGGGGTGCTAGCAAGGCCTGAGTTGCACAAATCAAAGGGAAGGAGTTATCTTTGCAGCGCTTTCCAGCATGCTCTCAGCCAGGGCTATAGGGTGAGGCAAAGGGGTGCACCATCTCCAAGAGCAGCTTGAGGATCTTTCCTGTTTCTCCTGTGCTCAGCTCAGTGCTTCCATTGATGGAAAGAAACACAGAAGATCCAGCAAATGTCTGCAGAAGGGGAAAAGTGAAGCATGAGCATAAAGGAAAATCTGCAACTTAGGTGACAGAGACTGAAAGGACTGGAGATTACTTGTGTTGTGCATTATCAGTCCTGAGCACTGACGATAACAGATGATAATACAAAAGTAAGCTTACTAGGAACTTATGAATTGGTGAGTCACATTCCTGTAACAGCCCACAGTAAATCAGTGTTTGTTCCTACATTTCTGTAAGTTGTTATGCATCCCCTACCTGCTATCTGGCTTTATCTCTGCTTCTTATTTGTCACACAAAGAATTCAACATTTTCACTCAATCAACTTAGCAAATCTCTTGGCATTTTCAGTCCCCTTGATTCTTAGAAAATGGGAGGAAAATGTGGTTTATTCTTTGAGCTCCTCATTCATCTTGTGATTTCTGCAGAACTTAATCAGTCATTTTCTTACACTGAAAATAGTTTGGCAACACCAGATCTCTGGGTTAGAAGAGGGGAATGGCTCCATGGCCATGATCTTAACATGCAGGAAGTCATTGCTCAGCTCCTGGCTCTACTGTTCAGGTTTTGGTAAAGGCACGGAGTCTCCCTCCCTTCAGACCACAGCCATTGAACAGAGAAATGTTTCTCTGTGTTGAGCCACTGGCCATCCAGGGAAAATATTAGCTCTTAACAGTAGGACTTTCTACTACTGTGAATATATACACTGTGCCTTTGATCCTGTTCAACTTGGTGCCTCTCAGTGCCATAAACCACAGATTTTTATGTCCCTTTCTTCCCAAGATCTACCAGCCTAGAGTGGGTATTAACTGACTGTTCTGTTCATCTTGTTGCGGAGGATTTCCCCATGGTGTTTTTGCTTATAAGGACTTATGTTATATCCCTTTTCTATCTTTTGAACATTGGCAGTATCACCTATATTTCTGTAGAGCAAAAAAAAATCTACAAAAGCTACCTATCCTGTTTACTCCAGTGTGGTTATTGTGCTGGGCTCCCCATTCGTTCCCTACAAGTGAATGTCATTTTCTCTTATTACATACAAAGAAAATCACTTGTCCTGTCAAAAGTTCTGTTAATGTTTAATAAGGAATAATTAGGTATGGAAATAAACAAACTCTCTCTTTTCCTCCAGACACATAGATTGATTAGCTTATACTTAAGCTCTATGTACTAGACTGTTGTCTGCATGCACACAAGAGAAAGTGTGTGCGCAAGGGAAAGAAGGAAATATACTGATGGAAGCAAACAGCTTAAAGAAATCAGATTTGCATTTATATTGATTTCTGTCCTAAGGCCAGGTTATTGTAGCTTGAGTGAGACCAAGGTTGTTCGAAGGGACTTGTGCAGTTGTGCATTACAAATAATAAGTTATAACCCACCCCACAGTTTAAGCCTTCCAAGCTTGATCTACCCAAAACACCCTGTTCAAAAGCCACCACTCAGTCTTCTCATCACTACGGTATATGAAGTGTGCAAACAACAGCAACACAAACACTAGAACATGTATGTACACCTTGCAAACACAAAGCATTGCGATGAGAGAACCATTCATATTGATCAGGCACGTCTTGATAGGGTTTTGTTTCTCCTAAATTACATCAGTTCTGATACCTCACAGAGAAATTCCAAGAATTAAAACTTTAAATTAAAATAAGACACTTAATAAGATTCTGTGCATGCCATATTATGAGTTATTATTGACACACCACAGAGGAGTTGAACCTCCAAAACCCTCCTCCAGTTTCCCAAAATGACTTCCTAGAGATGTTTTGGAAAGCTTTTCTTTGTACTGAGCAGGAAAGAAACCACACACTGAAATTAACACATTTCCTAAAAAATAAATTCACCAGGTCAATCCATTCCAACTTTCTATATAGTAGTAATTCAATAACAGCCATAGTCCAGTCTTGTCTGGTGCAATATGTCAAAGAAAATGCTCCGGCTTTTAATGATCATTGTCTTCAAGCTGCTTTTCCTCTCAGAGGTTATTAAATCTTCAGGCACTATCAAGTCTCTTACAATGACCCTTTTTCTGGCAGATGATGGTGCATCCCATAAGGAACTGTAATACTGAGGATGAGTAGTCATATTCTTCTCTACAGGTCAAGAATATTCAAGAGATTTTGCAATTTAAGCTGCTAAAGAAAGGGGTAATTAACTGGCCTGAGGATTCCTGTGCGCTGCAGAAAAATGCCTTTTCGTGTTGAATTTCTTGGTTTTCATCACCACTTGCTGCAGGGATCAGGGTAACCTCTTGTCATATACAAGTAGAGTTGCTTAGGAAAAGAGGAGCTTCCTTTCCTTTGCTTAGATTAAAAGCATGCAGAGCTAGGGCTTTTAATAGAATTCTAAGGAAAACACTATTCCTTACACCTCCTCAATTTCTCCATGTGAGAAATCACCTGCAAACCTTCAGCTCTCCACTCCAACCTGTATTTCAAACTTTTCCTACTGTTTTGTAAAAGTTTAATGGTGTAAGCACACTATACATTACATATTTATACATATATGTAAGTAATAAATTCACAGATCTTACAGTTGGCCATGGGAACATCAGCAGACTCTTGAAGAAGGGCTTATAGTGATGGCCAGCTAGGCTATCAGCAGGACCAAGAGGAGTGGGAGGGAAGTCCAGGAGACAAATCTAAACCTCCAGGCAGACAGGATGCTGGAGAACCCAGAAAAGCTGCTTGCCTTGGGGTCTGAATAGGTGAGATCAGAAAGAGCAAATGGCCAACATCAGGTTGAAAAAGTACTTATGAGGAAATTATTTACTCTAAAGGACTCCTGTGAACTGGAATTACAAACATGCATGGGAAGAACAGCAGCTTAATTATAAAGGAAGAGCTACCTACAAAAGATTATTACTAGGAAACTAAGAAATTGAAGAGAAAAGTGCTACATTTGTTGGTGGCATGCGAACAACTGAAAAAACATAGAAGAATGTTCAGAAGAAACATTTGCCACTTATCCTTTTGAAAAGATCAAACAAAGGTTGATGTGGTCAAAAGAAAAGGTTAAGAAGTCCTCCTTTAAAAGTAGAAATCAGGATCAAACAGGTAAAAGAGAACAGTTGAAACTCAAATATTAGATAAGAAGTTTAAGGAAAAAGAAACCCAAAACATAAAAAAGAAAACCAAAAAAGGATTTCAAACAACATGCTGAAGACAAAAAGTAAACGGCAAAATCATTTTCAATTCACAACTCAAAAAGAATCCTCCCAAAGAGTCTGCAGGGCTGATAAGAAATTGAGCTATTAAAGACTGAAGGAAGATAGAACCATTGCAAAAAATAAGGCAAAAACACCCCCCATCCATCCCTAACTGCATCCTTTACATCAGCTCTTCTTGATGGAAGAGATTAAGGATGTTCAGCTGTCAGAGAGGGATTTTTTTTCTGGGTTGGTGGGTTTTTTTTTTTCCTTTTCTAACAGGAAATATGTCTGAGGAATTGTGTCAAGCTGAAATGTCAGTAGGAGAAGCTTCAGAATAAATGAATAAAATTACTAGTAACAAGTTACCAGCACCAAGATAGTACTGGATGCGAAATTGCCAAAGTACTTATTGAGTCATGTACCCTATTGCTTACGTTCCACTCACTATTAAAGCCAGGAAGAGATGAGAAAGTGACAGTAATTTTTAAAGGGCTTTCCAGATGAGCGAAAGAGCTGGGACCATTAAATGTGACTGACTGGCTGAAAGTTCAATAAAGAGAAGAATTAGCAGGCAAATAAATACTAGACTGTAAGAACACACTAAAGTGTAGAAAGAAATCTTGCCTCACAATTATACTGGAGGGGTGACCCAGGTGAAATGTTGTACTTCTACTTCAGAAAAACTTTGGCTCATATTCCTCATGAAAAGCTCTTGAATAGCTTCATGTGTCTTGGAATGAGACAAGATGGTATTCCTGAGTGGACTAACAGGGTCAGAGACAGCAAACCCAGCATGGGAAGGAATGATCTGTCACATGGGATCCACTCACTGCATTCACAGATAACAAGAAAACTGTTGTGAGTCCTCAGGTTTTCACTGTATATGCAAAACCGTTGCTGTAAGGTACCTTGCACGTAAAACAACCGGGTGGCTGAATGGAAGATGAAACTCAAAAAAGCCACGAAGAGGAAACACATACCTGTCCATACACATGTTGTCATTATCTCCAATTAACTATAACCACTTTGATCTCAGTCACTCTGAACAACATATAAACAGAAGGTCCCTACAATTATGTTTGCCAAGAGCATGACATATTAATCTAATTTAATATTTTTCCTCAATTTCATTTTGGATGGAAAGCAGCTGCCAGAGTTCTGGCATCACAAAGATTTCCACACTTCCTCCTGTGTACAGGTCTTTGGTGAATTAGTCAACTGGGAACCCTGAGAAGTGTCCTGTGCTGAAAGCCTGTGTGTCACTTCAAACCCTCTGCCATTCTTCTGTCTCTCAGCTCTGTACAGCTCAGTTCCTAAGATCCACACATATTTGCTTTCTTTTTAAAGCACAAAAGTCTACTTTTCACAGACTTTTAATAGCTTTGTCCCAGGTGCAGTCCCTCAACTCCCCCTTCCAGTAAATCCATTGCTTTATTGAGCTCTCTCACTAGCAGGCATAAACCACAGCAGCTGGCAAAAACCAAGATCTGCTCTTAAACAGTGGCTATGGAAATCAGCTTCTTCTAGTGAATGAGACCAACTCACTTCCTTTCTTCCTAGGACTGCAAGGTTCACCTGTTGATCCCAGTCCTAACTTTCAGGCTATGCTGCCTGTATGGAAGTGATCAATGAAAAACACATTAAGGAGATGGAAGGGACTTGCCTTGCTCAAACTGAAATCCTTGTTCGGGGACTTCAGAAAAATCCATTTTGGATTGATCCAGATCATTTTATTTGACCCAAAAGCGAATAATCCTGGCTTCGCTATGCGGATTATTTAACTTTTTTGTTGTTATTTGTTAGTTTAAACATCAAACTGAGGTCACAGTTTTCTGTGAAAATGCTACTTTGAAATGAAAGCTTGGATTGAAACAAACTCACTCCAAATTTGTAAATAGTGTGCATTCCACTAACAAAACCATCTCATTTTTTAGCATAAACACTCTTCACCAAAATACCACCCAGTTGCTTCCAAGGAACTTCTGGCCACATAAACAAGAGAGTCATTGACACACCTGAAATGAGTCACAGACTCTATAGTGTTGCTTTCCCAAGAGCAGCAAGCTGCAATGACCTAAGTACTCCATAGACACAGTTCCAAAGTTTTGTATCATACATTGTGAATTCAGTCACACCACCACCATTACAGACCCCAGGAGACACAGCACCTCTTCACACTGATACAACAAATAGCTGCCGATTCACATAATACACCCATAAAACTGGAAGACTTCAATACCATGGGACAAGCCATCCCTTCCTCCAGCCAAAACACTCCATCCTAATTCCTCCAGAAGAAAGCCATGCTCTGTGGCAATGCTTTGAGTTCGAATGTTTCAGTTTCCACTCATTTACACCCAGGCAGCTGTGAACCAAGGAGTTAGACCCCACTTACTTCCCTGTAACTCCAATTATTTTATTAATTTCAGCCAAGAAAAGAATCTGGGTTTGCAGCTCTGTATTTCTGCTACTCTCAGCTCTGCCTCCTCCTTTCAATGTGATTTACAAATGACAGCCCTGCAGAAAGTACTTTTAACACAATGTACTTATAAATTATGGAAAAAACAGATTTACAATCTAATCTCTTCATGTGCAATGATGTACATTAAATAAATTCTCTTAGCATCAGAAACCACTGTAGGTTTGGTGTTTGCCTAAGAAACTATTGTCCATATTATCATCAGCAATAGTTTTGTGTGCTTTCCTCAGTCCTGCTACTTAGATAAGCTATGAACACTCTTACTGGAGGAAAAAAATACAATTTCCCTAGCACGTTCTTCCTCAGTTCAAAGCAGCAACAGTTCACTCACAAAATGAGTTCATGGTTGATTTTCCTGACTAGTGTCTACTCTTTAGTCATTAGCTAACAAAATGTTTACTCCTATGAAAGTATCTGTTTCCTAGGGATTACCAACCAGTTTGTCAAGAAGCCATCAGTTCTATGGCTGATTTTCCTCCACCCCTTTTGAAAATTAAAATGCTGAGATACTCATTTTTGCAATGAAAATCTACCCAGTAATTACCATATTTACTTTTCATTTATGGGGGAATAATCTGTTTTAATTAAGCCTAACTGAAGAACTTTTATCAGATGTAATTATCCCTTTTGATAAATATGTCTCCGCTAATTGCATTTAACCATGGGATTTATAGCTCTTAAGTCATTCGGTGTGAAACATAATAAATCTTTAGTAATACATGCTAAATTAGAATAAATTAATTCCAATCATTAACATAATAAACAAATTAGAGTAACTGCACCTAATTAGTTCAGACGGTTAACTCAAAATTCCTTGTAAACTTCATGGTGATCACAATTCTAACAGGTTTTAGAGCTTTTTTTGGTAACAAACCTGTCTGAATGTTTACACAGAAAATCAGATTGCTGCTGGAACACAGTAAACATATATTCCCCTGAAACAATAGAGCCTATTAGGAACTGACCCTGGGTACCTTTTCAAATGGTATCACAGAGTACTCAACGATGAAGTATAACAGGATTCCACAGGTAAAGTAAGGCACCTTGCCCTGCAGAGTTAGGTGGCCAGCCCTGGATTCACCCCCAGTGCCTGCTTCCCTTTAGTTTCAGGGATGATGCACTAAACTGACAAGCTATAGGGACAATCACACAGCCTTTTGCAGAAGCACACCCCAACATGCACTGTCAAACCATCAAACACAGACATCTTTTTCCAAATGATAGCTCCTGCCCTGTTCCATGCCAGGATGATTCACAAACAGCAGGTCAGGGAACTGACACCACGTAACTCGACAGCTGTCAGAAATCCCTTTGCCATGTTCTGAACTGAATTGTTGGGGTTTTGGTCAAAGATTTTCCTGCACTGGGTCCTGTTACACTAGCAGAATTCTTCCCTTTTGCATAAACTATGGAGACAAAGCCTACGAATGCCAGGGTGCTGGTACACAGTTTGTAACTCTGGCTGACAAACACCCCATCTCAGCAGTGTTGCCTTCTCCTGCTAGTTGGA
Organism: Melopsittacus undulatus; assembly: GCF_012275295.1. Lineage (NCBI taxonomy): Eukaryota > Metazoa > Chordata > Aves > Psittaciformes > Psittaculidae > Melopsittacus > Melopsittacus undulatus. The sequence continues at coordinate 28,327,759 of NC_047535.1, forward strand.
GATAAGCCTTGAGCTTAGTTCAGCCAAAATCAAACCCCATCTATATATTGACACAAAAATAACTCTTCAGATTGCACATTCAAGGGGGGTAATAAAGATGAACACAGATGAGCTTTTTAGTCATGAACTTCTGGAGCTTAATCTTCTTGGATGAACTCAGACAAGCCAAGAGCTTCTCTGCAGGCAAAATATCACTCATAAATAGAGAAAAATACCAGCCAACAAGACTCATTATTAAAAGACACATAAAATCTTTTTCCCCAAAGCATTATTGGATCTTTCTGGTGGGAGTGCTGTCTTTACTCCAAGCTGTCCTACTTTGCTGTGCTGATCTTGTCTCATACTCCTGATCTGTAAGAGGCAGAGGGTGTTTGGTTTAGCAGCTCAGGCCAGATGCTGTTTCCTGTACTTTAGGCTGCATCTTGTGTAGGTGAGGGGAAGTAGGAGAGATACAACTTCCCATGTCCCAGTATCAAGTCTCAGACAATTGCATATAAAGCAAATTTACATATAAAATAAAATGAGAAAGAGGTTTGGGATCTTGGCTCCATCTTTATGCTAAGTCTTTGTATCCTCTGTACTCACTGCCCAGCACCAGTCTCTTGGTCCTCTATAAGGATCTCTCTTCTGGGCTCAGGCAGTTCTGCACATAGTGATCCACTGTCTGTACACAATGTCCTAGACAGCCTATGTCACCCTCTGCCTCTCCTTCCTTCAGTTACAGGAGGTGGGCAGGCAGAAGTTGCACTGATAGCACACTTGCCACAGCAGCTCTCAGGAGCACAAGGTTGACACAGCAGCAAAAGAAAAAGGAAGAAGATCAAAGTCATGGCTTGGGTGAATAAAAGTTTCACCCAAAACCCCTGGCATGACTTGGTAGTACATCTGCACATCAGCCTGAAGGCTGGAGAAGCTGTTCATTGGGTGTCTGGTACTTCTTACATGGTCCCAAGACAGACAAGTAGATACCAGATACAGTCGGGGAGGGAGGGCAGATCCTCCCCTCACTGAAAGGGCTCAAATTCTCTGGGGTTAATTCACTCTTCTATACTATATAATAGCTAGGACTAGGGCAATATGAGGCTTCCATCATGCATGGAGCTGTCCTTCTGTGAAGGAATTAATTTCATCCTAAACAGAATCTTTTAATAAGCCAGGAATTGTTCATCCTCATGCCTTATATTCTAAGGATGGATGATGCAGATGTTTTATTTGACTTCATGCTGGGAAACTCAAAATCCTATCTGTATTTCCCAACTGTCACATTAAATTTCTTCCTGTTTTATTTAACTCATTTTTTTACCTTAGTCATATTAATGGTTATGTAATAATATTCACTAACCATTAACTCCCAAAATAATGGTTGTGCTAAATCAGAGTTAATTAGTGTGTCAAAAACTCCAGTCCCAGCACAGGGCAATGGCTGAATCAAAAGAATGCAGTGTCACTCACCAAGAATTACATATACAATTTTAGGAGGTATTTTGAATATTTTTCTTAATAGCTGTCAGCAGAAATGATGGGATGTGATTCTTTAGAGAGCATTGCTCTTTACCAAGTACAGGCAAGTGAGCTATCGCCAGCCTTACACTGGCTGCAGCAAACAGATTTAACATTAATTTATGAGTAGCTGAACTTTTTCAGTTTCATGTTTAATAGTGAATCATACTCTAAACCCTTTATATTTCATTGCACATCAGCAAAGTTGGCAGGAGCAAAAGATCAGGATAACATAATTCTCGTGGCTTGTTCTCACACACCCCTCATTTATTCCTGAAGCAGCCTGAATCATCCCCAAAGTAAGATGCATGGGCTGGCAAAATTTAAATGTGAAAGGAGTTGCTCTTTAAGGGCCATCAAGTTTTTAAAAGCATAAGTTCCATCTGAAACCCAGTGAGCAGGATTCATTCTCTCACACAGACATTGAGTCATGCACATCATTCCCCAGTGCCTGTAAGCAGAGGAAGGTGAGGCCACTGGCTGTACCTAAGTACCTGCATCCTGGCATGCATCACAGGGAGGAAGAAAATACAGATGCAAAGGCTCCCAAGGCTCAGGATTTTCATCATTTCAAGTATTCTCTTACCTGATGCCATGAAGAAACCATAGGCACCATAGAGCACTTCCTCAGAGCCTTGTGAGTCACAGAGCAGGGCTGCTAAAACAGTCACTGCTGTCGTTATCAGCGGATTACAGCATATGCTGGATTCCACGTACCTTTAACTCCCCAGTGTCTTTTCAACGTATAGCAGGTACATCAGATCTTCACATGCAGTGGAAAATTACATGACAGCCTTGGTGATCCCCAAGACCAAACCCTTACAAGCCTAGTTTTACAACTGTGAAGGGAAAGACACTGAAAACATGTTCATGGAGCATTCGTAGAATCACTGAATTGATACTGGCTTGAAAGCCAGTGAACTTTTAACTTTCTCTTGCTTTCCACATTTATGAAGCATTTACAGATACATGTAAGATCAGGTATCTCTTTACTGCTAGTAAGAAGATTAAGGATTCCAGGCCTAAAAAAATCCATTTATAGGAGATGTCTTGGCAGACTTTTCATTTGAAAGAGAATAAGAAGGAAGAGTCATCATCAAAACCAGCAGAAACCATGTGATTCTGTCACCACAAAATGCAGGATTTTGGCAAAGCCCTCCCCACCTTCCTCCCAAAGTTCCCTATGCAACACATGAGGAGCAGCATCACAGCAAAGCACTCTGCACAATTCACTCATGTCACATCAGGCTGGCTCCATCACTCTTCCTTCTTTTTCTTGATAATCCATCTCTGATCTCCATGGAGGACACCTCCTGTCTTGCCAGAGGGTCTCCAGAAGGCACTGAGGCAGTCCTGGTCTTTAGCCCTCCAGTGCAAGTGGTTGCAAAGAAACTCAGTGGTTTAGAACCACAAAGCTGAGGTCCTTCAATGAGACTCTGCTAGTTACTTTCTAACACCTGATGGAGGAGAAGGCTCCAGTTAAGTATCTGACCTCTGCTATTAGGATGATTTAGGAGGACAGCAAGTCCTTCACAGGAGCATCCACAGGACACTTTATAGAAGAGTACACCCTTACCAAGCAGACAGCGGAAGAAAGAAGCTGAAGGGCTTTTGTGTAAGACTTTATTATTACCGCTACTTTGTGGGTGTTCTGACTACTTGAAATACTCCTGTGATATCTCAGGTGTGGTGACTAATGCTGGACATAAAACCGGTTAGCATCAATAACCTTAGTAACCCACAGCATTTCCTGAGCAGTTGACACCATCAACAGGCTGCTGCTTTTCCCCTTCCCAGGCTCTTTTCTCAGTGACAATAGATACTTCCAACTGTGCTGCTGTATCACCCCTTCAAGTGCTGCTGGTACAAACCATCGATAATGATTCTATAAAGCTGTAGGGGCTGGTTGTCATATTAGGTAATCACGAGACTGTTACAGAACTACATGAGGAGAGTGAAGCCTTAGGCTGTTACAGTAGCTAACAAACCTGTCATTAATTACTGAGGAAAAGCTTTCTACCTTTTAAATCATTTATACAGCAGGATGTACAGTACCAGAAGATTAAGAATAATTAAAATGGAAGCTTTAAATTCCAAGGCAAAGGCTGACTTCAGAACTCAGCCAGCACCAGCACAGCACAGATAAGGACCACAGCTAATGCTGTGTAAAATTGATGTAAATTTATGCTCCACCCCTGGCAGTGTTCAAAGCCAGGTTGGACAGAGCCTTGGGTGACATGGCTTAGTGTGAGGTGTTCCTGCCCATGGCAAGGGTGTCGGAAGTGGATGATCTTAAAGCCCTTTCCAATCCTAAGTATTCTATGATTCTGTGACGATCCTGCCCTCAGGCTGGCACGTGGCACTTCCGGCACTCAACTCTAGAATTGGATTCCCTTTATGAAACAATTTCAGACAAAGACCTGCTAATCTCAAACTTGCACATTGGATGCCTTGCTTAAGCACTTTATCCCTGTGACCAGCATATCTTTGGAAGAGTTCCTTTGTCTTAGCCTTTGAGGTTTCGTGAAGGGTAATGTAATCTTCCAGCAGGGTTGCGGCGCTCCTAGGTTTCAATTTAATTGGGCTGTGCAGTGGTTCAAGTACTATGTACATTCAAAAAAATCTTTGGGTTAATTCAGTCCATATAAATGATATAGTCCCCTAGTATGCAAAGGGATGGGCTAATGCATTCCAGACCCATTTGCATTCTTCTTTCACAGGGAGCAGCTTTTATTATACTCTATTTTAAAATGAAGTAAAATGTAATGAAATATCAATTTCATCATTACATTTCATTATAGCAGCCTTCACTATCTTCTGTGATGCCGGAAAATAGACCAGTACTACCCCAGTCTTCAGAACTCCAAAGCTAAGCAGAGGATTTTGGTTTTCAATCTGGTGATTTGCATATCAGGCATCAACAAGTTGTCAGAATAAATTCCTTCAAAACTCTTTGATACTTTGACTTTCCAGAGTAATTCCAGAGTTCTAAACTTCTTCTAGTCCTTCTAGTAATGTCTGAATAATTTACATGTATGAACCATTTACATATATATATACAGAGATTATGTCCAGTTATTATTGTATGACACAGCTATGCTAATTCTCAGCTTAAGCAGTCCCATGAGATGGACATCCCAATAAGCAGAAAAAGAATTTCTAACTGTGCTGGGGCTTTAGGATTTTCTTTCTCTTTATGTATTTTACTGCTACTTCAAAGTTCTTTGCTCTGTTATCTCTGGCTCAAAGGTGAGAGGTTTTTCCTTCACTGCTAATTTAGGTCTTTTTGGGTATATTCAATATTTTATTTACATCTGGAAATGGTTACAGCAAGAGCATTATACCTTTGATTTTGTCTACAGCCCATACCTGTAAATCAATACCTGTATTGCTTTATCTGTTTGCACAGACAGACCACATTTTGCGGTATATATTTTGCAGTACAGTTATAGTGATCTTCCTTAAAACTACCTACAAACTATACTTTATTACTAGTTTTCACTGTTAGGGTTATCCGAAAAGAGTTATTTGGCATAAGTATCCCCCCATTATATTGAGTATTCCCCTAACACCACAACAGTTAAACTAGATTAACCTCCGTATCGTTACATTAGCCTTTCAAATCTAATTATGCCCTGTGATGGGATATATTAGTTCCAATCCTCATGGCCGTAAGGGACCTGCAGTTTCAAGTGACCACTATGCAGGGACAATAATCCAAACTAAAATAGACATAAGAGCAGGATCTAGACCTAGATCTAGGACTTCGCAGCAGTTTTTATGATCAGGGACTCATGGAAAATTAACCTGCTTCAAAACTGTTATCAGGGAAGTACTCAGCAAATAATCTGTGTACACATGAACTTTCTATCACATGTTTGCATCCTGATGGATTCATGTCCTCTCCTCAGCTACCTGTGCTAGCAACACACTGACTGTACTGGAGAATATATAGAAGCACATTGTAACAAGCTAATGGTTTTACCCGAACAATAAGCTGTTCTAATTTAATTGTTATACAACAAATCAAACTGGCTTTTAATGCTCTGGTAATTTATGGCTTTGCAGCTGATGATCTTCCCATCGGTTTGCTATTCTCATTTATATGGCCTAATTCTGCTGTAATTTGGTTGTTTGGTAATTTTGCTTAAGTGTTCAATTTGCATTTAAAACCCAGTCAATGTAAATTAAACTTCTGTCAACTAATCACTAAGGAAATGTTAAATTAGTGCAAAATAAACCTTGCTCAAAGCAGATCTCAGAAGACAACTGCTTTGCATACAGGACAATGCTGTTAAGACTGAAAAGTACATGGAACCAAGGAGAAGATCTGCATGAAACTGAGTCTTAAACCATTGCTATGCACATTACTTCATTTGAAAATTTAAATGCCTTAGCATTACTGCTTTTCTTACCCAGCAGCTGTCCTTCACTGTATTCCTTGTAAGGCAGCATTTCAGTTGTGCAACTGGGCATAAGCAGGATGAAATGAATGTGAAGTTACACAGAGCCAAAAATCAAGATGTCTTTTGTTCTTATTGCTCAACATCACCAGGCCAAAATCCACTGAACTTTGCACAGCACCTCAAGTGACTTCCCTCTGTCACGCTGCAAACTCTAAGGGCATGTCAGGTAGAAGAAGAAAATACCAGTGCCAGATGATCTTCAGCACAACAGCTGAAATTAACTCATGGTTCCAGCAGAGAACTGATGCCTGAAGTTTTGTTCTCTGGCTGTCATCTAGATAGACTTCTGGGAAAATGGGAGTTTTGCCACTGGCTTCGGTAAGATAAGGATGCTGCCCTTTAGACAGAAGTAGTTCTGAACCTCCAGTGAACCCTGAAAAGAGCATTTGTTAAAGCAGGTCAGCAATTTCCCCCACTTCACACATTGCTTACGCCGAACCAGCCCTGCAGTAAACTAGCCTGTAGTGCTGCAAATGCACATCAACTCAGCAACAAATGCATCTAACATGATCGTTATTTTATGCAATCTCGTCTTATCCAAGTAATTTTGGCCCTTGTAATATGCTTTGATGACATTTTGCATGTTTTCATATTGATCTCCTCACTCTTTTTACCTTTATGTTCAACTGTCACACACAGCAATAGGGCATTTGGTTACCAGTTCTACCTCCTGTGTAGAGGTGACATGGCAGCATTGCTCTAAGAAGCCATCCACTTGCACAGCTGACAGTCACTGTATTACCACATCCCACCATTCACTCAGTCTTCACTGCTGTGTGCTGTCTTCTCCCATATCCCTGAGAGCCCCTTCCCAACTCCATAGGTGAGAGTTCAAAGTGCCTATTGCATTGGATGGCTAAGAAAAGCAAAGGTGCCCATACCAGGATGGAAGGCTGTTACCTGCCCTATAAGAGCACAACCAACAGCAAATTACGGCCAGGACAAGAAGCAGAGCATGCCTGAGTAAACCCTTCTGTCATGTTGACTTACATCAAGGGACACCTTCCCCCAGGCAGCCCTCAGGGCTGCTTCAGGAATGAAAATGCAAGATAACAAAGCTTTGTCCTGAGGTGCCTTCCCCAGGGGGTTAGCATTTCCCACACAGACAGTTCTACCACAGACCTCATGGAAATGACAAACCCCAAAGATCAATTTCTTTTCTTCAGCCCAATGGCAAGTCTTACACCTCAGCAGGTTCACAGTGGGTGCAAAGCAAGACAGTCCTATAGGATGGGAAAGGAGTTGAAAACCCATGATGTTGTACCAATTGTCACCAGACCATGATACTTAATGAGAGCTGGCCAAGGATCAAAGCACTACTAGTATTTGGTGTCTATAAAGAGATAAAATAACACATTCAAAACAGGTGAGGGAAAAAACACACCAAAAGGAGAGAAGGTGCAATTATGTACCATAATTTCCTAAAGTACTTTCAGTGCCCACATCTCAGTGTATGACTTTAAGTATTAATGACTTAAATGCGTAAGTAACAAAGTACTATGAACATTTGCAGTTCATAATTATGCCACATTTGTCTGCCACCACTGCTTCACTAATACTAATTCTGTTTAACGTACACTGGGAAACGGTACAATAAATCTTGTGATATAAAGCAATAATGTCTCCCAACCTTATAGATGTGATTTCTCTCATCTTACCTGGAATACAGTTCATCTTTTCCATATTCTCTATACACTGTTTTAGGAATTAATAGCAATAACTGCATGTTTGTATTGCATAAAATGTGAATTATAGTGGAATTATATTTGCTGAAAGGTCAGTACTGAAAGCATCTCACTGAACATGGTATATCAATTGGGAATCAAAGGTGTAAAACATATAAAATGTATAATCAGTGGAGTCAGAACACAATCTAATTTGGCATTCTTTTCAAATCTACACTGCCATGGAAATATTTTACTTGCCATTGCCTTCTCCATTTGACACAGATATCTACTTTAATGTTATACTGGTACTCTCTTAGATAAATCTTACCATTTGCTCTCTTAACCCTATAAGCAGATCCTTTTCCGCTGCATATCTGAATAACTGAGCTAGATTTCATACTAATTTTCACAGCTGTTCACCATATTATTCCATTACAGACCTTTGTTGTTGAAAGCAATATTCAAGGTTACTTATATATTCTGCATGATGTTTCCATACTTCTGTAACTAGAGCAGACCCAGTTTGCATTATGCAAAGTTCCTACAGCAACCCCATGAATATTATAGTATTATTCCAAAATTAACTTCCATCTGCATTTAGTGAGAGACAGTTGAACAAAGAATATAAATACCACTTGGACCAGACACCGTAACCTGTTCTGACCATGTTTTGGAGACAGCCAGAACTTCACACATCTGTGGGCAAAAAGAAATTAGCAATAAACTGTTTTACAAAGTACTTGGCTTGTGGTAAGCTTTTACAAATATTCTCAATACAGTGCATATTCATTGCAAGAGATTGGTGTTTCTTACTGACTTCTCCTTTGTTCTTCAGGAAACTGAGAACCAAATATAATTCAGAATGTGAACCACGACATCTATGACTATGCAAATGGATAACATTTGCTGCATTTCGATCTACTGCAGTTGATTGTGATCTGACTAGGCTTGTTACTTACCTGTAAAAAAAAAAGACTAATTTTGCAAAACTTTGTCTATCTGTTTCCAAATGTCACCAGAATACCAAACATTCAATATCAAAACATCATCCTCAGTTACAGGAGCTAACAACCCTCTTGAGAGCTTAGGTTTTTTCCTTCCTTACCATGCTATCGGTACAAATGTATCTATAAAGCAGTACAGTGTGGACAAGTAGGATTTAATGATGCAGTTAACACCCAGAAGTGGAAGTTTGGCTGATGCTTATTTACCTTTTATCTATTCTAGCTCAAACCCAGAAAAGCACTGTAGTAGCATTCCATTCCAGCTTTCTTCACAGTATCATAAGCACATGCTCAACTTTAATCACATCTTTGCTCTCATCCTGGACTTAACTGCTGCCTGGCTGCAGATGCTTTCCAGAATAATGTCTTTATGTCAGTCATTAAGATTCATATGCACAGATTTGATGGACCAACTCCAGACTTTGCTCACCTGAGACATCTTCACACTGGCAGGACCCTTGCTATATACTTCTGACAGCCACACAGCCTGACTCTATCAACTCCAACTATACTTACAAGTCCCTTCCCACGCAAACAGGGAAGGATGACAGTTCTGCCTTGCAATAAGTGCTGATAAAGATAGATGCACCCAAAATCTTCATTGCATGCTCCAAGATAGATATCAAACACACTTATATTACTCAGTCCAAGCAGTATCTATCCTAAATGTATCTTTATCTCTTGTTCTGAACATGTTATCTTATTCCTTTTATGAAATAAGAAGCATAGAGCAAATAGGGCTTATCTTGTACCTTAAAGATCTGTCTGGCAATCAGCTTTTTGATCAAGATCTTTAGCTTCCATAGCTGTTCAGAAAAAGGGTGGTAAAATATAAGACCTGGTTATGTGAGTGATCTCTCTGATGCCAGAAGTCCAGCCTTAAACCATCTCCATCTGAGCAACAATTATGTGTCCCTACTCAAGACACAGCGTTTGATCTGAGTTGCAAAGAGGCACAATAGCATATTTAGATTGTATCACACACAGTACAAATCTCAACATGAATCACAGAATCTCAAGGGTTGGAAGGGACCTCAAAAGATCATCTAGTCCAACCCCCCTGCAAGAGCAGGGTAACCTAGAGTACATCACACAGGAACTTGTCCAGGCAGGCCTTGAATAGCTCCAACGTAGGAAAAGCACTTCTGACAGAGATCTCTGCTGTCACTGTTAGCTATCCTTAGCAAGATACCAGAGATGGGCTCTCTGCTGTAAAAAACATACAATAGGATTTAGTTTGTGTATCAAGACATGTAAATTCAAATTAAGAAAACTGAATACACCCTGTGCTGATTTCCAACCACACCAGGACACTAACTACCATTTAGAATGTTCGAGGTGTAGTCAAACTGAACCAAATGCAAATATTCTTACTGCTGGCTGCACATCATGTATAAACCAGGAGGGTAAACTGAACAGCCCAGCACACCAACATCTCTTTTTCTAAGACTTCCACTACAAAAAGAAGTGTTTCTTCTTTAACATCCTAAATAGTGAACACAATTTGATAGGCCCCATAACATCTCTCTTATTTCAGTGCCGTGTCATTCAGATGTATTCACCCAAAATTACTCTTAACTATACCATTTCCTAAAATATGAAGTGGTCAACTGTGTCTCATATCAAACAAGTAGGGAGTAGTAATCCTCCCTTGGTACACTCCTGTGCTGGCTGGACTCTATTATTTTCATTTCCTACATTTCCCCCATAGATCAGATATTTCTTTCATATATAACCGATACACTGGAGACTTCTGTGAATCTAAAAACAAACAAAAGAATCTAAATAAAATATTGGGAAATAATTCCCACATTTATTGAATACACATTTCTCTGCACAAGAATAATTAAAACATTCAAATACTAAATTATTGAAAATGCACAAAAAATGGTTTTAAAAGATGATCATCATGGCATTAATTTTCTTATAACTTCATCTGAATCTGCTTCCTTGTATGCTCAGAGATATCAGCTAAATAATCACACTCTAAATTCTTAGAAAAATAGATATTTGCAGTTATCCATTAAATAATTTTAAGTTGTTAGATGGCAAATTAGGAAGAAAAATTAAAGCTTTTATCCTTCACAAAACCAGAAGGGCCTCAGCTGCATACCTTGGTCTTTGACTTCAGAGTTTATATTAGTTCTTAGAGAAAGGACATGAAAATCTAGTTTGGGCATATGGGAATTTGATTTCTTTAGTAAGAGAGAACCTGGCAGAAACCAGATTCTGCAGTGACACAGCTACCATCAGATGCACTTCTGAACAAAATTCAAAGATGAAAAACAGCAATTGGAGGATAATCCCTTCCTGAAAATACAACCTGTTCTACTACTCTCTTTATTGGGTGTATGTTCATACATAAGCAAGCAGAGAAGTGGTGGAGAAACCCCCTTCACTCCTAAGATACTGACACAGACCTGACACATGTAAGAGACACAACAAAGTCACTTCTTGGACAGCTATGGGGAAAATAAAGACTAAGTTTGCTCTCTGCTCCCAACAAATGAGTTGCTGGAATGTTGCCAAGGATGGAGCATTCACAATTTCCTTGGGCAACCCATTCCAGTGCCTCACTGACCTTACAGTAAAGAACTTCCTCTTTATATCCAATCTAAACTTCCCCTGTTTAAGTTTAAAACTGTTACCCTGTCATGGTTTAAAACCAGCCATGCAGCTCATTAACTCACACCCCCCTTGCTCACCCAACTCCCAGAGAGCTGGGGAGGAGAATCCAAAGAATGTAGCTCCCACGGGTTGAGATAAGAACAGTTTAATAGATAAGGTATAACATAAATCACTACTGCTACTACTACTAATAATAATGATAAAGGAAATAACAAGTGAAGAGAATACAACACCTCACCAGCCACCAACCCATAACTCACCACACCCTGCCCGACCAAGCACCAACCAATACCTCCTCCATCCCCCCAGAGGCCTAGCTCTTCCAGGTAATTCTCGGTTACATCCTGGGCATGACGTGCTATGGTATGGAATACCTCTTTGGCTAGCCTGGGTCAGATGTCCTGTCTCTCCTTCCTCCCGGCGTCCCCTCCTCCCTGGCACAGCATGAGGCTCAGAAAGCCCTTCAACAAACCAGACATTTGAGCAATAACTCAAAACATACTTGCTATCAGCAACCATTCCTAGCCTGAAACTCAAAACACAGCACTGCACCAGCTACCAAGAAGGAGAAAAAATGACTACGACTGCTGAACCCAGGACATACCCCTTGGCCTATCACTACATTTCCTAATGAAGAGTCCCTCAGCAGCATCCCTATAGCCCCCTTCAGATACTGGAAGGCTGCTCTGAGGTCTCCACGCAGCCTTCTCTTCTCCAGGCTGAACAACCCCAACTCTCTCAGCCTGTCTTCATAGGGGAGGTGCTCCAGTCCCCTGATCATCCTCGTGGCCTCCTCTGGACTTGTTCCAACAGTTCCATGTCCTTTTTATGTAGAGGACACCAGAACTGAACACAATACTCAAAGTGAGGTTTCACGAGAGCAGAGTAGAGGGAAGGATCACCTCCTTTGACCTGCTGGTCACACTCCTTTTGATGCAGCCCAGGATACGGTTGGCTTTCTGGGCTGTGGACACACACTGTAGCCAGCTCATGTTCATTTTCTCATCAATCAACACCCCCAAGTCCTTCTCCTCAGGGCTGCTCTGAATCTCTTCCCTGCCCAACCTGTAGCTGTGCTTGGGATTGCTCCAACCCAGGTGTAGGACCTTGCACTTGCCGTGGTTAAATGTCATGAGGTTGGCATCAGCCCACCTCACAAGCGTATCAAGGTCATGGAATCACAGAATCCCAAGGGTTGGAAGGGACCTCAAAAGGTCATCTAGTCCAATCCCCCTGCAAGAGCAGGGTAACCTAGAGTACATCACACAGGAACTTGTCCAGGCGGGCCTTGAGTATCTCCAATGTAGGAGACTCCACAACCCCCCTGGGCAACCTGTTCCAGTGCTCTGTCACTCTCACAGTAAAGAAGTTCTTCCTGATGTTAACATGGAACCTCCTATGCTCCAGTTTACACCCATTGCCCCTTGTCCTATCACTGGATATCACTGAAAAAAATCTAGCTCCATCATCCTGACACCCACCCTTTACATATTTGTAAACACTGATGAGGTCACCCCTCAGTCTCCTCCAAGCTAAAGAGACCCAGCTCCCTCAGCCTCTCCTCATAAGGGAGGTGTTCCACTCCCTTCATCATCTTTGTGGCTCTGTGCTGGACTCTTTCAAGCAATTTCCTGTCCTTCTTGAACTGAGGGGCCCAGAACTGGATGCAATATTCCAGATGCAGCCTCACCAAGGCAGAGTAGAGGGGGAGGAGAGCCTCTCTTGCCCTACTAACCACATCCTTTCTAATGCACCCTAGGATGACATTTGCCTTCTTGGTTACAAGGGCACATTGCTGGCTCATGGTCATCCTCCTATCCACCAGGACCCCCAGGTCCCTTTCCCCTTCACTCCTTTCCAGCAGGTCAACCCCCAACCTGTACTGGTACATGGGGTTGTTCTTCCCCAGATGCAAGACTCTACACTTGCCCTTGTTGAATTTCATCAAGTTTCTCCCCACCCAACTCTCCAGCCTGTCCAGGTCTCGCTGAATGGCAACACAGCCTTCTGGTGTGTCAGCCACTGCTCCCAGTTTAGTGTCATCAGCGAACTTGTTGAGGGTACACTCAGTTCCCTCATCCAGGTCATTGATGAAAATATTAAACAGCACTGGTCCCAGCACCGACCCCTGAGGGACTCCACTAGTCACAGACCTCCAGCTAGATTCTGCCCCAGTGACCACAACTCTCTGCCTTCTTCCTTTCAACCAGTTCTTGATCCACCTCACCACCTGATCATCAAGCCCATACTTCCTTAGCTTATCTATGAGGATGCTGTGGGAGACGGTATCAAATGCCTTACTGAAATCAAGAAAAACCACATCTACCGCTCTACCATCATCCCTCCACCTAGTCACTTCCTTATAGAAGGCTATAAGGTTGGTCAAACATGGCTTCCCCCTCATAAAACCATGTTGGCTGTTCTTAATGACCCCCTCATCCTTGATATGCCTAGAGATGGTGTCAAGAATAAGTTGCTCCCTCACCTTTCCAGGGACGGAGGTAAGGCTGACCGGTCTATAATTACCTGGGTCCTCCTTCTTGCCCTTCTTATAGACTGGTGTGACATTTGCCATCTTCCAATCCTCAGGCACCTCTCCTGTTTCCCATGATTTACCAAAGATGATGGAGAGTGGCCTAGCAATGACCTCCGCCAGCTCCCTCAGCACCCGTGGGTACATTCCATCCGGACCCATTGATTTATAGATGTCCAGATTGCATAGCTGATCCCTAACCCAATCCTCTACCAAAGCAAACTCCTCCTTTGTCCTGACTCCTTCTGGGGCTACAGGAATCTGGGGCCCCTGGAGAGAATCTGCAGGAGTAAAGACAGAGGCAAAGAAAGCATTCAGCACTTCTGCCTTCTTTGTATCCTCTGTCTCCAGGGCACCCACCTCGTTCAACAGTGGGCCTATATTGCCTCTTGTGTTAGTTTTATTTGCTATGTATTTGAAGAAGCCCTTTCTATTGTCCTTAATCCGACTAGCAAGATTAATTTCCAAGGAGGCCTTATCTGTCCTAATTGCCTCCCTACATCCTCTAACAACTGTCCTATATTCCTCCCAAGTGGCCAACCCGTCTTTCCATAATCCATAGATTCTCCTTTTCCACTTGAGTTTGCCCAGCAGCTCCTTGTTTAAGCACGCTGGTCTCCTCGATTCCTTACTTGATTTCCTACTCATTGGGATGCTCTAATCCTGAGCTTAGAAGAAGTGGTCCTTGAATGCTGACCAACTATCATGAGCCCCTTTACCACCTAGTACCCTTTCCCATGGGACTTCCCTTAGCAGTTGACTGAACAGGCCAAAGTTGGCCCTTCGGAAATCCAGAACTGTGGCCTTGCTAGGTATTCTATTCCTCCCACACAGGATCCTAAACTCCACCATCTCATGGTCACTGCAACCAAGGCTGCCATTGACCATCACCACTTCAACCAAACCCTCCTTGTTGGTGAGTACTAAATCTAGCAGCGCTCCTCCCCTAGTTGGTTTGTCCATCATTTGCATTAAGAAGTTATCATCAATGCAATTGAGGAACCTCCTAAACTGTGAATGATTGGCTATGTGAGTCTTCCAGCAAATATCAGGGTAGTTAAAATCCCCCATGAGGACCAAGGCACGTAGTCACGAGGCTACTTCCAGTTGCCTGTAGAAAGCCTCATCAACTCCTTCGTCCTGATCAGGAGGTCTATAATAGACTCCCACAACTGTATCACCTGTACCAGCCTGTCCCTTAATTCATACCCACAGACATTCCACTTTCTCCTCATCTGCCCCTGGACAGAACTCAATACTTTCTAGTCGCTCTCTCACATAAAGAGCAACTCCACCACCTCGCTTTGCTGACCTATCTTTCCTAAAAAGGACATAGCCATCCATGAGCACATTCCAGTCATGTGAGCTGTCCCACCATGTCTCTGTAATTGCCACTAGGTCATAACCTTTAGACCGCACAGAGACTTCTAACTCCTCCTGTTTATTCCCCATGCTGCGTGCATTGGTGTACAGGCATTTCAGGGAGCGAGCAGACCATGCTGATGGCACCCTTGGGAGGTGGGAGGCCTTTTGGTCTTCATTAATAGTAGAACAATGCCTCACTAGTTCAGCTACGACCCCCTCGCACTTTGAATCTAACCTGAAGCTCTGTGAGTTAGCTCTGCTAACTCTTGTCCTAGTACCCTTTTTCACCTGCGGGACAGGGTCTAAACTATCGTTTCCCACAAATAAAACAACAGATTGATAGTCCTCCCTAGTCCGCCATCCTTCAAGCCCTAGCATGTTTCTCTTGGGCTTGTCCCTACCAGGCCCAGTTAAATCCCCTCCCCCCTTCGTATCTAGTTTAAAGCTCTGTCAATAAGCCCTGCTAACCCCTGCCCCAAACCCTTTGTGGTCCCTCTGGATGGCATTCCTTCCCTCTATCCTATCAACAGAACCATACAGCTTGGTGTCATCGGCAAACTTGCTGAGGGCACACTCGATCCCACTGTCCATGTCAGCAACAAAGATGTTGAACAAGACCGGTCCCAACACCGATCCCTGAGGGACACCACTCGTTACTGGTCTCCAGGCAGACATTGAGCTGTTGACCACAACTCTTTGAGTGCGACCATCCAGACAGTTCTTTATCCACCGAGTGATCTGTCTATCAAACTGATGTCTCTCCAATTTAGAGACAAGGATGTCATGTGGGACAGTGTCAAACACTTTGCACAAGTCCAGCTAGATGACGTCAACTGCTCTACCCCTATCCATCAGTTCTGTAGCCCCATCATAGAAGACCACCAAATTGGTCAGGCAGGATTTCCCCTTAGTGAAGCCATGCTGGCTGTCCCCAAGCACCCTGTTGTTTTTCTTGTGCCTTAGCATTCTTTCCATGAGAATCTGCTCCAAGATTTTGCCAGGCACAGAGGTGAGACTGACTGCTCTGAGCCCTTTCCATACTACTGAGAAGCTCCACAATAATGGAAAATGCCTGAATCAGTTTCCTGTTCAGCTGTCATAGTTTTAGCCCTGGAGATGCTTAGTTCAGTTCCTCTGATGTGTTCACGGTGCAGAAACAAGTGGCTATGCTGTGTAGTGTGTAAGATTTCCATTGTGAGGCCCCTCATCCTGACACTGTTTGCAATATACCAGTGCTTTTCTATCTTCGTGCTTCATCAGTGTCATGAATGTGCAGTACACATGCCACAAAATTAATTCAGCCCTATATCAGGTCATTGTGAGCAGCTGAAGGTTACAAAAATAGACTCATTACAGGTTTAAGACTGATAGGTAAATCTCATTCACAAGAGGAAACTATAATGAAATGAACATAAATGTTAATGTGAGGTTCAAATGCAATTTTAAATATTTATCTTGCAGAGGTAAACAGCCACAGTATATATCTGAAGAGTAAACACACATTAAGTCAATTCAAACACTTGCAAACTAATCTATTCTCAAATACATTTACTTAAAAGGCAAGGAGTCTATATTGCCAAGAACCCAGACATTCACCAATGTCAACATGCTTGAAAAGCCTTTTGTTAGCAGCCATCTTCAACAGATCAGCTCCTTGCACAGACTCCCTAGACTCTCTCATCACTAATTCTCAGAACAGTCTTGACCTCTTTGAAGGTGAGATTAAACATTGTCCCCAGAAGTGCACACAGGTGTAAAAAAGTAAACCAGCTCCAAGCATCTCTCTGCTGCCTTTGAGATGGAGAGCTCAGATAGCCAAAATGTGGCTCCACATTCATACACCATTTTTGTTTTATTTTCCAAATCCTGGACTAGAACTCAACTGCAGAAGCTGATCTAAAACCCAAGAAGCTCCCATGGGCTAAGTAAACAATGTGTGAAAACTTTAACTTTTCAATGGCTTTGACTGAATGGATTGTGATGGTTGATACCAACCACTTCATAATTTAACAGCTTTTGAAAAATGTATTTTTGCCTTAACTTTATCTGTAGTTCTGGCATGCAAATGACATACAGGAGAAGGTTTCATCAAGTATGGTGGTGGTCTCATTTAGTAGGCAAATGTAGGGACAGACCACCACTGAAGACAGTGAGACCTCCAAAACCTCTGCTTCTCCTTACTAAACAAACACAGTGTAATACCAATGGACAGGTACAGAGAAATGGGCCATATGGGAAACCATATCTCTTTAGAAGGTCATGATTCTATGTCAATATCCTTAAGCCAATGAGGTTAAGATTGTACCAAGAAAACAATAAACCAGGAACTCTCAAACAGCACGCCCTCCCCATTATCCATAACATGGTTTATGTAGCGCTATGTAATACTACAGAATAGGAAAGTGAAGTCTCAATAGCTCCCTATTTTAAATGAATAAAACAAACACTGTTTAATCTTACAGTACCTCAAGACAGTAATTTTGCACATTGTCAGTACTGGACATTACCTACAAAAAGTAATTATGACATACAATGAAGACCATTTGGTTAGAGCTGTTTGTAGTTTGACAACAGCATAACAGCAAAGAGTTGGAAACAAGGATATCTAATTCCTGTCAGCAGAATGTAACTAATTACACAACAATGCATAGATTAAACAAATCTTACATAAACATAATGCATTCATTTGTAAGAATTCCCTCAGTTTAGTTAAGCAATCGCTTCTTTAATTCTTGAGGTCTCATTAAAACCTTCTTAATTTGAAGAGAAACAGATGTGTATCATAATACATTGTCAAATGTAACCCTTGATACTTCAGTAAAAAAAGGAATAATTATATTTTTCTCATGTGCTACTCCAATTACTTGTTGTAAGAGGAAGTAACTGTTGCTAATGAAAAATTAAGGGTTTCAAGATGTAATTTTATTAGGCTTTAGCATACATCAACAGTTGTCAAGACGATTTCCCATTCACATGGGGCATAATGTACTTCTCAAGGAAAAGAACCTAAAACCCTAGTATATTAGGTGAACTTGGTCACTTCCATAAAATAGCAGGTGATTCCTCAGGTGTAATACTAGATGATGTCCAGATATGGAGACCACTGGCAGTTTGAACTGAAGATGATGGCAGTTAATGGACCAACATCAGATGTTCTTAGATTATGAAGATGCTTATTTTACAGTATGTTATTATGCTAATATATTGTAAAAAACATCACAAGTACCTGGCTTTAATGTATTTACCCCTGAAGACCATCCAAAAACTGCTTTGTAGGCAATACTCATGAATTATTAACAGACTTAAAAAACAATTACTGTGTTATCATCTGTTTCAGTGTTCAGGTTGTGCATACAGTGAAAAGAGGAATCTAGTAAACACAGATTGCTTACAAGCAGAGAAGATGATAATGTAAGACTGATTAGGTAAATTATGTAAAATTAAAGTCGGATAAATTAAATAAACACACATTTCCACCCAAGAACTGAGGCCTTTTAGTCTAGGAAGTGTGGAGTGTTTCATAAGCATTGGGTCACTGAAGTTCATATGAAATTCAGCAAGTCTCTTTTTCCCCTGTTATTGCCAGTGTCTCACAGCCAGCTGCCTGGTACCCTCAAGCCTCTAACAATGCCACCTCCCCCTTTTCCTTCCCAGCTGTTTTTCTTGCCTATGAGAAAATAAAAACAGAGGAAGATAGAAAGATAGCCCAGGCTGGCAGCCATCTCCAGAGAAACCAATCCAAATCAAAGCCTCTGAGCATCTGTTTACCAGGTCCCTTGGGGTAATGAATCTTACTTGAAAATACCTGGCTGTGGACAGGTAGTCTTCACACTGTGACAAGTCCCAGTTCTCCTCAGATGGACATATGCTTCCCATTTTCCTGCCATATTACTCTTAATTCAAGAGGTACAGGTCTTGTCAGGCACTGAGATGTGGTACACAGAGTTAGCAGGTAACTGCACTAGTTCTAAATGGTGTCATTTTATCAAGTTTTTCAAAACCAAGTCCAAAGATAGCTTACAAGTAGCAGCCTGCTGCAGCAAGAACTGGGACCAAAAGGCTTAGCAGTAGATGGAAGCTGCTATAGTATTGCTAGGCACAATTTACAGCTATACTTTTAAAATTAAAGTAATACAAAGCACTAAACTGAAGAGCTCAATTAACATGCATGAGGCCAAACTTCCTGCTGATGTAATTTCTCCAACCTCAATGGAACTGGAACAAAAGTGAATCTGTCTCATTATCCCTTATTCTTCTGAAGACACACAGATGAGTGTGTCTGTGACACTGTTATCACAGCATGGAAGGAGCTCTGTAAATGACCGCTAATGCCATATGCTGGGGAAAAGATAAATGCTATTTCTTGCTTCCAAACTATGCACAGGGAGACTGTATCTCATCTCACATGAGCTAATATTCAGCATAACATCTTATAGTACACTGTCCTAACTGATGTATTCTGTCTAAATATGAAGCAAGCCATGTACACAGTCTTCTGAACAAGCATATCAAAGATTTTAAATACTCTTCTCAGGCAAGAGTAAGGAAACATAGGACAGAGTCCAAATCCCTCTGCAGAAGTGGCCAACCTTATTGCTAGCAACAGGTTTCTCTCTTTGAGTTCAGATTCAACCCTGGTATGTGGTGATCTCACACATAATTCTTTCTTTGCTTCTGATTTCCAAACTGCAGCCTATTTTGCCTCTCCAAGGGTTGGGATTTAGCACACTTTCATCTTGGTTTGCTGATATTTGCTAAGCTGCACACTGGGCTTTTGGAAAGGAGGTAACTTGCCCCATTAGCTCTTTTTATGCACAGGCTTCCAAGACTGTATTTATGTTCCCTACATCCACTCAGCCAATGAAGGGTCACAATTAGAAGAACCATTACCTATGGAACAGGACACTGGAAAATTTTGAAAGCATGTTGCTCTGTGCTTTTATCTTCAACCTTTTGTTTTTAACCTTGCAGTAGAGGGCTAACCTACAAACCAACACTGTACTTAGCTAGGCTTGATGTCCTTCTAGCACTTAGTCCTTTTCCTTTCCAGCAGTAGCAAACCAAGAGATTTCATTAGGCTCATCTTCATCTCGTCAAACATTCCCACTGAGGAACAGCAACTGATTAAGCACATGAAGATTAATGAAAACTATAAGAAGAAAGATACTGCAGTTGTTAAATTTAAAATAGCTCCTGTAGCACAATTATAAAATTATATATCAAACTTCATTACAGCCTCATTTGAAGGAATGGCAAGAATATTAACACCAAATCTTCATTTCTTAGCTAGTCTCTAGCAGTTTCAAGGCCAAATATCAGCAGTGTGATGCCTTCCTTTGTTTCTATGGAAAGTAAAACACAATTGCAATGCTGGACCAGGAATATGAAAGTGTGTCTTAAGACATCCCATGAGAAAACAGGCGCTGTTAGAAGATCACGGTGGGTCAGACTTCACAGGTAGGTCATGTTCTGCCATCTGCTAATAGTATCACAGAGTGTTATCAATTGAGACAGCATGCACAATTGCCTGATGAGATACTAGACAGCTGCACAGCTGCTTTAGAAGAAATAGCCAGGACACATCAATTCGGTAGCCTTACTGTAATTAAATGATAGATGACCACCTGGTGGGGAAGGCCACAGCTTCCTGGACCCATGCAGTATTACCTTCTGAATCAAAGCTGACACTAAGACAGGAACATCTCTCCTCAGATGGAACAAACCTTCAAGGAAGCATAGGCTCTTGAAATAAAAGCATAAATGTAAGCTCAGGAGAAATTGAGCTGCAAAGAAAAGCTTGTGTTTAAGGATTCTCAGGATGTCCTGAAATGGTTCTTCCTGTAGCTTTCTGATGGCTGAAGCAACATCCCCTCCTTGAAAAAAGTGGCTAGGAAAACTAAAGGAGATTTGCTTGTGATCAGATGTGCCACTGCTCAACAAGTAAGGGCACTTGCATAAATATCTTGCAGTTACTGGTGCTCTTCTGTCTTGGAAGTAAGTCTAGTGTATATTTCCAAGTGTGTAGATGAACAGATTTAAACCATTTTTGCCATGGCCAAAGTCCTACCCAAGTGTTGCACTTCATGAGTCATCCTCTCATCTGCCCATAGGGGGCAAGGGGTCCCAAGACTCTTGGTTAATATTCAAGGATCACCTGCTACAAGCTCAGGAGTGTTCCATCCCGACCAGAAGGAAGTGCAGCAGGAGGGCCAGGAGACCTCCTTGGATGGATAAGGAGCTGCTGAGAAAAATTCAAAGGAAAAAAGAGGCTTATAAAAGGTGGAATCAAGGACAGGTGGCCTGGGATGAATACAGGGATGTTGTCTGGGAAGATAGGGACCAGGATAGGAAAGCTAAGGCCCAGTTAGAATTAAACTTGGCTAGGGATGTGAAAAATAATAGGACCAATTCTATAGGTATTTAGTGGATTAAAATCAGAGTAGGGACAACATAGGCTCCCATCGGAAGCTTTCGGGAAAACTGGCTACACAGGATTTGGAGAAGGCTGAGGTTCTGAATGACTTCTTTGCCTCCATCTTCACTGGCAAAGGCTCTGACCGCACCATCCAAGTCTTGGAGGGCGGACGCAGGGACTGTGAAAATCTAGACCTTGGGCCCACTGTAGGAGAGGATCAAGTTCAAGACCATCTTAAGAACCTGAATGTGCACAAGTCCATGGGACCTGATGAAATCCATCCACGGGTCCTGAAGAAGCTGGCAAATGAAGTTGCAAAGCCACTGGCCATCATATTTGAAAAATCATGGCAGACAGGTGAAGTTCCTGATGACTGGAAAAAGGGAAATATAACCCCCATTTTCAAGAAGGGGAAAATGGATGACGCAGGGAATTACAGACCAGTCAGTCTCACCTCTGTGCTTGGCAAAATCTGGCACATGAAAAACAACAAGGTGCTTGGTGACAGCCAGCATGGCTTCACTAGGGGGAAATCCTGCCTGACCAATTTGGTGGCATTCTATGATGGGGCTACAGAGCTGATGGACAGTGGTAGAGCAGTTGATGTCATCTACCTGGACTTGTGCAAAGCGTTCGACACTGTCCCACACAACATCCTTTTCTCTAAATTGGAGAGACATCAATTTGATAGGTGGAGCACTCGATGGATAAAGAACTGGCTGGATCATCGCACTCATAGAGTTGTGCTCAATGGTTCAATGTCCGGCTGCAGACCAGTAACGAGTGGTGTCCTTCAGGAATCAGTGTTGGAACTGGTCTTGTTCCACATCTTTGTCGCTGACATGGACAACGGGATTGAGTGTGTCCTCAGCGAGTTTGCTGATGACACCAAGCCGTGTAGTTCCGTTGATACGCTGGAGGGAAGGAATGCCATCCAGAGGGACCTTGACACGCTTGTGGGGTGGGCTGATGCCAACCTCATGAAGTTTAACCATGCCAAGTGCAAGGTCCTACACCTGGGTCGGAGCAATTCCAGGCTCAGCTGCAGGTTGGGCAAAAAGGAAATTCATGGTAGTCCTGTGGAGAAGGACTTGGGGGTGTTGGTCAATGAGAAAATGAACATGAGCCAGCTTCAGTGTGCACTCACAGCCCAGAAAGCCAACCGCATCCTGGGCTGCATCAAAAGGAACATGACCAGCAGGTCAAAGGAGGTGATCCTGCCCCTCTACTCTGCTCTCGTGAGACCTCACTTGGAGTATTGTGTGCAGTTCTGGTGTCCTTAATATAAAAAGGACATGGAACAGTTGGAACAAGTCCGGAGGAGGCCACGAGGATATCAGGGGACTGAAGCACCTCCCATATGAAGACAGGCTGAGAGAGTTGGGGTTGTTCAGCCTGGAGAAGAGAAGGCTGCGTGGAGACCTCATAGCAGCCTTCCAGTATCTGAAGGGGGCCTATAGGGATGCTGGGGAGGGACTATTCATTAGGGACTGTAGTGACAGGACAAGGGGTAATGGATTCAAACTAAAACAGGATTGTTTATATTGGATCTAAGGAAGGAATTCTTTACTGTTAGGGTGGTGAGGCACTGGAATGCGTTGTCCAGAGAAGTTGTGAATGCTCCATCCCTGTCAGTGTTCAAGGCCAGGTTGGATGAAGTCTTGGGTGATATGGTTTAGTGTGAGGTGTTGTCGTGGTTTAAACCAAGTCCCCCAACTCCCGGAGAGTTAGGAAGGAGAATACAAAGAATGTAGCCCTCACGGATTGAGATAAGAACGGTTTAATTGCTAAGGCACAACACAAATCAACTGCCATTAATACTACAAATAATAATGATACAGCCAATAACAAGCGAAAAGAATACAACACCCCACCAGCCACCGACCCATAACTCACTCCACCCTGCCCGGCCGAGCACCGCGTGCTCCCTCCTCCATTTTCCTCCAGAGCTCCGCCCCTCCAGCTCTCTCTCTCCCAGTTACATCCTGGGCATCACATGCTATGGTATGGAATACCTCATTGGCTAGCCTGGGTCAGGTGTCCTGTCTCTCCTTCCTCTTGGCCTCCCCTCCTCCACCTGGCTGGAGCATGTGCTCAGAAAAGGCCCTGAACAAAAACACCCTCAACACATGCTTGCTATCAAACAACTGTTCCCAGCCCAGAAGTCAAAACACAGCACTGCACCAGCTACAAGAAGGAGAAACATGACTGCTACGGCTGAACCCATGACAGGTGTCCCTGCCCATGGCAGGGGGTTGGAACTAGATGATCTTAAGGTCCTTTCCAACCCTAACTATTCTATGATTCTATGATTCATGAGTCATCCTCTCATCTACTTCCTAATTGCCTTATGCTGCCTTTTTTTTTTCTGGAAAACTAAAGGCCAGCTTTGTTTAAATGTTCTGTTCAGTTTTAGCCTTCAGATTCTGAGTTCCTTGAAACCAAAAGAAGTTTGGCCTTGAATATTTTATCAGGCCTTGATTTTGCCACAGGATCGAAGATGCAGCTACAGATGCCACCACATTTTCCTAGAGCCTTTGCCAGCATGTGACTTACAGTGTGACTGACAACACAATAGTGAAAATTCATTACTATTCACTGTCCCCAGTGTACTAATATCCCAATGAATTAAGCTGAAATTACTTTTCTCCTACCTTTGGAATATGCTACAACCAACACATGAATGGCTTGTTTCCTTGCTTCATATCTTCACCCAAATATGTTCACATTAAAACCCCTATTTGCTCACCATTATGAAGGGGCAATGCCTGACCCTCATTCTTTTGGGAGGCAGCTGGCTGCCTTGCCATGTGTAATGAGACAGAAGCACCGCAGACACTCTTGTCATGGAATATTCAAGACTGCTGCTGAAATGTTTTTTGCAGCAAGCCCATAAACATGCTTGTGATGTTTCAGGCTAAATGGGTAAGAAAAAAGGATGTTTCCTGCATGAGCTGAAAATTAGAAGGGATAATTAAATCAGTATCAGTACTGAAACAACACAGTAATAGTTTGTCTCTCTCACTCAAATGCACAAAGTTCAGGCCAATCTGACCTGATTACTGGAGGCCAGGATGACAGAAGAAATGACCCAGGAGAAGAAATGACAAGAAATCACTCTCTGGGCACTTGCTGCCATCTGGCTCTGAACAATGGGAAAAGCTGAATTTAGGCTCATTGGGATGTTTGTGTGGTGGGTTCACAGAAAATTTAACTTAAAGGAACTTTCTGGACAGTGTTATGTAGATCAGATAGATCCCTCCAGCCTTGGAATCCAGGAAATACTGTTTCTAGATTTAGGCTTTCTACCCAAAGTAATAAAAAGCTGCTGCTTACTGATGATATTGGTTGTACACAATCTGATAGTACTTTCTTAGGGAGGAGAAAAATTACCATTAGGGTACAGCAACAAATCTGCACTCACACAGACTGTGTTTTATCTTTATTATATCTCAGCAGTTAAATATTGACCATGAAGTTGAGCAAGGGCACAAATGCTTTATCTAAATTACCTTGTGGTTTGAAGAGGTTGCTGAAGATACAGTATCCTACAAGTCTTACATTAAATCAGTGCATATGCACACTCATCTGCTCTGAAACTATCAGCAAAACTTCCAAGACAGAGTGCAGTCTTACGGCCCAGAACTTGTGTACTGTGTCACTGGTTTAATGAAATCTCTGAGGAGGTTTCGTCTACCCTTAAAGTGGATGTTGTGACCAGCCCTCAGCAGTACCATCCATCCACAGAATGCTGAATGTCAACAGAGAGCCTGTCCCCAGCCAACCTACTGTTGAGCAGCACAGCTAGTGTTTGAGATGGGGACGTGGCCAACACTGCATCGCACAAGAGGGTGAGAAGCACACAGGGAGAAGACAACTGCAAGCATCTCCCATATAATCCATACAGTCAGGACCGAATCTGATTTGCAGATGTGAGATATAAAAAGAAGGAGAGAGAAAGAGCAGGTCTTTCAATAGGTGTGCTGAGCTTTGCTGGGAGACCAGACCTCTCCAGCACCATCCCTGGAGGAGATGCCCACCAGGTTGAACCGGCAGCTGCTCTGTTCCAGCCCTGCACCTCCCATGCAACTGATGGAGTGAAGCAGAGCACTCCAGTTACCATGCCATCTCTGACAGCAGCCCTCCAAGCCTTCCACTAATGAATTGGGAGTCTGATGTTTACATACTTAGTTTAAAAGTATAATGATTTAGGAGTCAGCAGGAGTACATCAAAGTAAGAGAGAAGCATTTCGCCTCAAGGCTTTCTTTAGAAATCACACATATTACTTCTAAATATGCCCACTAGCGTTTTAGTGTATCTTAGATCTTTCTGCTTGAAACATTTCAAAAGCACAGGAAGAGGAAAATGCAGGTCTTCCACATCTAGACTGTAGGAGGAAGGTTGGTGTCCCCAAGAAAATGGTCTAGAGCTAATGTACAGAATCACTTCATAGATCGGACTTTATAATAAGACACGCAATAAAGGCTCCTAAACCTCCATGCCTTTTGACTGATAAAGTAGGAGCATCCCTGGGCAGAATTAGGACAGCAGCAAACATGCTTTAAATTAAAGGGAAAGCAAGCTGAGCAAGATGTGACCCAAATAGCAAGTGGCAGAGTATAGGCAACGTTTCTTGTCCAAGCCTGAGGGAATTCACCAAGCACTGTTCAAACATGCACTGCAGCTCCAGCACTACACAGAGGACCCAGAACAAGAGACACAGACAATATCATAGTCACAGCTTTTTGCTCAATAGCTCTTACAGTAGCTGAGCCAGACAGACAAAACAGGGACCAAGCAGAAGCAGCTAAAATTGCAGTTATAGCTGATGTTGCTTAAATGTCTAATTGTCACCATTATATGGCTTCAACTTTTTATAAATAACTTTCCCATAATTATTTCAATGTTTTTGGCCTAATTCCAGTGAAGGCTTTAATGGGACTCGTTCTGACAAGATATAGGATATTGTCCCAATAGACTCCCATTTGGATATAGGCCACCTGCAATTACCAATAAGCAGAGCTGTGCAAGATGAAAAGCACAGGCAGTATAATTTCTACCTTGTATGTCAGGCTCTGTGGATTTATTACTCATCCAGCCTGTCCATCTGGGGAGCAAACAGCATGTACTCTGTGATAAGAAACTCTGGCCAACTGACCAGCTGTGAAAAAATAGATTATTCTTGTCATTTTTTTTTTCTCCTAGGTAAGTTGCTGAGAGTAAAACTAATTTCTTTGAAGGTTTGCAGTTTAAAGAAGATCCAAGGGATGCAGCTTACTTTTATTTAAAACCCACAACACTTTTCTTTGCTAAATCCAATTTTGAAGAGATCTCACCAATGGAACAGTTTGCCCTGTTACTAGGGACACTGGAAATGTGAATTTCTCGTTTTCCAAGTACTGTTAAAGCCACAATGGCTGTTAAAGGGAAAAAGTTCCTTATACAGGTACTACTGCACTCTATGAGAGAAAGCAGGCATTGTTAAAAAGGTATTTAGAAAACGATGGGGAAGAAATGTCCCATGTTCGTGCTGCACCCAGGCAAGTGGACAGACTGATCTTTGCTTGTTCAAGAGAGTTTTGTGCAAAATTCCATGGTGGTTCTGAAGTCTTAAGTCAGTGACCTAGAACTGCTCTTAAAAGGCAGATTGCAAGTGACAGACTAAATGGCATTATAATAGGAAAACTATACTTTTTGGCTTATAGTCAGTTGTAACTGCAGGTCTAACAGTAGCTCAGACTTAATAATTGCTAGCAGACTTACTGCTTGAGCTTAAGCAGCACAAGGGTTTGCTCTCACTGATAAGATTTTCCCTAGGAAACATCACACAAGGCTGCAAGAAATCCCTTTCCTGGGATAGTGAGAATCCAAGCAGCCCCAGACAGTGCTGTAGGTTTTAAAGGCATACAGAAGATTTCTGTCGTGTGCTTTTTTGACCTTGTATCCAATGAGAGAAGACAACTTCTATATGCATGTACTCAGCTGAAAGACACATTTAACATGTTGTTCCAACTACCAAGTGATTTTAGGAAGTTATTGGTGATGCGCATTTCAGCCCTACTGAGCAGTTGTCCTAAACTATACCAGCCACTTGTTTTGTATAGATTTAGGTCTATCAGTGCAAAAATCACTCTTTCAGGGACACTGGTTCTGTGCACGTAAATCATGTCATGCAGACTTGAGAGCAGCGAATATAAGTATGACTCCAAACTACATCATGAGAAGTAAAATGCTTTTATATCATCCTGAAATTCCCCACCACCTGCCACAGTTCTAAAATTAAAAAAGTAGCTCCTATTACTTCTTTTTAATACCTGAAAGCATAGAAAAATTGCAGAAAAAATATTCTGAAATAAGAGAAAATACAGTTCTTCTTCATGATTCCTCCATTATCTCTGCTTCAAATGGTATAAATATCCTTCTTCTACATGCATGTTGCACATTCTACACCAGGTAATGGAAAGAGATGGATCTCAGTAATTATGAGTACAGAGAAGCCACAACAGGAGAATCAGCGCTCGCTGTGTGTGATGCAGCAATTGCCGATAACCTGACCTGACTGGCAGAGGTCATACAGAAGGTATGACTCTGGTGCTGTTTGGTGCCTCTGACTTTAACCACTAAACTCCCCCAAATAACTGAGAGCCAGTCAGAACAGCATCTTCAATGTTAAAAGGAGAGAGAAAAACAGATGTGTTCTCCTGACTGAGAAAAATCTCTGATAACAGCTGAGTTGTCAAAAGGAGATGGTGGAAGGAACCTGCATTACAAACAACTGTACAGACTACTTACTCCTATGATGTCAAAGACAGAACATCTCAGGGGACAGCACTTATCCAGTATATGCAGTACTAAGACATTAAGATGTGCTTCAACAGAGAAACTCAAGAAATTGACCTGCTTCCCATTATCATATTCAAAATTACCTTTGATCTAAAGAAATGAGGAACATTCCAAAAAGCAAAATCTCTTATCTTGCCTTTAGCATTTGCATGTTTCAATTTATCATAAAGAAAAACAATCACAAGAAAATTCTTGGTGGCTTATGAGTACAGATGGAGTCAGATGAACCAGTTCACCTTGTAAGACTCACCCAGTCTTTACCCAAAGCCTTATTTGCTGTTTTCACAAAATGCATGTTTCTAAGAGGTATTTTTTTATATGTTCGGTACAGTAAAAACCTCTGCTTCAAAATGCACCTACACCAGCCATCCTCCAACCAGTCTTATGCTGAATTACATTCAAAAGTACCTATCGATGAAGCATTATCCTCAACTTTAGAAACTCGGTAGTACAGTTAGTTTTTCTCTTCAGAAAATGCTGTCTTCAGGTCAATACAATTCAAATGCATGCTTTTGTTAGGGACATATTAACAAGTAGCTATTCCAATAGAAGTTTGTCCAAATCAGGGTTGTGGCAATTAAAAACACTAAGACCATGTATGCCAATAAAGTATGTTTTTTTGTATCATGAATCACCAAAATTCATATCACTAGTCATCTAATTATTTAGATATATATGCCACAATATACACACAGATGGATAAACATTTGAAAAATATATATGCATATATGAAACGTTTTTATTTTCTACCTAATATTTCAAGGGTGTTCTAATAAATTATTCATTATAATTAGAGGACAGACTATTTGCAGTCATGATACAGGCAGCTGTGGTGAACATTATGAAATACTGACTCAATATACATTTGTTTTCTTTTGACTGCCCTGAAATCTGTGTAGTGGTGATTAGCTCCACTACAAAGATGGGCTGACACTGGATCAGGAGCCACTTCAGCCTAAAAAATTAGTCTTTACTAAGCCTGTGCACAGGAGTAGCTTCCACATAATGAAGGCAACACGATTCAGCTGTGCAAGGCTGTGTTTTAAGTAAAATGGACAGAAGGCAATGTGCCCAAAACCCACAGTGTTCTGCTGCTACATGAAACAGGAGATATTTAGCCAAATATTCTGCTGGCATGTGTCCATTGACTTGGAGTCAGTCATAGCACTACAGAATCTGCTAACAATTAACAATATTCATACACACAGAAATAAACTGACACGGATACTAGTGCACACACACACAAGCTTATTCCTCACACAGCTTCCAGATTAGTCGTCTTGTGGGTACAAAAAGATACATGCTCATATTTTATACAGTACATCTAAAGCCTGAGCTACAGTGAGATTCCTGCATGCAAACGTATGGGCACATTTCCTCTGAGTGGAGAGGTATGTCAGGAGAATATGAATTCACAGCCAGATCTGCAGCAGCCACCCCCAAGATAACTCCCTGAGGCAGTTCCAGGGCCAGCTGTTCTGAGTTCACAAAGAATTCAGGCAATAAACTAGAGCCAAGCCCAGATGCTGCTACTGGGAACTTTCCAAAGCTTCACATCTGGATCCCACTTCTGCCAAATGCCCTCTCTGCCTATGAGGTGATAAATTCTGCCTCTCAGAGGACAAGTAGCAAGAGAGTACAGCAGGGAAAGGGAGCAAGAACATCACCAAGTCGATAAGACAGACAGTTAACACTTGGTTGGAACTTAGAGCGTTTTCTCAGTATTGTCCTCTTCCACATTCCTATACCAGCATTCCAAAGAAGGCCCAAAGTACTGCTTTTTCATAGCTTTCAACTAGTGGGACACTAGATATCCAGAAGAACTAAAGCAACAAAGTCTGTGCCAAGTGCGCAAGAGCAAGGCAAATGGTTTGTGATTGCTTTGGTATCCCCCCCCCAACAAAAGAAGGCTCAGGTACATCTGAAGAGCATAAGGAGATAAAAACTGAGCCCCAACATTGAAGCACCAATATATGAGGCTGCCAAGGGGCAGGACTGACTGTCCTTGAGAAGGGCTGTAGGTTTTAGAAATACAGGTTTTAAAAGATAGGCTTTACAGGAGAAAGCATTAGTACTGCCAGAGTATAAATGTATTCTGATATGCTCTTGGATAGCAGGAAAGAACAGCACACAGGAACAAAATGTTCATCTACCAGTGGAGCAACACATCAGATTTCTGCAACTGAGGTCAATATCACAGCAGCACAAGAGGAAGAATTCAGCCAATGAGAAGTCACAGAGGACATTCTGTATCTGAAACTGTACAGCAAGGAGAGTTTAAAAACTAATAGCATGAGAAGTGTTTTACATGTTTTAGGGTTTCTATTGCACCCCTTTTTGGCACTTTTGTTCTCAAAACTGGCAGTAGCTCAAATCCCTCTGAATTTTACAGAATTGTCAGATTCCCCCTTATACTGAATTGCAGAAAACTCAGCTTGGGGTGGGATCCTCAGTGAAAAGAGCTTCTCTTGGAAAATAAAAATCCATAGCGTTGTATAGCTCCAAGCCTTTGTAGTATCTCTGTTGTTATACAACAGTGGTTTGTACACCACCCAAGAAAACTGCAATTATTTTTCAACAGGGCTAAGCATTTGAGGAAAGTTTACATGGCACCCACACTTAAAAAGGAATTAAGGGCCAAACTAGAAAACTACAGAGCTGTAGCACAGGCAAAGAGCCTAAACTCAGTGATAGGCAAAGAACAGAGGGCTATTCAGACAGGCTACACAGCGAGTGGTCCGAGAGGATTTCTGAAGGGGAGGTCATGCTCAGCAGAGCTTTTGTGAGCACAACAATGAAAAGCTGTCAGGACTGAAGCTAGAAATACAGGGTACTTGACTCCATGAATGCTTTTTATACAGTTTTATATAACACTACTATATAAAGATGAATAGCTATGGCAATGATGGCACAATTCATAGACAGGAAAATGAGCTCAGTTCTGCATCTAAGGTCAGTGATTAGAAATAGATAGGTTTGGAAAGGATAGAGATAGAAACTACTTGTGTTGAGACTGGGCTTTGTGCAGGGCCCAATTAATATATAGAGCACAATAGCACTGTTCAGGCGGCAAGTTTACTTCTGCCTATACGTTCACAGTTGTGTGAAACATTTATCAGTCCTGGAAAAACACCATCAAAACAGCTATATATTTAAAAATCAAGAGTACCTGGCAAGCCAGGGACTTAGACACAATGATATTTAAACATTAAATATCACAAAGACTAGTTCTTTGAGGCTAATCAAGTTAATAACCCTTTACATGGTACATGTAAACAGAATAAATCTCATCCTCTGCTCTAAAGCCTTACAACTGTGAGACAAATAGAAAATACATGATACAGCATGATTGACATTCCAAAAACATAAAATCCCAACAGCAAATATGCTAAGGATACCACAGTGAAAGTGGTCCAGAGAACAGGGCAAACAGAAACTGAAGACGAAACAAGGGTCTGGCAGTTGGAAGTTATGAGATTGGTTGAAGTTGAGATCAAAGCATAACTGCATGTGAGCAAGCCAAGGAAACCTCCTCAAATGGCTCCTGCAGAAAGGGTAGAAAAGGTTCTAAAGACAGGAGCTAGAACAGCAAAAGGAAACATAGATGCAGGTAGATACAGATAGGTATCCACATGCAGACGTGTATGAGGACATGTATAAACAGATACAAGGGATAACTTTCCTGGAGGCTGAAGCAGAGCTGTGAGCTCACAGAGGCCGTGGGGTAAGACTGTGAAGAACAGTTTTCTCCATGCAGTCCTTTAGCTGACTCCTACAAAGCTGTTCTGTGCAAGAACATGCCAAAGACTGTGGCCTGTCCATAGCTCCCACCCTCCCACCAGCTCTCTCCATTTCCCCATAGATATACTAATTGTCTTTTTTGTCAGCAAACATCCGATCTAGTGGAAAAACAGACAACAACTTGTCCAGCAGGCACCATAGAGGAAACACAAATGCAACGTGTCTCAGGTCAAACCCTGATTGTTTTCACCAAAAAAAGTATCAAATTTCATTCTTTAACAATGGTCCATAAAATAATCCACGACACAGAATAAAATATGTTAATTTTAGTAAAACTGAAACTGCAACGTGAAGAATCTTATCTCTTTGGGATCAGTTCTGGATTCTCCCCCAAAAGAGGGTTTAGGAGTTTTGTTCACTCACTGGAAATCTATTTGGCTTGGGGTTTTTTAAACTGGTTGTAATGACCCAAGGAGGGTGGATGTAGAGGAACTGATGCCACATCCAGTAGCACCAATCATGTCTGTATTCTGAATTACCTATTGGCAGCACCCTGCAGTGCTACTTACCTTTGTCTGGTATTCATTAAGACTGCAAGGCACAGAGCACAGCACCAGCTTCAATTCTGTCATGGAGAGTTTACTTTAAATGCAGTGGACATCTGTGCACTTACACAGCTTGACCTTTCATAGAAAACTGCCACTTCAGCTTTACAATACAGTGATCTAGGAAAGCAAGAGCAGAACTGGACTTTCAGCACAAGTATGGCTTTTACTGTTGCTTTTTATTATTTAATACAGCTAGATTCCCTCAAGCCTTTTTGGTTTGGGGACAATTAAATGTGATTTTTGCTCTGGACAGGTGCTCGAGTGACCTGTGCTATTTTCCAGTGTTGAAAGGTAGAGATGTATGCACATTAGTAAAAAACAAAGCAAGTCAAAATCCTTTGCAAGAAAGCAACACGATGCCAAAACCCAGAGCTGCTTCTTGCTATGGCTGGGATGCATTTCTGCAGAGGACTGAGCACTTTAACGCAAGAGCAACACTGCACTTCTGTGTATCAGACATTGTAAGATTAATGCCTTCAGATGCGAGACTACTGCACACCAGAGAGAACTGACTGACAGGAGCTTTAACTAATGTTTGTAACATGATGGGTTTAGAATCAGTGTTCTCATAACTTTTTAACCAAGGGCTCCTATAAAGCAGTAGGCACCACCACATGTCACTTTAAAAAGCCTCTAAAACCTAAATTCAAAATCAAGCTCTTTGCGCACACAGGTGTACATCTGTGTCCTTATGCACATACATGTACACCCAATGAAATGTCTTTTAAGACAAGTGCTTATCACTACTGGTAGAGAACTGCATAAGTTGAGAATTGTTGCTTTTCACTGGAAAATAGCAGTACTGTGGAATTAAGGGATTTCCAATTTTTTGTGATATTTGTGGCCCTAAATGTACTCCTCTGAGAACTGCAGTTTATTCATGGCATTTCTATAAGGGCACATTAGTTGGGACAAAATCCTACCTTGTTGCCAACCAGTAGTCACAATGATTTACAGCAAACTCAAATATGGATTACAAGTGGGAAGCCCAAATTCCAGCTTTGATTTGTCCCTTACTGTAAAAGGGAAATGGATCCATTCTGGGGTTAGAGGTGAAAGAAGCAATGTGTCTGTGGACTAAGGCTTGATTTTAAGCAAAAGCAACATGAAGAACAGAATTAGCATTCTGAAGCCTGTGGTGAACTCTACTGAGCCGAAGACTACTCATTTATCCATTCCTGGCTTGCAAAACTGAAGAAAGACATGTGCCCAGCTTCAGCAAGACTGAAAATCAAAACTATTTCTACTTTTCCTCATCACTAATGCAGATTAATTCATTAGGAACTAAGCAGAGACCATCAATCTGGCTTCCAGGTAATCAGTAATAAAGTCCTACAGGTTCAGACTGACCCATCTCTATTTTCACTGGAAAACAATTAGTGAGTTGGGTGTTATTAGAGTATATTGGACCAATTCTGATAGAAATTTAACAAATACAATTAAACTGATTTAATTAACACCTGCATATTAAAAGACATAGAGAACAGACCCGGCCATAAATCTACAAGGAATGTGATCCCAATCTGAACCTTTCCTTCAAGCTGCTCTCCTGACTCCAGTCGCTGTCACATTATTTTGCTCATGACCAGGGCAGCCTGGGAGGCTTTACAGAGGTCTGACCATGAGGAACCACCCCTTTGCTGTGTCCTAGTAATTTCAAGGAGCAGAGAAGTAACATGGAAACACAGCCAGTCAGATCAGTCTCAGCTGACAGCACACAACCTTGGCAGTTTGGTCTATTGATCACTGCCCAGGATCTGTGGGGTAAAGTCAATGAAGAAAGTGGGTTTTGAGTCTTTATGGATTCATAATAGAAACAAGCAGATACAACAAAATTCTGTTGTCCTATTTTGCATCCAAAGTTACAGGAACCTGAACCCTGTAAGAGCTGCAGACCCCAAGAAAAGCCATACAAAGATTCTAATAAAAATTAAAGCAGAAAGCAGAGTTCTCAAGCCACCAAACTGCATCCTTTCTCATGTGACACAGCTTCAGTTCCATACATTTAGGGTGTCATCTCCCCATCTTTGTGGATATTTTGCAAGTAGATTGTGTTTTGACAAGATAATTTGATTTCATTGTGGAGTTACTCTCTCATTCACATCCAGTTGTCTTCTTTTTCTAGTTGAACATTAATAATAAGGCAGGGTTATAAAAAAGGAATGTTCATTTGACAGCAACGTATTCATTCCTTTTCCACCCAAAACACTGACACAGCTCAAGCAGCTACCTCATATCTCCAGGTTCCAGCAGACTACTGGACAGAATGATAACCAGCCTGGAAATTATTTATATGCCTGTGAAAACAGGATATTTCTGTTCTGTGCTAAAGAATCTCTGCATTATCATCCTGTTTCTCTCTAAGACTCCTACTGCTGCTTTTATGTTTCACTTAGGGTGGGAATTAAAAATTAACACATTTCTGTTCATCTTTTTTCTCTATAGCCACAGTTCAGAAGTGCCAATAGAGCAGATAATGTGTTTGACCTTGGGGGAGTGGTGGGAGCCTCAGGGCACCATGCTCTCATGCTGTCTTCCTTTCTTTGGGACCCTGCAAGTGACGGACAGAGGATTATAAGGAGATTAAAAGATCCCTTTTAAGCTGCTGTTGAAATTAACTGATCAGACTCTGTCATCTGTAGGGTCCTGCACTTCCTTTTCTTGTACTCTCCCTGCTGTGGGAATGAAACTCAGCAAAGAGAACAAAAGTGCCACTCAATTCAACTAAAAGGAGTTCTCTGAAATGGCAGGCTGTTAACATACATACTAAAGATCACCTCCCATTGTGCTTGTCAAGCAGTTTGCCAATCACTTAAGCTAACATTATCTTTTTGCTTTAACTTAAAAGTCAGTGAATTGCCGTGACAAGTCTGGAAAAAAAATATTTAACTGCTTCATCTGGAGGAAGATAATTGATGACGTGTTCAACTTGGGTCCATAAAAGCCAAGTGCCAATTCCTGTCCACCTCAAGTCAGCAAGGAATGGACACTTGGAAAAAGAGTTCTGTAGAATTCAGACCAAATGCAGCTACAAAAGAACAGCTCAGGAAGTCCTCAGAACCTTGTATCAGAGGTACTCTCATCAGTGAGCAATACCTGCAGTGTTAACTGCAGTAGAAAACAGAAGTAAGGACAACATTCCCAAATAACTCATTTTGATGGGTAGGACAAAACACCCAAACTTATGATGCCTCCACTGCAGAAAGTAGAGAGAAAGACAACTTCTACAATGAAAAAGCAAGCAGCAGATAAACACCACAAATCAAGACTATCAATATTCTGTGGGAGGACTCTCATCATTAGGTAAAACTCCTAAAACAACGGAGACCTGATCTTGAAATAGCGTATGCAGGCAAGACTCTACACATCAGCCATAACAGTTAAGTGATGGCATTGGAGGTCTTTTGTTTAAGCCAAGCAGTGGTTTGAAGAGATGCTTATGATGGAGAAGAAGTTTCAAGGTGAAACAGTAAGTGTTATCTTCTGCAGGAATGGGGCAGGGAGGAGAGGGAACAACAGAAAAGACAGCTAATGAGGTAGATATCCTTGTGGAAAAAGAAGTTATTGATACAATTTATGTTTTTTAAATCTGAAGATCACCATTAGAAACACATGCTTCCCATGCAAAGGTGCAATCCAGCATAAATTTGATGAAGACTATGGTCAGATCAATACTCATTTAGATAGCAAAAAGGTGTCATGGCCTAGAAAGCTCTAAAACTACAACTGCTGTCAATAAAGGAATGTCCATTTGCCAACTCTTAGATTACATTCTCTAGTACCTGATAGCAAAACTGTTCAGAAATGCAATCTGTTAGGGAACTTCTGGTCTATATTATACTTGGCAGATGGGCTACTATGCTTGAACATGTGCATGCACATTGTTTGTGCAAAAGCCTTCCTGGCTGAAGGGATTTCAGGATACAAAGTTCTTTCTCTTTTCCTTCTTCATACATGCATACAATACACTACTTGGAAACACACAAGCACCATACCTTTGAAAGTGCTGGAACTCCTCTGTAGCCAAGGCAGACATTCTCTACTCTAAACTCCTTGCTCTTCCTTTAAATCCTCTCTTCTCCCTTTCATCAAGATCATTACTTGCATCTGTATTTGCAGGGCTATCCAAGACAGGTGTCACATAGCTTTGCCCAGCTCGTTTTATTAACTGCCTCCAAAGCATGCCTCTGGCTAGGGGGCATGCCACCTTTTACTACAGTCCCTGCCAGTCAGTAGCAGTTTGTGTGTCACATGTACATACACAGCCCTAGCTAAGAACAGCAAGAATCCATGCTACCGTGCCCATCTCATTCAATTAATTGCTTCAATGGCAAGCCCCTGGCCAGCACAAATTTGGGTAACTCCAGTGTTAAATGACCCATGCAAGCATTTTCCACCTATATACTAAATCCATTTACTAAATCCATTTACTGGATTTACCACTCACCCATTTTCTGTCACTATACACCCCAGCCCTTGCCACTCATTTGAAGGTTAAATATCACTTCTACAAGCTTAGCTCCAGCTGCTGATTTCAGACGCTGCCTGTGTTCTGCAGCTAGACCATGCTAGGTGAGATACTGTTCTTCCCAGCTCTGAATACATTTTATTAGGTGGAAAGTATCATCATTAAGAAGCCAGATGGTATAAAATGTGCATTATGTCAAATTTATATTTTTGTAAATTTACTTACATCCCTTGTTTCACAACCCTCAGACAGCTGCAGCTTACACCAGGGATGCAATGACCAAGAACTTATCCTTGCACACCCTAAACAAAATACAAGACCAATGCCCATATAATGTGAATTAAGAACAGGCATGTCATAGGGAGAGAACATACTGCTGCAAGTTCATAGATATAGAAAATACTGACAGATATCTCTTCAGCAGAGCCCAAACTTCACAAAAATCAGTGGAGATCTGCAGCTGACATTAACTACATCAGGAATCCATCTTAGTCTGGCTTAACTGGTCTCGTACAGTCTTAACTGATTTTACCAAGTGAGAATGGCAACTCGTACACATCATTTCTAATTTCCTCATAATAATGATTAATCACTAAACTCTCCCTCCCTCAAAAGTTACCCAGTAATGAAAAAATGTCATGAAAACAGGATTAAAGTGTGTCTGATAAACAATTCAGCCTGAATTCCAGTGATCTGAATTCATAAAGCATCAATTCAATCTCTACATTAGAGTCAGTCAAAGCCATCTGAAGATTCATGTCATTAATTTATGGGGCAGGAAGTCACATTTCAGAAAAGAATCAGTACTGGGAATATGCTGCTGGTCTGGCATGGGTGAGTTGGTGCTGTAATACAAACAGGCAGCTGCTGAGCAAGAACTCTCCATCCTAACAGTCACGAAAGCACACGTGCTATCCTCCAAGTCAGGTACAAGATACACGACAAGCAGTTATCCTCCAGGTTCACAAAACTGCACAAAAGCTCAAATAAACCCTGACTACTCTTCATTTAAGAGTCACCCACACAGCCATGTGCACACAGCAGATTTATGCACCAGTTAAGCAACTGCTGTTCATTCTGGATGCAGGGTTCAGACCAACTACTGCCATATAGCTACATGCATTGGGAATGATACTATGATTTCTCTGGTTATCAGCCACATTTATGGAGCCGTAGTTATTGATCTAGCAAAGGTTACTGACACAGTTGACCACACATTTTTGTTACAACAATTTAAGTGTGACAGAGATTTTATTTTAGCTTGGTTTAGCAGCAATATAATTGGTCACTGGGTATTATGGGAAAGCTGGCATTGCAAAAGCTCTGCTGTATCTTACGAAGAAAGGACATTCTATCCCCCCAGACTGTTGGTCTAGCATCTTTTCTGAGTGCAGCACATTCACTTGCCACAACCTCCATGATTCACCCGAAGAGTTTGCAATAGACACTGTCATTGATATTCTTTGATGGAAGCTGTCCAGAGCTTCCAGCCTGGGCAGACAAAGACAACAATTTTAAACACTGTCTCTGATTCTGAGCTACCTCAGGACCCTTAGGCCCCCTGCCTGATCTTCCAGGCTTTCCCTAAATGCCACAAGATTGCCCAGTGTTTAGTATTGCTGTCTCTCTAACCCTCATCCTAGCAGATATCTAATTCTCAGGCTTGCAGAGGGATGTGCAAAATCCCCTACAAACTTCAGTAAGCGTCCTTCCTTCAGGTGACAGCAGGCAATGTCAGTATGTACGTTGTTCTACAACAAGTACCCATGCAAAGTGAAAGAGTTGATTCTGCCAAAAAAGGGACATTCTGCTTTATTTACTGTGCTTCTCATCTACCTACAGTAATACACAAGAGAATCTCAGTTACAGAAAATCTGTGTAGTGTAACATGAGTTCCCAGGTAATACAGCAGTTCTGGTCTTGGAAGGCTTGCAAGCTGCATGCAGAGGGGAGAAGCCATGGCAGGAGCAGTACAGCTCCAGCATCCATCATAAAACACCAGAGGTCTGACTAAAGAACATGGCTTGGACTGACTACTCAGGCTGGAAATGGAAAGGAAGAAAAGGAGCAAATCTGTGAGTGGTTCTGGGCATCTCTTTATCCACAAGGCAAAGCGAGAACAGCACTTTATTTTCCTCAGTACTTAGCTCAACATTTGAAAAATTAATCAGCTCTTTCATTTCAGGGTCTTACCTGATCATGTACCAGAGCTAACGAGGAATTTATTCTGCTCCCAATAGAGCAGATATACTTGAGCTCTCAAGATTCCTCTACCTGCAGCCCTGAAGTGTGAGAGATCAGCTGTAATACATAGGATGTGCTGAAGAGAGTTTTGTTCCTTAGGCACCCAAGTGTTTCTGGGTGCTGCAGGCAGAGGTGAGAGGCACATACCTCATTCTCTGCCTGTGACACACATCTGCTTTTTCCAAACACTAAACACTTCAGTCTAACTTAAATCACTGGCCTGCAAGCACAAACACATCAGTGAAAGGTAATTCTCTGTTAGCAGAGAATATACTTAGTATTTAAGATGATACAGTGCCTTCATATAATCTTTAACCCTATGATGACAGTATCCTGACAAGTATGCATAGCAGATTAAAGTGGAGGCTCAGCAAGAAATAGCATGGCATCACTAAACTGAGTGGTTAACTCATTATTTCCTGTGGGGTACAAACTAAGTTGGACTTCTGAGTGCTGAGACTGTGGCTCTGATTTGCTGCCCTCAAAATTCCTTAGCAGAAGTGATGAATTGTCCACAAAGCCCCTCACTGGAGGAAGGCAGAAAATGTTCCTCCACAAAGCCATGAATGTAGGCAGGTGACCTCTCTTATCCCAACAGATGCTAGAATCCATAGCACAGTTCCTTGATGAAACTTCTGACACATGGTTTTTTAAGGTGGCACAACACTAACACATGTGGCCAAACCCTCTTTTAAGCTTGTGTTTTCTCCTCAGGAGAATAGCTGCTTAAATGATTCTATACCCTTAGAGAAAGTCACTGCACTTTGCCCTGTATGTTTTGTTCCTATTCCAGTTCATCCAGGATGATATTTCCATACTTTATGTGAAACACTGAGGCTGATCTCCCTTTTACACTCTGATTATAGATACCGGAATGCATTCCCTGTATACTTAGAGACAAAATGGCTTAGGACTCATTCCAAAGTATATGTACTTACTGAAATGGGATCCAAAAATGGATAGAACTTGAGATCACACATTTATATTAATTTCAGTGCTCTCAAGATTAGAATTTTTAAAGTAAATCGTTCATTTACTTGGATCTGTTTCACATTAGAGAGGGTGGTTATACTCAGATTTTAAATCAATTTTGGAGTCTTTCTCTACTGAGGATTAAGCTTGGTGATTAAAGGGACTTCATGTAATTTCAAAGAAATTTTGCTTCCTGTTTCATTTACTATTTTATCAATTCAGTAGGAGAATTTTGCAGAGCCTCCGAGCTCAGCTCTTGAGGTCTAACACAACCATTTCTTGGGAGGCTGTTCTTTCCCCCCTTTTACACTGATAGAGGACTTTAGCAATGCTCTCTCTCCCCTTTGGCACTAACCTGCTGGAAGAAGCTCAACCTCCTCCTACCACCCCACTGCTCTCACTAAACATATTTTGAAGAAAAGATCAGAAAGGTGAATGACCAGCACATCCCCATGGCTACTGTGGGTTATGCTCAGAGCTGCCAAAGAGAACAAATACAAATCACTGTCTATGCACAAAAGCCAAGAATAACTCACAGGCAGCACTGCTGGTGCCTTTAGAAAGCTTTTCACACAATAATGAAAATCCTGGATACCTCTAGAAAACATAAGAAAACAACAAACCAACTGTAAATTCCAGCTGCAAGCTACAGTGACTGTTATCAAAGTCTGTGTTACAGCCCCAGAAACACCAGCCTAAAAATCACATAAGAAAGGGCAGGGAAAAGGCATCAGGGTCATCAAAAGCATTTTCTACCCCAAGGCAGCAACAACATGTCTAGCCATTCCTCTGAAGTCTTTGTCTTGCCAGTTCAATAACTCTGTCCCCCTCACTCTGGGTCTGCACAGCCTAAAAGGACCAGTCCCTGCACCACAGCAGTTCATAGCTGAAAACAAGAACACCACAAGGCGGAATTTGTTCCTCCCTTCCTAACGGTGGGCAAGAGGGGTCTGCTCAAGTAGCCCCAAATACTTGACATAAGTAACTGTTCCAGCACTAGGGACAAAACTGTTCTTCTTCCAGTTAGATGAGAACCCAGAATGTAGCCCTGTGCACCAGACCTAGGCACTTTGTGTGCATTTAACGGCCTCCAACTTCAGCAGCATTCCCACAGCAGCCTGCCTGGGATCTAGGCTTAGTTCATAGGACACTGTCCCTTCAAGCACTTTACCAAAGCACAGTTTATAAATACAGAGCAGAGACTGGTAAAGGGAAATATAAGGAAATCTGGGAAGTCCCAGGGAGCAATTACGTAAGACTGGTCCAGAGAACAAAAGCTACAAAGAAGGCTTTTCCCCTAGCCAGAAGAGGAGAACTGAAAATAGTTTGGCCTTATATGCAGAGGGTTGAGCCAACAGCCTTTAAAAACAAGAACATACATTTCTTCTAACCCTACACCTATGAGCTCTGTGATACATGGCCAGCAACTTCCCTAACCAAGGCCCTTCCCTTCTCCATCTCTTGGCTTTAACAAGAATTCTTCCAGGAAGGAAGTCTCCCAGTACACATCCCCTGTACTCCATCCCAGTGTCATGGGCTCAGCTGGGACCTCTGCTCCCTGTTCTCATGCAATGAATCCAAACAAAACCAAGATGAGCAGCAATTGCTTTTCACAGAATAGAGGCATTTTCTCTACACTGTGATAATAGTAATTTTCCACTTATTTTCTTGGCAATTTGCATAAAGATTAGATTTTGTTAATTATAAAATAAATATTCACAAACACCCAGCATTTTGTTTCATTTTCCCCTCAAAAAAAAAATCCTTTCAATGAAAAGTGATGGATTTGCAGATAAAAAAGAGTAAAGATCAGTGCTCATCTCTCTTTCCAGGTTGGGATTTTGTTACTATCTCAGCACGGGCCTCAGCCTTCAGTTGGTTCTCCCCCAGGCTTCACCCCAGGTCTTCTCAGCACTTGTTTCTCCTGCCAAGGGAACTAATCCCTCCATTCCTCATCCTCACTCACAGCAAATAGGCAGAAGCTGCTAAGGATTAACCACAGGTGAGTGGTACTCTGCAGCTCAACAGGCAGGTTCTGGGAATCTCCATAATGGGAAGGTGCAGGCTAAGTTGTTATCTCCCCTTCCTCTCAGTTCTGGTTTGCCCAAGCCCTGGCATTCTTATAGTCATCATGTTTTGCATACCATTAGAGGACCCTTCCTTGTCTCTTACAGAATACTCTGCCTTATTGTCCCAGGGAACTACTGGGCAAGAAATCAAACAGGTCTCTCACAGAGCACTAAAATCCCCTCCACATCCTCAATAAACCCTTAGACAATTCTCCTGAGAATTAAATCTAGAGGATGCCATGCTATTCTACTACTTGTTCCTACTCTCCAATTCTCACTCAGGCTGAAAGAAAAGGGTATAGAAACTGTGTTGCTGTATTCTTTAGGTAAGTAATGACTCATATATTGGTATCAGCCATTTGATTAACATGGTTACTGCTCAGTTCAGACTTCAGAAGTCCTTTAGAGAGGTGTGTAGGTTAAAGGTTTGTTTGAGGAACCCATTGGTCAGGATTTAGAAAATAGTTTAACATGCTAATGTGACCATTAAATGCACAGAAGCTTATGGCTTCATTGCAGTTGTGAATGCAGATCTGCTAGAGACCATCTTTATTATAACAAAGATATGAAAACGCTTTGTGTTTATATAGGTTTTGAGCTAAGCCCAAGCTGAAGCCAACAGTATCTTTTTCATGGTACAGGGTTCTTAAGATGCCTCTGAAGCTTTTATCAGATATTTCAGCACAGAGGTAGTGAGCACAGGTGCCAAAATACAGGAGTGCATCCATTTTCAACTGTACTCCTTGATGGAAGCAAACAGGTTCTCTGTTCTGTGCCACTGCTGCCATCCAGAGCCAGTACGAATGGCTGTTTTTTGGAAGCCTGACTCCAGCAGTAGGATATCTGCTAGAATTTCATGCTGCAGCATTGCTGGAATTATTTGCTGCATTTGCAATGGCACCTTTTCCCCTTTAAAAACCTGACCATTAGAGCACATCCTCTGTGAAAGCAGCTCAGAGAACGCTGGCACTTTGAATGTTACGCTGGAGAATGGGAAATTTGTATCTTTTGATGGAAAAAGTCACCGGCTCTACTTTGCTGTCACTTTTTGTTAAGTATGTGTCCAGCTTCATTTACGTGCCTGTTAACATCCTTTTCTCCTTGCTTGAAACAGAGGCCAATACCACTGAGCTCTCACTGGAAATGGAAACACATATCTATATTTATACACTCACAGCCCTAATGTCAGTGCCAGGGCACAGCCATAAGAAAAATACCCATGCATTTTAGCTATGACAGACACTTAAGAACCAGTTTTTGACTTTGGTGTCAAAAACATGCAGATTCAGGTTTCTAAATAAACAAAGCAGTCTTTGCCATACACTGAGAGCTTTTTTGCTGTAGTTCTTCAGAGTGACGGAGATATGGAAAAGGGGATGTATGCATCCCACATTTAACTGCTGGATCTATTACCTGAGTCCTGTCCACTATGTTCTATTCTCTTCTGCTTTCCTAATTAAGACTGCTTCACAGCAAGCTCTTTGGCATAGTTTCCTGCCAACTAATGTCAGAAATGCAGAGTATATTAGTTTTACACTTTGGATTTAGTTCCTAAAGATGTCAGAGCTATACCTGTGATCAGAGCGGACACTGGTCTTGGTATTTGCAAAACTGTGCAGAGGATGGCCACCAAAATCAAGCAAACCACTTTGGGCACATTGCAAGTAGAAAATGCGTAAGACAAGGGCACATATAGGATTTAAACACAAGAGGAAGGTCTTTCCATCCATGATATGATGCAGAAAAGTCTGATAATACGCAAGAGATGCATGACTCTGTATACCAGCCTAACTCAGCTGCTGTCACTGAGGTTACTCAAACCAGCATCTGCTGGTTCACCAGTATCTGCCACTACATAGGCTGTTCCTTCAGGGTAGGAGCCCAGTTTAGCTACACGGACTCTCAACAGCACTGTCCTGCCTCAGCATTACATTAAAATGAA
This sequence comes from Melopsittacus undulatus, assembly GCF_012275295.1. Lineage (NCBI taxonomy): Eukaryota > Metazoa > Chordata > Aves > Psittaciformes > Psittaculidae > Melopsittacus > Melopsittacus undulatus. Next base: position 28,372,225 of record NC_047535.1, read on the forward strand.
CAGTGTGGGAATTCTTAAAGAGCCAAGGCCACGTAGTGAGCGATCCAGATACCCTGAGCCTTGTTACTGTAAAGTAAGAAGATTTTTGGCAGGCATAAGCAAGGTCAGTTGTCTTGTTAGGCCTCTGTAATTTTCCACTGAAAACGTGCAGAGAATGATCTCTGCCAAGGCTGTAGTTTCCCACTGTATTTTTAGGGTAAGGTATTTAATCACAATTATAACAAGTTGTAAACATTAGCTCTGTAAACGATAGTAACCTCTAGACTAACCAATTTGAGCTCAGTATCCAAGGCTGTTACATAAGGGAGTAAGGGTATAAGAAGAGCACTGTATCTAATAAAGTTTGGCAATTGTTTGATCATATTGATTGTCCCTGCGTTGTCCATGACTCCTGTGTCGACAAGTGGCACCCGAACAGGGACCCTCAGATCAGTAACCTTCACAGAGGGTTTGAAGTTCGATCAGGAACGAGGGGTTAGGAGCCGGCCAAAATCGGCGCTGCCCCAGCGCTGCGTAAGTCAGCTAGCTGCAAAGTTGGGATCTCGCCCTGATCAGGTGAGCAGCTGGGGAGGAGATGGGGCACTCGCTATCCACAGATGAACAGGCGGTAATGGAGTTCCTCCAACGTTTTCTCTCTAAGAGAGGGCTAGAATACGATAGTGCCGCCTTACAAAGGCTGTTAAAATGGTCCCGAGACCGTGGTCTTCTGCTCACTGTACAGGCAGCATTTGAAGTTTCTGAATGGGAACGTATAGGACAGACGCTGTGGGACATGATCAGTAATGGGAACATACTCAGAGGTAGAAGCCTCGGAACGGAGCCTATGCTAAAAAGATTGTTGCTCTGGAGTAAGGAGTTAATTGTGGGAGTCGGCGAAGCTTTTAATCTCAAGACTTGGGAGAAAATTACTAAGGAAGAAGCCTCTGATTTATGGATGTTTTCAGTCCTTCTTAAGGTGAAGGGAGCAACCTTTAAAGAGACAGACTTAAAGTTAATGCTGAAATGGTTGACCCAGAGAACGATGAGTCTACCGGACTTGAGATCTCTTTGTGGAATGGGCAGGAGTTAAACTGTGGAATGCGGCCACGAAAGGCAATGATGCTGTGAAAAGTTTGTTAGTCATTTGGAGAACTGTTTTAGAGACGTTAAAGTCAAAAAATGAGATCATGGAGACCAGCGCCCCCCCCGAACCTCCCCCCCCCCGAACCTCCGCCGATTGCCTCTGCGGCAGCGAAGACTGAGGACAGGGATGAAGATGATACTTTCGACCCAGGTCCTATTGACCCTGACAAGGAGCCTGTGCATGTTCATCAGTTTGCTGTTGCTGCTCCTGAGATTCTGACACCTGATAATGCTGATGCTGACCTGGATGGTGCTTTTGACCTGGAGCCTATTCATCCGGAAAAGAAGCCTGACTTATATCCCCCAGATCCTCATGATAAATGGGTAGCTGTAAAGGGAGAAGTGAGATGGGTGGGGGATGCAGATGTATTGCACAGTTTCCCGTGGTGTGTGTGCTTCCCACCCGAGATGGGAAGGTTTCTTGTATGTTCTTATCAGGGGTATCAGGCAGAATGTGTCAGACCATGGAGTTGGGACCCCGTATACAACTCCTTTGATACAGTCTCTCTGTGATACTCAAGTACTAGAAGTTGGTAAATATAAGTATGTCCATGTTTCTATCAACCCTTGGAAACCTTTATAGATATTGCTGGCAACTTCTTCCAACATAGGCTGGCCACCTGTGTCGGAATGAGAGTGCATTTTGGTCAGTATAAAAGCCCAAGCCTCATGCGATGTGAGGGAGGCAGAGCCTCTGCAGGGATGCCCGATAAGGTTGAGCCTGCCACCTCGTACTACAATGATGCTCCTCGGAGCTGGTTTCCTGACAGTCTTCACAAGGTCCTTGTGCCACAATCTGCATGTGGGACTGTGTAGTGGGAGCAATGATTGTCTGGATTTTGTGTTTCAAATACTGTAGTTGTGTGGAGTGTGCTTGTGGGATCCCATACGTGTGTGTGTGTGCGTGTGATGAGGGCAGACAGTGTTCTGTATATTTTTTGTTGTCAGGTTCATGTAAAAGTTTTAACAGGTAGCAGTTTAACCTTTCGGGCAAGAAAGGGTTCATGCAAAAGTGCGGCTGCCCATAGGCCCTGTGTTGGTACCTGTGCACAGCAGGGTGAGCGACTCTGGGAAAAAAAAAAGATAAAGGAGTGGGGAAGTTCATTGGAACTCCTGGGCTCAGCTGATGGGCTGAACCTGCCTGCTCCCCATAGGGACACCTGTTGGGTAAGAATTTTATGTATGCTAAATAATTAACTCGTTCTAGCTGTTATTAGTGACTGTAGTTTTGTTGTGTATTGCTTCAAGCTTGTTTTCCAGCCAGTGTACTATCAACAGCACGTGAGGGATTTGATTCAGTGACACTGTCAGCGTGGGTCCCTGAATAGGTTAGTCGAATCACCCTCCGATACAGTGGGCTGTTCAGTACGGTTCCCACAATGGGATGCAGACAGGCTGGTTGGACACAAGGGTCTCGTCTTTCTTGGGACACTGACAGGCTGATCAAATATAAAGGGTTCAAGGAAACCCCTCTTATAATGTTACAATGTGGTCTGAGCCATAGGGGTTAGGAAGTATTGCTTTTGATACTGCTTGTGTGACAAAAAAAAAAGAAGGGGGGGGGGGAGTGTAATGATGGAGCAAACCCCTTTGACTGTTAAAAATGTACAGTCTGTTTCTGCAGCTGCTTCACATTCCGTTTGCATCAGAATGCTTCTGCTTTAAGGAATCACTTTAACCTGTCTACTTCTCAAGAACTGATAACCTGGGAGAGGGGGTATATTTCTGTCCTCCTACCTACAGGTCCACGGTGGCTGCCTGCAAAGTTTGTTAAGCCTTGTCATGAGCTGGACAGATGAGTGGAAGAACTCAATGCATCAGCTACAGGAGCTGACCGTGAAAACCCCAAGCAGAATGAGAGAGAGAAACGAATGATTGCAAAACATCACTTGGGGTGTTTTACAACTGAAAAGTAACAGCTTGAATATGTGTGCTTGTAAAGTACCTATTATTAGAGGTTGGGATTTTGTGTATAAAACCACCTGTATGCCACATGTTATAAAGGTTCAAGTGACTTCAGACTAATCTTACTGAAATAATGCTACCTAGAGTAGTGGGTTGTTATGTTACACAAGTCAAGCAGTGATAGAGCAGACACACCAAATTGTAAAAAACTTTTAGTAAAACTAAAAAGGGGGAGATGTGGAGACAGTGTTCTCACAGGAGAATGGATATTTGGTACATGAGCTCTGAATAACTCCGAGGGATACAGCAAGGCCATGGGAGGTCCGAGGAAGCCTAAGCAAGCAAGATAAGAAGAAGCTGGAATTCACTGAGTTATGAGAACTGTGGACTGTTGGCAAGCGTTCGAGGTCAAGTTCTCACACCTGTGCTTAACCAGTTATATGTTAGTCACTAAGGGTCTTCAAGACAAGTATCCAATCATGATATATACATAGCAAATGACATGATTTAGCAAATATATGATATACATAGCAAATAAAACTAACACAAGAGGCAATATAGGCCCACTGTTGAACGAGGTGGGTGCCCTGGAGACAGAGGATACAAAGAAGGCAGAAGTGCTGAATGCTTTCTTTGCCTCTGTCTTTACTCCTGCAGACTCTCTCCAGGGGCCCCAGATTTCTGTAGCCCCAGAAGGAGTCAGGACAAAGGAGGAGTTTGCTTTGGTAGATGAGGATTGGGTTAGGGATCAGCTATGCAATCTGGACATCTATAAATCAATGGGTCCGGATGAAATACACCCACGGGTGCTAAGGGAGCTGGCGGAGGTCATTGCTAGGCCACTCTCCATCATCTTTGGTAAATCATGGGAAACGGGAGAGGTGCCTGAGGATTAGAAGATGGCAAATGTCACACCAGTCTATAAGAAGGGCAAGAAGGAGGACCCAGGTAATTATAGACCGGTCAGCCTTACCTCCGTCCCTGGAAAGGTGAGGGAGCAACTTGTTCTTGACGCCATCTCTAGGCATATCAAGGATGAGGGGGGTATTAAGAACAGCCAACATGGTTTTATGAAGGGGAAGCCATGTTTGACCAACCTTATAGCCTTCTATAAGGAAGTGACTAGGTGGAGGGATGATGGTAGAGCGGTAGATGTGGTTTTTCTTGATTTCAGTAAGGCATTTGATACTGTCTCCCACAGCATCCTCATAGATAAGCTAAGGAAGTATGGGCTTGATGATCAGGTGGTGAGGTGGATCAAGAACTGGTTGAAAGGAAGAAGGCAGAGAGTTGTGGTCACTGGGGCAGAATCTAGCTGGAGGTCTGTGACTAGTGGAGTCCCTCAGGGGTCGGTGCTGGGACCAGTGCTGTTTAATATTTTCATCAACGACCTGGATGAGAGAACTGAGTGTACCCTCAGCAAGTTTGCTGATGACACTAAACTGGGAGCAGTGGCTGACACACCAGAAGGCTGTGTTGTCATTCAGTGAGACCTGGACAGGCTGGAGAGTTGGGCAGGGAGAAACTTGATGAAATTCAACAAGGGCAAGTGTAGAGTCTTGCATCTGGGGAAGAACAACCCCATGTACCAGTACAGGTTGGGGGTTGACCTGCTGGAAAGGAGTGAAGGGGAAAGGGACCTGGGGGTCCTGGTGGATAGGAGGATGACCATGAGCCAGCAATGTGCCCTTGTAACCAAGAAGGCAAATGGCATCCTAGGGTGCATTAGAAAGGATGTGGTTAGTAGGTCAAGAGAGGTTCTCCTCCCCCTCTACTCTGCCTTGGTGAGGCCGCATCTGGAATATTGCATCCAGTTCTGAGCCCCTCAGTTCAAGAAGGACAGGGAATTGCTTGAAAGAGTCCAGCACAGAGCCACAAAGATGATGAAGGGAGTGGAACACCTCCCTTATGAGGAGAGGCTGAGGGAGCTGGGTCTCTTTAGCTTGGAGGAGACTGAGGGGTGACCTCATCAGTGTTTACAAATATGTAAAGGGTGGGTGTCAGGATGATGGAGCTAGGCTTTTTTCAGTGATAGGACAAGGGGCAATGGGTGTAAACTGGAGCATAGGAGGTTCCACGTTAACATCAGGAAGAACTTCTTTACTGTAAGAGTGACAGAGCACTAGAACAGGTTGCACAGGGGGGTTGTGGAGTCTCCTACACTGGAGATATTCAAGGCCTGCCTGGACAAGTTCCTGTGTGATGTACTCTAGGTTACCCTGCTCTTGCAGGGGGATTGGACTAGATGATCTTTCGAGGTCACTTCCAACCCTTGGGATTCTGTGATTCTGTGATATGCCAAATTGCTGTAGGTGTGTGTAAGCAATAGTATATAAGGAGTTAATGCTTTGCAATAAATGGCTTTTTGTCTAATCATATTGGTCTCTGACTGAGTCCATTCCACGGCATAACAGGACCATTTAAAGACAGAAATAAATATCAGTAATGCAGGTGGAATTCAAAAATACATACATGTGTTTTTATGTGTTTTATGTGTTTTTAGGCAGCATGGGGCCCAGTGCAGTAAAGGCATTCACACACTTCCACAAAATGACTGCCTGTCTTGGTCACTTTAGATTTATTTGACAGTGTTCTTGGTTGAATTAAACATTTTTAAATTCAGAAATTCAGAAGGGAACCTCACTTTGTTTGCAATAACTACTAGTTGATCTGGGGCACATCTTTAGGAAGACATCTGTTCCTGACTGGATCCATAGGTGAGTTGTGTCAATCATTAATTTACCTTGCCGTTAAAAAATCTGCACTTTATTTCCCATTTGAATTTGCCAACCTTTGTTCTAACAGTCACACGTTTGCACCCTGATGACAGCTCATCTATCAGTTCAGGATTAGACAATTCTCATGTTCCAATGCTGTTATTGTGAAGGGGACAATTCTGTCTTTGGAAAGACTTTCCTTTAGAGGGGACAAGAAAAACAACCTTTAATAAAAACTCCTCAGCAAGAAAAGCAGCCTTTAATAAAATCTACTCTGTAACTAAAGAGTGTATCACAAACTACAGAAATAATACAGGGAGCAATCAGTAAGAGCACTAGGAGCCAGAGTGCCAAGCTTGAATGTGTGCAGCCTGAAAGGCAGCTGCTGATGCAAAACCAGAACACCCTCTCAATGATTTTTTAACAACTCACTGGTCTTGCATTGGACTCTGCAAATCATCCCTAAAATGGAAGGGATGAGGTGCCCAGAAACTGTCTATCTTTATCACCTAAAGTCACTGTATCAAGAAGTTACCATAGTTACTGTGTAATGACAGCAAAAGGAGGTTTTAGAGTTGATCAGGGTTGCTGCTTTTAATTCCTGTTCTATGTTCACTGCTACTTGCAAATACTCAAATACCAGCTGCCCCAGAACAAGGAGTAATGCTTGGAGCAGGGAAGTCACTCTATGGATTCAGTGTAGCATCCCTGAGTGAAAATCGGCTAGTTGTGTGATCCTTTTGTACGGTTAACCTGCTAAATGCAAAAGGGGTTGGCTGAGGAGCACCACCTTGCTAAAGCTGGCTTTGCACAACAAGGGGGTTTGACTGAAATGAACAGTCTTCAGTGACACAGATGACTGTTTCATGCACATGCACCTTCTGAATCCAAGAGGAGACAATGATATCATGGGAAGTATTAGTGCATCAATGCTGCCAAATGCCAAAGAGCAAAGAGAAGGGAAAAAAACCCCGGGGGGGAGGAAAAAAAATCACAATTTTTTGAAGTAGGATCAAGTATGTGGGGGCACAATAATGCTGGCCAGAAGGAAATTTGTATCAAGACAGTAGAATGTTGTCTATATGTTCTAGGATCTCCCCATCTTGATTTTCCCAATTCTCTATTAATGTTCTCTGTTTGTAAGACCCAACCTGAAGTCCATGCATCCATCCATTTACTCACTTGCAAGCTCCACATCATCTTTCTCCTTCTATTACTGTACTATGTAGAGTATACACACATACATGTATATACGTATACACACATATCTATTATTTATGTATGTCTGTACTTGTTTTACTGTAGCAAGCACAGCACTTTTAAAGCACAAAAGATGATTGCTTGCATTTTTCTATTTTAGCTGCTCTCCATTTGAGTTTTATTTCAAGTCCACCTTTTCTTTTATACTGCACTGATGGAACGGTCTGAAGCAAACAGAAGGACTAGAATCATACGGCAATCTGACCTAATGTTAACCAACACTCCCTATGCATTCCCCAATTCTGACATTCTACATCTGAGAGATGTAAAGGCACACACGAGATGGAACAGCGCTTTTTGACCCTGTGTGGAGAGCAGACATAGAAAAAGTGGTTTTCAGCCAAAGGAATTAACTTTTTACTCTGTGTATCAGGCATGAAATTAAAAATCATCAGAGCCATGTCTCAAGAACCAAGTTCAAGCTCTCTTGCATGCATCTACAGTTCTGCCATGAGCGACTGGCAGGTACATCACTGAGAACTGGAAGGGCTTGAATCAATATATGCTTCTAACTGACATATGGTCAACTGCATAGTACAAAACTACTCCACAAAGAGCCTCCTAGATGTTGTACCATGGCAGCTATTCAGGTTAATGTAAAAAAACAACTGGGAAGGCCAAATGTGAAAAACTGTGCATGAGCCAACTGCTGCTCCCTCTTCTGCAGAAACCCTCTACAGAAGGTATGGTAGACCATATAGAAGATGCTGGATTGCAAGCAAACTGTGGAGAACAACAAACCAGGATGAATGGCTATCATACCACAATTCAGCTTCTGCTCAGAGCATTTGTCAGATTGTGCTGGCTCACCCAGATTCAATTACAGACAAGCTGGCTTCCAGGAAGATTCACCATGGAGTCCAAATCAGTTATGTCAGATGAAGGGTCAGTGGTAGAAAGCCAAAGCTGATGAATGACAGGCAAATGCTGACAAGCACCATATGTGCTTGTTTTATGATGGACTCAAGGGGGTTTATGGACCAAGACAGAACATGGCAATGCTGATCATAAGCAGGGAAAACAATGTGCTGGTCACACACTGCCAAGACATAAGGGCCCAACAGTTTTCAGTGTTTGTTTAGCAAAAGCACAACCACCAGTAGGAATGTGTTGGACTCACTTTTGAGGAGGCTTGAGCTACCACTTATAGCCAAATTAGCAACACAATAGCATCAATGCAAGATGGTAAACAACGTCACTTCTGGAGTGTGAGCTGCTAGGCTTTGCTGAAGTGATTGCACCATCTTGGGTTTTGTCAGATTCAGGATGCAGGGATCACTCCACAATATCTCAAGATAAATACAGCATCTTGAGATGAAAGGAGAGAAACCTCACAGAGAACAATCTCACCACTGGCTTGCATTAGCCAGGATGTTTCTGAGTTTCTCCCCATCATTTGTCTTTCCATCTGACAAAGTACAGTTCCCAGCTGCACAGTAGCTCTAAGGAAACCACAAAATATTTTACACACATTTTGTGTCTCAAATCCATACGTTTCAATTTACCTAAAATGGGGAGCTCAACTGCACTTCTGTGATTACGCAAGAATGTTTCAATCAGCTTTAAGATAACTCTAGCAATCAAATGTACTGTGTAACAGAAAACATGTCTTACCCTCTCCCTGTCATAGGCAAACAATGCCCATCACTACTGAGTTCTGATCCTATGGTAATATTTACAGGCTACAGTCAAACAGAGCTGTGCTCTGCTAGCCTCTGTACACATTTGTAAGCAGGTCACCCTGGCCCAAAGGACATTGCACCAGAATTCTGTATCTTTCAAGGTTTGTCCTTTGCCTGCATTACCTTGGTTTCACATTTCACATTGCATTGGCTATTCCATCGTTTTTCAAATCTTTCTGGTTATTCTACTTGTCAAGGAAATGTGCATTAGCCTTCAGCAGGAAAAGGTCGTGTACCTGTAAGTGAAAAGCAATTAAGTTAATAATGGAAACAGTCAAGGTTTGTGTAGCTCTGTCAGAAAAGCGAGAGATTTATTAGTGGTACATTGGTTGGGAAAGAGAAATGTTAACTCTTCTTTAGTTAACCTGTATATGCTTTGTATGCATTTTGCTTTTGTTAAACTGTATTAATTGATGACTATTGAGAGGGCAAGTCTGAGCTCACAAAACCTTTGATACTGGAAATTTGGATCCTAGGCCTAACTTCTTAGGAACCTGACTTTTCATTGCCATTCCCAGACTGTTTTGCCCAGCATCCTTACTCTATAGCAACTTTATAGCACATTCTCGCTTTAGTTAGCTTAGGTATAGCTCTATGCTAACAAAGATATGCATCTTTTAGCTCTGGAAGGTAGCTGCTGTACTGACTCACATGCCTCTGAGACATGTTTTCATTGCAAGAAACTTCTTCTGGCTAGCAAATGAAGTAACTCTTATATTGCCTATCCTTTTCCTAGCTCCCTTTCAAGTTCTAGCATGGGTCAGTGGCTAAAAGCCTTGCTAGTGACAGGGAGGAAAAGACTGATGTGCACTGCTTACTGTATCTTTTACCATCGGAAAATCTCATGGAAGTTACAGGAATCCTGAATGCAAGCCAAAGCAGTCCTGAAATCTCTCTGGCTCATTGCAAGTCTCATAAGTATTGAGCTTTTCCAATAAAAAGCAGTGCAAATATGGCCTAGGGCCACCTCTTTCTTTTCGCACTTGATTTCCTTTCTGACTTCATTCTTGCACTGGCATAAAAATACAGCACCATGTTGCTGAAGTATTTATTACAATCTATGACCACTTGAAATTAGAACTGACTCACTGAAGTGGCGCAGGCAGACTTGAGGTAAGCCTATCTGATTTACAGACTACAGTGATACATACAGAAATAGCCTTGATAAGTAGCTATCTCAATTTGGCTACTTGCAGCACAGTTTGTAATAGACTTTGCCCTCGTTCATTACCTGCTCTTGTTTAGTCCAATACTTGCTCTTTTATTGCACACGCCTTTTAGCAAAGCTTCAGGGGAAAGCATTTAAATGAAATCAAAGCAATGCTTTCTAAACAAGGATATACAGGATGTTCTCTCTGCTAGCATAGCTGAAGGCCATGATTATAATTTATAACTAAACCAATGTCCATATGTATGACATTACAAGCTCTGAACCATGATGTGCAGGTAATGAAACTGTACAATCCTTATTTATGCCATGAAACAAGCGGATACATTTACTGCAAATAGATAAACCCTTCTTCTGTTGTTATATGCAGGTACAGCTCACAGAGAGAGTCAAGCAGGATTTGTAAATGCACCAGTGTGGCAGGTAAGAGCTGCCGACTTCAGTATGCACTGAGTTTTTAAGACCTCATACTCATGGGAGATACCAAATTGTCCTCAGTGCTTATAATCAAACAGGCAAAGTGGTTTGGAAACATTTCATAAACAAAACCTAGCATCACAATACAGGTTTTTAACCTTCCTTTGCCCCACCTGGGAAAGGTGTCCAGGCAGTAGGGTTTCCTTAGCAGCTTGGGATGCAGCCCAGAGGTCTCTGGGTGGCAGGCAGGCTCCCTGCACACTGTTTTGGGCTCCACAAGGAATAACTTCATGCTCTTTTTGTAAGTCTTCAGCCAGAACCACCTGCTTCCCCACAGCAGCTGGGAATGTCATCTTGTGTTACTGTCCTTTAGTTTCAGCTTCATATCCCCTTATTACACCCTTGTTCTTCCCTATTTCTAAGGCTGGCACTTTGATAAGAATCAAACCTACTTACACTTTACTGATGCTAACTTTAATTTCAGGTTCTGCAGAACAGGTGTCATGAGAAATTAATACCATTGCGTTTATCAGTTCAATTAATACAAGAATATTAACATTATGGTAGTAATGAGTAAAAAACTAAACCTTAGCAGTGTCAGAACTCTCAAATTTCAGTAAAAGTATGCAACCCAAATGAATGTATATTTGAGAACAAAGTTTTAATTCCTTGCCATCCAATCACAACTCCGCTCGTAGCCTAACCAGTTATTAATAATTTCTCTGCTGGTGATGAGAGGCCATTTTGTAATTTTATTTCATCAGTTTCTAGTGGTGCAAAAAGGATGTGTAGTTTGGTTCCATTTTTCATCCCTAAAAACAGGGGTAAATTATCTGTGGAAACGGAATTTGAGCTTATGACATGTAAATAAATCATTTTCTGCTGTAGAAACAATAATAAACAAAAGTCAAACTCTTACTGATCTTCACTCACATTCACCACATTGGATCACAGAACTGGCATCCAGCATATGAATGCAAAAATACGTAGTTTTTTAGTATTATGACTGTAGAGCTAAGCTTGAGTTTAGGCAGCAACATACATATGTCACAGTCAGCTGTCAGCGTATGTGGACAGTTTGAATAAAGCTCTAGAGATGTCAGCTGCTCTACTCTTCTTCTCCATAACAGCAAAAGTCCATAACTCTGCAAGTGTACCATACATCAGTTTTCTAACATGGAAAACACAAAGTGCTTGCCCTACCCTGGCACAACCTGCCTGTGCTCAGTTCAGCTTCCCATCTTTCAGAAAGAAAGGTTTGGAACAACATGAGAATCAGTTGGGAGGCAATGGAACAGCCCAGAAGATGGCTCATAAAGCAGTCTGCAAGCCACATATCTAAGAAAAAAGGAGATTCTATGTTGGATTGCTCAAAGAGCAGAATTTTAGGAGACAAATCATAAAGTTCTTTTGCAAACCATTGCAGGCAGTCTGCAGAAATAATGAATAAGAACATCATTCCTTTATATATTTTATGTCAGCCACTGTTCTCATATACAGGATCATAGATCTGCATGCTTTGGTTAAAGAGTGAGACAAATTAAGAGAGTAAAACATTCTTGAATTGCTGGTATCTAAGGCAGGATTGAATGAATTAAGAACATGATTCAGTTTTGCCATAGAGTCTTCACTGATCTTAGCACCTGCACATGAATGGATTACAGGATCTGATTAATTTATGTACTTGCTTTAGATTTTTAAAACTATAGGTAAAAACACATTGAGTAAAAATGCCAAAACAGAACTGATGCCAGGGAAGACTGGCACATTCATACATGTTTACCATTACTGCAATACACAGATAACAAAAATACCAGTTATTTCAGAGTCCCTCCTCTTACCCTCAAAAGGAAAAAGTCTTCTTGAATACTGAGGAAGGGAAAACAGGCTGGTAAGCCAAGCCAGTTGAATTAAAGATCTCAGCTGTCATGTATCAAACTCAGGATGTACTGAGGCAAGAACCACCAAAAGAGATGGTGTTTCAAGCATTGAAGAATGAAAGGTCCACAGACAACTGTGTGTGCACTGCATGCAGCAGCATTTCTGAGGTGAGAAACTGGATTCATGCACATGCAATTCATCAGTCTTAAATGTGAGCAATGCTTTGCCCACCATCAGAGGCACTGTATTTCCAGAGCTTATCTTCTCTGAATATCCTGGACCTTCAGTGAAATTTCCCGGACACTATTTTCATTAGAATGGTTCAATACTTCACCTATCATCACCCATGAATTAGTTTTCTTAAGCAGCTTCATGATGACTGGTGCCATGACCTGACTCCAATGAAACTAGCTCTACAGCCCTATTTAACCTAATCTAACAAAATACCTACTCATCCCAACACGGACTTATGGTATAATTAGTATTATTAATATAAATTACATGAGGACACTACCATTTATTTTACACACAATAGTGACAGAATAATTAAAACCAGTGAGCATTAGAACTGTACAAAATACCTTTGAATACTAAACTTGACGTAGGTCACAGGTGTTTTGAAATCATATGACCAGTAAAAAATTACCTTTCTGCTTCATTTCATGTAATTTTTTATTTCCACATGCTTAAATACATATGTAGAGAATGGTTTACAACATACCATACCATTAAATACCCTAAGGTGAAAAAGAAAATCCTTAACAATAGTTGTTAAGCTCCATTTCTTTAACCTGCCTATGTACCTGCATGTCTCTGCTCAGCCACTACCTTTTCTGATAGAGATGGTGTACATTTTTACTACTGTGGCAGAGACCTCCAGCAGATCACTCTATCTCTGCGTCATTAGAAACATCAAACCACAATGAGAACAGGAGGGTAAGACAGGACCATCTGTTCTGCCCTGTATTTAATACCTACTCAATTAACAGATTGTTGTGTTCTTTTCCAGCTGTACCCATCTTCTCTGCAGAAGCTGTATGCCACTCTACCAGTGCCTCCAGACCACATGTCAACAAAGTCAGGACATTTTTACCTGGATTTCTTCCCCCTCATTTTTAAGGGACAGACATGCCTTCTTCACCTGCCCTCCCGGTTACAATTGTCACATAGACTCTTCCTTCTCCAAAAGACCAACTGAGTACCATTTTCTGCTTCAATGCCAGTAAGAGCAGAAGTCAGCAGCCATGAGCAAAGATGAACTTTCTTCACAGCACAGGCCAATATCCTCAACCATCTTCAACTTCAACAAGCACAAGAAACAATGTGGAAAATCATCATTTATTCTCAACTATAATTCAAATGTACCCAAGAAGTAAGAATATGTTAAATTTACGCAGCTTGAGAAGTTCAAAGAGTTATAGTGTTCTGCCTGGCAAAAGGTCTAAGGCTGGACACTAAATTTTATTCAAAATCCATTTTCATTTCATGTTAATTCCTAAAATAATAATGAATTTATTTGAATGGGTTTCCAGGTAAATTATCACACTCAAAGATTTACTGCATTTTTTGTATAAGGTAAAGGTTCAATTTTTCATTTAAACTCAAGTGCAGACCCTAATTATAAAATCAGCACTAGTGCTTCCGGAGATCTGTATGGACAGCTTTACTGGTGTGGAAAAAAACGTACTATTACACCAGTATTAACAGGGACAAAAAAATGGTTACGTGCTTGAAACAGTTTTCTGAATGAACTGCAGCATCTTCATAAGAGCTGGACCTAGAACAGCCTTTTATCTTAAAACCCTTGATGAAAGGAAGATTATTAAGTATGATTTCTTTAAACCAAAAGGCAAGTGCAAATATCTAGTAAGTGATACACCAGAAGGATAAGAGAGAGGGTTTCCTTGTCAAGTACTGTACAAAATAATAGCTGCATTTACATCAGGGACAGATACCCCTCAGCAAAAAAAGAAAGAGCATTTGATTATATGAGAAGAAAACATTCATCTGACAGATTAATTATTTTTGAAGCAACGGCAGCAATGAAGTGATTAATACATGGAACTTTGTATCTCCATGGTTCTATAACCATCACATTAAGTAAATTCTACTTCCCTGAAAAGATTCAGATTTACTGAAAAGTCTTTAGGCACTTACAAATGTGTCAATCAGAGACAGGGAGGAAAGAGTTTTTAAGAGGTATTACTGCAATGTATATTTGATAATGAAATCTGCTGGTGAAATTAGCCAAAGAAAAAGTATAACAGTCTAATGGGCTTTGTTTATCATTCAAAAAATGTCACATTTCCAGTTGTAGCAAAAATATGATGGATGCTTTCAAGTATCACAACTAGCAAGGACAGAGATTAATTACAATTTACCTGTTTGCAAAAAAGGTATTTTTGCAAATAATTTTGCTCAGGAGCATGAACTTTTCTCTTTGACAAACCAGTACTGATTAACACAATCACAGGTTTAAAAAGAATAATAAAATCAATCTTTTGTCTGGATTGTTGCAACTTGTCCCCTTCAAGAACCATGTGCTGGATATCCACAGAGGGTTACTAATGACCCAAATCACAAGGTGTTGCTGCTCTTCCCATCAATAACTCAATTACTTGAACTAGAAAGTAATAAATCTCAAACAAGTGTGTCCATTCTGAACATTTGGACACTTTTAATTTGTACTGAACTTAATGCTATTTAAAATTTGCAATGCAGGTGGGGTTTTGCAGACTTCTGGGAGCTGTTCAGATTGCACACTTTGGGGATTTTATGTCCCAAAAATGAATATAAATCCAAATCAAAGCTTCCACTTACAAAAATAACTCCAATCAATCTTGTTAATAGTTGATTAGCGATACCAGCTAAACCGTTGCAATGCAGTGCTATTTATTAGACTAGATAATGGTGTAATATTACACTATTATCTGCCTAAAAGTGGGAATCAGAATCTATAGGATTTAAAGATATAAAACATCTGACAAGCACTCATTCCTACACTCAGATTCTATGACTAGTGGTTTATAAGGAATAATTCAACAGTCAGAACTGTGTCAGGTGTTACCATGGAATGTTATTTAATATGTATGTCACTTTGGTTACCTCAGAGCTCATTGTCTAAGAAAAGGAAAAGAAACCTAGTGCAATGTAGTAAAACGGCAATGGCATATTTGTATATTCCACGTGTAAATGCATCCTTCTCATGAAACTTCTCATCAAACAAGATGAATTACAGTTCATTCTCAACTATATGTTTTACAGTTACGCAATTATTTTTACCTAGAAGAATCCAATCTAAATGGATAGTGTGAAGAAGTGGAGGGCTCTGGGACAGGGTTTCTCTAAGTAAATACATCCCCTATTTCTGTGGAAAATTACCTCACATTTCAGAGCTCTATATCAATATAAAATCATTATAAAAATTGAAAACTTGACTGGCATGTTAATGGACATCATCTTCTAAATAGGTGCCAGATTTATATTCGCTTTTATGAAACGCAACAAGTCTTTCAGATTACTTCTGAGGTGAAAAGAATTAATGCTCATTTCAGGAAGTGTATGAAATAATGCTTTACCTGTGATTATAATACATTTACAGATTCTAGTGTGAAATGAATATACCACCACTACAAAAAGTGCGTAATTCATGAACTGATAACCAGTCAGATGCAGCAGCCACAAAAACTGAGGCATCGGCAAATCATCAGCATACATCTGCAAAAGAAGTGATGTCAACAGTCCCATAAAGGTGGAATAAGGAGAGGTTTTAAGTAACATATTTCCACTATATCTGCCTGATACCTTTGCAATATAAGATTTTATAATGGAGATAATACTTGGAAAATAAGATATAAAACAACCAAAAAAATCATTATGATGTATAAATAGGAAGCAAATGAGTTGTTGCAGACTCTGGGAAACAAACAGCTCTGTATCATGGATATAATTATGGTACTATCACTTAGAGAATAGTAGGGGCATATACTGAAACAATGGTGTAGCTGAGAGCAGAACTTGGGAAATCTACAGTGAGTACATCAGGAGCTAGTAAGACACAACATAGGCAGATCCTCACAGGTTGGCATTTTGAGTCCTTCTTTGTTGTGGACCACAGTGCAAAGGATCTTCCCCCTGCACATTAGGGAGGTTATGGAACATAGAGGGGGTCACCAAAGGCAGATTGCAGTGGTGGGAGAAGAGTGATTTGTTGGACAGACACAAAGCAGCAGCAGGAGCAGCAATATCAGCATTACACTCTTTTAACGTAATTTCAAGGGTAAACTGGGGGGAGCCCTTCACATTTGCTTCCAGCTTAGATCCTTACCTTCTTTCCTAAAACGGCTGAAGGATGCTTCTTTCAGTGTCACATAGGATGAGGATTTCTATGTTATGGGCACCTGCTAGATAGAAATATGAGTAACATTGCTAAAAAATATTTATTTGAATCAGCCCCATGATTTACAGTACATGATTGTACCACAGAATTTTCATCTCATTATTCATTATTTCCATTCTTGTTCTGTACCAGAAATATTTAATTATGCATCATGAAGAGTTGTAAGATAAAAAAAATATTTTTAAACAGAAAAGAACCTTGATTAGATGTCCCAGGGGCTGCTGATGCTAAGGAATGCTATTGTTCTAGAGGAAGTGCCAACAAAAGATCCTTGCTGAAACCCACCTGTTGGTTAAGACTTCTCAGTATTACAACCTTTCTTTTTAGGTTTCCACAGAACTTCATCCCAGATACTCAAATATTTCTTTTGGTAGAATATGCAATTCCCATATATTTAAGCCCTCATCCCCTCCAATTTTTTTCTAATGATTTATTTAGATATGTAAAAGTCTCCTCAACATCTTGTTATTCATGGCAAGTGATTTATTCTGCAGTGAGACTGAATGATATCCATCCCCAACTGTCAGAGCTGGGAAGCTAGAAGTAGAGTTGGAGCTGGGCTTTGGGACCAATCCCACAGTGAACAAATCAACAATATATACAAAACAAGCCACAGATATATTTACATGGAGAGGGAACTGAGTGGATTTGTGTAACAGGTGCTCAGTGTCTGATATGGTGGATATCAGAGACACTGACTGAAAATGAAGGAAAATGCCTTGTATCTGCCATGGCTGGAGTGCCAGTGTATATCGATTACAGCAGGAAAAGCCAGTGCAAAATGACTCCTGCTTTTCTAGCTCTCTACAGAGATCTCTTTCACATTTGAGCTCAGTGCCAATGGCCTCACATAACCATTCAAAATAGGGCCTGAAGGGCAACTGACTTTGTTGAAAGACCCTCAGAGCACTCCCTTAAAGAATTCCTACCCATCCTTAGGGGAAAATGCTGACACGATTTGCAGTATCCTGCACAGAAGCCACAAGAGACAGAGGTCTCATTCTCCTCTCAGTCACCAAAGGCTATAACCAGAAAACCCCTTCTCATGCCCATTGAGCTTGATCCTCCTTTGCACCCAGCTGCCATTCACTGTTCTAATGGCTCTATGCAGCCCTAAAGCCTGTTAGCCAGTGACTGGCAAGCAGCCTTCTTGGCAGATTTCATATTGCCCCAGGAAACTGAACATTCCCAGTGCACCCTGAATGCCTGCAGTCCTGAGCTGTCAGCACAGCCTCTATAGACACTGGCAGACAAGTCATGGGAGGTGAGCTTTCCCTAGGAGCAGCAGCAGAAGTTGGATGGCTTCGGGGTACTTGTGGCATAAAAGGCAGACAGGCTTTATGCCACCTTCACCTGCAACCACAAACAAGGGTCTGGCTCTTTGTACCAGACTGCAACATAAAAAGAATGTTTTGAAAGGATACAAGAGCAAAGAAGCATTTTGTACTGGCTTGTCCTGTTCTCCCTGCTGTCATCTCCACACACTGGCATGCTGGCCTGGACAGATGCAAAGCAATTTTTGTTCCTTCACTCTCATTTTGCACTGCTGGCACACACTACGAATGTATTAATCAATTACTCTCAAATATCCAACTCCTCCTCAGAGCAAACTTGGCACTGCATGTGTCTGGATGTCTTTGCAAAGAAAGTTGCTTAGTTGCTTTTGGTTATACAAAATAAAGAATTAGCAGTAGCAGCTACATGCAAGATCTAAAGAAACATGATACCAAGCAAGATTTTGTATTCTTAAGTAAAAATAATTTACCAGGCATCTTTAATATCTTTAATTTTAAAAGATTATATCTATATAGAATCATAGAATAGTTAGGGTTGGAAAGGAATTTAAGATCATCCAGTTCCAACCCCCCTGTCATGGGAAGGGTCACCTCACACTAAACCATATCACCCAAGGCTTCATCCAACCTGGCCTTGAACACTGACAGGGATGGAGCATTCACAGCCTCCCTGGGCAACCCATTCCAGTGCCTCACCACCCTAACAGGAAAGAATTTCTTCCTTATATCCAATCTAAACCTCTGCTGTTTAAGTTTTAACCCATTACCCCTTGTCCTATCACTACAGTCCCTAACGAATAGTCCATCCCCAGCATCCCTGTAGGCCCCCTTCAGGTACTGGAAGGCTGCTATGAGGTCTCCATGCAGCCTTCTCATCTCCAGGCTGAACAGCCCCAACTTTCTCAGCCTGTCTTCATATGGGAGGTGCTCCAGTCCCCTGATCATCCTCGTGGCCTCCTCTGGACTTGTTCCAACAGTTCCATGTCCTTTTTATGTTGAGGACACCAGAACTGCACACAATACTCCAAGTGAGGTCTCACGAGAGCAGAGTAGAGAGGCAGGATCACCTCCTTCGACCTGCTGGTCACGCTTCTTTTGATGGTTTAATATGGTTTAATATTTTCTCATTTTTCATATCTAACCAAGATCAGGTACTGATCAGGTCTTGAGATCTTGATTTTCAAGAAAGTAAAAGTCAAATGTGCAAGAAATTGCACCGATACATAAATTTAAGAAAAAGACAGGACATCTTGGAGTCTGGTCTGCTCCTTGTTCAAGCCACAATGTCATAGTAACACCTTTACATAGTTCTGTTTT
The DNA here is from genome assembly GCF_012275295.1 of Melopsittacus undulatus. Taxonomy (NCBI): domain Eukaryota; kingdom Metazoa; phylum Chordata; class Aves; order Psittaciformes; family Psittaculidae; genus Melopsittacus; species Melopsittacus undulatus. The sequence continues at coordinate 28,391,388 of NC_047535.1, forward strand.
AAAAAGTATTGGAATTATTTTTGCCTCCACATGTCTCACAGGAACGCTATTCCAGAACCTCCCTTCACCAACAACTAAATATGTCCTTCTAGTTTCAGATTTAATTGTATTCATGATTGCTTTACACTCATTTGTCCTTTTGCCAACATCGCTCTTTAGCCTCAGCACTTCTTTTCTTTCCTCAGTCATTTCTCACACATGAGCTCACAACTTGTTAGTCTCCAAATGCATGACCTTGCACCACACAGCAGTGAATGTCATCTGATTTTGACTACTCCAGGGCCTAAGTTCATCCAGTTCTTCCTATCTGACAGGCTGCTCCTATTCCAAGTTCTGTCATCCGTGTATTTTATGAGTACACATCTCCTTTTTGGGACAGTGACAAAATGCCAAGAAAACTTAGTCAGAAGCCCAGTCCTTAAAGATTGAACTGTAACCTGCCACTTCAATTAAAACTTTCCAGTGTCTCCTGTAGTTGTCAGAGCTTTAAATCATTATTTACTCACTTTGCAACTTTCTGATAAGCATTATCTCTAATTTCCCTAGGAGATGCCAAATCACATACAAAACTACAGTCCAGCTAGAGAAGTCCAATTGCATTTTGTTATACAGAAAATGAGTTATCTTATCAAAGATGTCCCCATGGATTTATCCACAATGTATTCCATCAAATTAGTGCTGAGCAGTGGCCAGAAAGAAAAGTTGCCGGAAGATTGTTTGTGAAAATGCCAGGTGCTCTATTTTTTATCCAGCCCAGTTCACCTTTAGCACTCATAATCCAAAGCTCTATTAGTGGCAAATGTAACATCAGTGCCAGCATTTGCCACTGCTGAGCTAAATCAAATTCCATCCTCACTTGGACCCAAGTAATCCTATTTATCTCAGGATACAGCTACCGAGGGGCAGAGCACCTTGCCATCCTCCCTGTCTTTAGATCCACATTGCATCAAGGTGCAGCATATTCTGTAGCAGTCAGAAAATTACATCTTTAGCAATAATCTTTGAAAAGAACAAAAAGCTCACTCAAGGGAGGGACAAGGTAAACTTGTGATCTCATTTCCCAGGTTCACAATGACATCCATGAAGAACAGAGCCAATAAACATGGAGTTCCACTTCAAAATGATGTTGCTGATGTTTAGGACTCCTGTGAAGAGTAAAACCCTGAACAATGCCACTTTGATTTGTCCTATGTACAGTTGTGTCTCTGGCATATATCTTCTTGGGAAAAATTTGGAAATACAGAGGAAAAAGGTGATAATGAAATGTAATATGGCTGTATACAGTGATTGGCATCTTAAATCCTTCTGCTCTGTGGTTCAACCCCTTGAGTTGAGATGCTACATCTCTAAAATCACTTTGGTCTGTATTCCAAGTTTCTACAGAAGCCAGGGGTAATGCAACAGAAGTTAAAGAGACTGAAAAACTTTTCCTGTTTCAGTAATTACCTAAAGCCTGTTTGCTTACAATTTGTAACACCAAATAATGGAAGTATAGAAACCACATTAGCAGAGTTCTGCTAAAACTCTATGAAAGCTCAGGTTACCAGTGCACACAAAAAGCATCATGTGTTTACACCTCAGCAATGCATACTAGTAAGAAGTAAACAAATGTGCCTCTCCATAAATTATCCTCTGGGGGTGGCTGCTCCTCCACAGGTCCCACACAGCACTTAGTTCATTAATTTAAAATGAAAGTTAGAGTAATGCAAGTTATATTGCTTTTTTGTTTTTAAGAGGAATCAAAGTCATACGGAATTCATGCTTTGGAAAGGAGCAATGTATTTAAATCCCATTGCCTACTACAGTGTCTCTGCAAGTGAGCATATAAACTTATAAAAGGCAGGTGACATTCATTTTGGTAGGTTTGGGCTTGTTCATGCTCTCCTCATGACAAAAGCATTTGTCAGCTCGCTCTTAGAAATGTGCAGAAACATTTGTTTTATCTTGTTTAAAACAAAACCAGTGGAAAATTATCTAAGCCATGTCCCCCTTTCCACCCTACTTACAACAGGAAATAGAGCTGATTGTATCTGAAAGAGGAACATAACCTTAATCTTACCCATGTTGGGGTTTCAGATAACCAACTACTCAGTCATACATAACACTATAAATACTGATGTACATTTCAAGTCAAAGACATGAACAAAAGCCTACTTCCAGAATACACTGTATAACATAGAAATGCAAGCCATTAGGCAAAGTACTCCTTGAAAGCATGCAAAATCTCAACACTTGTGATACTTTTTAGCCTTATTTCATATGAAATAAGATATTAAATTCCTACTATTCTTAGGAAAATCACCACCAGGGTGGAGAACAGATGTTATTAATGCTGCCATTAATGAAAGGTGGGAAGAAATTCACCCACTATTAATTTCCTGTGGCAGCAGCCAGTCTAATACACACTTACTGGCTGTCCACTTAGCACAACTACTGCCTTGGACAAACCACAGCACATCTTTTCTTTTCTGAGCAGAAAAAGCACATACAGGATTTAGGACATCTTTGAGCTCTGCACAAGGGGAAGAGTCTTAGGAAAACAGAAACTGACCAAGATACAGGACAAGTGATAAGAGATACAGGAATGTGAAAATATAATAAAAGAAAAACAAAAGACAAGAGGGGTAGTTGTTTTAAGGGAGTCACAAGAAACAGAGGAAGTTGAGGTTATGAGACTGGAAGAACTTAGGGCATGAATCTGCATGAAATCTGTCTTTGAGAAGACATTAGTTTACAGAATGATTTCATAAAGCCAAAATGGAGAAAGCTGTATGGAATCCAGTGCCTCAGCCCATGGAAATAATTGAAAACTGCAAACGCTCTTTGTTTCTCAAAATCTGTATTTGGGTTTGTAGGTTTATCTGTATTCCAAACGTGCAAGGAGTTTTATTTGAAAGTACTCTGCAAAACACTACATTAGTCAAAAAGATTAATTTAAGAGATATCACAACAGGGACATTTATATGTGCTACTGTGAGAATATTTGTATTTATACTGTGAGAAATCTTAAACCTTAACGTGAAAAATAGATAAATGACAAAGAGTATCAAAACACTGAATAAAAATCTGACAAGTTAGATAAACAACATCAAACTATATATGATTCCCCTAGCTTGCCAGTAAAAGTAAAATTTGAAAGCCAAAAAAAAACCTCCACAGTAATCAGAACAAATAAAGGTTCTGTTTATCCTACCTCAGTACAAAGAATGTAAGAAATGTCAGAATAGAAGAGGCCATTTTGACCCATCACAACCAATATTTTGCTTTCTAATACTTCACAGTACTTCTGAGGAAATATACCATGGAATTCTTCTTCACTGTACAATCTGTGTGATGTGTGATGGAGACATGAAGAAATTCTTCTGTGAGTCCAGACAGCTGTTTTAACCCTGAATCAGGGTTAAATTTCACTGCTTGTAAAATTACAATTTTTGTTATAGTAAGTTGTCTATGAAGTCACTATAATAGATCTGACTGTGTCTGAAAGATATGTGCAGAAACATTTGTTTTAACATGTTTAAAACAAAGCTAGTAGGAAATTATCTATGTCCCCCTTTCCACTCTACTTACAACAGACTGTAAGTAGACTGTTCAGACAATATCTGAAAGAGAATTCTTGTCTGTGCATGTTACTATAATAAAAATTGCAATTTCACAAGCAGTGAAATTTAATATTTTATAATTATTTATCATTAATAACTTGCATAGACAATAATTTGTCTATTCAAGTTACTAGAAGTTTTTTAGACATGTTAAACTGTCTGCTCTAAGAATGTCCAAGTAACAGCAAATTACAGTGGTTAAAATGTTATTGATTACATATATATCCCAATCAATATAAAGGCCATTAGTTCATTTCAGAGGTAAATCCTCTGCAGTAGTGAGACTAGCACAGAGCTGGTTTCATACTGATTCCAGCACAAAGATGGTTTCATCCCAGACTGAAAACATTATCAGCTGATCTACAACAATTAGTTGAGTGAATAATACAAAAATAATGTAGAATGCTTTCTTAAGAAATCATTGGCAACTTAATAGTATTATAAAAATCAATAGTTTATCATTTAATGGCTTCACTGGACAAAGAAGATTGGCTATGCTGTTTACAGCTCCCACCAGCCATACAGAGGCTGTTTATCTTTAATCCTTTTCAAAAATTCTCTGAATCAAAGAATCATGAACAAATGATAAAAGATATTAGACAAAATCTCCTTCTCCACTGTAATGCTGAAATGAAACAACCAATAGATTGGTATAGTCTGGGGTGCTGAGGACTGAAACTACTATAAAGCACAACAGCAGGTGCAAAGAGAACTTTTTTCACTTGAGTATTTTCACTATTGCTTCAATAGTAGAGCAGCCTGTAACAGGTTTTCACTTTTCCTCTGCTTTTTCATTGTTATTTAACTTTAATGAACTACTCTGAAGGAATGGAAGGCATTAGCACTTACACTTCATAAAGCTGGTGGATCTTTCAGTTAAAGAAACTCACTGCCTTTTTTCAGGTGTTACCAGATTTATTTTATCTGTAAACAGATACCAGTTGCCCCATATTAAACCAAGCAAGGTAAAAAAGAGGAATAAATTAATACTCTCTTTAGCTCTGTGCTGGTACCCCCAAGAATACCAGCTAACTAGTTAGGTATTCTCATTAAATGCATCTTCATGATATTCAGGGTTTAAATGCCTGCTTTGAACTGAAATTGGGCTAACTGATCACCCAGGTGGATTTCTATAAAGCCTGACATGACATAAGTAGCCAGTTTTCCGGTTTCAAGTATTACTGTCCAAGCACTCTATGCTTTCTGGATTGCTAGAACACATGTATTTCATTTATACAGAGAAAGAATATATTTTTACATGCTTCGTGAACAGAATTACTCTGGTAATAGTGGGATACTAATGTTGTTGCTCTCATCCCAATGTGATGCAAAGAAAAGATGGATGCAGAAGGAATGCCTCCACAGTTTTCTCACCCCTACTGAAGCTGTGCGAGGCCCCTTAACAGTTCCTTTGACCACGGTCCTCCCTGGATTCCCTTCTGTACTTTGAGCAACAAGATCATGTAACTTGATTAAAGTCTACCCTTGGAAGTACACACAACAGAAATTGGCCCAACTATGCTTTTCCATAACTATCCGCAACGGAACAGACATTCAAGTCAAGTTTTACATTTTAAGCTTATTTCAAGTAGAGAATAAACCTCAGGAAATTTCAGAAAGCAGGGTGACATTGCCTTGAAGGACACTAAGTAACATCTCAATTTTTCCCTGTAAATCAGCTACCTTGGGCACACATTACCATTTCATTGGTGACCTGCTTTGGATTTACCACCAAGAAAAATTGACTTGCACTGAATTGTCTATAATCCTTTCTCAGACAGAGGGGATTGAACAAGCTGGGATTCTGTTTATTTGTTGAGATGAAATGCAATTACTCTATGGGGTTTGCATGGTGTTAAATTCTGCCAGTATTAAAGCATGATACAAGTTATAGAACTGTGCCGGTTGCTGGGCATTTACAGAACAAAAAGGTATAATTTCACATTTCACTGCATTTTCTTTTGCAATTGGATGTTGACATGCTTTTCAGTTGTTTAGATGTGTTTGTTTAGTTTACTCTTGGTTAAGACAAGTGCACTGACGGATTTGATGAGTGACAGGCTGGAGTTGCCTTCCTCACTTTCTGTAGGGAGCTCCTGAGAGAGCATGAAGCCCCTGTGCAATGGAAAAGCACCAACAGCTCAAGCATTATGGTCTTAGAGAGTGAAAAAATCTTTTGTCTGCTTGCTGCATCTCAACAGTTCCTATTTTCCCAATAGGTTTGTTGTACACAAGAGGATATTCATCAGCGCTTTGGTCCTGGAGGGAATGGCTGATGAAACTAAAGGAAATGATAAAACTTGCAAAGATACAAGTTACTCCAGAGATTTTCAGGCCAGACTGGCCAAACATGAATAAGAAATTCCCTTACGAATGAGGCATTGCAAGATGCTGTTCTCCCACCAATGACTGGCACAAGCAAAAGCTCATCACTGGGCTCTCCTTATAGCTGGTCTCCTGTGTTTGGTGCCAAAGCTTATGGCTCTCTTGAATGAGCAAACACGCACACAGTGTATAGCTGCACCAAGCAGGCTGCAAACTGCCTGCACCTGAAAACTACATGCCTTTAACATCCATTACCTTCCATGTAGGGGAGCACCACGACCAGTTTGTTTTTAGGAATGAATCTATGTGCCATCTGGCACCATTGGCCAATTGCCTGAAAAACTTTATAAAGTTTTCCAGGCAGCTCCACAAGAAAAAATCTGGCTTATTTTTCCCTTTTTCTTCCCACCACCAACAGAACATCTATGGAGTTGTGCTGAGAGGTGGTGCAGCTCCTGAGGCAAACTGCCCCTGTTGGGTGAGAATCAAGGCTTTTGGGGTCTGTCAGGAGTCCTTCACCACAGCTCTTGTCATCCTCGGGAGGGGAAAGTGCTAATCCTGATTAAAGACACATATTTCTTTAGGTCATGGAATCCAAGCCCTTTATGCTGTATGCGCTGTGGTGAGCTGCTGCTCACCTGAACCGTTTTTTCCCAAGTAACACACCTTTTAAGACACTGTCAACCTGCTGGTGAATCACTGATGTCCTAGCACATTAATGATGTATGCTGGGGAGCAGCTGTTTGCACTGATGCTGCCGTGCAGTGCACCAGGCTCAGCTCAAACCATTTCCCCAGGGCTCAGCAGCAGCTTTGTCCTTCAAATGACTCTCCCAGATCCGGTTTTAGCCTCTCTCAGCAGGAACACCTGATAATTCAAGAAAGATTCTGCCTTTGGACAGGGTTGAGTAAAGAAAGCTCACATCTAAGAAGTGGTTGGTGAGTTTCCAGTATGCCTCTGCTGTAAAGCTTGAATGTGAAGAGCCCGTTCCTGGAAGAGCTGTCTCATAATGTGGTGCTGGAGGAGAATTACAGGAAAGGGCCACAATGTTCCTGGCTCTGCCTCCACAAAAGGATGACAGGTTTAGGTGACAGCAAGCAGCAACCTGGCCCTGCAAGAGCCCCATCCAGCCTGGCCTTGAACACTTCCAAGGGTGGAGCATCTGTAGATATTTTCTCTTGGCAGTAACCCTTGGGTCCCTGAGCAAATCCAGCACTGAGTTAAGCTGAACTGAAGTTGCTTTGAAATAAAGGGAAGGGCTTTCGAAAACCAGGCTCTGTGGCCATGGGTGAGCACTGTGCCTCTGTACTTGCTCATTAAGATGGTTGGTGTCTCATTACAGATCATAAACAACTATTATTAATATCGTTTGCATTTTTTTCCCCTAATAACTCCCTGAACTCATCAGCCTTTTCTGGCAGTAAGATTCCTCCCTTGTGCCATGTTTCACCTGGCTTAATATTATTTCATGGGCTTTGTGATTTCCTAGAAGACCTTAAACTTGGAAGGCATTGTAGTGCACCAGAGAAATAGGGGGTAGAGCTTTGTATTGCATGTGGACACACGGAGGTCCCTCCATGCTGACTCACACATGATGTGCTGATGTTGCACTTCACAGCAGCACCTTGATTTTAACTATCTATATATATATATATTTAACTATTAATAAAGGCTCACAACTATTGTGCTAGGGTTTTTTTAGAGAGCCTGCATCTGTCATTATTTTCCTCAAACTAATATTGGTTTCAAACACCAGTCTCAGCACTTTCCACTTTTAATATACAATTTGATTTAGGACTAAACATCCTCTGCCTGCTAAATAGGTATTTCTTACAACCATCCCTGCTTGACACCCTCCTTGCCATGCAGGGCTTTTCCTCCCATCATTGGTGGTGGTGGCGAAATGTTACACCACATGCCTCAGGGTGCCTGAGCACTTTAACAAGGTTTAACTACAATGTTAGCAATGTGAGTGAAGAATCCAAGTAAATAAGACATAAATCAGCCCATAAAATGAGCGAAATAACTTTCTTTCACCCACAGTGCCTATAGATTACACTGAGCAAATGGTGTCCTGAGTGTTGCTATATGCTGATGCGGGGCACCTGGGAGGTTGCAGACATGGGTGCTATAAGGCTGGTTATAGGCACAAATGTTCCCAAGGTATCACCTCCTGTCCCTCCAGCACCTGACCCTCCTGTTTGCAGGGACTGAGGCTTTTCCTGCACCCTTGTAGGGTGCCAGGAGGACTAAGGAGCTTCTGCCTACTTCGTTATGCTGTTCATCAACTCACTAATGGGAATCCACTCATCAACCATCTCTTTGGCTTGGTTTTCTTATGGAAACAGTGATGGTCTGCAACACAAAGAGGAACTTTGGGAATTTCTGTGGTAGCAGGTGGCATGCTGCCCACAGGAGGGAATTGGCATGAGATGCTCGTCCAGAACCACTGTGGTCAATAAACCATGAAGGATTTACATGATAGTCCATGAGAGCTGCTTAGAGTTGTTAGAATATGCTCAGTCATCCAGTTACAAAAATATGCTAATACACGTGCTTCATTAGACTGTAACTGCTTTAAAATACAGTTATGGGCTGTTCCACGAAAGAGGAACAGTAACTTAACTATTTACAGGCATCAAATGTGATTGATTTTATCATGTGCTACAGCAATTCATACAGGACATAAAAAACAACTGTCAAAAGCATGGAAGAAAAATTCAAAGCCAAGAGCCCAGCCATTCATTCTGATAACATCTGGTAATGTGCTAATGCAGGGAAGAGAAACATCCACGCTGCAAATGGGAAAAAGGCCATTCAGCAAACTAAACTCTTCTTTGGGAAAAAAAATCCACACAATAATAATTATCCATTAGCTTTAAACTAAGCTCCAAATTAATAGCTGTTTCCCTAGCACCAAAATATCTCACATTTACCCAGAGAAAACAAATCCATCACTAAGCACATTTGTATCTCGTATGCTTTTTATGTTAATGACTGGGTCAAAATAAAACCTTGTTGCAGATAAAGAAATGATGCCTTAGAAGAAAAAAAGTTATAATTCAGTCAGGGTTTCCTAATAGCACCTCATACCCACTGCAATGGAAAGAGAGCCCTGAGACTGAATAGTGCCTGAGGATTTTGTGCAGAATCCTTCATTGTTAAGGGGCCTTGCCAGTTCGTGTTTACGTGGTTTATAAGGTGTCACATAGTTGTACATTTTAATCTCATGGCACTCAGTTTACAGCTGAGGGCACTGCAGAGCTGGAGGCATCAGAGGACCAGCCAGGGTCCAGACCAGCTGAGCCCAAGGAAGGGCACTGTGCTTCCCAGGGGAGGAAGGCAGGTGCAGAAGCTCCCCTGGGCCACCAGCCTTGTGGAGCTGAGCATGGCTTCCCTACCATGAGCAATGGCAACACTACAGTAGCTCAGCACCTTAGTGCCTGGGGTCCAGTGTTACAACTCCAGCTATAAATTTGGCTAAAAACATCTCTATCCCATTTACAGAACGCGTCATTAACTTGTAACAGCAGCAAAGTGTTCCCATGATTACATTCAACATGATCCGTGTACTAAGTAATATCAAGCCCGCTGTTTCACTCAGAGGAAGGTATAAATACCTTCTGTCTGTGCAGCTTGCAGGTGGCTCTGGGGGGGAAGTCGCAGCAGGAGACAGAATGATGGATTGATGTGAGCTGACTTGATCCTCTCGGGTGTCTCGGCACCTGGCATGTGTTGGATTTGCTCACGAGCTGGAAGGTAACAGAAGACGTCAGAAAAAGATGAGTCCTTTGAGCACATTAAGGACTGATCAGACATTTCCTTCTATTGGCATATGAGGATTTATAGATCATATTAAATCACGTGTAACACACTGCAAGAGCTGAGGGCACTGCAGAGTAATGCATTAACAGCACAACAGCTGCCAGGCCCTCACCTCCGGCTCCACGGCTGCAGCAGACACTCACAGGCAGGATGAAGCTACGTCAGTGCAGAGATGGAGGATTCTCAGTGCTTTGCATGAGGTCGAGTGTAGACTCCCAGCCTTGCTGTAAGTGTGCAGGGAGCAGGAAAGGGTCTGCTGCTGTAAGAGCACCCTCTTACAAAACACATCCCTCTGAATAACATCTGTCATTGCTCCTCAGAACATGACACCCTGGGCTCATGGCTGCGAGCCCCAGAGCAAGGCAAATGGTTAGCTCTGGTTCCTTCAGTATCACCCAAGAAGACAGCTCTGGGGCTGGTGACTTTGGGACCCCTGATGCTTGGGGGGGACTGTGTGGCTCTGCAGGGAACCATGGGGTGCATGGTTCAGGCTCTCCCTACTGCCAGGGGTTTATAGACGCAAGTAGGAGGGTAGGGCTGAAAACTCTGATCTGGGATGGAGCAAATGCCCGGGTGGCACCTGGAAAAGTAGTGCTGTGTTTCTGAGTGGGCAAGTGACAGCCCTGCTGCTGCTATGCCATGATCTGCATTTCTCTCAACACAAGAGGACACAAGGCACTTACCTCAGCACTGAAGGTGATTTTTATCACAGCAATCAGTCTGATCGTGGCATGGTCCCAGAAGACATGGGGATAGGTTTGGGTAAAGATGCTTGGGCCACGAAGGGGCTGAAGCAGGAGGATCTCTGCTTACTAGAAAGGATGAGGAAACCCAAAAGCTGGATCATCTTCTGGTATTCCGATGAACATCAGGCCCGTGCCCAGGTATTAATGCTACTTTGGAACTGGCGGTTTCTGAAAAGCAACCCACTTCTAGAATTTTTCCTTGTGAAAACAGTAGGTATTTTAATTGGGGTTTTACAAGGATACATGGAAAATGCCATACGGGTCTCTGCTAAACTCCCCATCTAGAATCTGTCTTACTGAGCATCACGCATTCAGCACAACAAACCTATGGACATAATGGGATCCCTCCTCAGAGGTTCTTCTCAGGCCCTGGTGAAAAAACAGCAGCTTAATGCAAAGGAAAGTCTTGCATGGGATGTTTCCTGAGCTTTATATATTCCTTAGAAAATGACTCAGCACAATAATAAATGCATCCAGAGCTTTGATATTTTGCACATCAGGTGGTGAAACAGTAGCTGTGAATAGATTGCCTGTATGAAGACTTTTGCCTTGAGCACTGCAGCAGCAGATGGGCTAATAAATATGCAGTGCTCTAAAACAGTGTCTGTAATTTCCATGACCTGAGGTTTTCTTGGTCCCCCACACAGATGAAATGCACAATCAGCCAATAATAAAGTTCTTAACGGATAAAAACCCTGAGCAGTGCAATGTGAACACGGTTTGAAGTTGAAGTGCACTGGCACTACTGCTGCAGTAACAGTTGTACTAGGAGCATTGCTGGCTTTCTTTATGAAGTGTTTTACTGTGGCTGTGCACTGTCCCTACCTACTGTCCAGTGAAACCACAGCAAAGGGAATGTGCTTGGTGTAATCAGCAGGGAAAGAAGCTCCTGTTGAGATTGACTCTAGTCTGGTGCTGTGAAGAGACATGAGAGGTGCAGAACAAGCAGGAGGCTGGATGTGCTGCTCTGATCAGAGAGAAAACTCTGATGGTTTTTTCACTCACCCGGTGAGGCAGGGACCGACCTCCAAGGGAGGCTCTCACTTCTGGTGCCAAGATCCCAGCGCATGCTGGGCATGACCTGCTCTGGGGACAGCAGCAGGTGGGGAGTTTGACTGGGGCGGTGCCACCTGTCAAAGGTGTCCTAAGGGGAGCTCAGGGAGGACAGAAACCTCCCATGGAGCAGAAGGGCAAAAGCTCAGTTGATCTTGGTTTTCAGTACGAATACAGACCGTGAGAGCAGGGCCTCACGATCCTTCTGGCTTTTTGGGTCGTAAGCAGGAGGTGTCAGGAAAGTTACCACAGGGATAACTGGCTTGTGGCAGCCAAGCGTTCATAGCAACATTGCATTTTGATCCTTTGAAGTTGGCTCTTCCTATCATTGTGAAGCAGAATCCACCAAGCGTTGGATTGCTCACCCACTAATAGGGAACGTGAGCTGGGATTAGACCGTCGTGAGACAGGTTAGTTTTACCCTACTGATGATGTGCTGTTGCAATAGGAATCCTGCTCAGTACGAGAGGAACCGCAGGTTCAGACCCCTGGTGCGTGCACTTGGCTGAGGAGCCACTGGTGCGAGGCTCCCATCTGTGGGCTTGTGACTGAGCACCTCTAAGTCAGAATCCCACCTACACGTAGCGATACCACAGCACTGCCGGCGCCTCAGTGGACTTGCGATAGAGGTCGCTCGAGATTGACCCAGGAAATGACAGTCTTGCTCAGAACTTAGGAGAAGGAAAACTCCTCTCTTCAAACCCAGGCTGATGGAGCTTGTCCAGCCTTGTATGGTCTGCCATCTAAGAGAAGGACACTCATAAATACAACCTGCAGACTTTGGTGTCACCATCCCTGCTAGCTAGGCCGTGGCTGTTAAACCTCGGGTGTACAGGGTAGGGCCAGTTCTGCACACACTGCCCTCACCTGAAAACTCCACTGCGCAGGCTGGAAGGGCTTGAGCTCACTTGTCGGTATGGACAGGTGAGGGTCAGAATGGGAGGTGACAAGGGGCATGGGAAGCTGCAGATCCAACCTTGCATGTGGCTGGACCAGCACATGGGTAGCCTGAGATTACTCAGGAGATGACAGTTCTGGTCAGACAATCCCTGATTGCCTAAGCACTCTTTGCAACCAATTTTGCATATCCCAATTGCCCTTGGTCATTGTGCTTGTAGTAAGTGTGGTCAAAGCCCTTCCCAAAATCTTCCTCTTGAAGCCAAGCCATCAAACCTGGTCAGCACAGAGGACTTCTGCCTAGGATCTTATCTCCATCTCCCCTCTCTCAGTTTAAAGCCATTCCCCCTCATCCTGTCACTGCATCACAGGGCTGCTGATTCACCACTGATTTACCTCAGGAACCTTCATAATAAATTCTTACCATGTAGTTTGATGCCCACAGATAATTTTCCCTCTTGAGAAGCGCTAAGATTGCAAACAGAACTGCTGTTAGAGTGGCATGATAAGAGCAAAATTCTACTCAGGTCTTTGCATTGTGGGCTGGCTGCTGCCTGTGATCCCTTGGGAACTCATGGCTGCCTCTGGGGGTTCATCCAGGGCATTTGTATTTGTGCTGATTGTAACACCTGCAGCAGGATCCCAAAACATCATGGTTAGAGCTAACAAGCAAGTTACACACTGACTAAGAAACAAAGATGGCAAATATTGTTATTACTTACATATCCCCATGGGTATCGTGAAGCCAAGCTTTCTGTTTATCAGGCTACTTAATTTAAGTAGGTTTATTCAACATGCCAAAAGAGGTAAGGATAAGGATGCCAAGCTACTATAGTAACCATGAGGAAAGTGGTGATTATCAGCAGTACCGCACAGAATAGACAGACTGGATTGTCTTTACATTTTACATGGAGGGCATTGCTTAAAAAAAAAGAAAAAAACAAGCCCTTTTTCTAAAACAAACACCATAGAAAAACAACTGAAATATGAAATGCATTATAAAAATTCTTGTCAAGGCTTTTTCAGCCCATGTAACCTTGCTGTTTGACCCAAGGTTGGAAGGATGTGCCACTAAACAGAACGCTTTATGGCTGAAGGCTATGTGAATAATAAAGCATGACTTCTCATGCTTCCCACCTAGTAACGGTGGCAGCAGAGGGGAAAAATCAATACTGATGTCCTACCATAAGCTCCTTAGGACAGAGCGTGCTCTTTTTTTGGCATAATGAGGCTCAGACGTAGAGACAACACTAAGCAACTAAAACATTGGTGTGTAACAAGCATTGTTCTCACACTAAAGCCAAAAGACACCACTGCACCAGCTACTAAGATGGAAATTAACCCTATCGCAGCTGAAACCAGAAAAACCTGTTGGAAAACGTGCTCTGCTAAGGACTCCATGATTCTCATGTGCTAAAGCATTGCATGACTGCTAGGAGCATATCTCTCTTCATCACTTGCCATAAATGCCGGCTTTGACAAACTGGCTAAACAAAAAGCATGCTGCGTGCCAGCAGTGCTTTAGATCTAGGATCATAGGATGATGATTAAGAAAAACATCGTGAGCAAAACTCACAGTCCTTGTAGTGAAGACTTTAGAGTCACTCAGCTCACAGGTGGTGTTTACAGCAATCAGTTCCCATGGATACCAAAGACATAAAGCTGCTAACCAGAATACAAAGGGCAAGGATCCCAAACTGCTGATTTTGAAAAGCATGACTTACGTATAAAATACTGTACTAACAACTGCAGGACAAAGTGTACTTGGACTTGCCTGTGAGCCTGTCTGGAACAGACTCACCCTGAACCTACTGTCACTATCCTGCTGGCTCCTTAAGGCATTAGTGGTGGGGATAGAGCCAGGTTGGACAGGGCTTGGAGCAACCTGCTCTTGTGGAAGGTATCCCTGCCTGTAGCAGGGAGTTAGGACTGGGCGAGCATTGAAGTTCCCTTCCAACACAAACCAGTCTCTGATTCTATGTATGATAAGATCATGGAGCCCCCAAGAACTCCCCCTTGTCCAAGCTTCAGACTTCCACTGGCACACTTTAGTAAGTGACATGTTAGTGATAGCCTGCTGTGAAGCCAGGAACAGAACCACCCAGGCAGGCAATGGGACACAAACCATTGGACCTTTGCAGAATCCTCCCTCATAAACAGCAGACACCAGTTTGCAGCCAGTTTTTTGTTGTTCTTTTTCACAAAGTGAGCAGTTACCTCCATAGCATCAATGACCCAGTATGAAAACTGGAAGCCATCCTGTTCCCTCTATGTGGATAACTAAAGAAGAAGAATAACTGCTGATTGTGCACATGGGTCTTGAGTAAGCCAGGGAGTGTTTGGGTGGAAGGTTGGCTTTGGAAGCAACCTACAAAGTGATTGTTTAAAGAATGAAATTTATAGTGACTGAAAATAGTCACTGGGAATAATGTAGTTGCTGTTTGGCTTCATGGCTCAGACCTGTATCCGTATGCTATATATTACCATGCTTGAGTGAATAAGGTAGAGCTAGTTGTGAAAGCTCTGTGTGTGTATGTGTGCGTGTGCACGTTCAGCCTCTTTACAGATGCCGCAACCCAGTTTGAATTCACGATGGTGCTCTAGGACATCCAATCACTCCTGTGAGACGTGCAGCTATAAAGGGAAGATTAATGACACATTCTAAGTAGTACTTAACACAGGTACAGGGAGGATGGTCATCATCACTAAATGATGCTAACAAGAAAGTGGATAGATATGCACAGGCCAGCATCTGAATTTTGAAGGTCAAAATTATGATTTCACTGAACTTTTAAACTGAATATGGCATTAGTAAGAACAGCTACAAATCCTTCTGGGAGATACAGGCTAAGGCAGTGCAAGTAAATTATCTGAGCACAGTATCTGTCTTCCTCTGGATTTCAGTGCTACTTGAATCAATTTGTGATTATATGTTTGTACCTGCCACAGAAGCCAAATACACAATCTGATCTTCTGCCACGTCACTATTAACAACTGGATTTCCAAATGATTCTAGCATATTCATTAACCAGGATCCATAATTAGGTATAATTTACAGACATATCATTTTAAATCACTTGCCAGGGAGCTTACTAAGCTCACTTTATGATATTCAAATATATGATTTTTAAAAATCCACTGAATTATCAGCTTGAAAGTAATTACAGTAGAATAGTACTGCAAATAATCAAGTAGATACTGAGAACAAGAATTGCCAGAAATGCTTATAGATCATTTTTGCCATGTGATTTTTGACATTCCCTTCAACTGTCTCCAGAAAACTGGTATGGATTTAAATGGTGGATTCCAAATCTGTTCCACTAACTCAGTTCTGTCACAACACAACTCCTTTGACTTCTCGTTTGATGGGCAACCCCTGCCCAACACCTTCTTTTCAACACCAGGCAGCTGAGTTTTTAATGATTTATTTACCCTCTGAGCAAGTGTCCCGTTGCTTGGAGGGGGGACACTAGTGGCAAGCAGCCCTGCATAGTGTTGCAGTATTTCCCTTGCTCTGCGGCTGGAAATATCAGGCACTGCTTGGAGCCAAACAGCAGCAATGACAAGGCAGAAACATCAGCATCAGATTAACTGGATTTTAGAGCAAAGTTTGACATGCCTCTATGCACAGTATTTTATTAATTTCATAGAGTAATTTCACTTTCAAAGGCTGTGGTCTTTCTCCATGGTCAACAGCAATATTTTATAGAATTATAGAAGCATTTAGGTTGGAAAAGACTTACAACATCATCAAGTCCAACTGTTAACTTGGCACTGCCAAGTCTACCACTAAAAAACATATCCCTAAGTGCTGCATCTACAAGTCTTTTAAATTCCCCCAGTAATGGTGGTACTACCACTTCCCTAGGCAGCCTGTTGCAATGCTAGATAATCCTTTTAGTGAATATTTTTTTCCTAATAGGCAAACTAAATCTCCTTATGTGCCATAGAAACTAGCTGCACAGTGATGCAGGCAATTGAAAGTTCTAAGTTGGAACTTTAGGACCCTCACTGAAAACTGTGCTAAAACCCAATACAGACAGGTTAGATAAGGTATAATGGAAAAGTATAATGAAAAGGAAGGTATAACAGAAAAACTAATAGAAACATGTAACAGCTGCGCTCTGAGCACAGCTTCCAATATGAATCATATATGCACCTTGCCTTACATTAAATAAGGTTCCAGTTTTTGAGTGTTTAACCAATAATTCTTCCTGCTCTTCAGTCCTGTGTTAAATTACATCAGTAAAGTAGGCAGTAGCTGGTTCTCCCAGAGCCTGCCATACTTACCCTGGTTTTGGTATCCATTTATAAATTGTCCATGCAGTTTAAAATGCACCACACTGCACACACTGCAGCTTTACCATCATCCCATTACTGTAACATACAACAGTAAAGAACTCCTTGAAGATGAAGAAAATACTGCTTTCTCTGATGACTAAAGGGTCAGCTTATGAAATGGAGGTCTTTGAATACTGTATCTTACAGTACAAGAAAAAGACAGCAGAGAAACAATTAAAATACACAGTAAACAAGCAATGAAAACATTTTATTTGAGTAAAACCATAACACCACAAACCTTGATTCAACTTAGCTTGTTTGATACAGAACCTCTGAATACTGGAAATAAATTAGACTAACAAATGTCACAGTCACGAGGAACTTTCATGTTATGTGATTTTCCACTGCATTACAACTTAATAGAGAGCTATAAAAATAAAACACTATTTACAAAATATATTAATCTGTTTGTAAAACTATTGGTTAACTCAAGCCTTAAGTTTCATGATAAATTGTACATCTTAGTCACACTGTACAAAGCATTGAATGATACTCCAAATATAAAATTACATCCTCTTACAATCCAACTATGCCAATTCATAGTATTTCCCAGAATTCGGATCAAAGTAACAGTTCAGACATGGATCGTAAAGAAGAGTCAAAATTTCGTCTTCTTCAGCACTGAGGTCATTTTCACCTGTGTCAAGTGGAACAAGTATGAGTAAATCACTCTTATTCGCTTAGACAATAACATAGAAATACCATTCTGTCAGATGTGACAGAATTCTTCTTTGAAGTGTACAATCTTTTGACTCCTGAATTGTTACCTTCAAGACAGCAGCAACTCACTTTTTAATTGTATTTCTGAAGACTTGTATTCAGTTGAGGTGAAATAATGTCAGCCAGAGATTGCTTAACAGCTGGACTTTCCAAATGGAGCAGTTACCCAGAAGTACTTTTACTGATGGTAGATCAAAGGATTTCTAAATGCTATTTTTCTCAATGACCTTCTTAAACAATAATGTTTTACCATGAACAAAGACAGTCAGTGTGTACTTAAGGCCTGTAAGAATTAAAGAATGTGAATGTCTGGTATTCAATATGTCACCTAAATGTCTAGTATAGGTTAATCTGTACAAAAGAGCTTTCAGTATTGGAGAGGAAATAAGATTCTTTTAGACAACAAAAAAAAATCTAAATCTAGGCTTTTTAAAGTTACGTAAAATGCAAGAATGTTTTCAGGTTACTAAAATACACTGATAAAGCCATATAGACAGCTATTACAGATGCTTTATATATTGTAGTTCCTTTTCTAAACCTGTCTTTTACATAAACTAAATCTAAATTGTATGATCTACAGCTTCTTGACAGCAAATAATTCACAGTTGAACACAATCTGTATCATTAATTTCATCATAAATGTCCATCTCATTCTTAGACTGCTAACACAAACTGGATGTGCTTTACATGCCCTAATAAGTAACCGTCTGTTATGCTAACAACAGAAGTTTCACAATGCTCAGAATCTATTTACAGCCAGGATCATGCCACAATACACAGCTTACATTATCTAAAGACCAGAAAGTAGGCTGGTGCATTAATGTGGACAGAAGTGTGCGCTTTAGCCTGTTGGGATACATGACATTTTTGTTTCCTCATTAACAAATGCCATCGGAAAGAAACTTTTACTGTAACCAAAGGTAAAAAGGTAAAGCTAAGTTGTTGCACTCCCTGCTGTGAGTACTTCATCAGACCTGGTGAGCTAAATGCGGTTAACTGAGATATTTTCTTTGGATAGCTCTTGGGAAAACTTACACATTGAGGTATATCTCTTTCCCTTTACACCTCATATTCACACCGGATCAGAATTAGATTGCATCCAAGACTAGCTGGATTTATACCTTTATAGCAGTAATTCCCTGCATTTATTTTTGTATGAATAACAACTTAGTTTTCTACATAGATCTTGTTTTTAAAATTAGGCTTCTTTCTTTCAGCACCTCACAACAACCTCAAATGCATTTTAAAGCAATTCTAGATGTTGCAACAGATTTCCAATGGCAGTATGGAGTATTCAGTTTTGAACTGATTAAAAAAACATACAAAAACTTCACTTCAGTTTTACTTACTAAAAAGATGTACTATTAAATTAAATTATATTTTTCTATATGTCTACACTCAGCTAATGTGTAATGGTTGTGTTAGCAAGCATTTGTCTACTTTCAGATGGTGCACTGTGTACAAATTGACCATATGTGGGAATGAGGTGGCTATGGCCAAATTTCCTGATAAATGAGTCCCTTTCAAGTAACATTTCCAGAGCTATTTAGGCTGCCACTGTCCACACTTTTGGAGTTGAAGCTGCTCAGGATTGCATGACAAAAATCTCTTGACAGTTTAACTTGAATATCATAGTGAAAGCAAAATCAAAGCTTTTGTAAATAAATCACTACAAAATTAAACAGTATTTTAGGCTAGCAAATAATTTTAAACAGGGATGCTGGGGAGGGACTATTCATTAGGGACTGTAGTGATAGGACAAGGGGTAATGGGTTGACACTTAAACAGCAGAGGTTTAGATTGGATATAAGGAAGAAATTCTTTAATGTTAGGGTGGTGAGGCACTGGAATGGGTTGCCCAGGGAGGTAGTGAATGCTCCATCCCTGGCAGTGTTCAAGACCAGGTTGGATGAAACCTTGGGTGATATGGTTTAGTGTGAGGTGTCCCTGCCCATGGCAGGGGGGTTGGAACTAGATGATCTTGAGGTCCTTTCCAACCCTAACTATTCTATGATTCTATAAAAACCTCAAGTCTGAGATACACACTATAGAGGGATGAGTATTTTTTAGTTCAGAGCTGAAAGACGAAGATAGTTAATACCTCTGAATACCTGTCATATTAAATGAATGCTGCCCTACTGAAATCAAGGGAGCTATTGTTTTTCTCAAGAAAGGCTTTTGCTCAGAACATTTAAACCAGGATAACAAAGAATGGAGAAGGCATGCAGCAGCTTTTTCTGGACTCTGAAATAAATGCACAAATAAACTGCTGTTGTTTGGATTCTGTTAGCACTGGTTCCACAGTCACCACAATCTGGAGAACTAAAATAAATGGTTTCCATTTTCATGAAAATATATTTTCGCTGTATTCTAGGTTTTAATACAAGAAAACGGCTTGTAGCAAATCTCACTTTAAGATACATGGATCATATTCTGACCCTGACGTAAGGCAACCGCACTGCATCAGCTGTCAGCAGAAGGGGTGCTGGAAAGAACACTGCTAGTATTTTTTCAGATATGATCCTTGAGCGTGGAACTGCAGTGCTCAAATCTATACTGTAATTATGTGCTGCAGGGTTACCATATGACTGTTGTCAAGAGCTGTAGTCCAAGAAAGACTACTCAGTGCTGTGGCTCCTGAGGTTCCTAGGATTCATGACTCTGCCTTTGTCACCTATGGGGGAAACTTTCTTGTATGATTTGTTATGTCAAGAGGAAATTGTCTATAAATCAGAACTAGCAATGCCCAAGAAGGGAAAAAAATCGATGGAAATTAATCATATTTATGAGCCTAAATTTTCCTCTTGTCTTGTGAAACCTGTTGAATAGAAAACTACTTCTCATGATGTCTCCCTATTTAATTAATGCTGCTGCAAATGTTAAGAAAGGAACTACAGAATATAATGCTTTCTTAGAAATTAATCCCCTTTCTTCCCCAAAGATATGCTCCAACTTAAAGATTTTTTTCTAAATATAAGAATTAAAAATCTATAAATACACTAATGCTACACTATGTGGTTTTCTTTAAGGACAGTTTTAGATAAAGTTAGTATCCTGAATACATTATGAATCACTGAAGATTTTCAGTTCTGATAATATGGTTTTGTTATCCTGGGATAACTGGAATACTGGAAAACTGCACACACACACAAAATAATCTTGCAACAATTAAGTCACTGTCCAAGATGAGAAATAATTAATTTTCTAATGTGGCATTTTTAAGAAAATAATGAGTAGGGAAGGAGAATTTTATGGAATGAATTTGAACATTCAGTTTGCTGATCAGAGTTGGTACTTGATTGTCAGTAACAAAATTGTTCTTTCATCACACAAATAACTAACCTCAAGTGAAGTGATCAAGGAAAACTAACTGCTAGAGACATACCACAGGATATAACAGAAACAAAAAGCCATCATAAAAAGCTATAGCATATAAAGATTTTCTGTTCTCCAAATGTGCAGCCACGGACACATGATGTACTTCAGCATAAAGGAAAATGAGTTTAGAACAATTCACAAAATACTGTGGAAATTCTAGTGTGAGTAACAGAAGAAATGCAATAAATTCCCAAGTTTACCAAAATTCTATTTTGCTGTCATAAACAATTACAAATATACATCTATGAAAACATCCCCCATTGAGGGGCATAATTTGCTTTAGACAGTAAGTCACTGAGGCATCATCCTTTTGGGCACTGAATTCCCCAGAGTTGAAGAAAAATGTAGGTATCTACCTTGTTTCTTAAGACAACTGATAAGAAAAAATGGCATTTGAAAAACCCAAGGTATTTGTTTTATTCTACTGCTGTTGACTTTCCAGTTTCAGCTGTGTTCTTTGCTGTTTACTAAGCAAATACAATTAATAAATAAGACCCTGTAACACTTTAGGTGATGATAACAGTCTTTACACAGGAAATCATGCTGAAATTTCATTTAAAGCTAAATCTGAAATTTTTCTTTGTAAGAGAAATATCACTTACATAAGCACAATTGTGCTTCTGAACAAGAATGTTTAAGTTTTTGCATTCTTTCTTCCACAGGTTTGCCATCCCCAGTAGCATAAATTACTTATTTTAAACAAAAAAAAAGACGCATTTTTTGAGTTAATCTGTATCAAGTCAGAACATTAGGAAACTTCAGCTGCATAAGCTACTCTTTTATCAGAGGCAAATAATACTGCATGGAAAACCTCAAAAGCTTGAGCTAAGAATAGTAAATAAAAGAACTTGGAATCAAAATGCTGTAGCATAGAACACTACGAAAAGGCAGCACTAGCACTACAGAATGAGCATTTCAAAAGGTCTTTCTACCCAGGACCTTTACATTGTCTTCATAAATTCCTACCTGGAGTACTCCAATTTGTTGAAGATTTAGTGTGCTTTTCCAGCTGTTGGCTTCTAGGAATGATGGGGGGACTGAATACGCTCATCCAGTCCCTGAAAAATACAAATCAAAATATCATCCATTAAAACACAGTCTGTGTAACTATTATTTAAAAAAACCTTTCAAAGGTAAGTGCAGGTTGTTGAGTGTGATGGACCAAAATCAAGATGGATTTTACTGTTATAAAAATAAACTTTACAGTTAATACTATAAATGTTAAGGTTTTCTTCCTTCTTTAGCCAATTTGAGCTGGTATTGCTCTCTCAGCAAAAAGTGTACATGAGATGTGATCCATAATCCACAGAGCTATACTGTGAAAGACTCTAGGACTCATGAGAGTGTTTTTCCAGAGGAATAAAGATTTGGGATGAACAACCTGGTCTTAATTAGAGACTGATGGGGCCAATTTGATTAAAAACCCTTACCCTCTCTAAGGAAAAAGACTTACAGACAATCATAAAGAGATGTCTTTGGTTACCACTGACTTGACACTGCTTTAAGATCTCTGTATCACGGTGACATGGCAGGTGGTAGATCACTCACAGTCTGGATGGTTGGTGACTTAGAGTAGACCTTAGATTTGAAATGGATACCACTAGCAGTGTGCTACCAGCTCAGTGGTCATGAACTGTGGAACAGCCGATTTGTATTAAATAATCTAATCTTTCCAGTTTAATTTAACTTGAAAATTTTTCAATAAAGGCATGGAATTAGTGGCCAGAGTTAAGCGTAACATATTACCAGTTTGCTAGTGTTTTTCAGAAGGAAACACTGGATTAAGATGTTATTGCTGACAGTATTCTTGATATTGGAAAAAAAACTGTGCTAGGTAACTACATTATAAAGTGTTTATAACATATCTTACAGTTATAAAATACTATTTGCTATAAATAAAAAAGCTGTTATCAAACATAAGATGATTTTAGCTACTGACAAGGCCATACAGAGGATTCATCTCGCCTGTCACACATATATTTTTATTCTGTAGAGAAAAAAAATTTTAAGGTATCTTTATCATAGATGAGGGAGTATGGACCTTCTTCACCTATTCAGTTTAACAGGCAATTTATGTCTCTCCATTAACTAGACTAAATATTTGTAAATTCATACTTAAACATAGAATACAAGGAACATCCTCAAAAAGTCATCTCATTTTGATCAAACCAGATCCTTCTTTTTTGACCAACCTATTTCAACTACAAGACAAGGGAATGGGAAGGAAAAGGGCTCTTTAAATTCCTTTATGTTTGCTTCATGCTGATGGGAACAGTGCAGCTCTACAGAGTAAATTAAACTTATATTAGGGCTGCTCTGACTTACATCTGGCCATGGCTGTTCCAACAGCTGGTACAAAAATATTATACATGCAAAGTCAGAGGCCAAGGAGATTAGGCACAGCTAATCTTCAACACCCATGGCTTCTTCTAGAAGGGATGGATTGTTCCAAAGCTTGACAGGTTTCTTTACACTGCTGGACTGTAATTGTCTCAACTCAACTGTCCTACACCCTCTAAACAGGTAACATACTTTTCCTTTCTGAAAAGCCTTGATGATCTCATGTAAGATTTGCTTCTGACAAAGGAATCTAGCAAGGCTCAGACATGTGTTGTAATTGCTAAAATATGCCAACTTTTATGTTAGTTTTTCTGCTACTTCTGGACTTGTTATCAATTTCACATTATCTCCTGTTGGCATACAGGCATAATCTGTTTGCAGTCAAAATGGAAAAAATATCTTCTGCCCCAGGAAACAGAACTGCTGTAAAAATACAGCAAGTATTATAGCAGATTTAAAGGAAGAGATATTGAATTTTCCATCATTTCAATAGGTAAAAAACATACTTCAATATTTTTTACACCATCGTATTCTTTTCACATATATGGTCAACTTCACAACCAATTCTTCTCTTCTGCTGTTCAGCTAACACCTGGGAACTGGTACAACTACTCCACACATCAATATGCTTGCCTAGACATCTCATTGTTAGCTCTCTCTGGCACTGCTCACCATACCTGCATTCCTAGAATATGGCCAAAGACTCTTTGTTCACACCAAAGCTTCCAAAGTTTTTAGGAATAACAGTTAAATGCATGCTTTGATATCCAGTGGCATGGTAGAATATATTTTCCATTTCTGCCACTTGCATGTGTGGTTTGTGCTGCCTCAGAATCAGCAAACGTAAACCTAACACTAGAATCTGACCAAGCTCATAGCATGTGGTCAGAGAGCATGAAGTATTATCACTTACCTGATTCTCTAATGATTACCCTAATTACACTGAAACACAACATCATCTAAAGGCAATTTTAGAGAAGGTAAGGAAGAACTGTTAGCACTAATCTCTGCTTCCCAAGCTACCCTTTCTTCCAAATTCACTACAGCTTTTAGTTTAGTATTACCTATGAGACAGTCTAGATCCAATTCATGTATTTTTTCTCTCAATGTCCAACAAAAACTAATAGCTTTACTATTCAAACCCCTCCCACCAAGACAAGTAATCAAAACATTATAGTATTAAGGACTCATTGTTGACTTACAGTATTAGGGATTCATTGTTGACTTTGCATTATTTTTAAGATGGAAACACATTACACAATTTGCATTAAAACTAGGTTATTGCTTCCACAAGTTGGATACCAATGTCTAAAATCAACTCTTCCTAAAATCTTGAGATAAAACCTCCCAGAACAAAACATAATCTCATGTGTGCTGAAATATTCTCAGCCACACTGCAGTACAGAGTCAACACTGGCACTTGACTGATAAACTTCTGAGAAGTGGGCTTACATTGGTAATTCTGACACATGGTGTAGTCTAGCAGACCTTGCCTAAAAGTAAAGCCCAGCACGGAGACAACAGGCAATGTCCTGAGAACTGTGGCCTGCGTTCCCATTTACAGCAGTTTTATTCTGACTGAATAGAGAATATTGGTTTTGAGAACTTCTTGAAGAAGCTGGTTTATCTCCTTAAACCAGCAAAGCTAATCACACATTCTGACTCATTAAAGTCACTCCCTCCCTTTAAGCTATCAAAGCCTACAGTTGTAATCAATATAATCAATGGGCAATAAACTATCCACAGCTTTCCTGATAACAGTGTGGAATGTGCAAGTATTGTCTTTTGACATTGTGAGCTGCATTGTATGAAGCCTTAGAATACCTTGCACTAAAACTCTTCATTATTCTGAAAGCTATTCTGTATGCCAAAACAGAATTAAAAATACTATCTAGTCTTGGAACATTATGATACTCTTGTTAAATAGTGGTCATATATTGAAATACCACATGATGGAAAGCAAAAGAATCTTGTGAACTTATGAACAACATTTTCAGTCTTATGACAGCATGTTAAATTTTGCAGAAAACAGCATTCATCAGTAAAATCTGTTGAGAAAATTAGTGATGCCTTATTAAGTAGCACTTCTCAATGACAATGTATCTAAAGCATTGACATCAACAGAAATCCAAAGAATCAGAGGGGTTTGATTTAAATATTAACAAATACCCCTGATATTTTGATTCTTTTACAGATATTTTTGTGCTTTAGTCTATCCTGCCAGCTGGACTGAGAAAATTACAAATCATTTAGTATCAAGATTTGTAACATTGCTCTGAATGGAGATAGTATACTTTATACATTTCTTTGGGATCAGATTTAATTTGTATTACTTAAACCAATGGGATAATTTAATCCACCTTATTAGCAAAATTAAAATGCATCAAAGTTTTAGTATGGTTTTACCCAACAATCTAAACAGGAATTTAAAGGAATATTCAAGTTACTCAGTCATGCTGGCAGTATACTTAAAAAAAGCAGGGCAAGGGCTACAGTATATCACATCAGGGAATGAAAAAAAAACAGCAGTTTTGTATCATTAATAAGCCATTGAATTGACAAACTATTAAGCATCTGAAGAATACAAGCAATAAAGAACAAAATGGTGATTTTAATTGCATAAATTACTTAGTAAATCTTTATGAACACAAAAGGGCAAACTGCTTGTGCCTGAGTGACAATAAGAGGAACGTATTTGCTTAATTATGTTTTACAATGGATAATTTGACTATCTCTGCAGAGGGCCAGGGAATGCCAATGTATGAATCAGAGCATAAAAAATTTTAAGGAAAAAAGGACTAATTCTTGACATCTTATACAACTATCAGCTTGAAATCTCAGCAAATGCTTCTACTGTATTAGTAATATTTAATCCCACATGAAGCAAATTCTGTTGCAGATGCTCAAAGTGAGTAAGTAATACCTTTTCAACATCCACTGAATGCAAAGTGACAGCTCAAATCAAATGTATGATTCAGTAGAGCCTATATATTCAATTCAGCTAAGATGGATATCTCTTTTTCTCACTTGTTTGGATTTTTGATTATATCTATTTAAGGTTATTCGAGACTAGCTCATTTCTTTGACAGATCACTAAAAATTCACCTAGCTCTGTGAGACCCTTCTCCTATTCCCTGCTACATCTTTTTTGGAGCATGCATAACTTGTTAGGCTCCTCTAGATTAGCAGATCTGAATTTTCAGTTATTTACATATCTGATGAGTTTCATGTATATGTGTAAATTCATTAACTTCAATCAGATTACCTATACACACTTGTTTGGATTTTGCTTTGTAATATATTAATGATCTATTAATCATCTGGTTTTATTTTTAACAGAAACATTTCCATAGAAATAAACCCTTCAGTAATAGTTTCATTATTGAAGCGAGGACTTATGCACGTTATTAATAAGACATGTTAGTGTTATGTGCAAAATGCAATAATATTATTTGAAATAATGTTGTAATAAAATTTCAGGTCTTGCTACTACATATGTTTCTACCAATTGTGAAGTCATCTGAGGCTTAAGCTGTCCTTTATTGCATCTAAAATCCTTTCAACAATTTCAACTTTCAAACATATCCTATAAACCAAGAAACATTCAATATTAACTTATACATTAGTAACTGCTCAGCGCTGTTCAGGTCCAGGTGGGAAAAACATTAAAATGTAAAACTGGGTGAGTATTGAGAAGATATGCTACTAAAAGAATATAGAGCATATTTATATATACAAATCAAGAATTTTGGAATGCACGTTTTAATAAAAATCTAGAGAATAACATAACTTTACATGCCCATATGACTTTGCATAAATTGAAAGCTCTGTTTTAAAAAGTATTTAAGGACAATCCGGCAATACATTGATGATTAAAAAATGCAAGCTCTTAGCTACATTGTATTATTCTCCTGCATTGTTACTGTAGTTTCAAAACACCATTAAATCAGCACAAACCCACACTTAACCACCTCCTGCACATTTTTCACAGTGAGCTGCATTCTGACTATGAGTAATCTGTTAATCTGTTCTTTGTCTCACAATCTATCAAAGTGACAGTTTCATTCCAACCGTAATACATATCTTCATTTACTGTATGCCTTACTGGAACTTTCTTTTTTTGCTAGCACTAAGATTTAGAAAATCACAAGCATATTCACAGAATGCCTTTTTCCTACTTCCAAACTACTTCCACAAGTCCAGTCTGCCAAATGCAGTACAGGCAGAGAAATCTTCTCAGAAACTAAATTATTTCATTTTCAATCACTTGTTAACTAAATAAAAGAGATCATAAAAAGGAAAAGTGCAGCTGTGCATGGAAGACATGAATCCGCTTTTAGTCTTAAATCTGTGTATGAACTGTTTTATAGTTGCTAGATTAGATGCAGTAACTGATGTACCTGGAAGAACTTGCATAGCAAGTTTCATAGTGTTCACTTCATAAAATCTAACAAGAACATTTTAAATCCATAAAAACGTGCATGGCAAGGGAAATAAGTGACTGAACACATCTGTGGGAGGAAAAATGTGTATTATTCTGCACAACTGACTGGCACTGTGCTGTCAGAAAACACTTCATACCATTGATAAAAGCTAAAGAAGTATCTGAAATGTCATCTGCTCCTATCCCTCTCAACACACATACATTGTCCATTTAAAACCTGGACAAGCAAAATCAACATTAATAGCACCAAGTTAAATCCGTCTGCTTTTAAAAGTAAGTACACCTCTTGTTCACGATGTGATTGACAAGTGATGTTAGCGTTCCACCTGGAAGTGGGAAATTAATTTTGATCATCTCAATCTGATTATTTCTCCCTAGCCACCCTCTCCCCTTGTCTTCATTTTGCCTCAAAGTCACAGGGATCTTCTTGCTGATTCCAAACAAAACAGAACAAGCTAAAAACCTGACAGCCAAACTATGCTGTACACAGGATCAATTTGTACTACCCCACAGTGTCGTAACACCCTCTCCTGACTGGCTATCTATTAAAAAAACCCTATCTAAATAAGTAACATTAAAATCTTCTGTAACAAATGGATTCCCTGACACCTACAGTCACATACAGGATTCTATTTCTAAGCCTTCAAAGCAGAGAGGGAGTGAGGGAGAAAGAAAGAGAGGAGAGTGTATGTATGTCAGATGAGGAAGATTTGCTGAATCATGCATCAAAGCAGTTGTAGCAGCAAGGCTTGTGTCAGTTACATTAAATACACAGTGGTACATCCAAAACATGCAGAATTCAGTTCTGCATTCCAGGACATCACAAACATAATGCAGACAATGACTGAAATGAGCAATAGTAAAGCCCTCTTAAAGTGATTTAAGATTAAATCAAAGAATGTCACATTTAATATTCAGGACACTCTAACTGAATCCTTACTGCCTAGGCTGTAAGTGGAATCTTACCGTGGGTTGGAGTGAGAAAGCCGGCTCATTTCTTTCTGATAGTGATGCTCCTGACTGGTGGGCTATGGAAAACAAGAAATAATAGTGAGAAAATGACTCTGCAAATATTCTTTCAGCATGTTTAGAAGTATGCAAGAGATCTTTTATAAGCATACACATTTGCAGCTTCTGATACTAGAATTTTACAGCCTTTTTCCTTACCTGGGAAATTTAAAATGGATATTCAGATTCTAACTGTGCAAAAGTACAGTGTAACAGATGATTCTTATCCAGGTGGAATGGTCATTTCTCTACTGTCTGTGAGTGCTGAGACTGAATCAGGAAGCTTCAGAAAGAGAGGGTAGCAAAGTCCTGTCTGATAGGAAAATCTGGACTGTAGGTGTATAGAAAGCACAGTGCAGGAACACTTAGTAGGATCTGTGCAGAACCAACCATTCTAAAGATGAGACAACACTGAGACAGAGCTAATAGGGCTGGCAGGCCTGGCTCCTCTCTCCTCAGAAGTACCAGTAAGTAACCTAAGCAGTCCCAAATGAAATTTGCTGAAGCAGATATAATTCCCTATGGCATTGCCAACATGATACCTGGATTCAGCTATTCAAGAATAGATAATGTGGACTGTATGAACATTCATACAAAAGTTTATCATTTTCTATAGTCTTCAAATGTTACCTATTAATTGTTAAGAATGTGTCTCAAAGGTTTCAAACTACCTTTGGTTTATGGCATTAAAAGATTATTTGGAAGAAAGATCAATACTCATAAAGTGGTACAAAATTTAATGAATTCTAACATTCAGAAATGTATTTTCTCAGTATATTTTGTACTGCTTCCAGAAGACACCCCCCTGCCCATTGTTACACACCTCAAAAGCAGCTCTAAACAAATCACTGAAGCAAGTGCAAAAGAAATGAAAATACAAGCATACATTAACAAGACTTTTACGACTTAGTACATGAAATGCTAAAAATAAACACTAAGCACTATGAAAGCAATTGGCTTTTTTTACAGAAATCAATATAAAAATTAGTATCTTCTCATGATTTCAGGAAGTGCGGAGGGATGTTGTAAAATGTATTGTGCTGGGTGAATGACATCCTAATTACTGCCAAATATGAGTCACTGCCTGGTGGTGGGTAGTGCAGTTCCCAAATGACAGCTAGTGGAAGACTGAGAATGAAACAGAAAGTGAATTAGTCAGTCTGTGAACCAGAATATCTGTCTAAATAATTTGTAAATCTGAAGTGGTCTCTGAAGTATGGAAACAGTTATCCAAGAACCTGAATAGGCCAATACCCTGACAGGACAGGAAGGTCTTACTGGATCTCTAGAATAAAACAAGGCATCTAAGCAGAAATATTTTATCAGGTTGGCAAATTTTCTTGGTTAATGTGCATATTTGTGGGTATAAACTTCACATTATACTCTGCAGTATACAGAACTTTGTCTTGCTTATTGTTGCAAAGCTAACATGGAATTTCATACACCTTCAGATTTCAGAAAATATTCAGATAAGACATACTCAAAGTCTTTACAAATACTTAATTCTACATAGAGATATTATTGATTTGGAAATGTGCTCTCCTCTTCCTCCCCCCATTTTACAAGGATTTCTAATTATCCTTTGAAGTAAATCCATTTTAAAATGAAAGTTTCTCATATTTATAACTTACAGCTCTGCTGGGTAATGTATAATATTCAAAGCAGCTTTATTCCTTTTCGGCTGTCACAGTTTACACCAGCTGCTAAAAAATTTCTCCTGATAGCCTATATTCAGTTCTTGGTAAACTATCATAGCATTAAAAATACAGTTTCAGTATCTGTTTTATAGTTGTTTAAGGACATATGTTCTAACTGCAACTAAGCAATATGACTGATCTATGTGTCTTAACATCCAGAAGGGTTTCTTAGACTCATTAGACTCAGAAACACAAGAATTTTCAATAAATCTGGAAATCAGAGAAGCAATGGCAAGTGACAAAAGAATAAACTCACTAAAAATGTGTTTTATATATGTAAAATATTACTTCCATACATAAGGTCACTATCTAACATGATTATATCCTGCCCTGCTTTTCAAAACTTCACAGGTATTTCAAGATGATAGACAAAAAGCTGCCTTCTGGTGGTGCTGTTGCCACAGATTCCACTAAGGGACAAAAATGCATAAAATTAATGAAAATTTGAATAAAAATATTCCTTACTTATCTTTGAAGAACATAAGAGAAAGCAGTAGATACTACTGGTTTAAATAATCACAAAGATACAACCTGGAAACATATGTAAGCATGAAAGTTTAATCATTACAAGAATTCCAAGCTGTCCTTAATTTCTCAAACTACAATATGAGGAATACTTCTGTTTCTATTCTATACACTGCACTGCTAAAATCATTTGCCTATATACACACTTTTTTCCAGTTTGCACATCTGAGTTTGGAAGGCTAGACCATTTGCAGATTCTCTTGACTCAAGTGGTGGTTGTACTAAAGATCACTGACATAAAACCCAATCTCTTTTTATTCTAAGCTTTGTTTCAGCTATCCATTTGAATACTGGCATCACCATCACTATTCTCAAAGTCTTCTGAAATGTTGTAAGCATACCAAAATATACTAAAATTTAACGTCGACATACCAAAAATGTTCCCAGCTGCTCTTCTATAGCTTCTGTGTTAGAACAACTTGGGGTGATTAAAGAATCAACTTCCCTAAGAAAAACTGCTTATAACCTTTTTAAATAATACAGGTCTAGAAAATGCATTATCACCCTCACATGAATATTCTGCTGTTTTCCAAATACTGGAACAGAATCAAATCAAGGAGTGTTAAACACAGGTTCTCAGTCCAAAAACCCGTACCACATCTATGAATAGCTGGTGCCATGGCAGCTATCTCAGAAAGGAAAATATAAAGTGAATCACAACAGGTACTGTGGAATAACCAACACTGTGCTGGTAAAGGGAGTCCCTTTGCACAAAGTGAGGTAGGGAAGACTGCAGAAGCTGAATTCCAGCAACCTTTGTTGTAGAAAGGGACTAAATGGTGAGTCCTTATCTGAGAAAGATTAAGTTTTCTTTCTAAATGATCTCTTCCTGGAAAGGAGCTTCTACATTACATCATAAAACCTCAGTGCCAACCTTGCAAAATACAGAGTAGAAGCCTGACAAGGCTGCATGTATAAGACACACCAACACTTCAGTCAACTGAATGAAATTTGAAAAACTTCTCAAAGACAAATATGTTGCCTTTTACACTTGATTTACATACAGAGATGGCTACAAAGGACTACTATGAAAAACTACAGCTATATTAAATTACAAATTAAATTACTAAATTTTTATATTTAAGCTCTTTTTTAGGTTGATGCTATTCGTCTGAAGCTACAGAACCTGATAAAGACAGTAATATCAATTAACTATCTTTGCAATCACATTACGTTTCACTGAATACAGCAGCAGAACATTTCATCTTAAAAGTCCATTTTGGTTTAGTAATCTAATTTGTATTAACCAAACCTCACATGTCTAAATATTCTTACCAATTTCCTTGTAATTAAATCACTCAACAATTAATGAGACTGCTATTCTTTATTTGAGTTCCTTTTTACCAGTCTTGCAGATTCATACCATGTTGGAGTCTGTTAGTAAGTACTAGGAAGATGCATTGGTATTACGAAACCACAACTATATGCGTAATGTTGACAGATCTCAAACAGTTAAAACCAACTAATGTTTCTTTGATATCCTGCAAAACATTACTCTGTACACAAAGTTCTTATTTGTGCAATTACCCACTTGGCAATACATCTCATTTGAAACCTTCATTTACCAGTGTACCATAAAGTTCATATGCTGTGTTGATCATTCACTATGGAAGACAGCTGCTATACAGGCCTCTATTTGGTCCCTGTAGAACCCTGGAGGTAATTTCCACCTAAAACTTTAGAGCAATTACTCTGCAACAGTTTATACTGGGACAACACAGCAGTGTTTACTCTTCTAACATTGAATTTTCCTCTGAGAGTTGTGTTGTGTGCTTTACTTAAGCCACATTCATTGTTTATTATTGTTTCACCTACAGTAAAATAAGAACTATGTTGCTGAGATATAAATGCAGTATGAGTTTATCTAGTTTTACAGCAGCTTCTGCAAGCACCTTTATATAGCTGCTGAAATGTTATTCTGTGATTTCATACATTCAATACTCTTCTGTGGACTGTAACAAATACTCTGCTTCTTATAACAGTACTCTGTCACATAGTGCAGCCTGTGTGATTTTGTACTGCTTTGTAGTACCAGGACAAATAAGGATACAAGGTGTGAAATACAGAAGGATCACACACTAAAAGCTCAGAACTACTGCAGCTTTTTGCTGCTGTTCTTCTCCTTCAGTGCTTTCAACAGTTATCTTTTCAGTAATAAGACTTTATCATGGTGAGAAGGAATTATTTTCCATTACGCACACTGTAATGTAGTTGCTGACTGGTATATCTGGGCTTCATTCACTTCGGAAATGTCTTTAGGTACTATACCACACACCTGCAGGTTGTCAGCCACTACTTTACAAGCTGCACAGCCTACATCATTATTCAGGATTCTAGAAAGGGATATATGTAACAGGTTCGCTCTTTGTCCATGGTGGTACTACAGGACCTGCTGGAAGTGCATGTGTTTTGGTTGCAGGTTTTACTTGCTAAGTTCTAAAAACATTTGGTAATGGTATCTTGAATTTCAAAGCTACTCAAACACATGTTGATATTCAAGATCTTTGAGTCTCAGAATTGACAGAAACTATATAAAGAAAATACTGTGGCAATAGACTTACTGGCGGGAAACAAGAGTTCCAATTTGCTGTATCTTCACTGCTTGTACTTAGGCTAACATTGCAGTTATCTATCTGTGATGCACTCAGCTCATGGGAAATCGTAGTATCCCCCGATTCTTCACTTTGCTGTCTCTTCATGCTAGCCAGCATCTGCAGTTCAGATGAACTGAGTCTATTTGACTGGTAACTTTTCCAGTCATACTCCTGTGAAATAAAATGGAGTAGTCAACAATATAGACAGGCTCACTGAACAGAATATAGGAATAAAAGAAATATACTGGAGAATCTCGTGGGGAATCTTCTAGAAGCTGCAATACTTACAGAGAAACAAAATGTTTATTAGAAAAGATTAGTTAACAGATTCCTGCTCAGCTATGAAGATCAAACGTATTTAGACGCAATTACAGAAGGAAGAACACAAACACTGTTATGGAAAACAGTTTGAATCCTGGGTGTTTGGTGAAGTTGCTGTTCTACTGCAATTAAAAACAGAAGCTAAAAGCAGGATTTCAGAAGTTCAAAAACCCAGCAGCTATGCTTAAGCATCAAATGCAAATCTTGAAACAAACCTGATCACACAGTTATAGTGCCATAAACACCAGCAACATAACAGTTATTTGTCAAGTATGGCATAAAATTTCTCTGGAAAGCAACACATGTCAGCACTAAATTTTAAAAGTTATTTTGGTAACTTGCTAGTGTATGAACTAAAATAAATTCCTTTAAGATAAACAGTACAGCAACATTTAATACTTTCAGGTTATGACAGGACTTTTGCTTTCCAAAACACTCATGGATATATGCGAATGATCAATAAATATCATATAGGCTCAATTATTCAGCTCCACAGAGGTATGATGTATACAGCCCACAGAAGATGTTAGACACTGGGCATTGATTCTTCTTATTTTAAGGAACCAGTACAATAAGGCATGTATATATCCTAGATTTTTACATATGCTGCTTAGCATTTCACACACAAAGTGCTCACTTTCACTAGAAAAAAAAAAAAGGCACTCAGAGGCTATTTTTTGGCACTATGTAGTCTGCCACTTTGTACAAGGTATAAGATCATGACAGAAGCTGTCAGCACAGCTGCCACCCCTTTTGTATCTGCGGCTTTTGAGGTCCATGCTTCAATCCTGAATACATTATTACTACCATGTTTAATTCTAAAATAATGCAGGATGTTTTCCCTAAACCCTTACTGAATGTAAGTTATTAGCTCAGTTACTATTAGTTATTTGTTCACCTCACATGAAGCTTGCTATGTTCCACTGGAAAGACTGCTTTGCTGTATTAGTATTCTACCAGATCTACAGCTGCTGTAACTTTTATTGATCCTACTGAAGATGCTGAAGTCCCGTTTATTTTCTTATATAGGTGCCTTCTGCATTTATTTGATTATTATAAGAGAAGCTTCAGCTTATCTTTCTTCCCTCATATATGAAGTAATTGGCATGCAGCATTAAAATGGCAGCATGAACCAGTGCTATGCAGAATAAAATCACTAAACACTGAAATAATATTTTTTTCTCCTTCTCTTTTTAATAAAGGAAAACATTGCCCAAGCCTGCTTGCCTTTTCTGTTACAGCTATGAAGAAAGATGAATAGATTTTTTTTTAAGTTTTACAAAACAATTCAAAACATTTGTTTCTCCCTCCCCAAGCTTATTTCAAGTTGCCATCCTGTTTTCTTTACATGTTATGGTCTCACTCTAGAAACACCATATTCAGAAAGGAGAACAAATGTCATAGCAATTTTCTATGCTAAACATCATGTACAATAAATTCTTGTAAGAAAGGAGGAATAGTTTGGACTATTTATTTTGTAGTTTGAGATGCCCACTACAGAACAGCCTCTTCTCAAATTTTGTATTGTCTCAGCCAATTTTCAAAGAGAACATCTTTCAAAATAGAATTTGAAATTAAGTTCCCTCTGTAATTTAGGAGAAACTTTTGGTGTAAGAAGTAATTTTGCAATACCTGTAAATTTGCCTAAAATTAATATTTCATTTAGTAATTAAAAACTTATCTTCTCTTTCTGCATATCCTCCCCTTCTGATACAGTATTTTAATTAAATGCTTAAAACTGTCACTAGATTGACAAAACATTTTTAAAAGATTTTTTTTCATATATAATGACATTTGCATTCTTCTAGGTTCAATTTTTTCAGGATTGTTTGAGTGCAGTTACACGTGCAGAAAACTTTAATTGCCAGCTATCTGCATGCTTGCAATATTACCCAGAGGGCTGCACTTCTTTCTTAATTGAAAACATTTGAACTTAATAATAGAGAACACTGTTAAAACATGAATAAAAAATTGCAAGCAGCCGCATCCTTAAAGTGTATTAAGTAGTCAGCAAATCAACTGCAGGAAGGCTTGGTTAAGCATTTTTTTGTAATAAAGATACAGGAGCAGCTTCTTGTTTCCCCACAATCATTAAGATCATTATGCATATCAAACAAAGTCCATCAGCCTTTCAGAACTTCTTGATTCTTTCCTCTCCCCTGGAGACCATCCGATGTTTAATCTGTTAATCTTCATAAGATAGGTGGGAAAATAAAAGTACAGTGGAGGAGTCTACTCACTTTTTCACTTTGCAAGACTAGTAGTTACTCTAGTCACATGCACCTCAAAGGCAAAAATTTCACTGGTGTGTCAGGGGAAGAACATTACATACTCATCACTGCTATCATTTGACATACCAGATTTCAGAATCATCTGCACATATTTATGGATGCATGAATATTAACATCAAGCCCTTGGAAAGTTATTTCATCAGAAGACCTCAAAGTGTCTTACATGGTGGACTTGATCCTACTTTTCAAGACTTAGTTCCATTCACCACTTTGCTTCTCATATGCCCTTTGATGGAAAACCTAGGGTAGTTTTCAGAAATCTCCACTCTGTCTAAACCTTGATATGAGATTAAGGTAATAAAGAACTCTAAAGAACTGAAGTAGTGGTTGCTTGAAATCCCTAAGTCTACTCATTATGTGTAGAGCTGAGCAACTGTCCTTAGGAATCACACAGCTGAAATAACCTGAGCGCTGAAGCACAAATACTATTCCTGCTGAAATTCAAACTGTAATTCTCAATGTAGAATGTTGCTTTAGATGATGCTACAACAGAGATGTAGGAGCCTAGACTGAAGTCATGCATATCTCCAAACAACTGGTAGTAAAAATTTAAATTCACTTCATAATATTAGTTCAGTATGTTTAAATTTTATTATTTATACTCATATTAATAGTTTTATCTTTCTCTCTCCTGAAAAATATTAGGTACCTCAGCATAAAAAGGCTATTAGTAAATGTACAGCTCAGTTACATTCCAAAGTGCAGTGCAGTATTGAGCACTTTCATTTAGATAAAAGTACATACATTTATATCCGACCCTGTCATGTAAGTCTAAAATAAGATGGTTTTTGTGATGGTATATGTGCTGTAAAGAAGCAGCAAACCTGAGATATATAGTTACAATCAAACCTAAAGAGGTTTAAGATTTATGTTAACAATTACATTTAAAACAATAAAGATACTTATATAGAACAGTCAAAAGTAGGTGAAACATTTGAAGAACTGGCAAAATTGGCAAAAGATGGTCTTAAAATTCTGCAAAATCATCTACTTCCTGGGAGAAGAGTTGGTGTAATTTTCAGATTTCAGTTACATTGCTTCTTGGAAAAGAAATCAAGGGGCTGATGAAACTCTCTTCTGAAATAATTCAGACAACAGGAATTAGACCATTTGAACTCCCACTTCTAAAATGATACAAGAATACTTGTGGTGAAACGCAAGACCTATGCTAAACCTACAAAGGCAAAAAACATCTGCAGCACACATCCTGATTTTCAAAGATGTACTAAAAAAAACTATGTAGGCGATAAAGTATTTTTTATTGTGTCTGTGCTTGAGTATTTAAGGGTCAGACATGTGATAGAAAAGTAACGAGACCATGTTGAGAAAAATCAGGTAGTCAACAGGAAAATCAACCTCATTTATAATAACATTCCTGTCATCAGCAGGTGCATAACTCTCCCAGCTACGATCATTAACTAACTGCATTCATTTCACACTTAACATCTACATTTGAAAACCATTTGAAAGCAAAATTACCTTCCAATTCAATTTTCAATTGACTATTCTCCTCACAATGGTAGCTATGCTGAGATTGCAAGTAAATGGTAGCAACTA
The DNA here is from genome assembly GCF_012275295.1 of Melopsittacus undulatus. Lineage (NCBI taxonomy): Eukaryota > Metazoa > Chordata > Aves > Psittaciformes > Psittaculidae > Melopsittacus > Melopsittacus undulatus. The sequence goes on from NC_047535.1 coordinate 28,429,052, forward strand.
CCCAAGAGTACAGACAAACTCATCTTCTCAGATTACCTATTCACTTTGCTTCTGTTCACCATTTGTTAATGTTCAATTCAAGACTTAAAATGAACTTAGGAAAAATGATGCTGGACTGCTAAAGGGATGCTTCATTTATCAGGCTCATTTGTTCTTAAAATGGAAGTATTTGTCTCTTTATAAATGACTTAAACTGGGAAGTTTACCAAACATGAAAGCAGGTATTTCATTGATGTTGCTAAGCAAACAGCAATTCCCACACAATTTGTTGTTAATGGAAATTTCTTTGCATCCTGGTCAAAATCCAGATAAAATCCTCTGCTAAAGTTTAACTATTACTATGCTAGTATATTAAAGGACTTAGCAACTGTAGTGCTACTATCTCCCTAAGTAGTATGTGCTTCAGAAAATTATATACTATCATCTCCATCTCCAATTTAAAACATAGGAAGTCAAAGAAATAGCAATGGTCAGCTGATTTGTCACATTTACAGATTCTTAAGAGTGTGGTATCTTTCTTTTTGGATATCTGTTTCCTGAATTACCACCCATGTTGTGTTGGTATTCTAATGAAAGTGCTGACTGCAAGAGTTATTAACAAATGTTTGTTTTAACATGTATATTAATGTCCTTTGCAAGCTATGGAATTTAACATAACCTAATACTTTTAAGAATGTTTCTGTATTTCACTCCTGCTTCACAAAGAATTCAAGGAGCCTTATGCTAGTAAACATCAGAATTTCAAATAATCCCACCAGCTACATCTGTTCAATAATGTTTACCTTCAGTCGCTGTCTAAAATCTTCACACATTGTCAGAAGTAAGACAGAATTAGCATCTCAGAATTACCACCCAGTCAGTTGCCAGCACCTATAATAAATGCTCAGAGCAATGTAGCCAGTGAGCTGGCTTCATTTGGAGCTCAGCTCAGATACCTCTATACAAATGCTCGTAGCATGGGGAGCAAACAAGAGGAATTAGAGATGTGGGCACATCTACAGGGCTATGATATAATAGGCATCACCGAAACATGATGGGATGGCTCCTTTGACTGGAGTGTTGGAATTGAAGGTTACAGGCTTTTTAGAAAAGACAGGCCTGGCAGATGGGGAGGGGGAGTTGCCCTTTATGTTAGGGATAGGCTGGAGAGTATGGAGCTCTGTCTGAGGACAGGTGATCAGTTAACAGAAAGTTTGTGGGTCAGGATTAAGGGGAAATCGGTGATGGGAGACATTACTGTGGGGATCTGTTACAGACTGCTAGGTTAAGAGGAACCTGTGGATGAAGAACTCTACAGACAAATAGGAAAAGCCTCACGCTCGCAGGCTTTTGTTCTCATGGGGGACTTCACCCACCCTGACATCTGTTGGAGTGATGGAACGGCCCAGCACAAGCAATCCAGGAGGTTCTTTGTGTGTGGAAGACAACTTCCTTCTGCAAGCAATAAAGGAGCTGACGAGGAGAGGTGCCCTGCTTGACCACACCAACAGGGAAGGGCTTGTTAAAAATGTGACTCTCCAGGGAAGTCTTGGATGCAGTGATCACACAATGGTCAAATTCGGGGTCCTCAGGACAGTGAGAAGAGCATGCAGTAAGCTTACTGCCCTGGACTTCAAGAGAGAAGACTTTGGCCTCTTCAGGAACCTGCTTAGCAAGGTTCCATGGGACAAAGCCCTAGAGGGCAGGGGGGCCCAAGACTCTTGGTTAATATTCAAGGATCACCTGCTACAAGCTCAGGAGTGTTGCATCCCGACCAGAAGGAAGTGCAGCAGGAGGGCCAGGAGACCTCCTTGGATGGATAAGGAGCTGCTGAGAAAAACTCACAGGAAAAAAGGCTTACAAAAGGTGGAAGCACGGACAGGCAGCCTGCGATGAATACAGGGATGTTGTCCAGGAAGATAGGGACCAAGTTAGGAAAGCTAAGGCCCAGTTGGAACTAAACTTGGCAAGGGATGTTAAAGATAACAGGAAGGGATTTTATAGGTATGTAGCAGCTAAAAAACAGACTAGGAACAACATAGGCTCCCATCGGAAGCTTTCGGGAGAACTGGCTACACAGGACTTGGAGAAGGCTGAGGTTCTGAATGACTTCTTTGCCTCCGTCTTCACTTGGCAAAGGCTCTGACCGCACCAACCAAATCTTGGAAGGCGGACGCAGGGACTGTGAAAATCTAGACCTTGGCCCCACTATACCAGAGAATCTGGTTCAAGACCATCTTAAGAACCTGAATGTGCACAAGTCCATGGGACCTGATGAAATCCATCCACGGGTCCTGAAGGAGCTGGCGAATGAAGTTGCAAAGCCACTGGCCATCATATTTGAAAAATCATGGCAGACAGGTGAAGTTCCTGACAACTGGAAAAAGGGAAATAGAACCCCCATTTTCAAGAAGGGGAAAATGGATGACATGGGGAATTACAGACCAGTCAGTCTCACCTCTGTGCCTGGCAAAATCTTGGAGCTGATTCTCCTGGAAGGCATGCTAGGGCACATGAAAAACAACAAGGTGCTTGGTGACAGCCAGCATGGCTTCACTAGTGGGAAATTCTGCCTGACCAATTTGGTGGCCTTCTGTGATGGGCCTATGGAGCTGATGGATAGGAGTAGAGCAGTTGACATCATCTACCTGGACTTGTGCAAAGCGTTCGACACTGTCCCACATGACATCCTTGTCTCTAAATTGGAGAGACATCAATTTGATAGGTGGACCACTCGGTGGATAAAGAACTGGCTGGATGGTCGCACTCAAAGAGTTGTGGTCAACGGTTCAATGTCCGGCTGCAGACCAGTAACGAGTGGTGTCCCTCAGGGATCGGTGTTGGGACTGGTCTTGTTCAACATCTTTGTCGCTGACATGGACAATGGGATTGAGTGTGTCCTCAGCAAGTTTGCCGATGACACCAAGCTGTGTGGTTCCGTTGATACGGTAGAGGGAAGGAATGCCATCCAGAGGGACCTTGACACACTTGTGAGGTGGGCTGATGCCAACCTCATGAAGTTTAACCATGCCAAGTGCAAGGTCCTACACCTGGGTCAGAGTAATCCCAGGCACAGCTACAGGTTGGGCAAAAAGGAAATTCAGTGCAGCCCTGCGGAGAAGGACTTGGGGGTGTTGGTCAATGAGAAAATGAACATGAGCCAGCTTCAGTGTGCACTCACAGCCCAGAAAGCCAACCGTATTCTGGGCTGCATCAAAAGGAGCGTGACCAGCAGGTCAAAGGAGGTGATCCTGCCCCTCTACTCTGCTCTCGTGAGACCTCACTTGGAGTATTGTGTGCAGTTCTGGTGTCCTCAATATAAGAAGGACATGGTACTGTTAGAACAAGTCCAGAGGAGGGCCACGAGGATGATCAGCAGACTGGAGCACCGCCTGTATGAAGACAGGCTGAGAAAGTTGGGGCTGTTTAGCCTGGAGAAGAGAAGGCTGCGTGGAGACCTCATAGCAGCCTTCCAGTATCTGAAGGGGGCCTATAGGGATGCTGGGGAGGGACTCTTCATTAGGGACTGTAGTGATAGGACAAGGGGTAACGGGTTGAAACTTAAGCAGCAGAGGTTTAGACTTGATATAAGGAAGAAATTCTTTACTGTTAGGGTGGTGAGGCACTGGAATGGGTTGCCCAGGGAGGTTGTGAATGCTCCATCCCTGGTAGTGTTCAAAGCTAGGTTGGACAGAGCCTTGGTGACATGTTTAGTGTGAGGTGTCCCTGCCCATGGCAGGGGGGTTGGAACTGGATGATCTTAAGGTCCTTTCCAACCCTAACTATTCTATGATTCTATTCTATTCTATGATCTCTGTCCTACTTCTAATTTTAAAAGGTTGGTCAAAGTTTTGCAATATTAATTTTATTGTTCTGTATCTGAAATCATGCTAGGCCTTCAGATTAATATGAATAATTTATAGTATCTCTGTCAGCAAAGCTAAAACAATTACTATGATAGCATGTAGTTCACAAATTCAAGCTATTACGGTGACTATGAATAAATTAGCTATGCATGTAAAATCCAGTATGTGCTGGTTATCAAAAAAATGGAAAGTAATAAACTTGTATTTACAGAAGCAACTGATGGAAAAAAGGAAATACAGTACAACTATCTCTATTCTGCAGCACTGCTCACAAGCCTTGCAATAAATTTTCTTATCAACAACTACTTTAGGAACACAAACATTTTAAGCCCTTTACCCCTGCAGACTCTCCTACATACATAACTAGTTAAACTTTCACAGAAAACTTCTTAAACCTTATCAGTTATGTTCCACAGTTTGAAACTCCAGAGTTCCTGTTTATCTGAAAAATCAAGAGCATCTCTGTGTTACAAACCCACTAAGCATCCATGTATGATAAAAAACATCACTCCTCACAGAGTAAAAAGGAGCTACAACTGTGGTTTCATGGTATGTTAATTCTGAGATGTCATTCCAAAGAGACTTAGGAAAATGACAGTTTTTCAAAACAATGCCTACCAACTGAGTTCGGTTATTCCCAAGATTTTTGAAAATTCTTTTGCCTTGCAAAATATACATGTGAACAAAGAGCAAGCACCTGCCTTAATTAGGATGAATTTCAAAAAGAAAACAAAAATCCCTAAACTAAATTAGATTTAAAATACAAAGTGGTACCTTAAATTATAGACTAAACCCTTTATGCGGGGAGGAATAATCCTATGTGCCAGAACAGTCTGAGCAGCTTTGTACAAAATGACCTCAGGGTCCTGGTCACTGGTGGAGAACAAGTTGACCATGAGGCAGCAAAGCACATCTCCAGCATAGAAGATCAAGAGCACCCTGGACTGCACATGGAAAAGCATTGCCAGCAAACCCAGGGCAGCAACCTTTCCTCATTACTCAGCCCTGGTAAGACCACAGCAGGAGCACTGGCTCCAGTACTCAGCTCCATGACAGAGGAGACACAGGCATAGTGGTGCAAGCCCAGTGCAGGATAATGAACATTAAGAGACTAGAACATCTGACTTAGGAGAGGTTGAGGGAGCTGAACAGGGAGGTTCAGTTTAGCCTTGAGAAAGTTCAAGGGGATTTCACTGATGTGTATAAATCCCTGATGGGAGGAAGACTGAGCCAGACTCTCCTCAGCAGTATTGAAAGAATGGGTAAGAGGAAATGTGCATAAATTGATATATTCTCTGGTGAAGATATGTGCTAAATAATTTCTTCTTCAAAGATTCTATCGATGTTCAGAATCTAAATTCATGTCAAAAATTAAGCATGCCACAGAGGAATGTATGATCTTACCAACATGACGTAGGTTATAAATGCCCACTCACTCACAAAGCACTGAGACTTAAAACACTGCATGAATTGTTACAAAGCCAATGAGGAATTTTAATAATTGAGTCAATTCACACTAGCATATTTGTTAAAATAACAAAATATTCCATGATAACTCTACTTGAACAAAGGCACAGAAGATAACAGAACTATCCAGCAACATCAAATAGCACACCATCCTGACTTGATGAAATAGATTATTCACATTATAATGAAGACCACAGGGTTTCCAATGGCCTAATGTTTCTTTTGTTAATCCAGATTTTAGTTGTTCTGCTGGTTACAAAACTGAGTTGTTCTGGTTATTAACAACTAGTGCCACTGGGAGGGGGGGAGCGGAATGCTGTCCAAGACTGACAATAACCCAAGCTCCCGTTCATGATTTTCAGTTTGCTCTGTCTTCAAATCAATGTCAGTATTTAAAACATCCAAGAAATAACAATCTCATTAGCTTAATTCCTTATTGACTTGATAAGTCCCTGTGCTTTAATGCAAAGTCTGCTACCACAGTTAAGAGCTACAAACAGGCACTAAGTATTGAAGGAAATTTTATGCACCTTACAGTAACTCAGTGGAGAAGTCTCGTCCCAGTGGCACAAAAATCTGAAGTGTCAGAAATCTCTGGATCAGTCCCACTAGAAATAGGGGGGGGAAAAATCAATCAATGTGTTGTGTGTGTGCAGATGCCCATTTCACCATCAAGCATTTCAATTTTGTACCATACAGCTATGCTCCTGCAATGCTGCTTCCCAAGGTTCACACAACATATGAACACGACAAAAACCTGAAGAAAACCAATTCAAGCTGCAATACAAGTATTGTTTTTACAAGTCCCATCTGTGGCATTGGTAGTATTCTCATGAAAATAAAAGGCAACATTTTTATTTTTACTTACAATTCTTGTGTTCCAAGAGCACCAAATCTCCCATATGAATTATAAAGTTAATACTTTCCTATTAAAATTATATTATAGTCATATCAAACTTATGCCCATATTTGTGACAACATACATGTTCTTAAACAACTTCAAACAACTAAGTGGCTGCATGGTTCCAAGTTACCAGCTGGGCTTAAACCACAACAGTTCTTTGTGGCACACAATGTGGGTCACATAGGGTTGAAATAGCAACAGATGTGACCAGAGTGTGCCTAGTCGTATTTGTGATAAGCATTTATTGTTTCGGATTAATAGTCACTCGTCAAAATGCTGAATTATTGGCTCTTGAAGTTGTTGCTCTTGATCTCAGAGTTTCAGCATATAGTACCTTACATACAGCTGGTATTTGCTGTGTTAGTGTTTATTGGCTGGGGGGCCTGGGCTAAGGTTCTTATTTTGCTGTACTTTATGGTAACAATTTGTAGTTCAATAGACTCATTGATAAAAAGGGTATTCCATACCAGAGCACATCATGCCCAGTATATAAACTGGGGGTAGTAACCTGGAAGGGCTAGTTCGCCGCTCGGGTCAGGCTGGGTATCAGTCAGTGGGTGGTGAGCGGCTGTATTCTCTTCCCTTGTTATTTCCCTTATCATTATTATTATTGGTGGTAGCAGCAGAGGTTTTGTGTCATACCATAGTTACTGGACTGTTCCTATCTCAAGCCGTGGAAGTTATATTCTTTTGATTCTCCTTCTCATCCCTCTGGGAACAGGGGAAGGAAGAGGGGGAGCGAGCGAGTGGCTGCAAGTTTCTGAGTTACGGGCTGGTTTAAACCATGACAAGAAGTGAACCCAGCAGCACTAAGACAGCATGTATCAACAAGGCTCTTCCCTACAGCCATTACTTTAATTTCTATACCTTTTACTTCTTTGTATCTGACCATCTAAAAAGTTAATGAAAAAACACTTTCCTAATACTGAATTATGCCCAAAGTAAGGGAGAACAGAGCAGGTTTTATATTACAATACAAGACTGATTTAATAATCAGAATGACATCATAGACATTAAATTCTTTGATACTTACATGTTTGTCTAGTTTCCTTTGGTAGCTGCATTTTGTTGATTTGACTGTTTCCTTCAAGTACAAAAACAAAGCCTTTTACTTGCTTATCATATTCCTACAGAAAGGAATAACAACCAAACATAAGCATTGTGACAGAATTCTTCTCCTCACAATCAACCACACCACTATCATGCAAAGCTGAATTTTTACATCTCAAATGGCATATTGCACTGCAAGTATGACAGGAGTTCAAATATCATGGTAATCTATTTTTATGGATTATGTCCTTTACTTGTATGTTTTATGAACAAATAATGCTGACAAACTGGACTCATGATCCAATGGGCCCAACTCAACCCATTAGGTAGCAGAATAGCAAAATTACTTCCTAAATATTTAAACTACAAAACTAATCTTCACATTTTTTTTATTTTATACTCCTTTTATAAGTTTCTTTTAAAATCTTACTTTCCATATAGCTGATGGATTGCCAGAAATCTTCCATATTGCTTCTGGGTTCTTGCCTTGAGCACTGAATATTTCAACAAATGGGCCACCCTAGGAAATGATGATGAAATGGTTTAAGGATACACCATCCAACCACATGTTCAGAACTGAATCATCAATGGTCAAGATGAGTAGATAAGAACAATCCCTCCCTACATGAGGCTGTTACCACAGACAGTTATTACTGATCAGTCAGACAGCAGAACATTAGTAACAGTTTCTTGACTACTGCAACATAGCAATTAAAATAGTCAATATTTGGCTTTAATGGAGAAGCAGAACATAGAATTGAAGGAATAACATGCAATGTTTTACATTTTATTTTAGAATGTCATTCTCTAAAAAGCAAAATACAGTAATTTTTGATGTTTTGAGATTAGTAAGTTATATTTGCACATGGTTAATTTATACAATTCACCAAATGAAGTGAGTTTTAAAACTTAATGCTAAAAAATAAGCTATTGCAGGTGGAATGTTTTGTCTGATTTCCTATGAACTTTATGCAATGTGATTACACATGTATTTTAAAGACATTTCCCAGTAACTTCTCTACTAGCTACCAAATTCCAGCCTGATTTGACCAGTCTGGGAAACTCACAAAAATTTACTGTCTTCACTGGGCCAACTTATGTGCCCGCATAGTAAATCTGACCCTACCAGTATTACCATAAAAAGGGCTGTACTCATGCTGCACTCTTCACAAGACATCAGATCGTTAATAGTGGAAAAAGATTATGAATGCCCCTGCCAGGTGACAACTCCTTACACAGAGCATGTGCACTATTAGACATCAAAGAACCTAACCCCAGGCTCTTGGGGGACGTAGGCTTTATCACGTCTCCGTAGGGAATTATTTGCTTCAATATTTTTCCCATTTGATGTCACATTTCTGGTGACACCTGATGTACTCAGCCTACAGTTTGCTAAGCATTTTCCCAGCAACATGATTGACCTAACCAATCATTACAACTCCGCTGCTCTCTTCTCATTCCTAGTTGCCTGCACTCCCTAATTCTTTCTGCTCAGCTGCCCAAACAATCACCCACAAGTCAGAATGAACAAGAGGGGTGAGCAGTCTTGCCAGCAAAATAAATGCTCTTCAAATTATGCTTTCAGAGAACATATACTCAGCACCTTGTATGAATCAGGCATTTTCCTCTGCTCACCCACACCTGGCATCTTCTATTCACACGGCTAACCCCAGTGACCAGACTAAATTCTAAGGAGATCCCAAATGGTATTCCAGAAACTGCACTCATAAAATGTTTTCAAAATTGATAATGGATAGTGTGAGGTGTCCCTGCCTATGGCAGGGGGGTTAGAACTAGATGATCTTAAGGTCCTTTCCAACCCTAACTATTCTATGATTCTATGATAAAGATAAGTAGCTTTTTCTCCCATATTTACAAATACCTTTTGTTAATACTCAGCCCTTGAGTAGGCCCTCAGCTGAGGTTAAACTTACTGAACAGGACATAAAAAAACTACCAGACATCGCATGAGAAAAAGTTCCTTATTGCCACGGTGGATGGCTGGACCTCATGGGTGGTCAAGGGGGAGTTAAGCAAGTAACTGTCAAACTCCACAATCAACTGGAGGGGAGTATGGAGCATCTTTTGGGTACCACAGTCCTGCAAAGCTGACACCACCAAGGCAATGGAACCAAAAAATACTATATAAAGCTCAGATAGCCTAGGAAACAGCACCAGAAATACCAATTTCCGGTACACACGTAGAACATCGGGGACCAGTGGGGGAAAGAGCAGTTACATGTGAGTTGCTCTCTTCAGAAGGCACTAGTGTAGAGAAAGGGAGTCAAAGCTTGGTGAAAAGGAAGGTCAGAAAACAGCAAAAAGGATAAGATCTGTGAATCAAATGAAGCAATGAGTGTTGTTACAACCCTGTGCTGGACCAAAACAACAAACCAACCCCCATTTTCTGACTATACCTGAAGTGCTGGACTTGCTCCCATGGCAGGGTGGGAGCAGATGGTGTGCCTTCCCCGGCCAGTGAGAGTAAAGACAGACAAGAAGCCATGGGTAACAGCATGTTAAGTGTCCATGCTAGCCCTGACAGCATCAGCAGCTACCTCCTATTTTATAACATTGTTAGAAAAAATATTGAATACACATTCAAAAATATTTTTTTAATCTGAACTTTTTGCCCACCCCACTTTCCCCAACTAAGCCAAATTTAACTGAGTTCTCCCAGAGATTAAATGAAAAAGGGTAATAAAAACCTATTTGTTTTACCTGATAGTGATTTTTAAACATTTTCCAGTTTTCACAGGCAAAAAAATTATTTCAAGCTTCTCGGACAGTAATGTCTTAAAGTTGTCTGTAAATAAAATAAAAATGGAAACCAGATCAGATATTAGAAATCAGATATTAGAAATTTACCCTGGGCTGTTTCCTGAAACACCAATTCAGTTTAAAATTTTTGATTATAAGGAAAAGGAAATTTAGAAACCATGGCATTTGTAACAGGCCTATCAAAAAATGTAATTAGTATGTTGATCTTATTACTTTCATACTGCCACTGCACATCGAATGTTGCATGATTCTGTATTTTAGACAAGTTTCCATACAAATCTCCCACTTGTTCAATTAGCATAATTGGGTTTTTTAAGAATGACATCAACAGCTATATTGACTATTCTAAATTATGAACTAGATGTTTTAAGAAAGCCTTTTAAAGCATGTACTTCTAACACATGTATTATTTCTTTATATACATATGCATTTTACATACATAGCAATCATTCTAGAAATCACAATTTGTTTATTTTTTTTGTCTGCAGCCTTATCTTTGCTATTATCTACAGCCTTTAAACAAGCCACAACTACTGAAAAGTACATGATTCATGCTTTAGAAGTAGTGGCACCTTGGAGCTAATCTCAGAGTGACCTACTGCTTTGATTCACTTGGGCAGAGCTAAATGTGAAGGGCTAGTAGTGCAAGAGAGGCAGAAGAGAGGCCCTCCAACAGGATGCATTTACAGTGAATGTTACCGCAACTCTCAGTGGTGTACCTGTCCATCTATAAATGAGGATTTAACAATCCCCCAGGTTTTATGTATTCATCTTAAGTGAAGGAGGTAGAAGGGAAGACACTGCTTTTACTTGGAGCAAAGCCCTTTCACTTTTGCTTTAAAAATCAGTTCTGGACTTGTCAAATGGCATGCATGTCATACAACCCTCATATATTCTGCACTTATGTTATGCTTTATTACATCTCAGGGAAAAATACTAAAGCTAAAAGCTAAAAGGGATCCCCATGGAAGAGTGACTGTATCAAAAGTATCAAGTTCCAAGACTGAAAAGAGTAACTCATCTCTTTCAAAGACTACCACCAATATTCTGGTCAGGAGTCTTCTGAGACTGTAATCATACTATATACTTTGAAAAAAACATTTAATGTGTAGCATGTATAGGCAACTTCATTACCATACCATCCTTCTGGATTGAAAGGTAAAGCTACTTAGCAAGGTGGACAGCTACAGTATTTGTAGACACCGCTGTAGTCAGAATTACACGTAAGACAGAGCATTTAACACTTTTTCTTCAATGTGTTCTCATAAAGTATACATGGCTTTTGTAGGAGCCAGTCCACTAATGACAAATCACACAGGGTTCTGAAGGAAGATGCAAACAGCTCTGCATACAGTGCATGAGTGGAAGTCACCTTGATATATTAACTTGGGTTCAACACTATGCTAGTACACTTTGACTCTCAGCAGTGCTTATTAGCTCTGGCTTCACATCACTAATTTATCTCTACTGTATTGTATGGAGATAGTTCTCAGCTGGCTCTGAGCACATAAAGAACATATATGTGAAGACACACACCTTTATCACAAAAAAAAAACTTCTGCTACTAATCAATTCTTTTTAAGTGGAAGAAGCAGGTGTCTGAACCGAAAAGTTCTCATTCACACGATGTTTTAGATAGTAAAGGTGACCAAATAAATACAATTTCCATAAGAGATCACATAAAGGGTTGAGCATGTATGAAGAAGTAAGATCTAGGAAGTATATAGTAGTAGAAAAATATAAAACTGTGCAAATCAAGGACTATAAACCTCATACCATCACTAGGAGTCCTCAAATTATCAACTGAAGTTCATTCTTACAAAATTACTTGATATTTGTCAGCAACGTAGTTGGTTTTTAAACTGACATACAGGAAGCGAGTTTATTTACTAATTTGCAAAAGGTATTTTATACAGACTCAGGAAACTGATGATCCTTGTAACTTTCAAGTTCATAACAAGCTGGCTCTTGTTGAAAGGGAAACTAGACCCAAGGTTTGTAAACTTTTTGTTGGGACAATTCAGTCATACTAAGCTGATTACTGCAAGTTTTGTCAGTTTGTCTTTCATAAAGACAAGAAGTATTGCAAGTGCTGCTGCAATACATACTTGCTTATATATTGCTTACTTGTAACTTTGCAATTTTCATTAAGTTACTATGAATGAAGACTCTTAATAACCTTTGTTATTAAGATTGGTAGCTGCTAAAAGCATTAAGTGAATGACATTTCTCATATAAGCACTAGATAACATTAAGAAGTGCTTTCATTATGTATCAAGTATTATTGTCTTTATAATAACCTGTAATTAAAAACAAAAGAGAACAGCCTGGAAAACTGATAGTTGCAGTATTTTTCGTCTTTCCTCCTCCAGAAATTCTAAAAATCAACTGTGCTTAAAATCCAGTGGGATATTTTAGAAAAACCAACAGCATCTTGAAATATATATCCTCAATATTTTGCATATTTGTCAAATAAATAGACATGACATATTCATAGAATGCCATGAAAAAGCAGTTTACTGATTTTTCAGTCACAGATCAAACTTACTTTCTTATTGAACCACATACTTTGGTACATCTCCCCAACTGAAAATACAAGCTTAAAGTGTCAGCCAATGGCAGATCAAAAATGTAGGTTCTACAGCTAAGTGACAACAAAAGCTATCTATCTTTAGAAAAAGAGATTCCTATCAGGATTTATCTTGTAAGGTCTTGATTTGTACACTGACTTTAATCATTAGTTTCACAATGCTTCCTGCACCAAAAATAAAGTGGCAGCAGTCCAAAGGGCCCTCTGGTCTTTCCATTCACACAAAACAAGACCCTGCAAAAAAATCTCCATCCTATGACTTATTCCTATGTGTATTTTGTTGCTTTAAACTAGAATGTTTCATTCAAGTATTTAAATATTTTGTGTTTATGTAGGCCCATGATTCAAACAGTTACAAGCAAAAGAGCATTTCACAAATAGTAGAGATAGATCTTCGTGCTTCTTTAAATATCTAACACTAAGCACTGCTCTCACTTCAAGGGAGGGAGGGATGGACAGGTTCATACAGTCTTACAAACCTTCACAATCATAGTCCATTTTAAGGCAAGAGATAACTTACGTAAGTACATGAATACATTTTTATCATCAACATCCTAGTGTTGAAGAAGCTGTGTTTATTTATGATTTTCTATTCCAAAGTCAAAAGTGTGAAGCACCATAAAGTGAATTTGCACCTACTACTGATTTGCATTGAAAAATTACACAAACACAACTCTTTCTGGCAGGAAACATACACTTTTATCCAGGACTGTTAATACATACGACTCACCATCACGGGCCCAAAACCAGTGCTGATTTACGCTAGGCTGGGATACACCAGAGAAAGCATTTTATCACTGATGAAGGGTTTTAGTATCTTCCAGACAAATGAATTCCACATATTGAATATTTAAAGCTGGGCTTGTAACACCACTATATATTTTCTCAAAATACAAGTTAACATAACAAATGGGCAGAAAGACCATTAATAAGCTATACTGAGATTACTGGTGTTCCTATGTGAAAAGCAGCACAGCCAGTTTTGGAATAATTAGAAATCAAACTTATATTTAAAATGTAGCACTGTTCAAACATAAAGGAAAAATGGACTTTCAGGGGAAGGTGCAGCCAGTATGCCAGGAATACGCACTCCACGGTGGTTCCCATGGCAACACTGACAAAGGATGGAGCAGACTGGAGATTCTGTGACCACACTCTGTCCTAACACCAGCATAGATGGGAACTAGAGGGTACTAGAAACTGATAAGCTGCATAATTGCTACCCTGAGCCTACAGCCTGTCATCTTTTGACAAACTGCTGTCCTTTATGCAAACTTTGTTTCATTATAGCGATTTTAATACACTATAATACAAAACCAGACCTCTATCTCTAATGCTACTTGCCTCCAAAGTGAGATCATCCCTCTTTGAGCATGCTCTTTGAATTCTTTGTGGTATATACCTTTAAAGCAAAGCAAGGGAGCTTTACACCAATAATAATAAGGGTATGTATGACTAGAGTCACTCAAGCTCCACCCTGAAGGTAAAAAATAGTATAAAATGTAACAACAAAGGGGTAATACTAGGGAAGAAATTGTGGATGAGTCAAGGAAAATTCAATCAGAGATTACCCTTGACTCCCGGGACCGGTTGACGGGCTGGACCTTTCTTCCTTCTCTCTTCCCACCCCACCCCCCTCACCACCCCTGCCCCCAGGGACGCCTTTGGGTAAGACTTGCACTGTCTTAAGTGGTTCCCCAGGAAAATCAGGAATCTCTATATAATAGACATTACTTTCCACCTTTTATATTTTAAAGCCAGACTGTGTTATCCATAACTTTATTGCGCGTTTGTATAACTTGTTACTTGCACATGCTTTTGCTGTGTATTTATCACTGGCAATCCATAAGAACCTGTATCTGTTGCTTTAACAAGCTGCACTGTTTAAGTTGCTAATCGTAATAGTTTTCTCATTGAAGGCGATCAAATCCTTCAGTGTGGCCGTGTTAGACCATGAGCACAAGGAGACGAAAGGTGCAGTGCACCATTAGTGCATCCAGAATCGTGATTGTTCAGTATATCGAACGTGACAGAGACTGAGAGGGGTAAACTGGGCATCACTCAGAATCTAAGCCTAGCAGCACCCAGCCCCTCCAGTATCTGAGAACCAGCTGGAACATTTTCTGCCAAACTGTCTTGCCTTTTAACACGACACCAGCCCGTACACACAACTCGCAGAATTAAGAAGACAATAACAAAACTCCAGGTCTCCTCTTCCATAAAACGCCGATCACAAAACGTTTTGACACAAAATCCACGATTCAAGCCCTGGCGTCCCCACAGACCCGTTTCCGTGCGCCACGGCACCGGCACCCAGAGTCGGACCGGCTCCACCGCCCCTCCACCACCGGGGCTCTGCCGCGGACCCACCGCGGATCAGGGCTGCGCAGCCCGGAGAGCTCCGGTCCCCGGCGGGTCTCACCTGCGGAGCGGGCGGGCCCAGCGCTCGATGTACGGCGAAGGGGAGAGCACCTGGGCCGGGGGAACTGTTTAAAATGGCGGCCCCCGGGGCGTGGCTCGACCGATCAATCACGGCGGCTGCCGCTGCCTGTGTGTAGCCGGGTCCTCGCCGGTTAACTCATGTTCTTCAGCGGCGGTGCTGCAGAGGGGTGACGGGCTCCTGGCTGTGGCCTCCCTGTCCAGCACCAAGTGAATAAAACCTGGCCACAGCTGGCGCAGGAGGCAGCGCTGGCCTCCTGACAGAGTCTCCCTCAGGGCACCCAAGGAAGAGGGTGGCGGTGTGAAATGGCGCTGTGGCACCCAGGCCTGTGCAGAGTCACGGAGAACTCAGCTCCTGAGGGAAGTCTGACATTTATTTCATCTTCATTGTGTAAAGTGGGTTTGGTTTTTCAGTGGGAAGCTATGAGCCAGAGCAGCCACATCCAAGTCGTTGGTTTTTTAAGGAATTAGAATGGACTTGCAGGTCTGGTGTTCTTGTCTCAGAGAAGGAAATGAAGACAGCCCTGTTAGTTTAACATCACTGTCAAGAACAAGCAAACACCTCCTGGTAGCTTCAAAAAACTTTGGGAAGAAGGTCATGGGGAACCAGTTTAATCCTGGTCTTTGTAATGAGATACCAGTCAAAGAAGATCTTTCCTTGAAGTGACTGCATTTTCAATCATGACATTTCTTCATGAAACTTTATAGCTTTTTCACAAAAACAAAACCCGAACAAAAGTAATGGAATACCTTTTTCTCCCTCAAAGTGCATGTTAATGTTTCCACAAAGAGCCCATCAGAGCATGATGAAATACATGAACTGAAAGTGCGGAGCCACTGATGGGCTCTGCAGTATCTCAGGCCATCACCCTGTTCAACTTCCTTGCTTTTGCTCCTGAAAGGAGCCTTGCTTTTGCCAAGGAAGGGAATGAGTTAAATCAATTATAAGATGTATTTAGCGTTCTCATTTTACCTTGGGATCTTCAAAGAAATCACAGCCAGTGTGGCTCTATCACACACTGGGTTACACTGATTAGAGTTCTGAGGTGCTGGAGATAAGGAAAACAATAGTGCTAAAACTGAGCTATAGGTTATTAAATAACAACAGTTAATAGAACAAGGACAAAAGAGAGATGATGATAGCAAAAGAAAGGTTAAAAAGCTATTGGGGAGTTCTGTAGCCAACAGAAACTACATACAGTTCATTATATGTGGTTTCACCTGATCTTATCTTGAAACTGTGAAGATACAGAGTTATGTGTAAAAGCCCAAATTCTTCCTGGCAGGGATTATGCCAAGGCTCGAGGAAGTAAAACATTCCAGTTAAAAGTTGAGATTCAGGCTGAAGAGCCTGAAGTTATCAAGGCATATGAAGCAGCCAGTTGTGAGTGTAACATGTGGAAGCAGCTACTTGACAGCTCAGGGCAAAATGGGGCTGCACAAGTCCCCTTTGCCAGCTGCCAGAGAAAAGTGGTTTTCGACATACTGTCAGGTGATTTTATTTTCCCTCAGTTTTTTCTAGTTTTGCAGGAAAAAAAAAAACAAAACATCATGTTTTGTAGACGCTATGACATCAGAAATTGCAGGTAGTGTAAGACTAGCAAGGAACCTTGTGCCACTGAATTGGGCCCACCTGGGCCTGAGCCCATCATACTTCCAAGGTCTGGTTTATTATACTAATGTACTACCATATTAAGTATGGTAATAAAACATTTTAGGCCACTGTAGCGTGTACACCCAGGCATCCTATGTCATTTTCCGTAGATCCTTCTTGCCATTCCTGACTTACAGGGAAGGGAGACATGGCGTGCCTTGCTGCCTGCTTTCCTTCACTTGGTAACAGCTGCCATGGAGCTCAGGCATATTTTCCCCAGTGCCAAGCCAATTTTAATTTCCTCTGAGCATTCCTCCTCAGCCAGTGACCTTCCTGTGAGTGTGTTTGCCAAGATCATGTCATGTGGGGTAATTTAACTGCGTGGTCACCATTGTGTCCACTACCCTTTGTGGATCTCTGAAGATTTTCCAGCAGAATGTTTCCTCCTTCAGCCATGCATGCCTGAACTTTGACCTTTGTCTCAATTTTGTTTGTACCTTGGTCTTCTCATACAAATGCTGTTCAAATAAATAAAATGGAATTTGTTACTTACCCTGTCTGTCCCTGTTTGATCTTGTACAAAAGAATAACTTATCCAGGAGATGCATATAATCTCTGCATCAGCTGAAGGCTTTTCTTTCAGAAGGATGGAGTATCACCTTTGAATCAGAAAACACAGCACTTTGGAGATGACAGTTCTTGGGTAAACATGTTAAAATTGAGAGTCAGCTCACAACCTATTTTGCTAAGCCCCACAAATAAATACTTCCTCTTAGAGATTCTGTGAGAATCCTTATTAGACCATTTTGGCACTTGGCAATTGCCCCTGGGCATGGCGGTTATGTGCTTCACATGAGATTCATATTCAGCCTTTAAGAAGTTATTTCATTTTGCAATAAATAAGGTTATATGAGTGATGATGATAGAAGGACAGCAGAAAACAGTCACCTTGCAGCCCTGGCCATCAAGCTCCAGGGGTTCAAGCACTCCAGACCTACAGGTCAGGCTGGAAATAAATACTTGTCATCAGAGCATGTGTTGGCCACCCTTCTGCCAAGCCCAGGGTATGTCTGTACACAACAAACCATCACAACTGCCAAGACAGAGCGAGAAACACAGGGCAGTAGCAGCAGAGGGGGTTACATTATTCAAAGCATCACCTGAACACAGACTGGGCTTAGTGGAAGACAAAATTTGATGGGAAATTTTTGTATCAAAAAGCTGACAACCTTCCTAGGAGACTGAGCAGTGGA
Source organism: Melopsittacus undulatus (assembly GCF_012275295.1). Taxonomy (NCBI): domain Eukaryota; kingdom Metazoa; phylum Chordata; class Aves; order Psittaciformes; family Psittaculidae; genus Melopsittacus; species Melopsittacus undulatus. The sequence goes on from NC_047535.1 coordinate 28,446,975, forward strand.
AGACCAAAATGAGGACACAAACTCAAAAAAGCATTAGGCAACGTGCACAGGGCAAAGAATTTGACAGTATGATCAATTATGATGAAAATGGAAGACTAGAAATAGCTCAGAGAGGCCAGGAAATATCATTGGGGTGGGGGGCAGTAAGCAGCAAGACAGAAAAAAATATCAGGTTTCTCTATACAAACCCAACCTGGGTCCCTCATTCGAGCTTTGCTTGGGTTTTTCACCCTTTAGGCTTTGCAGATAGCTGACACTATGCTCTAACTGTACCAACCCCAAACCATTCCTCCTAATGACACTGGTATTCAGATTTATACCGTGTAGCGAGTTGGAGTCAAAAGAGTTGTGCAGTAGGCACCCTGCGGCACTCCAGCCACCACGATTCAGTGCATGTGCAGCACCAAGAAAAACCCAGCAGGCACAGAAGAGTTGCCCAAGTTATTTCCTATTCTCTGTCTAGCAATAAAGACATTTACACTGGGTGGTAACTCTTAGCAGAGGCTGACTTTTTAAAGTCAATTGCTGCATAAATGATACTTTTTGAGTTTGTTCCTTTTAATTCAGATTCTCAGTAGCATGTTCAAATGTCAGAGAACATTGTATTGCTATCCTTTATCTCCTTTGTGAGCAGAAATCTTCTTGAAGAGGTATAAGAATTACAAGTTTGGGAGGAAAGACTGGGCTCTCCCAGGGTCTACTTTATAAATGCAACAGAATACAATAAAAACAGTAGATGCAAAAAGCCCCACTGGCTTTGTTCTCACTGGACAGTTTCAATTTCTATAGTATTTTTTAAAGATACATTCTGCCTGCAATGTAATGGTTACTGGACTGGGGAGATCCAGCAGCAGCACAAAGCCAGGATTTTGTCTGCTGCAAGCACAGGGAAGTTGGTGGAGTGGGTTGGGAGATCTCTAATTAATCAGCTACTACTGTAGGCAAGTAAAAATAACAGGAGAGCTGAATTAGTACATTACTTTCCCTCCACTGCCTTGCTGTCCCAAGGTGGAGTGCCAGACCCCCACAGTAGTCAGGGTTTTGGGGTTTCACACAATCCAGACTGGCAGCAACAGGCTTAAGGCTGCACTTTAGCATAAACTACATTCAGGCACAACCCTGTCACATACACCAGACCTGGCCTGCACAACCTTTTCATGGAGGAGGCAAAAAACAAGAAAATGATCCCCCACAAAATCCCCTCTGTGGGGCCAGTGAGCAGTTAGGCCCCAAGCAGGGTCTGTCTCCTCTAAACCATATCCCCACCTCAATTTCACTGTGTTTCCCACTGCACTTCCCCACATGAGCAGCCCTTAATGGCTCACTGTTATTACAGCAAATAGCAGGAGGTTTTGGAGCATTCAGATGCTGCAGCCCCATAGTCCTGCTCTGGATAACCAATAAGCAAATCTGGCCAGCCCGGCATGCAGGATTACTGTGTGCTCCTTCGAATATTGCTTTCCAGTGTCACAGACAATATCAGAACTGCCACAAATAAACTCACGCCACCAACCCAGCCATGAGGACCATCACTTCCTGCTAATACATGAGTAACCTGGACAAAACACAGATGACAGACAAATCACCTGCGTGATCTGTACCCCTGCAAGACCCTCACCATTGTGGGACATCCCCTGTGTCCCTACCTTGGGGAAGCTGTACCAAAACTGGTGCTACTGTGGCAAACCGAGGAGATTCAAAGAGCTTTGGTGCAGTCACTGCTCTGCACTTCATCTCCACTCAGAGACTGTGTATTAGCCCATTAATTTATTGCACCTCATAGGCAAAAAATTGAGAGACATGCCTTGGACAGAGGTATATGTCCCAGATAAAAAGCAAATGACACAGTAAACCAGCAGAGCATTCTTGAGAGCAGTGGTAAAAGTGGCCACCTCTTGTCCTCAATTTATCCTGCTCCCATCGCTCACGGCATTGTATTTGCACAGACAAGGATCAGTTTAACCCCTGCCTGCAATCTAATAAAAAGCTGACATGGTGGAAGCATGCATAATCCTTCTGCAGTGTCCTAGGAATGGGTGCCATAAAAAACTGCTGCTGCTGTTTGGTGGCCTCAGCCACTGCCTGGAATAAATAACTCCCTGCCCAGTGCCAGCAGTGGGAAGTACTTCTGACCAGAAGCTTCTCAGACCCTTATCCCTTTATAGAATATAGAATTGCTTAGGTTTGGAAAAGAACTTTGAGATCATCAACTCCCACTGTTAACCCAGCACTGCCAAGTCCACCACCTAACCATATCCCTAAAGTGCCCCATCTGTCTTTTAAGTATCAACAGGGATGGTGACTCCACCCTTTCCCTGAACAGCCTGTTCTAATGCTTGACAAACCTTTCAGTAAAGATATTTTTCATAATATCCATAGATATTAAATTCCCTAGAGGGTCACTCACCAGCTGTCTCGGGAAATTCTCTTCCACTCTCTCCAGGAACCTTCTAGGCTGTCTTTTCTCAGCTGTGTCATATTTCCAGCAGACACCCAATGGGTTGAAGTCCTCCTTGAGAACAAGGGCTGGTGACTGTGAGACATCTTCCAGGTGCTTATAGAATAATTCATCAGTCTCTTCATCCTGGTTGGGTGGCCTATAACACAGTCCCACCATATCTGCTTGGCTTTCCCCCTCATTCTCACCATAAACACTCGACACAACCCCACACCCCAGGGCACCTGAACAAGCACATGGCCAGTGACAGTCACCCACCACCCCTCAGTATTTACTGGGAACAAAGCAAAAGGAAGGATCCCAAAGGCACTGCTATCAGTAAACAAGCAATGGAATCTTTTCCCCCTCTCATCATTAATTGACCAAATCATTGTTCAGTGCTGACATTGTTATGTAATGAAATCACTGCCTGTGCATAAGAAACAACTTTAATGAGATGATACTAATAGGGTTAGAAATTTCCCATGCAAATATTAATAATTTTTATTCGCGTTCTCTTTTCTTAATACTCTTTGCCTGTAAGAATGAAATACTGAGGTCTGCCCCAGCCCCTCTCACAGACCTTGTCTGGGGAGGGCACAGGCATTGCCAGGCTGGAGACCCCAGCATGATTTCACTGCAGGTGCAAATCAGCATTTGAAAACCATGTCCTGGCCTGCAACAGTTATTTGAAAAGGAGATGATGCTTAAAACACAAGCACTGCTGTGTAGCATAACTGGTAACAGGGGATGGATAGCAAGCTTTGGTACTGCCCAGGCCCCTTCCCGTGGACATCTCTGCAACACCCAAGAGCCAGGGCTGGTAACTACCCTGAAACAAACCTGGGTGAAATGAGCTGTGGCCCAAGGGGTACAGATCACACCAGGCACCTCTCTGTGTTTCGAGGCAGCTGGTAGCAAAAGAAGAAACTTTGGGGCTGCAGAGCCACAGAGGAATCTGGGGACTGGGGTGGGGTGGAGATTTTGCTGTAGAAATAGGGAGGGATTTGTGTTTAATGTCCTCTTTTTTCAGCAGTAAAGATGTATCTTAAAGGGAGGACAGTGACTGGGGAACTGAGGTATTGAAAAAGAAACTAATTCTCTCTGGCAGGCATAACTGCTGCAATTCAGATTGCTAAAAATGTGAAATTAGGAATAATCATTGACTGTTTATGATCTGTGCCTATACTGTGAATTCAGCTAATACAGAGTAATTACACTCTGTTAATTCCTGGTATTTGTCATTGTTGGGCTGCAGAAGAGTCCTGGGAAACAATCAAACTAGATTGGCTGCACTGGGCCCGCAGACTGAGGGCTTAGCACTGCATGAGCTAATTTCTCTTTTAATGGCAAAAGCAGTTATGATTTCCCTTATTTATTCCCCTCTCCCAGCAGCAAAGCCGGCGTCAATGGGCTGCGCTGCCAGGGATGCAGCGGGCACAGTGGATGCGCTACACAACAGCACCCCCAATAGCCAGCATCACTGTGCTGCCAGGAGACTCCCACCAGCAGCAACAACCACTTTCCTCTTGTGAAACTGCTTTTCTCACCTTTTCCTCAATATTGTTATAGCATCCCTCCTGTCAAACTTTGTCCTCACACATTTCTTCTTCCAACCCATGCAGCTCAAGGTAATCCCGCCTGTGTTTCACCCAGATGCTTGGTCATCAGGATGCTGGTGAAGCCAGTTTGCTGGCGTGATTCACCTTCAGTTAGTGAATTAGCCTATGTAAAAATGGGAGAGGTGGTAACTGGAGCAGGATGGTTTATCCGTGGGGGAAGAATCCCTTGAAGTGCCACAGAGAGGAAATGTGGACTGTAGGGACAACCCTCACCCTCATCCACCTCTCACATTCAGTGAGGAGCAAATGCAAGTCAGGTCTAACACTAGATAAAGAGAGAAGTTAAAGGCTGTTTCCTTTTAAAGGCACTGCATTTAGCAGCTGTGGTACGTGGCTTAGTCTGGCACAAGCAATCTGCAACCATACAGCCACAGCACTTCACAGGACAAAGTTTGCCATGTAGTAATGGCCAAACCTTTCCTAGGAGAATTTGACATGAATTTATCCCAGCAAACACCTTCCTGCAAAGCAGCCTGTCCCTGCAGAGACCCCAAACAAGGGGTCTTCAGGGGGAGCATCTTCCTGGTGCTGAGCTTTCATAGGACACAGCTCCTGGGAGGGACAATCCTGCAGCCACTGTGTTTTTTTGGCAGGAGTCATCAGCACCCCAAATGCTGAGGTCCCGCACAGGGCCCATGCACCCAGGAGGGATAATAAGGAGGGAGTTGGAAGAAGAGGCAAAGAGCTCACTCCTGCTGAATCTACCATCGTGCTCATCACAGTGCAGTGACTTTGCACTACAAATTATTCTTTCCCCACCCAGCAGCTTTTTGATATCATATCTATAATTTTATCTTAATTTCCCTGTATCATGCAGAAACCTCCCAGAGGACCTGCAGATGAGAACGATGTAATTCCATTGCACTGCACCACTTAATTATTTACTGCGTCAAGACCAAGCTGATCCCCTGTTCCCAGCACTTGATGCATTCACAAACATTGTATGTGATTTAAAAGCACCTTTCTGCTGTGTGCCACAGTGGATGGGCAAAATCTGAGCTGCCACAGGATGTGGGGACAGGACACAAGGGCTCCCCACACCAGCACCAGGGCTGTGCCTCAGCCACCTCCCCCAGGAAAGCACAAAGCTCACCATCCTTTCCTCTGGTTTCCAGGAAACCTCTTGGATAAAATGGACACTTACAGGCAGCAGAAGCATTTCACACAAGGTTTCTTCCTTGGGATCATGAGGCTCCCAGCCCTGCCACTTCCTCTGCAAGCAGCAACATCTCTGCTTCCATAGCAAACCCAGGGGGATTCAGGTCACGTGAAGCAGAAGGAGAAATTCATTGTGAAACAGGCATCCCCAAGTCCCATGCCATGGGCCAGGTCCTGTGTGGGCAGGAAGCAGGGGGAAAGGCAGAGACATGCTGCAGCGCACCAGGCCTTGGGTTATGCTTTGTTATTGAGCTGAGCCAGTTATTGCCAGCAGCTAAACAAACTCCCAGAGAGGGAGGAGGGTTTTGATTTAGACTGCTCTCTTTAAGCCCAGGCTCTCACCACAGTTACAATCTCCTTCCAAGGGCAGTCGTTATTCCAGTGCAAAGCCTGGGGGTGTGTTTGATTTTCTGCTCACTGTCTGGAAGGTTTTGGTGTAAAGGCTGCAATTTCCTCCCATGTACAGCCCATAACCCTGTGCACCCCTTGCCCAGCAACGGTGGCCAAAGCAAAGGGAAAGCAAAGCAAAGCTCAGTACATAGTTTTACAAGAGAGAGCACCCTCAGGTAGTGAACTAATTACCAGGGAGCAGCAGTAGTCCCATAGGAGCTCCACTCCAGACCTCTGCAAGCTGCAGTCCCAAAAGCTGTGCTGCTGCTGCTGCATCTCCTCCACTGGATCTTGGATGAAAATTGCTTTAAAAGATCCAAGGGAAGCTGTTTGGTTCTTCTCAGTGGTGGGAATAGAAAAGAAAAGGAGTAAGGAATGGGAACACTGTTGTTCTCAGCTACCAGGTAAATGAGGTTCAGCTCTGGAAGATGTATAGGGCCTCTAGAGCTAACTGCAGGGCTGGAGTCTCTAAGGAGTGATTTCTACCTTCAGAAACATAATAACAACAAATGATTAAAAAGAAAATGGCCTAAATCTATATCCACAGTTAACTTTGGACTCCTTTGAAGTTCAGGACTGTTGCTGGGTAAACAGATGCTGATTTGGAAAAGGAACCTCCAGCCTGCTGCAAACAACAGGCAGCAAAGCAATGCTTGGGCCTGGCACACACACATGGAGCACATCCAGGGGAAACCCCACTGGATTAGGTTATTCTGGATTCACCCTGTGCTGGGGGGACACTAGTCCTGGTTTTGTGCCCACCTGCTCCCCTTACAGCACTCTCTACCAGCCACACTGGCTGAGGTGCTGGTTTACTGCAAGTGCAGAGGGTGAGGATGGTACCCATCCTGAAAAAGGATTTCCTCTTCTGATGTGGCAATATAGAAAGTGCCAAAGCGAATAAAACCTGGAAAGGACACGTGTGAGCTTACGGCTGCAGGAATCACTTTCTATTTCCCCTCCTATGGCACTGCCGGCTGTGGGACGGCACGCTGGGTGCCCAGCCCTGTGGCAGGCAATGAGACAAGGGAGGTGCTGTGAGTCACTGAGGGCCTGGCCAGGCTGGGCTGGGCTGGGCAGCCACGGCACCGAGCACGTAGTGTCCCAGCTCCCCAGGATGTCCCAGCACACACAGCCCGCAGAGAGGGACGGCACTCCCGGGACGCTGAGCGGTATGTAGGCTTGCCCTTCCCTGATGGGCAGATGGGGGTTCTAGAGCATGACTGAAACGATGCCTTTCTGCTGCACTTCTGACTTGTTGACAGGTTGGGGGTTGCACAGAGAAGGGTGGAGATGTTCCTCCTTCTCATAACATAGAGGTGAAGGGGAAGCCCCAGGCACTGGCATTCTTTGTGAGGTGCAGTTGTGCTGGTTTCAGAGACAGAATTAATGAACTACCTGTGTTAATGGCAAGAGTTAATCTGTGTTCCCACCCATTACAGGATATGTGGTGGAATCAGCTGCATGATGTGTGGTCCATGTCAAAGTTCTTTACCCATCATGGGTATGGATGAGTTTGCAGGGTGTTCACAATGCAAAGTGTGAAACTTCTCTAAGGCCAATCTGCTGTTCAGGATATTGTCTGTTTTTTCTTGCACTGCTGATAACCCTTGTTAGAGGCCAGGTCTTGCTGCCCATACAGCACCAGTATTGAGTGAGGTGGAGGTCTGAGAAAGCAGACTAGATGAAAAGATAGGAAAACACAAGGTACCAAGTGCTTTCTGGTCAGCAGAAAACCTCCAACATGATAACAAAAGGAACTATGTCTCCCCACAACTTCTTTACACTCAGAGCACCCAGGGCTTGGCTGCACAGAGGGAAAGCAGATGAATAAGCTGGAGAGCTGAAGAATGTTCTAGCATGCAACTCTGACTACCAGGACACCTCCTATGCACTGACCAGGAGCCCTCAGGGTGCTGGCATCCAGGGCTTCGCTAACTGCCAAAAACTCATTTCAGGTCCTTCCACACATATAATCACCAAAACCAGAACCCTCCACCACAGCTGCCCAGTGGAGGGACTGCATAGCACCTCTCCTACCTGTCTGCAGAAGACAGGGGCCACTGGTGTTATCCCGTGCTTCTAGTTTTGCCCATTGCAAACTCACACTGTGCCACCAACCACCTCATTCATTTTCTCTCTTTTTTCCCTTCAGTATATCAAAAACAACAAGACAACAAATAAATACGATGGCTGGCCTGAGCTGCTGGAGATGGAGGGCTGTGCGCCCAGGAAGATGGATTAGCATCAAGCCCCAGCCTGCCATGAAGGGCAATTTCCACCAGTCTCACAGAGACACCAGCCCCATCGTGGGGTCTCCAACCACCTCACACCACCCCCAGCTCCCCAAGTGCTTGGTCACAGAGCCCAGCAGCAGCTCTCAGAAACCAGCCCCATGTGTAGGGCTCAAAAGAGCTGTACAAGTGCTTTCAGAGCCTGAGGCTTCAGCCAAGCTGTCCTCATCTATGGGTCAATTCAGGGTAGTTGGTTTTTTTTCCTCTTATTAAACCAAACATTTTATAGAAAGTTTGTCCTATTTATTCAGTAAGATTTCCAATTATAAACCAATCTCATTTCCATTTTCAAGCATAATCCATGCTTTTCCCTGCATGCCACATCCTCTGCACTAGCTGGGCATCACCCATCTCACAGCACTGCACATGTATGCTCCCACCTCCCCAGCCCCACACAGCACAGGGCACATCCCTGGGGATGCTCAGACCTTGGTGGGCTTCCCCCTGGAGCTCCTGCCAACTGTGCTGTCTCCTAGAGCCACAGTAAGGCCAGAAGGCCTCAGGGATGCCTTGCAGCAATATAGGTTAATATTTGCAGACCAAAGCATTTCCTCCACGTGGTTGCATCTTTCCTGGTTTAAATCCAAGCTAAATCCTCCATAGCACAACCTCAGAGGTCAGGATAATGCTAGAGATGTCCCAGCCTGACTTTACCCTCAAACAGGGAGGGATGTTTCCAGGCAGTTGAAGTTGTGCAGCATTAACAGCAGGGGGAAGCGTTTTACCAGGAGAGCTGGAGTCAGCATGGAAAGACTCAGCACATCCAGGCTGACACCCCATTGCAGACACTCTCATGCCCACTTTGATTTGGGAGCTGCTCTCCAGCCCAGGGCTGGATGGCACTGCAGGGCCAGCAAAGTCCTGCAGACCTCCTTCCATGGTGGTTTCCATGCTGCTGCCCATATGCTGAGGAGATCTTTGGGAAGCAACTACTCCTCACTTATATCTGGATGCCTTCACCCAAGCACTGTCTGTACCCAAACCCTCCCTGAGCTCCAGCACTGCAGAGATCAGACAAGTTATGCAGGTGGTGGCCCAGGTTTATCTGTCATCATGGACAGGGACAAATTTACATCATCCACAGACTTCAATTTCCTATGATTATATCTGGATTTTCCTCATTCCTTAAAGCAGAGGGTGGAGAATTTCTGCTGGAGCACTGGGAGCTGTGCAGGGTAACAGGTTGTCCTGCACAGCCCTTTGTGCCTCTGACAGCAGGGTTTGCCTCAGCACAGCCTTTAAAGGCAGTTCACATCAGTCATCAAAGCGTTAGGGCTCCCCAGGGGAACAGAACAAGTGAGGAGCACTGGCAGGATATGGCCAAGAAGGGACACGTCCTTAGGGATCAAACCCTGTATCCAAAACCCAGTACCACCATCCAAAGACAGTGAGGCAACCAGTTTTCCCTAAACAAGGAAAACTGTCTAAATAAAAGTATAACACCTCTAAGAACTTCCAGTGCCAAAACTGAAATAAAAAGCCCAAAACAGCCACCATAGAGGAATCCCCCAATAGCTGTAGTATTTTATCCCAGCTTATCCTCCTGCGCTCCCAACATTCACCTCATCACACCTAGGGAAGCCTCTGCCATAAATTGATCCCTAAATCTGCTGCAACAGCAGCGCTTAATCCCAAATGCTGAATCATCCCTACCCATGGCAGCAGTGAGAAATAACACAAAGCAGCAGATACAACAGCCCTCACATCACACAGCCCTGCCAGCAGAAATATGCCAACTACTTTAAGCCCCCTCAAAGGATCTAGATTCACTCCTAAGCCAAACTGAAAACAGCCTGAGAGCTGCATAGTGTAAACCAGGGCACAGCATCAGCTACAGTCCCTTTCAGCCACAGGAAACTCTTCCCAGCCTTTTGCAACGCACATTAGAAATCTGGTTTAAAGCCATGACAAGCCAAAAAAGGGAAATGTGTGTTTCAGCATGCTACAGACTGTTCAAACTAGCTCTGAATCACAGAGGTACATCACTATTGTCCAACAGGGAGAGCTAAAAGTGCAACCCCTGTGCAGGGACCTCAGTCAGTAGCCAGTGTCTTGAGGAGCCATTCCTACCAAAGCCACTCTGTCCTTTTCCCAGTCCAGAATCTGGGAAGCTTCAGGAGTCAGCTATAACTTGCTCCTGTTTTAAAAGGGTCTGAAAAGGGTGGTGGGTGCAGGGACAGCAATCCCCAACTGCATTTTTTAATGCCTTGGCATTCTGGAAGCTGTTTTAGTCCAGAGACAGGCACCAACAGGGCTGGTTTCCACCAGTCAGTGTCCCCCCTGGAGACTTCAAGCACAAGCCCTGACCTGATGCAGCTCCACATAACCTGGGCTCCGCTGGGGACCACAGTGTGCTGCAGCACTGCAGCAGCAAACAGGCAGCATGGGGTACTGATAGGAGCAAAGTTTCCTGAATCCAGTGCTGCAACAGGAGCCAAGATGTAGATGGGCAGCAGAGGGATAACCCTCCTTTAATTTGGGGGTACATATTTACTGTGGTAAAGCACCAAAGGAGCAGCTAGGAAGGATGCCACAGGCATGGGCTGACAGGTGCTGTGACCCTACAGCCAGGCAAATCCGCATCCTGTGACATCTTGCCCTGTCAAGTGCAATTACTATAATCTTCCACAGCCTCTCAAAATACAGATCCCAGCTTAGAAATCAGGCATCCACAGCATGAAAGCTGCCTTTGTGCCCGGGCAGAGCCTGGGCGTGAGCCAGCCGTTAGGTGCATGAAGAAAATGAGTTCTCCACGTGCTGGGAGAAGGGAGGAAAAGCAAGCTTTCCCACTCGACCCCACTGCAGACAGGCTGGATTTCACCTGTGTCCCTCCACAGCAGACACTGAGGAGCCAGGAGCTGCACAGCCACGCATTCCCACAGGAATAACAAGGGCCAGTGATCACGGAGAGCTGAGTGTCCTGCACCCCGGGAGAACAGAGCACAGCTGACACATCGGACCATGGGGGCAGCTCATGGGAAGAAGGTAACGGGGCAGTTATATTCAGGGATATTGGAGCAGTGGTGGGATGATGGAGACAGCACCACCTGCTCACGTGGTGCTTGTTTTGCCAGTAAGGCAGCTGATGGCACTGAGGAATTAGAGGGAAAGGACCCTCTCCTGGGTGTGGGTGTCACTCGTCAGGGCTGGATTAAGTAATTGCACCTGATGAGCTGAGCATCAGGGCTCTCAGAACAACAAGGAGGGGATTAGAGCACTGCACTGGGACAGGGAAAGTTTGGCTTTCTGGGAAGGAATAGCAGGCTTGCCCTGAGCACATCCAGCACCCTGCAGGCTGTCTCCCAGAGATGCAGTACAGAGTGAGCACCAAGTATTTCTTGGCCTGTGATTGCCATCATCTCCCTCCTGGACAGGGAGGAGCTGGTTCACACAGCACCCATGAGCATCTTCCTCTCTTCCAAGTCCCCCAGGAAGAGCTGTCAAACAGCTCTGAAAGGAAACAGGCTTTATGGAGTCAGAGCCATGCTGAGGCAGCTAGAGATGGTTGTGCTGAGGATGCTAGTTGATGTCATTTTGCTTTCACATCTGATGACATCAGTGCTAGAGGTGCATCATCACTCTCCAGTTGTGATGCCCTGATCTGGTATTAGACTTCTGTAGCTTGTCTCACAGTTTAAAGAGAAACACACGTGCCACACCAGGTCATAAACCTCTACTGCAACAAGGACAGCAGTGACCCTTTGCCCCAGGAGGGACCCTACATGCTCAGCTGAGCATGGTCTGTGGCCTTCAGAGCCGTGGGCACATCCATGCCTTTTGGAAGCTTGCAGACCTGCTGGGCTTTCTCCCAGAACCAGAGCTAGACACTGCCTCAGGTGAAATACTCAACAAAACAACCCACTGGCCAGTGTTACCAACTCTCAGAAGGAAATCAGGACTGAGGTGGGACTAGTAAGCATTTATCTATTTTCCTGGACCTCAGAAAAGAACCAGGTACAGGAGGTGCTGCTCCTGGCCAGCCCCCAGCTTCTACACTTATTTGAGATGCCGGTGCTGCACTGGATCCAGCACACAGGGAACCACAGTTGTTCCTGTTGCTCATGGCTACAGCAGCGCGCCAAGGAGGAGCCACACTCTGCCCATATCTAATCCCAGACCTTTGCTCATGCGGCCATGACCTTCAGGCCTCGGCACATTTGTACAAGCATTACTGAAAGCAAGGAATAAGCTGGTTAGGTCAGGGCTGTCTCAGTGCCACCCAGTTCAGCCTTGCTGCATACAAAGCCATCTATGTCAGCATCCCGACCCCCAGACCAGATGGTTCTTGGACAGTTTTCCTCACTGCTCCCTCTTTCTGAAACACAACGATCTCATCACAGCCCAGCACTGAATGGCCTGGCTTTGAAACACTCCCAGGAGCTCAGGCTCTCCTATTGCACCAGCTTTCTGGCAGCTCCAGAAAGTGCCAAAACAGTTTTTCTTCTATGGACACCAAAAAGCCAGAGATTACACCCCAATTTCAGCCTCCCAAATGTTTTCTGGGTTGACAAAAGCCTGTGCTACCATCTAGCTGGCTTGGAGCAGGGATGTCTGACTGGCAGCACCAGTCAGTGCTTCATCCTTAGGCTGAAGCTAATGAGGGATGGAAACAAGACAACTCCTTCTGCTGCATTTCCAGGGTGGGCATGCACAGCAGGCTCCAGCCCTTCCCAAGGACCAGGTCAGGTCCAGGTGAGAGGCAGGAAAGCTTTCCTTCCGCAGACCTTGCAGAACCAATGTAGCTCAGGGCATAGGGAACTGCCAGGCATGACCCCATGCACCAGCCACATCCTAGAGGACCCACATGGGAGCACAGAGCAGGAGGAAGGCTCGACACCCCTCACCAGCACTGCCTGCATTAGCAGTCTCAGCTGCACCCCTTTTAAGTTTATACCAGAGCAGCACTCCAAGAGGATTATAGTAGTGGACTGTGGAACACAAGGCAATTCCCAGCTCCACAACAAAAGGGACCAGAAAGGCTGCCAGCATGGCTCCAAGGACGTTTCTATTTTCAAAGGCTGCAGCTGCTCCCAAACAACCTGTTCTGGTATCACCAATGCCTTGCGAGTCCAAGCCAATAGCAGGGCTCCAGCAAGACCATCTCCTGCAGGGGTACTCTTTGCTTCAAGGCAAGGACTATGATAGGGACCAGTTCAGGGATGCTGCAGAGCTGGTGCTGATTCCTCTGCTCTGCAGAGCACCAGTCCCACTGGGCACAGGAATCCTGGTAACATCTTCTAACCACAGCAAACCACTCTGCAAGTGCTCCCAGACACCCAGGCAGGTTGCAGGGGGGTTGTCTCCAGGCACTGGCACCTCTCCACTGATTTCCTCCCTGGTTCCTCAAGGCAGGGTTTGCACAGTGGCTGTTTCCCCAGGGAAAGTTCACTGTCCCCAAATTCCCAAGCATGTCAGTTTACAGTAATGTCAGATGAGCTGAGATTACCCTTGCCACTGAGCGAGGAGCTTTGCTCTGCAAGTGTGTTACAACAAGAGGCATCATGCCAGTGCCAGGGAGAGAGGCTCTATTTGTTCAGGGAAACCACAGTACCTGGCTGCCCATGCTGAGAACTGGGGCTTTGAGAGCATCCTTTAGAATTCTTCATCTGAGCATCACAGGACAGGACCAGCATTTCTGGGAGCTGCTGGTGGGATTTCCTCACAAACAAACCTCATCCACTGGCAAGGGTTATCCCCATGGCCTTGCCAGAGACATGCTTTCACCTGGTCTTTCATCCACCCTTCTCTTCAGGGTTCAAGGGGGGTGGGGCTCAGGACACACACCATGTCCCTCAGTCACCCAGCGTGGCTGGACCAGGCCACAGTCCCACTTCAGACCAACTTTGACTTCTGCCAAGTTGCTCCATCCACACACTTAACTGCACTTCATGGTTTTGTTACCAACGATCTCATGTTATTCACACAGTAAGAGAGGTGAAGGTTGCAAAAACAAACACTTCTGTGCCCGAATAAAAAGCAAAACTCAAAAAAAAATCCATGCAAAAGGGTGAGAAGGGGACTAATTATTTTGCTCTGCCCCTCATTAGTAGGAGGAGGCTCTCAAACAGGTAAATAAGTGCTATTCCCTTTCAGCACCTCTGCTGTGTGTAATAGTAGGGTAATGTTTCTATTAAGCACCTCTGTAGAAGTCAGACTTTTGTCTGACTTCAGTTTTGTCTGTCAGGAGAAGGGTCTCAGTCTTAAAAAGGCATCTGCCTGCTGCTGCAACAGGGCAGGGAGAGAGTAAGAGATGAAAGTTGTGGGTTTTAGGGTTTTTTCACCCATCCTGAAGGAAGCAGCAGTTGTGTTTTCCCAGCATCACTTAATGCTGAGCAAGGGACTCCCTTCCCCAGGCCCCCACACAGGTGAATACCCAAAAGCACACACCCCTTTCACGAAACTAACCTTGACAGTTCAGCTCCAATATATCCTGCTTGGCATCACCCCAGCACCAGATACACACATGCAGGGAGCAGAGCTACAAAATGCCAAGACAACATGTAAAAGAAAATTTTTTTAAATGTACATTATTAAATGAAAGATCCAGACTGACCAAAAAGTTGTTTCTTAACTTAGAAGCTTAGAAGCTCTTATCCCAGCTACAAAAGCCCTGGGCCCTTGTTTTGGAAAGCACAGGAGCAACTAAGGCAAAACAAGAGGAGCTGTGTCTGTGGCTGGCAAAGGAAAAGTTTATAATGAGAAAGAAAAAGGCTGTTTCATGCCTTGCAGCACAGCACAGGGAAAAACCTGCCATAAAGGGACCAGCACAGTGGCTGTCCTGATACAGGAACACCCATCACACAAGGCCAAAGGAGGCAGCCCTAGGACCTGTCATCACCAGCATCTTCCCTTTAGCTACTGGCATGAGCAGCAGCTGGAATTGGAACTGCTTCAAAAATTACATGAGGAATAAGTCCCAGATTGCTTCCAGAAGGGGTGGACCATGGAAAGACAAAGATGCATGAAACACAGCAGCTTGTGATACCCAGGAGAGGCTCCATGGTCCATCAGCCCCTCTTACATTAGATGGGATATTACAGGCTGGGATGCTGCAGCTCCATGGTGCTCCACAGACCGGCTGGCACAGCAGGATGTTCCTGGCTTTCCCCAACAGCTATTTCAGAATGCCGGTAGCCAGTGTCCCTGTGTCCTGGGTTCAGCAGCAGCAGTCATTTTTCTTCTTCTTAATAGCTGGTGTACTGCTGTGTTTTTTACTTTTGGCCTGGGAACAGCACTGATAACACCTATAGTTTTAGTTGTTGCCAAGTCATGTTTACTCTGACCAAGGACTTTCTGAGTCTCATGCTGTGCCAGGGAGGAAGGGAAGCAGTGAGGGAGCAGAGGCAGGACACCTGACCCAAACTAACCAAAAGGGTATTCCATACCACAGCACATCATGCCCAGGATGTAAAACTGGGGGCAGTTACCCAGAAGAGTTAGATCACTGCTTGAGTCAGGCTGGGTACAGGTCAGTGGGTTGTGGTTGTATTCTCTTCCCTTGTTATTTTCCTTATCGTTATTATTATTGGTGGCAGCAGTAGTGATTTGTGTTATACCTTAGTTACTGAACTGTTCTTAGCCCGTGGGAGTTACATTCTTTTGATTATCCTCCCCATCCCTCAGGGAGGGGGGGGCAGGAGGACGTAGGGGGGAGGAGAGAGACTGCGTGGCTGAGTTTAAACCATGACATCCTGCCAGTTCTTTCAAGGCATTCCTGTGCCCAGGCTGCACAAGAGCCTTTGAAGGGACCCTGCCTGTTCTGCTGCTGGAGCAGCAGCCATCCCCCCTCGCTGGCCAGGGCTGCCACTCTGCTCTCAGCAAGAGTGTCCATGAATGCCAAGGCCCATAAGCAGAACAAGTCCCACAGACAGCCACTGAATGCCACCAGTTGTTTGGTAGCACTGGCCCCAGGAGCAAAGCCAGAACTCAGATGCTAATTGAGAACCAGAATGATTCAGTTCCTGGAGCATCACAATGCTCAAGGAGAAGGGTTTGCCTGCACCAAGGTTTGGTTCAGAGGAACAGGAATGAGAGCTGATGAATTTACACAACGGGAAAACCCCCTTAAGTGCCTCACAAGAGTGGGGAGATCACTGACAAAAAATAACATGCCCTGAAAACAAAAACTCAGGCTCACAATACAGCAAACACAAAGTTTTCACATTTGTCTGACAAAAAGCCTAGCGTGGAACAGCTGGTGCAGAACCGGTCCCAAAAACTCCACAGAAGCTCTCTAAGATAACATGATTTTGCCTTTTCTTCAACCCTTTAAAGTCATACACACAGCTGGTGACATCTGGGAACTCTGATTAAATAGAGACATTGCTTCAGGATTTTGTAGTTTTCAAATAAAGTAAAATGCTGCAGTATCTCATTACAGTAGGTTGCTCTAGCTCCTGGAAAGAGACCATAGTTTTATTTCTTACCTATTTATCCCAAGTCTCAGCTCAGCACAGGTAAAACAGCTTCAGCACTTACTGTAACCCAATCCCTAACTCCAAAGGAACTAATGCTCTGGTCCTGAAAGAGCTTATATGGACGCAGTGAAGGCGGGAACTAATTTGGACACAGCTGCTCCAGTTTAAGGCTCTGTCTTTCCCCACTGCTGCTTCTGCACTAGATCAGCAGCTTGTATGCTGCATCCTTCATCATGGTGCAAAACCAAGTGCCATGATACCCATACTGACTCTCTAGAGAGCTGATTTTGCCCTGAAGCAGCACAGGAGCGTGCACACAAGCACAGGACATGTAGTCAGTAAGGTGATGGAGCAAATCACACCAGTCTGTGCACAGGAAGCTGTGATACAGAGGTTTCATCCATGCTGAAGGTGCTGGGCAGGATGCAGATGCTGTCAGCCCCTCCAGAGGATGGGCAGAGGCTGGCCAATAGCAGCCAGTGCTGCCTGCATAGCTTCAGAGGAGCCATGGAAGAGTGCTGAGACTGATGGGAGCTGCACAATGTGCTAATGGGAAGATCACTGCGTAGGAAATGCAGCAGTTCCAAGGTCTGGGAAGGCTCAGCAGCCCTCAAATAAAAATGGATGAAAGCAATTAAAGGCTTCACTGCTTTGCTCCTCTCCTGGGGGGCTTGTTCAAGTGGCACCTGCTGCCTCTTCATGAACCCTGAGCTAACAGGCATGCCTCACCTCTTCCTCCATTGCCTCCTCCATTAGCAGCCTGTGGTGGTGGGCAGCCTGGCTGGTAGCATCTCAGCCCAGGTAACAGCCAAACCTCCTGCCTTTTGGCCTCTCCCCTTTGAGGTCTGCTCCAGGACCTGGCTCACTGCCGGGTGCAGGGAAGAGACCACCCCACTTTGCCTCTCCAGCTGCTACCAGAGGTGCCTAGGGAATTTCTGCCCTAAACCTCATTTTTGCAAGCTAAGAACCCATCCTAGTGACCCTGGGCAGATAAAGAGCACAACAAAGCTGTTGTCAGAAGAGCATATTTCAGATGCAGAACTATCCTTGGTCCATGATGTAGGCCCTAGTTTTGAAAGGGAGTAATGATGCCAATGCAGCCTGGCAGCTCTATGGCAGTGTGGCACACTGCCAGAAACAAATATTGTCCCCATAAGTCATGTGGCATAAGCCTCACTTTTGCAAAATACCATTCTTCAAGGCACTTTAAGAGTGTCTCAATGGTCCTTCCGCAGCATGACAGCAATTTGCTCCAAAACTGCTGAAGTGCTTTTGTGCCAGTGACTGATGTGCTTCCTATGTAGTCAGAAGCATCCCCAGGAGCAGCGGAGTAGTCTTTCACATCACCAGTGGTACCACAGCTCCAGCACGGAGCAAAATATAAGCTCCTGAGAGAGGTAAAGAATGGTTTATCCATAGCAACAGCTTAACTATTGCTAACACTGAGGAAGGCAATGCAGATAAGGAGGGTGAGAATTTGGCTTTGTGCTGGCATGGAGCAGCATTATGTGCTCTGCACATTGCTAAGGACCAGATTAAAAAGCACTGAACTGCAGGAGAGGATTTCCTTAGGACCAAGGGAGAACAGCAGGTCCATCAGCAACTGACGCTGATGGATGGATGGATGCATTGCTCTAGTCTGTGCTGCAGAGCTGCCAAGAGGCATGCCCTTCACAGTGGGATGTCAGGCTTCACAGTCAGCTTGAATGCTGACAAATGAGCCTTGCACACCAGCTGCCGTGGGGCTGAGCCCTGACACTGCTCTCATTAATCTGCAGCAGGTTTTTGACTGAGGTCTGGTGCATTGCGTTCCATCTCCCCATCCACAGATCATCCCCTTGCAGCCAGGGAGCAGCCTCAGGGGGGCTCCCTGCCTTGGAGCTGACAGCTCCAGCGAGCTCCCCTTCCCATCTTGCTGCTTCCCTGCTTTAGCTGGTCTTTGCATTTTGTTCTGGGCAGCCTGTGTGAAACCAGACTCAATTTTCCAGTGTTCATGGCCACGGGAGGGCTGTACCAGCCCTGTTACGAGGATCTGGGAATGGAATTGGTGACAAAGACAGGCGGAGGTCAGCGCAGTGCTCATCTGTGTCAGATTGTGTTTTCTTTATGAATAAAATAACACCAAGTGCTATTGGGATCATTTGCAATTTTCCACTCGACTAGGCAGCAAAGTAGCCACCTGCCTGCTGCTCGCATAGAGCTGCAGTAACGTGAGCCTGGTCCCGGATCCAGACCAACAGAGAGCCTGGTCTAGTTCTGAAAACCTAAATTTACCAGTTGATGCTGACAGACCAAGGCTGATTGTCACCCTTGAGAGAGTGGCCATGAGCATCTGCTTCAGCCCAAGAAGTGCTACAGAACTGTAGAGGTCAGACGAGTGGTAATGAAATTTAACACCAATAACTTTATATTACATAAAGTCCTTGCAATATGATAGTGAAACTAGCTATGGTTGTGGCCAGGGATCAGGAGTAATACAAGATGACAGCTTCAATTGAAAACCTACTCACCCTGGGGAAAGTGTGCATGGAGGGATGGACAAGGAGGCCAGGGTGTGATTGGGCTTATCTGGAGACTGGCGCAAGCTCTGGATGCTGTGATGTTTCAGAGACCCTGTTCAGAACCCTTCCCATGACCCAGGCAGCACCACAGCAGAAGATTTTATAGTTGCTGGCTTGGGAGCACCAGGATATGCCTGGACACCGAATTCTGGGTGCCTGCCAGTCCTGATTGCAAAACCTGCCAAAATAAGTGTCCCATAATGAGCTGGGAGCAGAGGAATGTGCACAGTCAAGCTCCCTGCCAGGGAGTACCCCTCCCAAACCCATTGCTCTGCCCCTACAAGAGAGAGGAACCCCCAGTTTCTCACAACAGCCCCTATAACAGCTACATCATGACCACCACAGTGAAGGCAGAGCCAGCTCTGGAGGGAGGAGGGTGCCTTTTACAGCCCTCAAGATATTATGGAACTTCACCCAAACTGATGTACTTCCTCCAGCCAAGGTCAGTGGGAAATTAGAAGTTCTATTAGGCAGTGAGGCATGCTGCTGGCTTTCTCTCTTTAACAAGAAAGTGGTATCATCTTAGCAAACATGCACCAGCTTGTTGAATCCAGTAAGCCTCAACACCATACATGGGAAGATGTTGAAGCAGAACAGTCAAGCTGACAGATTTTTGTACACTGACATCACAGATGGGAAAAGGTCTCGCTAATCCTCAAAAGTTTCTTCCAGTGGATGATTTCATTGAGGTCTCTGGATCAGTGCAGCTGCTGCAGATAAGCACAGATAGACCAGAATTCAGCAAAACCGCAAGAGATATGGGCAACGCTTTAGACAGTATCTCAGCATCCTGGAGCATATAAGAGGTGTTTTCATATACAGCACCAGGAGCAGCAAAAGGGTATTTGGGGCTAATTGTAAGCAGTGGTAGAGTTCAATTTGACTAACCTCTAAATCACATGTTTTGTGGGTTCTCCACACACAGAAATGCTGGCTTTGATCTGCCAACCACCAATGCTTTGTTCCAGTTTGAACTTCTTTCAAACTTCCAGGTTAAAGCAATAATATTATTTTAATCAATTGATGTGTTCATTTATGGAATATCCATGTCAGCAGCTGCTACATCACCTTATGGACAAAGTACCTTTCCCTGAGCCCATCAACTCCCAAATAGGTTGGGCAACTTCCAGCCCTGTTAAATGTGCCTCCCTCCCAAAACCAAGTTTGTGGAAGAGTCACATCCATTCTCAGGCTGGGTGGCATTTTGTCCACTTTAATACCTCTTTATCACCCTGATCTGATTGCAACAATTTCTTGCCTAATTTATTATCTCAGACTGCAGCTACAGTGCAATATAGATGCTATGATACTACACCTTAATGGCACCTGCACTGACCTGAACCTGCCTGAAACCATCCGCCACCATTTCTGTGGCTCATGGTCTGACCATGCTGACAACTAATCTCCCTAACTGCTTTCATCAAAGCACAAACATGGTCCAAAATTACCAGCCATCAATTCTGCTACAAGTAAATACTAGGGCACCCACATGCGGGAGAACTAACACTGATTAATGGTTTGTACATGCAGGCTGGCTTTAAGCTGCAGTAGGAGCATTGCACTCTCCAAGGGGGAAACTATGGAGGAGGGTACCTGCTAAGAGCTGTTGGTACAAATCAAAACTGCCTCCAGACATTTGGATCTCTTCATGCAATTAAGTCAGGGCCAGGAACGGTCCTGCTGGGATATAATGATGCCCAGGATGTTTGGGAGTAACATAGAATAGTAAAAGTACAATATGAAACTACCTACCATTGAAAGTACATTATGAAAAGTACAATATGAACCTACCTACCATATGAAGCAACCTTCATGTTGCTTTGTTGCATTTAACCCCACTAATTCCAGCTCATGTGCTGGGTGCCCTTACTGACATGGTCAAAGCAGGCTAGGAATCCCAGGACTAACTGGTCTGCAGGCTGGAAGCGGTACCTATGCCCATAGGCAGTGTCTCCAGGATCCTTCCTCTGTTGCTGAAGAAATTCCCTGGCATGGTTGCTGCTGGCACTGATGGAAGCACAAGGCGGGCTTGGGGCAGTTCCTCCTTCATCCGTCAGGATGCCTGGATCTGTCCTGCTCACCTGCAGAGGGGTTACCATCCAATGACAGATTTTATTATTACTTCTTACTCCTAGATGCAGTCACACTGCACACAGAAGTGATTTTCACAGGGAAATGGGAAGGTTTGGGAAATAACAGACATTTTCCATCCATTTACTGCAATACACCCTCCCCATCTGTGACAAATGAAGTCCTCTGATTCCATTCCCCTCCCCAGCTGTCAAGGACAGAGTCTGTCCCATGGAGAGCAGGCAAAAGTCTCTATCATCTGGGCAATCATTAACTGCCCCCACCATGAGCTGGGGAGGAGGAAGAAGCCGTTCTGCTCTGCAAATGCACTAATGGCTTGAGTGGAGATTAGCAGAAATGTTTCCAGCCACCTCATGCCACGGAGGTGATAGGGTATCAGGGACCAGGCAGAGCTCTGAGCAGCCTACATGTGCCCTGCCCTTGGCTTTGCCACCACCAAGGTCACCACCACAGTTCAACCAGAATACCTGAAAGGACTTGCAGGAAGTTTGTGCTTGGGGCCACAAAGGGTGGGAGGGCAGGCTGGGCTGCCCAGTCCCCATCACCACAAGCAGTGCCTCAGCCAACATCTAGCATTAACCCAGCAGGGGAAATGTTTAACCAGCCTCCAGGACCTCCCTGAAGCAGGAGGTGAAGCCCTGTCTGCCTTCAAATCCCAGCCCTGGGTGACTTCAGTGGGGCCAGCATTTTGTCTGTGGATCAGGAGCCTGGATATGACTGTCAGCGATGCTGCACACCCAGCCCTGCGCTGAGTGGAGATTTAATAAAGATACAGGCAGGCAGGGCCAGGCAGGGCTGTCTGATCTGTAATTCACAGCTTGCATCCAGGCTCCTCAGCACTGCGACTGGGTCAACAACAATCCCACGTTGGCAGCAGCTTTATCTCACTGTCAGTGCCTTCACATAGTCTGGCTGCATTACACAACCATGGAAAAGTCAGTATTTGTGTTGGGTACTCACTTGGCACGCCTGGGGTTTTAAATACACAGGAGATGTGTCTGTACAAGAAAACTCTCAGTGCCACAGCAATTGGCTGGAGAAGTGACAGCCAGCAGCAAAGTAACCCAGCAGCTAAAAGTCAATCTAATGTACAGCCCCGGTAATGAGGAGCTGGCTGTGGGCTCCTCCAGGGCCATCTTCCTCATCCCAGCATTTCATAATTAGCTATACAGCCACCCATCAGTGACACTCCAGGTCCACATTCAGCACAATGAATGTTATTTTATTTACATGACATTGGATGAAAAAACACATCCGTTCCTCAAGCAGGACAAAGTCCTAAGACATTAGTCCTCTATAGCTACACATGTCGGTGAGCTGTGCTGGAGCTGTTCCAGAGCTGTGCCAGAGCTGCCCAGCTCATAGGACAAGGGGGAATGGCTTTAACCTGACAGAGAGAGATTGAGATGAGCTCTTGGGCAGAAGCTCTTCCCTGTGAAGGTGCTGAGGTGCTGGCACAGGGTGCCCAGAGAAGCTGTGGCTGCCCCATCCCTGGCAGTGCTCAAAGCCAGGTTGGACACAGGGGCTTGGAGCAACCTGCTCTAATGGAAGGTGTGCCTGCCCATGGCAGGGGGTTAGAACTGGATAAGCCTTAAGGTCTCTGCCAACACAAGCCAGTCTGGAGTTTTATGATACTGCCAGCTCCTGGCACTGGGTCTCCCCTGGGATCACTCTTCTGGGGGTGATACCTCCAAACAAGACCCTACTTACAAAACCCCCGCCACATTCACAGCAACACAGGGACATGCCGAGCACAGCAGGTGCAGTGAGTGATGCTGGAATGAGCTCTCCATGTCACCTTCTCCTGGGACATGAAACCAGTGCATAAAAAACACGGGGGCAATGAATGACGCAACTCCTTGTCTGCAGGAGCCAGTCCAGATAATTATCACCAAGCAATCAACTGTCTCCATGCAATAACCTTCAGGGAGCTACAGGGGGAATACAAAGGCTTTTTGTTGATCTCAAAGATTCAGAAGCACGGGGTGAAATTGCTAACCGATTCGCATAGCAAAGAGAACTGCTGTGCAAGGCGCTCCTAGAAAAACAGCTTTGCCATGAAAAGTCCTCCAAGACAGGAGAATGTAAGCACACCACAAACCCACTTCCTTGCAGAGAGGAGTGCAGATGTCCAGCAAGTCAGGCACTAGTGTGTGTCAGACAGAAATATGTCCGTAAAACTTAGCTGGCTTTTTTCCAATGTATTTGACTCAGTTGACAGCAGCTGTTGATGGATCACAGCCCTTTTCCACTCCTGCATCTACCAGCCATAACCATACTCAGGAGCTCAAAGCATGTTTAAATTGATGCTCTTTTCCCCCTTTGACATGCCTTCGGTGAACTCACAACACCAGGTTTTGAGCTTTAGCTTGTTTAAAGGCAGTCCAAGGGAAGCAATATGGATGTACATCCATCTCTTTCAGTTCAAGATTGAGTCAATTTTTGTTATGGAGTTTGCAATGGGTAATGTGAGCAGAATCTGCACAGCCACAAAAAGCTCATGGGCTGCGAGGCAGGGTGCAGTTTGAGGACACAAACTGCACAGCCTCCCCACTTTAGGCCTTCTCCTCCACCACATCCTTGATCTAGGGGCAAAAGCTGTGTGAGATCTTCAAAACCCTGCCTGTATCTATCCCACAGGTGGTCGAATTGGGCTGACCATGTTTGTGCAAGCACATGCATGCATGCACCACACACACTGGGGAATGCAGACCAGCCTGCCTCTCATCTCCATCTGATGCTCCTGCATCTGAGACAATTAAATTTAACAGCTCCTGGTCAGGAAATTAAAAATAATTATAATTTTTCAAAGTCTACAATAGCAAGTGACCAGCAACTCCTCCTGCATTTCATCTCCTGTAATAGAGCAATACCTGCACAGTCCTTTCCCATTTCTTTCTTGTCTTCCAGAAAGAATACTCCCTTCAGCCCAAGTGTCCAAGTGTGAGCAGGAAGCCCAGGAGTGGTGGCTCAGGTGAGTGCCATCAGCCCTGGCTGCCTCATGGAGGGCTTTGCAAGGAGAGATGGGAGAGGCTGGGGCTTCTCTTCACACCTGGCACCGCTGAGTCCTTGGCTGGAAAACACAGCTGGGGAGAGGGAAAATGCTGGGATGTGGAGAGGAGCAAAATGTGGAGAGGTGAAAATAAGTGAATAAGAACTCCCCCAACCTGTGGCAGCCTGGACTCGTTCTGCAGATCTTCAAAGGGCTGGAAGCATCAGGCCAGGACATGGTTGTGACAGTGTGTGCACCCATGGGTGCTGCAGCATGTGAATGTGACTGGGTACCATGGCAGTGCCCCCAGCTTCCCTTATCCTTTTCCTCTCGGTGGAAATGGTCTCATCCCATCCCTGCCCACCTCCTGAGGCCGAAACACTGGTCATCTGCAGGCTGGCACAGGGTGACCTAGGCAGGACTGGACTGCAGCACTCACCTAAGAGCCAAAAGGAGCTGCTGGGGTGGTTTAAATCCTTCTTCTCTACCAGCTTTGCAGCCTCTGGTTTCACAGGCCATGGCAATTCAGGGACAGTAAACATGATACCTCCAGCCACAGCAGGGATAGGGACAAGATGCCCAATCCAGGCAGCGGCTGCATCTCAGCAGGGTGAGATCTGGCACAGTGATGCAGCAGCATCACACAGCCCTGGTGCCACCAGGATGCCTGTAACCCCACTCAGGGGCTGCTGCTTGCCCTGCATCCCCTTCCCCATGGGGTGCAGCCACTGCTCCCCCTGGACCTGCAGCAGTCGGTAGATGACAGGGTGTTGTAACACACCAGGGAATGATCACGATAACTGGAGCGGTTGCCCTGGTGCCAGGCTTGGCTGTTGCAGTGGTTGCTAAAGAGAGTGGGCGTGCAGCTTCCTCTGGGGTGATCTGATTTCTCTGGGAGCGTGGTGCAGGCACACTTAGGAGGAACCCTCCTCTGTGGAGCACAGACAGGACCTCTGCACTGGCAGCAGTGCTGGGCATGCACAGGACTGTTTGCTTTTGCCGGAGGCGGGAACTATTACCTTGTTCATCCATCCCGGGAAAACATCATCTGGCAACGAGGAGCAAAGGGAGCAAGTTTGGAAGGTGGCAGAGAGAGTGGGCACCGGCTGCTGCTGGCCAAACTACAGCCCTCAGCACTGTCCCTGTGGGGTGGTGACAGCGGCGGGGAGGCAGCACTAGTGCAGCAGCCACCTCCACGTGACTCCATCCCTGCTCCCACTCGAGAGACGGGACAGCTCCATCGGACCTCGCCATAAGTGCCACAGGTGTGAGTGCAGCCGAGCAGGAGCAGAGCCATGTCATGGGGCATGCGGCAACACTTGCCCCCCGGGCTCTCCAAGGCCACTCTGCAGAAATCAGGTAAGCCCTGAGCACCCCTGAGCTGCGCCAGGGGGTTCCTGCTTCTCTGCTGGCTCCCCATTGTAGGAAGCCCCCATGGGATTAGTCTGCGCTGCATACATGGTTGAACAGTGACTTTGGACCCTGGTTTAAATGTTATTTGAGATACGGTGTTACTTTAATACTTCAGTACCTGGTTGAGAAGCTGCCCTTCTGCTTCTGCCTTTCGAAATGGACCTGTATCCCACAGGAATTTCCTTAGCTGCAATTCAAACCTTCTTGGAGAGTCGTTGGGCTGGACAGGGGCACTTGCTAATACAATCCCTGCAACTCAGTGTGGGAGGATTTTCTCTGCATTCCACAAAATATCTTTGAGCTACATTAAAACATTCATTAATGAATGATGCATGTCTCTATCATAGGCAAATGTGCAGGGCAAATATTTGATGATATATTAAAAGTTTGTGATTATGGAGAAAGACTGCTAAGCGTCTATCACTGCTTAACAAAACTAAACATGCTGCTTGCGAAAGGCATGGCACTGATGTCCCTTGGTGATTGCTAACAGAGTGGGATCCCAGCCCTGTTATCTTTGCTTATCACAGTCCAAGGTAGTTAAATTAAATGATTAACCAGGACACCCAATCCTGCCTGCCTGCAGGCAGAGGGGAGCTTGCTGCTGCCTGGCTGTACAACCACTTCCAGCGTTACTCAACCCAAAACAGAGAACAACTTGTGGAAACCAGACAGTTCAGCTAGCCCCAGTCCTGCCTGGATTCCTCTCTTTCAAACACACATGTGAGTGCAAAGCTCAGTGGGTGACCACGGTGACACCCGGGATCCTTTGCATTTTGGGGTGATGGTGGAAGGTGGTGTATGAGCAGTCCAGGCTGAGCCCAGTGCCCACTCTGTGCCCCCCCTTAGGTTGGCATGGCACTTGGCAAGGGTGGCCAGGATTGGGGGCAGTGGCTGGACTGGGCAGACTGGTTATACTGGTGGGAGAACACTGGCTGTACTGGTGGGTAGTCCCATCTGCAGCATGTGCTCATCAGGGAGGTAAAGCAGGTTTAGCGGTGACGTGTGACAGCAGTGCTGGGAGCTTCAAGGCTGTGTCCCTTTGCCTCATTCCACATCTCCATGAGGGATCTTTCCCCTTCTGATCCCTTGACCTCATGGGTCAGAATGCCAGGGCTGAATGAAGGTGAGGGGACCAAGGGTGTGCACACCTGCTGCCCAGAGGAAGCCTGTTGATAGCTGGGAACTGCTTCCCACAGCAGCCACATCAAGTTACGCTCATCATATTGCATTATAACTACCAGAATTAGCCTTGCTTAATTATTTAAAAGTATAGATTAGAAGCAGACAAAGGCTCTTTGCCTCCTTTCCAGAGCACACGTATCATTTATTGGTGATACGGTCACCTGGTGACAAGCAAGGGACCTGGTGACACGCCAGGTCCATCAGTAAGAGATGCTCCTGAGCTGCCAGCATGGCAGAAACAAGAGAGGAAAATCACAGTGAGGATGGGAGCTGGTACATCTCACCCAGGGAAGGTTAACAGTTAGCATCTGTCAATCTTTGAGTTCACCATATTGCTATTATTATCAACATATATCAACATAATATTATTATCAACAATAATATCATCATCAACAACAGCATCAAGTTGTTAACATCATCAGCAGAGCATTAAGCCACAGCAGTCTTTAAGCTAATGTGAAGGAAAGGCAGATATTTTGTTCTGGGTTTGACTGTGTAGCAGACACACATGGATTACTTGGGGCAGCAGAGTGTGTATTGCAGGTTTGGCTGTAGGGACTCACCCATCACTCACCCAGATTTCCAGGACCTGTGAGCCTCCCCTCACAGAGCATCATTTAAGGGTCATCATTTAAGGCCAGGTTGGATGGGGCTTGGAGCAACCTGCTCTAGTGGAAGGTGTCCCTGCCTGTGGCAGGGGGTTGGAGCTGGATGAGATTTGAGGTCCTTTCCAA
This sequence comes from Melopsittacus undulatus, assembly GCF_012275295.1. Classification (NCBI taxonomy): domain Eukaryota; kingdom Metazoa; phylum Chordata; class Aves; order Psittaciformes; family Psittaculidae; genus Melopsittacus; species Melopsittacus undulatus. The sequence continues at coordinate 28,474,269 of NC_047535.1, forward strand.
CCCAAACCATTCCATGGTTCTATGACTGGACCCTCTAAAGATGGCATCTGGATGCCTTACTCTACCCTCAACCTATCAACCATGCAGAAAACAGCTTCCAAAATCAAGTGCCCAGGTTTGAGGTCAAACCACTTGTCCTCCCAGCAGGAGATCCTCCAACACATCCAGAAGCTGCTCTGGCCACATGAAGCTTTGGGGCTCACAGAGACAGACGTACAATTGTTTCCCTGCCCCATGATGCCAACCCCAGCTATTCTGTGTTTCTGAATTACAATTAAGATTTGGAAAATCACACAAATTAGCAAAACCCATCAATTCCAGAATCCAAAATGACAAACTTTCAGCTTCATTATTTGTAAGTCTTAACATACAGCAGGACCTTTTCTGCTATTACACTCTCATGGGCAAAGGTATAGGACTAAACCTCAGCTCCGTGTCAGGCAGTGAGAACACATTGACTGAAAGTTCATGTTCTAAAATGAAAAAAAGCAAATCTCAACTTCTAGTTAACAAATAGAAGTGTGTGTGTACCAGTACTTCAAAGGAACTGAAGCTAGTTTAAAGATCCCATGCCCTCTCCTGTTCCCCTCCAGGAACCCTCATCCTGGGGAAAGGAGGGCTCCGCAGGGAGAAGGTGCCATAGTCCAGAAAAGGAAAGGCTTCCCCATGATTGCAGTTAAATGTGTCAGAAACTCACAGCATTTCCCAGGCTCAGGTTCCTTGTGTAAACAGCTCAAACTGGCTCTGCTGACCCGTGCTGTGTTGGTTTTGCAGTTGCCTTACTTGTAGGATATGTATGACCAGCTTCTTTCAGTAGCTCTTCCTTAATCTGTTGGTTCTTTAAAAGAGACGCATTCATGAATAAACCCCAGGCATCCAGAAAACCAGAGGTTATTCTCTATAGCCACAGTTTTAAGTGATCATTTCTGCGCTGAAAACACCCCTTGAGTCAGTGGTTTTACAAACCCAGATGCAGAGCTCTGACCCTGGGTGTCCTGAAGGTGTTGCTCAGTCTCATCCCTTCTACCAAGTAACAGCACCTTAAAAGGGTTTCACAGAATTTACAAAGTGCAATATCCTCTGAGCTTGATTCCCATTTGTAGAATAAAGCCTGCTGCCTGTTTTTATGTGGATGGCACTTCACAGAGGCCCATCTCTGCCCAGGAAGGGATGCCCATACAGTATATTTTAACTGGAGCAGTTCAGTCATCATCTGCCCTGAGATGCTCAAGTTGGAAAATCAGTCCTTAAATGACACAGAGAGCAAAAACAAAAGACTGTGAACTACATTTGCTTTATAGATCTCAGGTAAAGTGAAGTGCTGACACAAAGAGCAGTGTCAGCAAAAAATGGGGGTGTACTGCTGCACCCCTGTTCTCCCCCCAAGCAGTCACAGGTTGAGAGGAGCCCAGACATTCATCCAGCAGCTTTGGATTAATTTTGTTTTCAATCTCTTTTGATTTTCCCCTTGTGAAGAACAGGCTGGAGCCATGCAGGCAGCTGTAAGCAGAGCTGGACCCCTGTGGTTACCTGCCCTTTCCAAGGCTGTTGTTAATCCCCTTAACATTCCTGAGGATTATTTCCATCCCAACAGGAGGGTGGAACAGGCTGCCAGCCGCAGCGCAGGGAGCAGCACAAGGCACACAGTCCGGATGCAGAGGGGCTCACAGGGCAACTCACCAAGAAGAGACAAATCACTTAATCCTAAATAAATGCTCTGTGAAGGGCACATCCTCCAAGTCAGGGAAAACCAAAGAGCAGCAGCAGCAAAGGGAAGCATAGCTCATCTCTGGCTGTGTCTAAGCACCTGTGTCCAATGCCTATCTCTGGGCATGAGCCAGTCCAAGCAGCCCATTGTGTTTTATGTTCCTAGCAGGGTATATATAATGCATTATTTGGAACATTCAGGTTTTCAAAGGAACTTAATGTTGCACCAAATCTGCCTGATACCCTGTGCCCCAAAATATTGGAGCTGAGTATAATCAGAAGTGTAAACAATTTGCCCCAGGATTGCAGACTGAGGATTTTTATCTCAAGTTTCACAGGAAGTGGGGGATTTATAAACATTTCCAGGTGATCTGAGCAGGAATTTGGGCTTTGCTTCAGGTCAGAATTGACCAAGATGCTACAATGTCACTTTTCTCCTCCAGCCAGTCTCACACCCTGGGAAAGGAGGGTGGTTGGTCTGGGACACCTCAAAGATACTAATATTCCCTGTGGAGTCTCCTAGAAAACCAGTCAAGACTGGGAGCTCATTTCACAGCTAAGGCTGGGAGTAGAGATAAAAATCCACATATCTGCCACTGGCTCTGGCCTCCTCCTCCAGGCAGTCTTGCTTTTTCCTGACAGACAAGTCACTGTGGCCACTCTCCTGTAAGCTGCCTTTCCTAGAAGCCTCAGTCTTCTAGAAATGAGGAAAGGGAAAATATTCAAAAGCAAGCAAAAGACTGAGTAAGCTGAAGCAAACACAGCTACGCTTTATAAGCAACACTCCAAAGCAGATGCATTTAAAAGGTCACGCTGTTTTTCTGAGTACAGCAGAGGGTATTAAAATGCACATGTACTTTTTGTTGTTCATATCTTGCCAAGAATATAAAAATGTCTAACACCTTTTGCTGATTTATAATGGTGGCCAAAGAGGTGTGAGAGCAGAGCCTTGTTCATTGATCTACAGCTGAATCATGAAAAAACAGGCATCTGGCTGTAAATCCACTGCAGAGACCTGGCTTGATTTATACCTCCAGCACTATAAATAATGAGAAAAAAGCAGCCTGATAGCAGTCTGTCTCCCCTTACAGGGACATGAATTACATCAGGTCTTGAAGATGACAGATCTACAGGAGAAACATTTTGCACTTGGTCCCTATCTGCCAACCTGCAGCAGAAAGGATGCCCTGTCCTTATCCCCAGCATGACCCCAAGCCATGTTTCAGATGCACCAGGATTTTTACATTCTCATTTTTCTTTTCCTGCTCAATGAAAATGAAGGCATTCCTTGAATTGTTCCAGACTAAGGTCTTCTGAAGGTTTAAAATGCTGGTTTTGTAATGAGGTTCAAGGCTCCTTGCAGTCCCTATCAGGGACAAGGTCAAAGCTTTGACTTTGTCCCCAGGGCAGCAATATGAGCCAAGCCCTCAAGGTTGGCGTATGCACACCCCTAGACACATCTAGCACAGTGAAAAGCAAGCTCAGAGCTACCTGCTGTGTCCTGGCTCTTGCAGCATCATTCAGGCAAATTGCACTCATTGTGAGGACTTGTGCATACTGATTTAACAGCCCTGGCCAGAAATGCTTCCAGTCAGTTTCAGTTCCTCACATTTCCTCCTTCTCAGTATTTTTTGTTCAATTATACTGGTTTCAGGGAAAAGTTCCCAGTCTGCCTCCAGTAAATAGGGTTAGATGGCTGCAGTCTGGAAACAACCATGTTGATGGATTCAAAACCTCCAGCCTCACCACAGTGCTCCTCCAAAATGCTGCATAAGCAGAGGGTCTCCCAAGCTGGTGGTGGGAAAAGGAGTTAGGGAGAAGCTTCTGATTATCCTGTGTGTCTGGGGGGTGGAAATAGCACAAGACCAACTGGAAAGGTTGGATGACACACTGAATAGCATTGTACACTACTGGGTATTAGCCCTGTTGTGGATGTGGGACAGCCTGCCCCAAGCAAATCCCTTGCGATCTGGGTCCTGGAAGTAGGGAAGAAGGGACTCTCATGAGCTACAAAAGGAAACCCATACATCATGGAGGACGGGGAAAACAGCACTTTATAAGTAGCAGTGCTACACCAGTGCCCCAAGAGCTAGTAGATCTTAGCAGCAGGGCCCAGGAGCTACAGGGTATAGAAAGATAGCCACCGAAGTTACTAGAGTTACAGCCATTTACAGTATCTTGCTCACTGCATGTTGCAGTATCCCCTGGCACAGCCCAACAGGAAGATTTAGGATGGACAAATCCAGGATCAATACCAATACCCCCCAGCTCTTCTGATGTGCAGCAGGATTTGGTATCCAGCATAGAGCAAGTGCAGGCATCTCTCTCACTGGAGGCAGCTCTGATCTAAATGACAGGATAGGAACAGTAGGAAAAGGGCAGCAGGACATCACAGTGATGCTGAGGCTAGTTTGTCACTACGGCTGTCCAGAAATGGTGTTTCCATTAAAAACACCTGTCATTTTATTTAAGTTACTCCATGGAGAAACTTTTTTGTTTGAAGAATGAAGACATTGCTTTGCCATTTGAAATGGGAGCTCATTCATTTCATTCATGCCAAAACAAACCTTTGCTTTTGTACCTTCCTTCCTTGGCTTTTATCTGCCTCTTCTATGAAAAAAAAGACCAAAAAAGGGAAGCAGAAGATAAAAACGAATATGTTTTCTTATTCTTCAGAGCCTGGCTTTTATCCAACAAAAATTAGCCATGAAATTGTGCTGCCTTAACCCTTGGCTGTTCTTCAATCCCTGCATCCCTCTGGAAGGCAATGCTGAGCCCCCAGTTTCAACCTGTGGAGTCTGGCCCTGCAGGCGTTTGAGTCAGCCTGGCACTTGCCATCAAACAAACATCAAACCACACCACCTTCCCTCTGCCAGCACTGATCTATGATCCTAGATGAAAATAATTTGATACAAGAAAGCACTGGTTCCAGCTTCCAAGTGCCCTTTAAATATGTACTGAACTATTCGCCCCAATTACACTTGTGTAATGGGCTCTGATTTGTTTTCCTTTGTTCCCCAAGCAGTAGGGCACTGCCCACATTAACATTCAATGATAAGTTGTTTGATATTGAGTCATTTCTTCAGCAGTATTATTCCTTACACAATTCTGTTTGATTGCAATCCACTTCACATTTGATAAGTACTTACTGACTATGAAAGAATAACCTAGCTTGCTTTCTCTTGCCTTCTGTTTTATTGATTTCTGCTATAGAAGAAAGGGCTTTATTCCTTTTATAGATGAGATTGCAATAAGGGAATGAGGCAACATTACTGAACAACTGTTTTCCTTGCTGTTTCACCAGCCCATACAGCTTCACACTAAGCCCCTAAAAATACTGTAATAAGACACTTGAAGACATGGAGCTCTCTATACCCTTTTCCTGGGACTTTTTGTTCTTACTGGTAAACTTCCAAATTGCTCAAGTGAATAGTCAGGAATAAATTGCTCTTTCTGAGCCCCTGATTAGACCGTACACTGAATAACTGTTGGCAACCCCACTGTGCTCTGTATTTAAAGACACAGCCCGCTGCATGCTGTTCATCTTATAACTTGTGTTTTGCACTCACTTTATATAGGTTTTTTTGTAAAGGGGAAATATAGAACACTTGGAAAATACAAAGAGTGAACATGCCCCGTGGTTTGCCTGAAATCCAAGTTGCCATCACTTCCAAAACAGTGGGCTCTTGTTCTTACATCCATAACATACAAATTATTACAGCATGATCACATACCGCATGGGCAAATTATGCTTTTCTTAGCCTTGGGCTCAATTCTGATTATTAGGCCAGCAGGATATCAGCAAAACTTTTCCTTGACAAGAGGTTTCAGACACAGCAGCACTTCTTCACATTCATGTTTTGGAAGCCCCTCAAATCCCACAGCAACCCCTTGTGCTAAGGGACCAACAGCCCCAGCCAGGAGGACCAAAGCTGCAGCTGAGCACAGGCCACATCCATGGCTGTTTCAAGTGTTAGTTAAACCTATCTTGCATTAATTAATTCTTGGCACTCAACACTACAGGCACTAAAGCAAGCAGCTGGCAAGTGATTTCAGTGATCTAATTAATAAATGTCTCATCAACACCACAAAGGGAATATGTTTTAAAGCCTCTAAAAAACCCTCAGCAGCACATGTAGGTATGTGCACGCAGACACTGACACGGGTGTCAAGGAGCAGGGCAGGCACCGTCTCTTCTCTTGTCTTGCCCAGGTGAGGAGACCTCCAGGGATTCCCACACCATATCAGGGAGAGACTTCTCATGCAAACACCTCTTTTTTTCTTCCAGCATCAATGTACACCGAAATACAGCGGGAGCAACCAGACAGTGGGAATATCCTGACTCATCCAGACTACATAGATGGAAACCCAGACCTCATCAAACCTAAAAAGCTCCTAAATCCTATAAAAGCCTCAAAGAGCCACCAAGAGCTGCACAGAGAGCTGCTGATGAACCACAGAAGGTAAGAGATGATGGAGCTGTCTGAGAGGTGCTGAGCCATCAGAGCTCAACTGCCAGTGACAGCCTGTGAGTTGGAAGGGCACGATAAACCCTTCCACTTTCAACCACAGTGTAGAATTTGCTGTAGCCCTTTCTTCTTTTCCCTGATGTGACAGTTTGTTTCAAACCAAAAGCAGGACGAAAAGCCCCCTGCTCACCCCTAAGCACCAGCTAGCACTTCTTGGAGCTGCTTGCTGTTTCCACCCATCTGGATCCCCCAGGCACCACAACATGCAAGGCATCCCTACAGTCACTTTCTTGGTGTCCCACATGTTTTCTCCCTGGTCCTGGTTTTTCTATCTCCATCACTGATTTGCCAAGTCCCCAGCAATGTACAGCATTCCTGTGTGCTTTAAGGTCAACTCAGAGGCAGTAAGTGGTGCGGGTTGGATGGAGGCATCGAAAGGGAGCACACCAGCATGAGATAATCTATACAAAGCTAATAACTGTGTCCCTAAAAATCCAACAGGTAAAGATAGGCCAGAATCCACATTCCTGACCTCTTACCCCATCACCCCAATTTAAGTCTTTAGGGGTACAAATACAATAACAGAAAAATTACATCAGTGACTGAGAACCTCTAATCACATCATTATTTTGCAGCAAAAGTTGGAACATGAGTACAATAAAAGTATATTCAGTTCAGAGGCTTTTAAGCACAGCAAGAAATCTGCTGGCTTTATATTGGCATTTTCTGAACACGCTGAAACACTGTGACATGATAGCACTTTAGCCATCTAAAAAGGAACACAGCCTCTTCAAAAGGCTACAGTCATCACGAGAACCAGACACACATTTAAATTCAGCAAACAATCAAGCACAGCAGCAGGGTGCATTAACCAATACTGGCACTGCCTGGGCTTGGGTATGATTTGATTTTCCCAAACTCAGAATTATTACAGGGCCCATACCCAGGCTGTTCTCCAACATCAAGGCAGAGGTAACTAAATCAGCCAGATATTTTTAAAACACTCTGGCTTGAGAGTGACCACCTCCTGCCTGGTGATGCTGCTCAGGGTAAAGGCTCCCCCATCAGCACTGACTTTGATCTTACAGAGCAGTTATTTCAGTCTGAGCAAGATGGAATCAAGAAATCTCTGCAATGGAGGGAGTAGAGAGGAATGGTGACAGATGAGGTACAGACCGCATGGGCATCAGGCTGAGCTGAACTTGAAACTGCCAAGCAAAAAGCACATCATCACTTTGTATTCTAGTTCTGTACCTGCCACCACATTACATCCACCTGTGCCATCATCTCCGCTGCAGCCATCCTGCACTTCCTGATCCCTCTGCTTATAGTCCCGTACATCTCAGACATCAGTTTAAACCCACTTTGGCTCTGGCCTCCAAAATATTCTTCAGCAAACATATGAAACAAACCCTACTATGAACAATAACCCATCATCACTGGTTTCTTGTCACTCTCAAATCCACCAGTTTTGCTTCTTACTATAGAGGAAGAGAGGGCAGAAGGGGAGAGAGAAGGATCTATGACTTGCTTCTGTTTCTGCTTTGCCATTGTTTTTTTCCCCTTAAGCAGAAGGGAGAAACAATTCAAATCAGCATCTTGTGCAACAAAACTCTTATCTTAATCAATACCTCTGGGTACTAACAGCACAAGCTGACTAAACCAGAGAGTAGTAACAAATCCATAGGCAACACTGCAAGCTGTGTCTCCAGCAAGCCAAGGCAGGTTTGCCTTCTCTTACACCTTGGGAAAAGCATTTCTGCAGCATCCAAGTTCCTCCTGACTTGAAGAACCATCACGAAACTTCTCAGGCCAATGCTGTGGCCGCTTTCACTGGTGTTGCCATGAGCTTTATCCTGTCATAAAGCAAAAAACTCAAATTACAATAAGAAGCATCCTGAAACATGCCACTGCAAGGATGAAAGCAAGCCCTTAGTGCAGAAATGGGTAAGTCCCCTCCTCACCTCAAAACAGACCTTCACCTCAGGAACACCAAACACCCCACATTTTACAACAGGACTTGTAAATACTCTCAGCCCATTGATTTTAACGAGTGTTAAACCCAGCCCATGAAAGTGGTCAGGTCCCACTCCCTGCATGTAACAGCTTTGTGGTCTCCAATACCTTCTCCTCAAAAATACAACTTCAGTCAATTACTTCCAGTTCTGTATTTTCTTGCACCATTATGTACATTCCAGCTGCTGTTGCAGAAGATAGATGTGTCAATGCAATCTTCACCACTTCATAATAATCTGGTTTCCAGCAAATGCAGTTGCAGTAAAGTCTTCCCTGAATTCAGCAAATGTTCAAGTTCCCAGCAGTTTCAGGTTTTGTTAATTCTCTGGCTGGGGCTCAGCAGGGCAAAAAGTCACCACTTTTAGTGAACTTCTTCCATCCCTTTACCACGTATTTGTGCCTTGCCTGCACATCCTTGCCACCTCTCCTTCCCTGTGATCCAGTCTTTCACAGAACAGGGCTTGGAGCAGCCCCTATCCATCTGAGATGCTTCGGAGCCACCCCACTTCCTCTGGGATGCTTGGGCAGCTGAAGGGGAGCCAGGCGCAAAAGCTCTGGCTTCTAACAGGAAAGAGGTTTCACTTTTGCCTCATGACCCAAACTCCCCATGTCAGCAGGGGATGTCGAGCCCTCAGCTTTGACACAAAGCAGGAACGCAAAAGGGAGGAATGCAACTGCCGCGGCGGTTACTGCAGATCAATGACTACCCCTGCTGGTGGGAAAAAAATCGTCGTTATTGAACACGCCCTCAGCGCAGCCCAATCTGTCACTGACATCGTTAAACTAGCAATAGCAAAGGCCAGGGAAGGTCCCATTTCCACACCCTACCCTGCAGGCTCAATGTAATGGCATTAGCAAGACTTCCAGCGCCACAAACCGCATACGAGGGCAGCAAACTCTCTGCCCACCCAAAGCAAGCAACCCCAGGAACCATTCCAGCAGTAAGGAAACACTCTCAAAACGTTGTGGATGGATTTGTGGACCAGGTCCCTGATGTTCCTGTTTAGGACTGAGACGAGCTTTGGGGTTTCTGGGCTGTCAGTGGCTACACCCCACAGGATGTTAGATCTTTCGCCCTGATTGATCTGCTTTTTATCCACAGAGGTTTGAGCATGGAGAGTAAGCCAGAGCTGCAGCGGGTGCTCGAGCACCGACGGCGAAACCAGCTGATCAGAAAGAAGAAGGAAGAGGAAGAGGCAAAGAAATTGCAGTGTCCTTTTGAAAAAGAGCTATTAAAGAGGCACCAGAGACTGGACCAGGTAGAACTGGGTTTTTAAGGCATCCTTGGGTTATCCTAATGACCCTGCATGAGGCACAGAACACAGAGGAGATGAGTGGGCTGAGGCTCAAACCGAGGTATAGCTTTGCTACCCCTCCATAAAAGGGGAAACACACTCCATCCTGCAGCACCTTCATCCTCACAGTGGGATCCACCTTGTTTGTACCACCTCACCCAGGACCCCCCCCAGACTTGCCCTGGGTCTCCTCCAGGTCCCATATGGTATCTTTGGGGTGTGCTTTGCTGCACCCACCACAAGGGGTGCTCAGGATCCTAGGGTGAGGGGTGAAAGGCTGTGGAAGTGCTGGAAGGTGCAATGCTGCTGCAATCACACCCAAGCTGCTTTTGGGAGCAGTTCCTGGTGTGTTCCCTGGCCAAAAATATGCCTGGGAAAAACAGTAGTGAGCATAGGTGCTTGTAAGCAGCAGAGCAACTCCCCTGCTCCTCTTACCCAAACCAGTGCAAGCAGAAAGCAGGGGTTGTTGCCACTGAAAATAAAGTCATTCCTTCTCCTACTTCCCAGTATTTGCCCTGCAAGTGGATGAGACTAGTTTATTTAAGGACACAACAGCTCCCTTGCAGTAACATCAGGCAGGAGAAGATGACTTGAAAAACCAAAGCCCAGCACTCTTAGAGAAGAACCAGGAAAATGAAAAAGGTGGTTTAGGGACAGATCCATAAAGACTTTGCATATAAAGCACTGTAAGGACTTACCCTTAGACAATAACCTAATGCTGAGAGGTTTTCCGAGGCTCACAGGACCTCCTTTGCTGGGAAGGATTCAAACCTCCTTCTCCCTCCTCCACACCAGGTCTGAAGTGAAGCACTCCCCTGCTTTTCTACTGGAAACATTCTCTCTGGAGGAAAACAAAATGAATTAATGTTTCAGTGGGCCAGAGAAAGAGATTCAGGGTGAACATGGCCCTGGTATAATAGTCTGGGAAAAGAGAGCACCCATGTACTCTATACTTCAGCTTTGGGCCATAATAACTGGACATCCCTCAATAATGAAGCCTACTGTGTTAATGTAGCTAATGCACTTTTGTCCTTTAATATGCACAGATAACAGTGACTTTTCCTTCTTACAGTTGGAGAAAGAGCAGGAGAAGCAGGAAGACCATGAACCAGAATTCATTAAAGTCAAGGAAAACCTGAGAAGAACATCTACGGTGACTGGGGATGAGAAAGCAGCATAGCTTCTGCCAAAACTCAACAGGGATCCTGCCAAGGCGGGCGCTAACACACACACTCTGACATCTCTGTACATGGTGGACATTCACAGCCACATTGCTGGGGCTACTTATGGTTATTAACACCTGCTCCAGTAGAAGGCACAAAAAAGGTTTTCCCAGCCAGAAGGTATCACTGTGGAAAAGGTGCAGTATCCACTGAAGTACTCACACAAGGAGATGCAGAGAGAAACAATGTTGTTTCCCCCTCAGATTGTGGGTGCATGCTAACATGCAGCTAACTCTTGGTTAACCCTAGAGTCACAGCAACTCTTTAAGCCAGGGAAGCCTGTGGAGGGATGGTTTGGGGGATCTCTGTTTCTTCCTGGAGGCAGGATCACCAGGCATGGGGTAACAGGAGGGTGGCTGCAGGTCTGGAACCTCCTGGAAACCTGGTGTGATAACTAAAAGGGATGATCTGTGTATTACTGAGAACAGCCCTGGTGACCACAGTGGTTTTCCCAAGGGTCACTGTCAAGCCTGGCTAAGGCTGTGTCCCAGCAGCACACCCATACCATTAGAAGAGTCAACCTCTGTGTGCCCACACCAGTGCAGCACAGGAGGTGCAACTGTTCTTCACCTTTAAACTGCATCTCAAACCTGTTGGAAAAGAGCTATTTAGGCAGTTCCACACTCAGGCAGGAAATACATCAGGCTATACCATCAGCATCTCAAGTGGGAAGCAAATGCTCTGTGCAGAAAGCAAAGGTTGGATGTTTTCAGCATATGGGTACATGGAAGTGTGCAGTGACCAGGCAGCAGATCCCTGTGGATGTAGCAGACAGACAAACTGCTTCTTACCCCTGAACTACTGAGCTCCAGCCCCTCACCCTGGACATGAGCTACCATAGGAAGCCACAAAAACACATCCTGTGATGGAGAGGTGCTACTGACTGCATTAGGTACTGATGCAAAACTGTCAGCGCTTCTTATCCTCTTTTCCAGAGATCAGAGTTTCCTCATTTCAGTTGCCACCTTACAAAACTAAAAATCTTGCTACTGGTATGGCAAAGCTGAGATAGGTTGCTCAAAGCCAGGTTGGATGGGGCTTGGAACAACCTGCTCTAATGGAAGGTGCTGGAACCAGATGAGCTTTAAGGTCCCTTCCAATCCAAACCAGTCTGTGGTTCTATGAGATAGAGGGTAAATTTGCATCACAGTCATGCCCTGAGGTGTCCACATCTAGAGCTAAAATTTCACCTCCAGGAATATCTCATCTTCTTGCTTCTCACATCAGCCCTGACTCAAAGCCTAAACAGCATAACTTACAAACTGCCTTTAAACTGACTCTTGAATGGCAAGCCTTGATGGACTTAGCTGGGAAGGTAATACCTGGTTAAACAATATCTACTCATCTTCAGTGTATCCACAAGTAAGTTAAAGGAAACTGGGCATTTACCATATATTTATTAAAAAGTTAGTAATCCATTCCCTACTCTCTCTGGTCCCGTGGGGTGTTTCATTTCAGGGGGATGTTGCTCAGCCTGGCAGCTTGAGTAGAATACCTGAGCCACATCACGTGTCAAGAGCAGTGACAGAGGCATGGGGCTTCTGCAGCTGTAAGAGCCCTTAGCTCAGTTTCCATCCTGGAGAGCCCCATCTCACAGCACTGTCTCTAAGGTAGTTTTTAAGCCCCTTTCTCACCATCCAGTGCATGTGGTCACTATGGGGTCCAAGATCTAAAAGGGTCTATGATGTCCTTTCTAACTCTGAAGCTTTTCTTATAGGTTCTGATTAAAACCACATGGAAGAAGCAGCATCAACCATTTTTTCGGGGGGGGAGAGGGGGAAAGGCCAAATTTCTCCAAGAAAAAAGTGTGTTGCTAAGGATGTTTGTACACAGCTGTAAAGAATGCTGCATGATGCTCCACAGATAACATCGGTTTAAATCACAAGCCAGAATTACTGTGCTGGGGTTCTGTGAGGGGTTACAGCAGAAATAAAGTAACCTTGATCAAAGAGCTCAAAAACATTCAGCAAATTAATGTGTAATTTTGCCACATGTGGAAATGCACTGCAGGAGAGGCAGTCTATCACTCCATAGGCACCAATGAAATCAGTGTTATCAGCTCACCTGGGCTGGGATGGGGGCATTTATGCAAGTCATTGGGTGAGAGCCATCCAGTAGCAGTAGGCTGAATGCTCAGATCAGCGCTGACAAGGTTGAAAACATTTTGCTGTGATCTTCTTGAGTATAAAAACATTATCTGGAAATAATAACAATAACCAAGGTGCCTCCCTATGATGTGGTGTGCACCAAGCACGGGGTGGGGCTGCACTCCAGTGCAGTCATTGCTAAGAGGCACCTGGGTCATTTTCAGTGCATGAAACGGAGGACTAGGTCACACTGCCCTAACACAGACTGAGCTAACTGAGCCACAAGAATTCCTTACAGCAGTGGAGAGACAGCAGAAAGCCCTGACCCTGAGCTCACCAGGACCCTGCAGGCTGTGAGCTGGGACCCAGCCACACATCCACACACTTGACCAACCCACCAAACAGGCCACTGGCAGCTCCCATGGGGCCAGGGCAGGCTGTGGCAGCCCCAGGGCACACAGCAGGACACACAGTGCTTCATCACTGGCTTCAGCCCTCCGTAACAGCACATGGGAAATGACACTTTTACTGCTCAAGCATCTTCCAACACAGCTCTTCCACCCCTGTGAACTGTGTATGTTGCCTATGTGGTATCTAGTCTATTTTCTGTGTTGGTGTTTATACAGTTATATGAAATGATATGTCATACAACTCAACTGACACTGTTTAATGTGGGCACTTGTGAAGAAATAAACTAAATGATGATTGTATATTTTGCTCTCTTCCACAAGGAACTGAAGAAGCTCTGAGGATGCAAGCAGACAGCAGCCAAATAAACTGAACATAAAGACCAGTGAAGTCCAACAGCAACTCCTTTGTTAGTGCTGTGTTAACCTACTCATCAACACACTTGTTTCATTATCTGCCCCAATGCTGCACCCATTGCTCATCTCCAGACTTTATCTCAATTTCCTGAAAGTTTAAGGGCACGAACATTGTGGAATCAGGCTTTGTGCACTGTAACTTCCCATATGTTTGACTTCTATCTGGCCACAGATGCCCAACTGCCTGGCAGGGTAAGACCTACACAGCCAAGGAAAACACGTTGCCCCTGGGTTTAATTTAAAAATCTGAATTTGAACTGAAAGGGAATCCTGACACTTCATTGGTTTTAAATATCTTTAAAGCATTTTAGCAGCACTAAACACATTTCTCTGACACCAGGTATCTGCTGGGATTGCCACACTGGGAGGTACATGATATTCCCAATGCTCCACACCCTGTGGCACTGGTGTGGGCAGCCAGCTCATCATCAGGGATAAGGGCCCATTGACTAAACATTTTCCCACATCGTTGCTGCTTATATCAATAGCTCACTTGTTATGCTACCACAGCAGATTACATCCTTCATTTTCTGGCACAAACCACACAAAGGGAAAGGTCTTCACTGTAGAGCGTGGCCCTTGGCAAGATGTGAGACCAGGGACTCAGGCAGGACTTTACGTAAAGTGTTTTATCAACCTTCCACAGCCCCAGCTGGGGAGATTTCAATGGGCTATGCCCCAGGACTGCTTACCACTAACCACGCACCTCCTTTCATGCAGATGTCAAAGGCAGTTGTTTGTATTGTGACAGTTCTTCTGCAGAAGAGATTAAGAAATACTCATTTCTGCTCTTTAAAGTACACTGCCTTTTAGCTATGCACAAACTTCTCCATTGCCTGAATTTCTTCTTATTGCCAGAGTTTTCAATACCAGCTTTGCAATTTATCCAGGTCATGCTGAGGTCTCTTTTCCTATGCATTTACTCCTGAAGTGCTCACAGATAGTTTGCTGCAGTGGAATTTCCTATCAGGGAACCCTTATGTTTTGCTGTCTAATTCATTACTGCCTCAGCAATGGCAAACAGCACTCAAGAAGCACGAGGCCCAGCATTTCTGATGCTGGCAGAAGGAAACAGCAGAGCAAATAGAGAAAGCCCTCAGAAAACTTCAGAAAGAAGCTACTGCCTCACAAGTGCTGACAACCCTGAGACACCATAGGATGTGATGCTGGGCAGAATGGACCAGGATACCAAGCAGTTTGTCCACAGGACACCCTATTGCTCTGGCAGGGTGATGGAGCCACACAGCATCTTTGATCTACCAGATTCATCTCTAACACACCAAGCCCATGAGCACACTCATTGCATTACAGTCAGGTGCTCTGATTTATTGTTGCTCTTCATGGCTGCTGGGCTTGGTTCGCTCAGGCTGAAGCTTAAAATGATAGCTATGCAAAACTCCATCTGATTTCCCATCCTTTGCTCAACTTCCCACGTTAAAGCACCCCTGTGGTTCAGTGAATCCCACCTGTTTCACCTCCTTCCCTGACAAAGCACTTTCCAATGAGAGACAAGCAGGTCTGAAGCAGCAGTACAGACTCAGCAATGAAGTGCGGGCAGGAGGGACTCCTCTCCTGCTGTAGCCAGGTGGGATGAGTTGCCAGCTCCTGCCCCTCACTAGACACCAAGATATAACGCAGCAGATTCAGGATGGACAGAGATGAAAGCAGCACACACCCCATGGCAACCTTCGTCTGCCCCCCAGCACGTCCCAGCCTGTGAGACATATTCCCCAACCTCCTGATTTGCATCCCCAAAAGCAGGAAGGGCTTAGGAAAGTGCCATCACTAAGCTGGGAAAACCGTGAGCAAGTCGAATCCAGGAGCGGTGAGCTCCGAGGGATGCTCTCCTCCATCCCGAGCACACTACAAAATACAAGTACAAATTAAAAACACTAGGAGGAAAGGAGCCAGAAGTGCAGCCTGCAATGCACAGACAGCCTGAAGCGAGGTCAGGGAACCGGCACGTTATTAAGTAGAGGCTGCAGCCCTTTCAGCACCGGTTGCTGTGGGGTTTTCCTACGGGAAAATTCTATCAGGCTCCCCGGCCGCTGCCTGCAGAGGTCACCTCCAGCCCGGCGCCGCACACAGCAACACCCATGGGACGGGTCAAGCTCCGCTGGCCCCAGGGACAAGGTCCCTGCGAGGGGCACACTGGCAGGCAGAGCCTGGACAGGTAAGCAGCAGCCATGTGTCTCCCTGCAGGGTGCATGGAACGTGGGGTCTGTGTCTGAACGCAGCGGACACACACGGGCGCTTTTCCTTACGCAGCCTCACGGAGGAGGGAGCTGGCGGCTGAATCCTTCCGGTGCTCCAGTGCTGAGCCTGGCGCTTCCTGGGACGGCTCAAGGGTAGGTCTGGGTTACTCCATTCTTGGGAAATCAGCTTTGAGGCTTTTCCCCCTCCCGGGATAATAAATGAATGTTCTGAACAACAAAAAGCAGGAATTAAGAACATATTTGCAAGAGTTTCCAGAGTTTAAATTCCTCACAGTATTAAAAGTAGCTCGGGAAGCAGGCAGCCTCTTCAGGGGAAAATCTACTTTGTTTTCTGCACAGCACTACTTTATTAGCATCCTGTAACAAATTCTGCTAACACGGAAATTAAAAGGTCAGGAGTTAACATAAAGCTGAGCCCCACGGAAAGCAGGATTGAGGCAGCACGGGCAGAGCTGCCAGGACTGCGAGCACAGGTCCAGGAGCCTCTTTGGCACCCACAGGCCAGGAACTCCCTTAAACATTAGCACATGGCTGTGGGACATTCCAGCAGTGACTTCTCATAAAATACTGGGGACAGACTGGTGAAAGAAAAAGGTTGTATGTTTTCCAATGATATCACAAACCCTGCATTTTGAGCACTTAGAAATGCCCTAGATTTTTGTTGTCAATACCACCGCAATGAGGGCAAGACTGTGCCTCAATGTCCACGCAACCCCTGTGCAGGTGCCAGCCACCTTAGCCAACCTACTAAAACCACTCCTCCCTGTACCCAACACTTGCATCAATCACCCACTGAAGGTGTACTAGCACTTAAGGAGCTCCCATTCCTTCGCAGAGCAGCCTCCAGGATGGCTTTGCTGGAGACCCGCAAGTACTTACAGGGCTCAGCCCTTGGTGGTGTGAATCCCGACCTTGCCAGTGAGAGGCAAACACCCTCCTTTAGCGTGGAAAAGCTCACAGCCCTACTGGATGGAGGGGAGGAGAACACTCGGATACGGAGGGCAGTGGGTGAGTGACCATCACAAGGCTGCGCTTGACCATGGCATGGCTGCATCCCTGCTGTTTCTGCTCCTCCTTTGCAGCACGGTGGGGTTTGTGCTCCTGGGTATTTCCTTATTGCTCATCTCTTAAAGAAGTGGGAGTGTGGAGATGGAGTTCCCTGATAGAGTAAACCATGACTCCTCCAGAGCCACTCCTGCTGTCCCTTCCCTGCTCCCATCCCCAGTATCTTTGCTAAGACTGATTGAACTTGAATACAAGGACTGAGGGTCACACAGGCAAGTATCTCTGTGCAACAGGGATGAATGCAGGGACTAGTGCTGATGTGCAGTGATGCACACCATGCATGAACTGAGCCAACAGCCTTCCTCAGCATGTTAGCCTCATTCAGGTGAGGAGTTCCTTGTGTGGGTTGGCTCAGGCAGGCTAAGCTGCTTTCACTTGTGACACCTAGATAGAGAAATAATGAATCAAACCCCTCTTTTTTCTCTATTACTACATCTATATTATACCTTTAACAAATGAAAATGGCACAGACCACTGGGACTGCACAATTCACAGTGCAACTGGAGTTCCGTATAACCTTAAGCGCACATGGACTCAAGGTTTCAAGGCACAAAATGAAGAGCAGGAGCATTTGGGCTGACACAGAAAGAATGAGGCCAAGAGCTGCTTCACAGTGTTGCGAAGGGCTGATAAAGCCCTGAGCCAAAGCACTGGTGTGAGCAGGACATGCGGCAGCTGGAGCTGTTAGCTTCTGTCTGGGCAAAACCCAGCTAAATGCAGCTCTTGCTGCCACCAGAAAAGCTCTTCAAGAGAGTTCCATACCTGTTTCCTGCCTGAGGCACAAAGTCTGCGCTGACGCCCTGACCAGGGACAGTGCTTTCCCTTGCAGAGTCACTATTTCCACTCAACAGAGTCCTCTCACAGGCCTGCTGGGTTCTCCTCAACTCCTCTAAGTCTCTGCTTTTCAGTTAGGTGTGACAGCAATCAGAGCCTGCACAGCAAAATAAAATCTGCCTATAGTCACCCTAAATAATACATCATCGGTACCCACCACCCCAGTCCTGCCCACACTGCCTGCACCTCCCCAGCCCCAGGAGAGCTAACTCTTCTGTGTTGCTTTGCAGTCGAAGCTATTGAAAGTGATCCTGTATTTAGCAGAGAGAATCAGTATTTCCAGAGCCAGAATGAGAAGTATGAAGCTGCAGTCAGAAAGGCTGTTCACCTCCAGAAAAAGATGCACGAGATGGGATGGACTGAGAACGGACCAGAATTTAAGTACATTTACAGGTAATTTTGTACTTTTTTTAGTGTAAAATAATTTTCTGTTAGAAGGTTTGTATGCCAACAAGAACAGGCTTTAGCAAAGGCTGGGAGAGGCCAGCAGTTGACAGATAAGGTTCTGATACAAATACGCTGCAGGTTTTTACCTTAGCAGCATGCTTAGGAGAAGGGAAAATGATGATACACAGCTGGGAATTTCAGTGCAGTGCTGTTAGATCGCAGAAGTTCACATCCCAACATACTACTTCCACCTCAGCAAGCTACTTACTCGTGCTACAGCTCTGATACCACCCCTCAGATGTTTTTACATGTATAACCAGAATTGCAAGTGCTGCTGTTCCTGTTACATTGCTGACTTCCAGCAGAATTAAAGACAACATTGTCTCTATCTAGAAAAACTATATTGTATTTAAAAAAAAAGAGAAGAAAACCCCACAAACTTTAGTTTGTAGGTCACCGGAATATAATAGTTCTTGCAATCCTTTGCTTCAAACATTTTTATTAACACTTTGCATGGGGCTGAGCTCCACATCTTAGTTGCTCATCTCTCCTTCTTTCTCCCATTGGTAATTATTACTGGCTTGCTGTTACTAATGCACACTGGTGGGGTTACACACCCAGTAAGAAAATGCAAGTGCACAGGCCTTGCTAAAAAGTTTTTCCCCATTATATGAAAGACTATGACTTTTTTTATGCTAAGCTCTTTGCTGGCTACTGAGACTGATAAAAGGGAAATTCTTCTATCGAGAGCTCCTGGACCTGGTCATTACATTCCCAATAACAAGCAGCTCTCCACTCCTTCCTCAGAAGAAACAAAACAATCCCAACAGATTTGAAAGACCTGACAAAACTCAACCACATTTCCTATAGGTTTGCTTTTATCAGACCCCCTGATACCAAGGGCTGTGGCAGGACCAGCCCTGCGCTACCACATTTTGCTGGATTAAGAGCACAGTGGCCTGATGAAACATGAGGTGAGAAGGAAGCTCTTACTAGCAAAGTCCTTGTGCCTCCTGGTGCCAAACAGTGAATCACTTGCACACATATAAAAGACAGCTCTTTAAAATTGCAGTTAAAGCAGCATCATTTCTGGATGAGCTGCCAAGGGGTCATTAAGTCTTTTTCTGTTAATCAAAGCAAGTTCCCTTCAACTACTTTGTTCATATTTTTCGCCCTGCTTTTTCAGCATGACTGATTCTCTCTCAGGGCAGGATGAAAGAAAGGTCATAGTCATTTGTTAACAATGAAAGGTATCTATCTAGAATGAGATGCTCACTAGAGCACTGCAGTAAAGCAATGTGCTAACAATCATACAAGCTACTGAGAACAGCAAAGCCACTTACTTTTACATGTGAGAACACATGTACTTATATCTGTGAGTCGATTCAACCTATTCTGAGGAATCCCAGGAAAAGGGACTATATTCCTCATATTTTCTTAGGATTTCTTGCACACTAAAATGAAGGCTTAAAATGAATGAGTTTCTGATTTGCAGCATGGAAATTACAGTAACCAAGTTCCCATACACAGTTTCTAGAATAGTGCATCTTAGGATGCATGCAGCCCTATTAGCTAGCAATGGTGAAGGAGCCAAACAGACAATAAACCAGGTGTTAAAAGGATGCATTTGTATTTTCTACATGGGGAAAAACCCATCTCAAGCCAGGCTAAATCTCCATGAACCCTAGTATTGTCCACTGACAGTTAGTGAGAGCCAACACCCAGGGAATGGTACAGCAACAAGCCCAACACAGAATCATAGAATAGTTAGGGTTGGAAAGGACCTTAAGATCATCTGGTTCCAACCCCCTGCCATGGTTAGGAACATACTGAGGTACTTCCCCAGAATGGGAATGTTCAAGAAATCTTAAGACTCAGATGCCCATGTATGTAATTCACTTCTATGTGTCCCACAGTGAACTGCCAAGGTTTGGGGGTTTTAGGGTAGGGTGGTGGGTTTTTTTAGCTCAGGCTTAAAATGTGACTTAAACAACCAAGAAAAGAAAAAATCCTGTGATGTAAAATAAAGATACAAAGGGCTCAGAAGCTATCAGAGCCACAAGTGCTTCAGAGCTGGGCTATGTTTCAGGAGCTTAGCATTTGCTAATCCTCCAAGAGCAAGTGAGATAATTAGCTAGTGGCACTTAAGCAAACTGTGTTAAGAAAGAAGGAACTAAAGCAGCTTGGAAGAGTGATTTTCATAGAATAATAAAATAGTTTGTGTTGGAAAGGACCTAAAGCTTATCAACCCCTTCTGTTAGATCAGGCCACTCAAAGCCCTTTCCAATCTGGCTTTGATGCAGTATTGCCTCCTGCAATACTGTATTGACGCTGGATGGTGGGTAAGGTAGGACAATGCAGAAATCAAAAGGCTGCAGGTAGCACTGTCTGTTGACTGTCACAGTGTCACTGCCTCATTCACCACACCCCTGGAACTTCATCCGTGTACAGAAACACCCCATGTGCCTTCTCCACAGGGCACTGTCAGGAGAAATCGCATTTCTTCTTCACACCATCTTCATGAGAAGTATTTCAGTGCTGGGCTCTGACAAACAGATTGCCAAATGGATTCCTCTCGCCATGCAGTATCAGCTCATCGGAAGCTATGCCCAGACTGAACTGGGGCACGGTAAGGCTGCAAAGAAAACAGCATTTCCATAGGACAAAAGGCCCAGATTCTCAGGAGAATGTGAGTTCAAGGTGTCTGTGCTTCACTGGAGGAGGGGTGGAAATGCCACCTGCATGCTAGAGGTTGATGTTCCTCAGTGTTCCTCTGCAAGATGGAGATTGTGCTGGTTTTGGTTTTGCCAGTGTGGGAAAAATAACAGGGTGAACAGAGCAAGGGTGAAAGCTCATGGTTAGATGGCTCATGATTAGATGGCATAGTTAGATTGCAGTAACCATTGGTGGAGGGTATCAGCCAGGCAGCTTGCCCAAGCTGATGGCTGTCACCATAAACCAGGCATCTTGCCTAAGCACCATATGGCTCAAGAGAGCTTTATAGGAGATGATCTGGGGTCACTGGGAACATCATCCTGTGGTTCTCACCAGGAAGGTAAACCACAAAACCACACGAGCCTCCAGAAATCTTCCACTCTTTCCATCCTTGCTATACATCAGGAGATACCAAGAGATATAAATACATACACACACTGTTTTGGGTTTTTTTAAAGGAACTTATCTTCAGGGTTTGGAAACAACAGCAGTCTTTGATATCACTACACAGGAGTTCATACTGAACACACCGCAGATCTCTGCCATGAAGTGGTGGCCTGGAGACAGTAAGTACCACACAAAATACTTCGGTTTTCCTCATTGGCCTCCTTCAGTTGCTCACTCTACCCCACTCAAGCTCTGTGTTTGAGGGCCCAGGTTCTGGGCAGAGAACTTCAGTAAGAGATCATAGAATAGTTAGGGTTGGAAAGGACCTTAAGATCATCCAGTTCCAACCCCCCTGACATGGGCAGGGACACCTCACACTAAACCATATCACCCAAGGCTACATCCAACCTGGTCTTGAACACTGCCAGGGATGGAGCATTCACAACCTCCCTGGGCAACCCATTTCAGTGCCTCACCACCCTCACAGTAAAGAATTTCTTCCTTATATCCAGTCTAAACCTCCCCTGTTTAAGTTTGAACCCATTACCTCTTGTCCTATCACTACAGTCCCTAATGAATAGTCCCCTCACCAGCATCCCTATAGGACCTCTTCAGATACTGGAAGGCTGCTATGAGGTCTCCACGCAGCCTTCTCCAGGCTCAACAGCCCCAACTTTCTCAGCCTGGCTTCATATGGGAGGTGCTCCAGTCCCCTGATCATCCTTGTGGCCTCCTCTGGACTTGTTCCAACAGTTCCATGTCATTTTTATGTTGAGGACACCAGAACTGCACACAGTACTCCAGGATGAACAGATCAAGAGGCAAGTAAGAGACGAAAGGGTTCTGTACAAGTTCAAAGGCCAGAAAGGAGCCACCCTCATCTATTGAAAGCCTTTAGGTAGCAGGGCTGGAGAACTTAGCTCAGGTGAACTCCTGCCTCTGCAGGAATTAATCTTCTTTGTAAACAATACTCAGAAAACCAAAAACCACAGGGAGGTCATCAGCACAAAGGATCAGCATAAAGGATTCACGTCATCAGCCAGTCTCAGCATAAAAGATTCAAGTGTGAAATTCACGGCTCCCCTCAGGAAGGTGTTTCACAGCAAATCACTGGAGTTGCTCTGTCAGCCCCAGCACTCCCCACTCCTCAGCTCTGCAAGGTCTCTAATTAGCTTTTAATATTTTCTCCTCTGCTGACGCAAACTCTTCATCCAAACCCCACGGGCTTTAATAATAATGCAACTTTGGAGAGATATGAGCAAGCTCGGAGCACAGGTTTAGGCAAACTCCAGCTTCCAACATCTGTGGATCACACCTACACTCACCCATGTCAGCAAGACCTAAGATACAATTAGCACAGACTGCTAACTGGAATTGTTTGTACTGTACCTCATCTTAAGGGAACGTGGCTGGTTTTCTCCTTACAGTGGGAAGGTCAGCAACACACACAGTGGTCTTTGCTCAGCTGTACGTCCAGGGGAAGTGCCATGGCGTGCATCCCTTCATTGTGCAGATACGCAGCCTTCAGGACCATTCACTGTGCCCAGGTAAATGACCCCTGATACCACAGTGCTTGTGCAGGTGCTCTGCCTCTTTTGCCTTTAAATGACTCCTAAAACATTGTGCCCAGGGAGATTTACAGTGCCAAAGCCAAACCAAGACAGGTACCTGAGTCACAGTTATCATTAACTACAACCTTTTTATCTAAAGGAAGATGTAATGGCATATCCAGACCAAGCCTTCTTAACTGAAGGTCTGGGCTGCTCTGACCACCTCTGTATTAATACCTGAGTTCTAACCCTGGCCAGTGTGGGTGACAGATGGATCATGGAAACAAACTGCCTGTTTCATCCCTCAGGCAAGATCACCCATGCTGGGGAAGAAGCAGAACTGAACGTGCCCTTCTCCCTTGAGACCCCTTGACACAAAATGGAGAGAGGAGCTCAAGTGGAAGTAAGCAGCTGTGTTTTCTCCTGCTCCAGGCATAACTGCAGGAGACATTGGTCCCAAAATGAGTTTTGAGCACATTGACAACGGGTACCTCATGCTGCAGAATGTGCGTGTCCCCAGAGAGAACATGCTGAGCAAGTTTTGTGAGGTATGACAGACTCACATCACACGTTAGATTCTCACTGCACAGCCAGAGGGATGACAGGGACCTGCCTCAATTTAGGACAAAATTCTTCCTTTGAGATGTCTGCAAGTCTCTGTGGTTTTGTCAAGGGCAGAAGATACCTGAATCCTAAATGAAACTCAATGTCAGGAATTCCACGTTCAGAGGCTGGGGCTGATGGGGCAGGGAGAACCTGTCTGACCCAGAAGCAGTAAGAATTCGTCTCTTTAAATGGATATGTTCCATCCATTATACATAAAAATACTTCGTTTCTCATCAGCAAAGAATTTCGATGCCCATTTTATTCTATGCGTAGAGATGACACAACCAGTATTGAAGTACTGAAGAAGGTGGCATCTAACATCCTCTTTCTAGGTTCAACCGGACGGCACCTATGTAAGACGGGGGTCCCAGCAGATGAACTATCTCACAATGACTGCAGTGCGGGTCGCCCTCATCTCACATGAGGCTGTAACACCCCTAATGAAAGCTTGCACCATTGCCATCAGATACTCTGTGGTTCGCCGGCAGTCCAAGTTAAAGCCTGGGTAATGTTATGCAGGTCTGCAGCAGGGAAGTGGACCATGCACCATGTTCCTCTGCACCAGTCTGTGGTTTAATGTCTTATCTTTCAGCACATCACTGGCTTATTTCCTGGGCCAGACATGCTCCCCCATTATTTACATTAACGAGCTTCAGTCAAAGTACAAGAGAATGTTTACAGTTCTTTCTAAGATAAGTTTCATAGTTTGAATAGCTCAGCAGCTCACACAGAGAACTTATTTTTCTTGTAACTGGCCTTCCTGTGTAATCCCATAACTCAGAATCCAGATAATGTAGACAAGTTGCTGAATTCTTATTCCATAGTGTCCTACTTGTGGGCACAATATTAAAATACCTTCCAACATCCACCCTTCCGATATCCACACTTTACAACATTGAATTTATCAGTCTGGTGAGAATGCCTCTAATTTTTAAATAGATATTTCTGATTTGAATGAATTTCAGGAATTTCCACTTACAGCTCCTTTCAAAAGCAAGATTATCCTAATGAGAACATGGTTTGGATCAAACACAAACCAAACACAAGAGCACAGTATGCTCAACTATTGTAAGAACCAATTCCATCATTTGAAGTCCCAAGGGTACCAACCACAGAAAGAGTGGAAAAGAACATCCACAAAAAGCTCAGAAAGCTTAAAATAATTTAGGCTAAACTATTTTCAGGGTCCACAAAGACCCAGTTTGCAAAGTAAAAGTTCTTCAGGGTGCAGGGCCAGCACCTCCCTTTAACACCAAACATCTTGCTATCCTTGGAGGGCTTAATCTTTATCCCCTCCTGCAGTCCCTGTTCCCCCTGGGCACCAACCTATCACACAGAGCCTCTTCTACTCAATGCTGGTTCACCAACACAGCAGAAACATAATCTTTTTCATAGTCAGGCTCATTTCCCTAACAGTTGAGCAAGCTGGGCAGATTGGCTGGCACAACATCAGCTCAGTCCCCTTAGCAAACTGCTGCTTCATAATGAAACATGCCTGTTTTCATTTTTTTACTTGTTTTCACTTGTTCATTATGTGATAAGTAAACTAACACTAGTTAAGCCAGTGTTCACACTTTCCCTATCTCACCAGCTGTCTTCCAACAGGGAAGAAGAAGCAAAGATCCTTGACTTTCAGACTCAACAAGAGAAGTTGCTGCCCCACTTGGCAGCAGCCTATGCCTTTCATTTCATCAGCAACTACCTGCAGGACCTATTCAACAGAGGGTACGAAGAGATCCAGAGGGAGAACTTCAGCATGCTCCCGGAGGTGAGCCACAGCAGCATTAGCTCATACAGCATTCCTCATCCCTAAATATCAAAGTATTTTAGCACACTGGACAAGCATTCTTCTCAGCACTAGATAACTGGAGAAAGAGGAAGCACTAAGAGATTAAATGATGTGTCCTAGGTCCACAACCAGTCAGCAATAGCATTTGCTTTACCACCCCAACTTTGTCATCTGGGGAACTATTGCACAGTGAAAAGTCCTTGAAAAGCATGTTCATTTGATAAAAACCTTGTTCCAAGTAGCTGGTGGCACAAAGTGTTATTTCCCAACATCATCTACAAATGCAAATATTCACTTCTGAGCCAAAACCAAAAATGGGACTTTTTAGATAGAATGTAAGATTTTGCAACTGGAAACCTGAAATGAAAGCACACTTTGAACAAGGGTGACCAAAGCCACTGCTGGTTGAACCCCAAAAAAAGCATCAACTAACCACAGCATGCCCAGCACAATGGTGTGCAGCATCCCAAAGGAGGAGCTGGGTGCTAGGGATCCCATCCCAGGCAGCTGGGTGCTATGCCATCATGCAAAGGAGGATCTGACAGGGATTTCCTCTCTAGAAACTGAACAAAATTAAAAGAGGAAACTGATTCTGAGGATTTCTTTGGACCATTTTTACCATTAACACTCTGCCTTACTTTTAATTTCTCTTTTCAAACAGCTCCATGCATTTTCTTCGGGCTTCAAAGCCATTGTTACTCAGTACTGTGCTTCCGCAGTAGAAGTCTGTCTCTGGGCATGTGGGGGCCATGGTTACTCCCTGCTGAGCGGACTCCCTTCCCTGTGTACTAGAATACTTGCCTCTTGTATTTATGAAGGGGAAAACACCATTTTGTTCCTGCAAACTGCCAGGTAACAATCCAAACCTGTTCATCAAAAAGCCTGCCCCCTCATTTATTCAACCTCTACCACTCCTTCCCCAAAACCAGTAAAACCAGCTACTCCTTTCTCCCAGCACCTTCTAAAAATACAACTCAGGACTTAAACTGTTCATGCCTTCTGTCTAACAAGCATGGAGGTGTATGGGAATTAGATTATCTCTTCTATTTTTGGGTTTGATATGTATGCAGGTGCTGTTCTGCATAACCTCATTTTCCTCTGTCTGGGACCGCAGCAAAAGCACTGCTACCCAAGTTTTGCAGTTTAGTTTTTAAGAAACCAGCACAATGTGATATTGGCAAAGTGAGGTTGATTCAGAGAAGGCAGAGCTGTAGGATACTGAAAGCAGATGAGTCACACTCCAAGAACACCAGTTTCCTCGGAACACGCAGACTGATGATTATCCAAGGTTAGATTAAATGCAGGAGAAAGAAACCACAGCTGCTTGAACTTTTAATAACATGTGAAGAAAACCAGTACAATTCCAAGGGGCAGAGGTGCAACCACACAGCTCTGTGCTTGCATTCTGCACTCATTGCTGTCTCTTCTTGCAAGATCAATAGATTACTTCTAGACCTGGTAACACTAGGTCATAGCAGAGGTGCCAGAAAAATAAGGGAGTACAAAACGTGTTTAGCTCCAAGAGTCTCGTATTTGTTAACGTAATGTGATTGTGTGTTGAGGATCACACCAAACCACCATTAAGACTCCCAGAGCATTAAGACTCAGGCTGCAGTTGATAATGTGTCTTATCACCATGCTTCTAATAGCCACAGCAAGTTTCTTCCTAAAAAATAATCAGTACAGATTGCTGTAGCATTGAATACTGTAAGCAGGCTGCCCCTGAGACCCATCACAGATCAGGTTATTGCAAATAAGATGTAAAATATAAGGTCATTAGTCATTCAGGTCCATTCTGAACCACTGACAGGATGGGTTACATCTTGCTGCTCCTCACGTGAGCCCGCTTTACTTTTCGCATGATCATTTGCTGCAGGGGATCACAATCATCCCCTGCTCTGACTGTTATCCTCTTCCCAGGTTCCTGATTAAGTGCTTCATGGCAGCCAGCGCTGGCCACCCTGTCCCACCATCTGTCACTTACCTGGCTGCAGTGAAACCCGGGAAGTGCCCAGCCAAGAACAAGTTTGATTTCCTCAGTCCAGATATTTACACCCAGGCCTATCGACATGCAGCAGTCAGGTCAGTAGAGACAGGAGACATGCTTCTCTCTTTGACATCAGAAATGTGTTAAGAGCTCATCTGCTTCCTTGCTTTAAAGGGAGGTAAAATAACATAAGTTACACAAGAATTGACACCATCTGCTCCTGAATGAGGAAGACTCACACAGGTTTAACAGCCATGTCAAGTGTTCAATATGAAGCTTTCAGATCACAATATTTTAAGCCACATGCTACCAAATAACTGTATTCCACAAACCTGATTCTATACCAAGCTGCTGGCTCTGTTTATGGAAATCCCAGAGTACATCACTGAGTTGCCATCCAGTAAAACCTTCAGCCAGCTGGACCCTGTGCAGTTCTATATACAAAGCTAAAATTTCACATACCTGTGAAACTGATGTTTCAGTTAACACCACAGCAAACACAGTGCCTCTCATTGCATCTGAACTACACATTTAACTACTCAGCACAAATAAAAATAGTCTCATGAGTGGTCTCATTAGTATTATGGGCACAGTTATGAGCCATACATGTGCCATCTCTGAAAATCAGGCAAATTGATCAACATCTCTACTGCCATTCAAATCAGTGTAAAAACAGCCATTCTTCCAAAAGCTTTAGTGTCAATGGGAGCAAGATCTGGATCTTGTAAGAGCAGTCCAATACTATCATGGCTTTATTTTGTTCTGCAAATCCTCCTTACACACAGAACCCAAGAAAAACTCCTCAGAACCCCTGGTAAAGTACCCTGAAAGCTGAGAAGGCAAAAATCCTTCAGCACCAGGGTGGTTTGGGTGCTTCTCCCAGTTTTTACTTAGATTTTGCATAATGTAAGCTCATTCATGCTGAGTGTAGGTAACTTCAAATGTCAGAAGTGCCTTTTTGCCATACAATCGCACATGAGTCTGAATATGAAATGAGTGCATGTGGGCTGCAAGAGCCACACACAATATGCTTTTCTGATCTTCCAGACTCATCAGCAGCACAGCAGCTAAACTACAGGTCTTGATTCAGTCTGGAGTCAAAAAGCACGATGCGTGGAATGAGTGCACGGTGCAGCTGGTGCAGGCTGTGAAGGTTAGTAAAAATCATCTGCTTATGTGATGTTTGTCTTTAGGATATAACGTGCAACAGAAACACATGATCAGCTTAAAGTACCAGTGCTGTTTATTGTTTTCTGTTAGCATCTAAGGGATACTATGAAGCCCAGGGCACCACTGGGGTCTGTATGGTGGGAAAATCATAGTAAGAAGCAACTCCTGATCTGAAGAATTTGCCATCTGAAAAGGCCAGGTAGAAAAAGAACAGAAATTAAACGGGAGAGAAGAAAACAAAATACATACACAGTTCTGCTGCCACTACTAGCAGAATCAGGTCTCCCGTATCAAAGTCACAGAGTGGTTTGGGTTTGAAGTGACCTTAAAGCTCATCTAGTTCCAACCCCTTGCCATAGCAAAGACATCTTCCACTAAGTAAGGGAGCAAAGACTAGACCTCAGCAGCAGCATTTTCTGTGGTCACCTGTCTCCTGTGCATCACCTCCCATTTTCAATTACACAGACTTGGAGGAAGCAGCAAGTATTCAATGCTGTAAGCTTGAAAAAGAGCAGACAAGCTGTGTAACTGCCTCAAAAATAAAGGAGGCCTCCTATAAAAAAAGCAACTTTGAAAAATCACTTTCCCAATATTTTTTTTAATGTAAATATATTTTTAGTGGAGTAAAACTGAAACAAAGTGTTCCTGTTTGAGATTACCTTTAGGAAAGGCTTTGAACAGCATACAAACCTGAACAAGCTGTTCTCTCCTGCACACACTCAAATGGGTAGCCAAGGTCTCTGGACTGAAGAGCAGGGCAATCACATGACAGAGAAACTGGAATCCAGCCCTCTCTGAGAAGCAAGGAGGAGAACCCAGTGAGAAATAAACTGTTTCTGAGGAGCCCAGCACATGCAGAGGGCTGGCTGTGGTATTGCCAGTGGTGACTGTGCTGGTAGAAAACGGCTCTGAAGTTTCTTAAGTACTTCGGGGAGAGGAAAAGGGACCCAAAAGCCTTGAGTTTTCCCCATAACTTTAAAACCTTGATAGCCTGCTGCCTCCTTGGGGAATTTCTTGGTTTGAGCTAGATGATCTTAAGGTTCTTCCAACCCTAACTTTCATATGATTCTATGACTTCTTATTCCATACCTTCCCTGGAGACTCACCCACATGACTGGCACAGTATCTGTGTGAATAGATGCCTGCCAAGTGGCTCGGGAGCTGGGTACGGCTTTGCTTCAGACTCCACAGAGGTTAATTGCCTGAGGAGACATCCAGCTTCTCGGGCAAGTTCTGCAGTCCACACTGGCCTCCATGCTGCTTGGCTGTGCTGGCAGGAAGAGCAGCAGTGTGACTGTGCCATTCTTACACCCACAGCGGGGAGGAGAACCGTGCAGTGGGAACACACACAGATACCAACATCACCAACCACCCTCGGTAGCAATAACATAGTAAGAGCCACCCCCCCACACAGGTGGAGTCATATACTCTGAACCTCAGCTAATACTTCTGTAACTTGGAAGCTAGACATTCTACTGTCATCTGACCTAAAAACTACCAGTTTACTTGAAGCCACAAAAGCAAGAAGTAAATTTGCTTTTCTCCTGCAACAATAGAGGTTTTCAGAGCAAAGCCCTATAGACACTGAACCTAATGTACCATGAGCCCAAGGTCTCCAACAAAAGAGTTGTCTTCTATTGATGTATGACCAAGCTTCACTTGCTGGAGGTCAAAACAAGCCCATTCCAATGTGTGTTTCCATCACACAAACTCTTTAGGGTATTTATCAGAAATATTTAAAGTACCTCTGTGATTTCTAAAGTGGTTTTCTAGAGTTTACAAATACCAGTGTTTACTGTTTACACCCCCAAGTCTCTATGGTTGCTGTAAGACATGAATACGAAAGGTCTTGTGATCCAGCAAAGAATACAGACTGGGAAAGTGCCAGGGAAATTAAAAGGTTTTATATTCTTTGCGAGAACATTTGAGTCACTTGGCCTACTAAGTGTTTTGAGGTGCATTCACTGTTGATTGCATTTGTTTTCCAGGCTCACTGCCTCTACATCACAGTGAAAAACTTTGCAGAAACCGTGGAAAGACTCGAGACCAAAGGTGGCATCCAGAAGATAATGAAACATCTCTGCGACCTCTTTGCATTACACGGGATCTTCTCAAATTCAGGAGTCTTCTTGTACGATGGACACATATCCGGAGCTCAAATGGATATGGTGACTGCATCATACCTAGACCTCCTTGCTGTCATTCGGTGAGCTGCTCTAATATGAAAGGAGCTGTGATAGACCTATAAATGGTGCTGCTGTACCTATGGTAACATCTCCAAAGTCAATTGACCACATTCAGGGTTAATTTTCATTGCCTGGCAGCACTAAAAATTGCTTGAAGCATCCATGGAGCTTGTTTTCACAGCAAAACAGACCTAAGTGCCCAGCTCCTCTGCAATCTCCAAAGTTCTGGAACATGAAATCTTGAATTATAAACCAAGAAATCCTGAATGCTTTCTACCATTTGCAGTAGAGCAAAAGAAGGCAAATATATAGTGAGAGCAGCACTGGTAGGAGGCAGCAGATCAGACACTGCAAAATCTGCTTAAGCAACAGCTAATACAGCCTACTCTGTTGCCATGGCTGAGTTGCAACCTGCACCCAAACAATCCTGCCTACAGCTTGTTCAGATGCATCTGCTCGACACCATTTATTGCTAACTACATGAATTCTGAGATACACTGAAGTTTTAATTTAACACAACACTCACAAAGGCTTTTTGACAAGGGTTTTTCTTTCTCTACTTGATGCTGTTGTTTAAGAACAAGCTAAGCTATGGTGCAGAGAATGAGTTGCTACTGTATGTAAAATTCTATTTAAGACACCTGAAGTGAAACAAGAATACACCATAGGCAGGAGCTGGGCAGGACTGAGGTGAAGAGAGAGCATTTTCAGAACTCATCACAAAATTCAAGTTAAGCCATAAGCTTAATGTAAGGCTTACAAAAGTCTCACACGTTGTCATCTCTGGAATTCATTGCAACTTCTCAGTGTTATGCCTTGCTAAATGTCCATGCCTTGCTAAAAGGATTCAAGAATGCACATTTACCTATTTACAATTAGGATACAAACACTTCCTGGTCTGTAGCAAAACCCCAGCCTCTCCCAAACCCCCAAAGAGCCCTTCCCCCAAAGGAACTGGTAGATGCAAATGCCAACATTTGAGCAAACCATTTTGCATCCCTCTGCCTCAGGTGTGGGATACAGCCAATACAACTTCCTGCACCCAGGATGATGGGAGGATGAGGTAAAAGAAACCATCTTCTGCCTGGAGAAGCTGTCATTACATACTTGTCTTTATGCTCTAGCTGTCGCTGACTGCTGTCAGATCAGCCCCCGGGCTAAACAGGCCCTTGGTGCAGTTCAGGGTTGCTTTGTTCTTACAGACACAAAGAGAGCAGAAGACCTTGATACCCAATGATGAGGTAACAGAAATACTTCAGAGCAGATGAAGGTTGGAGATCAGCAAAGCACTTCACATGAATCTAGTAGCAACCTTATTCCAGTTTGGAGGACAAACACAGCATAAGAAAAACTTATTAAATATTAAAAATTAAAAACCCTGCAAAAACCGAAAGCAAGAACTGGCAGAGTGTGCTGAGGAAGCATCTGACATGACACTGAGTCCTAAATTAGGGATGGAGTCCAGGTGATTACAAGACCCATTCAATAGTACAGACAACTCAGGTTATTAGTAGAACATGCCACCTCTGAGCAATCAAAACAAGCAGGATTTCCCCCAGGGCCTCAGCAATGGGAAAAACTGGCACAAGCTTTTCAGGCTGAGGAAACTGGAACAACTGATTTTCCAGTTTGCCTTATTTTCCTTCCTTACAAAGCAATACCCACTTCAGTAACACAAACGACATTCATCTGCTCCATAGGAAGGATGCTGTTCCACTGGTGGATGCCTTTGACTTCACAGATAAGACCTTGAATTCTGCACTTGGCAGTTACGATGGCCAGGTTTACCAGCGGCTGTACGAGTGGGCTCGGAAGTCACCGACAAACACACAGGTACGGATGCTGTACTATAGCCAGCAACTTCTGCATTAGCCAGAGCAGAAATTGCTTTCCTTCTAATAAAAGCTATACAGATAAAAGTAAGTGGAATAAAACTTTTTAGTTCTTAGTATCGCACTCTGAACAATGGCCTGTGATACCCCAATTATGTCTCCTATAGTCTTAGATCAGCCATTGAACACAGCGATGACTTACAGCCCCCGGAGTACAGCAGCTTGTAGCAGGAAGCTGAGTCTGTGTATGCCACCAATATGGTTTTGCTTTTTAAACTTACAGAGGTAGTACTGCACAAAATAAGCTAAACCAAAAGTCTGTTTACATAGTTTACATATCATGGAACAACATATTATGCAAAAGCTGCTAAACACAGAGTGTATTCCATCCACTGGTATTTCTTCTAGTGCAATACTTCATTTTTCTAATAGTATGTTTAACCAGAAAGAGTATAAATGTTAAACAAGGCAATTTCATCCTTCATGGTCTTTAGCACTTTATTTTCACTTAATTCATCCATATTGTGGAATAATATAAAATTCTGCACAACATAAATAGCTATTGCTCCATTTGAAAACCCACTTTGCCTTAAGGAAAATTTTTACTGTGGTAATCAGCAACCCTTTGAAATTCTGCTGCTGAACACAGAATTTGCCTTCAGCAAACATTCATGTCCAAGCATATTTTCTGAAGTTAAATAGTACACTGCTCCATTTGGGATGAGTATTTTGTACTGATTATGAAGGACAGCACATACTTAAAGATCTTGCACTTAGCTGAAGCAGCTAGTAGCTTGGGTTTGTTTTTAAAAAGGTCTGTCTTTCTGTATTTCAGAGATCATTCTTTTATAAAAAATATATCCTTTCTTAATTACCACGAATTCCCTTCCACATTCTCTTTCTGAACAGACGAACCCAGCCTACGAGAAGTATTTGAAGCCACTTC
This sequence comes from Melopsittacus undulatus, assembly GCF_012275295.1. Lineage (NCBI taxonomy): Eukaryota > Metazoa > Chordata > Aves > Psittaciformes > Psittaculidae > Melopsittacus > Melopsittacus undulatus. The sequence continues at coordinate 28,507,560 of NC_047535.1, forward strand.
TTCACAAGAAGCTATCCAAATTATGAAGACCATGATCTAAGTGAAGGCCACACACTTCCTCCTGCTCTTTGTGCAACTGTACATTGACAAAGCATCAGAAATGATAAATAAGAATTCATAATCAGTTGCTTACTTGCACTTGTAGCAAGTATGAAATAAGATTCTTAGCCAGTCACTTGCATTTAACCAGACAGAAGTCAAACAACGCTGAGCAGTGCCCACTGCTATGAGGCAATCTAGGCTGAAATAGCGTAGGGTTTGCTGCTTTCTAACCTGAAGTGTCCCAATAGCATTAAAACTATGTAATTTGGCTTCCTTATTCTTCTTCTAAAGCCACTTTATGGTGATTAATGGGGAAAAAAAACCAAACCACATTGCAAGCTCCTTCTCAGTGTGTTATAGCTATATAGTGCCTTGAGAAAACCCCCACAAACCCAGCCTTCCCTGAAAAACCCAAGGAAGCTAAAATGATGGTACCTGGCTTCTAGGAAAAACTTGTTCTCTTAGATCAAAAAGTATACTAGAAAGTACAGCTGCTTGGATAATTAACACAGCTCTCAACTTGCTCAGCAGTTGAGTATTCGGGGCTAATGAAGGTTCAGACAAAGCTGATGCCAACTCCAGTCTGCGGAACTTCTTTTGCCGTTAACAGAGCCACTCACATGGTCTTTCTATAAATCTTGGGCTCCAATAAAGTCTATTATTTCAAATACTGCTTCTCTGATTATTACACTTCATAATTATGGAAAAGGCAGGCTGATCCAGGCCAGTCATTAATTTGCTAGTAAATGAAGTGTTGCAAAGAACATCTTGTGATCACAACTCAGTGCCAGTTAACACAGATATTTCTTACCACATGTTGCAGGAAAGAAACAACCACTTTTCCTGAGCTTCATCCATTCAGTTTTTCTTTCCCCCTTATAGGAAGAATAAAGCTCTTGCTGCCTCTTATGACAAAAGTCAGAAACTCTGTGATGTTTGAAGGAGACAAAATATAAGACAGAAATCCAAGCCTGTTGAGTGAGAGATGAGATAGAAACCTCCTGCCCTCAAGAACCAACAACTGGCACAGAAATCTAGACCCCCTCTTACATCCCCAAAGAGCAAGCAGTTGTGGTAAGGAGCACTTGAGCCAAGCACTTCATGGGAGAACAGGATCCATCTGTCCAAAGGGATAACAACTGTCTTGCTCCCAACAGCATTCAAGTTAAAGCATAACCAGAAGTTCTATTAATAACTAAGACAAATTGCCCAAGATAAGAAATGGTTACACAGATTTGAGTAAAAACACAGAACTTGAGTGCCTTCACTTGAACATCATCAGCAACAGCACTCCACAGTTAAAATTCTATCTATAAAGTCATTAGATAGATCACTGATAAACCAGGTAACAATCCTTAGCAGCTACTCAGGCTCTTTGTTGCCTCTATCCCTACCCCTTTAGGCAGGACAAATACTTGGCATCTTTCTGTTAGTCATAATGCATTTCTCAAAACACAGCTTCTTCTATAATGAGGACAGTTGAATCAATGTAAAAAGGCACAAAGTGCATCTGTAATGGAGGAGAATGGAGCCCTACCGGAGTATCTGAACTACTCTGCAGCACACAAAAATAAGGTTTGGATGGGTTTTTTGGATTGGTTGGTTTTAGTTTTTTAAGCATTACACGTCCTAGAAGACAAAAAGAAAATACAAAATAGTATTCTGTATTTCACATTTTTATTAGTTTCTTGCTGGCAGGCATTACACTTGGGAATAATATTGCACCAGGCATTAAAAATATTAATTCTACCACAGGGACATTTTGCATTTAGAATCCAATATAAATATTTCTAATCATATTTCCATGGCTACAGATAATATTTGGTTGCTTGATTTATATGCATAGAAAGAAACAGTTGTCATAACTGTAAGAAACTGTACTTATCAAGTACTTTTAAAAGGGAGGAATTTGTTTCCCTAGAACATTACAATACTGTTTGTTTATTTAGAAACTAAATTAGACTACATGATAGCAGCTTTTCCCCAGCTGCTTTTTAAATTCTTTTTTGTTTCTTGCTCCCAGTGTCACCACGTTAGATGGATTAGAAACCATTTAAACAGAGGTAATTTTAGCACTTTTGAGTCAGAGAATTGTGTTAATGACATAAAATACCCCATTGGACTAATTCTTCAGACTCCCTCTTTCAAACAAAAAGGTGTCTTGACTGAACAGGCACATGCACGGTTTTCAGAACAGGACAAAAGGACAGAGCTGCTGAAGAAGGAAACTCCTCCAGTCCTTACTGAGAAACAATAAATAGTTGTATAAAAAAAAGCCCACACTGTCGTTTTAGTCAAAACCCAGACTCTCTTGGGATTACTGTCCAGTGAAGTTGCTAATCACTGAAGTGGCTCCTGGGGAGCCAGAATCAGTCATCTGTTTTCCTTGCCAGTCTACAGAATGTCCAGTTATGTTCCACTGTGTTCTCATTGGCCCGTTCACTCATATGATGAACTCTGGTATTCCTGATCGTGAAGCCTTGCTTTGTGATATACTCCATGAGGTGGACTCTGAGCGACACTTCCTGGTGGTAATCGCACGGCCCAAAAGTGAAGGAAACCTGGCAGTCCCTGGTGTCCATCATATGCTTATTCCACTTTGTGAAGTGGTTTGAAATCCCTTCCAGTAATGAATGGACTTTTGTGGTAATAGTGAGCTGTGTGATGATTACAGCCACAGGGTTGGAGTACTTGGAAAGCTTCCGGGTGCTGGACAGTTCCACCACCTCCTCAAAGGTATCCATGGGATACAGTGGTTTGGGGTCATTAAGACACTGAATGAGTGGTTCAATCTGATAGAAGTCTGCTTCCTTCCGCAGCAGGTCGAACTCCTTGAAGTCCAGTGGCAAAGTGAGCTCTGAGGTCCTTAAAAAGTTAAGAACATAACGGAAAAGTGGTCCATCTCTGTCAATAAAGTAATTGCCCTGAGAGTCCCTGGCAGTGGGGAAGTCTCCCCTGAACATGGCCCCAAGCATTGAGTCAGGATATCTCGTTAGAGTTGTGAGGGATGTCGTATACATGTGTCCACCCACATTTAGCGTGACTGGATCAGTCATCTAGAAAGAGAGAAATTGCAGAGTTTATCAAGCCACCACAAGAAGATTCAATCACCTCACTGACACACATGGCAAAAACTGCAGACTCTAGAGAGAATCACACTTCTATCTGAAGCCTTTAAGCAGTGTTGAAACCCGAATAAATCCAAGCCACCTAGCAACAAGGCACAACTGGCAACTAGACAGGGTGATAGTTAACATTCAGAATGCACATTTCCAGAATGCTTTAGAAATCTTAACAACTGAGCTGCTGTCACAGAAGCAAGTTTTGCATTTGGGCAACAAGGTTTTTTTCCTATTCTACAGATGAGGAAATGAGAAGAGAGATATTTCCTGAAGAACAAGTTAGTCTGAATGTTTCTTACTTTTACAATGTCTCATTCTAGACCAAACAAAAAGGGGAAAAAAATAAAAGGAAAAACAAAGAAAAAATCAGCTGAACAAATCCTAAGCCTCTTTCTCTCCTTCAAAACAGGATGACAGTGCAAGTTTAGATACAAGACCAAGAGCTCACAAACAACATAATCCATGCTCTGGTTCAGAGACATCATAAAACAAGCAAACAAAAAAAAAACAACAGAACTTCCAACTTCTAAGTCTAAAAACATATTTATTAGCAAATGAGTATGCTGTGTAGAAGAGGGAGGCAGAGCACAACCAGTCTGCATCAGCTTCCAAATAGCACATGAGGAAGCAAGAGAGAAAGGAACATAAATCCCATCTGGCCACCAACCCTAACAACTAGGACTGAGGCCAGTCAGAGAAAAGGGACATATGCATGGCAGCAGAATGTTTAGAAAAGGAGAAAAGGAGAAAAATAAGATGCAATTGTCTAGTTTGAGGCAGGGTTTGCAAAGAAAAACATTTTTCCTTCACAAATAAAATTACAAAGTCCTTAAAATCACAAGCAGGAAGCATTTTCTGCCTTTGTCAGGAAAACAGTAACAGTGAGCTTAAGGCAACACTTAGGTACTCACTGATTGCACCTAGGAAACATGAACCTGAGGTCTCTCACAACCAGCACATGAGGTAAAGCACTCCAGAGAATGTAAGTAAGCTATTGTAACACGCACAGCTTTTCTTCTCACATGACTGAAGCTCTGGATCTATACCCAAGGCAGATCTGGAAGAACTCTTACTGTAAGGTCTCAAAAACCCAGCTGCACCACACAGTGCACACTTCCACAGGCTCCATACGCACTTACCATATATCCCCAGTCTCCATTATCCATCTGTTCAATTGCTTGAACTATGGTATTCCAAGTTTAACAGAAGGCTGCTGAAAGCATATACGCTTTACCTCCTCTTATCTCCCTGCAGGAAAAAAACACACACAAAAACACAAAACAAAGAACAAAACATGGCAGACCATCAGTACCTACAAGAACAAGCAAGGGGAATGCTTCCTAATCAAAGGCAGGCTCTCTGCCAGCAGAGCATTCAGCTACAAAACCACATTAGCAAGGGAATCTACAAACATGCTTTTCCCACCTTCTCCCTTCATACTACGTACAGGACTGCCTCCAGAGCACTTGGGTAACCACTCCACCGGCTGTCTGACCATCCCAGTTTTGTTAATTGACAAGCAATCTGCTTCTTAGGATAACATACATTTCCAGACTGCCTTCCACCTGGGAAACTGTTGAGTACTTTGAAAGACAGATGTTCTTTTCCCAATTAAAAAAGTTGATTTAGCCACCACTGATCATACATGTGATTTGTTAATATTGTCAGAACTCCCATGCTCCAGTTTTAAACTGCACAGAAGAATACACCAAGCATGAAAGTCAATGAACGACAAGCAGAAAAAAATATCTCTGTAAAATAAATAATTCAGCAGTGAGGAACTGCAATTGATAGCAAGAACATTAAACTACAACATGAATGGACTTCACAGACACATACGCACCCTCAAAAGAAATCTCTTCAGGGACAAGCCAGAGGACATCAAACATGTTTTCAACAACGCCCCAACAAAAGCAATTTAAGAAATGCTTCTTGCTTTGACTTCCTTGTCCCTGAACTGCTGACTTGCATAAGAAGGGGACCCTCACAACACAAGCACACCAAGGGAAAGACACAGTCCAGGTTGTGCAACTTGAGGTGGAGTGTGGGAGTGAATCACCCCAGACACCAGTGGAAGCTTTCATAAAGTGGCCTGCCAACCACGTCAGGTGATGAACGGACCAGAAGCCAGTCACCAATAAACCATTATCCCTACCCAGAGCCTGCCTCACTGCTAGAATTGCTGGAAATTTAGGTCAGTCTGTTTTAAGTAGGGTACAGCTTCGCAGCTTTGTTTATTTTTACATTTTAAAGACCACACAGTTACCAAGACTTCTGCTTCCATCCTCTTTACTAGCAAACTTCAACACGCAGGCACCCAGCTAAAAGCAGCACAAAGGTCAAGCCCAGCCAGAGCCCTATATTCCAAACCAACTGAAGGTTTACAAATAATTCCCAATCAAAAAGTTTACTTGCCCTTTTCACTGCAGCAAACCAGGTTGGTCTCATTCACCACAGAACAAGGCTGCACATCCCACCTCTCTGGGCTGTGTTATCCCATCCAGTCCCACAGCCTGGACACAACAGGGTCCAGGAGGTCAGGCCTTCAGGGGCCGACAGCACAAGCATAGCCTCAGCTATGCCTCAGATGTATGAAAGAGTAAAAAAAAACCAAATCATTACATGAAAATCATGAGGTGAGACAACAGAAGGCTAAGGAATACTCAGATACAGAACTAGTCATACCAGGATCCCATTTTTACAAATTAGAGACAGAGCATGCCTTAAGAAAGTACATTAAAGCACAGCCCGACAGCAGATAAACCTGGAATGCCAGCTCTGTTGCCAACCTCTGTAATTATGTTATTTAAACTGTTCACAAATCAAGAAGTGAATTCATTCAGGTTTTCTTTATTTGGGATTGTCATTCAAGTACAGCCCATTAACTTTAATCAGCAGCTCAGGCCTTTTCAATTCCAGACTTAAAGGTGTTATTCTGGTCAAGTACAACACCAGCATAACATATAGATGCATTTAAAATGATAGAAGGGATTGGTCTAAGCTTCTGATAGTCAAAGCAACATTCACTTGAAAGTGAACTGATGCAGCCAGCCCAGAAACTTCCCTAGTTATCATGATAGAGAAGATCTGCAGTGTTAATAAAATTAACTTCAATTATATAGTCAGAATATTTCAAAGACAACATCTATCAGTTACGTTATTTTGGTCAGCATCTAAATCCACACTAAGATGAATCAAGACTACCAGGGCAAGAAACGTATGATGCTGTTTGTATGAAGGTATGATCACAGCACTGCTACGTAACACTGGAATCAATAATTTATGAGCAGTCTGCTGAAGCAAACCCACCCTTGACACAGAAGTGGCATTGAGAAACCTCACTGACCTTTGCGTAAGGACCTAGAATCATTTGGCACACGCAGACCAGTGCTGGAGCAGGGCACACGATGCAAACAGATGATACCAGGCCACCTGAAAATGCTTGTGTGATCACAACTTCTCTCATCAGCCTGGAAAGGTCTGAATTTCTAGACTTCACAGGCAAAAATAACTCTATTCAGGTGCAACCTGAGGTAAGTACTAGCAAAGCATGTCACCAGAAGGATAAGGATGTACACCCTTCATGATGTACACCTTTCCAGTGATGCTTGATATTCTTCCTGAATGAAATATGATGGTGCATCCATGAGGGTGGGCAGACACTCCATCTGTACCCTGGGATGTACCGCCTCAGGCCACCTCCTGTCCCTGTGTCAGACAACACCACATCACACCCAGGGGCAGCCTCGCTAACGTGGCTACTCATGTCCAGAGAGCAAATAAGAGATGACATGCAGCCATATCCCAAACACAGCCTGCCTTTAATAACCATAAGAGAAAGTCATGCAAGATGAAATTCAGACAGACAAACTGCTGATACCATTTAAGCCAAATGGAATGTCACTCTTTGCTGAGAGCAGAAGTACAGTGATTGTGCGAAACCACAGTCCTGCTTACATTGAACTGCTTCTGTAAGCAGCTAAAAGATACACAGCATTAACATGGTCATTACAGGTGCTGCTGCAGCCAAGCACATCCCAAACTAGAAATGCACAATGAGAAGCAAGTACCTTTGAAGAAAAAATACTCAAGTCATCATTTTGTAGTTTAGTACACCAAATTGGATACCTGCATTTATAAAATGCTCACTCTTACTTCATGTTATGACTTGGAGGATCACAAGGCTCTTCACAAGCAACACTACTACAACAGGTATTCCTATTAACTTCAGCAGGGCTTCTCCCAAGACAGAGCTGCTAACGTGCAACCATTCTGTAAGCTGGAACTCAGAGAAAGCAAGTAAGAGTCAGCTGAACTTCTGCTTAGAAACACACACACGGGCTTAGGCAGGACAGGGGATGGTGGCAGCATTCCCAGGACCATGTACATTGCAGCTGGCCAAGGCCACAGGCACTGCACCTGGAGAAACCCACTGCACTGGCACTACTTGCAGTTACTTGAAGGAGGAGCGGAAACAGACTAACAGTTAAAAGTCAAGAGTCATGCACCACCTAGTTTGCTCTGAATGGTTTTCATCTAGTCTTTCCAACAAAAGAATTAAAGATGGTGCCACAAGTAAATCCTTTTAATAGACACTTTGGTATCAGTATAATAACACAAGCTTTTTAAGCTCCACACAAACTGTTTAACTGCTTATACAGACAAATACACCTGGCATTACAAGCTACTCACCCACTTAGTGAGCTCCCTGCCTCTCACATTTAGATCTCCAAAGATGAAAAGAAACTCCTGCCCTCAGCACAGCTACACTGTACATAGACAACCTTTTTATTCCCCAGCCAGCCATAACACTTGAAAGGCAAGTTTTTATTACAAATCATTATCGGTTATCCACCTGAACTGACAAAAACTAACTAGCACCAGCGATGACTGCACTCCATCACACTGTACGGCGAGACAAGTCTGCAGAGTGAATCCATGAGGCTTCAACACCCTGCCACCCTAAGAGAGTGAGGAGGTGGCAAGCTCTTAAAAAAAGTTACCAAACCTTCTGGCAAATCAGATCAGCTTCACTACAGAAAGCACCCATCACCACACATCAAGTTTATAGCAGCTAATAGATAATTAAAAATTAACTTACTTCTTGCTTTTCTTTAGCTGTTTTTTATATTTTTTTTATTAATACTTAGTCTTCATCCCACACAGGAGGGAAAAACACCTGCACCAGTCACTATGCACTCTCACTCTTTCATGTCTAATAGCCTCACTATAAATTCCAAGACCCTGAAGTTTCCTTCCCTCCCCCAAGGAGCAATATTACATCCTGGTTTAAGCCCAGGTTCAAAACTTTTATTTTAGTTGCTGGTCTGAAGAATCCACATCACAGTTTCACTTAGGTTCTCCTCTCACAAGAGCCAAAAGAAGTCACTTGTATCTAACCTGGTCCTGCTGCTGACCCTGGGCTGCTGAAATAACCCCATGAATCCAGGCTTAAAGCACCCCTGACAGCAGTTAGGGTTTACCCATGTATTTTGCTTCTTAGGAACTAACCAGTAGTTGGTTCTGTGTGGAAATGTCTCCAAACACTGCTAGAGGAAGGCAAGTGTCAGAAACACCAAGCCTCCCTGCTCACACCAGTGGGACTCAGCATGAGCATGGACCAAAGAGCAATGCAGCAAGACAGGGGTAAAAGACCCTCCTGTGAGCCCAGGCCAGAGAGGGGCCCAGGCCTGCAGCAGGAGATGGGAAGTACTAATTTCCATCACAGAGGAACCAGCGAGCTCATGGTGGAAGAACTCTCACCAGAATCACAATGATTCAGCAAAGATACTGGAAATGAACCCAGACATTTTACCTCCCCCCTGCAGGTGACCCATGAGCCCAAAGCCTCCCCCCCACCCCGAAACAGTGTCCCGGCTCTGCCTCCTCTCTCCGGTACAGCAGAAGAACCCAATCCCCTCTCTGCCTGGGGCAAGACCCACATATCTTCACCCTCCCTGACAGCGATCACCGCCGGGTACCCTGTCTCCCACCCCAGCTCCTTCCCGCACCCCAACTAGATGCAGGACCCACGTACCAGCTGTTCCACCCCTACCCTAACACCGGGTCCCCGGTATCACATCCCGTAGCCCTTCCCCGGCACCGAAAAGACCCCGGGAGCCCAAACTCGTGCCCTGGACCTCACATCCTCCCGGGATGGGGTCGTCCATCCCTAAAGTGCTGCCCGCCCTCTGGTCGCCCGGCCCCCCGCCCCCCAGTCCTCGGCGGCCCTGCCCGGCACTCACGGGAGCAGCTCCCGACGCTGAGGCAGAGCCCGGCGGCGGGGGGGGGACAGCGCAACGCCAGAGCAGAGCACAGCCGCCGACGCGGGCGGGCACGGGGCGAGGGCGTGTCCTGACCAAGCCACGCCCCACAAAGGCCGTACCACCTCACGTCTGTGGGGCGAGGGGCGGGCACCGCCGGGCCGCGGAGCACGGGCGCACCGCAGCGCTGCTCCCCTCAGGGCCGCCGGCCGGGTTCCCCCGCAGGATGGGAAGCGCCCGGCCCGAGCAGCCCTGTCGCTAAAAGGCGAAGCCGTGGCCGCGGGCTGGGCACTCAACCCCGGGCCATGCGCCTCCCCCTCAGCGCGGAGAGGGCTCACGATGGTCCCTGCCGAGCGCAGCTACCACTACTATCACCGTTGAGGGGAACCGGAAGTGGCGTTTAAACACCGCGCCGGGCGTTCTCGCGAGAGCTCAGGGTGGGCAGGGCGAGGCGGTTCGCCAGGTCCCGCGGGGCGGGGCCTTGACGTCACCGACGGCGCCAACGATCAGTCGGCACTAGAGGACAGGGGCAAGATGGCGGTGGCTGTAGCGGTATTGCGGCACCTGGCCCCGCTGGGACCCCGCATCCCGCCGCACGGCTGCGCCGGAGGGCGCCTGCTCCAGCATCGCAGGGGGCTGCGCCTCTCTGCTGCCGCCGCCATACAGGTAACGGAGAGCTCGAAAGAGGGAACTGGGGGAAACGGGCTCGTGTGTCCCTCACGGGAGGCGAGGCCTTGTCCCACCGACCCCACTGTTTCACAGGTGACTGTGCGGGATGCACTGAACCAGGCGCTGGATGAGGAGCTGGAGAGGGACGAGCGCGTCTTCCTGCTCGGCGAGGAGGTGGCCCAATACGATGGCGCCTACAAGGTACGTTGGTGCCGTTACCGAGCCGTGAAAGGGCTTCGGACGGGCGCTGACTGCTCTCTCCTTCCAGATCTCGAGGGGCCTCTGGAAGAAGTACGGGGACAAGAGAGTGATCGACACTCCGATCTCAGAGGTGAGGCTCTTCTATTTCCTGCCTTGGCGCTGCCTTCAGTTGCTCCCTCAGCACTTAACTCCTTTGGTTTCCTTCTTTTTCAGATGGGCTTCGCAGGAATTGCTGTTGGTGCTGCTATGGTTTGTAAACGTGCATTCCTCTACTTCTAATTTAAAAAATTAAACCTATATTTCTACGTTAAAACATACTAATATACATAAATATATTTAATAGGCGGGGTTGAGACCAGTGTGTGAATTCATGACATTCAACTTCTCCATGCAAGCGATTGATCAGGTCATAAACTCAGCTGCCAAGACGTGTTACATGTCTGCAGGATTAATTGGTGTTCCCATCGTCTTCCGGGGCCCCAACGGCGCATCAGCTGGAGTGGCTGCCCAACACTCCCAGTGCTTCGCTGCTTGGTATGGGCACTGCCCCGGACTGAAAGTTGTTAGTCCTTGGAGTGCAGAAGATGCTAAAGGTCTGCTGAAAGCAGCCATCCGGGATGATAATCCAGGTGAACACTGGCAGATCATGGCAATACCTCGTACCTGATCCTAATAGAAAATGTCAGGTTTCCCTTCCTGCCGCATTTAAAACAAAACAAGATTATTAAACCCTAAAACACTCAGGTTCAGGGTACTTGGAAAGGCACAGAAGTATTTATTATTTTCCTAACAGTCACTTCCTTTATTAGCAGTAGATTAATTTTGTGCTGTTGCTGTAGCTCTATATCTTTAGTGCTGGGTTTGGTAGCAATCAGGAAGCTTAGAAACGTTTATGAACCTATTGTAAAGGGGTTAAAAAGGATAAAGATAAATCATGAGGAATTCCTGCATATACAGTGTCCATATAAGTAATTTTTATAGATGATGAAATTCAGATGATAAATTCAGAATGTCATTAAAATCAGGGCAACCTCTGTATTTATTTTTCACAAACATACATGCAAAATGTAAGACCTTTCTAAAATGGATGATTCTGCCATCATGTACCTAAAGTTAAACACCTGATCTTCTTGTAGGCAATTTTTTTAAATCAGCCTACTACAAGAAACCTGGAGAGGGACTTTGGACAAGGGAAATGGCTTTAACCTGAGATGAGCTCTTGGGCAGAAGCTCTTTCCTGTGAGGGTGCTGAGGTGCTGGCACAGGGTGTCCAGAGAAGTTGCAGGTGCCCCATCCCTGACAGTGTTCAAGGCCAGGTTGGATGGGGCTTGGAGCAACATGCCTGTGGCAGGGGGTTGGAACTGGATATGCTTTAAGGTCCTTTCAACCCAAACCAGTCTGGGATTCTATGAAGTAAAGACTGTGATTTATGTTAATAGCTTCTGCAAACATGCTCCAGTCCTTGTTACCCAATGGGTTTAGTACAGTGAGTGAGTCTGCTGCAATACTGTTAGTGTCAGGGCAGTCCCATGCCTGCAGACTATACATTAATCCAAGTATGTTTTCTTCTAGTTGTGATGCTGGAAAATGAGTTGCTATATGGTGTTCCTTTTGAAATGTCTGAGCAGGCACAGTCAAAGGACTTCGTTATTCCAATTGGAAAAGCTAAAATAGAAAAGCAAGGTAGGCTGAGAATAGTTTATTTTCTTGTTAACTGAGCTGCCTGGGCACCTTTTTTAACCTCGTAGCTATTCAGAATACAGTTTTTATGAGACACAGAGAAGTATTTCAAATGTTAAATGCTGAAATATTACTTTATCCAGTAGAGTGCTTTATGGTATGTTGCCCATACAAAGAAAGATTACCTTTTTCTCTGTATTTTACCTAAAACTATAACCTTCCAAAGGATTTGTTCCATGATGGCTGAAAAGCCTCTTGTCCTCACCTTAGTATGTAATTTTTGTCAAAAATGCAAAGAGATCACTGTAGCGTTTCTGCCCATTTGTTCATCATTTACCACTGAATTATATGAATGTTTGAAAAGGAGAGTCTGAAAACTATTAAGTATCTCTCTGGTTCCCTGAATTAAAGGATAAAGTATGTGTTTTAGCAGAGTCCTGCTGTTTCCATTCTTTATGCTGTGTATAGGCACAGAATAAAGAGGAGTTGCAATAAACCTAAGGAACTTAAACTTCCAAGGAAGTCCTAACATTACCTTGAAAGGAGCTTGAGGTCTAGAAAAAAAAGCTTCTTAAGGGGTTATTTTTTAACCCTTGTTTCTGTTTTAGGAACTCATATTACATTAGTGTCACACTCAAGACTTGTTGGACACTGTCTGGAAGCAGCTTCTGTACTTGCCAAAGAAGGTGTGGAGTGTGAGGTGGGTGAGATTTCTGTTGCTTTTCTCTCTTCCTGAAGTGCGGAAAAAAAACTTTGAAGTGCTTTAACACCATGGGCATTTCTGACCTTTTCATCACACAGTTAAGGCAGAACTACTGATGATTCTGAGTGACCCAAGCTGTATGGGAACCAGAATAATGACAGTGTGTGTTAGTATGGTTGGATCTTGACATAGCAAGACTCATCTATCAAGGATTTTCCAGGAGCCACCAGAAAGTGTCCCTCACAGTCTCTGCCAGAATAAAAAGTTAGAAATGTTATTAATGTTACCTGTTGTCTTCAGTGAGAATATATGAAAGTGCTAAAGGACACTGTAACCCTTTTATTAAGTAGAAACTGACAGGCTTAGATTGTAGCAAAACTCAAGAGTCTTCTTCTCCCCAGGTTATAAACATGCGTACCATCCGACCAATGGATATTGAAGCAGTGGAAGCCAGCATTATGAAGACAAACCATCTAATAACTGTAGAAGGAGGCTGGCCACAATTTGGAGTAGGAGCTGAAATCTGTGCCAGGATCATGGAGGGTATGAGTTTTGCAGTTACATATGTTTATCTCAGTCTCTAGTCTAAATCCTGGTGACTTCTTGATAAAGCCAGATGATTACAAAGTTAGGGTTCTGGATCTGAGGAGCTTGAGCCTAGATGTCTTGCTCCAGAGATTTTCACAGGGTGGATCCAGCTCATCTTCATTGCAAGTAGTCCTTATCCCAGGAACTTGACTGTGAGAGAAGCAGGATAGAATTGTTTTGCCTGAACCATAGTGCATGAAGATAAACAAGCAAGAACAGCTTTCTCTGGAATATTAGAGCTACAGGAACAGGATTGTTTGAACAGATTAAGGTTTAGAAATTGAATTGAGAGAAAAGCATAATGTGTAGCAGCCTGACATCTCTCTTGTTTCAGGACCTGCCTTTAACTACTTGGATGCTCCAGCTGTGCGTGTTACCGGTACAGATGTTCCTATGCCCTATGCAAAAAACTTAGAAGATAACAGCGTGCCTCAAGTGAAGGACATAATATTTGCAGTGAAGAAAGTACTGAATGTCTAAGTTGTAAATACATGCTTTAAAGTCCTGCTTTACGAAGTGTTTATGTTGTTGGGCAAGTTGTATGCATAACTTCTGTTGTATAGTTATATGAACTTTTGTATAGTGGGGAAAGTATTGGTGACCTCACAGGATGTTTATACCGCATCACCCTCTAAGCCATGTGTCATATAAGTAACAGTGTGGTCATGCTTGTTTGTTCAACAGTACAGGTGGGTTAGTGCTGCTGTATGTGGAAAAATCCTGTTGTAAACTTGGAGTGAGGAAAAAATCCTCCCTTTCTGCTTATCTTGTAATTAATTACCAGACCAGCTGCATTAACTGGCTTTAGTGGTGGTTGACAGAAAAACTGCAGTGAGCAATTGGAGGCCCCAGTGCAAGCCCTGGAATGCTGTGGCTCCCTAGGAGCCCAGGTCACAAGGCTTAGTAAAGGTGAAGGATCAAACAGGTGTGAGTGAAACATCACTTGGCAGTTCAGCAGTTAAGTGCTGCTATTTGTACAGAGGGGCTTTGGCCCTGCACTCTGAGCACTCTGCTCATGCAGGAAAGCTTCTGCACAAGAGCTTTATTTACTAAAAATTCTCTTCAGTATGTGATGGGAAACACTACACAATTTTTCTTTACTAACAGCCACATTAAGTGATAAAAATGCTTTGTGTTACATGAGCTAACAACAGCATGCTCAAACTGTAGTTCTTACAGTGAAAAATAAGCTATTTTACTCAGACTCACTGAGCTCTGAAGCAGCAGTTGTGTAGACAGTGTTTGGAGAGCTGGGGAAGTGGCAGCAGCCTTTCAGTAGATAGCTGTGCACCGGGGTTCAGTCCAGGGAGGGCTCTCCTGGGCTTTGCTCAGTAGCTTTGGTAGAGTGAGAGCTGCCTGTATCAGCCTGGCTTGCCCCAAACACTGGTGGCTTTCCAGTAAACTGCTGGAGAGGCGACATACTTACCTCTGTAAGGAGCAGAACAACTTGGATCCTGTTTCCATGAATGGCCAGGAATACCTTTCAGGGTATTTCCTTTCACAGAACTGCTGTTAGGTTTTTAGGAAGTCTGGCTTCAGGTGCAACCCTGGGTGAACATACCCACCACCACACTGCTGGAGGAATTCCATTAATACTTTAATAAAAATTACTGGATATCACAGGTTGCATGAAACTTTGTACAGACATTCTCTGCATAGTAACAAACACGGATGTACTTGAATTTAAAAAAATGGATTATCTTTAATCCTTTAAAGTGCAATTTGTTTAAGGTTTTAAATCAAAAAAAGGTTCTTTCAATAAAGTTTAAGCTCTAGAATTAACTTGGAAGTAACTTTGCATTTAACTAAATCAAGAATAATATCCCAGTGCCCTGTTAACTCCCCTTTCAACTCCTTTCCTCATTTAAAAACACTTCCCTTAGAGTTACAGGTAGGATGGCCATTTAAACAAGTTTAATGAGACAGCATTTTTACTCCACCAGCAACTAGGGTGGGAATAGGATGTAATTCTCCAGTTCCCTCGCCTGTGCAGTATGATTTAAGGATTGGAGGGCTGGGGTTGGGGTATGGATTATCTAAAACAAAACTTACTGATTCAGTGCAGCAAGAAGTAGGATGAGTTACAAGTGCATGAAAAGAGCTGAAAATCTGAGCAGGCTAAAACTACAGACCTGTAATATGGAAAAAAGGGGTGGAACAGAGCTTGGGAAGAACGCATTCATTTACCATGATCATGGCAATTCTTATTTTTAATTTTTTATTCAGCTGCATAGAAGTTGCTGTGCTCCTGAACCTGTAGCTAGAGAGTAATGTTCTTGAAACCAAGTGAAGAATGGAGAGTACTTATTGCAAGGTGGCAATGCGATTCAGCCAGGGCAGTGCTGCTACTCAAGGAAAGCTGAAACAGGGTAAACGGAGCTACAGTGTGACAATGTGCTGGTGGATCAGTGGTCAGGAGGGTCTTGTTCCAAGACAGCACAGGAGGGGGAGAGGGAATTCAATCCTGGTGTGTCCAGTGGCCTCAGCTGATCCTGGGAGCACTGTAGTCGCAGGTCTGTGTTTTCTTTAGAGTTCCTTTCTGAAAGTTCTGAATGGAGCTGAGTAAGGCTCCTCGGCTTGCACTGACATCAGGTCGTGGGCTTGGCTGCATTGGTACCTCTGTACTTGGAGGAGGAGGAGGAGCTGCTGGTGACAGTGGTGGTGGTGGTGGTGCTGGGGGTATCGATGATGCTCCTGTTGAGGAGAGAAGATGTAGTTTGATTATGCCAAGGAGGTCCTGCCACAGAGCCACTGCAGCTGCTGAGCTGCACTTGGCCAGTCCTGCTCTAGTCCCGTCATCCTTTGAATGCCAATGGAGTGTGAAGAACAGAACAGATGAAAAATGTCAAAGTGATCAAATCCCTCTATCTGCAGGTGGGTCATGTCATCTGAGATCCCCCTGAAAGGAAGCCTGAAGAGCTTCAGAACTCAGGGATGCAAAACATGACTCAAACACGAGATCACTTAACAGGACTTTTCAGCTTCAGCTTGTCTTGCTTGTCCCCAGTGAAGCAGTTTGATCTTTGGGTCATGAATAGTAACAAAGACTGGAAGTAAATCTCACTTGATTCTTACTTATATGACTGCTTGCTTGGATTACACTCCAATTTTAAAATACCAACTGCAGATAGAGTTTTCTGGAAGTGCTTTACACTTCCACAGTACTGACTCTCAAAACATGTTGTAACATGCTTGTTTCACAAGCTGAATGAATCACAACAATCTGCCACTCATACCCCTTGCCTGCCTCTGTGTTCCCACAAGTCACCCTTGCTTTCTGGGTCACATCCATCTCATGCTCCTCATCTTGCCCCAGGCTCATATCCCAGCTCCCTGGTGCACACAGGTAGCTAGCCCAGCAGCAAGGGCCTGCATGGAGGTGCTCAGATCTAGGCAGGTGACCTTATTTGCCCCTGCTCTTGTGCAACTGTGCTGCTGCAGGTTGCACCATTATTTGTACACATGTATAATCAAAGATCCAGGTAGGACTAAGAACAAAGGGCTTTAGAGGTGACCATGTGCCATTCCACAAGAAATCCATGTGAATGTGGCATTTTCAGTCCATCACCCTCTCTATGGGGAATGATGGACCTTTATTGTAATATTCTGGAATGAGTATATGGGCAAAAAGATTAACACCTTAAAATTCACTGTTGAACTAACTACATCATCTAGATCATGAGTTATTCCATAGTAAGCCTTAAGAGACACAAATGTCACCTATAGTCTAACACTCGCTTCAGGTAACTAACCTACAAACAGGAATACATAGCTAAGTGGCAACAGCTATGATACTGAAGGACAACAAAGAACAACACGAGGCCAACCAAGAGACCAAGAGAGGTTACTGAAGTACAACTGCTTGCTATGAAGTAAGCAAATATCCAGCAGTTAACACTATGGCACGCTGACTCAAGGGGTATTTGATGAAGGATAAAGCTCAGCTACAGAAAATAAAAACAAAGCAAAGCTCTATGTTCTACTTCTCTCAATTCCTCACTAACACTTGCTCTCAGACCAACAAGTAATAGGAAAAAAAGTAACTCCTGTAATTTAAAGAAAAAGCATTTATACTAGATGAAAGTCATAACTCGAAGCTTCCTCAATTTCTGTTTGCACCAGTCTTTGGTGAGAGACTTTTCCCATATGGGAGCAAGCTCAAAATCCAGAGTATTAACACAGAGCATCCCATTTTGCCAGTGATTGACATATGCTGTGACTATAGCACTTCCAGCTCTTCAGGAGAAATTCTCATTGTCATGAAAACCTCCTGTGACAACACAACATGGAAGTACATATTGGGTTTGTCTTCACTGTCCTCCTTTCCAGAAGAAATACTCAACTCCTAGTAGAGATATCAGAGATCAACTGAAACAATTTAACATGCCTGTTGCATGTGGATCAATTGCTCTCTTCAGTAATCAAAACATTACACAATGTTAGCACAGACTGAAATAAATTGTACATTGATGCTCTGGGGCCATCAAACTTATCTAACTTTACTTTTTACACCAGCCAGATATGTAGGTTAGTTTATTATTAGAAAGACTGGAAAACCACCCTGTAGGTCAGAGTTCTCCTGTTTCTCATGTGTGTAGAGTGTGTCAGCAAAGCACAGAAAAGTGAAATGTGACACTTTGTCAAAGGAAGAACAAGAACAGTTCAACTTAAAGTAGTCAAAGCAGAACGGTCTAAGAGTGGCATTGCAATGCTAGCACCAAACTGATCAGAGGAACTGCTGTAAAACAGCCAAGACCAGCTCACCATATATGAAGCAGCTCCAAATGATGAAAGAACTGCAGAGAGCAAACACAAGATTTCTGTCTGGGATTGCAGGGTGAGGTTGAAGAGGCTATGCAAGTAGCTGGACAAGATACTATAGGGAATGACTCTGAAAAGTGGCCAGGAGTCTGTATGGAACAAATTCACAACAGATGCAGTGAAATACTGTGACAGAGAGTGGGTTAAAAAAGCCACAGAGTGCTTGGATCACTAAGTATTATTAAGCCAAGATTCCATATGTTACATTCAAATTTTGGTCTGGTCATTTTACAATGAGGATAGAAAAGACAGAGAAGTAGGGGGAGAGGCCACCTTCCCTGCTTAAAAACGGTTAAATTCCTCATCATACAGTTAAGCTCTTGGGAGACTAATTACAGACAATGATACTCTTACACCTGAGATCTGCCTTAAAACATAAATACACACAGGTTTTAGAATGGTATCTGACTAGCTATGAACATTACTTATGAGCATTACATATTGAACCTATTAAGAGCATGATTCTGGAAATCTTAAATCCATTCATTTCAGTTAGTCCATCAAAAACAATCTGTCCTTTCTATCTAGACATGAGTGGGGCAAAGGAAATCTTAGTTCACCTTTATGTTCTCAGATGCAATTACATTTACAGGTTAAATTGTTCTGCCCAACAGTGAATATTTATTTACTAGAAAAAAACCCAAACATATTTGAGACAAGTGCTCAGTTATCAATACACCTTTCTGATACACATGTTAGAAGAAGTTGCTTGCAAACACACATTTTACTCATTCATGCAGTTGTAAGAGTAAGACACTCAAACAAGAACTTACCAAAGTTTTTTTACAGGGACATTTTTGTTAAAAGAGTGTGTTAAAAGGAATGGGAAGTAAATCAGATGCTGTAAACTTGATGCCTGAATTGAAAGAAAAACTTAATTATGAGTTTAAAGTGACAGTAATTGTGCAAGCAGCATTAAACACTTGACTGAGAATGGGGTGCAAGAAAATTATTATAGTGAGTTTTTAAAGATGCTGTATTTCATTAAAGTAATCCATCAGAATGTTTAGATCCTTTTCTTCTAATCCCTCCCAAGTTCAAGTTTTGCATTCAACTTTCCCATACAGAAACAGAGCATCTTTAAAGAGAGAAATCAGCATTAGCTTACTTTTCCGAAAATTCATGTTCAAAATGATGCATGCTCTATTGAAGACAGCAGAAAAAGAGAGAGGACACAAGTTAATCACCTGGTTCCCATGTCAAAGTGAGAAATACAGATACTGTTGGCTGCAAAGTTAGTACAAAAACCAGTACGTTCTTATTCATTAACAACTATGAGGATTACAGATTGATTACTAAATGGTACATACGCAGTAATGATTCTGAATAACCAACCATAATTTTCTGTGCTGAAAGCTTTGTTATACTTGATGAACAAACACAACACACATGCTTTCAGTTGTACATGCGATAATTGGAGCTTTACAGGATTAAAGTGCATTTAAGAGAGATTTAGCAAGAAATCTGCTGGCAGGTAAGACATAGAAGACAAAATCCATTCAGTTCAAGGAACTTCCTGTTGTAATAACACCTGTATTTACACTTATGCTACATGGGTTACAGACACTCAGGAAGAACATGTATTAAAGCACTCAAATTGTCTTACATTAATGTGAAGGGCAGAAAATGTGCACTATATGTGAACTACATCACACTGAAGGACTCAGAACCACTGGCACAGAAAAAAATAGCTAAAGTTAAGTACAAGTCTTTCACTTTATTCCCAAAGGGAAGCCCAGGGAAGCAAAAATGGCACCCTCCAAACTTTTCTCTGTTGTAAGAGAGCTCATTGGTCTCTTATGGACTTATTGGATTTAGAGGAGATGCACTGAAGTTTTAAATAACCTACACCACAGTGCTTTGCATCCCTTCTGATCCCAGCAGCTCACAGCCACAAAGGAAAATTTCAAGGAAGCAAAGAATTGTGAAAGTGGAGAAAAAAAGAATCAACATTCAAGGGAGAATGTCAGAACTACGGGATGTTACATATACTGTTGGGTACACTTCTATGTCAGCTTTCATTAATGCCATGCCATTTTATCTGAAAGATGCTTTGAGATACCATAATTGTAACACAACCACAAAGCCAGACTGAAAGCCTTATTCCCCTTTTGAGTGTCATCAACACCATAAGCAAGTTTAGAGGTAAGTATCTTTAGTAAGAACAAGGAAACTGGAAGAGATACAAGCAATAGACACATCACTTGCTACAAAGAAAGTCCTACCATCAGACCAGTGCACCTTTCATAAAGTCAGTAACAGCATACTTGCTTAGACTAGCTAGAACTAACATTACCAGTGACAAAAATCAGGCACAGCAGCTTTTGTCTCAGAACTAGTATCTGAAGATTCTTCTATGAATTCTACTCACAAACCCATTCCTGAAATTGTAACAATTGGCCTTATACCCAGTCAAAAAAATCAAAGCCATCAGGCACATTAAAGCACCTTGAGATCTGAACGAAGGCCGCATGCACCATGTCAAACAGCTGGTCACCACAAATCACCATGAGTTTGAACAACAGTTCAACGTTTTAAGCCCAAGTTGAGCCATTTTTTAGTCATTTGAGCCATATCTCACATAAACCTGCATCACACACTCACAACCTGAAAAAGCTTTTAACCAAATTCCAACAGGTTCAGGTTGAAACATAACTAAAAGGTTGGTTTATTGCAGGAAATTTTCTAAGCATCTCTCCGTTTTGGAGGCAGGAGGTTTTCTTTTGCATTTTCTGCTACTTTCCTTATTAAAGCACACAGAACTTGAAATAAACCCTCCAGCCAAGAATCAGGACATGCAGCGAACAGCACTGTTATTGTGCAACACAGTAACTGTAATTATGTTGTTTAGACTAACTGGAAGAAGTCAGTTCATAAAACCTACACTTCAGCATACCCTCAGCATGAAGGAGAAATGACTCATCTGCATTTCAGCGTGACTGATTTGAACTACATCACACAGGCTGCAGTGTCCTTTGAAAGACCATCCACAGCAAACACAAATTTGACTGCAGTGCTTTAGTTAAGGAGTTGTGCTGTCCTTGGAAGTGGAAATCCTATAGCATGAGTTACATGACGGCAATGCTATGGATTGTTTCCCTTCTAGAAATGTATTCCATTCACACATTTTGCTGTTAATATTTGCCAGTGCTCCTCTTCTAGCGTTTCAGACTGAAGCACATGCACTATCACTCAATATTCAGATTTGTAATCAGTTTTTCATGAGCATTTCTATTGCCCACTCAAGCAGATTCTTCGCCACTTCCCACCGGCTGTCCTAAACATGAGCAAAACTGTCTGCACAGCTACCCAGCAAACTGGAAAACAGAACTGGCCACAAATAATAAAGATATTATTTTTAACCCAAATCAGTCTTTAACTTGTTTCTACCCGTTGTACTGGTGTTATCAATGGGCTGCAGCAAAAATGGGAGATTTATGTAGCTTACGCCACTGAATTTGTCACACCCAAAAATCCTAAAACTACATGACAGCAGTAGAGATGTAAAGAAACAATATACAGAAACAAGGGATTAACAAACAGTATCTCAGAGGCAACAGACCCCTAACATCAGGACAAATGCATACTGCAACAGGAGGCCCAGAAAAGACTGGAAAGTGGCAACATCAGTAGGCCTTGTGTAATAGAGACTTACACTCTGTGGGTTATATCATACCATGTATATCCCAAGAAAGGTTATTCAATGAAAAGTAACGGTATTAAAAGGTTCTCTGTGGCCATCAGAAGAGGAAATGTGCCCATGCTCTAGTTGACACAAGATAAATCTTTGAAAACCACCATCCCTCAATCAACCATCCTTGGAAGTAACACCCACAGATGAGGGGCAGGGGGCAAATAGAAAACCACAAGGAGAGGCTGTAATGAGTCTTGAACTTACCTGCTGTGGAGGGTGGAGTGGGGGATGATGGAGATGTTAATGGGGAACTCGTCCCAGAGCCTGCTAAATAAAACAACAGTAACTAAAGCTGTGCCATTAAAATTCAACAGTCAGACAAGACACATTGCTGGAAACAGGCCAGTTTTATTGAGGGAAGATCCAATCCTGCTTCCAATGAAATCTTGAGAAGGATCCCCATTCATTGGAACCGTATCACTCAGACCCAATCTAAGCACACAGGCTTTACAGTACACACTGTCAGAGGAGGTCCAAACACATAGAAGCACACTTAATAGTACTCCTCAATTGGGAAATATCACTTTTATGTTATTTAGGCTGTTGGATTTCAGCATCCAAATTCTATTCTCCTTAAGAGTTGTGCCGCTGCATGGATGACAGCCCATTTCTCCTTCTAAGAGATGATTTTCAGTCAGTTGGTGGACTCTGCAAGTTACTCTGACTTTTGAACAGTAGGCTGCTTTGAACACTTTTTAGCCAAGTCAGTGTTCAGTAGTACTGACCATTCCTTTTAAGTAAAGGAAGACCTGTCAAAGGCTCTGTTGTTTTAGAATGGGGCGCTGAAGCAGCAATTCAACAGATAATTTTCTCATTTATCTTAACACCTTATTACAGAATAATTTGGAAATACAATTTATCCCCAAAGGCTGCATTATTAAATGGCCCAAATAATGTATCTTATTATTATTACACTCAAATATCAAACAGAATGTATAGACTGATCTTTTTTTTGAGGTACGAGGCACAGAAGAGGAGACACATTGCTTTAAATTAAGCAGCTAAAAATCTAACACTGACAGTATCTTAGTAATAAATAAATAATAGTTTTATAATAGATAAATCATCAATTGGTAGTTCAATATTAATGTGTGAACTGATGGTGACCCTGGATCCTTTAAGCCAGAAAAATGACAGCAACAACAAACACATTGCCATAGCTGTGTAGAAGCAAGCTCTTCTCTCTGTAGTTACCTGAGTTATTTGAATTGCTGTATTTTGCTGAGTGTTCTTCCCCACTTTCATAGGCAGAGCGTTTTGACTTCTTCAAAATGGAGCAGAAGAAACAGAAGATTGCAATAAATAAATTGCTTTCCACTATAAGATTGAGCAGACACACAGATTTGTAACAGGCATCCACTATATCACACAAGGTCTACTAATAGCCAACATATCCCATCCCCAGCACCTGCTCCCATGATGACAACAGCAATAAAGCTGTTCTGCACTTAAATATCTCCAAGCAAGCAACCAGGCAATCCAGTGCCCTCTGACCACAAGAGAGAGGCAGAAAACTGACCCATCAAAAAGGAAGGGAAACACAGGCAGCGTGCTGCAGGAGCAGACTGAAAAGGCTCCAATACCCTCACCAGCAGCAGGAAGCAGCACAGGTTATCCGTGTTCACTAAGCTGATTTCATACAGCCACCTCAAATAGGTTAAATCAATACACAAGTCAGCTGCTATTGTAACTTAGACTTTTTAAGTCCATTGCCTAGCTACAAAAGTGAAAAGAATCAGGAAGTAATACAGAAAAACACAGGGCACAACAGAGTAGCATACCAGTGGTTATGCTTGCTAAACTTAATGTTTATATATTCACGTCTTTTTCTGTGTGAGAAACCTAATTAAATATTGCTTACTTTCCGTGCTAAGATCTTCCTTTTCTTTTTTTCTTCTTCAGAGCCATGATGAGATTGAGCTCTCGTCAACCTTCTGTGCTGGTGAAACTTCAAAATAAAGGGCAAACCAGGAAAACACTGTGTTAAGATCTTAAATGTTCTCAAACAGGGCATATGTTTGGAGCACAAAAAACACCCTGCAGCCACTCTGCATGTTTAGGGTTTTTTTCATTATTAGTTTTTATCTTTACTGTTGCTGACAGAGGATGAAACCTCACACTTTAGTTAAAATGATCCCTTAACTTAGGAGGCACTGTCTGTGAAGCTGTGTCGCTTAAAACAGTGAAATGCCACACAGTCAACAGCTGTTCTACACCTCCTGATACTGCATTTTTGGGAAAGCCAATCTGTTGCTGAAAGCTTTTACTACTCAAAATCACTTCTGAGTAAAATCTCACTTTCCCCATGTAAAAGTGATAAGAGGAAATTGAATGTCTGTAGGAAATAAAGAAATGCAGATATTACCAATTTCTGCTCTTCTGTTAGTCGCTTTTCTATGCATTCCTTGGAGGTTTTCAATGCTTCTTTTAGCTTAGTAGGGATCTAATGCAGAATGGGGAAAAAAAAGTCATAGCATAAAATGTTATAAAGAAAAACACAATTTCACTACTCAAAACACATCACTAATCAGATCATGTTGCTCATATAAAGTCCCAACTTCTGACACTATTCCCTTACTGAAGGGAAAAAGAAGACTCCAGATGCATGTTTTCCACTCCAAATCTAGCTATGTATCTAACAGCAGGGACAAAGAAACACCAAATCATAGAAGGGATACTGTGACGGCGAGGACAGCTATCTATTTATAGATAGGACAAGAGGGGAAGGCTTTAACCTGACAGAGGGGAGATTGAGATGAGCTCTTAGGCAAAAGTTCTTTCCTGTGAGGATGCTGAGGTGCTGGCACAGGGTGCTCAGAGAAGTTGTGGCTGCCCCATCCTGGCAGTGTTCAAGGCCAGGTTGGACACAGGGCTTGGAGCAACCTGCTCCAGTGGAAGGTGTGAGTGCCCGTGGCAGGGGGCTGGAACTGAGTGAGCTTTAACGTCCCTTCCAACCCAAACCAGTCTGGAATTCTATTATTCTTTTTTGATGCTCCAGTCACATCCTCAAAGTGCCACGAGGCTGCCAACACAAGACACACCGTACATGCCTTCCAGGACAAGTGCACTGGGAATGCTCCAGCACAGAAACTGCACTTGAACACTCTTGGGCCACACCCTGTCCCTCTTCTAAGGGGTCACATAATGTTCTTGGGCACAATTCAGCAAAGGAATCCAAATACTGATGGCATTCACCACAAAGCCAGCTCTCCTCTATCCTATCTGTCAATTAACGTGCAGCTACCCACAGTCTGGCAGTTCCACAAACATCAGTAAGTCAATGTTCATCTTTACCTTAAACTGTGGTTTCTCAGAGTTTGTTAGTAGGACATCACTGAACAATCTGTGAGGAGATGAAAAAAAATAGAAAAAAAGAATTATTCCTAAGAAAGAGGCAGAACCACAACAAGAATACTACTGGTACTATTCACTTAACTTCCTCTTTCTCCTTTTCCGTCTCTGTCCTCATACCCAGGTCACTGCTGGGTTTGTTTGTTTGTTTTCTCACAGGTTTTTATGTACTCCTTTTTATTTTCCAAGCACTGCTGTAAAATAAGCAGCATCCAGCCCTCAGAATGAAGCCACTACTGATGGCAGAGTAAGCAAGACTTTGTGTAACAGTCTAAAAGCTGATAGAACTGGTACAATTATTGATGGCAGAAAAGGGTTCTCCCAAAATAGAATGCCTCTTCCTTAAAATATATGGATTCTATAAAGACAAAAGATTGATTGGGACTTTATTTTAAATTTCACCTAAAGAAAATAATTGTTCTTTTAAAGAAAACTCTGTTAGCATACCTATCATTTTAGCATTAACAAGAACCATGTGAAAGATCAATGAGTGGAAGTAACATTTTGCCTCTACTTTGGCAAGGCAACTAAAGCAAGTATTCTGATATTTTCACTCTCCGCTGTATGGTATCAGCAGGAACAGCAGAAATTATTAATCTTTCTCCATCCAAAACAAAGACACTAGAGGGCAATGGTAGTCTGAAAATAAACTGGTTAGTCCATGTCAGATACTTCGCTCTGGAGAACATACTAGAAAACTGTTCCAGCAAGAGATCTCAAGCCTGGCTCTGAGATAACTGTTTCAGAGATCTTTTGTCGTTGTTCACTATGGAAAATTCTCACAGCCTAGAGAAAACAAATTCAAGTCTAGAATCAAGATTATAAGAGTAGTATTCCATTAAAAACTCAGAAATAAAGCTAATTTTAAATTACTTTTAAAAACTACCACCAAAGTTCACCCTTGTTTACAGGCCATTTTTCTGACCCTTACATGTACTTGCAAAATTAATC
Source organism: Melopsittacus undulatus (assembly GCF_012275295.1). Taxonomy (NCBI): domain Eukaryota; kingdom Metazoa; phylum Chordata; class Aves; order Psittaciformes; family Psittaculidae; genus Melopsittacus; species Melopsittacus undulatus. Next base: position 28,533,645 of record NC_047535.1, read on the forward strand.
AAGCACATAATTTATATGGTTAAAATAAATAGTAAAGCTTAATAAATATTTAAATTACTTTAATTATTTTAGATTACATTAATTGCATTGCACATGTATGTAGAACACTCTCATGAAAGGTACTGGTATGAAAAGAATGTAGTATGATATCCTACATATCAGATACAGCTGGGCATGGAGTATTCAACACCTTTTAAGACCTGCATATTCCTGTATTCACAGAGTTTTCTTATATATTCCTTGCCTGCTTACATTCTTCTCTGTATCTCCCAGCTCCTTTAAGGGCAGAGGAAGGCAGGAGTAGAAAGAATTGAGATAAGCCTGCACTCTTCCCAACCAGGAAATACAAATCTTGGAGCATGCTCTAAATGTACTGCAGTCTGTACACTGTACACAGTACACAGATTTAGGTATGGGCAATCTGTCCTTTATTAAGGTCATGACTCTGGCACCTTATATTAAGAAAATATAAAAGAACCTCCCCATCAGGAATTGTAGTTCTATGCTCAGCATGCTGGTGACATGTTGCAGCACAATGACAGCAGTCAGTTGTGTGCTAATTGCAGGCAGGGTGGCGCTGCAGACAGGTATGATCTCCAGCTCAGGCATGCACTGATACTGCTCCCTCTCTGCATCGTAGTTTTGCCCCATACCTGCTCTTACGACTTCACTGTATCACCAGGACTACCTGGAAGGACATTTATTCTGTCTATGCTTCAGAGAACCCTTAAGCCAGTCCTGCAGAACACCAGCCAGAATTTCCACACAACATTTCATACCCCAACTCAGTCTAAATATCCCTGCTGAACAAAGCAAGGGATCTATTTTGCTAGTCATAAGTAAACTGATAGCAAAATCTACTGAAGCAGGTATGAACAGCACATGCAAAAAGACTCCTTACTCTAAAAGCTTTAAAAATATCTCTACATGATCTTAATCATACTTGCACTGCTTTAATAGCTGGATCAATTTAAACCACAGCACCATGCTAAATAAAGTGCATTCATAACAGCTCCAGCACACCAAGAGACAATGAAATGTTAAATGAGCATTGATCACATTCAGAAGGGATGGGTTCTACAAAGCCTAACACTTTTAAAGCTTCATCACTAAAGTCACTAAACATCCCTCAGAATAAGGAAGACATCTTTTTGAAAAGAAACAAGAACAAGAAAGTTCTTCCTCCTAATACAATTTAAAACATTGCTATGAGCATAAAACAAGTCAAACAAGACTTACGGCATCTGTAAGAGCCGTGAGACAGTTGGCATGCCATTCTTCATAGCTTCACAGGTCAGAATGGATTCCAACACAGACACTACCAAAGAAAGAATAAGAATGAACACATTTTTGCACAGCAGGATAGCAAATGATTTAGAATAAACGTCTGGCACTGCGGTGAGATGTTCCCCTAAGAAGTGCATCAACTGAGCAGTGATGAAGCTCTGTGCCATGTGGTTTCTATTATAATGTTACTATTACACATAGAAACTTTTCAAGAATGTTATACATGAGGCAAGAGAATCCAGACATCTAATTACTTACTATAACTGCTTTATTACTCTGTTTAAATAGATATATATTTATATGCTACGTATATTTCAGGAAGAACACACTTTCTTGTTTACAAATTAATAATTCTTTTTGGTCACACGCTGTAAATATCTTAGGCTGCTATTTCACAGCATTTCATCTTAGGTAAAAGGTAAGAGAGGCCAGGAAGCTGAGACTGACATCTTCTCATCTGTATACTAACCAACAAACACTGATGGTGCAGGAGGGAAGCTCTCTACTGGAATCGTATCTGGGGGTCTTCCATATGTCATTTCAAAGAGTAAGTGTCCAAAGCAATGTACATCAACACCTTCTAAAGTCTGCGGAGGAACAAAGTAACACAATTTGCTAGAACTAATCAGATTTTCACAACTGGTTTGAAAACATGCATTGATAACCCATTAAAGAAAAAGAGTTGTCTGGCATTTGAAGATAGAAAAGAGGAACCATTAAGACAATTCCTCACCACGACCACTTCCCTCCATTACTTTAGCTCAAATGAAGTCTTCAAACTTCAAGCTAAAGCAGCTTTTGCTGATTTTCTGTATGTGATGATACAAATGGGTAGTAGTGTAGTCATGTTCTGTAAAAATGTGTAAAGTAATAAACTCTTTCAATTCACAGAATTTTAGAAGCCATATATTGACAGGAATCACAACCAAGCATGTTTTCCTAGCTAAGTCAAACTGCAAAGAATGAGATTCACAGTAAGACCAGCTGTCACTTTACAGGGAGGTGGATAAAAAGACAGCAAAAATGCATACCAAACCTATCTAGGAGAGCCTCCTTCAATCCTCCTTAGGTTTGTCCAAGCTGTACATACATGCTAAGTTCCCAGACAGAAGATCTCAGAGATTTCTGAATCACATTTAAACAGAAATGGCTCCTCTTCCTAGAAAAGCACTATCAGATTTGGATTGACATGAACTTTTGATTGTTTCTTTGATAACACAGTAAAACTTGTTTAGCAAGGTCATCAAGCAGCTGTCTCGTGATGCTGTATGGAATTTATTACAATGAGCCCTTGAAGGCAGGACAGGATGCTGGCTAAAAGACTGTATTGCTGCAAAAGAGCAAAATTTGGGGTTCTATTTTAGTAGGAAGATAACATTTTGCTTTGTAAGCCTGCAGTTAAGAGACGTGTGGTACACAGTATACACATTCCTATGAAATACAAGATCAGGGTGGAAAGAGATCTTAAAACAACTGCAGTTTACCTCTATTTCTACCAGCCTTGTTATCACAAAAACACTCACCTGCACTCCCCTTTTACCTGCTTACCTTTGGCCTCAGCATACTCCAGTGTGCTGCAACAAAACTACTGTGCAGCCAGTGATTAGGAAGAAGCAGAAAATGGATTTGATGGAGAAAAGCTCAGATAAAAGAAAGGGGGTAGAGAGAGGTTTTTTTTTCATTCTAATCAGTTCTCCACAAACAGAAGCTGAGGATAAAGGGATGCATAAGAGTCAGCTAAATTCATTGATTGAATCTTACATTAATCTTCCGAAACTGTGAACAGTATGATCGATAAAATGATGGAAGTCCCAACAAGGAATTTTCTAGATCCAGCAGTTTGCAAGTATCCCCATCCAACATCACATTGGCAGAGTGAAGATGGCCGTAAGGAAATCCTTTCTCATGCAAGAATTTTAATACCTGAAAAATCCCAATGCAGAAGCACTGTCACAAGATGCTCTGATGATTTCAAATCGTACACACTCCAATACAAAAGCAGATATATAATAAATGAGGCTCCTATTTGAAATGATTGCTCAACTTGATCTCCCATCTACATCATCTTCAGCTGACTATACATTTCCATTTCAGTGGTAACAATTCTCATAAACCAAACATTTGATGCTGATCCTCAAAGCAAGCTTATAGACACCTCCCAAACTGATCTGAAAATTAAAGTTCACAATTCTACTGAATATTATAGCTGTGATAAAAGAAATAAAAAGCCCCAACACACTAATGACATTGAATTTATGGCACATGTTCTGCAGGTTATGAATTACTTCTTTCCCTTCTTCCACAAGCAAAAATCCACATTATCACCTCTCTCCCACTTAAACTCCACATGTACCACCTTCCTTTTTCTGGGGGGTCAGAAATCACCTTACACCTACCTGTCTAAATTCAACTCCCAGCAGCTAATCTCAATTTACATTTAGCTTTGAAGTCTGCTGCTGAAATAAAGCTCTTGTGTTCAGGTTTGTCTGCTTTTTCTAGTTAAACCAGTTGACCTCAAAAAACAACTTTATGAAGGCTGGTAAATAAAGCAACAAAATACCTCTAGGATTTGCCTTCCATATGTTTTTATCTGCTGAAGTTCAAGACCTTGAATTTTTTTAGGATTGCAATACTTCTTCAGGAATGGATCTTTTGGCTTTGCCTTTAAAAGAAACACATATCAAGTATCATGCCCAGAAAAGCCAGTAATTGTCTTAGTTTGCTTAGCAATAGATGGTAAACAGTTGCTTAACAGAATGACAGTGGTCATTCCAGCAAACATTCTACCCTTTGAGCTGGGGATTGGGGGGAGACATTACCTTATAAATAAGGTCTTTTAGTGTCCCTTTTTCACTGAATGGTCTAATAACCAGCGCTGAAGATTCATTGGCAATGGCAAAAGTGACTTTGTAAACATAGGGATGCTACCAAAAGAAAAAACTGTAGGTAAGTTTTAGATGACACATTCTGTAGTTCATTTTCACTTCACAAGTAAGAAAAGATCTGCCTGAATTGTGTATTTAAAGCAATAAAATGGATTCTGTCAGTGATATTTGCTCAAGTTATTTAACCTGAGCCTCGAGTAAATGCAAAGAAAACTTCACAATGACTTTGTTCAAATTCCACATAAATTAAAACATACAAAAAAAATCCACTATGTTTTTTACCAAAACAGACTCGCAGTTTAGACGAATGAAGAATCCAGCACTTTCCATGAGCAGCTTTATTGCAGGTTTAAGTCATGCTAAGCTAATAAAATCATTCACAGTTTTATACAACTGGCTCATAAGGAAACTCAGCATTAACAGCTGTCAGAACAGTTTTGTTGTAACAATTTCCTGAAATTTTGTGAAACCAAATGAGACAGCACAGCTGGAAATAAATTCTATATGCAATACATACACCAGCTGAAATTACAAGTTAGGAAAAGAGCCCTTGTAGATGTCTTATTTTAAAGCATTAGTTTCAGTCTGGTTTGGTGGTTGAGAAGCCTAGTTACAGCCTCTTCTGTTGAGGACTGCACAGAGGTTTTCCACCCTTTTCAGCTGGTCTCTCACATGTTTAACATCCTTAAAGAGAAATTCATCTTGTAGTTAAACACCAGTTTTTCAGAGATGCCTATTGGATTTATAATGCAGCATTGCACCAGAGCTTAAACTGTACAACCTCTATGGTACCTCTACTAAGATACTCCTGTATTAAGTTCAAAGAGCTGAAGAAATAGCAACACTTTTTCCACTGCCTTATCCACTGCTGCCTGAGAGTACCCCCAGCACAAGGGTTAGCAATTACAGCTAGACACTTAAAAGTGTTGAGGAGCTGAAATAAAAGCTCATCATTTCACAGTACGGCACAAGAAGAAAAAAATACAATTAAACCACAACTCCTAATCTCCTGCAGGATTATTATCCTGTGGGATTATTAATTGTGCTGAGAACATGTTACTTCATATTGTGTGGGCAATGTAATTGAAAGGTTCACACATCTTTAAATGAAAGCAACTCTAAAATTACAAACTCTGTCTGCAAAGCTGTATGTGTTTTTGCAAGATTAGTCCTTGACAAGCACTTTTGTGCTGGCACAATTTAAACGTCTCCAAGTCATACTCACAGAACAGGAAGAAAGTAGTTTCACAGCATACTGTAAGTCTTTGTCAGACAAGTACTTATCAGGGCCAAGATCAGTCTGGAAATAAATAGGAAAAGAAAGGCATATCATAATAGATGTTGCACTCCATAAAGAAAAAGCCGTCTATATTCTGCTCTCACAAATTAAGACAGCTATTTGAATGTATATTTTGAAGAGCAAGCAAGGAAATGACACAGAATGAAACTTGAAGAGGCTAAACAAGGCCATGGTTTTCCAGTAAAAGTGTCTGACCATAAATAAATATTATTGCCTCCTTCCTCCCCTGTGTCTGACGTGCATTATTACCACTGAATGAACTCTGCCAACCCCAAACTGGGGGACTGTGTGCACTGTGAAGTGCTAAGGCTTAAACTCCCACCTTTTTCCTCTTCAGCAAAAACAACTTTCCTCCTACTGCAGGCTTTAGTGCTATCCACTCTCCAGTGAAGTCTCACAAACAGCTATGCCCATGTAATTAAGAGGGTGGCACATTTCAGCATAGGAGCATAAGCAAGCATTCAGTAACAACACTGTCTGGTGTTACTACATGTCTACCTTAAAAGGAGAAATTCATGCTTCTCTCACCTGTTAGTTTCTCAGTACAACTAAAGATCCAAGTAACAAAACTCACCACTTAACAGGGGATCTCCTTGTTATTTTCAGCAAGCAAATTTATACTAGGATCAACAGCTACATCATTACAACTACAGAAATCTGAGGTGCAGGAATGGAAACAAATAACCAGGCACAGAAACCTGCAAACTGGATTTGCCACCAGAGGAAAGACAAACAAGAAGTTCCCACACCACACATCCACCTAAGGGCTTTTAAGGCTCTTTCAAAGCCTGATCTGTTAGGTCTATCTCTCTGTCACTCACACATGGTAGTTAATATACATGAAATAAGCCAGGTTCATTATGAAACAGTTGAGTATGTGATGAAAGCATATATACCCAGCTTAACACTAGCCGTTCCTTTGGTTGATTCTTAATCTTCATTAAGAAATACTTCTTACGTATTCGCCAACCTACAAAAAAAAGAGAAGGCAGCAGCAGCTTTAAACACCACTAAATCACACAGCTTACAGGCAGAATGAGGTCTATAAGCAAAGATGGTATTGTAATCAGGACAATTTGCATAGCTGAAAAAAAGAATCAGACAAGTTTTCATGCATACATGCTCTTCTTACCTATGTCTTTCAATGGTTCTACCACTTCCCACTTTGGTTCTGATCGGAAGAACATTGAGACATGCTGTAAGGCAATTTCTGGAAAGAAAAAAGGGAAGAAGGAAAAATAAAATTCAAGAGACTATATACTGTAATTATGCACATACTAGGTAAGGCTCAATGCCGGAAGGAAGCCTGCAGGAATTCAGTCTGCAAGTCAGCAAAATCACTTCAAAAGGAAATCAAATACAAACACAGTTAAAAGGCATTTGCATTTTTAACCTGATAACTCAAATCCAGTTAGAAGACAGAGAAAGCATTGCCTTTGGAAAACTTAGCTGACCAGCCTGCATTCTACCTGTACCAGATCTACAATTCCAAGTCTAAATCCAATGCTCATAGCTAAGATTTCCCACAGTAGGTGTACTCTATATTCCTCTTGAAATGTTTGTGTTATACCTGTAAAAGTACTGCCTTTTACATCTCTTTAATGTGCTTCTACATTGCTATTACTACATCTAAACTGTGTAAACTAATCACTTCTGTTCCAGTACGTGTTGTTCTGCCCTCTTCTGTGCAGGCAAAGGTATTTTGCTGTGATCCTACTTGGGGGGGATGGGGAGGACACCCCTGCGATTATCGAATTGTTCCACAGCTGAGAAAACAAGTGGTTTATTCCTGAAGCAATTTGAGGGGAAATTATCAGTGAAAAGTGGCGACAACAGAGGGAGAAAGGGAATCATGCCAACAAGGAGTTTTCCCTAACATGGCTTATCTTGGCATAGAAACACAGCAAGAAGGTAAGGATGCCCCTATCTTTTTCTGCACTGTATCTTCTCTCTCTAAAAATATGCTAGGAAAAAGAATGGTGCAATAAATATCAGCTCACTTCTCCAGCATTTAAGAAATTACAAATTGATGGTGTCACCAAAGACCATAGGCAATTACTGTTACTACCTTCCCAGAAACTTGCTGCGAAAGTAATCTTGATGAAAGTGCTCAGAGTTAACACAGAAATCAGTGTCTCCTAGAGGATTTACTTTGCCTGTTCAGCATTAGCCAGACAAACTGCCTCCCTAAAGAGTTACTAATAATTTACAACTCCTCCACAGCTTATCATAAACATCCAGGAAATGTTCTTTGCACTTTGAAGCCAAAGGCACAAAAATGTTACATAAAGGGAGAGCAAAAAGACAAGTGAAAAGGAAACAGCAAGTTCCTGCTTCAGTAGGCTCTGCTTTTATGAAAACAAGCTTTGCATTTTGCAAAGAGTCAGTTTGACCATGCACTAAATCTGCAGAGTGGGTTTCATCACCAAGAGGAAGTTTTTTTCAGTCTAGAAGACAAATACTTAACAATTTCCAATGAGTGAAGCTGAAGGCAGACAAATTCAAAGAAGCATTTAACAATTAACTGATCCCTGCAGTATCATTTTAAGGGATGCAATGATTTTCCAGTACTTGGAGGGAGAGTGTAACTTATTTGAGCCTTGAAAAATTACTCAACCTAGCTCAAACAGTCTCACAACCCAAAGTCATAGACAGGGTGACGACAATTGTTCCTGTGAAAAATCTCAGAACCATGATGAAAGCAAGATTCAGTGTTCAGACAACCTGTTTTAACAGAACAAACTGAACTCCATGTTACACTCTGGTAGGCAAATCATTTTCCAACACCAACACGCCCTCCCCATTTATCACAACCTGTGCCACTCTCACCCACCCCCCTGCTCCATGTGCTGCTTATATAGATGTTGACCCTTGTCACTCCTCTGTAAAATAAGTCAAATATTTAGATTTGACAATGACAACATGATTCATACACAGAGCTGAAGAAACATGATCATAAATAATTAGATGCACAGCATGATCATTTTGAAGGTTGTTCCCCATCCACCCCCCATGCTTCAGTGTAAATCCTTGCCAGCATTAGTGAATATATACACACTCATGCTGAAGTGAAACTGTAATGCACCTTTGCAACTCTTTCTTTCACTTACCAGTGTAGTTTACAGAATAGCTGTTTGGGTCCAAAAACTTTTTTACCGCTTCACAGTTGGACAGGATGTGGTGGGTAGTAATTACATCGAGATAGGCCTGGAGTCCCTTCTGTCTTTCAGCTATGAATTCACGCTCCATATTTCCAATCAATTTTTTTGGAGGAAGAGGTAGACTTAGAGTTGAGATCTTGAAAAGAGAAGAAAAACTATTAACCTTGCTTCAAAATGCCTCAGGGATATAAAATAGCAACCCAGAAAGTAAGACTCTCAGCAGCAAGGTAACTACTGGATAACTCCTTTTGTACTGTGTATATACAAGCTTTTATGTTTTTTTTTCTAAGCACTGTTATCAGAGTGAGCTAGTCAGACACCAGCTCACATCCCACCAGGAGATTACTAAATGGAACACCACTGATAATGTGAGAAGATGAATTTTTGCTAGTGAGTCATGGATTCAAATCACTATACAAAACTTTTGGATGCTAAATGGCTCTAATTTTCAGCTAAATCCTTTCTATGACATATCTCTGCCACAGCACAAAAACAATTCACACCCCACCATTTTCTCCAGATAAGATTTACGCTTTCTTATTTCATCAAGTGAAGATTAGTAACTTTCCATTGTCTCTATTGCCTTTATAGGTAATTAGAAATAAATATATTATATATATATATTACAAATAAATTATAAATAAAGCCTTTACTGCCAGCATGTTAAATCTGTAATTTCAAATATGGTGCAACTTTCCAATTTTCTCTTTTGAATATGCTGCTCTACACTTTTCAAACAGCTTTGCATCTTCAAACCCCAAAATTCCCAAAACCCACCAGTGGATGTACAGTACTTGGTTTCTGTTGACAGAAGTGATCTAAAACTTCAGATAAAAATCAGAGAGATACTTTGAAATGGGATGATGAAAACATGCACAAAAACTTCAAGCCTTATGTAAGTCACATCAAAGAGCTGGTCTTTAGTGTTTATATCCAATTATATCATGTGAATTGCTAGAATACATTTTGCATGTTGTTAACACATCGTTGTCCTGCAGATCAAAGTACCTGCCTTGACTATGCTGAACCTCTAAGGGAGTTATTGCTAAGAAATATGTATTGCAGGAATCCATTACACCAGATGCAGTAACCTCATTTCTAAAGCAAACAGCTCACCAGGGAGAAGACAGGGACTTTTGGTGCTTGGACAACTTTCATTTTAACCAGTGGAAGAAGTGAAGGATTAGTTCAAACTGGGGCAGAAGTAGCAGTCCCTTGACTTTTCTATCTCCTTTTGAATACAGCTGTCCCCCCACTAACTTTAGCACTTCTCCAGTTTTTGACTGCAAATCATGGGCTGAAGAAGAACCATAATTATGTCGGAATTACAGAAGATGTTAATGAAAATCATACTATCCACTGAGTAGATTTCAATGCTCTTTCACACCCAAGGGGAAAACAAAAAGACAAATCCAGGAGTAAATCCAAAAGCAACAACATACCATGTACTGCCAGTAATTCACCACATTGGTTTTAAGACCAGAGGCATACATAACTCTAATTTGGCAAACTACTTTTACTTCAACTCAAACCCAAGTTTCTAAACAAAACCTAAATCCATTTCTTTTATTACTCACTGGAAAAGCATGTCAAATCCTAATCACCTTCATCTTCTTGACCTGACAGCTAACTGACATCAGGGAGAAAAGCACAATCAGAGAGAAAAGAACTCTAGTTCAGATGTTTTCCTTCAATAAACCACATATCTGCTACTTTTTCAGCAGGAAGTAACATTCACCCCCAGGTTTTTGTTGCAATCTGCCAAAGCACACAGCAGGGCTAGAACACACTCTACCACAGAACACCACCTCACAGAAGCCCTGACCTTGCAAAGACCCCACGTGCCTTCAAGCACGAGCTGTATGTACTTTCCCTTGGCCCAAGCTCAGTGCTGGAGCCAGGATGGGCTTCACCACAGAAGAACCTAGGAATTAATGTCTGCTCAGGAATGTCTGCTCAAAAGCTGCCATAAAATGCTTCACAAAAGCCACATATCTTGCTGTGAATACTGTACTAGTAATTCATTTGATAAAACAGAAGAGCAGCCAATGATCTTCGCATATCTCTGTCTCATAAGAGGAAGAAATGCAGGATGGTTTGGAAGGATCTTTCCAATCCTGTTTGCAGTTGAGATGTCAGAGAATCTGGCTTGAAACTTTTTGCTACAAATCAGGGTGACAGGTACATACCTCTCATTGTTTTTCAAGGTATTTGGTAGGATGCATCCCCTATACTAGACAGTTTTGTAATCCCCAATCCTTACTATTATTACATAGGCAGCCCCAGATTAAAAGCAGAAAAGTCACATTCCGGCTCAACTGCAACTGTGTTCAATCACAACTACCCAGACCTATGGGGAGATCAAGTGTACCACAAGCACTGAAAGAACTTGGAGATTTACACTCAAAAGAAGCTCCAGCAGTTTTTCCAGCAACGTTTTGGTTCTGCAGGAAAGAGACTGGGGTTGGTATTTTTGCACTGTTCATTGGTTTATACTGTTGGGGGAGAGGGAGGGGGGGAATGTATTCTGTTTTAAGTTTTTGTGTTTAATTTCAATATACACATGATGAGAATTTAGATTTAAAAACAAGTCATGGGACCTGGAAACTGTGATGAAATACTGTTGCTTCAAGTTCTGGATGGACAGAACTGAGGAGTGTCGCACTACCTTAATGGATCAGAAAACCTCAGCTCCAGCACCATGAAAAGCAATTTATTAAAAACTTCAAAATAGTGGGAGAAAAGAGCAATTTAAACATGCTTCTTGCCAGCCATTGTCTGCTGTCTCTTGATCCTAGCATATGGAACTAGGCCAGAGGAACAGTGGTGTTTGTCAATAGCAGAGTTGTGCCTCTTCGATAAAGGCTTAAAACTCTCCTCCTGTCCTTCCACAGGGCACATAATAAAGAACTACACCTCTTAGAGCAGCTCTTTGTACTAGCCAGAAAAGGTTGTCTCCAACCAGAGATATATCTTTGCCTTCCCCAACTGTAGAAAGCAGAAACAGGAGTATGAACATCAATGTGTGAGCAGCAGTCTGCATTGAAGAAGACCAAGTGCTATGGAACACGGTCTTTAGCTGCCCTCTGCATATCCTCCTATCCAAGTTACAAATATGCCTTGATGATTCTGTTTGATCTTTTCTAGCCATCCAAGCAGCTCAAGTTTTTGTCCCAGACCTTGGTACATTGTATCTGCAAAATCTGTCTCTTGTTTCAAATTCCTCCTTGTCCTACTCTGCAAGCTGCTGTCAAATAACTTCCTGAACTCTCCACTTTATCATTCACCTTTGTCTCAGATACAAAGGCCTTTTATTTCTGTACTACATCACACATAACCTATTTACCTTCACTTTCCAGACCTTCCACCTAGGCCCAACCTTTCAGTACGTGTCAATTCTGAATTTTAAGTCTTAAAGGTCCACTGCCTTTTCTACTAAAGCTGCCTCATTTGGAAGTTAAATGAGAAGGCAACAAAGCGTTTTCATGCCTTAACATATTCTTTTCCCCCTGGTTAAGAGAAGCTTGTTGTAGCTGGCTCTAAAAATGAACTCGTTCTTCTTTTAAAAACTTTCTCAAAATGATTTCTGTGAGATCTCTATCAAGACTTGGCTACGGTTAAGACAACAATGACTACTATGTACTGCACCAACTAGTATAATCTCATATCCTTGTGTTCCTGGATTTCTTCAGAGCAGGAGACTTCTTTGTATTGCATTTATGCAGCACATCACACAAGAGGTTTCTAGGTCATGGTAAAAGTTCCCATGAGTTACTGCACTACTCCATTCCTATTGCATAATTCCACACAGTGACCATGTTGCATTTTTTAACTATGACTAATTTGCTCCTCCCCATCCACCTTCTAGGACGGGAATCAGTTACAGCAGACTATCACAGTACAAAATTCAACATCCTCACATGGTTTTGATCACTGAAGTTCATCAAGTAGATAGCTGATTTGATTAGGGGGAAGGCAGAGGAAGTGGAAGCAGTATTAGGCTCTTCTAATTCACACAACATTTCACAGAGGGAAAAAATCAAAGTCACAAAAATCTATCTTCAAATCACAGCAGCATTCACTTTTTATCTCGTTTGCTTCATACTATGGAACAAGTTTCACTCCTGTAGATGCTAGTCCCTGCTGCTTCTGCCTTTTCCCAGACACATGCATATACCCTGCTTTTTCCCACACAAACTAAAAGAAAGAATTGTCTTAAAAAGCAAAAGAAACACACACAGTAAGTCCAGTGTTTAACTAAGGAACACTTTCCAGTGATACAGAGAACCATCACATGATAAGCAGCATCTGGTAGTGCTTTTAGACAGATATAAATAATGAGACACATAGCACTTCAGTGCTGAATTTGAAGGTTGGGATATGCCTTGGCTTTCTTCAACTCAAAGGAGGAACAAATGACAACACATAAAACTGGAACAAGACACAGTATTGAAGGGAAAGTTTCAGCAGCTGCCAATTTCCTCCACTTCTACATAAATTGGTCCCCTCGATGCTAAAACTTAAATTTCACAAGAGAAAATATGAGCGAAAAAAGTATACATTCAAGTTGCATTTGAAGCCACAATTTCTCTTTACAGCTGTGTGAAATTTTATTTTTTCTTCACTGTACTATATAAAACTATCACAAGCAATTTTAAAGCTATCCTTCTAATGACATTTTATATTTATATATCAAGGATGAAAGTTACCTGCAAGCTATTATTAAGCAAGTCAAAGTCACTGTATCGCCTCACGATCTGTAAGACAGAAAGACAAAAGTTCAGGAAACATCATTATTTCTCCCATTAGCATTTTATCTTCAAAAATCCCATTACAGAAAAGTAATCCCTAGTTATACTCATCTTCTTTAAATCATTTTTGTACAAATTCATAACTGCTGGATTAATGTCATGTTGCCAGAGAACAAAGAAGGGTTTTAATCACATCTTGACCAGAATGAAAATGCATTTTTAAACATTATTTTAAAACAGATTAAAGAAAATATTTGTGAGCCAAGTTTTCTGCAAACAAAACATTTTTGCCATATGAGTTGCAAGAATTTTTGACTGTCATCTTCATTAGTTGGTCACATATCAACAAGGTCTGTGATTTTAGCACTAAGAAAGGCAAACTGGCATTTAAGACTTAAAAATGATGGTTGTAACACACAGTAGTAATCCATAAACATTTTTCCTGGAATATTCACAACAGCAGCAGAAACAGCCTCCTGTAGCTGGCAACAATACTGGTTTTCTCTTAGTTTTTGACCAAAAGTATTTAAGCGCTTCATATTCTCAATTCCAAACCAAAAATTCCCTCTCCAGCTCAAACTTAAAAAGCAAGCAAGACAGTTTTCAAACTCTTCCTAAAAAGGCATCCTGGTTCCATGAAGCATAGTTTAGGAAATTACCTGCCAGCTGTTTTCTGCTGAAACTCCTCTCTGAACACGGATGATGTATTCCTAATAAAAGAAAAAAATTATTAGAAATGAGAACTAAAAAGCTTAAGAAAGCTCTTAGGCATTTCTCCAAATATGAGCACTATCCAACTAGGAAACACTCAGAAACAGAACATTCAGATAGAGGTTTTAAGCAGGGTTTGCTCATACCCATCACCAGTAGTTGTCTCCCTCTGCCCCCCAGAGTAGAAGACAAAGAGAGGTCCAAGAGCCTGTAGATCTGTGAAGCACCTGAACAGTTTAATTTAATTAAGAAAAAAGATATATTGAACATACTCACCAAACATCTACCAACAACAGCTGAAATACTCACTCCACCTTCAGGTGAAGAACTCTCCTCACTTTCAACATCTAACAAGTACCCCTCAGGAATTACTGCTACCATCATAACAGAATGCCAGTGAATGCCCACAACTGCTCAATCTCTGATTATTTTTGTACAAGAAAGGTTACCACAAAAGCTCTGGAGTATGCTTGAGTTACTAGAATGTATCAGTTTCTGATTATAACAATTCTTCATTTATAGTGCATGCTTAATGTTAATTATTTATACATTAACTATGCAGATACATTTAAATCTCAGTGAACCACTTTTACATTTGAATTTGGATTAATAATTCTCCTGCCACAATTACATTCATAAAGCACAATTCTTTTCAGACTCTTCATTCCAGTCACCACTGTACCTTTCATAGACTAATACCTGGTCAATCCAGCAACATCATTATTTGAGATTTATCTAATTATCTCAAGAATAGATGTCATGTATTTTTTACAGCTCTCAGACAGACTTCAAGGAAGCTGTGATTTTGTTTAGACCTGCTCTGTTTATGTTTGAAAACAGTTCTAAAAACACTTTTGACATTTCAAAAATCATAAACAAGGCAAGTCCTTTTTCCAGAAGGCCTACAATGTCCATGTTAGATATGGTTTAATTAGCAAGGGAATAAAACTAATCTGGGCTAAATGTAGTAACAGATACTTCCTTTACCATTTGCACACACAAGGCTCTATAAATGCAGCTCTTTTTAAAGTCTTATTACACAGATAATCCCATGGCCACACCATTTACATTGGAAAACATGAAGAGAGCTAAAAGGTAAGGTGCCTGAGAAAATGCAACTCCCAACACTGAAGTGAGCTGGAGAGTGCCCAGAGTGAGAAGAGGGGAAGAAGGCATGAAAGAACCTCTGCTTTTAGTAGCAGTCTGATGTTGCAGAAGAGGCTCATATCCCCATGATTTTTATGCATATTCATATTCTTTGCTATCTTGACTGCAGGAATGGGACCCACCACCGGTGCTCAAAGTACCACTAAATCCTCCCAGGTTCCTCCCCAAACACGCTCAGTGGCACTGCACACCTGCAGCTACAAGATCCACAGTGAAGACTGGAAACTCCAAACCAAACACCAATTCAAGCTACAGCTCACATGGTACATGTGGAAAGCTCTTTGCACTTGTGCCAGGCAACACGTTGAGTACCCACTCAGTTATTGCCTGCAGTGCAGCAAGCATCACATGATAAATCATTTGTTATTCAGCCCAGATGACTTCACTCACCCTGGCACAAACTTTCTACCGTATTTTATGTGAAGGGCTGAATGATTTTTCAATGTCAAATGCCACCTCATCTTCTTAAATTTCTTCTATCAACAGAAGTCTTGCACAAAAAGGACAGATCAGAGCATTATGTACATTTTTTCAGACATTAAAATTAATGCTTCATTCCAAATTATTATGAACAGCCAATAATGACATAACAAATACACAAAGGCATTTCCAGCACCTCAGAGTTGTAGAATCAGAGTGGTTTGGGTTGGAAAAGACTTTAAACATCATCTAGTTCCAAGCCCCCTGCCATAGGCAAGTCCCACTAGACCAGGCTGCTGAAAGCCTTGAGTCTATATATATATCAAATTTGTCCATTCTGTAACAATAACTCTATCTGGCATGTATCTGCATATCAGTTAGATAGTTCAATCAACTATTTGATCCATGAGGAATTATAAATTCAACTTCACAGTTAAATATCCACTACAGGTATTAATTAATAACTTCTTTCAGGTACTGTGAAGCATCTTGTGATTTTGGAAGTTGCCTTCAGAACCACACAGAACCAATCTTCCTCTTTCAAATGAACTGAAATTAAAAGCTTGTACACTGAAAAACATAAAAATACCCCTGGATGCAAAGAAAGTGGGGCACATCACAAAATCCCTCCACAGAATTAAATTCCCATTTAACATTTACCACCATGAAAAGTAAGTAGTGTAAATCAAGAATTAGACCTATTCCAGACAAGAGGCAAAGGCAACACTTACTAGACAACATTACCTTGTGTGTTCAACCTTAACTAATCCAGAATTTATTTACTGGAATTTCCTCCCAATGCACATAGCTGCTCAGGCAAAAACCTATTCCAGTTTCTAAAATTCATTTCAAATATCCTTTATTATCAACAGATGTCAAATACCTGTAACAATTTTGAACCATCTAAAACAAATTCAAGACTCATAAGCATGAAACCAAAAGTGATTTTAAACTCTTTATATCACAGAATCATAGAGTAGTTTGGGTTGGCAGGGACCCCCAAAGGTCCTAGCAGCTTAGTTGGAAATGATGGAAATCCAAGATATCACAAACCAAAATACATATCTATTACACTGGAATTAAAGCATCTGTTTGCAGAAAGTCAGCCTGGCAGCACCCTCCATATTCCTTTCTCTTCCCCATTTTAAATTATAATTTAGGTATTTTCCTGCAAAACAAGAAGCCCAAATCCTCATAAATAGTAACAAAAATCCAGAGAGCTGATTGCAAATGCAACCAGTGGAAAAACTGAGCAACAGAAACCAATTAAAGGGACACCTGGAAACCCAGATTCACCACTAATGTGGCTTTTCCTGTTCCGTGATCGCTGCTGCATTTTGGGAAGTAGGAAGAGGCTACTCCACACACAGCCAAAAAATTGCAGCAACTGCTTATACAGCAAGTCTCAAAGGAACATTGGCTGTTTCTCTGAAAAACCACATCAGTGATGATTCACCATGCTCAATCATTCATCTTTTCTATGCTTTTCTAAGAAGCAGATTATTGCTCAATCCCTGGTAGCATTTGTTCTTTATACAGTGAATAACCTTTTCTATTGCACCCCGAGAGAATGCTTTTGGGCAGGCAGAACTCATAAATTCATTAGACAACAATCAAAGCATCTTATTGCATACAATCACTCTGATTGATAACAACAGTTGTCTCTTCTGGAGAGCCTCGTGATAACCAATTTGGGGCTCAGAGCTCATTCTCACGGTAAAAATAGCCCACAGATCTGGTCCACAACTATTGTTTTCCATGCATATTCAAGCATTTGCTCATCCAGTTCTGCTTTGGCACCCTAAAGCACTAATTGAGCCCCTTCTTTAAGTCATGGGGTTTGCAACCTGAAAGAAGAGAGAACATCACTCTTCAGATGTGGTTGTTAGTTCTGTCTGTACAGAAAAGCTAAGTTCCCCCCAACACTATCTCCATCTGCACTGACTAGAACAAAGAATTAGCCACCTTGGCACTACGCTGTCAATGGAACTTCTGTTGTATTGGTTTTCTGGGATTTTTTTCCTCCCCAAAATTGATAATGAGATTGAAAGTCAAAGAATAGCTACAGCAGAAAAGCCATAATAAGAAATACAACCCCACTGCCAATATCTGCCATAGCTGCACATAATCAGCAAACCACAATGTGCTCAGTTTTAGTGAGAAGTTGATGCTTCCTATTGCTTCCACACAGCAACCAGCTTGTCTTGTGATTATAATTAGCACTGCTGATATATGCTTCCCATAGGACCAAAGAAGAGCTTTCAACTCCTCAAGGAAAAAGCCTAAATGCACAAAAGCTTTTATTACTCTGCCAAATTCTGTTTTGCTTAAGGAAAAAAAATACCTGAATTAGAATGATTTTCTTATGAGACAGCCTGATTTGATAGTGGTACTGAGCCTGTGCCTGTGGGAAATAAACACAAGTATAAGGAAAACCGATAGGAACGCTCAGAATCAGTCCTGATTATCTGCATCATCTAACTCAGGAAAATATAGAATCATAGAACAGTTAGGATTGGAAAGGACCTTAAGATCATCCAGTTCCAACCCCCCTGCCATGGGCAGGGACACCTCACACTAAACCATATCACCCAAGGCTTCATCCAACCTGGCCTTGAACACTGCCAGGAATGGAGCATTCACAACTTTCCTGGGCAACCCATTCCAGTGCCTCACCACCCTCACAGTAAAGAATTTCTTTCTTATATCCAATCTAAACTTCTTCCGTTTAAGTTTGAACCCATTATCCTTGTCCCGTCACTACAGTCCCTAATGAGTAGTCCTTCCTCAGCATCCCTGTAGGCCCCCTTCAGATACTGGAAGGCTGCTATGAGGTCTCCACGCAGCCTTCTCTTCTCCAGGCTGAACAGCCCCAACTTTCTCAGCCTGTCTTCATACGGGAGGTGCTCCAGTCCCCTGATCATCCTCGTGGCCTCCTCTGGACTTGTTCCAACAGTTCTGTGTCCTTTTTATGCTGAGGACACCAGAACTGCACACAATACTCCAAGTGAGGTCTCACGAGAGCAGAGTTGAGGGGCAGGATGCCCTCCTTTGACCTGCTGGTCACGCTCCTCTTAATGCAGCCCAGAATACGGTTGGCTTTCTGGGCTGTGAGTGCACACTGAAGCCAGCTCATGTTCAATTTCTTTTCGGCCAACACCCCCAAGTCCTTCTCCACAGGGTTGCTCTGAATCTCTTCTCTGCCCAACCTGTAGCTGTGCCTGGGATTGCTCTGACCCCAGTGTAGGACCTTGCACTTGTCATGGTTAAACTTCCTAAGGCTGGCATCAGCCCTGAGGGACGCCACTCACTACTGTTTTCCAGATGGACACTGAGCCATTGACCACAACTCTTTGCTTGTGCCCATCCAGCCGGTTCTTTATCCACCGAATGGTCCATCTATCAAACTCATCTCTCCCCAATTTAGAGACAAGGATGTCGTGTGGGACAGTGTCGAACACTTTGCACAAGTCCAGGTAGATGACGTCAACTGCTCTCCCACTGTCCATCATTTCTCTAGCCCCATCACAGAAGGCCACCAAATTGGTCAGGCAGAATTTCCCCCTAGTAAAGCCATGCTGGCTGTCACCAAGCACCTAATTTTCCACGTACCTTAGCATACCTTCCAGGAGAATCTGCTCCCAAATTTTGCCAAGCACAGAGGTGAGACTGACTGGTCTGTAATTCCCTGGGTCATCCATTTTCCCCTTCTTGAAAATGGAGGTTATATTTCCCTTTTTCCAGTCATCAGGAACTTCACCTGACTGCCATGATTTTTCAAATATGATAGCCAGTGGCTTTGCAACTTTATTCACCAGCTCCTTCAGGACCCGTGGATGGATTTCATCAGGTCCCATGGACTTGGGTACATTCAGGTTCTTAAGATGGTCTCAAACCAGACCCTCTCGTACAGTGGGCCCAAGGTCTTCATTCTCACAGTCTCTGCGTCTGCCTTCCAAGACTCGGGTGGTGTGGTTGGAGCATTTGCCAGTAAAAACTGAGGCAAAGAAGTCATTAAGAACCTCAGCTGTCTCCAACCCAGGGTAGCCAGTTCTCCCAATAGCTTCTGGAGAGGGCTCACGTTGTCCCTAATCTGTCTTTTGTTTGCAATGTAAATATATATTATAATGAAAAAGGCTTCAGAAGCGGCTACCAGAGTACACTCCTGCTGAAAACTTCATAGATCAACAGCCCAGCTCACTGAGGTCTAGGTTAACTACACTAATGCAGAAATTCTCATGGCATCTTTCACTCCTACATGAATGGCTCAAAATCTTTCCTACGCTGAGTTTACTGAACACCTTTAAAGGAGCCACAACACCTGCTAGTTGGTAAAGAAGGTCTCAGCTTGCAGGAGAGAGACAACTTCCTGCTACTGATTTGGTCCACAGGCAGCAAACTCATTTGCAGCAGCTACATAGGAACCACCAACCATACAGGCCATAAAAGCATCCCCAAGACAAACACATCTAGATTCCCACACAGGTCAGCTCTGTACATCCACTGCTCTTCCTATCAATACTGCCAAGCCAGATCCTGTCACAACCTTGACATTCCAGTAGCAGCTCAATATTTATATCTAAAGATGTCAAGCAAAGCAGTTTTACCTATGGGAGCATTTCCTTGTTGTTCCAATTAGTCAGGAAAGCGGAGCAGGGAAAGCTGCACTGTCATATCCTAAAATCTTCTTCCTACCACTACAGAGGCTGCAGAGAGTCTCTGAAAAACTATTCTACAAATATCCCCGTGGGTCGGTAACAGCCACGCTGCATTTTCCAGCCCTTTGCCAGTAAGAGTTTCACAATCACTGATTGGGATTAACGTTATCCTGAATTTACCCATTTTCATGCAGAGCCAACATTTACGTGCTTATTTTCCCCCAGGATTAGTCCCTGGTATTCCAGCACTTGTGAAAACATCAGCACCAGCAGCTCAGAGCTGCTCAGATAATTTTGTTAACATTCCTAGGTGAAAGTTACCCAACAAAGCACGTCCAAATGTTTAACAATTGCTGTTTATCATCTTTCCTAGTTTTGAAACAGAAAGGAAATGGGAAAGAAAGGCTTTTAGTGGTAAAACAGGAAAGAACAAGTGGTGAATTTAGAGATTCATATAATAAAACATAGAGAGTCTTGCCAATATCGGGTAATACATTCTGTTTTCCTTAGAAAATACTCTCTAAATTTCTGGCTCAGGATAGTCAGCCTGTTTTTCCACAGATTTCTGCTGTTCATCTGTTTAATCCAACAGGCTTGAAAAGCCAACTATTATAAAGAGCCAGGTCACCTTCAGGTCACATCAACAAAAAGTTTGAAAGGGCTTTATTTTATAAGCTTTAAAGGGAGGAAAGCCTAATTAAGCATGAATACAATCCCTGCTTAAGTAGGCTGGACTGGAACCATTTCTAGTAAGAAGCTCTTTTAAATGTTTATTTAGAAAATCTACCATGTGAAAGGTAGCAACAAAACGAGGAAAGCTGCTCAGACCCAGGGACCTCTTTGCTACAGGGCACAGTAGTTACTGGCTATTGCACAACCTGCCATTAAGCCCATCTGAGGTATGAGCAGCCACAGAAGTGTTTACCTATGTTTTAAACAATACACATGTTTGTCTGGAGACATTATAGGGTTCCACACACGCTGCAGGAATGAGTAAGCCATTCAGTAAGTGAAAGTTATGAAACAGGACAACTGCAGAGGAAAACAGGACACACACTTGCATGTAATGAAGCTTACTGAATCAGAAAAGCTCTGGAGAGACACAGCAGAAATCACAGCTTCTCAGTAGCCTGAGCCACCATGGCCTTCACCAGGAGAGCAAAATACTCAGTATTCTTCAGGTAATACTCAGTAGCCAACAAAAACATTCTAATTGCACTGCAATGGATTTACTAGGATATGATACTAATACTTTGACTGCAATCTTTGCAGGAGCTACAGATGCAACATTAATTTAGTAGGCTCACTAGTGGAAGCTGTAAGATTAGGCTATCTAAAATTAGGTGTGATGAAACAGCTTTTTTGACCTCAGCTGGAGGGAGGTGGTCAAACTTGCTAAGTCCAGTGGAAGGACTGCATTTGCAAAACCTCAAACAAGTGAACTCAAATAGTTCCCTGTTCTAGAGCCACCTCTAAAAGTAACTTTAGGATAACCACCCCCCACAAAGGGAAGGCAACTTTGCAGAGATTTAATTCCTTATGAAGCTTTTAAAATAAACCCCACAGTTCTAGAAACACATGGCTTCAGTTTTGTATCACAGAACAGTAGAGGAGAAATCTAAATGCTTTATTTGACATTTTTCTAATCTAAAAGCTGTGTCAACATTTATCATTGGAAAAGGAAAAACCCTTAAAGTACATTATGAGAGGGATTTATTTCAGCTGTTCATTTCCAAATGCCTTTAAGACAACAATGTACTGCAGCAAAATTGGCTGTTTCACTGCTTCAATCACAACATGAAATAGGTGAAAAAGGAAAATCACTTCAGGAAAGAACTAAGGAATGCTCAGAAGTATATTATAACTTGCTAGTGGGTTTACTGCTCTAAACTGCTCTGTACTGTATGTGCAGATGTGCAGTTCTTATTAAAGAATGTGTCTAGATTATTGGGATAGAAAATAGCATCCTATTTTAAGGCTCAGAAAGAAAGCCACTTAAAAATAGCAAATACAAAACATAGCAACATGAAGCAAGTTTAATAACCAAAATTTATTAAAGCTTTAGTGCTGAAAATGCCTCTGCTGTCAGAACACATTTGGCCTTAAGATGAGACACCTGGAAATGGTTTAATATATTGGATGTAACTCCACTCCTGTTGAGTTCAAGGAATGCAAAGGCAACAAACCAACTTCATTTGGTTGGTACACACACCTACCAAGAGCACTGAACTGTGCCTGTGAAAGGCGCCCAACACACTCCTGTAGTTACAGTTGCTCCTGGATGTTATATTTACTCTCTCTTCTCATGCAGTGCTCGTGACTGAAGCATATAGCAGGAGACAAAATGAAGCTGACAGGGTTTGCTAATGAATTTTAAATCTATTAAGTGGGGTACCATTGAAATGTGCCTGCAATACAGATTTATTTGGCTTTCAGAATGAAAAGGACTCCATAAACATCATACTATAGAATTATTTGCATGTAAGTGCACATACTGTATGTAAGTGGACATGGAACTGTTGGAACAAGTCCAGAGGAGGGCCACAAGGATGATCAAGGGGACTGGAGAACCTCCTGTATGAAGACAGGCTGAGAAAGTTGGGGCTGTTCAGCCTGGAGAAGAGAAGGCTGCGTGGAGACCTCAGAGCAGCCTTCCAGTATCTGAAAGGGGCCTATAGGGATGCTGGGGAGGGACTCTTCATTAGGGACTGTAGTGACAGGACAAGGGGTATTGGGTTAAAACTTAAACAGGGGAGGTTTAGACTGGATGTAAGAAAGAAATTCTTTACTGTGAGGGTGGTGAGGCACTGGAATGGGTTGCCCAAGGAAGCTGTGAACGCTCCATCCCTGGCAGTGTTCAAGGCCAAGTTGGACAGAGCCTTGGGTGATATGGTTTAGTGTGAGGTGTCCCTACCCATGGCAGGGGGGTTGGAACTAGATGATCTTAAGGTCCTTTCCAACCCTAACTATTCTATGATTCTATATCAGCAAAACTCAGGTTGCTTGTAACACACTTAACACCAGGGAAACAACTTCTGTGAATAAGAAAAGGCACCATTTTCATCTTCAGTTGTCACTGGAAATAAATACACAAAAAAAAACTTAAGCCGACAATTTGTTGCAGCATAAAAGCATGGAGATGATGCCCCATCCAAGGTGTATGAAACAAATTCTGAGCTCCTTGACTTGAAAGAAACATGAAGAGCTTGTGAAAATGCTATCAGAAAATGCTGCAGTTGATTCCCAACAACCAAAAAACTACACTTACTGGGGGGTTGACATGATCTTACTAAGCAAAAAATACAAGCCCTCAAAGTACACTGTAAGTAGTAGCTTTGTCCTGTGTTAGGTTTCTGGAGGTTTCAGGTAAGTACAGAGGAGCATCTGGGTTTTGGTTTCAGTTCTGTTTTTTAGTTGTACCTTCATCCTCAGGAAACAGAAACTCAGCCTCTGCCAAGTACAGCCCTTGACTCAATGCTATGAAGTTTACACTTACTCAGGCTGATGTATTAAATTTAAATGAACAGAAGTTGCTTAGAACAATAGACAAGCAAACTATTCATCTGACACAAGCTTTAGTCTTTTGTGTAGTATTTCACCACGTCTACAGAGCTTTTCCTGAAATTCTTCACCTTTTCCTTAGCTGGTTATTCAGAAGACTGGCTCTTTCCAGCACCCACAGAGAGTTTACACTATTACTAGTTCAGTTGCCATGTTAAACCTGCACCTAACCTTGGCCTAAATAATGTTTTTATGAGTGCTTTTATAAGCAATGTTCTACAGGAAAAATAATTACAAGTTTAAAAGCAATTCTTGCCATACTAAGCAGCATTATAAAATCTTAATACATACTGCTGACAAAAGAATAGATAATTTATTCATGGAAGCCTTTGAATTTCAGCTTTAGAACAAGTCTGGCATGTGAAGACCTAGTTCTCCAAACATTAGTTTGGGATGAAGCATTGTACAGATCCGTATCTTTTGAAGGTACCTCTTTGAGGCAGGATGTAGAACAAACCCAAAAAGCATTCAGTTAATGACAAAAATACTTCCTTACATCTATATGTAATGAAGTAAAACACAGCCTTAATGCCCCACAAAAGCACTTTGACCCTTATTTCTTAGAGAGGCTCCATTTACACTCCTCTTCACACACAAGCATCTATTTGTGTGGCTTATTTAAACCAGGAAAGTTCAAACAAGGGACAGCATCACCCACCAATAAAGAAATTATTCAGATGCCAGGGACATAAGATGAAGTGTCCAAAGCAAAATAGTCGGCTTACATCAAGTAAGAATCTCAGTCTGTTAATGGCTTCCTGTATTTTGTTATCCCACACTGCCTCTATATAAACCATCTGTGCTACACACTTCAAGCCATCTTTCAACTATCAACAGGGCTTCTGCAGTAAAACAAACAATTACTAATAGATGTATCTTAGAGACAGATTTGAAATCAAAAGGCACAGTGCTCCAGCATTCTGGTATTAACAAAAGATCAGAACAGATCAGTAGAAAGTCTTTCCTGAACATCTGTTAATAAGAGAATACAGAGATGAAAGGTGGGAGGGGAAGCAGCATTTGCTATCACACTCACCCAGATAAGCAACACACAGAGTCTGGACTGAAAAACTACTTCCAAGTGCTCATTCTAAAAGAATTTTGTGCCCTTTATTTTTTTTTTAAACAAAATAATGCAAAACAAAGGGAAGTGCACAAAAAGCTATTGTAATTTGCACTGGCAAAAAAAAACCCACAACAAAGTAATAAGGCATGATGGAAACAAGTTAATGAAACTATGATCTGTACAGCTAACTGAGGAGTGTTTGAAGCTACACAGCTTCTCACAGGGCTTGGCACGTGTACCCCTCAGCTCCTGAAACAGGTAAAAAGTACCAGGCTTGCCAGAAAATAAACCTCGTAAGTTCTATGTGTTACAGGACCTGCAAGGAGAGCCAGAGCATGCTTGATTCACAAGATCCTCCAGTCAATTTCTCACACATAACTTCTGTTCAGAGGAAAGCTGGAACATTAGTTAACATGAGTGCCTCACACAGAAAACACCTCTTAAGTGTGGATTACACATAGGAAGAGTATTTAATAAGACAGTTTACAGATGAGCTATATATCCTGTGGTGAATCTGCAATTATTGTCATTCAGGTTAACAGTATTCACCAGATGGAAGGAACCAGGAAGAGAGATAAACAACGCAGGAATGGGAGCTGTGTGAGGGGCAGAACACCCTCTCTCCGTTTCAAACATGCTTCCTGCTCTCATACCTGCTGCTGAAGTACCCCTGGCCAGCTTTAGCCCAGCATTCCTGCTGTCAGCTAAAGCAGTAATCAGAAGTGACAGCCAGTTCTCTCTCTGATTCATGCCAGTGCTTGGTCATACCATAAGGAAACCTAGTTTTTAAAGTAAGAAATAACTGCAAACAGAAGATGATGACATTCGGACTGTTACTGCGTGCTGGAACACTGAACGACTCTTATGTAGGCAGTGTGTGTGCAAGACATCCCAAAAGATTAATTTCTGACATAAAAGTCACTCAGGGCTTGGTCTATGGAGTGTCATCACTCCCTACAACAAAGGCTGAGGGGCTGTACCCCGTTGTGTCTCTGCAGCTTTACAGCCCCCACCATAGTCACACAACACGACCCGATGGCAAACGTAGTCCCTCCAGACCTAACTTCATCACAGCTACCGAAACCAGCAACCGGAGCCCATTTCTGCCCCCGACACTCAAACAGACCCCAAAGTAAAGCAGCGATTACAATTCATGCAAGCACAAGGCCTCCCTCGGAGGGGGACAACCCGGAGCCCACTGCCTGCACCCCGACGTGCCGGAGCCAGCACCGAGAGCCGCGGCAGGCTGCGGAGGGACAAGCCGCCTCTCGGAGAGGAGGAGCCCGACAAGCCCCGGCTAGAGGCAGGGGACCAGGCAACGGCGGCACCGCCACGTCCGAGGCCGGGGCTCTCCGGGGGTGAGACCCCGGAGCGCAGGTCTCAGCCCTAGCCCCACACCGGCTGTCCCGGGCCCCAGCGCACCCATCCGCAGCTGCCCCAGGCCCTGCTCCCGCTCCCCTCGGCCTCGCTCCTGCCGCAGGCTCCCGCCCAGCCCCGATCCCCCCGCGCCCGAGCACCCCCTTCCCCGCGTCCCCCGGTACCCGTTACCTCACCTCGCCCTCCCACCATCCCCGATACAGGCCGCTCCCGCCGCCCCCCCGCCGAGCCCTGCGGCCCGGCCTGCCCGCTCACCGTGTGGGAGTGCAAGCTCTGGCTCGCCTCGATCTGCGCTGTCAGTGGCACCGTGTCGTCCAGCAGCACCTTACCGGCCGGCGGCTTCTCCATGAAGGCCATAGCGCGGAGAGAGGCACGGGAGCCCGGCGCCGCCAACCTGCTTCCCGGGGCAGCTGCCTGCGCGGCCGCCGCTGTCAACACGGCAGCGCCGAGACAACGCCGCCGGGCCTTAGCGCCGACCGGCCGGCCGGCTTCCCACCGGCGGCCGCCAGGGGGCGCCCCGCCAGCCCCGTGCGCTGCGGCTCCCGCCCCCCCCCCTCGGGAAGGTGGCGGCGGGACGGGAACGGAGCATTCCCGGGATGAATAATGGGAAACGGAGCCGGGGCACCGGCCGAGCGCAGGTGACTGCCCGGGGATGCCCACGTCGCCCGTACGCGGAGCTCTATGCAGCACCAGCTTCAGCCCGAGGTGGGGTAGAGTCAAGGCACAGCTGGTCCTCACAAACTGGAAAGAGCTGCTTTGTACCTTTTAGGGCTCATTTGTAGCTAAAACCTTAAAAAATTAAAATAATATCCAATATTTTCCACTTAATATGTAGATTTTACGGTTTGGGGTTTTTTTCTTGCGAAGAGTGAAATTGAGTTTCACAACCTAACTGCCATCACAGCAGTCAGAAACTGCCATTTCAGTACTACTTGGCAAACGGGAACCTGCTGCCTGTTTCTTGTCCTCTCACCCTCTACAGCAAGGAGGTCAGATATTGACGTGATTTGCTCTGTTAACAGGCACTGACGTGACAGCTTACCATCTGGAGAACACGGAAGGAGGAAAGGAGCACACCCGCTAAAAATCACTGCAAAAGCTGGTGATCAGGCAGCTGCTCACAGCAGAAGGCAACAGGAAGTGAAACAGCTCCAACAGACAGGTGGTAAGAAAAGCCCTCACCAAGCACCGTTTCTGTGTTGCTTTGAAAGCAAAGGGCACAGTGAAGTCAAAGATCAGACTTTGAGGGTGCTGAGGCACTGACACATGTTGTCCAGTGAAGCTGTGGCTGTCCCATCCCTGGCAGCTTGGAGCAACGTGCTCTAGTGTGAGGTGTCCCTGTCCATGGCAGGGGTTAGAAATGGATGAGCTTTAAGGTCCCTTCAACCCAAACCAGTCTATGACCCCTCTTTATGATCAGTGTGACTGAATAGCAGGGGTTCATCTTTGCACTGCAGTTGCATTTACAAACAAGACATCAACACCCAGGCAGTGTAACTGTTTCACCAGTAGCTTCCATCACAGTTTGAGGACAAACTCTTTTTCCATAGCAAGCAACTTTTAAGGTTATCTGCAGTCAACAAAAGTTATAAATGCATTTTGCTGGCAGAGATAGGGGGGAGCATCTGTTTTCACATAAAATTATGAGCCACCAGTTGAAGACAGCTTGTACTTTTACTCCTGGTGGTCCTAAAAAGTTTCTTAGTGTACAATAATCTTATGTCGGTACTAAGATAATTTAACCCAGATCATTTACAAATGAACTTACCCAAAGCCTGTTTTACCAGCAACTCAGGTACAGTAAGTGAGCAAAGGGGAATACATGTTCATACAGTTAGTACCCCCTCTTCTGTTCTGCTTGTTAAACCCACAGCACCATCCCTTCCCTCCAGTGCTCCTTAGCAACACAACTTCATACAGAGGGAACAAGTTTTAACTGATTTAGTGTGGAACCAAAAAGAACTGCCTCAGCTTGAACCCTGCCACTCCAGACTCTCCACAGCCACAAAAGCTTGTCTAAACATGCAACTTCTGCCACAGCACATGCCTAGTTCCAGTGGTTTCATCTTGGCAGTGGTCAGGGGAAAACTAAAAGCTCAAGGTTTAATGCAACATCTTAATCTATCTCTATGAAGATTCAGTTTGGGCACTGCCTTTGAAACACTCTGAAGGGGTTCTGTTGCAAATTTACCAGATTAAGTGATATCATACAAAAAGATAGACTCAAAAATCAAGCATACATTTCTAGCCTTTATAGTAAAGTACCACAGGATCAGCAGCTCTGACGGTCTGGCACCATGACTTTCACCATCCCTTCCATAACAGTCTTGTCACTGTCTTTGACTTTACATGACACCGAAACGTGAGCAATAGAACCCTTCAGGTGTTGCACTTCCGCTGCAGCTACAACCTCCTCACCAAGATGCAAAGGAGCTGGAAATCGGATAGCCTGAGAAAGAAGTATACATCCTGGACCTGGCATTTTAGTACCCAGAACTGCAGAAATAAGTCCATTGACCAAAATTCCATGTACCACAATTCTCCCAAACCTAGATTTCTTTGCAAAATCTTCATTTAAATGCAAGGGATTTGTGTCACCTGTTAAATGAGAAAATGTAGTAACATCATCCTGGGTAAAAGCTTTGGTAAGTTCAGCTTTGTCTCCAACTTTTATGTGTAAACTCTGAAGTACGGGATGTCCAAGCAGTTTGTTGATAAACATGAGCTTTGTCAAGTCTTTTTGTGGGAAACCCCCTCCAAAAATTCCATGCCTGAAGGACTGCAACATCTCAAGCAGCTTCTGCTTCGCAGGACCAGACCAACAACTGTGTTCAGTCCAAGACTAGTTCTCTACTGTTGCCCGCTAACGCAAGAAGAAATGGAGATGTCTAGTTTGGGAGAAACAAAAAAAACAACAAAGCAAGAAACAAACTTAAAGCATTGAAGAAAAAGAAAATCACTCAAAGTTTAAAATACTTAAATTTCCCTTCTATATAAAAGATTAAAAGCTTAGAGCTATAGCCCAGCAGATTTTGTTAAGCCATGGCTTCATAGACAAAGAATTCTTGGAAATCACTTCATTAAGCAGCATCCTCTGGAAAAACTAAGCTCTGGAAATGCATGTTCCACATGCATTTTTAAACAAGGTCAGTTGACAGTGACTATTAAAAAGGGAAGAAATGGGGTACAGAAAATCAAACACTGGACTGAGATGTGGGCCAAGAACAAAATCTTTCCAGAAATTCTTTTCATGCAGGTGCATTAATGAGATCAGGACTCATCACTGGAATGAAGCCATAAAGTAATGAGACACCCATTATGGTCACATTTTACAAGGCTCATGATGAGAACTGCTCAAGCACAGGCCTACACACCTGCACTGAAACACATTTCAATCCCAAACTAAGATGTTTTTGCATCCGGGGCATCTTTGTATGATGAGGCAGCAGGCACAGCTATGGCTCAGCCACCCAGCCAGGCCTGGAG
This sequence comes from Melopsittacus undulatus, assembly GCF_012275295.1. Classification (NCBI taxonomy): domain Eukaryota; kingdom Metazoa; phylum Chordata; class Aves; order Psittaciformes; family Psittaculidae; genus Melopsittacus; species Melopsittacus undulatus. Next base: position 28,563,475 of record NC_047535.1, read on the forward strand.
CAAGAACTGACATTTACGGGAGACAAGGTCAGGTTGGACTGGGCTTGGAGTAACCTGCTCTAGTGGAAGGTGTCCCTGTCCATGGCAGAGGGTTGGAGCTGGGTAAGCTTTAAGAACCCTTCCAACACAAACCAGTCTGTGATTAAATGACATCCAGTCCCCACAGGGTTTTACCTGCAGCACTCGAAAAGCACACCTCCTGTTCTGGTAGAAGCCCAGCAACGTTAGAGCACTCCACAGCTTGACAAGGCCGCTCAGAAAACAAAGTATATTAATAAAAATTGGGTTTTATCAGTTTTCTTGGGGCATAAACATTGTAAATAAAAAACGTGTTACATACAGAGCAAAGAAACCTTTAACAGAGTGTAACACCAGGTATTTCACCACTCAGTTCCAGCAGGAACAGCATGCCCTGAAGGGTTAGTGCAGTGATAACTTCTTGTCCCTGACACAGAGATACTGTAATCTTCTCAAGGTGGCTTTACTGCTCCTGTTCTTGTTCTAGCTATGCATTTAAGCTCCTTCTTCACCTAAATCACTTAGAGTTGTCTTTATCATTTGCATACAGTAACCATTCTCTTCTTTACTACAGTAAGAGACTTAAAGCCACATGTTTCAATGGTGCTTAGTTCCTGTAAGACCATTCTGTTTTAAAGCAAGAGTAATGTACTGATGTATGTAGGTGACCAAATCTTGGTGATTTTTTACTTCTTTTCTGCATGCTTTGTGCAGACATTTGTAAGTCAGGCTTAACTCTTCAGTCCGTTCTTAACTAAAGAGTTTTCCTATAAAAAGTACTTTCATGGCAGTATCTGAAGTGTGATCCTACTGCACCTTACCTGCTAACAACTCTTAGTATGGCAGACAAAGTTTTTTCTTCATAGGTCAAGACATCGACAGGTAAAGCTGCTCCGACCTATGAAAAAAAGTTATTAAATATAACCTTAAATACTATCCTATGCTCTTGTAGTGGTGGTTTATAGGAAACTGATTTCACTCCCAGCACATAAGGAAGAAGTTGTAGTTACATTTGCATCTCGCATGAGTGTTTAAGCAAGGACACCACTAGATTTTGTGCAGCACCCCCCCCCCCCCCTCCAAGCTCTTCGCATAAAGCCACTTTTAATTCCAAATTATAGCTGGAAAACAAAGGATCCAGAGATGACACGACTTAAAGTCGCCCAGCAATAGGCAGGGCAAGAACAGTTCTGCAAACAGCGAAGAAGCCATTACCTTCCCATAGCTTTCCGTTTAAAGCCTCACTACAGCAAAAGCATCGATAATCCAAGGTGTGAAAATCAGATATGCCGGAGTCACTTCGCTACAGACACTAAACCAAAGCGTACAACCCCGGCTGCATCCGCCAGTTACAACGCGGTCTGAAGGCACGGTAACACGGTACCAGCGGCAAACGGAGGCCCCTTATCCCGCCTCCTCAGCAGCCGGGCGGGCTCGGTCCGGGCTCACCTCCCCGTGCAGCTCCCTCAGCGCCGACACCACCAGCTGCTTGAACTGCGCCGCGCTCGGCCGGGCCCCGCCGTCCGGCAGCTCCCTGCGGGCAGCAGAGCAGAACAAAGGGGCGAGATGAGGGGGGTATGGGCCGGGGGATCCCCGCGGACCGGAGGGGTGTCACTCACAGCCACACTCGCAGATAATGGTGCTCCCCCGCACTCCGCAGCACTCTCCGCTCAAAGGTGGCGGCGGCGGCCGCGGGCTCCGATAGCGCCATCCCGCCCCTCCCGCTGCCGCCCAAGCCAATGGCGGCGCGTCCGCCTCACCGAGCCTTGTACGGAGGCCCCGAGAGGTCACCCCTCGCCTTGCCAGCTCCGCGTCCCATGTCCGGGGCACAGCGGCGGCTGACAGGGGAAGAATTAGCCGAGAGCGCCGGACTGAAAGCACCGAGCCTCCCCGCGGAGGAAGCGGCCGGTTCCCGGTTGTACCGGAGAGGAGAGCGGCCGCTGGGTGCTGCCCTGTGGGCAACGGGCGGCAACGGGGAAGGGCCCAGGCAAGGCCCATGCTCAGAGCCCAAAGCACAGTGTATGGTGATACAAGGAGGCACAAAAGCACAAAATGGAATCAGTTCTAAGTAATTATAAGTTTGATGGCTTTGTAATGGAAAATAATCGTGGTGCCTGAAGGTAGCTGACATACTTTCAGGTTCTCAGAACCTTAGTACAAAAGGTGTGAGAAAGCGGAATGGAAGAACAGGACCTGGAAGAACAGCAGCAGCCTAACACCCCTCTGACATTACTGATACCATTCACCTTTGCCATCAAGCTGCTCAGAACTTCAGAGCTTAAGATGTTTTCTCTGTTTGGATCTGGGGTTTTCTCTCTGCCCCACAGGCCTTTTGTGTCCCAGGACACCTACCTGCATGTCATACTGTAAAGGGGACATCTCCCTCTACTACAGCCACTATCTGCTTTCATCTTCTTACTGCTGATGTCCCACAAAGCCTGGAGACTGTATTTGTGTCAGCTAAAGGCCTCAGTGACTTTAAAGAGGTATTCATTAAGAAAATCAGCAACAGATCTCAGCAAAGCCACCCCAAGAGGTTCTCTGATCTGCCCCTGCCCCAGACAGATACTGTGAGCATTCAGCAGAGCTCATTTACAACTGTGAAATAAATAGAATGAAAAATAATAGTAGTGCTGGAAGATTTCACTCCTCCCCTCCCCCCCTCCCGCCATGCAGTCTATTCTAGCTCTCTTCCAGATAGCTCTTTTTAATGTTTAACGGCTTCCCTGCTGTTGCTCATTGCTGCATTAACAGGCCTGTCCTAATCAATATAGGATCATTCCTCCTCCTGGATTGTTTTAATATTCCCTGCCCCTCTCCCACACCCCCATCCCCCATTGTCGTTTACATAGAAAAAAAAAATCCCAGTTTTTCCTTATCCTTCTGCAAAGTGAAGTATTTTCTGCTGCCATCTGGCCCCTTCAGGTGTCAACATCTTCCTTGAGTTGGAGTGCTCAAAGCTGAACCACCGTATCCCAAGAAGAGGCTTTGGCATCACAATCCATCTGAACCACTCTCCCAGACTGATTTACAAACCATACATAAAATACTGCAAGCTTAGAAATAAAGCTTCAGCAAAAGCAAATATTGAGCATTTGAACAGGCAATTTCACATGTATCAAAGTAATTTTTCTTTCAAATGGTTCAGTTAAAAAAAAAAGGCAGCTTAGCACATAAAATTAGTAGCCCTTAGTGCAGGCCAGCAAGAGACTTTCCGGATAGTGTTTCTCCTGGGAGCAGAGAACCAGTTAGCAAAGTGCTCAAACAACAAATGAGTTCTACGATAATTTGGCAGACATATCAGAGCAGCCAGTTTTATTGGGAGCAATAATAGCTACAGAAACTGGGATTATTTTTAAGGTATTAGTAAAACTGTATCACAAAACAGCACAAGTTGGTGGTCAGGTCATGGATAAATCTCTTGGTTACCGCAACAGGGCAAGTGCTGTTCTCTGTAAGGCTCTGATAACACACGCAACTCAGGCACTCCAGGTAAATCCAGTTAGCTGCTGGGAAGTCCGCTCTGGATGTAAGCACTGAGGGTTGTGTCAATAAAGAGCACACACATGGTTGTACAGGAAGGCTGGACACAACATGTCAGGTTTTTATTAACTAAAAGTGAAGCTGAAATCCAGAGCGGTTTGTTAAAACCATATGTTTATATGGCAGATGTACTTCTTTCCATAGTGCAAGAACCATCCTTTGAGAATCAAGTACAAAATGTAAAATGAATTAAAATGAGGGTCCCTCAATAAATCAATTTAAAAAACCCACTTAACTCTAAAGAACAGACCAACTTTAAGAACTGTCCTATTAAATTCTCCCAAGTGAAAGACCTTTAAAAGCACTTGGAGCCTTGAGGTAGCAATTTTATGCAGAATGTAATTCCCCTCCTGCCCCAGAGCAGAGGAAAATTAGTAGCGCGTTATTAGCTCCAGCCAGCTAAGCTGAGTGTCCTCCTATGAGGTTACTGACTCCCTCTTGCATCTTGAAAGGGAAGTGTAGTGCTGTAGGCCGTCAGCAGGAAATCCACAAGGAAGGCCGCTTAGAATAAAATATATGGTTTGAAAGAAGTGGAAATAACCAGCAATAACCGTAACAACAAAAATCACCTGTAGTGAAAAGAAAAACAACCCAAAGTGTTTGTATTTTGGCAAGATGAGGTTACAAACACATCAAGAACAAGAGTCTGCTTTCAGCAACGGAAAAGAAAGCACAGAAGTGACATTCAAAGGGGTTTCAGGTTTTGCCCTCTGTGCAAATTGCAGTTTGTTTTTAAAGTTTTGTCTGGAAGTTTCAAGGTTTGCACTTTTGCCCTTTTTTGTTCATTTACAGTGTGAAACCTGTGCTGGGACACAAAAATACTACGTCAGGGAGTCTGACCACTTGAAATCTCCTCTCACTGACTTCACAACAATCACAAGGAGGGAATCACAAACAAGAGACTTTCTCCTGCAAGTCTCAAAGATACTTTCCTCTTTGCCCACTTTGTGGCTGAGTTATTTTATTCAAACCAAGATTTCTCTCCCTGACAATTTCAGAGCCTCCACAGCAGATTTACACTGAGTAGTAACACCACCACACTTGAGCTCCTCCTCAGTGACAACCTGGATGAACAGCCAGTGAAAAGGAATGAGCTGAGGTGCAGCGATGTGGACAGAATCTCACAAACAGGCGCCTCGCTTCACTCCCTGGTTGTGGTATCACCACTCACACACTTTTCAACTTTGCTCATTGCTGATTCTCTAACCCAAGACCTGGCAAAGTTGAGTATCTTATTACAAGCTTCTCTTGCTATCTTCATGCTCCAAAATTGTACAGAAGAGGCTGGTTAAACCAGACCAGACTTAACAGGCACATTGCAAATTAACAGCTTTTAAGGAACCTCCTTACAGGCTTGTTCTCTTTCAGCTCAAGGTAAAGCTGCCTCTCTACATCTCACAACAATGTCACACAGATCCTGGATGTGGGAAGGCATTGCTCAGGATGCCTCTGCTTCAGAGAGCTGAGGGAAAGGTAAAGCTTCAAAAAGCTTGCTCTCACTTACATGCAATCCCAATCTTTGATTTGACATTCTCATCCTTTCCTCTGACTTCCAGAAGCCCTCAAATCGAAGTAGTTGTAAATGGTCCATTCTGGCAGTGTTCAAAGCCAGGCTGGACAGTCTTGGGCGACATGGCCTACTGTGAGGCATTCCTGCCCATGACAGGGGGATTGGAACTGGATGATCTTAAGGTCCTTTCCAACCCTAACTATTCTATGAAATCCTCCCTGCCAGGCAGAATTACCTTAAGAATCTAACACCAGCCTTGCCTGGATTTTTGGTTTTAAGCTTCAGAACAATTGCCACCATTTGCATCTGCTAAGGTTTACAATCTTGTCCCATAGAGAACCAAAGGCTGTAAGAAGCAGAATCCATCCACAAGGCAGCCAAACCCACCAGGCTCCTCTGGGCAAAGGAGAGGATGTTCTGCATGGGAGCAACAAGGCTGGCTGTGATCAGTCCCAGCAAGTTCTCTTTAGTTCAAATGACAGCAGAGACAGCACAGACACTGGTCTGAAGACCAGTTTGTGTCTGGTTCGCTGGACAGTCACAAGCTAGCCTCAGACTCTTGTCTTGGAGCCCAAAGTATCCTGAAGTTTTATCTGTTATCAATGCAAGGACCTGATGAGTGGGGGCTTTTATCGTTTTTTTGTTGGGTTTGTTGGCTTGTTTTGGAGGGGGCTGATTCATTTTGGTCTTTTTATTCTTTAATTCTGTAATCAAAAGAATGATTCTGTCTTTGGTGCTAAACCTTGGAGGCATGAATGAGAAGTACCTGCTGCTTCTCTGGCTGTCATTTGCAACAAAAACACAGCCCAGCAAAGCAAGGGAAATTCACTGTTCTAAAACACATGCAGTTAGAACAGCCACTAGACATCACAACCAGGACTTTAATAACATGGAAACACCTAGTTCAGTGGTGTCCATTACAAATCATTTGCATTATATAAAAATATGACTCCAATTACAGTAACTGGACAACAGCCATTCGAATTTATCAAGTTTCCATCTTACTCATATTGCAGGAACTGGGAGGAGCTCATCCATTTAGGAAAAGAAACTGTCCAGAAATCAACTTCAGAGTTGCAGCTAAGCATCTCATGCCTTAGAGAAATGTCCACTGTGGTAACTAGAAGCAGGAATTCAACATTAGCATCGTTCTGTTCTTGCTGACGTGGCCATGAAAAAAAAGAACAGATTCTGTTATGCTAACATCCACAATTAAAAGTTTATAACCCCATAAAACACCAGGAAGTTTTGCATGAGCTGCAGAAGAATGCAAAATCAAAGGGTCACTAAATTTATTACCTACAAATTCAATGTCTTAATATAAATATTCTGTTTGTACACCATAAAAACATCCTTCTCATGGTCTTGATCCTTATTTAGATAATACTCTGGTAAAATCTCAGCAGGATGCCAATTTAAGGTCATTAAAGCTAAAGAAAGAGAATCTACCTAATAAATGCTGCAAATTTAACAGGTATTTTAGATCAACATTAGCTTAGTTATCACCTAAACCAAAAAGACTCCTCAAACACACTGTGTGGTTAGCAAAGACATTGACTTTACAAAGTCAAAGGTTGCCAACCATTTAGCAAATCAACATGGTATTTCGAAGCATCCAAGTGTCTAATGAGTCAGAATACTGTGAAATGTTGGGGTGGGGTGGGGGGGGGGTGGGGGAAGCTCCTGTAAACAAGTACAGAAGTTGTCTTCATTTAAATTACAAAACATTCACCTCCTTAAAAAGCTTTAAAACTGACCCAGTCAACAAGAGTGCCCTGGGAAATCTAGCAGTATAAAGGATCTCTGTAAGCAACAGAAGGTGATGTATTGTGATCTCACCACAATAAAATGTCCTCATTGTCAAGAACAAGGAGCAAACTGGGGGAAATGACAATTATGACACCTTCAGGCCATTTGATCTGAACCACTGCACTTTTTTTGGGCAGCACAGAGTAAAACATTTTTCTTTGCTGCTCAGAGAACACTTCAAATCTAGTAATGCTTCATCTTCTGCATTTTGTTGCTAAGCAGACTCTCTCATCCCCAGCTTGGTTTACTTGGTTTAAAGAGCTCTAGCACCTGCTGCTTTCATTTCAGCAGGTGGAGGAAAACTTCAGTGCCACCTTATTAATTGGCTCCCTTGATATTTTAACATCAAACCCAGATGCTACAATTAAAAGCAAATTTGACATTGTGTAAGGAAAGCATCAGAAGAAGGTATTAAGCCTGTAAAAAGGCTTGTATTCCACTGGTTGCCTCTGTAGAACAGGCAACCTCGCACTACAGAATCTGATCTCAAAATTTATCCCAACAGTAACACCAGAAGGAAGGAGACTTCTTTATCTTTCACACTTTGGGTTTCATATCAGGCACTTGAACTGCTGGACAGATGCCATTCTGAACCAAGTAAGTGAACATAGGGTTCATAGGGTTGAACAATGATCTTTAATCTAGGTCTAATGATGAAGTATCAGCAGCAAGGTGGAGGCAGGGAGTGAGCAATCCATCTGTGCTGAGACTCGTTGATGGTTTCTAAAATGCCCAAGAAGACAGCAGCAGTAACTGTTCCATAGTGTCCATTTTTCTTGCAAGTTGTGTTGCTGATAGGAGGCTTTTCTGTGTCTTGAACTAAGAAGGCATCAAGGTACCCTGTGCCTAAATCCCTGGATCTCTCAGGTCCATACTAGAGCCAAACATTGCCACCAGCTGCTCCTCATAATGTGTTATATTCCTCTTCATAATGTCCATGCAGGGTCCAAGCAACCTCTCAAATGCTTGCACATCCATGACTGCAAAGGAACAGAGGTGAAAACAAGATCATTCACCAAAACTCAGAACACAAACCTCCAGTACAACCCATCTGGGTTGAGGCTTCAGTAGAAGCCGCAGAAACAGAAATCATATTTCTGATTTCCCTCCATACTGTTATTTGGAGAACCAAGATTCATGAAGATTCATCCTGATCTGAAGGATAAATACATGAGGCAAATACACACACACACTGGCATTAAAAGATCACCTGAAAGCTCTGTGTGACAAATGAGCTGTAGACAAGAACCTGAGCACAGCCCACACCAGCAGAAAAAACAGAATGTGCTGGAAGGAAGCAGTAGTGCTGCTCAGCCTTGCTCTTAGCTGCTCATGTCTGACCAACAGTTACCAAGAGGCTGCTAAGTTTTAGAACAGCTCACTTGGATATGATCCATAGAACAAGCAAAGATCAGGAAAGGATAACTAGAAACACACATCTGCTTACCTAAACATTTGACCTCCCCAACAGCATAGGCAGAGGCTGCTCTGGGTTTGTTGGTAACAAGTGCAAGCTCTCCAAAATACTGCCCTCTCTGACACCGGGCAATCTCCACTTCTTGGTTCACTTCTGTACTTGTCACAGTCTGTCAAACAGTACATTTGGGTTATTTCCTCGAAGTCGTGTCTTTGAACAAGGCTGCAGTTAATTCCAGGTATCTGACAGATACGCAACAGCTCACTTAGGGTTTTTAAACAAGCAATTCCCAAGTCACACTCTACTGGTACCACTTTAACAGCACATTCAGTTAGAAGTTTGATGAGGGAAGTGTATGCCCACCCACAAGTGTTAAGATTGGCAGGTATTTACTGTTAGAACTTTGGGAACTGCTGTTACTTTGACCTAACATAGGTTTTATCATGCACAACATGTTTTTCCCTAAGGCTGCTTCAGACTGTACAAGCTCCTTTCAAATGCCAACATTTAGTATGTCGCTAGAGATTAACAGTCCCCAGACTTTGTAAGCTGCAGTTTTCTGCTATCCTAGAAGTTTCAAATCCACCCCTAAGGCCAAGGAGAGTGTATCAGGTTAGTTTGTAGAGAAGCAGATACAAGCAGAAGACTTTCAAACTTCAGTAAAGTGACTTCTGGCCTCTTCAAAACAGGTATGGGAACTCACATACAGCCTACATCACATGGGTGATGATGAGAAATAAAATCTTAGTCAGGGGAGGCTTTTTAATACCACTTGTATTAATCAAATCGGGGACTAACCTGAAGCCAAATCACCCAATTTGAACTCACCTTGCTTTTGAGCAAGATTTTTACTTCACCAGTTTCTACAATGTAAAAACAATCTGCTTTATCACCCTGAAAAGGAAAAGGTACAACAAATTACTTTTTAGTTTACTTTAAAAGTATGTATAGATGGTATTAAAGCATTCACTCTGAACTAGGCCTTGTGCAGAAATCTTCCAGAATTGACAAACACTCAAATTCTTAACATTAAAAGGTGCCTGGTTAGGTAATATACCAGAGGAACCCACAGGGGAAGGAGCTGTTAGTGCATATCATTCAGTGAAAGGGGACCCTTCAGAAAGACAGAGGCTAGATAAGGAACTGATAGAGAAATGGGAGCAGCTCAGCAAAACAACTGTGAAACAATGTGAGGAGAGAGATGAATGGGACATTAAGTCAAGTGGGCAAGGAGACTATGAATGTAATGGGAAGGATAGAAAGAGATGATTACAACTAGAGTATGAAACATGGGCTGGGAGAAGGTGATGCAAGATTTAAACATTACAGAAGAAATGAAGCCTTTAGCTGGGCTTCCAGGGGATACTGTGAACCATTCAGTGCAAAGTTTTTCCTTCACTGTTGCCATCTATCACAGTATGAACTAACACACTCAGCACACTTCTGAGAGAGTACTAAAAGAGTACTTTAAAAGAGTGAAAATCAACTGAGTAGGAGACCTCCTCCTAATACCAGAAGGCACTAACAATTTAAGTGCTTCCAAGCATACTGCACTGAACTAAAGGGTCAAATTCCAGAAAGGTAATTCAAATGTAAAATTGCCTCTGAGAAAAAAGAAGTTCCTGGTATGGATGAACTACTGTAATGGAAGGTCTATCACATCTTTTCCAAGCATAAAATTTCATCATCTTCAGCAGTGTATTACCATCACCCAGACCTATCCAGACTATTGATGTTCTTTATAAAGGGTAATTACATCTTAGTCCTTAATTCAGTTATTACAACAGATTAAAACCAACTGTGTAATTGGATCACTGATTGCATTGGCTCCCAGTTCTGAGACTGATTTATAAGCTTTGATTTTGCTGAGAGTTAATTTTTCTCAGGGTCTTAAGCAGTGAGATTTTCAGCTTCCTAAATTGAGGGTATTTTGGGAGATAATAAAACTAAGGTTTCCTACATTCAGTTATCTGACATTCAAGGCAATTAATTATTCAAGGAGTCATATTTTGTTTACAAAACAAGATGACAGTTGTGATCACAAACCTGCAGTAACAGGTGAGCCAAGGACTTTCTTGCCTTAAGTTCCACTTGAACTAGAGCACTTCTGCAACAAAGCATCCCTGAGCTAAACTTGATGCAAAAATTCCAGTGTTTCCTCAGTATCAGTGCTCCAAAATGTTGTGTCACCGTCAAAAAAACTCCCCCAGCTTTAGCTTGAGTTAGTCTAGCTTCATGTTATAACACTCTGGCCTTGATCTATTACAGCAGCCACCGGTAACCAAAGGCTGTTAACTGAAGCTCGACTAACCACTGAAATACTCTTTTTAAGGGCATCAGGAAAAAAAATGGGTTTAGTTAACTCTGATAGTTATTTAGTTAACCAAGTTGTGTCCAGCTACTGAAACATTGCAAATTACTTCATTTATTTTCTAAATCACACTCCTGTTGATTTCTTTGGCTTTGTTGTTTAGTCAGACCTAGGAATTAGAGATGCCTTTACCACCCACTTGTGACTCCTTGTTAAGTCTGAACATAGGTGCCTGTGAAAAGTCTAGCTAGGTCCTTTCATGGAAATTGCAGAGAGACATTTAATGTCAGCTTCTTAAAACACACTCCCCTGGAAATCTGGCAAAGATCATTTATAAAAACCAAACAGATGAGAGAATTAAAACCCAGGAGAGCTAAAGTCAGGCAATAAATTTATAGCAAAATACTGACCATACTGACCATTCCCCAGACATTCAAAAAGTGGTTAAATAAACAGGAAGTATTAAAAGAGTAAGTGCCAAGTTGGTCTAAGTAATAGCATTCTGTAAGTTGATTCCAAACAGGAGAAAAGCAGCAGAGAAAGGAAAATGGTAAAGAAAAATTTAGACTGCAAGTACCTGAGAAATGATACGTTCTCCATCTTGGTACACTTTCTCTCCTATAACATCCACTATCTTCATTCGCTCTGATGCCTGGAACAAAAAGGAACATTAAACAATCATCTCTTGTAGTACATCTCTGGTAAACCTTGTAGCCCTGAAATGATGAGGCATTCACTAGACACAAACAGTAGCTGGGTACTGAAAAATACAGCCCCTTCAACGACGCTATCTTGAAAGCACCACAGCTTTCAAAACTACTATGATTTATAGGGAAGAAAATTGTCTAGTGGCCACATCTGTGTGTTTTTCTTGCTCCCAAAGTTAACAAGTAACTGATCTACCTGGTTTAAAGCAAAGGGAGAGGGAATAATAATTTCCTATGAGATTCAGCTGAAATTTGAAGAAAACACTCCAAAAAGTGTCAAACTCGTGAAGAACAAGCTTCAATGAGAACCACCAGCAACATATTTTCTAAATATTTTAATCACCATACACTGGAATACATGGGGGGAAATTGTGTACCACAGCTCAATCCTAGAATGGAGAGAGGAAGTGGATATGAAAAGAATGCTGGCTCTAAATTGTAAGTGAACACTGAACAGGATTCCTACCAGCAAGGGCAATCTGATGTGCAATGAAACACGCCTGGGACGTTATAAGCAGGAAGGGAGAAAGAGCAGTAAAATTTATCTCCAGTGTTTCCCACTGCCCATCTTGAACAGCACAAAACAATTGTGCTGCTCCAGAGCAGTATAAAAAACATATTAGGAAAGGAGGAAAATCCTACAGTTAGAATTAATATCATGACAAATGATTCAATTGTAATCTATCCATTCCACAAATGCACCTTCAGCTAGCCCAAATTTGAGAAACTTCATTTTGATCCATGTATGACTCAAGTGCAATGTGTCATGCAAAAAGCCATCCAGTGCTAATGACTTATTTTTTTATATCTTTTGAGTATTTATGAGTCATTTTTGTGCTCAAAGTCACATTGACAGAACTAGTTTAAGGCAGCCACAGAGGGAGAAGATGTGCAACCTACCCCTTCCACAGCAACCAACATACATCCAATACATATTAGGGGTTGCTATTCCCACCTAATGATACTTTGAGATTTTGTAATCTTCCCTCAAAGAGATGAAAAGCTCTACTCAAATAATCCTGAAAAATATTCTTGTGATGAGAAAACAACGAAAAGCTAAGTTATGGCGTAGGACAGAAATAGATTAATTTCAGAGCAGTATGGTATGGCTCCAAAAGCCCTCTGAACATACAGGCTGACTCAATAGCTTAGAAGGGTCAATTTACACATTGTTCCTAAAGTCCTGCACCACTCACATGAACATGGCATCTGTCACTTTGTTCCCAGGTAACACTGCTTCCCTTTAGCCTATTCTTAGTTTAGCTCCTGAATACCGGTTAAGGTTAAAGAAAGACCTACCATGGCCACATCTTTTGTCTCAAATGTGAAATCATCCATGGCTGGTAAATAGCACTTTGATTGTTTCACTACTTCAATATCACATCCTCAAAGGAAACCACAGCCCGGAGTTCTGACTTTCACTTTAATACCTGCTCCCTGACATACTTACAGATTGGTTTTGGTTGTGATTTTTTTTTTACATCTTTATACAGAGAAAATCAGCAAACTGCTTACTGTGAATAAAGGATATCAAATTAAAGTGTACAACTTCCATAATGCAAACTAAGTTGTACAGCAAACAAGATACCAAAGCTGCTCTTAAAATATTCTCCTAAACAAAAGTAACAGAGATTTCTGACAGAGCAGAACGACGGACTGTAGAGTTAATGGCAATGCAAGAATTTGATGCAGAGGCTTTACCTCCAAGGATTTAAGAAGGGGTACAGACTCAATAAATAATTCATAGGTCTTCCTCTTCTTTGCATTGTTTTTCAATATAATTCTTCTGAACGTCACTCGATCCTGGAAGAAACAGCAGAGAAATACATTATTCCTCTTCACTGAAATGTTCCCTGCTTAAAGAACTGACAAATATAAACAAGGATTTGCAGCAAACACTGGGTTTGAGATTCCAGCTGTTACAGCACTACTATATCCATCATAGTGGTGATTGTAACAGCTCTTGCAAGAGCACTTGTTGCAGTAACAGACTGAAAACTAGGGAACTGCAAGACCTGGTCCTTTTAACGTAAGCATTTGAGAATTCTATTTTTAGTCTATTTTGCACTGTTTGAAATTCAGAGCTGAGTTTTGGGGTTTTATTTGGCTTTGTTAATATATTCCATGCTTCCACATACAGGGAAAAAGTTGCTCTCTTCTTGCTGAAGCCATTGGAAATTAGCATTTCCAACACTTAAAGCATCTGCAGGACTAAGCCTGGATTGGTTTCTTCTCTGCTTGAGTCACAGGTTTTAAAGGTACGTTGGAGATTTATTCTGGTCTCAAATAGATCAGGAACAGAATATCAAACAGCAACAGGCTTGATTCATTCTTGCACTTTCCTTCCCTTCTAGGATCCAACAGACAGCTTTTTGCTTCTAATTGCCAGCCTCTGCTGCACTTATTTTAATAAGCTCTTCAGTGGTCAAAGTATCTTCAAATGTATGTGTTTGGAGAAGCAAAAAGGTGCAGAAATGGTCAGGGACATTGCAAAAGCATAAAAATTACAGAATTCAGTTGTTTGAGAGTATCAGTGAGGGAGAAGCAGCAGTATTTGAATAAGGAGGGCAGAACAGTGAAGGAAGTGTGTGTGATCATGAAGTTCTCCCCAGACATGTTCAGTAGAAACAACTGAGGACATTTCTCTGTCCAGAAGAGACAGACATTTGATAAGTACTTTGTGCCCGAGCCTTCCACCAGGCTTTTGCTGGCCTAAGTCTGAAGTAATTCACATTTCCTCAATGGCAGATAACCCATGAGCTTTAGCAATGACTTCTGCAGACTAATAAAAATATGTTTAAATTACATCAGGCACAAATGGTACAGTAAAACATGGCAATTACAGAGTAACTGGAAGAAATAACTGATATTTTAGGGCAGGAAAATACAGCTTAGTTAATATTATATCTACAGGACAGATGACCAGCAAGAGGACCTCTTCACTACACCTTGGAATTAAGTGAATATAATCACAGAAAAAACAAACCCCGAATTAACTCAATTTGTGCAGTTCTTTTCAAAGGCAAAGGAACAAAGAATCATCATCTCATTTTCCTCCTTTTATGAATGAGCTCAGTTTTCAGGTAGCTGCTTTGTTCCACCTTGTTCAAGAAATTAGATTATGACATTACTCCCTGGATGCTTCACCAAAAATCTTTCTTTTTGGCTTAAAAAGAAAAGGGAAGGGAGGCAGATCTCTCAGCAAGTGCTGAGACTGCGTAAGTACACCATGTGTAGCAGCTTATCAGGCCCATAATGAAGGTCACAACACATGGGCAACCCACAGCGATAGTTGCCAAGGAGCCCAGCGCACACAGAGCATACAACACTTCTGGCTTCAAAGGCTTTGCTGATTGTACAATCCGCTTATTATATGCGCCCTCGAGGATGAGTAAGAGAACACTGTGAAAATAACCCTACCAAACAGTACAGAGAAAAGGACTAAAAAAGGAAACTCATGTCTACGGCTTCACATTCAACACTGCGGGGCTAGAGACAAAGCAACACCATCATTTAGCTTGGTATCTCATAGGTCATGCTGACCTGAGAAACTCTTCCAATGAAACACAAAGGGAGCAGTTTATTTTGAAGGAAAACAAAGCTCTGGGCAGTTTTCCAGTCTTCAAATTACTGGTATCCTCAAGAAGATATTTAACACTTTCCCATTACCCTTAAAATGGTAGGAAGGTGAGCTGAGAGTAAAGGATGTCATTTAGATATTTTTTTCCCCCTCCCATAACATATGTGCATTAAGTCTTCACTGTCCTCTGCAGGGTGAAAACAAACCCAGCTTTTTCCTGCCCCCTAAACAAAAGCCACACTTACAGCAAATGCAAACTAATCAAAGGGACAGATAAAACTAGTGATAGAGTTTTTACAAACAAATTTTTCTGTAAAGGTGGCCAAGAACATTTGCACAATGGATCTCTTATGTCAGAAGGTGAGATAACAGATCATGATAAAAGACCTATTAGCACAACAAGCCATACCAAAAGAAGCACCAGACACAGCGAGTTAAGTATTTAAAATACTATGCATAGGAGAGCAACCTTTCTTCCTTACCAGTCCCCAAAGGGCTCCTTCTGTGGTGGCAATAATGGTGGCAGCTCTAGGAGTGTTGTACATCAAGGCCAGTTCCCCAAAACTGCCATGATTATCATAGCAGCCTACACAGCGCGACTGGTCATCTTTTGCTACAACGATATCATATGATCCTCTAGAAAACAATGGAATAGATGTTCTTTATTAGACAACATTTCAGTACAAATGATAAAACCAGCTTTTTGCTGCTATACAGATGGCCCTCTTATTGCTAAGTGAGATGGAACATGCTTTAGTGAGCTTTCCAATTGCCTGATACCAAGCTGCTTCTATCTACACTATTTTCACAATAATTCTCTCATTCAAAAGCATTTCACTCCTCGCAGAGCTGAGCAGGATCCACTTGGTTTCTTCTGCATAGTATTTTGTCATTATTATTGTAATTATTCTTACAACATGATAGGTAATTCCATTGTTTTTAACAGGATCTATCCTTTTACAGCATGTGTGTTACCCAGTGAGGCCTCTCCAGAGTGACTCAGCTCCATTTATGCCCATTTTCTCAGTGACAGCCCTGCTGCAGTACCACTGGAACACACTCAATCCAACTCCTCAACTGCTCCTATACTTTGTCTCAGCTTCATCTTAAGGGTAGATCTATATCATAACCCCAAGATGCAACTGCAGCTTGTATCTGCATATGCCCATGCTAGATTCAAACGATCTAGCTCTTGTATGCAAAACAGTGATGCCATGAAAGCACAGATATCACAAGAAGGGGCTTTCATTATATCCCTCAGATACTGAGTTTTGCAGTGCAAACTGACCAGTCTTACAAGCAGCACATACTGATCCTCAAGCTGAAGGATATAAAGCTAGTTGAGGAATTTTATCACCATTTTCACTGAGGTGTGACTGCTAAAGAAGGCAGGTTACAGCATGCAGTGCTAAAACTTGAAGAGCTGACAGCCTAGGGGTTGTTAGTTACCTCTGAAAACACTGCTGCAGCTAAAAAAAAAACCAAAACAATGCACCCAGGACAGCTTTATGCCAGCTTCATTTGTAGGTGATTCCCTAAAGTTGACATCACATGAATCAAAGAATTAAAATACATCAAAGTGAGGAAGCTTTGCACAATGACTTGAGGGCTTATTGCATTAAAGCCTCTGAGATCCAGAGGAAACTTTGGTTATTGGATCAATAGCAGATGGGCCAGATTCAGACATGTCAGAAGATCCAAGAAATGTAGTCTCTCTCTGTCACCCAGAAAGCTAAAGTAGGAAGCTGGACACAGGAAGACTAAATAATCGTACCGGACACTTTTTACACTTTACTGCTTACCCACACCTAGGAGACAGAGAAAGAAACCAAACAGCACGCTAATAGTAAACTAAATAAGGGTTAGTGTTAATGGAAAAGTTTCGTTGATTCTTCTAATGCTCTACTTAACGATTCTTTGAGGGGCACCAGAGGCAACAATCTTCAGTTTTTTTGATCTAGAAGAGCCATGTGTGAGCACTTCAAGCAAACCCAACAACCTCTTCCCATCCATAAGCCTGAAAGTCACTTATCAGTGCCATTTATTTCCAAACAACTACAGCCATGTGAGCTTCAGCCAAGCATTGAGCTGTCTATGCCCCAAGGACTAAATTGGTGAGGCACCACTGGGTGACCTTGGCTCAGCTTTATTGCAGTAAGTGTTACTGAGCTGTGAGACAGTCTGTGAGCTAAAGCCCAGCAAGATAAGGGTAAATACACAGCCCCAAGTGTAACTGGTGAGATGGCAATTGTTAGGAGCTCAAGGACTCAGAAGAAAAACACTAACATGAAAAAATATAAAATCACAAGAAAAAATAAAACCAAGGCAGAAAAGGGCAACTCAGCAAAACTGTGGATCAGTCTGTTCCAAGAGGCACCAGAGGCCCCTCCTAACGGGTAAGTGCTCTATCAGCAGAGACTCATCAGATGCCCCCTCAGCAGTGATAAGCATACTAATGTTAACCCATGCAATGCATTTGTCCTAGCTCTCCCTTCCATGTAGTAAACACTAAATAGCTGCTGCATCCTCAAGTTGCATCCGTCCTCCCTGCTGTCCCTTTGCACATAGTCAAAGATCCTCAGATAAAGTGGTCTGGTGAGGAAGTACTACAGCAGACAACTTTGGAAAAAAGAGATCTGTGCCAGAAAGCCTGCTTTTCTATGTAGACACGAAGCTAAAGAGTTACACACACAACACAAAGTTCATTCAGACAGGAAGAAACTAATCCTCATGGATATTTGGGCATTCATGACTTATTTTAAGGTAACAAGACATGCTTCTGATGCCTTAAAAGAGCCAGTCTTATGAATTTGCACTTGTAAGCAACTGGAAGTACTTTAGCTTTCCATAAGAACCAGTACCCTGCTATTCTTTTGCATGAAAAAATGAGGGGGTGGGAGGTGGAGGAAGCACCAGAAGGGAAAATTCATAACTGTAGAATTCTTTCTAATAACTGAATAGCTGACATAAAAGTTACAGCAGAGTCAATGTTTATAGCAAAGGCTGCTCTGTTATTACTCAACAACACCCAGCACAGACTTTCTGCCACATTCTCTTGGCAACACAGAGTGGAGGAATGGAACACTGGCTCAGGCTAATGGATGTATGGTAGAGGACAGGGGAATGGGCATATGGGCAGAATCCATTTGAGATGGCAAGAAATGCAAGAAATTGCAAAATGACACCTTAAACTCTGTAAGTACATATCCCATAACCAACAGAAGCAAACTAACCACAGGTCTCTCCGAAGTCAGTAATTAAAACTAACTGGACAAAGTCCAGGTTATTCCATGATAGCTTCTGCCATGGATTCTAATGTCCTGTATTCTCCTTCCCCAAAGATTTCTATTGTGGCTCTTCACTCTCCTTCCTTCAGTAAAAACACACAGTGTCTACGGGCAGCATGTAACATAGAATACAGAATAGTGTAATACAGAATCATAGAATAGTTAGGGTTGGAAAGGATCATCCAGTTTAGGGACACCTCACACTAAACCATGGCTGTTCAACCCAGCCTTGAACACCGCCAGGGGTGGAGCATTCACAACTTCCCTGGGCAACCCATTCCAGTGCCTCACCACCCTCACAGTAAAGAATTTCTTCCTTATATCCAATCTAAACTTTCCCTGTTTAAGTTTGAACCCATTACTCCTTGTCCTATCACTACAGTCCTTAATGAATAGTCCATACCCAGTATCCCTATAGCCCCTTATAAGATACTGGAAAGCTGCTATGAGGTCTCCATGCAGCCTTCTCCAGGCTGAACAGCCCCAACTTTCTCAGCCTGTCTTCATACGGGAGGTATTTTGGTCCCCTGACTGTCTGCCTGCCAATCCTGACTGCCATGATTTTTCAAATATGATGGCCAGTGGCTTAGCAACTTCATTCGCCAGCTCCTTCAGGACCCGTGGATGGATTTCATCAGGGCCCATGGACTTGTGCACATTCAGGTTCTTAAGATGGTCTTGAACTTGATCCTCTCCTACAGTGAGCCTAAGGTCTTCATTCACACAGCCCCTGCATCTGCCTTCCGGGACTTGGGTGGTGTGGTCAGAGCATTTGCCAGTGAAGACCAAGGCAAAGAAGTCATTCAGAACCTCAGCCTTCTCCAAATCCAGGGTATCCAGTTCTCCCGGTAGCTTATGGATAGGGCCCACATTGTCCCTAATCTGTCTTTATTTGCTACACACCTATAGAAGGCCTTCCTGTTATTTTTCACATCCCTTGCCAGACTCAGTTCTTACTGGCCCTTAGCTTTCCTGACCTGGTCCCTAGCTTCCTGAACATCATCCCTGTGTTCTTCCCAGGTCACCCATCCTTTCTTCCACCTTTTATAAGCCTCTCTTTTCCCCTCTAAGTTTCCTCAGCTAGCATATGTTTGGTTTTAAGCTATGCATATGCTGATGAGTACAAAAGCTAAACTGAACAAATCATAGGCAAGCTCACACTGCTGCCATTCCTCAGAGAAAGTGGTATTTGAGTTTTTATGCGACTACACAGAATGTGTTAAAACCCTGCAGGTTTGAAATGTCCACCTCTGTCAAATTTGATTGTCCCTGGGAAAATGATCCAAAAGTCAGTGTGGGCCTAAAGGGGAAAATGGAAAGATCAAAGTAAAAGGCAATGACTGCAAAAAGTCAGTTTCTTTCAGAAACTGTCCCTGCCATTTCTAAGAAACTGAAAAGAAACAAACTCCACATTTCAAAGGCACTGCTGCTTACCGCTCAATGACATAGAAGTTGTCTCCATCATCACCTTGGTCAATCACATGTTCCTGAGGTGTCACTTTCCTCTCAAACATGGCATCAAGGACCTGAGACAACTGCTCCTATAACACAAACAGGGAAAAAAAAAACCCACACATTTTGCAAACCTTCAGAAAATGCACCTTAGCATTACTGCTGGACATGGGCGAGTTCATGTGACTTAATCTGTATAGTGAAGTGCAACACACATTACACTGTGTTTACAGTAGGCTAATACAAGTAATATTGATATTAATGTTGATTGTCACTAACACCTCACATGTGTTTCCCGTTGATTAATTTAAGTTCAACAATGCAAACATTGATACTTCCATTACAGAAGAACCTTTATGTAAAATTCACATCCAAATGGTTTAACCTATGCATACCATTTCAGTGCCAAAGTGCACATGTACAGAAAGCTCTTTTGGTATAATCTGACACAACCTCTCTGCAATGGAAACATGCTGATTTACGTCTGCAGTACATATATTTCATTACATGTATGACTAGAAACGGGACCATGATTTATGAGTCACTTATATGTACTGTCATCATTGAAGAGCCTCCATCATGATCAGGACTGTAGTGAACAAGACTGCACAGTTATGTCCCTGGATAGCCTGTGTATTAGGGAACCTGCAATCCCAGCACAAGACAAGATCAGATATGTGCAGATGGGAAGCACATACAGAAAATGAGATAGTGTCGGTCTGCACCAGACTCAAGTTGGGTTTCTCTGATGAGCTACGACTAAACATGTTCTGTAGGCAACACAAGCAGGGAAAGCCAAGAGAAACAATGCCATGTAAGTACCTTGTCTCAATGCTAACCTGCTTTACCACCTTCATTATTCCAAGGTCTATTAACAATAGACTTTCATTGCATTTCAAGGTTGAAGATGAATATCAAGCTGAGTTTCCAAAAAACATACTGCGTGAACATTTAAACTAGTCTTTACGCTGCTAGGTACACTTAAAGTATTTACTGCACTCTAAACTCAGAATAATTATTTCAGCCTCAGCAGGCACCACTATATTCAAAATACCTTCACTAGAATCCTATTTTCTTGGCTTTAAAAACTCTCCTGATATTTAAACAATTATTGCACGAAAGACATTTATTTTAACCATCTATTTCACAGCATGCATTGAAAGTAACAGTTGTCAGGAAATAAGCAATGCAGATTCTAAAAAGCTTTTTAAAAACACTAACTCAATACTGCTTTATTTGGAAGATAAACAGGAAAAGACTCATTTTAAGTAAATAAAACACTCAGCTCTTCTGTCATCAAAAGGACAAGCTTTGTCAGATTTCTGAACTGTAAAAAACCCTTCTGGTTTAAATCTGGGGTAACAGTCACTGCTCTCACCCAGTACAAAATTCAGTTGTAACAAAGATTCTACAGATAAGACACTGTGGAGCCTATGCGTGATACATCATACAGAGCATGATAAGTTACAGCAGGAGAGAACTCACCTACTCCCCCTAGCACTGTATATTGAAACCTAAATCAAGTTTATCATTGGGGATACTCCAAATCTCAGTGTTTAAATGCTGGGACAATCTGAAATTATTTGAGCTCTTGGGGTCCCTACAAAAACCAAGAACTGGAGAACTTCCTGTTTTTCAAGGAAAGCTGAGCAGTGCTTCTCAAGCCATAAGATACTGGATCCGCCCTTTTGCATTACATGGAGGCAAAGCTCAACGGTTCAAACCCAGGAAGCTGCAGGTCCTAGCACTGCTGTTAGAGCTTTTATTTTCCCCAACCTGCAGTACTTCTCATGGAAACCCGACAGTTCTGTTTTCATGGAAGCACCAGACCAGAGGTGAGATGCATTTATTCTACAGCCTCTCTGAGGCTGGATTAGAGGATCTCCAAAGGTCTGTTCCCGAACTACAGTCCTCATTAAAAGATTCTTACCAATTAAAATTGCTAAGTGCAAGCAACAATCATCATTATAACTCAGTGCTGAGGCAATGAGTAATTAACAACCAACTTCAGCAATAAAAATCAGTAAGAATAGGAACAACCTGAAAACATTGATTTACATTCATTTATAGAAAGTTTACGGACATACTGGCATTTCAGGAAATGGTGCAAAAATCTGAAATCATGCAAACATGTAAAATTCAATATCACAACTGTGTAAGTAACTTCCTTTTTAAATCACCCAGAAAATTACAAGCTATTTCCTAGGAAAAATGAAATCAGGTGCAATGGTAAACAAGAAAAGATAACATCTCAATGAAAAATAAGCAAAAGAATTAAAATCAGAACAAAACCAAAAACCTTTCCTCTAGCAGGAAGAAAAACAAAGTGGAATTTACAGCAAGAGGAATCCGACAAAGATGGTAACTGACAACTTGACATAGAATCATAGAATAGTTAGGGTTGGAAAGGACCTTAAGATCATCCAGTTCCAACTCCCCTGCCATGGGCAGGGACACCTCACACTAAACCATGCCACACAAGGCTCTGTCCAACCTGGCCTTGAACACTGACAGGGATGGAGCATTCACAACTTCCCTGGGCAACCCATTCCAGTACCTCACCACCCTCACAGTAAAGATTTTCTTCCTTATATCCAATCTAAACTTCCCCTGTTTAAGTTTTAACCCATTACTCCTTACACTCACTACAGTCCTTAATTAATAGTCCATACCCAGCATCCCTATAGCCCCTCATAAGATACTGGAAGGCTGCTACGAGGTCTCCACGCAGCCTTCTCTTCTCCAGGCTGAACAGCCCCAACTTTCTCAGCCTGTCTTCATACGGGAGGTGCTCCAGTTCCCTGATCATGTTTATATTGTTCATTGGTTGCTCATCTCCAAATGTATGCCTCAGCCCAGCCTGCCTATAGTTAATAATTCATGAACTATCACAGTGCAAACAAGTGTCTGGACTGTTAGGTCATGCTATTACCTGTGTCTACAAGCCATCGACTCCAGTTAAGAATGGAATTACCTGATCAAGGTTTTTGAAGAGAAGGATATCTTTACACGCTTCCTGCAGTCGGCATCGCTGTTCATCAGTTTTTGGATGAACTATCTTTAAAACAAAGTAAAACAAATGTCACAACAACCAAGAAATACAGTTACTGATTGAATCTGCACTTCAGAGGGAAAATGCAGAACACAGTTTAATAGTATAAAAGTATACAGCTCCTGTGTTGTTTGCATAAACAGCATTTATGCATTTTATATATGTAAATATGCATGTAGGTATTATGCTGACAACTGACACATGGAAAATAACAGTCAAGACAGACAAAAAAGAAGGATGCCTTTTCCTCCTCCTTCCCTTCTAACCAACCCACGGATACAGTCAAGGTGTGAGCATTTGGAACAGAGGAAAAAGAAACAACTTTCTTCCTAAACTCTGGCTATATTAATCCCAATATATTTATTGTTACCATGCAGACAGTTTGCATGATTTATGATATGCATATATCTCAGCCCTTCTAATAACAGAAGTTACTTAAGAAGCACCTGGGGTTGTTTCCCCAACAAAATGACTTTAATTAAAGCTTTGCTGTTTGAGAGATATTTTTTCCTACTTCTTCCACTTATAAACATCTCATCAGGTTAAAGGAACCAACACTCATTGTGCTGTAAGAATGTTTAGATGTGTTTTATTGGTGGCTAATTATGAAATCATGTATATAAAAATATTAATTACCTCACATTTATTGCATCAACTATATTTTTGGAATAACAAGGATTCCAGAACAAGTTACATCAGTAGGATTATCTAAAAATTAATTGAAAGTTAAGTAGAGCTCAGATCCATGTTTTAAAAGAAAATTCAGCAGTAAGGAAAATGACGACTTTTGATGGAATAAATGCATCTAAGTTTAAAAACATTTAGATGATCAGACACACTCATAATCTTCTATTTTTTTCTTTTTAGCACCTTATGTACTAAGTACCTTCTTTTATAAGAGACATTAAATTAGACTTAGATTTTCATTGCAGAACTGTAAGCATCCTTGAAATGGAATCTGGAAAAGGAGCACCAGAAGTCCACAGAGGTAAACGGACTCTCACCAGCTAGGCTACAGGATTTACTCACATAAAGAAATACAATTCCAGTATCTGGACTTGCAATTCCTAGAAATTCCCAGCTTTTTAAAACCAACAGAAGAACAGCTGGACACAACCTCAAAATATTTCAACAACATATTTCTCCTCCCCAGGCAGAACTGCTCTGACAGGGCAGTAATAAGAATATGAGGAATTTTAAGCACCCATGAAGAAACAGCTGTGGTCAAGCTTAATTAATTCTTTACAACAGCATCAATGCTCTAGGAATTGCCTCAATGAACCTTTAAGATAATTAGGAAAGGAAAATATCCAATATTTTAAAGGTAGGCTTAAGCACAGCTCTTGAGTCCTCTGAAGTGAAACTACATTCAAGCTACAGTGAGTAAATAAGTGCATGAGCCAAAGTGGCCCTACATTTCAGAGCAATGTCACATTGCCAGTGTCAGCATGCCATGCACAAGTGGTAGGGAAGGGGTGATGTACAGACATCTGCTGTCAAACTGCAGAGAGTAGCATGCATGATGAAATTCATTCTTACCTTTTGTTCTGTGTCTTCTTCCTCTTCATCTGGATTGAAAGCTTCAGCACAAACTTGGAAGAAAAAGAGAAAGTGAATTAGTAAAAAGAAGCAATTACATGAGAACAAACAAATCAATTTGAATTCCTTCCTTTTACATTTTATTTTTCTACAGGAAGAACAAACTCACTTCTGGTGATTTTCAATTTTTATTAAAGCACAACAGTCTCCATTCAAAGTTATTTACAAACATCTGTAAAACGCAGGGGAAGAACACTGCAGCTTCACTGCTTTGCTCTTGCAGTGCAATGTATATAGCAAAACACACAAAGGAAATAGTACAAGAAGGCATGTGCCATTCCTCCACCTCAAGTCAGATATGCAAATGACTGTCCGTATTTTGGGGTATTTTTCAATACAGTGAAATTACGTTTGCACACAATTTAACCTGGGAAATGGTTGATCCGTTTGCCCATAGAATATCCTATGTCAAAACATAACGTTTAGTTCCCTTCCAACTATCTCCTTTATCTTGCCACATTTGCATCTAACGAATGTCAAGTTACGATAGAAAAACTTTTAAAAACACACAGAATTTTTATTGTTCTTTTTTAAAAGGACAGGAACGTTTGTGGAAACCATATTCTGGAGTGCACAGGAACAAGGCTCTGCCAAACATGTCAATATAACTACAGGATCAGTCACAAAAGAGACAATTATAATGGTGAGCTGATGAAATTTCAGACCATTTTTGTTCAATTTTGTGCTTCAGAAAAGGCTGATCTTCACTTCTCTTTAACAGTTACGCTGTTACACTGTTCTACAGTGCTAAACAGATACCTAGCAAAAATCTAGCTCAGACTTTCTTATTAACTCATGGACATGTGCCGATCTTCCATGTCAAAGTAAACTCTACATTCTAACTACCTGCATAAAGTGAGGGTCAGCCCTGTTTTCATCTTACTTTAGTAAGTGGCATCTTACTTCTAAGGCTACATGTTACTTGTAAGGTTTTACAAGCAAACAAACAAGCATTTTTCTTTGCACTTTATCCACCATCCTAACGGTACTGAACGCTTGGCAGAAGGTCCAGGGGTTCACTGCAATGACATCTGCTGCATGGACTTCAAAAGTTATATAAATATATATATAGAAAAAGAAGCAGAATAAAAAAAAAAAAGAACTACATCTCAAAGGTCAAGCATTCAGCAATTTGCAAATGATTTGAAAAGGCATACAGGACTACTGACCTTGTCATTGTACTTTCAAAAGCACTACAGAAATGCGCAAGTCCAGCATAATTTGCTAGGAAAGACTTGCCTCCCTCCTCAAAAGGTACATGTCCTTCCTAGTAATCTTGATTTTCATAGAATCCGAGAGTGGTTTGGGTTGGAAGGGACCTTAAAGCTCATCCAGTTCCAACCCCCTGCCACAGGCAGGGACACCTTCCACTAGAGCAGCTTGTTCCAAGCCCTGTCCTACCTGGCATTGAACACTGTCGGGTGTGGGACAACCACAGCTCCTGCGGGCACCCTGTGCCAGCGCCTCAGCACCCTTCACAGGGAACAGCTTCTGCCTAAGATCTAATCTAAAGTCTCAGCTTCAAAACGTTTCACATGATCTGTGCTCAAGCTGTGCTGCTTCTCTATTCTGACTGAAAAGAGCCTCCATAACCACCCTGCACTCTCCCAAACCCTGTCAGAAATCCATGGAAGTTAACCTCAGGACTCCTGAAGGTTAGTCATTTGTGGGTTGTAGTACAGCCAGTCCCAAGGGAAAACCATTTGCTCTTTCACCTTGACACAGTGAAAACATACTTGCCCCACTATGTTATACATGACTGAATTCACATTTAACTATTTCAGTGTCCCAGTAGAACAGGAACTCCAAGGCAAGCTTATTCTCACAAGATTATCCTGCAGAAGTGTGTTGGGCAGCATGTTTCTAGACTCATTGAAGCAGAAGGGATCTCTCTCTGAAGGTCATATAGTCCAACCTACCCTCTGAAGGAGAGCTATTTGCAATGTTAGAGGGATGCTGACCTGGAAACCTCCCTGGGAGAAGACTGCATATCTCTGACTAACCTGCTCCACTGCTGCACCATCCTCCTGTGGAAGAAGTTTTTCTTAATGTGCAACCTAAAGCTCACAAATATCTTGGTATCATTTGAAGTGGCTTCTGAAATCACACCTTTATTATGTGAGATCTTCAGCACATCTCTGTCCTTGAGCAAACGCCAAGCACGAATGCATCAGTGAAAGTTATGTACAAGCATGACACACACCCTGATTATGTACTTCCATTAACTACAGCTATATCAGCATATATCATGCAGACCAAGCTTCCTGCCAAATCAACCCACGTAGTTCAAGTAGCTTTGGAACACAAAAAACAGTTTTCAGTTTTAAGAAACTTTAAGATAAAAAGAAATTCCTGCTTTTATCCTACCATCTACATTTAGTCTTTCTTAGCTTCTGCAGCTAGTTCAGTTTTCTCTTCATACGGGATCTTTTTTGGATTTCAAGAACAGGCACATCTGTTAACATTTCTGAAGGCTCAGAAACGATACAACTCAATCGCTGCTTTGTTATGCAGGTGACAGAATCTGAAAGCAACAAGGATCTTTCTAGCTGCGGCAATAACTTAAGCAGTGAATGGGGTGAGGGGGAAGTAAAGGGTGGGGAGAGAGAAGTAGCAAGAAAACTTTGCCAGTACAAAGACCACCTTTGTTTATGCAAGTTTTAATTGTTCCTGAGATAACACTGTTCTGCAAAATACAGGTTTTGTCATGATCAAAGTCCTTGCACTCTACGTAAATCAGCGCTTGGTTCCCATAAGCAAATACAGCCTTTGTGAGAAACAGTCTAAACACCACTGCTACTCACTCTTCTTCAAAATATCAGCCAAAAGGCCATGGCCTGAAAACCTTCAAACACAAACAAGAGGAGGAAATGAAAACTTTATGTTTTAGGTAAGGTGAATGCATTGTTAATATTTCTGTTGTTAATGGAAGAAGTAACAATGACATGCTCTGTCATTACCTCTTTGCAATTTTGGATAGCACTTTTTGTGCTCCTGAGTGAAATCCTATTCACTTTCCCTTACTTATGAGGATGCTTCACCTCCAACTCCCCACCTGATTTCATGAGACCCATTAACGAAAACCCACCCAGAACATCACAGAATCCCAGACTGCTTTGTGTCAGAAGGGACCTTAAAGCTCATTCATTTCCACTCCCCTGCCATGGGCAGGCACACCTTCCACTAGAGCAGGTTGCTCCAAGCACTGCCTAACCCAGCCTTGAACACTGCCAGGGATGGGGCAGCCACAGCTTCTCTGAGCACCCTGTGCCAGTGCCTCAGCACCCTCACAAGGAAGAGCTTCTGCCTAAGAGCTCATCTCAATCTCCCCTCTGGCAGGTTAAAGCTGTTCCCCCTTGTCCTGATGTCCTTATACATACAGAGCAACTTTTCCAGTTATTGACCTGGATCAGTAATCTCACACCATGTTTAAATTGATGTTCTTCACATTGGAGTTTGACAAAGCTTCAAACATTTTTAAGTCTGCCTCCCAAAGGACCCATGCAAAGACTCTTCTGGAAGCACTATGCCAGCTGGAAAGGTGACCACTTCCAGTGGCTTGTCATTCCCTCTTTGACAGCCGAGTTGCTAAAGCAGGCCCTTCCAAAATGATGCAGTCAAGAGGAACTTTAGAAGCTTAAACAGCATTTATACATAGGTCTTTGCTGGCATAGCTCAACATGATTTTCTGCACTTGGGAAACAACTTTTAAATTATATCACTTCTGTTGCTAGATAGCTCAGAACTTTTTCGTTTAGAAATTTCACTTTGTTTCCTGAGTTAAAGATCTCACCAAGACAGAGCAGTTGACAGATTCATACCTCGATCCAGCAAGTGGGAAACAGAACCTGCAACCATTTGCACTACCTGAACAATTTTCACACAGATGACAGAATGAAAAGCAACACTGAAACCTGAAAGTCAGCTAAGCCATCCGCAATAACATCAGGGTGTTTCATCCTGCAATTCCCTAATGGGAACTGACAGGAATCAAGTGCAAATATTTAGTTTAAAATGTCACGGCACCAGCCCAAAACTTGGATCTCAGGTCTTAAAAGACCAGTCTTCCTCTTTCACTTGAGATGCCACATGAAAATCCCCTGATGCAGGAATGCAGGAGTAGCCCCAGCAGTGCCACCTCTCAACTTCATTCTTAGTTCTCTAAGAAGCATAACTGAAACATGACATACAATGACTGTGACTTGAGTAAACAACACCCCCTCAAGTCTTTGTCAAATACCAACGCAGAACATTCAAACACACAACCATTTGCATGGCCATGTACAAATCAAGTGCATAATATTGTAGTTGAGAAATATTTAGAATTATTTTAGGTGGCAAAGGAAAAGAAGGGATGTTCAGTTCTGGAAAGAGCTTCAAATTTCATCAGTTCAATGGAAACTGAAATAAAATCAACTTGGTTTTATTCACAGCCAGAGCTATTCTGCGTTACAGATTAACTCCAAAGATAAAGTCACTCAGCAAGGCTGTGCCAAACCAGCTCAGTCCAGCCAGGATTACAGGTTCAGGCTCAGCTCCATGCGTGGTCCCAAATCCTGCTCACGTTGGAAAGCTGCACAGATCGTTCTGTCAGGCAGAGGAGCCTATGAGACACTGATAAGCCTGTAAGGCCCTTAAATCCTGCTCTGTCTCACCCAGCTCTGTGAAAAGCCAGCACTGCCTCTCTGTACTACTGAATTGACACAGCCAAAGGTGAAAATGTCCACCAGGCTCACCCCTGGCTTATACCCCTAATTTGACTTGTAAATGGCCATCTCTGATGGGGATGTTACCGGTATTTCTCAAGGCCCACTGCTTGAAAAGAGCAATAAAACTGGGGCCACAGACAGAGCTAAAGGACCCACTCCAGTTCACTGCTACCCCAAGGCATCATTCTGAAGGGACATTAAGAGAACTGGAGAGTGTATTAAAGCACTTGCTTGTCCTTGCCTTTAGAAGCCTCTGATAACCACTCCCTCATTATGACTATGTGTTTCCCAGTAATGGTATTTAAATCAGACCTCTCCAGCTTGTTTTCTTTCCACGCAGAGTGATAACGGCCTGTGATAAAACTGTAATGCCAGTGTCACACACTCCTGCTTTATACTACATTTCAGTCCTGAGTTCAACAGGCTGCATAATCCATTATAAATGTCACCTTTTGTGATAATGTGTTTTTCATTCTTTGCAGGAAATCAAACTCCACATGCACAGATGCCTCTTCTCCCAAGATGGATACGTACAGGCAATATAATAAGCCCTTTAAAAGGATGACAACTGGCTGACAGCTATTTCTGCATGTACATTAGGTTTATATATTCTGAATACATTTTCAAATATTTTTACTAAATTTGTATCAATTAAAATCTGCTTTAAAGTGTTTATTTAAAAGGCTTCATCATCAGATAGAGTAAAGCCATTTTGGTGATGCATTAGAGCACAACAGCCATTAAAATGATAAAGCTACAAATTAATTCCCCCACACCATGGGAAGATTTGGCAAAGAATTTAAAATTACAGTTCCCTGGGGCAAACAAGAACTTTCATTATGAAAGACCTACAACAGTAAATGGAAAGTAAATAACCACAGTCTCCCTTTTAGATTTATATCTTTATGTACATATAATGAAACATTACATGCAAACAATACTGCTTCAACCAGATCATGAAACACAAAGCACCTTTGACTTATGAGACAATGCATTCCTGCTTTCTAGGCCTTGTTCAGGTTTTGGTTCTGTGTTTTGCTTGATTTTGGTTGATTACACAGAGGCACAGCTTTTACTTAATTCATTTACATATGAATTACTCAAAGTGCTTTAGCTTATCCTTCCCCTTTATATGCTCAGGAGCGGTTAAAGGGTCATACCCTGCAACCTCACAGGAGCCAAATGCTGGAGAATAATATTCTGAAGTCATTTTAAGGTTCTTTCCAAGCCAAACTATTCTATGATCCTGTGAGGCTAACTTGATCCACAGAATACACCTGTGGCAAAAGTAACTGAATAAAATGCTTCTAGAGCATCTAAATACAGGTTTGTGCAGACACTCCAATAATTTTCCATAATTCCTAGACTGGAATTTCTGATCATTTGAAATCTTACAGCTTACATAGGACTTACTGTGAAAGCACACTGTAGATAAAATACAGCATTCTGCAAGTAGTCTGGAGAAGCCGAGGGACAAGATAACGTGATTTTACAGAAACCATCTGCTGAGCCACAATGAGGGCTCCTGCACTTTGGCTTATTTGTCTCTATGCGGGCTTCCAGTCTCTGTAACACTAGAGCCCAGCATCTCTTCAGACCAGTGTGCCCTGGACCTTGCAGTTAAGAGGTGAGTCTGCATAAAAAACAACAACAAAAAGCTTTCCATCATGGTAGAGGCCTAAATAGCCTCTAGGTAGCAGAACAAAGAGTTCACAGCTTGGACATAGTAACAACCTAATCCAAAATACTGCCCCTTCGATCTTAAATTTACAATTTGCGACTTCTTTTCCCAGCTCCCTTTACTACATGTAAACAACAATCTTTAAATGGCATCAGGATATTTTAGAGCTAGACATTCATATTTCATTGAGAAATTCAAATGAAGCAAGCTTTATCGTTGCAGGTTAAGAAATCAGAAGACTGAAATGGATAAACATGCTGCTGACCTTGTTCAAGGCTTCTAAGAGAGCCTTACTGATGAGATAGTCAGCCATAAAAAAGGTCTCTTGGAAAACATGATGCTACTACTATTTCAGAGCACCCGGATTCAGCATTGTAGAAGCCTTCTGCTGTAATGAACTTCTGGTTTAACCCATCACATAAACTTTACCACATCTCTAAATGGCTACCAAAGCAAGGCAGATAAAATCAGAAATCAAGCAGCAAAATGTTTATGTGCCTTATAAACACAGTGATAGTTTCTCCCTGTTAAAAACAGCATGGAGACGCTTCATTTTGCATTCAGCTTACATCAAACCATTGCAAGTTCCAAGAAATGGCTCAAATATACAACTTCCAAGAAACACAGACATGTATCCTACAGGCTTTCAGTTGCAAACAGTAAACAGAAAAGAATCTAGCTGAGAAATACAAGTGTTTTTCCAGTCTAAAAATACAGAATTCTCTTTCATTTTCCAGACCAAGGCATATTTTGCTTTTTGTACTTGCAATTCTGTTATATGAATTGCTAAACCTGTAAATTGGGCACATACAATATTATGAAGAACCACCAGCATCTTGAGAAGTGCACTGAAGCACTTGTGTGTTAGAGGAGGAGACATTTAGCAATGAAAATTACCCACATCTCTCCAACAACAATCGTGACAAAGAACTGAAGGATGTCAAAGTGTTAGAAGACATTTCTAAAATTAATGGTTCAGCAACTCAGGTATCATTTTTAAAGAGTTCCAGAGAGTGTCCAAATAGATTGAAAATCACATTACCCCTAATGGAACCAGTAGTGCCTATTTACCTGTAGTGACAGGGAACAAGATAAAACAAAGCTGGCTTTGACACCAAGGACTGCTCTCAGAGCAATGATGTGTAAGCCTATAGGTCCCTGGTGTGCACGTGAAGCAACTACTCCATTTCCATGCAGCTACTGAGCAACACAGATGCCCTGGTAATTGCTAGCAATAGGAAAGGCAAAACTATTTGCCTTGGTGCAACTTATCTTCAGGATGAGCCAGCTCTCGACTTCAGCAGCTCACTGAACAAATGGATTTCATTTACAGGAACACACTGTTGAAGTATCCTAGCAAGAGACTAATATTAGGCAAAACTTCATCAGTTAAAACATTTGTGCTTTATTATAACCACTTAGTTCTGTGTTCTTCTGTTATAGAAGATTAGCAAGTTTGGTAAGATTATCACTCCTTTCTATCCCAAAATTTCAGGACATAGGAAAAAACATACATTCAGACATGCTAATCCGAAACAGGCAGCCATATACCCATGTACAAGCCACCTTCTAAAGCCAAGCCTTGATTTAAGCTTCCCTTTATATGAGAGCACTATAAAAGTGCTCAAAGCAATTCCTAACTGAGACTGCTGTACACTTATATTCCCTGTAGTTAGCTTTTCAGCATGCTGACTAAAAGCTCTGTACTACTCGGAGTACCCATATCACCAAGCTGTTCTGGTGCTAAAATGAGCTAGTGAAATTACTGAAAATACAAGAGATATATCCCTTTATATCAATCGGGTATAGTTAAAATTTTCTGTTCTACATGGACATATACAAGGCACATTTAATCTGAGGTTACAGCAACCTGAACTTGCCATGAGTGTGTTAATGAGTATAAAAGCATAACATCTATGACTCTGTCTGGAATGTTATATTAAAGAAGAGACAAAGTGCTGCCTTATGTATTTACAACACAAAGCATATCAACTCCTGAGGTCACTCCACAAACAAACATCACAGCACTATGTCTTCACTATGTGTAAAATTGCCTTTTTATCCTGTATTGTGACATGCATGCATACATACATCCTCCAGTGTTTGCTTTCAATTTCTTATGTACAACCAACCATGTGGGAATATTTTGATTTGGGCTGTAATTCACATGTTAAAAAACAGTGCGAGTTTAAAACAAGAGAAGAAATAAAAAAAGGCAATTCTCTTTTCCATTCTACCTCAATGAAAATTCAATCCCAATGCATCAAGAAGTGAGATTTTTTTTAAAAATAAAATTTCAAACCAGAAAAAAAACCCTAAACCAGCTGAAGGCTGACATTTTCAAAAGTGTTTATGTATCTAAAGATACAGACTAGCATTTACGTAGGCTTTTTAAAGATATTTAATATGAATTACTCAGTTAATCACCTGCACATTTTGCCACCTGAGTACTTTTGACAACTGGTTCTTACTGCATTAATCACTTAATAAAAGTGTCTAACTATACCTTATTCTCCCAGCTAATAGGAAGGACTAATTTAATGCTCTGAGGGCTGGAGCAGCTCTGCTCTGAAGCCAGGCTGAAGAGACCTGGGCTGGCTCAGCCTGGAGAAGAAAACCTTAAGGGGAGACCTTAGAGCAGCTCCAGTGCCTAAAGGGGCTACAGGAAACCTTGAGAGGGGCTTTGGACAAGGGCCTGTAGGGACAGGACAAGGGGAACAGCTTTAACCTGCCAGAGGGGAGATTGAGATGAGCTCTTAGGCAGAAGCTCTTCCCTGTGAGGGTGCTGAGGCGCTGGCACAGGGTGCCCAGAGAAGCTGTAGCTGCCCCATCCCTGGCAGTGTTCAAGGCTGGGTTAGGCAGTGCTTGGAGAAACCTGCTCTAGTGGAAGGTGTCCTTGACCATGGCAGAGGGTTGGAACTGGATGACCTTTAAGGTCCCTTCCAACACAAACCAGTCTGAGATTCTATGATTTGAGTTAAAATTCGGCTTCAGGTGAACAACTTTTGTTATTTAACACCAGAAGCACAATTATCTAGCAAGAAAAAATTTTAAAGAAGAGGAAAAGTGAATAAATTCTACTCCAACACTTATATTCACTTGTATTTGCATTGAGTAGATTAGATCAGATTTTGTCTGACCAGTTATTACACTGACTTAAGTTTTAAATAAGGATGCTCTTTGAGTGCTGTGTTCCTCTCCCTGTCATTAAAAAAATGTAGCAGGATTAATCACAACAATTGTGAAATCCAAGTAATTGTGAAGTCACAACTGTTAATTTCCAAAAATAAGCTTTTAATTACTCACTGGATGCCACTTAGTTGCCAAGAATTTTTAAATAAGTCCCAGTATTGGAAACAGAAAACAAGGTTAGGGTTTTTTTAATGAATAATGATTCAGGCACTTTCCCACAGGAGACCACCCACACAATTTATCACCACTTTCACTCATCATCCCACACACCTGGCTTTTGCTCATATCAACATTTTTCAAAATGAATTATTTTCACTCTAGTTATGATACCAGTTTTTCAATCATTATGGCTAACAAAAAACCAGGAAAGAAGCATCAGGTTGTTGCAATAGGAAAGCTGTTTGTGCCATTCGTATAAAATGTGGGGTTTTGCACTCAAAAGTCTCTTAGAATTTATCATCTCTCTGAAAACCTTTCAGCAGAAGTTATGAAGCCATCAGTTTCGTACAATGGTGAATAATCAATATAGAAATTCATTAAGCAGCTGCAAGAGAAGAAATCAGATCATGATTTTCATGTCATCCTTTGGTAATCAGTCTGGTAGTTAGAAAGCAAAGAGAGTGGCACAGAAAAATATAGTCAGTCTTCCTCCTATGATGGTTTGAAGTGATGTGATTTATCACTGAAGTAGTAGACAGTATCCTGCAAAAGAGTACTCAAAACAACCTCTCAAAAGAAGTGTTGCCTCTTGCTTCATTGCTACTAGATGTCCTAATTTATCAGGATCCCAAAACAGTATTCTTTATGAAATACTAACATACTGATGGCAATAATTAATATAAAAGCTTGATTAGAAAATTATTTATTTTAAAGATGCCATTTTGAAAGGCTGAAAGCTACTAAAAAGCTACTAAAATACTACGTGTAGTATTATCCATATCCTGACATCGCAGCTTGCCAGGATGTGAAGGAAATGCTGTATCTGCCCAGAGGGATATCAGACTTTGACAACATATCTATTTTATGAGATGACTGCTCATCTTTAGTAGGAGCCACAAGAATGAAGAGCTCAAGGTAAAGTGTCCCTCATTGCCAAAATGAAGAACCACCAGTGACACTGAAGTACTAGAAGTCATACAGATATCTTAGGGAAGTTTTATCTTATGAGGAAAGAAAAAGACAGAAACTGTCAGGGAATACTGATTTACACGTTATTTAAGTACAAAAGTCTATACCAACATCCTCTAAAAATAGCATGTTAAAAATATTACATGAAATGGGGGGAAAAAAATCCACAACAACCAAAAAACCCCAGCAAAACAAAGCCAAACCCAAAGCATACTGTCATCAGATTGCTACAGAGAAAAGAAACGTCAAAATACTGATTCCAAACCCAACATTTGCAAGGGACACTGACACCATTAAACGTCACCATCCCCATCAATGTTCACTTTCACTATGCATAGGAATTCAGTAACATTCAAACAAAATCATCCTCTACAAATGTAAACATTTATTGACCAATGATACCTTAGGAGAGGGCATAGTGCCTGATTCGAGGGGCAGCAGCTTCGATCCTTCTCAGTTCACTGAGTCTCTGCTGAAAGCTGCCCTACCAAAGGGACTAACTTAAAAGAGTCTTGTTCATCTATCACACTACTGCACAGTATCGTGTTTCTCCTGTCATGTGACTATGTACCTACCCCACAGCAGATTTACCACGGTTGATTAAGATGATGAGTGCAAGTTATATAGACAATGACATCAAAATTAATGCAGAGATTACTTCAGCTGCATCTATGTAGAATTCTTTCCTTAAAGTGATAACTTCAGTCTATTCTGCAGCTGCCCCTACTGCATCCCTGTGAGCGTTTCAATGCAAAGAAAACCAAAGCCAAGCTTAAAAACCATTCTTCTCCACAAACTGGGGTTATAAAAGAAATGTGTCTGAAAGAAAACACACTACCTGGATGAAAGTCCTTGTGCCTGAGTCAGAAAGCCAAAGATTCAAATTACTGAGTTGAGCAATACATATCAGGATTCTACTTGGACATACGTTTGCACAACTTATACTGTGCAAACATATTAAGTTGCTATACTCTGCATCCCACAAAGATATAAATGAGGAAATAACATTCTCCCACTACCCTACACTGTGTTTTAGCCAAGTCAACCCTCACCATTATTAGCATTTTTCAACACCAGTGTTTAAAACACAGAACATTACACACTGGTGATCATTCTACAAAGGGTGAGACGTTGGCATATCAATACATGTCTGTACTCTGACATGTAAAATGTAGTACTGAATTTGATGATGCCAAGCTCCACTCACAGAGGTTTCAAGTGGCAGAAATTGTTTCATCATTTCCTGCTGATGACTTCAGGACTTTTGGTACAAATCTTAGGGTATTTCAGCATGTAAAAAAAGATAAATTAAAAAGCAAACACCAAATCAAAACAAGCCCCTCCACCACCACTTCTGTGTAACTCCATGCTCAACAAAAGTGCACTTGTTACTTGGAACTTTGCAGAAACCTTCCTCCAGATGCAGGTATCAAAAAAAAGTAATTTTTATCCATAAATTGAAATCTAACATATCTTAAATCTTTACTGTAAACATGCAAAAATCAGTTTCAGTCTAACTTTTTCTGCTACATCTTGCAGACATCTTTGCCAGCCATACAAAAAGTAGATGTGTATGTTTGATTTCATTTTTGATTATGTCCATTTGGTAAAGTGAGCAATCTGGGGCACCGTGGTGCTCTTTACTTTTCAGAGAGGAGAAAGGAAGAAAAAGGAGCACTAACCAGGGCTTTTTCTGCTGTTGTTGGGACAGGGCTTGGTATACGGAAAGTTGTGGGACATAACTATTGATGTGCTTTATTTGTGTTAGTTTGTCCCAGGGAGAATTAAAATTGCTACCATCATGACATGATGGTCCTCCTAATTATACCAGGTGACTAAGTGTTCTCTTAAACTATAAAGTTGTTTAGGTTATGGTTTGACTCGATCCTAAAGGTTTGTTTCAACCTAAATGATTTGATGATTCTATGAAATAACTGGATGGAACAGATCAAAACCTTCTATCCCACATGCACGGTATGGGTATAGTATATTGCAGATTTTTTTCTACCCCATGAAGAAGTCAGGAAGTCTGCTGGATAGTGGGTGTCCCATGGAATCAAAAGTGCCTAGAAATGGCAATTCAAAAATTTAGCAAAAAAACCTTTACTTTTCTGCAGCATGCTAGAACTAAAAGAGGAGAAACTATGCCCAAGTGAAACTATAGTAGGTGTTGCACTCTTCATTCCAAAACCCACAATTAACTTTCATTCATATACTGCCAGGAGCAAAATTCTCCTCAATGTTACATATCAGCTGTTATAGTCGGACAAACAGCAATGCTCTGTTCCCTCTAGTTTCGAAATAACTTTGATATTATTACTTAAGAAAGGAATTATCACTGATTTCTCCCACCTCCTTGCACCCTGTAGTCACTAACCAAGGGCTGAGATTATCATTAGGATACTCTGCAGTCTCTTTCACTGCAGGAAATTAAGTGTCTAACAAAGTTTGTCAGGAGTCCCTATGCTTGGAGGAAGATCAAGAGATGTAATCAAGGAAGTATGAAGTTCGACACAGTACAACTCTTGGGAAGAAGTCACCAGTATGGTTTTCAGGCCATCCAAACAAATCCTGGGCAGACTGAGTCAGTCAGCAGATGTGTAGCATGAGTTACAGTAGCAGAAGGCTCAGAAGCTGCTAATTAACTTAAAATGGCAGCAAGACAACCGTTCTACTGGATAATTAGCACTCAAATTGCCTATGGCACCAGTGTATGGCATCCTATACCTAGATTTTAAAATCAGTGTGTTGATTGTTTTGCTTTTTAGTTTCTATATAGGGATAGTTTCTGATTCTGCAGAGCACTATTTTAATCAAGTGAGCCACCAGCTTTGTATATACTTTAGAACTGACCAACACTAGGGTTTGTGTGCACATCATGGAACCTCAATATGTTACATGGCCAAACATGCTACACACAAGCAGATGTGTAATTCATCAGATGAATTTCTGGGGGAACACCAAGCACTTATTTCTCTTTCTCTCCTAGCAGTTCATGGAAAAGACTGTTTCCCTTCATGAGAATACTACTTTACCACTCTGCACATCTATAAATAATTCCATGGACAGGATTAGATAAGTCCCCCTTTTCCATGATGACCCTCCTGTGCAGTCTATTGAGTTTCTCACCCACAGAGCTCTGCTTTGCTGGCTCAGTCTCTGGCCAGCACACAAAGCTATGTTTTCTGGTCAAGAAGCAAATGGTATTCCCTGCAGAGCCTTTTAGCTGTTGAACCATCTGGAAAAGCTTAATGCCAAGCCAGCTAACACTATCCGTCCCCTGCCTCAGAGAACACATCATCCTAGGAGATGAACAAGTAGCAAATGGTGCAGAAATGGGGAGCATAAATGAGCAGAATGAACTCCCCTGTTCTCAGTACTAAAGGGTGAGAAAGAAGCAGTAGTATGTCAGAATGTGCTACTATCATTTATGGAATATGAAGGAAGTATCACCACTTTCGGTCAATGATGTGATAAATGTGGAAGTAAAAATCCTTTCTTGTTTTGGACAAAAAGAATACAAGCAAGATATGTTTTAATGTATTTAATACAAAGTAGTAGAACATACATATTCTATTAGTGTTTGTCTCCATGAGAATTCTAACATGTACTGTATTGAATTATTCTAGCTCTCCCTAGAGCAGCAATGTTATTAAGCATCTGAACATCCTTAATCTAATCACATAAGTTAGCAAGTCAATTTTACATTTGTTGTTCAGTTGTTCACATTAACCTTTAGACCCTTTCAATGAAGGAACCTGTTTTTTTAACTAAGAGTAGCTAAGTACTCTGAAAGCACCAATGTTCCATTTCAGTACTGAAGATACAAAAAGATTACCACTACCCTCTAATTAAAGCTTGCCTTTTTAGCTATGTAAAGAAAGTAATTTGGCCTTTATTTCAGTTTAAATCTGAGATGCATCCACTTCTTATTTGTAAGATTTTATTCCATCACCAGGTTCAGGGATGGATTAGTTTAATTGGCATAGAAATTAAAACATTTTGGGACTCTCCATATTAAGATACTCTACAATCTATGACTTCCAGTATTTACTATCAAACTCCATCATTCAAGATCCAGTTTTGTCTCACCTGAATCCCTCATATAATAACATATCAAAACTACCAGCACTATCAATTTTTCAGTTATAAAGTTCTCATTATACATACAAATACTTATATGCAGTGGCATAAATGCACAGTCATACCCTTAATCATACCAAAGCAACTAGTAGTAAAGCAACTGAACTCCATAGGCACATAAAATTAAACATGCATTTATTGCATATGTGTTTATGTACTTGAGATATATTAACAAAAATGCCCACCATAACTCTCATGGTGTATATAATCTGACCAAAGAACATGTCAGATCATAAACACAAGTTACAAACTGGGTAGACTTCAACTGAAAGCAAGAGAGAAAACACTGAACTGGCAATTTCTATAAAGACATTGCTCAAATCAGAACCATAACAACTTTCTAGACCAGCTAAATGTTACGTTTAAATAAGTAACCTATGCAAAGTAATCCACACTGCACTTCAAGTGAAAGTAATGCAACTCCCTTTTCACCTATATATAACATGTTGTTCATGTAACTTCATGTCCACAAACTTCAAAAAGCATTTGCTGGGAATAACAGTTACTCATCAACACGTTCAACATTAGTTCAGGCAGAAAACAAACAAGTATAATCTGTGTCTACAGACCAAAGAAAGAACCACAAATCCAACAACCTCAAGTATCAGTTGCACAAGCACGACACTAAGACAACACAAAGAGAGAACACCATACCTGATACTCTTCTGTTGTACCGGTTAATAAGTGCAGCTGAAAAATAGACAAAAAAATCTAAATTAGAAATGCTGTTTATTATCACAAATTAAAAGTTATCACCCCAAATAATCATGATATATTTTTATCGCACAAATCCCATACAAACCTCTAACAAAAAAAACCCACAACAAACACTTAAATGTAAAGCTTTCATCCACTTATGTGCCAACCAGTAAGTATTTATTCAGAGTTAAAACTTGAGATTCCAGAAGGATATTCCATTACATGCCAAGATGCAGGGTGAGCAGCTTTGGGTTTTT
This sequence comes from Melopsittacus undulatus, assembly GCF_012275295.1. Classification (NCBI taxonomy): domain Eukaryota; kingdom Metazoa; phylum Chordata; class Aves; order Psittaciformes; family Psittaculidae; genus Melopsittacus; species Melopsittacus undulatus. The sequence goes on from NC_047535.1 coordinate 28,603,569, forward strand.
TTTAGCCAGTTCTGAAAAACACCCCTCCAGGGGTTACCAATCTTAACCTATCAGCAATTCCCAGCCCACTTTACTTAGCTTTATTACGAAACATTCAAGCACTCCAAGTCAGCTGTACCAACATAACACAGAGCAGAGCGATGGAACTTACTAGCTAAACCATTCCATACTCCTATATAAGCCATGTAACTGCTCAGGCAGCACTCCCATACTAACTCCAGTCATCTATGTTTGACCAAGGCTGTTTTCCATAAGGGCACACATTTAAACTGAAAAGTTCCGAGATGGAGGATCCATTGCTTCATTGTTCATGCTGTTAGCAATACAAGGTATTTAGACTTTATCTCTAATTTGGAATGAAGTTCCTGACTTTCACTATTTCAACATTAGGCCAACATTTAGTAAATAGCATTCTTTCCTCCTCACACTGTAACCAAGTTCCAGTCTTAACACAAAAACCAATCAACCTACTAAATTTCACCCAGAACAAAGCCAAAACACTAAACATCCACTTACCACTAACAACCAAAGTAATTTTGTGCTGAATGCTCCATGCTTTCCCATTCCTCTTCCCTCCACTGATAATTGTGTTTTTCTTGACGCAACCAGTGACCTTCCTATTCTATTCTTCATACACTAAAGAATCAGATGGCCCTTTAAACCATACCAAAGTGCAAGCATCACAGATCCAAATTTATGACACACATGATACCAAAATCTTAATGATACCATCATTTCTTAGAAACTTTTGAGTAACTGAGAATAATATCAGAATAACAGAAAATGAGGTCAAAAGTATCATCTCTTATCTTTTGTAATAATAAAGGAAATCAGAAGAGTGTGTGTGTGAGGGGGGGGAAATAATCAGGATAACTCCATAAACTTTTCATTCAAATCTATCAACCAGGAGACAATGCTCAGCTTAACAAGAACAGCTAAAAGATTATTTTGTATTTTATGACTTGGATCAAGACCTAAACTTCTACAACACAGCATAATCCTTATAAAAGTAACACTGCTGCGTTTTAGGCATGACGCTTGAAGAGGCTCAAAACCACTGAATGATAAACCTGAGAACTCAAGAAACTTTATTTTTAAACCTTTAAGCAATTTCTGACAGCAGCAACCCTTCCTGCAAATAAGGGTAGCATGTATTTGTTTGTTAAAGGACACCACAAATGCAAGAAGTTTCTATCACCTTAAGGGGAGACAGGCACTTGGAACAGAGCTCCATTTTGCTTTATTAAACAAACAACAGCCACCAGCAGCAACAGAACACTGCTCCAGACTTTAATTTGCCTGGCCACAGTTCATTCATTCTTATCTCTAGTTTACTGATCTAGTTCTGAGTAACTACTCAAAGCAGGCAAGCAAGACCTTAAGAAGCAGGAAAACTCACAAATCCTAGAAACACAGGTAGATGCCCACCAGTTTTAAGGTGCTGAAGAACTACAGGACCAAAACCAGGTAGTTCATTTCCCGCTGCAGTGATTTATTACAAGAACATTACTAAATTCAAACTAATTAAATCAGTTTGCAGCAAAAGCACCTCATCTAGGTCTTAAAATTTTCACGTGTAACTAGTTTCATATATAGATTTGCATACTTTAACACCATTATACACGATTTCATACAGTCTTGCACATGCAGACTTTCTATCTTTTGACTACTACACATATTTCTTACGTTTAATAATGTTTTAATGCCTTTGAACAGAATTAATATACTACAGAAAACTCTGCCATACTTTGAGTACCACATTAAAAATCCACTTTCCAAAGACTACGGCTTCTTTTAGCATCTTGATTATTTTCTCCCATAGCAGAGTTCAGCGTCATCAAAACAGCATCAAGTTTTCCACACTGGTAAAAATGAGGAAAAGAAAATAACATAACCTTTTAAGGACAGTTGAGAGAGCACTATTATTCTGCCTCCACAAAGCTTTTAAGATTAAAATGATAATTTGCTTTTCTTACACCACTGACAGTTTTAATACGTACAAAATTTCAGGTGCACTTTTATATGTTGTCAGAAGACAACTTTTTACGATAAAGAGATAAAATCTAACATTTTCTACTACACAATATTAGCATTTTCTTTCCTTCTGGCTTACCAGTGAAAAGCTTTCTTTTTTTATGACCATTTTCAGTATTGCACAGACAGTATAGTCACTCCTACGGCATCCTTGTGTTTTGTCATTAGAAGGACTGCCAAAAGAACAACTCCTGAAGGTCCCACATACACCTAGATTAGTCTGTGGACAGATTCCAAGAAATCAGATGGGGCGGAAGGGAATAACACGTACAGTTAACCCACCCCATTTCCTACGCTGAACACCAAAAGTGTGTCTAATTTAAAGCAATAATGATGGATACATTAATATTAACCTCTTGGACCAGCCCAGCCATTAAAGCACACCTCTGCCTGTGCTGTAACAAGAACACAGTGAATCCAGCCCATCAACCTGGTACCACTCAGAAGATCTGGCATCTTCAGTAACAAAAAGAAATCACTGCTTTGAAACAGGAAACAATTTGGTGGTTTTGCACCTACACTTGGTATTTCCTTCCTGCACACCAGTGGGTCGTGTCTCAGGTCAGTTATATGTTAACTGAAGATATTATAATAAGATTAAGAGATTTTGCTGTGACGTGACTGCATTGCAAACTCTCCATTACATCAAAACCTCAGGTGCAGCAATATTCAAGTTCAAAACGTCTCATAGCTTTGGTACAGTCCCTGCTTCTACTTAGTTCATGGGAGCCAAGACCCACTAACTGGATAAACACAACAAAACCGGAGGTAAATTAAATCATTGTACCAGAAGAGACCAAAAGGACCCAATTTCCTCCCTGGCAGCCAAAGGCAAGTGACTCTGCTGTGGAAAGGCAGCTCAAGCTGTGTGTTCCATGACTCTGCCAGAACTGACTCCAGGCAGCGATCCTTCTCCACCACTCACTAAGAATCAGGGGTATCTGCTGAACACGTGTGTATTTTGCATACTGTCCTGAGGCACAGACTGAATGAAGCATTAGACAGCAACACTCAACAGGGAATGCTTCAGATTTAAAAAAAAAAAAAAAAAAAAAAAAAAGGTTTCTGGTTGCAGGATTCTTTCTTATTTACAATTGCAATTTTCTGGAACCAGGCAGTTCTCTAGTTTAAATTGAATACTTATTAAATGAGTAATTATCAACCTTATGCCAGTATCACTTAACCTCACTCATCATTCTCCTTTTCCTGCACTGGGGAAAAAAAAAAAAAAAAACAACAAACAAAAAAGAGTGGGTATTCATTCAAATACACACACACACAACCTTTCTTCCCCAAAGTAAAGGCATGGCATTCTGTAAAAATTATTCTGCATAAATAAATCACTACTTGACGCCATGCTGGCTAAATTTACAACTTTATATACCCAGCAGGAAACAGCACTGCTGTCATGCAGCTGTACTACCCCTTGCCAGTAGCTCTATTCCATTTGGTTTTCTCACTTGAAAACTTAAGGATGTAAATTTCAGACACAGAGACCAGTATGTGATAATGCTCAGAACCACTGACCACACATACATATTATGATGATTACTGTTTAAATATTTGATGGTAAAATTGTTGTCCAACTTTACAAATCGTATCTAAAAAAATGTTTTTCCTACAGCACACGAGCCCTTCTTCGTTGGTGCACTGAAAAGCAACCGGTAAAAAAAAAAACCAAAAAACAAAAAACCAGCAAGCTTTTTAAAAGTTATACTACTGTCAGTGTAAGGTATTTCTCTACTACTCCTAAGGTTAAGTCTTCTAAATGTGTTAGAAGTCAAAGCCATAGTAAAAAATGAGATGAAATAAATATTGCACAGTTACAGAAGATGCTAAAGCTTGAAATGAATGGGAAGGTACAAATACCAATCGCCCAGCTACTGCTTATACACATACTAAGAACACCAAATTCTTACAGAAAGCATAAATAAAACTCAAAAGATCAGTTCAGGGTCACAGGAAAAAAAAAATCAGGGACAAATGAAGAACTGGCATTCCAGGCATGACATTAGAGCACAGGATGTTAACCCTCTGTACTGGATACCTTGAAAACTTTAACTTTCTTCTTCCACACGCAATGTGTTTTTTACCAGGACCTGTGAGCACTTTCTAATTACGACTGCAATAAAAAAATCCCCATGTACTCATTGTTTCTGATACTGGACACAGTTAAGCTATTGTGTACAGAAAAATGTAATACAGATCTTTCATGTCAGACTCTAATCAACTCAACAGTTTTTTGAAGGTTTCCTGATGAAAGATGGAGTAAAGTTTATAACAGGTCACTAATTCAGTAGTACAGTACTCAGAGTTCCAAGAGCATAAGCATAAAATACCCGCTTTATTAAAACAAATCAGCATTTCCAAAGTACTCTCCCATCAAATCACAGCACAAAACCTGACCAGAGACAAAAAGAGAAATAGAATGCAAACTCTTCTGATTTAACCAGTCAATTAAGATTATCCAAACAAGATGTGAGTTGACACTATGAACCATTAAAGCCAAAATACCAGAAGCAGAGAGAAGTATAAATCTGAAGCGTGACTGTCGTTATGGAATGTTGTATCAAGTTACAATAAGGAAGTGCTAGACTACAGCTGTCAAACTGTTTTTCGACACACGAACATATTAATGGACATACATGAATATGAACAATCACAACTGTGAGAAAGCTCAGGTTTGAGTACCAGCTTGTTAAGATTTCTAGTAATTAGAAAGTATTGCTATAGCAGAAACAATGCATTCATCATCAACATAGCTTTCATCAGCTATGCCATCATACCTTAATAAATATCAATTTGAACTTGTTTTTCAACAAGTAAGTAAAATAAAGTGGTATCCTGTGACTATTACTAATGTAAGTTATGTATCCGTGATTTCCTTCAGGATGCCATGTTGGACAGTGACAAATTCCACATGCCCCTTCCATATCTCTGCTCAACACCATGGGGAGCATGAGTGGGACTACAAACTACTGCAATATTTCCAGAGTCAGTTCCGAAGTCAAACAGTTCCCTTGTCAATGTTTCCTTCAGACAAGCAAAACAGACAGAAAGGGATGAGTGTTTTATAGGTACCCACATTTTTTCTTCTCTTTCTATTCCTCCCCCCAGAAGAGGATGAAAACTCAGAACCTGGTTAGAGACAGGCAGGAGAAATCTTGATGGTGTCAGCTGAAGCATGCCAGATATTTGGTGGAAGACAAAAGGTTAGGGAACAGCAGGGAGGAAGAGAGGTTTCAGAGGATGAACAAAGGGAACATGGAACATGAAGATGGGGGGCAGAAAAACAGAAACTGATCCAGGATTGTTTGTGTACACACACACTATCCCATAGGAGACTTTTACATCTATTAAGTTGGAAAACAGAAACAAAATTTACATTAATATTAAACATTGTTCTCCTCTCTGCTGCAGAACAGAGGCACAGATACCTTTCATTCCCAGCATTGAAAAATAGCTCTCATTAGAAGAGATAATAAAATATAAACCCAAAGTAGCCTCATCCTTGCTGCCAGAGGTTTTCAGAGCTCCTCTTGACAGAAAGAATGTAGTAACTGCTTCTGAAGGAAAAAGTGGAGTCAACAAGCAGTTATTAAGGCTGTTGGGCTATTTTGGATTTGCTTTTATTTGTTTTTGAAAGACAAGGAAAATTAATATGTACTCTGGAATAGACACAGTTTAAACAGCTGATAAAGTCAAGAAAAATAAACCTTTCCTGGACTCTTTGAAAGAAATTTGGATGAACCTCTGGTTATAAAAGCACTTCTTGACTAAGATATTCAGAGCTGTTTGGTTTTAAATTAATGCACTTCACAAAAATGCATCAGTATCTCAATATTCTCATCCCACGACCGAGTTTGAACAGTCGTGCATGGTATTATTTTGATCATGGCTCTCAACAGGTATTAATTCAACACAAAATAAAGACCATAACCCTGTTATGTGATAAACCCTGCTCTCAGATTTCAGGAGCTAATGCAGCCTGACTGAAGCCTACACGCAAGAGAACGAATACCTATCAGCAACACCCATATTATCTGACACTGCAATGGCATGACCCACACAGCCCTCTCCTATTTCTTGCTGATGTGTCTCAGAGCCAAACACAGCACTTTTTTTTTGTTGCACTGATTTTTTGAGTGATCTGTATCATGGAGATCAAAGAGATAGAAAAAAAACTATGTACCTGCTTTACAGACATGAAATTAGACTGTCCCAGTGCTGAGGTACTATCTCAGCAGAAAGGACACATTTCACAGTGATTAAAGATATAAGCCTATGCTGATACTACAACAGAGATTGCCAGGGACTGAAATGAAGGACTGGGGAATTTTTATCAAGTATTAGAAAGGCTAAATAATACACTGCACAGAAAAGGAAGGATGCCACAAAGAACTAGCAGAGTTAAGGAGCAACTGACAAATCTTCAAAGTATTGTCAGAAGAGGTGAAACACTGGAGAGTACAGGAAAGCAAGATACAGTAAGTGAAGAAGGGAAATCTGCTTGGGCTTTAGGAGCAAGCTTGAAGAGGAAGGCATGTCAGAGATAGGGAAGCAAATGAATCACACTGGTAGTATCACAAAAGCTTCAAGAGCTAGAATGACGTTAGGCTTTCAAACCCAACTTTAAGTAGATAATAAAAAGTAAAGATCCTGCACATATTTGGAAGTGACTTTCACAGGCATTCTCTGACAATGAAAAAAGCCAGAAAGGGTCAAAGATGAGTACGAGACTACAGAGTAGCAGAAACACCACATAGAGGAGAAATAGCTGCAATTTTCCTTAAAATAAATGCTTCATATACAGGAAAAGACAGTTGCATCTTATCTAGGGAACCATGAAGCATTTCCCAATCAGTAAGAAACCCGGGCAAGTGACCCACATGTCTACATGTAAGCCTCTTGATTCTTCCCTTCCATCCCTCCAGTCCTGCTTTCAAACATCACCTCTTTATTTACCAGGCTCCCGTCCCACCAGAAATCATAGACATATGAGGTGGGAGGATTGATACTTCAGGGTATTTAAGACCTTAGAAATGTAATGAAGACATATTTTGATTGAAATCTTTTGGGTAGAAGCTTCAGAAGTGCAGTCTGAAGGAACGTTTGACAAGTACATTTCTTTTAAAGCAACACTTTTGTATTTCAACTAATTTTTTACTACAGCCTTGATTTCTAAGATACTTAGAAGGTTGAACTTCACATCTTTGTACCTCTTAAAACGTCAAACCTAAAGACTTCTGACCACATTTCTATCCTTTGATTGGTTATAAGGTGCAAAACCACTACTCTATCTTACAAATTGACATAATTTCAATCTCTTTGGACTGCCTTGCGAAGCCACACATACCTGGAGACAATTTCTAAGTGAGTCACAAGAAATATCATTTAACTATGACTAGTCAGTTACTCTGTTTTTATGATTTCCAACTGTGCCTCTTGCATAAATCTTTTTCCCCAGAGTAATGGACTGTACACAGGTCCATGTAATGGGAATAAAGCCAGAACAAAAAAGCAGAAGAACTTGAGACAAACTCTTATACATTTCACTATTATCAAATTTCATTCTATCCCAGCACAGAGCTAAGTGTAAGTCTAAGGTAGGCAAGTCACTGCCCCAAAGAGCACAGTCTAAGTCCCTCCCAACCTGCCAATGAAATCAGTCAAATTACTTGTTTTTCCCATTTTCAGAAGCCTAATTAAAAGTCCCACCATTACCCTGAACAACTGAATACATTAAACATTATGAAAACTTTAATGAGAGCCACAACCCACTGAAGTCCTCCCATGCCAGACAAGCCTGGTTCACCAGAGAATTTCTACACTTCTCCCTGGAAATGGCACCCACACATCTGGTGTGGGAAATCATCACCTAAACCAGCGTGAGTGAGGTTCAGACACAGCTCTTCCTGACCCCTCACTGCTGTGCTCCTCCAGGTTCTCTGCTTCAGTCTCACTGTAGTCTAGACTGGAAAATACTGCAGCAGCAAAAAGGAAAATTATAATTCCCACTCACATTGAAACCCTTCTCCCTTCTGTTTCAATATCACACTGACCCTGTGATCCAAGACTTTTAATATATTCCTACTATCAAGGCTTTACTTCATAGCTCAAGGGCTGCCACATAAGCAGCTTTCACATTTTCACAGCTGGATTGCTGCTGTTTTGTGACAGTTGGCTTTGGGTTTGCAACACTCTACACTGCAGTGCGCCACTGATGGTCTTGTCATGCTCTTCATTTCCCAGTTTTATACTACCCCTCCTACCCAGGATGAGCTTTTCCTAATACATCTCTCACAAACACACACCCCTATATATAATTTTACACAGCTTTTCTCAATGAACAACTCAAGTAACTCATGGACATCCTACATTTCAACAGTTACCTACTGCCTCATTTTTGTCCTTTAGGCAGAGGCATATTTTAAGACACAGCAAAAGTTGCTTCTGTTTCTAATATTTTTCTAGGTACATCTGGCATTTATGACAACTTCTATGAGGCATAATCCTGTGTTTTTATTCTGATGCATAATGAAGAGTCAAGATCCTCCTATATGTGAAGAAAGATGATAGCTATATATCAGATGATGACTATACACAGATATTCTTGTGGTTTAGCAATGAAAAATAAAGAAAAAAAGATTAATTTTGACTGCTTCTCAGTTTCCACCAGAACCCAACCTTAATTTCACAATCACTGCATTGTATTTTAAAGACATTCCATCTGCTCTGTCTGTAGTACACATTAATATTCAAAAGACATCTGCAGTGTGCAGACCAAGTTTTAATTGGAATCATGTCACAGCTACCATCACACAACACTGAATGTAAATGTTGGCTATCAGCACTTGGCAGCTGCTTGGCAGGCTTAGTATAAAGTCCTACTGACAGTGTCTTTAAATAATGTGGTATCAGGCCTTAAAAGGTATCTTGAAAAATATTTACTATCATGAAACAGTTTTACAATGCCATCCATACCTAAGGTTTACTAGCTAGTTTACTATCACTTTAAACTACTTATTAGCAAAATATGGTTCATATTCAGCCATAGTTTTCAGAAAGCAAAAAAACTGATACAACTGAACACTAACATTATGATGGATATTTAAGCAAATCTAACTTGTACACAAAAGAGGACAAAGAAAACTGGACTTCAGTGCAACTGAAATTGTGTAGTGAAGCTTGAAGTATTCATAAGTATCTAAAACTGAAGCACTGCTATGTATGTAAGAGCACCTGAATAAAAGAATTCCATTTACAGGTGTGCTCAGTGATTCAAGACACTCTCCCACAACAACAGACTAATTATTCTAGAATGAACAATATAGTTACCTTTTATTAGCACAAAAACACCAATCCCTTGAGCTAATAGCATCATCATTTGCTTCAAATCCTTCCCATGGTAACACAAAATTACCCTATTACAATCATATACATATTTTCAGCTTGTCTCTTCTGTAAGTTTCTGACAAATGAGGCAGTGATCAGCAATCTATACAGAGAAAAGGGTATGTGTGTGTGTAGTTACACTCAAACTAAACCTACCTGTCCAGCATAAACAACTAGTTGTTACGTGGCCAAACTGATCTTAGACACTGCAAGTTATTTAAATCTTATCAGCAGGTAAAAGGGACACAGGAACTTTAAGAACAGCAAGACTTGCTTGTCATGAGATACATATTTTCTTGGGGAATTTGTCTTCTCCATCTTTACCATGGTATAACAAACACTTTGTCACAAACCTAAGGAAACTTCAAGCCCACAGCTCATTAAGATATAACTGTGTTGCCACAACAATTACAGAAGTAGAGGCAACATCAGAACAGGAAATCATCATGATCCAACTCCTCTAACTCCAGTGCCCTTCTGTGACAGAGTAATTGGTTTAACAGATACTGCTTAGCTTCCAACATAAATAACTGAATTACACAGAAGGGAAAGATGCAATTGCTTGTGCTCAGGGCATAGTGACACATCCAGCCTGTACTTGCACATCCACCACCATTTTAAAACACTCAACAGGGGAAGGGTAACAAAGAAAAAAAAAAAAATCAGAGGTCAGAGCAAGGTTTGAGTTCCAAACCTGAGCACACAACAAGCTGATTGATGACCACTGACTGCAGCAGCACTTCCAATCTGTTCAATGCAAAGGAAAAAAAGGGTTGGTCTTTGCTTCTTCACCACTGATATACAGTTGGTCTGCTCAAGTTGCCACTGAAGAGAAAGGAAGAATTAACGTGGGCAGTTACAGATGAGACACATTATAGCAAGCTTTTCCTTTTGCCTCTCAGCTACTACAGTCTCAGACAAAACAGACTGGAACCACTCTCAAAGTCAGGTACTGTATCTCATGTGACAGCAAGAAACAGCTATAACTGGACTACAAAAAAGAGCAATTTAGAAGAAAAAATTACAAAGGAGATTTGAAGCTTGGCAGAAACAAGAAGCAACACTGACAGGGGATGATGCTTTATATAACCAGCATGGATGTTACACAGCTATACTTGCCAGGTCAACCTGAGCTTAGGATGGTATAATTACGGGTACCTAGGTAGCATTAAGAATAGCATCCTACAGCTAAAACAGAAGGCACATAAGAGCCCATAATTCTTTGGTTGGGTTACTTCTAATTTCATTACCAATTCCTACTGTCATTACTGATCTGGATGATGAAACAGAAGAATGTTTTTATGGAACACAAAGCTGGAATGGGTTGTGCTATCATCTCATCTGTATAAAAGAGCAAAAGGAATTTCAATTAGAAACACCAACGTCAAGTGTTACTTCAAGCTGATTCAGAGCCTGATCTCACACATCCACATTTAAATCAGGGCATAAGTACACTTATATAGGGTAGGCAAGACATGCTGGTTTCCTAGTATCCTGCACTGCATTAGGAGCAGTGTTCCCAAGTTGATGCAGGTGATCCTTCCCTTCTGCTCAGCCCTGCATCCAGTTCCAAGCTCCCCAGTAGAAGAGATACATGGACATACCGGAGCAAGTCCAACAAAGGGCCACAAAGACAGAGAAGGGACTGGACCTCCTCTTGTATGAGGACAGGCTGAAAAACCTGGGATTGTTAACCTAGAGAAGATGAGGCTCAAAGGAGCTCTTACTAGCACCTGAAGGGAAAGTGCAAAGACAATGGAGGCAGGCTCTTTTCAGCTGTACCCAGTGACAGGATGAGAGCCAACAGGCACAACTGAAACACAGGAGGGTCCATCTACCATAATGAAATACTTGTTTACGTTCAAGCTGATCAAGCATTAGCACAATTCACCCAGAGAGTTTCTGGAGCCTCTCATCCCTACCACAATATACTAAAGTTCTTATTCTCTTAATGCCATGTAAAAGCCAACAAGCATCCACATCCTGAACAAACCTCAACATACGTATCAGCCTTCTTAGCCAGTGTCACAAGAGGCATCTATTATCAGCTGATTATCTGCATAGCCTCTGCAGCCTTCCCCACGTCACTGTTTTCTAAGATTTAGCACTCCATCCTGTACACATAACCACCACTGAGGACTCACTCTTGCCTGAAGTGTTCATGAATGACCTTTCTCAAACCAGCCTCTCTCAAAAGATCAACAGTTTCAAGCTTAATGTTTCCTGAAGGCTGATTAACATGTTTTTCTTTTTAATTGGGTGCTTAAAAATAGACCAAAGATGTGTTGATTTCTGAAATAAAACAAGTGTATTCAAAGAACAAGTGCCCCCATATGTGACATGTTGGAGATAAAAAAAAGTATTTGGAGAAGAAATTGTACCATGCATCGTATCACATTTTTTTTTTAATAACCAAAACCAGAAAACCTTGGTCAGTTGTTTGTGAGAAGTCCCAGATATCCTTGCAGGTGAAGTTACTGGGTTTGAAGTTAAAAAAAAAAAGGGGCAAAACAAACAAAAACACAAAAAACCCTCACACAAAACAACAGCTTGTGTCCTCTATACAGATTTATCTACATTAATGGCAGAAGTGGTACACAAGATTTACAGGATTTTACCCTGTAGTGGTAGCTCTGGAATCAGAGTGCTGGGTACAAGGTTTTCTGCTCGCTTCCCCTCATCTCCTGGGTGCAGGATCCTCTCTCTGTATGAGCACAGCTGACTCTGCAATTCATGTCCATTTTCTTATCCAGTGCTTTAGAAGGGACCCAGCCCCCCCCCCCATCACTGCAGCGAGCAGCACAACCTTAGCTCTGCTGGAGGATGACAGAGAGCACATTGAGGAGTGGCCAAAAGCAATGAGACAGAAGGTACAGAAGAGTGTCATGGATTCTATAGAAGTATCCCTAGCATCTCCAGCAGTTCTGTGACTCTGCATTTATACAGCATGAAGTACTACTTCATTACCGGTACAGTTATATTCACCAATAATTTACAAGTGGATCTTGTGAATTATTATATACCATTCAGATATAATTCACTGAGCTTCCTTCAATAAATAAAAGTATAAATAAATCTGAGTAGATTTTAAAATATGTACATTTTGAAATTTAAAAAAGTTAGAACTTCTAATCTAGGCACTCTTCAAGATGTGCTGTATAACCAAATGATGAGCAAAAATAACTTCGGTAGCACATCTCAAAATAATGTATTTTATAGCTTTTTTCCTTCGTATTTACACTTCTAAAAACATTAAATGAGCGTCAGTAAAGTTTACTTAAAACATATAGCTGTAAAAAAAAAGAGACTCCATGTTAGAAAGTATTTTGACAGAAAAGCCCTGCCCCCCTTACACACTTTCAGTAACTGCATCCTGTGCACTTTCACAGGAAGAGGATTTTGGGGAAAGAGGAAGGGTGAAGACAGATGGATTTGTTCTGTTGCCTAAAAAGGGAAAACAGCAAAAATCTGTGTGCTCTCCCCAACCCAGGGAAAGTCCTCTTTTAAAGAATCATCTAGGGTGGAAAAGACCTTTAAGATCAAGTTTGACTGTTAACTGAGCACTGCCAAGTCCACCACTAAACCATGTTCCCAAGCACTGCACCTACAATGCTCATGAACTTTTGAAGCCCATGCAAGAGGGCACAAGTTAACATTCATTTGCCAGTAACAACAAAAAGAAACTCCCTGACCAAAGTGAGCTGCAGCAGGTGGCAAATGCTACATGGTTCCGCTTCCCACATAAACCCATTTTCAGGAGCAGAACTTCTCGTATAAAGCTCCCCACAGTCACTGTTAGGAGTTCAAAACAAATGATACACATTGTGAATCTTTTAAGTATGGGAAGTTAACAGTGTCTGCATGTAAGAGCTAAAACGCCCACTAGCAAAAACAGTACGCATCATAAAAATACTACTTCATAGTGCTATGAAAAAATTACACAAGGCACAACACTGAAATGTTTTCAGCAGCAAGAAATTAAAATTACTTCACAGGGATATAAGAGATGCTCGTACAGAACAGAAGAGAAACTGAAGCCCAGTTTATGGCTGTTTATCATGAAAGTTATACAATCTCAAGATTAGATTTTCAATCATTATACAAACTACATCCAGTGATGTTTAATTTCTATATGCTTCAGAAACTACAGTCAAATAACGTCACCACCCCAAACACTCCTAAGTTTTAGCATTTTGGAACACAATCTGTAGAATCTTTCCCTCACCCTTCCCCAAAGGTGTCACAAGACTGAACGTTAATCTGCCTTTTTTTCTTTCATCTTTCATAACCTCCCCCTGAGAAAGCTTTGAGCATTACAAATACGCATTTTAACCAAAAACCTTGACAACATGAAATGTTAAACAACTGTTTCTCAACAATTATCTTCAAAAGAAAAAAAAAAGGAAAAAAGGGAAAGTGAAACAGGAAACTCCATCTTTGAATTTTCATTCCAGGGCTGTTCACAAGACATCTTTCATAGAGAGATACTCCCCATATCTACGACAACCTGAGACCCTCTAGCTCCTAACACTAGAGCATATTCTTAAGGAAGCAATTCTTCCTGAATGCTCAGTGCTGCCACACAAGTGCACCGTTTACTGGAGCCCCAACAGGAAAAAACAGACAAATATTTATATTTTAATTTTCCTAAAATCTCATCTATGGAATACAGTTTTCTCAATAGGAAGCAGAAAACAATACAGTATCCCAAGGGAGGAAGACCCAAAATGGAAATGAAGGGCCATTGTGACATCCGGCTTTGTAGCAGTCTGTCTATATACAATCACCAAGAACAAGGAACTTCACACTACAGGTTATTGAAAAATACATAGGAAAAATACTGAGTAGTTTCTCAACCCTCATCTAAAACCCACAGTTTGCTCCCGGCACAAACTCCATACATGTTTTTAGGATGTTCTGCAACAAGAGGAGCAGAACTTTAAGCTTTGCAATCCTTCACTGACCACTCAGATTCAAAAAACAGACACAGTTACTGATGGGAGAACATCTCTTTACCAAAACCAGCGCTTCATCTCCAACCTGTAATACTAATTCTTCACACAACAGTTTAGAGAGAGATTTTGCCACAAATTACTCAATTTTGCTGGTAAGGTCCCTGATCAGAGGCCATCTTGGTTTGGACACCTAAAAAGCAGTATAGGGTTTCAGGCTTTTGTAAGATGACCTCAGAACGAAACCTGACATCATGCCAATTGGAAACTGAGTTCCTGCAGGCTCTGTATCTTCTGACGAGAAGCAAAGCTATTCTTCAAGCCACCCTCAGAAAGTTAACAGGAAATAGAAGGAGAGAACAAAGTGCAGTATAAAACTCAAGCTTGGTTGTTATTAAATTACTATAAAAGTAATGCTGCAGGAGGAATACCTGCAGTCCCTCTCACATGCCTTGAAAGTAGGCTGCTCCCAGATAAGTCTACTTCCCTAAAGGGCATTTCCAAGTCTATACTCAGAGCAGAATTGCCACTACTCATCATTTGCGATTTCTACATAGAAAAGCAATGCCCCAGTATGAAAAAGGCCAGTAGCAAATCTGCTAACACAATGCTGGGCTTTATTATACATGACATTGCATATTTATTAAACAGAGTCCAAACTCTAGCAGTATAACTGTAAGTCAGGCTTGCTTGCTTCTAAATCTCCTGAGTGTCCTACCCGCTAAAGCACACAAAGAACACTTCCATGATCACTGTAATTTTCACAAACCAAGCAGCTGACTGTTCTGTGTAACACATTTCTGGGGTTTCCACCCAATACTCCCTCTTTCAGATCCATACTTTTAAAAGAAAAAGATACTTCTGCACTAAATGATCTCATAAACCTATATACCCTTTCGCACAATTAGTGTCTTGGTGCAAGCATCTTTTATAGGTGGATGTTTTGTCTAAATTCAGATTTCTCAAATTCCTCACTAGCTATTTTCCCAACCAGTGTTGTTCTGATTTATGATTTACCTTGTCTGTTTCACATCACAGTGATGCCTAAAGATACTAAAAATGCAGAGTGCAGAAGAGTGCACATCACTTGCTGCAGAACTGATGGCACCTTGGGGGAAAAAAATACCTATGTGAAATAAAGAATCTTCATGTATCAGAAACCACCGAACAATTGTTACATACCGAAGAAGCACTGATACAAAGCCAGGCATGGAACAGTATGCAAAGACTATGACAGAGGCAAGAATAACAACCTTCTAAAAGAGGAACCACTACATTTGTTAAGAGTTATATTTGTCATTATGTCCCTCTTCTTTCACAAAAAAATATGAACGATCATTCATGAAGTTGAAAATGTTCCTAAAGCCAGTGAGAAACATTCATAGCTCATCTTGGCTACAATTCCAGTCTTAATCTGAATAATATGCAACTGCTCTTTGTTAAACATTAATGCTGTTTAATGACTGACTGGGGAATAATTGGAAGTGAGCTTGTTCTCCCATTGTCTTCTCCTCTTTCCAGAGATCTCCATTGTTCTATTTTAGGTAAGAGGGTACAACTGAACTTCAGTATTAGCAGAAGGGGAAGATGGCACTCTGCAACACTGACAGAATTGTCTCAGCAATCTAATACTAGTTTATTAAATGTAACAAAAAATATCAGTTAACTAAGCTAGTATTCAGTACAATATCTAGTATTGCAATACAATAATTTCCTTTAGCTTCATTTTAGAACAGGCTAGAAGAATCCCCTTTTACATGTTTCATACAATTTTTCTTACAGTAAATATTTTCAGCATGGAAACACAAGCTTTTCAGAATTCACCCATTATTTACAAGGGTTATTTATCCTCTTCCCTTATAGTCATTTACACTCTTTATAGAGGCTAGTACACAGAGTAATGCAGTTTTTATGTGCCCAAAGTAACAGCAGGTTACTAAAAAGAGTGGAAGCCACATCTAGAATTTAATTTAGCTATGTAGTTATAGCTGGTAGCAAAAGCTCTTTCAGGAAATATCAAGTTTAGCAGTTAAGTAAAGTTACTAGCACACAACCACAATTATTAAAATTAATTAATTTAAAACTGTGAATATTAATTTAAAAGAAATTAAAAAAGAGAATACTACTTGCTTCCTCACATTTTAGAATGTGCAGATCACTCAGCAGAACAATTACGTCAACACACTAAAACCAAACTGGAATAAGAGGATACTTTTCTCAAGAGACTGTAAGGACTGTTTCATAGATGCTGTGGAAATAATAACAGTGCTGATAAAAGGATGATACAAATAACCCTGTAAATAACTATGGCAAAATTGCAAGAAATTAATCTTTTAACACAGAAGTTACTCCTTCCTGATGTAAATCGATATACATTTAGTAACACAGAATCCCAGACTGGTTTGTGTTGGAAGGGAGCTTGAAGCTCATCCAGCTCCAATCCCCTGCCACAGGCAGGGACATCTTCCATTAGAGCAGGTTGCTCCAAGCCCTTGTGTCCAACCTGGCCTTGAACACTGCCAGGGATGGGGCAGACACAGCTTCTCTGGGCACCCTGTGCCAGCGCCTCAGCACCCTCTAAATTTCAGTCAGCTCATCTACTATTCTGTTTCTCAGTCAGCAACTCCTCTCCTTTCACTTTATACCTGCAGTTATTTTACCACCTCAGTTAAGGAGGATATATTAACACCTGTATTTTAAAGTGTCATTTATACTGAAGATTCCTGATGAACCCTTTCTTCAGGCTCTGTTGAGATACAAACAGTGACCCCCTTAGAACTACATCACTTAACTAACAAAAACAATTCCTAGTCTAACCTTGTAATAAAGTACAAACTTGAAAACAAATGCTGAAAAGCAATTCCTTTGTGATAAGCAAATACAGAAGCAAAAAGACATCCAGAAAAAAAGCTTTAGATAGATATTGTCCAAGTAACTAAAGAGAAGTGAAATCAGTCTTCCTTAATACTTACTTTACCTTCAAAGTTCCCCTGCATGAACGAGAGAAATACAAGGAATGAAGTTACATTAGTACCAGCTGTAGTTTATCCTTCAGATTTTAGGCAGTGAGAATTGCTGCTGCAAAAGCAAAGGCATGTGCAGGTACAGCACAACAGCAGTCTTTCACTTGGTATTTTTTATGTTAAACACGTTCAACATGCACTATGCTGCCAAGGTCTACTAAAATTAGAAAATTAAACGGAGAAATATATTCTTAAAATATGGATGCATCACTAATATTTCACTTTGTAACTGATTTCATGTTATTGATGGAGATCAAGTAATAAATAAAACTCTAAAGCTTCTATACCTCCAGGTTGCTCAACCTGCACACACATACACCCTTCTAAACTAAATGATAAAGAAAGCATGTGTATTTATTCCTTAGGATACTAAACTCAAACACCCAATACAGTTAGATCATAGCCCCGAGCTTCTTCCTCCACTCCCTAAAAATCTAGACACTATTTCAGTAGAGCACAAACCACCTGTATTATAATTACTATTAAGCTATTAAGCCACATGAGTCAGTCAAATAAATTTCAAAGTAAAAAAAGAAAAGAAAAAAAGATGGAGCACTAGTAATTATCAGATTATGAATGTGCCCACTCTGCTATCGAGGTTTTAAATAGAGCAGCTATTCTTTGGACTCAGTTTGCTCTACACAATGAAAGTATATTGTAAAAAAAAAAAAAAAGAGAGAAAACGACGACGTTCTGCAAGGAGAGGCTCTTTTAATGACACAAAAAACAACAAACCAAAAAATCCAGGGGAGCTCCTGTGCTTTATTCCCAGTAAATTCGCAATTACGGAGGAAGTAGGCAGGTGAAAGTACTACTAAAAAGTTTAAAGCACTTTCATTTTAAAGGTGACAGTATCTCATAGGAACATATGCAAGGACCCATGCATATGAGTTATATCTGAAAACTTGAACAGTATTCTTCTGAAGGACCACTGTTCTCCTTATGCTATCCTTCAAAAGTTTTCATATCATCTGTCTTCCATCATGCAAATTTCCTTAGAACTATTTCAGGAAGTCAGCAAGGAATGAGGCCTAACCTGCAAACTAACACAGACAAAGTGTAAACACTTTGTGATTAATGTAGCACAGTAATTCCTAAGGAATTCCACACGACATATCAGCCAAGTACAAAATAAGAAAACATGAGCAAATGATAATTAAGAATAAGAAGTAATCTGAAAGAGGTTTAATTTAATGTTAAGCACTTTCATTAACTGCTAAAAGAGAAATATTTCAAAGATGGACTGAACTTTTATTTCATATCACATCCATGACCTAATGATGTACAATTCCATACTCCCTTCTGCTCAGATATCCTATTGATGTTTTAAAGATGACATTTAGCTAATCCTTGAATTTTAATTGAGAAGCTCAGTGCAGAACTAAACAGTATCATATATACCTCTTCAGCCAGATTCACAGGCACCATTTTGCTTCATAACAATCTTCCTCAATATGCTCTATTATTTTAAAAACAATACATTACAGAGTGCTCTCTTTTGCTCAGGAAGCAGCTGAAAAGAACATAAACTCTCCTTCAATATCAAGGTGAAACCCTGGAAAGGAAGAACTCAATTTCCACTAAAATACTTGTCATTAGTTACAGTATCCAAGTTGCTCAAGTTGGTATATAATCCCCAAAATATTTAACTTCTGCTGTTAGAGATCTCCAAGAATAAACACAGGTGTTTTTTTCAATGAACTGATTACAATTACAAATCAGGAGACATAAAACTGGAAGTTAACAGTGCAGCACCTTGCACCTTTGTGCAACTGCCTCAGCTGATGGGGAAGGAAACCTGCCCGCCTGCCCTCATATGTGCTATTGAAAACAGAAAATTTCCCAAAGCCAAGACTCTGTCTCGAACACTGGACAGACCATTTCTGTGGCTTTAATTTCACTGTCTTAACACATCCACCCAGAGGTTCCCTGTTAAAATCACAAGTGTCATAGTCAAGGACACATTTTAAGAATATATATCCGTCCTTGGTTATGTCCTCAGCCTGACTTCTGAAGCTGTCACCTTGCATCTCTTCGCAACTCTAGCAACTTGTCAATTCTGCACTTACACCAATCCAATAAAGGCTCTCAGGAAAGCTCCATATGCATACACTTTCTGCCACAGCCCACTGGATACATGTCTCTTGAGGTTCTTCCCCCCAGTATCATCATCTTCTTCCCACACATTCATTACACTCCACACTCTGCTAAACAGCCAAATCCTGATGTCCTTTGATCACATATACAAAACCAATTAAAATGGGGGATGAAACTCCAGGGAGGGTCAGAGAATAAACATAAAATTGGAAGTAATTTCCCAAGTGACACAAGAGGATAGAAGTCTCTTTTGTAGTCTAGCTAGTTTCAGTGACTTTTACCACATTGACAGAGTGCCATTATGGCAGAAAGGGAACCATTGGTATTACTACAACTACATGAAGACATTTGCCACATGGTTTAATCAAAGGCCAAGAGCTCATGCTGATTTTAAGCTACCTCTCACTTCGGCACTACATGTACTCAAAGCATACCAAAAACCCAGATAACTTATCTGAAGTGTTCTCTAACTCATAGCATGCAAATGCAGCCAAGTGAGCTAGA
This sequence comes from Melopsittacus undulatus, assembly GCF_012275295.1. NCBI lineage: Eukaryota > Metazoa > Chordata > Aves > Psittaciformes > Psittaculidae > Melopsittacus > Melopsittacus undulatus. The sequence continues at coordinate 28,623,574 of NC_047535.1, forward strand.
TGAATTTAATATTGAGCCAAAAGTAGACACATGAAGATAAGCACATTATTTGTGCAGACATCTTTCCTACTCACAATATATACAATCAGGTTATTTAAACAAGCTTCAAATTTTCTTAACGTAATACTTTACAAAAATAATCCCTCAATTTCGTATTTGTTTTTTAAACACAGCCATGGAAACGTTCTTAAACATCCATTTGACCTGCCTTTGCAACTGGAAGCTAACAAAGTGTTAACCCAGGAAAACACAGTGAAATTATGCATTTCCTAAATTGTCCAAAATGAAAAAATGTAATATTAATAAACAGACCTGGGGTCTGTCCAATAGGGTTATCTGAGACTCTCAGATTTTTTTGTTTTCTCTGTCTTTAAGTGTCCTTTAAATGCTAAGTAGTCCATGAGCACACAGGATCTGGTCTTTCACAATGAGGTAGAAGTATGGTCCTATCTGCAACGTTCATAGAAGACAGAGATACCAGAACCTCTGACTGAACATTTACTCGTTATCAAAGCCTTCTATGACAACAGTTAACAACAGAAACCTAGAAAACACAAAGCCATGGCTGACTGCCACCCACACTGTTAAACAACATATGAAAAAGCTGTTTCTCTGACCCTATAGAGAGACCCCTCACCTGCTGTTCAACAGAACATAGAACTCTTCCTCCCTCAGGTCTTTGAAACTGTATGGAGGGAAGAGCACCGGATTTTCAGATGAAGCATTACTGACAGTGCCAGTTGCCTAAAGGGCTCTGACTACAGGAAGTGACACTGACCAGCTTTGTTAATTTAATTTTCTAAGATGATCAAAAGATGATAAGCAGAAACTTGAAGCAAAAGAACCACTGCTGCTTTGCACAGCCTCATCGCATAAAGCTGTATTTGAAAAGCTGTTTGCCACCACTAACGTTTTAGAGCTTTATCTGTAAACATGTAACTTCAGAGGATCCTTTGAACTGCACTTGCCAACATTCAAGAGAAAAACTTTATTTACACTTACTACCCTGGAAAAGGTCTTGCAAATCTCAGAACAAAATAAACTGGTTATGAAATAGAAAAGTTGCCTTCAATGACATTCAAAGCTCTGGTGGAGTGAGGTTTTTTGTTCACGGTTTTTTGGTTGTTTTAAACAGAAAAATGCTATATAAAGAGATGACAAAACAACTACATCCAACTATATACTGCATTTTTTCCAATCTATAACTTAATTTTAAAATAATATACTTCACAACAAACTACAGCTTCTTTTATTATATAAAGCACCTTCGAGGTGCTTTAAATTATTGCTGGCCTGGGTTGCAGGACACACAAAATCACTCTGTTTTAATAAATCTATGCTCACACTTGCACATCCCCTGAACTTCAACCCAGTCTCTACCAGTGTCCTCTTCACCTCTCATGTTTTCTTCTGCATACTCTAAACAGAACCTCTCTCTCCTTAGACAAAATAAACATTCACATCTAGACAGTAACTGCAAACTGCTTTTTAATGCCTTCTGACTGTACAGTTTGTTCTTGTCCTCTCACATATCCCATCTCATATTTAGGTTGTATATTTTCAAGAGCAGAAGCTGTGTTTTACTTTGTAAAGTTTCCACCCTGAAAGGGCTGCAGAAATAGCTGGTCTCTCAAGGCTTCCTTAATAAAAACACTGATTTGTTCCACCGTTTACTTTCTCCTTGTTTCTTTAAAATTTAATCAGAGAACAGACATAAGAACATACCACATCCACAAGGTGACATAAAGGGTCTAAAAGAGGATCCACTATCAATAAAAGTCAGAAACCTTTACTCACATTATAGGTCAAGGACACAAGACCTGCAAATGAGAGCACTGGAAGCTTAGGGAAAGCACACCTTTTCCCACTTTTCCCTCTCCTCTTAAGTTACTGTCTAATAATGAGGGAGCATTCAGTAAGCTGAGGTCCAAAATTCGGGGAATGCCAAGTACCACCATAAACAAATAACATCTTGCACTATAGCTCAGTTACAGTCCAAATTATAAACACTGAGCTTTGCACAACACAGCGTGTTCCGACAGTAGTGCTCCATTGTCCTGCTTGGGTATGTTTCCTTAGAGGGCTACAGTATTAACAGGAGTATACAGGTGGGTTTGAATTTTTGCTATTTAGCAATAGATTAAAAAGTCATTTTGACACTTTGTAATAACCCTTTTAAACAAGCAATAGCAGCGATAAACATCCCCAGCTTCAGCGAGAAAAACACACACTTGTTCACAACGATTTAATGGCAGAAATGTTAAGAAGATATTGCACAATAACACATGATCTTCCATATCACATGCTTGGCAGTATGCTCGATTCACCGTGATAACACCGCTCAGACCCCAGGCGCACTTGGGGCGGTTACACGCCAGCTCTACAGCTGCTTTCTGACACCCCACACAGCGAAAGAGCCTCCCGCTGGACTCGGAGGGCCTAAAGTCAGGGCGAGCCAGAGTCCCCCCCAGGGGCACCGCTCTGCAAGGGTGCAGCTCTCCATGCACGGCCGGCAGCGGCGATGAGTAGGACCCCGCTGAGTGCACCCAGCGAGGGGCCGCCACGCTGCGAGGAGACGCTGCCACAACCTCCTCCCCACTCCCCATTCAATCTGTCCCGCAGCCCCGAGCACCCGGGCAGCCGCACCGAGGTTGGGGTGGCGCAGGAGACCAGCCGGCCTGCCGAGCTGCTTCCCTCCTATCCCCGGGAGGCAGGACCACGCCGAACCCGGCCCGCCGCCGCTCATAGCCTCCCCTTGCCACCGCCCCTCAGAGCCGGCACTCACGTTCGAAATCGTAGTCGTCGTCCTCGTCGCCGCGGTCAGGCTCCTCTTCGCCGTTGGACTCGGTCTGCATGGGCTCCCCATCGAAGCTAACCACCTTGCGGGTGCCGCCGCCCTCCTGGTCGCGTGCATCTCGCAGACGGGCGAAGTAATCGGCGGCGAAGCCCAGCAGGTCGGACGGCCGGTGCCGCAGCACCTCCACCGTGTAACCCTGCAGCAGCTCAGTGAGGCCCGGCGGGATCTCGATGTTCATGGTAGCGGGGACAGAGGAGGCGGTGGCCGCCACGTTCCCCCCACCCCCCGTACCGCAACCGGTAGCAGTGCCGGGCTCCGGGCCTCCCTCCGCTAGCGATGACTGTTACCGTCCCCTCCGGTCACACGAGCCGCGCCGGAGCAGGGGGGGAAGGAGAGGTTCTATGTCCGCATGCGCGGCAGCGGGCACGAGGCCAATGGCAGCAGTGCGTGCGTCACAGTAAGGCGCGGCGCGAGGGCGGTGGCGGGGGGCGGGTATCGGGTGACCGGTAGTAAGGCGGGGACGGGCTCGGTGGGTGCATGGCCCCGGGGGGCGGGCGCAGCTGAGCCGAGCTGCTCCGGGTTGTGCCGGCCTGAGGGGTGCAGCCGTGGGGGCTGCGGCGTGTTCTGCTGCTCCTGTTTCAAGCAGAACCCCAGATTGGTTTGTGCTCCTGCTACGGGCAGGGACACCTTCCACTAGAACAGCTTGCTCTAAGCCCTTGTGTCCGTTCTGGCCTTGAACACTGCCAGGGATGGGGCAGACACAGCTTGTCTGGGCACCCTGTGCCAGCGCCTCAGCACCCTCACAGGGAAGAGCTTCTGCCTAAGAGCTCATCTCAGTTTCCCCTCTGGCAGGTTAAAGACATTCCTCTTTGTCCTCTCCCCTTGTCCAAAGCTGCTCTCTAGGTTTCCTGTAGCCTCTTCAGGCACTGGAGCTGCTCTAAGGTCTCCCCTTCAGGAGCCTTCGCCAGGCTGAGCCAGCCCAGCTCTCTCAGCCTGGCTCCAGAGCAGAGCTGCTCCAGCTCTCACAGCGTCTTTGTCATGACACGTGATTTCTTCTTCACTTTCTTCGCAGTGCCAGCGAGGGTGTTTTAGGGCTCCACAAGAGCAGGAGAGGGCAGTTTTCTTTGATTGCATCTATTATCTAAATCTAGATCTCGTTCTTGGTTGGAATTAGATTTAGGCCCTCCAACTGCTCTTGTTTCTTGTCAGAATTAATTCATTAAAGAACTGTTCTTAAAACTAGTGAGCACAAAGAGAAGCAGCATGCAGGTCTTCACACCTTTTGGTAAAAGCTGAGTAAATCCATAATGCCATCATCCGTAAAACATCAGCAGTCATTGATCAGCTTAATGCTGAGAGCATTCAAGATTAAGAATTCCCAAAAAGTGAATTCTCATTAATTGCTTATAGATGCGAGCTTTGGATATACCTATTCACATGTTGTTAAACATGCTTTATTCAGATTTTTGCTTGCATTATCTGAACAAAACCTGTCATCTGTTTGTGTGTCCAAGGGAGGTTCAGCCGATGCCCAGGGGTTGGTGACAGGCTGCATGGCTTGGAGCCATCAGCCCTTAAGGTTTGATGTTGCTGGAAAGCTAGTCTTGGGAGAAAAGAGGCCTGTGCTAACAGGCTGCTTCATGTTGTCAGTGTAAATATTTTTATTTAATTCTTTTGTTTCAGCAATAAAGGGGCAGAAATCAGCTTGTACTCAAAATACACAATTTCACTTACTAGATCAGAATTGGCTGAGGCAACTTACTGCATATTTTGGTTTTACTTGCTCATGTGCTAAAGGGTCACCTTGCTAATCCAGATGGTTCCCACCACACTCCCGTACACAGCTAGCCTGTTCATTGCTGTTGCATGGAGGACATCCACGGCAGTGAATCCCAGAGCATCCCATTCGCTGCTTTTACTGACTTTATTCCCCAGGAGAGAAGTTGGAAATCTCATGGCATTTATTACATCACAGCCTCTTCTGTAAAAGGTGTTCTTTGTAATACAGCTCCTGTATTTTTATGTGAACTAAAATTACATCTTGAATCCATACAGGAATTAAAAACAAGCACAGGAGGTAGACTGGCCACATCTCATCAGTTCATCTGGAGGGTTCATATGAAGCCATTTCATTTTTATTCTACAGCAAGCACAACAATTGCCATATCCCTTTCCTCAAAAGCTGATTTATACTGATTTGTTATTTACCAGCCCTAGCATATTATCTTTTTGATAGTCTCAAGAGCACATTACTTGTTTGTCTTAAATACTGATAGAACTGGTACAGGGAAATCATTCTGGTCAAAGTAAGATGCCTGATGAGATCTTTCCCTTGCCAGTTGGGTGCTGAAGACATCACTGTGGTGAAATGGTAAGAATGAATTTTTAAAAAGGAAAAAAAACCCAAGGTATTGATAAAAAGCTTTGGCAAACAGGGTTAATATTTGTTCACGATTTTCATTTGTGCCTGTGGATATAAATCTGGTTATTTATATGAAAAAATGTGTGCTAGTAAATATTATTGAGTCTCTGAAGAGCTACATTGTGTTAGCCTTCTGATATTTATATGTCCACACATAACTAATCAGCTTCCAGGAAAAGCAAACAGCAGAGGTCTGTTTAGCCTCTTTCTGAGGGTCAACAGATGAAATACAAACCATCCAAGATCACATGAAGCACATATTCCAGCTGATGTGCACCAGAGTTTATCCCATTTCTTTATATATCTTTTTATTTTGTGAGCATCAGAATTGATGGCACATATGTGCAAGAGACTTGTCTGCAATGAAGCTAATTGTAATACTGCCTGCTGTGCATACATACAGCTCATAATTTCCTTTCTTTCATCCTGAATTTGCATAACCTTTTTAATTATTACTGTAATAAGCATCCACATTAAAAGAATAGCAGAAAATAAATTAGGAAATACACTCTGCAGCCTTTATTTGATCCCCTTTATAATAACAATTGTAATTCATTCAGCATGACCAATGCCATTTCTTAACTCTGGCTTCATGCTGTATTCAGCACCCAGTATGGAATTAGATAAGAACTGTGTAGCTGATTAAGCTATTCTCACACTATTCCCATGAAAATACACATATTTTTCAGTACCATACTGTCTCCTAACAATTTCTTAGTATCTGAAGGGCTGTTTCCATGTTTATCATGTGTCTGTGCTCCCAAATGTTGAGGTTCCTTCACTCTGCCTGTCTTACCTAGTCCTATGTGGCTTTGATGCACCTTTAATGAAACTATGATGGAGCTTCAGTGCTTTTCCCACTAGCAGGAACAGCCATGGATCAAGCAAAAAAGGAAAATAGCTTGTGTAGTCTTGCACTGGGGAAAAATAATCAGATTAAACCTCGAGGCTGGCTCCTTAAAAAGTAAAATAAATCCCTTTCTAACAAGTAATAATTTACTTCTCATAAACCTGTCAGCACCAGCCAGAGCTCAGACACTATGTAAACATACGTACATCTTGGATTAATTACACTTGCCTTCAGATTCTCTGCAAGTAATTCAGTACAAGGATAATACAAGAAAACACTAAATATTCTGGTGGTTGGTATCTCTTGTTTAAGGGAATTTAGATTAATTACCACAACTGTAGCTTTTGTGTGTTGTTGCAAGTGGCACACTAGGAAGACTTCTCAAGTCAGGCATTTCCCAAAGCAGCCCTCGCTGCAAGCCGGGCTCAGAGCCTTCTGCAAGCAAAATGAAATCCTGCCTTCACCCTGCTAAGCTGTGGAGTTCAGTGGTGTGGGATGCTTTTGGCACAAAAAGCGTGAACTGATGAGGAGTAAATTCATCAGCAGCTTTGAAATTCAGTGATTGATTTGGCTTTGAATTATTTGTCAGTTCTAGACATTTTCCTGTTTCCTGCCTGGTAACTACTTTAGTTCAGTGCAGATTTCTAAAGCCCTCCATCCAATATCATGGAGCTGTACAGTTGAGGACAAACAACTGATAATCTTGGGCAAAACATTGTAAATCACAGGAAGTCACATTTTCTGCATCCCATTGTATGCTGAAACCAATGACAAAGGTTTGTCCCTGTCGCCAGTCCTCTAGCATCTCCAGTTCTTCTGTTATGGATGTCAGAGGATACATCCATGGCTACTTCCATCCATTTCCAGTTTGAGGACTCCTGTTCATGACTCTCTTATCTTGTTCTGAATCTTCAAGTGTGCTTCCATGGTGCCTCAGGGCAGCAAAGTTCCAGAAGTTAAATACCTGTTAAAAAAAGCTGCACTTCTCTTTCCTCAGTTTTTGAATACTCTTCCCAGATTTACCAACTGCTGCCTACTCCTGGTGTTGCAGGATTTGGTGAATGATGGTTCTGCATGTGTTTTATTTGGTGACTTTGTAAAACTTCATCTTTTCTTGCTTCAGCCTTCTCAAAATTAAGGTGTCTCCTCTAAAGGCAGCTGCTTCATCCCCAGGATTACTTTAAATGCTCTTTTCTGTACCAGCTGGACTTTACTATGCCTGTCAAGAGCACTGTGCACAGGTCTGGTCTCCACATCTCAAAACGTGTGCTTTACATGGTTTTAATAGCAGAAAACCAGCAAAAAATATGTTCTCTAACACATTATGTTAGGGGTTTTTTTCTGGCTGCCATATCATAATGAACTGAAGACATCCAGTCTTCATAAGATGAGAAAATTCCCCCTTCTCTTGGTCTGTGTCCTAGTGACCACCCTCAGTGTAAAAAAAAAAAAAATCTTGAGTTTTGTATTTGAAATTCTCTAACATCAGACTTTGTTTTTCTAACTGCTGCGCACTCGTGTCTCTGTAGATGTGCATATACGTCATGTATCTGCATGCATAATGTACACAGAACTTCTCAGTTTTCATTTTAGCAGGGAAAGTAACACTAAGAAAAGACAGAGTCATCTGGGCTTACCTACCGGGATGCAGAGATCCTTCAGCACAGTGCACAAGATAAAAGAGCTTCTCCTGCCTCTGTTTGGTTTTCTTCTCAGGAAAGCTCTAAGCTCCAGAAACCAAAGCTTTGGTACTCTAACAAGCCAGTTTGCTTGTGGTAGAAAGCAAGATTCAGTATATACTTTTCTTGTTAGTTTTCAGAGTGAGTAGTTTGAGGACTGTGTATTTCAATAAATGATATGGGACCATCTATCACCAGTGCAAAGACAGGAGAAAAAAAATCAGCCTTTTGAATAAATATATATAAATACCGGTATCAGCTGAAGGATGTTACTTTGCCAGTGCCTTTAGTCCATCAAAAATATTTTGGATAATTCTTGGGAAGATAGTTTTCTGCATTTATTGATAAATCTCAAAGTATTGAGTTAGGAGAAACGTCTGTATAAATGTCCAGATTTTCAATGGCATAACTGAGTTTATGAACGTACTAAACACTGATTCTGTTGGTAGCAATTACAATTTTTCAGGCAGTAGAAAACTTCTATGTTAAAACACCTGATTTTGTAAAACATTTGTCCTGGCCTTTACCTAAATATAAAAAGAAATATCTCTGAATATCAGCTGTGCCATAACATAGAATGGCACACGTATGAATCTAGATGAAACTAGTCTCTGAAACGTAAGACATGTGGGTTGACCATGTTATTTAAACTACCTTGAGCAACACTACGTAGCAGATGTAAAGCTTATGGTTTCAATGGCAGGGAAGACCTAAGCAATGGCACTCCAAAGCAGCAGATATTCAAATAAGAACTTGGCTAATCATTTGTTTCTCTTGCATACAAAGTGAAAAACCTATTCAGTTCTACTTTAGTTTCTGTACCTAGCACTGAAAACATTACATGAAGAACTCTGGTGAGGCTGCTTTGAATTCTAGGCAGAGGGAATAGATTTTAGATTGTTTAATTTTAAGAGAAGACAGAAAATTAGTCAGCCTGTGTATTGTTCAAGGACTAATCTGAATCCAAAGGACCAATTTCTATCAGTGTTTTCTAGTAGAATCTGTTCAAATCAAAGTTTGTTGAAGATAAGGGGTGTGTCTCTCAGAGCTCTGAAATTCATTTCTTCCTTGAGCCTTTGCTTGCAAATCTGAGATTGTCTTTTGCTGTGTGTACTTGTCCCTTCCCTCCCTACCTTCACGCATTTCCATCTGGCACAGTTCTATTATCAGCATGTCCATAATGTCACTACCTATCCCACAGAGCACTTCAGATATGTTATTGCTCTATCACTATTGCTACAGCTCCTGTTTTCACATCTTCTCTTACCACCTTTGTCCATTGAATGATACTAACCATTACTCATGTGTTTTCCCATTTGCAGTTTATCTTCACTAGCTTCTTGTCCAATAACCATTGCAATTTCCAAAACTTCATTTCTAAGATGTACCCCAAATCCATAGTCTACCACTCACCCCATCTTGCTTGTCTCCTGATGGGGCATCTTGAGCCTCTTTCCAGACCGAGCCTGTCTCTCTCCCTTCTCTTGCAGCACTTGATTTCTTTTCAAGCCTGGAGTCACGGTGTCTTTACTCTTAGGTCTTGTTTTATGGAAACCACAAGAAGCAAGAAGCAAGCCATTACACATTTCACTGTTCCCAGTGTTTATGTCCCTACCTTTTGGTGCCCACAGATTTTCTCCACAAACAAAAGTGCTGCACATGAACACAGGGCAGTACTACAATGAATGGTACGTGAAGGTTTCATTTTACCAACTCATCACAGTGTGTCAACCAATTCCAAGTACTAAAATTGCAGTATTAAATGCAAATTACAACAGTAGTAAGTGAGCTTTAGCCAACAAATCCCAGGCATTTTACATTTCACTCTGAAAACTCTTTTATGAGCTCTATTACAGCTGTTAGCACATTTTAATTAAACATATAGCACAGCATGCAGCTCAGTTAACCTGTTTTCAGTTTTCAGACACAGTCAGTAAGCAGTTCCAATTGCAATTTTCTGTCATTCTTCACATGCTGTGCTTTAGCACACTTTATAAAAATGACAATAGAGGATTCTCTATCTCAGAGGAGGATAATGGGGACGTGAAACTTCTTACTTTGAGACTATTCTTTCCAACTCAGTTTAGGTTCTTAAGCTTTATAAAAGTATTTGATGTTTGACTGCAGCATGGATGTCTTCATCGAAGGCAGAGGGTTATAAAGCCACCTCACCATGTTTAGATCCCTTGTTGTCAGTCCCAGCAAAAAACTGATTTATTTGTAGGGCTGAAAAATGCTGCCTTCAACTATCACTTAGATCATGTCTGTATCAGAAACTAGGTGAATGGGTGTTCGTGTACAGTGCCTCTCCTGAGGCTTGTTTTTGTGACTTCAGTTCCCAGTGCTATCAGCCAAAAAAGTTGTATTAGAAAAAGAGGAAAAGAATCTGGTTCTAGAGAATGCAGTAGCACAACCTTCTGTTGCAGCTGGTTTCAAGTGTCTCTCCATTGACATCTAGTGTCCATGTAGAAAGATCTTTAGATACCTCACAGCTGTGCTGACAATATTTATCTCTAAATGTTTAAACTTGCGTAGTTATTAAGAGCTCTTATTGATAATACCAGGTCAACCAGTGGGTGAGACTGATGGTGAAAACACAGGAATCTCCCTGCACATAACCTGCCATTTTGTGGTGTCAGTGACATCTGTAGATGTCTGAGTTCTGAATGACTCCAGAAACCCTTTCAGTGCTTTGCAGTTCAGAAATACTATTATTTAAGTTATCCTGTAAATAGCTGCAAAATGCTCTCAATCTCTGTCCCTTTCCTCAGGGCATACAAGCAGTTGTGAATGAATAAATATTCAGTACAGATTTTATGAAAGTTGTACTTTGTAGTCAGGCATTATTCCAATTTTCTTTAATTAAACAAGACTCTTTTCAATGACAGAAAACTCTATTACACTGAAAGCTATTTAATAAATAAGTGGTTTTATTTTTACAATGACAACATGAGTTATTTTCATATTTATTTATACTGTAGAAATTCCAAGTTTTCCCGAGGATTTGCTGTTCTGCTTTTGCAAAATCTCAAACCATGGCAGTTAGGAATTAACCATGTTGTTACTGTACAGTTTGCTCCATAAGCAGCTCCACCTTCCCAGTACTTCCTCCTGATCCTCAGTCAGCTTGAAGTTGGATAGTGCACACAGAAGCTATGTTAGAGTCACAGCCCCACCGTGTTTGATCCTAGGCTCATGTGGAAAAGCCCTTCCTTACTCTGGAAACTCCCTGTAGGTTCATATTTTGAAGGTTTCCATTGTTACCTGATTTTAAAACACTGTTATCCTAAATAAATTATGCTATGAAAGCTTAACAAAATTTGCTGCCTTAATATTTCTGTAAGTATTTCAGCTTAAGAAGAGGACAGGTCCACTGAACACTGGGCATGGCTCCTATCCGTGACTGACTGTGACCCTAAGGGGTTCATGGATGTTTCTTGGCAGTGTTTTATGACCCAGCCCTTTCCAGCCTTTCCTCAGTATCTCATAAGCTCTAGAGGAGCTCTCTCTTGGTTTGGTAATACATGACATAGTGAGGTCATGTCCTTGCTGGCTGGTGGAAGTTACTAATGTGCAAGTAATAGATCTTTGCCTCTGCTGAAAGAGAGCTAGAACAGCCTTAAATTTACTCTGTGAAGGTCAGAGGAGGGTGATATAATATTTCCACAGTTTCTGGAAAAGGGGCTGTCATCAGTTTCTATGGACAGATAAATATTTTCACTCCTTCTCCTTTCAGTATTCTGTTATTTAAAAACATGTGTTACATTAGCCCAACTGTCAGAGGGTCTGTACAGAAAGAACCTGCTGAATCAATGCATCCAGAATGGGAGTGAAAGCATCCCTAAAATGTACCTTGCTTGGATTATTCATAATTTAACTATAAAGCAAAACAAGATCATGAGCAATAAAGGTATGCGACATAAATAATTTCATTCAGAGCAGTACATTAGTGCGAGCACTGACAAAACTGCTGCAGCAGTTAAATATGCAATGGCTTTATAATGAGGTTATGACTGTATGTTTGTATCTGTCCTTGCCACGATCCTTCAGACAGACAGACTTTTCATCCCCAATAGGATTCAGTGCTTCCAGCAACCCCAGATTCTCCTTGTGAGGTGTCAATGGAAGGCTGCATCCACGAGCATTGTGTTACTATGGCAACACATTCCACTTCCCCAGGGACCTCGTTGCCTCGGCGACATCAGTGATAGATCAAACTCTGTCAAAGCAGCTGCCCCCTAAAAAGCAGGACAGACCTGGCCCTGGTGACACGAGTGTGCAGAGGCAGATGACCTGATGGGTGTAGAATCATACACTCACAGCCTGGTCTGGACTAGGAGAGAGTGACCAGAGAGAGTGGTTCTTCACAGGCAGTGAGGTGAGGTTACTGCCAAAAGCAGCTTTACCATTTGGTGAGTTAAAATAAGGTGGCAGGAAAAACTGTATCAGCAGGACGGGATTAGCTGAAGGAAGCAAGTGTTGAGGCCACTGCTCTTGCTTTGTATAATCAGAACCTGCAAACATACAGCAACATCAGAAGTAATCGTCTCTTGTTATACCATGCATCTATGAATGGGGGTAATCTTGTATGTTGATTTTAGAGCAGTCCAGTGCACAGTATCATGTACACAGTGGATTAAAGATCAACTTACAACATGCCTGTGTTCATACAGAGCCTCCCACTTGATGTGCCTTCAGGCAGTCCAACAACCAGACCCCACCTGTGGAAAAACACTAACAAGTTCTCAAGAGCCCATAGACCCTTAATCATAACCAAGTTCATGAGATCTGCACCAAATGTTCTGTGGACTTCACTAGAGCCATCTGTGTAACTGCTAGCAAAATGAGGGGGTTCAAGTTTTGATGCATGGATGACAGTTATCCACAGCACTCAAAGAGCTATAAGAAGCAGGCAGATAATAAAGGACAGAAGAATTTATGGAAGACAACAGGTAATATCCTTGCCATTTGTCTGTTGTTGTAGGAATACTTTCTCCCTTTACACTGTCGAATTAAGAAGCCCTTGAATACATAGCATCTCTTGAACACAACTGTCTGTTTCTGTGTGCTAGCAGTGCTTCGCTTTTCTTTTAAGCTTGCACTGAATCTTGCAGAAGAGCACAGCCTGCTTCAGGAGTCTAGTGTTACTTTTTGCCTTTGGAGATATTACCATATGCTGCAGTGCTGTGTCTCAATGATGTTAACATATCTGATTTTAAGTAAACATTGCCTGCTTACAGCTATAGCACTACTACTTGGTTTCACAGAATTACAGAATGGTTTAGGTTGGAAGAGACCTCATCCAGTTCCAGCCCCCTGCCACAGGCAGGGACACTAGAGCAGGTTGCTCCAAGCCCCTGTGTCCAACCTGGCCTTGAACACTGCCAGGGATGGGGCAGACACAGCTTCTCTGGGCACCCTGTGCCAGTGCCTCAGACCCTCACAGGGAAGAACCTGTGCCTAAGAGCTCATTTCAGTCTCCCCTCTGTCAGGTTAAAGCCATTCCCCTTGTCCTGTCCCTACAGGCCCTTGTCCAAAGCCCCTCTCCAGGTTTCCTGCAGCCCCTTTAGGCACTGGAGCTGCTCTCAGGTCCCCCCTTCAGGAGCCTTCTCCTGTCCAGGCTGCCCCAGCCCAGCTCTCTCAGCCTGGCTCCAGAGCAGAGCTGCTCCAGCCCTCGCAGCATCTCCATGGACTCCTCTGGACTCACTCCAACAGCTCCACATCCCTCCTGTGCTGCTGCCCCAGAGCTGGATCAGAACCGCGGGGGGGGGGGGGGGGGGTGGGGGTGGGTTAGGGGGTGTCTCCCAAGAGTGGAGAAGAGGGGCAGGATCCCCTCCCTGAACTGCTGCTCATTCTCTGGGGATGCAACCCTGCACATGGGGGGTTCTGAGCTCAAGCACACACTGAAGCTGAGTCATGGGGACCTTCTATCACCAACTACTCCCAAGTCCTCCTTAGGGCTGCTCCATCCAGTCTCTCCCAGCCTGCGTTTGTGCTTGGGATTGTGCCGACCTTGCACTTGGCCTTGTTGAACTTGTGTTTATCCTTGTATTTCTGATTTGCCTTACTCTCTCTGAGACATTCTTGGCGCATTTTCCGAAGTACATTAGCTGTCTTTCTTCACAGAGCAAAGGTATGGTTAATTGTGTTTGCAATGGATGCCTGAACTGTGAGAAATGTTTCTCAGAGTATGTGGTTTTGCATCATTTAGCCTTGAAAGGATGCTGCTTTCCCTGACCTCTTGCTGGGTTTTCTGAATGACTGTGCTGATCGCAGCAGTAGCCTTGGGAATCACATTTTCCTTTCACATGTAGGAAAGATCCAACCTTTCTTTATTCCCTCTGAGCTGAATCACATCCAGTCCCTACATTATTCTGTGGTTTAACCACAACCAGCTGTTTCCTTGGCTGCTGTGGACACAATCTTGTTTCTCTCTTGTCTGGAATAAACGCTGCTGCTTTCCTAGCTCATCATTTCCACCACTTCACTTTTCTATGGACTCCTCATTCTTCCTTCTCCTCCCCTGATGCAAATACATTTCTTATCTTCTCCACCAACACCCTTTACAACCCATCTTCAGTCGAGTCTGTCAGCAGGTGCTCTCCATAAACATCTGCAAAGGGAGCCTGGGACACAGAGACCAGGGTGGTACCAATGTGCTCCATCCTGTTGGAGTCATCTGCCATGTTTCACCTTATTCTTACATTCAGGCTGCTGTGGGAAAGGGGGATTTACAGGAGGATCTCCATGCAGGAGATATGCATTGCTGTTGTTCCTCTGATCCTATTTAATCATATGAGAAAGAAGAATGTAATTATGGCCTGTCTCCCTCAATCTCCTTCCTGCCTCTGAGTTTTTGAACTCTTTATGATAAAGGCAAGTGGGAATGTAGCTTTTTCTGACAACAGAGTGCATCCCGGAGCAGATCGAGGTGATTCTGCCCCCATCACTCAGCGGTTTCCATTTGACAGCAGTTTCCTGCTGAGTTATTTCCCATGTGAAGGAACATGACCATTACAAACAGCATTGCAAGTACCGCAGCCTGATCAAAGCTAGAAGCACGGTGTTTCCTCTTGGTTTCCTTTGTACATTTGACAGTCCAGTCAAACCATGCTTCACTTTTCCCCTCAATAGCTGTCTAATTTCTCCTGATCTGAAAACACCTTTATGCAGTTACTAGATTTGAGGATGCAGCATCAAAATGGGGCTTGGCTCAAACACAGCTTTTCTATTTGTCTATTTTATCTGTTTATTTTCTGTTTAGCTTTACATTAGAAGGTAAACTCTCTTCAGTTGCACTCTAAACCCATCAACCCCTTTAAAGCTGGGCACAGGGTTATGAAAGATTTGCTATCCCATTGAGAAGGGTATTTCAAGTTTGAAATGTTGGGTGGCTTTGGGCTGAAATGAAACCGTAACAGCAAAGACAAGAAGGGTCTAGAAGTGGTACAGAAGGATGAGTTGACCTACCCAGGTGCAGTAGCAAGGAGGCAGTTCGGGATGCTGATGGTGAGGGATGGTGTTTGAGCAAGCCAAGGAGAAACCTGAGCCTGAGTAGTGTGACAGTGCCAGAGAGCTACAGAAAAAACAGGCAATGAGAAAAGAGTTGATTGCTGAAATTGCCTGAAATGAGGAAGAAGGGAAAAGACTGTAATCTATAAACACTTTAATTGCAAAGTTGTTTAATCTGAGCTGTCCTAGGAGCTGACATGGTGCTATTGCTGCTTCTGAGGCTACGTAACAGGCACAGAGACTGACAGGCGAATTTTCCACTTAGTGGCAGGGCTATTAAATTATAAAGCAGATAAGAGTTTATCTCCAAAGCAATGAGCTGCTATTTTCTCAAGGCCTTGCTGCCAAGCAAATGCTGTGGAAATGAAAGCAGTGATCAGAGAAATCTGTTACAGAAAGAATGCTGATTTAAATCTTCTTTCAGTTTGCAATTTTTTTTTACCTACAGAGAGGCTTTAAACAAGAAACTGGAAAATGTATTCCAGTTGCTTGGGATCAAACTCAAGTCTCAGGCACACAGAAGATGAGTCCAGAGAGAGAAGCCAATAATTAGCTGCTGAAAAAAAGTCCGTGGCAAATGAGAAACTCAACAGGGTGGAAAGTGAAGGGGAAGAAAGGACAAAAGGATGGAGAATGTTATTGTAGCAGCAAAAGTGCAGTTAAATCAGAGGGTTTGAATATGTGAGGAATAACCAAAAGGTTATATGGGAGTATTTCTTGGGTGTTAGCAAATATGAAGGTTGCACTGTGACAGCGCTTGTGCTTAGAAGAAAAGCTCTAGGGAGATTGGTTTGACTGGGAAAAACCTATTCCCACTGTGGAAAAATACAGAGATAGGAAAGACGAAATTGAATAAAATGTAAAGGATCCTCCTGAAGACTTTCAGTAATGAGGAAATAGGAGCTGGTGCCAGGTACCCACAGCAGCTGCCCCATCCCTGGCAGTGTTCAAGGCCAGGTTGGACAGGGCTTGGAGCAACCTGCTCTAGTGGAATGTGTCCCTGCTCATGGCAGAGGTTGGAAGTGGATGAGCTTTAAGGTCTCTTCCACCCAAACTGGTTTGGGATTTTATGATTCCATGAAAGATCTCCTCCAGCAGCTGTTTCCTGCAGCTCAAGCAAAGGGAAGCTGTGCACTCTTTATTAATATCTTTCCAGACTGAAGCTGTATATAAGAATAAGGATTGATGGTATCATGTTTTAAAGGACACAGTTGCTTGCCCAGTTATTCCTATCACAGATTGCCGTGGTTTAAGCCCAGTTGGCAATCCAGAAAAAGCCACACAGCTTACTCTCACCCCCTCCCCCCCACCTTCCTTCCTCTGCTCCTGGAGGGATGGGAAGGAGAATAGAAGGAATGTAACTCCCACGGGTTGAGATAAGAGCAGTCCAGTAACTAAGGTATAACACAAACCACTGCTGCTGCCACCAATAATAATAATGATAAGGGAAATAACAAGGGAAGAGAATACAACCGCTCACCACCCACCGACCGATACCCAGCCTGACCAAGCAGTGATCTAGCCCTTCCAGGTAACTGCCCCCAGTTCTACATCCTGGGCATGACATGCTGTGGTATGGAATACCCTTTTGGTTAGTTTGGGTCAGGTGTCCTGTCTCTGCTTCCTTCCGGCTTCCCCTCCTCCCTGGCAGAGCATGAGACTCAGAAAGTCCTTGGTCAGAGTAAACAATACTGAGCAACAACTAAAACCATCGGTGTTATCAGCGCTGTTCTCAGGCTGAAAGTCAAAAATACAGCACTGCACCAGCTACTAAGGAGGAAAAAAATGCTCCTGCTGTCATCCAGGACAGGGTTCAACTTCTGCTCACAGTCAAATGCAAAGAGTTTAAAATGCTCTTTAAAATAAGCCAGTACTTTGGGAAAGGTCAAATTCTTGCTGGATTTTTGACAAGTATATATTTTTGCAGGAAAACACCCACTAAAGAAGGTAAAATATAGAAGGCAGCAAGTACTCACTGCATCAGCAGTTCAAGCTCCCAGGCTGCTGAGAACTGCCCTCAGTGAAATGAGATTACATTTTACTTATGACATATATGGAATAACAAGTTTATCATTCATCTCTCACTTCATATTGAAACCAATTAGGAAAGAGCTACTGGAATAGAAGGAACATCATAACCAAACCTTAGAAGCAGTATTTGATCTCTGGATGGTGACTTAGGGAACACTGTTTTGGAAATGAATACTCTGGTCACTGAAACAAGTTAGAGAAATTAAAGATACTGCTCCATGTTATCTGTATGGATAAATGGAAACCTCCTCATATATTTATTTATTTAGGAAAAGAAGTCACTTAAGCAACATTTAGGGCAAAGAAGGTCTTGGAAAAAAGTTATTCTTGATGTCCAGTTATTCTTGATGTCCAGTTGAAACCAACTGTACATAATGAAGTCGAACTTCCCATCATCATGGTCACCTAGGCGAGGCTGGCACTGCAGTTAGCCCTCCTGGACACAAACATCACAGGAAACCAGTGGTTTTGGCAAGATACTCCCCTTCAAAGTCGAATTGTGGCAACACTCAGAAGTGACACACGGCTGCCAAAGATCTTCAGAAAACACTTGTGAGCAAACACTTAGCAGTTTTCAGGTTTCCTAGCAATCGTACTTTAGTGACTCCAGAACAGCCATATGACTAATACGATAAGCAGCTCCTTTAGCAGTAAAACTAAGCATAAAAATCAAGCCAAGCATCTTCCCTAGACATCTCACTTCAGGATCTTACCATTATTCTCAGCAAAGCTTTAGCAGGTGAGTTGGAGCACAAATAGAAAAGACATAAAGTAAGAAGAAGACGATGTAAACGCTATGGGCTGAGCGTTGTCAATATTGCCATTACTAAAATGGAGACAGGATAAAGAAATAGCTGGTTAGCCTTTTGCTCAGAAAAAAACAGTTCTCGTTTATTGATGGTGTAAAGGTTGCTAAGCTACATAGATTAAATTAGAAAGCTCATAGTTTCTCAATGTGTACATCACCTTCCACAAAGGATGTGCTGTGAATTTAGTGGAAATTTTTCCAGACAATTCAAAAGTGATGGACCAGAGGGTTCAATTGTAGAAGACCATGCAGAAGACAGAATATTAGCCAGCTACTTGATAAAGAAACTTTTTAGCATATTTAGAAATCAATGCTGGCTTTAATTAAGCAACTGTGCCAGTGCCTAGAGGAAAAGAACATAGAATATAATAGAAAATATCAATAGAACTATTATCTTTACATAAAAATGGTATGTAGAACTAGAAATACAAAAAAGGGGGGAAGCAGGATTGTGGCTTTGTACAATGAAAGGTTAAACAAGACGTCAGCTTGGAAAAGGAGCCAAAGGAGAAGGGCCCAGAAAGTCACATTATTTCAGAGAAGATGAAGGGGAAATAATTTGTTATAAATTCTCACAAGACAAGATTTCAGTGACACCAGTGACATCACCATTCAGCCCATCTGAAACAAAACAGCACATCATTTTAAACAGTGCCACTCTTTGCCATTGGATATTGTAGAGGACGAATCCAGGAAGGTGTCCAAAGGGTGATTATGCTGAAAACTGAGTCCTGGGCTCTAAATGCAGATAGCTCCATCCCAGTAAATCCCAGTGTGTGGCTGTGGGTGGCAGAGCTGGAGGCAGCACCGTGGGGTGTTGGGTTCTTCATGCTTCCTGCCCCCCTCACTGGGGGCAGAGATTTGTGCTGAGAGATCCCTGGTGCTAGTAAGGCAGTCCTTGGTGACACAGTGTGTTTTTACCTTCTCCAGAAAGAGCATTCTTGGAGGTCATGTCAAGAATTACATGAATACAGTCCCTGTTTGAGGGAGCGAGGTGGAGGAGCCGTGCTTACAATCCAGCTCCCTTTGGGACACTTCCCTGCAGACGTCCTCCACCTTCCCTGTGCCTGGAGCAGGGCACGGGATAAAGCAAGGGGAGAGGGTGGCACAGATCCATGCCGGGGAAGGCTGCTGTCATCTATCAGCAAACAGTTCTGGCATCTCTAAACGTGCCTGTGCTGGTGACCGGGACAGCTGCTCCCCTCATTTGAGAGCGTTAATGAGGGAAATGCCAGGAGGCAGCTGTGCCTTTGGGGCAGGCGGTATGGGAGACAGCAGGGTGCTTCATCCCCTTCGCTGCTCCCATGGGGAAGAGAATGGGGAAACCCCACCAATTTATCATCAGCACATGAGAGAACTCGTCCGTATCACAAGGAATTGCTCATCGCAGGAGAGACAGGCATTTCACACCGGCACCACGTCACCGTGCCTAATCCATGTCACCCCGCCTCATCCATGTCAACCCTGGCAGAAGCAGAACCACCTCCAGGCACCTCCCAGCCCAGGAGAAGCTGAGCTTTGCCGTCTTGATCCAGAACGGAGGCAGAGGGGACCCGGGACAGCCTCGCTTCCCCTGTATGGAGCCGCTGGGGTGATGAGCAAGGGTGGAGACTGGGAGCACTGTCAGGGCTCTCCATCCACACTCCTTCCCCATCCCGGCAGCAGCAGATCCCGGTTTCCCAAGGTACTACCAGAGAGGAGCCCCTGCCCCAGCCTCCCTCCCAGGGCACCTTCAAGCCCTTTTCCAGGAGCAGCCTGTGCTGCTGGAGGCGGCGCTCGGCCGCGCTGCAGCCGCTCTGCCCGTGCCTTGCGGCTGAGCACGGCTGCCTCTGCTGCGGAACGGGCGGCCGGGCGGAGGGAACAGCGAGTTCCCTCCGCCGAGTGATCTCCTGGCATCCTCTGCCCGCTCCTGAACTTTGGCTCCGGCCAGGAGGCACTAAACGAAGCAGATAATTGCTTGGCAGTGATTGATGGGGAGTCAAGGGTGAGCGGAGAGCTGGGAGGGGGATGAGCTCAGGGATTGTGTTTCAGAGGGAAGTGGTTTTTTAGGGTTTGTCCATGTGGACAGTCAGAAGCTTTTCTGAATCACATTGGCTGAGCCCGAGCAGGAATCGCTGTGATTTTACCCATTTGAAAAGGTTCTGCCGCAATCTGCATAGGGATTAAAGATGAGAAAGGACAGGGAGTTTATTCCCTTGCATTTGGTTCACCAGGACAAATATTCAAGGGTAAATCACAGTTCAGAAAATTTTGATGGTATGAGCGGAGAGAGAGGAAGGAGCAAGCAGCTGCCAGCAATAAATAAGTATTAGGAAACAGGAAATAGTACCAAGAAGAAATGCTGCTGCTGGGATATGCTTTCAGCCCTGGGGAATCCAAAACCATGCAGCTCAGAATTTACTTTGGTATCCAGAGCTCATGTGCTCTCAGACTCAGAGCAGCAGCAGCAGAGGATCACAGAATGGTTTGGGTTCAAAGGGACTTTAAAGCCCATCCAGTTCCAACTGCTTGCCAGGGCAGGGACACCTTCCACTAAGCAGGTTACTCCAAGCCCCTGTGTCCAACCTGGCCTTGGACGCTGCCAGGGATGAGGCAACCACAGCTTCTCTGGGCAGTGAAGAATTTATTAATTAACCTGAATCTCCTCTCTGTTAGGTGGAGAATCCCAAGCTCAGGTTTCTCACAGAGAAGGGAAGCCAGCTCTTTACATGGATAAATATCCCAGGCTTCCACTCAGAATGCTGAAGGGTAGCAACAGTGTCGTGTACTTCAGCAAATCCACACTCAAACTGTCACCTGCAAAGGGAAGTGAAGCCTACCTACAGCTGTCTCTGTAGCTGTGATACTGATCTTTATAGCCAGGCTTCTAATAAGCCTGGGGAGAACCTATGCACTGTAAACTGCTCAGACTGAACCATCTGAGCTTAAAGTGTCTGAATTCAGAGATGTGTTAGCAAAAATCCTGCCCAATCTGCTTTTTGGTTTACATTTTTACTAGATTTGAGATACGCTCCCAGAACTATTCCAACACAGTGAGGCAATGGAAAATGTCCTCAGTTTTATACACAGATCTCCCTAAATTAGAAATAGTTTTCCATTTCAAGCATCCAGCACCAGGCAGCCCATTCCCTTTACTGGGCAGCTTTCTGGGGCAGAGTCTGCTCGGCAGAAAGGCAAAGTATGGAGTAAAACAGAGCCTCATCTGAGCAGGCGCTGAACCCGCATTATAAATGAGCATTTGGGTCACCCAAAATGCATCCCGGAGAGCAGGGAAGGGGCAGGAATACCAGCAATTCCCACAGCCCTCTTCCCTGGGAAGCTCCTGTGCAAGGCAGGCGTTTCCCTGCCCTCCTCTGGGTCCCCAGCAAGGAGTTGCAGAGGCAGCTGCGATGGTTTTCCAATGGGGACAGTTGAGCAGTGCTATTGAAGCCGTTCAGTGCAGAGCACACTGATGGCACCAGTGCTATGCTGCAGTGAGCATGGCTTCAAGCAATTGACCCCACAGGCAGCTTTGTTCGTGGTTTGTACAAACAAGCAGCACAGTCACACATTGTGGTTGAAAGCAAGATGTCATGATGCAAGATGCTCCATCCCTGGCGGTGTTTAAGACCAGGTTGGATGGAGCCTTGGGTGACATGGTCTAGCGTGAGGCATCCCTACCCATGGCAGGAGGTTGGAATTGGATGTTCTTAAGGTCCTTTCCAACCCAAACCATTCTATGATTCTATGAGGAGAACCATCCCTTGCTGCACATGTGAGGTGCATTCCTGCTTAGGGTCTGCAATCACTGGATGGACTGTTCTGGCCATGGTGAAGATCACTTGCTCAAGGGCAGCTCTGAAATGCCAGCTACTGCTTTAATGAGACATTTCTTCTACAGTGGCCCCTGAGACCAGAGGGAAGGTCATCAGTGGTGAGATGAGTGGCTGATTGGATAAGGACAGAGCAGTGGAGATTATTCAGCTTGGCTTTTGGTGCTGCCTCCCATGACATCCCCCTGGACTAAATGATGAAGAGGACTGAAAGAGGTTGAGCAATGCAAGCATGGAAGACTTACGTGCCATGGATTACTTCTGGAATACTCCCAGGCACCGTGAATCACCACTGGAAAAAATTCATTTGCATCAAGGCAAGATGGGCCAGGATGTGAAGCGCAAGAAGCTTGTGAATTCTGATACAGCAAAAACATATTCAAGGAGCATGAAGAGAAATGTCATTGGTATTCTTTGCTGGTATGGAAACCCAGCTTACCAGCCTCTACTGAGCAGCATTAACCTGAATATAGATTATCTGAATTCCACAAGAAGCCAGGCAATTAGAAAATAACATTTGAATTCAAATCTGAGCTTCTGAAAGCCAGAGAGTCCTCAGTGTGCAGGAAACTGTACCTGTGCTCAAATCCATCTCATCCTGAGGCCACACACACCCTGGGGCAAGGATTTGGCATATTATCCATGGGAGAGTGTTAACAGACACAGGCAGCTTTTTAAATACCTCCATGGTGCCTTGGTTTCAGGTTTTGAACCAGCAGATGTGTCTGATCAGCCTTCCCAAAGCTCCTCTCCTCCCACCACTGCTGTTGGAAAGCAGCTCCTCATTCCCAGTTGCTTTCTCCCATGGTTTACTTACCTAAAGCACCAAATGAAATTGAGCATGTTTTAAGAGACAGAGGTTTGTCACACAAAATGTACAAGTCTGCAAAAACTTCACAGTGGGGAGAATATAATCTGGATAATTGAAATTGGGAAAAGGATCTGAAATGCTTTATAAAAGAAGTATTAAAAGGGATAGTTTGGCAGAAGGGGGACAGTTCATGGTTACTAGTAACAACTGATCTATTAGACTGTAGGGAATATTTCAGTCTTTCAGAGCAAGTCCTGCTGAAGGGCACAGAGATGGGCAAGCCTGGGCTGGTGACAGCACCAAGGTAAGACCTGGAGCACCAAGCATGAGGCCAGCACACAGACTGAGAAAGCTCCTCAGTGCCTGAATGGAGGAGCTGTGCTCTTCATCCCAACAAGTGAGTCCAGGGTGCTACTAGTTCCACATTGTGTGTCCAAGAATGGTTTTCATAGTCTGCAGCTTTTCAGCCTAGCAGGACAGGGATGGGAGGGAATACGAACTACAGCACACAGCTCATCACCGAGCCTGGAGGTCACAGTCTTCCTCAGCAGGATGGGTGGGGGGCTCTTCCATCCCAGCTGCCTGCACATCCTGACCCAGATGTGGAATTTGTGCAGTTCAGCCGGGACAGGTGCAGCTGCCACAAGCGGATGCAGTGTCCTGCAGCAGCAATGCTGGCTTCCATGACTCTGACCTTGCGGGTTTGCTGCATCCTGCTCATAGCCCCAGACAGCCATCTGCTGAGCAACTGCTTCATAACCAGCCCAGAGCAGCCAGGATGGTGATGCTCTTTTCCCCTGCTTCCTATGAGATGAGGAGAAGCGCAACAGGATGCATTTGACAGGGCAGCTGCAATGGGCAGTTTAAGCATCAGTGTGTGGAATTTTAAGACAGATGCATATCCCTCCCAGTAAATGTCAGTGTTTCTGGAGCACGTGGGTAAGATATAAGGGGAAAAAAAAACCCATCCTTAGACCACTTCTTAAAGCTGAAATCTGCTTCTAGTCATCACAGCCCTAGCACAGGAGTCAGAAATGTGGCCAGAACAGCTAGGGAACCAGAGTACAGGAGAGCATCTGGGGGTGAGGCAGCACAGAGGCATAAACACAGACCTGGTCCTCTTGAAACTAGTTTGGATTTAGCCACAGTAAATCTAGAATTATGTTTAAAACCATTTGAGAGGTTAGTGCCCTTTATGCACCACTTCTCTGAACCAGCAAGAATGGGGAAACAGCTCCAAGTGACTGGGATTCTCCCACAACAGGAGCTACCCCACTCCGTAAAACACAAGGCAGACTCTGGGGAAGGCAAGTTCCCATCTGGTCCTTCCAAAGAACTGGGAAAGAAAGTGGGATTCAAGGTTTCTGCAGCAGCACTGGGTGGGAGGAAAGCTCTCAAGGCTGACCCTGCCTGTGGAAAGCCAAAGGTGCACTGTGTCCTTAGGGTACACGCCTACAGACTGCACCAGACCAAGGACAAACTCTCAGCATCCTTTCCTGTGGCCCATCAAGACAGATGCTTTCATGTACAGCCCCCCCGTATCTGTGTCCAGGCTTCTCCCTGGAAAAACATAAACCACTTCCCACAGGCAAGATGTGACTTTTTAACACTAAAATAACATCTGCAACACAGCTCCTAACAGGACTTGCATGACAAACATGTGAAGAGCAGAACATTCATTTCCACAGCTCATGTCAGAAATCCAACAACTCAGAAGCAAGAGGTTAACAGCTACAGGCAGCACAACACAATGTACTTCACAATCACATCTCAGAGTTAAGAACTGGAAAACATTTGCAAAACAAAACATGCAAGAAGTGAACGAACAGCAGCACACGTTCCAGCCAAGGAATAGTTAGCTTTATTGACTTTCATAACACTGCATCAAACCCAAGAGAAATTAGAATTCCTTTTTCCTTATCAACATTAGTAATTTCTCAATGAAAATATGATTATATTTAATGATATTAAGAGAAAACAAGGAACAGGAGCAAGACTAAAGTTAGACAAGATGCAGAGCCAGCATCCCCTTGCTGTACTCCCCCTGGTGTCAGAGCAATGGAGCTCTCAGAAGTTCTGTCAAATTTTCTCAGGTCAGTGTCAGGGATTGAATCCCAGGACGCAGCCTCTGATGATTCAAATATAGCATGGGTTGCTATGAACCGTGCTGTACTTTTGAAGTCACATTTGCATATCTTCAGTGGGACAGAAAGGGATTTATAAGAAAACTTCAGGTTAATCAAACATGTTTCCCCTCTGGCTGCCTCAGTAAAGCTTAGTACAAATGTTAAGCATAGTTCATTTTCCCTAGTAGTTCCACAGAAAAGATAAGCGTGCAAGATCTGATACAGCATCTGTAGCACCTCCTGCCCCCTGAAGCATAGTTCTGGCCACCCCTGCTTAGTTCTGTGCTTGCTTCATTACATGCATATAAGATGAAAACATAGGAATAGCCACAACTAAAACTACAGGAGACAAGAATGCTCTGACACTGCTTATAGACACCAGTGTGTGCAGCTGCTAACATACACCCTGAGTTAAGTACACACTGCCAAACAACTGTTTTGAGGAAGCTTTTCAGCATTAACAGCTACATGTTTCTTCAGTAAATAATTACATTATAAAAAGTGTCCCCTTCCTCCATGAGGAAGGACTTAAGGTAGCGTGTGTAACTGTGTAATAGCGATAGCTGTCTGTTAGCAGCAGTACTGCTGTGGTACATTGGCTCAGAAGACAGGTGAATCACCTCTAACTTCTCATTAACTCTGTTTCAGAGCTATGGCTTACATTTCTGAACGGCACATAGCACCACCTAAAAGAATGTGAGGAAGGCAAAAAGGTATTAGGCAAGCAATCATTCCTGAAACCTCAAGTGATCATTTATTCCTTTGAGGCAGATTTGCACTCTCCTCCTCTCTCATTTCCAAAGACTTCATAGTCTTCATAGACCTGGTGCAACCCAGTTAAGAAACTTCATGGCAATTTCAAACCCAAGGAAACATGCCTGGAAAAGAGAGAACACACAGAGCACGTAAGTATTCTAAAAACCTGATCCAAACTGTTTTTCAACATGCAGCACTACGTACACCTGATGCGGCTGATGGGGGAGGAGGAAAAGAAGAAAAAAAGGCCTTGGACCAGAGGCAAGGATTCTACTATATCTCTCCACAAAAAAAGCACAACTTCTTCTCTGTTCAGTTCATTATTTACTGAAGGGGAAGCTGGTCTAAATTTAACCATGGATTTCTGTCTTCTACTGGATGTCGAGTCAGTAGAGAAAGACTATCAGAGAAAGCCAACAAAAGGCTTTCACACAAAGCTTCGAAGAAAGGTTTATTTGGTGTTCCTCCTAGACTAAGGCACATTTTTAGAACCGATATACCAACAGCTAAAAGCACCCGCAGAGACAAGAATCTCACTGAAATGGTACAACACTGATCAGCCAGTTCTCTCCTCTGCCGACTGCAAACATTCCCTGTGAGCAGCCATCCCCAAACCCCAGCTGGGATCACAATTTACTTACTGCATTAGCAGGAAATGCCCTTATCATTACAGCTGTGAAGCCCTTATACAGAGATGCAACTCCTTCCTCTCTGATAAGTTCTCTCAGAACATCTCTAAAGCCATTTGGGTATTTTCCTGGAGGAGCTGAAAGGGATGCAAAACACATTAGTAGCTATGTGGTAGTCACAAGCATAAATGTAACAGCCCAGGATTTTCAACAGGTTCATACTGCTATGCCATCTAGGTGACATCAGAATCCAAGCACTGCTTAAGCTATGTTGTGACAACATCTGCTCAGGAAAATTATCTCTCTCAGTCAAAAGCAAGCAAACAAAAAAAGACATCTTACTAAAGGCTCAGTAAACAGAAGGTAAGTGCTCACCATCACCACAAAGAATCTACATCAAGTCCACCAAACCACCTAAAAAGCTAGGAACATACTTGGGTTCTTCACATATGTGTCTTAAGCTCAAGACAAGCTCCTTCCCAGATGCATGCTCAGATGATATCTTCCATTGCTGCCCATCCCATTCCCAAAGCACCACACTCAGTGAGGTTGTGACAAGCTGACATAAAACTCACCAGTCTGGAAACGGGATTTCAGCACGTCTGGTGGAATGGCAACTGCCCAGTTGAAGATCCCAGCCAGGCCCCCAGCAAAGAGGATCCTTGCTGCACTAAGTTCATTCACACTGTGGTGGGATTGGGGTGGGAGGAAAGGAAAAGAGAAAACAAAACCAGAGAAAGTTAAGAAAGAAGCAAATTCTCATCTGTTTTCACTAAGGTGACAAAGAGGCAGCCCAGCTAAGAGCCAGAAGGCAGCACAATGCTGCAGACACACACAGAGCACTGAGTCTGAGCAAGATTTCCACGAATTAGAGCTTTGTGGGCAAATGTACTACCTCCACCCTACAGGTTCATTCAGCAGCACACAACAGCTGCTCTGTGAAAAAAACTAAACAAAAGACCCAACAACCAAAATCCACAGCTCTGTGCACACATAAGGGTGAAAACAAAGATACTTGAGGTATTGCTTACTTGGCTAATAAGATCCAAGGCTCAAACCTGAGAGAACCTCAGAATACACTTTTGTCAGTTAACCCCAGCCCAAACCACCTCAACTCACAAGATGAGCAACCATTTTATTTCATTTGTTGTGATGACACTGCTCTAAATCTCTTTGTATCTGGGGAGATTAGCCAGCAGTGCCTGGGAAGTGCAGAAAATGATGACTGCGAGATCTCACTAACCTCTTTCCCTCAGGGGTCAGAATGTTCTTCAGCCATTCATACGTCATGAAGTACATTCCACTGGCTGGGACATCTGGTGGGTAAACAGCAAAGACTATGAGTAGTGTGAAAGGAAGCCTAGAGGCAGAGCAGTCCCAGGACAGCTCAGCACCACAACCTGATTCCTTTCTGAACCTCCTCTGCAAACCAAATCTTCTGTTGCTCTGGACAGAGGAGTCTGAACTTTCCAATGAAGAGCAGGTGCTAAAGGCAAGAAGAGGGCACCCTCTCGCAAGCACTTCTACAAGCAGCCTTTCAAGTCAGACTGTAACCTGCCTTCTGGCTGTTAAGCTAATGACGAGACAGCTCTAAGCTTTCTTAATTACTGGACAGCAGACAAGAGCAGTTCAGGAGCTTTAGGAGCTTTGCACATTTGTTCCAATAATTCTATTTTGTTTTTTTTTTTTTTAAGGTACTCCCACATCCCACTCTCAGCTCATGCCTGAACTGGAGAACCTGCCTGAGTTGTACTGCCAGAGTTACATTGGTACCTGCTACACTTCCATGAGAAGCAGAGAACAAATTCCTAAACTGGGATATCAAAGCACAGAAATTGGGAAATGTCCCAGTACAAGGAACAATCTAATGCCTTTCAAAGAACAAAGTACCGAAACACATGAAGGATTCAAAGTCTGGCACAATTACTTCTGTTGTTGTTGTGAGATGGGTTGTGACATCCCAGTCCAAAATAACCCACACTCAACTGGGTAGAAAGCAGAACTGCTGCAATTACCTCTTCAAAAGCAGCATGATACAGCAACAGACAGCCACAGGCCTTCTCCCAAGGAAGATAAAAAAAGGAGTACACAAAGCCCACTTCTGTATTTGTCTTTGCTCTTTGTTCTCTCTGCTCCTCTCCTGAAGCCTCTCATTTCTTTTGGCTTCTCACATCTTAATTACTTTCTATATCCCTCTGATCCTTGTCATCTAATCTCTTCCTCACTCACTGAGAATCTCATGTTTATTTCTCAGTCCCTTTGAAGCATTGGAGTAGCTCTGCAGACTGCAAAAAAAGAAAGGAGGGTGACACAGCATCTTCAGTTGCCTAAAGGGACTGTGAGATCTATGATAACATGTCAGGCTTCCTCTCTTAAAGTACCCCACACAGAAGAAGCATCATGATATCCCCATCAGTTACCTCTCATGAGGGTGAGCACGGTCCCCTTGTATACGCCACGAATCCCAGCCTCACGGTACAACTGTTTTGCACAGTCCAAAGAGCCACTGTATTTAGTTTCACCTGTAGCTGCCTGGATCTGAAGGATTAAAGTGATAGTTTCTGACTAGTGAAGGTTTCTGGCTGGTGAACAATCATTCAGCTAATAGTTAGAAAGCCATGTGTGTGTTTCCAGACAGGAAGGAGTGCATACTCGTCCCACAGGCACTCCTGCATATGAAACCTCTGTGTCACTTCCTCAAGCAGCTCTCTCAGATTCAAGCTGAGGATTTGTTTACTGTTGCATGCAGAGACTAGATTCTCCTTTATTTTTCCATAGCATAAGCCTGAAACAACTGAAGTCAGTTAGGTAATTCTACATTTGCACTGACAAAAAGTCACCTTCAATTTGTACGTGTAGAAAAGCTTCCAGTATATCGTCATGTCACTATTTCATGAGTTTTGGAATGCATTCCTTAGTTCTGTATTGGGAACCTGTCAAGGTAACATTTCCGTACTGAAAAAAACCCAGACTTTTCCAGACTTTGAAGTAGACTGAGGTATCTGCCAGTACAAATACTAGATAGTATAAGGCTTGTGCTCTGTAAAATCGCTAGAGCAATAAATGCTGTGTGTACTTATACTGTCATGGTTGAGTTTGTATAATGCTTCTTCATGACACAGTTGCATTAAATGACAGTTGTCTCCTGTCAAAAAACAGAACAGAGTAAATACACTAACCAAAGAAGTTCCTGGTATGGAAAGACAAGATCCCAAAAATTAAATTCCAGTCACCACCATCCAATACCTTACCTGTAAAAGGCACTTGATTCTCTCTCCTGGAGCCATGATTACTGTTGTGAACACACCTGACAACATGCCAGCAGCAAACAGCTGAGGATATCTGCCCGAGGAAACAGAAGAGACTTTGACACACATAGTACATAGGAAATGAAGGGCAGAAAGACACCTGTTATCACCAGATTATGCTGTTCCACGCAGTAGTAGTGGAACTAGAAATGCATCCACTGCTTTTGATCAGTGCCTGATCAATGCATAATTAGAGCTAAACATTTAGGATCCCTAGGATTCAACATGATAGTTCCCACAGCAACCGTAACTCAGCTCTTCACATCCACTGTATTAGTATTCCTTATACTTGCATATTTTTACTACAGCATTCCCCATTCATTTTTATTCCCAGCAGTCTCTTCCTCCTCCAGTCTCCCACACTTATCAGTGACACCAGCATCTACACATATTGCTACTTGTGCAGTGAGGAGCCTCCTTTCTGTAACCTCCCAGTCCCTCACTCCAGCCTCTGCCAGCATCAGTGCTGTCCTCCCAATCATTCCACATCTGCTTTCACATGGCAAAGTCTCTGTGACAGAAATTCTGTACAGAAGCATCATAAACTTATCTTCAAGTCCAACCTCCTGCTACCTCCTCTAGTAAGATGACCTAAAATCTCAATTTAATGAAATTCCACACCTCCTGCTTCTCTTCACTTGCCCAAGAGATGGCATTCTATTCAGGTTTTCTAATTCTTCCACCTTTCTTTACTCTTAAATTCCCATTAAATCTTCCTGACTATTCAGACCTTCCTCACCACTCCACATGCACCTCCTGCTCAAACTAAGCTTTGAGTTTTCTAGCTGACCTTCAGATTAATCAGGCCTAGAAAAGATAGAACAGGCTCCTCAGGTTTTGCTCCATCTCCTTCCTTTCACATCTTCCCTTCATTGGGAACCACTGCCACCCTGTCTGTTTCTAGACCTACAACCATGGTGCTAAGAGTCTGACCTTTATTTTTAAGCCTCATGTCCCAAGCACACTGTGTCTTACTGTGTCAAGTCTGCACCCACAGCACAGCACAGCTGGGCACAACAACAGCTCCACCATCTATTTGTTCTTTCTCTCCCACTGTTCTGCTTGAGAGGAGTTCCACATAAAGACTCAAAAACCTACACTGCTCTTCTCCAGCTTGCTTCTTAAAGCTTCACTTTGGTATGATGTGTATAAAACACAAGAAACAGAGGCGATTAGGCTGCTGGAAATAAGCCCACAGCCCATTTGTTTCCTTGTACTGTCCACTCCATACTGTCCCCCTGGGTCTCACCCTTCAGCCTTGTAAGCATGAGGACACTAAAACAGGGGGTGAGCAGTGCCCCAGCATCTCGGCACTGGCTCCCTCTGAGCTACCCGAGCAGAGGAAGCTCACTCTGTCTCAGGAGTGGTTAGTGCTGCAGAGCCACATGCACTCACACCACCTGGGCAGTCCCCATGCAGGCAAGACTCCAACAGAAACCACATCTCCGCACCCCACCATGCGTGGCTCAACACAGTGGACTTCTGATTTCTGACTGAGCTCCTACATATTGCACAAATAATAGAATATAATGTTGCTAAGCTACAGCTCTGTTTCTGTAGAGATAGAAATCACTAGTTAACGGAGCGCTTTATGGGTGGGGGCCTGTTTTCATGCCTAAATTAGCATGTAGAAAACCACAGTGTATTCTTAGCTTCCTACCTCTTTTCCAGAAGCTTAAGCATGCCTGAGAGAAGGGCTACTCATAAACACCTCCTTTCAGAAACTAGTAATAAAACATTTCTGTGGCTATTACTATATCCTGATGTAAGCACACAGCAAAAGTCACAGCTAACAGGGGAAACAGAACCAGTACTGTGCATGCTATCAAGACCACTTGGCCATGAATTTATTTCTCTCATAGCTTCTGTTAGTAGCAAGACTGCTGGCAGGCAATCATTGTATAGCTCATACTGTCCCCATCTAAACCAGAATTATTCCTTAATGGCTCTTTCTTATGTAGAAAGGGAATTGCACAGCACCTGCCCACATGCTGTCTGTTTTTAGCCTGTGCTATCAGTCCCACGCTTCCAGAAGCATTTAAACACAAGTGTTTTAATTTTTAGAACTATATTTATAACCTAGAAAATTTACATCACACTCAACATGCAACAACACAGCAGCCTGCAAGAGCCCTGGAATGCCTTTCCCAACTGTCTGATTAACCCAGAAACTCACGTCAAAACGTCATCAGGTTTTCTCTGCTGGAGCCTTTTTCCCAAGCCAAATCCAAAGAAGCACACTGCAAACATGGGTGTCACTCCGATAATAGGAGCTGCCATTCCTCTGTATAAGCCTCGGACTCCCTGCAGGAAACAATATCACAAGAATTAATTGGCTTTGCCTAGACTTTGCACACATCAACTTACTGAGAAGAGAACAGCTACAACACAGTGTCAGTCATATAACCAAACTAATCACAGAAATAACGGGGTCTGTTGTTCCTTTGTAATGATAAATGTTTAGCTGAGGCTCAGGGGTTGTTATAAGGGAAAGTTGTCCTTCCTGGGAAACATGGGCACCACTTACACCCTTCTATTCCAGTACTGGTCATCCTGTACTTGTATCTCAAGTATGAAGAAATTCAGTTAAAAGCCAACAGAGTAATAGTCCTAAGGTTTATGTTCAAAGTCTTATTAATAAGTGTGCTTTATTAATAAGTCATCAAATGCAGTAATGTAAAATCCTGACACTGAGCCTGAGAACACTGGATTCACTCTTTAAATAAAGGAAGAGCCAGAGAGACCAACCTGAACCACTTCACTCCCCACACAAACTCAATTCGAAACGAGCTCAAGAGCAAATTGTTTTTTTTTTATCCTTCCCCAAGTCAAAACTTTTCCAGCATACAAATTTACACTCCTGATGTTTCCCTTCAGCAGGCTACACGCATGGAAAAATTGTCATGCAGACCCCAGCAGCAGCAGTTATTTCATTTCTCTTGCCTTTGAACTGACCTTTTTGTAACAGAAAGGAGTTACCTTTCTAGATAAAGGCTAGATGCACAAATTAAATGTGGTCCACCCCTTTCTTTCCTCTCCCAAAGTAAATTACTGTATCTCAGTATGTGTCTGTATTCTTATAGGCACAACTGACTGTAACGAAACTGGATGTGGCTGAGAAAGATCAGACACTCCTGCTCAATCTTCCTGTGAGCAGTTCCCTGTTTCCATTTCCCCCAGAGGGAAACAAAAGGCCTTGGCAGGGAGGTTTAATAGTTTTTCTCATAGAAACTGATGAGTATTGAGTAGGAGTTGAGAGACAGCATTCCTTCCAACTTCACATCACAAGGCTATTATGGTTCAGCTCTAACGTCCGTGCTTCAGCAGGGGTGTTAAAAAACACAGGAGATTTGGGGCTAGAAAAGCATTTCAGTGCTTTGTGGGAGAGACTAGGGAAGCAAGATTTATTTTAGTTGCATAACAACCTGTTAATACCATCATGAAAGAAGATTTTGGATATGAGGCAGATCTTAGTTACCCAACAAGACCCAATGGTTAGAAATCCGACTTCAGATTAGTAAACCAACAGTTGGACTTTACAGCCATTGTTTCCAAGTGGTAAGTAGCTGCTGGGAAAACTTGTGAGGCAGAAAAATAGATTCTATGTCACTTACAAGACTTTAAACCAAGGCTGCCTGTCTTTCTAAAACCAAAATAGACTTAGGGTTCAATCATGTGATAGGGCTGATTCACGACTGAAAACCACTGTCCACCTTCTGAAAACTGAACAAAACTGCTATAACTGTCCCTCTGTTACCAAAAAAACAAATAGAAGAAGAAATAAAACCACCTATTAATGCTCCTCTGCCTTTTTGTAGATCGTATAACACATTATAGAAGAAAGTAAAAATACTACTTGTATCAACAAAGTTGATATCCTGCCTATATCAACATTTCCAGAGACAACTCCAAATACCAAAGACAGCAAAATTCCACTGACTACAACAACAAAGCTGGCAAAGAACTGCCAACATTCACTCCAGCCTAGAACTTCAGAATAGCATGCTTTTTTGTGTGTAACAAAACAGACACATACACCTGGCGCTAATGTGGATGCCAAGTATTCCACAACTTTTGTAATCCACCCATAAACTTGGATTAAAACCACTCCAACTGGTAACCCCAGAATGGTGTTGTCTCCAGGAGGGCAACATTCCCACATGATTCCATTCCTGACACACAGAGAAACAACTGATGTTTTTGGCAGGCGCTGCAGATGACATGCTAACGTTGTACCTCTCCAACCAGAGTCTTTCTGAAGCAGTCAAAGGTCCCAGAATAGAGCGAAGGCTGACCAGGCTGTGGCTTCGGCTGGGTTTGCAGTCTGACCTTGTGAGATGGGATATGAAAACAATATTTTATTAAATAATACTATCTAAACTTTAATTCTGAGAATACCTCTATATGAAATATATCCCTGGAAGTGCTCAAGGCCAGGTTGGATAGGGCTTGGAGCAACCTGATCTAGTGGAAGGTGTCCCTGCCTGAGGCAGGGGGTTGGAACTGAATGAGCTTTAAGATCTCTTCCAGCCAAAACCATTCTATGATATGATGATATGACTGTTACAGAATAAGCTTTGTGGCCGGACTTTATGATGTTGTTAAAAATTGACACCACTTTCACCCTTTGCAGAAGAGATTGAAATTCAATGTATTTAATTATTAACATATTCAACGAATTAATCGCTGGGATGACATCAGGATAACAACCCCACCTCAATACCTGAGGGCTAATGTCGTGTCACTGCTCCACTTCCTCACACATTTGGTGCATGTGTGTGTGTGCACCCTCCTTCTGCACCCCATCTGTCTCCATGTGTTTGCCCTGTGCCTCCATCCTGTGTCCCCCATGGGTCCCTTGAGACCCCTGTCTGTCCCAGAGGGCCGGGTTCCCGCCACGGCCCGGTGCTACCGGGATCAGCTTCGCCTCCCGACTCCTCCAACGCTAAAAACACCGACGCCAGTATTTTAACGTTTACTAGAAACCAGCTGCTAACGGGACCCGGCGGCCTCCGCACCGACAGAGGACGCCCCTCCGCATTACCGGCCCCGCAAGACCGTCCGACCTCCCTCCGCGCGGTGCACACCGGGATGTGTAGTCCTCCCACCACCGCCCGCTGGCACTCGTGCTTTTCCCCGCGCAGTGCCCGCCGGCTGCCACGGACTGAACCGCATAGCACGGCACCGGGCCCCGTCGGCGCCCACCGCCTCACCTTGATGGTGTCCAGCGGGTGCCCCACGAACACCAAGCAAACCCCCCCGAAGCCGCCAGCGAAGAAGTTCTTCACAGGGCTGATAGGCTGCGGCTGCTCCGCCATGGCGGCGGCGGT
This sequence comes from Melopsittacus undulatus, assembly GCF_012275295.1. Taxonomy (NCBI): domain Eukaryota; kingdom Metazoa; phylum Chordata; class Aves; order Psittaciformes; family Psittaculidae; genus Melopsittacus; species Melopsittacus undulatus. Next base: position 28,658,445 of record NC_047535.1, read on the forward strand.
GGGTGATGAACGGGGCCAGGGCGCTGCGTCTCCGCCGCGCCAGTGCCACCCCGTCCGCCCCGCGACCTTTCCCCCAGTGCCGGGCCGCGCGGCACGCCGGGATGCTGGGGGCGGTGAGCGCAGGGCAGGTCGGGAGCGCGGCAGCGGCTGCAGGACCTTCCTCCGTCGAGCGCTGCTACCGGCTGCGGTCCCGTGGGTCCGACAGCGGCTCCTGAGAGCACTCAGGCAGTTCCTTGGGGTGACCCCGCGCCGCCAACTCAATCCTCTCCATCACCTCACCCCCCCTTCCGGAGCTTCGTCGTGTTCCGAGCTGGGGACCGCCAAGCGGAAGTGACGCGCCCCTGGAGGCCGGTGCTTCCGGCTCGCAGGTAGCGGTGGCCCGGCAGGAGGAGCCCGCTGCTGCCCTCTGGCTGTCACGCTGAAGCACGGTCGCTTTCCGCGGTGCCCGGTAAGTGAGGGGAGCACTAGTGAGGGTGGTCTGTGTCACGGTGCTGGAAGCGGTGAGTGCCCAGGGAGAGCGGCCACCGCATGCCGGGCCCGTGTCCGTGTCCGTGTCCGTGTCCGTGTCCGTGTCCGTGTCCGTGTCTCTCCGCGGGGTCCAGGCGGCGCGGCAGGTCCCGGGACGGGGCGAGCCCGGCGGGAGGGACGAGGTGCCGCTTCCCTGGGACTTGTGCTCGGTTCAGTGCTGGGGTTGTGCTGCCGCGGGGAGAAGCCGGGCAGGGGCACGGGTTTTGTTGAGGCTTTCTGCTCCTGGCTCTCCCTCCACAGCTCCTGGTTCTCCCGGGCTTCCCTTGTTCTGGCTGTGCGGGACAAACAGGGCTTAGTTTTGCAGCTTTAGAAAAGAGGTGGACCTGAGGTAATTTAAATGTAGTGGGCACCTTTCTTCCTGAGCTCAGAGCTACTACAGAAGGAAGGCTTGCATAGGTATATTTGTAATAACTTGATAGATTGGGAAGGATGGGAATGAAATGGGTTGAATGAGTTGAGAAGGACAAGGCAAGCATGCTAGTATGAGCAAAGACTGAGCAGTGGGAGGAAAGTGTGCAGACTTGAGTTACACTGTTTCTGTTTTGGAATTTTCAATCAAGAGGTGAAAGAAGAAAAAGCCATCTCACATGGTTGAGAAATACTACATGAAAAGAAGAGGTTTATCCTTCAAAAGACTTACAATAGAAATCACAGAGGTAGAGACACAGAGCAAGAAATCAGAAGAGAATGATGCGGTGGCACAAGATACAAGGTAGTGAGGTCAGAGAGAGACTGATGGTGTCATATTTGAAGCTGTTTTGTTTCAGAAGACCTTGTGGAGATTTTTTGCAAAGCGGGAGTCAGCAAGAGGGCATCTCCATTGGAGCTGGCAGGCAGCAGAGCATAGGGGTGGGTGTGTTTGGGAGTTCCTGCAAGGAGACTGGAGAGAGCAGTGTTAGAGAAAATGAAGGAATATCATGGATATAAGTGGTAAAGAAGGACCTCATCCTCCCTTGGGTAGGAAAGCAATCTAAATAAAGTTTAAAATTTTATAATCTGATTTGGGGGATTATGGTAATTATTTAATCTAAATACTCTTTGCTTTTTAGACCCTCTTTTTGAGCTTAACATCTTTATTATCTTAAAAGCTAGTGCTGTCAAGTATATCTGTGCCTTGCCTTCAGAGAGCTTGTGATTTGCTCATGAGTGAGGGCATTGGGCTGAGTGTTAGGTGAATTCTGTTCCTTGTTTTCCTAGATACCCTGCTATGCTTTGTCCACTGAGATAGTGCCTTAGCTTTCCTTTCTCCATATGTTTGTGTGACATTCCATTATGCTGGAATTGAGCTCTTTCCTAGAGTGTTGTGACAGGAGTCATGAAAGTCATTCTGTCTGCAGACTGTTTTCTGCTTGATGTGGCCCATTTGCCTGTGCAGACAGTTTCTCTGTTCAAGTAAGTGTGTTAGTGGCACAGAGAAACATTTCTGTGCTCTTCTGAGCCTCCTCCCCAGTGACTGGTATGTACTTGCTGAAGTACCAGGTGGGCCTGTCATTCTGTTTAGGTATCTAAAAACATCTCCTTGCTTGGATGGGACTCACCAGGTGTTGAGAGAGCAAATGGACCAAGTGTTTGGGGTTTTTGTTCCACCTCTAGGGTGTGGGATGATCTGAGTGAGTTTGGGAAGTTTCCTGACTGGTGGAACTTTCCTGGGCTTTGTGAAGCTCTGAGGTTGGCTGAACAAAGCTGTGGCACATTGGGCTATTGATGGCTCTGTAGGAGTGTTCACAGTTACTCCTTTAACATAAGGTTTAGCAGGTAAAGATCTATTAGGTTTTATGCAGGAAGTCAGTGTTGATACAGATTAAGCCCAGAACTAAATCATTAAGCAGGACAGATGGAGGGACGATTTAGATTTGCCTTGTGTCTGTCAAATCAGATTTCATGCCTGTCTCTTTTACAGTATGGAGAGATAGTGCTTCTGCTCCTCTGGAGTTCAATGGGAAGCAGTGCTTTAAAATACTTGTGTGCTACTTATTTTGTGGATGGCTGAGGAATCAAGAAGCAAATGGAGGGAATGGATACCAGAATTCAGGGGATAATACAATTACCTGCTAGCCTTCATCTTCTCTCAATGGAGGTTTGTATCTGCTGCCCCTCAAATTAATCATACATCACATCTCTTCCTGCTTATTCTGTGCTGCTTGGCCAGGTTGCTGGAAACAGAAAGCAAACAAGTTGAGGAAAAGTAATGTAATTTGTGGTTGTGATTTCCTGAGCTCTAAAGTCAGGATTCTCAAAGTTTGATCATGGTTTTCCCAGCAGCTACAAATTACGATACAGTGGGAATATATTTGAGTAACAGAGCTAACAACATAGTAATGCAAAATGCAAACATGTATAAGAAATGCAATGCATGCTGCTTGTGGAAAACAAAGCTATGTTTTTATGTACATAATTTTACGTGTAAAATTCAGTTGCAGCATTGTTTTAAGTCTTGTATTTAATATGTTCTTTCTTAAAACTAAATGATTCGGTTTTAAATGAAAATTCGACTACAGATAAGGCAGCACAATTCAAAGTTGATATTCTGAAAAAGATGATGTTCTGAATCTTCTTGAATAGCAACAGTCAACAAGAACAAATTTTTACACTCAGAAGGTAAAAAGTATATATTGGAAGGTAATGAAATGAATTAATTTTGTTTCCCCCTCAGATATAAAGCCCAAACCACATCACATGCAGTGGAACCTACTTAAAGGGATTGATGAATTTCACCATTTCTTTTGAGATAGTATTGAAGAGTGTTAAATTGTGTGTGTGTGAGAGATCTGTTTGCTCATCTTAATTTCCAAAGTCCCACTCAGTGCTTGTGGTTCTGAAGCAATGTGGACTTGTACAGGGTGTCACAGGTGACCATAGTTAAGGGGTTTGTGATTTTCCTGTTGATGAAATGGATGTGATGCTTTTATGCAGCACTTCAGGCTGTTGGTCAAAACTTAATACCATAAACTTAGTTATGTATCTCTGAAAAGATCTGTAGTGAAGGTTATGCAGCCACTTGCCAAATGTCAGAAGTCTCAGGGCCCACTCTGGGAACTAGGATGCAATGGAATAAACCAGCCTGAGATTTTAGACCTTGCCTGTAAGAGCAGCTTTGGCTTTGCAAGTACAGGAGTTGCAGTGGATCCAAACCAGGGGCCTGCACAGCAGAGTCATCTGTAGCTGGGCCATTGGATTGGTCTGTTTGTGGTTGTTTGATCACCTATACATGATGCTGATGTGGCCTCTCTTACAATTCCTTAGGTAAGAGAAAAAAAACTGTTTTCCCCCCCCCCCCTTAGGAGACAGAACACAGATGAAATCAAAAGAAGGATAAAGTTTGGAGAAGAAAAAGAAGCTACAATTGTTTTCCTGGTCTGCAGTTTTGACAGGGCATTAAGATGTCTGTGGACATGAACAGCCAGGGCTCTGACAGCAATGAAGAGGATTATGACCCTAATTGTGAGGAGGAGGAAGAGGATGAGGATCCTGGGGATATTGAGGATTATTATGATGGGGTAGCTAACGACGTGGAGCAGCAAGGAGCAGTTGCCTTTGATCCAGAGGAGTATCAGTTCACCTGCCTGACTTACAAGGAGTCGGAGAGCACTCTGAATGAACATATGGCCACCTTGGCTGCCACATTAAAGGTGAGGAAAGGTTTCTGACTCTAAAATAAGTCTGTGATTGAAAAGGCAAATGTGGAGTATAGACTTTGAAATAAAAACTGTGGTGATGTTGCTGTTATGGGGGGTTGGAAGAACATTGTTAAAGGTCACTGGTTCAAAACTGACTCCAAGGTTTGCGATTGTTGCATTTTGGTTCTGGGGCCTGAAAAATTTTGATTACTAAATGTTGAGTCTTACAGGTTATGTGGTTTTTTTTTTACAGAGCTGAGCTTCATAACCAAAATTCCTAAGTTACAATTCTTTGCATTAACACAATGCAAATCATAAATGGTGCAGACTGGTATAGCTGTGTGTGAGGAATCTGACAGATGGGAAGACATGCTGAAACTGTAATTCTAATAAAATCACCTTTCTTTGTTGGTACTGAGAAAATAATCATAGACTTTCAAGGGCAGATCAGGTATCATGCCAGTTATTAACCCTACCATTACAGTGACCACAATTAAAGTACAATGCATTTACCAGCTCTTCTAGTGATTAATTCATCACAGAAGAGTCACACTGTGAGTCAGGCCCATGGTATTATGGTCAATAAGAATTTTACAAAGTTTTCTTTCTCTTTGTGCAATCAATTTACTTTAGTACAGGGTAGGAATAAGAGGTTCCCCCTCTGCCTTGTCAGTGTGTGTCAGTCCTAGTGCTGGTCACAGCTGTTGATGAGTATCATCTTGGTGGGAGGTAGAGGTGAGACACAAGTCATTAAAGATTCCAAAACAATCTTTCAGTAACTGTTTCATGTTTCAAGCTTGTGGCTGGACAACAGGATCACAGGAGTGCCATGAAGCAGCTAAAGAACATCGCCAAACCAGGGTGTTGTGCCTGGGAGCAAGCTATGCTGTGTGCTATGAAACACTGGCTTACACAGTTGTTGCTCCTCCTCTTCTTTTTATAACAGAAGAAAAACACCCTGGAAGCTGGGATTGTCAGGAAAAGACTGTGTTGTTTGGGAATACTCACTTCACACTTGGCTAAACCCTGTGCCCTGCTGTGTGCATGTGCCAGTGCTTTCCAGTTTGAGTTGGCAGCCCTGTGTCCTGAGTGACTAGGAGTCACAGTTGTGTGGACATGGGTTATTACCTGCCCTTTGCTTCCTCCCTATGCATCCTCAGCATCTTCCTTCCTGTCAACCAGAGGGAATTGTCCACTTCTGAGTTTTGCTGGGAAAAAAACCTAGGCAGGGGCTGAGCTGAGTGCCATGGGGTGTGTTGGCAGCACATAAGGAGTGCAGTGTAATGTGCATACGGCACTGATACTCTCAAACACTATGTTAGGTTGGAAAGAATAGCTGCAGTGAGTACAGTTGGGGAGTCTCATGTCAATCTTTTATCTGTGTGCTGTCTTACAGCTTTCTTGCTCTTCTTTTGCTCTGAATCTTTCAAAGAAATCTCACTGCTGTTGTGTAATGCCTCTGACATAGCATCTTGCTTAAGTCTTAGTTTTTGTAATTTATTTCTGAATCTCCTCAGGATGGCCTAACAGCTTGAGAAATACGTATGCTGAGATTTCCTAGCTGAGTCCTACTGATCCTGTTTGTTGGCAGCTGCAGCCGAAATTGTTGCTATCCTGTGTAGGAGAGTGGATGGATTAAAGCAGTGTGTAAGCGTGGAGGAGTTAGAATTTAACCCAAGATCCCCTTTCTCGAGTATGTGGCCAACTAGGTTATGCACTGGTGGTTTCACAAGTCATGTGTGTGACACCAGCAGTATTTGTCATTCCCAGTCTGCACTCTGCCCCCCTAATATGCTTCTAATCTTGTGAGCTGACACCAGATCTCTGCATGCCAGAGGGGGAGTGACAGGGTACACATTAAAACCCTATCATGAAGCACAGCTCATGTACTGCTGCTTGTCAAACCTTTTCCATGGTATTGAGTCTACAAATTCCAAAATGTATTTCTTTCCCTGCAGTCTGTAATCAGGAGGGGGCCTGAAATGTCAGACGAATGTAAGCAATACTGTGAGTGAAAAGGTGGAAGGCTCTTTCTGACAATTTTAAGCCTGATTGAACCCAAAATAAAAGAACAGGGTGTTTGATTTTGTTGTGACTTTATCTTTTTATCCTTGATAAGTGAAATGAATTTGAGTTCAATTTTATAAACAGCCTTCTAATGCTCAGAAACCTGTAACAGATACAGAGGATTTTGACAAGGTGTTGAACACTGATGTGATGTTAATCACAGCTCAAGTCCTTGCAACCTCAAGAATTTTTTACCAGGATTGCATATTGGAAGTCTGTTTGAAAGAGAGGTGGATCAGAGCAAAGGAGAAAATGGGGTCCAAAAAGAAGCTTTTTGGTTGCTCTTTTATTTCTTCTTAATTCCTAATATTTCTGCAGTTTTCTGAGAAAACCTCCAGTAAAAACAGGGCAGTCAGAAATCTTTTTCCAGTGGGATGTGGAGAGAGTCAGATCTCCTTTCCACAAGAGAGATGTGTATAAACCAGTATTTTTTCTATCTGTGAGTCACTTTCCTTACCTCAGTAGCCTTAATAAAGCATGTCAGAAGGGGTTTTTTCTTCAGCAAAATTGTTCAGTACAAATTAGGGTTTCTCTCTAAGGTGTTACTCTGCCACCATCTCAATTCAGTCTGTATTTTGCCCATAGTTGCTCACCACTAGCAACAATTTCAGAGGCTCTTGCTCTCTGTTTTTACTATTGAAAAGGTTGAAGAGTAGGGTTTTAGAAGTTTTGATGCAGCATACAAGCTGGTACTTTCCCAAGTTCATCTTTTCCTTGTAGAATTAACAAAAAAACATTAACGTATTAAAGGGAATGCTTCTCAAGATTAATCCTATCTGCTTAAATCCCTATGGATAAAAACCTTTGATTAGGGGAAGGACAAGAAGTAGAAGCTGCATTTCTTCACGCTAGGTTTGTGTTCATCTTGGCAACCCTGATCTAACAGGAATTGTCAGCTTGGTGCAAAGCCATGGGATGTCAGCCCCAGTCAGATCGTAGTATCTCCAACTCATTCTGAATTGAATCTCTTTGAGAATCATGTGATGATTCTTGTTTTGAATTCCTGATACCATATCTCTGTGAAAGCAAGGATTGAAACACAGCTCTAAAAAATAGGCCATCCCTTGGATAGAAATGAAATGAGCTCATGAAGTATGCATGGAACATAAATATGGACAAGGGGGTTCTGTAGAATGTAAGCTCTACAAAAGACAGTGGGTTTTGAGCTTTTAGGAGATGTTTCTGTCTGAATTAGCAACTGTCAGAGTGGCATGGTTAGAAAGATGTTCTGCCGTAGAGGCACGAAGCTTCAGCTCTTCAAACAATTTGGCTTATCTAAGGATGCAAGTTGAGGCACAATTGTCTTAGAGCTCTCTAAACACAAGTTACCTGCAGAGTTTCTTTGATACTTTCTTGTTTTGATATTTTTGTTCTTTTGATACAGTCTTGTCTGAAAGAGTGCCAGACTCTCTCACTTCAAAGCATGAGTATTTTGCTTATCTTGGAGAGTAAAGAACCCAGGTGATAAATGGTGATAGAAATAAAAAAAAATAAAAACTGTTCTCTCTTGCAGAGCACAAATAGATGTGTGTTTAATGCGGTGACATTTCTTTCTTGTTCTACTTTCAGAAGCTAATTTTATCCAGCACTATGTCAATTTTTCAGACTCTGTTTTTACAGCTCCTGTAGTGTTTCCCTTATGCAGCTTCCCCCTGGCACCCATCCTGTGTGCATAGGCACTGCACCCCTTTTCAAGCGCAGTGATAAACATTAGCATTTGCTGCCCATTTTTGGCAATCAGCAACCTCCTATCACTGCTAAATCAAAGTTAAGCTGATGGAGGTTTGGAAGAGGCTTCTGTCACCACAGAAGCCACTTCTGTCACCACCTCAGATTCCTGTTTTAAGATACAATTGGAAATGGCACTTTGGATGAGATACTCTCTTTCTCACCTTTGCTATCCCATTATGAAGAAAGAAGCCTGGTCTTCAGGCTTCTTTCAGCTTCAAATTTTCCAGGTTCAGATTTAGACTGAACAGATCTTTGATGTTAAACTTTTCAACTGGTGGTGAGAAAATGGGGAAAGGGAAAGGAGAGAAAGAAAGAAGTAACATATCTACTGCTTTCAGCTTTCATCTTCTAAACTTTAATAAATTTAATCAGAGCAAGAAGAGTTCTGGAGAAGTCAAGTTATATGAAGTACTGACACAACTCATCAGTTGCAGACAAAAACTAACTGTCATGCAACATCTAGAATATGCCATTTCCTTCAGTGTCTTCTGTTTTACTGAAATGACGTGCTGCCAGCAAGACACCAAGTAGGCTATCTCACCATCTTTTTTGGGTCTTAGTATTCTGAAGCAAGAATAGGAGAGTTTAAACAAAGCTGACCATTATCAAAACCTTTTTTAATTTATTCAAAGTCTGGGTTGGATGGGGCTGGAGCAACCTATTGGAAGGTGGCCATGCCCATGGCAGAGGGTTGGAACTTTAAGGTCCCTTCCAATCTAAACCATTCTATGATGCTATGGTTTGTTTTGGGTCTGAGAGAAAGCATTGTTGCTCCTGAATAAGATGAGGTTCTTGTGGCACCCAGAGACTGGTAGGAGACTGAATTGTAGCTCTTTCTGATGTGTTTTGTAAGTTTGAGATCTCTTACTGTGTGAAACTTTTGACTATCCAGGAAATGCTGTATTGGACAGTGTGCCTAGACAGCAACCAAGACTTTTATTTCTTAAGCTGAGAGGCTGCTATGGGTGCTTACAGAGGGGGCATTGTTATCTTCTAACTGAATAGTTCAGCCAGTACTATCTGCCTGTGCACTGCTTCTCCAGTACTGTAAGGTAATAAATATATATGTGTGGACCAAACTTATGATTGCAGTGGTATTTCTCTGCACACAGCATGTTTTGCCTCCTGCTTACACAGAAATACTTCAGTTATTCTGGGGTGGTGTTGTGGAAGAACTGGCTGACTCGGTACAATCATTCACTCGTTGTGAATGTGCAATCATTGAAGAGACTGGAGAGTACTGCTAGTCAATAGGAGCAGGCTTTTGTTAAATGGTTGCTTTTCTTTTCATGCTTGTTTTCTTGAATCTCTCCAGTAGTGTTGTCCCCTGATAGGTATATTCACATTTGCCTTCTGAATTCCAAGCCTTGCTGGTGGTGAGTAGGACACAGATTGTAATGGGGTGAGACCACACAGCAGGCAAGGTCCCAGCCTCATCAGTTACCTGTTCCTTTCCCATTCCTTTTTCTTTCAGTTTTCATGTTACCTATCTATCATGTAAGAACTAGTCCTGCCATGCCAAGAAGACTGTGGGTACATTGCTGGCTCTGGGGGTTTTCTGTACAAGATGACATGTATTCCAACCAGGTAATATCAAAACCTTTTACGCTTCAGGGCTTTTATGAAATGACATGAAATCAACTTTATGAATTGAAAATGTTTTATTCTTGGCTGCTTTTATGATAAAAGTAATAAAATTAGCACTACCTGCAGGTGATCCTGTCAGTGTTTGCAGATGGAGCAAAATAGAAATGGTCACAGAAGCTTTACTATTATTCTAGATCTGTTAATCTGGCATCTTTCTGGAGCATCGATTCCACATGTTGCCTGGCAAATAATTTGACTTAAAAATATTTGAGTCCATTAGGATAGTTTGTTAGATCTCAGAAATGCATATGCTGGTATTTATGTCTCTTTATATACATCTTCATTCTTGAATGTACTTGTTTCCTTGTCTGGGAATAAGTAACTTCATGGAGTCATGATGCTGCAGTGGTTGCTACACCTCAGGCTCTGAAAACCCAACTGAAAATTACTCATTTTCATATATTACATATATTTCAGTCAGGTGGTTTGTTGTTTTGTCAGGATGGTAATTCTTCCTTACTGCTACTGAGGGATAATTTCATTGCTGTCAGAGAGTGATTCATTAGTGTGTGGTTTGCAGTTACAGGAAGCCAGTCTTGTAGAGACCACATTCTTCATGCTTGTTTGTTTTACAAACTCGAAATGCAGATGTCTTCCTTGTACAAGCAATTTAAAGGTGTCTATCTGGGTCTGCGAGGCTGAGGGCTTAAGATAACAAACCTATCCAAGGCTGGCAGTGGCACTTCCATGTGGAAAACTCGAGTAGACTGTATGTGCTGTCAGCAGCAGCCCTACTCGACATGATCCAGCTCATCCCAAGCTTTTGTGCCAGGAGGGAGGGCAGCCTTTGTTTTCTGAGGGACACGTCACCAGTGAAGTTGAGGAAGGTGACACACCAGAGCTGATGTTTCAGTTCGAGAAAAGGAATTATCTAAACATTGAAAATTACTCTTTTATTACTGGGATGTCTTAGTGGCCAGCAAAGCAGGCAAATCACAAAGCAGAGGTGGATGAGAAACAGTTAAAACTCCATCTGTGCTGTGTGTTGGTGCTACACTGGTTTAGCTCACTGGATCCACCATCCAATGCTGAGAAATGCCAGTGTAGGACCAGGGCAGTATTGCGGCAGGAACAGGTCAGTTGTGTCATGAAACTGCACCTCTTCAGTGGAATATATTTAGAAGAGTAATGAATATGCTGGTCCTAGGTGTGCAGAGTTGTCTGTTTTGAAGGAGTGACCATCGCTTGTTTTTCCTTCCAGGGTTATGGTGTGGTTCCTGTGTATCTGTATTACCAGTAAATCTGATCCTGTGGTTCATCTTTGTCAGGATTCAGAAAGGCTTATGGCTTTTCAGCTGATGATTTGGACTCACAGCTTCTTTAGCAGGGAAAAATAAGGAGCTCTTTCTTCAGCTAGGATGGAAGAAGTTGTGTTTATATGTAGTAGAGAGGTGCTGTGGTGATAGCTTGTCTTGGAGTGTAGAAGGTAGAGCCCTTTAACATCAGAGATTGTTTGAACGCAGAATGTGCAGGCTACTGGGCTTGCACCCATGCACAGAAAGGAGTAAGGAGACAGGCCATGAGCCTGCCTTCCAGGAATTCTCCTGGAAGAGGTGTCTTGCATGCTTTGTTTGAACTACAGGGTATGAAGAGATTGAGAGGCAAGTTGAACTCCAGCAGCTCAGCAGATGCCTGTGGTCTTGGTGGGTACCAGCCTTTTTTGTGCTAGCAAACACGTCTGTTACCTTCTGAAATAAACTAATGTATAGGTGCAAAGGAGAATTCGTTTGCTTGTACCCTTGTAATATGACTTTAAATATCATGTTGCAGTATTCTAGAGAATGCTTGGGCTGTCATGGACTGTGTCAGTGTTTGCCAGGAGTCCACGTAGTGCAAACAACTCCGCATGGAAACAGCCCGGGTCACTATAGCTTTCGATCTTCCTATTCCAGTCCAGCATATAACTTTCTCCGCTACAGTGAAGGTTTGGGAAAATGTTTTGGTTTTTTCCATACCCTTTGCTGTCACAGCATACCTGTGTTTGCAGCATGTTACTGCTCCTCTCGCTCAGTAAGTGGTATCCATCTGCCCTGTGGTTCCTACTTTACACATTCAGTGAGGATCCTGACTCTAGCCTGGTCTATGCCTCTCAAGTGGTGGCCATGGCCAGGACTAGATGTGGGGCTTCTATGAGCAGTTAAGCTTCTCCAGTAAATTCTTGACTCCTTCCTCTCTGTATTGTTGTGACTCAGTGTGTGAGTTTGGGTACATCCATGCTTCATTCCAACATGTGTATTGCAGGTGCACTGGCTGTGAACTTTATATATACTAGTTCAGTGGGAATTGAGTATTGTGGGGTATTGTGCTGAGTTTATGCAGCTTGCTAGTTTTATAAAACCATAGACCTAAGCCGAGTTGTGGCCTCAAAACATGCCTAACTTGACTTTTTCCTTTTCTACCTAGGTATCACATGCCATTGCAAAGCTAGTATTAGTTTCCACTGGCAAATCTCAGAGATTTTGGAAAGGTAAGTGTAAATAGTCTTATTTATTCTGTGCTTAATGCTTTTCCTCCTTGCTTTGCAGGAATGCTCAGGGTGGTCCATAGGTGTCATTTTGACATAAGTCTTTGAACCTGAATCATGCCACACAGTTCACTTCAGGGAGCAGAGGCTGCATTGTTGAGGCTGCATTGCCTATAAGAACTCTGTGAATAGGAGAGGGTAGTGGTAGCAAATGGTTTTCAGTTTGAGGAATTGCTATCATGCTGGGAACCCTGTGGGTACATAAGCTTAAACTCTGAGGTAACAGATAGAAAGTGCTGCATCTGTATTTCCTTACTTTAACACATACAAAGATAACACATGTTCTGTTTGAATGGAGTCACTGAAAACACAGGTGGCTTGAGTTCTTTTTAGCTTTTCTTGATCAGATTAATCACTTTGACTTACACCATCCTTATTCTGTACTTTGTGATTCTTTCTTAAGGAAGCATCTTAATGCATTTAGAAAACATTCTTTTGACATAAACCTCATTGTGAGGCAGAGGAGGTGGGCGTTTTTCAGTTTGGAAACCTGGGTGACTGCAGTTCTTGAAACTTCCTGCACTCCCGCAACTGTTTTAGACTTTGGGAAGAAGTTCTGAATTTCTTAGGGATTTACAAATAATAATTTCTCCTAACATTTTCCTGTCAAATAAATATACCATCTAAGCTGACATTAATGCTCCTATTGGTAAGAAGGGTAACATTGAGTCTTTCTGCTACGTATGTTCTTATCTTAACCCAGTCATACATAACAAGGGAACATGATTAAAAGTGAGCATTGACCATTAATGAAAAGCTTCCTTGAAGTGTGGAGTAGAGACTTTTCTGGTTGCTGGCGTATAAAGACAAAGACAGAAAAGTTCTTTCACTGATGCTGAACTTGTTTTCAGCAGCAGTAGCTGCCAAAGTCATCAGAATAACATTTTCTTATTAGCAGGCTGAGATTCTGTATTGTTTTCTTGTCTTGAAAGTGTGTGAAGTGTGCAAATGCCAGCAAGAAAGGCCACATTTTGCTCACATACTTTTTAATTTTATTTGGAAGATCTTCTGAGGCTATTTTCAGAGCAGGAGAAATTACTAGTAGCATAAAGAGTGGGTGGAAGGAGCTTCTGAATGGAATGAACAGATCGAAGTGTAAGATGTGTCTACTTTTTAGTGTAGTATTGCCAAGTAATTAATAAATGCAAATGATTTGTATCCTCGTTTTATTCCTGTGGTTGCAGATTTTGTAAAGAATCTTGTGTGCAAACCAGAGCTTTGTATTTATGTATAAACCTTTTAACGTGGATATTGACATGGGCAGATAATGTTCCTTTGTGTGTAGGTAGTAAGGGTCAGCATGATCTTTTTTTGGGGATACCATTTGGGTCATAAATGATGAATTTTAAAATTCCTCATGAGCATTGTCAGTATTTGTTTATGCAGGATTTAAATAAATCAAACTCCTCTCCTTCTCCCCCCAGCAGCTATCTGCAGCAGATACTTAGGAGGTATTTGTGTAAATGCTCACGCTGCCTGATGTACCACTACAGCCAACCCAGAAATGAGTTTTAGAGTTAGTAACTCTAAATTAAACAACTCATAAAATCTTTTTGGTCAGATGAAATGTGTCCTCTGGCTCAAAAATCTTGGGGAATCAGATGCAGAGAGGTATCAGTCCCAAGGAACCAAAAATCCAGATCCCTACAACTGTGTAATATCAAAGCAGCTGAACTGTCAGTAGGGGAATCATCTGGTAAATAAACCACCTACAGAACAAAGTTAAATGAAGCTGGTCCTGATGTCCCAGAGGAGCTGAACTTGAACACATTGCCCTTTTGGAATTGCAGGGGGAGGCAATTGTTTTGCTACTAAAGGAGGGAAAAGCTTCAAGATTTTACAAGAGATCTAGGCAAATCAAAAATGTAAAGTAGAAATGAAGTAAAAATGCTTCTCAGCAATTCCTTACATTATACCTGCTGACATTATTCCTGTTGGAATAGCTGTTTGTATTTGAATTACATGATGGTCATTTTTACCTATGAAAATTGAGCCAATGAAAACTTTAATACCATGTGAAAAAAGGTATTGTATGTGACTTAAGAATTCAGAAAAATTACTTCGATTTCTTTCACTTTACCCAGCATTCGTGCCACATAAACACATATACTACATGTAGCATTCAGGATACTCAGAGGACTTTGAATTCTGTCTGACTGCATTTTGCTCTGTTGTTTTGCATTCCTTCATATCTATTTGATAGCATTAGTTTTTAAGGAGTATATTATTATACAGAAGGAGGCAAAGTATTTTTACAAATATTTTTTCATGTCTTTCATTAGATTTAAAACGTTGTGTTAAATATTCTTGTAAGCAAAAGCACATAGTATGTTTGGTTGTGCAGTAGCTGGCAATTAAAATACTAATGTGAAAAACATTTTTGGTTCTAGTCTTAACCTTAGAAGAACTTTGGCAGCTTCCTCTTTAGACAGAAATTTGAAAGAAGCCTTTTACTTTTATCAGACAGGGATATCATTGTCCATGCAGCAATCTTAGTTTGGTTTCTGTGATTCTTCCGTCTATTTACTAAACCATGAGTGTGACAGTTTTCTCTGTTTCAGAGCTCTAGACACATGCTTTGAGTGTTTGATTTCCACAAATCTAATAGCCTGGAATTAATGATTTATTCATGGTTTTGCAGACACTTTCCTTAACCCAGCGGAGGGCTGTACAGGGTCAAAGAAAATTATGTGATGTGGTATTAGCTGAGCACAAAAGCAAAAGCAGGGAAAAGGAACTTCTTCAACATTCGGATCACCATCAGCAGATGCCCCCTCTCAGGGAACCACACCCCTCACCTACTAAAACTTCCCAGGAGCTGCACCAAAATCCTCATGGAATTACTCTTAGAAAATCAAAGCTCTTATTACCTAACGAACACAAACTTTAACCTCCCAGTCTTCCAAGGTAAGGAAAATCTGCAGATCCTGTCATATGAAATTAATACTGGTAGCTTTATTAAGTGGATTTTGGAAGAATAGTGATACAGATCTGTTGGACAGGTCAGAGAGAAAGTTCTTGTAAGTTAGGAATGAGAGAGAATTTAGAAACTAGGTGGCTCAGACTTCTTAACAATACTATTCAAGCTGACTTGTAGGAGCACTTGGAGGGGTAAAAAATAATTTGATACAGCTTGAGGAGAAGATAGAAGATGGAAATTTTAGAACTAGACTTTGTGATTGAAAAGCTAAGAAATTTTTTGTTTCCGCTGGTGCTGATAACCTGATATGCTGGGTCCCTCAGGGTATGGAAGGTCAGGAAGAGCTGCTTCAGAATGGTTTCTTACTTTTCAGTTTCAAGCCATAGATGCAGATTTTCACCATTATGTTGTGTTCACTGTAACTAAAAAAGAAGCATTCAGAGGCTGAATTTCTTTTTGGACTTACCTAGTAGTTTCTTCTTCAACTATGCAATATAAAGGAGATGTATAATTTGAGGTGAATTAAGGAAGGAAATCCTGTCTGAAATCATTGTAATTTTAAAGAGCTTTAGCTTGAGAATTGTCAAGTCTTGGAGGAGCTCCTTGGAGGAGCCAACCTCATGTTGTTACATACAACATCTCGGAGGATACAACCTCATGTATATCACATTATTCCTGCTGATTCTTCCCCAAAATGCTGTTGTTATCCAGAAAATATCTTTTAAGGGACCTGCTCTAACAGCTGCCTCACTCATCCTTCTCTTTCTTTTGCTTTGCTCCAAAGCCAAAGGCATGTCCCTGATAGCTGAATGCACCATGGTGAGAAACAAACTGGATCCTTTTCACTACAAGCAAAACCTCCATCTGGATTTCTGGACTCCAAGCTGCCTTGAGTTTTCCCAACTTCCCATGGTCCTCAGGTGTGGAAATCTACTGGAATGTCATTTAAATAAGGAATTTCTCTGAAGCCATGTCTGTAGCAGTGAGTATACTAGAAATGGACACTGGATAAAGTTCAGCCACATAATTGCTCTTATCAGTGTTAACGGTGGTCTGGACTGTTTGCTACAAATCTGTGAGATTTTACTTACAGGAGCACATCATCTTGCCACTACTGGACATAGATTGGCTGGGCAAAGGAATGTTTTCTGGGGGGAAATAAACGTTACTGTGGACTTATTTTTATACAGATTATGTCTTTTGTAGGCGATAGCTAACCAGACAGACATCCTCAATGGAGAAGACCCTGTGACAAGGGGGAGAAATGTGTGAGGCACAGGGGAAAGACGCCCTCGAGAAGGGAATATGGCTTTAGTGTTCTTATAGCAATGTTCCTTTAATGGAATATAAAAATAACACAATTCAAAAACTACTCTGTTTTGCCCAGCCTTTTGCATGTAAAGTACGTATTTAAAGTGTTTAAATATTTTCTAAGAAAACCCATAAAAGCCAGTTTCTTTATGCCTTGTTTGTACAACTATGTCTTTGACATGTTACGCTTCAAAACCACTACCCGGTTCTGGAACAAAGGCCAATTTGGCAGCAGAGTATCCCACGCCTACCCAGGCTGTCTGAGTAAAGGGACTTTACCCAGTTTTGTATAGTCCAGTCAGTTCTGATGAATGATTTTTCTCTTGCTCCAAAATACCTCAAAAGTGAATTCCACTAAAGGGCTTATTTGTCATGATTTGATCCACTTGGATGTTTTTGCTAAGGTTCTGAACATCAGGTAAAGTCACAAAACTGACCTAAACTTTTATTAAGGGGGCAAAGCAAAGGAAAGCAAATTTCTAACCAAGAAGACAGTTTTTTTTCCTGCCTTAAAGGGGCACCAGCTATTGCTGAGAAGACAATCTGAGCCTGTTCAATTGTTTGCGTAGCCCAGCCTTCTTCCCAGTTCTGGTGGCAAGTAGCAAGTACATCAGGGAATCCACAGCTACTCAGAGTAGCAGTTGCATAGTTGTTTACCTAAGGATGCTTTCAGTTTAACTTGAACTTGCTACGAAATCATTGTTATAGCAAAACAACAAGCCTCTATGCAGACCCTTTAGCTTTGAATTGATACAAAAGATCACATTTGAGAAAGCAATGTATTTAGAGACAATTATTATGCAAACTTAAATATAGACAGCTTTTCAGGAACAAAAGGATTTGTATTTAATAGGATGCCCTCTTGAAAGGATTGTTACAACTGCAATTGGAATAATGTGAAAGGAACCGAAGTGATAATGCCACAAAGAGAAATTGGATTAAGTCCCCAGGGCAGAGCTTCCATGTCAGGATAGCGCTGGTCATAAGTGTAATTTGAATGGTAATGTAAAGAGGGGGAAGAGAAAGAGAGGGGGAAGAGAAAGAGAAAGAGAGGGGAAATAGGTGTGTTTATCCCATAGAACCCTGAGCTCTTTTGAGGTTCCACGGAGCTTGGCAGGTTTGGGGTGTCCTCCCACCAACCTCAGGGCAGAGAGTGGAGCTGCTTGGGGGGGATCATCGCTTCTCCCAGTGACTCAACTGGTACAGAAAAGGGGCTTGTCATGAAAAGTACCTTCTGATGCTGTGCTGGAGCAGAACCCAGTGAACGTGGGTTTCACTCATACGGGCAGAAGCAGTTTCTGTCTTGTCACTGATTGTCTCATAGGAAAATACTCCAGTTTGTATCAGGAAAAGTTACTTAGTGATGTAGGAGTTTGAGACCAGGGCCTGCAACGCGGACTCAAATGTCAGAGGTTCTTGGTGTGCACACCGTATTTCCAGTGCCCTTTGCATTTACAATGGAAGCTGGGGCTGTATCCTTCGAACCTGAAGGCATCAGCTGCCTTCTGATGTGCTCAGAAGTTACAACCTAAATCTCAGTCCTGCACCCACAGCACGTGCAGCTCTGGATGCAGGGGTGTGAAGCTGGCGCCTGTTAACGCTGAGGCCATTATTTGTACCAACCACAACCAATACCAAGAGCTTGCAACTGGCTTTATTTAAATGCAAATTCCTGTTGGTTCATTATTACCATCTTCTGCTGCAATAAATAATCAAATACATGTGGCTTGTAGGATCCACCCCAGGACTCTTGATCTGACTGAATGCTTTTCTCAGTGCTTTGGCTCAGACTGTGTTAGCTGCTAGATTTGTTCCTACGAAGCAGCTCTGTGGGACCTTGGTTGGGGGAAAGCAGCATATACTTGTTTTCTGGCCCATCAAACTTCAGGGGAATCCTGGAAATTTTTCCTGAAGTTGTTCAGACTGACCTGGATTCAAATTCCATAGAAAAGGATGGAAAGTGGGCTGAGAAATGCTGTCAAAGAGCATTGTCCAACCCTGTGAGAAATGGCTGCAGCTGCCATCTGCAGCCAGACCGGTACAGAAGCTTTTTCAGCATTGGCTGGGACAGTGCTTTAGGTGCTCCGATCATCCTGGTTTGCAGCTAAGCTCGCTCTTCCTGCCCTATTCCCTGCTGCAGGGCTGGACCTTGAACTTCCGAGCCCAGTGTTCAGTGAGAGAAGAAATGGAGCTAAAGAATGTTTGCACACAGAACAGATTTCAAGCCCGTTGTAACTGAGCTACAACGACCCTACAACACCCCAGCTCTTGTCCTTCCCTCCTGCGTCCCTCCCCACAGCTCTCAACGACAGAGCAAGGTGGGAAGTGGATGCATCTAAATCTGTGTCTGCTTCTGGCCACCTCATCTGAAGTGAGCTTTGCAAAGTGAAACTGGAGAATGGCATTAGTTCATGGGATCGCATGAGCTTAAATTGCGAGGAATGTACAACTTTGGCATGTGGACTATAAATCCACGGAAGGGTGTCAAGACCGAGGCATGAATGGCTGTGTCTGGAGCATTGCTCACAATCACAGTGAAGTAAATGGAAATAGTGAGAGGAAATAAACCAGTGGTAAAACCAACATGACCATGGGGTGGTGAAAGGTAACTTGAAGCTATTTAAAGTTTTAAAGGGAACAGAAATCTCATTGCTGCTGATTTGACATGGAAATTGAAATAGTGGTTAAAAATGGAAGAATAGGAAAAAATGTGCTTTTGATCAGTCCAAGGCCTGACCATTAAAAGAGCAGCAAGATTTCTCCTGAGTTAGTGAAGCCTGTGTTAGCCTCATCTCGAGTTACTAAGTGCAGTGGCATCAAACAGAACTAAGTCACGGACTTTGTTTGGGAAAAGAAACCTCAAGCCAAGCCAGGTGGGGAACAGCTGCTGCTGCCAGCTCTGGCATGCCCCCCATGTATCATCAGGCTGGCAGCAGCCTGCTTGAGACCTTTATTCCTCAGCAGCTGTGGAGAAAGACATGTACCCCCCACCCCATCAGCATCTGATCAGTTGTGTCAAACTGCAACTGGATCTTCTACTGTTCCTACCATCAATTTGACATCTAACAGAGGAAGGAATTACAAGTGTAACGCTTTGCTAATGTGCCGACTTTGTTTTCAACAGCTAGCAAAAGTGTAATCTTACTGGAGAGGTTACTTCAGGTAAAGGTGTTCCCAAAGTTACAGTCCTTATAGGTTTTGTGGTTGTATTACAGCAGCTTCACCACAGCCACTTGTATTCTTACTCCTTCTCCAATCCTCTCCTAAACAGGAGTTTGTCCACTCCTGGCAGGACAATCTCAACTAAACTTTTTGGCTACTTTACTATTATACAGCTGATCCTTTTCACCTTGGATTAAAACACAGAAGTCCTCAAAAAGCAAGCACAGAACCACCACTAGTTCTCCCTGCTCACAGATCTTTGACCACTGTATACACAGTGAGGACAAGAAACTAAGTATTACAGGAGATCACCAACTGTATCATACATTTAATAAATGAACCAGGATCCATACACCAAAACAGAACATCGTTTTACAGAATGAAGTGAAAAGTGAAAACACTACCTCCCTTGCTAGTCATGTTTTTTTTTTAAGCTACAGTATAGCAAGTTACACAATATATTTATAGGTTACTTCCAAAACGTTTTAAACATCTGAAATTTGCATTCCCTTGCATTAAAAAAATTACATATTAATTACTCTGGAAAGTTTCTGAACTCTGTTTAGCAGCAAATCTCCTTTCTTGATGATTTCTTGGTACTGCCAATTCTTGCTATCAGGCCTAGGAATTGTGAGGGAGAAAACAAAAGAGAAGTGAGAACATATTTTACACAAAGCCGCTTGCACTTCTGTAATAAATGTCTAGAATTCAACTGGGCTGTCAGGAACTGTCAGCATACCTGTTAGTTTCTACAATCTCATTGACTTTGTCTATTTTGCAGTGTAATCGCCCTGCTGCAATGAATCTTGAAAGCTCCCTAGGTAAAGAAAAGAAAAAGCAAGTTGGTTAAATGATGTTTCAGCAAGGACTTGCAGACCCAGCAACGCTGAACCTGCTGTTACAGAACAGCAGTGTCAACACGCTGTGTTTCTGAAGCAATAGCCTATGTACCTTCATCAGGTATCTTCTTCCTCCTCATCTTACTAAAGCTTGGACATTACATAGAAGAATTCTAGTGATCTGAACACAAAACATCTTAGTACCTTCTTCTCAAGCCAAAGGGTCATAGTTGAGTGAGTGAAATTTATCATTTAGCCTACCATCAGGTACTCTTTAACTGTACAGGTAGCAGCGGTGCAGTGTGCCTACTTGTAACTTATCCTGAGGTATCTTCAATCCATTCAATCCAGCTCCTCAGGGAAGCCTCTGAACAGTTCCCTACTTTGTAGCAGCTCCAAATATACTGCTTGTTTTAACTACTCTTTTGCTTAATCAGCTGGTGGTCTACAGCACATTACTGATGGTAGAAGAAAAAATTCCTGTGATCAACACTAAGACAAGTTACAGCTAGTAATAAATTACTGGGAAGCACAAGGACTAGTATGACTTTAACACATTTATCTTTGTATTGAAGGTATTTGGTTTCTCTTGAAACACCTATTAATTAATTTCTGAGCATTTCAAGCAATATTCACATTTCTTTAACACTTTTCTATGTTTCTATGAAACTTCTCTATGAAGGAATGATTCTAGTGAAGGCATTTGAATCAAAGTTTCCTGTATACAGAAAAAAAGTCAGTTTTGCACTTCCCTTTAGTTCTCAGCCTGATCTAAATCTGTTGTTGTTACACTAGAAAAGAATTGCAAGTTGAGACTGCAGAGTATGCTTGAAATGAAAAACATCAGATCCAGCCTATGCACTTGAAATCGAGTAGTAGATAAGGAGACATGTAGGGTATGTAAAATAAGTGGATCCCCAAAGTTATGAGTTCAGTTTTGGCATAGATTGCACTAAAAACATTTTCTTTATTGAAACATAAGGTTTGCTTAATTTTAGCCAAGCTCATGCATAGAAACTTAACTTGGCATGGTTAGAATCAAAGCAGAACAAAGGCTTTATTAATTACCAGATCATTAGAAACAATTCAAAGATATAAAATGAGATAATTATGAACTTAAAAAGCCAAATAACTTACTGATCTATGAATTCTACACTGACTCCAAATGCTTCTGCCATGTATCCTAATGTCAGTGACCGGTAGGACTCTAGGAGCTGGCTATAGGCATGAATTCTCATTTCCCGTACATAGTATCGATAGTGAGGTGCAAAGAGCCAATCCTTTTTCATCTCTTGCTCTACAACAGCTGAAAAGAATAAGAAAAGGAGTCAGTAATCTTTAAGAAATGGAAATTATCAGTTACTTAGGTAAACCACAGAACACCAGTTAATAAGTAACCAGTGTTGATGTAGCTATATTGTGTTCTTGGTACTTCAGGTGTTCTACACCAAGAAGTAAGTTTGTATAATTTGTGTAAGTCCTAGAACCAGAACCAGTGATAACATGCAGACAATGTTGTGGCAAAGCTAGACCCTCTGTCAGCATAGAGGAGACCACCTCAGTAAAGGCAAGTGCTGGGCCCTGCTGTTATGTGCTGGGAAACAAGCAGTACCTTGTATGTAACTACTTGAAGAAATGTTGTTCCCCAAAGCTGTGTGAGGAAGTAAGATTCACTTTCTTGTACTACCTCTTACATTAATTACAAGGATTTCCAGGCACTGAAGTAACTTTTACTCCCACCAATTTTAGTTTCCAGCTAGCAGTAAGATCAACAGTAGAAAAATGTTGCTCTGGGATCTCAGTCTTCCATAAAATGAAGGGCTCTTTTTTGCTTTTCCTAAATATCTTATTCTCTTGTATTCAAAATCTTGTCACAACAGAAAATGAGCAGTCTGTGAACTGGCAAGATTGACAGCTTTCCAAAAAGCTCTCCTTCAGTGTTACCCTTTTACGTACAAACCAGAGCCAAAGGTAAGATCCATGAAAACCTTCTTATATGTAATTTCTTTTACAGGTTGAGATTTCAGGGGCTTTAGTCTACAAGTCCAAGAACTTCTTTCAATGATAAAAACATTCAAAGCTTTCCCATCTGATCCTGCTCTTCAGGTCAGTGTTACACAGCCACTTTCAAAATGCTTTTACACCTCATCAGATGTGGCCTTTCAGAAGGCTCACTGTACATGAAATTCTTCTTTGGTTGTTTGAGAAATCAAACAGCAGCAGATTTTAGGTCACTGTAAAATAATCCCTTCTTTCTTGCGTAAAGCAGTTCTAGTTCTAGACTGTAGATACACAACCAAAAGTTGTGTCTGAATCTGAAACAAGGAACTGAAGCACTGAGTGTTGTAGGCCAAAACAGAGCCTTACCTAATGACTGGAAAAAGGCTGAATAGCGGCATTCGTAGAGAGAAAAGAGATACTGCCGTACAGATGGCAAACTGTGTAATGCTTCCAGAATCTCTGCTCCTTTAATAACCTGAAAGCAAACAAACATGTTTAAATACCATCACTTTCAGCCCAGAGATAAACAGATAAACTGTGTGGTCACCTGCTTTCCTTACCTTCTCCCTGAGGTCAGGCCTGTCCAATGCAATCATGCTGACATAGACAGTGTATGTCACAAATGTTTTGTAATCCATCAGTTCATAGGATGTAAATGTTGAAACTGTGTCAAGGAAGAGCTCTGCTGCTTGTTTGAAATCTCGAATAGCTACACAGTAAAGGCCCTGGTACACTTTGAGACGGTTTCTCCTGTCCCAGTCTCCTCCTTCTTCTATTAGACTGAACACAGAATAAAAAGCAACATTTACTTCTGTAAATGCATTTTGTAAAGTACAGTAAACCAACTGCTACCATGTGATTAGAGAAGGAATAACTTGTTTTCTGTTAACGCCTTGCTGACACAGTCCAGGAGACTTTGTGAGAGGGGTAGGAAAGTGGCTTCCTTGGGACAGGATAGATGCTTTTGCACGGTGTAAGCTTCAACTGAAAAGTTTACAGCCCCCTAAGTTGTGCCAACAGTCTTTTGAGATGTGCAGGTAAATACTGCTGTCAGCCTTGGCTGTGGCAATGTATTTCCCCTGCCTTTGCTGCTCAAATCACAGCTGTTTAATTAGCAGCACAGAAAATACTTGAAAGGTAATATGGTTTTAAGAACCATACTAACGCAAAACTGATGTGGCTGTGAGCTGGGGCACAGGCAGAGACAAATTCTTGTTGCTGTGAGAAGACAACACAAAAAGTCATGGTCCAAGAAACATGGTAACTGCCAGAGACTGGCAACAGCAGCTTGCTACAGGAACTGCTGAAATTCCAAACCTGGAAACAGAGGGACAAAGAAGCTAGCAGTGGAAATGCCGGAGGAACAACTGCACCGTGTTGACACTGGGCTCCTGCTTCTAGAGGCAAAGCTGGCACTTCACAGAGCCAGCTAGGGAGCACTGGCAGCAGCTGCATTCAGCTGGCAATCGTACAAGCTAATCACACCTTAAACTGTCTTCTAAGATCAGAGAAGTGGGAGCAGGGGGTGAGTTACAAATTCAAACCGTATCAGTTGCTAGAAAACAGATGTCATAAAATATTAATCTTTCTTTTCCCTCTCATAAAAAAAATCCAGGTATAGGAAGTGTTCTGCTACAAGGTATCACCCACCCACCCCTGTGACTATCTTACAATCAGCCTTAGTCATTTATTGACAGCAAGGTGTTTATCTTCCATTGCTTTTGTTCCACTTCATCTCAAAGTGCTTTACTGCACTAAAATGGCTGAAGTGATACCTTTTTGCCTTCTCAATGTTCCGTGTGATGAGGTCGTTATCCATGTAAAACAAGCCAATCCTTAGGAGGTAGAATACAATATCCAGACGATGTCCCAGTGCCACAGTTTTGTCATAGGTCTTGCGGAAGGCAGTGAGAGCTCCCTCCTAGTAAGACAGCATTTTCTACTGTAAGAAGGTTAAAAACACCTAGAATATTCACAAAATGTCTGTTGTAAGTTCCTGTGTTGTCTTCTGCTGATAGTTCTGATGTTGTTAGTTACCCACAGAACTCTAACATTGAGTAATCTTAAAGAATCAGTTTAAATCAGGTTAAAAGAGGTGATTCTAATATAACTTTAAAATCTCTGTGAAAACCTACTCTGTACCTTGATTTCAAGTTTTACTGTGTAAACACCTTAGCAAAGTCTGTAAGACCACAAGGAAAAAACATCTCCAAATGGAAAATGGTTTTCTTACAAGGACTACTTAGTTTTTCCCCTGAATTTTAGTAACACCCTCCCCTATTCCCACTGTTCCCACCACGTTTGAGTTGTGCCCTAAAAGAAACGCACTGTAAGTCACTCAGTGCTCAACGTGCCTAGCTAAAAGAATTACAATGCATTGGTATTCATGAGAGTCCATAAAGCCTCTGCATGCACCAACCTTGTCCCCAATCCTGCACAGGTACTCGGCTTTGGCCATCATTGCATCTCGGATCTCACTCTCCCCCAAGATCTTTTCTGCATCTTCTAATTCGTTGTCCAGACGTTTCAACTCTTCCTCATTGGCTTTCTTCATTTTGCTCAGCAGCTCCGTGTCCATCTGCCACTCCAGAGACTTGCAAAGTGCTTCATAATATGGAGCCATGTCTGAAAGAAAGGCAGGAAGGCTTCTACTGCTGATTGCTGCAACAAGTGTGTTTCTAGAGCAGAGCACAGGAGAACATCAGGACTGATCCTCAACGCCAGCTAACTCCTTTATGATCAGGTACCTATTAAATCCAGATGTGGAACAGCCTGTGTTTCTGCACTGTCACACTTCTTTTTGCTGATCCTTTTCTACCACTGCTCCTGTTTGCACTTCGTAACATCATAGTTTGGGTTGGAAGGGACCTTCAAAGCTCATCCAGTCCAACCCCCCTGCAATGTGCAGGGACACCTTCAACTCGATCCGGTTGCTCAGAATCACATCCAGTCTGGCCCTGAATCAGGCATGGTGCATCCACCACCCCCCTGGGCAATCTGTGCCAGTGTTTTACCACCATCATTGTAAAGAATTCCTTCCCCACATCCTCCCCTCTTTTAGTTTAAACCCATCACCCTGCATCCCATCACAACAGGCCCTGGTTGATCTTTCCCCATCTTTCTCATAGGCCCCTTTTAAGCACTCTGAGATCAGTGCCGCACAGTACTCGACCCTGCCTTTGACCCCCCCAAGATACAACAGTGGTCACAGACGGGGACAGGGCACACACACACACACCCGCCTACCCCGGACACAGACCGGCTCCTGCCCCAGACAGACACACAGGGAAGGGGCAGACAGGAGGTTAATGGGGCTCCCCGCACCCCGGCCCGCACTCACTGTGGAGCCGCACGGCCGCCATCAGCTCATCGCGCGCGGCGGGGTCGGGCGCGCGGGGCCGGAGGCTGAGGAGGAAGCGGAGTTGGGCGATGCGGAGGTCGGGGTTCTTGGGCAGCCCTTCCTCCTCCAGGTTCTCCAGCGGCATGGCTGCGGGACGGGACCGGGGTAGCTCAGGCCCAGGCGGACTCCAGGCGAGCAGCAGCGCGGCGCTGCCCAGTGACTCAGCCGCGACGGACGGAAAACGGCGGCGCGCTTCCGCCTCGTAGCGCCCCCTGGTGTAGCGGAGGCCGGGAGGGGAGGCGCGCATGGGCGGTGCGGTGGCCGCGGGTCTGTGGGGGCGCGCAGGAAACGGGAACGGGGAACGGCTGCGAATGCCCCGTGACGGCTGCAGGGATGGAGTGTGACCGGTTGAGGCGGTGGCGACCTCCGGTGCTGGAGGCGCTGGGTCCCGTTTGCTGGCGGATGCTCTGTGCGCAGGGTCGGGAGGTGAAGCCTAAGGAGGGGCCTCGGTTTTGGCTGGGGAAAACAAGAATAAAGCTGGTCCAAGGCCTCGAATCTGTAAGAAAGAGGTGGGGTGTGTTAGCCCAGAGTGTGCCTGTGCCTCAAAATGCAGACAGCAAATAACAGGGGCTTTAAAACCCCCGTGTTTTGGTTGTATTTCATCCAGTTGGGGGACACACACACACTCCATCACACCCGACTTCCGGCCCACATTCCCGTGTACTTTTCATCCGGCTTTTCTTAACGTTTTCCCGTCTTTTCATTAAATACCATTATGTTTGTGCTTCCACCCCTCACACAACACACACTGCTGGTACCGGGATATGGAGCGTGCCCCTGGCCAGTGCCCAGCCAAGGCAGGTGAGTGGCAGTGAGGTCTGGTGGCCCCATGTGTCCCCCCACCCCATCAGCCCTACTGCCCTGCCCACTGGAGGCTGCCTGCAGGCTGGTTGTGCCAGATGCTATAGGTGGAATATCTGTATGCAGCATGGATGCATCTGCATGAATTTGCGTGTGAGTTTTGCTGGGCAGTGCTGGGGGAGTGGGGCTCCTGCAGAGGGGAATTTTGGGTGCCCAGGGCTATCCTGTGGGATGCAGCATCCCACCCAGACGGGTTGGACCACATTTCCTTGCCCAACTGGGCTCCTCCAGACACTTGGTTTTAAATAATGTCTATTGCTGGGTTTTAAACACAAGGCTTTTTGTTAGTGCCTCTGTTTTGGGGTTGGTTTTTTTTGGTCTGGGTCATGGGATAAAACATTCCCCTGACTGTTTTGGCACAGTGTATTCCTAAGATTGTTTTCCTTGTGTTGGGTGTGAATAATTCCAAAATCTGCTGGAAGGAACTGTTGTCTGCTGCATTCTTCATATATGCCAATATCTGATATGTTGATTCTGATTTTTTCTTCATAGAATCAGAGAATGGTTTGGTTTGGAAAGGACCTTAAGATCATCCAGTTCCAACCCCCTGCCATAGATAAGGACACCTCACACTAAACCAGCCACCCAAGGCTCTGTCCAGTCTGGCCTTGAACACTGCCAGGGATGGGGCATTCACAGCTTCTTTGGGCAACCTGTTCCAGTGCCTCACCACCCTTACAGTAAAGAACTTCTCCCTTATACATAATCTAAACTTCCCCTGTTTAAGTTTTAACCCATTACCCCTTGTCGCATCACTACAGTCCCTGATGAAGAGTCCCTCCCCAGCATCCCTGTAGGCCCCCTTCAGATACTGGAAGGCTGCTATGAGGTCTCCACACAGCCTTCTCTTCTCCAGGCTGAACAGCCCCAACTTTCTCAGCCTGTCTTCATACACTTAAGTCATTAGCTTGTACTTCCAATGTTTTAGAATGAAATACAGGAGAATCAGTGCTTTAAGTTGAGCAGCTCCTTTATTTCTTTAAAAACAGGGATTTTTGGTCTTCATTTCTTATTTTTTGAGTTGCAATCATTTTTGCATTGATTGCATAATAAGGAATTGGTTTGATGTTTTCCAGAAAATTGCACAGAGATCTTCTGCAGCAGCATTTATGTTACTCGCCTGTTGGCCTTTACATTTGCTCAGAGACCTATTGATTAGGGGGTTTATGACAGACATTTTCAGGCCTCTTGCATCTTTTTCCCTTGAATCTTGTCCCCAGCTCTACTTCTTGGGCAGTGTGCTCTGGAGCTTGCGGTGTCCTGCTTATTCTTCTACATTCATAACTATTACAGCTCTGGTCATTCTCACTGTACATTGAAGTACCCACATCTTGTCAACATCGCTGTGTTCACTGCAATTCATTCTGGCACTAAAAGCCACAGTTTCATTATGTACCTTGGCAGAAGAAGTGTTTTATTCCCGTTTCTGAATTTGCCACTTTCTAATTGGCCCCAAACTAAGTTGCTCTGTGGGAAAAAAGGGAGCTGAGTTTTCATTTTCCTGGGTTCAGTTCATGCTAAAAGGTTGGGGTTTGTTTTGTGATGAAACACTAATTAATAAACCCCATCCATCACTTATTGTCTCTAAAAATTGGCCCACGTTTTCATATTTATGTATATATAAGCAGTAACTGGGAGCAAGGGAGCTGCCTACACAGACATGATGTTCACTGCTAAACATTGAAAGATTCAGAGAGAACATTTATATCTCAAATATTTATATGAAGAAATAAGGCCTGGCGCTGAACATCATTCTCACGTGGTCTTACAGCATTCAAATTGTCCAAATCAATGAATATTAATATTTATTGATTATGAATATGCCCACAAAATGGACTTCAAATGGTTATTTCCTTCCCTGCAAGATGCAGCAGGGCTGCGAGGAGCCTGGTGGTGGCTCCTGGTAATAATAAATGATGCTCTTGCTGGAAGAGAAACAGCATGGATATGCTGCAGGCTGTTTAAATGGCATAATGCACCCTGGTTATCCAGCTGAAAGCACGAGCCAGCTCCTTATGCACCTCCTCAGGACTTCTCTATGTCTCTGCACCCACAAAGCACTAATCCTGTCTGCATTGCTGCTCACACCAACCCCAGCAGTGGCTTTGATAGCATTCAGGGAGGTCACCTCTACCTGATGGTGGTTTTGGCACAGAAACTCCATAGCTGGGAAACACATTTTGCCATATCTCCTGCTTCCCCAGAGCAAGGTGGCTTCCCATGCCCGTGTGGGAAGTTAGTCCTTGTTTCCTGACCAGCCCTTCAGCTTCAGGGCCGTACCCGAGCCGCCCCGTGTCCCCCCAGGCGCGGCGTGTCCTGCAGCCGAGCTGCCACAAGGTGGCAGTGTTTCAGAGCAAGAGCTGCGGCGCGTCCCTATCTCCGGGTGCTCGGTTTGATGGGTTGTATTCTCCCCGAGCGTGCAAAGCGCGGCCCCGCTATCGCTAAATGCTACCCGAAAGCTTTGGGTACCACCAGCCAGGGACCCTGCTGCCACTGCTCCATCCACTCATAGAGCCCCGCTGGGTATGGGGGCTTTTCTCTCCCAGCCCTCAAAGGGAAAAGCACACATAGAATCATAGATAGTTAGGGTTGCCAGGAGCAGGTCACAAGTGTTCTGCTTCACTCTCCAAGGAGGTCTGGTGGCACTACCTGGTTTTCCAGGGCTTCAAAGGCATGGAGGACGCTGGCACTGGGAGCAGTCTCTGTTGGCAGATCAGGATTCACAGCAAGGCCTGGGATTGGACCTGATTATTGCTGAATGGCTTTAATTCCCATCATGGTAGGAGTGAAGTGTCCTGGGACCTGGTTGGTATGTCCATAGAATCATACAGTGAATCATAGAGTGGCTGGGATTGGAAAGGACCTTAAAGTTCATCCAGTTCCAACCCCTTGCTACTGGGCAGGGACACTTTCCACTAGAAGAGCTGCTCCAAGCCCTGTCCAACCTGGCCTTGAACACTGTCAGAGGATGCGGGCAGCCACAGCTCCTCATGGCACCCTGTGCCAGCGTCTCAGCACCCTCACAGGGAAGAGATATCTGCCTTAAGAGCTCATCTCAATCTCCCCTCTGTCAAGGTTAAAGCATGTTCCCCTTGTCCTGTCCCTACAGGCCCTTGTCCAAAGCTGCCTCTCCAGGTTTCTTTTTGCCAGTTTAAGCACTGGAAGCTGCCCAAAGGTCTCCCCAGAGCTTTCACATCTCCAGGCTGAAGAAGCCCATGCTTTATCAAAGAGCTCTTTTTTTGCACAGCCACCACACCATGAGCTGCAAGCCTCACCTCAGTAACACCAATTACACTTTCTTACCTCACTGTGATCCTCAGACATCTTCAAGGCCAACGGGTTTGTTTCATTTTCAGGGCTGTTAAACTTTGGAAAAGATGACACTTGAATCAAGTCTGGCTTCATCCTTCAGTAGTGGAAGTGTTGACAGCAATACTCACAGCTGCACTGTATAAACCTACAGGTGTTTGCCATTGATTTCTTCCAAATAAGGTCCTAGAAGTTACCTGGGTTTGTAATTACTGTTGGCAAGTTATGTCTCTTTTCTCTGGAAGTGTGGCTCTCAGGAATTACAGTCTGTGTTAGCAAGAAGTGAAAGGCACAAGGTCAAGCCCTCTGCCAGTGCAGATCCACTAATGTCTAATATAACATCAGACAACCCCTGGCACCAGTGTAAGGACAGTTAGAAAATGCCCTTAGAGTTGGATTTATGCACTTCTGCACCTCATTGATGCTGCTTTGTCACCCTTTTCATATTGCTAATTGCATCTGATCAACCAGGTATCTGTTTCACAGCAATTCGTGTCTTATTTTTTTATCTGCTTATTTTCAAATCAATAGATCTTTCCTTACTGGCACATCAGGATGCATTGAAGGACAGCATCTCGCATAGCCCCCAGATTAAGTCTTTCACAGCATAAAAGTCTGTTAATCAGGGTGTTCCAACAAACAGCCATGTTAGGGAGAGTTTATTACCCTGGAATGAAACTGCATTGGTAATTAGAGATCTGAAAAGCTATTTATGTTAGAGCCATGAGAAATCAAACTGACAGGAGGGGATGCGATGCGATGGGATGGGGGGGAGAGCCTCTTCCTTCTCCCTGTACCTGGGTGCAGCGGAGGGTAATGGCATGCTGCTGCCTGAGACTGCATCTTTTTGGACAGCAGAGGACCCACCGTATTTGGTGCAAGGACAACACATATGAAGAGACAGCTCCGGGGTGAAATGGCTGTAATGAGGAGTGGGAGAGAGCACTGCCGGCATCGGGAAGTGAAATCTTGCATGGAGCATGTCCCACTATCAAGCCAAGAGACTCTGAAATGCTGTTTCTGGAGATGTGTAAATACACACACACACAAGTGATGTATGCTTGAAGCTTGTGTTTTAGGTGCTGTGTTCAATCTGCTTGTTTTTAAAGCACACTGGTGGATGGTCTGTACCAAGTGGTAACCTGTGAGGCTGAATTTCAAAGTGAGGTCTATTTACTGAATCTTTTCCCCTAGTTATAGAGTTCCTTTCAGAACATTGGTACTCTAGACCAACTCGCTGATGTATCTGTTTCATGCACAGCAGCAGCACCCTGGACATAACTGATGCTTCCCATGACAAGCAGTGTCAATATTGTCACAGACTGGTGCTGCATCTGGCCCTTGCTTCCCACCATGGAGCACTAATATTGGTGCCCCATTCAGGCTGATGTGACAGATTCTGGGGGGTACCAGCCACAGTGTAAGGACTGCTGGTTTTTAACGTATCCTATTGTATGTAGAAACCCACAAATCTTTATTAAGATCTATCAGCTCCAGCTGTGTGTCTGTATCTGCCTTTATCCTTTAGGTAATTCATGCTGTACACTTTCACCACGATTGCTTTTATTGTATGTAGTTCCTTCTGCTGGGCACTTCTCTGTTGACTGTGATTACTACCACATCAACTCAAAATGCTACTGGACTGTATAATTAACTTTATCTGCTTTGCTACAATGCCTCTCACTGGTAATTACACAACTTCAGCCCTTTTACTACATTTCTAAGACTTTAAGAAGTGCTGATTTCTCTTGCCCAGTCTCTGTCCAAACTGGAGGGGTTTTACATGCCTAAAATTGCATTTTTTTACCTTGTAACATCCCTGCTGTAATCGAGATATTGATTACTGTACATATAATATCTTCAAGTAAACCATTTGTTTGGAATTCATTGGGGGTTACATGTGCTGGTAGCAAAAAGCTTATTTAACTCCTCAGGTTGTTGGCTGGTTGATGTGATAGTTGTTACTGAGATGATTTGAAATGGAGAGCAAGGATTTGGAAATCTTTCAGTCCTCTGGGGACTTACTCCATTTTCCTCCTCATCAGCTCAGCCTTTTCAGCCTTCCATGCAGTGCCTTCATGACTTTTGTCCTTTGATGATTTTTTTAAGCCTGTGTTTCTAAGGCAAGTCTCATATGCTCTCTGCCCATCAATCTATATTTCTGTGCTGTAATGTACTTGAACCCCTTAGTCAACATGAACCAGATTTGGTAGCTGTTATTAGCTCTCAATAATGTCCAATTCCTTGAAGTTATTGTTTGAGGTATGGCAAATCCAAACTGGGAAGGCTCAGCCTATTCTGGCTAACCCACACTGTCCTGCCCTCCATTTCAGTGCCCTGTGCTAGCAATGCCTGTAGTTTAGCTGGTGTTCAGGGAGCATCCCCCATGGAGGGACAGGATATATAGAGGCATGAGGCACATAGGAAGGAAGAGCCAGTAGTGGGGATGGGCTGGGGAAAAGGGTATAGAATGCATGAGAAAGCCTACCTTCATCCATGACTTCTCACAGAGCAGCAGCTGCCACTGTAATTACAAATATTGATATATTTTCCACAGGTTCTTTTCAAGCACAACCACATTTCTCTATTTTACACTCTTTACAACAACGAGTCATTTTCACATCAGGCAAAGAAAAGTGCTCAGCTCAGAAGTGTTCTACAACTTCTACTGAGTTCTCACAGCAAGCAAGGCACACGTTTACTCATCAAGGGAGGTTGTGTGTGATGCAAATACCACTGCAAGGGTTTAATATCATGTTGTCTTTTAAAATAAACCCATTGGTGGAAAGGGTGCAGTCTGAACGTATTGCTAAGGTCTGAAACATAGGGGAATTTAGCTTTGGCATCACTGCATATGTTGCTGTACCTAAATAGCATCTACCAAATGGCCACTGACTCGAATGTCAATTTAACTGAAGCAGATGCTCTTGTTCCCTTTCCCTGAGTGCACTATGAGTCCCAGAGTAAGTGGGATTTGAAGGTACATGCTCACAGTCCTGTGCTGTACTGTCCTGGTACCCATTGCTTTGCTTTGGGTGAAAATAGCTGGATTATCACTTTAGGGAGCTTTATGCCATGTGTAATGAGTGTGCAGAAAATTCAAACCCTCTGGAACTGAGAGTCCATCTCTGTGTGTTCCTCCTTCCTGATGGAAGCTGCTTTGCCATTGCACAGAGGTGCCTGCGTGACTTTGGGAAGCAGAGAACTCAGGTGCCCAAGTACCTCCAGTATCTCTCTTCCTGATATTGGAAAGACTAACCCTGCTTTCCCAGAATAGGAATATCCTTCATTCAGCAGAGGTGAAGAAAACTCTCCAGATGATTTACATCATGTCTTGAGACCAGACCTTCAAAGGTCAGAGAGAAGGGCCTTAAACAAGGAAAGCATGGTTTAGCCCTCTATAAATGCTAGTGTTAATAGTGGTATTATGGCAAAGTGGGTATCTCTTGGTTATATATTTAATCTTCTTCAGCTGTGATTTGACATTATCAAGTAAAAAACACCTGTGCAATTAGCTCCTTTTTGTGTCCTTCTATCTTGTAACTGCTCAGAAAGAAACCTGTGCCTCCATGGTGTTTCAGGAGTATCTGGTTCGTGCCCTGTAAAGCTCCAGCTGGCTGCAGTATCTGTCCTTAGCTCCTGTGGCAGATACCTGCCCATCTCACAGGCTGAGCTTGCAGCTGGGGTGCATTTACCTCTCTTTTTGCAGCTGATTAAAATTGCCTCTTAAATGGGGTTATTTATTCTCAATTTCCATTATCCTTTCACCTCTCCCTTGACTTTCTCCTCCTCATCTCTTGCTTTATAGACCTTTCTTTTTCCTCTGTTCCTTGCATTTAGTGGCAGTAATCACCTCCTCTGGTAAATGAGGTGGTTCTGCCACTGTTGCCTCCTTTAGGGTATGGGTTGAGTTTCGATCATTATATTTTATGTGGTATGGATATGACCAGCTTCTAAAATCCACTCTCCACAACTCACATGAACCTGATGCAATGCTGGAACATCTCTGAGGTACTTTCCCTTGAACCAACGTGCTTTTGTCTTGCTACTGAGACACTGCTTCGCAGTTAATAGTGCACAGGCACCATTTGCTGTCACGGGATTATTCCCATTTATTCATTGCTTGTTCCAATGTGGCATAAAAAAATGGAGTGGGGTTATCCTCTCCCCAGCCAGCAATGTGTGCTAGTGAATGATATAACAGATATTCTGCTGCTTCTTCCATCTTCCAGCTAATATTTTTCCTTGCTACAACTCAATCCTTTCCTCTCTAAGTGCTTAAATTGCCCTTTAATGTTTTCCAAGTGTGACCTGCATGACAATACCTCCACATCAGTGGTAACACTGAATCCTGCCCTACTGCTCCCAGCGCTGTCCCATGGAGGTTGTCCCTGCTGCTCTGCTTTCTGGGCTGGCACCCCTGCACTCGCAGCTCACATGCATCAGCCTACCGGCTGCAATAACCCTGGGTGTGCCACCATCCATCTGGCACGGGGAGGCGCTCCTCACAGCAAAGAAAAGGCACTTTGTGAATCGTGGTTAGCTGCTTTCTTGAGCAGGCACAAAGGTTTCCCAGTTTGTGGCCATCAACACTTGCTGATAATTGCAGGGTACCTCCCAGTCGGTTCAAGGTTGTACCCTGCCTTCCCCCCACTGGGGTTTTCTGCACACACGCTGAGCTCCCTGTTTTGTGCATGTTCGGATTATTCCAGCTCTTTGGCATCCATCCATTCTGCTGCTGGGTGGCTGGATCTCACCCTTACTGTATTCTGGACAGAATCATCCTTGGTCAGATGCCATTTAGACACTGGTTCAACTCATCAAACAGCTTGGTTTCCTGCTCAAGGCCTTGGACTTTGGTCAAGTTAACCTCTCTGAAACTCACTCATCTTCTGTTTGGTGCAGGAAGTGTTGGCTTTGTGCTGGCTTCTTTTTTATCAATAGTGTATATAGCTATATATAAAATCATAGAATAGTTAGGGTTGGAAATGGCCTTAAGATCATATATGTAACTATATATGCCCACTGTACTGTATATCTGTAATCACACACACGAGCATGAGTTTATCTATCTATACATACATAGGTATGTATATAATAAGGCTTGCAAGTGTCTTATTTGCATTCATTTTCCTCTCCGAGCTTTTTTCTCCTGGATTTTTTGCTGAGCCATAATTTTCTGGTTTGCCCCATTTTGCCCTTTAAAATCTATTTTCCAAGAACATCTAAAATTACCATGCTGTTTATGCAATTGACTTTTGATGTCTAGAACCTTTGCAAAGAAACATTCCTGGAGCAGCTATTTTCAGCTTCCTTTTTCATACCTGCTTGTGTTTTGTGCTACTTTACTTGTAGTTTCCATGACAATTATCCCCAGAGTTAGAGGCAGCCTTGCTCTTTGTTGCTGGTTTACAAAGCTACCCTTGCTCTTGTTCGTCTGAAAATCTGACTGCAGAAGTTTATATACAATTCAATTTCTTATATCTCATGTATGTCTCAGTAGCACTATACAGGTGCTGCAGGCTACCATAATATATATTGCGTTCTGCACAATGACATGGGAATGATTTAGAGGACAGAGCCTTGAAAGAAGCAGCATGTTCCAGCTAGTGGAAGAGGACACCTTCACCCAAGGAAGGACTTGTACAAAGAACCAGCTTCACCCGGTGCACAGTAACCCACTGCCTAGCAAGGATTCTCAACACACAGTGGAATCAGGTCTGGTACTTGCAAGGATAAAAGGAGGGTGAAAGGACCACTGTGTGTGGGGATGGTTTGCACTGACCCTGAGGCCTGACTGGCTCCTGCCCCACACTGTAATCCAGCACCAGCCTCTGCCCAGCCACATCCTCCATCCTCCCTCCTGGACATATTGCTCTTACTGCAGCATTGATCAAACATGAAAACCAGCATTTTAAGCCATATATTGGCTATTTCAACATGTGTTAACATTTTTAGCATCTTCTTGGAGTTTTCTTATTGCTTATCCCCCTTTTCCTGTTTTTTCCACCTCTACTGACTCACAGCCATTCCTGAAGTGCCAGACAGCAGTCCTTTGATACATTATCCTTATACATTTCCTTATTATGCTTATCTATTCAGTTTATAACTCTGAGCTTCTGTGTGATTTACTCTCAGTCCTGCTCATCTTTTTTGTGCATTGTTTTTTCCTTTATTTGACCATTTCCTGCCATATTTCCATGCGCTGCCTCTTTTCCTTCTTACCTTCTCGCATCCTTCCCTCTCGCCACCCCCAGCTTCCTCTCCTGAATCCACTTAAGTGTAATCTAAACCATACTGCATGAAAATGGAAGCCCAGAGAAATATTTGCTCTGGCTCTTGCTAGCACTTTGCAATGCCAGTGAGCTCTGAGGCAGTGGATTCTCAGCCCTGAAGTAAAATGAGCCCTTCCCGTAAGCTGAAAACCTGAGTCTTTCTCAGCAAACTCCAGTCAAAATGATTGTCAGCTCCTAAAGTGCCTTTTGACTGAATTCAAAGGAACGCATTCAGAGCAGATCTTTTAATTTTGGCTGTGATAAAACTAATTACAATTACCAGCCTGTTACTGAAACAGAAACCATTCAGAATGCCACAATATTTGAAGTTAGATTTTAAGGAACAAACATCCCAGATCAGAGGAAAAAAGGCTTCAAAGTGATCATCTCTTAAACAGTCTTAATTGCTTGCAAGATAAATAGGAACTGAAGAACTAGGGGAAAGAAGAGCTTTGCAGATAATCCAGTACGGAGAATGTGATCTGGTATGACAAATGTGCTGGGATCCAGTACTGAATTGCCCCACCGACCTGCCTGCCCAAATGCCACCACCTACCAAACCACTGACTTGGCTTGTGGTATGCGAGGGGGACCAAGAGGTTTCAGGAGGTTATGGGACCTGCTATCTACTGCTGGCAACCAAGAGGAGCTCTACAAAGCTCCTTAAGTTGTTGACTCATCCTTGTAGTAGCTCTCGCTCATCTCATCCATAGTCAGATGAAACTCAGGGTGAATTGCAGCTACTCTGGTTGAATCGCTCTGCTCTGTGGGAGCAAATTATCCCAGTTCTGGGAAAACCTTTGGGAGCTTGCCAGCAGTGTGTGGCCCTCTTTGGGTGGGGAGGGAGATCTTGGTGATATGTGAGATTGAGCTACTCTGTGCAGCTTTTTCCAGTTAGCTCAAAACCCTCTGCTTATCCCTCTGGAAGGCTTTTTATTCTGGAAATAAGTTATTTTTAGGTAAATGACTGATCAGAACCTCGACCTGTTCCACTGTCTGCTGGAGGTGATCTCCATGGGTGCGCTTTGCTAGTCTTATCCTTGCAGTATGTATTGCTCACCATCACGTCCAGCCCAGGCACAGCGGGTTTGGGGTGACAATCCTTATCCTACGTGTCTCACCAGGACCTGGAAACACATCACTGTGGGTAGCTTCATCAGCAAGAGGTTAACCTTACTTTCCTGAGGGTTGCTAGTATTTGGTGCTCTATCTCCATGCTCTGCTCCCAGCCTGTGTATCCAATCCCAACACCTTGGGACACACCTCGGTAAGAGCTACATTTCCATAACACCATGTACTTATGGCTGTACTCAGTGGCCCTTTGTGCTGAGAGGCCCATTCAGGCTCCTTTTCCTGGGTGGTGGGATGGGCTTGTCGCAGTGCCACATGGATGTGAATTTGGGAGCAGTCACAGCTGGCTTCTCCTCGAGCTATGGTGTTTATGGCCAGCTGTGGTTTTGGCAACACTGCTCCTACTCCAGCTTCTCTCCGGACACGTGGTTCAGGTACAGCAGTTCCCTGTGGCACAGGGGTTGTTGCTGATGGCTTCCCCATGATCCCTTCCCAGTGATGATGGGGCTGCTTGGTGGTCCCCTTCTGTCATGGAATGATATTTCATTCCAAGTTAGCACAATGAGAATGTGCTGGACACTGAAAAGAGATGTCTTGAGCACACAAAGCAGCTTACAAGCCTGAGAAGAGAGGAGGGAGCTTTTCATTTGGCAGCACGATGTGCATAGCGAGCTCTTGTTTCTAATAAGCTCACAAAGCTTTCTTGAAAGCCAGGGATTTTTTCTCTGTCCTAAACACATGAGGTATTTTCATTTCATAATGAATGTGTGTTACATCCAGCTTCCAGAAACCCTTTCACGTGAAAATAACCCAGCAAAGGATTTTTCAGACACTGAAGTGAACTGAGTGGAAGTAATCATGGAACAAAATGCTGGGATATTTACTCTATGCTCAGAGGTTGTGTGGCATCTTGTATTGTCTGAAACAGCACCAGATAATGATCATACGTGCAGATCTCTCAGACTGGGGGAACAGGGAGAGGAGCCAATCCTTGTGTCTCCATAGAGCTGGAAGAAATCTTGGATATTTCTGTTTGTCTGCAGAACAGCTGGGGATTTCTCAGACATGAATCTAATTAAGCTTATTCCTCACCACAAACACTTCAAGCCCTATTTCTGAGATCCGAATGTCTTTCCAAAATGAAGCCATAGGAATATTGCTTTCATGCAGTGTGCTTTTTTTCTTTTTTTTCATTCTGGGTGAAATCAGATTACAGTTATAGGCTCAGAGCAGTATTTACTGGAGTCAATAATATTGATTGATATTTGGCTATCAGCAGAATGTCATGCATTAATAATAGCTGAATTTAATCCACAAGCCCAAGAGGCCTCCTGGTGGGTATTGGAATCAGCCAGGCTGGGATGACATTTGACATGCCCGGTGCTCTCTGCCCAGTGATGGGTGTCCTCCCCACCATGGGTACCAGAGCCTGTTCCTGCCTCCTGCCCTGCTATGTGTTTGCAGGTGCTCAGGTTAGGGCAAACCTGAAATATTTAGCTTTTTTTTTTCCTCTCTTCTTACCACATCCCAAGCGTTAAATTAGAGCAATAATTTCCTTGGTAGAGAAAAGGGCTTAATACAGCAAAGGGCGTTCTGCCTGAGATGTGGAGCTAAACCTGGCTCCAGCCTGCAACACATTCCTGCTCCCTCTGGCACTGGGCATCCTGAGCCCTCTCAGCTGTTTTCATGGCACACATCCCCTCTGCATGGCTCAGCCATCCTACAACCACTGAGGCCCCAGCCCCACCACAGCTCTACAATGCTCTAACTTCATCCTGTAGCCACTTTGTTTAAAATCCTGGGGTTTGAACCAACTTAGACCATAGAGAACATTGCTGCTTACTTCATTCTGCTTGGTTTGTGGAACGAGATTGCCACCGACCTCTCTGCTGTGTGTGGAAGCCCTCTCTGGATTTCTTGCAGATTTGGAGGAATTTTTTCCTGTTGGTATTCCAGGGGATGAATTAATCTGAGAAAAATCCCTGTACTGAGGCACTACAGTCTTCATCCATCTTCTTTTTTTCCTGCTCTCCTTAATTCCACTCTTAATCCAGTTGATGACAAGCATAAGGCTTGTAGGAAGCTGGTCCTAGGCTTCAGATCCTGCTCTCTGTGATGCAGTAAAAATACAGCCATGGCAGGCATTGTTGGCAAAGCCACATGCCCAAGACTATTTAATACAACTGGGATTTTTGATCATATAAGATAAGCTTTTGATCATATAAGCTCTTCCTTGAGTGTCTCATATACAAAGTTATTTCTGCTCCTCAGATAGTTTGATTTATATTCCTTTGCATGTACCAAGTGTAGTGAAACCCAGTGAATCTTCCTGATGTGTTTTCACTTCTGTAAAAAACATGATGGGAAGTGGAAGATACAATCATCTCCCTCCCTAGTGGCATCAGTAAGTATCACACATATCAGATTAAACCCTTGACATTTTTCCAACAATGTGAAATTTGCTAGATGTTGGAAAATGAGTTATGGATGTGAAAACAAGGCTTGGCATATGCATGCAAGCACATTAACCCTAAAACCAGTGTAAAGTTGCTTTCCCTGATACCCTGGTGCATGGAGATGAAGGAGATGGAGGGGCTGGTGAGGAAGAGCTTGCACCATGATGACAGAGACTAGGAGTGAGCTGGATGTGAGCCATGAGACAGAAACGCCTTTTGGCTTTTGAATAGCGATGGATGGCTAAATCCTGCCCTGTGATCCTCAGAGGTGCAGCCTGGCAGTGACGTGGTACAAGTGTGTGCCTGGGTGGCTGCAAGTGTGTTTCTGCCCCAGGGTTGGGATGCAAACCTCATCCATGGCAGCAAGGACCCTGTGGAGAGCTGCCCAGCAGCTTGTGCATGGAACAATATACTTTTCACTTAGTGGGAAGACGAAATCTCTCAGGGGTTGCTACAACACCTGCAAAAGGCTGTGGGGAATGTG
This sequence comes from Melopsittacus undulatus, assembly GCF_012275295.1. Classification (NCBI taxonomy): domain Eukaryota; kingdom Metazoa; phylum Chordata; class Aves; order Psittaciformes; family Psittaculidae; genus Melopsittacus; species Melopsittacus undulatus. The sequence continues at coordinate 28,698,648 of NC_047535.1, forward strand.
AAGGTTGGGGATTTGAGGTGGTGGTGTGGGCAGGACTGAGATTTTGACCTAGAAGCTATGTCTTATAATGAAGTTTGGTTTAGTTTTTTACTGCCAAAACTCTGCAGCAGGTTTTCAGCTGCTTTTCCCTCCAATATGTTGCAGTTGAAAGGTGCACTAGGTTAACAGTGTTAGATTTTCCAGGCTTGCGTTTGGGGTCCTCCATGGATGTGAGCAGGGCATCAGTGAGCAGCAGTAGCAGAGCAAAAACTGAGTTATGGAAGAAATATTGTGCACTCTAAGGAACAGACTAATTTTAATCCAGAGGAATTGTTGTGGCAATTATGATACTCAAAGTGATTTCAATGCCTCTTACTAATTTCTTCTGCATTATCCTCTTGCCCCCTTGGAGAAGACCAGACAGAACTTGATTACAACTGCTGCTTGTGAGTGTGATGGTTCCTTAGGAGCCGTTAGGAGTGCAGCATCCATTGCAGTTGCCATGGAGATAGCAAGGATGATTGTGAGCCAGGTGAACCGCTCCTGCTCATCTCTCCTCAGGGACACAGCTGCACATTTGATACTGGGCTGGGAGGGAACACTAACCTTAGACTAAGTGATATTGCTGCCTGGAGAGATGGTGGTTGAAATCCAAATATGGACCAGGTACTGCGTGGCTTGAAAGGGAGCCATGTACCAAAGCGGCAAAGCTCTTGGGAACAATAGAGATAATCCCAAGATTTACATCTGCAAATGAAGATGGGCTAACAGGACAAGTTTGCTATGCCAAATCCATCCCAGATAGTCTGAGTCCAGCCTTTTGTGTGTGCTCTCAGGTTCACAGAATGGTTTGAGTTGGAGGGACTTAAAAGCTCACCGAGTTCCAACCCTCTGCTATGGGCACCTTGTACTAGATGAGGTTGCTGAAAGCCCCATCCAATGGGCAGTGGCAAAACCAAGTCTTCAGTCTATTTTGCAGAGACTTTATTGCAGCAATACTTACTTACTGGACTGGCCTCACTGTCCTGGCCAAGAGCCTCTCTGAGGGAGCTGCCTCCATCACTGGGTGTTTATGCCCCTGTCAGAGGAGGAGGTTGCCCTTTCTGGGTTTGTGTTGCAGCACTGAGAGATCTGTTCTTTCAGGATTTGGCAAGGACGGTGTAACTTGAAGTACAGCATTAGCATAAATTAGCTGAGAACACATTTATCTGTGGCAGAGTGAAGTTGCTGTTTGGCAGCAGGTGGCTTACTTTTATGCAACAGATCTTCTGTCTTCACTTAATAAACATCTATCAGATAAAAAGGTGATGCAGTTGCCACACAGCTCATCTATTCTTAGGTTTGGCATTTGGGAATACAGTTTCACCGCTCGGATCTGACTGGAAGCATGCACCATTCCACAGGCAGGAAGTTTCTTCACTGTTAATAAACTCTGATTTAAATGCAAGATGAGCACACGTCCTTTCTGCACCAGCTTAAGGCTGCAGCATGTGCCTGTATGCTTAGGTTTGCCCCAAAATCAGACTTCTTGCACCCAGTGCTGCTCCAGGGTGTGCTCCCCTCTCAGTGTCTGATTTCAGGAGACCCCAAGGGATCACTATCTTCTTTATGGATATAATGTCTTTTTATACAACCTACTCTTTATATATGTTTTTTGTGTATATATTATTTACATATGTTATTTATGTATATACATCTCCTACTTTATACATATCCTACTCTGACACCATGATTGTCTCCCTTGAAATATGAAGTTAGAGCAGTTCTTACAGATTTCAGTCATCTGAGTGAAGGTCAAAAATCCTTCTTTTTTTGAGAACAGTAATGGAAAATATGTTACCAGATATGGAAACAGGGTCAGAAAGCTACGGATAAATGGGGCAGAGCATCCAATGAAGCAATAGGAGATCTAATTGTGGGATTGAAGCTGAAATAAGCATGAAATAGGTAAAAACCTTGCAGGAACTTGTATCTCCTTGTATTTTTTTGCAAGAACTTGAAATACTGTTTCCTCTCCTAAACCTTTTAGAAATCAGTACACTTTTAGCGGAGAGATGGCAACAAGAGCCAAATGGCCTTGATGTTAAACAGCACATTTCAGTTGTCCAAGATGTGTCCATGTTCCCTCCTTGTATTCAGGACTGGGGGGTTGAGCTTAGAAATGTAGGTGAAGTCAAGGGAAACAGTTGGGCTTCCTCCCCACTCTTTCAGGCTGGAGTTAGTAATCACCACCACCACTGGACCAAAGTCCCATTGTACTTTCTACCACCTACCTACTCCGCATGCTTAATTTAGGACAACATTCTGTAGTACTGAGATCCTTGCTTGTGCAAATAGCATTTGGTGGGATGGATGGGTAAGCCAGCCATAAACCTCAGTAATGCAGGCTTCTGAAAGCCTGAAATACAGGGACCCACAGTCTGAGGAAGGAAATCAAGGAATCAGGTCAGGGTTATGTTAAGCACATGTCCCTACACCTCACGCTGTGCTCTGGGATAAGAATAAGGAGTGTACGCTCTGCAGGAGAGCAGAGGGCTTGGGATGCTGCTGGACAGCATGCTGGCAATTCGTTTGTTCAGTCCTTCGCTCAGTAAGTAATGGTAATGCATCAGTGAGAGGAGAATATTAGTTTGCGGGTATGTTGTCCACTCCCACTGTTCATGAGGCTCTTCATTTCCCAAGGCGCTGTAAATATATGATGTGGCATGAAAATGAAGGCACTGTGGTTATGGGACTATTAGCTGAGAGCACAACAGGAGATGGTTTAGATCTGGATATCCTGCCTGTAGTTTAAGGTAGTGGCTATTGGAGAAATCTCTGGAAAACTACATGTGCTGGTGGGGAGAGGGTACCATGCTGGTGCTGGGATGTGCTTATCCTTAGGAAGGATTGGGGAACTTTGCTTCACATTGGTGAAGCTTGATTACTGCCTTACCGTTCAGACCTTGAGGGATTTATTAGTGCCATTATTACAATATGCTATTTCCTCACAGTTCTTCATATAGAGGATGAAGGCTGTGATGCAGAACTGTGTGTGCGTGTGTGCAGGAGAGCCTTGTGCCTCTGTAAATGAAAATCCATCTGCTTTCCATGCTGGAGGCAGATTCTCAGTGCAGAGCAAGGGCTGCTTGCTTTGACTTCTTTTGGAGGAGATCCCAAGCACATTCTAGTCCTCCCAGTACCTGGCCAGGAGCATGGAGGTGCATTTTTGGTTGGTGGTTGTGCTAAAGCTATTCAGACTTTAGCTACTTCAGTGATGAGAAAGGGGTGAGAGGGGTTTTACTGGGAGGCCTTTTGCATTCTCTGGCAAGCAGAGAGTGACACCCCCTCGCAGGGACCCGGAGGGACATTGTGAGCTCTCCAGCAGGTTGTTAAGAAATCATTTTCATTAGGAACCAGCAATCCTGCTGCTGAGAAAGATTATTTCCTATGAGCAGATTTGGGCTCGCTAAGCAGTGTTCACTTCCAGCTAACCTAAGTCATACAGAGGATGCTCTGGGCGTCTTGCCTAAAGATGGGCCAAGGCCACACCAAGGGAAGAGCATTCCCGTGGGCAACAGCTCTTCTTATTCTTACCATAACCAAAACATCTGGAGTCCACATGCACAGGGACAATGGCACAGTTTTCTCTCAGGACATGGGACTTTTACCTCCTGGAGAGCACCCCGTGCTTAAGCAGTTAGTGCTTACAGCATCCCTGTGTTTGATCTCAGAGCTTTGTTTGCTGCCTCCCAGCCTCGGCACAAGCTCCTATTCAATCTTCTGTTGTTTATGCCCATTCCTTAGCTTGTTTCATTCTTCATCTCAGTTTCCTCCTGTACATGGGATTGAATGCAATACTGCTCACTGAACATTTATGGAGAACTGAAATGTTGCATTGAATTCTTTGATTTTATAACTTCATCACTTGTGAAAGAAAATTTGTGTTACATGTGGAAAATAAAAATTAAAACTTCATTGGAAGGAAAAATGGTTTTGAACAATTTTCATTTTACTTTTAATATCTTTTAACTGCCTCAGTATTCTAGTAGTAATTTTGGGTTGTTTTGACCTGAAAGCATCAAAGTATTTCTTTCCTGACAAGGCTGACAGGTACTTTGACTGATGCTCATGAAAATCAGGTCTTTCAGTCTCAGAAATGTTATAACATCATTTGCATACAAACAGGGACCTAGACAAGCACTTGGAAATTTCTTGAACTTGCAAATCCTGACACTTGAGATGAATAAAAGTGATTTTACTCCCTGAGCCCAGTGGATGCTCAGCAATAATGATGTTCTCGTCAGCATTAGTTTGAAACTCCAAATTATGAAAGTGATACTGGGAGACTTTTGCCTTTCTTCCCCTTCAGACAGGCTCTCCTGATGCTCTTCTGGCTGCTAACAAGCAAGGAGCATTAAAGGCAGAGAGCACTGGTGCTGCACTAAAGCCTCCATGGGGAGCGGGGCTTGTTTGCTCCAGTTCTCTGTGCATCCAAAAGCTACTTCTTCTGTTTGTATCTTCTGCCATGAATGATTATGTTCATAAGTATGTAAAGGTTCATTTCCTCTGAACAAATCCATCCACCATCACAACTGGGCTGGATGGTGAGGCCATGTAGACTTCCACCCGTTGCTGCAGGTTCACAAATCAACACCTGGAAGCCCACGTGTCAGAAGAGGAGGCTTACCCTTACTCTTACCCTTATCCTTACTCTTACCTTTTACCTTACATTTATCCTTTACCTTTCTTCTCCCTTTCTTCTTTCTCCTCCTTTCTCCTTTTCCTTTTCTCCTTCTCCTTTCCCTTTTCCATTCATTTTTCCTCTTTCTGTTTCCCATTTTTCCTTTCCCTTTTCCCTTTTTCTTTGTTCCTTTCATTTTCCTTTTCCTTTCAGTTTCTTTTTACCTTTTCCTTTCTTTTTTTCTTTCCCATTTTCCTGTTTTTCTTTTTTTCTTTTTTCATGTTTTTCCTTTTCCCATTTTCCCTTTACTTTTCCTTCTTTGTTTCCTTTTTTCTATTTTCCCTTTTCCTTCCCCTTTTATTATTCTTTCACCTTTTCCTTTCATTTTTCTTTCTCTTTTCCCATTCATAGAATCATAGAATAGTTAGGGTTGGAAAGAACATTAAGATCATCTAGTTACAAACCCCTGCCATAGATAAGGACACCTCACACTAAACCAGCCAACCAAGGCTCTGTCCAGCCTGGTCTTGAACACTGCCAGGGATGGAGCATTCACAGCTTTCTTGGGCATTCACAACTTCCATTCCAGTACCTCACCACCCTCATAGTAAAGAATTTCTTCCTTATATCCGATCTAAACCTCTGCTGTTTAAAGATTCAACCCATTACCCCTTGTCCTATCACTACAGTCCCTAATGAGTAGTCCCTCACCAGCATCCCTGTAGGCCCCCTTCAGATACTGGAAGGCTGCTATGAGGTCTCCACTCAGCCTTCTCTTCTCCAGGCTGAACAGCCCCAACTTTCTCAGCCTGTCTTCATACGGGAGGTGCTCCAGTCCCCTGATCATCCTCGTGGCCTCCTCTGGACTTGTTCTAACAGTTCCATGTTCTTTTTATATTGAGGACACCAGAACTGCACACAATACTCCAAGTGAGGTCTCACGAGAGCAGAGTAGAGGGGCAGGATCACCTCCTTTGACCTGCTGGTCACGCTCCTTTTGATGCAGCCCAGAATACGGTTGGCTTTCTGGGCTGTGAGTGCACACTGAAGCTGACTCATGTTCATTTTCTCATTGACCAACACCCCCAAGTCCTTCTCCGCAGGGCTGCTCTGAATCTCTTCCCTGCCCAACCAGTAGCTGTGCCTGGGATTACTCTGACCCAGGTGTAGGACCTTGCACTTGGCTTGGTTAAACTTCATGAGGTTGGCATCAGCCCACCTCACAAGCATGTCAAGGTCCCTCTGGATGGCATTCCTTCCCTCCAGTGTATCAACAGAACCACACAGCTTGGTGTCATCAGAAAACTTGCTGAGGGCACAGTCAATTCCATTGTCCATGTCAGTGACAAAGATATTAAACAAGATCGGTCCCAACACCGATCCCTGAGGGACACTACTTGCTACTGGTCTCCAGGCGGACATTGAGACATTGACTACAGCTCTGCGTGCACCCATCTGGCCAGTTCTTTATCCACTGAGTGGTCCACCTATCAAATTGATGCCTCTCCAATTTAGAGACAAGGATGTCATGTGGGACAGTGTCAAACACTTTGCACAAGTCCAGGTAGATGACATCAGCTGCTCCACCCCTGTCCATCAGCTCTGTAGCCCCATCACAGAAGGCCACCAAATTGATCAGGCAGGATTTCCCCCCCCCCCCCCCATGCTGGCTGTCACCAAGCACCTTGTTGTTTTTCATGTGCCCTAGCATGCCTTCCAAGAGAATCTGCTCCAAGATCTTGCCAGGCACAGAGGTGAGACTGACTGGTCTGTAGTCCCTAGGTCATCCAGTTCTCCTTTCCCTTTTCCTTTCTCTCTTTCCCTTTTCCTTTCTCTCTTTCCCTTTCCCATTTCCTTTCTCTTTCCCTTTCGCCTTTCCCTCTCTCTTCCAGCCATGCCAGCACCTCTGGAGGGGTTCCCTGAGGCCCCCCCCATGCACAGATACTGCCAAGATGGAGGCTGTCCTCCCCAGCACATACGAATTTACCACTTCATCCATGTTTTAGCCAAGAACGAGGTTGTACTTTAAGACTTGGGTAGTGCATGAGCAGAGGGGCACAGCACTACAGGGAGGCACAGGGCACCACCAAAGTATTTCATATATTGGCCCAAACCATGACCCTTATGCAGCAGCTCTCCCTGGCTCCCTTCCTTCTCCCGTGGCCATGAGAACAGAGCTCAGCATGAGGCACAAATGCTGCACTCATAATTTTTATACTGCTTTTTACAAGAGTCTACGAATTTAGTAAAACTTCCTAAATATTCATGAGCTGCTCACCAGCCACACAAGCTGATGAAGGATGGAGCGGGCTGGATGGGGTGGGATTTACTATTTTGAAGAGTCATCACATCAGTTATTCAGCAGCCCTAATCTGACCAGCTGTATTTACTGCTATGGGCCAAGAGCTCTGGAGGCTTCTGCCTCCAGCACTGACCACGGATTTCACTGCTTTTGCTTTTGGCAGTGTGTTAACATGAGACCTGACCCAAGCAGATGGGTAGGAGGATGTAGGGGTCCTCATCTGGCAGCATCCAGCCCAGTATCTCCATCAGGCCCAATATATTAATGATCTTTCCAACAGGCACACTTGTGCATTGCAAATAAACAGTGACAATGACAGAATTGCAGTGTCCCCAGATGTTTTGTATGTTTCAGTCTTCATTTATTTGTTTTCTGTGCTGACTTACTTGGGATACTGGAAAATGTAAATAATGAATATGTGATCAGCAGCAAGAATGGAGCTGTGCCCTTCCAAAAAGGCTAATTAAACTGAGTACCAAAATAAAACCTGCTTGAGTCTGCTCCAGCATCAGCCATGAAAGAGTGCTCATGAGCAAATAATTGACAATTAAATCCTGACTTACAGAAAAGAAGAAGAAAAAAAACCCCTAATCATGTATACAGCTGATGCAAGTGCTTTCCAGCAGGGAGGATCTAAGCAAGGGTTGTGTTGATTGGAAATTAGCTATGGCTGGGATGGGGTCCTGAGCGTGCTTACACCCAGGTGCCAAAAATTGGCTCAAACCCTGAGTCAGAGCCACTGGTTTAAATTAGAACTGTTTTGGCAGGTTTTTTCATCTGAGTTTTTTAAGCTTCTTGGTAAAAACATCATTGTGGCGGTGGTTTGGAGATGGGGAAACAGGCAGGGAGTACAAGCAGCGCTGGCTTTTGAGTGAATGACTGTGACTGGGAAGGGAGAGGATTTGTTAAAAATCAGTGCTAATATATACATTGCCTAATATACACATAGCCAGGGGTAGGCTTGTCCAGGGGTGATGTTGATATGGGAGCTCAGTCTGGAGGACTGTGTGTTTGACTGTATGAATTATAGGTGTGTGTGTGTATAAATATATATATACACACATATATATGTGTGTGTATGTATATACAGTGATCTAATGTGTGCTCTTCATAGTTTAATGCTTTATTTAGACTGAATTAACTTGCTTCACAGGGCTTTGTTTATCCATTTTAATAAATCAGCATTCTCAGCTAAAACTTGCCTTGAGGGTTGATCATAACCAGAACCTCTAAAAGAGCAGCAGATATAAATATTTGCTTTTACAACGGGAAAAGTCTCCTGAGAATGCTTTAGCAAATGCTGGGTTTGCCTGAAACATGGAAGCTGGTAATTTGCTGAGTTATTCATAAGAAGTGGAGAAGCAGAAAGGTGGAGCTGTAGATAAGGGGTCTTTGGTCACAGAGCTAAAGGGACAGTAATATCATCAGGTAGGTTAAGCCTGAAGGCTTCCTCTGCTCATCCCTAGAGAGATGAAGCTGATGCCATTACATGGAGGGAGACACACGGCATGAGTCCAGTTTCAATGGACGGAGGCAGCAGACTCAAATAACTTAAACTTTCCCATTTTTTCCCTATTCAGAGGTCCAGACAGGCATTCTCATCGCTAGAAGTGACTGGAATAGTGTTTTGCCGTCTAACAAATGAAATGTCAGCATTTAGCAGTACCTGCCTGGTAGTACAAACTTTCTTTAAGTATTGTAAAACATTGAAATAGCTGTGGAAAACTGGAAGGTTTTTCTTAGGAGAGACTCTGGCAGGTGCCAGTGGGACTCTCCAAAGCAAAACTACTTCTGTGGTGACTCCCACTTTGTAGACTGAATTAAGATCCAGTCCTTGCAAGAAGAAAAATGTTCTTATTAGATACAGGTTATAAATGCACTGATATGTCACTTTTGGAAGTAGGACCCAGCTCTTTAGAGATTTGTTCATGGCCCTTTATGTCCTTGGCTACCAACTCTCCTTTTGTACTCAAACAGGAGCTCAATTCCTGAATAGTTTCAAGGATCTAGGTTGAAAATGTGTTGCACTAAAATAAACCCCTTTAAAAAAAGTCTGAAATTGCTCTTAGCTAATGAGCTTTCCCCTGGCCACAGATAATGGTCATCTAATAGGTGGCAGATAATATCCTGGAGAATGAGGACAGCCTAGATTTCAAGAATAGCATAATTTTATGTAAATGCAAGGAACTGGGATCTCTTTTTTAAGCCTGAAAGAGCAAAGTTCATCAGATAACACAGCAGCTCCCAGCCCAGGAGCCCAGATTAGCAGTGCCAGGTTCAGTGCTGCCAGCCCTGAATGATGCATGGGAAGGTCTTTTTGGACTATTAAATTGTGATGTTAAATATATGTCTCTTTCTCAGCAGCCCTCAGCCATCATCTAACTGCTCTCATTAATTAAACCATCACTCAATGCCACTGTCTTTAAACTGTTCATAGGCTCTTCTTCATGAGCAACTGGGTATTTCAAAGGCATGGAGCACTTTGTGCTCCTGCACACCCCAACAGTACAGGCTGCTCGCACCCTTGCAAGCTTCTGCGAGTTTGGCACAGGTTGTATAGCCAGAGCCACTTGGGCTATTTGCAAATATGGGATTATCTGCATACAACCACTGCAGATCAGGATGCTTCTGATTATTTCTAACCTCATACTTCCCATCTCTGCATCTTTCTGCAGAGGCTCTGCTCATCTGATTGTAATTTATCTGCACAGGTTCAAGGCTGTGTGGCTTTTGGCTTCCCCAGAAAACAAGCCTCAAGTGCTGGAAGCTTCTCTGCACAGATCCAGTGGCTTTTAGACCAACACATTGGCCATACCAGGGTGTTTTGTTCCCGGCACAAAAGCCGTGGTCAGCACTGCCAGGGTACTGCTGAAGCCAGCCCAGTCCTGGAGGTCACACTGGGTGGGGTCTTACCAAGGAGTTTTTGGGGGAAAAAAGGGAAAAAAAGATTTTTTAAATGGAAGAAAATGATGGCAGCAACAGACCTCATCAACCTTTATTCTGTTTCTTTCTAAGCAACACTGATAGTGTGCCTCTGGGACCGCAGTTCTCTGGGGCCCCAGCAAAATGCTTCCCACTCTTCAGGTGGCATCACCTTTACTCAGGGATGTGAATGGAAATGGCTGTACGTGCCCCCTGCTCCCACGGGGTGCTGGCACAACAGCATGCTCAGAGAGGGAAACCAGTGGGGCCAGATGGTGATGGAGCAAGATTTGACAGACGTGTAGCTCCATCCCTCAAGCTCAGTGGGTTTGTCAGGAATGGTTAATCATCCTCCAAATGGGCTAAGAAAAAAAGCTTTTTTTTTCCTTTAACCATGTGTAAGGGACTTCTGGAGCCCATAAGAAAAATAGAAACAAGTTTGGAAGTGGCATTTGCACTTTTATTGTACCAACTCAGTGTTGGCCAGCACCAATTGTCTTGTAAAATGTGATCTGAGTCCTTCCTATTGTGCTGATGAAGGGCCCGGTGGAGGGGAGCATCACCCAAGATACTCTTATCTCCCCACTTTCTTGCCCATCTGTTCTGATTGCAGTGTTGCATTAAAGCTGGGTTGCACACCAGTGCTCTGCAGGGATGCAGAAATGCTCACTGGTGAGTACTGGGTTTTCAAGAGCCATTTCCAACATGCATAAGGGCACTGGGCCCTGGATTTTGGTACAGAATTACTCAGAGAAAGGTGCTGCAATTCCGCTACAAGGAGTCTTTAAACTGTGTTAAGTTACCCCAGGGAGAGGCAGCAAGCAGCTGAAGGGGAAAGGCTGGGGATTATTTCTTTCTTATTTGCTGAGTGATCCAGGCTCCTGTTGTACAAAGAGCAGCTCAGCTGTACCAGGGCTGGTAGACAACACTCACTGTGCTTTTAATCACTGACGACAAATTAAATTGTACGTATTAAATGCCAGTTATATAATAACCTGTAGTTATAATGTCATACTTGCCATTGAAAGCAATACCCCATTCCAACTTACCAGATCTGTTTTGGAAAACAAGGAAAGATTTGTGATCTTCCTAAGGAAAAAGCCATTATTTACAAATTACATGTTGAAGTCTCCCCTAGTGTAAGCTGGAGGCCTGGCACTGATTTTGGCTGAGCTGTGCTGACTTACACCAGGTGACAACTCTGCTTTTTTAACACCAAAAAATGGGTCTGGGTCACCAACCCTGAGGAAGGACGTGTGTGGTGTGCAGGAGATGCTCCTCTGTCAGCTTTCCCTGCCCACTAAAGCCATGTCAGGATGGGGCTGGGTTGGTTTGTGTGCTTTTATTGTAAGATCAGCTAAAGAAAAACCAAGTTTTCTAGCCAAAATTAACCAACTCTCCTTAAGAGCAAAAAACATACACATGAGACTTCCCTTTGGATTAATACTTCCGTTTATTCCAACTGGAAAAAAAACATTTTCTTTTTTAAATATACTTAAGTGTCATTTCCTTTTTTTTTTTTTTGCTTTTCTTCTTTAAAGGAATAATAATTATCACATTGTCTTTTACAAACAACAAAAGATTTCCTAGCAATAGTCTGTGGTATGGAGACACCCATCTTCAAGATTTGTTTCTGCATCTGCTGCTTTGAGTAGGCAATGGGGCATCCCTGTGTGTGCCCAGGGGTGCTGGTGCCATCCCTGCACAGGGATCCTCATCCCGGGATGCAGGAGCACTCAGTGGAGGTTCAGGGGTACCCCGAGATGCTGGCAGTGCATGGGGCGAGGGTGATGTTGGCTTAAAGCCCAGCTTTATCTTAACACCCTCAAGCACTAACCCACATCTTTGGGTGCCAAGAGCCCCTTTTGCAAACCTGTTCCTTTCCGGGAAGCACCAGGACAACCTAGCATTGGTTTGCAATTCTCTGTTGGGATGTGCCATGATGGCAGTACCCCAATGGTTTAAAGCATCCAGAGAACAAACTCACATCCACCATAATACAATACAGCTGAGCCCTATATATAGAACATTCTGCCATGATGGGGCTGGCAGGGGCTGAGCCCCACCCCAAACAGGGCAAGATCATGCCCATGGGGAGCGGTTTGCGGTTGTTCTCTTATGTGTTAGGCAGTAGGCAATATTGAGACTTCCACTTTGTAATGAACAGCAGTTAACATAACCCAGGAGACTAGAGCACCATAAGACAAGTCTATATTCAAAACAACGTCATGCTGACATCACACAATTGCACCATTTACACTTTTATTTACTCCAAATAATAGTTCAACGTTTAGTAACTTCAGCGTTCTCTACAGAGGTGTAAAATTCCTTCTCTGGCTTTGGTCATTTACAACGTTGCAGACATTTGGTAGTTCTGTTCTTTCCTATTTAATAATAATAATTAAAATAAAGTCCTTTTTGCAGCTATCAGGGTTCCTGTATCTGACTGATGGAGTGTAACCTGCAAATCACAAGCATGAGCAGAATTCAAAATGCCACCGAGGCCTCTACAGGGCTTAATGAATCAGGAAACGTTCCCTTTATTGACCAGGATCAAAACAAACAGAAAAAAAGGGTTAAACCAAACCAAAACACCTCAAAACAAACAACAACTCAAGCCCTCACTGACAGACTTAAGAAGTTTGATGATAGAATGGAAAAGAGGGGGGTCCAAAGTACTGTTTGGTCAGCTCTGGCTGAAAACAACTCTGAATGTGCATGCCTTTTCCCAGTGACTCCTAAGATATAGAAATTCCTCTGATATTACAAAATACAAAAATATTTTCTCCAAACTCTCATTTACATTGCATTTACAACAATCATGGAAATAACTTAGGCTCCCACACTGTCCGAGAGACAAATCACCTACCAACATGGCTAATGGAAAACAAAATCGTGGTGGAAAGCAAAACCTACTGACAAACTGATGCTGAGAGTCAACAGTGGTAACCAAACACGTATGGACAAACAGAACTCAAACGGGTGGCAGTATCTGGGAGAAAGAGGAAAAACTACTGGGTAAGTATTACAGGCTAAAGTGAACTTTTCTGTGTTCTTTTATTTCTCCAAAGTAAGATGTGCAAAATATATTCACCGTGCCCAGGATTATGACTATTTCTAGAAGCCAGTCTACAACCTTCTCACAAATCCCTACTCTTTCAGTTCTTTTTTCATTACAATAAAAGCACTTACATGATCTAAGCCAGTGCAAGTTTGTGGGTTAATTTACATTCTCCCAAGGTGCCTGGCAAGGATGCCATTAGGATATAATACAGTTTTTGCTTTTCTGTCTTTTCCGGCTGTGTAACTGTCCCCTGCCACCCAGTGTGGAAGACTTGGGCATGCTGTATGAGCCATACTTGTGCAGGAGCTCATCACTGGTCACATACCGGAGGCGAGTGGGTTGGGGAATTGGCTCCCCAAGGAAATAGCCCTCGTTGTCAGACTCCGAAGAGGAGGAGCAGGTCGAGCACCAGTCGTATTCGGCAAAGTAGGGCCCCCACCTCTCACCCAAGTGGTTCTGCAAAGCGAGATCCGACACTGTCCGGGGACAGTGGCCATAGACGTCCCTACGGGGACCCTGCTCCACTGTCTCTCTGCAACTCCTCTGGTGCATGAACTGGTCATAGTCTTCCCTGGCTCGAAGCGAGGGTCTCTCCTTCAGCCGGTAGCTCTGCTCGCTGGCCAGGTGCAGGGCGTTATCCGAGCGGGAACGCCGTGACCGCCGGGGCCGGTGTGGACGGTAATGCCGGTCATCATCCTGCAGGTTAGTTCGGCGGCGCGTGCGCTCGCTCATGGGGGCATGCCTCAAACCTTCCTGTGCCCCCAGCTTGCCCCCGGCCACCCCACTGCCATAGTCAAAGCTCTGGTGCATCCGCCCGTGCGTCGCCCGCTCTCGGTACCCGAGGGGGCTGGCGAGGTTGTGCAGGTTGGGCTCCATGTCCTGGTACTGCGGCACCGAGAGCAGGCTGCGGACGGACTCGGCACTGCGAAACTGCATGGAGGAGTTCAGGGTGCCCATGTTGCTCATCTTCTCCGAGACGTTCATGCCCGAGTCTTTGCTTAGGTCAGGCATTGAGAACCTGGAGAGATGCTCCTGGCGCTTGGCTCCACCATCTGCTGAGAGGCCTTTCCAGGGAACAGGCAAAGGAAGGAGAAAAAAAGAGTTAAGAAGGAGATATTTCTATCAGTAGAGATGGGGGGCAGGAGGCTGGTTTTGGTCTAATACTTTTGCTTTAAATAATAACTCAATGGTTTAGATGCTGTCCTGAAGAGCCCTTTTAAGAGGATGATTTTATTTTTTCCTAAAGAGCAGGCAGTTCCTCCTTTGGAGAAATCACACCAATTTAAGGTGTTTTGAGTTGGACTCCGAGTTGCTTTTCACGACTTCCCTTCCCCATATGTCTACGCTGCCTGCAACTTGATAGGAATAACTAGCAATGGCAGTGAGAAATTCTGCATCAGAGGTAACCTGAGGCCTCCTGCATGCTGAGATAACTAGGGTGCCATGATCCAGCACCCACACCCTGTGCCACAATATGTTTTGGAGGACTGAATAACAACAGGAGCAGCTTAAAATGGGGCCGCTAATTCAGGCTTGTTACTATGCTGCACAGGTCCCCTTGAATGTGTTGCCCAGAGCTGTGGCTGCCCCATCCCTGGCAGTGTTCAGGGCCAGGCTGGACAGGGCTTGGAGCAAGCTGCTCTAGTGCAAGGTGTCCCTGCCCGTGGCAGGGGTTGGAACTGGATGAGCTTTAAGGTCTCTACAACCCAAACTATTCTCTGATTCTAAGACACCACTGGTTCTTTCCCATGTGCCAGCCATCTCTGAGCTCCTGCAAGATGCTTTCCTCCCACCAAGAAAGCCTTCACCCAACAGCAGAGAAGTGGGGCGTCTGCTCAGCAACCTGCCCATCAATGAGAAACTCAACACACCCCACACTGCCCTAGTCCTTGGCCTGTTTTAAGGGTGTTTCCTGCCTATTTTGTGACTATCCTCATGTTAGCTTGACAACTGGCAACAGTCAGCGCTTGCACTGCAAGCTCAGGACAACACGTTTCGCAAGCTATTTCAGAAGAGATCCATTTCACCCCAAATCAAATGCAGAGTGTTTGCTTTGGCACTCTTCTCCCCGTCCCTTTCCGACAGCCTCCCTATGCAGACCAAACACAGAGAGCTGTGCACCATCAGCAGGATCTTCCCCATGACGCACAGCCCTTATGCAATCACCAGGAATTTATGACTTTGTAAATTAATTAAATAAAACAACAACCCAGCCCACAATTCAAGAATAAACTTCTTTTTTCCCCCTCCACAAAAGCTGCTTACATTTCAGCAACAGCTCTGCTCCTTTGGCATTTGCTGCTCTTGCCAAACCTGAACAAGAACAAAGGCTGCTGTCACTAACCCCGCTCATGAGCTGCTTTAGGGTTTCTTTGGATTCAGCATTAAAAAGATCAACGGATCCTGCAAGGATGGGCAGAATGTTTCCAAATTCTCCCCTCAGTGGCACCAGGGAAAGCTTTAGCACTTGAGCCCAAGCCGCTGCTGGGTCTCACACGATTTGGCTTTGCTTCCTGAGTCCCAGCTGCCATGGCCATTTCTCTCTGCTCCTCCGCTTTTCTGCTGCTAATGGGGATGTTTCTGGAGTTTATGGAAGGTAAAGCAAAGGTGATCCCTGAAAGCTACAGGAAAAGGAGGAGGCTAGGTTAAAAACAAAACCAAGAAAAAGCCGTGTTTTGCTTCGAAAAGGGCACACTTTCCAAGCCAGCTTGACACCTTTTATCTTTTCCTAAGTCACACTGATTTTCAGTGACCCAACCCAACCCAACCTGCCTACTGCCCTTTGGAAACAGTCCTGCACAGGTTCTGTGCAGGTTCCCATCCCTGCTTTCCCTGTTCCCATTATGGGAGTGAGTGATTCCTGGCACTCCTCCCTGCCGGACCCCCAGTCTTCTGCCTCTGATTCCAGTGATGCTGTTCATCACATCAGGCACTGCTTCCCATGTCCTTCCTGTGCCACCATGGAGGAGCCCAGTAGCACCTCCAGGAGGGAAAAGCAACTCTGTAACATGCACAAAGACCTCCCTAAAAAGCTAGAATAACAGTGGGATTGATGGTGGAGCTAACCCGAATGTGAATCATGGCTGCTGACAGCCGAGTGTGGCCTTAATTGGATCTGTCAGACAATAGCTGACGCCAAGGAAAATGAGCCCTTGGTGACATTTATGCAACCCTTCGTTAAGAGAACTGCAATAAGAATGAGCAACAAGAGCACTGTGCAGGAATACAGCTCTAAACACCACAGGATGCTTCTGTGGTGTCAGCAGATGGATTTTGGCAGCACCATTTGAAAGCGACCAATCTTGTCCTGCCTCACAGGGGCACAGGTAAGCCAGTGCTTCACCCTGGTGCACAGCATCTGCACTGGATGGTACCTGCAGGTTTTGGCTCTCCCACCATGGCCATCTCTATCCAGCTCCTGGAAAGCCAGAGCCAAGGCTTCCACGGTTTTAATTTACACAGGATGAGGGTCTCCAGCCCCTTGCACACACTGTGAGTGCTTTTGTCTCTCTCCATTCGAAGTGCTGGTCAGCACAAGGGGCGGCAATTTCATATGAGGAGCCTGTAATATATTTACAGCTCGTGCTTGGAGAGCAAGGTTTAATCAGAGATTATTAAGTCCAGGGGATGTTTCTGGCTGTTCAACCAGGCAGCCTAATTATAATTAAGCACACGTATTTTAAGGTCTAGAATTGCTGGGGAAATGTTGATTATAAGAGGAATGGCAGCACAGAGCACACACAGCTCAGGGTGGGATGAAGCCCATGCTCCTGAGGCTGTACCCAAAGCCCGCTTCACTTCTCAAGGGTGCAACTTCTAACCCTTGTGAAACACAAGCCTTAACTTTACATTAACATCAATGCAATGTGTAAAGCATCACAACCGTGTGTTAGGCTCAGATTAATATTTCAAAGCTCTCTAAATGATCCTGCCCATCTCTGTGGGGCCACAGAGCCTCAGCAAGGCATGGTGGGAGCAAGCCAGGAGCCCTCCAGTCTGACTGCAGTGAGTTCAGAGGACAGCAATAACCATTTGTCTAAAAAGTTTCATCTAGAAAATATAACCTAGGAATAAAGTTTGAAAGAGCAGGGGTTGTTTAGTCTAGAGAAGAGAAGGCTGAAGGGGATATAATAACAGCCTTCAAACGCAGAAAAAAACGCTTGCAAAGAGGAGAGGAACACGTTATTCTCCAGGTCTGCTGAACTCCTGCAAGGAAAATTTCAGCTTGGAAAAGCATAAAACTTTCTGTGCAATCACAGCAGACAGCTGGGGCAGGCTCCAGCACCTGAGGGTCTCCTGGGCACCCAAAGGCAGCAGATGCCTGGGCACGTGTAGGGTGGCTCCAGGTCTCCCTGGACAGGGTGAAGGTGGCACTGACCCTCCTCTTATGCAGTCACTTGCCATTTCAGAGCTGCACCAGTGCACTGAGGTCTGATCTTCCTGAATTACCAGTTCTTATTTACAGGTGCTGCAGCTCCCTCTTAATGAGCTGTTTCATCTGGGAACACAGCTCATACCCCTACCCAAACTGGAAGAAAAGGCATGTGAGGGAGCCACCACACAGTGGTGACTATTTGCTAACAAAGAAACTTGAGAATCTTCTTTCAAAGGCCATCCAGGAGAGCAGGAGCCCTGATCTGGATGGTTCTTACCCCATCACCAAGCCCTTTCCATGGGTGCAAACCTTGGGGTGATGTGTTGACTCCACCAGAACTCCCTTGTGTAGAATGATGCTCTGAGTGCACCCACTGGCGGCTGCCCCAGAAGCTCTTGCACTGGAAGAGGAGAGATGGCACCTGCAGCACATCAGCTGGGAGCTGCCCCATGGCCAGATTGGAGCCAGCACCGTGGCACATGTGGACACAGCAGGTTATTTTGCTGCTGTTCTCCGCTGCGTGGGGCTGCCAGGCTCAATATTTCACTCCAGAGCCATGGAAACACACGCCTTTTGGATGAACACAAGCCAAAGCTGTAGCTTGTCTGCAGGCATTCAATATAAAACTGGTACAGAACCAGGAACGCAAACCAGGTTTCTGCTTAACATCAAGGTTTGATAAGAACACGCTGTATGATCCCCTCTGAAGTCTTTCCCCACCCCTATTAGAACTATGTTTATCCCATCTACACTGCCAAGGGAAATAACAAACAAATAAGGCACAGAGATAATCCTCGTAAGCATTACCTCTACAACTTTGCCACAACAAAGCACTCAAAGGCGCTGAAATCTCACTGGGTGCTTTGCTAAACCGGGGCTGCAAGTTGCAGTAATTATGAATTATTAAACCACTTGGCAAATGACAGCAGAGGGGCTGCAGGAAGCACGTACACTGGGTGGGAGGCTGGGAATGAAGCCCCCTGTGAGGGAAAGCAGCTTCCAGCCCTCATTATGTTCAACTCCCAGCGAAGCTGTGCTAACACAGGGTGAGGCTGTGCTGCAGCCAGACATCCACTGCACAGATAGCATCGTCTGCTTCACCCTGCCTGGGGAATGCAAAATGCCCTGACTTACAATATTGCAAACAAACCAGGCTATGCTGACGCTTGCTTCTTGCCTTTACATTTATCATCTTGTACACATACACCTGTGCATCGCAGCCCTCACCACCTGAGCCCCAGATGGGTGCCTGCCTGCACCAAAACACTGCACCCAACCCAGTGTTTAAATGCAGCTATAAAGATACAAGAGGGAACAGGATGGGATCTCTCTTGTCTAGCCACCCATGTCAGAGCCCTCTCTCTCTCATAGCACCAGGCAGGCCCATTCTCACCATCCCTGAAACAGGGTTTATTTCAAGTTCAACCCCAAGAACTAAAAAAAGGAACTGAAGGAGAAACAGCCTGCCCAAGGCTTTGTTTATAGCTCAGCCTTGTCTCACTTCTGAGTGACCTCAGGGCATGCAGAAATAAAGCAGAACCCTTATGAAACTGGAAATGAGGGAAACTAAACAATTCCAGGGAAAGCAGAGCACTCACCAAGTGGGTTGTGGTGCTGAGAGCCTCTATGGTGTGCCCCCATGTGCCATCCCGTGTGCATCCATGTGCCAAATGGGGTGAAGGCATTCTTATGGCTGGCTCGCACAGTAAGCATGCCAAACCTCCCACTGCTGAGTGGCAAAAGGTGGGTGAAGGGAAGAAGAAACATTCCTGGCGGCTTTATAATGTTTTGGCATTGGTCATTTGGGATGGAAGACCTCTGTCTTCATGTCTGGTTTCAAAATGACTCAGCTTGGATTAGGGAATGTTATACCTAGGTCTCAAAATCACAAGAAATCCCTGCAGGGATCCCATCTCCTGACTTGGAAGCAGTTTTACGCTGCCTGTGTCTAGAGAAAAGAGGATGGTGGGAGCGTGCTGGAGAACTGGGAGCCTCCTTTTTCTCAGAAAAAGTCAGGAACAGCCAATGTGTCATTTTCTGTCTTGCATAACTCGGCTGAAGTGCCTGGGGCAGCTCCCCTCTCCAGCCCAAGGGGAACAGCAGCACTGGTGGGATGCAGTGCCATGAGGGCACAGGGATGGGGACCAGCCACTGGATCCCTCACCTTGAGCCTCTTACTACCACCCGTGAGGGTGTCCCAAACCCTCAGTGCAGGATAGGCTGTGCCCTTGTTTCTTTGGAAAACACAGCCGTGGCCCTGAGAAATGGGACTTTTTCTTCCTCCCACACCAAACCTTTCAGCTCTTCCTCAAGCAAGAGGAAGCGGGAACTGGAGCCAGACGATGTTTTCAGGTCATTCTGCAATTCAGATGTACAGGGATCAGCACTAACTCGTGCATATAGATAGGGTTTTTTTGTCTGCTTTCTGGGTATATCCCAGTGGTTGTCTAGCCCTGGAAAAACAAGCTTTTGGGGCCTTTGGGCACCTCACAACACAAATGACTGGAGAAACATGCACCACACACGTGAAATCAGATTCCACCCTGTAATGGCACCAGTTTAACATGGCACCACTTTAACACCTTTTTTCCCCCTGGATTATGCCTGTGACAGATGAGACTGTTACCCTCACCCAGACTCATTTTCCCCAAGGAATGCACAAACTCTGTTTCTCCTTTCGCCGTTCCAGGTGTCACTGTTCCATGTGACTTCTTCCAAAGTACTCCTCCTCTCTCTGCAAGCTGCACACAGAGACTGTTCCCAGAGAGTAACATTTAGCATTACTGGGCTGTTTGACCAGCTGGGATTTTGTGGATTTGACTGTCTGGAATCAACAGAGATCTGGTCTGGGTTTCTAATTCAGCTGCCAGGCACATAAAGCATCTGCAAAACCTGTTTAGAGGGCAGTGCAAGCACAGGCGGAGCAAGGCAGAGCACAAGCACTGGGAGCACGGCTGTGATGGACCAAGTATCTTCTGGGAAGTGATTAACCTCTGGTAGGGTCCTCCTCATGAGAAAAGCTTCCTGGACAGACTCCATCTCAACATCGTCCTGATTGCTTCATGAAGGGAGCTATGGGGTAAACATTGCTACAGCATCCACTGTTTTGTATTGTTGCTAATGCCATAAAAAAAGCCCCAAAGCAGCCAAAGGAAATACAATATAAAAGGAAATATAAAATCAGCAAAAAAATGATCTCTCTCTTGGAGAATGTGCTGGGAAATAGTTTTTGCTCTTTGTCTCTCCAGCTAATGGCCATGCTGGGCAGGAGGACCACCCAATCTGAAAGAAGCTGTAGCAGATAAGTCTGCCACAACCTTCAGCTATGACAGAAAAGGGACTTTCAAACAGAAACATGGAAGGAAAGGAGAGATGCCCTCCACCAGCAAGAAACTGCCCTTTTTCACTGGATGTGTTTAAAACACATCAGCATTTGTGGCAATTACACAAGCAAAAACCTAGAGGATGGTAGAGATGCTACCATCTAATTTGAACCCTGAAACAGAGCACAAGGAGGGTCAAAGCTACCCCTGCAACTCCAGTGTCTGGTGAGACAGCAGAGCACAGTCCAGTGCTTTAAGGGCAATGTCCAGGATTAACACGGTGTCACACAGCTTTACTAATCCACAAGGAACTGGCTTTCAAATGATTAAGTAGAGCTTGGTTGATAAAGAGAAAAACTGGGGTCTTGCAGGTCACTTGGGATCACAAAGATCTTGACCTATCCAATGAGCGACCCAGAGTCTATCACTGAATGCATTAAAAATATTATAGGGACAACATCTGCTTGCAGGAGGCAGCCTTCTGGCAAGGGACACAGGGACTGATGCTGCATACCCTATGAGTTATCTGCTCTTACTGATATCTCTGGCTAGTTAGTTGTAATAGAAACATCTCAGCAAAATTTGCTGCCAGGGAGGGTCCAGCTTCTAACATGTGCTCTGCAGCTCAGAGACTGATTGCCCTTTAGCTCCCTATAAAGAAAAAAGGGGTTTCAGTGATGCCATAAAATGTTAGATGGATGCAGCGTTACTTCACTTTATAAGGTGGAGCAGCTGTAATGGAGGCATGAGCAGCTCAAAGGGACCTTGTGTGGAGTTTACGGGGGTAGCTTCATGGGGTGCTTGCTGGACTGCTTGCTCAGTGGCAGTGCGGATGGAAAAAGCATTGGGGTGCTGCACCCTGACATCCCCACCGTCAAAACACTGCCATTTAAATGGGATGATAATTGTGTCCTCCATAATTGCACACACAGCCCTGGTGGAGCTGCCTGTCAGTGCCCAGCGCCTCCCAGCTTGAGCTGAGCCAGGTCCCAGAGGAAGGCAAGTTATTAGAATCCTACACATCAATAAAAATGTTATCACCTCACTCTGCAGAGGAACTGCTTCAATTCACTGCAAGCCCCATCATGCTGAGCCTCTGCTCCAGAAAGCAGGAAAAAAGACAGTCATTACAACAGGCACTGCCTATAAAGAAAGTCATGCTTTGGGAACGTACAGGACAGGTCCCTGTGGAGGGTTCCTCCCAGCATTTTAAAAAGGGGTTTCTAAAATGAAAGACAATGATTTTCACTCTAATACCAAGGCTTTGCCATGTTTCCCATCTCTTGACCTGTATCCTCAAAAACTTGTTAACACTTTACCTCCAAAGCATGCAACAACCCATCTAATAGTCAGGGATTACTCATCTGAACTTGGTGTTGCTCAAGACTCTTTGTACTGATGGGGTTTACACAATAGGAGTTTTCAGGAACACAAGCAGCTTTGGAAATGTGGAGCTTTGCTAATGGAAACCTTGTTTTGGAGAGCAATTCCCAACTCCCTCACCATTTCACAACTCTTTTTCCGCTGTGCCTATCTGAGGCTGTTTGAGTAAAACCCTCTGCAGCTCATTAGCTTCTCCTCTTCCCCTCCACTTCTTTGCCACTTGCCAGTTAGGGAGATCCTGGCTGAACACAGGAATCATTTCACATCTTGGCACAGGGCTGGCAACTTCCCTAAACAAACACACCAAGGAGCAGGGTGAGGAGGAAGCACAGATGTAGCAGAGCAAACCTGTCTGTCCAGGCAGGGCAGAGCACGGAGCTCAGATTCAGCTCTCTGGGGACCCACTGCCAGCATCCCCATCTCTCTTTCCCAGGAAGTTTTCTGCTGAGGGACATGGAAGCAAGCAATAGCTCTACCAGATGAGCTCAGCCATCTGATAATGCAAATTACCTGCATGAAGGATGGAGCTTGCAGGGGACTGAGATTCCCCAGTGCTGAGCTGTGGACCAGAGCCTGCTGCAGACACGTCCGTGCACGCACAGCCAGCCCCGCGGCCGCAGAATGAAACCCAAACATGTTTGGGGTGAGAGGACTGAGAAATATTACCCTGGGATGTGCTCATGAGAAATGGGTTCAGCCTGATGGGACAAGCATCTCGCCTGGCTTTCCCCTGCAGTTTCTACCTGGGGACTGGGGAAGAGGAGAAACAGAGCCATGCGTATGGCAGGAGGAATTTCTTTTAACTAGTCATATGCTTGAGGACTGTGCAACATGCAAAAGGGGCTTATTTCAAAGCACTCTGAAATAGTTTTAGCCTGCAAGGGCAGCTGACAGCAGTCCTTCAAAGTGCTGAAGGCTGGAATCTGCCTCTGCGTTAGCAGCTGGCCTTGATTTCCCCTCCCTCTTCATAAAAGGGAGAATTAAAGAGCTTGGAAACATTTGTTTTGAGCTAACATGGAAAATCCAGAAGTCCATAAAGCCCTGTAAACCAGCAAGCAAACCAAGAGGGGGAGTACCAGGCACTGAGCAAGCAGTCCCCAAGCTGCCAGTCACCCCTGTAATGGGAAGACACCAGCCATGACACTGACCCCATCACATGGAGGAGATCTGGGATGGTCGCAGGGTGGTACCCTGGGAGCAGGGGTGATGTACCTGTTGCATTGGAGAGTGCAAGGGACTCCATGGAGCCACGGGGAGTCTGCTCAGTGGGTGTCAGGTCCTCTGTGAACTTGAGGGCATTGATGGGGTGCCGGGTGCGGCACTGAGGTGTTGGCATCTCACCTTCCTCTTCTTCTTCGTACTTAGGGACTTTGATGTTTCCTCTGGTCTCAGGGAAGCTCTGGCTGGACATGTCGCTGTAGCTCTCCTGTGAACGAAGCCTCCCCGAGTAGTAGTCCTCTCTGCACTCCTGGATGAAGCTGCCACTGTGGCTCTTCATGGCCAGCGAGGAGCTCCTCTTTTGATTGCTGAAATGTTTCGCCCATAAATCCTGCTGCGAGCCTGGGACCTGGCTGGGGTTATAGGATGTCCTTATGTTGCACTGGCTGAGAAGCTGCAAAGGGCTTTGAGACTGACTTTGCTCCATTTTGCTCCCATAGTGATAGAGCTCGTCCCTGCTCCTCCACAAGTGCTCTCTGTTGAGGCTCGGTGTCTGGCTGGCCAGGCTCAGCAAATCCATCTGCAGAGACAGCGGGTCCACGTCGGTGGAGAGGCGGTTGGAGGTGACCTGCAGCTGGTTGCAAGGGCTGCGTGCTCCCTCCTCACCTTTCCCCTTGTTCTTGCCAATCTTGGCGCTGCGGCGAGACTCCTTGGCTCGTGCGTTCTGGAAAGCTGAGTCGGAGGAGTCAGAGCCATTGGGGTCATCACCGACACTGCAGGCCCTGGAGCAGAAGATCTGCCCCTGCTTGGGCAAGAAGGGCCGTCCTAGCAGTGACTTCTTGCACTGTGCGCAGCAGAAGCAGGTCTCAGTGGCGTGCCAGTGCTGGCCGTCGTATGTCATCTGGCCCTGGTCGATACCTTGAAGGGGAAGAGTCACAGCATCAGTCAGCCTGTGCACATCACCTCACACTGCACTTAACATGTGCATCCCTATGAATACAGGCTGGGAGAGCTGGGTCTGTTCAGCCTGGAGAAGAGAAGGCTCTGGGAGGCCTTAGAGCAGCTTCAATGCCTAAAGGGGCTGACAAGAAACCTGGAGAGGGACTTTTGACAAGTGCCTGTAGGGACAGGACAAGGGAAATGGCTTTAACCTGCCAGAGAGGACATTTAGATTAGATATTGGGAAGAAATTCTTCAATATGAGAGTGCTGAGGCACTGGCACAGATTGCCAGAGAAGCTGTGGCTGCCACATTCCTGACAGTGTTTAAGGCCAGGCTGGATGGGGCTTGGAGCAACCTGCTCTAGTCAAAGGTGTCCCTGACCATGGCAGGGGATATGGCATTATATGACCTTTAGGTCCCTTCCAACCCAAGCCATTCCATGATTCTGTGCTCAACTACAAGCAACATGCAGCCTGGCTCACTATTGAAAGCCTTCAGCAGGGTTTCTCTGATGTGTGAAGTTAAGCCCGTTTCTAATTCCTTGCAGGCTGCAGGCCTTTGCTTGGGATTTACTCAGCTCTGGGAAAGGCAGCAGAACTGAGCCTCAAGCTATTTTGTATTAAATGGGGATATTTCCGTTCATAAAGCAAAGGAATGCAAGAAGTTCTCCATAAAGTCCTTGAAGTCAAAGCAATAATATGCTGCCTATTTAAAAAAAAAACAACAAAAAGCCTTCAACCGAACTGTAATGAGGAATTCCTGCTGCCCTGGTTAAGTATGTAACAAAGCAGATGACATCCCCATCCCTCGCTGCTACCACGACCCCATCCTAACTTTATTTTGCCTACTGGGGCCCCTTCTCTAAAAGGGAAAAGAAAGACCCAGCCCCACAGATTTGGGTGCACATCCCTGCCTTCCCCCTTTGGCTTAACTAAAGAAACTGATGCAGCAAGCTCGTTCCCCACCAGCCAAACCCTGGGGAGCACATGGCTGCTGCACGCACATCATTCTTGGTGAGAGCTGTGAGCAAAAGCTCCTGAGGTTTCAACTATAACGTTCTTTCACTGGTTTAAGCTGCTGTTCCTGGCAACAGCCCCTGTTACCTGAGAAACTGCCTCACACAGGGTGGGCTGGCCGGCACGGTGGGGTGCTGCACCACACGTGTGCAGCTCATGGGCTTGCACAGTTTGCAAATGAACACTACATTAACAGCCTGTTTTATTCCAAACTAGGTTTGGTTTGGTGCAATTGGGTTTTTTCTTTCCCATATAAAGAATAAAATGCTTTTATACAAACTGGAGTGCTACACTTGTGGACGGTGGGTGGGATTTTATCAGCTCCTTTTCCAGTGCGCCCAAGCCACCTTGCAGAGGAAGGACCTTACATCCTCAGCTACCCAACCCCAAGCTTTACAAGTCTTATCTCTGATTTATGTAGCTCTTAAGCACAACGCTCAGTGACTACTACAAGCAACTCGCAGCAAGATGGCTGCAGTCCTTCCTTTGCTAGAAATGTGCAGATATACACCAAAACAGGCATTTTGCCCCCAAAACCTGAGAGTCAGCAGGCTCCAGCTGGCTGGATGGAGGGGAGAATAGCAGATGGGGGAAGCAGGAGAGAAGGGAGCATGTGAGAAGCGTTAACAGCTGCTTCCTCACCGCTCCGCAGCTGAGCTTTGGGGAAGGATGTGCTGCAGGTCACAGCAAACGCGTCCTCCAAGTGCCTTGCTGAGCACTGAGTTCCCCCCACTATGCCATCTGGCTGCTGCACAGGAGCAAAATGGTTGTTTGGGGCTTTTTTCTTTCCCTTCAGCCTATGAAATACTGAACACGTGAGCTCACCTCTATGGACAAAGAAAGAGCTCCCCATGCACCCGCGAGCAAATGCTCAGCCAAGTGGCAAACAGGGCTAGGAGAGCAGCAAGGCAGCTTCCCAGTCTGCCCAGTTTACCACCCCTGAGTGCTGGGGTTCAACTAGCCCCCAGAATAAAGCATATTTCAAATTACTGTTTTAGAAACCAAAACTGACTCTGGTGCATTATTTCTTTCTGCGTGAGAACAACTATTTTTGGGTTGACTAGAAAAGGCTAACAGAAACAGTAACGATGCCTAATGAACAAGCATCTTTCCTGTCAGTAGCTTGTTAATTCATGTGATCCTTTGGCAAGCTTGGCTGGGAAATATCTGTGAGTTGAAGAGCCAGGCTCTTCACAGGAAAATGGGATTTAAAGGAAGCGAAGCATGCATTATATTAGATCAGAGAAAGCTTTCGGTGGCTGCAATAGCTCCTGAGGTTACTCTCTGATAGAGAAGAAACAAGAAGGGATAAGCAGTGGTTTAACCAAATAGATTACTGTGCTAACTCCCTGGTGGCATGCAGTCCTGCCTGCAGCCCCCGGTTGCTGTCAATACTTACTGCAACAGCTCTTCTTGCTAGAAACCACATCACAGGCTGCAGGACAGTGGCACTTACCAATGTGCTGGGCGCAGGTATCACAGTACTCGGCATAAAGGGACTCGAAGCAGCTGCAGCAGTAGGGCCTGCCGTCCTTCATGATATACCTCTGCCCCCCCAGCACCGTCTCGCATTCAAAGCAGCAGAAGTGCTTCATGTGCCAGTGCCGCCCTTCAGCCTCAGTGCATTCATCAGCAAAAATGATCTGGGGAGGGAAACACAAATATGGAGCAGAGTTGGTTAGAAATGGGATTTGGGATGTGGGCAGCAACCTTCCTGTCTCCTGCCTGTGCACAGCAGATGTGCCCTTTGCTCATACAGCCTCCCATTTTTACAGCTAACCCCCTCATGATGCATGGCAAACTCCTGTTCTTGCAGGGGCACCCCATCACTTCTTCAGGAAATCCATTAAAATGCAAATACCTCAGGACCACGTTAGTGCAGGGACTATGAAGTGTTAAGGCAGAGCTCACAGTAATGTGCTCCTAAGCACATCCATCAGCAGGAGGGGTCGATCAGGGTAATAAACACGCTTATATACAACCGATCGATCTGGTGGGCTTTTGAAGAACAGAGCAGCCACTTACTAAAACACATTTACCCATCTCTGAAACAGGGACTCGAGTACAAATGATGAACAAAACCACAAGAAGTAGCAGCTTTCTGGAGGAGAGACAAGACAGAGCTAAAAGGCTCCTCACTGTTGTCTCTTCCCTCAGCCTGTGTGCTAATAAAGATGATCACAGCCATTATACAAGCAGGAAAACTGAGGCACAGAGTGCTGTTAAGTGTGGGCTGGTGAAGCAGCCATCTCAGATGTTTTCAGCAGATGCTTTCTTGCTGTCTCTGCTTTACATCCCCACTCTCAAAGCCAAGCCAGGGGAGTAAGGAGTGGCCCAGCTCTGCTCCCTGGCTCTCTGCCCCAGCACAGGTCACACCAAAAGCTTTTCCTCTGCAGTTCCTCTTACTTCTGAGTTATTCTTTCTCACAGTTAGCACCAAGTGTTTCAGGGGAAGAAATGTGCATTAAAGAAGGAGCTGAATGAAAGACTTATATGAGAATTTGCAGGGATAAAAAATACACGAAAAAAATTACCAGCCTAAGCCACAGAGAACTAGGGCCAATTGAATGGTTAGGAGTTGTTTTTTTACTGGTAATGCTACAAATTTAATTGGATACATACGTCAATGCTCTTTATATTTGAAGTGCCTATAGCCTTGGATATTTACTATTACATGCTTGCATAGATGGGGACATGGTATTTTATAGTACATATGGTTTTCCACACTATGGCTTTCATAACTTTAAAAGCCAGAACAATTTCCTTCACCAGCTTTTTAAACAGAGATTGACACTTGAGAAATGCTTAGAGGCAACTCTGTACGGTTCTCTCTATTAGTTTTTTATTCCATTTGTTCAGCTTCCTTTAGCCCATTAATCACCTCACTCAAAGCCTACTTCAGCTCAGCGCTCACTCAGTCACTACCATCTTGTAGGAAACACAGCACTCATCCCACCAGAAGCTTCCTCTGGGAACAGAGGGGAGAGGGAGGACCACCACACACAGCTGGCTAGAATCAGCGGCACGAAGGCTCTGCAGTTACTGGAAGTACTCACGGCATGTGGCAGAAGCCAGGGTGAGCTGGCTCTTACCTCGTCGCATGCAGCGCAGCGGGGCTTTAGGCACTCGGCATGGTGCCTGCCACAGTAGATCTTCCCATCTTGGTAAAAGTAGATCAGGTCAACCAGCAGCTCATTGCAGATGCTGCAGATGAAGCAGGGAGGGTGCCAGCAAACACCATGTCCCGCTCGAGAGGCAAAGACAGCCATGTCCCCTCCATTGATCTGGCCACCACACTGTCAGAAAACCACAGAATCGTAGAATGGTTTCAGTTAGAAGGGACCTAAAGGTCATATAGTGCCATATCCCTTGCCATGGACAGGGACACCTTCGACTAGAGCAGGTTGCTCCAAGCCCCATCCAACCTGGCCTTGAACACTGCCAGGGATGGGGCAGCGACAGCTTCTCTGGGCACCCTGTGCAGTGCCTCACCACCCTCATAGGGAAGAACTTCTGCCTGTTATCTAATCTAAATCCACCCTCTTTCAGTTTAAAACCATTCCCCTTGTCCTGTCCCTTGCCAAAAGCCCCATCCAGCTTTCTTGTCAGCCCCTTTAAGCACTCGAATCTGCTCTAAGGTCTCTCCTGAGCCTTCTTCAGGCTGAACCAGCCCACTTCTCTCAGCCTGTCTCCATAGCAGAGCTGCTCCAGCTCTCGCAGCATCTTTGTGGCCTCCTCTGGACTCACCCTAACAGGTCCGTATCCTTCTTATGTTTGGGGCCCCAGAGCTGGATGCAGTACTCCAGGTGGGGTCTCAAAAACCTAGCGTTTACAAAGGAGCAGTTGAGCTCACTGCTGTCCATCACCAACAAGCCCCTTTCAACAACCACAGCAGCAGAAGGTGCTAATTCACAGCTCCTTTCTGGTATCTCTCAATCTCTTTCCACCCTCATGTTGTGGCCAGAATACAAACAGCTGCACAAGGCCAGGAGCTGAAATTACTCCTCCACGTGAAATATTGTGCGGTGCTCTTGGCATGCACGCCAGTGGAGCCCACTGCTCATAGCTGACGACGAGCATGGGATGGGTGCTACTCCTGAGAGCTTCACCTAAGTGATGATACAAAAGCTGCCCCACTTGCACCAGTTCATTAGTTACTACCCACCTGCTCACAGATGGCTCCCGTCATGGTTACAGGGAACGGCCGGACATTGCCTCTCCCTAAATTTTCTCTCTTCCTTTGGTTGCTGAAAAGTTTGAGCTCCCTCTTCTCCTCCTCATCCAATGAATTGCAATAGCGGACCTGAAAAAGACCAGTGATGCTCAGTGTTACGGGTGTCCCTGGCCAGTGATCCACAGGTCAGGGGCTCTGCAAACCTCTGCATGGGGGATACAGAAACAAACTCTGCCCTTGGCTTGGGGAAAGGCTGAAGTAACTCAGCTATCTGGGCTTCAGTCATTGCAGGGTTTGGTAAAACATATCAAGAGGCAGAGGTGAGAACAGGGGGCAGGAGGAAGGTTGCTCTTCAGGTGCTCAGCTTGTCGGAAAGTTGGGTTCTCAGCATCCCACCCAGATCAGCAATCAGACAGATGGCTTCCATGCTTTCTCCACCAGCCTCCTTATAACAAAGGTCTTACAGCTTCAAAATACTGAATTAGCATTTTAAGAGCACAGGCCCTTTTCCCAGTGCAAATGATGGAGCTATTTAGGAACTCCAGCTATTCTTCCAGCATAGGGTAAAGTCTGCACATTTGCCAAACCTCTACACTGGAAGGTAACAAGGAAATAAGTAAAATAAAATAATACAAACAATGAATGATGCAACGTTTCCAAAGCTTATAAAACTCTGAGCTGTTCCTGACTATTTTAATTCTGCTTAGCTCTTGGCTGGTTGCATCTCAACAGAGAATCACAGAATGGTTTGGGTTGGAAGGTACCTTAACATCATCCAGTTCCAACCCCCCTGCCATGGGCAGGGACACCTCACACTAGACCATGTCAGTGTGAGACAGATCTTAAGGCTCCATGCAACCTGGCCTTGAACACTGCCAGGGATGGAGCATTTACCACTCCCTTGGACAACCTATTCCAGTGTCTCATCACCCTCACAGTAAAGAACTTCTTCCTTATATCCAACCTGAACTTCCCCGTTTAAGTCTGAACCCATCACCCCTTGTCCTATCACACCTTGAATTTTCAAAGGAGCAAAACTGAGCATGAGGCGAAACTGGAAGCAAACCCTGCCGATGTGCACTAAACACATGGAGACTCGTGCCTCCAATGAGTCTCTGCTGCAGCAGCAGCGTTCATGTGTATCTGCTCTTACAATTTTCACCTGTTGGAGGCTATGGGTTCTCAGTGGCTGCCAAGGAAGGTGGGCAGGCAGGTTGGGGCTCGAGGCTGTGCAGGAAGAAGCCCCTGCCCAGTGCCTGGAGTTCCCCTGGTGCTAGCAGCGCCGCGCTGTGCCTGTGGCACCCAGCCACGCACAGGCAAACTCGTTAAAATCGGACCTAGATCAAACACGTTACCTCATGTACTTTCCAGAGCGGTTTCTTCAGAAAGCAGCATGAAAATAGGTTTTTTCTGTTGTTTACACAGGGAAATTTCATGGGCTACCAGAGGCCAACGTTATCACTGGTGAGAATGGGATGTCAAAGACTGGACCTTTTCTGCTGCCACACATCTGTCTTGTGAGATGTGTGAAGGTTTCTTTACTTTGGTCTTGGCTCAACACCCAGCTTGCCAGGGTCTCCCAGCTCATAAGGCTCAGCCCAAGTGAAACCCTTCCTCAGCACATATACTCCAATTCCCAAGGTGAATCGGAAGCAGCATTTGTGAGAAAGGCTTTGGCAGCTTTGGATCTGGCTCTAGCTGATCTCAACAGCATTTCAAGCCACTCACAGCACAGCTCTGGCCTCTGCAGGCTGAGAAAATGCTTTCAATTCAGAGAACTGAAGAAAGATGATTTAAAAAAAGCTAACTTTGGAAACAAACTACTCCCTCCCCACCTCCAACTCATTGAAGCAGGGAGTAAATACAGCATTTACATTGCAACATGACCAAACTCCAAGTAAATGTACCCAAAAAGCAGAAAGGGCTGAGAAGAGACAAATACTACAAACAACCCCAGGAGGTGCCTGTCCACCTGCAGCCCTGAGGGATGTCCAAGGACCCTTTCTGGCTACTAACCTCATTGTCGTGCGGTGGCAGCTGGTGCAAGAGCTGCTTTATGCGAGACTTTTCTCCTGGGCTGTTGACATAGGGCACCTTGTCCTCAGGCAGGCAGCTGTAGTACTGGTGCACCTATGGAGCAAGAGAAAGGACTGCAGTGGGGCTCCCTGGCCAAGCCTGAGCCCAGCCACCAGCCACCCCCGAAGCCAGCAGGCAGCAGGTCTTCCCCATGAAGAGCAGGAAAAACACATCCATGCTTTCCTTTGGTTCTATTGCCTTTTCCCCATGGAGAAAAGAAGCAGCAGAGCTTGTTACCGTTTGCTCGGTCAGCCTCCATAGCGTTAGCATGTTTTGCCGGCTGCGGGGATGTGTCGGCACCTGCCTCAGCAGGGGAGGTTAAAAAGGCTGTGCCCCAGCAGCCTCCGTGTTGCTGGCTATCTCAGCCTCCACCTCCATCAAAACCCTCCGGGCTTTCTTCTGTAGCAATTTGTGGAAATAAACAGCAGATAAAATCTGTTGGGAGGCTTCATTTTTTTTTCTCTTTTGTCTCGAAGGGTGTAATTAAATCCTGCTATTATAAAGGCAGTGTGGTGGGGCACGGCACTGGAGGAGCCTGGTGGCAGCACAGAGAGGAAGCACACCCCGAACCCCAGCGCGTTCTCTCCTCTGACTGCCACACCTGGGATGTGCACCCGAAGGCCGGACCAGGCACCAGGATGGGACTCACTGGCCAAGGATAAGTTCTGAAATGGCAATGGTGATGTTGATGGCTTGGGAAGAACCAGGAGAAGGTAAGGGACAGCTTGGCAGACCTGGATGCCTCTCGATGCTCAGGCAGCAGCAGAGGGCTGGATGACTTCCTTAAATCTGCACTTGGCTAAAGAGATGCAAACTGTTTTCCTGGTGCACACAGCTTTCTGCCTTTGCTGTGGTGAGATTAACCCCCCGAGATGCTCCCTTGGTTCTGAGACACTGCAGCAATTCATCTCAGACCGGCTGCACTGCCTGCAGCTTTCGCAGGTCTTCTCCCAAATGATGTTTTGCAGTGGCTTCTGATCAGCTTTTCCTCCCCCTGTGTAGAAAGCAGCACTTGAGCTGGCTTTCCCTAGAGAAGCTCTCTGTCCACACAACCCTAGCAGCATCTGCAGGATGACAGGCCACCACAGGTGCCTGTAAGGGTAGGAGATATGGGGACACAGGGGCAGGGCTGGCAGGCAGGGGAGCTCAGCCATGGGCTTGCAGGCTGCTGTAACCTTCAACGAGACATTATTTTTTATTCCAGAATAAATATCCAAACTTGGCACTATTCAGGAATAGTTTCTCTGCATTCAGCTCACTCCCTGGTCTCACTCAGAGCTGTTCCACTGCTTGCAGTTGCTTTTCTCAATTCCCAGTTACCCCAAACTAACTAACATTCACCTTTCCCCATCATTAGGTTTTGCAGAAAGGGTGATTTTTAGCATATTTCTGCCAGTAACTCTGGAGGGTTGAGGACAAAGGAACTGCTCGTGTCACGAAGCTGAGGAACACGCTGAACATACACCACTTCAAACCCCTAAGTTTGTTTTGCTAAGGCACAGCAGAAACAGACCCACCAGCTATTGAAACTGCCAAAGAAAGGCTGCTAAGTACTTTGTTATGTTAAAAAAAAACCCAACAAGCTACGTACATTAGACTACTTACTTTGCATTTATAGAGCATCCTTCATCCAAGGACATCAAAGTACAATAAATACACTTAAATTCTTATGACACACTACATGAGGTAGCAAATATAGATGCTGGAAAGGACTATTTGCAGCATAATGGTGTTAAATCAGCTCCATGAGTTCATGCAGCTAGTCCATAACAGAGCTTGAAGCTGATAGTCTCTTGGTGATGCCCTGGCTGCCGTACCTCTTACCACGCTGCCATGCTGAGCCTTCCAAGCTGGTATGGACACCTCCTGACTTCTCCTGCCAAATTCCTCACAGGCTGCTCACCTTCCCCTGCACTCAGGTTGGTTAGTTTGTGTTTTTATTCCTTTCAATGGCATTTTTTTGCCCACTGAGTCCTTGAAGTTGGCGAAGACCAGAAATGACTTTTCTTTGTTTTGAAGAGCTGCCAAATTCCATCACGCTGCTCTGGTCCCTAAAGCAACGAGCTGCAAGACGCTCAACCCTGGGCGAAAAGCAGGGATGTGAGTTCTTCCCCAGAGCCCAACGCAGCGGGATGTACGTGCCTAGCTCTGCTCTCCTGCTTCCGCTGGGAAGTTTTCCATTTAGTCTCAGCAGGTCCGCGGGCACTGGCTTCCATCACACCAGCAACGTGGCTCAGCAGGGATTGGCAATTTGGTTTGAAAAGCAAAACAAAATAAATATTACAGGCTCCGACCTGTGTTCTGTTGCCTGAAATAACCTGAAAGGGTTTGCTTTGGATCTGCATCAGCCAAAGGGAACTTCTGCAGGGGTGCTCATGGAGGGGATGGAGTGGAGGCTGCTGCCAGTCCTCAACCAGCATCCACAGGAGAGATTATGGGGAGAAAACCCTTTTGTCATGCCTCTCAATGGCTTCCTCTGCTGTTGCCTCTACATATGTGTCCTACCTGGGGACAAACCTGAACCAGGGGGATGCACCAGGAGAATCACTCCTGTCCTGAGAGGTCCAGCCACAGTGCAGATAAAGAGCAGAAAGACACCACTTCCCTGGGCTGACATTAATCCAGACTTGTGCAGATATGCTCTCTCATCCATCACCTATTCCTGATGCAATGCACCCAAGTCTGTGGATGGGAGAACCAAGCCTTTGAGGGTTGGGGTCTTAGGCTGCCATAGTCCCTTGCCTCTGTGCTCAGCCAGCTGCTGACAGCATTCCCAACTCCACGGGTAAGCAGCTGGCAGCTGGGTTGGCACAGCCCAGTTGGGATGCTCAAGAACTAGTTAACATAACGAAGGAAAGGGGGATTCTCAGATCAATCTGGCTTTGCAGGGAAAAGGCCTACAGAAAATTTTAATTTCCTGGAAAACTAAAACTGCTCAGTCTGCACTTTGCTTTTGTACAAAAGGTCAGTGTTTTCTGCTAAAACAACTCTTCCTCCATCCAGCTCTGGTCCAGAGCACGCACAAGCCTTTGTAACTAGCGAGCCATGCAGGGCCAAAGGGCCTGATCCAGACCCCCCAAGCACCAGCAGATGGCTCCTCACTGACCTTACAGGCTATGCAACATGAGCTGCACGCAGATAAGGCAAACAGTGCGGGGCAATGACCCAGGATGGATAACATTTCCCTTCTAAATTGTGCAGTATCTTTAACTGTTTTATTATTAAATAGTTCTGTCTTACACCACAGCAGCTCCACATCCTGCTGCTTCCCCTCACAACAGATCTGCTCCGCCCATGCTTATCCTAGCAAGCATCATTAACACACAGGAGACACTTGTGAGGCCAGGCTTTCATCCTCAACTTCCCTGCATTGCCCCTCTTCTCTCTGACCTCTGCTAACATCTGGATGGGAGAAACCCCGGAGGAATCTGGAAAACATCAGGCTGGGTTAAAATAAGGCTTCAAACAACATCATGAGGCCCCAGATGCCATGGGGACGGGCTGGCTGTGGGTGCTGTGGACAGCCAGGCAAGCCCCATCCTGCCCTGGGGAGATCTCCCAGGCACTCGGACAGGCTCTGCACCACGAGAACTGACAAAGCAGATATCCATCTTCCCAGGGTGTTATTCTCACCTTCAAAAGGAAAGTGTCCAAACACCAAGTTTTGCTAACAAAAACCAATACACATTTTGGAAGTTAACAGCTGCTTGGAGCTAAACGGGGAGGGCAGAGGGAGGGGAAAGGCAGAAATTAAAGAAAGAAAGAAACCAGGAGAAAGGAAAGAACGTAATGTAAAATGAGGGTAGGAAAAAGTCTTTAAAGTGGAGCCAACTTTATTCAAAGGCACTGCGGAAAGTAATTACATTAAGTTTACAAATGCCTTTATGTTCTGCAGTCTTCCTAGGTTTGGGGTGTGTTTTCAGTTTAACTTTGACAGTTAACAAACCTACCCCTGCTCCATAAAGGTAGGACTGCAGCTTCTGCTGGCAGCCCCACGGGTGACAAAGACAAAACCCACCTGAGCATATTTGTGAGTGAAGTCTTACACCCTGTCCCAGAAGGAAAAGTTTGCAACCAACCTTTGAGTTTAAGCCATTGATGAAGGATCTCTTTGATCAATGAATTAAAGGAGATGGGAGAAATATGTTTCTCATGCCACAAATTACTGTTGGGATGTAGCATTCGGCTGTACTCACCCCTAGTACAACACTGACCAAAAGCACCCACCAAACCTGGCTGTTTGGGATGACTGTACCACTGGGATGGGCTACAAAGGAGCACATGGTGTCCTGGCGTGGCTCAGCTGATGGGTGCTGACTTGCTCAGCTATAACATCTCCAGCACATCCAGCTGGGCAATCCCATCTGGCTTTCATGAAAACAAACTGCAAAACCAGCTCTAAAATGCCCACTGAGAGCAGTATGTGCTGACCTGTGTGCAGCAGAGTGCCTGAACACGGGCGTCACCAGAAAGGGGACCATGGTGGGTCAGCCGCTGCTTAGGCACAGCAAACTATCACACCCAGTGGAGTTGGTTCACAACCCACGCATGCCAGCATTCCCCAATGCCCAGGACAGCATTGCTTCTCCTGGGACCATGCGCAGCAGCCCAGCGCATCCCATCCCACCCAGGGATGTACCACAGTGGTACAGCACCATGAGCTTGTGCTCACTCATGGCTCCATCCCTGTCTCGCTGCTTGTGAGCTCCCATGAGCTTTGTCTGCAGGAGGAGGAAGGCGGCCAGCGGCTTGACAAGCCTGTGCTGGCCCGGGTGAGCAAGGCTTCTCCTGCAGCTCGCCTGCTCCTCCCCAGTGTTGGCTTTTGAATGACACATCAGGCATTAAATGATCTTTTACACCAAGTGCTTAGAATTGACAGAGAAACAGTGTGTTTGGTATGTCTCTCACTCCTGCTGGCCGCCCTTGGAAAAGCAGACAGGAAAATACCTGAATGAGCCACATGCAAATAACCCTCTCTATGCTGCACGTGGTTGTACACGTAGGCTCATACATGAGCTCCACAGATGACAGCACATGTAAAATTGGAAAATGGGTTTAGTGTGCTTTGGCCCCAGTCTGGCACGTCTTCCTTGTCTGTGGCTATTGGCATACAAAGCCCTTACTTATTTCTTGAAGCAAAACAATCCTTGCAGCAAGGCCAGATGGTCTGAAACAGAGAAGAGAATGGGAACTGCTGGCTGGGGTTGCTAAGCGCAGGGTCACAGCCAGGCATGCATCCTGAGAGGGACCAGGGTCCCCTCCAGACCCCGCAGCCCTGGTTGGGAGCAGACTCTTAGCACCCCCAGATCCATGAACATTCCCATGTGCCAGCATGCAGCAGTGGGAGGTGGATGCACCCCCGGTGCTAGGCGGTCCAGTGCCCCACAGTGCTGGGTTTGTTCTTGGAAACCCGCTCCTGAGTTGCAGGGACAAAGGCAGGGAACAAATGAAAAACCATTTTCCTAAGCGCTATTTGTTCTGGCATGCTCTTGCAGCTCTCCTCGCACTTCTCTCCCACGGCTAATGGCAGCTGCGTTGTTTGAGCGTTGCTGCTCACCAGTTGACATCCATTTGTGCCAAGCCTTTGGAGCAGTTCTGGGTCTGTAAGAGATCCCACAGAAACACTGCTTCCTGCTGGCATCAAAGAACAGTATTTGAATGAAGGCCGTACATCCACAAGTTTTAGACTTGTCAAAGCGCACGCCATCATTTTTCTTTTTTAGGCAGAAATTGAATTTGGATTAAAAGGAGCCAGAAACAAGTGTCTTCAAAAGCATCTGAGAGTGGCCTTTGTGCTGTGAGGTACTGATTGGCAGTCGCACCCCTCACAGTCCCCTGGAGAATGAGCAATTATAATGATCATCTGCTGTATTGACCAGAGCTGATAATTCCCCTGGGTTTGCCACTTGAACTGTTCTTGCGCTGGTAAGGCCAGGGGTAGCATACTAGAATAACAGCACAACCAGGAAAAGCTGTATCTATACACTGGAATAAAGCTCCAGGACAAGTTCACCTGCATCACAGACTGGTTTGGGTTGTAAATGGCCTTAAAGCTCATTCAGTTCCAGCTCCCTGCCATGGGCAGGGACACCTTTCACTAGCCCAGGTTGCTCCAAGTCCTGTCCAACCTGGCCTTGAACATTTATATGGTGTAGTCCAGGGTTTATCTGTTTTCCACTCCCTGCTCATTCCCTGCCTCTTACCTCTGCTGATCACCAACACAGCTACTTCAGAACTGAACAAACCACATCGGGTGAGTGGTTTTGTTTCCATGTCCCACCAACTGAAGCTGATTCTCTCTCCAATAATTAATTGTTCAAGGATTAAATAATTTTTACATTGGCTCACCATGACTAGGAAAACACCCAGGATACAGACACACAGTTTTGCCACGGGGGTTATTTTGCAGCATGGGATGCACTCACACCTCCTCCATCTGCTCTGCTCCAGGGCAGAGAAAATAGCTCTAGGATCTTCAAACCCACCCTGGCTGCCCCCAAGTAAAGCAGCACTGGGACTGCACATTGAAAAAGCATTTCATGTGCGGGATTGCTGCTCCATCCAGCTGGGAAGCATTCCACACAGTCCTGTGCCTGGAGGCTGGATTAGAAAGCTCCAGCCTTGAAATAAGAGTCGCTAACTGCCGGGCTATTTAGATACTCAAAGAGTTCACCCGGGAGGTGATGGACTCACCCCTACCTCAAGGTGAAATTGGAGAGCTTTGAAAAATGTGCTGAAACGCAGGGTTTGGGTAAAATACCACAGCTTGTATGGGTGTATGTGTGCAAGGGGGCAGAGTGAGAGGCAGCTGCAGCTTCTGGCACCGGTGTACATGAGCTACAGCTCCTTTTCAGTACCCTCAGCTTCGTACCCACTGTGCTCTCCAAATCAGGATCTATCAAGGAAGATTTTCATGAAGCCATAAATTAGCTTATCTGCTTCCCATTTACTACGCAGGCTTGGAGCACAGGGTTACTTCCTTGCTTTA
This sequence comes from Melopsittacus undulatus, assembly GCF_012275295.1. Taxonomy (NCBI): domain Eukaryota; kingdom Metazoa; phylum Chordata; class Aves; order Psittaciformes; family Psittaculidae; genus Melopsittacus; species Melopsittacus undulatus. The sequence continues at coordinate 28,737,012 of NC_047535.1, forward strand.
ATCTCTGGTGGAGTGAAACAGTTTGTTGAACTTAAAGGGCTCAAGAAAGGAAGAGAAGGTAAAATGCACTTGACCTTGACAAATAGGCATAACTGAGGTACACATCCCCCAGAGATGACTGGCCCAGATACTGTACTTTCTACCACACCAAGGTGGTGAAAATGGGTATCTTTAGGTAAGGTGCTAATGCATGTTCCATGTAGATTCACCTCCTCTCTCCCTTCCCCACTTTGTGACCTGAACAGCAACTGATGAAGCCTGCAGGTTTTATAACTCAACCCCTTGCTAAAGGTTTTGCAAAAGATCCAGGACAGGAATCAACATGTACGTTAGACCCTGAATAAATTCCCTACGACAGCTACGAGCTTCACACCATTCTGCAAAGTTCTTGAGGTCCAAGCTCTAATGTTTGCCTTAGAGAAAAATAGTCCCTGAGCCTTCATGCTACTAATTTTAGCTCAGATGAGACTTTCATAACTTTTTAAGGGACTTGATCAGAGCAACTGTGCTGACAACCAGAGCAAATGAAGTTCTTACAGCACATACAAGGGTCTTGAATGTTGGCATGACAGAGCTATACAGAAAGCCACACCACAGCTGAAGTGGAGCCCCATCTTTTGTTTCATTGGAAATCTGTGGCTATAACCAGCTGCTCCTATTATTGAGACGCAATAAAGACAGAAATCCTCAAAAATCCCTTGTATTCTGAAATTCAAGCTGGCATGTTCTAACCCCGTTGGATTTCTCCAAGCCACAGGCCCCAGGATTCCAAGGCTACACATTCACATGTATTTACATATGCCTTGCCTAAGAATGTGAAAAACACATCTTAAAGGTACTTATTTTTAAGCATCTGCACTCAAACTTATGTCTGTGGAAGGAGGATCAGCTGTTGGGCTGCCAGCCCCAGCAGACAAACTGGCTCCTGAAGTTGCCTTCCCCTGCATTTGCAGCCAGGTCTGGGATTTTGCTTTGCTAAGGATATGTTTCTCCTGGTGTCTGCCCAGTGCAAGACTTTCACACTTATTTCTTCATCTGGCCATCAAATAGCAGGCAGGAAAAAAGAGCATTTGTCAAAGCCCACGTCCTGAATGTCTGCTTCCTCTCCCATACAGCCATCTCTCCCATTCCCATCTGCATCCGTACCTTCCAGAAGAGAAGTCCCTCTTCTGCATGAGACAACTTCTCATTGAGGTCCAATCCAAGTGGGAATAGAGCCCACAGGAGCCTCTTGGCCATCCCATGTAGTGACTGCTATTACAAGAAACCACATTTTCTAATCATGTTGTAATTTATGGAGCTCAGTGCTGGGTTTTTACCCGTCGCTCTCCCTGTTGGCAGGTTGCCGCTGAGCCTTACACCTCTGATGGTTTGAAACCTCTTCCAATTTCCTGCCTGAATGCATTTGGAGCCAGTTTATATCTATGTTCTTGTGCCAAAGTTGGAGCTTGAATAACTGCTGTTCCTACTCTAACGCACAGGGATTGATCATAACCCTTCGATTTGCTAGGCTGAACAAACAAAGCTCTTCTAGGCTCCACAATGAAACATTTCCAGCCTCCTTCCAGTTTATACCCCTCTTTATCGACCAGAGATGTCATAAATTTGAGCCACTTCTCCAGATGAATTTTTACCATACCTCATGCAGTGACATTACATTTTTTTATATTACAATCTCTATCCCTGTGTTATAAACATATTTAGAAATATATAATATTTATGGCTGTTGTGTAAAGCATTTTGTAGTTTTGCACATTGATGAGCCATAAGGGATAACTTCTGGCTCTGTTCGTCAATGCTGTGTTTGAACACTGAACCAATGCTTTGTTTTCTCTTCAGGAGTGGACATTAAGTAACCAACATGATTTTCAAAGAGTTGACATGTACCACAGACCAGATGATGCCTGAATTAGTCTCCAGGAATCCACTGAGACCTTGTAGGTTTGAGCTGATTCCCCTTTAGATTATACTTAATAATTTAAGCTCTGGATTGGAGGGACTCTCCGAATTCTGAAATCACCAATTGACACAGCCAAAAACTAATGTCACGTTTGCTGGCCAGCTTCTCCCCGATACTCTGTAAATTGCTGCTTTGAGTGACACATGAACACTGTCTCCCAAGAACAGTGAAGTCGGAATGCTGTTGTCCAAACATAATAAGAAAACTGCGTTAGGCTTTCTGGGGACCACTTCCGTCCCCAGCTCATATGCTGTGTAGAGATTTTAATAAACTAGAATATTGCAGAAAAAAAAAGTTGTTTCATTTCATCTGTTTCATGTCAAAGAAATGCAACAGCAAAACAGTGGAAGGCAGAGAAAAAAAAATAAAAATCAGTGGCAGCAAATCTGTATTTCCAGCCCAGGCCGACAGCAGTGTCGTCAGCCAGAGCAGAGCCCAACACCTGCTCCACAGCACACATCAGCCTTTCAGAGGCTCCACATCCTATATGCACACCGGGCTCATCCACTAGAAAGCCCCTCATCTATCTGGAGCCTTGCTCCAGTAAGTCACTGCAGAAGTACCTCATACTCCTGCAGGAGGCAAAGGACATCCTCCCGCATCCCAGGGCACCTCCCAGCCGTGCATGGGGTAACTCCCATAGAAATTCATGGTGGTCTTCACCAGGGAACACCCCTGAGCCCTGCATCATGGCTCTTTCACAGCCCAGAGAAGTCACACCTCGCTTTTGTCTCCTTAGTGGCTCATCTGATGCCTGAAAGGTCCCAAAAAGGCTGTTGGATGAGCTATGCTTGAAGGATCCGAGTGCCTGTCTTCGGCTCTGCTTATGGCTCTTCTTCATCTCCATAGTGATTAGAAACAGCTCTGAAGTGGCAAATCTGCTAAAAGGCTCAGCAAGGCAGACAGAGGAGTGTAATTAGAAAGCAGGTAACTGAGGAGCACCATGACCTCTGCAAGGAACAGATGCTGGAAGAACCTAAAAATACATTAACCTGAGTAATGCATGAGACATGAGTACCGACTGCTGGAGCTAATGGACTTTTATTTGCTCCTGAGCATCCCAAACTCCCTCACAGCATGCTATTTCTTAAAAGGCACCAGAGGGATCAAAGAAGCGTCCACATCTTCTGGAATTTGTCATCACCATGCTAGAATTGGGTTTAAATTGCTGTCCATGTCATGCTGGACTCAACAGCAACCATGTCTACCTGGTCAGGTGCCACCTGGCACTAAATGCCAGTATGTCCGCCCAAAGCTACAGAGGCATGGGCCAACTTGGGCTCCAGAAGCCACCGACATGCCTGGACAGAAGGTGATGCTCAGCGCAGGTGGCACCAGCATGGGTATGGTCCTCCTACCAGACTCCTGAAAACCAACTGGTTCATCCCCCACAGCATGAAGGACCAGCAGAGCTACTTCAGCACCATCTGCATCTCTCCATACACCATGTCTTGTACCTACCTCCTGGGAGGCACAAAGGGAGCCTCTGACATAAGGAATGTGACAGAAAACAAGGCTGCTGCCTGATTTGCATGGTTGGATGGCACCAAATGAAACACATAGTGCTGTGCAGTTTTAAACAAACACTGAGGAAGGCTTGTAAAGACAAGCAGAGAAAAACCAAACCACCAAACAACTGGATTTTCTCTAATCAGACAGATAGTATTTACAGCCTACGGGTGGTGCCAAAATATTTCAGGAAATGCCTAAACCCTTCTGAATAAAAGCTCAGGAAAACACAATATTTAAGGACAGCAACTACACCAGTAAGAATGAAAGCATTCCACCCTCTCCCAGCCTCCTTACACAGTTTAAAATGATTGCCATAGCAATTATCAAGACTAAGCTCATTTTGCAATCTCCTCTGCAAATTAAGTTCTGAGACGAACACATAAAAAAATCAGCATAAAAAGCAAGCGAATCATGTAAACTGCAAAGAGCAGAAATCAATGCGCGCTCTGCACAGACAGCATGCTGAGGTCTAATCCATCCTGCTCAATTCCTGTTCTGAGAGACCTGAATGATTTGAGCAATTCCTTCCAGTAAGGCACAAACACTATGCTTGAAAAAGCCAATCCCAAAGATTTTGGTTTGTTGTGTCTTTTACCAGCTTTGACTGTCTGCCCAGCACTGATTGCAGAACGGAGTGGTCAGGAGAGCAGAACACAAGCACCGAGTCCGTGGGGAACACTGGAGTCCCACCACATTTTTCTCCAGTGAAGCAGTAGTAGGTACACCTGTCCTCATTCCCTTGCACAGCCGCAACAAATGTCACCCTGGAATTATTTTGTTTCCCCACTCTCAAGTACCAATTACATCTACACACGCAGAAAACCACAAGTCCTGCAAGGATTGCATCCCTATTTTGTTCCATTTGTGCATTCAGACCAAACCTGTCTCTGTGAGTCTCCATAGTGCACCCAGAAAGAGCCAGATGAAACGAGCGTTTGCCCCCTTAGAGAAAAATCAGGGCACCTATTTCCAAAAAGCATATTAAACCAGTTTATTTCTGGTTGTTACAGCTGGGTGGTGTCAGCTTTACCTGCTCTGGCTTCAGGCCAGGGGGGACCCATGCATACTCTTCCAAGGCACAGCCCGAGTCGTCATCAGAAGTCGAGTTCCTCTGGAAGTCAAACATGAGCTTTGTGACGGTCTTCTCCATCTCCAGAGGCATAACTGTTACAATGTGCTCTTCCTGGGAGCACTTACAGTGAAGGCAAATCTTCCTGCAAGGTGAGGAGAGAGGAAAATAAGAGATGCCCCAGTGAGTTGCGCTTGAAATAAGACAGCAAAGCAATTCCTGCTTTAGTAGCCAGCAGCTGGCTTGCAGATCCTAAACTCAACCCTTTTTTATGCTCAGGCACTTTCTAATGCAGGATTTGTCTCTCTTACAAGGAGGAAATAAAAGTCCATATTTGCTGTAACAACACTTGGCAATCAAGCTGAGTCAGGCTGCCCAATGTTTAGGGATATGTAATTGCTCTTCCCTTCACTGCACCATGATGAGCATTTCCAGGGGCCAGTATGGGCAAGGGCCACATGCCCTCCTGGTGCAGATCACCATGTCAGCCAATAATTGCTGAGCATTTCCCAGATTTAGGACAGCTGAGCATTTCTCTAATACAGAAAATGGTGGTTTGACTGAGAAACCGTGAATGGCAAGTCCCTTTAGCATGCTGATAGCATAAATTTGCTTATTAAAGTAGCATAAAAATTGATTATAGTCTGAACATATAAAGCTAAATTAAATTAAGGGAGGCTACAAAAACCACAGTCACACTACAACAGCATCTTAACCGCCTGGCTCAGCAGCACACCAGGTTGAATGCTGCCTGAGAGCTGGGTGGGGAGGGGGAAAGCACAAAAAACTGAAAGAACAGGCCACAGGTTGCAATTTAACAGCCGTTAACCTAATTCACTGCAAATATCACTTTTCAGCACTTCCTTTAAGGGTCCCCTCTTGCAGCTGATGCTTCATAGGGGTTTTCTTCATGGGCTTGAACCTGAGCATGTATCTGAAGGGCTGCAAGGACGTTGCACCCCTTCACCTTCCTTCACAGCAAATGACTAACCAGGCTAAAAACATTACCCAGCCCCACAAAAAAGAGGTTAAAGAGAACACTGATAAATTGGTTTCTATTATAAAACACAATGCTCTCCCACAATATGGGTCAATGGTATCTATTTTAAAGTAACCACACAGGATTCTGAATTAATTTGCGCTAATGAAACACCACCGACTTATGAGGAACGAGATACGGTTTCACTTGGGTAGCAGAAAAGAGACATCTCAGAAATCAAAAGGTACCACACAAAAATCAAGGGACAAATTACCATTGTCATTGCAGATATAAGGTAAAGTGAAGAAATGTATAAGGCAGCAACAGTTAAACAACCAGGGGCTGTGATTTTCAAATACCTTCCCTTCTTTTTCACCACTGCATCCAAGCCAGCTAAGCATACCAGTGCTCAGACCCAGATTCAAGTCTAACTTTCCATTTGGCCACTGCAGCACAAAAAATGCACTCTAGCAAAAGTCAAGAGGCTCCGTTAAGTCAAGCCAGGGAGATTTGCCAGATTTTCCCATTTCCTGCCTTTCATCAGATCTAAACCACACTGCGACCCCCACGCACCCCTCGTGTCTGGTTTGTGTCCAGTCAGAGTCTCAGCATCGCCTCTGGCTGTTACCTTAAGAAATAACCAAGGCACCATTTCATGTGAATACTTTAATTAATCAGCTACCGTGCAAGGGCTCTCTGCCTCACCAAAGCTGCTCGCTCCTTTGCTGTTTCCATCTCATTTAGCAATACGATGCGAAGCAGGCTCAATATGCAACAAGATGCTAAGAATAATTAATAGCTCCAGAGCTCCAGGTTCATTGGAGATAGTTACTCTAAGAAGATTTAGGCCTTCTTAGTTAAATTTTAGTTTTCAGGATATCAGTCACAAGCTTCAAAGAGAAACAAACCCAACAATCAATACTCAGATAGCCAGGAGCACAAGCAAGGTTGATGGGGAAAAAGCCAGACCACACCTTTCTCCCTCCTCCCCACTCCAGACACATCTGCCTCCAAGAGATGGAAGATGGCAGGAGAGCATTGGAGGTCTTGGCTTTTAATCTCATGAGACCTCACCTGGAGTGCTGTGTGCAGCTCTGGTGTCCTCAACATAAAAAGGACATGGAACTGTTGGAACAAGTCCAGAGGAGGCCACGAGGATGATCAGGGACTGAAGCACCTCCCATATGAAGACAGGCTGAGAAAGCTGGGGCTGTTCAGCCTGGAGAAGAGAAGCCTTCCAGTATCTGAAGGGGGCCAATAGGGATGCTGGGGAGGGACTATTCATTGGGGACTGTAGTGACAGGACAAGGGGTAACGGGTTAAAACAGCAGAGGTTTAGACCGTATATAAGGAAGAAATTCTTTACTGTTAGGGTGGTGAGGCACTGGAATGGGTTGCCCAGGGAGGTGGTGAATGCTCCATCCCTGGCAGTGTTCAAGACCAGGTTGGATGAAGCCTTGGGTGCCATGGTCTAGTGTGAGGTGTCCCTGCCCATGGCAGGGGGGCTGGAACTAGATGATCTTAAGGTCCTTTCCAACCCTAACTATTCTATGATTCTATGATATAAATCAACTATCTCAAGGACTTAAGCAATGGAGTTAAACAAAAAGAATTAATAGGTGAGGTGTATGATCAATCAGAACCCACACAACCACCATCCTACAGCTCACACCACATACAGCCAGGAGTGCAAGAACTGGATCAGGAAGCTGATTTACCCCTGCCCCATCCAAGCAAGTGGGTACCACCAGCGGATAGCTTCTCCTGGTCAGAAGAGCAAAGGATGAAAAGGACACACATAGCCTGTCTACTCATCAGCGATGTTCCCATGCAGGGCCACAGGCTCTGTAAAAACTCTGCACCATTAAACACCGAGCATCTCCAGGCACGGGGTTTTGCCACCTCCCTGGGCAAACTTCACAAACATCAAGATCTTGCCCCTGAGACATTCAGTTCTCTTCCTTTCCCCTCATTAAATGCAGAAGATTAACAGCTTTAATTATAACTATTTTCTTTACATTAGGATATATAATTTCATGGGAACAATACTCAGTGTCCTAAGAGTGTCTTTCCACTTCTGTCATATGGTTTCCATGACTTCTTCACATAGGTCTCACTTACTCAACTTTATTTTATCATCTTCCAGCTCGCTATAATTAAAAATAATTCCCTGCAGTAAAAACTTAATATAAAAATATACATTTCAAACGTGAGATGAAATTGAAAAAGCAGCATCCCCCCAATGCACTTAGAACAGAGCGGGATAAAGTGAGATGATGCACATGCCAGCGCTTGGCCATGCACACAGATGCTGCAAGCGACCATGTGCTGTAGGTGCTGGTGCTATGATGGAGAGCTGGTGGGTTGGAGGAAGCAAAGGTGGGTTGGAGAGGAAACAGGGCCATGGTCAGCAGCATGTCCGGCTGCTCCTGCCAGCAACGTCTCATTACTTATTCCCTTGTTACTTGTGGGAAGAGCGCTGGAGCCTGGTGACGCTCAGTGTGCTGCATTCCTTACCATATAAAGGGAGCCACAGCCCAGGTAGAGTGGCATGTCCTGTGAAGTGAAACCTGCTAGCTTGGCTCTGGACAGACACAGCCTCGCCTAACCAACACCAAACTTCATCAACAATGACTTCAGCTGCTGGTGGGGCCTAGGAGCCCCATACAACTTGAGAAGAGTGTGGGCAGCTTTGCTGTTTGTTTTTTTTAGGCAAGAAAAAACCAACACAAACCACTCTCTGGAAATCCCGTCTTCATTCTTGAGCCTTTCTCTCATTACAGAGAATGCCCGCCTGGTTTGGGATGGGAGGGACCTCAAAGCTCACCCAGTTCTGGCCCCCTGCCATGGGCAGGGACACCTTCCACTAGAGCAGGTTGCTCCAAGCCCCTGTGTCCAACCTGGCCTTGAACACTGCCAGGGATGGGGCAGCCACAGCTTCTCTGGGCACCCTGTGCCAGCACCTCAGCACCCTCACAGGGAAGAGCTGCCTAAGAGCTCATCTCAGTCTCCCCTGTTCTGGCAGGTTAAAGCCGTTACCCTTGTCCTGTCACTCGAGGCCCTTCTCCAAAGCCCAGATCTCATAGCCCCTTTAGGCACTGGGAGATGCTCTAAAGTCTCCCCAAAGCCTTCTCCAGGCTGAACAACCCCAACTCTTTCAGCCCATGTCCAGAGCAGAGCTGCTCCAGCCCTTGGAGCATCTTTGTGGCCTCCTCTGGACATGCTCTAACAGGCCCATGTCCTTCTTATGTTGAAGAAGGGTTTGCAAGCTCATTCCAGGGAAGTACTTCCCCTGGTGATTAGGAGAGGTCTCCAGCACTGGGGAGGACACAAAGCTGGAGATACTTTGGTGCTGTTGCTAAAAGCAACATCCTAGAGCATCACTTGAGGAACTGAGGGCTGTCGAGGAGAAACCCATTGATGTTGCATTTCCCAATGAAGCAATGATTGCTGCCAGCATTATCACCTTCAGGCATGCAGGGTAAAAAAAAAGAGGTGTGGAGCAGCTTATGGAAAGAAGTGAGGGAACCAGCCATCAGCCATGCTGCTGCAGGAGGCACAGGATGGGGACCACTGCATGGAGCTGCCCTGCAGCGGGGCCAGGATGGCAGGAAGCAAATGAGGAGAACAAGAACATTTCCTGGTGTCAGATTTAGCTGGAAAGGAGCCTGCCTTGAATTGACTTCACATGGTACAAAGCAGTAACTGGCTCAGGAACAGATTGAAAAGTCTGTTCTCCTCAAGGCCAGTGCCTCGCGTGAGGAAGTTACAAGATGGATGTATTTTACTTTGCTCTTGGCAACTCTCCTTAGAGGAAGCTCTAATCCCCACCTCCAGTTATATCCCCACCCATCCACTGGTGCGGGGGGATGGTGCAAACTGGATCCAACACCCCACACATCATCTATGGATGAAAACCAGCACACGAGGGGAACCTGAAGCAAACAGGGCCCCACACAGCAAGTGGAGAACCTGGCTTCAGAGTCTCTCTTGTTTAGGATTCAGAAGCACGTTTCCAGCCCAGCTCCAGCTACACACAGCTCAACACAAGCCCAATTGACCTGTGAGGTCTCTGGGATGAGGCAGTCTCTTGTACACCATGGTTACTGAAGCACAGCCTCTGCCATCTCTGGAGCCTCCCACAGCCCTTTCATCATTGCAGTGGCACCAACAATAAGTTAACCCACACTGAAAACACGAGTGCTGTGCAAGAGGCTCTGGAGAGAGCTGTGAGTGTGCCCCCAGCTTTCTGAAGAGAGCTGGGGTCTCTCTGCTGTGACAATAAACAGGAAAAGCACTAGCAGAGCTAAAAAAAGAAGGAAGAAGGACCAGGGCAGCCTGAAGCCAAGGTGAAGTGTGTCCTTGCAAATCCTCTGTAGCCCCAACAGAGGAGCATCTCCCAGCAAAGTCTGTGTGGGTTGGGGTCTGGGTGGCACAGGCAGGACCAGACTCCCTTGGGGCTCTGAGGGCAGCAGAATCCTGCCTGCAGGAAGAGCTCCTGGCCATAGAGCTCTTCCAGCCACAGATGCTGGCCTGGCTGGCTGGGCATGCGAGAGGTAAATGCCATCAAAGCCAAGCCTCCTCAGTCTGGGTGCCAAAGCCATGTTAAACAAGGGCAGCAGAAGAGCCCATCACCTCTTGGCAACAGCAAGATTGAAAGCAGAGTTTGGAACAGTGGCAGAAATGTTAAAATTCCTCTCAGACAAAGAAGGAACTCAGCAAACAGCCCTTATCACCTCCTCCCCCCTCTCCAAGGGCTGCTTATCTCTGCTTCTCAGTTATTTCTTCTGGGATGGAAATAAATGGACTGTATCAGGGAGCAGCTCCATCTCCAGACAATGCAAGGAGCATGAATGCCACAGCCCACGACAGGGCAAGCGATGCCTCTGCTGAGTCTGTAGTAAAGGATTTGCATGTATTTGTGCACATATTAACATGCAAGATTTGGAATCCCTCAAAAAAGCAATAGTCTGCTCAGCTCGGATGGGGTGCATAACTCAAAGGGGCAATTCCCCTTCTGCTGGCTTAAGACGTACAGAGCAGCTTGATTTTTTTCCATCGTTCTGACTGCTGTGAGGCTTTTGGGTCAGTCACCAGCCAGTAAATCACAAGACATCTCAGAAACAGGAGACTCTGAGGATTTGGGGCAGCTCATGTGACCCCTGAGTTTCTTAACAAGGGTGTCTTATTATCTCTGCCTGTTATCTCCTCCCCTCATTTGAGAGCTAATGAGGCATCTTTCCACCCTGAGTGAGCTCCAGCTATGCAGAACCATTTCTCCACACCCCACAGGCATGGCAAACATTTATCTCACTGAAAAATTAACACAGTGCTTCACTGCCATAGGGAGAGCACAGCAGCATGGGCACCACTCTCCTATTTCACAAATGGGAAGCTGAGGTTTGGGGGTACCCACAGGCAGCACCCAACCATGGCTTCACCTGAGCATCATCAGAGCCCCAAGCTTTTCTGCTCAAAACAGGCAGTGTGAGCTGAAGCTCTGCCTCCTTCTCCAACTTCTCTAATACTGTATTTTGAACCAAAAGCTCCCAGTAGCCCCAGACAGCCATGAGCAGCACGAGTAGCTACTCATCTCTGGAAAGCTGTGCAACAAGCAGGGAAACACAGAAAGGATGGAAGAGTTGCAAGTCAGACTCTCATCCATCTTCCCTACCCACTTGATTTGTTTGAGACACGTTAGATTTCCACTGCTGCTTTGTTTTAAATCCCCTCTGACCTCCACAGTACCAATAGCAGCAATTGCGAATGTATCCAGGGTGGCACTGAAGCTTTTATTACAAACCCCATTTCCACTCCTGGAAAAATCCTCCCCTCCGACTGAAGTTGCTCATGCTCATGCTCAGCCTCAGACTGAAGTCTAATTTTATTTTTAAGACTTTTTAAAAATCCTTTACCATTCCAAAAGTTATTCTTGCTTAATTAAGAAAGGGAAAAATAGAACTATCTACAGTATTGCCAGTGGTAGCCATGTATGAACAAAAGCTGTCTCCAAGTTGGTCTGACTTCATAGTGAATCAGGACCATCAATTCAACAAGCAGATGGAACATCTGTCTGGGGGCCTCCACTGCCCTGTCCCCAAGCCATGCTTCCATGTGGCATGGCTCTGGGCAGCTTCCAGGCTGCTTCCAGTTTTGCTGTCTGAGGTCCTAGGCATGACATTGCAGGCAACAATCATCAGCACACAAGGCTGTGCTCCTCCCAGATGAGACCAAGAAAGTGGGAGAAAACACAATCCTTCATGTAGGCTGCCTTGGTGCCCTCTTGGGCAAAAAAGGAACCAGGACCATAGCTCGAAACCATGGCCAGACGTTTCAACACTACTCCAACATGAATTCAACCCCAACCAACATTTCCAGTCTGTGGTTAAATTAAACTGTGGGAGCTGGGAAGCATCACAAGTCATTCTGGAGAGCCCAGGAGCACCCCAGTGCTCTGAAGTGAACAGAGGTCCCTGCTTGAGCTCCAGTTTCTCCTCATCAGCTGGTAAGACCCCCAGGGTGCTTAAACACCCTTTTGACCTGAACCACATTGCCAGGCTGCTCCTGTGAGCTGCAACCCTTAACATGAACCGTGAAAACTTTGTATAAAGACGAGATGGTTAAATTAAGGGATGTTAATAACTCAGCAGATCTCAACTCTGTATTTGGAGCCATCAATGTACTTTGCAGTATAAAGTTAGACAGAGGGGGGAAAAGTGCTACACCCATGTGAGCTGCAGATCAAGCAAGGGGAATAGAGAGAAGAGGAAAAACAAGGTGCTGTGAGCCCCAGCCTGTTTCCCATCCATGCTACCAGGAGAAAACATGTCCAACAGGCTGCTCTGTCACATCTGAGATGATGGCGGCAGCCTGCCAGCTCACAGGCTTACCACTCTTCTCAACATATTTATGTTAGGTTGCGTTGGTTGGTTCCCCCACACCTCAAAGGCCTCTTAGCACACAGAAACAATAACAAACATGTATTTTATTCTGTTCATGGAGAAGAAATCAAACCCCTTGTTTTCAGGCTGAAGAGAACAACAGGCTCAATAACAGCAATAACAACCCCAAAGCTGGTGGGTAAACAATGCTGAAGCCAACCTCATGATTTTGGAGGGCAGGGAGAACCACAGGATGGGCAGGCATAGGAGCTGTAGACACCAGAAACGGGGTTGAGGTCCCCCATAACAGGACAAACCCAACCCCACTGCACTGAGAGCCAGTGAGCAGGGATGGGGCAGGTCCCTCATCAAACCCTCCCTTTGGGCTGAGGTCAGCAGCACTCCCTTCCATGAGCAAAGCCCCTGTCCTACCTTGTGGGTTAGATGGTCAGATGTTATTTATACTATTTGGTGGCATCTCAGCCTAACAAGATGCAGAGCTGCATCACAGGGTGGTTTCTTTCTGCTGCTTAACTGAAGGAACTTAATCACCTCCAAGCCTCGGGTTCCAGCAAGATTTAGGCTCTCCTGGATCCCAAACCAGCTCTTCATGAAGAACCCTGTCTCTGTTCAGCATGTCCTCTCAAGTTTGCAGAACCCTGGTCTTTTCAAGGAAGCATTTAACTTCCTGCCCCTCTCTTTCCCCATGCTGTGTCAGACTTTCAGTCCATCTCACTGATCTCAGCCTAAGCTAAGCAGGTTCCCAGTTATCTGCCCTGGGGCTGTAAGTTCTATTTTGAGGGACTCCACCAGTTTGCATTTGCAGCATGACAAGCAGAAACCATGGGAAGCAGTAAACAAGCTGCAAGTCGAGCACCTCCCAGGCCATACATCCTAAAGGAAAAAGCCTGACTAACAGGCAAAATGCTCAGAAGCAGGATGAGCAGGACTGAAAATTGAAATGATTTCAAAACTTAAGGCTTAGACACATCTCCTGAGACAGGCAATACCAACCCGCTTGTGAAAGCAATCACTGCCAGCCTCATCTGTGTACGTGATGGCTTAGCCTGAGCAAGTCTGCCAGCAGCAAGTGCGCAAGGCTGGGTCATTTTGTTAAGCTGAATGTGGCTGGTAGAACACACGCAACGGGGGAAGATTAAAATACGCAGCAAAATATAATCTTGTTAGCAGCAGATAGTTTTACTTTACAAATCTTTATCGCAGGCTCTAGCTGGCACCCTTATAAACACAATGCAGTGATGTGAGACATGTAAGTGCTCCCTCAGTAGGAGAAATAATTGCTGAATAAAAATAAGTGAGATAAGTTACAAGATAAGAGAGCTAAAACTAAAAAGATGACACTGCATCTGGTGTGAGTAATTATTTTGGCATCATTCTATCCAGCGCTAATCCTCAACGGCTTGAAAAGATTCAATCAGTGTTTAGCACTGCCACGGAATCAGGGCTACAAAACAAAGAGTAACTGGATTAAAATCTTGCTATGGTCACAGGTCATGTCTGTGTCACATCTGCTTAAAATGTTCCTTCAAGGAACAAGAGAAAAAGGAAATTTGACTTGGAAAGATTGCATTGAAAAACATACCCCCAGGTTGCAGTTCAAGGTTGGTTTATAGTGAGGCATTCTGGCATGAAAAAAGAAGGACATAGAAAGATTATTACTTTAAAACTCTCTACCCTCAGGAAGCAAAACCACCACAATAAACATCTGAACAGTAATGTCCTCAGCCACAACACCAGCCTGCACGCAGCCTGCTTAGAAAACACGCAGAGAACCCAGGCTTCCAGAAGCTGCGTTTACCAGAGCAAAGAAATTAACACTGAGAGATGAGGATTTTTTATAATACTTATTCCTATTTGGAGCCAGCTGAGCCTTCCTGATTATCTCTTAAATGAAAAATCCATTACGGTGGCATCAATGTTTCTCCCCGACTTCCTGCAGCTGCAGAAAAGCAATTTAACAATTAACCTTTTCCAGTTGTAAACAACAAGAACAGCAAAGGCTGCAGGATGAAAAGCGCAGCCCCCTCGGAGCTCACCACCAACAGTACATTGAGCAAAGTTAGCACGCAGCTACGTGCATCCACAGAATGCTCCTTATTCCTCCTCCTCTTTCCTACTTTCTATCCCTCCTGAAAATCCACGACAACTTTGAAGTTGCTGCCAAAAAGCACTTTCTTACCTGTTCGTACCGACGGCGACAGCACAAGAGGAGAGAATCCAGCGGGTTGCTCGGCTGTCCTAGTTGTACCAGTCGCCGTTCGGCTGGTGGGCAGCTCCCAGGACCAGCCCAAGTATCACAGTGCCATAAAGCATCCCACCGCCCCGACACACGCTGCCTGCCACCAGACGAGCTTTCGTCAGAGCCCTTCAGACCACGGTGTGTCTCCGAAGGAAACCTGCCATGGAATAACGTGCCATTCCTGCCCGCGTCCTGAGCTCTTGCTTCGACTGCCCTGCTCTGAAACGTGGCTCCGGAGGGTGCCCTCTGTCTCTGCTCCCAGTTCAACTGAATTCAGCAGCTCCCCCTTCCAGCCTGCCTCTTGCTAAATGACCCTTCGAGGTGGCAAGAGGATGTCCGATTAGCTCTCCCAGCGCAAAGAATTAACGAGGACAGATGCAGCCCATGGAGAATAATTGCCGGCGCGGGGCTCTGCTGTTGCATTGCTCTCCTCTCCTGCATGCTAATGAGCAATGATGTCAGCAAGCCAAAGTCACCGCATCCGGACCACGCCACGGCCCGGCCACCCTCCCATTTATTTACATGGAAATCAGCTGCTCTTCAGAATCAGTAAATCCTGTAGGCTGCTTAGGGAAAGGGAATGACAACCCCCCCTAGCCCCCCCATCCTTCTCACTGGCTTGCATGTTTTCAAAGACTTGGCTCTGCACCAGCAGCCCAAAAAATGAATGGTGTGAAGACACTAATTATCCTTTCCCAAACTATCATCTTTATTTGATGCTGACCGAATCTCAACTGGCTGTCAAACTTCAGGCACCATTTCTTAGGTATGCTGGCTATTAGAGCAACCATCTCTGAGCAACGTATCATTTTTCTCCTGGCTTTCAATGCCCTCTTAATTATTTTCTGTAGTTGTTTGCTGTTGATTCCCCACTGGTTTTTAGATGCAGTGTGTTTGTGTACCAGCAGGGTTAAATATTCTGGGAAATATAAGTTATTAGCATGGCATTTTGGTTATCACATATTTTAACACATTTTCTTTCATACAGCCCTGAGAGATGCAAGATTTGCACCTTTTGTATGTATCTCAGGTACTGTGAGCCACAGGAATATACCATCCCAACAGGGATGAGGAAGACTCCTACCCCCAGCCTCCCATCCCCTCGGAAAAGAAAAAGCAGAGAGGGAGCTACGCTGCCAAATCTCTTCTGCTGCTCTTAAAGCCCGTTGCTTGGGAATTAGGTGGTCACAAATGAATCTCTAATTCAAGCCAACTGGAGGAGAACGTACATCTTAGCTTTTGCATTTGCAAAAAGTGAGTGAAATTATAAACCCTAGTTTCTGTGGACTCAGAAACACACAGAAAGCAAATAAAACTTGCCCAACATGTAGTGCTTTTCTAGCATGCTCCTGACTTTTGGGGTCTGGCTCCAGATTTCGGAGCCCTTGATATTTGGCAACGTTAACTGTGTTTACAGAACACAGAAGGATGCAGAAACTACAGCTGTGAGTCTCCCTGCAGTCTCAAATGCCTTAAATTATTATTATTATTAAGGCTCATAAATTAGGTTTCATTATATGGAATTACACTCAAAATCTCAAGGTCAGACTTTCCTTTCACTGAGGACAGTGCAGTGTCACCTCCACTTCTACTGGGGATGGCTGAAATGCAAAGAAGAGTCCTTTCAACTACACAGAGCAGTAGAACTTGTAGGAAAAAAACTCCCTTGAGCCTTCAGCTTGTTAAAGTGGTGCATTTTGCCCCTTCCAGCTTGCACTGGGGCTGTGCACAGGCTGCCAGCTGCCTCTTTATGGTTAACATGCCAAGGCCTCAAGATGATGCATTTTTCCTCTTAAATTCCGAGCATATTAATTAAAATACAAAGGAAATGAGACAAAACTGACTTGGGTAAAAGCAAATGAAGAAACCTACTTATAAAATGGTAATGTTGAGCAGAAGGGCTGTGGAGCAGAAATTACCCGTGTTTACTGTAACAATCTTCCCTGCAAACCTACTGCTAAAACCACACAGCAGTGACTCAGGGCTACAACTGGCACAAAGAATACGTGTCCCTCCACACAGCAAGTCCTGTAGCTGCTAATTTTCAACAAACACAAGTAAAATGCCTGACTTTATCTGCATTAACTTCCAAGGAGCAAAGGACCTTTAGCTATAAGGGGTCTTTTAATGCTCCAAGTGCCACTTGAGCAGGACCAACCAGCCCACCCCGTGCTCAGAGGGAAGGTTGACAGGGCTGTTTTGGCCACGTGGATCACCCAAGAATGGGATCACACCAGAAACTGCAAACTTTTAAGTATAAATTGATCCACAAAGACAACACGGGAGTTAGAATCATGAGCAGATGTAATCTTATGGTCTCACTAAGACCAACACTTACAACATCTCAGCTATGAGCAGAAGAGCTTTATATCTCCAAACAGCATGTATAATTGTCATCACTCCTGGCAGACTTCTTGTTCCAATACTTGCAAAGCTAAACAGCCACTAAATCCAACAAACTGTCTCTTCTGAGATGCGAAATCAGATTAGAAGCTGCCCCATTTGGACACACAGCTGTCTTAGGAAAGTGGAAATAAGCCTGCCTGCTATGAAAGCTGCTGGTTCATTGGCAATTGCTTCATACTGCCATTACCTACTGCAAGGCTTGTGAAAAGGTCATGGGTTGGAATAACTCCAGAAGGCACACAAGATTTTTTGATGGATTCTGCACATTATGCAGGTGAAATGGGTGTCTCATTAAGCAGCAAGTAAAATACCAAACCAGTGGAGGACATTATCAAAGGTCACATGAAGGACTTGCACTGCTATGAGGATGGACACTAACAACTGCCAGCAACAAAGCAAATGACCAGAAGTAAAACCTTAGCTACTGAAATAAAGAAAGGTCAAGAGCAGTAAGCCTCTGCTTAGGTGCAAAGGTGAGAGATGGATAACTCTGCCTGTAAAGGTAGACACATCCTTCTGCCCTTTGCTGCTAGTTTTAAAGACAAAGATCCAAACCCAGCAAACTTCAAACTTTCTTCCATTTGCATAAACACATCCCTTTGGCTAATTTAAGAAATCACAAATTTAACTATTTTAACAAAAAAAAGCCCATGTTTCATAAACACTGTATTTTATCACCTTGGGATATCGATCGTCCATCAATCAATAGAGCTCCATGTGACATTGTTGACTCTCCCAATGACAATGAGCTACATGGCATGGCCATGTGCAGTGACAGCAGACTGCTGCCCTCAAGGTCCCTGGGCTATTAACCTGATGAATGTCAGATCAAGTTGCCTTTCTGAATTATTTAGTGAGCATCCTCTGCTGCAGCGTGCCATGGCACTGCACAACACTGCTACCTTGGGAAGTCACAGAGGCTCCAGCCTCAGCTGCCCTGAAATGCTGCCTGTGGAGGGACAAAGGCTGTTCCCTGTGCTGCATGAAACATGGGATCAGTGGGATGGCAGGTCTCCCACCAGCACTGAGCCCGTTCTGGCTCACAGTGACAGCCACAATAACAGATTGCTTTCCCATTGCTCTTTCTACCCACAGAAATGCAGAATTGAATACTCACAGTGGCTTTTCCCCTCCGTTCCCATGCTCGCCCCTGTAATTTGCAGAGAAACCTCTGCTCACAGAGCCAGCGCTCCCGCCTGGGTGCCAGGATGGGTCAGCATGGTCTCAGTCAGAGCTGTGCTCCCATGGCCATGAGAAAGGCTTAAGCAGGAGAACAAGAGGCTGGAGAGGGTACAGCTTAGTAAACACTGGAGGGGAAAGGCAAAGGTATTGCAAAAAGCTGTTAGCAGTGAGCAGAGAAGGGAGGCAGGGTCCAGCCCACTCCTCCTGGCAAAATGCCTGGCTCTTTGGAAGGCACATAGGGATGTGCCCAAGGTATGGCGAAAGATCCTCGGAAAACTAAAGTAATGAAATACAGGTCAGGACTTTCAATGAGGTTGAGCTCTCTTTTTAATTCTTATGTTTTTAAGCAAGGCAGCAGATCCTCCCCACACCTCTCAATGCCAGAAGTAGGGATGTCTTACCTCAAAGAAAAATGAGATGGAGGGAGGGGCAGAGAGATCAACATCAGCTCATTAATCCCCAAAACCTTGGCCTCCTCTTTTCCTTAGGGCTGCTCTTTGTGGCTGCTGCCTGAGACAGACCCTCTCCTACTGTCACCATTGCTGCACTCCTTTTTGTCAGAGCCATGGGTAAGGATCTGTGCTAGCAGTCTGCAAGGAGGGATTTAGTTTCTAAAACACCATGGAGCCCAGCAGCAGCTGGCACAGACGGAGAGGTACAGTCCAACCTGTGGCTGATATTCGAGGCTATTTTCTGTATTTCCTAAGGATTCACCCAGAGAGACAGGGCTGACCCTTGCAGCATCCTCTGGTGCACAGGCAGAGCACAGTGACAAGCCTGTGCCCTCCGTGTCCTCTGGCAGCACCGAACCACCCAAAGGCAAGGGTGATGCTGCAGCACACTGCGCTGCTGCTCATGAGAACCACTGCCTTGCACCCCCAATGAGAAGACACCCCAAAATGACTGTCACCTATTGACTGTCCCCACCCCACCATGCACTCCCAGATCACAGACAGGCACTACACACTCTGATGCAACACATGGAGCATGCCATGGATGGCATTTCGGTCCATCACTGTACCTCTATTTTTTTTAATCAACTTAATGCAAGAAGCTTTGGAGAGCTTAATGATAATAAGGCCTCCAGCTTTAACTCAGCAATACCATGTTTTCTACTTTTGTAAGCTGAAATCAAATTTATAACTGAATGCGAATAACAATCTGGATACGTGTGTGGTTTTCTCCCTTTTGCCAGCCCTGATCATATTCTCATCTGAACATTTTTTAATCGTGTCCTTTAATGATGTCTACAAAAGCCTCATTAAAGCTCTGTATTGTAATTTAAGTTAAATAAACTCAACGCAGCTATATATTTAATGACATTTTTCTTGGTGCCCTTCCACGAACAATAAAGTGTTCGCTGAAAATATGTTGTGAAGGAAGAGCATAGATCTTCAGCTTATCTGGTGGTATGTTCTCCAAAGATCTAAACCTCTGATCAGCAACAAATTAACTTTCCATTTACACAAAATAGAAGATGTATTTTCAGGATAACCAACCAACCCTGCAAGTCTGCATTAACGTGTGCTTTGGCAGCAGCTCAGGACTCCCTTGCTGTCGCCCTTCTTGCTGCCTGCCTCTGTCAGTTGCTGTCATATTAGATGGTTTTTATTCTATCTTTTGGTTTCAGACCTGTCTAAGAGAGTGTTTTGGGTCACTGGTTATGCCCTGAGGATTTCTTGCCTTTGCTTACCGAGCTCCCTTCTGCTTTAGCTATGCACAACCTGCTCCTTCACTCAAAAGCTGTGAATCCACCCCGAGGACTGGGATATGACGCTTAACCATCTCTGCGCTCAGAGGTGAGTCCCAAGTGCTGGCCAAGCAACACAAGTCTGATTTTTACCTCCCTAAACCAGACTGTTTATTGGGTCATGAACAGAAATGGGCTTTCATGATCCCTTTTGAGTCTGAAATTTCCCAGTGTATTTGCAAACACAGGGAGATTGGCCATGGTCAGGAAAGCACCCAGCTCCTTACCTCCTAACTGCTCAGTGGGGAGAAAGGTGACAAAATAGGTGTTTATGTCATAACTGAGAGCATGACGTAGACCTGGATGATATAAAACCAGCCAGGGCAAGCAGATGGACTGGAATGTGTTATTTTGGTCTACCCCAAGCTCCATCCATTACAAGACTTCTACAATCCAGCTAACCTCAATTTTAAATACATTTTAAACCTTCAACAATAAAATGACGAAAATTGGCATCTTGATTTAAACCTGAATGTTGCCCAGCTTAAGACCATGGCTCTGTATCCTGCCTGAGCACACAGAGGTCAACGTGTCTTGGGCTCTGTAGAGGTTTACAGCCTGGCTACCCCACTGCCTGAAGCTGGATGGAGCTCCAGCATCCCTGAGATAGGCTGGCACTGCACATAAATGGCAAGAGATGTTTGCTGTTCTTCCCTTTGTTTTAATTAGTAATAACAATTTGTTATCGTGGCTTGACATTTGTTCATACTTAGGAATAAATTGCTTCCTTGAATGATATGCTGAGATTACCACGGGCTTTCTGTGTTTGTGTTGGTTTTAGTAGCTCATAACAAACCATGAAATTCATTACTCTTGCCACAAGCACCCAAGAGATGTGCCAACCAGGGTGTGATTTACACAGAGCTCGACTCATGGAAATTAAAAGGTTTTAATGTTGCCTGAAAGAAGTCAAGAGTTTGAAATTTTATACAAATAAATTACCAAAAAAACCCACCCCATAATAATCCTGGACATGAGCTACTGCATTGCTTTATCTGCCTAAGGATAAATATTAAAGTCAGGATAAAATTAGCTTACTAAATATTAATTAAGTGTCTAATTTGAACAGCTCTTTAAGAGATAAGCCTTCTGGCCTGCAAATTACTTCACTCTCAGCTTTTTTTCTTAACTGCTTGGAACCTATATATAAAAGAAGATATTTAACAGCAAAACTTCTCTGCTACAGTATCATGGGCAAAACATTCCCACTGAAAGAAACCACTGGAAAATAGTCTCGTGCCTTACCACCCTTAATGAGAAAGGGCTGTCAGTCATACCCCAGCCCCATTTCTCCATGCTGCGTCAAGCCTCGTACATCAAACTCAATATACAAATCGCCAGCCCCATCAAGATCATTAGAGCTGCTCGGCCCGTCAAGGAAAGGTCAGCACGTCGCTGGCTGATGGCTGCCTGCTTCCAAACGCAGCATCAATCACAGCCCTCATCAAAGGCAGCCACAGCAGTGAGAATGTAGCTGGAAACCTGAATCCCTTCTTTGTATAACCTGCCATCCTCTAAACCTGCTCCCCTGGTTGTAAAACATGGCTATGCTTTTATCTTATCATGATCTATACGGAAAGGCAACTAAATCATCTACTAGAGGAACAGGGGGGAACAGGACCCACGGGGAGGAATTAAGACTATATCAGGAGAGGGTGAATTAGAAGCATAGTCCCTGACTCCAGCGCTGGCTCCCTACTATGTCAGCTCCCAGCCAGTTCACACTTTCCCTGATGGGTCCCATGCAGGCAGCATCACAGGAGCATCCCTCTATGCCACACAAGCCCCAGCACCTAGAAACCACCTCTAGTGAAGGGTCAAAGCTGCCCTGCTAGGAGATGCTGATTGCTGTCATCACAGCCACACTGAGGCATGGTTCACAGATGTCCCCAGCCAGGGGAGTTCAGGAGTGCCCCACACTCATGGGGACATCAGCATCGCTGTGCCAGGCTGCTGCTGCCCTCCAGGCATGCTGCTCCTAGCTTGTTTGAGCCCATGAGGGCATCCTGCCCACAGCTCAAGCAGCATGAGGGGTGGAGAAACCCAATCGCTAGCCATTAATAGGGGGGACACCAGCATTAGGGAATGCTATTGCTCCCTGTCAGCCATTGCTCATTAAACATGCTGAAAACCACAGGCCATTTCTTCCCCTTTTTTCCCTACAATGCTGTGCTGCACACAGCATTATCTTCAAAGGCAAAGCAAACATGTTTGCTAAACATGAGCAGGCTAAACACATCAGCCTTCTAGAAGCAATTATTGCTGCTAGAGATGTACTGAGTCCCATTGTTTTGTGGTTCAGAAAGCATTTTCTGGCTGCTTTGGAATGGGGCTGTTCCTCAAAGCAATTATGACAAGCAATAACCCCTCCCCAGTGAAATAAAAAACAGGTGGGCATCCAAGGGAATGGAGCTTTCTTTTTGTTGAGCATTTAACTCACAGTGTATCCTTGCAATAAAAGAACAGCAATTTGGGGGTCAGGCTCCCATGGCAGAGCGGTGAGGACATTTCTGGAGAATAGTGGATTGGGTTAGAGCTGGAAACCTTCCTGCATCATACCCAGACTGGTGGGGATTGTTCTGACCGGTATTTAGACTGATTGCACTGGCACAGGGCAGAAAACTGCAAAATATGGAGGAAAAAAAGCAATGAAGCCAGTGCTGGACATTATCTTCTTCCCTTCATCCTAAACAGGTTGGGATGCTCTGGACCAGGGTAGCTCACCTGGCTGAGAACCTTGTAAATGTGGAGTTGGGGCAACATCTCACCTTTCCATGGCCTTATTTCAGGGCAAACAGCTCAATCCCCCAAACTCCTTCTCTGTGCAAACTGTAATCATTCCCTTTTATCAGAGCAGGGTAGCAGAGGGGGGAGTGCAGCTGGGCTCCCTGCGGTACCAAGTACTTCAAGCATGTATGTCAAAAAGATGGACAACCATGGATGACCAGAGAGACAGCTGGGGGAAGGAGAAGGGAAGCTCACAATACTGGCGAGACTATTGTAATTAGTGTAATAAGCAGTGATCACAGCTTGGCAGCTGCCTTCCTGTCCTGAGCGGCTGCTACGTGCATAAAGCCGTGGCTAAGAAGGATTTTGACACTTGCTGTAACATCTCTGCTTTGACAGAAGTTTTGACTTGGTGAAGTTTCCATTCCATGTAAGACACAGAGGAAATAACTTCACGGCATTCCCAGGCTCTCCACCTTCACCTGAGCAAGCAGCACCCTGTGCTAACGGAAGGGACATGAAACTGGGTTTAGTTTTGGTGTAACTATGATTTCGCAAATGGCTTTGAACAAAACCTTGTCACCTCTGTGTCAAGGCAAACCTGCCATACTCAACTTTCTGAAGTCCCTGGAGCCTCAGAAATGAGCTCTTCTACAGAAAATGGCAAAATATGACAAAAATCATTTACACAGAGAATATATATCCATCCTCCTTGGATGGGCTCATGTACAACATCCTTCTCCAAAGCATCCGTAAGATACATACCTTTGAAACACACCTGTCCCCATCCCCACTGGGTTTGCTCAAAGTTGGCGTTGAGTATATAGTACAGAAGAGTTGCTCTGCAGCTCACCAAAAGCTGAAGCAGCCATGGTTTAACAAATGAGATGTCTCGATAGGAGACTATTTTAAAGGATTGGAAAGCAGATACCGTGTACTGGAGTGCAATGATTATTTGTACTACCAAGAGTTAATTGGTTTAGAAACATTTAAAATGGTGGAGAAGTTATGGGGTAGGATGCTCATTTAAAATCAGTTGGGGATTTAGGTGAAAATGCTACTTGCTGGCAGCTCACCAGCACAAGAACCAGGCACCAGGCATCCCTAACCACCAGATTTAGGGGATGGATCATCATCCACAGCCAACACGGGTGGCAAAGTTGCTTATGTGACAGGCTATGGGTCCTAAGCTGCAAAATATGCTATGGCTTAGACCCAGACTAATTCTGACTCATTCCTGGTGCTTGTGCTTCAGGAGGGATTGCTCTTCTCACTTTTTTCCTGCTACCCCCTGTTCTAACAGAAGTGGTCAAGGAAAGCAGTCAGATGCTCAGAGTATCTGGATATTTTGGCAGTAGTCAAGGATTCAGCTCCCACTGTTTTTTAGTGGGTGTTAGACACTGAGAAAGTACTTACTGGAAAGATGTTTGGAGGTGTGAGATCTAAGCTCTTCATGCAAGGGAGTTTCCTACAGTGCTTAAGAAATTAAGAACATGGAGACAACAAGTAACATGCTTGGAAAGCAGGAAATGTTTACGTTGAGGAGATTTAACCCCTTGTGAAAGAATGAAGCCCCAGCCAGGCTGGGCAGGGGAGCTCAGGAGTAACTGCAAACAGGCAGTGACCAGGATGTCAACAAAC
Source organism: Melopsittacus undulatus (assembly GCF_012275295.1). Taxonomy (NCBI): domain Eukaryota; kingdom Metazoa; phylum Chordata; class Aves; order Psittaciformes; family Psittaculidae; genus Melopsittacus; species Melopsittacus undulatus. The sequence goes on from NC_047535.1 coordinate 28,761,379, forward strand.
ACTGCACCAACTGGTTAAAAACACAGCACATGATGCCAGAACAAAGATTTCTTTAATTTCCTAGTCAAAGAAACATATTTGCATGTCCTGGACAAGCAGCATGAGAAAGCAGCAGAGGAGCATGAGCCATTTGCTGTGACACTGATCATCCCCAGCTCCTGGCTGAGACACAGCTCACCAGAGAGCTTGAGAAGGCTCCTTTTAAGGGGAGACCTTGGAGCAGCTGCCAGTACCTAAAGGGGCTGACAAGAGATCTGAAGAGGGGCTTTTTACAAGGGCCTGTAGGGACAGGACAAGGGGAATGGCTTTAACCTGACAGAGGGGAGACTGAGATGAGCTCTTAGGCAGAAGCTCTTCCCTGTGAGGGTGCGGAGGAGCTGGCACAGGGTGCCCAGAGAAGCTGTGGCTGCCCCATCCCTGGCAGTGTTCAAGGCCAGGCTGGACACAGGGGCTTGGAGCAACCTGCTCTAGTGTGAGGTGTCCCTGTTCGTGGCAGGGGGGCTGGAACTGGACGAGGTTTAAGGCCCTTCCAACCCAAACCATTCTATGGCAAATGGATTGCAGAGACATCTGCAGTGAGTCTATTCGTTAATTGGTCAAGACTGGGTTTTATTTTATCCAATAGGCATTCAGGTTAAGGAGGCGATTCTCTTACAGCTGTATAAGTCCCTTCTACACTTGTTAAGAAGTAGAACAAAGCTGTCTCCCAGTGACAAGTAATACCATGTTGAACTATCTCTCACCCAAGGAAGGTGCCTGAGGGTGCAGCTGGAGCTGAGCATGTCACTTGCTGTGGCTAACGCATGGGACAGGATCAGCATCACAGACTTTCGACCCCAAATCAATCAGACCTGTGCCACCAGTACAGCCTGTGGCACGAGCCTCGGGCTGGCATCAGGCTCAACATCCTTATCCAAAACAAGGTGTCCTAAAATGTGACATAAGACCCTATCTCATCTCAAACAAATATTTAACTCATCTGGCTGCTACTGCTTTGATCTTCCATTTACGCCGTGGGAAGTTTAACATCCTTTGTCATGATCCTCTATCTGAGGATGCAATGGCCAGTAAAATAAACCTATTGCAACCATTCAAATAGTTTCACTGAAACATAAGAAACACTTCACATTTACAGCACCAGAGTAATTTGATAACTTGTGTTGTTAATGAAACAAGCATTAATAGCATTTTATCAGCAGTTTTAATCTTCCTGGCATCATTTCATGTCCACAGACAACTTCATTCCATAACTTGATACCTGCAGCATATGCTGGACAAGACCCCCCGTGGCAGCCAATTTCCAGTGCCCTGAAAATCTCTACTAATCCCAGCCCTTTACAGAACTCAGCAATCTAAAAAGGAGACACATGAAGTCACTTAGGCTTATCTCTCTAATTGTCTGCCTGCGAACCAGGGGTTCAGTGTCAGTCACTTGCACTCACCTAAAGACATGAAAGAAAAACCAGACCTAAAATATCTACTCTGAGCATTTTCACTAAGTGAAACTATTGAAATCCTGCTTACTACTGCAGGTCCAAATGCAGTGCTAGCTGTGAGGAACACATCGGGGTAACAAAGCAAGTGTTCATGCCTTTCCTCTGCAGCAGCGCTTTCCAGGACTAGGGCTGTGTAACAGACTCCAACTCTCCTGACAGCTTTCCTGCACTGCCCAGTGCCAACACAGTAAAAATGTTAATGAATGCCATCTTATAAATATTTAATGCACATTTTCCTGCGAGCCCCGCTGTGATTAAATAGCCACTTCCTTCCCCAGGCCCATCTTTCATTTTTATTTTTGCACAAAATACCAACAGTTGGAACTATACCCATGTGACTGAGCTGCTGGAAACACCACTGCCTAAACCAACAGCAAGAGGGCAAAATCCAAACGCAAACTTCCAAGGAATGTAAAGAGAAATCTAACCCAGTCAGAGCAAATATTTCATCTCAGGTACCTCCTCCCAGGATTTGCAGGGAAAGAAAAGCAGAGGGGACAAGCCAGCAATATAATTTCTTTTAGAGTACAGTTATTAGCCTGGTTTTATTGTCTTATTCCATTGCATCTAGAGGTACTGGCCACAACAGAGGTGCACTGCACACACCACTGTGATACTGACATCCCTGGACTCTGCTTCTACACCAACCTCTGAGCTGCAACTCTTCCATCTAAAACCTGGACGATGCCCATGATTGTCCAAGCTTACACAAGCAAACCAGGACAGACATGGAAGAGAACATGGATCATCCAAAGGTGTCACCGTTGCTGCTCTGGTATTGCTACATCTGTGATGCTCACCTATGGTGTCCAAAGCACAGCTGAACACAAGATCTGCCTTGCATTCATGACGTCATGGTAATCATGATATAGAAATACTCAGATATTGTTTTCTAAGCCATCAGAACTGATATATTCAAGCCTTTCCCACCAGCCCTCATCTCAGAAGCTATTTTGCAAATCAAACCAAACCGAAAGCTACAACTCTCCTTGGATCTCCTTGCAATCACCCAAGACCACAAAAGGACTGCCAAGTGTCCAGCAGTAGCCAACACAGGCAGCACTGGTTACAGAGTCTGTGCATGCTGCCAAACATGACACATGAGATTGAGTGCTGCCATCCAAGCACATCCCAGCTGGATCAAGCATGGTGCTGGAGACATGTTCGTGTGGCTCCCCACAGCTCTGCATCATGGGGTGATGCTCTGGCTTTTACAGGGGCCATGGGAAAAGTTTCATATGAGAAAGGAAGGCTGTACAGCTCAAATTCATGCCAAATTGCTAAAAATATAAGACTCAAAGGAATAAGGCTTGCATGTGTCAGAACTTTTGGTAATTCCTCCCAAATACATAATTTTTTGGCACAAATACTAAAATGTAACTGGAGGGCAAGCATTTAGTTCTATTTTAGCTGGGAGAGTCCCAACTTCTGTCTCTCCAATTTATATATGGAAGCAGGCTCATCACGCAGTAAGTGTTTCAGCGAGTTCTGCATCAGGGAATGGTGTGAAGCTAAGGCTAACAAGGGGAATATCATTAAGAATAATAAACAGTACAAAAGCATGAACAAATAGGCTTGTCTGAAGCACAGGCTGCTGTTACATGTGTCACAAGGAGCCTCCAAAGTGAAAAATCTGAGTCTTTCTACTCTGAGATATGGGAGAGAAAGCAACAAATGATGGTGCGTGGGCAAATACTGGTGAAGAACTGGTGCCAACTGGTGAGGCAGCTTCTGCAGTGCTGTACAGAGACACTGTTGCAGTGCTGTACACTAATGCATGGGAAATTTAAAGGCCACTTGAGATTAAAAGCTGCATTTTATCCTCTAGAACTGGCTTTGAAACACCACTCCATCCCCAGCCCAGTTAACACACACAAATAGCGCATTCAGAAGGCTCTGGGGGAGACCTTAGAGCAGCTTCCAAGGCATCCAGAGAGGGGTTTTTTACAAGGGCCTGTAGGGACACAAGAAGGGGAATGGCTTTAACCTGCCAGAGGGGAGATTGAGATCAGATATAAGGAAGTTCTTCCCTGTGGAGGTGCTGAGGTGCTGGCACAGAGTGCCCAGAGAAGCTGTGGCTGCCCCATCCCTGGCAGTGTTCAAGGCCAGGTTGAACACAGGGGCTTGGAACAAGCTGCTCTAGTGGAAAGTGTCCCTGCCTGTGGCAGGAGGTTGGAACTGGATGAGCTTTGAGGTCCCTTCCAACACAAACCACTCTCTGATTCTATATTTTGTTTGTGTAACACCGATGCCAGGAATAAACGTACAACTACACTGTCTCATTTAAAATCCACTGCATCCAGGAGAGCCAGCCCATGGAAAGCACCAACACCCAACTTGGCATCACATCTGCAAATGCTGCCGCATTTCTGTGGCCAGTCTGAAATGGCTGGTTGGATTTATAGGTCAGCAGATCCACATATAAAGTAATGGTGCCAGTTTGCTCAGCCTCTGGAAACGGCTCACTTCCATCCCACCCCCCAAGGCATCTGTGCTGGTGAAGGACCTGCAGTGGCCAGCAGGATGCTCCAGTCTCCCAGCATGGTCCCTAGTCACCACTAACACTGCGACTGTCTCACAGGCCCCTGATGTGGCACCACCAGGGAAGCAGCTTATCTAAGCTCCCTTATTGACCTACGGTGACAGCTGCCTTCTGGAGAGGAAAAAACCCATTTAAAAGTGAAAAAAGGGACATTTTTCTCTCTCCCCCCCCCTCCTCTGTCCTCTGGGTGCACAAATTCACTCATTTAAGGTGTAAGTAGATCAAGTAGCTAATTAAGGAAATAACCGATAACTTAATCAAGATCATTAGAGGAACCAGCATGTTGCTGCCATTATTTAAATGGTAGCAGAGCAAAAAACATGCTCCTGCAACCGGAGCCTTCAAGACCTCTGGGTGGCCCAGTCTTTGCAAGGGGAAGGCTCTCATGTCACCTCATCCCCTGTGCCAAAGCCACTGAGGAATACACTCAGATCTGGCAACTTCCCACACAGACAGATCATTTAATCATGCCCCAGTCACCACCACAAAAATCCTAAGGGAATGGTTCTCACATTGAGAGGAATTCACTGTGAGAAGCACCATGGAGTTCTGCTTCGGGACACAGCCCCTGCCTGGTGTTGGTGCAAGGGTAGCACAACCCCTTTGCAGAAACGAAGTCAAATACATTGGGACCAGATGTGTTTTGCTTTTGGCATCTTGTGTTGACTTTGCTCCTGGGATGGACTCTGTGATTTCCCTACCCACCCCCACAAAAGGGGGGTTTGCATCCCAGCGCCACATCCCTCTTTCTAATTTCTCCACCAGTTGCACTGATAAAACATCTGCTGGAAGAGAGAAGGGCTCTTAAAGCACACAAATAAAGGCAAACAGAGGATGCTGTTAAACACCCCCACTCCGTAAACAGCTCCAGGACCTCTGACCGGCACAGGCATCCTCTGCCTTCTCCAGCAGGAATGAATCCTTGTTTCCAGCCAAGCACATAGTTTGTCACTAACACAGCCTCCTATCTGCTTAATTTCTAACATATCCAAAAGCAATGGGATTCACCAAGTTTGATTCAGTACTTATAAGTCTTTGTTTCACTTAAAAGAAGCCTTTGCTTTGCCTCAAAGAAAACCGGACATTTTCTCCTGAACTTGAGTTAACAAAGATAAAAACAATCCAACATCCAAACTTAATGCAGGATAAAGGGTTATTTCTAAACACAGGTGCCAAAGGTCCAAAATTCACATTTTGTCATTCCACACAAATCCCTGCAACAGCTGAGAAGACACAGTTTGGGAACTCAGGGCTGAAGGTTATCTCCAGCCTCCTGCAGAGTTTTAGTCTCCAGGGGTTTTCAGAGTGAAAAAAGCAGGAACAGCTCAAGGGCTGGTGAGAAAAGTCATGTCTGCATCAAGGAAAAGTTTTACTATGCCCATAGGGTCGGATATTAGGAGGGGATATGGCAATTCCTAGCATTGGGGGTGGCCCCTGGGCTCTGCCTGCAGTGAGAACCAGCGCTTGCAAAGGCAGGCAGGAATCAGAGCCGGAAAGGAAACTCATTTCCCAATGCAAACATTTGTGCAGTATTAAAGCAGCTTAAACTTTCCTATGCTATAAATCGGGAACCACTAAGTAAGCGGTTACTTACCCAGGCTAAACAGGCACACTGGAAAACCCTCATGGGGTGGGCAAGGGCAGAGGGGCAGCATGGGGAGCGGTGAAGAGAGTGCCTTTGGTGCTGTGGCCCATGGTGCATCCTCCGGCAGCGGTGCCCATGCCGGATTGCTGCCTGCACCCCGCCGGTGCTGCCGTCATATGGGAAGGGAAGGAAGGCTCCGGCTGCTGCCCAGCTGCCGAGTGACGCCCACCACAGTTACAGCTTATTGGTGAAAGGCGTAAACCCTAATCCAATCCTGTCCCTTTACCCAAATTTAGCTCTCCATGGAGTCAACATCCCTTCCAGTTTTGACTAGCAGGATGAAAGCAAAGTTACCTTGCCAATATATAAATCACACAGAGAGAAGCAATAAAAAACATCCCCCCACGCTCAATTTGTTTCCCCTCTTTCTCCCAAAAGAGCTTCTTATCTACCCACTTCGAGGGGACCACAGCCTTGTGAGTGTAGCAAAGAAAACCAGCAACCCTCAGGACGTACCACTGGATCCAAAGTCAGCAAGGTAAGTATCAAGATGCCAATAACCCCAGTGTTCGTCAGAGTGCCTAATGGTACCACTGACACATCTGGGTCAGGACTGCATCACATACAGAGGTTTATAGAACTGGTTAGCACATGGTTCCTAAATTTATACTGAATTTCACAAAGGTAACTACTGAATCATAAAGTGCTGTTGGCAAACAGCCTGCCCAGCTGACACATATGGTTTTCCTTGCTTTTTTTCCGCAGCCTGGTGCAGCCATTAGCTGTAGAGACACATCTTTCTCTGCTGCACTCAGATGCAGATGCTCGACCACAGCACCCAATTTTGACACTGAGGATTCACTGGGGCTATTGACAGCAGTTTGGGAAGCACAGAGCTACAAAACAGGAAGCTCCCGACTGCAGACCCAGAGACCCTGCCTTCATCTGCAAACCACAGGGATAAAAGCCCCTGATGCAACTCCACATTTCTGCACTCAAGTCACAGATGTGCAACCCTGGAGTAGCTCCAGAACCAAGGCCTGGGTGAGCCTTGAATGCAAGCATGCAGCTAGCAGTATGTGATCCAGGTGTCCCGGTGAACAGGCAGCAGGATCCAGATGTGGGCAAGCTGCTCCATCCAGCCTTTGCAGAGGCCAGTGATTGAATGAGGTCTATTCATACAGGAGTGAGGAGGGCTTCCACGAATGCAGGAAAAGTGCTTCTGAGGGGTATTCCCATTGCAAATCCAATAAGCCACTTCACATTTCAACCCCCCACTGTTGCAAGCTTTAAATACAGAAATAATCAAAACATACATTAAAAGAAGAATTTATTCTGAGCTTGGCAGTGTTCATCTAAGAACCTTCCAACTCGGGAGCGGGACTGGAAGAGCGCAGGCAGCCTCAGAGATGGCTGAGCTTGACTCTCCTAGAACAAAAGCAGCTTACAAACCAGGTTTGCCACGTGAGAGCCTAATTAAAGACCGAAGCCCACACAGCAAACAGACAGACTACAGAGGAAATTGGAGTCTAATTTACATGGAGAACGATTACTTACTGCAACCAATTAGTGTCAAGCTGACTGACAGGCTACCCAAAATATGTTCTCCCCACCCTCCCCTGCAAGTCTGAGCTTCCCTCACTGCTGTATTCTCCCTGGGTTGTTTGGTAGGTGAGCTGTAGCACCTTACCACTAGACAATGGATGGCAAATGGAGACCTTTTGAGCTTCCCCATAACAAACATGCAGTTAGAGCAACCTACATGCCACCCAGAGCAAGCCTCAGCCAAGCAACAGCAGAGAGCAGTGCCATGTACTCATTTTCCTGGTTTAAATCCTTAAATGACATCCTGAGGGTCCCAACAAGAAATTAATCACTTATGAGAGGTTCTCTCCTGTCCTGGACAGATATGCTGTGTGGAGGCTTTCACCCTATGGTTTACACTCATGTAGGAGACCTGCAGGCAAGGGTTTGTGTCAGCATAGCAATAGCATTTGCAATGTGCTCAGGCAGCAGGTTTTGGGTCCCAACCCATGCTGCTGATCTGTGACACCGAAGGGAAACACCACCCCGCAGCATCGCTGCTGCCAGACAAGATGCCCTGCTCCAGGCACCTGCTCAGCTGCTCACAAAATAGCCTTTTCTTTGCACACCAGTTCCCCTCCTCTGACTGAGCTGTTCCCCACAGTGGGACCATCACTGCTCAATGGGGAAATGCAGAATCCAGAGGGATTCTCACTGACAGAGGGAGCTGACATGGACAAAAAACCTCCCCTTGTCTGTCACTGCACAGGAGTGCCCATGGTACCAGTGTCTGTGCTGGGGAAGAACACTGCCTTCACTGAGGGCTTTCTTCTCCAGATGCCCTGGAAAATGACGACTTTGTCATGCTTCCCAAAGTACAGACTGGTTGCTAATTCTGCAGAAAACCTTTGTATCAGATCAGTCCCAAACCTTAAAAACATGGAACTGACCAAATGCCACTTCCTTTTATTGCTGAAGAAGAAATGACTCGATTTTATCATTGTTCTTCTCTTACCAGAAAAACGCTTCTTATTAACAGGACTGTTCAACAGTTGTGGTCCTTCCCTTCAAACTCTGGACTGCACATGCATTTTGAATGCAGAAACAGCATTTCAGTGCAACTTGCTGTGTTATTCTTCCTAAACTCGTAAGGACAGTCCCTCTGAGCCGCCTCTGCTCTTCACAGAGCTCTTGTGTATGCGTGTACAGGCACGCAGGGACTCCATTTGGGATATTTAAGACCACGCAATAATCCCTTCCTTTGAGAAGCACCAGTATAAAGCATACTTAAGGACTTTTTGGGTCTTCTGTACGGATGAGATAAGCTATTCTTTTCATCTCTGCAAGTCTACATGGATATATGGCATTTTAAAGGAAACTTATCCTAAAAAGAAAACCCAGAGGAAATGCTTTATAAAGTATCTAGTAGCTGTTTGGTAGTATCTGGAGGCAAGACAGGTCCTCAGTTTGTGTAAAGCATCAGCAGGGATTCTTTAATTTCGATTTGTTTCAAGTCAATGGTGCTAAACCAATGTACACCACAGGAGCACCATCAAGACAGGTAACACATGACCATTTCACACGGGTTTTCTTTGGGTACAGCCACCATGAAGGCTGCAAATCTTGGTGGCCCTGGTCTCTCTCTTCTCCCTCCTGGTTAAATTAAAAGCCTCCATTGATTACCAAGTGGATGCAATGAAAATGCACATGTGCTCACACTCCTCAGAATTAGGCTGTTAATCTGGTGTTTATACTCCTGGAGTTAATCTCCTCCACACCCCCCTTCTTCCCTGGGGACTGACTCTGCCACTTTATCTGCAGCTCCAAGGACAACACATGCTGTTTCCTTTTTAAACTCCCCTCCAGTGCTATGGCCTGAACCAGCTCTTCAGAGAGGGAGCCTCCACCAGCTGCAATTCCCATTAATTCCTCTTATGATTAACAGGTCAGCTCACACCACCCTGATGCCAGTGGGCTTTGGAAGTGCAACTCTATCCATATTATCTATGCATAAAAGACAATCATTACAGGAGCAAATGCCTCACTGAGACTTATCAGCTGCGTGCTTGCTGCTCACTTCTGTGCCACTAATGACTATACAGAAAGCTTCAGCCTCATCGCCCTGCGGTGTCTCCAGGCAGAAGAACCTCTCCTCTGCGGTGATGTTGATTATAAAGGCAATCACTCCTGGAGGGGGGTAGGGGCAGGCAGGAGCATGGGGAAATGAAGAGGAACCTTCTTCTGAGTGCATCCCATTAGGGCTGGTGGCAACTCCACTTGCTGATCAAGTAGGTGGGCTTCCCAGAGCCCCCTCTGGAATTAGGGAGGGAAGGTGAGAAGAACGAAAAAAGAGAAAAAAACAAAGAAAAAACAAAATAACCTTCAGTAACAGCAGCAGACACCACCCTGCCTGGGAGCAGGGCACAGAAGAGCAGCCTCCTCCCTGCAGGCATCGCAGTGCTGGTGGTCACTCAGGGGAGACCCACGGAGATAAAAGGCAGTAAGGCCAGTTGTAAAGTACTTGTAAAACAGCTAATGGTCTCAGGTCCTTTTAAACCATCATGAGCACTGCTAACTCACTTATTTTACTTGCATTCTGGCCAGATTTGCTTAGATTTGAGCTCACCGTGTTTACGCTGATACTCTGCGCATCCTAATGCACAGGTCAAAGCTGGTTGTGGACCCACGAGCCAACCCACACCACAGCCATGTCTGCAAACAATCCTTCCCCTCACCTTTCCAGTTTTAAATCTACTTGCATGGGAAGAAAAGAAGAAACCAACTTAACATCTTCCCTTCAATATGCACTAACTGGAGCTGTTGTAATAACAAAAACCAGAAGGAAAGGTAAGATCTGCTGTCACAAGCACCGTGCAGCCCTGCAGTCCTGACTCTCAAACTCCTGACAAGGTGACACGTTATTAAGAAATACCCATATTAATCCCAACTATAAAGTGCTACATTCAGGCAATTAAACCACTGGAGCGGCTGAGCACTCCCGGGGACCTTTGTACCCTCCTTTCCTATAATCTTTTAAAATGCCCTCTTAGGGAAAGGAATGGTTTCTGCAGAGAGGAACCGCCCAGCTCCTTCCAGCCTTGCCGTGTGTGTGTGTGTGTGTGTGTATAAAATGTTCTTGGCCGCTTCCAAACACTGCACATTAATCTGCGCAATGGAGCCTTGTTTCCTTCGGTGTTCAGATTTCTCTTAGAAAGAGAAGACAGAGCTGTTCCACTTGGCATCACATCCGTTCCCTGCCCCCTTCCCAGCCTTTATTTCTTGGTTTTCTTCAGCATTGCCAGAGTAGCTCACAAGCCATCACCCCAGACATACGTGAACCCGGAGGAGAATATATTGTAGGAGTACACAGATCTATGAGACAGCCAGGATGCACAGAAATAGAACTGGAGGGTTTTGGTTTTAATGCATCAAATTATGAAAAATACCACCACTCCTTTCCTGCAGCTTAGGACACATCAGTTAGTTCTCCCTCAGCCATTTCTTTGCCTGAATCCGTAGTGACAGGAACTGTTCCCTGAATTAAAGGCTGCTGGAAATGAAACCCAAGAGAGGTCCCACCTAGACAAGCCTGTGCACCAATAAATCAGAGCATCCCCACCACGCAAAGGGCTCTCTGGTACAAAGCCAGGCATCTTTATTAACACCACTCTCTGGGCTAGGATTTTTGTGCCTGTCTGCCCAACATTTACACATGTAAGAATCCCCATTGCGCAGGCTGCTGCCAGCCAGGCACCTTGCTGGCTGCTTTTCTGCAGCAGCTGGAGCACGCTCTAAACTACCCACGTGCCACTGAGACCCAGATGGGTGGATCATGATGTCTCCTCAAGTCTTCATTAAACATTAAAATCGTCTGTAGTTGCAGTCAACAGGCTTCCCACAGCTGAAACTTCAGCTGCAGCTTTGCCTGCTGGGAAGTGTAATCTCAGCTGTACTGCAGGCAGAGGGGAGATGCTCATTGCTGGACCATGTGGTCCCTTGCCATGCGTTATGGTGGACATTTCCCTTCTTCACCCCACTATCATGACCTCGGGCATTGCAGTCCACAGAAATTACCAGAGCTTGAGGAATGCACCAGGAGCAGAGCCGAGAGGCACCTCAGACCTCCACCATCAACTGCTTAATCACACCCAGGCTCACCATGGGAGGGATGAGCACCTCTCTTTGCTGTGGATGGGCTTCTCAGGAGGGTGGATGGAAAAGACGGGTAAAAGCTGTATGTGGATCATCATACAATGATAGAATCATGTAATGGTTTAGGTTGGGAGGGACCTTGAAGATCATCCAGCTCCAACCCCCTGCCACAGGCAGGGACAACCTTCCACTAGGCAGGCTGCTCCAAGCCCCGTCCAACCTGACCTTGAACACTGCCAGGGATGGGGCAGCCACAGCTTCTCTGGGCACCCTGTGCCAGTGTCTCACCACTCTCCACCCACTTTAGTTTAAAGCCATTCCTCCTTGCTCTGTCACTGCATGCCCTTGTAAAAAGTCCCTCCTCCTGTATGAGCAGCCCAAACCCTGCCAGTCCCTGGCAGCTCAAGCAACCTCAGGCTTCTGTAGCACATCTGGCATTTTGAAAGCTGCAACAGAACACTGCACTTTCCCTTACTTCCAAGCATCCCCAAAGCCCCAGTTCCTGGCATTTTTACAACAATTAAACATGCAGTTCTCAACACTGAAACCCCATAAACCAAAAAAATCCATATGGTAGTGCCCCCACAGACCAGCAGCCATAATCTTGGTGCATTAGATCTGCCCATTAAGCGAGTCTATTTTATCAGGGCAGGGTTTTTCTACAACTAAAATGGAAACAATTGTGAAGATGAACAATGCCTGTGATAGTTTTTTTGCTGCACTCGATTAAATACAGGACACACCAAATCCATTTCCCCCCCCCTTGAACAACAAACTCCACAGTCTGAAATTAAGCCCAGCAGGGTCTGTAAGATCCTGTATAGATTTCAAGAGATAGCATGACTTTTTGGGAAGCCTGCCTGCTATGTATACACACTTTGCAAAATCACCCAAGTACCTCTGGCACCCAATATAAACACGAGGAAAGCTAAAAATCATGTAGTGTTTTTATCTCAACACAGTCAACACTGCAGAGCAAGCCACTGATCTGCCATCTCATGATAAACCAGCTCCTTGCTTTTGATCATTCTAGTGTGTAACCGTGGATGTGAATGTACAATAATATCATAAGAAGAAAATGGGAGGAGAAAGCCCAACCAAAGCAGCACACCAGCTGAACCAGGCGCTTCCCAACCAAAGGGCATTTGTAGATACCAAAATTACCATTTCTCTTCAAGACAACTGATCCTTTTCATAAAAATATAAGAAGCCCTAGAGATATTCTGGTTGATAGCTATTAAATGAACAGGCCTCATACTTTTTTTCCTCCCAGGAAAATGACTGAAGCTTGGCTTTAGCATAATCCTGAAGATTATTTACATCTTCTGCAGTTTTTTCCACTGCTGCTGAATAATCACAGATCCTTAGAAAACCACTGCCAGTGAAACATAAACCTTTCCCCCCCCCCTTCTTTTCCTCTCTCTTTTACTTGTTTTTATACATTCTTCCTTGCACAGGAGCAGTAAAAAGGGTAAAAATACTTGAGGCAAGCAGACATAAGAGAAATCCCTGGGAGCAGTGGGGAAGAGGCAGCATTCCCACCACCACAGCACTGCCCACTCAGTGGCAGAAAGAGAAATGTCTAAAAGAGGAAAGAATTGTGGCTGCTCAGAAGGCAATGGGAAGAGAAGCCACCTCTCCTCTTTGTAGGAAAGGGGTCCAAAAGCCTGTGCGTTCCTTGAGTAATGGGATGCTTTGGGAAAGGAAACTTATAGGGATGCTTCAAGACAAGCACTTTGGTTTCTGATTCAGCACCCTTATTATTTCCAGTTACACCAACTCCTTTCCTCTCCTGCTCTCTCCACTAAAACAGCTGTACACAGGGAATGAGAACAATTAAATACTCTTGAACATGCAACTGGCATGGCAGTGAGGTTGTTAGGCTCCTTAATATGCTTTCTAAAAGTAAAATGACATCCAGGTATACAGATCTCCCAGCTGCACTGTGCCCAGGGAATGTCTTAATGCAAACTCTCTAACACCCTGGTTTGGTTTTGTTGTTTCAAAGCAAACCTGGCCCCATCAGCACAACAGCAAGAGCTTGGCTGATGTGCAGGGTCCCAGATTTCAGTTCCTCTTAGGTCAAAGGGAGCTGAAGAGGCCTGGTGCTCTGCGTGGCCAGATCCTGTATTAGAGACAGGCTGAAGGGACAAATGCTTCACAGACAAGTGCTGTGAGAGGTCAGGACCATGGTGTTTATCCTGCTTTGTGTGACATGCTCCCTGTCACTGCCATGGGGACAGACATAGCCAAGGTCTAGTTTGGGAGGGATCCCATCTGGTGAGCAGGACCGGTTTGAATTACACACCAACCTCTGCTGCAGAAGGCTCATTTGCAGTAATTAGAAGCATCATGTGAGCACATGGGAGGACTTCAAAGAACACCGGTAGTCTCGACGGTCTTTTTTTTAGTGGTCAAGAAGCAAAAATTCCCTTGTGCCCTTGAGCATCGCTTAATAAACCAAAATTATATAGAATTCTTATGTTTTTTGGCAAGAACCAGGCAGGTCACTGCAAAACCCACCCCAGGGAGAATTAAAGGTCATATTTTTTATATCAAATATATCTTTTAACACACACACACACACACACACACACACACACACACACACACTTCACATACACGGCCATTCCCCACCCAGAGGCACAGACATATGTGCTGCTTCGCTTCCGCCAGCCTTCCAAACTGAATACAAACAAGGATTCATGTATACTGAAATCTGTAGGAAGCTTAACATTTACTTGGCTTTTGTGTAAACACTTACATGAATTACACAAGTTTCAGCCAAGAGGCTCGGCACCCTGCCGTGCAGAGCCATATAATTTATTACAATTAAAAGCAGAGAGTGAGCAATCAGGCTCACCCGACACTGTGCTGGTATGGATTTGTTCTTCCAAATAGTTTCCAATTTGCCTTTGCAGCAGCTCAACCTCTCCGGGAGAAATCCTGCTGGCATTAGCCCCACAGTGCATGGGGATGCTGCTGACCTGCACCCAGCACTGCTAAGAAACCTGCATCCAGCTATGGTACTCCCAACATAAGAAGGACGTGGAGCTGTTGGAGTGAGCCCAGAGGAGGCCATGGAGATGCTGTGAGGGCTGGAGCAGCTCTGCTCTGGAGCCAGGCTGAGAGAGCTGGGCTGGGGCAGCCTGGAGAAGAGAAGGCTCCTGAAGGGCAGACCTCAGAGCAGCTTCAGTGCCTGAAGGGGCTACAAAAAGCCTGGAGAGGGGGTTCAGAAAAGGGCCTGTAGGGATAGGACAAGGGGGAACTGAAAAAGGGGAGATTGAGGCGAGATATAAAGAAGTTCTCTACTGTGAGGGTGCTGAGGCGCTGGCACAGGGTGCCCAGAGAAGCTATGACTGCCCCATCCCTGGCAGTGCTCAAGGGCAGGCTGGACATGGCTTGGAGCAACCTGCTCTAGTGGAAGGTGCCTCTGCCAGTGACAGAGGGGTTAGAAGTGGATGCACTTTAAAGCCTTCCAACCCAAACCATTCCATGATTCTACATATCATCATCATCATCACCACCAAAAGAACCCCCCCATAGTACATACATCACCCCAAACTACAAGACAGGGTCTATTTCCCAAGTCTCTGCCTTCCTTACTCAGTATTCATAATATGCTAAGCTATTAAAACTATCCTGCAGACAGTGCTGCGGCTTACAGTGCTGCAGACAAGTAGTGTTATCACTTGGTATTTCTTCTTTTGTTATTACAGTGAATCTTCCTACATCTATGAAAATAATCCAATTATTGCTTACCACTGTTAAGGTCACTGTTGCTTTGAACAGAGATTTGGGTAATACTCTGATTACTCTTAAGCAAATATTGCTGGGACTCAGGCAGAAATTTCAGAGGGATTGAAAATCCATTTTACTGGAAACTACAGATGGAAAAATATTCACACTCTGGAGGATATAAACAACAAAAAGAAGGTACCATTTCTCTGCTATATTAGAAAAATATTGGTTTATCTGAAATCAATAGCATAGATATATATATTCTGCTATTAAAACCATATACAATTTCTCCTATCCTGTAACCTCCAAAATATGGCAACCATCAAATCTTTATTAAATATTCCCATAAAGGCTCCAAAAGGTATTGAACTACTCCAGTGCACTGTATGGAAAACAGCAGAAGGCTTGTATCACTTGTGGGAATAGAATTGCTCCCAGAGAGAAGCAGATATCAAAGATCAATCTGTAATAAGGAAAAGGAAGTTAACATCCCTTCCAGCAGCCTCAGAGATAATTTTTTCTGCATTGAGCCACAAGATAACAGCAAAATCACACAAAATACAGATGATGCCAAGAAAAGGTGTCTATTATATTTCTTTTGGTGCAATTAATCACTGGTTCTTTACTGTCAGACCATCCTTGGTAATGGCAAAAAAAAGGGGGGGGGGGAATACTCAAACCTTTTTATTTTTCCCTTAAAAAGGAATTAATCATATTGTCACTGAAAGAGGGTTTCTCTGACATCACTTCTCTTGTACTGGCCAAGTGATATAAAAACAAAGCACTGCTAGGGCTTGCTGTCCTTCTGCTGAGCAAAGGGATGCTCAGAATTAACCCCTCAGTGTCCTGCCAGCTGGGAACAGACACCCAATCTGGTGTCTCTGGACCAGGGGAAAGATGACAAACTCTAACAGCTCTGGGGGCAGAGTTGGCCACAGTGACATCCCTATGCCCTTTACAGAGCTGCATCTTTATTTTGCCCCTACACTCAGGCTGGTGAGGTTTCCAGCACTGTAGATGGATAACACCAGGGTGGATGTCATGGTGCTAAGAGACTCAGCCCTGCCATGGAGAAGAGATAGCGTTTGACACGCCACCAGGGACAGCAATGGGTGAGTAGGCACAGCGCTGCAGTCTCTCTCCTAGGAAACCTGCTCCGCCTGCCTCACACACCAAAATCCCAAAGGGAAAGGATAGAGTGGAAAGCACATCAAGAAAACCTATTTAAAGCAATACCCTGCTATCAAAAAGCAAAGGCAAAATGTGAACATGCCTCAGCCCTCCCGATAACTTTACTGATGCCAGTGAGCTGCCTGCCAGTGCAGGGCATGTTGCAGGGCTGGGGGGATGCCCAGCAGCAGCAGCATGGCAGTGCCATCACATGGCCTTAGCATTTGCCTCCTGCCTTCCTATCTCAGACCCAGGTTTGGAGAAGAGGGGATCACTGCTGGGGCAGCCTTTGCCTAGAAAGGGTGCCCAAGGAATGAGGAGTGCCCAGGGGATGAGTGAGAGCCCACACAAGGCTTGTTCTCCACTGGCAGCCAACAAGGACCATGGATGCTCATACACCTCCCAGCACTGTCCTCACACCTCTCCCCCTGGTCAGAAGGCAGCAAGTGGCTTCAGGCATATTTGGCAGCAGGAGGTGATGCTCTTATCCATTAAGGTGTTATCTATTTTGAACAGTTCCAGTGCCTTTCTCCTGTTTGTTTCTTAATGCTTTACTCATTAATGCCCACAACCTACTCTGCAGCACAGACACCTGCATGCTTTTAATTGCTCCTAGATTGTCTTGATTAGATGGCTTTTAGGGACCTTTAGCTTTTCTCTCAAGAGGTATCCACAAGGAGAACACAAGCTAACAGTGCCAATCCAGGCTGCTATGAGTGATTCCTTCTGGTATGTACAACAGGCAGGGCTTAGGCTCTGCTCAGACCTTCCCTGGGCATCTGCAGTGCTAGGAAATCAGACAGCAAAGGGTACAAAACACCATCTAACACCAGCTGAACTTCCACTGGGATAGAGATTCATGCCCTGTGTGCCAACTCCTATAAAAACGTAATTTGACAACTAATCCTCTCTGTTCTAAGTAATAAGTGCATTTGCAGGGTTTTTGCAGCACAAGACCTGTTTTTATAGAGAAAAAAGCAGCAACCTGATAAATTGAAAACTGAGTATCTAACACAAATTGTATTAGTGCCTTAGCAAGCGCACTGGCCATTTTACAGACACTAGATTGTTAGGTTAAATAGCAGGGAACACGGGAAGAAAAATACACACAGTTTGTGCTCACTGTTAATGGTACTAAAACCCAGCAAACAGGAAAGCCCGCAGGACAGGGTTTTTAAAAGCATTCTGTGAGCTGCAGAATAACCTCCAGGTTAAAAGTGCATTAAGGTAATTATAAGTTATCCTGGCTGCCTTGCTGGGGCCAGCACAGGGACCCAGGATCCACTGCTGTGGGATGCAGGATGCAGGCACTACAGGGGGGCACAGCACAACAAAATGCCTAGATGGCTCCTTGTAGCATCCCCCTTCCAAAAGAGTGAGACAGGCTAAACAAGGGATGGATGTGTCTGAGATAAATGAACAGATGCACCACCCAAGGAGAGATGGGGCAAAATGCAGAGCCAGGTAGCTAGCAGTGCCCAGGATTATGCTGGCACAGCACAGCTTTGATGCTGGCAGCGTTTTCAAGGAAAAAATAGTAATAATAAAAACCCCCACGCAAACTCAGCTGGCAGTCCCCTTTCTAGAGAGGTCTGCACAGATTCTGTAGGAATATCAAAAGTATAGTTCTGTTTAATACTGTCAGTATACAAACAGCACCTGGTAATGCTGATGGGTACAACACTCATCAAATAAACTTTAGAATCAGGCGGACTAAGAGAAGATCATTACACTTGCATCTGCACTGCTGCTTTTAACCAGGACTGCTTGAATGAAAGGAGCCTGAAGCATGAAGAGAAAATAGTACAGGTGGATTTAATGCAGAAACCCAAGATGCCTCATTAGCACGGGAAGCGAGCGTTGTCAAAGAACTCGCATCTGCACCAAAGCACCAACCTGGTGTAATTGAGCCCAGCTATTTAACAAAGAATGAATGAGACTCACATGGTGGTGAGATGCAGTCTGATGCAAACCCTGTTCTGCAGGTACCACGGGGGGGGACGCAGCCCAGAGTCATGCTATGACACCATGCAGACTTTACGCAGCCTGAAATGGCCAAACAAACACTGCATAGGTTGTTTTCTCATAAATTTAGTCAAATAACCAGTTGCATATAGCAAATGCGTGTTGAAGTAATGCCACTCACACTACTGGGATTCTCATCAGGGATGGGTATGTCATGAATCACTGCTGAAGCCAACATTAAAATGATATTGATGTTAAGAATCCCAGGAGTCCCATTCGGTGCTCATATAACATATGGCGCATGTGAATTATATAGCTTTTGTATTCATCTGCCCAGAATGCCATCACTTTGCAAAAGTTTCATAAAATATTAAAATTAATGAAGATAATTTATTTTACAGCTCTAGGCAAAGGCCCTGGAAACGATGAGAACCTCCCCATTAAATTCACGCAGGTCTGCGACTCGCAGCCCTAATATCTCGCATCTGTTTGCCAAGTGAAAGACGCAATGTCTTTCAACTCTGTTACTCGATGGATCAGTCTGAATTTGCTTATTAAGATTTCTACAATCCATTATCACTGCAGGAAACAGAGAGGGAAGGCTGATAGACTAAGCGTATTTATCAAACCATGTGAAATCCAGAGAGACACGCAAAACAAATCTTTACAGCCACTGCAGGAAAGTTCTGGGCATCTTTATTGACAGCCCAACTGTGAATTGCACAGTTGGCTTTTAAGAACTCAACAGAAGGCTATGACATATAAGGACAGCATAGTAAAAGCCTTAATTTTCATGCCTTATGATAAATATAGCACTGCTAGAAGCATTTCAAAAGGACTGTGCTCACTGTATGCAAAACGGTATTTGAGGTATCAGCAGGTGGCTGAAACACTCCTGCACCAAAGCACAAACCCAAGCAATAATGTATGGTGTTAGAAAGCAGCCAGGGCCAAGATATTCCCTGCTATAATGATTACTATAGAAGAGAGTGATTTCTGCAATATATATCAGGAAGATTCAAAGCGAACAGCTGCTGGGAACTTTGAACAACCACAGAATTCAATAGCAAACCTCTGATGAATGGTTAACACCTTGCAGATCTCTTTTCAAGAGCAAAGAATAGTATAAAACTAGTAGCCTGTAGCAAAACTATGCACGCACCAGATACAAAGTCAGTATTTCAACCAACTGATCAGACTGGTTTGGGTTGGAAGGGACTTAAAGCTCATCCAGTCCCACCCCCCTGCCATGGTCAGGGACAACTCACACTAGAGCAGGTTGCTCCAAGCCCCTGTGTCCAACGCAGCCTTGGGCACTGCCAGGGATGGGGCAGCCACAGCTTCTCTGGGCATCCTGTGCCAGCACCACAGCACCCTCACAGGGAAGAGCTTCTGCCTAAGAGCTCATCTCAATCTCCCCTCTGTCAGGTTAAAGCCATTCCCCTTGTCCTGTCCCTACAGGCCCTTGTCCAAAGCCCCTCTCCAGGTTTCCTGCAGCCCCTTTAGGCACTGGAGCTGCTCTAAGGTTTCCCCTTCAGGAGCCTTCTCTTCTCCAGGCTGCCCCAGCCCAGCTCTCTCAGCCTGGCTCCAGAGCAGAGCTGCTCCAGCCCTTGCAGCATCTCCATGGCCTCTTCTGGCCTCCCTCCAACAGCTCCATGTCCCTCCTGTGCTGCTGCCCCAGAGCTGAATGCAGGACTCCAGGTAGGGTCTCATGAGATCAGAATAGCCCAAAAAGAGGGTTCATGCAAGGTGCCCTAGTCCACCCTTCTGCCCCAAGGGGTAAGTGCATTGACATAACTGCACACATCTCAGACTTCGGCTATATCCATGCACGCAGGAAGAGGCAGCATATGAACTGCCTCATCACAGAGTCATGCACCTGGGTTGTGCTGGTGTCTGAAAAAGCAGTTAGTAATTCCTGTACCTTAAACACAGCACACACAAACTTCTGCAACATTTATTATTCCCTTATTTTAACCTAAGTTCTCCATGCCTCACATTCAAACAAATCATCCTACTGAACACAAAGTGAAGGGAATGGGTGGGGATGCATCTGCCTAAATGAGCACGCAATTGGTAGTTACTGAGCATGCAATTATGAAAACTTGAGTCTACCTAGAGATGTTTCCCATTAAAAAACATCTTGGTAATACCAAATACTCTTGGACCACTTCTCCACAATGTAAAAAATCATGTGCAAAAGTGCCTTCTACTTCCAAGTTGCCATAAACATGAACAGCAGAAAAACAGTATTATGAAAAAGGAATTTCAAAGTTCATGTCATTGCCCCAAACAGCTGCACTGCAGCCAAGTACACAAACAGTACCAACCACAGAGCAGCCATCCTTTGCCCAACAGCAGCCCACAGGAAAAATCACAAATGATAAGGGCAATGATGATGATAAATGATGCTGGACCAACAATGCTGTATTCTGAATTACACTTTGATTCCATTATTTCCAGCTCCCTCAGCACATACGCTAAATATATTGAGAACGTGTCATGATGACATGTGGATTTGTGCATTGATTTCAAAGGTATGTGGAATCACATAAACAGAGTGTGTGCTCACACCAGCCAAGACACTCTTTTATTCTTCATATGCATTTACTGGTGCGAACAGGCTTGTCAGCATCACTGCTTGGTTCATCCATAATCAACATCCTGATGCCAAAAGAGAACAAAAGCTGACACAAGGACCAAGTTTTCCAAAACTGAGAGCTCTCTGTATCCTTAAAAACTAAACACTGAATTAAATAATGTACCTCTTGACCTGAAAACGAAAATGTTCATCTCCAGTTTAAACATATGCTAAATTGTACAGATGCGCTAGTCCAGGGAGTTGACCCAACGCCTCAGCTGATGAAGGATGATCTAGCAGATGGAATGACCAGCTTAAGGGGAGCTGGAGAACAACAGACAGATTTCATGCACCATCAAAACATGACAAGGATGCAGGTGGCCACTGCAGCTCAGGTTCCCTTGCTCCCACTGATGCTCCCACATGGGATGCTCTTCAGAGAAACAAGCACCCCAAGGGATAAATCAAGCCCCTGTTCATCACACTCCAGGCTGGGGCCCTGCTCTCTCACCAGTGCTCAGCTGGCTGGGATACAAAATGTTAACCAGAACCAAAGAATCCTGAATTGGCTTCACAATTTTGTTCCCAGACACCTCAGACCAGCTTTATCCTTCCTCGTTAGACAGTCCCATGCTGCTTGTATATGGTTTCATTGAGTCTTCTTGCTTTTACAGGTCCATCAGACATAAGCAGGAAATGGACAGACACACCTGGGAAAAGTCATTAAAATACTTGTAATGTTCCCTTAAACATTCATTGTTATGCTTTACTGGAGGATATCACATGCTCTCTGCATGCTGTGTTTTCTGACAAAGGATATAATCCTGGTTCTTCCATGCTTTACCCCACAGAAAATTGACCTGGATCACCATGTTGTACTTGTCCTGAGAAATAAGGAGGCACTTCTCCAGGGCACTACCTTCTCCTCAGTTCAATTCCTCTGGGAAGCCCCTCAGCAGGGCTGGCTTGTCCCCAGACACAAGCAAAACACTACTGCCCATCCTTTCCAGAGGCTTTCTTCAAGCCTTTAAGCACCCAAGGTCTAGTCATTGTGATTTACTTCAGACAGGGCTCTTTACAGCACTGCTTGTTCACTGCACCTCACCAGCAGTGTCTCATACCACTATGACTATACTTATGATGCTCAAAAATTATAGTTTCTTTCACAGTTCCTGGCTATTGTTTAAAGGTTTACTGACCTAACATTAAAGCCTCAGCCATCACCTTTGCAGTGCAAGGGCTCTCTCACACCAGTGAAGTGTGATTATCCATTGATGTAACCAACACATGAGCAGACATGATCCCTGCTAACACCTTCAGGAGATGCGAAGTTGAAGCTGGAGGACAGTTTGCTTTCGAGCAGCTGTTGGAGAAACTGTTACTTCTATGACAAGCAAAAAGGGATGGACTCTATCCACCACAAACACCCTTTTCATCTGCAAACTAAACTAATGCCACGGCAGAATCCGTTTTCACTGATGCTTCTTAAAAGCAAGGCAGGAAAAGCATTTCAGTTTTTATGTTTTCTCCACTACACAGAAAGTCAACACAGGTCTTTGAGATACGTTTTTTCCTCCTCCCAAAAACCATAGTACTTTTGGCAACTTACATTTTAATTAGTAAGTCTACTACCCTATAAGTAAACCAAATCATCACCTACCAAAATCCAGTTTCCTACAAGGGGAGTTTCAGCAAATGAGGAAAAGAAAGCCTCATCTGCTGATAGCAGAAGGATGCACCATCTTTACCTTCTCTGCTCTGGCTATTTGACATCACAATCACAATGAAGTAAATCAATACACATATGATACATACTACATATTTTATGCATTTTTATACATATATATATATATTATATGCGCTCTGGGTCTCTGAAGGTCTAGGACCATACACCTCATTGACAGCAAAGCTTATGCATGCTATTTTCCATGCAATTCATGCTTCCAATCTGCCTAGCATAACTCTCTCGGGTGATTTAAATAAGAACTGAAAATCTTCCCACAAGACTGAAGCAGTGCCATCGAATTGGTAAATACCTCAGGCTCCATGGAAGTCTGTTAATGTTAATACAGGGAATCTGGTTGATGCAAATGAAAAAGAAAAAAAAATAAAAATACTCATTACACAGTTTCTTGTAATGACAGCACTCAAATAGAACCACAACAATCTGCTTTTGATTAGGGCAAGACATTTAGTGCTGCTGCTATTATTTGTTGTTTCTATGGTTCCTCGGGCACACATCATTCTTCCCAGACAAACATGGAGAATGGCTCAAACACTTCTTCACTGCAGTAACAAATCCTGCTGGATTTCAGCAAGGTTGAGCCCATGCACCCCTCTGCCCTCCTCCCAGCTCCAATACACTTTATATATGGGTTTCTCTTTTCCTTTTTGGAGTAGGAGTGGGGTTCCCTCACACTTCCATCCACACTGCAAACTTCCCATGTTCTCTTATCTGCTTCCAGCAGAAAATGTTCCCATTTTTATTACCCGGGGAAAAGTCATTCCCACCTTAAGGAAAATCAGTGTAGTGCCATGGATGCCAAGAGAGGGCCCAGATGAACATCTCATATTAAGCACAGGATCCCCATTCAGCTGCCTCCAAACTATATCTACACAGACAGCACAGAGCTACCTTACAGGCTGGCAAAGCTGTCTTCATCTATCCCGGAAGGATGCTGCCCTTCAGACTTCTCAACCTGAAGCTTATTTTGATTTTCTCTGAAGATGAAAACCCCAACAAAACAAAAACCTCCAGCAATCTGTCAGGTCAGAAGGTTACAAAATAGAAGTCCAACTTTAATTAGCTGATGGTGGTTAACGGACTCATAAGCATGTTCCAAGACCAGATTTACAACTTTAGCTCCTTGGCACACTCTTTTGTTTGGTTGCAGGAGATGACACCAACCACACAAAAGCGTCTGCACATCTACCAGGTCACTTTGTGCAGAATTAATAAAGCAATATAGATGATAAGAAACACATCCAGTGCCTGGATATACTGTATGCTCGGGGGAACTGGACTCATTAAACACCAAAATAGTGATCTATTGTGTAGGACGCATGTCTGAAAGAATGGTTTCCAGATGGGACCACGTCACTCATAAAAAGAGATTGCAAAAAGCTCTCTTTGTAAATAAAACAGAATAAAAAGACTAGTATGTATACATATACCCATAGCACAAGCACACATATATATTGCTTACATTTTTCCAAGCAGACTTTACACAGCTGGCTAGTGTTTAATTTGTGCCTCTTTTGTACCTAGATTCCTTTTTTTGACCATAAAGTATTTTATAAACCCAGAACCGGGCTTTCTACCTTAGAAGAGGATTTAAATGACAATTACCACACCTTACTTTTGCTCCACTGAATTCTTCTCCCACCTCTGCAAGGCTGGGACAGACTGTGAGGCTGGAGCTCACACAGCAAGGAAAACAAATGTCAAGTTACTTTAATTTTTACAGTACTTCCATGCGCAGTACATAAACCCCTATTCAGAGTAAACAAATCTATTGCAGAGCTGGGGAGTGATAATCAGAGTACACACATCTCAATAAATATGTCAAACTCAAATCGTCAGACTTGGCTCTTTCCTTTGCTATTCGAAAGGGACCAAACAAACATTTGGAATTCATAAAAAAATCATTTAGAAAGGCCATATAGTAACAAGGCCAGTAATAAATCATGTTAGTGAAGCATCACAGTACAAACTGGCACTTGTGTGTTGGAGGAACAGATCTTAGGAGAAAAAGGCTGTTCTCCGCCCTAACGTTATTAGACACTTGTTTAGTTGCCATTGACATGTTGCTCCCAAAGCTGTTGAAATATTTCCTGCTTGTCAGTGATTTACTGTTCACCATGGGTTGAAATTCTCACCAGAAACTCCCATACAGCAGGTCATCACATCCCTCACCTCCCATCCCTGGATACTGGACCAAATGCAGACAGTAACCAGGACACCAAATAGCCTGAACACTATTTTACTTACTATTACTACTCCATTTCTCACATCTGTTTGCCAAACACAGCTATTTGCTTATCCATTTCATTTAAACATTATTTTCCTCTTCAGTATAAACAGCTTATCGCTGGAGAGCTACTCTACACCCAACAAGGGCTGTAAGCAATATTCCACCCTCTTACTTATGTAAATACTGTTTATTAACAGGCAGGCACAAAGTGCAGTGCCTGAACGGAGGCCTGCGAAGCTTTGCACCCACATTTTGGCAGAAAAGCTGAGAAATGTGGGAAGGTTTGATGGGGTATAACTCAGAGGGAAGCCCAGCCTGCTACCAGGATGCTGCTGGAGTTCTGAGCACCTTGTTGCACCAGTCAAGGCTCGCCGTGCACCATGAGCCACCCAAAAATGCAAAGTCATCTTCTGTAAGTCCCAAACATGCCCAGAGGCCCATTTTCCTGACTGGAAACGTTAGACTGCAGTTAAGTTGGAACAGCTTTTTGCTTTGTGTCGCCCTTTCATTCCAGAGTCAAAAAAGAGCCTTACAAGAGGGGGGAAGTGGAATTATAGCTTGAAAATATTATGGCAACCCATTTGTAATATGGATCAGCTGCTGAGGTGATGATAAAGAATATTCCCAGTAAAATGGTATTCCCTGAATGACTGACTGGGCAACTGATACATGTTTGGTACCAAACAACAACAACAACAAAAATCCATAAGAAAAATTATTTCAAATCCAATCTAATCCCTATTTACTTCACTAATGACTCAACTCTTTCATTATTCATCTGTGGTACCACTTGTGCGTATCAAGTATTTCAAAGAGCTTCTTTCTTCCCTCCCCCTATTTATTTCTTCTTCCTATTTAGAGATTCCAGGCTCTCAGGCTTCACCTTTGAACATCAGCTCCACTCTGCTGCTTTTCATTTTCTACACAAGCAGACTTGCAGGCGATGGAGATAAGGTAAACTCTCCTCTACCTGCCCGAGGGCAGAACCCAAAGTAAGGTGCAGCTCCCTAGATAAACACCCTGTGAGTCACTTCGCTGGATGCAAGCTAATGAATTGGATGTATCTGTTCCTCTGTACTGCATTTATTCAATGTAGGCTCCCCAGAAAGGCTGGCTGCCTCGCAGTTACAACATTCAGATGTTGTGAGTTCACGAGCCAGAATCAGTAAACATGATGCAATTATTAAAATAACTTGATGTGGAAAATCAACTTTAAAGGGTCCTCAAGAGAAAAGGCACTTCTAGATAAAATGCCTCATAAAAATGCATGTAACAGCATCCTGGCTGCAGCACAGCTAACAACCTGGGATCACATTTTATCTTGCACTGGGTGAATTACATCCTGAGACATCTCCTCCTTGCTTTCCCCATCTGGAGGTTCAGAGCTCTGGAGCTCTCACTTCCCAAGCTGCTTTGACTAGACCAGATCACCCATCAGCATGCAGCCATTAGGAAGATGGACAGGATGGGTCTTCTCCTCTTGTGCTTCTTATAGCTTCCCAGGATTTCTTAATGATTTTACTGCATGTTAATTCTCCTAAAATCCTATGATAATCACCCTTAATTCAGCTGCCAGGATCCCAGCATTTGTTACTTTACCATTTACTCTAAGGAAGGTATGAAGCTGCTGTATTCCATTGGAGTCACAGACAGATGAGTTTCTAGTTGCAGAACTCTTCCCAGGTTCTTTGTTTCTACTTGCAAACCAATTTCCACATGGGAGACAAGAAAACCTTTGCACAAACCCTGTGCTTTCACACGGTCAGCACACGGCTCTCCTGGCAGCTCACAAAACCACTGACCACCAGGTTTACTGCAGGACGGGACAAGAGAGGACAGGTCTGCTCAACAGTGGATTCTTCAAGTTTCAGAAGCCTTAAGAAATCTGAGGGGTAAATCTAATCTCAGCAGAAGGCTCCTGTGAATCGCAGCCTCCCACTCAGAGTCTGAGGTCACCAAGATATGGTTTTGGTTGCAAGACCATCACTTCAGGATGTTCTGCCTGTCATCTCCAACAGAAGAGAGGGCATCTACACTATAGGCAAAGCCCAGCTGCAATGCTCGCACCACACAAACATGTGTCAACAGTGGTATCTCTACCCTTAAGACCTTGTAATCCTCTTTAGGAGAGAACAAGTTTATCATAGGATTATTTAGGTTGGAAAAGACCTTTAAGGTCATTGAGTCCAACTGTAAGCCTAACACTGCCAAGCTCTGCACTAAACCGTGTCCTTACATGCCACATCTAGACATCTTTGAAATACCTGCAGGGATGGTGACTCCATTACTTCTCTGGGCAGTCTGTTCCAGTGCATGAAAGCCCTTTCAGTGAAGAAATTATTCCTAATATCCAATCTAAACCTCCACTGGCACAACGTGAGGCCATTTCCTCTTGTCCTATTGCTTCTTACTTGGGAGAAGAGACAAACCCCCATCTGGCTACATCATCCTTTCAGGTAGTTGTAGAGAGTGATAAGGTCTCCCTGAGACTCCTTTTCTCCAAGCTGAACACCTCAGCCCCTCATAAGACTTGTGCTCCAGACCCTTCCCCGGCATAAACCCAAAAAGCAAAAGCAGTTAGGAGTGCTCCCCCCTTTCACTTCTACCAGTATCTTCTAAGAGAGTCCTGCAAACACCATGAGGAGCCTTACTCTCTGGAGCTAGTATTACACCCTCCTTGCCCACACTTCACCCCCAGAAAGAACTAGTAGAGGGCTGATGCCATGATTATCTGAGTACTGGCATGGCCACATAGGTCGGAATGGAGTGTGAATCCAGGGAGGGTCCTGAGGAAGGTGCTGCAGCTGAGCACAAGGCTGGGTGGTCTCTTGGTGGAGAATCACCCCTGTGTCCCCTCCCTGGGCTCCTCAAATCCCAGCACTCCCCTCCTCCTTGTGCTGAGGAGCCACAACCTCTTTAGAATCAGGACTGGGGACATCTCCTTTCTCCTGTCTCCAAGCAATGAAACAAGCTGGCTGATCATTTGGGAAGGGAGCTAACCTGACACTGATGCCAACACGTGCCAGATGCCATGGCAAATGCTGTGCTGAGCTAATTACGTCCAGCCACAATGCTTAATAACCAGGCATTACATTGCCTCATTAGAAAGCCTTTGCCTGGCTCCATCCCTGATACCTGCACTGCCTGCAGGGCGAAGGGACCGCTGCAGTCTCGCTCTATGGGGCCTTTCCCACACCCTCCTGCCAGCTAAAAGGGCTTTTTCAGTGACAGGCACCCCATGGAAGTGATGGAGCCAGGACTGGCAAACTGACACAAGAAAAAGAAGAGATGGGCAAGCTGGAGGGGTGATGCTGCCCCTTGCATCCAGCACAGCCCCTCTGCCTTGCCAGCAAAGTGTCAGCTCCCACCACCAGTATCCACACAAGACCTGCTTGGCCAGCACCAGTGATGCAGGTCTCCGTGTGTGGTCCCTGTTTAAGCACCATCTGTCTTGAGTTTAGCACAACAACGCTGCAGCCTCACCAATTAAAACAGTCTGACAGAGTTAAACCCTGAATAAATGCAAAGTTAAGTAAATGATCAGCAGTGAAGATAAACAGCACAGTGATGGGAGCCAGAGGGACCATGGCACCATAGGAGGTGAGGACAGTCACCCCAGTCTAACCCCACACAGAGTCAATCCCTTTCCTGGCCCTTAGACTGGTGACAGTGACACCAGGGCATCATTCACTGTCTAATCCAGACATAGCTGTTCAGCAGCTGCTGCACTGCACCTCACTACATCAGTATCACAACAGGGAGAGAGCAGCAGAACACTACAGGTAAAAATGCAATTTACTGCAGATCCTCTAGTTAGGACAAAAACACTGTCAAAATGCAAACCCCTGTTTATTCAAGGGTAGAAATGCTGAAGCACCAGATCCAAGGGATATGCACATTCTCCTCACCTTACCACTTGCTGAAAAAGCCAGCAGCAGCACAAGACAATTCAGAAACATCAGAATCAGGCACGGACACAGCATGGAAGTGCAGCCTTGGCCCTCACTGTGTTTGCAGAAGTGACCAGACCAATACAACATGAAGCAATGCCCTCAAAATGTAAATTGTGAGTGAACCATCTGTATCGGATTGGGAGATGAACTTCCCAGCATTCATCATCAAACTGGTGTTACCATTTGATGTGGTTTCCAGAAACCCTTCATAAAACCCAATGTGCAGCTGTCCCCTGTTATTTTCTCCTGCCTAAAAATATGTGTATATGTGTATATATATCCAGAAACAAGTTTCATCCACAGCTCTCTGAAGTCTTGAACAGAAAAGTTAGAGGATATGAAAACGAATAGAAGGTGGCTCAGGCTTATGAAACCAAAGACAGAGTGCATAAAGCAGCAATCACAAAGCGCTGGGCACCAGTCTGACCTGCCAGCGCCCCATCACCACCCAATTCCTCGAAATTAAGTGTTACCTGAAAAATAAACTGCCATGTACAGAAGAGCACACTGAAGTCCCTGTACCACAGAGGCTTAAGGCTGCTGGCTCCCTGGATAACTCTCCATGGTAAACATATACATCCAGGCCCTGAGCCACTCAGTGCTTGGAAACCTGTTTGTGTTAACAGGAATGATGTCCATGAGGAACAAGGAATGGTGAAACTGCACCAGGAAACACCTAATCTGCCAGAGAACCATGGGACCTATTTCCAGCTGATCTAATCGAAGAAAGCAGAGGATGAACCTGACAATCTTTACTCAGGCGAGGCTCCTCCAGGAGCCAGCAAGACATCCCTGTGCTGCAAAGCCAGGATGGTGGTGAACTCTGAGCCAGCCCTTCTCATGCCCTCAGGCGTTACAGCAGATTTGGGATGTTTGACTGAGGAGGAACTGAATCTGGAGTTTGTTTGCAGAGCGTGAAGGCTCAGTTAGCTCTCATCGTTCTTGTCCTGTCATTACTGCTCCACCACCTGCTGACAGGTTCTGGCACATAAAGCTCCTGTCGTCCCCACCATCCCCACCACAAGGCTGTGTGTGTGCAGATGGGAACGCTTCTCTTGGCTGTCCCCACCAGTACTGGCTCCGGATGCAGTGCCAGTGGAAAAAAGCCTAAAGGACCCAGCCTGCCCATCATTCTCACCATTCAAATGCTGGGCCATGTCACACTGGAGAACAGGGTCAGATGCTCCTAGTGCCTTCATCCAGCCCTGGCTGCATGACAGCCTGTTTCACGCACCTAGCTCTGCCTTGCTCTCTCATAACCACGTCTATCAAGGATTTTAGGAGATGCAGGAGCTCTACAGATACTCTCAGAGCAGCCCCATACCATGCTCCCAGTGCACCAGCTCACCCCATGGTCCATCTATGCCACAGGCAGGATAGGACATGCACCCTTGCAGCAGCACAGCCCATTGACCCTACTGGAGATATCCCACTGGCACCAGTGGGAATGGGACCACATCCTAACACAAGGGATGCAGGTGGGAGCTGCTCAGTGGGGATGGTTTAGATAAACATCATACAAAATAGCTGAATCCCAATTCCTCTGCAGAAATGCATCTGCTTGTATTTACCACCCACATACTATTTTATTAAGATATAATCTCAAACAAGAATTGTTGCCATTGCTAAAGTTTATTTTAACATATGGCTCTAACTGTGCCTAAGAAAAACATGTAAAATAAATTTCAATGTGCTATTCTTGCCTATTGGCTTTTATAATTTTTTTAAATGCACGATATATATTTACACATTCCAAACGTGAGGGGGGGTACATGTAAGTTAAAAAGTTATATCAGTCACATGGTGACTGTGAAGTGTAAAAAGCACTGTGGTTCCTTTGTGTCAGTCCACAACCATGAGTGCTGTTTTAATTTTCAATAGGCAAAAGGTAATTTGTGGTTTCATAAATTCTGTTCAAGACATTGTAATTCCTACCTGGTCACAGCTGTCAGACATGGATATGCTATCCCCTGGTGATGGAGTTTTAAAACCAGAGATGGATGTAAAAATACTGAGGTATTTAAAACGCAGGAACATTCTTTCAGTCCACAAAGAGCACAGCTGAAGTCCTGGCAGGGGTTAGCTGCTTTTGCTACAGTTCAACCAGCTACCTAAACACACACTTAATATCAAGCACAGGAGCAGACTCTGCTGTCTTTGATATACCACCCATGTACACATCTTTAAGCACTTGATTTGCATCATGATCACGGGTATCACACCATAACTGGAAACCGCCTGCAGAACAAGCATCCCCAGGGTGTCCAGTTCCCTCATCCTACTGGCACACACACAGGATGTGGGCACTCATCCTGCTCCTACAAATGGGAACACAATTTGCTTCCCAAATTTTTCCCCCAGGCCTTAGATGTATGGCTGATGGCTCTGTTCACCCCTGCAAAAGTGAAATGCAATGACACATCAGAATGATAACCCTTGGACTGGCACAGAGTGGCATTCCCACATGGAAGCAGCCCCTCTGCCCAGGTTGTTCAGAACTGCTTGTTCCAGTGGAGGAGTATCCTGATGAGGGACTGGTGTGTCCCACCCAGCAAGAAGGATGCTTATACCTCAGTGGGATGCAGCCCATGGGAAGATGCCAGTGAACAGCCCAGGCTTTCCCTGGGCTGCACTGCTGTGATCCCCCAACCCTTCACAGCTTGGTTTCTCATCCATACAATGCAAACACTGATGCAACCAAGGTTAGCTATCATAGAATCATTTAGGTTGGAAAAGACCCTTAAGGTCATCAAGTCCAACCATAAACCCAGTGAGTCTTGCTCTGTTCATGAAGCCATACAACAAGAACACGCCAGCCATTTCCAGGTGGAAAATGAACTCCCAACTCATGAGCAAGAACATCCAGAGCTGGAAAAAGCTCATGTCACAAACATGGATGAAGTTACACCAAAACACCCTTTCAACAGTCCCTGCTTTTCAAGCTTAGAGGGACACAGCTCTAAATGTATTTATCCTGATGTGAAAGAGGAACCTAACTGGATATATTCTAAAGTATCAGCTTTGTTTCTTCACCAATAAAGCAGAAAGCCACTCTCCCACATGTTTATTTTAAATAGGGATTTAGCAAGTATTAAATGCTCTCCTGTTAACTACGGTTCCAGACCAGGATTTAAGTATCTCTGTTACAAGACAAATTTGAGCTTTAAAACACAGTAAGCACATTCTAAAAATGGAATAAAATAATCAATTCCATGTGCAAATCTCTGTCCCCCTCCCTGGTAACCCTCCTGACCCAAATACAACGGATGCTCTGACCTGCATGGGATGGTTCCCTTGCCTTGCTTAAAGAAAAAGAACCCAGAAAGCCAAGGCAGAAAATACTCCCAAATATTTGCAGTTTTCAGCTGATTTCCCTCAAAGGACAGCATGAGGAGGAGGATGAACCCTGAGACCACTTGCAAAGGCCACTTTGCAAAGACACAGCATTCTTTATACAGTATTTATATATCTATCCGCATCCTGTTTTGATGTAAACCATAAAGCTGCTTCACCACTGTCTGCTAAAGGAGCAAATTCCAGCAGATCTGGCAGAGCACTTAAACCACTGCTTAACTTCCAGCCCAGCAGTTGCTCAATGGGGCTATTCATGGGCCCTGCGTAGACTTTAGTCCTTCCCGCACCAAGTGGAGCTGAGCTCCTTTTGTGGCTGCAATTTGGAGTTCCCAGCAGGAGATATTTTCACCTCTGCCCTCTGGCTTTATCTCCTCTCTTCATGCTTCACGTGATGCAACGGCAGGGGGAAAAAAGGGGAAATCATACAGAATGCAATGACTTTCATTTGTTTTCAGTGTTGTTGGCCTGAAGGCAGCACAAGTAATGGGCAGCAAAGGGTGGTATTGCTGATCCCAGCCTGGCTCACCATTACAGACACAGTAGTACCAGCATTCTGTTTATTCCTGAGACACCATTCAGGCAGAAGACACTCAAGATTAACCTTACGTCAGGTGTGGGGTTATCATTTTATGATAGGTGTGTCTTTTTTGTCTGTTTTTTACAGAAGAAAAAGAAGAATTATATCTTTCTACATCCAGTGAATCAAACTCCTTATAATTAGGGCTGCTGGTTTCCATGGTAACAAGGATCCAACTCTGTTTTATGTGAAATAAGAAAGAAAGAATAGCTCCACTCCAGCTGTTGGTGTGGTCTGGGCACTGCAAGCCAGAGACAGGATGGTGCTGATGGTGCTGCAGACGTGGTGGAGCTTGGGGCAGATCCATTCTGCTCCCAGTGCCACTGCACCAAAGGAGGGATGCACACTGCAATACTGCATCTCCATCTGGCCAAAGTGATGGATGTGGCCAAAAGGCAGATGGGAACTTCTCCAGTCTCCCCACTGGCACCCATGTCCCCTTGTCCTGGGACACACCACCACCATCACCATCACTCTTTCTGCAAGAGCAGCATTGCCCACACCCTTTCCCAAGGGTTACAGCCTCCTCTATGATGACTTCACCTCTAATAACAACTTCCAGGGCCCCACGGGCTACAGAGGAAAATAAACTCAAGTTATTTTTTCCCTTTTACAGAGCTCTTTCTTATTTTAAGCATTTGCTGTGGGTGTAAAAGAGAGAAAAAAGACACACCTATGGTAGCTGGAATAAAGCACTGTGGGTATGATGTGATTCTGGCAAGCACTAAAGTGAATCACAGGAGTATCTGTGCTGACTTTTTAAAGCAGCAATTTGCCTGGGCCAGGCTTCTGTAACAGATGTTGCTGTTTATATAGATGTTTTTGTGTTGCTTTTTCAAATACATGAGAAGACAAACAAATGCCAGCAATATAATAATCCCCATCATCATGCCAACACTGCTCTGCATGTACAGGTCTGTAACACGGAAGATGAACACAGGCAAAAAACCAAATGCACAATGAATGCCTGCTGGTGTGGAGAGGCAGGGCTTAGCAGCATCACTGCCCATCTGCCAATATGCAGGTCCCCACAGACCACAGTCTGGGGAAAAGAAGGAGGATTTTACCAAAAGTGGGTGATAAGACACCATGCAGACACATTTTTAGTGCCACACCATGTGCAGTCTGCCATGAACTCCACATGCAACAGGAAATCAATGTCGGCATCAACTGTCTCCATCAGCTGGTAACGACGTTGCCTGAGCCCGATTTGATTTCTCAAATCAATAGTGAGTGCTTAAGGAGGTTGTTGGCTGGAAAAGGGTTTGTGTGCAGATTTCCATGGGGAAAAATGGGGCATTTTCTATTATAATTTCAACACTGACATTTTGAACAAACAAGCCCTTTTCTTCTGCCCTCTTTTCTCGGAGACACTGTGACATGCAAATGAGATGCAGGGCCCAAGGTTTCCCTGGGTGGACGTGGGGGAAAGCAGCATCTCCTGCAGAGCTGCTCTGTGTCCCCAGGAACCCAGTCCCTTGCAGAGAAACTGAGGAGAAGAATAAAAACAGAAGCTAATTACACACTCCTGAACCAAGACCTGGGCACCCGGAAAGCCAAGAAGACTAAAAGCCCACAGGTCACTTCTAGAAACATGGACCTGGTTATTTTCTAGGTGGCTTTTCCATCTCCTCCTGCATCTGGGAACCCAGGCCAATGCCTGTCTACATGGCAGCTCATGGGACACTGGCTGATGGGACAGCCCCTCTCACCCACAGCTAGACTTTGTGCACCCCGCATAGTCTGGAGGAACCTCCTGGCCTCCATTTGTCACCAAAGTTTTGGAAGTTATTTCCAATCAAAGCACCACAGACTCATGCAGTCCTCTTTATATCGTACTCCAGGGCCAGAGTTATTCATACAGTCAAAAAGGCTGGTTACATTCACAAATTATCTATGCTAACAAATGACTCAGGAAAGAAACAAAAATGTTAGGAACAGGGGTGTTCACTTCTGCTGAAGAATGCCTGTGATTTTTAAATCTTTTCCAAGAAAACATTTTTTACTTTACCTTCAACTAAAAAACCTTTTCCTTATCCCTAAGGAATCTTAATTACAGATAAACTCAGAGAACCAGTTTGGCTGTAGCAAATCTGCTATCGCTACTATACTATAAGTCAAAATGGAAACAGACAGGACTTGATTGAGCTTCCACATGCTGCTTTGAGGAGAACCTTGGCCATCATTGTGGCCCCAGTGCTGGCACACACTCCTCAGTCTTCCAATCTGCAGGCTGAGGATGGTGTGACCTTGCTGAAGGAAGATAACCTGGTTCAGAGCAATCCAAGGTGGTCTCTCGTGCAGGGGCACTGACCCGGTACAAATGATACTGCAGATGCAGAAAGATGCCTGGGGACACCAAATACCTAGAAATCACACCTGGCTTATAACGTGTATAACTTTGGGTGTGAGGGAACTCCAGAGAGACATTCACATTATTCCCGTCTTCCCAGCACTACTGCAAACTGTCCTGTTTACCTGACTCACCTCCTCTGTGCTGTGTTGCAGGAACCAGAGCACCTCATAAACCACCAAATTAATGTCTGCTTGTCTGTGTTTTATTTAGTTGAAAGAACAGAAATGCTGCATTTGAGGAGTCATCCCTTTTGCTTCCAGACACTCATCAGACCTGTTTTTTTCCCCCCACAAGCTTTAGCAGATTATGAGCACTAAGGAAGCTTTACCAAGGAAGTTTTTCAACCCAAGTCTAACATTAAATACAGCTCAAGGTCATGGGACACTCAAACTCAGCAGGGACATAACGTGGCACGAGGCATTTGTGAAATTCACTTTGGAAATGCACAGAGGTGCTCACAGAGGTATCTAACCCGATCAAAGCGACTTGTATTTTTCATGAGTGAGCAATTCACTTTACCAGGAAAGAGACAAATTTAATTTTCAATCTGATCTCCAACAAAGCAATATTTTCTCGTTGCTATGACACCTGAAAGGAAAACCTCTTGCCTCGGTGACAGCCAGCTAACGGCACTGCCGCACGTCCCCCAGCAGCTGTAACTTGGGGAGGGAACGCAGCCACGTGCATCATTTTTGGCTCATGGTGTCCTTGATTTGATGGGGACTTTTAACAGGATGTGCTGAAGCCAAGGACTAGAAAACCTCTTTGGAGAGGTTGAGGGAAAAACATGGGAGCCTCCTAATGCCTGTGGGACCAGGGACCCACCAAAGCCCTGCAAATACATACAGGGACCCCCTGGGTTTCACGTCAAGCCCTGGGGATCAGCTGCCCTGCACCATAACCCAAGCTGCACCTCTAATCCAAGATGCGTAACACTCGAAGGGGAGAAAAAGACATCTGCTGACCATCAGTAGATATGGAAAGAATCCAACAAGAGAAAAGGCTTAAATACATAACCATTTCTTTTCCTTACACCCCTCCTCCATGGCTACCAGCCTTGCAGTGCTGAAGAAGTGCCCTGATGAATAAATATCTCCTTTCCCTTAGCAACAGTTAGCAACAGAGTCAAGTTTTTTCCCTCCTTGCTCAAATGAAACACATCCCAAGCTAACACAAATGATTTAAACGGCAATAAATATAGGATGTGGGTGTAAGCAAAAATCGCTGAAACGCAAATCACACTTTTTAGCCTGGGTTATTTTAAAGCCCGAGCAGGTCTGCCAATGACCTGTAGAAAGAGGGCTAGAGGGGAAAGGAGAACTGCAGGAAGATTCTGAAGCAGGACAGAGAGATACTGCCCATTCCTCCTGAGCAAAGTGCAGGAACAGTGATGATATCCCAATGTTTGCCTTCAGCCTTTGGTACAACTTGAGTTTCTGCAGCAGATTGCCCTGTCTGCAAACTGCAAAGGTCACATCTAGTGAAAAATCTGTTAAATGCATAACCCCAGTGCACAGCAAACGTATTCTTTTCACGGCTCTATTCCTTTAACAGTTCATTTAAGACGTCTGCCTTGCCTTTTTCCATTTGGTGTTGGGAAAATGTTTTCTTTCACCTGGCATAGAGCCCGATTCAACAGAAAGAGAGAGATCTCCCTGTTTCCATGGGGCCCTGCAGTATAAGACACAGGATTAATTCTACCCTTAAGCTGGACACCCTTTGGCTCTGTCACTGGGTATTTTGTCCACTTCCCTTTTGCTCAAGCTCTTTTCCTCCACTTTCATTTAGAGAATGAGTTGATCTTTTGCTGGTTTGCTGATGGTACCACCAAGGGTGATCCCCCAGCACCATGTCTGCTTCTCCAAGCATTGTCATCAACACCACCAGCCCTTCCCCATCCCACCTCTCCAAGCCTCGGTCCCAAAGAACACAAACCTCTGCTGCCACCATCCCAGCAAAGCACTGTGAGATGCAGGTCCAGTTGGGCTCTTTGGTGATACCTCACTGCTCTTCCTCCACCAAGAGAAATATTCCCAGTGTCAATGAATCATAGGATGGTTTGGGTTGGAAGGGACCTTAAAGCTCATCCAGTTCCAACCCCGTGCCACAGGCAGGGACAACTTCCACTAGAGCAGGTTGCTCCAAGGCCTGTCCAACCCAGACTCGAACACTGCCAGGGATGGGGCAGCCACAATTTCCATACCAATCACAATACTTTAAACAAGCAAGACCAGAAAAGGCAGCCTGGTTCCTACCCAAATCCAAACAAAGCCTAATATCACTAACTGCAAAACAAAACCATGGTGAGGTTCTGCTGATAATGCGTTGCTAGAGGGCATACAGAGGGCTCGGTGGTTCAAGGGGGGAAACCAGCTCTTCAGAATGCCTAGGGATACAGGGACAACAGTGAGGAGATGGTGATGGAGCCAGGCAGCTCCAGCATGCCCAGATTTTATTTCTCTGGAGACCCCAAGAGCTAACAGCATTTGGTTCCTGCTGTCCGAGGCTTTCAGGATAAAAGGTTGTTTCACTTTTATTCATTTCATTTTTGAAATTGAAGCTGGAGCAGGCAGAAGGCAGCTCCACAGCGGAGGAAGCCCAGCTCCTCACTGACACTGTGTAACACCACATCCCCTTCTTCACCCTGTTCTCTTCCAATAATAGAAACCTATCAGGTGCTTTTCTCTAAATAGCTTCCAAGAAGGAGAAGTCCTCTACCTGATGATGAGCCTAGGGCTGATTCCCATCTCTTCCATCATCAGGACAAGATCTCACACTGTAATGCATGTCACAAGGCCATGCTGCATGGATTTGTAGCTAAAATGACTCGGTAGAATGATGCCAGCTGTGCTGGCTGAGAATTGGGCTGCTTCATGTTTATCTTTAACATGTAGATATTTAAATCCCTAAGCTTGAAGTAAAATAATTTAGAAGCTCCAGCTATAAAAGATCTGCTCCCAAATCCTCATTGCTTTTCAATCCTAGTCTCCAACACATTATATTCTTTCTGCATTTAATGTGCCCTTAAGGTGGGGATTAGGTAGGCATTTGATTATGTCTTTTATGTTTATAGCAATTCATTTCCAAACCTTTACAAACTTTAATTAAATGCTACATTTTCACTGCCTCATCCTGAATTGAGAGAGAAAAATCTGTCCTCAAACAAAATTTACATTTCTAAAGCGCTTTTTTTTTTCCTGTGCAAGCACCTTGGGGCTACTGTATAAAATCATTCTGAGCTGCCTTAAGATGTATCAGTGCAGACATCAAAGCAGCTCTAATACTGAGCCTCATGCAGCCCTGCAGACAGCTGAGATCACTACATTTGCAAGCAAGAAATAAAACAGCTCCTGCCAAAGCCAACCATTGATCCCTTCTAAAGGTGGCCATGGAGAAAGTGAGATCGGCAGCTGAGCTCCAAGGTGAAGGCTGGTTTCTACTGGAAGAAAGCTCATAGGAAGGGCCTCAGTAGCCACAAGCATGACACTTCATCCAGCCCCACAGCATCATTACCCACGAGAGCAGACACCATCACATTCCCATGTAGCCAAAGGGATGCTGAGCATCCCAAGTGAGGAGCGGAGGTCAGCACATCCAGCTTCCCTGAGCTGGCAATGATCAAGCCATCTTCAAAGGTAACCCCCCCCCCCCCCCTTAACCATAAAGATTTCCAGTCACTGGGAAATGTAATGCCATTGCTTTAAAACTTGGACCCTCCTCTTAGAGTCAGTAGCAGTCAGGGTCACCCCATCCCTGGCTCTGTGAAAGGCCACACACCAACATGCATCCTTTCTGTGATCATTTTGTTGAGGGGACAGTACAAAATGTATCTTCCTTCAGTATTCAGGAGCTGAGAGACTGGATTTAGAGCCAATTTTTAATTACAGGTTGAAAATCAGGAATTTGATCCACTTTTAAAGTCTGGGTGCAGCAGAAACCATCCTCAGAACTGTCAGCTCAAAAAAAGACACGGATTTCATAAGATTAGCTGAGCTCTGCAGCTTTGCCCTTTGGGGCCAAGATAGAAGAATGATATCAAATTTTTATCAGCTAAGAAATTCAAGCCTAGCTTGAACACCACCACATCTCTGCAGTCCATCAGAACAAATCCAAACTGCACATGGAGAATACTAAAGAGATTTAGTTCAAAATCTCGGAGGTTGGGCAGCATCAAGGTCAAAGCTGCACATACTCCTGTGCACAGATACACAAAATGTTGACTCAGTAGCAAAATACCTGTTTTCTGCTTTTGTGCAACTCCCTGCCCGTGCATTCAACGATATGAAGGGGTTCAGCCTCCAAGGATGCGGTGCCTCCCCATCCTACAGGCTTCACGGCAGCACAGGGAGATGTGCAGCTATGGATGGTGCATAAAACCCACTCAAGCTTGCATGGCACCCAAGCTCATGTGCCCACTTAAGTGAGTCCTTTAAACAGCTTGGGAGGGGGGATTTAAATCATTGGTCAGCCTTGTGCTTGCCCTCTGTGCTTGGCTGAAATGTCACTTGTGGGGTTAGAAATACCGGGTGTGCACGCACCATCCCGCTACTGCAAATTCAAACATTGCTCATATTCAAACGGCTTAACTTTTCCTGGATCACACAAAGGCATTTCCCAGCGAGAACCACAGTCAGGCGAAATTCTGGCCTCCTAGCTGCAGTTGTTGCCATCACAGAGCATTAAGAACACGTAAAGCTGTATTTTTACCTTGCCTAAAACATCCTGCACAAAGGCCAGACGGCTTTTATTCGACGGCTGTCATCAAAGGTCTTGCACTGAGCATTGCTTTCCAGTTCCCTCGGAAATTCATGGCATGTCTCCCAGTAACTTCCCCAGGGCCAGGATAGAGCTTGGAAGAGCTCAGGCCAAAAAGAAAGTTTAGATAGTCACTGTGTGTGCTTGCAGCAAGTGGCTGGAGTAGAAGCCCAGTGTTTAACAGCACCAGCAGCCCTGCAAAGTTTTACAAGACACAACCCTCACATTAGAGGATCCATTTTCTTTCTTTATAAAATATACTGGGCCTTTCCACAAGCTCCTTTTATTGGTCCATTTGGCTACTTGCTCCTTTTACGAACTACTTAAGTTCCTGGATCATCTGGAAAAGCCCACAAGGACATGAACCACGATGTGCTAGCCATTGGTAACAACCTTCTGTGCTACCACAGCTTGGGCACCCTGCATGACAGCATGGAAGAGAAAAGCCAGCAGGCAGGGCAGCTGGATTTCATCACCTGAAAGGAAGTACACAGCATCTTTTTAACCACTTACTGCCTATAAGGTTTTGGAGGTGCAAAGTTGATAGAAATATCCCAAGCCCAGGTGCCTTTCACCTCAGCCCCAAATCCATTTGGCAGCAAACAAGCAGTTAAGAGTGGAAAATATTTTTACCAGCCTCCTAAATCTCTTCCGTAGGGGTCCTTTAATGGCTACAGTTAAAGAACAGTCTTGCATGGAGGTCCACATGCTAACATAACAACATATTTTAACTGTGTATTTAAGTAGTTTCATTTCTATTGACATTGGCTAAGGTGAGTCCTAAGGCTCACCAGCCTCTAGCAGAAGGCTGGGCTGCCCACGAGCGCAGCCTTTTGAGTTACACATTGCCAAATCTCTTGTAATGATGACAAGCTCCTGCAAAACATCTCATAACCATTATTTCCCAAGGAGACGGGTGCCTGAGGCACTTGGTGTGCTCAGTCTGGTACTTTGTGGCATGGTCAGCACTGAAAAAAAGGCCAATAAAGCCTTACAAGAGAAGAAAAGCCAAGCAGCAGGAGCAGAAACGTGTCTGGCTCCTGCCCAAAAACCTGGAGCCAGTGGGGCAGAACCAGGATCCTGCAGTGGTATCTTGCTTTCCGTCCCAATCCCAAAGCTGCAAGAGGTCATCCCCAGTAGCATCTTCCCAGTACCTCCTAGCTCAACAGCCCAGGCAGGAGCACCTGGTAGTGGCAGGACCAGGCTGCTCTTATAGCTCCAAAACAGGCCATGAGGAATCATTGTAATGGGACAAATCCTTCCCAGAGCCCAGCTCCAGAAAAGCAATTATCCAGGCACATCAAGACAACAGCATTTCTATCCCAGTGAAGTGTTTAGCAGCACACCAGCTAGCCTCTAGCCTTGAAATTACTCATGTATTTCATGTCTTAGCTGTCCCACGCTCTTGTGAAATAACAAGGCAAGGGTGAATGCTGCTTGCCACAATCCCATGTAACAAGGAGCTCTGCTGCCCTCCCAAATAGCAGGGCCTATTTAAGAAAAAGCCTTACTACTGTAATCTTGGATTACTCCCTACCACCCAAATCCATTTCATTTTAATTAGTGCCCATTATTATAAAGCCCCTCCAACATTTCCATATTTCTCTGATCATTACAGTCCACAAATATTCAGCAGCAAAATCCACCCAGCTGTGTATTTTGCATAAACTGGTTATCTTGAACCACATGCCCTCTCACTCTTCTTACCACCCCCATATTTTACACAACAGTGTTGACACTTTCAGCCTCTTGCAGGAACACTGCTTTGAGAGATTTAGATTAAGTCCAATCCAAGCAGCTCAATGGGGGAGACAAGAGGAAATCCAAATTCCTCTTGAATTAATGACTGAAGTATGAAAATTCAGCATGGTACCTTATGGTTTCACCAGGAAAACAGCACAAAATCCAGCTGCCCTAAGTCTTTTAACAGCACCACAGTGACGCCAAAAGCTGAGCGCTTAAAAAAACACAAGGTGCATGGAGAGTTCAATGAGAAACACATCTCAGTAGTGTCTGTGCAGTTATCTAGAGGAGGGGAGAAAGAAAGAAAAAAATAAGTCTATTTCTATTACTAAACTCTTACTACACAAGAAGAGACTCCAGCTGTAATGACTGTCTTTGGATAATTAAGGACATCTCTGTACCTACAGGAATGGGTCCCTCATTAGCAAACAAGTGTTTCATCTTCCAAGTAATGATGCTGCAGGCAGCACACAGCCCTGCTTCCTTGCCCCTGGGGCCAGGGCTGCTTCCTGCTCCAGCCACCAAACTCAGTATTTTAAGTGTCCTTAAACAGCAGATAACTTCTAGAGGGAGGGTAAGAACCAACCCGCAGACTTTCACAAGAACCCTGCAATTCCACCAGATTGGTTCTGCCAGGAACCAGACCACAGCACTTCAAACTCCAGCACAGAATCCCCCAGCCCCCAGATGTGCTGCTGCTTTCCTAGGAGGAACAACTCATAATTTCTCACACCCCAAATTTATCCATCTTTCAAGATAGTTCTTGCCTTGGGATAGTTCCCCATGTCATGTCTCCAGATTCTGTCTTTGCAAGGAAGATGAAGCCTGCAACCATTCACTAGCTGGGGCCTCTTTGTTTTCCCCTCTCAGCATGCCTCAATCCCCTCTGAAGCTTAACGTAACACCAGGCTGAGCATTAATCAACACAACATGCGCTCCATCCAACTTCAGCAACCACTACAAATATTATATTTTATATTATGTGCTGGGATTATTTTTATATATATGCCACCCTGTGTCTTTTTATAGACACACACACATATATAAGCAAATATACACACACAGTGTTTTATTTCTGCAAAATTAAAGCGCAGTGATTTTTTTCCTCCCTTCAGACAGCCCCAAGCAGCAGTGATGCCGAGTGCCCTCTGCTGTACACAGAGACAAATGCTTCTTTGTTTAAAAAAATTATTAATTTTTTATTTAATACTTCTAACTTTACTTCAGACAAAATATTTATTCAACTTCTATTTGATCACTTGGAGTGCGATGTGCAGGGCTAATGCCACCAGATTTCTCCTGTCAGACTGAAAGATTCCTATCTCCTACAGGCTGCGGCAGCAGAAAGTAAATAGTCTGGGCTGGAACTGCACAGGGCACAGTGTGAAAATGTTTTATTTATACGTTTCAAAATAGCAAAGGGAAATCAGAACAAACAATATAGCTTTATTATGCAGGCATTTATCAGATAGCCTTCACACTTCAGCACATCGCTCCTCTATTAGAGGTACAAGCTGAAACTGTCACGTGGCAACATAAAATCATTTTTCTTTTGTAAAGCAGCATTGTTCCTGCTACTGGAAGGAAAGATAATATTAAAACATATTCAAATGTATGTATTTGAAACTGCTACATCTTGTAATAAATTATGCACTCGATATTGAAAATCCAAGCTACGCTGCACAATCCCGACTTAAGAATATTAACTTTTATTGTCTTCTCACGTCCCAGCTCTTCTCAAATCTGACATTTAA
Organism: Melopsittacus undulatus; assembly: GCF_012275295.1. Taxonomy (NCBI): domain Eukaryota; kingdom Metazoa; phylum Chordata; class Aves; order Psittaciformes; family Psittaculidae; genus Melopsittacus; species Melopsittacus undulatus. The sequence continues at coordinate 28,804,601 of NC_047535.1, forward strand.
AGGGGCTGCATTTCCAGCACATGGTCTTTATGGCACCAAACACAGGCTTAATACGGCATGGGCACAGCTCCATCATGAGCATTTCCATTTGTTTGGCAGGCAAGAAGAAGGGAATACAGGAATCAGCCTTGTCCCTGCCCCACTGCCACTTCTTCAAATGCTGCATCATCTTAAGCAAAAGTCTGACCTCTGTAGGGTTGTGGGTTTGCCAGGGATCAAATAATCTGCAAAGAGCCAGGGCAGGTTACAAGATAACAAACCCATCAGCATCCCTGCAAAGAGGTCCACATCCATCCAAGGCAGATGGGTCAAAGACCATCCAGGTCTTCCCACAAGGGCCAGTCCCTGACACGACAACCTGGAGAGGATGAAGCAGCACCATGCAGTATGCAAACATGGAATCATAGAACAGTTAGGGCTGGAAAGGACCTTAAGATCATCCAGTTCCAACCCCCCTGCCATGGGCAGGGACACCTCACACTCAACTGTGCCTCCCCAAGGCTTTGTCCAACCTGGCCTTGAACACCACCAGGGATGGAGCATTCACAACTTCCCTGGGCAACCCATTCCAGTGCCTCACCACCCTCACAGTAAAGAATTTCTTCCTTATATCCAGTCTAAACTTCCCCTGTTTTAACCTGTTGCCCCTTGTCCTGTCACTACAGTCCCTAATGAATAGTCCATTCCCAGCATCCCTATAACCCCCCTTCAGATACTGTTATTGGCATCATGATGTATTTCCCCCCCCCTCTGCCTCTTGCAGGAGATGTCTTTTTTTAACCTGTCTCTGTGCAACACCTTGGCTCTGCAAGAAGGGCCCATCTGCTCTGCAAAGCTGTGGGCATCTCCACACTGCCCTGGGAGAGAGGCCCTGGGGCCAGAGCACCCATGGGTGCAGTCTTCTGTGATGCTTAAGCCCCAGGTGCTTCCACACAGCCACCCTGTCCTGTTGGTGGATGAGCTGGTTGCCAACCAGTGCAGCCACACCAGCACAACTGGTTCCACATCCCTTCCAGTGACTCACTTCAAAACCTCTTGATTTCCAGCATTTGTATTCATTTCACAGCTTGGATTTCCTAGAGGAGGCAATACCCAGGAAAACAAGCCTCCTCTTATGCCCTCCTGTAAATGTGCTCACATGAAGCTGACCAAAAATATCCCAGTCTATTTTTCTAAATGAAATCTTTTACCAGCACTTTTTCCTCAACAAAATGTTGGGGGTTTTTTATAACTTTTCATCTTGCTTTTCTCAGGGATTCTTGTCCTAGATTCCCCATCTTGGTTGAAGGCCAAGCATCATGAGCTGAGCCAGAGGGAATATAAAAGCATCTTTCTGAGACACTATAGAAAGGAAGAAGAATTGGACCCTGGGAGCCAATTCACTTTCATGGCTTGGGTATTTAAGGATCAAACATGCATTTGTGAGCTGACACAAGGTAAAAAGGTAGTTTTGAGACTTTAAAGCGTCTAAAGAAGCCTCTGAAAGCATCCTTTTACCAACTAGAGTGCAAGAGAAATCCAGGAGCTGTGATGCACGCTGGAGGACGGCTGCTGAGCCCCTGGGGACAGCCTGTGATGGGGACAGCCGGGCTCACCCACCACTCCTGGTGTCACCACAGCACAGAGCACTGGTCACCACTGCTCACTGGCAAAGCAAACAGCCAAAGGCAAGGAAACAGTAACCACCTGAGACACACTAGGGAGGTTTCCTATGGTTACTGCTGCCATGGAAATACTTTTTTGTTAGCTTGATTTAAATAATATCCGGCTCCTTGGCTGCAGGCGGCTTCCTGCAAGCTTGGGTTGGGTCCTTAGACCTGCACCCTGCTATCAGGGTGCGACCGCATCAAGCACCGGCTGCCTATAAGAATCTCAAACTCAAACTGGGGGTTTCCTCCCAGCTCTCCCAGCCCATGGCTTGGCTTCAAGGAGAAGAGGAGGAGGAAAGTGGAAAGAAGGGGGGGAAATAGACATCTTTTACTAATTGCTCACAGATGTGGCAGCTCCCATTTCAACTGCCAGCAGCTCCTGCTCTTCCTGACTGGCTTTGGAGCAAGAGAAACCCCTCACAGGGAGACAGACTCTCCTCCATCCATCCATCCATCCACAGGCTCTGCACAGGGATTTCAGTAATTATATTTATATACTCCCCTTATCGGAGAAAGCAGCCATTATGTCTGTTATCACCACAGCAGCAGCATCTGCACGACGGCAATTGATAGGGGATGAAATATTTGTTGTGATGGCTGAGTACGAAGTGCCTCCCTCCATGGTAATAATAGTTGTAATACTTAGCTCTCCAAGCTTTAGGCTCTAGCATAAGGCCCTGTGGGGAGCAAAGAGTCACAGGCAGGAAGAAATGGTCCCTCCAGCATCAGAGAGGAACACCCCGAGTTTTGTATTCACCTCTTGGCCCCAGCACTGGTGAACCTCAGAAAGGCTCTGCACCAAGGCCTATGAGGACACAACAGCCCACCAGCAGTCTCTTTACAGCCATGCTCAGGCTTGCCTGAAATAAGTTTTCCTCCCATCAGACAGTTCTGCTAATGTTACAAATTCTTCAGACATTAGATAGTGACCACAGAGATGCTGCGTGCACAGGGAAGAGTCCCCAGCCCGGCTTGGCTGGGAGATTATTCATCAGAGGGGGAAAAAAAAGGCAAATATCCAAATGAGCATCATGAATTGCAAAACCATCTGTCAAAGGTCTCCGCTGATACTATCGGCCAAACTTAAGCTTGCTGATAGACTTACAACCCAGACAATGAAAAGGCAATTGATTATTTGAAGAGTGACTCACTGATGTAATAAGGATGGATTACTGGGCAGGGTGGGGAAATAGTGGGGAGAATGTCTTTGGAAAATAAAAGGCTGCAGATTGACTTTTTAAAGACAAACAGGATGGGAACAAAACCAAAGAAACACTCTTAAAAGCACTGAAGAGACCTCTACAGTGGAGAGCAACAAAGAGGAGAGGCACTCGGGAGTCCTCCAGCTGAGGACTGGGGATACCACCCTTTATCCACCCAGTTTGGCTTTCTTTCCAAATTGGTGGTCAAGAGCTTTTTCTTTCATGCCATCAGTGCTCGTGACAAAGGCCTGTTGCAAACCCTCTATTAAAGGAGCAGGAGTTTTTCCTCCCCATTGAACACACTGCATGCCCTCATTAGTAGGATGCATCCTGCAGGGAGAGCAGACTGTGCACTCCTGTGGAGCCAGCAAGAGGGACCAAGAGGAGTGAGGCTTGTGGCAGGACAGCAAAACTCAGTAAGCAGATGGGGATGCCAAAGGCAAGGAAGACAGCTAAGCCTGGTGTGCCATGGGACCAATGAGATCCTTCACCCCCAACCTCCTCCAGCCTCCTCTCATCAGAGGCTTCAAAAACTGATTACTCTGGGCTCAGGGTGATGCATAAGCTCAGGACTTTACACATCCATCAGCACTGAGCTGTTAAATCAGTTCACCACATTCTACTAAATCACACGCTATGCAGCACCCAAATCCATAACCACAGCCTCCAGCACCAATGGGTACCACTGCAAGCCAACCCATCCCACTTCCAAGCTTTGCAGGTCTGTCATGGGGAATTCCATCCCAAAAGTCTCAGTGAAGAAGCTGTTCTTTGCCAGTGTCCAGCAGCAGAGCTCCATGGCTGAGGCACCGGGAAAGCACTTCCCAGCTACCATTCTATTCTATTCCCAGCTACCATTCTATTCTATTCCCAGCTACCATTCTATTCCCAGCTATCATTCCTCCTCACCAGGTAACATTTTAGTCTTTGCATACTGTAGTTATTTACAGCTGTAGTCATTGTCCCAAAAATTTAGTGCACAACAACCCCACAAACTTTTAAAAAGATTCATTTAGGTGTAAAATGGTGAATTTTTGGCATTTGCCTGCTCTGCCCCCTCCCCCATCAGTGTCATTCACATCACTCCAGAAACAGACTAAACCCCCAAAACCCACAACAGCTTATTAGTGGTTTTTCACCCCATTCACAAAACTAGAATTGTACAAAGCTGCTTCAAAACAGACAGAAAACCTACCCGCACTGCTCTTTCTCTAGGGGAAAGTCTGCTTTCCCAGCTTCTGCCTGCGATGGAGCAGGGCAGAGCCCAGCAGCAGAGCAACCCCGCTTACAGCAGCTGCAGACTAGGGCTCTGTGTTCAGCTGAAATTTAATCAAGAAGCGTCTCAAACTCCTTTGAGTTCTTGCAATACAATCCCGAGTGGCTTGTAAAGGACTTCAAACAGGCTCTGCGGGCTTGCCCGGAAACAAGCACATACCTCACCTGCTCTTTTGTACATCGCATACAAAAAATTAAAGCATTCATTTTAGGCTTTTTGCCAGAGACAGCACTGCCTCCAATATTGTAATGCTCTGTTAATGTGCATATCGTGTCTCCCAGCCAACACAAACAGGATACCTTATCAGTCTCGGCTGTTCTAAGTGCTGTTTCAGCAGCAGGACATGAAGACGTGGAAGAGGCAGGCCAAAAATTGGGTTGGGAGTTCCTTAAATTCAACTGTGTGCTCGACATTTATTAAAACATAAATAGTCCCTGGGCAAGACAAAGCTGATCCTGACACTACAATCACCCAAACTCCAATCCCGCAGGCTTGGCCGCTCCTTGCTAGAGATGCTGTGGGAATGTTGACAGCAGCACAGGCTGTCACTAGTTACCCTGCTTCCTCCTTACTGCCACAGGAGTTGGAAATGCAAAGAAAAAGTAGACCCTGATTTTTCAAACACTTATACAAGTGCTTAATCATGCAGGAGTGAGCAGACAGGTCAGCTGAAGCCACTGATGCCAAGCAAAGTCCATGCCCTGCATCCTCCAGAGCCAAGATTCAGTAGCCACCCAAACTCCCCCGGGCACTGAGGCTGAAGGACACTGACTTTGTCAATGAGTAACCTGAGGGAATGACTTCTCCTTTCTGAGCTGCTTATGACAAACAAAACCTAAACCTAAGCTAACAACACCAACTCTTTTGTGAAAGGCTTGAAAAATCAGCAGACAAGACCACCATTATGTTTTGCATCCCCTACAGAGGGTGAAAGTATCCTTGGATACAGGCGACTCCTTACCACCCCTGGGGACACGAGCAGGTCCCCTGGGGACAGCAGCCTGCTGTCCTTAGGGATTCACCTCTGGAGCAGACCACACCAGCTGAATTTTACCTATTTCAGCAGTTTCCCCACTGCAAAATTAAGAACTAGCTAAAACCTACCAGGCCCAGCACAGATCTCTGCAAAAGCGATGCAACCATGAATCAATTCAAGGTAAGGTATCGCTATTCTCACACCACCAAGGCCTTTCAAATAAACCATGCAGGGCAGTGTGGAATATCTGAACCTTAAAGGAGACAGAGACACAAAGCAAGTTATTCATGAAAGGCAAAAACTAGGAGCGTGTGTGTGAAAGATACATAACCTACAAAAAATGCTGAAAACATATGGAAGCAATAATCTGTACTCTTTTTTTTCGTGTTTTGAAAGTAGAAACAAATGCGTCAGAATTCAGTGTTATTTGTCCACGTGCTTTGTTACAAATATCATTGTTTCTGCCCTCTGGTTAAGGCACTGTGCATCGAACCAGAGACTCAAATGCGCCTGGGATGTGCACTGAGCCCCCTGGAATGTCCCTGTGCTGGCAGGGCCAGCGCCAGGTAATGCAGATCCAGGCTGCAAACACAGGGAGTTTCTCACTGCTCGCCACACATGAACAGATATATCCAGAGCAATGGGCACAGGACAAACATGAAAAGAAAACAAACATCCACTGCCTAACAATGCTTGCCTGCCTGCGTGACTGTTGGCAACTCCCTGCCTACAGTCAACAAGGCAGAGAAAGAAGTAAAGCAACCTACTCACCATCACCCAGCAGCCCCAAACATCTCTGGGTTCTGGTCAACCACCTAATTTACCAAGTCACCATCTCATGACACACATCTGTTTTCTTGTCCATCAGATGCGCCTTGCCCATAGGTTTTTGTGGTGAGTCTCAAGCCGTTGAGTGACCTTGTACCATCTGGGTTCCCCAGGTGGTCCCTCCTAAAAAGCTTGTCCTTGCTAATGGTCCAAGATCCAACAACGCTGAATGAGGTCAAACTTTTGCAGCACTGGCCACAGTACATCATAGCGGGATGCCAAGTTATGGGAACACATAAATGCTCAAAACAGTTGTAGGCACCAAAACTTCACTTGTTAATATGGAGCATTAAGTCAACAGTCACATAAATTTGCCTTGGAAGGTAAGGGCCAGGCACTAAGTGCTGTATAAACACACATCACTGATATTAGGACCATGATGTGTGACAGCAATGCATGAAGAGAAGCAGATCTCTTCCCACCAAAACGTGATTTCAAGGGACAGATTACACGGCATACGCAAGAAAAAAAGAGAGACTCCAAGAAGAGATGTAAAACATCACACACAGAAACTAAAACCCCAGTAAACCAGTCTTTATGTCATGTTTATTACTGTTATTTAAATGCTTCTGCAAACCAGAAGAATAACTATGGCAACAAAGACTTCTCCAAAGGTTTTCAGACACTATTTTTAAAGTTATCTGCTACAGCATCTGAATGCCTTCCCTCTGAAATCAGCCACATGCCACTGCCTCTGCAGGCTTTGCAAACCAGGTGGTACATCCTCCTTCCTCAAACCGGAGCGCAAATACCATCTTGAGATCTAGGTCTCCTCCATCTACAGTTTTAGCTGGTGCTTTTGGATAGAGAACAGGGAACAGCAAGGTCTGTTGAATTGCAAGAGTATCATTCTTTTTTGCATGGCTTTCTCAAGGAGAAAACAAGCCATGCCTCTGTGTGTTAAACACATGCCAATCTCCCAACACGAAGAATCCGCTATTTTAAATACAGTACTAAGGCTGTAATTTTTCTTCGCCCAGAGTAAATCCGAAATTAGTTCTTCACAGTAGGCTTAACAGCAGCAAAAGCCACTCGCTCCCTTCCAGGAGCTGCCAACCATTTGTCACCTTTAAGGTTTGCATATTCACACTAATTGCACCAGGACTAGGTTATAAATTCCCTGCCACCTCCCAGACCACCTCCCTCGAAGGCTTTTCTCTGCAAGACATTATGCAAAAGACACTCTTAATGGCTATTCATTCACCGAACTCCAGTGACAGCTTTATTTAACGCCAAAGCTTGTTAACAAGCTGAATGGCACACAGTTTAATGTAATGCAGATCTGATTAGAAAACAGCAACTGGGCTCCTAAGGAGCTGGAAGATTTTTATTGAATTTGATTTCACTTTTTCCACACAAAAGCCACCTTTCAAGTATTGATCTGTTATTAATGAGGCTTTGGTTATGTACACCCAGTTTCCATCCTTCACACCGCAGCCTACACAGATGAACTTTGCAGTCCTTATGTACTTCACTAACAACCTACCACAAAATAAAGAGATGAGATTAGAGGAAGGAGTCACTTTGCTGTTCAGGCCATGAGAAACTGGGGGTTTATACCGGTTATAGTTCAATAGCCACATCCTTGCAGACTACACACCCAAGGATGGTGGAACTCGGTCTTTTCACTCATTTTCACACATTCAGAAGCCATTTACCTTCTCCTCTTTGGGGCTAAATGATTTTAAACTGAAAATTGAATTTCTGCTTTACTACGGGGGCAGGAGTCAGTGGCACACAGGAGGTACGAGAGCTCCAGCTTAACTGTGCCTGTAACACAGGGTGTTTCCAGTTCCTTGCTTCCACCAAAGTAGTATTAAATATGCCAACACTTTTACAGGATAATTCACTCAAATTTGAGATTATAATTTCAGAGCATAATTAAGAAGACTCAAAAAACAAACTCTAAAACCAGGGACATTTTTAGTCACTTGGCAATACGCTTTCATTATCTTTTTGCACATCACCTACAGCAGAAAGAGAAGTTTTATTCTGAAAACAGGTCTGCAGAACACAATTCATTTTTGAGTGGTTTCCCTGGCTCAGGAAGCATCAGTGTGCTTCCAGGAACGATCAATTCAACCAGTGCTTAAAGTCAGCTCTCAAATCTGAGAAAAGTGGCTTTTAAGGGAACGTATGGGCACAGAAACCTTTGGTATCTAATGAAGCCATTTGCCTGCTTGACAGAGTAACTGCACAGCTCACACCTGAAATCACAGGTAACTATAAACTGCACAGTCCTGCAGAATTATGTACATGACACTGCTATATCAGCAATGGTTTCAGTGCCTGCGAGCTTATAAATCCTTTTTCTTCTCCCTAAAGCATATCACCAGCTCCCATCTTTGAAGCAGAAAGGTTCCATTTACATTTATCAGCAAAACTCTACTATTAAAGGATTATAAAAAGACTTACAGATCCCTAATGGTTAATTGATCAGGGTTTGTGTCCTTAATCTGTGGATCTCCTCATAAACCCTTGTTTTCTTCCAAACCCATTCTGCATGTTAAGGAGCTGGTGAGCACCCCCATTGAGAGCTGGTTATACCACAGAGGGCACAGCCTCCCGAGCACGTTTTCAACCTTCAAAACTACTATTAATAATTGCCCTTCTTATATGTCCCTGGCGTTAATAGACCAGTAGTTAGTAAAAAATGAATGTGCTTCCTCTCATTTGTGTTCTGGCAAATAGGCTGTCTTTATTTAATTGCCTAATTATTCTTATATCAAGGCAATTAAATGTGTGTGTGCAGGAGACCTCCCAGCCTGTCCAGTCCCAGTGTAAGGTAACTTGGTGTAAAGTCTAACTTGGCTCAGTGGGGTGCAAACCTGGAGCACACAAGCTGCAATGCCTCTGGGTGCTGACTCCCACAGGTACCCAATGGGCTCCCATCCTTCTGCTCCAGGGGAGGTAACCCTTCTTTCCTCAGAGAAGGCTGCTCCTAGATTCCGTGCAGTTTTATCCAAAATCATAGAATAGTTAGGGTTGGAAAGGACCTTAAGATCATCCAGTTCCAACCCCCCTGCCATGGGCAGGGACAGCTCACACTAAACCATATCACCCAAGGCTTTGTCAGACCTGGCCCTGAACACCACCAGGGATGGAGCATTCACAACTTCCCTGGGCAACCCATTCCAGTGCCTCACCACCATAACAGTGAAGAATTTCTTCCTTATATCTAATCTAACTTCCATTGTTTAAGTTTTAACCCGCTACCCCTTGTCCTGTCACTACAGTCCCTAATGAACAGTCCATCCCCAGCATCCCTATAGCCTCCCTTCAGATATCAAGGAGGGTTTCTAAGGGTCAGGGGTCCCTCACAGAAAGGTAGCCAGAAGACAGCTACGAGTGGTCCCAACAGGCTGGAGCCTCCTGCTCCACCTCCTCCTGCACTTAGGGCTTTGCAGGATGTGGCCCAGTGTGCCAGTGTGGAGGGCACAACCTGGAAAGAGCCAGGACACCACTCTCACCTGAACCACCCCAAGTAGCTGGGTGCCTCTTCTGCTGAGCCACTTCGCCATTGATGGGATGCAATCAAAATTCACTTCATTCATCAAAAGCCACAGGACAGTTGCACCCTCTGATACAGCGAAACACAAACCACAGCACCTCGTAAGCAGAGGAGAGAGTTTTGGTGACCATGGATTTTCTTACCCTATATTTGAAAGTTCTCCTTGACACTTTTAAGCACTATAAAACTGCTCTGAGACAACTCCAGGTAACCTGGGACAGTTCAGGAAACCATTTATAAGCCCTGGAAAGAAGACAACTCAGGGGTGACCTTATAAATCTATTAACACACTTGTGGCAGGCTCACCCTTGGGAGGGTGTCAGGACACCACAGCTCCCACAGCCCAGGATGAAGGGGACACATTTACACCTTCATCTTCTCAAGGTCTGTATTGGGACACAGTGAACCTGGATGTGCCACCAGCACCTGCAGGGCTGGGGACCACAGTGAAGCTCCACATGCCACAGTGCATCCCTTGGGGCAGATCTCAACACACAGGCCCTGTCCTACCACCCCTCAGAGTAAACACATCAGGAAATGATGATTTGCAAGGCTGAAGCTTAAGATACAACTGAAAGGGAATAAATCAATCCCCATCATTGCCTTGAACCCACGCTTTAATCTGCTAGGATGCAGCTCCGAGAGTAGGGTAGAAGCCTGGAGGAGTACCAAGTACAGCAGATACTGGAGGAAAGGGTATAAATCAGGTTAAAGGGTCACCAAGGGCTCCATGGCCTACTAAGTTTGTGCACCAGCTCCCAGAGCCCACAGCCCAGATTTAACATCACCCTGTCCCAGATCACCCACAAGCAGGAACTCATTTCTAGGCAGCACAACTCAGGGAGGGGAGAAGGGACAGATCTAGCATGAGGTCAGGACTCGCTGTGCCTCATAGGCACTGGCACTGTTGGGCTTGTAAAGAGACAACAGAAACAGACAAGAATTCTTGTTCATCCTACACACCCCTGGTCCATTTCAACAGCTGCATCTCTGCTTGGCATCACAGAGGGGATAAATCCCACCACAGGGAGAGACGAGAGTTCCACGTGCTGATCTGGTGCAAACCATACAGAACCCTTTCAGCCCAAATGCCTCCTTCCCACCCCACCCTGCACAGGTTGTCCCCACCAGGTGCTGGCGGTGTTGGCCCTCAGCATAACCCGGGGCAGCAGGATGAGCCCCTGACCGCAGCGGGGAGCAGACAGGCTGCAAGGTGGTAATTAGCAAACCAGTTACCCCAGTCCTGGTCCGGATCCTGCTGCGCCCCGCACCAGCGGCAGGCACGGGCAGACCTGCATGCTGCATGGCAGGGCTGGCAAACCCACCAACCCAGAGCACCGGCCAGCGTGGGGAACACGATTAAGATTAACACGAGTGCTCCTCAAAGAGCCACATTCACACCTCGGATGCGCACAGAGTTGGGAGCGAGCCACAAATCCCTGCGAAGGGAGAGGCGGAGCGAGATCCATCGGGATCCCGCTGCCCTCTGGGGGGGGAACGGTACGAGGGGACACGGGAGTCTCTCCGGGCCTTACCTCCACTTGTGCAGGGCGAAGCCGGGACACTGGTCCCCACAGGTGTTGCAGGGCTGGCCCCGCTCCGGCTCCCCCGACGCCGTCAGCTGCAACGGACAGAGAAAGTCAGCCCCGGCCCCTCCGCTGCGGGTCGGGGGACACGCACCCGGGAGAAAGGGGATCGATGGGGAAAACGGGTGAGAGAAGGGGCAGGGGAGGGAGCGAGGGGGACGCACCCATCAGAAGGGGGCACTGGAGGGCGGCGAGGAGGGGGATCCACACGCACCACACCGGGGGCGCAGCCCGAGCGGGCGGCGGGACAGATCCACAGGTTGGAGTGGGGCAGGGAGAGGACGCACGCAGAACCCCGCTTCCGGTACTCACCGACCGGCTGGAGAGCCGCTTGCGAGAACCGCGGCCGAACATGGCACCGCCACGCTCCGCGGAGCCGAGCGCAGCCCAACCCAACTGCACGGCAGCGGCCGCCCCGTCCCGTCCCTCCGCCCGCAGCGCTCCCGCCCCTTCACCCGCCCCTCGGCACGGCAGGCACCGCCCCGGGAGGGCCCGGCCGCGCCCCCACCCCCGGCCGGCGGTTCCTGAGTCCCGCTGGAGCTGTCATCGTTCCGCTCCAGAGTTAACGACTCTCCCTTGTCCCGCCGCCCTCGGACAGCTCGTTACGCTCCGGAGCACGGGTGTTAATGAAACAGGGATGAAGAGCGCACGGATGGGTTCTGCAGCGCTGAAGTTACTGCTCTGAGCACGTCAGAAGGGTTTCTTTTGTTATGGGCAAAGGCTGGGAGCAAACAGCCCTGGTTCCTGCTGTGCTTCTGTTCCCTCTCCTCATGGAGAACAGTTCTAGTCCACAAACAGGATGCAGGAGAAACACTGTTGTGTGAAATGTGTTTGCGGCCTGGGATGTTGGATCAGGGCACAAAGCACCTGTAAGAACCTCAGAGCTCCTTCCTGAGCTACACGTGGGGCTAGGAGCTGTGAAGCATGTGGAACCATTGGGCAACCTCGACACCACACATCAGCATGCTCTTGTTAGGTCCACAGTGTGCTGCAAAGGGATGCCCACAGCCAACAACCAGCCAGTACCCCTGGGCATTTGCAATCAAACAGCACATCTGGCACAAGGCAGTGCAGAAGGAAACAGGGAGAGAAGGGGGAAAAGCAAACATGCTTCACACAGCACAGGGGGCCTCAGAACTTGTTCCCAGTGTGGATGGAGCAGCTTTGCCATTAGCATTTCACAGCTTCACCCCCTGGTTGTGGTTGTTCACAGACCTTGATTCTCCCTCCCCTGCTCCCCTGCTTCACTGTCTCTTTGTTCTTTTGCCTTGCTACCTCACAGCTGGTTAAATACATACCGACTTGATTCCCCCCCCCCCCCCCCCCCCCATCAGTTCCCATTTTTGCCGATTTTCCACTTGTATCTTCCTCTCTTGGAGTCAGAAATGAGGCTGGGAGCTGCGTGGTTTGAAGAGTCTCAGGCAAAAAGTTTCAGGGAGATTTTCAGCCTTTCTTCCCATAAATGTTGGGGGGAAAAGGGAAAAAAAACAGGGAATTTTATCATGGAGAAAATGTTCTTTTTCCCAGGCTTTCTTCATGGCATTTGGAAAATATTGACATCCCTCCTGGCTCTGTTTTTCTGCCATTGCTATTTTTACCCTTCCAAAACCCTCCAGCTTCCCTCCATTGCTCCCATCTGCTAAATTTCCTCATAATTTTCCTTCTCAGTTTCTCTCCCAGTTCTCAGCTCATACAGTGGTGCATGAATATGTTACAAGCTCTTGAGGGAGGAGGGGATCTCTTAAATACACACACATTTTATCACATAGTGGCAACTGGTTGCAGATTTGACCTCATATTAAAATATCCCTACCTATAAGCTGTATCTAATGTCAGATCCAGTAGTATCAGGGTGATGAGTTACTGTTAACTCCACTGAAGGTCAATGGGATTTCAGGGAACAAGCATCATGCAAGAGAGAGCCTGAAAACCTGCAGCATTTTGGGTGTCTTGCATAAGAGTCAGAATATTTATAACTCCAATTAAAACTGCCGAAATAAAAGCACTATTGGATACAGGACTTATAACAAGATTCAGCGTGCTGTGGGAAAGGCTTTAAAGGTGACCCGCAAATCCTTTTTAATTGCTTTGCTGTTGCAAGAGATGCTGTGCGCCCTCAATAACAGGGCTGGTGAGGACATCTGCTATAAGTTTAAAACAGCAAAAGTAAGTCGAAGTTGGAGGGTAAATTCCTTGGAGGTGTGTCTGTGCTGAATCACTGCTCCAGTCTTCTGATGAAGAGGCAGGTCCTAAATTGCTTCTTAAAACAAGGCAGGTTGGTCCACTCCCTCCATCCCAAGCTCTTCATGGAACTTCCCTGCTACCCTGCATGGCTTGTATCCTCCAGCATTGCTTCAGCAGATACTGCAGATGCTGGTGGGTGACTCCTCAATATGCAGGCAAGAGGCAAGGAAGGCTCTGAGCATCACAGCTTGCACCAGTGTGTCAGTGGGAAGTGTTCCTCTCCGTGGCAGGGAGTTGGAACTGGGTGAGCTTAAAGGTACCTTCCAACCAAACCATTCTATGATTCTGTGAAAGAAGAGGGTAGATAAGGGCTCAACCTGGGAGTGCAGAAGATGCAGATAAGGGGAGTGCTCACTGCTCCCATCCTGGTATGTCTGGGAGGTGTCTGGGGAAACCATGTACCACCCAGAGCCATAAAATATGTATCTATGAAAGACTCCAATGGAATCAGGTCCTTAGTGACTTCTAGGTTTCTAAATGTCTCATGGAAACAGCAGGTTTCCTCTGGCCCAAGATATCCAGGACAAATGAAGGGCTAATCAGGAGGTGTTACTCCACATTTAGGGATATTCAGATGCTACATTTACATAAGGAAAGAGCCAGGCCAGAACATCATCTTTGGGATGTATTTGGGAAAAGGAGGGGAAACATTATCTCACTGGCCTGAACACTTTTCTTCTCTTTCCTCCCCCAGAAAAGCTGCCAAGAGTAAAGATCTCTCAGGAAATAAACTCCCACTCCCTTGTTGTCACCATGTTCAAAGGAGATGATGCACACATTCTGGCATGTTCCCCTGGGCAGGGGACAGCAACACAGCTCCAGCCCTACTTGTGCCACCACAAAAGGTCCTTTCAAAAGTGGTTCTTGTAGCTTTGCTTTTAGAAACATGTAGATCTTGCTGTTAAAAAAGACAGACTCAGCTTGGAGGTAGGGGGTGTCAGATACTGCTGTCACATAGGCTCAGAAACAGACACACATGGGTAATATATGCCAGACACTTTGTCTGACAAATTATTGTTTCTGCTGTCACTTAAATTGTTCTGTACATCATCTTCCCCTCCCATCTCTCTTTCAACCAAACCTGCCTAGAGATGACACTTTCCCCAGCCCTTCCCATGACTAAATCCATCTAAAACCCAGTTGGCTCCATTCATGTACTGTGAGATGGGCCCCGTTCCTTTTTGAAGTTATGGATAGGTGAGAGGAGGGAAATGACAGAGATGCTCTTCTTTTCCTGTTTGCCATTGTAGCTGGTGCTGCATAAATAATTATGATTAAAAGCAAAGAGCTCAAGGAAAGGTAAAATGCAGATCCTGTGTTAGTTTTCCATCATGGCCAGCTATGCAGGGACTGACATGAGCTCAGTCTTCCTGGTCAGATAAATACACTTCTTCAAGCAAATTCAGCCTCTCACAGCAGAAGATGGAAAGAGCAAGCCCATGTTGCTGCAGAGCTGTTCTGCTTGCTTGGTCTCAGGGTTTGTCCCCAGTCTCACAGCTTTGCCGAGTCTCATTTGTAGTGTTGCCTCACTGCTGTATGTGGAGGAAAGGAGATGCTATTAGGACACTGCTCTCCCAGTGACCTCCACCCCCTCTGGGACATCATCTTGAACAATAGGAGCACTAAGTCACTTGTGTCCAAGCCCAGTGGGCAGTTCTTACCACCCACGAAGAGGAGCTGCATGTCCACAGTAGTAGCTGCAACCAGGGGTTGGGAAACACAAGGACAACTCATCCCACCAGAAACTATGGAGTCTGCCTGCAGCTCTGGCCCAGCACTTCTGGAAGGGAGTTAGCTGGCAGACACAACACTTCCGTGTAGGGAGCCAGGAAACTTTGCCAATCTTTCCAGGAAAGTGCCCCCAGCTCTTCTATCCTGCAATCTGTGCTTCATGTTAAGAAATCACCTCCAAAATACCTGTGGAATGCTCTTAGCATCAGCTCTGATACCCCTGTGCCTCCTACAGCCTAGCCCTGACTGTCAGCACTGGGGCAGCAATACCACCAACAGAAAACCCTGGAGTAAGGCAGAAAACAGCTCCTATTTTGTCTGCTGGACCCATACATTGCTTCCCTCCTCGATGTCAAGGTGAATTTGGCTGTTCCTCATGTTTCCTCCTGCTAGCAGCCTGCACAGCTGAATTACAACTCAACACGAAGCCTGTCGCCATCCAGTACCCTGTAATAAATGTCTGACTGTTATTAGGCAGTTACTGTCTGAAGCCCTTCAACAACAAAAGAAGAGCTTAAAGATGCTTCTAAGTGCCACAGCTGATGAAGGGGCATGCTAGGGACCAGGCATCTATTTTACTTCATAGATCTTCCACCAAGCCTCCTTCTTCCCCGCTAAATGTGCCCCCAGGAGGGTCTTTTAGGAGGAAAACAATTCAGTGTTTCTGCTCATTCCATCTTTGAGATTTGTAGTTACTGCAGGCAGAAAAGGCTGTGCCTAAACCCCTGTTTGAGGTGGGGATATGGAATTTCAATCTGTGCTGTGCATAACAGGAACCCAGGCCGGTATGAATCATGCTATGTTACTTTGGTTTTGAATGTTTTTTGCACTGCGTAGGTTTTTCTAGGGCATATTCCATCAGGCACATACCGGTCAAATTCCCTTTGAACGTTTATTACACTGTTAGCTTACAGTACACACACTTCAGATGTCAGAAACAGCAACAAAGTGGGCTTAGCAACTTAACAAAACCCTTCCATCATTTCTGCAGATCACCATACATTTTCCAAGTGCTCTTTATCACAGCCATTTGACTACTGGGTTTTTTTTTGCTGTATTTGTCAGTTCTGAGGCATTTTGATTAAAGCCCTGCTGAGTAATTTCACATTTTTTCCTTCATCAATACACTGATTTGTAAATATCCCAGGAAATTCTTTTTTGTCCTCCCACCAAGGAATGCAAATTGCCATTAGGTACTCCCCAAGGTATCTCCAAACAACCCTTCTCCTTTTAACCTTAGGATTTTATTGTGTTAGTTGCTAGGTAACTGAGTAAGATTTACAGCCATCTATTGTTAATTTTGAAGGTGGGTTTCAATTTCCTTGTAAATAGCATTTGAGAGTTGGAGTCCACACCAATATAAACTTGCAGCCCAGTCCCACTCCATGCACTTGTTATGGAATGTGGAGCCAAGGGGATACATAAAGCTTATTCCTCCAAAAAAAGGGCTCTGCCCCTCACGAACTGGATACTGGAGGGACCCCCAGTGAAATGTTGGTGCTGGGGCATGGGCTATGCCATGTACAAAGCACATCCCTGCTGCCCTGTTCCCATCCTTCCCACTTTTCCAGCCCCTTCCACATCCTCACTGTAACTCCCCAAAATGACAGTGCTGCAGCTTTCCCCACAGCGGGGTTTCCTTGCTGTCAAGCTCCAGAGCCCTCAAGCACAACTCTACCTCACCTCCCTCTGAGGAGAGGTGGGTGGTAGTTCATGCGGTTCCTTAATGCTTCTCAATTTGAAGCTAAACAAAGCAATCAGCTGGGGCTCTGACAATTTGCACTAAACCTCCTTACGCTATAGCAACAAGTAATTTTCTGCTATCCCCAGCCCTCACTCCATCGTGCGCTGTGGTTCAACAGGATTATTCACTTTACAATGTAAATTCACACTCCTTCCATGATACCTCTACTTTCCAGGACCATTCCTGAAGATGAGAAAAACCAAACCTATTTAGGGGAACCCAGAGAGGCAAGTGCCAGGAGCCAAGACAGGAGGTGAGTTGCTGGGAACAAAGCCAACCTGCCCTTTGATTGCTGGAAGAATCACAGGTGCTGCTCAGTCCCTCGCATTAATCATGTATTTGCCATCCCACAGATGGAAAGATCCTTTTATTCATTTTGGTTTAAAACTGCTTTGTTGTCTTTTCTCATTGAGGGAAAAGAGCCTTTTTCTTAGTGTTTGATAAGCTTGAAACCTGCAGATAAATAGGGGAGTGAAATACCTGACAAAACCAGACTGACAGTGGTTATGGCACTCAAATCAGGCAGAACTTGGCTATGGAAAGGAAAATTCAGAATACTGTGCCTGAGGTCCCCAGGATGCTATAAATGGTTCCTCTTCTGGCCATGAATGTTGTCAGGTTTTACACTTGTGCTATTTTTACCTGCTGAAGATACCAGTTCTTTGGCCAAGGCAAACACCCCAGGCTTTACCTTCTGTCTAAAGCTTTCAATACTCCCACGTCAAATGCTTCTGTACATTTAGGCTCTTGAAATGCTCAGACCATTAGGAACAATCGAATGGGAAAAACTAATGAAATCTGAAAGCAAGTCATACCTGGAAAGCTTCACACACCACCTGCACAATGGGGAGGAAGGCTGATGAAGAGGAGGATATTATGAGTTTATCTCAGGTACATGAAGAAGACAGCTCTGCCCAGGGCGGGCATGCAGCATTCCAGGGTTATTCCAGGTAAGCTATACACCAGCACAAGGCACACCTGCTGCGTTTCACATACAGAGCACAATGAAGCTGTGGATGTTCAAGAGCCGGTGGAAGGACTTGAAGACATCCCACTTTGTGTAGTTCTGTCAGCAGAATCCAGGAATAATTCCAAAAAAGGACATAATCTCTCCATTTGCCCCACCTGGATAGGGACAGCAGCTCAAGATAGAGGCAGCAGAGCAATCTATTGCCCTTGTCTGAGATTTCCTTAGATTATCTGCTGCGGATCCTGGTGGATTGTTCCCTGAGACATTTGAACAGACCTGATATACTTGGGGATCCCCCGAGAAGAGAGCAGGGAAGGAAAAAGGAAGACAGCTGAGCTCCAGCACAGATGAGGAGAAGGGCCAATGGCTCCTGCTCTGATGAGGCAAGGCTCAGACTCATCATGTTATTCCCTGCATGGAGCAAACCTCCGTGGCTGAACGACACCTCCTTTCATCAGCTTTGCCCGAGCCATATGTGGTTTATTATTTCAGAGCTCAGTAATTTGCTGGTTCAGCTAAATGTGGGTATGTTTTATCTGAAGCTCTCTTCTCTCAAGCGGGGCTTGGTTGCCACTGGTGGATACATGTTTCTTCTAGCTAAGCTGCGGTAAGACACCAGCCTCAGGGGCAAGTGCACAGTGGTGTGCTCTCAGCACCAGCAATCTGGCCCCTGCTCCAACGGGCTGTTCAAACCTCAGACCTGAAGTTAAAACAACTTCATCCAGGGAACACAAGCCATGCGTGAGACCAGAGCTCCAGCCCCTGGCAGCATCTGGTACCTGCTCTCATCCTTTGCTGCAGGCATCTTCGCTCACGCCTGCCAGGGCAGGGAAGGGGATTATAGAGGCACCGGAGCAAATAAGCCCCCACTTGTGTTTGCCGGCAGCTAACTTGGACACGTTTGTTCTTGCCACTCATTTTCCAGGGAGCCATCCCTGGTACGTTGAGCTATTAAAGCATTTCACAGCAAATACTCCTTTCTGCGTGGAGGTGGATGGGCAGGCAGTGGGCAGTGAACAGCTTCAAAGTGGAAGGTCACCAAGGTGGCCAGGATGGATTAGTAAAGGACAATATAGCAAAGACCTGATTAATTTAATTGCTCATCTGAAGTGTGGCTGCAGATTAAAGAAGGATGAAGAAATTCGAAGCATATAAATGGAGCCGAGTAATAACATTAAAGGAGAAAATACATAGAGCCCTGCCTCCCCTTGCCCCCTCAGCCCAGCATACAAAGGAGTTTGCATTCAGAGATTACTCGAGAATTTTGGTTCTTTTCACACTGTCATCTCAGAGATGGAGACACTGACTACTGACAAATGCTTGAGTAACCACAGCTTGATATCTCTGCTGATGGCTCAGATTGAGCAGGAGCATTAAATCCAAGCATACGCCTAAACCTGTGTGTAGATGCAATGTGGAAACCATTTGGGCTCTTATGTTCCCAGCAGAATTGAGGTTTTCCTGGTGGAAATGGATTGATGTGCATGGCCTCAGCCTCTGCATTTCATATCAAGCTGCTGCCTTGGAGGACCTAAATCAGCTTCATAATAGAGAAATGTATTTCTACCTTCCCTTGGCCTAAAATGGTTCCTGTATGAACAGTCAACAGATCATGTCTCTAAACACTTTGGAAGTAATAGTTATAGCTAGAGGAGGCAGAACTCATTTAACAGAAAATTTCACAGGTTTGTGTATTGGTCTTTTTTAATTGGAACAAGCAAACAAAAAACTCCATGAAATAAAATATAAAAAGCACATGGATTAGGTCAAAACACTATTCTCTTCTCATTTTGCTTTTTCAAAATTTGTGCCTTATGTTTGGTAATATAAAATAGCTGAGAAATTAAACCAACTTTGATGCGGAAACTCAGGCTTTTCCATGAAGGTCAAAAATAACTTCTCAACATTCTTCATCTTGCTATTGCAAAGAGAGGTCAGAAACTTGTCAACTAAGCCTACTTCTGGAAAGCTACAACACTGATTGCCTGGATTACTCCAGCACAGGCAAAAATACTTGGAAAATAAGGGAGTGAGACTGACAAGCACCAGTTTTGGCCATTGGCTCCTTCCTCCTGCATGATGCAAACTGGAGAGCTGCTGCCAGGAATTTGTTCCTCAAAGGGGACTCATCCCCTCCCACTAAATGACCATCAGCTAGGGTTAGTGGCTGCTGGATGAACTCAAGGGTATTTCTTAAAAAGACTTGATTTGAAGAGTGCTTCATTTGAAGAGCTCAAGTGATGGGAGAACTTACCACATGGGTTGAGTCGCTTCAACTGGTAAAGACTCCTGGGCTGGGTGGAATTTCTGCCTCACCTCAATGCTGCTCCCCCAGCAGAAATGCTTTCTCCAACTAAGCCCTCAATCATCTGTTTGGGAAGAGGAGTTGTGTTGGAAAGACTCACTAGTCCAGGGCTGGAAGTGCCTCAATGGAAAATCGTCTTTCAAGCCCAGACTGCCCTCTTCGGTCTTTTCTGCCTCTCCCCATGTTTCAAAGCATGTCTATGAAGGTGAAGAAGGTTTTCTACCAACTGTCCTGATATAAGACTAATTCCTTGTGTTTCCAGCAGTCTTCATCAAATGCATTTTATTTTTCCATAGAGGAAATAATGCCCATTGTTGAGGCAGAAGGGAACATTGAAGAGACGAAGCAATCACAGTCTCTGGACCAATTAGTCCTGCTAGGCTGTGCAATGAGGCTGAAGAAGAGCATTGTAATTTTCATAGAATAACTGGATCAAAGCATCAAAAGTATTAAAATGACCCTTTCATTATACAGCGCTGGAAGGTTAAGTATGATTCAGACTCCCTGTTGGCTTAATTCCACAGCAGCCCACATTTTAAATCCTTGTAATCATTTGTTCAGGATAAATGATAGAAAAGAAAGACACCTTTTAGATGTTTAAACTAAGAAATCAAGCTTTTCAAATACCACCTGTTCTGTTTTCTACATCTGACTGTTTCAGACAGCATGAGAAAGGTGTCCTCTCTCCTTTTGGACTGAAAATAATGGAAGCTGAAAAAGGCTGGAGCTGCTAGCAGTAAGAGATCTGCTGCCTTTTCTGAAGCAAAGCATAAGGAACATACAAGGGAGGACATAAAAATGCAGCTTCTTCACTCTTACCTGCAGCCTCTGGGGCAGAAGCAATGTAAGACTGCTGTAGATTGCCACTTGGTTGCTGTCCACATTTGGTCCCCACATTTGCTTTCTCTCAACCCAAATTTCTTCTACCCAATTTTTCTTGGAGATTTGATACTTTTTTCTTTTTTTTTTTTTTTCTTTTTTCAAACTTAGAAAAGTTGATTATTTTTGCAGATTTCTTTAAATAGCACTGCCAGCAGTGTGGACCAGGTGCAGCATCCCAGCTCATCCTTCAAAAACATTTGGCTCCCTTATTGTCGCATGGAAAGGGATGTCCCTGGTGAATGGATGGCAGCACCAGTCAGTCACCAGCTGCATGGGGCACCTCTGAGATATGCTTGTGTATGTTTTGTACCTCAGATCATCCCTCTTGTAGAAGAAATTGTTAAGCATCAGTCTATCCAACTGGCAGGACACAAGTGGATGACTGGGATCATTCTCCAAGATGCTACACAGACCCCAATGTGGGTTTGGGGTATGTCTCCATGTAAACAACATTATTTTCCTCCCTTATCCCTTTTGTGTGGGACAATGAAACAAGGAACCCAAAGCTTAGAAATAAACACCAGCACAGAAAGAAATGTTTACCATTCAATGTATTATTCCCTTGTGTACAAAGTATTTTGCGTCTATAATAGCACACATGTATTGAAATATGATGGCAAATGCAGAAAGACCATACAGACATGTCTTATGGGTCTTTTCATTTCCTTTTGAGTATAAGCAGAAAGAAAAGAAACACTGTACAGGAAAGTGCTTGCAAAAAATACCCCAGTTCGTAGAAAAATAATGACATTGATATAAAACCCCCAGAGTTGTTTCTTGAACAAGAAATACCTAATGTCCTCAAAGTCTGTTCCTATTTAACAAAGCCGTTTAATGAACCATAGGATCAGTGCTCTATAATTTTTTTTTCCCTTGTAGTTTATTTAATATTCTTTTAGGTTTCACTTGCTCCGTTAATAGCTGCTATGAAACTATATGGTAGAAATGAATGCGTACAGGTTAAAATAGTATCTCTTTTTATAAATAGCCATTCACTTCATTAGAGAAAATATAAGCCTGTACTTTCTAAGCACCACTGTTTCTTTCTAAAGTTCATAGTGCAATTTTCCTTTTTCCCCTACAGAAGTTATACATAAGCAATTATCATTTTAAAACAAATCACTTTTCCATTACTACTCCTTCCCCCTTTCCCTTTTTGCCTCTTTCTCTTTCCCTTTTCGCCTTTCTCATTCCCTTTTCCCCTTTTCTTTCATCAGGTCTGTAGCTGCTGGACTGTAACACAGCCCTACTTGCCTGCGAGATGTCTCCCAGCTGACATGGGTGTGTCGATGCTCAACTGTCAGGCTGGCTGACAGGTTTCACTCTGAAGGCTGAACACAGCCCAGTGCACATGAGGTATGAATTCAGGGATCAGATCATTTATCCCTATTTATCCAACAGTTTTGTAACAGACTGATTACACATCCTTTGGGGAGCTCTGTGAAAGACTCACACAAAATCCTGAGGTTGCATTTGTTAACTGTTTGCATCCAAAATTGAAAGAATTATCTGAAGTAGCAGATAAGCATCTTAATTTTTCCAAACTGCTGGCAATTTTGTGCTGAAAAGCTTCCTTTCCTTGTACTTTGTGTTCCTGGCTGCCCCAACAGAGAAGGCGAAGAGGCAGCATCTTCCTATCACTAAGTAAAATTGTGGAGAAAGATATAAGGGACATAGTCATAGACTACAAAAATAATCTGGTCACATCACCCCCGTTCAATGTGCTATGAAGCTCTGCACAAAGGCGGCGTGCCATCAGCGGTGGGCTATGTACAGGCAGCAACTATTGCACAGCCGCATTCGGTGCCTATGGGAGATGGCTCCTCAATTTTTATATATATATACATATATATAACAAAGCCAATACTAAAGGTCTGGTTGTACTTAGGGTGGCAAACAGACAAAGAGCACAGATGCCTTGCCAGAAAGATCCAAAGCAATACAGAAGTAGGCGTAAAGCAGCTTGTTTTTGAAGGGGGGGCAGAGTTATCTGTAAGTACAGAGTGATCTTGTTGAAATACGGCTGAAGCTTCCCTTTGCAGATGGTCTGTGAGTGAGTAGGAAGCTGGGGAAATGCTGCAGGTGCCTGCAATGGAGTCCCCTGGCCAAGAGGAAGGGGTGGCTTGGCTGGGCTTGCTGTCCCACATCCCCTGCAGTCCACACTGGCCCCAGGGGAGATAACACTGCAGGGATGCTTTCAGCTTCCTGTTAGGATTTTGTGACAACATCCATAAGAACCCGCATCACTTCTCAGCACACAACCCAGGGAAACATATGGGCTGATCAGCCTCTCTGGGATGAGTTAATACCCCACTTCCAGATGGAGCAGGAAGCACAGTGGCACATGCAATTAGGAGACAAAGATATGGTTTTTAAAAAGCAAGTTCTCTTCAGAGCCCTATGAAGAGGAGGCTTGAGCTGAAGATCCATCTGCAGGAATTTTCCTAAACCTGGGATACATCTTCATTTAGAATCATAGAATCATAGAATAGTTAGGGTTGGAAAGGACCTGAAGATCAATTTATTTGAACCTGACAATTTTTCTGCTTTCTTCCCTTTTTCACTGATAAAGGCACTGGATTAACTAAAACTACAGAGCATTAATAAATACCATGTTAGCACCAAACCAGTGCTTTTAGCACTGGCCACAGAGGTCATGTGAAATTCAAAACATACCTAAAAGATAAAGATTGCTAATGCAACTAGCACTGTATTCATTGTCATGTTTTCCTCGAGTGCTGTCAGCCTAATCCCTAAAAATAAAATTTAAGCACATCTTGTCTATTTTCCTTAACATAAAGACAGATTGAAATGCCAAAAATAACCCTATGCAGATTGTGTAGCACCGTAGAGGGCAAAAGCAGCCCATAACTGAAGGAAAATTACTGATTGAAAGTAAACAACTGAATACAGTGACAATAAAGTATCACTTGTCATAATGCTACATATAATGTAGAGTACGCAAAATGCAGTGGTTTGACTGCAGGATTTAACAATAAAAAATAAAAATAGGAAAAGCAGCCTTAATATAATGATTTTACGTACAAAAATATTAAATCAAAATAAATAATTCCAAACATAAATATTAACCTGTACATTAAGAATATGCGATCTATATACATACATAAACATAAAAAAGTGGAAGGCAGAGGTATTGCATCACTATCCTTCATTCATCTCATCTCCACTTGCAGACAAGCTGGAAAATACAGACAAGGTGCACATTAAAGTCAGACCATCATCTTCTGAAGCCGTATCTGCTCCTTTAGGATATTTTGGGAATGATTTCCCTTCACGCAGAAGCAGCAGGGAACTCACCATGGCTATAACACCTGAACATCAAGGCCTGTTCCAGACGATGGAGTACACTTCCCACAGTAACCGCCACATTTTCCTACTACTTTGGTGCCATCCTGCAGGCAAAATCAGAAATAACATCTCAGGTAAGGGCTCAGGAACATCATGCTGTGGAAGGGCTGCGTCTGGGTTATTCTAGTCAGGGTTTTTAATAGAAAATGCCTTGAAAGGAAAACAAATTATTTCTAAATCAGTCTATGAAATCAATGTTATATTTAAATATATGCAAATGTAATTCTCTTTAGTTCTACCAGGTCAGATGGTGAAAACAAATAAGAAAGGGTAGTTTTGATCTATTACATTGAAAGATGCCCAAGGAGAAGACCATTTGGAGGGGTATCTCAGGGGTATCTGCTCTCTCCAAACTGCCCCACAGTGAATAATTGTAATGAGTGGAAAACTCAGTTCATGCAAAACCACATCTAGACAATAACAGCTTCTCAGCTGTCCCGAGCATGTGAAGGGTACAGGAAAGGTATTTGCAGGTGATACTGAGAAACATCCATTTGGAAGGAAAAGGTCTGGAGCTGTGGCTGCAGTGACCAGAAGGAGAGCAATGAGCTGAGGTTCTGCCACTTGCTAAGGTGCTGTCCTTCCTCAGTTCTGCATTTCCAAAGCCAGAAAAGACAAAGGAAAATGCGGAGTGGTCCTGGGGTTAGCCTAGTGTCCAGGAGAACTCAGCAAGAATGATGCAACTCTGGTCTTGAGTCAGGAGATTAACATCTCCATCTGACCTTCCTCATCCCACCTCTGCAGAGTCTTTCTCCTCTTGGTCATTACGATGGACAGACAGTCCTTGAGGGGAACTCAGCCCTCAATTACCAGAAAATTGGACCTAAGTGCAGGACAAGCTTGTACAAAGCATTTATTTTTAAACGAGCTCCATCCTGCCCTTGACACTATTGATCTGTGATTACAGCAGGCTGCTATCATCTCTGCTCATGATGCCCGACTGTCTTCTGATCCTGCAGGCAATTACACCCTTGGAACAGCACTTGACAGATGCCAGTGGGTGATGGAGGTAAGAGTTGTCTCCTTGACCCTTATTCTTTAAAGTTTGTTTTCATTCTGTTAGCTGTGGTGGTGTCTGCTCTCCACAACCCCCAAGTCGGCTGCATCTTCTTTCTGAGAGGGAGAATAGCAAAGCACTTGCCAGAACTAAGCTACCAGGTACATGCTGGTCCTACCTGCACTGGGGGATGATATTCTGCAATGTGGTTGGACCAGTAGCATTTAACTCTCCTTTAAGAGCACCAGCACTGATGAGGCTCATGGAGCTCCCCAGAGCCAGGGATACCAATAGTACTACAGAAGAGGATATTTTGCAAATTGCTTTCTATGAAATGGTTACGGTGACATCTGTAAGTTTGGAGAGCTTTAACAGGGGCAGTTGGGATGACTCATATGAAGTAACAGCCAAAAAAGCAATCCTGAGTTTCTCGAGTTTCAGAACATGACACAGAAGCAACAGTATGTGATGGCACACAGTGATGGGGGTGTTAACAGGCAGGCAAATTAAGACATACAAGTTCAGATTTGGGTGTAGGGTGATTCTGAAGATCTGCCTGTTGTATCCAGAGACCAAAGGTTAGCAAAGCTACAGGTAGATGCAGGGGACAGTGCCCTGCAATGCAGCTGTGAGGATTCAAGTCTCTCCCAAGCAGATAAACCCATCCCAGCGGAACAATCCATGTCCTCCTCACTTTATTAGCAACCTTTTGGGAACAATTCCTAAAGAGGTCACTCACCTGGCACACAGACCATCCGCAGCAAGCCAATCTCTGCTCTACAGCCTGACGACACATGTCCTGCCTGCTGTGTGATATACAGCCTGTGCTGGACATCTCAGACAACTAATTAAGGATATGGCTACCCCACAACACTCATGGTTAAGCAGGCTCACTAATTAATTGCAACAACTCACATCAAGTTAAACCCACTAGCTCCCCCTCTCCCCAAGCAATTACAAGCAACAATTTAATGTCAGATGCTATTCTTTTGTTAGTATCTACTTGGAAGATGTTACCATGAAACACAACATGGCAATTAAAAGCCTTATGAGCAGGTATAACCATAGGTAAAATTACAACTCACTGGGGATTTCTGGATTTCCGACACCGCATAATTCCCTTGTGAGAGCCACTTTGCTCTTCCCGTTAAGGACAGGCCTGTCCCGTACAGGTCTATGCTGAAGCGACCCTAAAAAGCAAGCAGACGAGCCTGGTTAGCCCAAAACACCATGCTTTGGCCTCCCGTGGCTTGCCATAGTGTCACTTTTCCAACAGGATCTTGCCAGCGATGTTTTAAATGTCTTCCATTGCTCTGACAGTGATTAGCACACATCGTTTGAATCACAGCATGTCTCGGGTTAGAAATATCCTCCTTGGTGGCTGCAGGAAAGGAGGGGTTTTATCTTGGGTTTTCACTGCTTTTTCGCGGTTTGCCGGCTGAGGGCATTCTTGGCTTTTCCATGGCAAACTGAGGAGCATGACGTGCTCCGACAGCTGCTGGGAAAGGTACCCCAGGGATGCGCTGCAGCCGCTCTCACTGCTCCCTCCTCAACTGGAGAGGGCACACTTGTCCGTGTTTTCCTTATTTTACACTGGGCTTCCCCTCTGGACTTCGGTAAAATCAAAACTCTTTCAATTGCTTATTTCTTAAAAGTGTCCTTCACTTTATTCCATCCCATCTCCAAATCCCCAGAATGATGGAAATCTAAGGGCTACGCCTTCATCCAACACCCAGCCCCCCAGCCTCGCCCTTAGCCGCATGGCACACCCCAGCCCTGCTTGTTTTGGGACCCAAGGAGGGATCATTTGGACACATCCTCAGGCTGACCCACAACCCAGCATGGCTGCATGGTACCAGATAGTCGTTAGCTCTGCTCCTTGCAGTTGCTGCCTTGGGAATGCTGATTTTCTATGAGGATCAAACTGTCTGGGTCAGGTAGATGGATATTAACATTCATGAGCCTTCCTGAGGTAGGAAGTCAATCCCTAAGCTGCTGAGCTATGCAGAAAAGCGTCAGCTCTGAAAATAGGGAGGGAAGGAGATGGAGAGGTTTGCCCTCTACCCTGTGTTCCAGTGACTCCTTGATTAATGCTCTTTGCAAATATGGTCCACCCAACTGCCTGAACTATCCAAACACAGAATCCTACAATAATTAGGGCTGGAAAGGACCTTAACATCATCTAGTTCCAACCCCTTATCATCCAACCTTATCATCGTCCAGCTCCACAAAAGCTAATTTTGCTGGGGACAGGGAGCAATCCACCTATAGCAAAGTGTTAGTCAGTCTCCTGAAGACTTTGAAGAAAGCGTATTTTTTTCCAGGCAAATGGGCTTGGATATCCTACATCACCTCCTAGAGCTTCCAAGGAGGTAACTTAGCCTGTGCCCAGCTCCATACCTTTATGGCCAGCACCTCATGGTGCTGGGACAGGCTGGATTTGCCCTGATGCACAGGAAATGTTCAAAGCCAGGTTGGACTGGGCATTGAGCAACCTGGTCTAGTGGAAGGTCTCCCTGCCATTGGAGCTAGGTGATCTTTACGGTCCCTTCCAACCCAAACCCTTTTCTCCTTTACTGTTGACTGAGGCCCAGGGGAATGTCACTTAGCCAGTCCCAGCAGTGGCCTGATAATGACCTGACATTTTCCCTCATGGAAAATGGAAGGTGCTTCCTTCATGGACAAAATGAAGCTGAGAATGTGACGCTCACCAAGATTGGGCTAATGTGATCAGCAGTAATTAATAGAGGGCCTGAACATAACAAATGTCACCAACTGCTATGAAATGCTATTGTGAAATACCTGCGGGCACTTGGCTGCACTGTAGCAGTCCCCAGCAGTGGCATAAGGAACAGGTCGTCCATCATGTGTCCGTGCAAACTGTAAATCAGTCGCTGTGGAGAATAGTTGGTGAATAACATGGAAAGAAAGATGCAAGGGGAGAGACAATACAAGTGTAAATATGCTCTTTGCTAAAGTTTATATTCACTAAAGCCGGTTTCACACATTAATCTTAAGACTGCTGGATTTTTTATATTAAATCCCTCTATTCATCCCACATGTGACTCCCAGGATGTGAGCATTGACTTTAACAAGACACTTAAACATTCAAACTTTACAGTTCAGTTTAAGAACATTGGTGATTTAGGGCCTAGCTATAAATAAGAACAAAACTCAAACCCATGACTTGGGTTTTATTTCTCCATCAGAAAATTCCCCACTTCCAAGAAAACCATGGAACCTCCTAAATCTCCCTTTTTAAACAAAGGCAAACAACTACTTCAGTGCTCTCCTGGCTGCCTCAGCACAGGGGTCGGAGTTTCAAAGGGAATTGGGGTATTTTGCTCTGGAGGGATGTGGAGTAATCAAGACTCATTTAGATGGGGATGTGAGATAGCTCCTGCCTGACAGAGGTAGGTGCCCAGCTCCTTTTGAAATTCAAAGGAAGCTGGTATCAAATTTCCCAAGGGTGGTTCTTTTGAGCTCTTTACCTAGGAGCTTTTACAGACTATTAGTAGCTTTTTACAGACTCATAGACTGGGAGGTCTCACGGCTTGAAAATTAAGTGATAAAAAAAACCCCTTATCAGATAAAGAGTCATTTTACAAGGAAGGATTTTTGATTCACTGAAAAACATCTCTGCTAGATGCTGAATGAACCCCCAACAATATGTTGTACTTTTAAATCATTTGATGGAAACTGAGAGTATCCCTGGAGTCAGTGGGACTGAAACCATGACCCTGTGGGATGCTGCAGGCTCCCAGCTCCCATGAATGATAAGATAGACAGGGTATCACTTATACTGCACAGCTACATTCCCCTCTGCCCCTGCAAATCCAGGGCCTCAGCTCCATCACTCTCCACACAAGTTATTTCCCCATCATCTGGCTCTATCAAGAGCTTCATCTACCCTGACCCAAAGGGACCAGCATCCTGACCCCAGAGGAGTCCCCTGCACTGGGATTTCCTGTCACACACATGTGTTAAATGAGGTTAAGCCTTCTGAGTCCCATCTGAAAATAGAAGACCAAGTGAAATAAAGTACTTAAAAAGCCCCATACACTGGCCTGCCAGAAGCATGCAAATATTCATTCTGCACAGCAGATGTACCAGCAACTGTTTTAATGTCTTTCCATATTATGGAGAATTAGTATGAGCATCTCTAAGGTACTCAATTGCAATCTCTAAGCTTAAAGCAGCAAACAAGTGACCAAGTTTCAAAGCAGTGTTTAACAGGAGAACTCAGGAATGTTGCTCACTACAGTACTACTACTTGCTTCTAGGTACAGCTACATTTGTGTAAAATAAACATATTGTTTTTAATGGCAAGGCCCTGTTTTTACTCACTTATTATTTGCATAGTGTTCAGGTCCAGCCTTACTTTGCTGAAGGTGGAAAACCCAGCTGCTGTGTAATCTTTCCTACACTGGCAGTCTTCTCGTCTGCTCCCGTTATACGGACATTCAGTCGGGTTATGCAATCTAAATCAAAAGAAAACCCTTTCTACTCATGACCGGAAAATATTGCCATGGAAAATAAAACCACTGTGAAGCTCAGGATTAAGGGATTTCCTACCTGTATCCATACACTTCTGAAAAATTCTCTGCATCCCCATTTACAAGGGTCACATACTCCTTGGGGCTGTCAGTCTGCATCCCAGAGCAATACACCTGAGAAAGAGAAGCCAGAGTTTTGTCAAGCATCCTGTGCAAAGGGATGGGCAAGAAAATCAAAGGTAGAAAATCCAAGAGCAGAAGTGAAAAGCACACACAGGGTCCTCTTGCATCTTAGGGAAATGCATTAACTATCAATCTGTTGCTGAAATGCACCTTTAATGTCTTCCCTTTGACTTGAAGGAAATATTCACCATCTTCAATGACACCTTTGAGATCTTTAATGTCCTTGCAACTCCTTGGTAATTCACCTGAAACAAAACAGAAACACTTGTAGTCACTGAGCAACTGTACATCAACATTTGTTTTGTAACACTCTGTGGCAACAGAAGCACCAAAACACCTTGTTTATCTTATAAGAGGCTTCCCTGAAGTGCCCTAGTGCTTAGCTGGATGGCTCCCAGTGCTTGGAAATGCTGCGTATCTCTAGTTTGAGCGGAAAAGATGTTGAAGCCACGAGAAAGGCAAATCTGCAGACTTACAGTCATGGACGTTGTGGCATGTCCTCCTCTCTTCAGGTTTCAGATCCGCATGGCACAGGCTGCTGAGCTGATCATCATTTGTCAAGCACTGCACTGAGCGGTGCATGACTCCAACTCCACAGGTGACAGAGCACTGCAAGACAGAGATTCATGCTTTATCTCCAGGGTTTCTGGGCTTCAGAAGTACAGGCACAGACTGTTTCCCTTGTACCAAGAGACAGCAGCAAAGCCCCTGATCCTGCAAAGTATTCAAACCCAGACTTAATTTTAATCAAACGAGCCATCCTCTTGATTATTAATCACCTCATTATTATCATCATTAATTGTTTCAAGAAAATGACTGTACTTTGTTTAGCACTTGCACACTTTACTGGATGAGGCATTTGGTTAATGTGAACCATGTGCTCATGAAATTGTTTATATTTCACATTAGGAAGGTCATACAAGGGAGAAATGTTCACCAGAAGGCCTGAATGGTAGAAATCCTCTCCTGGTGGCTGGGAGGCATTGCTTGGGTCACTGACAGGGCCCTCAGAATAAACACAATGTGGGTTGGTACTTTCTATCCATGTTGCACCAAAAAACCCACAGCCTCCAAACCCTCTCTCCCCTCATCCTCTGGAAAAATCTGTGCAAACAGTAAAAATCTGACATCCTCAAACAGCCCAAATCAAGGGCAATTTTTATGCTGAAACTGCACGAGTTACTGGAGTTACAGAGCAGCAGCTTGTCTGAGTTGGCTGCTGCTACGCATGGGCTATGGGAGTTTGGAGCATCTTGCTCCACCTCCACAGCTTATTCTTTCAAGTACTGGAGAACTGAAAATCAGCTGTTTCTACAGGTACCAGGTTAGGCCGCCAAGATACCAAATGATGCTGCTTGTCTATTGAGAAATGATTAGGCTAAAGGAGAACACCATAAAGGAGAAGGTCTTTAATGGCTCATGGTATTCACAGCTTGTCATTTGTTCTTCATTAGGGCCAGATCCATAAAACTTAACTAAGGAGTTGAGCAGGACTCTCTTTGCCCATCAAAGGTGATGGTATTTTACATTAAATCCCTTTGAAAATCAGAGATGAGAAGGGTCGTGGCATCTGGTAGTCACTGGGATGTTCAGCAGCCCAAAGTGAGGAGAAAGGTCTGGCTTTCTCTTTGCAATGAACTTGTATTAATGAGTTGGACATTTTACACTGAAATTCTGGGGGAAAATACCAATTAATTGAGGCTGAGCTCTTTGCTGTAACTCCTCTGCATTGACTTTCAGGGATGATCTGAAGCTTCCTGTGGAACAGGAGCAACTTAGGTTTCAAATGGCTCTGCCATTTACTGTGACAATTTCCACTACGTTTTGGTTGATTTGACCCTTGTTGCTTTGTAAAGGTTTGACAAATTCCTACAAATGCCGGAGCTGGGTTAATAAATCAAATTTATGGGAGGAACACCACATTTCAAAGGATGTCAGGAGCCCAAGAAGTGAAAAGTTATCACCTTAACTAAAACCTGATCTTGTAGTTCAGGCCCCCAAAAGAGGCTCAACACAAATAACTTTAGCAGAAAGGCTAAGTTCTTTCCCCTGCCCTGTTCCAGCATTTATAAGGAGGAGGTCATGTGGAGGGGGAAGAAAGTAAAATCCTTTTAAGGCTCAAATTACCAGCATTTTGGTCTATAGGTGGTTCCCAAGTCTTGCTCATACACATGGACAAGATCAACCCTAGTTACCAGCTATCCATCAATCCTTCCAGCACCATACTTTCAAAACACTGATTCTACTTGTAGCTGCTGGGACTCCCCCATATGATGGGGTTCAGTCTGGAGCACAGAGCACTACACACACCGGGCTGTTGCTGCACGAGAGTATTCATTACATTCATTTATGCAGGTTTTAAGCATTTCCCCACCAAACTTTCAGACCATGTCTCCTGGTGTAAGGAAAAAAAGTTTGTTCCAATGATTTCGGTTATAAAAAGAAGTTTGCCAAACTCACGCTTCCCCAGTTGCCAACACGCCAGGATGCTGAGACAGGGCACTCCCCGAGGTAGCAGGGCTGGATGTTGGGTGGCTGCGTGCCAGGACAGTTGACTGTGTTCTGGTAACCGTACTCATAGTGGTCCTTTCCGGTGTAAATCTCGCTGCAGGACACGAGGCGTTGCTTGTATCCTTTCCCACATGTAACAGAGCACTACGAGCAGAGGAACTGCCTGTTAGCACCGCATGCTTTAGGAAGGCTGCCCAAAATGGCAAGGAAAAGCAGGCTTGACAGCTTGAGGGATCATTAGTAACTATTTAAGCCAGCCATGAATACTGTGAGTGGCTACAAGTGGACTAGTGCCTGACACTGAGCACACTGTTCCTTCCTGTGACACCCCTACAGCTTCTCCAGGACTCCCTACTCCAGGTTGGCTCCTGGGCACATGGAATCTCTCCCTAAGGGTAAAGAAAGATGCACAAGATCCTTGGGAACTCAGAAGTGCTTCTGTTATTTGGGATTACTTTCTTTTTTTCTTTCCCCTTTTTTGCTTTGGTTTGGGTTTTCCATGGGATGCACAAAGGAAGAAAACAGTCAAGACTGACCCTGAATAGCAGGTAGTAACTAGAAAAAAAGATAAGATTTTCCTTGTAATTAGAGGGCAGACAGCGCTCCTATCCTCTTCATCAACAGGCTGAGTGGGAGCTGGGGAGAGCTGAGCTCTGGCTCTTTGAGGCTTTGCCCACTTCTGTGTCTTCACAGGGGGGGTCACAGGAGGCAGGAGGGAGTGGTGGGTGTCTGGGCAAGGGGCAGCCAGGGCTGGATATTAGCACCTTAATATTTCTCTTAGAAAACCACCCAGGAGACCAGGTTTCTCCAACAAATTCTCGTCTCTGCGTTTCTCCCTCCTGCACTGTCTTGGGTGGTTTGTCTCTCCTCCTCAGCCCCAGCCTGTTTTCTTCTTCTGCCTTTCCTTGTTCTTTCTTTCTAATCAGTGCTGTGTCAGCAGCTGCCTTGTCATTTCCCTCTGCTGCTCCTCCAAGTGGAAAGTAATCCTTCACTCACAGCAGAAGGAAACAGGCTGAGATTAGCCCAGGTCCTCCCCCATGCAGTGCCTGCCACAAAGAAAACTCATCTGCTTTCCTTGCGGAGCCCTCTCCCAGCAGTGAGAGCGAACCTGCTGCCTTTGCTCATGCCAGAGACAACACCAAGGAAGGATGTCCCTTCAGTCACATCCAGGCTCACCTTTACCCCTGGATGCTCACCCAGACCCTTGCTCAAGGAGCTCACTGGGAGGGGGTGGGAATAAAACCAAATAAATGAAATGAAATAGCACAAACCCACAGAGGGTGCCTGTTGGAGGCAATGTGCTTTAGAAGAAAATTGCCTCTAGGTATTAGTTAGGATGCTGAGCATGCTGGTGTTTACAGTCTTTAATATTCTGGTCTTCTCCCACAGCCCTGCTCCTATCTCTCCAGCAGGGAAACTGCACACTGAAACACCCCCCAAAATAACAATTACACCACTCAGCGCTGCCCTGCCACTGTTGATTTGGGCTGCAATATCTCAGCGAGGCCGGTGGCAAGAGGAGGAGAGTGTGGCCTGGTGCGGAGCAGTACATCCCCTATGGAGGGACACGGATGGGGACTCACCTCCGACCACTCTCCAGTGATCCAGACGAACTCGCAGGGTGGCAGCCCGCAGCTCTCGATCTCGGGAGGGCGTTTGCTGGCATCGCAGTAGCCACTGTTCTGCGGTTGCTTGTTCTCATCCACACAGAACACCTTGCGGTACCGGGATGCTTCCCCGCATGTCTTCATGCACTGTTTGCAACAAACAACAACTCATGCAACGCATCAGGGACTTTAGCAAATCAATCCATATCCAGAGCAAGCCCTCCTGGCAGCCTGAGTGAGTAGATGGCTTTGTACCCTGTGCTGGCATCTTCCATTGGTATCCCCCAAGGCCAAATTTGATGCTGGATGTTGAGGGAGCATCCAGTGACAAACTGCTCCCATCCTCTGGAGCAAATTCCAAATGTAGGGAGAGAAGAGAAATTGAGGTAGCAAGTATTGGGATGGCGCAGACATGGAGTCCAGTGATGGGACCAAGAGATGTAGGGATGGGCATGCCAGGCCAGATGCGGCAAGGGGGAAAGGGGCCAGTCCTCAGCATTTGATAGGACAAGGGGAAACAGCTTTAAACTGAAAGACAGGATATATAAATATTAGGAAGATATTAGGTATTAGGAAGTTCTTCCCTGTGAGGGTGCTGAGGCGTTGGCACAGAGTGCCCAGAGAAACGGTGGTTCCCCCATCCCTGGCAGTGTTCAAGGCAAGGTTGGACAGGACTTTGAGCAGTCTGCTCTAGTGGAAGGTGTCCCTGCCTGTGACAGGAGGTTGCAACTGGATGAGCTCTAAGGTTCCTTCCAACAGAAACCATTCTGTGATTCTATTTCAGCCTTAGTAAATACAGCTGCTTGGAGAATGACAACCCAGCCATCCCCCTTCCAGCGTGTGCCCTTGGCTGTGGCTGGTGTGGCTGGTGTGGGGGGTTCCTTTCCTCTGTCCCTGCCAGCGGGTGAGCAGCAGCACTCTGCCCTGCCATGGCATGGGGCACATCTCTGCAGCTGCTGCAGCAGAGGTAGCCCTATGGGTTTATTCTCTTTTCAACACTGCCCTGAGCAATATCAAGAGCAACCCATGCTAGCTGAGCATAACTGCTCCCTGAGGGCTTCTGGAGACTTTATGGTCTTGGTTCTTTCTCTGCTCATGCTGGAAAAAGCTATGCTCCTGGGAGGGGGTCTGTGCTTGGAGAGCATCTTACAGAAAACGCACATAAAACAAACTAAATCAGCATACAAACAGCTGTCTGGAAAAAGCCCTGTTTTCTTAAGGTTATAACCTGAAATGGACTTCTAACACTTTCAACTAACTGGATTAACAAGGAGAAACATGCATGAAAATAATCATTTTATGTAACATGCAGGAAATGTGTTCCCCTAAGGAAAAAGATAAAACATTCAATCAGACCATCCCTATTGTACAGAAACACCACTTGAAGTCACCTAGGACTGTCCCAGATTAATTTAGTTAGAGTCTCACCCTCCAAACACCATTTCCAGCCTCCCCAAAGTGATTCATGCTTTCATGACTGGCCCACAATTAGCAAGATCTTAGTGAGTTCAGCTAATTGCAAAGCACAGGCACTGTCAGGCCTTCACTTTCTATAATTAGCTGTCAGAACCAAGACTTTGAAAAATCAGATCAATCCATAGCAGGAGCAGCAAACCAGGAATGTCACAGCAACCTTGGTTGTAAATATTTAGTAACTGAGCAAAGCGGAGGGCGATGGTGAAGGAGAGGCAGCCCCACAAAGCAGCATGTATTCTGAAGGAATAGCTGAGGAGCTCTCAGGCAACAGTCAACACTGCAAAATCCGTAGTCTGTCAGAAGACCCCAAGGGCTTCATGTGCTTTCAACCTTATTTACTCTCTTGCTATAAAAGTCCTTGGAGTGGAAGCTCCTCCCAGGTCTGTGCTGAAACGCAGTGATCCTATGGGTACTGGAGGAGTTTGATTTCCCCAGACAGCAAACAAGCTGTGCTATATTTGCCCTTCTCTAATATCTCCCTGTTATATAAGTAAAATCTGGAAGGGTTTTATGCATGTGAATAAGGAATCATTACGCTCCATCATCATGTAGCTTCCCTTTCAGGGGCAGCATGAATCCCAAACCTTTCTGCTCCTTCACAACAAGGGACTCTCCAGCACAGTGAGAGCGGCACCATGGGATGCTCAGAGCCTGCCTTGCCGCTGGTTTGGGATACACCAGCCCAGCACATGGTCGTTAGCACAGGGTGAATCGTTCCAGCCCCCTATTGCTCACATTCAAAGGAGGCACCTTGCAACGATTAGGAGGACACAAGGCTGATTTTGTCACCCTCCCTTAATGTATAATTAAGCCTAAATTTGCAAAGTACATTGGATCAGGCTTAATTTTAAAAGGATGAACAACCTCTATGCCATCAACGCATCTTTTGACACTGGCTTTGAAGAGTTATCATATCAAAAGCCTTTCCTTGTTCAAAATCATTAGTTGCTGATGAGAGATTGACAACTTCAAGCACACACAACAGCCTGCTTTGGGTTTCTCTGTAAATAATGGTTGCATGGCCAAATAAATTTGAGGCAGCCTTTGTGCATTTTAACATCATCAGTACATTAAAGTTTGATTATTTGTATGTTTAGGTATAACTGGCAATTAAATTAATCCCATTGAGATATTAAATATGGCTCAAAGACAGAGAGGCCATCATAAAATAAATCAAAGAGAAGCACTGCAGGGTTTCCAATCAGCCACCCCAAGGTTATAAAACATCATTCATGTAGGAAGTGGACAGTTCAGCTAGCACGAAAAGGCTATTTTTCCTTTTAATACGGTGATAGATTTTGTATGAAATCTCATGTTCATGACTGATCTAAATCTTCCACAAAACAGAGGAGCCAGGGTATAAAAGCTATTGATAGCAAGGGCTGAAAAACAGCTCAGGCATTTGACAATATTCGTCTCTTTTGCCTCATTTCCCATATTCTGAATTGTTTTCCTGGCAGTTCAAATTAAGAACAATTTCAAACACTTCTGCGACTGTTTTGGAAGAGTAATAACAGCAATTAAAAACCCCAAAGGCATAGCTTTGCAAAAGCATTCTTTGGATCTTATTTTAAATCAAAATCTGACACAGAGATGAAATGAAACCCCAAGCCATGAACCCTCCAAACATGCCTTGGGTAACTCTGCAATCCCAGTCAGACAAGGATTTTCTCCCAAATGGCAAATGCCAAAGATTCAAGCACCACATTGCAGCTTCCAGAGAGGTTCATATCAAGAAAAGCCTTTCTCTCCCCAGTATTCCCTTTTTCTTCACGACCATGGTCTGAGTTTTACTTTGACATTAACAAGGCCCTTTCTATTGAGTTTCTTGTCCCTGGTGTGGGCATTGAGGACAGCTAATTAATGGTGACACACCAACAGAGCAATAAATGGTTTCCAGTAAGTTCCCTATTCCTTTCATTGGCAAGACCAACTTTTCCCCTTAAAATAGCAACAAAAAGGAACAATACAAAAACCCATCTTTACAGATTCCTTTTAAAGATAAGAAATCAAGAATAAGACAGTGCTGGGATGTTATTTTACATCTTCCCTTTCATATCAACTAGGGTTCATTGCTGTTCCCTGTTCAGAGATACTAACAGTCTCTGCCTCCTCGCTATAAATAATGCGTAGCTCCTACTTATGGCTGGGGAGAAGCTGCTATTACCTTCTTTCACCAGGTACATCAGAACAAAATAAGAAGTGCTCAGAACTGTTTGGAGTCAGCCAAAGGGCAGAGCTCCCATTTGGGATCTCCTGCATGTCTCTATTAATGGTTATTAATGGTGAGGAAACTTCCAGCCCAGCTTTCCTCTAGCAAAGCTCCCCAGGGGAAAAAAACCCAAACCTCTGTAACACAGTAAATTTTTTCCTAGTGCTGGGAAACTGAGGAAAACATCAGCATCCACGTCCCACCAAGGGCTTGGTAGGGTAGTGGCAGGCAGAGGCCTCTTGCCACTGGTTTGAGAAGTTGTAAAAGTAAAGGGAAGAAGCAAAATGATGGGTTGGAGCCGCGGCTTTTCAAAGCTAATTACACCACTGGATAAGGATTGCAACTGCATGCTGTTTGCTGACCTACTTTGCTGCCTGTAAATTTATTAGCTGAGGAAATTTAACAGGCTCTGTAAAAGCAAAAGTTCATTGTAAGGAATTTGCTGGAGCCCCCTGGGCTGTTCCTACATTTCTTTTCCAGGCTGGGATGTTTCCGTTGGGTACCATGGAGCCATCAGCTTAGCTCTGAATCATAGAATCACAGAATAGTTAGGGTTGGAAAGGACCTTAAGATCATTTAGTTCCAACCCCCTGCCATGGACAAGGACACCTCACACCAGACCATGTCGCAAACTAAACTTATTTATACTATTCCTACTAGGGCAAGGTGCCTGGTATATTAGGGGATATAAGACAATGTCATACACCCAAGTGCTTGCAGTCTGTGCCTGGCACAGTGAGAAGCCAAGAAATAGCTCATGAAGGAGGAAGGATGAGAGAAAAGCAGGTTCTGACCTCACCCTGAATCCTTCCTTGCTGCAGTACAGAAGCTGCACAGCCTCTGTACATGTGAGATGCTTTTTCCTTTATCAGTAAATTTGCTTTTTCTACCTTCCCCTTTTTTTTTTCTTTCTTTTTTCCTTAGTGACTCAACAAGGGCAGGCTCTCGAGTGCCTGTGAACACCAAGGCTTTGAGCAGGAAGCCAGCAACACTTCTCTATCTTCTGTTACTGGAGAATGAGGCCCCATTTTGCATTTACACCATGACCTCTTTACAGTGTCTCAGCAGGAAAAGGAACCTCAGCCAACTTCATTCCACTTCAAGACCTCCCTGGGCCATGCAGGAGCAATATAAAAGCAGCCTGATGGCCAGTGAATGCTGGATCCCTCCATCCCCTGCATTCCCAAGGAGGGCCCATGATGTGCAATCCTCTCTTCCCTATGTGACAAGTACATCCTCTCCATAGGAGTGGTGGCCCCTTTGCAGGTGTGTGACACAGGAGTCAGCTCCCCAGAGCTGGCAGCTCCATCACCTTTCCCATTTCCAAGGCTGACAGTCCCTGGGAAGAGCCTGGGACAACAGGACAGGGATGGACAAGGACTGGGGCAGGGATGACTAAAAACTGAATTAAGCCAAAACAAAAGTCACCATTTTGGTGCCTGGTCTGGGCTCTCTCTGCCAAAACCTGTTGTATACTCAAAGCCTGCCACAGTGGGCACCATCTCCTGTGGGACACTGCATCTCAGCTCTGCTTATAGCTTGACAAAAAACATGGACCAGGAGCTCAGTGAAAGGAAAGAAACGGCAGGAACTGGGGGAAGGGGGCAGGAAAATGGGAATTACCAGTCCTTCAAGCCCAGAAGCACAGGGCTGACTGCTGGAGCAGCACAGCAGGACTCAGCCTCCAGGAACAGACTCAAATCTGCCCTACCCAAAACCTGCTCACCATTTGCATAGGTCCCAGCCAAAGACAGGGCAGCACAAAGCCATATATTAACCCTATCGAGGTATTTTTCAGCTCCCCCTTCCAGCCAGCACATGCATTTCCTCTGCTTTATCTTTTGGCAAGCGCAGGTTGCAACCCCAAACCCTCATCCCTCCAGCACCGATCTCCAGCCTCAGCAACTCCCCATCTCCAGCACCATCCTGCACCGCTCACATGAGAGCACAGGTGACGTGACCCCAGGGAAGGCAAGGGGGGGACCCCGCTTACCGCTTGCCATTCGCCGGCTGCCCAGCGGTGCGTGGGGCACTCGGGGAGGTGGCAGTCCTGCTGCGGAGGGGGACGGCTGGACGGGTCACACTCTGCCTCCTCGGCTGCCTTCGGGGTGCCGCTGTGACAGTGCACGGCGCGGCGCTGGACTCCCCGGCCGCAGGACACCGAGCACTGGAGGAAGGGACAAAAGGTGAGTGGTGGTCGCAGCATCACGGTAAGTTCTGTGGGTTTGCCCTCGGCTTTGAACTCAGCGGCTGTGATAGCAACGCACTAAAGCCAGCATTTAAACTTCCAGGGGAGGCTTTTCTGCAGACAGAAATCCCTGCTCCACTCGAGCCAGCAGGAATTTTTGCAGTGGGCTTCAGTGGGGTCAGGACTTCCCGGCCAGGATTTCTGTTGCAAAAACCTCTGGAGATAGATCGCCTCACTGCTAAACTTGAACCGCAACATGCTGCAGACAGGCTCTGCTTATTACTTCACAGGCACTCAGCTCAAGAAGGTAATAGCTCAAAATATATCAAATGCCACAACTGGAGTGGACTTTAATGAAAAACAAACTTGGATTATATAGAAGAAAGTGTGTAGCAGTTGAAAGGTAAAGGTATGATACAAGCTGGGGTTTCTTTCAGCATGCATCTAAACATGCCCACACACACAAGCCTGTTAGTTTGTGAAAATAAATGTCTTTTTTAATGAACTGCATTTCACATTTCCTTCATTACACTGTGGGCACATTCCTCCCCACTTCCAGGCACAGCAAAAAGAGCCCGAATTCCTCTGTTTCTCAGACATCTTCAAATCATCATCTTCACTCAAATGCTTTTAACAGCTTGTTTCTAGTTTCATGCAACGTTTCTTAGTGGTGTGACTGCACACTGTAATATGTTTAGCAGTACTTAATGTCCCTCTGGTATGGATTCTTCCAGGCTAGATCTTAAAGTATACTGTATAGATTTAGAATAAAGAGAATTTGCATTTATAGAAGAAAGCATGCAAAAATCAAAGGTATGTATTTACAACACAGCTATTACCGTTAGCCATCTGCTGAATTAACCATTAATATAAATAACCTTATTAATACATCAGAATCTAAGAAAACAAGTCTACAGCCCGTTATTGCAATACCTGTAGAAGTGAGAATTCTTAAGGTAGGGAATTAAGCGGTGCCTTACTATCCATTTGCTTTACTATCCAAATGCCCCATAAAGCCAAGAAGACCAAAGAAAAGCTGATGGGGAATATCTGCCTGGCTCCAGATATTTGTTAGATGGTGGAAGGGACTTTTTTTTGGTGTAACTTTTGAAAGTAGCAGTGAGATTTCTGTC
The DNA here is from genome assembly GCF_012275295.1 of Melopsittacus undulatus. Classification (NCBI taxonomy): domain Eukaryota; kingdom Metazoa; phylum Chordata; class Aves; order Psittaciformes; family Psittaculidae; genus Melopsittacus; species Melopsittacus undulatus. The sequence continues at coordinate 28,845,677 of NC_047535.1, forward strand.
ACTGGTGATGCAAATGCTTTCCATATGCTGCGCTGCTGCCCTGTGATTAACAGCACTGTGTTTGTCCTATGAATTCCACAGGGAACAATTAAACTGAACAATGTCCACAAACTTGGAGAAACATGTACACCAGGATGCATACCATGCTCCAAAATGCGTTTTGGTTTGCGTTTATCAGTCTCCTAAAAGGCACATGCCCGGGTATGTTATGATAAAGGAGCACTAGCAATGCAGTGGGTCTTTCACAGGGGCTGTGCTGTGTGTGACACCCAGGCAGAGTGGGTCTGGGGAGACAGAGTTTGGTCCCTACCTGTGCTGGGCAAAGCATGGCACCAGGTAAAGCTATAGACTCATTTCACTGTGTGCCTAGGTGAAACTTGGCCCCTGTGTAAACCCATGAGAATAAATGCTGCATCCTGATCGAATGTGTGCGAGGATTTGCAGTGGGAGAGTAAACTCTTCTGCTGCATTTATGGCTGGCTTCAAAATCACACCATTCCACTCTGCTACAGAGGCAAGAAAAGAAGGTTTCTAACATCATTTTCATCCTGTCTGTTTTAATCCAGAACAGCCAACTTGTGTCTACCTTGGGGAAATACAGCTGGTTGACAATGCCAGAAGATACTCAGTCTGGGGCAGACAGCTTTTGCTGTACCTATATATATTCTCCTACGGGATGCCATGAATCAGGCAGCCTGTTAATCCTTTGAACGATGTCCATATGCTTTCCCAGGAGTGCTTCTTTCCCCACTGAGAAAGTCAATCACCAAACTGCCAAGTGCCAACACAGCTATAGGGAAGTTCTACCTGATGCTCTACCTGTGTTTCAGACAAGCCTGGATTTCAGCCTGTAGCAGCAATATGTAAATACCGCACAGCAGAATAAATGTTGGTATTTTTGCTAAGTGAAAGGTAAACGGCCATAATTGATACCACTTAGGAGATGCAAACTTATTAAATCTGACATTTCAGTGCAGATACAAGCACATTTAAAACTTGGGAAAAAAGCCTTTTTTGCTTGCCTTCTGATATTACAGATATATTAAAAATGCTTTGCTGCAGGAAAGTGGATTCATAACAACCTAGAAAAGAATTACCCAGCCTCTGAATACAAAACATCCAGAGAGAAAAAAAAGACTTGAAGTGAGCACGGCTGCCAGCGGATTCAATTTAACCATTTCTGTATTTTTTAATCCTGATTTTTGAATCATTCGTTTTCCAAAATGAGAAAGAATAACTCCCCCCAAAAAACCCTTAAAGGTACATATGGTCCTGTGCATATGTGGTGACAAAAAAGATGCACTCTTATGGGAAAGCCCTGCCTTATTTCTCACACAGACTTTCTCTGGTCTACCCAGGATGGAAGGCAGCCAGCTCACAGCAGCTCAGCTTTGGGATTATTTTTCTGAGGTAATTAGACCTTCAGAAAGCTTTTTCTTGATAGGATTGAAGAGCAAACTGATCGTGGCTCCTCTTTTCAACAGTGGCGCTGGTGATGGGGAAGTTGACACGGAGTTATGGTGCCCATTTTGACCCTGATCAATCTATTGGGTATTCAGAGTGCCGAACCCCTGCCTGTTCTATAGCCTTAATGAGAAGTTCTGCATCTAAATCCACCTTGGATCTAAGGCATTATATCTTCTGCAAAGCCATGCAAGCCCTGTGCTCTCACATGGCCATGGCTAGTGCCCTGAATGTGTGACAGCCTCAGCTCTTCATCTGTCACAGGCAGAGAAGCTCTGCCAGCACGAGTGAGGATCAGGATGCAAGGAAGCCATGTCAGAGCTTCCAAAAGCTCAGCTTGACAGTGCAGAATGAGTCTTTCTAACCCTTTATGTTTCCCCAAGCAAGATGCTGGCTGGCTGAGCACACCCAGCATCAGGGACCTGGGCTGAGGAGCCACTCCTGGAAATGCACTGCCTATTCTTATCGCTAGTATTACAAATATTCCTTAATTGCCTAGTCACAAGAGATTACCTCAGGCCATAAATCACCTCATCCTCCTATTAGCTTGGGTTTCTTTCTCCACTTGCATAAAATTAACTCTGATCATGCAGCAGAATGTTGGGAATTTTAAAACACATAATTTTATCAACTAGTATTAGTGTGTTTTAACGCAATCAACAGATCATGACATTATTATGTTTACAGTTATTACGTGTAAAAAAAATACTTTAAATAAGGAGCAAATGGGATATGATGAGACTATCTATTGGCCTCAGGCTCTTTTTCAATCTAGCTTCCTGTATAAAATTGAGGTTTCAGTCCTGCAGGTAATAAAGGTAATAATATTGACTTGATTTCCAATATGGGAGCATTTCACAGGGCTAAGCACAGCTACCTGAGTGCTCCCAGCCATACCTGAGGTAAAGGACCCAGACCTCAGTAACTGAACCTCTGCACTTAGTCCTTGACAAACATAATGGCAAATACTCCTATCCTATGAATTCAAAGGTAAGCATTAAGAAAAAGTGCAAGTCTGAAAACAATTACAGAACATCAGTGGCTTTATTGTCTTTTTTAATAGTCGACATTGTTCTAACATTTGCATGTGTGCCTGTAGCAATGTTAATGGTTTATCTTTCAGGGAACTTGCATGCAGTGAGAACGGGTGTTTTGTACCTTAATTTGGAAGACAGACCTCAAGAGAACATGATGTTTCACAAGTTAACAGTTCATTTAGTCTAGGATTTTCAATAACTCTGCTGATTAGCACACTAATGAGGTAGAGGGGAAAAGGGAGGTTCAGAGAGAAAAATGTGATGCAGCAGATTCAAGGTGATGACAAAGACATTATTTTTCAGGAAAACAAGGATTTTGCTTTAGGCAAACAAAATGCTTAATAAATCCAAGCACTTTCCCATTTCCAGCAGCCTCTGAGCTGTGCATCAGTGTCGGACTTTTTAACGAAGCAAAATCAAGCAATGAGCTTGTTAAGAAACAAAAGGCAGAGAAAAGCATTTTAAATGAAGAGCTCTGATTCTACGTTAAGGTTTCCCAGGAAGCTGGTAATAAAATTAGTTTCAGATTTCTCAGAACTGAGGAAGGTTTTGCTTGGGATGTGACATTTTAAATAATAACAATATTAAAACCATGAATAAGTAGTAGATTCTCTTTAATATTATCTACTAATGCCTCTACTAGCAGAAACAAACAACAAGGAATTGACTTTCAGATAGACACTGAAAGTGACTTGCCATATTTTCAGCTGGTACAAATCACTGCTGTCCACAAAGCTACACTGTTTTATACCACCTAAGGAGCTCACCCAGAACTTTTCACCCTTGAAAAAACTCCAGAGGACAGAAATGATGACAAAAGCAGCTTCCAACCAATTTGACGGAGGAAGAATATCCAAGGGTGCACAAGGGTATACAACGTGTCTCACCTGTCCCCAATCTCCTGCTTTCCACTTCGGACATCTGCCCCCTCTGCATTTCTTTTGCATGCTGGGCTTAGCAAGGTGCTTGCAATAGTCTTCTTCTATATGCCTCCCTTCCTTTGACAAACAGTACACACTGCGGTGCTTTTGGCCCCTTCCACAGGAGACAGAACACTGTAAACATAAAGTAACAACAGATCAGCTTTAATGCAGGGCCATCTGTATGGTTATATATGGGCCATGGCTACCCAGGGCATTTTCTTGTAACTGGACCAAAAAGTACATCCCCAGGTTCCCACAGCCTACACAAGGCTTAAGGGGGATACAGAAGGGCAGAAATATTCCCATTTGCACTTAATATTGCATGATGTTCTTGGTCAAATCATCCCCAAATGCCAGTATCAAAATAGAGAAAGCAGCTGACATTCAGCAGGGATAACAGGTTGGATTCCTGGCATTGCTCCAGTGGTTTCAAAGGAGCAGAGTCATCTTACAGGGATCAAGGCAAGAGCCCTCAGTATCTACTTAGAAGAACTTGAAAGGAATTATCTCCATTTACCTTGGTACAAAGGGAGGTCAAATATTGGTAAATCAGGAGAGTAAAGTGTGATATACACCTTTACAGAGGGGAATAACTGCACAAAGGACGAGGCAGAAGAGAAAAATGCAGCTTTGCCATGTCCCTGTGTTAATGCTCGTATCTGTTTTACCAGTGTACAATGATTTACTTGGGTTTTTTAACCTAAACTGACTGAAATCAGGACATGCTGGTCCTTTAGATTTATGCATTTTGAAACCAACTCAGAAGGCAGCAAGAAAGCAGAGCCTGAAGAATCAAAGCAAAAAGCAAATCAGCAGGTATGTTAGCTGCAAGCTTTGTAGTGAAGCAACTAATTCCAACCTCCCTCTGCAGGTTCACTGAACTTTTTCAAATGTGACCACTTCTGGCATGCAAACCCCAAGCAACTTCACTTTGATTTCAGATTAGTCTCCTCCAAAAGATTTAGGAATCAAAGGGGTCTGCAATCACGACAAGAATTTACTATGACAGTTCCATGTAGAACAAGCCTCTTACTCAGCATGATGTACCTAGAGACTCAGCTTCAATTTCTTCATTACATGCTATGTCATAAGCACCCTGGTTTAATCCTTGAGCACAAACATGCTATTTCAACCACCTCTCAAAACAAAATGCTCTGATTTCTTTACAGAACAGAGCAAACATTCAGAGATGAGGCTTCTACCTTCATTTTGGAGGCACTCCATCAGTATATTTCCTAAGAAATAAATTACAGCCCAAATTCTTCCCAGCCTATGAATACATTTAAACTTAAAATCCAACAATTTATATATGTAACAGATCTGGAAGATCTGTTAGAACAGAAACTGGCATATGCATTGACAGCTGTGATTACTTTAAATTACAGCCATACTCCCAACTCATTCAGCCCACAAAGAATCAGTGAGAGAGCAGTAACTTGCTCCAAAATGGAAAAGTTCAGAGCAATGTGGAGAGAAGTGGATGTAACTCATCAGTCCAGACATTGCTGCTTAAAATCTTGTATAAGCAACCTCCTGAAAGGGCCATTTTTCTGCTACAAGTTGTTACAGACTGACAAAAGGTAGCCCACCTCCCTTGTGATCAATAAGGATTTAAGGGCCAGTAATGATGCTCCTCCACCATTAGAGATGTGAAGAAGCCAGCCCAGCCTGAGGCATGGATGGCCACCTCTGAGTTTTTCTGAGCCCAGATCTGATTTCAAGATAGGCAAAAAAACCCCAAAGAGCAACAATCAACCTTGCACTGAGAAAAAGAGGAAATGCTGTCCCTTCTTCTAAAGTAAGACTTTCACAAGTTACCCAGATTCACAAACTTCACTTTTTTTCTTTAGCATCAACAGAAAAAATATTGAGTTAATGTTATTCTATTTTTATAAGCCTTCAAATTTCATCAGAAGTTCATTTTTTCACTCCTTCTACATCTCTCCCCAGGCAATGAACATCAGCAGTAAGAAGGAAATGTCAAGTCCTGCCAAATCCAGTTGTAAACTTCTAATGCTTTTATCCATTTACTATCTTTGGACTAAGCAGCAGCACTGATACTTTAGCAACAATTCAAGTGCTCCTCAGTAAGTGCTTTCCAGGCAGGTTGATGGCATTTTACTGTGACAGCCAAAGCTAAACAGTAAATTCACAGACTTGATCAGAACTCTCTCTTGTCCCACATATCCCAGGCAGGTACAGCCTAATGCATCTTTTCTCTAATTTAAAAAACGTATTGGATCCACTACTTATTCTAAAGGAATAATATGCTTACTCTCAATCCTTATAATAATACTTATTCTAGACGAAGAATAACCACACTGCACCTATGCAAGCATATTTCTGGAGACCTGAAGTTGGTTGATAAATATTTGATCTCACAAATAATACAGTGCTAGTCATTTCCAAAGTCATTATCCCCCATCTACAAATTGCTTAACTTTAGTATGGTGCCTGATTCTAACATTTATCTCAGGATCAAACATGAAGACTGCATGGACACCTTGGTGCACTCAGAGGTTGAGGCCTAATTTGCCTAATTTTGTTAATACTTAAATGTAATTCCCAGGATGCTGGAATTAATAATTTCTGTGTCTGTCTTCAATATAAATCAAAGTTAGGCAGTGTGAATTTTTAGATCTAGATCACCCATTTGCTTTCATGCACATGTGAGTTATGATCTTATTTGTACTGACAGAAAAGAGAGACTGAATAATCTAATGTAGCCAAGTATCAGACACCAAAAATTCCTTCGCAAAGAGACTACTTCATAACTGCCTTCTAATTCACCTCAGGTATTTCCAACTTTTATTTGGCACATAGATTTTAAGCATATGTGACTACGTGCAGAAAACAATTTAATAATGGGCTTCATTTCAATGCCACATGACCTAGGGAAGCCACTGCCATCAGCCCCATTTATTTTGGACCCTGGAGAAACTTTGCATTTCATTATCAGGACTCCTCATCACTTACGATATCTATCGATAAGATTGCCATAGCGAGGTAAGCTTTGACCTTGCCTTCTTTACAAGACTTGAGTAGCACAGACAAACCTGCTCCTTTCATACTTCTCCTTTTCTTTATTTCTTGGCTATTTTCCATCTCCCACAGAAAATATTTCCAAGTACTGGGGACGGACAGGCTGCACTCTGTGGAACAGGAGTCTCATTTAAGGTTCTTCACAGTCAACAGAAATACTTCACCGATTTTCATCACCTGTGGATGCAGCCCTGGAGGTGTAGCCAAGGTACTGTATTGACTTCTTCCACTAACTCAGCTTTCTAGAGTCCAGGATCACAGTCTGTTGTTGCCCATGGTCAACCTGCCTCTGTCTCCACTTCCACTCAAGGGGTGGAAAATGTTCTGAAATGCTGTTTCCTGCCTGTGACTGAGGCACAGCAAATAGCACCCATTGGTGAACCTGGGAAGGTGGCCAGGCATGGAGAATGGTGCGAAAACAACACATTGTGTTGTTCCTTAAGAAAAAAACACAAGAAACAATTGACTGTGGCACATAAAATAATAGAGAAATACTATTTCAAAAAATCAGCTATAGCCATTACACTAAAGGCTCTACTAAACCTTCCTCTTGTTACCATCTTCATTATCTCCTAAACTCACCACAGTCACATCTGGCGCTTTACATGGAGAACAAGAACAAAAGGACTTTCTTAAGAGCGCTGGAGCACAGATTTAAGGGGGTTATGTTTATTACATGATTAGTTTTGCTAACATGCCAAGGACTGGGGACTGGCATACTGCTGAATCATTGAAACAAATATACTGCCTAATATAAATAAAGGCAAGAAAAAAGCTTAAACAAATACGACAAAAATATTTCTATATCAACTCTTTCCAGAAAGGTCAGAACATGATGCTAAATATCTCCTGCAATGCATCACTCTGCTCCAGCACAGCAGCAAGCTTATGTTTGTGTTTCCACAAGAAATTTGTTTTCTGTTTCAGAGTTCAGCAATGACGAAGATCATTCTGTTCTACCAAGTACATGCAAATTGCTTTAAATTAACCTTTGCTGCATTTCCTATTCTGATCATAGAATCTCAGAGTGGTTTGGGTTGGAAGGGACCTTAAAGCTCATCCATTTCCAACCCCCTGCCACAGGCAGGGACATCTTCCACTAGAGGAGGTTGCTTTAAGCCCCTGTGTCCAACCTGGCCTTGAGCACTGCCAGGGATGGGGCAGCCACAGCTTCTCTGGGCACCCTGTGCCAGCTCCTCAGCACCCTCACAGGGAAGAGCTTCAGCCTAATGTCTAATCTAAATCCACCCTCTTTCAGTTTAAATCCATTCCTTCTTGTCCAATCACTACATGTCCTCAGAAGAAGCCCCTCTCCATTTCTTGTTGGCTGATTTAGGTATTAGAAGACTGCAATAAGGTCGTCCTTCTGATATTTTGGACGATGAGGGTATGTCTCATTCATTAAGACTTCTCTAAATAGAAAGGCTGCTACTTGATTCACTGGGCTGGTAGCAGGGTTAAAAACAGAATGTGTAACCCAAAAGCTCTTAAAAACTTGTACAAAATGTCTGTCTGGTTGTGCCCAGGTTCTGAGCCTCCTGTGGGAAACCATGACCTTCTCTTCTGCACAGGGAGCTTATGCTGGGAGCAAGGCCGGTTTGGCACCAAAAGGACTCAAAGCCCTGGGTATAAATGAACACATCCTGACGAAAACAAAGAGGCAGCAAAGAACACTCAAGAAGAAACAGCAGCTCCATTTCTTGTTAACTTTGTGCACTGAAGGAGCTGCTTGACATGGGACAGGAAAGCAAAACAGCAAGAACCTGGGGACCTTCCCCCCCCAACGTGAAAAGCTTCAGAAAATGCTGTCAGATCACTTTTCCCGTGCATCAGCCAACGATCTGGGAGGTATTTGAGATAATGAATGCAAGCTGTGGTGATCACCAAACGAATTCCCAAAGATAGGTATGCTCTGATAGCTCACCAAGGGCAGGGCCGGGGGCTGGGAAGAATTAGACTCAAACCAGCTTTATCAGATTCTGCCAGGAGCAACTTTTTGGAGGAAATTAAAATAAATCCTTGTAGGTTTAGATTTCCACACATTAAGGATTATATGGAAAGTAAGTAAGCCCTTGTTCATCCTTTCCAACTATCTGAGCTGAAACATATGCTGGGTGAAATAAAACAGAAAAGCAACAGAGCCCTGCTATGCTTTACACCCCCTTTTCTGTGAGGGGCTGTGCTCCTGCATGTCAGCAAACTCCTCCAACCATGAGAAAAGCCCAGCCTTGCACCCTCACAGTTACATTTCAGCATCCTTTAGTCTATATCAACTATTACTATAACTCACACTGCTGCTATCAGATGCTGAAATCACAGCCCTGTGACTTCCACACCTTTGAGAACTCCTAAGGACACAGGACATGAGCAGACACACCACCAAGGAAAGCCTGGATCATTCCTCACCAGCTGAACCTTTACTGCAAGTCTTAAAATGGCTGAGCTGTGTGTGTTACCCAGCAATAGAGACTCTGTGGCATCCAAACTAACTTAATTATCTTCACAACAGCAAGGTATTTAGCAGGTAACTCCCTCGGCTTCAGTGAGACAGTCAATAAGCTTAAAACAAGGGCTCAGCTCCATGCTATGATTTCTCCAGTGGCTGCAGCATCTCAGGAGATGTTTAGGAAATGGTTTCTTTGAAACCTTTTTCTTTCCACAGATCTGTTTCAGCATGGTCTCAAGCCCAGCTGCGTTGGCATGGTGAGAAGTCCATGCCTGTGGGCTGGGAACATGGCAGGGAAGGATTCATCCAGCTGGGCCTTCATCTCCTACCTTAACACACACAGCTGGGTGATTTTAGCTGGTATGAGGCCAGAAAATACATCTGATTTTTGTATATTTAAAAGGGAAGAGTGGTTTCTATGTTCAAGGCAGGTCAGCTGGACCAGACACCTGACCAAAACACACCAAAGCATTGCACTGCAGTTTGAAAGAAGCTTTAGAAATGTTTAATCAAAGTAGACTCCTCAGAAAAATGGGAGGATTAGAAAAAATACATGAACATTAAGGATTTTGGAGTGTGCAGTTCAAGTAGGTTTGTGAACACTGTCCAGAATTCCTATGGAAATGTCCCAAGGAGCCCACCCAGAGGGCAGCACTTGGTGGGCACAAGAGCAGGCTTTGCACCAGCATCCCCACGGAGAGTTCCTCTCCCTGGGCATGAGTGACAAGGAGCATCCATGCTGGCTTGCCCTGACTCTCTATTGCACATAGGGTCTCCATCCTCCAGCTGCTCTGCTCTCAGCTCTGCAGCAGAGACAGAGTTTCCAAAGTTTCTCAAAGGAAAAGGTTCAACTGGAAGTGTTGCTGCAGCAGAGGGTTGGTGTGTTTGGAGCCCATTCCTCCAGCAGCCAGACTGCCTGGAGAAAAGGATGATCTTGGGTTCTTTAACTTCTGCAAGATTTAAAGCCCTGTCAATACACAATTTCCCTGATCTAGGAAACCTCACAAGATATATGGGAGAAAAGCAGGTAACCGCAGCAGGAGAAGTCTTGCATCTCCCCTTCTATGGCATCCACTTAGTAAATAGCACAGTCTCCCCCTCTTTCACCCGCCCTATTGTTAGATCCCACACAAAGACTTTGCCAGGTACAGAAAGCAGTAGGGCTGTGAACACACAGAACTGCCTGAAAAGCTGCATCCCTGCCCTTTTCCAAGCTATTGAACCTGAACACCAAACAAGCAAAAGCCCCCAAATGGCCACTTCAAGTCTCTCCAGGGAGTGGGGGGTTAGATGGCATTTCCTCAAATCAGGATGTGTGTGAGCTACTTAAGGACACTGGTATAAAGGCATGTGGAAGGCACTGATGTAGCCTATTTTCCATGCTGTGGCACTTTAAAGAGAGTAGCAATTAAAGCAGCAAGCAGCCCAGGCTAACTGACACTTCATATTTTAGTGAACAGTTGTATTATAATGCCATTTTATAACTCCCATTTAAAGAATGGGATTTTCCAGTATTGGATGGAGTGAACCACAGAGCTCCCTGAGGAATGCCAGCCCTATTTCACAGGTGTGTATCACACCAGGGGTTTGTAGGAGCACTGGGCTGATGGTTTTATAAGGACAAATCCTGACTCAGTGCAGTAGGGACCAAATATTGTCAGCCTGCAGACAGTCTTGAGCATCAGACACATTTTTATCTATGCTGCTGGCTCACACAGCTCCCCTGCGAGCTAGTAAAAATTAAAACATGAATAGAGCATTAAGTGCCTTTGGAACAAGACCGAGTACATAATTTTTCCTTAATAACTGCACAATTCAGTCACCAGGAAAGTTAGAAGCACAGTAAATATCTTTGTGCTTAGTGTCCCTCATCATCACACATCCTTGTTTCTAAATGCTACAACCCCTAGGACCTGAGCAACAGTAATTATTGCAGTTTGGGGTATACAGTGTGAATACGGAATATGGACAAAAACACACACAGACCTCACAGCTTAGGGATCTGTTTGGAGATGCTGAACCTCACAGCTCATTCTTGTGTTCCTGCTCTAACCTGGCTCCTATAGTCTGATGCATATTTCAGTTGCTGCACTCACAGACAGTGCTTTGGGAGACAAATGTTCCCAACTACTGCCCTTTTATTTATGGCTTTATTTCAATCCTGCGTGTGTGAGCATGTGCACATGTACATGTATAAGAGGTCTGCAGACTTTATGAAGCCAGCAGCCATGGATGGGAGACAAGCCAGCCATTATTGAACAGCAGTCCCATCACTTGTTCAAGTTCAGGTAGGCTGTGCACAGCCTAAAAATTATCATCTCACTGAGAAAAGGTATAAGGGGGGGGTACCTGTAAAAAGGCAACCATGGAGCCATACCAAATGCAGCCAAATGGCCTATGTATTTCTTTGGGAGAAGAAAGGCAAGTATTTTATAGTAAGTTGGGACAGAAGCATGGGTAAGATGGTCCAGTTCCTGGCAGTAGCAATAGGAGAGGCTACTGTGGGAGAGCAGATGAGACAGGGCATTCTCTGTGGTTCATCACACTGGTACCTTCCCAGCCTTTGGCCACTGAGTTAGGGAGGTTAGAGGGGACACTGCTGCCCAGTCTTTTACTTCTCCATCAGATTAAAAGACACTACATATAACCACCATGTCAGATCACAATGGGTGCAAAGATAATGGATGCCTTCATGGGAGGAGTGTGGATTGCAACAGCTGAGCATTAAATTGCAGGAAATCAAGTCTTGTGAGAAACGGATGCAGCAAAGCACTTCAGTGCAGGCTCAGTGTTAAGCACACAGTACCACAGGGCCTGATGGGCTTCAATGCTTGTTTTCCTGCTCATGGAGGATCAACACTATCAAACAGGAGACAGCAGAACTGATAGCAACAGTATACCTATATCATTCTCCTTATTTAAGGAGAAAGAGGACTAGCAATGAAAGATGGTAATGATAAGCAAACAAAATAGAAAGGAAAATAAAAAATTGAGATCTTAAAGTAGCAAGAGAGGAATAAAGCGATGCTCCTCTAATAGGCAGCTGGGTACCACTGGCTTCACCCACCTGTAACTGGCTCTGAGCCTTGGCAGGGATGATGGACACTGAGCTGAGGAAAGAGCTGCAGGAGCATCCATCACTGCTGCCCCAGAGGAGCAACAGGGTGAAACTCTTCGAACAAAAACCCCAACTGCTTTTACCCTCTGGGACAAGCTCTGAGAAGGGCCAAGGCAGTGAACAGGTAGATTCCCATCTATGACCCAAGGATGTGCATGTTTGGAATGGGTGTGGAACTGGGCACTTGGGATGCTCTGGATGGGTGTCACACAGCAGGGAGCATAGGAAAGGGCTGAAATGGGTCTGGTTTGCTTTTTTCTGACTGTGAACCAAAGCAGACAACTTGTTGCCTTTCATCAGCACACCGAACGGGCTGTCCCTGGAGTCAGTATGTCCAAGTGATCCTAGAGAGGAGGCAGCCGGGAACTCAAGAGGGACAACAGCCTTGGTGAGCCAGCCTGAGCATACAGTAAACAGCTCTGAGATGGAGACAGCTTCAGACAGATGGCTGGGGATAGCCATAGGCTACCAAGTTCTCGTATTGGTCTGGATGACCTTTATTAAACCTTCACTAAGGCATCTATTTCTAAGTGTTTTTTTTAAAAGCATGCAAGCCACCCACTGCCTCCCTCTGCTTGCATTATGGGTGCTGGGAACACTCATGCAGCCTTCGCATCTATCCTTCCCCCACAGGCTCTCAGGGTAGGACAGGTTTTGTTAGCTTCCTGATAATATCTGGCACTACAGAGAAATACAGACTTGCTCTTGAAGTCTGAGAGCCATCATCATGTGAATGAAGGACAGGAAAAACAGTGTGAATCACTGAGTGACTGAAGGGTTCAGCATGCCTATCACTTCATTTTCAAGGCTGGCTTTGTTATTGCAAAACATGTGTAAAGAATCATACAGCAGCTCAGTAATGCTGCTGTCACAGCAAATTTGTTTTCTGCAGAAGAGAGGAAGAGAACAGCAGAGTTATATATACTTGCAACCAAATCTGCCGCTGGTTATCACTTCTGCCTTAGCAAGAGACATCATCCTGCCTGCTACGAGTATTATCAGAACAACAACATGGAGAATATTGCTGTTGAACAGCCTATTTTCAGCCAGGGAATGGGGAAGGCATTTCATAAACAATGTGTTGGGGCTTTGACAGAACTAAATACAAATAACCTGAACTTTCCACTGACACCAATGCTAAGATTAACATTCCTGAGCATCAGCTCCTTGACACAGATGTGGTTCAGGCAGTTTCCCCCGAGGTCAAAGCTCCATCACTGCTGCCTACATCCCTGTAGGCAGCCAAAGAGCCCTGCGAAGCTGTCAATACCACCAGCTTCCAGGTAAATGCAGTAATGTTGTCCTGATCCAAACCTGAACTCACATTGACAATAACAGAGTTTGGAGCTTAGCCAGATAATATTCTAATTATTTTATGCCAAGCTTTCGATTCTTCATTGTTAGATCTAAAGGCCCTCAAAAACTAAGACAGCAGCATCTCTGTCTTATCAATAAAGAGCTGGGAAGCACACACTGCTATTTTGCAGGCACAAAGAGCTTCACAACCATTGCATTAGCAGCTAGAACTTTTGATACCCAAGTATGGTAAGTACTCGCCAAAGCAGATTACTTTTGAAATTGTACGACTCTTCTGAGAGAAGAAGCCCAAACCCCAAACAGACAATCAAATAAACAATTTAAAACCCCACAAACCTATTTTCCACAAGTCAAAGCCAAATGATTACCATCCCAGTGCATTGAAGCTCAAACACACCCAACTGAGCCAAGACAAGGTGCTGTGTGATATAACTGTTTCACCTTATCTGTGCCCATTTTCTAACTTGGGAGGAATGAGTAGCCCACAACATGTTAATTCTGCGTTATTCATAAATGGTGTCAGAATACAGTTAGACATTACGCTGACCTCAAAATCTCACATGGATTATTGCAAGAAGCAAATCTGCTCCCAGAGAAATAGGTTCAGCCTAGGATTCTAAGTGAAGAGGTGGGTAATGCCCTCTGTGAACATCTCCCTCATTCTGGAGAACACGGCAAGATGTCCCTCAGTATTCAAGAGCATGCATGGAGATCTTCTTTCATACCATAGGGCATTCAGAGGAGCTAAAAACACTTTCTGTATCCTGGTGACAGTTTCTGCATGTTTTCTAAAGCATTATTTTAATAAAAAGATCAGGTCTCTCACATGTTTTACAAATCTAGAGTGTTTTAATACATGTTCTTATATAAGCAAGGAAATGAAAGTATCACCTCCTCTTAGTCCTCTTTGAACACACATTACAATGACAAGGTATCTCACTAGTCTCCTGTTATAAAATTATCATTTACATACAAAAATCCATTTATTCACTTAATTATCTCTTTAAAACCTGGACTTAACCAGCCAGATAAAAATTACTTCTTTACTGTATAAATTCCCAGTGGAATTTCACCTGAGGAGTGCGGGTGTTGGACTCTTCAGACTCTCTCTGCTTTAATTTGTATGTATTTTATAGTACTAGTTTCACTGAAACTTGAGTAAAGCTGAGCCAATGTGATGCTTGCAAGAAATTAATTATCCAAACTTTGTAATTTATATACTTTTAACTGTGTTTAATTATTGAGAATGACAGTTTCTGTTGGAGAACACAGCAAGTAAAAGAAAAGCAAGTCGAAAGATGGAACATCACAGTAGCATTTCAGAAAATTTAGTTAAAGTTACCAAAACTAGGTATATGATCTTAATTTAGCAAAAGACTCAAGAAATCATTAACAAATTCATTTATGATTACATTCTATTTGTCTTTAATTTTCACTGTTCAACATTAACATTAAACATCGTAAATGTATGCAATATTTATATAAAATTAAATAACAATATTGGAAAAATAAATACACTTTTACATAAATACATAAATCCATACCGCTGAAAAGTTTCAGCTAATACTATACTCTTGTTTCAAAAGTGACCAAAAAATATGGTAGTGACACTCCATCCCAACAGATGAAGTATGTACAGCTGACAGAACGATGTTTGCAACCGATGACAGAGCTAAAGCAAATCCGGGTGATACCACACTAAAGAAAGTAAAATTTGGATGTTACTACCTACAGTAGTAGCACGAGGTAGACATACATGTGGAGTGGTCTGCAGGAGGGACACAGAGCCCTGTTGGCCCCATAGGTATAATTCAGTTTTCAAACAGCTCTTGGGTCTCCTACATCAGAGCCAAAGGACACCTCGGTAGTAAGACTGAATCAAGTCACTTTGTGGCAGTGATGGGGCTCAACTCTGCAGCCCCTTCCCTGCGGAAGCCCCATGGGTAGATGGGGGGAGATGCTGCAGGCAGGGAAGGATATCTCTGCCCTCTGATTGCCTGACATCCCACCCTCTCCTAGGAGACAAAGCAAGGATAATTTGCCAAGGCTAATACGAGTAAAGTCAAAGGGATTTTTCCTAGGTAGAAAAAGAACAACCAGAAACCAAACCATGAGGACTGCACCCTGCATTTCCGACAGAGAGGATTGGGCACAGCCATGGAGCCTGCTCCTGAACAGCTGTGAAGAGGCTGAACACTGAGCGACACCAAAACAACACAACTCTGTGCACACTTTTGGTTCTTGTAAATGGTCCAGCACAGGGAACAAAAGGTTGGCAGCAACTCCCAGCTGGTAATTCCACTGGGAAGACACCGCAAGGGTGGCTAGCTCTGTTTAGCTCACCTAGCTCATTTTTAGCACCAACTATATCAGCATACAAGTGATACATTAGCACCTCAAATGAAGTATTTCAGATCACTGTCCCTTGTACTGGTTGAAGCACCATTTAAATGCCAGTTCAGCAGTTTGATGGCTATTGCATAGCTCACTGAGGTATGGTAAGGATATTGAGGAGTGGTACTGAAGGCACCCACAGAAACCAGTGGGGTTACATTTAGTAAGATGACTTTTCAAACCATGACAATTAAAGAAGTCCAATACATTACAAACAGGCCTCTTTTTTTTGCATATAAAGTGCTTTTAAGTCAGATTAAGTTTTTTTTTTAAATCGTCTTCAAATGGTTTTATAACAAAACATGCAATAAAGGTTGACATTTGTTTGAAGGCCACTCCAAAACTGGCAGGTCTGTGGTTTCCAGTGCACCAGGAGCATCCCGCAGCACTCACCCTTGTACAGGGTTCAGCCCTGATGCACACTGGGGCTCTGTGCTGAGCAGAAAGTGCTGCTATGGGCAGGGAGCATTTCAAAGCTGCAGGGCCCACAACAGCATCCCAGCCCTGTGGTTCAGGGCTGCTCCTGCCCTCACAAAAGTGTCTCTGTAGCAGACTCCTCTAGCAGCAAAGGAGCACCAGAAGACACCTCTGCTCCAAACACTATTTTGTTATTAGAAAACTCCCAGGGTTTTTAAGCCTTTCACCACCTTGCTGATCTAATGACTTCTAGAGCAGAAGCTGGAGATCAGGCCAGACAACAGCTCTCCAGAACCAGAGATGCACAAGAATAGCTTACAGGTGCATTTACAGGGTACATCACACTCATGTATACACAGGAACAGAAATAAAAGTAAAGGTGTGACTACAAATGTCCTTCTATATAGCTGTGTGTGCAGGCAGGTAGGGACATACACACACATCTGTACACACTTGTACATGCTTGGGAGTCAATGCGATTTAGTCCAGATTTTCCCTTGTGATCTTGCTTTTGGTAGAGAAAACACAACTGGGTAAAGCAAGAGGTGCACAGCGCAGTATTACCATTAAATACCAGAACAATTTAACTTTGATGGCAATGTACTGCTTAAATGCCAGATTTAAATCCATATGCAAAGAACTCCATCAGAACCAAGACTCACAATGCACAGCGCTTGAACAATGTAATAACGCGGACAAAAGTGGCTACCTAGCAGAAAGTGCCTTTCAAATTAAAGGACTCGAGCTCCCCTAATGTAAGCCCTTCCTGAACAGTTGTTACTCTGAATATATTGTCAATAATCCTCTTTAAGTGCAGTTTTAAGACATGAAGCATTAGCACCTTGGTTTGAAGCAAATTAAATCTGTTGTTACAGGATATCCACAAAACGGTTCACAAAGAGAAAGAGTTTATGGTCGTACCGAGCTCCAAGGGCCAGCGCTCCAGGCAGCATCTCTAGGACAGTCCTGTACATTGCACTGCTCTCTGTCTGGTGGCTTGTCAAGGATTTCACAGCTCAGATCTGTAAACCTTTCTCCATTAGGGCGCTGACACACCACCAGCCGTGTTCTTGTCCCTGCCCCACATGGCTTTGTGCACTGGAAGTCAGCAAACGACAGAGCAATCACTGCCTGGGTAGCAGAAACACTGCTGACCAGTTATACTAAGCACTACCACTTCCTGAGACCCAGCAGTTGTTTCTCTTCCCAACCAACCCACTCTGGCCAAATCCCCCCCACCACAAGCTGCATATCGTCAGACAGGCATCAGCTTCTCTCTTCCCAAAGCTATTCATGCTGCTCCACAATGATACTGCCAGACCCAACATGATATTGGAGGTTAACATCCTAATAGTTCATCTCAAATTAATTTGCAGAAGGGAGCAGTATTTTTATTACAAAAAAAGACCTCCAGTTAAACTTCTCTTAAAAAGAAAATCTCATTTTTCACAGAATTCGCTTTTGCCTGGGAAAAAGGTTTCCCCATGACAAATGGAAAGCAAAACACCACCAAGCAGTTGCTGGGGCTCACTCATTCATCAAAGCCTGCCTTTCAAGCTCCAACCTTTCTAATAAACATCACCACAGTATCCCCCCTCTTCTCCCATTTTTCAGCCAACCCCTAATGAAAGCCTTCCCCTGCGCAGGATGAATGCTGCACTCACCTCTCCCCAGTTGCCATAAGCCCACTGAGGACAGGGGCCAGACTCGCATGATCTCTGCTCCATGGGTTTGCTTTTCTCGTCGCAGTTATTTGCGGTGTATCCGTTCTCATCCTGGCACACCACAACCCGCCGCTGGAACCCCCCCGCACACGTGCTAGAGCACTGGAAGACACAATTGTCCATGGTTTCGTTGAGTCCAGGAATAATTTTGCATTCCCAGCTTCTTCCCAGTGCCCTGCTCCGTGGGAATGCACCGCTAGAAGTCTAATATAGCTAACAGGCATTATTAACTGCAACACCCCGCTATTACTAATAGCAGTGCAATGACTTTAGGTGCTGACTAAGCAAAGAAAATAAACACAAGCCTAGTTTTAAGCAGGTGAGTAATTTCTACTGCCTTTAATGCAGTGTTTGACATCCCATTTGTGTTTAATTCCCTTCAGGGACTTCCATGATAAAGTGCTGCAACTGGTTGGGGTGAGAAGAACTGGCATTAAGGCTCTGCTGTGCTTCAGCAACAGCTCTGCACAGCTGTATATGTCCCAGGATATGGCCAAGAAGCAGAGGCTGGCCTTTGCCTCATTGCAAATGATGCCATTAGCTTTCTGACTAGTGAGTCTTGAAGATACAAAGTGTTAGAAGCAATGCTTTTGCCCTACTACAACGCTTGTGTGAGCAGAGAGCAGACACCAGGGAGAAAGGTCTCTCTCTTCCCCATGTGCTGACTTTAAGAAAAACATGGAATAGCCCAGGGAAAAAAGCAAAACCTCAGCAATAAGAAAACGAGGTCACTTACAGCACCCCAGGGACCAATCCTCCACTGATTGCCTCCTGGTATATGTGCACGGTTTCTGTTCGGGCTGCCTCCAGGGTGCACTTTCAGGCGATGATCCGGATAGAGGAAAGGGTGAATGGGCCTGCCATAGTCATGGCTGTTTGGATGACAGGGAGACATGGAGCAGTCTTGCTCTGTGGCAGGGAGGTCATCTGGATCGCACTCACTCCTATCCACCAGCTGGTCACTGTAATCGATGCAGATCACTTGTCGCGTTGCCTTACCTTGACCACAAGTCACTGAGCACTGCATTACAGTGGGAAAAGGAGACACAGTCACATTTCCAGCTTTGAAAATCAGACAGCTATTGCTAATAACCAACAGCAGAAAGCTTTAATCTCCCCACTTATAAAAGGGCAAGTGTGACATTAATGAAACACTAATGAAATTAATTCATTTCCAGCAACGAGTTCTCCAAGGCTCTAATGCAAGAGACAGCGCAGTGCTTACAGAGCTCCACTCCAAGGCTTTCCACTGCCCGCATGGTGTCACGGTACACATTTCTGTGGCTGATGGCTTCGGGAGGTGGAAACAGGCTGACTCGTCAGCCACAGAGCCCTGGTCATCCCGACAGCTGACGTATCTCATCCGGGTACCCTTCCCACATGTTGCAGAGCACTAGGGAAGAGTGACAAGAACTCCACTAGAAACTTTCCTGATATATGTTACAAGGGCTTTGGAATGAAAAGTTGGTCAAATGCTCTGAAGAATATCACACTGTCTAACAGAAAATAATGCTGAAAGTATTAAACACACATGCTTACCGGTGTCCAGGATCCAAATCTCCACTGTGTCCTGTGAATGCCTGATAAGGATCTCTTGGCTTCAGGACTATTTGGATGGGGAGGACATGCTGCTATTTCACAGTCCTGTATGTGAAATATATGAGCGAAAAGAGAAAAATTAAGAACTTGCAGATGCTGCAGTTAATCCACCTCCTCTTCAATGTAGTTACGACCAACACACAATGTCTTGAAAATGTGACCTGTTTGCTTGTGGGTTGGCAGGCTTTCCCTCATGTCCTGTTGGTGAATCAGCAAAACTTGGTATCAATACCCCCAGGGCTTCATATGTGGGAACCTCAGTGGACTTTTGACTTATTAGGAACTCTACAAAAGGGATCCCCATAAGTGTGTGCCATCTCCATGCATTAAAACCAGATGTTTTTGAAGCAAAAGATGAAAGTTCATTAAGAGACTTTCTGTTTCTGGTATGAACACACATCTGCAAATCAGCAACTTTATCTCCCTTCAAAGCTCCCTTCCTTCAGCACAAGACCTGCAGCGCACTTACTAAAGGTTAAGCTACTGGGCTGACTGTGACCCTTTGATTCCCTGCAGCCCACCAGACCACCTATATCCATAGACACATTCACCACACACTAAGCATGCAAGGTTTTGGGGATGGTCATGTCCTTCTGCTCAGCCTTGGTACAGTGCCTGACAGGAGGACTCTGCGCCTCCTGGGAGGTCTGGTGACAGAAATGATGAATAGCCATGACTTCACTCCATGAGTCTACGAGTAAGTCATTGCCAAAAAGGAAATTAATACTGATTGTCACCGCAAGAGAGAGAGAGCAGCTCTGGACAAATGGCATCAATGATTTCTGCATTGCTGTGAATTTACTTACACTGGAAATGTGCATGCCAAATGATGGCTGATGACAAGTGGGTTTGTTACCCCTTGACTATAGTATCTCCAGACATAGCAAAACCAGCCCTTTACTAAATGTTGTGGCTCTACTCAAACTTTACTATGAGGGTGCTGAGGCGCTGGCACAGGTTGCCCACAGAAGCTGTGGCTGCCCTATCCCTGGCAGTGTTAAGGTCTAGGTTGGACAGGGCTTGGAGCAACCTGATTTAGCAGAAGGTGTCCCTGCCCATGGCAGGGTGTTAGAACTGGATGATCTTAAGGTCCTTTCCAACTGAAACCATTCTATGACTCTATGATTCTATACATCACACAGGACTAAAGCTGGGCAGGGCATCAGCACTACAACTCTCCTAGATTACAGACAGATAGTAATTTTCTGTTTTATTCAACTCCTTCAGACACCCTGTACACATCCTTTGCTTGAAATGGGAATTTACATGTTTGCTTCCAATTACCAGTGAACATAGCATGGAAAAGTCTCTTCACCAAATTTACAATGGGTGCAACATCTCTCAATGGGTGCAACATCTGGACCAGGGGATGTATCTGGAACTGTAGCTGGCACATTATATTGTCACATGCAGCAGACAAGAAATGATGGCCCCTGGCCATCACACAGCAAAAGTCCTGCAGCCAACTGAGCCCAGGCTGCAGCCAGGCATCCCATACCCCATGCAAGGCAAAGGAGATGCCTGCTGTGTTAAGACTGCAACCTCTGAGGCTGGTAATCCCTATCTCAATTTATTCTTCTGGTCTCTGGTTTTCTTCCCATGTACATTTTCTGCTGTTTCTTTAGCTCATGAGCTCTTAGTAACCAGCTTCACCTCTGAATCTGCACAGCCCCTCACGCATCCCATCCTATGACTAGAGCTCCATGGATACAAGCCATAAGAAAGCCCACAAAGTCCTGATGCCTTCACAAGTCATCTTGTTGGAAATCTGGTGTTTCAGAGTGTAAGGTTAACCATGTTAGGAGAGGGTCTGGATGGAACCCCCTCTGTCCCATTTCTACCATAACAGGGTGCTGTGCTATACCTTTACAATGGCTGCGTAGAAAACTAAGATCCTGCTCTGCATGGACTGGCATTCAGAGCCCTGAAACTGCAGCTGGAGTACCTCCATACACACATTGTCAGAAGATTGAGACAGGATGGCAGGATTTACCTGGGTATCTGTTGGCCTGGTTGCAGCATTACACTCATTATCATCCACCACTGACACGTAGGTACCCACAACACACTTCACCGCTCTCATCTGATAGCCTTGGCCACAAGTTGTCGTGCACTGGTAGAGGACAGATGGGAAAAAGAAGTTCTGGGTCTGAGTAGCTGCTTCCAGTAGACAGTATTAATCAGCCCAGCCTGTGTTTAGGCAACAGCACTAGCAGCAAAAATAAAACACAGCTTCCCTTCTGGTTTCTCTCCACTTCATGCATTTCAGTTTTAAATTAGGTCAAAGTTTTAACTCGCTGTGCCCACCAGAGCCTTGCATGCTTCACTTGCTTCCTTGGGAATGAAGGTGCGAGCATTTAAATGATTAACTTCGCTGCACACAGTAAATCACAGTCTGGTAGAACCTGCATCATATCCTTCTTTAAAACCGGTTGTTCAGCCCCATGGTAGCACAAGCAGCTAATGGATAATTTTGCTGATGGGAAATCAGTCCTACTGGGACAACTGGTCTGGGTTTGTTGCTGTGTTTTTAAGTCAAGAGCTAACAGCTTTGTGGAAAAGGATATGCCAGAACACTCCAGGAGAAATGAGCGGCTTGTGTTCTAACAGGGAAAAAAACACTCACCAACCCAGAAACTGGAAAACATTAAAAGCAACAAAAGCTATTCAAAGGGAGCAGCTTTGCTGTGAAAATTAGGCCATGCATTTACATGCCTAAATATGGATTTAAGAATGTAACCTTGGAAACCCCCTTTTTTTACAATCACAGTCAATTTAGTATGACAAAGATTAAATTTAGCACAAAGGGCAGGTACTGTTACTGCTGCCCATCTGAGTGAACAGAGGGCTACTTCGCTGTGCAAGTCAATTAATGCAGTTAATGCCTTTGATTTTGGATGAAGGGATAGTACCCAGCCTCAGCCATCAGCACCCTGGTCCCATGGACTGGGGAACCCCACGGTACCTGGCCCCATGGCCCCACTTGCCACGAAGCACACTCTTGCTGCTGGCATGTATGCACTGACTCCGGCTTTGTTTCAGGATCACAAAATCTGTCATTTAATCGATCTTCTCCGAACTGGCACCAGGTCTGTCGGTGTTTGTGCCCTTTTCCACAGGTCACCAAGCACTGTGAGGAGGAAAGTGCAAGTTCAGGTGGTGCTGGGGATATGCTAACAGCTCAGCATCAGCCCTAGCCCTGGAGACCCACTGCAATCACCGCTTACAGACCCTGTGCACTGAAAAACTTGTGAGTATCCTTTATCGAGATGGGATTGCTCTCAGGAGCTGGTCCAGCACAGAGGTTGGAGCATGGACAGCACAGCCAGGTTGGGACCCTTCAGCACAGGCAAAGCAAGACCACAAAGGCTCTTGGCTTCCAGCTGCATTGAGATATGGAGCAAAGACCCAGCACTGCCCTGTGGGGCACAACATGAGGCAAAGGCTTGCGAGAAGACTTGTTTGGGTTCCGAGTGTGGATGTTAAGGGTCTCAGCTCATGTGTGCTTGTGATGATGGCAGCTCGACTCAGAAGAGATATTTTGCAGAGAATAATCCTTATCCCCACTCAATTGTTGTCATTATTTTCTTTAAGAATGTGATTCATAGAACCAAGAACCATTTGGTCTCAAAGGTGACAAGCAGCTTTTGAAGACTGCTCACCAGTATCCCAGCTCCTGCTGCAGAGAAAAGCCTATCAAGATGTGGCTTTGTTGCATTGCAAAGGACACCAGCAGCAGTGGAAGAAGTAACGCTAATAAACAGCAGGCAGAAGGCTGAGCAAAACATTAGCAGAGAAAAATCCTGCCCTCCAGCACCAGTCAGAGCTGCGAGGGCTCATGAGGACATCTCAAGGGAAAATGAGCATTTTTCTTCCCAAATATGTGGAAGAACCATGGAAAAACTGGATAGAAATTACTACAGGACTGGAGAGGAATTAACCCCTGTGGTTTTGCAGGGAGGGAAACAGCCACTTGATCAGTGACCTTGCTGCCTGTCTCAAGCCTCCCTTTGTTCAGGCTTGGGGAGACCTTCAGCAGGAGTCACAGTGCCACCATGCCCTGGGGCACAACAAAACACCATGGATGAGCAGGGACAGAGATGTCTCTTTGCATGCACCATCCCCTCAGTGTGAGCCCACCCTGGTGACCAGCACCTACCTCGGACCAGTCACCAGTCTTCCACTGGGGGCACGAGAAGTCGCTGCATCGCTGCACTGTCAGCTTCTCCTGCTGACTGCACTTGCTGTCATCCAGGACATCATTGTAGGTGTTCACACACATGGCTCGCCGCCGCCGTGTGCCTCCACCACAGCTCTTGGAGCACTGGGAAGGAGAAACACTGAGTAAATACTTTCTGCCACTCTATTATGGGCTGAGAGCATGTTTATGGCCTTCACCCCCTTTGCAGTCAAGACTGTGAAGAGACTGCAGAAAAGCTCTGGAAGACCAATTTGTACTTTAAGTAACAGGCTGTTACTCTATATATTCCTTTAAAAAGCCAATCCTGCTAAGCTTAATAAAACCTCATGGCAATGAGTTTCACAAACTCATTCTGGGTTATAACCCCATTATTACTTTTACAAGCATCGCCTTTCAGTTCTCCCAAATGGTTGCTGCTCATCCTCATTTTAGGAGAGATTAATTCCCTCTAACCAGCCAGAACCCCCACTCATCACTGTGCCCTTCCTGAAAAGCCCCAGGCTCATCATTCTCTTGGTTCCAGGCCTGCACTTAGGAATTTCCTTGTTTATGGAAAAGCTAAAAGCCATAAAGGATAGAAATTTCAGAAGTCCTCTACTGATGATAATATGTCCTGCCCATTCCTGGCAGTGGTGCTGGCTTTCATGGGAGAAGTGTCCAAGGCCAGGCTGGACAGGGCTTGGAGCAACCTGGTCTAGTGAAAGGTGCCCCTGCCCATAGCAGGGGGTTGGAACTGGATGAGCTTTAAGGTCCCTTCCAATCCAAACCAGTCTGGGATTCTAAGACAACCAGGAGAGCTTTAACATAATGAAAGCAGTCCTTGGGATGCTTAAAGGCATAAATTAGTTGAGGAAAATAAGGAGTAATAAGGGAAATAAGTTGAGGAAAATAAGGAGTACCAGACTGATTTCAACTACAGCATCCTCCAGGAAAAGCAATGAAAGCAGAATTACTGTGGCCAACTCTTATACAAATGCTGTTTGCAAACTAAACAGTGTGACACATCCTTGTACAAGAAAGAGACCGTGTTCACCATACCACTGAGCATCTCTCACCTCAGTCCAGGCTGAATACCGCCATCCTCCCACGTTACAGTCTCCAGTACACTTCTCCCTTGTGCTGGGCTTGGGCTGGCTGCTGCAGAACCGGTCGTCAACCTTCTCTATCTTGCCCTCCAGCCTGATGTACTTGGAGCAGTAGATCTCCAGGGTGCGGTACCCCAGCCCACACTGGGCCGTGCACTCGCTCTTCCTCGCGATGTGCCAACTGAGCCAAAGAGAGCAAACATCAGTGGTGGGGCTCTGGGACCCTGCAGGTAATGTGCTAAAGGGTGTTTGATACAAATAAGGTTAGGCTCAGGTTGCCTAAAGTCATGAATGCTCCATCCCTGGCAGTGTTCAAGGCCAGGTTGGACAGCGCCTTGGGTAACATGGTATCGGGTGAGGTATCCCTGCCCATGGCAGGGAGGTTGGAACTAGATAATCTTAAGGTCCTTTCCAACCCAAACCATTCTGCAATTCTATGAATAAGGAATATACAGCCTTGAACTGGAAGTTTTAGCTCTTTGTAATACTTCCCAATGTTTTCTGGCTTCCAAAACTCTAAGGCAATCAATGCTGACAATGCTCCTTGCAGAAGGAGCTGTCACCAGGTCCCTCTCACAGGCAGCAAACCAAACCTGTGGGACCTTGCAAGGTGGCCTTGAGGAGTCCGTGGCCATCAAGAAGCAGTGCTTTGAAGTCTTTCCACCCCATGTGCCTCTAAGGTGTGTCACCTTGGCCTCTAAAAACCAAGAGCTGAATAATACAGCATCATAAAACAATCTGCACAGGCTTGAAAGGCACTTCCCATGGCAGGATGTCTGTAGAACAGTTTCAGCTACTTGAAGTGTGAGTGAATGACTTGCTCCAAGACACAACAGCCCCAGAGGTGTCAGTGAGGATTAGAGATTTTCCCTGTGGACACACAGATTCCTACCCTGCTGCCTCCTTCTCATGATGGACAGCAGGGAATAGTGCTGGTGGCCTCACCCCTGCTCCACATCATCTCCAGCAAGAGATGCTGGACATATGGCCTGATCCAGGGAGATGTCAGAGACCATGGAGTCAACAGGAGTTGATGCCCCCTCAGAAGAGAGGTGCTGGTCACCCCTGGGCTGGTGCGATAGCCTGTGTTGGGAGCAAAAAGCCTTGCTCTTAAGCCGAGAGAGCAAACTTCAGCACAGCCAGGAGAAGAATAAGATCAAGGGGATTTGGAGTCAATAGCTCCTGAATAGCGGGAGCCCTCACATCCCTGCCCGCTTTCAAACTCCTGCATTTGCCCTTCTCAAGTTTCCAACCTGTTGCAATGGCAACAGCTGTTACCTCGACAACCCGACCTACAGCCCCTATAGAACCCCTGTAGAGAGCCCAGGCTTGAACACAGACAGAGAAACCCCTTGGGAAACACGGTCATCTGAATTCCTTCACCAGCAGCCGTTTAATGCCACCCTATTTAAGTTCCAGAAAGGAAAACAGATTGCTTTTTAAAGGAAAACGGGTTGTGATGATTTAGACAATGTCTATCAACTCCAGCTTGCCAGGAGTTGTCTGGGGACAGCCCCAAACCTGTTCCACACTTAATCTTTGCTTTCAGCAAATGGTGATAAATCCACGTCTTAGTTACATTTTTGCTTTGAGCATGTATTTTTCCCTCTTTGCAGGCTGTTTGGACGATGCTACTGAGCATTTCTGATTCAGGCAGATGAAAATTTCAGGGCACAGGGAGATTTTTCAATATTAGGTGATTATTCTTTCTTCTTTTTTATAGTTAGCACTGATTAATCCAACAAGAGAAATGTGAAAATGTAGAAAAGCGCCTCTCAAAACACAGCTGGTGGATGTCAATCCCTCTTGGTTGACAAAGAGGCAACTGCTAATCCTTTTCTTTTTCTTCTAGATCTAATACAGGCTGGTAAGAAAAGGAATTCTGGTGAGAGGAAAAAGGGAAGTGGAGTAAACAACAATAAATGTATGACGTATATATATAGACACGGATGAGTAGAGTGCACCTTAATTCACATTCTGTGTTACAAGGCTCCGTGATGGGGTCAGGCTGGGGAATTCGATCGCATCGCTGGTCCGACACTGTGAGCTGATCTGACTCTCTTGTACACACGGGTTTCCTCTTTCGTTCTCCTACACATTAAAAAGGGCACATTGTTTGAGTCATACAGGAAAGCAATCAAATCAGTTATTTCTCTTAGTCCTTCTATAGCAGCACTTAAGAGAAGTTTAATTGTGCGTTTAAATCTCTTTTGGAAACAGGGAGGAGGTTAAGATTATAAGAAGAGCAGAAGGGGGTTGACACAAATAAGACGATGCAAGGGCAAGGATGGGCGCTGTGTGTTTAGCAAAGCCAGCACTGGCAGGAGGCAACAACTGGATGGATGTCAGACCCCAAACCAGACCTTGATGCCCTTTTCTGCCTTAGGAAAAGCCACATAACTTCTCCTGTGCTTGATCTTACTCAAGTGCAAACGAGGTTGCCAGGCTCACCTAGCTCAGAGGGGCTGGAAAGATGCCCTGCTCTGAAACCAAGAAGCAGCAAAGCAGTGCCCACAAGGCCTTGTACAACGTTATCTACTACTACAGGGAAACAATCACACCCATAACATGAGAATCTCAAAGAAATCAAACAGAGGGATTTGACAACACTGCTCAGGTCTCAGACAAATCCAGGACAAAACAACCTTCCCAAGCACCCACCTTGGCAGAGTTTACTGCAGGGCTGCCACGGGCCATACGCATTCCAGTAAAACTGCTGAGGTTTGTCCTCAATGGGGATATTAAATGTGTAACGAACGTCAGGATTGTACAAATTACCCACCGATAAAACCTGAGAGGAGAAAAGATGAAGCAGATAAATGAAGAGCCTTTGCTGCCCACTGTTTTCACTCCAATAATGCTCAGCAGACTTTTCCACACACAACATATACTTCACCTGAAGCGTTATTTCTTGCTCAATCCGATCTGTAGAATTAATCCTTTCAATAGTATTATCTGATCCGCTGTATTCGATCACAGCATTCCCAACTTTGATTTCCCTTTTAAACATACTGACGACAAAGTCTCCATTTAATATAAAGTCTCCTTGACTGTTAGATAAGGCTGCATAGGTGCAAAAAACAAGAACTAAAGAGGCAGAATTAACTCATACGTACATAATAACACGGATCATGTGCTCTCAGTGCTCCTTTTCATTTGAGTGAGAGGAAAAGCCCACTGGCACTCTCGGACAGAAAGGATGTAAACAGAGCAGCAGAGCTCTTACAGACATTGTGTCCTTCTTCCACTGAAAAGACTCATTAAAACCAAGGCTGAAATCTTGAAGTTGTTTCTAACTAGTTCACCCATAACCCAGGGCAGAGAGATACCCAAAAGGCATGTGGGGCTGGCTGCTGTACACAGCACACACTGTCTGTATCCCCTCATATTCCGCAGAAATAATCCGGCCCAAAATGTCTTGTTAGTTGTGCGGATAGGGTGGCTTCCCTATTGTTTCCAGGTGTGTTCTTAGGGTAAATGTATCTAACCCTAATGGCCCAAATGTCATTTTCTCGTAGGTAATTATACAGAGTTTGGTCAGTATCTCCCCCTCTCCCTCCTCCCTCTGTACTTTTTATTATTCCAAATCTTAAGGTATGTGAAAGCAACGAAGGCTTAAAGCCTAAATGCTTTATAAAAGGAACAGTTTCCTGAAAACAGCAGTCTGCTGCACAGCTTCACACTAATGCGATTATGTAGCTAATTTCCTAAGTTAGTTTCCCCACCATTTCACCCATCACAGCTACATTACTACAAAGACTCTCTACTGAAAAATCCAAACTTAACACCAAAACACCAAAGGGAAGGGTTTTACACTGAATGAGGGGAGATAATGAAGCAAAACAGTGCTCTGTAGCAAACAGGCATAGATGGAGGAAAGCTCACAAAGCAGACACTACACTCAACTAAATCCCATGCTTTGGAGGCTCTAATGTCATTAGGCAGTAGTAAAACTCATTAAAGGATTCCCTCCCGTTTACTGTATCTCCTACAACAGTAGGTACACGTCTTGGACTTGATGACAACATCAAATTCCTCCTAAATTGTTAAGCAACTACAAGGTTCTCAGTACTGAGGGCCCAAGATTTCACACTCAGTGAGCTGCAAAATAAGTGAACACATGCACACTTCTCATTTGCTTCTAGTCAGCCCTAATATGAAGAGATGCTTTCCCAGCAATATTAAAGCAACATTAAAGAAGATTTGACTTCTTTGCTTCCCAAGAAGATTAAAGGCCCTCCAAGAAGAACTGAAAAGTTCTTTGGGGCTCCTTCTGGGGTGAACAATTTGGAATCGGCACAACACAGGGAGGAATGCTTTTTCTAGATAAGAGGAATAACAAAACATACCTCCCTCCTCCAGGATGGAAAACTATCACACCTCAGCAAGGTTTTCTTGGTACTGATGTGCATTCATCTTGCACTATCTCTCATTGCTGTGAATGTTAAAAATGAGGCAGTGCGGCTATAAGCGTGCAAAGTGACCTTCCCTAGTGGAAGGTGTCCCTGCCTGTGGCAGGGGGTTAGAACTGGATGAGCTTTAAGGTCCCTTCCAAACTAGTCTGTGATTGTAAGACCCCAGTCTGGGAACGAGGACATGGAGGACCCACTCAGCTTTTGGACTGAATGAAGGGTCCAGCCACAGGGATGGTGTTTCAGACAGCCAAAGCTGTAAGCACTGTTTCTCTCTGGTGCACAATAGTGTCCTCTAGTCATTTCTCAAGTGAGTTCCTTTACCTTCAATGGGCTAGAAACCACCAACCTAGTCCTATTTTTGACACCCCCAGTTACAGCGAGCACTTGGCCTAAGCCATATGTGTGTGCTGCGGATTGCTCTAACACAGCACTCCAAGCATTCTCACCTGCCTCTACAGACATACCCAGAGGTGACAGTGACTACCAATGTCCAACAGCCAAAAGCCAAGTTATTTGTTGGGTTTAAATCAAGCCAATATCTTTGGTGCAGGGTGTTTCTTTACATTTATGTATTGCTGTCAGGCAGGGAAAAGAAGGGGTTAATTTAAGTGAAATCAGGATTATTATTCTTAGATGAATAGCAAACAATTTCCCTTCGTATTTGTTTGAACACATGTCTTTCAGGGTATGCCATATTTAGTCTCAAGCCAAGGCACAGTGAAAGCAGAGAGGTGTTAAGTTGTAATGAGGAGGCTCCAGCAGAACTTGGAAGTCTGTTTGGTCCAAGCTGCCACCCACACCCAGGCTCAATAGTCCCTCCAGTTCCAGAGATGCTATAATGGGATATTGCTTATAATGTGAACCTCCCAAACTTTCCATCAAGGATGGCATGCACAAAAAGAAGCAACAAGACAAGGCTGAGTGTTTGATAGACATATGAGAAATTCTCAATAAGAAAACATCTTTAAATGAATTCTTCACTCTCTCCTGCAGAGATCACCAGTAGATATATTGCCACAATCAGATAATAAAGCAGATTCCTGGACTGAAACAAGGGCTGCAACTCACCCAGGTAGTTGTCATCCTCTGGCTTCCCTGAGTAACTGTGCTGATGCACATCAATATTGGTTGCACCAGCTGGGATGCGGACCACGACATTATAGCCTAGAAAAGATGTAACAAAAAGCCAAGGCTGTTACACAGACATTTCATTTGTCTGTGGGAAGGGAAATGAGCAACATTACCTCACATTACACAAGCTGATACGTTTCATTTAGGGATAGCGTAAATAGTTATAAAATATAATATACTATAGCTAGAAGGGGCTTGCATTTTACATCAGTGTTTTTTGTAGATTAAGTGTGGTAATGGCTTTTATAGACCCACATTTTTCACTATAAAGTTTTTAGCAACAGATTCTTACCATAATGCACCGTGTTAAATGTGCCTGCAACAGTTTTGCATGAAGAATTATCCCCACCACAAACACCACATTTATCTCTTCTTGCTTTTGAATTCAGCACATGATCGCATCCAGCTTGCTTTAAGAGAGACATTGAAAAAACTAGATTGAGCAAATACAGACTAGAACAGCATTTACAAACCTCCCAATTAAGGCACACAAAAGCTGTGTATGCAAAAGGCTGCTGTGAGACAAATTGTTTTGCTTCCCCACATTTTTCTCCTGAATAAGTGTGGCCATCCCACACCATTTCCAAACAAAAGGCTTCCTTACAAAGCGAGAATCAGAGCTGCCATTTGCACCAGGCGATGCTTTGCTAAAGAAAACTTCCTCCATCAATTGTTTCCATAGAAAAAAGTGTGAAAAATAATTGTGAATGGAAATGTAAAGTGCTCTGGGGTCTGACTGGGAAGAACCAGGGCAGGGCATATAAGGAAGCATCGTTTGGATTCAGGCTTAGACCTCCACAGCCCTCAGTAACTTAGGGCAGATGTATAAACTTCCTCCACTTGAGTGTGTCCAAAGAAGAGCAATGAAGCTGGTGAAGGGTCTGGAGACCAAGTGTGTGAGGAGGAGCTCAGGGAACTGGGGTTATTTAGTCTGGAGAAAAGGAGGCTCAGGGGGACCTTATTGCTCTCTACTACTACCTGAAAGGAGCATGGAGTAAGGTGGCACTTGGTCTTTTCTCCAAATAACAAGTGATAGAACAAGAGGAAATGGCCTCAAATTGTGCCAGGAAGGGTTTAGATTGGATATTAGGCTGTCAAGAATTGGAGCAGACTGCCAGGGCAGTGGTGGGGGCACCATCCCTGGAGGTATTTAAAAGATGTATAGATGTGGCACTTGGGGACATGGTTTAATGGTGAACCTGGCAGTATTAGGTTACAGTTGGACTCAGTCTTAAAGGTCTTTACAACCTAAATGAAGAGGGCATGCCAACAAATGGGTAGAACAAGGTGCATAAGAACCAGCCTTATGTGCAAAGCTGAAATCACCTGAAGATGAGGGAAAATACTTACCCGGCAAAGGCCCTGCACACAGATATCATTGGTGTCAGGGCCACAGGGCGTCCCATCAATAACTCGATCCCGCAGCTGGTAATACGCTGTATTTCCTGCCACTCGGCAGAACAGCTTGCACCGATCCTTCATTAGGACTGGGGACAGGAGAGAGGAAAACCAGAAGCACGTTATCCAAACAGCATCACCCCAATGCTGCAGTCCAGGAGGCAGGATCTGCATCACCCCTGCCACTTACTGCCGCTGTATTTGGGAACCCAGCGCACGTTTGTGGGCAGCCCGTTGATGTTAAAGTGCTTCCCATCAAAGTCAGCACACTGCTCATCCCGGAAATCCTTCTTCAGCTTCGAGCATGGTTCGGTGTTGCAGGATTTAAACTTCATGCGGCGCCCCACGCAGTATTTCCCACCATTTTTAGGCCTACAGAAACAAAATCAGGCTGGAAATGATATGCATTCTCCAATTCTGCAACCTATTCAGCACAGCCAGGATTTGTGACACCATTGCAGGCTTTGTCCCTGTGCATGTCTTAAATATCCCAGACTGACAAGCAGGAAAGATTAGGCAGGTGCCTAATAAAAAAGACCATATATGAGATGCTAACAGGGGATGAAAATGGGAATAATTGCTCTCTGCCAAAAAAGGCGATAGTGAGAGAAGCCAAAGAGGAAGAGCAACATCTTCCTCCCCATCTGAGGATGTAGTTTCACACTGCGGGATCCCATAAGGGATCATCCCCCCACAAACTCACTGATCCTATGAATTTGATGTCTGAGGGTTTGCCTGATCTAGTGGGTTGCAAATAACTACACACCACAGCAGAAAGGAGAAGAGGCTTTGAATTTCGCAACTCCCAGATTCAGGGCTATAGTCATAAAGCTATTTTTGTCCTCATATGTAGATGGAGCCTTTACCAGATAACAGCTCACTTCAAGGACTGAAAAAGCCTCTCCCACTCCAGCCCCTGTCAGCAGCGCAGGAGTGAGCTGCATGTGGATGGCATCAGAGCTGCTTAGCAGAAGGCACTTTTCTGGTGAGGACCCATTTTCACCTCTAGTACCTTTCACTTCACTTTAAGGGAAGTATCCTTGGGATAAAAGCTATTTACTGTCTGTTCAAAGGACATTTCATATGTTCGGACTAAGTGCAGCCTTCTATGTATAAAATGAATTGCAATAATAAGATAAAAAAGGAGGCACCATGCTTTAAATGTTCCAAACCCCCCCACCATCTCTACTGCTCTATCCTGAAACTTTAAATGACACTGGGAGAGCATGCTGAAGGCTTCTACAAGCTACCTCCATCAATATGCAGTACCACCCAGGCAGCTTTGCTTTTCCCATTATGATACAGAAGGAAAGATACTGCCATCCAGATGACATATTGCCAGGGTCAGCCTGGGCAAAGCTGTAATTGTCCAGAAAGGAAAAATTATACCAAATATGACATGCACTCAAGGGAGATGAAGTTAAGATGCACCTCAGCCACTGGCATGGAAAAGTCTCCACCTGCTGATGTGAGACCCTCACCCTTTAGTAGACAGTTTCAGAGGAGTCAATGGAGAGCATAAGCATCCCAAGCATCCCAAGCCACTGTGCCCTAACTGTGGGGCACATATACAGAGGCAGAGAGTGGTCCTCAAAGCTCAGGACAACATCAGGCTCAGCTCCAGCCTCTGCTGCAAAATAGCCACTAAACCTGCAACTTCTAGTTAGAACTAGATCGTTAATGTCCCTTCAAAGCCAAACCACTCTTTTATCCCAGCAGCTGTGGGTGAGATGCAGAGCATCACCTGCTACACACATAAGATTCTTCCTGCCAGCATCCTCTCATCACTAACACACTGCCAGGGTGCAGACCCTTCAAGTCCTACCCTAAATGCAGAGCGGTAGGATTTGTCTTTAGGCACAGCCTAGGACTACTGCATGCTTTAAATTACACAAACTTCTGCCAGGGGATTCCATTAAAAAAGCTGCAATCACAACATTTTTATGGTACCCACATTGCTTCCAATATAGATCAAGTTAATAAAAATGAAACTTTTAAATAGTAAGTTAGTTAAGAAGAACATACAAGAACTTTTTAAAGGGTAAGTCTAGCAAAATCCAAATATTCCAAGCTACCTTATAGTTTCCTTTTCTCTACATGGCCCATGAGATTGAGATAACATTGAACACATGGACACACCACAAACTAAAGGATGCTAAATATTGCCATCATATTGCAAACTGTCTGCTTCCTAACTGTGGCAGTAAATCTCCCCACAGCCAGTGTTTGGGGCTGAAGCACACTCACACTGCTCACACTGCAAAACAGCCCTAAAGCACCCTGAGAGCTTTAGGGTGTTTTTAAAGCAGAATTGCTTTTCCCAGAGTCTGAGTAAGAGCTGACCCCCAGAGGAAGTCAGCCTCATATAATACTGATTTTCAGTGTCATGAAGAAATACAGATACATCCCACTATGTCATATTTTTATCATAGAATGGTTTTGGTCAGAAGGGACCTTAAAGACCACCCAGCTCCAACCCCCTGCCACAGGCAAGGACACCTTCCACTAGAGGAGGTTGCTCCAAGCCCCATCCAACCTTGAACACTGCTCCAAGCCCCTTGAACACTGCCAGGGATGGGGCAGCCACAGCTTCTCTGGGCAACCTGATGCTTAATGCATCATCTGCAATTACTAATATTGAGTATTTTAATCTGCAGATTTTAAGACATCACCCAGTTCTTAGCTATCCAGGAGCACCAGGTACAGGCACCTCACCAAGAAGCACTCTTTTGGGGATCCTTTGGACATGCTCAGCCCCACAGGCATCAGCTCTGTACAGGACACCCACGCTGTCACAAAATGCCCCTGGAGCATTTTGTGGAGCATTTGTCCTCATCTGCACATCTGCCTATGTGCCTCTGCAGAAAAACCTGTAAAGCTCTAGAATGCACACATCAGTCTGAGATCTCTTTTGCAGCATCCTGGGAAGCACTGGGACAGGGAATTGGTATATGTGCTGCCAGTGGCCAGCATAGTTATCTATAGATGTGTTTATATATTGAGCTTAGACAGCTTTCAGCACAGGTGGATACTTCCATGATGGACTAAAAGGCAGATGTGATCTGACTCATATCCAGAGACAACTGTCCCCCATCCAGAAAGCCATTCCTGAAAACAAGGCTCCCAGTATTGATATCTTATGAAATATGCCTTTTCCCCATACTTCTGCAGCTAAGCCTTGCTTCGAAAACCAGGGCTTGCGCCACAGACCCTCTAATGTGATGCCCCACAGCCGTAGGCTTTTTCTGTACCAGCCAGCCTCAAATTCCCAAGCGGGCAGTCTTAGTGGGAAAAGTCTGGTCTGGTTAGCAAATGCATTCCTTCAGTGCATGTCAGAACAGTCTGCTGCCATTTAGGAGGCTTACAGCTCTTCCTACAGCCCTGCAAGATACTTGTCCATGTAGGTGTCAGAGCACATTACAGAGCTGCAGCTTTATTTTGTGCCATTTTCAATGCCAGGTTTAACACAG
Organism: Melopsittacus undulatus; assembly: GCF_012275295.1. Taxonomy (NCBI): domain Eukaryota; kingdom Metazoa; phylum Chordata; class Aves; order Psittaciformes; family Psittaculidae; genus Melopsittacus; species Melopsittacus undulatus. The sequence continues at coordinate 28,880,858 of NC_047535.1, forward strand.
GATTTTATTGGCATGCAAGATCCCTCCCCAGATCCTTGTGCACAGAAAACATTTTAAAAAGCTAAATCATCTTTGAATACAAAAGACTTATTGAATACTATTTCAGACTTTACTCAAGGTATCTGGGCTGGGTTTGCTGCCTTCTATATAGAGGAGAAACGCCATGTAATGTTGAAGTACTTTGATAAGCAGGAAAGGCAGGCGAGTATCCAGCAGTGTCTCATCACTCACATTGTCTCAGCAGCCCTTTGATAACAGGGACGCAGATGGTGGAAGCCCACGCTATGATGTCAAATTACAGGGATAAGACAACAGACTCAGTGTAAAGCTCTGCAGACAGCGCTAGGACAGGCTTTGTGAGGGGCTGGAGAAGAGGCCATTGCCAGCTACACAGCTCTCAAAAGGTGGCCTGGAAAATGACTGCTATTAATGATGATCACATGTGATTTCACAGGCAGCTTGGTGCTGAGTACATTTAGGTGCTTTTGCAAATCCCAGCCAAAGCAATCTGCCTCATGAAACACCAAGATACAAAACACTAGCTGTAAGAGAAGATGGAATTCAAAATCCCTTTAGGATGAAGGGGATTTTCTACCACAAAAAGCTATCAATCCAAACAGATGTCTCTCCAGAAGAGAGGGATTCATCTCACTGACAGCATCCAAAGGTTCGTCTACATAGCATAGCTGGTTTTGTGTGGAAAAACGTGTTAAGTTTTATCTCTTCATGGCTACTGAAGACCATATGGTGTGTGCTGACTCAGCACAGTGAGATGACAACTCCTTTGCACTCATGTGCTTCTCAGCATCATGTTAATTAATGTGCTGCTGTCCTACTCCCTTAACCTCAGCCCTTCTCCTCCAACACTTGCCCAGCTGCACTGAGCCAGTCTCTTCTGTCACTTCACCACTGGTGCTGCAACTACAAGCACTCCCTTCTCCCATTAGCAGTGATGAAACTGTCACTGGCACATCACTGATGACAGTTTCCTTCGCAGTAAGCTGTACAACACCAATGATGAGAAGGTGGAACGAGCCTGCTCATTCTTTTTTAAACCCCTCAGTCCAACCAGCTCTACTGACCACTCACCTCTCCATGTCTGAAACCCTAGAAAGCAATCAGCCCAACCCTTCTTGCTCTTGTGGGCTGAACAGAGGCAATTAGACAAACACCAGCACAGTTCACAATTTATGTAAACATGGTGTTTTCATAACAGTTGCTCAACCTATTACTAGTGATTTGCTGGCCACGCATTTGTTTCCCTGAAGCCTATGGCAAAAATCCCTGCCATTTCAAAGGGAGTAGGATTTTGCATTCCAGTGTGATAGCAATCATTTTCGAGTATCACTCTTTAATGGGGCACAGGTTTCTGCTCAGTTTTGGCTACTCTGCACCAGATGACATATAACTGTATAAAGGATCAGCTGCAAAAGCAGCCAAAAGCTGCAAATCCAGCCAAAGCAGGAGTGAAATGGTAGAAAACTGTATAAAGTGGCTTGTAGAAACAGCTGCAAAATGGTGAAAAATTGATAAAATCATGGCTCCCTCCCTTCTCCATCTTTTCTGATCCATAAACTTGAAGAAAGAAAAACACCTTTGGAAGTGGTACTCTGGTTGTGCCTCCCCAGGAAAACAGGAGGCATGAAACCCACACAGATACTAGCTTTTTTCTTCCTTCTTAGAATGGATCCCTTTTTAGTGCACTTTACCCATAAACCAAATCATGACTGGCTCCTCCTTACAATCATAGAATCATAGAATAGTTAGGGTGAGAAAGGACCTTAAGATCATCCAGTTCCAACCCCCCTGCCATGGGCAGGGACACCTCACACTAAACCATATCACCCAAGGCTTTGTCCAACCTGGCTTTCAACACTGCCAGGGATGGAGCATTCACAACCTCCCTGGGCAACCCATTCCAGTGCCTCACCACCCTCACAGTAAAGAATTTCTTCCTTATATCCAATCTAAACTTCCCCTGTTTAAGTTTCAACCCATTACCCCTTGTCCTATCACTACAGTCCCTAATGAATAGTCCCTCCCCAGCATCCCTGTAGGCCCCCTTCAGATACTGGAAGGCTGCTATGAGGTCTTCATGCATCCTTCTCTTCTCCAGGCTGAACAGCCCCAACTTTCTCAGCCTGTCTTCATACAGGAGGTGCTCCAGTCCCTGATCTTCCTCGTGGCCTCCTCTGGACTTGTTCCAACAGTTCCATGTCCTTTTTATGTTAAGAGCACCAGAACTGAGGTCTCACGAGAGCATAATCATAGAATCATAGAATCATAGAATAGTTAGGGTTGGAAAGGACCTCAAGATCATCTAGTTCCAACCCCCCTGCCATGGGCAGGGACACCTCACACTAAACCATATCACCCAAGGCTTCATCCAACCTGGTCTTGAACACTGCCAGGGATGGAGCATTCACCACCTCCCTGGGGGCAGGATCACCTCCTTCGACCTGCTGATCACACTCCTTTTGATGCAGCCCCTTGGTTCTTATGATGCCTTGGCCATGCCAGGCAAAGTACACAACCAAAGGGGTTTTCAGCCCATTTGGGTAACCCAGCTGCTTTTCCCAACTTTACCTCCCAGTGCTTCCCGTAGCTCCATACACTTACTCAGGCCTGTTGCACTCCCGTATCGCTGTCTTTATGCCACCACCACAGGTTCTTGAGCAGGTCCCAAAAGGGCTCCACGTCCCCCATGCTCCATCTATCACCGGTGTCTCACGCTCTTTGGGCACGCACATCCCAAACCGGCAGTGCTGCGTGCGAAGGAAAGAGATGGGAAAGGTGGGATTGCATTACTTTGGCATCATGAGCTGACCAACAGTGAGCAGCCTGGGTGACAAGACTCAGGTTTACTTCTTTCTCAACCACATGCATCATGCAGCAAAGATTTTGCAATCATATATAACCAAACTTTACTTTTTTGTCTATCCCCTCCATATTTTAGTTTCTCTGCACCCTTAAATGTAGAAGTGAAGGCAAGGTGCTGAGTCCATGGGAGTGATTTATGGGAAGAAGACTAAGGACAACAGTAACCACTGAATATTCCCTGTTGACCGGTGCTGAACAGCATGGCAGTGCTTGCAGCACTGCTTATCTGATTTACTGGAGAGCAGTAGGAATTGCACTGTGTCAGGGGAGGAGACAGGCAATGGGAACAAAACACCAGGGAAAACTCAAACCTCTCCACAAAGTTGGAAAGGAAACTTCCAAATCCAAAGGGCAAGGAAAACAGAAAAATGAATTCCTCAATCCAAAGCTGGGTTTTTCTTTTCTTCACTCAGCTATAACATGGTATTTCCCAAGGCCTGGCCTAGACTTTTGTTTTCCAGTTATAATTTTTGTTTTGTTTTGTTTGGAAAACTGGCTTAAATTATTCTGGCAAGCTCCTGTTCCTCATTTTTATGGTGTAAATTGTGTCCATTTGGGGTCTGTTTGCTATTTCAACTACACAGACTTCTGGAGAGGTGAGATCTAGGAGAGAGTCACCTTCTGGCCCCACAAGAGTAGATGGAAAGGTGTCCCCAAGACAAGTGGGGCTTCTCTCCTACTGAACACTGCTTGCTACAGCAGTTTTAAACCCAGAGGCATGATCATCTGCCTGTGGATGCCTAAATCTTTGCAATTATAGAAAGCCCAAACATTGCTGATTGCTCACAGATTAGAAGAATTTACAGACTTAAAGAAGAAAACAAGTAGTGCATCATTAAAATATTCACTTGCAACATTTCTCTGCACCAGAGGTTGTTCAGGCAGGAAAATACCCGATGATCTTTATGGGAATGGGCTGAATTTACTCATGTACTGCATTTCTCCAGTTCCTTCACTAACAGTGGAACAAGGTTGTGTCAGGATACACCATGAGCTCATCTCCCTTTTTTAGACATCTTCATGAACCACTTTGGAGAAATCTATCTAGGAAAACAGAGCAAAATCAAGATATGCTAGAAGTTGTGCATCCAGCCCATAGGACACTGGTTCTGCAGCACATTTAATACCTTTTGCTCATGATGGCCAGCTTGTCACATTGCTTTCATGATGAAGAAAGCTGATCTCAAGTGTAAATGCCTATGCATGTGCAGGACAGCTGAGCAACTCATAGCTTGCGCCCTAAACGTGGTGTTTGCTGAGACATGAGCATAGTCTCTATGGCTTCAATGTGCTCTAGATTTGCTTTCATCTGAAATTATGAGTCCCCAAATAGAAACTGGCTAAAAAATCTCTGCCACAGTAAAGGAGTAAAACAAGCTGAAATGCCTGTTTCATTGCTGCAGGACAAATCTTTGTGATGCATAACTTCTGGCATTTAGAGGGCTGAAAAAATGCAGGCTGGGACCCCGATGGCAGTCCTGTATAGGGACAAAGAGATCCAACAGCTATCATCAATGTACAAAAATGTATGACACCAATTCAACAGTGCTGTCCCAGTGGAGGAGAGCTTGCAGCAATATTGATGCTCACAGCTAAATATATAACCACAGTCATGCTTGGCACCACTGACCCAGAGAAGACGACTGAATAGCTAACTAGTGAATGAGCACAGCTAACAGACCGTGACATGACCTATATGTCTCCCATCCTGGTTGAGAATTAACCAGGAAACCACCTTCATCCCTTGATTTGATTAAAAATTGGGGGTTTGGAGTTGATGGTAAATCAGGGAGGAGAAAAAACCCAAAGGAGCAGCTGTTTTAAATAAACAGCAAGATTATCTTATGGAAATGCAATGGTGTTTCTTGGAAGCACACTGTGAATAGTCTGGCTGCACAATCTTCATGCCTTTTGTGTTTTAAAAATACTTTCTGTTGAGTTACGACAGAAAAGCTATGAAGCCTGCCAGGCTTCTCCTTCCTATGAGCTTCCAGAGCAGAGAATGAAAGAATTTTTGTCTGGAGCAAATTCAAAACAACTTAGACACACAGTCGAGCAGGAGAGCAATGGCAGGGATGGGAGATACTACAACAGACTTTCCTTCCCTTTGTCTTGCCACTGGAGTACCAGATAATTCACCACATCCAGCTCCCATCCTTGGGCTGACTTTGGCTGAATAGATTAGCAGGGGGCAGACAAGTGCTGTGAAGCTCCATGCATGCATAACATATATGCTACCTGCTGCCATACAGCAGGAGATAGAAATGATTACTATTTGTATACTTTTATTTAACCAACCCCGATAACCAGGAGAGAGTTGCACCACAATACTTTACAAGCCCAAGTAAACACTAAGGAGACGCCATATGATGCTCTAAAACTTCAGCTTGAATTAGACCAAAACACAGATAAAAGAATTACTCCATAAAGCCTTTTTAAGAGAATGCATTCAAATGTCTGAACACGAGTGGCCTGCATTAGCTTTTCTTAAGAGCCCATCTGCTCTCAGCTGAGAAGTTCAGGTCACACTTGTCTAATTTGTCTAGACTTGTTAAATTGTCTAAATTTATGGGCTGAAATGTTTTTGCTTACAAAGTCTTTATTAAAAGCCCTGCAGCTGGACACTGCCCCTTGCATGATGCAGGGTAACTCTGAGGAGGTGCTAATCTGCCCAATTGCAGTTGTTTGCACATCACTGGTCGCGTCTCAGGGTAACTGCAGGTTTGTCGAACAAAACTGCAACCCCAGTTTTGGAATTTCAGGAAAATAAGTTATTTCTGAGCTTCCAGCAACCACAAGGTCACCAATGGAGGAGCTGAAGGCACAAGGTCTCATGTCATAGGGATGCCACAGTTGCCTTCCTTTTACCCTGAGTCTCAAAACAGTGTGGGTTTTACATAAAACATTAAACATTGGTGCACCGCTGGCTCCAAGGAATAGCACAGGAATAAGATTTCCAACCACATCCCTCAACAAAAATTCAAACATACATTCGAAAGACTGAATTAAAATGTTGACTCTAAAAGAAAACTGTAACTGATCATCAACAGACAGAAAAGCAAATTTTTAAGTTATACCTTGTAGGATAACACCTCGTTTTTTTTATTAGACCCACACAGAGAATACTTTTGTTCAGACACAAATGATGAAAACTAGTTATCATTCTTCATCAAAAGCTTCAGCATCTCAATAAAAGAAGAAAAATCCTCTCAACTATTTTTTCTCCAGATCTGGAAAACTAAAAACTGAGTACTTATCCTAGAACCACAATGCTAGCTGGAAACTAACATAGCACATGGAAATGGAAAGCTTCTATGAATTACTGCCAAAAATGTTCCATGCAGAGAATGTCAATCAGTTCCATATTTTACCTGATATTGTCAAGCTATGATACCAGTTGGCCAGTTTATGTTACACAAAATTACTAATCGCTCACACCATATAGGGAATTTCTAATAAAAGCCTAGGGAAGCTTTGCGAAGGTTTTGCTCAAGAGTTCACTCAAGGGCATTAACTGAAAAAGATAAGCACTCCAGAAGGAATACCTGCTTTAAACAACATTGTGCCAAGCAGTCGATGTTAATCACATTACCTGGGGTAGAGCTGACCCATGCACACCAGGCGTAAAACTCAACAAGATGCTTTGGGCTCTCATCCCTGCAATTAGAAGCTGTTCCCCGTACAACTGATCACTGGGATAGGATGGTTTGGATAGTTATGCTTAGCCTAAGCCCTAGGAAACAGCTACAGGGCTGTAACCACCAGTTACTACAGACCTTTCCAGGCTCACATTCCGTCCCGTCAGCCCAAGGTGTGTGTTGGGTACGACATCCCTTGTGTGCGCCATCGATGTTGATACACCAAAGTCGCCGACACTGCATCTGCTTCAGGTATTGAAAGGATGGAAGTATTAAATATGTGCCATGTACCTTACCAGATATCTGACCTTTTATGAAGTTATCCCCTAGTATTTATCATTAACTCACAAGCTTGACAGTAATTTAATGGCTTGTGAACCTCCCATTTTTAGACTGGATATTAGGAAAAAGTTCTTCAACAAAAGGGTGAAGGTATTGAACAGGCTGCCCAGAGAAGTGGCCAAGCCACCATCCCTGGAAGTGTTTAAAAAACATGTAGATGTGGCACTTAGTGTCATGGTTTAGTGATGAACTTGGCAGTCCTGGGCTAAAGGTTGGACTTGATGACCGTAAAGGTCTTTTCCAACCCATATGAGTCTATGAATCTATGATTCAACCAACCCCAGGAAGCCTTAGTTTGCTCTGGCAACATCAGGGTGGAATTCCACTTACCATGTACGGGCACACTTGAGATCCAGGTCCAAAAATTAACTCACATTGTTTGTTGACATCATAAATCAGCCCTGGAAGCTGCTGAGGCAATGTGTAAGTTCTCGATGGAGGCTCATCAAGCAAACACTCCCCATAGCCAGTGCTACAACATAGATCAGATAAACGGTGTTAAACAGAAGGCCATGAGACTAGGACCCATTGCTGCTTACCTGAATTAACCTTAGGGCAGATGCACACCATGTTTGCCATATTTAACAAGCACTACAACAACTAGTGCAGACTCAAGGACAGGAGGGTGTATCACCCATTCATCACCACCGCCACCACTGTGCTGTGCCAACAACCATCCACCACCTTGCAGTTAGCTATCCTGGCAAAACATATCTGAGTGTGCATGACCTGCATTTAATCGCTAAGCAAGCACTGGTACATGTTTAGAAAGAGCATCATTGATTAGCAGAACTGCTCAAGGGACTCAGCTCCTGGAATTGCCACCACGGTTCTCGTTCTGTTCCCCATCACAACACATGGGAAGGCTTCACAGCAAAATGGGTAATCACTGTGCATATCAAACTGACCCGTGGGCTCCTGGAACGGTGTTCCCACCATGGGTTAGTGCCAGGGCTTTTTCTTGACCTGTGGAGCAGAAAGGCAGATGCAATCTGCCTCCTAAAACACAGCTCTGTATCTGGGTCACAGGGCTTCAGAAACTCACTCTTCAGGTTCGAGGAGAACGTGCATTCCTTAAAAGCAATATCCATGGGGTTAGACATTCTTCCCCATAGAGACGCTGGTCCTTGCCAGCTTATCATGAGGCTGAACTGGCAGGGACTGGATAGCGGGGGTGCATTCCTGCTCTATATAAAGGATGTGTGCACACACAAATCCCTGTGATTTCCTTCAAATGCTGCACACTAGGACGTCAGATTAACCAAGGAACCCTATGGGATGCATGCACATGTAAAAACAGCCTAACTCATGCATATGCAAGGCCTTACTCCAGAAACTCAGTGATGTATTTCCTACTGCATTTTGACCACATCCAGGGGTTGGTGTAGAAGTTCAGTGTTGGTGCCATGACATGCTGTTGATTTTTACCTCCATCTTCTTTGCACTTATGATTGTCATCATGTGGCATGTTAAATCTAACAGAAAAACAGCAGTGGAAAGCAGAGTCAATAAAGTGACAAATGTCAAGTATTTAGCATAGCAACAGTGTGAACTAAAAGTAAGCAAACCCAAGAGCTTTTCATAGATATACTGCTGACGGGCACTGCAGAATATATGCACATATTCCTAAGTGTCAACAAGTATTCCTCAAATGCAGGCCCTAGCACTTGTCTGCAAAAAGCTACAGAACATCCTGGTAAGCTCTCCACAAATATTTAGCCAGAGGGAGCCTGAAGTAAGATGCTATTTCAGCTTTCCCCTAGCAGTTGGCATCCCACAGGCAAGCTGGAGTTTGGTCCCACCACCATGAAAATAGCAAGAACTCTGGAACTGAGACAAAGACCCAAGAGTTGATCCAGGGGAATATGTTTCTGAAGGAGACAAATGTCTTGACCTCACTGCCCACCTGAATTCCCTTGTGTGTACCCTACATTGCCTGCCAAATGTTTTTTAATGCAGTTGAATACCTTGGGCCACGCTGATCCTTCATGCTGTTGGCTAAACAGGGCCACACCAGGGATAGACTTGGCTCCTATACTTTAGGTAGCAGGTTTACAAAATGCCACCAAGCATCAATATCAGCAGAAACCCATGCGAAGCTTGCAGCACATGACATATTGGAAAATGCAGCAAATATGCTAGGGGAGACAGAACGGCTTAAATCGCTTGGCTGTTTGAAGTGGAGAAGGGGAAATGACCCGGTGTGATCCTGTGTCCGAAGGCTGGGGAGTTTATATCCCATTAAGATTACCTCCAATGAACCACCTTTCCCACTCTGCTCCCTTTAAAAGAGCAAAGAGGCATTTCCTGCCTGGGAGCACTGCTAACCCCTCTGGCAGATCTGGGGCATTAGGTAAAGAATTAGCCACAGGTTAGGTGTGGGGAACACCAAACCTTCAGGGACTTTCCATCAGGAAATCTCATTTAAACAAATACTACTGTAGTTAAAAATAGACCATCTTAGCCAGCTCCCTGTGAAGTAAAAAAGAGTTTAAAACAATGAGAGATCTGTTCTCAAGTACTCATCCATCTCAAACCTACAGACCTCCACTGCAAACCAGGCATGAGGTGGTTTGGGGCTAAATCAGCTAAGAGTTTCAGCTGGGAGGTAAAGGTAAAAGACTACATGATCTGAGATGATTTTCCTCCCAACCACTCTCAAAAGGAGTCAAGATCAATTAAAAGAAGTTTCCACTGGAGAAGGTGCAATCTTGAATGACAGCTTCTCTTCTGGGGATGTCCTGCAGCATGAGATTTTCCATCATGAAATAGCTAAAGAGGGGGATCAGGCTCACTTATACATCCCCATTACCTGCTAGATGCCCTGGGTAAATTTCTGCCTTCACACACAGCTTGGCTGCCTTCAGAAGCACCACATATGGTGGTGGGATGAGCTGTGCCAAGCTGAGGACCTGCCATCTGCATGCAGATGTGAGAAGATGCAGTAATAAGGGATATCTGTTAGCACTCCTCCCTTGCCTGGGTGCTGCTTGGAGTACCCTATCACTCATGCTCCTCAAAATGCGGTTCTGCAGCTCTCAGATGGGCTCTGGAGCACTCCACCACCACTCAGAATCACAACACAGCTTAATCTTTCTCGGTGGTGCATCTTCTACCCAAGCGTATTTATCTCCTCTCAAATAATTAGGCCCAGCAGCTATCAAGTCCTAGCCTGGCTGGCAAGCCCTAGCTAGTATAAATCTTGGGCTATTTAAATGTAAATGTATTTACATAAAACATACACATGTCCCAGTTCATGTGCTATTGTGAAAGCAGTGCTCAGTCCGTTATCTTCACTAATTGAACAGCTCCTGTATGGGTCACAGACTGTGCCCAGCTCTGCCAGACCTAGGAGAGAACAGAGATTTATGATAGGGAAATGTCTCACATAGTTCAGCACAGGCAACTAACACTGTCAGTACAAAAAGGTTATTAGAAGAGAAAGAAAAGGTTTTCCTTACCCAGTGTATCACATTTGTCGTGTGCTCTACAAATATCCTGCCTGAAAGCAGAGCAGACCTGACACATTAATTTTCAATGCAGCAGCAAGTTAAGGTACAAGCACAATAGCAACAACATCCAAAAGCAATTCTTGGTCCTCCAACAGACCTTCTCATACTGGTTTGCCGCATCATCCAGAGTCCAAAACAACTCCCTACCATAGTCAATGTTTTTCACCCTGTGCTGAACCCACGGGCAGAACTTGGACAGTCCTAAAGTTCTCAGTCATCTATCGCTATATGCTGGACACACTGTCCCAATTCAGCTCACAGTTACACTGCTCTCACAATTGCAAATGTCACTGCACCCACATCCAAACCTAATAATTTCCCATAGCTGGATATGTACCATGCTCACAGCCTCTGATATGGGACAGGCTATAGTTTTCATGAGAATATTCACCATACCTGGTAACAAGCACAGCTGTATCATGTTGAAGGTGACTTCCTTCAGGGTGGTTCTGGGATTGCTGCCATTGGCAAAAGTTTTTTAATGTTGTCTGGGCATTGTAAGATATTGCAGGACCATCCTAATAAGAAACACACAGCAGGAATTTACTTATTCATCACAATGCCCACTACAAACGCCACTGTCAAACAGGTGAAGAAAATCGCTTCCATTACCTGTTCATTATGTATCACCACCAATTTCACAATAACGATATTAATTAAATTTCCAATGCTCGGATCTTTGTAGATAGAAGCCACCTGATTCAAATAGAATTGCTCAGAATTACTGTTAACATTCAAGGAAAGAAAAAAACTAAGACAACACATTGCATGTTTTCCATTCTGCAACCATTTTATTCCAGAGCTGCTCTTCTGCCCCACTCACTGCTCTGATGCTACTTGGAGAGACCTCCTGCCAGAAGCACAATTTCAGAATGAAGCAAACCTGCTGGTATTGCAAAAACCAAACATTCCCTTTTGCTTTAGCACACATTTCACCAAATTACAGGATCATTCTGCTCTGAGATACAATGACCACCAATCAAGACTGTCAAAAGCAACTTATTCTCCCAAGTGCCTCATTTTGATGTAGAAAGTTTTAGACCACATATTCACTGCACTTCTACCTTCAAACAGGATGAAAACCCCTCCAGTGACACAACTATGCCTGATACTCACTTCCAGTCACTCTGCATCTATAGAGCTGCCTGTCTGGGGATCGTACTACTGCATCCTAGTACCAGCAGCTACTGAAATGCTTGTTCTCTGTCAGGAAAGCCAATCCCAGCACTATGCTAAGGATTCAGGTGACCCCAGGCTGCTTCTCCTTCTAACAGCAAGGGAAGATAGGCAGCTGCATAACCTGCTAGCTCCCAAAGTACCTTTTTAATTCAGTTGCTATTTCACATGCGCTTAAATAAAAAGAAGACAGGGACAAAAGGGCCAGTGATATTTCTCATAATGCCTGGTGTTCGGAAAGGTGGAAGGGAGAGGTGTAGGAAACGTGATGGGTCTGGGAAGAAAGACATCTCCAACTACTGATTCCAAGCTTTACTCTAATCCCAAGCACTATCTCCATGCCTGGCCTAGGCAAACTGATGGTACTGCACATGGACACAGCAGAAAGTGTGCTCTGTGATGCCTAGAAAATGGTCCGTGGGTAAATGTACTCCTCCTAGCTGAATTACTCACTATTGACATTAATGTTAAGACATAGTGCTGTAGATTAGCTCCATGGTAGGCAACCATCCTGCTGTCAGCCACCACCATCACTTCCACAAACCGAGGATAGGAGAGAAACCGCTTTGTTCGTTTGTGGCTCTTCTTTTCAATTATGTTCCCAGTCTTGTTGCTATCTGCAGAAAATGAATTCACTTCCAGACTGTGTTTCAACATCTCCACATCAGATAATACACTGCTTTCTGCCCACTCTCTTCTCCAGTGTTTCCGCTTGTTCTTTTTGTGACTGTGTTCATGATCTATGATTGAAAAGCAGACAAAAACATCAAGTAGAATCTGGAGTGAATAAAGTTAATAATTCATGTCAAAATAGCTATTTCATTTCAATGAAGAGTTAGCAGGCTTGTTTCAAACAACTACCCAAACCAGAAGAACTCTGTGGAAGGCCACCATGTAATCCAACATCTAAGGCTTTTCTTAATCTTTAAACTAACCTTACAGAAGTCAATGGCACTTCAAGGTGGACATTCCCATGAAGGCTTCCCTGCAGCAGAGCTGTCTCCTTGCCCATGCAGGAGGGATGGAGCCTGGGCTGCCATTCAGTTTAACATGACGTGAGCCCCATGATGGTAATTAGCCACCGCAGTGACAGTGTGAGGATTCTGGGCACGTCCAAGGTGGCCAGGAAACCACAGGAAACAAAGGTCCAAATCCTGTATTTCTAACTCAGGCATGAAGGACGGCAGGATTTGGCCTTCATAGCGAAGCAATTATATATGATTTATTTCTGTCTCTAACAATAACACGGCTGGGCTTCAATTCCCCCCCTCCCTTTATTATTCTGTGCTACAGGAATGGTAAAGGTCATCTAATAGCACAGCTGCCACTGGCTAAAGAATAGAATTCAGGAAGTTTCACATATACTGCTTTTGATATTCAATTAGGCCAAACATAAAAGCAGCCTGAAAATATACTCCATGCTGATACAAAGACGACAAAGTGAAGAGGGAGAACAGGCAAATAAAACATATGGAACATGTGCAATTAAGATTTACCATCTGATTAGTATGTAATTATAGCATTATTTAAATGTAAGAGCAAAATCAATCTTATTTGATGCCACTTAATTTTTAATCAGTTCATCATAGGAAGTAGCTAATTGAGTGTGATTCATCCATGAGAGACTGTTTGCTTCTGCATTTAATATAAAGCCAGATCTGGACTACTCATCTAAGACTCTAGGCTACAGTCCTCACAGTCTTTGTAGCTTTAGCTTAATTTCGTCATGGTGGTGAAAAATATCACATTTCCTTATCTGACCCACTGAGTAGGTTAGAGGAAGCATAATATTAGGGAACAAAGGAATACTCAATGCTCAAACAAGATCAAAATGATAGGAAACTTCTTAGCTATTTTTCCTGTGTAGTTTCCTCTTAGGATATTTTGTAATAATTTCCAAAAAAGGACATATAAAATACATTCCCCAATATCAAGGGCAGGCAAAGGGGCTCAGCCAGCTTCTACCTATCTGAAAAATACTATCCTTCTGTCCTATGTGTAAATAGGTAATACAGTATTCAAAAATTAAATCCTGTTTACTCTGCACTACCTAAGCCCTATGAATTCCCTTCTTGATATAGTCCAGACCACCTTAATACAGCAGAGAGCCTGCAGTTATTTGACTAAGAATTTGAGAAAGCCAATAGCATTTGTGGCTATAATTGGATTGCCCTAGTTCCTCTGCACTAATCAATGGCCTTGTGTTGGCAAGGTTGTGCTCTTATGCTGGCACCGCTTCATGGGCAACCATGACATTATCCTGACTCATTCAGTGCCAACCAGTGCAGGAAGCCAACTATGCATACAAATAACTTAAAGGTGAGAAGAAGACCAGACTTAGGAACAAGGGCTAACAGCCCGTCAACCAGTTCCCTCCTCTCTGCACCCTCAGCCAGTCCCTTGAATTTTCCTTTTAAATAACCAACTTAAAAATAGAAGTGCTAAAGGAAAAAATGCATTAAGGATGAGGAGATGACCAACAGAGCTCAAGTGATGCTGAAGGCAAGGCTGAAGTGTGAAGGCAGAACTCTGTACTATTCACCACCATGGCTCCACAGGGCCCTAAATGGAACCATGGGGCTAAGGCATCTTCTCCTCCAGCTTCCCTGGCAGATGGCAACAGAAGAGGGAAAGGCAAAGGATTCTTTGAAGAGACAGTCGTTATATAGGAGGTATTTGAGTTGTTGATATTCATTAGGCTTGCACTGAAATCTTGCAGCTAGTGTTGTCACATGCTCAAAAAAAGAAACTCAAACTCCACCAAAAACCCAAACACATGAAATGCCAGGTCTGATTCTAAGAGCCCCAACCTGATGCACTGTGTAGGACCACAGCCCAACATAGGCAGCTATGGCCAGCACAGAGCAAAAGCTACCTTTTTGTTTTTGCAGAGATCATGCACAGTGTCACAGAATCATTCAGATTGGAAAAGATCCTTAAGATCATCGAGTCCAACTGCTAACCTAGCACTGCCAAGTGTCAGTACAGTATCAGTGCACTTCCCCTGTCCAGCACATAGATCAAGTCAGCCCCATCATCCCTTCAAAAGCTGACATTACTTTCCAAGTATGAATCACTCCAACACTTACAGCACACTATTTGGACAAGTCACATACAGTATGTTTGCCAGCCTAGTTACTGTAAAACCAAGCACAAGTGAGCGGGTGTTCATTATATGTAAAGCCACTCCTGGACTTTGACAGGAGTGAACTGTTATCTTCACCCATCTTTCTTGCATATAACTACACTCAGAGATGGTGCACATTCACCTGTAAAAAATTAAACACTAATGGCAGGGCACTGCTCTCAACCCATCCATAAAGCCCCCACCAGCATTAACGGGAGTTGCATACAGGCACTGCCAGTACTCACTGTGCCTGGTGCTGCTGATCTCTTGCTCTGTTACAACGGCCACGACAGCCATACCCTTATTGAATGGTGCAGCATGCTGCCATTGAATCAAGCAGAAGTGAGATTTTCTCCTGTTACAGAAGAAAAGTTCAGTTTTACAGCGACGGCTTCCTATTGCCACACACAGCACCAAAAAAGGGTGCAATGTTTTTCCACCTGGGTTTGCCTTTTTTGAAGTTTCCTATTGTGTTAACATATTAACAGAAATCAGGAAGAAGAATGGTTTGCTTGGCAAGCTCTCAGTCTCTGCAAATGACCTGAAAAACATCTATCTGCACATGGCAGGAATCAGTTGGGTTGAGCTTTAATCTGCAAAAAAAAACCAAAGCTCAATGGGTAGACCAACAATTTAAACCCATGCAAACTACACATCAATAATTCAAGTACTGGGTGAGTCTATGCACTGATTCAAGAGGTGGCTAAAAGGCTGCTGGAATAATGTCCATTTAACAGCTTGCTTTACTAAGCTAGTCTATGGTGTTTGCACTGTCTTTAGACAGAGCTGGAGGTCTATGTCCATTTTTCTTTCTGCCTGGTTTCTTCTTTGTTATGTGGGACTTAAAAAGGAGACCAAATCCTGTGACATCCTCCTTGATGGCATCTTCCCACTTGCAGTAGAAGCCTCAGCCCAGAGGCCACTGAGCTGACTTATGGATGATTTCCACTAATTAATGGACTTTGAATCTATCTCAAGGGAGAGGGCAGGGGAGACTCAGGCCCTACATGAGTACTTTGCCTGCATGAAGGTGTGACAGGGCAGAGCCAGGGACTGCTTTTGAAATAGTAGCTATTGTTATGTTAAACCCAAAAATTAAAAGAAAGAGTGATAGGTTATCCCAACAGTTCTAATTCTTTCCATTTCTACATTAACTTGTCCTTGGAATAGAAAGTAATTTGTACAATTAAATAAGACGTGACAATGCAAGCAATTCCAGTTCAGCTCCAAGTTCATGAGAGCTGCACACAGCAGGGGGAAAACAGCCACCAAAAAAGAGATATAAAAGAGATCATGAGAGGGGAAAATGATCTTTTTCTTGAGCTAATAACATTAACAACTATTCCAAGGTAGAAATGGAGCATGGTCCTTTCAAACTAACCTACTATCAGGCCTTTCCTGGATGTATGACCTAGGATATTTAACACAAAGTTTGATGCCCAGTGGTTGGCCCACAGCACTCCTTGACTTGCTCTGATCCAGCTGCACAGATGATAAAACCATCATTTGGAAGTTATTTATTGCACACTTCCAGTCACTGTGTGACCTGCAGGAGCCACAGCAGCAAACCTTGTTCAAGCACTCCAGTACAAGCTACAGCTACATTTGGCTGGTCTGAATTTGCTGCCTGTAGCTGGTACAACAGCAGCCACTGAAGTGTCTGTCATCACTTGGAAAAGAGAGGCAAGAGGCAAAATGGGTCTTCTTCATACAGAGGTCAGTCTGGCTGAAATCAAACCATGTTTTTAGGCTCTCTTTGTCAGGAAATGGGATAGAAACTGGCTCCTCTTGAAGACCCACACAGGTCCTAAGCTGGACCAAATGATTTTTCTTAGCTTTAGGTCTGCTTTAATTCTCTATCAATATGTTTTATATCTCTATCTTTCTTTCAATATATCAACAGATACAAATATCCCTTTGCTGCCAGCAGCTTCTCATCAGGAATGGTAACATGGGAGCAGCAACTGCCATGACCTGCACCACACTGAGACAACTATGAGCAGGACTAATCCTGCCTCTGGATAGCTCCATGGCTGCACAATTGGAGCTACTGCTATAGACAGAAAGGGGAAACAGGCTTTAGAGGTGAGATCAGTGACCTACATCAGAAAGGAAATGAAGGTTCAGGGCCAGCCAGTATCCAAAGAGAAAGATATCCTGCACCAAGAGTGGAAATGAAAGTTTGCCCAATCATTCTAATCTGCAAACCAGAAAGCGTTCAAATGCAAATTAATCTGAACCTATTTAACAGAGAGGTCAACTGAAGTATCAGCCTTCATCAGCAAGAGCTGGACGAAACTGCATAGATCAAACTTTCATGGTTGGAATTATTGAAAATACAGTAAAATATCAGACCTCTAACAAGTGCCACTATTAGAGAAATATGAAGGAGAAGTAGTTCAGTTTTGCCCATATTGTTCATACTATGGTATGGGCTCAAAAATGGTCCCTCCCAGACTGTTCCAGGAGCATCAAAATTTTACAGAGAAGGCTTTTACAGAGAAGTTTTCTTTGCTATTAAGAGAAATGTTTCCAGGAACAGATCACAAGCCCTCATTACCCAGGTACACCTTGATAATTTCCCACCTTCCTCCCCTTTGAGTTACATATGTACACTTTACTAAGTGGCTCCCTGTATCTCCAACTGGAACAATGTTCAGATGCTCAGAAAGGTCCATGCCCAGGAGCATGGTGCTAAAGATGTCCCCCATGTCAAGCCCAGAGTCTGCTAGAATCTGTGTTTGTAGCCTATGAAAATACTCTTCAAGGCTAGAAAGCAACACTACAGAGCCATGAGCAGTTTAGACTGGCATGAAGCATGACTGATACAAAAACCAGCCACTGCCACCTGCAGTGGCTTTGGCTATAAAGACTCAACCTCGGAGCTGCGAAGGCTCAAGGTGATGCTGAGCCCACCTATGTTGTTCAGGGTGATCCTGCCTTTCTTCCTGCTGCTTGAACCAGAATGCTTGAGAACCATGGACTTGCAATTAGCACCAATCAACTTCTCTCAGTAAGAAAATACTCTGTTTTTATACCATGCAAGCACCAAAGACCACACATACTCCAGACATTTCCTTTCCTGATGATGTATGTCAGAATGCATTCCAGCTTTAAAGAATTCTTTTCTGCCTAAGGTAAAAGTTGTATGTGAAAGCAGCTATCAATTTCACACAGTAGACAGAAACCAGATTAATGAACAAAACAATAAATTGCCTCTTTAAGAAAGCAGATAGTAACATGTGAGCTGACCATGTGGCAGAAAATGATTCAAGATCATCTTACAGAGAAGAAATAACTAAATAACTGCACCTCACAACCGCAAGGCACAAAAGGACCATTGAAGTAGTTCAAAATTGGTTTAAGGTATGGTTGACAGCAAGCTACAGTGCTGAAAGTCACTGATACCAGTTCCATAATCCACTGGTTCAAGAAGAAAAATAAACTAGCCCTGGAGAATGACTAAAAAAATATGGCAAAATAGCTTGAAACCCACCCTGATACATTTAAGGGGTTGGGCGATTTGCTAAAGTACATCCCAGTGTTTCATCTATGAGTACACATGTATTTGAGCCAGGTTCTGGTTCACACCGGTATGAATGGGCACACTGACATACACTGGTGGTGTTTCAGTACATCAGGAAAACAGCCAGAGATGCTGCCTTTGGCACTGCCAGGGCTAATTAAACCTATTTGCCAGAAGAGCTCTAGAGGTTGCACTTGCTGAACCTGATTTCTGCTTTGCAAGCCACTGGAGCACCTGAACTACTAAGCTTATTTGCTTGCTCTTAACTAAACTCCCAGTGCATGACAGCCTCAAGTGCATCAACACGTTATCCATGTTCATGTCTAGTGATACCTAGGAGGTACCATGCCAACAGGAACAACACTGGGATCACTATAGGTTTGTACTAAACTCAGTGAAAGATCAAAAGATCAGAAAAAAATCCTGTTAGAAAGAAAGAAACTTCAACTGGTAATGACAAAACAGGCCCCATCCAATCTGGCCTTAAACACTGCCAGGGATGGGGCATCACAGAAGTCACAGAATAGTCAGCCTGTTTACATTCACTAGTATATGCTATGGGGTACAGATGTAAAGGACCAAACTGATATCTCCCTGCTTCTCCCACCTGCCCTTCTTCAGTGGATGTCCACACAGGTGATGTAAAAGTAGTTGAAATATCACAATTACATCAATTTTGATTCCAGGAGAGTAATTTAACTCTCTTCACTTACCATGTTCCAGTTGCAAAACAATAACCAAGCAATAATGACTTGTTCAGTCACAATCTTGGTTTTCCACCATTAGGGTACCAGGCTTGATACATTTTTAATACTAACAAGATAATTCATGCACCTCACTTGTAACTCACATTGAAAAATTCTAAAACAAAACCACAGTATGGGATCTGCATTATTGGCTGTAATCACATTTTTTAACCAAAGTCAGTCTAATACCTTATTTCACTTGCCAGCACACAGCAAATAGCACAAACATCCCAGCCTGATCCCTTCCTAAGTCAGTATGGGAAAAGCTTATGCTTGACATCCCAGGCCCATCTGACCAAGTACTAGTTGGCTGTTACTGTGCTATTACCTCAATAGGAAGCCAGAAATAGAATTAATTACATTAGCATATGGGACTTGTGACGTAACTCTCTCGTTTGCCGGTTTGGGGAGGGAAGGAAACCTGAAATGATTACTATCTTACTATAAATTACAATTCACTTCCTCAAGATGAGAAACTTTTCTGAGGGAAAGAACGAAGTCAATGTTTTATCCTGAAGCCAAAAGTAAAGCTGACAGCTTAAACAGACATTTGAAAGAGCACAGGGATTGCTCAACCTGGAAGCAAAGGCTTAGGAAAACCTCCCTGCAGATCTGCAACCTCAAGGCTACGTGAGACCCAGCAGCACAGAATTTGCCTGAAGACCTGCCTGGAAACCAGACACCTAGAATGTGAAGTTCTGCTGGATGGAGGAGTTGAAAACCAAAGTAAGGTCACAGATAGAAGGAAGACAAATGGTTCAAAAGGAACAGCAAAAATACAAGAGGGCTTTAGACCAATAGCTTGACTGAAAAGGAGCTGGGACTTCATCATGGACCAGTCACCAGAACATAAACATTGAGTCCTGTGGAAAAGGACATTTAAAGTTTCTGCCTCAAACCTGCTATAAAATAAGAATGTAACATGTATCAGTGGTCTGAAGAATGAGTATGAAATTTTCCACCTTTGGCCTGTTCGGCCACAGTTCCCACCATTGCCAGTCCTAACATGGGGTATACATCTCAAACAGCAGTTCAGGCTGGAGAAGGAGCTTACCTGAACAAACAAGGGACCATGATACATGGAAAGGAACAAAGTCAGGCTTCAGCCATGGTGCCAGACGCCCAACACATCCTCACTCATGTTATCTCCTTGGTCACAGCACTGCTAACACATTAGCAGACCCACTCCCTATCAACTTCAACCTGGCCACTCCTCAAGCACATGGGAACATAGTGGCAGGACCATCTCCTCCTTGTGCCATGGGTTCATCAATGACTCTTTTCATCTGGGTGGCACTGGGAAAGAGATGACAGCTATCTCTAAAGCCTGAGCAGGCTGATGCTAATTATCATGCAGAAAGAAGATCGCAGTCATGGGGCTGGCAGCACCATTTGCTTGCTCAAGACCCAGGGCAGCACTCCTTTGCTCTGGGGGCTCCCTAGTGTCACGTTCAGTATGAAGGGTTGTTACATTTACTATGAAAGGGTAATATATTACAAATTACTCATTAATGCAACTGAAAAATCAGTGACATGTTACTGATTAAGCCCATGTCACGCTAGCTCAGCGGCAAGACTTGGTTCATGCTGATTTGTCTTGTGCTTTTCACAGCAAACTTTTCAACACAACTTACATGCACACAGCTTCTTTTCTCTTTTCTCCTCCTCACCCATATGAGTACACACAGCCTTGCCTTTTTGGAGCTGCAGTACACATGTGCTGCCTCCTGAGTAGCCCAACTGCTTTAACACCTTGCAGCTAAATACCCAGCTGAAAATTTGAGTCCCTTTTACATCCATTTCTGGGAAGTGCTAAGCCTCCAGGCTGTGCCCAGCAGCTCTCTGTGCTGGTAATGCATATGGGTTTTGGAAAGCAACCTCAGCAGCTGAGTCACTGGGCTTTCCCACCTCTGCCCAGATAAGATCCGCTCTGTCCTGTGCTCCTCTGAGCCTGCTTCCAAAACCTCACCACCTCAGCGCAAATTGCTGGAAGGCCTCTTTGCTGGCTGCAGCCCCTTGGCTCTCCTCCAGAAACAGGAAAAGCTCTAATCATCTTCCTGCTAGTTTGGCACCGTCAGAGTGTTATTGCTGCTTCTGCATGAGGAGTTTTGCCCGCAGTGAATATTCCCACTTTAAGCACTCTCATTAAGGAGCCAGGACTTAGTGCAAGATCCTCACACACAGCCTCGAAGCCCACGTCTAACATGCCAGCCTCAGGACAGGCACGGCTGACCAGCAACAAGTCATGGGAACAGCTAATGCTCACTAAAGATTTAGTCCTTGATTCATTCATCTTAGCCACTGGTGGGTCTTGAATGTAAAAGAAATATGAAACAGGGAGGTATTTAACTAACAAAGCTGGGAAGGAAATGGAAAGCACAGATCAGGAGAGCAGCAAAATGAATGCAGTGGGAACAAACAAGGAGCTGCCCCAAAAGAGTTCATTCAGAAGCACCGCAAGAGGGTCACAGGAAAAGCAACAAAGAACTGGCAAAGTCTGGAGCAATGAAATAGCTGAGCATGCAGCAGAACTGGGGAGACAAGAAAGCCCAACTCTTGCATTTATAGTCATGGACACAAGGCAACTGTGGCTTGGTGCCACCAGGCAGGTGGAGACCAATCTCTCTCAGAACAAGGAGTGGCCAACAAGCAGAATAGTTGAATAAGACTTAGTAAAATGCTAACTCTACCACAAAACCCCAAAAAAACAATGGAAGAGCCCCAGAGAATCCAACAACCAAAATATACCTAAAAAACATAGCAATGACAGAAAACGTGGAAAATGTGAGAGAACGAAGAGGCAGCAGAAAGGGACACAAGATGCAGAGCAAGAGGTGGCCCAAAGTGGTTTATTCAGGTGATGACTAGAGGCAGTATCCCATTGGCATCTGGAGTTGGATATCTCTCTGCCACACCAAACCTTTGGGGTTTCACATGGAAACTAGTGGGTAGGGCTGGCTGGTCTGCTCCTTGCAGGAGGTCAGACTGGATGGGGCGGTCAGATTGTTGCTGCTGCTGGCCCCCCAGTACCGGCCGGCACAGAGGGACACAGCTGCAGGATGCAGCTACGCGCCTTTTATCATTAGAGTCAGATTGTTCCTCCACGGGGCGCAGGAAAGCTCCACTCTCCAGCTTCGCAATGAGCCACTTCCTTTTCTTCTTTTTTTAGGATCAGAATTTCTTTTCCCTTCCTCCTCCACCTCAAAAAAGCGGATATTAATAATTTGGATCGGAAAAGCTTGCTATCGTGAAGCGATGGGTGGTAGCGGCGCTGCACCTACTGACATCACGCTCTCTACCTGGCCAAGTCTTCATCCCGTCAGGGCTATTCAGTAAAGCACAACTAATTATTCTGCCAGATCCTTGACCAGATGACAAATTGATTCACGGTACTAACTAAAAGAAGGGAAGGAGGAGAAATTGCACCATTTCCTATGACTGAAACTACATTAACCTGTTACCCCAAGGAAAACTTTGTCAAAAGTTTTTATTGCGGTGGCTGAGCTATATGCCAGACGCTGAAGTGCATTGCCAGGAGACCCTGGTGTTGTGCTATGAAAGTTCATATGCAGAGCACAGTTTGCATTCGATATCCATCAGCGTTCAGAGAAGAAAGGCCTTTTTTCACAACATCTGCAGAGTATCTCATATGTCAGAGGACCTAAAACCATTATCAGAAATGGCTAATTAAAACTTCTACAGAAAATCAAATATATGTTTTTCTAAGCTGACCTGAGGATGCTGAAAACCAAAAGTAACACCAGGAGAGCACTGGAAATGAAAGCTTTTACTCAACCTGTCAGTCAATTCATGAGGGAAACTTTTCCTGGATACTGCAATAAGTCTATAATTACATCATCATGGCAAGGGCACACCAGTGTGTTGCTTATTAATTGTTTCCAGGAAAAAGACTATCAGAAAGCTGTTCTTAATAGCCCCACTGCCCGGCAATGCAGGCTCCCTTGCTCACTGCAGGGTGGGTACCAAAGATTTACTTTGCATTAATTTCCTCTTTGAACAAATTTCAATCCCTGCCGGAAGCCTGCAAAGCAAATGCACCTTTTCATACATTCTTCTCATTGGATTCACACAACTACCTACAGCTCTAACAAGCTCCCCCAGACTCTCATGAAACCATTCTTCTCTGCTAGGAGTGACAGATGCACCCTGTTCAAAATAGTGAGTGCTATCAGATTTTGGTTTTTCTCCTCTGCTCCAAAGACATGGGAGATACCTTCTTTCCACCAGATCCAGGGGGAACACCAAGGTTCAGCATTGCCCAAGCTGCCCTGCCCTTGCTACTTAAGTGATTGAGACTTCTTCACCATACATCATTCTGTTTCAAAACCTTGGGCAATGGTGAAAGAGGAAGCAGGAAATGGAGAGAAAGAGGACAGGAGGACAAGTAAGACTGTCACACCCATCTGGAACCTTAAAGCTTGCATATGAGAGGCAAGATCTTCTCCCTCCACTACACAAAACAACTGAGAAGAGCAAGGACATAAAGGCAAGCAAGAGGCAAAGCATGTTGGAAAAGAGGAGAGATACATACATCATATATATAATACCATAGATGGAGCATTATTTTTATGAATCATGATCCAGAAGAATAATACCCTCACAATGGAAGCTATGACACAGCAGGGTGAAATACAGCAGGCTGTTATAATGGCACAGAGTGAAGTCCACAAGCCAAAGCCAGAGCCCTCCCAGCTACCTTCGATTCAATGAGTCCTGTGATCTGCTGCTCCGTTCCTCCAAGGGCTACTGATGCAATGTGCCAGATTCCGTGTTTCTTTCCAACTGTTCTGAGTCTCCTGCATCTGATCTCAAAGAAGGGAGCAGAAACAGCTGGAAGAGAGAAACCAGAATGGCATAGTCCAGCAGCAACCCTTGGAAGAACAAACAATGATGGCCTTGTGAGAGGTACCATTGTCCCCCAGCATATATGCCTGTATGTGGACATGTGTCCACATGTCTTCTAGAAGAAAAACATGTTCCTAGTGCATCAGCCCTGGCTGGTCACAGAGCATCCTCTGAGATAGCACGATCAGTTCAAGCTGAACAGACTGACAACTCAACAGCACAGCCACGATCCACAGTCATGGGTGCCAAACAAGTCACGCGTGTTAAATGAAGCCTGAGTTTGGCACCACGCTTCTCCTCCAGTGGTACCGTTACTCCCTGAGTAACTCCACCTACTTTGCAGCACATGAGCGGCTTGCAGCCTGCACAAGGGAAGCCAGTCGAGGTCTACTCTGTTTAAACTTTAAAGCTCCTGCAGACCTAGCTGCAGGCCAAAGGAGAAGGGCAAAACAGTAGGTGAAACAGGAGAGAACTTAGTTATTTGCTGCCAAAGGAGAGGATTAGTCGTGAAAATCAGGAAGTCAAAGAAGCAGAGAGCAGCAGGAGGCCACTGTAGATAATAGGGACAGTAGGAGCAAGGCTATTGCTCACCAAGGCAAATGAAGGGGAAATAAAGCCTTGTGCTCTTTCATATGTGTGATGACTAGAAAGAGGGAGCAAGGAGGTCAGGGAGATGGTGCTGGTGGAGAAAGAGCCATGAGGGAAAAAGGCCTTTGAAAATGAACCATGGAAAAGTGATTAATAAGGGAAGAACTGTCAGGCTTGGTGTTAGGACCTTCTCATTTCCACTAGAAAGAAATAACTCATTGCAAATCACAAACACATTTGCGAAGGGAAGACCAGGAGCACAGCAAGACCAAGAAGTCATTTAAAGGACAGAAAGAGAATTTCAGACAGAGAACAAATTAGATTAGGATGTTTAGGAATTACACATGGGAGAGGACACAAAGCAAGTTGAAATGTTCATGGGATATTTAAGGCAAGACAGCCCAATGGATCTCTTGCCAGCCTCAGCAGGGATGAAACGGAAACCTAACATTTTTCCTGACCACAACTTCTTTCTAACCCATTACTAGGAAGCACAGGCGCACCACAACTCTCCAGGACAGCACAAGCCTGATCCTAGCTCACGCAGTACCATTTCCAGAGGGGTCCCTCAACTCCACATCCCTTGTGCCCCACCCAAACCTATTGTTTTTACTGCATGAGTTCCCTTTCATAGGTGCCAAGTCACCAAGAGCAGTAACAGAATGCGTACCTGGAGTATCACAAGTCTGCCTGTCCCCTGAAGAGTTCATTGGAGGTGTCCGGTGTCGGTAGACTAGATGTGGTTTATTGTGCTCTTCTTCATACTCCTGTTCTTCAAGTGATAGCAGCGGCTCTACAAAATAGTCCCCATCGTCAGACTTGAAGGTGCCTAACTGAGAGGGACCAGAGAGGAGCAGGGGGTTAGCTTTGAGCAATGACAAACCATGGAGCAGGACTACCCAATGCAATGAGTGGTTAACGATTCTGCAGTGACCCATGTGAGCTTCAGGTCCCATCACACCAACACCAGGCTGCAATGCACCCTGCAGCCATCCCACTGCAACTTACGGAAAGCAAATTACTAATCCATATGTCAGAAGCACAAGAGAGGCATGTCTACCAGACCCTGTGTCTGTGCCATTTACCACACCACCCCTACCCAAGGGGAGATGGTGCTGCAATACGTTGGAGGTCTCAGGGAAACTCCATCTGGTTATGCTGGTTTTCATACAGCAGCTCTCCCTGAGACGGGCTTTCAACACACATGTGAGGACCAGAGGGAGGTGTTCAGCCACTGAAATCCCAGCTCCTGATAAAATACCAACACTCCTAGTTGCATGTGACTATGAACATTGGGATTTGGCGGGCAAACAAGATATCTAAGACTAAATGCCATCCTACACTGGGATGCATGACCAGTAACTGGTAGGGAGGCGTGCCCATGCACACACATGTGCACTAGCCGGGGTGGACACACCCAGGGGAGCAACCGACCAGCTGGAGACCAGCAGAGACCCCCGTGAGCACACATGGGACAGGCACCCAGGGTGCTATAAGCCCTGCTGGGACCTTCTGCTCATTCCTTTGCTAACATCCGCCTGCAAAGCAGGGCACCAAGAGGGGCTGCCAGGCAGCGTGCCTTCATCACCCGCCGGGCCATACCCTGGGATGCAGGACGGTTCTGGGGTCAGCCCTGCGGGAGCCTCCATCTCCCCTTTGCAGCCCTTGCCAGCACTCCGGGGCCAGGAGGGTGTCCATGTCCCGGGTCTGACCCGCTGACCTTCCCGCCGGGGTGCCGCTGGGTGGCAGTTTTTCCTCCCAGACCCGCGGAGCACCCGCTGCCGGAACCCGACGGAATGATAAAAGCGGGGTGGAAGAAGCTCCCGACAGGGGCGACCCGGCGCCGCCAGCCCCATTCCGCGGGAGGAGGGAAGGGGCCGTCCTCATCCCAATGCCCACCCCTCCCTCGTCCAGCTCCTCCTCCGTGCTTCCGCCCCGGCGCGCCGCCGCTGGGCGCCCGGCGGGGCCGGGACCGGGACCGGGCAGCGGGTCTCACCATCCCGGAGCAGAGGCTGATAACGGCGGTGTGCCGCGGGCGGGCGTTGACGTGTCCCCGGTAGAAGCAGTGCTTCACGTCGGCGTTGGCCGCCTCGGCGTAGAGGCGCCGCTGGTCAGCGGCGGGCTCTCCCAGGAGGCTGACGGTAAAGAGCGGGGCGATGAAAGCCGAGCTGGCCGTCAGGTTGAAGAGGAACTGCTGCCCGAAGGCGGAGAGCCTGTAGTGTGCCTTGTGGGAGGCGGCGGAGGCGGCAATCCAGGCGTCGGGGACAGCGCTGGTGCTCCGCCGCCGCCGCCTGAAGTGGACATCGGTGGGGAAGGGCTCGCCGAACTCATTCACCCGGGTAGGAGTCACGATCTCGTACTCGCTGAGCTTCTCCAGCAGCTTGGCTGCAAGAGAACCACACGCCCCTGAGTGGGGAGGCCGAGCCCCCCACCCCTCGGGGGGCAGCACACCAGCATTCTCCCAGTACCCCAACCCCAGCATCCCCTTACCTTGCCTGGGGTGCAGCTTCTGCCTCCTCGCTCCTATCCTCAAGCCGTCGATGAAGAGCGTGGTGAGTGCCAGCGCCAGCGGCGCCAGCTGCATGGTGCTGCGCGCTGTCCTCAGAGGAGAGCAGCCTTCCCCGCTTCCCTTGGCTCTTCTTTTCCTCCTTCTTCCTCCTCTCGTCCCCCTTCCCCCACCCCCCTTATTTTTTTTAGCCTTACTTTTTTCTTCCCTCTCGCCCCCTTCTCCCCCCTCCCCGCCCCCCGGAGAGCGGCCGGGGGAAGGCGCCGGAGCCGGGCGGTGTTAGGGGCGGGCGGGCCGGAGGGGCGCGGGGCGCCGGGGGCCGCGCATGGTGCGCGGAGGGCGGACGGGCCGGGACCGACACCGACGGGCCGGGACGGGGGATCCGGCCGCCCGCCCGCCTGCCTGCTTCTCCCTCGCTTTCCGCCTCTCCCCCCGTCGGGCTGGTGGCCGGGGCGCTCCCGGGAGCCAATTTAAGGGGCTGGGCTCCATAGATCAAGCAAGAGGAAAGATCCCGCCCTGCAGGAGAAGGGACAGCCCTTCCTCTCTCTTTCTCCCCCTACTTCCAACATGTCACTTTCTTTCATTCCCGAGGAACGCCGGAATCGCAGGTTTTCGCCAAGAAAAGCCCTCGCTGCGGTGGGACGGGATGGGGCGGGTTGCGGGGGGCTCTGCCGCTGCCCCCGCTGCTCCTCACCGATGGATTTAAGAAGGCAAAGTGGCCCGGGCAGAACGTCACCGGCTGCTGCTGAGCTGCAGTGTCCTGGGGGGAAGAGCGACCCTGTCACTCGCCGGGAGGAGAGTCGAGCTTTCTTGCATAATTGATGATTTTCCATCTTTCAAGCATTCTGAGGGAAAAGAAAGATTATTTCCTTATCTGAGTTGATTCTGTTTCACAATTTGGAAGTTTTTCTATTGAAATCTAAGACATCCCTTAGAGTTCAATGTAATTAAACATTGTCTTCTACCCTTCCTTAAACCAAATCCCAAATCTTGGTTTTAAGTTGTTCACTTTCTTCACTCGACTTTGGGACAAAGAACAAATGAGTGTTTGCTGCAGGAAGGTAAAGCATTAAAATACATCAATTCAGAATTCACTTCTGGACAAACAGCACCTCCTGGCTCTTTTAAACTAACTGGTAAAGCCCTAACAAACCTCAACCATTAGCAGTAAATTATTAATTTGGTACAATGAATATAAAACTCAAAGTAAGCAAAGCATCACTTGCAAAGCCATGTGTCATTAACTGCTCCTGGGCAGGCCCTCAGCCACAGCTCTGCACAGCAGGGCATGGTGCAGGAATCTCCGTGCTGGTGGAGACCCAAGTCAAGTCATCACACCTTTAGGGCAAGGCATAATGGCATGTAACCTTCCAGCGTGGCGTTGTGCCCACTCTTACAAACCATGTTTAATTCAGGTCTTGGATGCTTACAATAAGATAACTCACCCATGTTGGCTTTTGGGGGCTTGACAAAGCTGGGATGCTTCCAGACTGAAGTTGCCTCGCATGCAGCCAGCTCCAAGAGCAGCATTGGGTCTTCTCACTAGTTCAGTCTTAGGCTGGTGTGAGCATGGCTGTGGCTATTTGATGGTCCCGCACACTGGAGGAGCAGAGGCATCTCCCTGCTTCTACTCTGGGTGTGCAGGAGCAGTGAGTGCCCATTCTGGTACATGTTGTCCTATGCCAGGAGCAGCTCTTCCCTATAAGCGAACATAGTTGTATCTCCATGCACTTGCCTGCTCACGAGCAGACCTGGACCAGATTTGCTTTTAATGACACAAAGGGCTGCACAAGTAACATCTTCCTATCCTTGCAGCTAATTGCTTGCTCAGGCCCCTGTGTTAAGCAAGAAACCCTCAGAGGAAAAGCAAGACTAGACTATTCTAAAATAACTTCAATCTGCAAAGCCTGCTGAGGCTGCCAGCCAAACCCCTGGCTTGCATGGCCTTTCCTATCTTGGCATGAAAGAGCATGGGCATTCTGACCCGTCCCACACTGAGCTGTGTCCTGATTGAGTCAGAAAAGCCACTGAGATCCTTGGGCTGCTGGATGAACAAAAAGGGGAATCTCAACATCATTGCATAGCAGCCCAGGAATCCACTCCAGGCATGTTTTCTTGCTCTGATTCTTCATGCTTTCTCTGTCTCACCATCAAATAAATGAATTAATTCACAGCAGAAGTAGTATCTGTTCCCTGAGCTGCAGTGTTGCTCCACTGGGCTAGTGGGAGCATCCTGTGCATTCCAACACCTTCCCACAACTTCCGTGTGTCCCCCAAACTTTCAGACTTCACAGGGAGAGGGATACAAGAGTGCTTGGAGCTTGAGATAAGGCCCCACAAATCATGGCAAGGGAGAGGGAGGCTATATCCCATGCTCAGGTGAGTGCAGACAGGTATCCTGGAAGTGCCGGGGGGGAGCCAGCTCTGCCTGCTGGGTGTGTTGAGCCATATCAAGCTGCCGGACAGCAAAGGGGGAGTGAGGAAAAGTGAACAGTTGCCTGAGGAAGGAGAGTGAAAAGCTGAGCATAGCATTAGAGCTGAGTCAGAGGGGAGGGGAGGAGGCTTACGTGGAGCTAGTCCTGCAGGTATCCTGGGGGAGAGGGGTGCAGCCTTCCCGCATCTCCTCAGTCCTCAGATCAGGATGGTGTTGTGAAACTGGTCTGCTGCTCTTTTATCTGGGTTGCAGAGTGTCCCAGGACAGCCACTGTCTCCATTTCACATCCTGCATCCCACTGCTCCCAGCCTTGGCATCCCTTCATGCCAGATTTGGTACTGGTGGGAGCTGCCTGCTTCTATTCAGCTACTGACACAGGAAAACCTATCAAAGACTTTTCAACTTAGTTTTCTACAAGGTAACCAGTTATTTTGACTCTTGAGGTGGAGTCAAAGGAGCTTCAAAGGAGCTCAAGTGCCATCACAGGGTGAGAAGTGGCAGCACCTACCTGTGACTTGGGTGGGTAGGACCCTGTTCTTGCTGGCACTGAGCTGAATGGAGTAAAGCTGTCTTGAGGAGGAGCATCCTCACAGTCTTGCTCACTGATCTGAAACCTTGGCACCTTGGTACATACAGACATGAGGATAGGCAAGAGACAAACCCCCTCCATCTTTCAGAAGAGTGGAGCTGAACCATGGAGGGACTCATTAGTTCTCAATTATGAGGCAGAGTTGGGAGCAGACTGAAGTTTACTCCCAGGACCAAATCCTGACTTTGCAATAGTCCTAAACTGCTCTAGCACCATGGCATTACTTACAGTGCCATTTCCAGTGACAAGCATAAGAGTTGTATATTGTGCAGCTTTTGAATCTTTACAGCTGACAATTAGAAAGTGCAGAAAGAAAGCTGAAGCATAAGTAAATTGATTATGTGGAGTTTAGAGAAACTAAGCTATGATCTTAAATTCAAATAATTTTCCTATTAGGAAGGATCTGTTAATACTTAAGGTATGGTAATTGTGCAAATTCCAAGTCCTTACCCAGTCAAAAGTAACCTCTAAGAGCCCGTACCTGTCCATGGAAAAATCTTAAAACACAGGAAGTCTTACCTATGTAAATACTGCAGAAGCTGAGTTTCAAATGCCTCTTCTCTAAACTACAAAATGAGAACTTGACCACAACAGCAGAATTGCAGTAGGAGATTTAAAGCAGTCCACACTTCTGCAAGAATACACTCGAGGAACCCAGATTTCCTGAGGTTTTTGCATTGCTTTTCACTCCAGTTAGTGTTTCCTTTCCCCCCTGTGTGTAATCCCCAGTCACTAATGTTTGCTCTTTGCTGCTGAACCTCTCCAGGTAAGCGTCATCTTCCTTTATCTGCTGCATCCACTCTCTTGCTCAATGACTATTCAGAAGGCAGACTGTTTCCCTTGATGGTTGCTCTTCAATGCCACAAGCTAACTGAAGATAGCCAACATTTTCTCCTCCCATTTAATCTGTGTGGTCAAAAAGTGAAAGATTTAATTTCCTTTTAGCAGCTTTGCAGACTGGATTTCAGCCTCTCTTGCTCATCTGTCCTAACAAGGATACCTTGTGCTGTCTTTCAGTTTAGGAAGGTGTTCTGCTCACACAGAATCATAGAATGGAAAGGACCTTAATATCCTCAAATTCCAACCCCCGGCCACAGACAGGTATGCTTCTCACTAGACACAGACCCAAGAGACTGTCAAACCTGGCCTTGAACACTGCCAGTGATGGAGCATTCACCACTTCATTGGGCAACCTGTGCCAGTGCCTCACCACCCTAACAGTAAAGAACTTCTTCCTTATACCTAACCTGAGCTTTCCCTGTTTAAATGTATTACCCCTTGTCCTATCACTACAGTCCCTAATGAATAGTCCCTCACCAGCATCCCTGTAGGCCCCCTTCAGATACTGGAAGGCTGCTATGAGGTCTCCATGCAGCCTTCTCTTCTCCAGGCTGAACAGCCCCAACTTTCTCAGCCTGTCTTCATATGGGAGGTGCTCCAGTCCCTGATCATCCTCGTGGCCTCCTCTGGGTCAAGCTGTGCAACTCAAACGTCCTCCCAGCCAGTGAATTGCAGCAGGAGCTATGTCCTGTGGGAATAAGCTGGGTGCTGTAGAGATGCAAGTCTACCCCTGTCCTTGCAGTCATCACCCCTGCTCCTCGCCTGGGTGGGGAACTATCATTTGGGAACAGGAGGTGAAGGAGGAAAAGCAAACAAGTCATATTGCTCCACTCACATGAAAGGAAACTAGCTCTCCATTTGGCTAGGAACAGCTTTGACCCTGAAAAACAGACAAATGAGTAGGAATGAGGGACTGGGTGGGAGGAACAGCAAAGCCCATGTAGGCACTGGGAATGTGTGGGATTTTCGGCTTCAGGTCAGCATGGATGGACATAATCATCCCTTGAGAGTTTCCACTTTAAACTGCTGGCTCCAGCTCACCCCTCCCCTCCTCCTAGCATTGTGCAGACTTTTGCTTACACCTCTTATCTGCCTTGTGGAAAATGCACTCTCAGAGTAGCCCAGGTTCTGGGTCTCACTGCAGCCTGGCAGTTCTATTGGCCTGACAAGCATTTATAGATCCCATTCCCTACAGTTTTTACTACAGGTAGCAATCTGGGGCAGGTCCTGAGCCAAGAAACACTAAATTCTGGACCTTCCCATTTTTGTGCAAATTAAGCCATCAAGCTAAACACAAGATTGGTTTATTCTTTGTGTTTGACAGGCTATAAATCAAACAGGACCTGAATACACTCGTTTTGACTTCTGATATTATATACATATGCATCTATGCTGTGTTCCAGGTGCCTTTGCCAAAACGTTAACAGCAATACTAGGAGGACTAAACAGAACAGATGTTCTGTAATCCCACACCAAAAGGCAATCTGGGAACACTGGAAGTTCTGCAGGTACAAAAAACTTTACCCCTCGAGCCATGTACTTTTATTCACATCAGCTAATTATCATAACAGCCTTGTGAGGTATCACCATCACCTTATGAAAAGGAGACTGAGATGGGCAGTTTGGCAAAGGACACAGTCATGGTGTTCTGACCCTGTGATCAGTTCCACCCTCTCAGTGAAGCCTGCATGCAGTCTCAGTGTACAATGTAATATTTCATTGCAGGTATCATTAAGCTGTAAAACTATTTTAGGAGGGCTGTTTTCATTCTTTTCCCCAAATAGATTGTCTTTAGAGCTAATAAAATACAAATATCCATTAGAGTAGGGTAAAAGCTCAGCAGCTTTACAGATACAGGCTCGGGAGGTGGGCCCATGTGAACCTCAGCAAGGCTAAGTGCAAGATCCTGCACATGGTTTCAGGCAATTCCAAGTACAAATACTGGCTGGGCAGAGACTAAGTTGAGAGCAGCCCTGAGGAGAAGGCCTTGGGGGTGTTAGTTGACAAGTAGCTCCCCATGACCTGGTAATATGCGCTTGAGCCCAGAACCCCCTTGTGTGCTGGACTGCATCCCTAGAGCATCAGCAGCAGGTCGAGGGGATTCTCCTCTGTTCTGCTCTCCTGAGAGCCCACCCAGAGTATTGTGTTCAGCTCTGGGGCCCTCAACACAAGAAGGACACAGACCTGTTTGTGTGAGTCCAGAGGAGGCCATGGAGATGCTGCGAGGGCTGGAGCAGCTCTGCTCTGGAGCCAGGCTGAGAGAGCTGGGCTGGGGGAACCTGGAGAAGAGAAGGCTCCTGAAGGGGGGACCTGAGAGCAGCTCCAGTGCCTAAAGGGGCTGCAGGAAACCTGGAGAGGGGCTTTGGACAAGGGCCTGTAGGGACAGGACAAGGGGAATGGCTTTAACCTGACAGAGGGGAGATTGAGATGAGCTCTTAGGCAGAAGCTCTTCCCTGTGAGGGTGCTGTGGTGCTGGCACAGGATGCCCAGAGAAGCTATGGCTGCCCCATCCCTGGCAGTGCCCAAGGCTGGGTTGGACACAGGGGCTTGGAGCAACCTGCTCTAGTGGAAGGTGTCCCTGCCAGTGGCAGGGGGCTGGAATTGGATGAGCTTTAAGGTCCCTTCCAACTCAAACCAGTTTGGGATTCTATATGAAGTTCTTTTCCCCTACGCTGTTTGATTTTCATGTGGATATCACAAGGGAGCCAGCTAAAAGCAAAGGCATCTTTCTGTGAGAAGTCTTTGTGATATTGTTGCATTTGTACAGTGGTAAGAAGTCTGTACCAGTTGTAAAAACAGAAAAAAATTCAATGGCTAATAAATGGGAATGTTTTAGACCTAATCTAGGTGCTGTTAGAATTCATCAACAAAACTTCCACTGACTTTGAGAAGTGCAGAATGAGGACCTCTGTCGTTTGCAGGAGCAATTTTACAGTATCACATTGTGCTTATTAATACTTGACAAGCATATATTACAGCCAATATTCCATTATCAAGATGCAACAGCTTGAAACAACACTTCTCTCTAATTGAAAAATACCTCTTCTCTCTAAGGTGCAGCACTGAAAACCAGGGAGCTTCAAAATGCTGCCCATGTAGCTGGACACAGACTGGCACAGAGAAGGAGGTAATCTAATAGTAGCTCCATCACTTGGCACAACTTCTGGCATCACATCATTTGCACAGCCAGAAGGTGCACCAAACCAGAGTAGTTATGTGGAATCACTCCACTAATGCTAAAGGAGTAAGAGACACTGCTTGAATATTATGCTGCAGGTGCATCTTCCAGCAAGTCTCTAGCTCATTGAGTGCAGGATGTGCTGAGGAAGGAGCTCTCCTACATGTGCTTCTACACTCTTGCACCCAATTTCCTCATTTCCTCTGAAAGCAGCATTGATAAGGAACAGACTAGGGCAGTGTAGAGTCAGCATATAAACATGCCACCAAGACCTAAAAAGGCATTTGGTCTTTTCCCAACTATGCTGTGTTTGCCCTGGATGAGTGAGCAGTGAGCAAGCTCTATTTTCAGCCATGCACTGTTTAGAGTGCATGGCTGCAACAACCTGCCTGT
Source organism: Melopsittacus undulatus (assembly GCF_012275295.1). Lineage (NCBI taxonomy): Eukaryota > Metazoa > Chordata > Aves > Psittaciformes > Psittaculidae > Melopsittacus > Melopsittacus undulatus. The sequence continues at coordinate 28,915,199 of NC_047535.1, forward strand.
TTCTCACGATGGCCATTGTCCTACCTGAGCAGCTAATCCAAGATCCCTTACACTGGTCTGTACCTGGATCAGTGCTCTTCTGTCAGATACCTGCAGCTTTGGCTTTGTTACTTAACTTCACTGTCAAGCTCTGCTTTTGCAACCAAAATAGGGCACTTAGCAGTAGGAACTCAGTGTTTCTTAAATGACAGAATTTAGGTGAGATGGTAAGGAGCAGGCTCAGAAGTAGTGGTGTGCAACCAGGGGAGAGCAAACTCTGGATGATCTGCAAAGCTGAAGCAGAGATGTCCTTTCCCTCCCTAGCTGTTTCCATCAGCCATCTGTGCTCCATGCTTTCCTGCCCTCTCACTCATTAAATACCTTTTTTGATGGCAAACGCTGTGTAAGGGCAAACCCGGAACCTGTAAGTTCCCCTCACAGGTACAGGGATAGCTACAAGAATGATGTGGATTTGCTACAGCCTTTGTAACCACATTCATGTCATGCCACTCAGGCTGGGCTGCTGTAGAGAGAATTAGTGGAGTGTAAATCCCTGTTTGGAAGCACACAGCATTCTCCTTCACCCCCTTTGCAAACCACATGAGGAAGGGATCACCCCAAAGAGCTGCAGCTGGACATTATGGGTCCTGATAGAAAGAAGTGGAGTCTTCACACAGCCAGAGCTGCCTGCTGACGGGTTCAGGGCTAGCTGTGATATTTCCGAGGGAATCTATAGTCCTGAGACTAAAGCAACAATCCTCTTTTAAAGTTATTGTATGGCTTGGCTACAAAGATAAGGCACCAGATGGCTTGAGAAGAATTTTTAGGAGACAGTTGTGCTGGTATGCCTGGAAGGATCTCCAGAGTTTACATTTACAATAGACTATTTCTTTGGAAGTGAATGTTTGTCAGGATCATCAGTTTTAATTACTTGAAATGTAGGTTGTTTCTAAATGCAGACAGTGTTATGAGGAGGGTTTTTTTTACTGTCTCTGTTTTCTGCCTGAAGAGAGGACAGACAGAAGAAAACCCTTTCTTTATAGGTAGCAGATTGACTTGTGAAGACTGACATTAGAATCATAGAATAGTTAGGGTTTGAAATGACCTTAAGATCATCCAGTTCCAACCCCCCTGCCATGGGCAGGGACACCTCACACTAAACTATGGCACCCAAGGCTCTGTCCAACCTGGCCTTGAACACCGCCAGGGATGGAGCATTCACAACTTCCCTGGACAACCCATTCCAGCGCCTCACCACCCTCACAGTAAAGAATCTCTTCCTTATATCCAATCTAAACTTCCCCTGTTTAAGTTTTAACCCATTACCCCTTGTCCTATCACTACAGTCCTAACAAAAAGTCCCTCCCCAGCATCCCTGTAGCCCCCTTCAGATACTGGAAGGCTGCTACGAGGTCTCCATGCAGCCTTCTGTTCTCCAGGCTGAACAGCCCCAACTTTCTCAGCCTGTCTTCATATGGGAGGTGCTCCAGTCCCTGATCATCCTCGTGGCCTCCTCTGGACTTGTTCCAACAGTTCCGTGTACTTTTTATGCTGAGGACACCAGAACTGCACACAATACTCCAAGTGAGGTCTCACGAGAGCAGAGCAGAGGGGCAGAATCACCTTATTTGACCTGCTGGTCACGCTCCTCTTGATGCAGCCCAGGATACGGTTGGCTTTCTGGGCTGTGAGTGCACACTGAAGCTGGCTCATGTTCATTTTCTCACCGACCAGCACCCTCAAGTCCTTCTCCGCAGGGCTGCTCTGAATCTCTTCTCTGCCCAACCTATAGCTGAGCCTGGGATTTCTCTGACCCAGGTGTAGGACCTTGCACTTGGCATGGTTAAACTTCATGAGGTTGGCATCAGCCCAACTCACAAGTGTGTCAAGGTCCTTCTGGATGGCATTCCTTCCCTCCAGTGTATCAACAGAACCACAGCTTGGTGTCATCAGCAAACTTGCTGAGGGCACACTCAATTCCATTGTCCATGTCAGCGACAAAGATGTTAAACAAGACCAGTTCCAACACTGATTCCTGAGGGACACCACTCGTTACTGGTCTCCAGCTGGACACTGAGCCATTGACCACAACTCTTTGCTTGTGGCCATCCAGCCAGTTCTTTATCCACCGAGTGATCTGTCTATCAAACTGATGTCTCTCCAATTTAGAGACAAGGATGTCATGTGGGACAGTGTCGAACGCTTTGCACAAGTCCAGGTAGATGACATCAACTGCTCTACCCCTGTCCATCAGTTCCATAGCCTCATGATAGAAATTGATCAGTCAGGATTTCCCCTTAGTGAAGCCATGCTGGCTGTCACCAAGCACCTTGTTGTTTTTCATGTGCCTTAGCATGCCTTCCAAGAGAATCTGCTCCAAGATTTTGCCAGGCACAGAGATGAGACTGACTGGTCTGTAATTCCCTGGGTCATCCGTTTTCCCCTTCTTGAAAATGGGGGTTATATTTCCCTTTTTCCAGTCATAGGGAACTTCACCTGACATTATGCAGTGTCCATCCCAAGTACTATCCTGCAGCACTCTCTTTCACTGATGAATTATTCTTTGCACAAGCAGGTATTCCTCATCACTTATTCATATGACTTATCTGCTTTCAATTAATAAAGTAAGCAGCTAATTTTGTAAGCACACAGAACCATGGATCAGTCCTCAAAATTCCCAAGACTTTAAAACCAAGCCTAACTTTGTCTTTTGGTTGCAAGGAGGGATGAACTGTGACAGGATCCACAAGGGTGCCAGTAAGAGTATGCAGCATGACTGAAAGAGAAAGTAACATGCCAGTATTCTAGATGTTGCTTCCATACACTTACTCCTAAAACAAAGTATTATCAGTTTGCAATAAGGATTATAGCACTATTACCTACAACATCAGGAGCTGAATTTGATGACACCAATAATAGAACTCACATACACCCAGTGTGAGGGCATGACATTTCTTTCCCAGCTAGAAGTGTTATCTAGAGATAGTTAGAGGATTTGGACCATTTGGACCTTCCTGATAACCATGACTCCTCATCACTGGCAGGTGCATGACAGACCTGAGGAGATGTGACATGGACAGCATGCTTTGCATGCCTGGAGACATGGCAGCACTGCTAAAGGGGTAATTCCCTGTCTCATGATACATGAATATTGGGATATACGTGTCGTGTTTTTCAGACCTCCCTACTTTCTGTATACACTAGAATATAAATAGCATTACTGAATGTTGGTGATGGGAATCAGGCTCATGTTTGTGAGCCAGCTGTTCCCACATTTTTCTCCCCATGTTTTATCAGCTTAATTCTTAAATATCCCTAACATTTCCATCCAGAATTTTTAAAGGGAGGAAGCATGACTTGGAAATCACTGTGACATGAATGGATTTGTTGACTTAACTGACATTGTTTTGACATGACAGGGCCTACCAAGGGACCAAGACCCCTTTGTGCTAACTGCAGAACAAACACAGGACTGAAAATGGAGCTGGTATCAGAGTTCCCCTGCCTTATCACACTCAGTTAATGCATTACTTCATGCAGGCTGGACAGCTAAGGGTAGCATTTTTTTCAGGAGAGGGAAAACATACATAGCAGCAGCATTGTTTCTCTATACTGTTTTCATAACAGGTTCCTGCCCACGGCTCTTTGTAAATCAAAGCCCATATTCAAAACAGAGAATTGTCCAAATCTGAACCATTTCATCTACCAACAAAAGTGGACTTTTGTGTTCGTACGGCACCAGGACAGGGAGATGCTGGCTGGCTGAGAGCCCTGGACCATCATAGCTGTTGAGCCATGCTGGCATCTCCCATCACCCACAAGTCAAACACCCCAAGAGTCAAAAGGACACTCCAAGAACAGATGTGTAATACTGGGATCAACAAAACAAAGACATTCTTATCCTGTTTGATTCTGTGAATGAATTAATGCCTCTAAATACTGAGAATGTAACTTTGTAGTCCTGGTTATGTGTATGTAAAACCATCTGGTTTAGAGCAGCATATCTGACTGCACCAAATATTTTTGAACACCACTGTGAATAGAAAATAGGCCTCTGAGACAGGAGTCAGCAGTTTTCAAGATCTGACGTGTTTATACCGAGCATCAGGAGGGTTCCAGTGTCACCACCTCTCTGCTGCTTTGGCAGCTTCATCCAACTGAAACCATTCTTTGATTCTGTAACATTTCCAAGAGCCATCTCCATGGCCCTTCTGTCTCATAGCCATCCCTAAGCCACTTTCTTGCAACACACTGCACAGTACAAGGAACAAAAGAGGAACTTCTGCACTGCTTAAACACATGAGAACTACTGCTCTGTTACAGCCGTTTCCATACCACCTCCATGGCATGCCAACAGTGACCATTCAATGGTGACAGGGTAAGTACAAGGTAAGCTTTGTAAGCAATGCCATACCTGAGCATCAGTCCATCTTCTGAGGATGTGCCATTGGGTGACCCATGCCAGAGGTGATGTCCTCTGCTGAGCTGTTCCACAAGGAGAGGTCCTGAGTCCTGTCTGGGGAGATACAAACATCACTGGAACTCTTCCCCCTTTGCAAAAGCAGTGTTGGTGTTGAAAGGCTTGACCATGCACTGTCCTGTGCTCTGACATCGATACCAGTTATGATAGCTTAGCTTCCACTGAGCACCCAGAACAGACATGGCTATAGGAATCCCAGCTTAGTAAATTCTGATTAAAAACAGCCCTTCCCAGTCTCAGTGGCATGTGTATGCAGCCAGACTATGGTTGCCAATGTCTGTGAGTTTTAAGCAAAGAAGGCTGTGAGCTCTCTCAGTGCATGGAGCTATAATTACAGCTGTCAAGAGCAGAAATCCCTTTCACTTGCCCACAGCCCTCTCCTTGTGTCCTTCCTTCAGACCATGCGTCCAGGTCACCAGGGAGTCAGGTGCCTTTGCTTAGAAACCAGCTCTTGTTTTATCAGCGGATCTTTTTCTTTCTGCATCCACTGAAACCTGTAAAAATGAGACAATGCATGAGTAGCTTTTTAATCTAATTATACTTGGTTTACTTGGGTATTTTTCAACCAATTTATCTGACCCAGCAAAGAAATGATTGGATGAAGGATGGATTGACCCATCCAGAAGACAGGAGCGCATACAGATATCTGCCATCAGTCTGAAATGTGGTATAAGAGTGCCCTTCGCTACCAAAGTTCTTCAGTAAAAGTGCCCATGGCTCATTTCTTGATTTCAGGAGATATGTACAAATGCGTCTCACCTTATCCTGTGGTTGGTGGTGTCTGCAGCAACCTCCAAGTGGGGGTGCCTGATCCGCATGTCACAGCCATGAGTCCCATGATGTGTGAGTAGCATGATAGTTGGAAAAATTCACATAGAAGACCTTGCAAGCACGTTTGCTGGTTGAAACTTTGTCCTAAAGACCCTGCAACTGTGAGAAAGGAGACTCCTTGTCATTTATAGCTGAGGTCAGTGGAGGGCCAGAGCAAGGAAGTTTGTATTGCAGCAATTTGTACCTTATCTTGTTTATAAATGTAAACAGAAGGTTTATGCTTCCGTTATGGAACTCTCCTACACCAAAAATATTCAGTGCATAGAGGAGGCCAGGGACAGGCAATGTGTGTGCACACTTATTTCTTGAGCATATTTCAAGAAGTACAGTTAAAGAGTCCAGTGTTTCTGAAGTGTTTGGAAATCAGGACTCCCTTGCAGTGATTAAAAACCCAATCTTTGCAGACCACAGGGGTCATTCTAGGGTCTCTGTAAGGTCTGGATGTAACTCTCCAGTGTCGTAGACTTGGGTCAACACCACTGAAGTCAAGAGTCCTTTCATGAGCTCCAAGTCACGCCCAGTTGCTTCTGAAGGCATTGCCTAGGCTTTTTTCTTTTTGGTCACAGTACCAGAGTTTTATATCATTTGAAAAGGTCCCAGGCAAGGGACATATGGAGCCTACAAAGGCATAGTTACTGTGCTAGCAAGCTCCAGTCTCATGCCAAGCAAATTATTCATGCACGCTCTGTGGATAGGAGGCACAAGCTTTCATGTGGTTATATGGATAAAGGAAGGAGAATTTAGGCCACTGACTCAGCCTGACAGCAATGCTTCCCCCTAAATACATCCATGAAACTGCAAAGCAGAGTTCTCACAGCACTGATGCTAGGGCAGTCCTCCTCCTGGAAAATGTGACCCCTTATTTGCATGCCACTTGGAAACCAGTATCATATAAGGAAGCCAAACTCTTCCAGAAGTCTGGCCTTTTGTTTATAACCTCTGATGAAAGTAAGCAATTCAGCAAAAGCAGCTTAGAGATAGCATTTCAAACAAGAATCAAATGGCTTGCCTGGAACACGAGCAATAGCAAACTGGCCCCCGGGTTTGTTAGAGATCTGACCGTGCTGTGTGATGCTGTGCTCCTGCATCCAAAAGGAAACCTGACATTCAGCAGGTGTTCTGCTTTTTGGGTAGTCTCATGGAAGGAGAAGGAGTCTGAGGAGACACAATACAAAAAGGTCCTTTAAACACATCTACCTTTCCATTTCGGCTCCATGACCAAAGTGCCTTTCTTTTCCTCTCAGTGGATTTTATTCAATTACCACTGCAGTGGCCACTGCAGAGTGTGGGGTACATTCCTGCTTCGGTTATCTTTGTGTCCATTTGGCAGCAATCCTGAACACCCAGAAAAGCAGACAGTTGCTGATTTCCTCATTTTTACTTTCTTCCTAGAAATATTTGGCTTTTCCACACTGCAAAAAAAACAAAAAAAGGAAGTAAAATTAATAAATTCTTATGATTCTTTCCTAAAGGAATTAAATTTACTCTATTATTTTAGTTACTGGAAATAGAAAAATCAATCAGCTGACTGTAATTGTACAATAAAGCCAAGAGTAGTTCATTTCAATCCCTGTTCCATAATACTTATATAATTCAGACCTGGAGACAAAAGCACTAAGGGTCATGGATTAACAATGGCTTAAAGTTGAAAATAGCCTGAGGAAGTAAGGATGACAAAGTAATTACTAATGAGCAAATCATATGTTAATGGGTAGTTATTTAGTGTATGACATTTCATCAATATAAATGAAAGAGATATAAACCGAAACTCAACTTTTAAGGTCTCCTATGAATATATATATAACTAGTGTCTATAATTGAAATAGAGCTACAAAAAATAACTTTGAAATGGCAGTTATTTAAATAAATGATTTTGTAATAATTAAAACAGCTGTTGAAACACAGAGATAGTCCTCATGTACCTTGTTTTATAAGTTATTTTCAGTGATGTATAAAAGTAAAACCTGTGCTGTTCAGCTGAGGTGCAATTGAAAAATATACTGCAGAAACTTATCCCTTACCACCTGCCAGAAACTGCACTTTTCTACATAAAAGATCAGATTTCAGAAGTAAATAATTTTAGCAATTCACTTTGCTATAGCATTAAGGTCAATCACATCAAAGCCTTCAATGTACATACCCAAACAAATTAACGAAATCCATAATAAGAGCTCTGGTGGGGTTTACACTCACCAGTGCTGGAATTTCACAAGACACATAGCAATGGTTAGTTAGGATCACCTATTGCAAGAATTACAGCTCATACAATAGTAATTGCTGTGCCCAAGATAATTGCTGAGATTGCAAGAGTGCAAAACACAGGAAAGGAATTCTGTAACAAGAATGCCGTGTGATTTTTTCCACAACAAACAAGGGAAGAAAATTAGATTTCTAAACAGAGGGTGAACACTTATTTGCCAGGGTAACTGCTACTGCTTGCACAGAAACCATCCCTCTGAGCCTGTGGGATGTTCAGAACAAGAAGCAGCTGAACACATCCAAGAGCAGAAGCAATTAGTTGTTTAGTGCTTCTGTGCTAAAAGAAATTACACCTGCACACTTCATTGTTGCATTAAAAGACCATACATCAGTAAAAACATATATGAACTAGCTCTGTTGTTGATCAGACCACCTCTAGCCTTATTGCCCAGGACACCCCTTTGAAGAAGAGTGCTTTGCCACAGTTATTGGGACTTACTGAAAGAAGTTCATCTTGGCCTTAATTCATAGCTCAGTCAGGGCAGAGTTTACAGAGACCTTTCGGGTCTTTGTAACACTGTGTTAGTAATAGCAGAAATAAAACCACTGTCTTGGCATATTGCATCTTCTTTTTATACAAACATTTCATCTCAAAGTCTTAAATAGGCAGTAAAACAATATTTAGTCTTATAAGTCTTCTTTGTTTAAGTTCATAGTGTACCAACCTACCACTTACATTCCCTGCATTCAGAACACCTAGAAACTTCTATTTATTAGAAACCCATCCCAAAGTAAATATACCATTTGAGTCAAGGATAATCTACTCTGAAGAAAGCTGCTAGCTAGGTCCTGTGGATATGGGAGGGTAAGGTGCTCTTGATTATTTAACAACAAAAGTCTCCCATTTCAGAAGTTAATTTTTTGCACGCCCATATTCAAAGCCATGTTTTCTTCTTTTGGATATAAGTTATGACCTCAAGAAAATATCCATTGAGCTCTTTCTTACTCCCAGCCTCTGGATGCCAGTATGAGGAAGGCAATGAGGCCTTACATACTATGCCTGTACACATAAAGCACATATCTGGGGCTGTTTCACAGCCCTGTCCTTCAGTTGCCCCACACAGAAGCAAAATGATTGTTACATATATGTAGTACAACTTCAAGACTGCTTAGCAGGCTGGTTCTTGTCCTCTGTGTCTCATGAGCCAGGATTAGTGTTTTCACTGTTTCATACATGACTTGGTGGCTCTGTGCTGCTCCTTGTCCAGTGTTGGTAGGTAGTAACATCTTTGGCATTCAGCACTCAGCTGAGGCAAGCATTGAAAGCATTAACTCAAAGGCAGGGTAATGTCCTATTTGGATGAAGTAAAAAGTAAATAAATACAGGATTTACTGCAATTTAAGGCTTAAGATGAGATCAGATGCCTGTCATCTCCAAACACCTCTCAATCAGCACAAAATAATCCTTCACAGAATAGATTGTTGTTTCTTGGTGCAAGTTTTTCTGGAGAAAATGGAGCCATACGTTATTCCTCTCTAGAGTGGAGGAAGATGAAGTGTAAACTCAGCTGAAAACTTATCCAGGGCTTCTGGCAAGTGCAGGCCATTTGTGCTGCTTACCAGATCTCTGCATTTCATGAATCCCAGATGATGTGCAGGGGGATCTCTTTAAAAGGATACAGGAAGTTACAACTATCATCAGCTAATGAAGAGGGCAGGGAAATGAAGAGGGAGCAAAAGGGAAAGTGGGCTGAGAGCTCTGCTCCCACCATGTATGAGGGAGGAATGTTCCTGGGAATTACTGCATTAAAGCCACCTGCCTGCAGTGTTAATTTTCTTCCCCTCTTTATTTCAAATGGAGGGAATCAGCCTGATTTTTACTTTCAGATCTGAGAGAAGCCTTGGAAATGAGAAGAGTGAAGCCATCCTAAAGTAGACCTATTTATAAATAGTTTAGAAGAACACCATGAACTGCAGGAGGGGAATTTTCTACACCAACCCCCCCCCTCGCCCCCAGGTTTGCTGCCTCAATGAACACAGTGGCACACTTGAATTTGCTTTCTTCATGTATCAGGAGACTGTAGCAGAAAATGAGGCTAAATCTACAAGCATAGGACCCAGTTCAGTCAAGTGGCACTGCCTCTGGTTCTCCTGCAGTGCATGAAGGGGATGCTCTGCAAAGTATGTCCCTAGTCCCAACACAGTCCTTCAGGCTTTTGTTAGTGATCCTGCCTTATGGAAACAGCCCCTGGGCAGGGGAACAATCCCAAACCAGGTCAAATGGTTCGGAGGTAATCTACCTTCGAGGACAGAAGGGCTGCCTTTGTCCTTCTCTTTCAGCTTTCTCCAAACTAAAAAAGATTTCTCATAGGGTTCATAGGAATAATCAAACAAACCAACCACTCAATTGCAAAAGCTAGTAACATTAAAAAGTCAAAAAAGGGGAAACTAATCCAAAACATCCAGCACTCCAGCTGTCATGCATTCTTGTAACAAACCAGATTTCTTATAGCCTGCAGCTTGCAACACAGTTCTCGAGTCACATCTACTATTGACACACTTCTGCTTGGTTGTTACTTTCAGTTTCGAGGTTTAGCTCTACAAGGACTTGTCTGAGCAGATGGTTAATCTTTGTTTTAAAGGATGTCGTAAGTAAAAACAAACTCTGCTTTGCAAAACTTCCCTGTTTGTATTCCCTCCCCAATTACTTGAAAAAGTAATCCAAAAGATTAAATTTCCCTTTCCGAGAAGTGTTATCTAATGGCAAACCAGTGCTGATGTCACCATGCAGATGATACAGTCATGAAAGTGCAGCTATTTGGTCAGAAGAAGTGGCTCAGGTGTTTGAAAAAACATTGCAGGAGCATTTTCATCCGTTTTGTGTTTGCCCTACACACTAAAACAGTGAGCATCACGGCAGCTTTCTGGGTACTGAAAAAGTTAGAGCAGATCACAGAGAGATGGCTGGTCACATTCTGTAATTTTTCAGAATAATTCCTAACTATCTGTAATTATTGACGTGTCTTGGTTTCTCCTACCTGCAGACATCACATGCTCTCTCTTATCCCCATTTGAATCATGTTGCAGATGCCACTGGAGCATACGATGACTAGGAATAGAAGTGAATTAAAGGTAAGATGCAGAGAAGAAAAACATGCGTCTTTGGCATATCTCTATAAACAAAGGTCAACCCACTTTCCTCTCTTTTGCAGGTCACTGAAAGCAGGTGTATTTTATCAACCCAGACATTTCCAACTACTTTTACCTTCTGTTTCTTATCCCATTTTTTCCCCAAAAACCTCTCTAACAAGCTTCAGGGGTGATTTCTGGAGTCAGGGTGGTAATCTTTGTATTTGTATTTCATAGCCCTCAGTAGAATTGTTTTCCATTAACTCATTTGGTTACTCCTGAACTCAGAAGACTCAGAAAGCCAGCTGTAGAAAGGACTAAAAATAAGATACCTATTTTTTTTTCCTCTGGGTAATAGTAACAGACAAACTCCTTGCTCCAGCCAGCTGCTTGAAACATCCCCTCCGCTTTGTAGGAAATGATCTTGCATACGGGTTAGCTTGAAGGGTCATTGCCATTGACGTAGCTAGACACTTGCTCAGATTTGCTTCCCTAGGAGAGCTGTGCCTAAGTTACTTTGATATCTTACAGGTCCACTTTTGAGTTCAAGGGGAATAAGAAAAAAGATAAAGAGGTGGGCCAGGCATGGCAGGATCCACCTTGGACAACCTGCTGGTGATGAAGCAGAGATCCCAGAAGTTCAAGCATATCTCAGGACAAAACAGGACCTGGTAACACCCGGGGTGACAACAGAAGTAGTCTGAAAGTGTTTGTGCTTGCACCAAGGTCCCTGACATTACTGGCAAAGCACCTTTTGAATTTATTAGCTTTAGATTAAGCTGATTGGAGAAAGAGCTGGGAAGGTGAGTGTGTAATTAAATGGACAATAATGTATGAGTTACATTGGGTGCCTCATGGTAAAAAATAAACTGCTTATTAATAATGGGTTTAAGGTTCAGTTCCTGTTTTTTACGCAAAATAAATTTAAGCAAGAAGTCTCAGCTGAGCTTCTGGTGGGAAGGAGTTTACTGGAAAGATTAAACAAGTTAACAAGGGAAAAAGCTACTCAGAATTTAGTAGAATTCATTTGCCATCTTTATGTTTTAGGACATAAAGGTGACAATGTGCAACCTAGCACTTACATTTCAAATAACCCACTAGCAACAGGCACAATTCTCCTCTAAAAGAGAGCTGAGAGTCTTGGAAGCTCTCTCATTTCTTCTTTGCTTGATATTGTAAATCTATATTGTATACGAACACATGCATACACACACTATGTATATTTTTTAATATATATACACACATACACTGATACATACTTATATATATGCTTTTTCCTGTTGCAAAGCAGCTTGGGAGTTTCCCTCAACAAAGAATTTGGCAGCTGAAAAGTGCCCAGTTGAAGCTGGCAAATTCTCTAGAACACAGCACAGGAGATGGGAAGGGCAGCAATTAAACACCATTTTTGTTACTGAAGAAGGATCAGTTCCCTGTAATACTTCAAATTCCTTCTGTAACCATGGGTGGATGATTTAGTGCCAGGCAGTCAAAGGGATTTAGGTTTGCAAAGATGCAGATAGAAAACTTAGAGGAATTTCTTTAATGCCTGGTGCCAAGGGGAGCTGGACATCTGGGAGGAATATTGAGAGTTGCTCTGTGTGCCTCTTTCTGTCCAAATTTACTTCAACAGATGTAGCTTTCTCTGCCTCAGCTCTTCCTATTTAGAAAATGTCAAAACCAGTGATTTCTTCCCTCATCAGCAAGAAGGATCGGGAGAGTGAGGCCCTCCAGCAAAGAAGACTGCTGCAAAAAGGAGACAGATGAAGGAATATGAAAGTTTCATGCATTGCTGCTCACCTTTACAAGACATGAATGACCTATGAAATATTTATCATCAGAATCACTGTCCTCATGCTAGGCAGTGCTACCTGGAGCCTATATGGCATTGTTGCTTCCTATAACGTTGTTTTCCTTCTTTTACACTTTGCAGCAAATGCTCATGCGGACTTGGAGGAGAGCTTCATGCCTGAAAAGTGCGGTCCAGCTCCAGAACCTTTCCTCTGTCACCTGTGAGGGTTTACTAAAACCATAGAGCTGAAAACCAGCCCCTGCGTGTTCCCTGCCATGCAACAGGCCTAGTGTTTTTTCAACACTCTGAGGACCATTATAGTCCAAATATCAACATCCTAGGCAGAATTCTGGGATCATGGAGACATCACACCATGTTATATGAGTCTGACATGTTTGCATTCTAACCTTATACAAACCTCTGTCCCACACCAGCGATGTTCTCAGGTTGCCATCCTATCTAATGCAATAAAGCTTTCTGTATCCCCTGCCCTCAGGTTCCATTTCCCTTCTGTGCTCAAGAGTTGTTAGTAAAGAAAGTACTGGAAATGTACCTCCCAGGTCAGTTGCACAATATTTAATGAAAAAAACATCTTTGCGTATTTAAAACCAAAAACCAAAGGCTCACATGCATCTCTGACGGTGAAGTTAGGAACATGTTTAACAAGAAGCCAATCTGTGAGCAACAGAACCTGCAAAGCCTTGTTTCCTTTGGCTCCCTGGCTCAGGGTTGGGCCAGTCTCTGGGTAGTAACACACAAAATCAAATCAGAACATCTCCTTTAGCAGGAATACTTTTCCTATGAGTAGTCTGTGGGACCTGGAGATTTACTTGAGATTACAAGGCAACTTCTGTTCCTGATTGGGGGGTATGAATTTAATCTCTTTTTTTCAGCTGCTTATCTTGCTATTGCTGACATATCTGTCTGTCAAATTTGGATGAAACTTAGCAGTGTACTCAGGCACAGAGTCTGACTTACAGTGTGATGGTGGAAATTTTCACTTCAGGAAACTAGGTTTAAAAAAAACCCCAACAAAACTACATAATTGTACTTTGACTTGTCTACTTCAGCTGTGTCAACTCTGCTGATGGCTCATGGGAAGTTACTGAAGCAAGTTCACGAACCATCACTGATGCACAGCATGGGAATCCTGCTGGCTGTAATTACTAGGAGGATTGGTTGGAGCATTAAATGACAGCCATTTGTTGGACTAAAACCACAGAACTTAACGTTCCTGTAGGAGATGCAAGCAACTTTTGATATAAGAGGTGTGACCATGGATAATCTTTCCTTGTGGATGTGGTACATGCAGCTGTATTTGTTCCACAAGAGTTCTAACATCTTCCTGAGTAATATCCAAATGAAGGACCATCAGGAAATCCAGACATAGTCCATTTTCTCTCAGGGATACATCCTGCTGGGTTTTCTTGCAGGCCATTAATATGTTATCTGCTGAGCCATGAGACAAGCAAAGCCAGAGAAATGCAGTCTAGTGAAATCTGACATGAGTAGAGGACTCACCAGTTTGCTACTTAAACAAATACACATTTAAATACTTAAACAACAATTTTGGTTTAAAAGGAAAAGCTCTGTGCGAGGGAGAGGACAGATGAAAGCTGACATTTTCTGGACCAACAACAGATACAACTACTGATCAAAAAAACCTTGAATGCAGAAAGCACTGCCAGATTCCATTTGGATGGATAAGAAATGGATGGAGTAGTTAAGTGAAAAGAGATGTTATGTGATGCTAATACGTAAAGCTCCAAAAGGATGTAATAGGGCTGCTTTGATCAAGTGGAGAAAGAAATTCCACCTTGGCTCTCCATAGCAGAGATGGTTGTCTTGGCAAAGCTGAGGAAAAATGGCTAGGCTTGCTCTGAATTAGTGTCAGCAGCCTCCTGATGTCTCTCTATCTGACCTTGTTGTACAGGAAAGCCATGAGACAGAAGAAAGCAGTAGCATTAGTAGGAGTTGTCTGGGCAGCGCTATTCCACTTGCGGAGAAGTTTCAGTCTTCTATATAGCAATGACAAGGAGAGCACCTATTCACCAGGTACAGTGGAGACTTTGTCCAACAAACTGCCCCACGTACCCCCTCTGAAAGTGAGTGTCAGAAAGGACCATTACACTTTCTGGACTTCAGTCTCAGTAGTAGGAAAGCTTCATCTGCTGAGAAAAAAACTTACAACTGGGATATATTTCTACTCTGAACATTAGCAACCAAATGACCAAAACATTTCACAATCCTCTCACAGGAGGAGTGATGCCCAGCCCTCCAGGAACTCAGTGTTTCCTTCCTTCCTATACTGACCAGGAGAACCTCTCACCTACCTCAGTTTTACGGTGTTTTTACCTCCCACACCCCTTTTGCTCCAGCTGTTTATGAAAAATCAGTCACTTTGTTAATCAGAACTAGGAGAATAAGCAATTGATAGAATATCTTGAGGGAGTGCAAGTATCAGATAGAAGTTATTCAGTTACTTTTCATTCAGAACCATGCTCAAGAGAAAATGAAGTTATGACTTTTGGCTATTTCCTAACCTAAAAGCTACTGCTGATCAAAAGACAAATGTTTTCATGCATACTTGTGGGAGACATCTGCTGAAATCACAGGAAAGATTATCTCTACTTTAGAGTTTATGGCTTCAGAGTCCTTGCAGATGTCCAGTGCACCACTATTAAAAGGTGCGTTCCCATTTCATGGAGTGGAACATACAGCACTTAACAAAATCAGGCATCTGTGGTTCAAGAGGTGTGCTTAGTGAAGTAGGGCTCTCCCTTTGGAGAGGTCTGTACACATGAGTTGACTTTCTGGTATTGATTCTGCACCATTACCAGCAAGATCCCCAGCCCACATCCCTAGCTTCAAGTTGAACACCTTGATATCTGACTACAGACACAAGTTCGCAGAATCATTTGTAGTCAAGTTCTGTCTTCACAAACCCAAGCATCAATAACTTCAAGTTTGTAGGACATCTACTAGACACTTGGTCTTGTGGAGTGTCCCTGCCCATGACAGGAGGTTGGGACTAGATAATCTTCAAGGTCCCTTCCAACTCAAACCATTCTAAGACTCTACAAATTTCAAACTGAACATATTCTACAATCTGCATTTTCAGAATATCTTCTTGCTCGTACAACCATAGGTTAGCCTGGAATACTTAACTCAATAACTGTACTACATGAATTCTGAAAGCTGCTTAAATCTAGCCAAATACAGTCACTTCTCAGAAGGTCCTTGTTTTTGCAACAATATGTGCTTCCTTAAATAGCACAATGCTCAAAACCCTGGTATATTTTAAAATTATATAAAACATGTCAAATTCAGAGTTACACAGAAAATTTCATATGGAGCATCTGTGTTTGACCATTCAGCTAATATTCATTTCTGGAGTTCTGGGTCACAAAGTAATATGCATTTGAAAAGCTGGCTAAAATATCACTTGGATTTTATCCTGTTGGCTTGAATCTTGTATATCTTGTACAACTTCCTGGCTGTGTAGATGACATGTTGCAGCAGTAAGCACAGAACACTTACAGAAATAAAGCTGAGCAGTCTTTGGACACTGGGACAGTTTTCAAAGGCCATTGCAAATACACTCAATCTATCATTTGTTTTGCATTACTCTAAACCACTTATATTCCCTGGGAAATCTAAGTACGTTTTGGTGGGGGGAGGGAATGGAAGAGGGCAAGGGAGCAAAAGCGAGCAAATGTAAATACTTGAAGTGGAAATTAATATTGAAGAAATAATTATTTGTGCTAAACAACTATTACCAGGCTGAATATTAAACATTTTCTATTTAAATTTAAACCAAGTTATCTGTGTAACATAAGCATAGTTGGGAAACGGGAGTTTATTTCAAGTAAATATATATTTTCTTAATTGAAATAATTGCTCAAGCTAGTGAAATACCTCAATTTTACAACTATTTAATCAAAGTTCTGCACAACTTCTGGGACTCTGTATATAAACCAAGCCTTTGGTACACACTGGAGCATCAGAGGATATAGTACCCAAGACTACTTCTAGAAACTCTTGAGTCAGTTTCTGAAGTCCTGCACATGCTTTCTCCTCCAGCATCCCTTTCTTGCAAAGCAGAGACAAACAGAAGAAAAACAGCTTTGCTGACTTCAGCCTGTCCTCATGCTGTGAATGTCATCACATAGTGCCTGTAACACTATCCTATTGAGAGTGGGCAAATAAATGGCAGCATTCATTTCACCTCTCTGCTCCTCTTGGCTAGAGAGACCTCCCCACTTCCTTCTCACTTCCCCTTCCCCAGTTCACATATCCTATAGATGTCTTCTTCCTTTAGTCCTTTCCCTGGGAAAGCCTTTAATATTCTGCCTGGCTCTAAACTGAAATCAAGTAGAAAGAGTACGCAGTACCCAATTTAGGGAGATAGTCTAGACCAGAGGACAAGCATGGCTGTTCCTCCTGTCATCCTCCTTATTTCTAGAAATCTCCATCCCAACATTGTGTCTGAACCCTCATTCAAAAGCTATTTATTAGCCATTACCCATGGATTTGTGTAGTTTCTTTTGATCCCATTCATGCTTTGACTTCCTCAGCTTCCAGTGTCAAAGAGCTCCGTGACCTAATCGTACTTTTTCTGGACAACAGTGCTATAAAACAATGCCATGGACACATGGCATTTTGGCTTTCTTCCCTGTTCCCTCCATGCGCTCACAGCCACAGACATTCATGCAAGAGCTGCAAATCTGCCCAGTGCAAGCACAGACACCCTGAGCCAAGTGTGTGCACAGAATACACATCAGACCCTTGATCCAAGCAGTCACTTTGTTAGCTCTGTTCACAACTCTCTCTTTTATTGCAAATATAAATCAGAGTATTGAGTGGGAAGTTTGTCCAGTTCATGCCTTTGCTCTGCAGTGGAGCATGCCACTGCTGAGACCTTCCCAGTGGATGGTTTACCTGCTTTGACAACTGCAGTGACATGGTCATGCTCTCCAGAGGCAAAGCCTTTCCATTCTCAAATACTATTGCAGTCACAAAGCTGACCCCAATGCCAACTCTAAGTCTCCCTCACCACACTTTAAGCCCAACCCTTTCTGATTCCCTTCCCTGTTTCTGGAACAGAATAGGATAAAATGAGAATATGCAACATAAAAGATGCTTGGGCAATGGAGAAACTCTTCCAGATTGGCTTTTGGAGTAGGCTGGTTGTCTTTTGAGCTGTGATTGTGCTCAAGCTTCGTTGTCTCTCTATACCCACAAATTCCTCAAATCACTCTTAGTCCTTCAAGGTGAATGGGTAGCACAGATAAGCTTGCTCAGCGATCAGGGGGAGGATGGTATTTCTTAAAGCTGTTGCTAGTGAAAGCCCAAGGTTGTACTTCTTAGTCTTCTCTAATATGTGATAATCAGTCAGCTCACTAGTACTGCAAAACATCCCATGGACCTAATGATGTACAGCATCAGATTTTGGCAAGACAATACAGCAATGCTGAGTGCAAATCAAGTGCTAGCAAGAAAAGCCTTGCTAGAACAAGATAATTTCCAGACTGGATAGCTCAGGGAACATTCTCTTCAGAGAAGTGGGTTTCTGAGTTGCTTTGATCAAATGAGTTTTAAAGGTGATTACAGCCCCATAAGTATTTCCCTAAGCAGTATCCTGTGGGATGGGGAAGACCAGAATTCAGGCAGAAGCTTTCCCCTGTACAAAAGCCTTGCCACTGACATTGTCAAGGGATCTGTTGCACTCCATTGTGTCCATAATCTTCAAATTAAAGCTCCCTAAATCCACAATAGTCTAATAAACCACAAGCCTGTAACAGCCCCTTCAATTTTCCACGTTAATAATCCATGGATTAAGAGTCCCTCTGCTGCTACAATAGCCAGAACTGATCTTCTCTACTGTGTCAATGACCCATGAATTATAGGGCTGTGTCTCAGATGGTTAGATAATACTTCACTCAAGTCCCTGCAATAGATTTTCTAACACAGCAGATTCTGTTTTGGAGTAAAAGCACATTGTGGCATTCCCATTTTTGGGACTGCTC
This sequence comes from Melopsittacus undulatus, assembly GCF_012275295.1. NCBI lineage: Eukaryota > Metazoa > Chordata > Aves > Psittaciformes > Psittaculidae > Melopsittacus > Melopsittacus undulatus. The sequence goes on from NC_047535.1 coordinate 28,933,635, forward strand.
TTCCTATTCCTCTTGGCAGTATCCCCACACAAAAGCACAACTCCTTTTTTATTGTATCAATCATTTGGTTTTGCAATAAATGGCCTAGTTGCCTTTCATTTTCAACTGTACATTTAATGCGTCATATGAAAGTCTAATTAAGAGGCACAGTTTCGGAACTGGTTAATCAACTGATGAAAAATCCTTAAATTTCCTTGTAATAGGGTCTTATAATAGCCTGGAATATTTTATACTGATTTGTGGATAGCACTTCTTAACACACTTGTATTGCTTAATAACCCTCTATTATACCATTTTCTGTGAAGTACATACAGCATCTACAGCAGTCAAATCAGAGGGTAGAAGAAAGCAGAGCAGAGTCACTTCAGAACTACTGCCCAAACCCATCATCTGTAAAATGCTCATCTACTTTTCTGATCAGGAGCAAGTGAGTTTCTCTAACAGCTGCATGATTTCACCTTTCCAAATGCCACTGCAGCCAGAAAGCCTGGATTTTGTGTATGAATGGAAGTGCCCTGCCAGCCACTGGCATGGAAAGAAATATGATGGGTAAGAAAGACAGATTGTGTCTAAGGCATTTTCAGTGGGGAGTATGGTCCCAGTGGTACATCATCTGCTGGAACAGAGTGGTAATGCAATTTCCTTCCCCCTTTACTTTTTAAAGCAGAAGCCTTCATATTGAACTTAAATCACTGCACATTGTTGCAGAGCTGTTGAAGCCAAGGAATGCCTGTTAGGTTAGCCAGCCATGTCTCCATCAAAGCCTAGCTGTTCCATACCATATCTTTTACAGTGTTTGCTTCAGACTCCTATTACTTGGGACATTTAAAACTACCCTATTAGCTTGGGTAGACATGGGAAGAGGCTCTGCACTGCAAGTAACCAGCTACTTCCACCTCTGCTGCCACATTTTAAAGTGTATTGAACAAGAAGTTTGCTTTTATTTTGCCCTTCAGAGGGCAATAAATCATCTGGTCAAAAGTTACAGCAGCAGTGCTTTGGGGCAGGTGAAGCTGTGACCATGACTTAGAGGCCAGGGTGATTCCCAGTCAGGAAGGATCCATGGCTGAAGAAATGTATTTGCCAATTCTCTGTTTTTCCAGACAGTAGTGAAGGTCAGTTTTGTAAATTACTCCTAGTAGCTATGAGAGTCTGTTAAATAAAATAGTCCCAAATAAAGACTTGTTAACATCGATTCTGGAGCTTAACTCCACTGTTAAATCTTTCAGTGTCAGAAAGAAGATCAGTGCAGCATCTATAGGCAGTTAAAATTATAGTCAAGGTAACAGAGGCAGTAAGCACTGTAGTGGCTGATACAGGGTGAAGATAAATCTCTTCTGATGTAACAAAGAGAGTGGTAGGAAGGTGGAACAGTAATAGATGATATGATTTTAATGTTTGTTTAACAATTGTGACAACACGTGTCAAGCCAAACTGAAGTAAACTCAGTGCTGTTGCCTACCACATATAGAAACTTGCAATGCCACAATAATTGGATTTGTCTTCTCTGGCTGCCTTTTTACAACTATCAGAATCTCATCTCTTATTTCACCCTAGTGGAGATTTTTGTGACTTATTTTATTGTTCTTTAGAAGATAATAAAACAAGGCTCTGAATTGCCTGTATATATCTTGAGCTGCAGCTCAGATTTGTGAGACCACATGTACTGCACAAAGTGGCAAAAATAAAGAAATCTGACCCATTTGCTTCATGAAAAGGCACTAAAATCCTGTCATCAGTTAACTTCCCTTTGCAAACAGGCGTAAGAACAATAACTGTATTGTCATTAGCCTGCATATAGAATAAATAAAAGGAACAAGCCCATGCTAGCTGACCCACGTGCGACAGAAAGTGCTGCTTTATCTCCTGAGACTGCCAGGACCTGTGCAATGAGTCTCCCCTGATTTTGACACAAAGTCATCATTGTCTTTTGAGCCCATCCCAGCCTTTAAGTTGACCTTGCAGTATTATTCTTGGTTGTCATGCTGAGTGCAATGTTTATCTTGTTATAGTATTTATACAGAGCAGCCTAGTTTTCCATAAGGAAATATCAAATGTCAAGCATCTGAAAGTCCAGAAGGTCATATAATGGGGCCATGCTCCCTGCTCTGGAGATGGTGCAACCCTGCTATACCCCAGTGGGAATGCTATGCCAGTGCTGAGCTCCCAAGTGCACAGTACTCGGACCTACACACATTACTGGCATCTAAGGCATTCACCTCCTCAGCCCACATAAGAAGGCTAATTGCTACTGTGAGACCTATGGGAGCTTATGAGGTAGGGTAATACCATTACTCCCATTTAATGATAAAATACTAAACTCAGAGAAATAAAGACAGTGAAGCACATGGAATTGCCACAAAAATAGTAGATACAGTAACTCCTCTCATGCAGAAACAGCCCATTTCCCAGGTGAAGTACCACTAACATGCTCCCAGCCAGGCAGATCCTTTAGAGATGAGGGCAGGAGGGACACCTAAAGGACAGCTATGAATAACCCCAAGCACATTGCACTGAAAGGCACTGCACATGCTTTGGGTTACATGAGCCCCCTCTGTCCCCCCTGCCTCCAACATATTCCTACGTGCTCTCAATATACACACAGCTTGTTAGCAGCCCTGCAGGGTTCCCAGGAGCTGTGAATGAACAGAAACCGGGATTGTATGATCATAACAACCAGCTCAGTTTCTTCTGTCTCTTAAGCTCCCCTCCCTAAGCCCAGGAGGAGTGGCCCCGAAGGAGGGGCCATGAATTTTTTATTTCCCTGACCAGAGGGTGATTTTGCCTGGTCAAAGCTATATACATTGTTCCTCGTTACTAAGGCAACAGGTACCTTACAAATGCTGATAATACATAAACTAATACAACTCTGCAGTTTGCTCTTTCTTTCCAGTGCAGCTTAATAACCCATGTGGATGCTGCTGGCTGCCTGTCTCCTGCTGTGCTAAATGAGCACTTCAGGAAGTATTATCTCCCTTCCAGTGAGGACTCTGTGGTGCCCACACAAAGACGAGGCACTGAACTGGGGAGCTGGGCCACTATCAAAAGGCAGAGGGGTTTCAGAAAGCTCCAGGGAGGAGTGGGAATTGCGGTGGGAACACCATGCAAATCTGCTGCAGCACTGCTGCCTTCCTAAAAGCAGCAAAGGATCCTTAACACTTGCTATCCAGAGGGAACACATCACTTTTACAGTCCTGTAAAGGAAATCCTGGAGCACAAACTCTTCAGTTCCAAGTTGAGCCCCCGTCATCAGTATCAAGAGCTAACTGGATTAAGCGCTGTTTGTTAAACTCAGCCTCGCTCCCACTCTCATATACCAGCCTCTTTGATGCACATGCCCTGTTGTTAAGTAAACACACCAGGACCCTACTGATCTTGTGGTGAGAGGAGGGTTAAATGTTTCACTTGTCTCCTTAATCCCTCTCACACAATTTAGACAACATCAGTGGGGGAGAAGGACCCATAGGTTTTGCCTCTATGCTCCCCCCTCTTCAGGAGGCAGGGGAAGAGTTGAATTCGGTGTTGCACTTGGGCTGGATGCTGTGGGAGCTGTCAAAACATAACAGAAACTATGAATACTGAGTGCACCCAGCAGGTACTGGGGCTGCATCTGCAGAGCTTGAGACCTGCTCCTGCCCTAGACTTAAAGCTTGCTTTTTTTCACTACTCAACACCATTTAAACCTTGAAACAGAGAAATCAAATAGAAATTCAAAATACAGATTTCTGCTCCTGTCCAATGCTGCTGTAGTGTTAGTTCAGTGATGGGGAGATGATCACCATGAAGTAGCAGAAGGAAAAGCTGTCAGGAAAGCAGAGCAATTCCAACTACTGGATGCGTTCCTCCTCAGTGGGCCTGATATACCAATGATCTATCTGCAGAATTTAATTTTCAAGAGCAATAGTTCTGTTAGAGAAATGAAAGAAGTGGCCTTATTTCTGGGGACTGGATGCAAGTGACACAAGAGTCTAATAGGAGCTCAGAAGAAAAAAAGACAACTCAGAAACCTAACGACTGATCTTCGCTCTTTATTTCCCCCTTTTTTCAGTTTTGGGGGTTTGTTTTAGGGTTTGGTATTTTTTAGGAAATAGACTCATAAGAGCATATATTTCAACTACTTTATGCTTGCTACCAGTCGGCCCCTTTGTCCCGGTGATCTAACAATAACACAAATAACTTAAATAATGTATGCTTAACTTCCTTCCAAAAGCAAACCACAAGATGGGTAGCACGCGCTCTCTCTCTCAGAGAACTACACAAGCACAAAATAAGGACAGTTTTACAGACCCCATTGTTGTGCTGGATGACTTGCTGCTGCTGCTGCTGCAGGACAAGGGTCTTTTATTGAAATCCCAGCAGAAAAGTAAACATTTGAAATAAAGCTAAACAAGAGTTTAGCTGTTGAGGAAAAGACAGTCGTCTATCAGCATCTGGCAAACAAACTCTTCTTAAGAGCAGCTTTATGCTGGCCTGGGACTCCAGCACTTGCATTTAACCTCTCTAGTCTGAATCCCTTCTACCTAATGAGAGGGCTCCCTGCTGTATCAAATTTGCAGCACTGTTGGCTGCTGGAATCATTATTCATGTGCTAAGTAGATCTTAGGAAAACAATCCTGGGCTCCAAGTCTCAGGAGCACCAAAATATGCTACTGCAGGAGATTTCCCCAAGGGAAAACACTGTGAGCTCAATACCTCCCATTGAAAGCCATCAGCAAATGGTGCTTGTCCTCCAGTCGTGAATTCACTACCTTCCCATTTTCTCCCTCTATGGACCTTGGCTATACTGTCCTCTAACCCAAGCCAACCTTTTAGGGTACACATGGAGACGTATGGAAACAACGGGTAGGCTGCCAGGCTCAGAGAGTAGTGGTCAGGGTCTTGACACTCAACTGGTGGCTGATCATCAGTGGAGCTTGATACAGGAATCACTGTGTTTAGTGACATCAGCATTGCCAATAGGATGGAGTGCACCTTCAGCATTTTCACAAGATACAAAATTGGTGGGAATGCTGATATGACAGTGGGAAAGGCTCTGTTTGGTTACATCTTGTCTGGCAGGTGAAGTCAACTGATGAGAACCTCATGAAATTTAACAGTCAATGCCAACTCCTGTACCTGAAGCAATAATCCACATGCATGCTGCAGATGATCTAAATGGGAAGCAGCTTTGCAGAGGAGGAGGTGGGGTCTATGTGGACAGGAATTGGGTTTGAGCCATCAAAGAGACTCAACCACATACTGCACTGAACTTGCAAGAACTTAGACAGCAGGTCAGGGAAGTGATTATTACCCTGTATTCCTATAGAAAGGCGACCTCTGAAGTACTGTAGTCAGGAAAGACATTAATATTCTGTAGCCAAGGCAGCTGGAGGACAGGACAGACTGAGAATGGCATTTATTCAGCCTGGAAAAGACAGAGCTGAGGATGGGTGCATCTAATTGCTTTCTCCAGCTATCTCACGTGTGGCTATGATGAAGACACAAGCAGATGGTGCTGCTTTGTACAGGGATTGCAATTTTATTTTCCAACCTCAATTGTTCCATGACTCTATGAAACCATTCCTGTGATAATTGTTTTGCAGAACACAACATTCAAAGCAGTTGACTCCTGGATAAAATATAGAGGTTGGATTCACCATAAACTCAAAGAAAAACAAAGTAAAAGGGTACTGCTTCTCATCTACAAAGTCCTTCCCTTTCTTCTGAGTGACTTGCCAACCCAAACACCTGCTTTGTATGGGTAGAATGTAGCAAATAGCTGACCCATATCTGTAATTAATCTTGAGGGCATTTTGGTTTTTCAGAGGATTAATGTACCCAATGTCCTTAATAAAAACCAAAAAGCCAAAACCATCCAACCCTTCTTGAAATCAAGCAAAACCTAAAGCAGATGGGTGGACAACATTTGCAAACTAAACAAGTATTCCATGGTTCAGCTCAACTTCAAATAAGTTCAGCACTGAAAACCTGAGTAAGCAAAGACAGTGTGTTACCTTTGGCAGTCTGCATGGCTTCAGCTTTGAAGTATCATTTCTGATCTATGCAGTCTGATAATCAGAAATGACTATTCAGATTCTAATAAAAATAAACCTCCAAATTACATCAGATATAAACCATGGTCAAGACTGAAACGTCAAGTATTTGAAACAGTTCTTTGTCTCTATACCCTCGTTCAGTCAACCTTGTGCCAACAGATTATGCTTCAGTCTTTGCTTACATGGAGTATGTGAAAACTAATAAGAGAGAAGTGATCAACCAGCCCATTTCCCACTCTATCAGAATGACACCATTCAACCTCAGCAAGAGCAAGACACAATACAACATGCCCAGGAAATAGCAAGACCAGAACATTCTTATAACCACAGGTTTTTTTTTCCTTCATGAAGCATTGGGCCATGAAGATGATCAGGAGACAGACTGAGAGAGTTGAGGTTATTCAGCCTAGAGAAGAGAAGGCTCCAGGGAGATCTTAGAGCAGCTTCAGTGCCTAAAGGGGCTACAACAAACTTGGAAAGGGGCTTTTGACAAGGGCCTGTAGGGACACAAGAAGGGGAATGGCTTTAACCTGCCAGAGGGGAGACTGAGATGAGATATTAGAAAGAAGTTCTTCCCTGTGAGGGTGCTGAGGCACTGGCACAAGGTGCCCAGAGAAGCTATGGCAGTGTTCAAGACCAGGTTGGATGGATCTTGTAGCAACCTGCTCTAGTGGAAGGATATCTTGAATATCCCTCCCATCCCAAACCATTTTGTGATTCAGTGATAAAAAAACATCTTAGTGCAGCCAAAATTTGCAATATACTCTTAGAATTAGCCTCCCTCTTCCCTAAGATGTACTTTTGACTCACTTGCTTACATTTCTTAGTTTAGAAACCATTTATCTTTTCTTCCCCTTCAGGTTTTCAGGTGTCACACAGTTTCTCTGCAAAGAGTGACAGCATGTCTAATTAATAGGACAGGAATGCTCTGGAAAATACATTGCTGGAATATATGAAAGAGGAGTGGGATCAGAAGATGAGAGCACGAGCACTGGATGAGACTGGGATTATTGTACAGACTTTTACATTACAATTCCTGGAGGTGTTGAAAGGTACAGACAATTTTGCCTAGAATAGAGGATATAAGGGAAGGATTAGTTATGGCACATTTTAGTGCATCTGACCTGCTTCAGATTGAAAAGCCTGTTCTGTGGTTGCTATTCAGGTTGCTCTGGGGGAAATCCCTCTCACCAGATACTCAACTTATCCTTTCTTTCATGCTTTTAGATATCTACCAACAACATAATACCCAGCCTGGACAGGCATACAAGAAGTCAAGTTTCTCCTCACTGTGACCCAGCCAACAGGAGGCCATCTATAGTGTTTCTCAAACATGTATCCTGTTGCAACTTTTCTTGTTAGTTTGGTACCAGCCTCTGGCAGACACAGCTTAAGTTTCAGCACATTAATCAAACTCCTCCACACCCCATCAACACTGCTCTTGGCATGCAGCTACTTTTGTCTCTGGGACTTACTGAACTCTGTGCCCAGAGTCTACAGAAATTCCCCTCATCCCCCAAACCTCAGAAGACAGACAGGGTTATGGTCCTGATGAGGGAAGCTGTGAATGTACCCTCTGAGAAGGGGTGAGCACTGAAAGCCCTGAATTATTAGTATTACTACACTAGAAAGTATGTTAGTACTAGGATGAAGCCTAAGACATGAAATATGAATAACACTGAAAAACATAAGGATGAGAGATGTCTTAGCTGAGTAAGACTTTTTCCCCCTCTTGGTTCTTCGCCATGTCTGCAATGGAAAATGAGAAGCAGTGAAAGAAAGTACAGCTTTCTTTTCTCTCAAGAACTTAGGATGTCTTTCCACAACAAAATATTTCTGACAGTTTCTCTATCCACCTAGGTCTCTCCAGCTGACTGAAAACTCAGTTTAGAAGAGGAACTGGACATAGGCTGACTGCAGCAGTGTGTATTTTGTTTCTAATACTGGGTCAGAGTGCCCAAGAATAGAGTGCTAACGCCTCATTCATCCCATCCTAACCACCCCGCTTTGTTTCCCCAGTTACATTTGCTGCTGCAAGATGCTGCTAGACCATTGACTACCATCAGATATGTTGTACTCATCCACGTGAATAACAGTTCTTTTGATCTTCAAAAGATTTTACTTCTTTGATTCCAAGTTTATCAGTAGCACATAATCGGGCTGCAGACACACGCAGTTACTTCTTAACCCATTCTGATTGCAGGTACCCAGCCAGCAAGTGTGCTTTACGCTGTATCCAAGTACTTATTGAGATAAACTGCCTTCACTTTTCCAGCAGACAGTCTTTCTTGGCAGGTGTAACAGGGTGAGTTTCTCAAGGTATCAAGAGCCATCACAGCTAATAAACTACCGCACTGTGACTTTTCCCTCAAGATGAACTTTCAAACACTCCATATCCCATGTCAATCCCAATAGCAGTATATTAAACATACAGCATCTTGGCACATGGTTTGACTCTCCAGATATGTCTAAACAAAGGGGTGTGAGGAAAAAAACCGAAACTACAACACGTTAGTAAAATTTAGAATTAGGAAATGATATTTTTCTCTTTTCACTCACTCCAAGTTGAAAGCAGAAAGACAGAAACTCTAACCTAGAACTCCCCACAGTCAGGTACAGAACATAAACAGAAACGCACTATCTGCACATTGATTGTTTAGAAGTACTGAAGAAATTAATTACTTTGCATAAGTATTTGGTAGCTGGTTTGGTTTGTGACCTCCTATGGAAAGGGCAGCCAAAACACCTGCATAAAGCATCAAAACAAGGGCAAAACCCAAACTGGTTACTTTGCATTTGCAAGCCTACAGCTAATGCTATGAAATCTTATTTATTTTAACAGCAATGTGCACAGCTCTTCATGCAGTAGAAGAAGATGAAATTCTATTTGATGTGGATGTGATGAAGTTGTGTTAGCCATGTGTGGCAGGGAAGGGGGACTTTCTAAGGAAGCTCCTCCAGTCATGCCCTGCAGTCTGCTCCCCTTCCTGATCCCTCCATTTCATCACTGTTTTCTCCAGCTTTCTGCTGCTAGCCCAGACACATGAGCTCTTTGCATTTCTTTTCTGCGGGTAGCATCAAACTAAATACAAGGATCCTGTCAGAAAATGGGCTTTGCAAAAATACCAGGAATGAGAAAAAAATATTGTCATTTTTTTTTGTTTGGTTTTCGGGGGTTTGGGGGCATTTTTAAGAGCAAAAATCCCTTCCATAGCAGCCAAGGCAGGACCAGATTTTTCAGAAGAGTTCAACATGCTGTTTAACATATTTAAATGTCTAAAAAAATCCTGGCCCCCATTACAACATTGAACACCTGGAACTGGCCGTGCTTAGTATTGAATGTCTGCTCTTAAAAGCAACAATAGCTTGCGCTGTTGTGGGTAATTCCATTTTGGAAGCAGAAGCCTTGATTTATATGAATTCCATGCTAATGGAGAATTACTTCCAGTTTGTTACAGATTTCAGCGCTGAAATTAGGTGGTTTTCTCGCCAGATTTGGGCCCAATGTGATTCCAATCGAATGGGGTTTGAAGAGCTCCAGTCCTTTTTATAACACTGCAGCATGGCTTGCAAACCAGCTTTTACATGTTTGGGGTTACCCAGTGTTACAAATTGTTGTTTTATCAGATGCAGCTGACTGAAAAATGAAGAAACACTCCTTTCTCCCTCCACTCTAAAAGCATTTAAACTGCAGCATTTCCGGGAACCTGGCTTGGTGGAGGGAGTTGGCAGGGTGGATTTGTAATGTATAAAATACAGAGGGACAGATGTTAAGCTGATGGCTTTAACAGATACAACAGTAACACAAGGATGACAGCTCTATTAGATTTCAGGAGGTGATGTGTCACTTGTGCAGTAGGCTGGTCCACATCTTCATAAAAAGCACTTTTTATGGGGTGAGACTTGAGAGATCCAGATAAAAGCGACGTAAGAATGCTAGTCAGCTATAATCATGAACTCAATTAAAGATTTGCTGGAAATCACATTAAATAGGATCTCAAATCTGCAGATCAGTTCTATGGCATTCCCAGTTGGCAGCAGAGACTTCTTTCTTGCAAGACATTACTCGGAGCTTCATCCTCTTGCCTGGTGCTTGCACCCAGATGAGGATGATACTGTTTTCAGAGGTAGAGGACTGCTCATTGCCCAGAGCATTGCTACACAATGCACATTTAGAGAAGAACCAGGCTTGAACTAGTAACACCACAATAGCATGGTATCACTAGTGACAAAACATAGGCTGGAAATTCATATGATCCACAAGGCAGGAGAAGCCTCATCTCTAATGATGTCTGCTCCTCCATGCTATTAGTTTTACCTACCCCAGTCTCTGCTCTTTTCCTGTGACCTTCTTCCACTTCAGCTTGTATTTCCTTTTTAAATGTCTTTTTCAGCTCTTGAATCCCAGGTGTTTCTCTTTCTTCAGCTGACACTCAGGCTGTGCATCAGGCAACCGTCATGACTTGGCAAAGGTTTACTGGGTCAGTGGAGGAAGACCCTCGGATCCAGATTTTTGCTATTAAAGTTGTCAGTCATACAAGTCCTTGGAGACTGCAAGAGCATGAAAATTAAATCTATGGATTGAACTATCCTGCATGGTTTGGGTTTTTTGTTTTTTTTTCCCTTAAGTGCACATGTGGTCTTGTCATCGTGTCATTTTTATCATTGCTAGTGACAGTCCTCAACAAAATAGTGAACAAAGCTATCACGTTTCTTATTCCTTCTGCATGTTGAATACCAAATATGAACTCAGAAATTGCAATGACTTATTCTGCTTCGTCTATCACATTGTTATTCAGAATGTTTGTGTAGCATTTGCAATCAAAGCAGTTTTGAATGGATTTTTTGTTCGTTTAGGGTTTTCTTAATGTATAGAAAGAGATTTCCCTCCCAGGACAAAACAAAGAAGGTTACAGATTTCACACTCCACTGATATTAGACTGAGATTAATAAAGAATTAGACCAGCGGCTTGGAGCATATAAGAAGAATTACACCACAGGCAATAAAGTACAAAATTATGTCCTGACATGAGCAAGTGGGGCTACCTCAAACCATTTGCACCCTACCTGGCAGTCAATCAAGTTAGATGAGAAGGTAAAAGTAATATAGTGACTCTGACCCATAGATCTTGGTTCTTGGTCAATCACACTTGGTGACTGGGAAGCAAGTCATTCACAAGAGCCCTTGGAGATCCAGGGCAAAGAGTATTCAGTCGACAGCTATGGAAAAAGCAGTTCTGTTCATTTTAAAGGTAAAGTTCATTTTTACTAAACTTTCAATCCAAAATGTCTAAGTAACTAAGATAAAACCCAGACCCATGAAAGCTTTTGTTTCACATTCACAAGTATTCTTCAGCAACCACCTTTTTTGTCAATATTAACACAGTATGCTATGAAAACAGGCAGAGAAACTGGTACAGTTTTTTTCTTTGGAAAGAGAGAAAACAGGTTACAACCTGGACCATGCGAGAGCTGTGCAAGCACATCACAGTGCTCAGACCCAGAAGCTGTTGAGGATGGCTACACAAGAGCACAAGCAGAATTTTAGTAGCTCCCTTGTAGCCATGCACAGCCTGACCAGAAACAAGGAACTGGTATTATTTTAAATGACTAATCAACAGCACAGAGATTCAGGTGTAATGACTTAAGTTGTTTATCTGACTTTCGGTTGTCAAATTTAAGACTTCTTTAAGGACCTAAGAGGCTGAAGCCCTCCACCCTTCCTGGAAAGTCTGCTTCAAGCTGGGCAATCTTATACAGTGTAAGTAACTCACAGACACTAACTGAGTGTGTGGTAAGGATAGATTTCCTGGGAAACTCTAATAGCAAAGGGCAAAATTTTTGAGGATGAAGTCAGGAAAAAAAATCAGTGGGCTGAGGACTATAGTGTTCTTCCTGGGTTGCCTTTCTTCTGTTGAAAGTCAAAGCATGTTCAGTTTGTCTGGTTAAAAATCAACATGAAACAGGTCTTCAATAGTCAGAGCAATAAATTTGAGCACTCTACATACAATCACCAGTGGCTAAGAAACACCTCATTTAAAATGTAGCAGTTTTCATCTTATTTTCACTGGCTGGCACTTTCACCAGTCTCAAGAAGTAGGACAAACATGCTGACAAAGCACTGCATCAAGTCAGACCCAACAGCAAATGCTGCTGTGTCTCTAAAGATAAGCAACCAACCCATTGTCCTCTGTCAATAATAAGTATTCATGAAAAACTGAAAAGGAAATATTTGACATAGCTGGGCCTGAGGAGTAGGTAAGCAGTTCCACAAGATGTTTGCTGTGTAACCTCATTCAGTAGAAACCAACTTCCCCAGTACACATCAGTCTTTAGGACTCATCTCCACACTGGAAGCACCCCTGTATGGGGATTTAACAATGAAAATTTTACACATGGCTCCCCCAGATGCATCCTTCTCAGCCTCTCCCACCCTTTCCAATGTTTGCTGAACTCTGATACTGAAAGGCATAAGCTTTCCAGCAGGCAACATAGACTGAAGTGTGGCCTATCTATTCTGAAGAATGACAACTATAACCCATAATAAAATCTGGTGACAGATACATTCTGGCAGATATTAGACATCCAATTCCTCAGCCTGGTCACATTTACTCCCTAATGAGGGTCTGGGGTGAGTTAGGCAGCTGATAGAGCTCCCTCCGTTGAGTTTCTCACTTCTGACTCCCTGTGATTACAAATTGGTTTCTAAGTCTCAGAAGCTTCAATTAGCACACATTATCAAGGCTAAATGAAGCAGTTAGTTTCTGCTAACCAGTTCTGTCTTCTAGCACACATCCAACATCCATATTTATTTATGTATTTAAATAATGATTTTCGTATAAGAGTTGTACAACTGTAAAGCTGCATTTTACTCACGATTTTGTATGCTGACCCAGCGGTGCTGGTTTCCTGAAAAACCCAAGAGTGTAAGTATAGGAAATGTGCAAAGTGTCAAGGTCATGTTAGTGGTAAGTCACTTTTCCAGGCTGGATTGCAGGCAAAAGGTAGTCCCATGGGAAAAAATGAATATACGTACTCAGTAAATTATTGATGCTTCATGAAAAATCTTGGCTAGGATACAACTAAGGCTTATTGGGCTATTGGCCAAAGTAAACTAGTGGGAAAAAATTTCTCATACACAAACTAAGCAGTTTTAAAGTTGAAGCCTTCTCCTGACTAGATGCCCAAACCAAGTGTGGTTTGATTACTTCAAGTATCTGATTATTTCATGCACCAAGTAGCTAGACAAAGAACTAAGAAACAAAGTTAGGCTGAAAATCCTGAAAAGCCCAAACCCTCTGCATTAAAATTATAACATTATGAAGGTATCTCACCACTGTCACATTTTGATCCACAGAGCGTGAGGCATCTGCAATGAAGTTTGCAAAGGGAAGTGTGCCTATGCTGTCTGCATCCTGATGTTCCCTGAAAAACCTTCTCTGACATGCAATAATTTACACTGGAGAAGCTTTGTGGAGATACTTTGGAAGACTATGGAAGTAACACCATATATAACCCTTCCCCTAAGGGCTAAATTAACGTTGAACTAAAGGCCTTACTGTGGACATTGATAAAATGTACATCAAAATAAAATACTTTCTTCCTGAAAAAAATCCCCACAAAACTCCAAAACAACCCAACTCCTCCCTCTCCCTCCCCCCAACCCAAATCTCTGTCAGTGGAAATCAGGCAGAGGAACAGCTTGTGTTCCTCTCCACAATGGATGTCAGTTCAGTCGGGAGCCTAGTGCACAGCGAAGGACCAGAGCATCAAGCTCTCATGCTCCCAACAAGGAGCAGTGGCACTACGCTGAATGAAAATGTTTAGGCTGTAAATGAAATGTTAAAGTACCCAAAGGAAATAGAAACTTGAGCAAAGGAAAATATCTTTTTTTTCCAAAAAACTAAGGAAAATATTTAAATTAGCATTTTTAACAGCCACAGCAGAACATTATTTCTGTCTGTATTCTACTTGCAGTTTGACCTTATCTCTACAAGGAAAGAAACTCCAAAACCCATCAAAAAGATGAACTTATCCAAAGTCTTAATCCTCATAAGAAATCTCTCTCATGGCTTGATATCTTAAGCAAAGTTTTCAGTAACAAAAGAAAGAAGAACATTATACCCATGTAGAACAACTGAGATTTGGCCCTCAGACGTTCTGAAATCAAAACCACACAGCAAATGCAATTATGTCTCGCAGTAGAAATAAATATTCGACTTACTACAGGAATGTCCCAATGGACAGCTTTTCTAGAAATAAATTTCAATCAGAATTAATTTAGTTTTGCAACAGATGCCTTGAATTTGAGTCTGCTTGTTCTCTAGAGCATGAGACAACAGCTGACTGAAGCCATCTTGCTATCACTCTCATTCACATATCAATTTAAACACTGCTGAATGAAGTTAAGAATAGAATCGATCTGGTGTTTAGGATTTACAAACCATTTGCAGGAGTTCAGCCTGCCTTGACTTTATTTTATTCTAGTCACTAAGACACATTCATTAACTATCGTTAAAGAATCCCTGAGCAGTTCCTAGGGATTGTAACACAGCTATTAAAAGCATTTTGGATCCAAATAGTAGTTATTTGATACCAATCTATCTTTCCAACTCTTGAGAGGCACCACACAGGCAGACATCATAAAGAGCTGAGTATTTGATGAAATTTTTACTGAATGATCTTTGAGCAGCAGGAAGGTTACATACCTTCAGTGGCTGCAATGGGGTTTAGCTGGGGGGGCATAAGCTGGAGGTGCCTCTGATGTACCACCACAAGATTAATATTGAATGTTAAGTCAATAGTCATTCCCTACAGCATTTAAAATCACAAATATAAAGCCTCTCAACTAAACATTGCTTATACTCTTGAGCAGAAAACAGTGTGGGCGTCAAAGTGCATGTAGAATAAAGTTTTTTAACTCCCTTCCTATTTTCCTGTTTCTCTGAAGGGGTCCAAGTGAAACCAGCACTGTTCTGTTCTCTTTATCTGTCAAAGGGAAATGTTTTTATTAATGCTATCGGCTGTTTTACATCTTAATTAGGGGATAGTTTTGCTATTGGTACTTGCAGAAAAACACATTTTGCTGATAACTACAGAGTAAATATTTATGCCTATTAGTTACAGCAAAAGAGAAATAGTTCAGAAAGAGCTTTAATCTGTTGATACTCTACCTGCTAGCAGTATAACTACTCGAAGCACCATGAATGTTAAATAGAAAATCTGTGATGGGAGTCTTCATACTTGCTCTCTCCCTAGAGACAAGGAGAGATTGTGCCTTGAGATATTTTAATTTACCCACTATTATGTTAAAATGAAGATGCTGTCAGTGAAAAGTGGATGGATGCTGTTTGTAGTACCCTGTGTGCATTTATTCTACCCTGCAAATGAATTTGCTTTGGTTTTGCTGCTCTGCAAGTGTAATTCGTTAACAAATCTCTCTGCTAGGAATTTCACACAAACAGCATTTTAAGCAAGTACTGGAACATACTAAAGAAAGGCAGTGTTTATGTTTGCAAAATCTATTCCCAAAGCCAAAGACCAGATGCCACAACCACTTATCCAAGGTTAACTTTATATGCGCTAGAGATTTCAAAGACCTCAGGACCTCTACAGCACTTGAATAAAGTGACTTACGTGTGACCCTTCAGAAAATAATAGCAGCATACATTTACATCTGACAAAAAACATGCTTACACCCTTAGTTTTAAGCACCTATTTAGGCCTTAGTAAAACATGCTAAAATTCTTAGCTGCACAGGGGTGAAATGTGATTCAGAGACCTATGAGATAAGAAAAATATCATGAGAAATGATTCATTCATCATCAGAAAGTTGTTGAAAACTAGTGATAGACAAAATTGCTGAGTAAAAACATGGCCTGCTGATCTTATTGTGTTTCTCATAAGAGAAGGAAAAAATCAACCAAAATCTGGTGACAAATGTTCGGATTGTTCAAAGTATTGTTGAAAACATAGGATTTATGAAAGTAGAAATTGTGTGTGGGAAGAATTAACAAACCTTTAAAGTAACTCTGAAGATTTTCTGTTGAGTAATTATTTCCCCCTCTGTAGATCTTTGCACACCAAGGACATGTTTGTCTCACCCTCATTTGTTGATTGGATAGAAATACAAGGGAATAAAGGAAATTAATAGGAATGAGTTTTGTTTAAGGGTGATAACCTGTTCTTACTGTTTACCATCAACTGCAGTACAGCTCAGCTTGAAGAGCCTGCACACCAAAATGATCACAGAAGCCAATGCTTGCAGATCAAGATCACTTCAGTGCATGTGTTCTAGTAAAGGTTCTGCATTACACTATTCATTATACAATGGTGCCTGTGGAGTGCATATGTTTAAGTATGCTAAAGGATCAATAGTGTTGAAAAATCAGCTTATACTCCTCAGCCATGCATTTGTGAGCATAAAAACTTAATATAAGGATGAAACACTCTGTGCTGGAGACAGTGCTAATATGATGCTTTCAAACACACCCCTTTACTGTACCCAAAAAGGTGTATGCTGGTTTGAGAGCTCTAGGCTTTCCTCTCATGCTGGCAAACACACAGAAGCAGCCAGATTCCCCTTTTATGCCAGTGATGCCAGGGGAAATAAATTGGATTTGAGTAAGAAATGGCAAAACTGAGTAGGAAGCTGGTCTCAAAATTCCTATCCAGGAAAAGCACCTTGGTAGCTGCTGGTGTTATGAACACAAATCCTCTTGAATGGGTTGTCTGTTTTTTCCAGATATAACAACTATCTGAAATTCTACCATTCTTTTTCTCCATCCCACGTTCTACATCTCTCCAAAGAGCATGACACTGGTGACTGAATATGTGATTGCCTTATTCTGCTGGAAAAACAACAAAGTAGTTTGAAAGGGGCAGGGGAGGAAAGAAGTAGGGGAAGAAAGAGAAGTGAGGGGGGGAAGGTAGAGCCCTCCTGTCTGCTTTTGAACAACAATCACTACTCAAAACTTTTTCCAAGTATATTCCCGTCCCCACAGGTCAAAATCAGGGCTTTCAAATAACACCTAAGAGTAAGACTTTGGTTTTTTTGGAAGCTTTCACTCAGAAACCTAGACTAATAGATATGGGCCAAGAAACAGCCTAAGCTATTGGATTCTGGGAGGAAAGGATTTCCAACCAACTCTCAGTGAGCAGATATCTACTATCTGTCATCACTTCTCTGCTCCATAGAGCAACCGGAGAGGATTACTGCTTTTATTCTCCAGAAGAACCTGGTTGTGCCAGGTATCAGAAGATATCAGAAAAGTTTGTGCCAGGTGTCTCCAACCCCATGTGCGCATGATGTCACCATTTCTTTACAGAAAAGGAGCGTGATCTGCATGAGGCCATGGTGCAGTCACAAGATTAATCCCCTCTCCTCCAAGCTCCTCTCCATACCTCCTTGCTCTCCTCCTCTATTGCTGTGTTCCCTCCCCTTGCACATTAAAGTGTCAATTATGAATGCTGACACTGATTTCCACCGCCCCATTTGATGGTTTCCCCAATACCAAACCTCCAAACCTGGTTTGTAAGATGACAAATTTATTTGGTTTCACAGAGTACTTCGGGGATGCTGAATGCTTAAAGCAAGGAGAGGTACATGGTCACATAGACCTGGTGTTCTGCACTGCCAGCAAACCATCTTTTGCAAGAAGAATTACTCACCTGTCTGTCCTATCTGTAAGAAATGCATGACCAGTATTTCCTATCCTAGTTTAAGTCAGTTTTCATTAAGCCCTTTGCTTTTACCATCTGAAGCAGCAATCTTTAAACAGGGTATTATTATAAATGAAGAACATTTTACCTTCACCCCTCACAAAACAGACTAACTTCATTTAAAAAAAATTGGCATTAGACAATACTATTAAAGAGTTCCATAGCATTATAACCTGAAGTAATTTTCTAAATGGATCAATAAAGCATAACAGACAAGCAGCTGAATAATAGCTCAGATGAGTGTCCAAACAAGAAATATTTTTCTTATTTTCATTCGTGTAGTGCTTACAAAGGCAATGATAATGACAGTAAGGAAATAATTTCTTTAATTACTGTGTGATAGAGTATAATAGAATAAAATGGCTATTGTTGGCTGGGATTAGGATCAGAGGGATGCCTTAGAAAGAATCCCCCAAGATGTGGCTGGACAAACACCAGGCACAAATACATGCAAAAATTCCATGAAGCACTTTATTAGTGGGGCCATTCACTGAATGGCAGCTGATAAGGTTTTCAATAACATGGACACTGCTAGTTGTATAATGCTCTGTAATCTAAACATAATTAAAAGTGTTAACAATTTTGTACCCTTTATCTGAACACATTTTTCCCACATGCTTTAGGTGACCGGGTCATAATCCAAAGACAAGCAACTCTCTTGTTTTACACTATTAGTCTAGCGAGTGGCAATTTTTTTCCCTGTGCACAAAGGTCATTGTACCCCAGGCAACATCTCTTGTCAGTATCTTCCACAAATCCAGGATGCACCAAAACAAACACAGATGGATTACATGTTGCCTATTAACTCAGCATTTCTCTTCCTTTCCTTGGATGCCAAAAAATAATTAAAGAGCATTTGCCTGAGAGTGGTGGTAATGCATTCATATAATCTGGCAATTATCTTGTCAGCTACCTTTATTAGATTCTCAGTACTGTAAATTGCTTTCAAGTATGGGCTATAGGGTTCTACTATGCTTACAACATCAGCTTTTGTAATGGCAAGCTCAGCTCTAAGCTTTAACGGTAAACAAGTTTTGGTGAAGTCCAGGATGTATTTATATTAAAGCTTTGTATTTTTTGCTGTTTAAAGGCAAAAACTTAAATCTTTCCTAGGAGGCTAAATGTGTTTTTTCTGGCTCTGCCTTTTCAAAAGGAACTTAGTTCCTTCCTAGGGACATATGCAAATAAACCAAATCTGAATGATGCAGTGTCCTGAAAGTTCCCCTTTAAGCATCAGTAGGCACACCAGGTTTTTCAGTGGATTTTAAAATCTGGCCAAAAGAATATAATCGCAAATCAGGGGAGTGGGAAAGGAGGTGTAGATGTCTGTGTGGGAGGCGAATTTACAATAAGCCTTTACCCCAAACCAGAAGGCAGTGGTAGAAAACATGGACCATTTTCCCAACATGGGAAGGGTACATCAGAGCTAGGATCCCCAACCTTGATAAAGTGCCAAAACTAAAGACTCATGGGAGTAGAAAAGTGAGGTTTTGTGAAGAATATTACTTAATACATTAGAACTGGTGAACTACAGTGTAATCATGATCTTAATGTACCCCAATATATTTACCCTGCCAGTGAACATAAGAAGTTATGATAACAGCTTACAAAGTGCTTGACTGGCTCTGTTTCTCTCATGCTGCCTACATATTTTAAGGAAAGATTTATCTGTCTCCATTTTCCAATGCTTACTGACACACTGTGAGAGACCATACCAACAGCAAAGCCAAACTCATGCTGTTATACTGAGAGGCACACAGTACATATGAGCCATTAAAGCCTACTTCAGTGCTACTCGGAGAACTGATGGATACTTGGAAGGTAATTACTAGCTCACTTTAATTCTTATGAGGTGGGATAATTGAATGCACAATGAAATCATCTATCTGAATTGTTTGAAAATCCCATCCATACTGAAACGTACACTTAAATGCAAATGCTTTTTCAGGTGTATAGTCCCTTACCCTCTTCCTAAGATCTAAAACCAAGTGATTTCTTTTCTGCTCTGTAGCATTTTTGGTTTTATTTTTTAATTATAGGTAAGACTGAATGTATTATCTTTCCCCTTGGAAAAGTTTCCTTCCTGGATTACATAAAACCATATAGTTTGGATGCAGGAAAAATACAGGTGTGTGAAGGGTAAGAAAAGATTTTGGGAACTGCACACAAAGACAGGCAATTTCATATATATTGCTTTTTCCATCACAACACAAAGCACAAATGTGGGCATATTATACTTGGTTTCACAATGAGGCACAATTGCAGCACTCAGTTTAAAAGGCTTGATTTCACAATGTTGGCAAAATCATGCATAGCAGAGGCTCACATCCTCCTTGCTGTGTCTGTGTCTCTATCAGCTCTTTGCCTGCATGAAGCTACCAACACAAGAAACCACTTGAAGCATCAGAGATGAACTGAGGTAACTCTACTCTTCAAATATGAGCACAGTACATTGAGTCTTGAGCAATCAGGATGCTGGAATGGCTACTTGGATACCCAGCATCAGCCAGTGACAACAAGTGACCACACTGGATGGAGCACACAGGCAAATACTTGGGGTCACCAAGCATGCCCATGGTAGGGGGTTTGGAACTTGATGATCTTAAGGTCCTTTTCAACCCTAACTATTCAGTGATTCTGTGAGAGAAAATGTCATATTATCCCTATCCACTATCAAATAGTAATGATGAGAGAAATCTGTCATGGTCATAGGTGCAATGGGAAGCTAGAGCTGAAATCCCGGAAGCTGTGCTTATGTGACTATGGCATTTTGGGAACAGACCAGCTGTGATAATAATGGGGCTAAATTTGATGCCAGATCTCTCCTGACTTCAACTCGTGGATTTAAATATAATGCCTTCTCCAAACATATTGGCTGTCAGAGAAAGTCAAGATAGGAAAATTCATAGCAGAAAGACACTTAAGTCACATAAACATACAGGCAACCTATTTTAAAGTTTATAGTTAAAGTTCAAAACAAAGTTAACAAGCTTATTTCAGACATGAAGAAAAAGCACTCTTTGACCATTTACTGGATATTCATGAGAATTTTGTAACAATACCACAGTTTCTCAATTTACAAGTGATGTGATATAACGTTTCTTTAGATGGGCTAAATTATTATCTTTATGTGAATTTTACGAGTGACTTCTATGGATTGTCTATATTTGAAAGATTTAAATAGCAAAACAACCCCCCCAAACAGCAAACTATTAGCAAACTGGACAAAGGGTTTCCTTTCTTGCCCTTCCCTCCTCCTTCGTAAAAGATTTTTCTTTCTTCCCCAACCCTTTTCTCAACTGGGCATGTAAAACATATCTGCAGTCTTCCCATTAGAGCATAAGCTTGTAATTTAGGAACTTTTGCTTTGAATTACTGCCCTGTTCCAGGATGAGTAATATTAAAGTGACTTACAAGTAAGGTGCCCGGGAGTCTAAAGTCTGCTTTAACAAACAACTTCAGAACGTAAACCGTAAAAAGCTTTTGTGATCTATAAATGTCAACATACCCCTGGTGTTGCTGGTTCTGGTGTTCTGGATACTTTAGAAAAGTGTCACTAGAACCATACTAGATTTAGATGGATAAACATCTATTTAGACAGCTAAACGTACTGTAGTACTTGGGTACTACTACTACTACTAGGATATGGCAGCCTAACCTAAATATTTACCCTGTATTTAAAAAATATCATGTAAAAATATTGCCAAACACCTCATTTCCAGTAACTCCACTTTAAGGAGCGCATCCTAACCAACACACGAGAGATTCCCTTTCATCCTGGTTTGAATTATTCAGTGAAAAAGCAGACCAATTTTAGCCAAATGGTTTGGGAACATACAACAGGAAGACGAGTGTGGGCAGAGAAGGGAACTGCTCAATGCAGACTTATCAACCAGAGGAAGGACCTCCCCAGTCCTGGAGCCAGTGGATTTAATGGAACCTGGCTCCAGGTCGCCAATTTCAAAGAAATCCAGCAATAGGTTATTTTCCCTATAGTATTTGGAGCAGCCCAAAATATAGATAGCATTGTTCTTGTGCTGCATTAAGTCGTGCTAATCCCAAAGCCACTGCTTCCTCTGTTTGTAAGGGGAGGAAACACTGTGAGCGAAACAGCTCAGCTTTTTCCTTGACATTAATTTGTGTAAGCAACCATCACTTAGCATTGTGGAGTCATGATACTTTTATGATGCTCAAACAACTGCAGGTATTTCACAACTAGAATTGACTGTGCCAACTTGCTCCCAGATTTTTATTAAGTTCAAACTTCAGTCTATTTGTGTCTAATACTTCAAGAGTCATTAATGGGTCTATTAATACAACATAAGCCATTGCATTTTGGCTACAACCTAGTGGATCCCCTCATAGCATTGATGCCACTCACACTACCTAAACAAACAGGATAAAATATCCTCCCCCAGAATAAATTGTACTCTAGTACAAGTGTCCTCTGTCCTGCTGAGTTAGTTTAGGTGGTAAACTTTGTCTGAGCAATACCACTGCTTGGAAAGGGGATTGAGAGGGAAGAAACCACAACTTATAGGAACCTCTGCTAGAGGTCAGCTCGCACATGCTTCCCTGTACGTATCTGGCAGCCTCAGAGAGGCAAATACATAATCAGAGCGGTATGCAATCCGTATGTTAAGTTCAGACCAGATACAATTACACCATCAGGAAGCCCATAATCAGCACTCATTTGCAAAAAGCTGCATTAGTAAGGGACAGTCCAATACCTCCCCAGTGATTTATAAGCTACAATTGTAATTACCTCTTTGAAACAGCACAGAGAATGGCCTCTCACCAAACATGCATACAACACCCAGACATCACTCCTACCCTCTTCTCAGAAGACAGAAAAAAACAAACCAAGTTGATTATTCCATTCTAGTAACAAAGACCTTGCACAGAGGGAAAATGATTCACATTAAATGATTTCCAAGTGGTGAGTGGCTCTAGAGGTAACAGCCCTGCCTTTGAACCTGAGGGGAAAAACCTAGGATCGTATCCAGTAGACAAGTATATCTGCCCTGGTGCCAAAGGCATCTTAAGGTGGCCATGACTTGCAGCTCATGGTCCAGATAGCTGAACCCTTTGAAGATGAAAGCATTAGCTGAGCTCTGACCTGGAGTTGTACCACTTTTCAACTGTTTATTTATGTTTGTACATGAAGAATAGATGAACAGTAGCCAGGAGACTGAAGAAAGGGAGGAGGCAGGATCAATTAAAACATACTCAGGAAATCACCAAGGAGAGCAAAACAAGCTAGTGAAGTGAAGATGGAGCAGAGGTGAAGGATGAGCTACACTGTGTGAAATACAGGCAAAGGAGGCAAAGATGACTGTACACCAGCTTTGCATAACACAACTCCCCAGGGCAACAGTTGGAGAGGATCTGTACATTATGAGCTGATCCTGCCACACACATGGCACACCCCTAAAATTCCCCTTTTCCTTGAAGGAGAGGAGAGGGCTGGAGCAGAGCCATGCACATGGAGGTCAGCCCAGCATCTCCTGGCTATTGTGCTCCAGCACTCCCCAGCACTCCAGTTGAGAGCACGTTGCAGGACATTCCTTGTTTGTGTGATACATTGTCATTTGGTTAAGATAATAGCAAGGAAGGAAATAGTACCTAAGATCTCTGCTTTAAAACAAACATTTAATACTATTACTTCCCCACATCCCTGTCTGACTTGGGAGCGAACAGGCATTGCTTCCTCAAGCCACCCACACTGCATGCTCCAGTATTACAAGACCTTCTTTTTCAGGCAATGAAACAATGTGGGAGCTCAAACTAAATGAGCAAAAGGGAGGAAAGAAGAGGCTCAGCTACAAGTCACTTCACATCCTCACTAGACTTCTTCATGTTTAAAGTCAGACCCACCTTCATTAAATAGAGATAAGAAAGGATATCTACCCTGCCTGAGGGACAAGCTTCTTTCTTCTGCCATAGCACCTCCCAGATCAGCCACTTAAGAGCCAAAATCTGATATCCTCTGACATGCTACAAGAGTCAATTGCACCAGAAGATCTAAATGAACATCCCCAGAATTTATGTAGTCTCAGTCCAAGAAAAAGGGACTCACAGGATTCTTGTGTAGGATTGAGGTGTAATGTAGCAATCATATTCCAAGCAATGTATGTCGAGAAATTCCTCTTTCCATGAAACAGAGATGAGAAGAAAAGAGATGGCAATGAATGGATTGAGTGAGCCATTGATAAGAAATAGGGTAGGCAAAAGCTAATTCTAGTCTAAAGGGATACAAAGCAGGAGATACTTCTCTGTTCTGCAAGAATTTCAGAATCATTTAAGTGGAACAATTTGGTGGGACCGATATCTCCCATTTCTTTGCCAGGGAGTTAGATGTGTTTCCATTTGAAAACCAAGTGACAGAGCTAACACTGAGGCACAGATAAAGACTGTGATATGCAGAGTACCAAAAGCAGAGCTACTGCCCATGTCAGATAGTGAGGATGGAGTGGCATGTTTTGTGGGCCCTCATGTACCAAATCCATAGTAGTGACCCAAACTTCTGGCTGGGCATGTTTGATAAAAAGAGGGATTTTTCCTTGAACAGAGACTAAGAATTTTTACAGCAGAGAAGGATGCAACCTTCATCACTCAAAATTTGCCTCAGCACCACCTCTAGAAGGACAGAGAGCCAAAATGCAGGTTAAAACATGGAAAAAGAAGAGGCATCTCCACAATAAACTGAAAAGAAGAAACCCCTCTCACAGATGCCAGAACAAGATCTTCAATTCTGAGCCCACAGTGAAAGCCCTAATTGAATATTCCAATTTTCTCCAAGGACAGAGCCTCTCCCCCCATTCTCTGCAGCAGAAGTTTCCCCATCCCAACTGTTTCAGCTGCTACAGCATGGTTGCTCTTGATAGGCAGCGGGAAGGCTGAGTCGATGCCACAGGCAGAGGCTACATTTTTAGTACGCTTCACTTGAACAGTGCAGCCTCTTGAGCATTTTTGCTAGCCATGAGTCAGAGGGAAATACAGCATCCCTTGATTTCAATTAAAACAAAAGTTCAGGCAGAGTACAGGAAGATGTTGGGAAAAGCTCAAAACAGCAAAGCTGTTAACAAATACAACTGAATTAGTAGCTTTTTTTTCCCTGAAGACCACACAATAAGTTGTTTGTTGTTGTTTTTTAAATAAGAACTACTTTACTCTGGTCACTCAAGCTGCCAGTGAGTTCAGCTAGGGAAGAGCTGGGATGTACATTAATAGAAATTTCTATTCGTAACTTGCCCGAGGTTAAATCATTCTCTAGACACCATCAAATGTGTCCTGCTTATGAGCAGATTTATAGATAGCTGCTTGGGAGTAGTCTCAAAAAAACACCCAACCCCGAAACCTTTCTTTGATGGACCATTGTAGGCTGCAGCAGGCACATTCATCCTACACTCTGAATCACAGTCCTCCTCTCTGGTTACTCACTGTACTCGGAGCAGGAGACCCCTATGTTAGCTGTGCCATCTCCAGTCCATAAAGGTCAGATATCACCCATATGCCAAAAAACCCTAATAGTTTGTCTTCAACAGGACAAAAATGACCAAGAAAAGCAAAGTGACTGCTCTAGCTCTGATATCCTGCCTGCCTTTCTGTCCCTAGTAGCCAGAGGAACTAGCCTGAAGCTGGACTCAAAAGTTAACTGCTCTCCACAGATATTTTGTCTTGCCTGTGTTTGTGCAGGAGTCAAGCTCTAGAGGTTCAGTGCAAGGCACTGTATTATTACTCAGGGGTGCTATTGAATAAAGTCATAGAAAAATGCACAGAGCTTACAGCTGGACTGCAGCTTGTTTCTCCTAATGCTTGCAAATCAGAAACAAACCCTCTCTGCAATTAAAAATCAAAAAAAGAGGAAAAATCTCAGAGATTTATACTGGCACCCAGAGGCTTGCGGACATAGTTCAAGAACATGAAAAATTAAGTGCCAAGTTCACATGGGTGCATAAAGGACTTCAACTTAACTGTAAAAAAATGTTCATGCAATTCCACAACTGCGATGTCTACAGGGGACCTTCTGGGGCAGGGAAATGTAGGAGGCCACCAGGACTGAGGCTGAAAGGTACGTGGGGATTGGCTTGAGAAAGCAGCTAAAGTTAATACAGTTGATGAGAGAAGAATCTGCAGCACTTTTCTTTGTCTGCTGATCCATCTTGCCTCTCCTCAGCTATGCAGGGACACTCAGCAAAATCACAGTGGATGAGTTAAGACAGCAGCAGACCTCTGGGCTGATCTCTTTATCCAGAACTGAAGCTGTCTTACTATAACTACAAGGCAGTGTAGCATAATACCCTTTTAAATTCACTTTAATTACCCTGTATTATGTCACCTGAATGCCCTCATGCAGACAAACTATTAGGCTTCTGGACAGATCCACCAGACAGGAGGATTTTCACAGTAACCATTACTCTCACAGGGCTTTGTAGCATGGGGAAGGGTTTTTTTCTTTTACACTTTGACATAATCACAGACAAAGAAGAAACGTATCTCATTGCCAGCATCCAAAAGGGGGCAAGCCATTTATTCACTATTCTCTGCCTTGCTGGGAAGTCACAGACAATCCCTGAACTTGTCCCTCCTCAATGACCCTCCACCACGCACGCTGCTCTCCCTGTCTGGGAACCACTGCATTAAGTAGTCAGGTCCCAGGAGCAGCTGCCAGCTTGGCCTGGGCAAGGAATAAATAAGGAAGAATAAGCTCAAAGCAAGAATCCACAACCACATGACATTTCCAGACTGACTGCTAATGTATGCGTCTCCAGAAAGGTGCAAACGAGTAAATGGCCCATTCGTTGCTACATTTTAAGTGCTCCTGCCTTTGAAGACAAGTACTAGCTGGAGACAGAGTGCACCACACTATCTATTGCTTATTTAAGATGGATGTTACAAAAGTCGTTTTGGAAATTCTTTTCTTTCAAACAGGAAAAATATGGTTTTGATATAAAGCAAGTCTTCCAAACCAAAATTTTACCCTGGACAGAGCTAATTCAAATGCTTTCCAGCCATGAATTCACAGTGGGAGAGGGAAGACTGTTGAGTGTAAGCGCTATTTAACTGGGATCTCTTTAGATAGCTAAGAAGTGAGTCACCAAGCTGGTCATTCATCAAAACCAACCTGGCCACAGACACAAGTCCTGTTATCTCACTGCCAGACACCACATTTTTCCGTATCAGTCTGCCTTGCAGCCTGGTCTCCTCATGCTCTCAGAGTTCTCATCATTTCGGTCTTCTATGAATTTGTTTTCTTCTTGTGAGTATTTTCACATTATCCACCAGGTACCAGGGTGAGGAGAATACTCGGGCAGACCATGTCCTCGTTTTTTAACATTAATTTTTGGCCATTGGAAAAGCAAAGTAATTTTTTTCCCAGCTATCTCAAGGAGGTAAAGAAAGAAATGATCTGCATAAAAGCATTGACCAATTTAACTTTGCTGACTTCCTCCTCATCCACTGTTCTCTGAGGGAGAAGTAAGGCATTTTTAATCAGATGTCTCTTGCAAGAGGCAGAGAAGCAAACAAGTTTCAGGGTGTGGGGGGAAACCGTCATTAATATCAAAACAGTAAGCAGATATTTGCCCCTGGATGAGAAACACACAGAGTCTGTATTAGCCATGTCACTTAGTGCATGATTAGTGAGCTGTGAGGTATCACCACAACCAGACAACTGCAATAGCATACACAGAACAACCGAGAAGGAAGCTTTTTCCTAATACAGGCTTAAATTATACAAGCGGCTCTACAGAGCTCTCTGCACCTCTGTGGAGCATTCTGGAGTTTTAGATGGCCGGTGACATGTGGGCAAGCCATTATTAGCTTGCACAGTGCAAAATCAGACACCCTGAATAGCAGCTTTGTTTGTTCACTTTCAGACTTGGGAACCAAATCCACAGTTGCTTCTCTTGTACAGCAAAGCCAAAGTTGCTCTGTGCGCAGATCAGACAGTAAGTCATCCGAGATGGCTCAGACAAGCACATCTCCAAAGCACCCTGTGATGCACCACGTCTTTCTTTACAAGAGGCAGACAATAAGCTGCTCGTGTTCAAGCGTCTCACTTGGAATGGCTTCTATCCAGAACAGCTTCCAAATATTGCTTTTGCTGACTGCAAGGGAAATAATTCCCAAAACATTTGTACCAGTGCTCCTGCTTGGTTTGTCTCGAGCATGTGAGCAACTGCAACACAAATACGCCATCTTCAGCTGGTGAAAGTGGATATGGCTCCAGTGACCAGCCCAGTGCTAAACCATCTTACACCCACTGACACCTGGATCCAACATATTTTCCATTATGTTACAGCAACTGATACAACTTCCATTCCCCTTTATAGTGTCTGTGCATATCTGATTAATTCTTCTTTCTCACAGGAAGTGCAGCAGTCATAGACTACCATTTTATTAGGTAGAGTATATCCAGATGATTTCAATAAAGCACTTAAAAAAAAGGAGACTAGTTTCCTGGTATTACAATAATAAAAAAGGTCTACTTGGAGGGAATAATTTCAGATGATAAATCCACTGCCATTCACCAGCATTTGTATAACTGATTAGAAACAGTGCATTGTCCCAGGCATGTCCCTGCTGACTCACTGCTGGGAACACTCCCAGCAGTACAGATATGAGACATATTCCCTCTCCCTCCCAATACTAATATTGGTGATTACTTAGTAACATTTAACTGCTATTGTGTTACATTTCTTGATAGTTTTCACATATTTTTATACACATTTTTGCAATATCTTGAACTTTATATTCAAACTATCGAGTCTCAAGAAATTAGAGCAATCCACTGTCAACATCAAACCCATCAAAAAATAAAGGAGTGTACTGAAGACAAAGCACAGTAACATTATAGATGCACTCAGAGTCCAACTACATCCACCATATATAGCAACTTATTAATGCACAGGTCTAATACTGGATTTTCATTAAGCAGCATGCTAGCATCTCATCACGGCAGTACATAGGGAAGCACACAGGCAATGGAGAGAAGAGCATGAGAAAAATAAACATCACCTGTGAACATTATGATTGCATTTGAAATGAGTTTGTTCTAGCCAGACTTTTCCACTGGAGTTTGCTGCATCAGTGCTTGCAGTAAGAATTTTAAGCTTGTAAACTCTACCATTGCCCCAGAAATCATTCAGAGGACGGAGCACTGCTGCTAACACAGTAAGAGACAGTGCTCCCTAAAGCCACTCAGGATTCAAAAGGGGAATTAAATGAACAACACAAAGGTTCAACACACATTTTAATGGGAGGACTGTGCAAACATGTGCAGTCATTTTGCAGGAAGAGAAAAGCCAAGCTCTGCTGGACCATTAAGAAATGGTTTTGTTTGGGATTTTTTGCAGCATTTTGCTGAATATAGACATTCACAATTTCTTTTCTTTCTCATGCAACACTGCCCTCAAAATCTCTGTCTATAGTTCCTTACTTTGACTCCCTTACAGGACAGCTATAACACTGCACATTCAAATCCCAGACCTGAAATATGGATGTAAATGATGAGAGCTGGTTAATTTAAATTCCATGTTAAGACTGAGCATAAAATATGTGGAGTCAGGAGTCTGTCATTAAATCCAAATATCCTTTGAAATAGTTTTTTGCAAAGTTTATTTGTACGACAAGAGGAAGACATCCTCCCTGCTCACAGATACTCCAAGAGCAGAAAGCATAATAAATCGCAAAATAGTATCTGACTAGCTAATAAAATAATGGTTAAATTCATGGGCAAACAACAAACATATGTTAGCATTTTGGTTATCCTAAAATCTGTAACTCCTTAAAAAGAGCCCAGATATCACATCTTATTTCATGCAGGCAGACTGCAATAGATGCACCTCTCTCTGGATGGGTGCCGGCACATTAACTGCTGTCCCCAAGACTTACTTTAGCATCAATAACCCCAGCTAAAACTCAGACTCCAAGTACAGCCCCAGTTTTCTAGCATATATTGGAAAGCAGTGCATTAGGAGTGGAGTTAGATCCTTGTGTTTGTGTAGGTTGCCGCTCCAGGGCATCCCTGTAGCGTTGAATGTTTGTGGTCTACTCAGCTTCCTGCCATTCCGTCACTTCTTGCTTGGTGCCTGCCATGAGATATGTCAACTACAACATCTGTGCATGTAACATCAAAGATTCACTTTAGTTTACATTCTGGAGAGATGAAGTAAATGCAAGTTGTTTGGGTCTTTTTTAGATTTATTTTTCCTCCTCTTTTTTGCTCTTTAGAAAAAGACAAGCTACTGATGGTTCAGCATCAGATTAGCAAAATGAAGGGCAATGGTTGTCTACCAAGGTTGTTGCATATTCTCCTTATGGGAAGAAGGAAAATATCATCGCATGCTTAGGTGCAGGGTGTCTTTCCAGGAAGAGACAGTCTATTCAAACTCA
This sequence comes from Melopsittacus undulatus, assembly GCF_012275295.1. Taxonomy (NCBI): domain Eukaryota; kingdom Metazoa; phylum Chordata; class Aves; order Psittaciformes; family Psittaculidae; genus Melopsittacus; species Melopsittacus undulatus. Next base: position 28,963,790 of record NC_047535.1, read on the forward strand.
GAAATCAAAACTACCCTAGCATAGCACTTTTCTTATTCCTCCTTCTATTTTCATAACTACAGAGAACAAGCTTACCAGGGGAAAACAACTTTTTTTTACATGAATACCTGCATTAAGGAAGAGGAAACTCACTGCAGCACTTACAGGATGAGACAGTCATTTATAAACTGTTTTAGAGAAAGTAATCTGGCCTGGCACATTTAGTGAGACATCTAATCTCACATTTAAACTGCTGTTTTCATTGTCCTGTCCTTAATTAGGTACTGAAATATTTTGATGGATCTGGATGTGACTTCTGCTGCTTTAATGCCTCACTGCTAGAATTCCTCTACCATCTGCATTAGAAGAATAACTACATCAAAGCCTATATCTAAATGCACTATATCTATCTACTCAGGTATCGTGGTGACAGGAGACATGATGGCACCAGAGAGCTTTATACTGCACAGTATTTGTCCTCTGTTCTTGCAAGCCTAATCAGAAGCTTATATTAAACCTGCCCATTTTCAACCTCTCTCCAGATGCTATTACCAGTACAAGGCTCTTTGGGTTATCAACTATTGGTAGAGGGGCCAGAAGAAGAATGAGCAGAATTGAGCCACTTAAGGCTTTAACACACAACCTACATGCAGTGGTTTAGAGGATCAGGAAAACTTCTGCTGCACACAGAACAAAGGCAGAGCTGCTGCTGGTGGTGGTCCCAGTCCATCCCGCAGAGCAAGCTATGCGAATCCTGCCAGCAGTGATTCACAGGTACAGATGCTCCCAAATGCATCATTAACTTCTACTCTCCAGAAAGCATGTCTGATTAAGAGAGTTCTGCATTTCTTCTCTCTTCCGTAGCCATGTACACATAGCAAAAATGTCAGCATCAGGTCAGAGGTTTAAGGGCAACTTCTGGCTATTTTCATATTACCGCATACTGTAAATAAGAATTGCAGTTGCTCAGCTGTGTAAGGCCCTTATCCATTTGGCCAAAGCAATTGTGGCTTATTTTTAATTAAACAATCCCCCTAACATCTAGTTTTTCCTTGTTAAGAGAAATCTGCATTTTCAGTGTAAATTCCGTACTCCTTCCTCGTGTGTATATATCCCATGCATTTATTTCTACACCCAATTATAACCATGTTGTCTATGAAACTCCCTTTTGAAACTCAGAGCAGGAAAATGCCACTGATTCAACAGAGAATATTGACATTTTTTTCTCACTGGCCTGGATATCTGCCCAAACAAAGAGCTGGTTAAAGACAAAATACAAAGAACCCTTTTGTGAGGGGCTAAGTTCACCTGCAAGAAGTATTAATGAAGTCCCATGGGGGTGGGGACTCAAACTTCCCTGCTTTCAACGATAAAAGCAGCCAGGCTGAGAACACCAAGTACCCTGCCTTCCTCACCCCTTTCTCTTTCAACTGCAAGAAGGAGTGCTAACATAATTGAGAATTAGGGACCTTTCTGACATTAATCTGTAAGGTCTGCGAGAAAGGAAGCTAGATTTTCAGATGGAGCACCAGCTGCTTCATGGCTGCTGAGAGTCTAAACCAAAGTTTTAAGTAGGTCAGCACAAAAGGAATGTTAAGTCTGACTGATAGACCTTTAAAGAAATCAATACCATAAGCAATAATTACATGTGATAACATTACAAATGACTGAACTCAGAATACTGATGTTCAAGTGTGTATTAAGCCGTTTGATCAATTTTTTTGCTATTGTGGAAGACAACAAGAGCATTGATCTACCAGCAGATTAATGTCCACTTGAGTCAAATACCATCCATGGCATTACTATGTAGATTGAAACACTCCTAATCAATAACTATTCATGAGCTGTGCTGGGAAACATTTTTCTCTGACCTCATATGATTGATCATTGGTTTACAGCCTAAAGTTAGAATATTCAAATATCTTTATTTGGGTTTGTTCATTTTTCACTTTTCTTTGACTCTCACTGAGCTCTTTGCCTCAACTGTTACAACAAAGGAAGCTCCTGACCTGAACTGTGCATGATGGAATATATATTTCATTTCAGCACACACTGAAAAATAGGCAGTAGATAGCTCGTTTGTGCACTCTCAAGAGAGCTTTAAAGGATGGATGTGCATGAACAAGATCCAATCTACATGAACAAGGTAGCACCTTCAAGGCAGAACAAGCAGATGAGGGAGCAGAACAGCAGCATGGGGAAGAGCATCATCCAAGGGATGGAACGCATCTACCCACCTTGCTGATGCCACAGCCATGGTGAGCCAGGCTTTCATTTGCTTACTCATCTATAGGAAGGAGAAATAACCTCAAAAGAAGAGGAAAGGGTTAAGGTTACCTTCACACACCTTTGCCACCCCAGCAACTGCAGAAGAGAAGAACTCAAGCTAATAACTTCCTCCTTAGGCCAAGGAATTGTACAATGCCTAAGCTATTGAAAAGCCTTGAACTAGCTTCACCCACACCAACTGCTGCAGTACGAGAAGAGCCCTGTTCTCCTCAAAGATGAGTCCCGTATCTAAAAGCCTTTTGTGCCCTGTTTTTTTTGCAGTGAAAGTTCTGCTCCTTTAGTTGGAACATCAAAACTCCCCCTGAGGTGCTTTTCCCGTGCAAGGCAGAAAGAAATCCACACAAGGTATGGGGATTCAGCTGCTTTTTCAGCAGCCACAGTGTTAATTAGAAGGGCATATTTCCAGATCACCTCATTTATTCTGAAGTCTGCCTCTTTAAATTGCCCCACAAATCTCCTTCTCCACCTCCAACGCACACTCGCTTCCAGTAGCAGAGTACATCACCGCAGCTTGCTGAGGAGGGCTATGAAACAGCCCTGGGTTGTGAATCATGGCTACTGTGAAAGTTATACACATATACATCTCTACTGAGCCAAGGCTACCAACACAACCACACACCTCTGCCTTGTGAAGGCTGAGAATCACAGCTACTAAGAGCATATATTTTGAATGAATAGTTCAAAGCTAGTAACAATTAAGACAGGCTGCCAAAACAGAAAGATTTATGGCATTCAGGAAACCACTATTTGGAAGGAGTCATTCTTCAGACTTCCATTAAAAAATAAAGTAAAATAGTTTCAGTGAGCCAATTTCCTTTTCCCTCTTTCATACTTCCCTGATATGCACACATTACCTAGATTTTTTATTATTTTATTTCCAAAAAAATTAGAAATGCTGAAAGCATTTGACATTGATGCACTGTCATTTCAAGTAATACTTGTCACTCGAGAAAAAAACTACAACAATAAGCCTGTAATATGCTTTTAAGCAGAGTTCTCATAGAACAAGCTCTATAAATGCATTTAGGCTGCACTGTAAAAAATAGAAGTTTCATAGCTGGTCAAATGTTTTTGCTCTGGGTAGCTTAGCTCTTTTTGATTGTTAGAGCTAAATCAAAATGAATCTGGTTAGTGTTCTTAGATAAATTATTCTGTCATCTGAAAAACAAGTCTCTGTAGACATAATTGAAGGTTACTACTTTCTGAAACTTGATAGAGGGTGTAATGACTCCATTCGAGCTACACTTAACAGGCAGTCTGTTAGGGTAAGTCAATATAACATTCAACAGGATATATTCTACTGCTTTTGTTATAAAAGACCAATAGCAAAAAAAAAAAAAACCATTAGGAAGTATAACTCGAGACTTTCTGCAAAGACTCCTTAGAAGAACAAAATAGAGCAGAGTTTTCCAATTCCATCAACAGTTTAAGTTAAAATACATACAGAAATTCATTGCCTGTGATAAACACACATATGCAGATCAACTGTCCTTGTGCAAGAAAGAGTATAAGGTAGTCTACCTTTCTCCAAAGAACAGCAGTACCTCTTTCACCCCAGCCTCATGTACTACAGGTCACTTTATAACCCAAAGGAGCCACCACAACCTTCAGATAGTTTCTATAACCCCTCCTCTCAGAGGAAACAGCTAGACTCACATTAATCACGGCATGTAAGCACCTTCATCTTCCTTTGAATCTGAAAAGATCCATTTGCTCTGTTAGAATTGGTTTGTAAAGGGGCTATAAGTGGGCAGCATTATTTACAGCCATGCCGCACCCTCCTCATCACTGCTTGCCTCAGCACACCTGCAGGCAAGGCCTAAAAGGACAGCACTTTGTATGAGCAGGGGCTGCCAGTTTGAGCTTAAGTTTATTGAGTCAGCCTATACATATATATAAATAAATAGATACATAAAAGACCTGAATCCAGAGTGACGGTAAGCAACTGATTCAGCCTGTCCATGTTTCACAAGGTACAAAAGCACAGCAGTGAACTGAAGTACACATTGGAGTCACTTTGGCTGAAACATTTAGGTGACTCAGAGAATGACAATTACCTTACCTGACAGGTACAATGCTATTTTATAATTCTTACAAAACATACCTCTATATGTATGCATACATATAATATACAAACTCACCCTCTTTTGGCTAGATTGGAGACATGTGAGTAAGCTCTATACATCTGAAGTTTAATAAGCATCTTGCTTATATTATGCCACAAGATTTGTCTCGTGACCACTTTATTAAAATTTCAGTACACAGCTGTTAAGATGATAAAATATCAGCCCAAGCTTAGCTTTTTTAGTTTAACCTGAAGACTGATGGATATGATCCCAATGCTCACTGAAAGATTTTATTTCATTAGGTCACATTACAGAACTGTCTTCCTGAGGAATGAAATAAATTCATCTCCTTGGTGATAGCATGCTTGACTGACACGATGCACTCACCAACATCTTGTAGACAGCTGTGAACATTTGCAGTAGTGCCAATTAATCTACCATAGCATCAATGGAGACAGAGAAACAAAGCAGCCAACACAAAAAGCTCCATTGAATAACATAATGAGTGATGCAGGTGTTCAGTGACCTGCTTTAATTTTTTCAGCCTTGCAGAAAGGTGACACTTGAGTCAACAGCGGTCAAGGTGTATCCCTGCTATTGCCTCTTTGCTGCCTCCTCTAAGATGGCAATGAACAGCTCACACTGTGACTTTCACTCACAAGTGTAAAGTTTGTGCATGTAAATACAAGCTCGTATATGGTACAGCTGGGTGGACATTGGCTTCTAAAACGGCCTTCAACCCCCTGACTTTGATGGTATTTTCTGGATATTTTTGTGGCATCAGAAAAGATGTGATTTAAAACAACCACTAGAAACAGCTGCAATGTCTAATGAACGATGGCAAAAGTAAAAATTATGAGCCTAAACCTCTGAATTTAATGGGATGTAAGCACATGATTTGCTGAAAGGAAGGCCTTGCAGTCTTAGCTTGATGAGTTGATTTCTAAGCGCTGAGCTAAATGGGGCTTGGAATCTTTAATGACCAATCTGTGTAAACAGCAGCTACTAAATACCATTTTAATGCCCTGATGATCTTTTAATTCAATAGACAAATGATGAAGCAATTTTAGGTAGCATCATCATAGTACTAATGCAGTAGGTAATGCACAACAGAAAGAGCAAACAGAATAAGTAAGTGAGGATACAAAGGATGAACAGTATCTGGTACAACTCAGATGCTCAGTTCTACTTCCCAGAAGTAAGATATCCAACATTTGTACCAGTTCAGAATGTACCTATTTTAGCACAATGGCGGTAAGGTGGTCCTTTAATCATGATGTATACTGAGACACGGTTTTCGAGCCATGTTTCCCCTAATGCTAAAGGATGCAACATGATTAAAGCACCGTATTGAAAAGCCATCTTGGCACACTTACAGTGAAAATTGAGAGGCAAAGTCCCAGCCTGGTAATATCACAGCTGTGTCAGAAGGGCTGTGCAAATGAGAGGTAATGGAGCAAGGTCAGTATGATCAGTACAGCCAGTTGCAACTTGTACTCCCTCTACCACCAGGGTTAGATGTCAGTTAAGTAGTGAAATAAACTCTACAAAAAAGACGTGTCTGAAGGCACAATGAAAGAAGGACTATATACTTACAACATATTGCAATGTCTTTAAAGAAGCGCTGATCATTTGCCTGGAAGTGCATGAGCCAATGGTACAGCTAAGGTCTGCATTTAATCTGCTTATGTGCTTACAGTGACTGTATGTGTAATATAGCAGACTGCAGGTGCAAGCCCTTGGTGAGCCTGCACATCTGAAACTTGGCTGCAGCTCTTTTCTCTTTAAATGACATTACCATCAGATCCTACCAAAGATGCCAACTGCCTTACAGGGTCACTCAGCCTGGATCAGACATGTAAAGACACTTCCAAGGTGTGTTGAGCTCTCTCCAAAGCTCTCCTGTTACCTTCTATACATTGAAACCTTTCAGTTCAGCTGTTCCTTTCCTTCCTTCAAGACCCGTACATTCATTACTTGCCTCCTTTAGCCCCCTCCCCAGGCTCTTTGTTACTTATATTCCTTGGTACCTGGCAGTGCTGTTTCATTGGGTGATGCTGTACTTGGCAGTCTTCTACTGGGTCTCGACCAAGTGTTGTTTCTAAACATCATGATCTCTTAGGGCTTCTCTGAACAAGCTGTATCTCAAAATACATCATCTCTTTCACAGGGCTGAGGGAAACTCATGAACTTGGGAGATGCAAAGAAAACATCCACTTTTCTACTCTAATAGAGTTCAGGAGAAAGGTGAAGTCTCTGTTGGGTTTGTATAGGCCCCTTTCAGGTATTCAAAGGGCTTGGCCTTGGTCCTGTTTGAACCCCAGGATGGAGTCACTTCTCATTTCCTTTCTGATCAGGTTCTCCCTTTCCCAGGGAATACATGTAGTTTTCCTAAAAGAAAAGTAAATCATATCTGTAATGTTTCTTCCATTGAAAATAAGCTGTATTCCACACCATGTTTTTGTAAGTCTTCACCATAAAGACGTCAGGTTTTGGACTGGCTAACATCTGAGAAAGATTGTACCACTGCACTGGGATAAAGCTGTTGCTTACCTGCTGGAGGGCAGACACAGAACCTTTTACTTTTTCCCTCCAGTTGCATGGAGGCAGCATGGTAGAAAAAGAGGTTTTTCAAATGTGTTCAAATTGTGGCTCAGTCTTAAGGGGGCAGGAACAGAGGGGCCTGAAGGGATGCATTTCATATTCCTCAGAAACAGCAGGCTTTTCTTGAGTGGCTGCTGAAGCCAGTTGGTTGTGGCCTCAACCTGGTTGAGGACAATATGTGGGATGTGTCAGCACCTTCAATGACCTGCAGGAGAGACCTGTATCCCAGAGGGAGGCCCAGAAACACAGAGGCAGCCAGGATGAGGACAGGTCCATGACTGAATCAGAACAGAATTAATCTTTGAATTGGCAGTGCAGTAGTCTGTGTTACACACAGCAGCTCTCTGCTTTGATCCATTTTGATTTGTTATCAGCTTAATATCCTAAGATACTTTATGTATCTTTCAGCCTGTCTTCATTTGAGGCTGATTTATACCATCCATCCCAAGGCTTAAAGCAGGAAGCTGAAGGAGGGTTCTGAATCTATGGAAAATTTATCTTCAGGCTTTTGGGCACAGCTCTTCCCTGCTTGTCTTTCAGAAAGCCAGCTCCCCCGAACTGGTGGTGACGCTGCTCTTGTCTGGCTCAGGATGCCAGCAGCAGCTCTTGATCTCTGATCCACAGGATGCTTCACTATGTGTAGATGAGCTGGCCTGTCTTGAGGCACTGATAATGGTGACAAACTTCTTTCCAGTGTTCAGCTATGTGGTTCTTACACTTAGATAAGCCATTCTTTGCTTTTCCCGAAGCTGTTTCTTTTTTCCTTTTTTCCTTTATGTGGATGCTGATCCAGTCTATGTTGGTTTTGTATGGATGTATTAATGCTTCTTCTTTGAAGGTTTGCCAGTTCACTATTTAATGGCTCCACCAAGACTAAACAAAATTCTCCTTGGATCCATCAGCCTCTGCAGGGTAAGGCCTGGCAAAGTCTTGTGCCACAGGTAAAGTGCAGAGGGAACATTGTCCTGCCCTTAAACTGAGTGTACTGCAGTGTTGGAGCGCAGCCACATCCATGGCTCCTCCTGCACTGCTGAAGGTGGCACTGTTCTGTGCCAGCAGCTCTCATGGAGCCCAAGTGGTAACCTCACCTGCTCTGGAGGTTTCTATCACCGGCCTGTGTTTCACCACTGCCTTTAGAATGGTTTTATTATATGCCTGCAGCCTGATTCTTTTCTGCTTATCAGATGACAGCCCAGCTGGCAGGAAAGAGGTGGTTGATTCCATAACGTAAGTGCGAATGCGGCTCGATAGTTGGCAATCCTCTCCTGCCTCATGGATTTAATTGAGTTTGGATCTAACAAATCCACACAGCAAGCATCTTCAGTTGTACTGTTTTCTTCTTCTTTTAGCTCTTGCAGTCATTGAAACATTGCAAAAAGGCAAAGCTCCTCTCCCTACCCTTTGCACCATAGCTCAGACATGGACCATTTTTACATGACCTCTCCACAGGGCATACTGTGACCCAGGATGTTCATGCCTTCAGACAGCATCTGTTTGCCATTTGCTTCCTCTGTTTTACTTATTTACTTTCCTTTCATGGGATCTCTCTGCTTATCTCCCAGGCTGCTGGCTCTCAGGCAGTATTTCTCTAGGGTTAGAGCTGTTTGTCTCCTGCAAGATGCAGCCCCCCACTTCATAAATAACCTGGTCCATAATTAGCAAGATTTTCTGTCTCCACACTTGCAGCTATAGCCCTGCACGCTCCAGTGAACCCCTCCTCATTTCTTCTTCACTGAAGCTGAAAAGTCACTCACCTCGTCTTTGAGATCAATGTGACCCCTGGCCAGCAGATCCAGAAAATGGGGCTCACTTCCCCAAAATAGAAGCCTGCTTACCTTGTCCTTATCTCCTTCCTATGAGTGAGAAAGAAGATACTGTGTCATCTTGCCACTTCTGAAGGCAGACTCGCCTTTTACTACAAAGTTTGTATAAGGCTTTTTATCTGGTTGTCCTGGGAGGCTGAATCCCTCTTTCCTTCCCATCCTGCCTTTTCCGCTTTCCAGCCATCGAGATGCTGCTCTGTGTTTTGACAATTGCACTTCTCTCTTTAGAAGGGGATGAGCTGACTGCTGCCACTGCAGCTCATGTACTGTGCACTGTGGGCTTTGGGACTGTTAACCCAAATCAGCTCTTTAAGAAGGAATCCATCTGCAAACTTGCTTCAACCACCATTCAGCACCCAGCCAGGCTACCCAGTATCTCCTTACCACCTACTCTGAAGACTTTTTGCTCCCCTCATAGTTTACAAGCACAAGGTGAATGACACTATAGTCCTGCAAAGGCTTTGGAGAGCTGAAGCAGTGTGCAGAACTGCATAGAAGGAGCATCAGTTCGCCAGTAATCTCCAACTCTGATGGACAATGTCAACAACTTTCTCTGACTTCTTTTTTATCTCTGTGATATTAATCCACATGTGTATAAATGTGTTATTACTTACATCCTGGCCTCTGGAAAGATTTGCTTCCTAAAGCTATTCAGTCTGCCAAAACTCCTTCCCAAACTTAAGTGCTGCTTCTTAAATTGTTTTGTTATTCTTCAAAGGCTACTTATGACAGCACATGATAGAAGAAAATTATGCTCTACATTCAAAATTATTTTACAAAAACCTCAGTAAAGCATCATTTGGATGTTTCTAAAGCTGCTGTCAGATTCCATGAGAACAGCTGTTTATAAAGAACTTCCGCACCAGAAGAGCGATGACGTGGGCCTACCATGTCCTTTGTGAATCCTGCCACTGTCAGGAAGGATGGCTTCAAACCTGGAATTTCAGGTGAAAGCACCACAGAAGCATTAGTAAAATCCAAACTAAACTTGGATGAGCATTTTGTAGGTGCCTGTTCCAGCCAGATGAATGAGACATCTGTGGGTTTAGACAAATATTACCATCTGACCTCTCCAGCCCACCTCAGAAGTCCATGACACCATAATACCACCCTTGTATGTGTGTCCCTGGGCCTGCAGCTTGTGTCTGTACAGAACCCAGCAGAGCAGAAGAACTCTGACAGCACATGGTAGTGTTATAAATACAATAACCATGCTAAGAAAGCGTAAACTATTTTTACCTGGCCATAGGTACATGTAACCACTATGCATCTGCAGAACCAGCTACTGGCAATAGCGACAGGCCAATGCCACAAGTGTGTTTTGTCAGAGGGTGTCTAGTGTGCTGATTGCAATACAGAGAGCTGGAAGCTTTCCAGGACTTTGCATGTAATACAATTATCAAAAAGCAGACAAGCACTGAAAGTGAAATACTGAAGGAGACTGCCAAAACAAAGGCAAAATTAACTGTCTTCTCTTTCACTGTCATCAGTAGCTGAACTGAAGATTTAATTAGGGGATGCTTTAAAGACTTTCAAACAAATATGGCAGTACTTCATATAACTTCATTTCACAAATATACATAAGATTTATAAAGTACAGCAATATTTTTATGGCTCTGTAAATCATCTTTAAACAGAAATTGTTGGGTGTAACCAGAAATGGGTATATAAGGTCAAACTGCACTTACCAGGATGTTAAGAAGGTCAACTTGTTATAAAACAGTAAAGAGCTTTCATGCTAAACCCTGAGGTTTTTCCATTCCTACTGAAATACATGGCAGGTAGGGATGCACGACCTGGCCTTACACACATATTATACTGGACATCAACAGCTCCTACTGCAGCATCTCCGGAGGTCCAAGTGTCTACTGGGAACAGAAGCAGAAGGCCTCTCCACTTCCTGCTCCACCGGGGTGGGTTCATCTCTGATGTTACAGTAGCTAGTTAGGGAAAAAGCACACTTTTCTTTTTAATGACTGTACACAGCCAGGGATTTTTTATTTTGGAACTTGGTTCTCATTTTCCAGAAAGCCATATGGGATTTTTTGCACTCTAAGCAGCTTTATTTAATATGGAAAGTAGAATATCTTTAAAAACAGAAACCAGCTGCGTAGTTCATGGGTATCATCATATGGCTCTGCTTTTTGTTTCCTTACTTAACTGGAGTCTGGGGTTTCCAAGTTGCCAAGCTGCTAACACTAGTAAATGGAGTTTATTAGAGACAGTGTTTGTTGAACAATAACATTTTATATAGTCTGTCACTGTCTAGTACCTTAGATGAGTTACACATTTCTGTTCTCTATTTTTGCTCTCATTTTTTTGGCACTTCAGATTTCATTTTCAGTTGTGGACACTGAAGAGCAAAATCAAAGACATCATCTTGTGCTTGCTTATGCCTGAAGTCTGCAAAGCCATTGCTGAGCAAAGTCACCCAATGCCTGAATAGAACCAGACTTCCAAGGGTTAATCCTGCAGTGCCTTTTGACTGAGTTTAGCCAGTAGGAAGGGATTGGATGGCAGATGAAATACCTCCCCAGGAGATCTCTTCCAGGAGAGGGGCCCCTTTGCCCAGTTGTAAAAGATAATGTGTCCATCAAAAAGGCTGTCCAACAGCAGTACTGGGGTGGTGTGTGAAGACTGGGAAAGACCTGAATCCTCTTGCAATGATATGCTCCCCTCCCAAAGGAGTTCAGCCCCATCCTGGAGTTTTGGAGCATCACAGCATTAGGAGCAAACACTTGTCTAGGATGTCTCTGGAATTTGCTCTCAGAGGACTGTTTGTGTTTTGCTGCTACAGGCATCAAACTCCAACCCAGTCGGATGGCCAGAAATGAGCACAGCTCCTGCTTGGCCCTTTAGTGGTTAAAACTGCATATGTGAAGCATGGTCATGACTCAAAGCAATTGAAATGATAAAGGACAGATGAAGTGAGGGCTGTTTGTAGCAGCATAGTTCCCCATTTCTCCTTTGTGCTTTGCAAATTCTGTGAGTCAGCTCGGGTAGATATCTTTATCTTCTTATCTGTTACTCTTCTTCCTCTAATCACAAAAGATTCATGTGCTGCCAACTTTAAACTGCAGGCTTGCTTTTAATAGTACGTTAGTAACTTCAGATGTCATTAGTGCTCCCTTTCACCAGGATTCCCTTAGGTATTAGAGGAACTAAGCTTTTAAACAAATGCTCTGCTGGTGCAGACTATGGCTGGCATGCAGAACAGGGGTTACACCGAGTTCCTTCCCTGCTTAGAAATTACAGCTTCTTTGACTACTGCTAAGTAAGCTCTGAAAAAGGTGATTTATCTTCATGGTTCATAACAATACTTCTTGAGAAATTTCCCTTTTCCTGTCCCTCTCTGGAATAACCAGATTGCAGCATGTCTTGGATTTAAAAACAAATATGGCCTGGAAAATAATATCTTTGGATTTCCCCCACTCATGCCTTCTGCTATATACAATGGCTTCACTCCCAGCTTTAAATTAGACTAGTGCTATGTTAGCAATATATTTCATATACAGACTGAGAGCAAGGCATAAATACTTCAACAGATGGGCTCAGTAGACATTTGTTTGCCAAGTATTAGCTGTTGCTAGAAGGTAAATTTGATTCCCAGTTTTAAGAGGCCCCCGCCAACAGGAAAGGTTTTGGTGCTTTATATTCTTTGAATGATCTTTAAAAAATAGAAAAATTACTTGTGCCATAAAGAACTTGTGAAATTTGCTAATATTTAGCACACTTTTCAGTGTATGCATTTCAGTGTAACAATCCATGCATGACTCCTGTGCTGAGCAGTGTCACTTGTCTAAAGGAGCTCTTAATCTATATCTTTGTGCAGGAGGGTAGAGTGTTTCCTGGGTGCTCTATTGCCTTTGTATACAGCTATTTTGTAGTTATTCCTAAAGTAATTGCAGTATACAGGTACGGGATTCATAGCTGAGGAATCCACAACTATGCACTGCAGGGACACAGAACAGAAGAATTGCATCTGTCCCAAAGCTATCACAGCTTTTTCTTTATCAAAAAAAGTCAGAATAAGGTTCTGTTCCTTCCAAAAAGCATATATGCCTAACACAATACTGTGAATAGTCCAACAAAGCCAATAAAGCTAGTAACCATGCAAAAATTGGAACATATGAATGCACTTTTGCAAGTCTGAGGAATGAGGAAAAGCAAATGTATCCCCCTGGGTTTCAGCAATCAGATAGCATACGTATTAATAACGTGCAATACTCAGCACAGTGCATGGAAAGCCATAAAAACATGAACCACTGGAGACAAGTTCCTATATACAGAATTCCCTTTCCCTCAGAGGTATATCCATTGCTATCTACACACAAATCAACTGTAACAATAAGAATTTGTTTGGCACAAGCTTCCAGCAACTAATGAATAACACAGACCAAAAATGCTTCTCTTGCCTTTTGTTAACTCTTGAATGTTGTTTGTCACTGGAGACGTTCACAGCAGAAACATACCCTGGAGCTAAACTGGGAGGGTAGCTAGAGCTAACTCATCTTTGTCTACAGAAACCTTCTAGACACATAAATGTGTTTTACAGATGTCCAGTGGTAATTTAGTCAGCCCAGAAGAATATATTTAATAGCACAAAGAGGGATGCTGGGTTTAATGCACAGCCAGGGAGCTGCTTGTCACCACCACCTGCAGCTAGAACAGACACTGAAGAACATTTTACAGCCAAGCAGCCTGATCTGCTCTTGCTGGCAAGATGGTGCCAGGTCCAACTTTCCACAGAGTCAGGCACTGGCCAGCACCAAGGTATAGATGATCCAGCCTTTTGTCCCAGGGTGATTGCTGCTGCTGAAGCTATGGCTTCTCGTGTTCCACTCTAAATAGAGCCTGGAACTATCATGCTCCAAGTAAAGAATATAACAAGATTCCAGCAGGAAGTAGGGCAAATGAATCATCTTTCCCTGCATGACTGTCTCACAATGCAGCTCTAGTTGACAGACAAGCTTGAGCCTTGCTCTTCTTCCAGCACAAGCATTTGTGTCCTGCCAGAATCTGGCACTCAGCTTGGAAAGGGAAATTACTAGTACTTTCCTGAAAGTCAATTGCTGCTGGTTCAATCCCAGATAAATTGGAGAAGGCCTGCCAAGAGGCCATGAGTACATCCAAGGCCAAGTTTCTACAGGTGTTCATGCAGTTATCATTGACTTTGAGTTGTCACACCACATAGAGTAAAGGAATACACGCACTGGCTAGAGGGAGTAAAAAAGCAGCATTAAGGAAGCTATTAAGTTCATGTCCATTTCCTAAAAACATAAAGTACAATTTGTGAAAACATCCTTGATACCGGTTAGAGCAAAAGAGGTATTTCAGATGCATGCTTAGAAGTTGGATGAGTGTCTTAACTTCCTTCCCTCCAGGTTCTGGAGTGATTTACAACATCCTTCTAGTAAAGGATCCAGAGTCATTTGGAGGGAGGAAGAAAGACATATTGAAAGATTAAAGAAATCACTGAGCTTGCCAAAGCTAACAAATAGACTCAAAGCTCAGCTGCCCCTCACTGGAAGGAGAGATCAAACTTCTGGTTAGCAGGATTGTTGATGCCAGTTTGTGCAGGACACAGCAAGGTTGTTGATGCCAGTTTGTGACAGAGACAGCAAAGAGGCACTAGGTTGTACTTGATGGAGAAATTGACTTTAAAACCCACCCTTCACCAGCTGAGCCAAAGTCCAGGGGCCGCTGCAGGAAGGAGATAATAAAGAACAATGATTTAGAAAGGAAAAAGGAACAGTTCAATGGGCAAAGCTTGCTCTTGGCGCGCATGACCCTGCTCTTGCCCACAGAGAGGTCTGCATTGTCCACAGTGGGGCAGGTCCCTTGCTCAGGGTCCCAGGGTGACACACCAACAACAGTAACCTCAACAGCTGCAGCACTGGCAACTCATATCTCCTCTACCTATTCAAAGCATCGCTGAGTGAAGTTTTCCACCCTTAGGTTCTCTTGCATTATCCCTGAATAATATACTTACAATTATTAGCTGTAATTTAGCTTAAAAACTTCTTCTGCATTCCTAGTCTAATGCTCTACACTTTTGTCTCAGCATTAATCATTCCATTATCAACCTGTGCAGCAATTACACTGGAGATTTCCAGGGTCTGGGATTTGTCTTAGTAAACTGTATTTGCAATAAAGCTTTCCTTCTATTTTCCATGGCAATAACATTAAGTTTCATTTTAAACAATATGGCTTTTAATGTAGCACATGTTTCTTTTTGATACAAAGGTGATACAAGTAATGCAACTTTGGTGATTGCTAGTCTTTCACAATAGCAAGGCACTTAGGATCAACAGTTTTCCTTAAAAAACAAAATTAAAAACTGAATGACCAAAACACATAAGGGATTTTTCTATTTAGCTTTTTGGATATAGAGACTTGAAGGAGCAATCCCAGGCACAGCTACAGGCTGGGCAAAGAAGAGACTCAGAGCAGCCCCGTGGAGAAGGACTTGGGGGTGTTGGTCAATGAGAAAATTAACATGAGCCACCTACATTGTGTGCTTACAGCCCAGAAAGCCAACCGTATCCTGGGCTGCATCAAAAGGAGCATGACCAGCAGGTCAAAGGAGGTGATCCTGCCCCTCTACTCTGCTCTCGTGAGACCTCACTTGGAGTATTGTGTGCAGTTCTGGTGTCCTCAACATAAAAAGGACATGGAGCTGTTGGAATAAGTCCAGAGGAGGCCACGAGGATGATCAGGGGACTGGAGCACCTCCTGTATGAAGACAGGCTGAGAAAGTTGGGGCTGTTCAGCCTGGAGAAGAGAAGGCTGCATGGAGACCTCATAGCAGCCTTCCAGTATCTGAAGGGGGCCTATAGGGATGCTGGGGAGGGACTATTCATTAGGGACTGTAGCGATAGGACAAGGGGTAATGGGTTGAAACTTTAAACAGCAGAGGTTTAGATCGGATATAAGGAAGAAATTCTTTACTGTAAGGGTGGTGAGGTACTGGAATGGGTTGCCCAGGGAAGTTGTGAATGCTCCATCCCTGGTGGTGTTCAAGGCCAGGTTGGACAGAGCCTTGGGTGATATGGTTTAGTGTGAGGTGTCCCTGCCCATGGCAGGGGGGTTGGAACTAGATGATCTTAAGGTCCTTTCTAACACTAACTATTCTATGATTCTACGTTTAAATCCAAGATGAAGCCAACCATGAAGATTGAAAATTGTATATTGAAAATAAGAAGCTGAGGTTTTTAGGCAAACATGAACACTAAAAATCTTGAAGATATGGGCAGAACAGAAATAAAGTGGCACATTAACAATACTGTTCTGATAATACTGCGGGAATCATTAGTTGATAACAGAATTTATTTCAACCCTATTTGAAAATGTTCAATGACAGAATACCCATAGCTGTGCATTTCTTAAAGAGCTGCAGGAATTTCTCAAAGAAACTTGTGTACAAGTGAGTTTCCCCTGAATAGCTAGAATCAGGCTAAAACAAATTGTACTGTGCATGGAAGAGGCATATGAGGCAGAGGTGAATAAGGGTATTTGAACAGAGGGTTTCTGTCCTGATGCATCTCTCGATTAGCAGCAGATCCCAACACACTGCAGTCAGTATCCATAGGTGATGGAAAGCTCTAGCAGTCTTGCAGGAAACTGCTGTACTGCTTACTGGATGATACCATGAAAGCATCACTGAGACACAGTATTCAAATATTTGTTTAACTATCTATCTTTCATCAAAGTTGGTATTTATGCTGCTGCTGAATCTGTTAGAATATTGTATTTGGAAGAGGTTGGGACTCTGACAGTGAAAGATCTACACTGAGAGATGTCAGCTCATGAAATGACTCTGTGAGAATGTACTGATGTTGATGAGACATTGCTCAAGAAAGGTTTCTCAGCTCCTGGCCAGTATTCCTCAGCAAAGGCCCTACTCTGTGGTAGGAGACTCACCAGAGGTTAAGGAGTTGCCTACTTGGGCAGCTTGTCAGAAAAATGTGAGAATCAAGTTCAAGAGCCTGCACCATTACTCAGAGCAAGCTGCACCTCCCAAAGCCCATGCAACTGGCCTTGCCTTCTAGCTCCCTATTGTTCCTGAATATGCCTCTTTCCATCTTTTTTCTGTAGATCATTTTGGAAGGCCTTGTGTTGATGCAGAACTGAAAAATCTCTGAAATCTAGAAAATCTTTGGGCACAGGAAGCCTGTTTCTCTCCTAGCTCTTCATACCAGTTTCTTTTTCCTGAAGCTGTTGATTCAACAGGAATTGCAGATTTTAGGGGAAAGACTGTGATAAACATTACTGCTGAATCCTGCTCACAGTTCGCTTGAGAGTATCGATCAATACCAGTGTCTCAGCTAGATCAAAGCACCAGAGCCATTGCTCTGTTCTGTTCTCAGCTGCATGGTTATCCACCATTGACATCAATGTACTTTGTCTTCTAGTTTAGTCTGCCTAAAGAAATGACCCAAAATTGCTTAGAAGATGCTTTTGTTGACTTCAGTCCTCTCACTAAGAAGGGACCTGTCACTGCACATTTGCAGCCCCTGCCTTGGTACACTTTCAGTAGCTAACAGTTTGGCTCACAGACCCAATAAGCCTCCTCCTGTCTCTTGGCAACAACAGCTACAAACATTTCAGACATGCCTGGCTTCTTCTCTGTGGAGCAGGGCATGACCAGACGTTGCAGCCATAGAAAAAGACAGGCGTGGAGGAGGCAGGAGAGGGCTTGTTGCACATAAACAGAGAGGGAAAATAACCCACCTCTGTAATTCACTAAAAATCTCATTGGAAGGCTATGTTCAGGTTCAGATGATTTCTCTTGGCACAAAACCATCATCAGACCCTGTCATTTCTCACCAGCTGAAGAGATCCTGGAAGGATAAAGTGTAATGGAGAAGTGCAATCAGATACGGCAGAATTGCCATCTTTCACTTGATTTTTCCTCTTGAAGTTCAACAATAAAATAACAGTGTTTACAAGAAATGTACCTTTACAGCTGCAGAATCTGCAGGTATGTGATGTTTAGATGTGTAAAGACATCTTGGCCTTGTGGATTTCAATGGGAGCTGAAGAAGTACAGAGCCTCCTCCATGGCTTTACCTTGGCTTTAATAAAAGGCCATGGTGGCTTTAGAAAGCTCAGCCCTACAACTAAAGAAATAGGCTCACTTTGTTGATTGTTTATCCTCAGCAAGATGCTCTCAAGTGGATTCTGAGCTCTACAAGGGTTTTATTCATTTTCAGAGGATGTTTCAGCTCAAGTCTTTGGCTTCATTCATACTTCATCGGCATGTGCAATTGCAGCTCTTGCAGACAAGATTTATTGAGCTTTCCACTTGCTCACTCCCACATGGAGAGCACTGTCTCAGTAACAGGGCAGGTTATTACTTCAGACACTAAAACCATGCACTTTCACCATCTAAACCTGGTGCTTCATCGTCATTTGGGCACTATTTCAGGATGGTATTATGGGTCCATGCCATTGTATTGGCTCCAGCTCAGCTTCTACCCCCAACTCTTAGGTTTACTGAGATATACTCCAGCACGGCTCTCGGGCCAGCAGCATCAAATCAACCTCGATGGTACACTACCTCCTTCCACTTCTCTCACCTGTGCCTGCTTCCAACTTCCCCACTATGGTGAAATCATACATTTTGTGCCTTCACAAAGAAAAATTTATGTGGATGGGTAAAAACCAGGCTCAGTTGAGACCAGAGCTGCCTGGTGTCTAACCAGAGCACCCATGGCTACATCCATCCACACAGTGCTTCACAGCAAGGGCCAATCCAAGCAACTTATGACTACTACTGATGATGGATAGGCCTTTGCTTTGCACAGTTCTCCTTACACACGGGCATGAAATCTCCCTTATTCTGCAAGTTTATTTCTGGAAATGCCACGAGAGTGGGTTTTCCCCACAATACAAAGCCCAGAGCTTCTCTAGAAACCACAAAAACTTCCTCTGTAACTCCCTGTGTCCCTACATCAATTTTATTGCATTCCTTCTGGCATGGGGAAGGAATGAAAATGGGCGATGGTAAGATAGCTGCATGTTTTCTCCTCTCTGTTTTTGCTGACTCAGAAATTTGAGAACAACAAGCAGCAGCAGACAGCATTAGCCTAACCTTATCATTCTGGAATCCAATCCTATGGCTTGCACAGAGCCTTTCCAAGGAAAGCTGTAACTCTTACTGTTTGCATTGCATCACAGAAAACAGCTGGAAAAGCTGTAAACCCCTCTATTTTGCTAGCTGTATAGAAAGTTGTTCCACTCAAGAACATTCCACAACAGTGGCACAGACTTTCTTTTTGGAAGCTTCCAAAAATAAAGACAGGGGAACAAAAACCCCAACCTCTTTTTTTGTTGAGGCTGCTGCAAAGGTTCAGACTTGTTTGAAAAAAAGAAAGAAATGCTGATGACTGCCAACATTAATTGCCAAAAATGTGCTTTCAGTTATTAAAGTCCTAATGAGGGAAGTAGGGGAAAGGACAGTTTCTTATTTCTTGCTCATGACAAAAAGAGGGAGAGAGGAAGAAAAGCAATAAACAGACTAGCTGGTGCTCTGGGGTGCAGATAGTGTAATGACCTACTGGTCAAAGCTTTAGAGACACCAGTGTTGCAGATTGAGCTTTCCCATTTTTTGGCTAAGGAAATAAAGGTACTTGCTACTAACAGTAGGGAGGTATTACCTGGTCTCCAGAGAGAGCACAGCACATACACAAATGCTTTCCTGAGGCCACTGAATGCCTCCCCATGTGTTAGGAGAGACCGGAGCATGGAGGGAGGAAAGGAATGAAAGGCAGGAGAGGGACAGCCACATTTTCTCGTTTCCTGGCCACAATCAATTCCCAACAGCTCCAATGAAATATGTTACCTCCTCTCCTGTGTGACTAACACAGCCACAGCTCAAATCAAAAGGTACCTGGACTACATAGTAAATCCTGAATCTTTATACAGCCAAGGAATTCCCATGGGGAAATAGGATGGAACCTTCCCTGTAGCATTTACAGTACTTGTGTAACATCTCAGGACCAGGGCAGGAAACTCTACTGATGGTTTTTGTTTGGAAACAGCACTGCTTTGGAGTTCTTGTTGATTTTTAGGAGCCCACAAAGGGTGGGGGGTTTTGGAGAGGTGAGAGCAGTGGTGGCTCTAGAGAAGTAGAGATTAGAAGTTAGAAAGTAGCGGGACTACAGATTTTGTTAGAAGTCACGCTAGATGGAAAATGCTTCAAGAAATTGTGCCTTAAGTCAAACAGCACAGAGACTGTTCTGGCCTTACTAGCTGTTGCAGGTTAGTACACTCCAAATTTATGACCTTCTCCTTGCTTGCTTTTTTGCCCCTGAGCAGCCCAACCAGTGGGCACACGCATCTGCTGAGCCAGAGGGCAAGGAGAGCCCTTGCTAGAGACCCACCCAGCTTTCACCAGCACATCAACACTTCAAGCAGCTTTTTGAGTGGCATATTATTGGCTCTGGTTATGCCTGGGAAGAGAAAAGCCAAGTTATAGTCCCCTCAACCTAGGCAATATAACCACCCGCTTCCCTACTTCACCAGGCTGCACTTTGTCCGTATTCAGTAAACAGCAGGTTAGCATTTTGTTTTAAAGCCATTCCTAGAATTAAGAACTAAAACTGACCCAGGCTATTTAAACATCTTGTTACAATTACTCAAATATATGCTTTTAAAAGCAGAGTTTACCAAAGTGGCTTCAGATTTTGTTACTTATTCCTAATTTTGTTTTGGCATTCACTAGCATTCATGGGAGTACGTGTGCGTCTGAGCTCGCATGCTGATCTTTGCTAGGGGTTTTGTCCTCATAAAACAGGGCAGAAGGACCAATCTGCCATATGTTTTTTGTAGCAGGCAAGATTAAGAGTTGCTAACAACAGAGCAGCCTCTGGAATCAGTGCAGGGTCGAGCCCAACAGCACCTGGAAGCAGATTCTTAATAGGAACAAAAGGAGAAGATGGACAGCAGGTTTGCCCTCTCAGGCATCGCTTGGCCTCTTGCATTGCTGCCCATAGGGAATACTGGGGAAGGGACAGAGGAAATGCTGACAAGAGAAAAAGCAGCTAGACATTAATGAATCCTGGAATCATCTCAAGTCCCATACCATTCATAATTACCTATCATTTTACTGATCCAAACATTCAGTCCTCTGAAAGACCCTAATCCATTACCTGCCATGTACTGCCCTTTGTAATTTCCTTGTGCTGCAATGCTCTGCTAAGCTTTGATGTTCTGGCAAGACCAGGGAGGCTCTGAAATCTGGGATTAGCAAACATCCGCAGGCATGATGTGGGCTCTCCAGCACTAGCACATGTTCCAGCATCTGAATCTAATAATGGCATGCCAAAATCTGCACAAGGCAGCAAGGTGATTCCTCCTCACTCTTTCAGGTGGCAATGTCTGGGCCAGGGGAGCTCTTTGAAGCCAGGACAAGCTGGAAACACATGTCATGTCAGCTACAGATGCTCTGCCACAAGGAGGTTGTACACCCTGCTGTACACATGCTTCTGTCCTAGGGACACTCAGCTTGGTTAATACAGAAATTCATTCTGGAGACAAAGACATTAACCCTTGCGCAATGCTGCCCCAGAGAGTCACCACTGGGTACATGTCTGCATGCCTTTTTTTGCCCTTAAAAACCACACAAGCTATTAATGGGAAAAAAAAGGTCCATAATGCTTCCAAACCATGGCTTACATGCCCCAGTCCAGAGCTGAGCAGCAGCAATTGCAGCATGATGAGCTTTAAACTAGATGAGCTTAAGATCCCTTCCAACCCTAAATATTCTACGATTCAGCTACTTCCCTCAATGCGTTTTCAGCCCTGTCTGTTGATTCCTAGATGTACCTGCAGTAATTACAGCAGGAATAGAATTCCTTTTGCATAAATCTGGTTTGAACAGCAGTATCAAATACATGAAAAAACATGAGTCACAAATTCTTTCCACAAAGAGTTCACCATCCCTTGCATTGAAAGAAAAGCCTCGAGAACCACAGTACTAATTGTAAATGCAAGTATTTCTCTCTGAGCAGAGAAGGTGCCTTTGCTGAGCTCAGGGCTGACGTTGAATATACGTTGCCATAGAGCTGGGTAATGTCTGTTTATAAAGTTCAGATGGATGGGAGTAAGCAGCTCTCCCATTCTGAGATAAACAGCTGCAAACAAAGCACAAGAAAAAGCAGTTTTGTTTTGTTTTTTACTAATTTGTATTTGCTGAGAGCACAGGGTTTGTTCATGTTGTTGCAGCTGTAAATTTCAAGACGGCTGCAAGGTAAAAACTGAAACTGTACAAGCAATTAGCCCATGGTAATGTCTAATCACTGCTGGCATCTAAAAGAACGTGAAACAGCAGGGATGCTTAACTTTGAAAACCAACTACTGCACAGTTGCAGGAACTGTGTTTGTTGAAGAAGTTTTCCTTGGCGTATCAATGTGAACTTTAAAAGCTGGCTCAAAGCACAGCGACATAAAGACCACAGAACTGTAGAAAGGCGTATTGTGGCTCATCGCATCATACATTTGAGTACAGGAAACTTACTTACACAAATCAAATGGTTTCTAAGGGCCAGCCTCCACCAGACCAGTTAGAAAGTAATTATTTTCAGCTGCCCTTAGTATGCTTCATGTTCATGCTTTTCTTAGCCATGAAGATTGCAAGTGTGATCCTGCATCCTTTGCACAGAGTCTATGATTAAGCAGCTGCCACCCAGCACTGAAAGGTCACAACTCAGCCCAATCCAACAATCTGTGCTGAACCAAGCAGCACACGAGAGCCTTGAGGGGATGTGGGTGCCAAAACCTACAGTGAGAAGCTGAAATGTATTAAAAATAACCATAAAAGCATGTCTGCAGTCAGGGCTTAGCTTGCTGAGGAGGTGCTGGGAGACCCCCAACTGGGGGGCTGGAGCCTTTCCTGGCTGCCCAGCTCTGACCCACTGGACAGGGCAAAGCAATGATTTATTTTCATGCTTTTGGTGCTTTGTAACTGAAGTGTAATCTCCTATGGAGTAGTGGGGGTGGTGCTGACCTCACCACATGAAAGCAATCCCTGATGTATGAGGATGCTGCTATTGTTTCTCCTTGCAAAATTATGGTTGTGGTATATTGCTGTCTCCAGAAAGGCATCTCTTGGAGAGATGTGTTCTGGAATCCAGAGGTACAGCAGTCAATTCCACATTTCTCAAAATTAGCTTTTAGTTGAACTGCTGGAAAATGTTGGAAGCAGCCAGAATTTTCTAATTACAGACCCAGAAAACCATATATTTTATTATTCAAGGGGTGCATAGCATGCAAGCACACATGCAGAGCACAAGGTCCATCTGTGTCACCATGGCCATGGCAGAAGAATCAACATTAAGAAGAGGGACCTGCCAGCCCTACTTCTAATCCAAGCTAGTGCCAGCATTGATCTGTGTCTGAGCACATCACTCTGCATAGCATGACAAATCCATTCTGGCCTCCCCCCTTATTTAAAAACCATTCCTATATTGATTTGAATCAGTGTAGGCTAATGAAATCAGTGGGGGTATTACAACATGTGCCTGCACCAACTGCTAGACCTGTTATTTTCAGATGAAGCGAGAAAAGAATGGCCAAGACACAGCTAGCTAAAACTGTATCACGAAATAGAGGAGCAGCTAAATGCACTCTGCAAACCTCCTCCCTGCTTACTGCTTACCCCTAAGCAGTGTCAGTAGGAAGTCACTGCAATGCACATCCAGAAGCAGTGAGTACAGCACCCTTGGTCTGAGAGTATGAGAGCAAACCATCTGATTACAGCAAGGAGAACCATCACACAGCCATACTGACAGCAGGGAAACAACCTGTACAATTCAGTGCTTGCTTCTTTACTCTTCCCCCTCATGAGTGACCCTGCAGGTGCACAGAGAGTCTCGCACCTACCTGCAAAACACCCACAAAGAGAGGGCTAAAGGACAGGCTCTCTGCAGCCCACATCACCTCCAGGAAGCCTCCTCAGCCAGCAAGCAGATAAGACTGAATTATCAGTGCTTTTAATGAGCTTCATGCTGCCAGCTCATACTCCTAATGCTCCACCACAGGTGGATGAGCTGTGGGCTGCTCCCTAAAATAATGGTCATTAAATGCTGGAGCACATCCTTTGGGCAGGTGAAAATTCTCAGTAACAGGGTTTAGTTTGGACTGGTGTCTAGAGGGAGTATTCCAGACACAGCTGGTCTTTCATAGTGGATGAACAAGGCAACATCTAAGTGTCACTCTATGATCCCAAGGAGGAGGAGTCTCCAAATGTGCCTTTGGAGCCCTTCCAGTTCCATCAGACACAAGAGATGTACAGGAGCAAGGAGCAGCATGAAGTGAGCAGTGTTAGCTACACTCCCTCTTCCCAGTCTCTGCAGCAGATGCAGGTAGATACTGGTTTGCAAATCCACTCATGCACCCAATGCACATCCCAAGGGAAAAGTGTGGACACGTGTAAGATGTTCACAGGTGGGAACTGGACAGAGGCTGGGACCTGAGCTGCTCTCAGAGCATGCAAGCAGTCAAGCAAATGGACAGGTGAGGTCCATCCAGTTATTAGCACTCTGGGGAAAACAAGAAGTGCCTTGGTTGTCACAGATTGCTTCCTCACAATCAGTATGGGTAACTTCTTGGGCTTATTACAAAATTCAATTAAAATAATTTGGGAAAAAAAAAACATTTTATAGCTCTTTTCTCCTGTCTTTTAGGGTTTTTTTCCCCAGTCTTTTAAAAATAACATATTTTTGTCCTTTCCCATCAACTATCTTAACTTTTTATGACACAATAAAGCTGAAAGGGGTTTTGACCTATGTCTGTTATGCCTTTGTTAGTAAAATAAAACTGGAAAAGCATCTTGCAAAAAACTGCATAAAGGGCCACTATCAATGTAGCATTAACTGTCTTTAATCCATAGCTGGGTGCTTTTTCAAGGCAGTAGAAAGGAGATGCAGACTTTAGGACTTTTAACATAATCCTCCAACATCACATACATCACAGAAGAAAAAGCCAGCTCTTATAAACAGCATCCTGAAAATGTCCATAGATAAATGGTGGTTCTACAAATCTGGTGGGGTTTTGCTGAGAGAGTCAAATATGCAGCATCAGGGTTGGCTGAGCATCAGTATTATGTTCAAGTTTACCTCTGCTGTCATATGTTTAATCTCCAGTAATTAAACTTCTAAATTAATCCATTTCACGAAAGCCACAGTGCATGGAGTGAATCAGTGAGTAAATGTTCATAACCTCAGAACCAAGCCTGGATCGGGGTCAAGCTGCTCCACAGCAGCAGCTGATGGAGCAGATAGAGATGTAACTGTCAAAGACAAAACTAGAAGTAAAAATACAAATAATCCCTTTAGCTCAAGGTTTTAAAATTCTTTCTTGTTACTAAGAAGATATTTTACAAAAAGCATGTGGCATATTGGTTTGCTGCAACTCATGAGTACAATAAAACAAATTAAGAAGAAGCTGATTAGAAGCTTCTGAATAGAGGTAAAATATATCACTGGTAACATCTGGGTAGACATGGAGAGAGCAATCTGTCACCTGGATTGCTTACTTTAGCGAGATAAAATGAGTTTTACCATAGCTATATTCAGTGCAGATGGCTAAGAGCAGGGGCTGGATGTCATGCACCTCCAGAAGGATGCTATAGCAAAAAGGGTCCCAAGAAGCATGTGCAGGAGGGCACAGTCCTTCCTGGGCATGCAGGAGCAGGGAGGACAGTGCTGCAACACCATGGACTACACTGATGTTTGACTTCTGAAGGAAGGCAAGAAGTGTTTCACTGGAGAGGAGGGCACAGTGACCTCAATGCTTGCTCAGCACACACAGAACTTGTTCTTTTGAAGATTAAGAAATGCTTGGGCTACAGGAAAGAAGAAACTTTGGGGAGAAAATAGCAGACACATAAAGGCTATTTAAGAATGAGGGAAGACAGCAAGAATGACTGGGTAGGGACTAAAGCCAGACAAATTCAGATGAGAAATAAGGCATTGTGTTTTCAGAGCAAGGAGGATTAACCTTTGAAATTAACTACCCAATGAAGTGATGGATCATCTGTCTCCTGATATCTTTAAATCCAGGCTGGATGCCTTCCTGGAAGACATGTGCAAGCTAAATACAGATTTCTTGCTTCACAAAGGGGTGGATGGGTGAGGCTAAACAGCCTGAGATAGGAGGGGGCTAGTTTGGATGATCTAAGAGTCCCCTCTAGCATTTAAACTCTGAATGTGACTTCATGAGACATAATACAGCACAGAATGTCCCCAAATCTATGGGTTGCTGCTGGTTACAGGTTGTTTTGAGTCATCCCATGCTGAAAAAGCACTCCTACTGACATCCATGGCACTGTCTGCAGGAGAAGCTGCTGTGCCACATGGACAACCACAGCTCCATCTCAGCATAAATAATCATAAAATGACTCAATTTTCTTCTCTGCAGGAAAAAGAAGAGCTAACGCATCACATCGCTCTTCACAACTATGAGACAAAGGGTCCTCACTTTACACTGCTACACAAAATACACAGAGCAGAACATTAATTTTCAGAGGTTTAAACATATTACTTTTAAAAGAGAAAAGTTTGTTTCCCCTATCCCTTATGGAGCATGGTCTAAACCCACCAGATATCTGTGACTCCTCAGACAGCCCTTCCTCCTCCATAGGTGCTAACTGACTCTTGCCCTCTCTCTATTAAGAAGAAAACTCATCCAACACAAAACTGGTAAGAACATCCAGTAAAATCCAGCAAAATTTAAACTTCAGTAGAAGAATAATAGAAGAATAATAGAAGAGACTAGGAAAAATCCTAGAAGTCCCACCAGCTTTATAAAACCCAACTTGCGTATGCTTCAAAGGGCTGACCCATCTCCAGTGGGGCTGGCAGTGTGCCCACAGAGTCAGACCTCCAGGCTAGCTCTGGAGCAGAAAGGGTAATACTTCCACCAGTGATGCAGAACGGCAAACCTGAAAATTTACCCTCAAATGTCCAGAAAATCAGCAACACGTGGCAAGAGAGGCCACATGGTGCTACCCCCCACCCATGTTTCACTTCAATTTTTATCCATTCCATGTGTTGCTTTCTTGCCATTTAGAAACTTAGTTCTCATTTGTCTTCGTTTTCACATTTCACTTCTGGACGCTGCTCTCTGTGCATTATCCATCCTTTTTATCTTGCTGTTTGAACTGTGTTCTGCAGCTCTGGTTCAGTTTTACCATTCATTCATCAGCATGAAGTTAAACAATTACTAACCAACTTGGGTAGCTGGCAAGCAGTGAGGAAGCAAGATCTATTTCTGCCCAGAGGGAAGAATGATTTTATACAATAGCATGGCCTTTGTTTTGCATCTCATGGGTAATGCTATTGATGTGAAGGTTATATCACATTCTGTGCCAAACCACTTGAGCTAGTTTCAGATTGCAGTTCCCCCTTGGGGTATTTCCACTCAATATATAAGATAACCAGATCTGCTCTCTGTCCACCCCAAGCCTGGACAGTGCTTAGTCAGCTCCCCACATCTTGGCAAGCTGAAGTGAGAAAATGGAGCTGCACTCCCCCTCTAGTTATTACCATTTTATCAATGATCACTCCTCTTAATGCTATGAAGCACATGGCAAAACAATGAGCAAATTGCGTGTTTTCCTTTGGTGAGACAAAGCAGTTCAGTGACTGTAAAACATAGGGCCCTGTATGTGTCAATACGTTCTGTTTGCATCTGCAGAATGGTAGTACTTTGTTTCAGCTTTAACTTATGACCGCAAAACTGCTGATTACCTTGCTGTAAAGAAATGGAATTGGAGTGCATGACAGAGATGCAGTTCTGTTTCCCACACATCAGGAACATCAGGATTCAGGGAGCTGACCTGGGTCATGTTTTATTATTTTGCTTTTAGAATCATCTCAGCATTTTTCCATTACTAGGAAAGGCAGCACAAATAGCAGTGATCTTAGCTTTGGTTTGTAGACCTTGATGTTTCCTCCCCAAGCTTTATTTTCCATTGTAATTGTTATTTTACATTGTAATTGCTGTTTTGCATTTTAATTGTTAGTTTGCACTGTAATCGTTATTTGGCAGTTTAATCTATTTCGTGATCTGGCTTCCCAGTTTTCTTGCACTGTGCTAATGTGAAACATCAAAGAGTGCTTTTACTTGCAGAGTCCGATACCTGATGGAAACACAACTGCTGGATATGACTTGGACTGAACCATAGCACCAGAAACCAAGTGCGGAAAGGGGCCAGTTTGCTTACAGCCACTCTACAGGGACATCCAAGGAGTCCCAGCTCAGAAAGCAGGATGTGCGATCGGGCCTGGGGAGGCTGTCCAGACCTTGTGCTTCCAAAGAGATCGAATGGAGTCTGCAGGGAAGAGTTAAGGATTTTGTTGATTTAACCCTCTGAAGCAGTTTAAAAATAACACTTCCTGTCCTTAGAACATATCTCTGCTATTCCAGTGTCCACTGGTTTTTATCGTATCTTTTTCTTCTCTGGGGGTTAATGAACTCTCACAAAATGACTGGAGCCATGCTACTCCAGCATGATTTTTTGGGGTTAAAGAACTGGACCTTGGGGCCTTTCTGCCCAGTAAAACTGCCAGATACAGGATTTTGTCCTGAAAGGTACCAGGAGATTCAAAGATGGTTACAGCATCAGTAATCAAACTGGGCTTATTCAGTGCAAGGTCCTGGAGAAGCTTAGCACTGCTTTTGAGATGGGGATCTGGTTAAACAGTGTCACATAGCCTAGGGCAGCAGAGTCTGTAAAGATTTTATTCTAGGACCCTGAGTCTGAAAATTTAGGAGATCATAAGGAAAATGCCTTAAATTTTGAGGTCGTTATTAAAGGGCTGAATCAAAATTCTCCATAAAGAGCCTAAAAGCACTGAGAAATCCACCATGTGAACTCTATGGGTTGGTTTTATTAATGGTCAAAATCAAAACTGTCTTTTTCATTTAAAAAGGACACTTGCAGCTACTCATCTCAGAGCAAGAGGCTCAGGTTCAAGTCCTTTTTCTGCTCACTAAAGGCTTTTTTTTTTTTGCTTCCTTCTGCTGGAACCAGTTATTTTGTATAAACAGTGAAGCATTCACCAGATCAGAGCTCCTGCCAGTATAATCTGGTCATCGGGACGATAGATGTGAGGTGGACACTCCCATGCAGATCTCCAAACCAGGCGCATTACAGGGAAGTGTCACAGCTCTGGGTGTCCATCTCCTCCATCACCTTCCTGCCACTCACTCTCCCTTTCTGAGCCCAAAGTCCATCCCCAGGAACCTTCTCACAGTGCTACTGGATGCAACACATTTCTGTCAGTCAGCACTGTGCAATGAAATGCTGGTACAAGGGGATGTCTCTCATCAACACAAGTCAAAATCAGCAGAAAAGGAAGGGTAACTTTATCTCATTTTACGTGCAAGTTCAAAGGCATCTTGGACTTCAAGTATCTGCTAAAAGTAGCTGTGTCCAACATTTGTTACCAGTTAGATTGAATTGCTTATCAGACAATGCAACAAAATAGGCTTATTTTGTTTTCATGCCTCATCCAATGTATTTCTACAGTTTACTTTGATTTTAGAAAAGAAACAATAGAGGAAAGTTCACGAAATGAAGCGTATGCCAATGTTTTCACAGAAATATTTGCCACTGGAGGTCAGCTCCACATTTCCAACAGTAATTTAATAATCTAACTATCATATTGAAAATCCCTCTGGACTCCCTGCAAAATAGAGGGACACTCATAGGTCATTTTAAAAATATCAGCATGCACTTTGAAGATGACTCCAGAAACCCTTCTGTGCTATAGATTCTTGTTGGACAAATTGTCCCTGAATCTATTTATTTATATGTATATGTATACATTGCAACATGAGAAAGCATTGGTTGATCTAGCTAAAAGTGTCAGCTGTAGTCACACAACTGCACTGATGTTTGGCAGAGCACAGCAATACTGATTGAGCAAGCAAAGGGATAAATTGGAAGCTACCTAGGAAAGATTTCTTTACTCAAAATTGTTTAGTGTAACTATACAGTTTAGAAACCCTCAAAAATCAAAACAGATGCTATCCATGATTTAACTCAGTCCCACTGCTCAGCCTGCCTCAAACAATGATTTCTGCATTTCTTGAATGTCTTTTGCATCTTTCAATATACACGTTTTCATTTCAAATTAAAAAAGGGCACTTCAGCCAAGTACTCTCCAAAACCAGACATAAACTTTAGACAAAACCTGTGTTCAAGTAAGCATAGGCTGGATCCATCAACATGCAGATTACACTGGCCAGCAGGAAGGCAGAAACTGAGTGTGTATGCAGACTCCTCCCTGGAAGCATGCAAGGCCAAGTGCTTTTCTGGCCAGTCCCCTAGTTCCTGTTGAAGTAAGTTTGATGTTGGGGCTGGACACAGCATGATGTCTCTTGCTGCCGATGCTACCATCTGCACTGCTGGCTTGCACTCAGGGCAACTTCACCCTGTAATCTGCTTCAGCAAAACCACTCTCAGCCCACTGAGGGATGAAGATTGAAGGTTTGAGGCCAGGCTGGAAGTGCTGTAACAATTGAGCACTATGCAGAAGCAAGCAGGACACATATAGAGCAAATCAGGGCTCTGGGCAATTGGAGGTGCATCCTTCCTTCCAGGTGTCAGCTGCATGCCTGAAGGCACAGACAAACTGTCTGAAACAATAGAAAGAACAAATTCAAGCAAGATGAATCATATCTTTTTAAGCAGGACTCAGAGTTTGCTTCATGATGAGGTTTGCAGCAAACAGCCCTGTGCTGGGGAACTTTCCCTTTCCTGCTGGCTGGGCAGACTGCCCCCATCTTGCTGAGCCTCATGGAGCAGCAAAACCTCCACTTCCATCCTCAGTGCAGCAGCAGAAACAGCAGGGCTGCAGGCCAGCTCTTACTGAGTGACCTGCAAAGAGCACAAGTGAGTAAAACCCTAACCTAACCCATTTTGTTGTTCAGTGTATCCAGGCAGGATTCAGCTGCTGTCCGTCCTCCCTCAGACCTGTAGTATGATTAAGAGTCATGGTTAATTTTCTTACCTTATCTTAGAGCAACATACATGCTCATGTACATCTAATATATATTTCTCCCTAATCACAAGAAACTATAATTTTATTCTTGCTTTAAGAAAACAATATTCCCTCTGAAAAATGCTCCTTTCATAGCTCCTGCTATATATATAGCTGATTTGGGATGAGATTGCCTGCAGACTCTGGCTGGAATAACAGTAATAAAACAAGAATCCAGGAATCCTTCAGCTGCCTCAGGAAACATGTCCAGAGGAAAACCCACCACCTTTGATGCTTCCTGATAGGCATGCAGTTGTCTGTTCCTCCCACACCACAATGTCAGCAAAGCTCTCTTTGCTGCTGAAGTTACACTTCTCAGTGAGGCGAAGACAGAATGAGTTTCGCTGGGGAAAGAATGGAAAGTGTTTGTGTCCCTGGATAGTCTCTGGAAGTGTGTGGGTGTTTTTGCATGCTTTGAGGGCCCAGCTTCACAAAATACTTTGGCACATGTGTAACCAGAAGTGACGTCCAACAGGGTCCTGCAGAGACAGACACATCCAGCCTTCCAACTCCAGCTGGATCCAAACAGCTTTCCACGAAGTTTCAATTATTCCTTTTTTGTTCAAGCCATTAAAATAGCCTTCGTTCTGACAAGTGCTTGCCAGCGTAGCAGCTGAATTAAACTGATTTTGAAGTACAGCAGCTCCTACCCCTCACGAGGAGAAAAATCTATAAGGTAAGAGATCTTGCCCTGCTGAATAATTCCTAGTTTTAATGTGAAAACCAGGATTAATTCAATGCCTGAGAGAAAGTTTGAGCAAAAGCACCACCAGGTATAGGGACTGCCTAATAGCACAGCTATTTTACAGAATTCCACTTTATACTCCTTGACCTGCACAGCTTATTGAATAATTAAATAGACAGATGACACACAATCAGATTAAAGCCCCTTGAATGTGAATGAATATCAGTTTCCCAATTCCAAAAGGAATTCAGTCATAGAAACTTCCACCTACTGTCCAGTTTACCATATTCTCGAGAGAGCTGAAAAGCAGTGATATCCATGTGATTATCTTCCTGGTGCTTTTTCCAGGACAGAAGGAAACCTGAGCTATTGCCTCGCAGGTAAGTTTGGTCACAGGACACAGGTCCTGAACACTTGGGAGTTAAAAACCATCCCCTTCTCATCTCCATGTAAAGCAGCTTTTTCTGACTGGGGTTCACACGTCATTAAAACAGACACATAATTAAACCAGAGACCTCATTAAAATTAGAAACACATTTAAAACAGAATGTGGGATAACTTACTAGAACTATACAGGGAAGAAATCAATTATAGTCATAGTAAAAGGAATGTTTCCTCACCTAATAGTATCCGATAGGCATTGCAAACAGTGCTTTGAGTTATATAAAGACATTGTGTGCCTCAGAATATAAACCATTTAACTGCAATAAGGACTCACATTTCATCTGCAAAGATTGGCACACTCAGAAAAATATAAATGTCTAAGACTCAAGACACCAACTAGCTTTGGTATATTTAGAAGAATGTGCCCAAATCACACATCAGTGTAAACAGGAAAGCTAAACTACTGGTTAGGGATGGGTTTGTTTGCTGGTGGTCTTTTTTTAAGCATCCCAATGTTTGCTTGGACCTCTAATGTATATTAAAATGAATGGATATGAAAAAGTGTTAATGATTCTTCCAGAGAATGAACTTAATCCCGTTTGAAAAGATGCTGGAAATCTTGAAGTGTCAAAGTGTGACTGCTCACATATATTTCCCTTCTCCCATTTTTAAATCCAGTGCCTAAATAAGTGATGGGTTTAATTAGGCAAGTTTTAAAGTGAAACCACAAAAGATCCTCCATTTTGTACTGAAAGCCATCATACAGAGGAGCTGTGCAGAGGCAGCTTGTGATCTGCATCAACTCAAACTTTGCGTCAAGTGGGCTCTATGTAGATGAAGAGTCAATACAAAATATGGAGGAATTAAATTTCTCAGCCAAGACAATAGTCACTATCTGCAAAACTGCTGAACCAGGTAAACTGAAACTTTCCTTGGTAAATTTGCATTTTCTACACTGTAAGGGAGCATTCACTTTATTCACCCAACTATATCGCATCTGATAAACATTTCCATCATACCTTCTGGGACTTGCACAATTAAAGCCCAAACTCATGAACTGCAGAGCCAGTGTGAGTGAGATGGTGGGAAAATGGCAGTGGGAAGAGGATCACCCCCTTACAGCAACCCAGGCTTGTGCCAGATTAGTGACCGCATTACCATGGCCTGATGTTAACAGAAAATAAATTTCCTGTCTTGGCAGGGGATGGGGGATTTGACGTGTAAATGAGGGGAGAATAAAAGGGTAAAGCCCATAAGTACACACAACAGCAAGTCCGTGAGTAATGAGACCAAGTTAGAAATGCTCCTGGAAATCCAGGCTTCCAATGAATCGCTTTAAAATGACTGATTGGCTTATTTGTCATAAGCACAGCCTGGGATTGCCCTCTGAAACAGGAATATCTTGTCTTCCAGCCATTCCAGGGAATAAACACACTGGGTTTCAGATGGGTGTTAGCTGGTGATGGATCTGTGCCCATCTATCAGCTGCATCTGTTTACAGGCTATCTGCTCCTGTTAAACACAGCAGTGATGCTGCTGTTACAGAGGCTTTCCTGCCTCTCCATCGCCCACCCCTGGAAGAGCAGTCTGCATGAGAAGATCTGTTAGTCCCACCAGTGCCTATTAACCTACTGCCCCAAATACAGAGGCAGGGTAATCCTTGCAAGGAATCTTAACACGTTTTGGGTAAGTCTGTTATGATCAGCACCACACAAAACAACTGGCAGGAGGCCTATGAAGACAAAGTCCAGGCTTTCAGCTGAGAGATGGGCTCACAGAAAGGGACCAAGGGAGAGAAGGGAGGTCAAGACCTTTCCGCCAGCATTTCAGCACAAGGAGGCAGGAGTGCAAGACAGCCTGTTTGAATCTCAGCTGCATTAGGATATATGGGATATCCAGGTACTGCTATAGAGAGCACCAGTTTTCATCAGTTTAAACTGTGAGGATCTTCATTGCTGAGATTTTGCCTGAAGTCTGCTCTTAGGTTTCTGGCTGTCAGATTCCACTTAATACTTGTGTTTCTTTCTCACTTTGTTAGATGCAGCATGTGTCTCGCTTGTTATACTGGGGGAAAAGGAAGGAAGGAGATGTCTAATTAAGTGCAAATAAGGTTCTCATGATGCAATACAGACTCATATAATGCTTCTCAGGTACCACTGTCTCAAACAAATTGGCAGGAGTTTCCCAGTTGCAAGGCTAGGATTTAAGAATATCAGTAAACTTGTGTGGTCCTGCAGAAGCGCTCCTTACGTGCAGTGCTCCCATCCTGCCTTTGGGAACAGCTGTGCAAATCCACGCCTATGGCTGGGCTGGTATTTTGAAGGGAAGCTTGGTTTAGATTTTATGTTTTTCTCCCTCTTAAGGCAGCCTTTGCTTTAAAACCATGTTCTCTAAGTTTATCACAGGCGATAGTGCTGTCAAGCCACTGCAAGCGGCTGGTTTGTGTTGTATTCAAGAGACAGAGCATAAGACTGAAAAAAAGCCCCAAGTAATCCCTACAGAAAGCAAAGTGTGGAGGAGTACAGTAAACTGTGTCAAAATACAGGATGGCCGTTTCAGAGCAGCTGACTGGTTTGCCAGTTTCAGTTGTGCTGGAAGACAGAGAATGAATTGTCACCAGAGCTGCAAGATGAGGGATGTGGATCTTGAGATCCA
Source organism: Melopsittacus undulatus (assembly GCF_012275295.1). Classification (NCBI taxonomy): domain Eukaryota; kingdom Metazoa; phylum Chordata; class Aves; order Psittaciformes; family Psittaculidae; genus Melopsittacus; species Melopsittacus undulatus. The sequence continues at coordinate 28,998,330 of NC_047535.1, forward strand.
GAACAGGCAATGTTACAATTTCCATCTTTCCCAGGCCTCACATTTCCCTTCTGCCATGACTGTGCTGGGTAGTATGGGGTTATTTTTCTAGCAAATGCTCAGTTGATGAATTTCAGCTGCTTATCACCATTTTTGCCTTTTGGCTGGACCCCAAAAGCATTTTAGCTTTTGGCAAAAGGAAATTAGAAGATGGTGCTATTTTATTGATTTATTAAAATAAGTACAAACCAGCAATTCCTCTCCGAAAAGATTGTTCATCCCAGACTAAGTTCTTGCTACTGCTGCTCCTGGCTGAGCCTTGGCAGGTGGCTCAATAAATTGATAATATCCTGCTCAATCTGACAAGGAGCTTTAACAATCAAAATTTATCAATCAATCAAGCCCTGCTGTTCAGCTCAATAGGAAAGTACAGTCACTGTACTCTAGAGGAATTAGTCTATATGTAATGTTTTCATCCCAAGATAATGTTAGACTGAAAATCTGGATCTGTTCTCACTGCTTCAGGGCTATTTTTCATCTTCTTACCTTGAGGGTTTACTAATTAGCAGCCTTCTTCCACACCCTTTGATATCACTAAAGTATTCTCAGTGTAAGCCACTGCTTTCTGATGGTATCTCTGAGGGTGTAGAGAACAGCTTGCATCATTCGAAATATGATAGTTTGAGTGGAGATTGAAAGATGGCAATAGTTTTGTCTACGCAAGCAAAGCACTGTGGGTCCTTCAGGATGGCTATGGCCAATAGGATGTGAAAGGCATTTACACTCAGATAAGTCCAGAATCAGTAGATAGCAGGGGTTATTCTGGACTTTTTCTAGATGCTGCAAACATAGAATCAGCATAAAATCACAGCATGTTTTGGGTTGGAAGAGACCTTAAAGCTCATCCAGTTCCAGCTCCCTGCCATGGGCAGGGACATCTTCCATTAGAGCAGGTTGCTCCAAGCCCTGTCCAACCTGACCCTGAACACTGCCAGGGATGGAGCAGCCACAGCTTCTCTGGGCAGCATCACACTATCAGACAAGCACCTTTCAATTGTTTTTTGTCCCCCCTCCCTTTTTCACCCCCTATTTGCCTTCTCTTGTTCCACATGTGGGGTCTTGCATAGTCAACAGACCCTGAGAATTCAGTGGCAAGGTAACAACAAAACCAGGACCCAAATATGAGGACTTCACAAGGATTCCAAGAAAACAGCTGAGATCTTGGTATTGCCTGCCTAAAATTATTCAGTGTTTCCCACACTTTGCAAACCATCTCGTTCCCAGTTTCTCACACAGGAGATCTGGGATAACTTGTTTGGAAGATGAATTTAATACTACTAAAATCTTTTCTCAGGTAGTTTCTTCACAGTGGGTGGGGTTTATTTAAACCATAATTGCTTGTATTTTTTTAATCCATGTTACTCATTTTGATGCTCCATAACATGATTTAATTTAAAAGCCTGTCATTAACTTAGCAACTCATTCTGCAAGGTTCAAAACTGGAGATGGGAAAAAGCTTTCTCCATATTAAAAATACACTTCAGACCAGGGTGACTCTGATGCTATCTGACAGCAGCTCCTATTCAAAAGATGAGGCCTCACAGGAAAACCTATGGTTTCCAACAGTCACTTTGATACCTGCCATTAAATGTCTGCTCTCTCTTGCATGGTCTCATAGCAGCTTCTTGCCCTTTGCTCCTTTTTGCTCTTGTTCGAGCACTTTTGTTACCAGTCTCTTGCTCCCCTTCAGGACTGTTTTAGAGAGACAATAAAATCCTTGTTCAGATATAAAGAACCAGATACAAATGGCTATGCGAGTGTATTTGTGTTTATAGCAAGAAGCCAGAGAACAGGCTGTCCTGGCTTCTGGTTTCCAACTGCAGCATAAATCCATCAGCAAATAAGTTACAATCCCAGAGAAGAAAGCAGAACTGTACCAGCAGACACTGCAGGACATCCACCAGAGCAGCATCTCAGAGGACTTCCTATCTCTTGCTCTTCACAGGAGTGAAACACGGAAGCTTTCACCCCAAATTAAATAGGCTCTCATTTCATTTTGTTGGTGGGAACTGCAGAAAGGAAGCTGGGAGACAGTGTCAGATAAGGAGCATTAAATACCTGCTTACATGCTAGAGGTCTTCCTCAGCTGAAGAAGCATGAGGACACTTTGAAGCAGTGTCCTGGGCCATGTGCTGTGTTTGCTGCCCCTCAACTGACTGCACAGCCAGCATTACCATGACTCTGTCCTCTGGTCTCACCTTCTTAAAGCAGCTATTAATTGAATAATATCATCCCTTCTCAGTCATGAAGGGGGACACATCCAATTAGTTAACAAACATTCCTTTGCCAAGCTTGATGCACATTGCATTTACTGAACTACAGCCCTATCTCAGAATGCTGTTTCCTTCACTAGATAGCAGTCTCCAAAGGGAAAGCTGTCACAGGCAGCTTCTCAGGATAAAGGAGAACACATAATATTGTTCTTTTTTCCTTTGAATGTTTTTGTATGCAGGGCCATGCTAAGTACAAACTAGATGACAAGCTAAGAGGATCCTTTTGGCTGATGCAGGAATCTATCTCTGTTCTGGTAGAAAGAGATGACAGCAACACGTGCAAGAAAGCCTGGCTGAATAAAGCCTTAATGCAAGATGTTCACATCTCAATAGACTTAGAGATAAATGGCTTTTTTCTTGTCTTCCATATGGTTTTGCTTTCCATACAGTAAGTGAATCATAACATTGGCTGAAGGACAAGTGCTATCTGACTGTGATCACTGCACTGAGCTGGAAGAGGAGAGGAAAACTTGGAAGGCACAGAGACACCATCTCTGGAGAAGCCGTTCTCCAGATTAAAATGATGCAAGAAGTAACGAACATCATGGGAGGCTGAAGGGAACCTGCCCAGCAGTTAGGGTGAAAGACAGTTAATCTGGATGGGAAGTGAACATCTTCCCAGTGTTTTCTCTCTTAACTGGGTTTACACCAAACACCCTCACTAGTCAGTGGGCTTCAAGGCCAAAGACATGCTTAAACACATAGCTGGTCCAGGGTCTTGGAGGAATGGTTTAAGTGAAAGTTTTCTAGTCACCATCAACATCAGTGGGAATTTTGCTGAGGATGTCACTGAGATCATGGTCCTATTGATGCTCTCAGAAAGAGGTAGAAGCAAATCATGAATGGGGTCTACTCCCGTATTGTGCTTACAGTACTAAGACTGCACTCACAGAGTGAAACAGGAGCTGCAAACATCTTTCACCCTAGCAATATTTTATACGCTAACATATTAGTTGTCAAGGTTAAAGAGATATGAAGTATATATTAAAAGCCAAACAAAATGCACTTGATGGATGGCAAGATTCAACCTTTGGAAAGTCTTCAGTTTTATAAACCAGTTTAGCCCAGGTCTATTAAGAGCTTTCCCTCATGAAATAGTGAGAGTATTTTCTCTGCTATAATCATATCAGCCTGTATTCTGGGTTAATGGAGATTAATATTACTGCCAGATTTTGTTCTTTCCCTGCATGTAATCTAATGCCAGATGGTTCTGAATGGGTATTAAATCCCCCATGTGCATGACCTCCACGAGTTTTTTATCATTAGAACCTTAAAATAATTCAAGGAAAGCTTTCCCAAAGCCTGATCATAAACCTCCTAATGAGGGACTGAAGTCACCAAGAAATCCTCTTGTTAATTCCTGTTTGGTGTTTTTATTCCTTTATGACAAATAAGGAAGAACTCACAGTAACAGAGATGCTTTTAAACTGTTTTAGTGGAAAACACATAAAAAATGAGCATTCAGGTTAACAGTTCGGGTTCTCAGCAGGGTTTGGGGATGTAGAAACTGATCAGCCATCTTCAGGCTCTAATACAGGGCACAGTGATGTCACCATCCTTCAAGGCAAATAAAAGTTACTCTGTCAGTAAGCAACAGTTTTATTCACCATCTAACATAACACCCAGTGTCAGAATAAATCTGATCTGGTGTCAGATGAGTGGCTGAAATGGGACCTTATCTACACAGAAGGATTTACATGAACACCATCTTTGCATTAACTGGTGTTCAGAAACAGCTGCTCTATTCCCAGTGATTTTCCTAAGAATTTCCTGCCCCTCATTTGCACAGAGGGCAGGGTACATTTTAATGGTTTTAGGTTTTGGTTTCTACTTACTGTTTACTGATCTGCACTGTACCTTGAGCACATAAGACAAAACTGGTCATGGCCTCATGGGTTTTATGTGCTTCTCATTTTCAGGTCATCCAAAAGCAACATAAGTATTCCTGCAGCTAAATCACATCTTGTGAGAATAGGGAAGGATGAGAAATATTCAGAAGAAAGTAAAAAAGTTTTACTAATTTTGGGGTGTCCAAACTGTCCAGAAAACTTGTTTCTCAGAGGCCTTTACACCGTGCATAAAAAATTCAACTCTAATATCTATCGCAACTGGAAATATGCAGTGTCTGAAAACATCAATCCTTGGCCAAAACCACAATAATCATCTTGAAAGAGTTTAGTTTGGGTAACTGAGGAAACTGAATCCATTTTGGCAGGATGGCATTCAAGTGCATATGACCTTAATCATAGATCCATCCTGCCTTATTCTGAAGTTCCAGACTCATCCCTCAGTATGTAGAAAGAGAAATCTGACAGGTAACAAGCTTCCTTCAGGATATGGGACTAGAGCAGAGCCATCCAGGGTGGCAGGAGATGTATAGAAATAGATTAAAAATAACTAAATAGAAAGACAAAACCCACCCCAGTACCCAACAGAACACTGTCACAACACCAAGGATTGTATTGCTGTCCAGCACTTTATTTCCCCAAACCAGAGACACTCTCTCACGCTTTGGCTCATACCAGCAGCCACAGAAACAGTGTGTGTACAAGCATCTGTCCCATATGTGGCAAAGATGCAGATGGGCTCTGGAAGAGACAAGGACCCTTTGCTGGAGCTCAGAGCTGAGCCAGGAACACTGAGCTCCAACAAGGCAGCAGAGAAAACAAAATCCTGATAGAATCACAGACTGGTTTTTGTTGGAAGGGACCTTAAAGCTCATCCGGTTGCAACCCCCTGCCACAAAAAGAGCCACCTTCCACTAGAGCAGGTTGCTCCAAGCCCTGTCCAACCTGGCCTTGAACACTGCCAGGGATGGGGCAGACACAGCTTCTCTGGGCATCCTGTGCCAGCACCTCAGCACCCTCATAGGGAAGAGCTTCCTAATACCTAATCTAAATGAATAAGCAACAAATCAGTTCAGTAAACTTGTGAATGCAAGTTTACCCCTTCTTACCTGCAACACCAAACTTCCTGCCTTCACCTCTCATCCAGCTTTGTCTTCTTTGTTTTAATTCCATCCCTCCCCCATGTTCAGATACCTATAAACCTCCACACCCTCCCTCCAACCATCTCAATTTACTGCTCACTCTATCTCCACAGGTTTTTTATCAGCCTCGTTAGCAGATCATTAGCTCCCAGCACCTCCCTGACTCCCCTACAAGGCCATTTGCCCTTGTTATGCTCCCTGCCCGCCACTCCTCATTCTCCCTTTGTTGTCTGCCTTCCTTTTGTACCTCCACTGAGGGCAAGGTGATGCCAATCACCCCCACCCCAAGCTATCATCTGACCTGGAGGAGATACCTGGACAAGTAAATTGTTTATGTGATGGAATACTGGCAGAGGCAAAGCCCTTTCTGAAGTCAGAAGACATCAGAACTGAGAAATGGAGCAGGACCAAAAGCATCAACAGATGAAGGTACTTACCCCCATCACCACTTTGTGTCATTTTGCTTCCTAGCACCCTGCCCATACCAAAGCAGCAGTAGTGTGGGCTGCTCAGGACCAGTGCCAAAAAGGCAAAGCTGAGTATGGAAGAAACTAATGACACTGTGCAGAGTTTTTCAAACTGCAGCCAGCAAAATCCTGCCCTGGGTGCAGTGTTTTACAGCTGCACACAAGTTATTTGTTATCCCAGGCCAAGAATAAAAGAGTGGATGGTTTCTGTCCATTCGTTAGATGTCACATTTAAAATGAACAAAGGAACAATGCTGTCACCAGTCCTCACCAGAGAAGGACCTGCTAGGGCAGGGAGTGGCAGGGGGCTCTCACTGGGTAAACCAGGCGCTGGGCTGGGGGGCAGGCTGCAGGATGCTCAGCCTCTGAGAATAAGGAGTATTTCTGGCACGTCAGCCTGGCACCTCCAACGCAGTGAGCGCAAGGAGGGGGGCAGCGGGGACAGGCTTTGCTCCACAGAGCTTTTGAGACAAAGCCATTTTACTAAAAAAGGAACTCCAAGCACGTTGAGGGCTGCAGGGACCGTGCCAGCTCGAGCTGCATCCCTGGCTCCAGGGAAGAGGAGGCAGCAGGAGGAAAACGGCAACAGGCACACTGCTCTGCAGTTGTTCAGCAGCCTCCAGGCCAGCCACAAGTGACCCTGGGTATGTCATACAGCCCACAGCAGGGTCGGGAGAAGCAAACATGAGGCTAAGGCCGGGGCTTGGTGGCTAATCCCGCTGAGCAGCAGCAGGTAACTTTGGGAATCACCTCCTGTGCTGCGTTCCCCTTTCCCTCTGTTGACTCAAGATGTTCTTTGGGGTATGAACCCTCTCTTACTATGCATCTACAACCCACCTGCAACCCAGGACCCCAGCTGCATGGGTACTGCCATGGGTAACAGCACTCTCAAAAGTAAAGCTCTCCTACATGGACAATAGTAGCCAATTACAACATTTCCCTTTATAGCCGTGCTGCTGACGAGGTTTCCAGAGCACTGTAAAGCATGTTTTCTTTTTCTTGCCATCCCTCAGTGCAACTTGACAAGTTTTGTGTGTTTTTGTTTCTTAATACATGAGTTTATTTTATGTCACTGAGCACTGGCAAGGACAGAGAAGCTTTTAGGTTGCATTAATCTGAATTGTAGAAATAACAAGTTCCAAAGATTCACGATTAAACATGGAGTGCGCGATATCTGCATAAACAAGTACTCTGTGTTCTTTAAAAGATCATTTGGGTAATAGTGACATAACCTAAGTACCCGGTCGCGATCCAATTTAATCAGCAAATATGCCTCTGGAGTAGAACCATCTAACTTAGGAAAAGAAACAGAAGTACAGTTGCCACCAGTAGGAGAAATTAATGCATTCCACTGAGACAAAGATTAATTATTATGAATCACTTCAAAAATACATTTGCCCCAAGTGGGAGTAGACGCTCTTCTATTCATCAAGTTGCTTTCAAATAATCATTAAACATCTGAAGACAGAAGACAATTTTATTCACCCAAAATAAACACTGCTAAAAGTTACAAAATGAGGACCACCTTTTCTTAATGTCTGGAGCTTTCTGGCCAAGAGTAGTTTTGCCTGAAAGTGGGACAGGCAGAACATCTGCTAGAAGAAATATGTATAGATGCAGAGGACTCTGCAAATTCCAGTGTAATTTGTCATGTTAGGGTTTTCCTGTCAATGTTGATTTTTCCATATAATTTTTATCCTAAGTTCACCAAATTAAATTTGTATTTGATACTAATTTTGTCCTGCTGAGGGCCTCAGCTGTAATCTCAATGGCATCTCAAAGGGTCATAAAGCAGATTTAAAGCCAAAAGTCAGTTCAGTTTTGTGCTTTGAGGAGAAAATGAACATGGTGGTTTCAGGAAGGACAAGAGTGGTTGTCTGGGTAAGGTCTCTCTTTTCACGGGGTTCTCCTATTAAAAATGCTTCAGAAGGATCATGATTTTCTTTGTTTTGGTGGGATGTGTGGGTGCTGAAACAGACTGGCTTATTGACAGCAGGATTGGCTCCTCTGCATCACCACACATTCACATTTGATTTCCCATTTGTTTCTGGGTAGTCCTTGGTGACAGTGCTCTGGTAGAGCATATATTTGGGTAAGGTAACATGCAAGAAGAACTTAGTCAAAATAAAATGGCCTTTTCATTTACAAGTTAAAAAGAAGTGCATGACCAAAGGACAGCAGGAAACAGCTACGCTACCAACTAGAGAACATTACGTTTTTATTAAATTCATGTATACAGAAAGTTTCTCCTATGAAATAATCCCCAAACCATCACTCCGTATTCCTGGCAGCAATAGAAATGAGACATTTCATTTGCTTTGCCGGGCCAGGATGAGGCACAAAGCAGGCAAATGGCATCTATTATTTAATCAGCAGAACCCCAGATATTGTTGAGGTTGACTTCACAGCTACCCTTATCTGACAGACTAAGAGATAGCCTTTTAGTTACAACCCTTTTAGCAAACTTTCTTTCCTCTACTGTTAAGGACTTGCAATTTTAAGGCTTGGTCCTCATCCAGTTCAAGTCCTGCTGGTAGGCAGTGCTTCCACTAACGCTTTTTCCATTACAAAATACTGTCCTACCCAAACATACTTTGTTTGACACCAATAAATCAGGGCAGTTCTCATACCCAAGAGTAAGCTAGGCTATTTTTTTTATTAAAGCTAAAAAAATTTGGTGACTTTTCAAAGAAAACTTTTGGGTTTTTTTAAGTGACACAGTCCAGTACCCCCTGTTCCTGCAGCAGCTCAGATATGCTCAGAGAAATGCATCTCTTGTGGCAGTTCTGACCATAATGAAATTGAGAAACCTTGGAAATCTCATAGGAGATGGATTTTTGTGAGTTTTCCAATTTAAACAGGTGGAGATAAAACAAGATAAGGGCCTGAGACAGATCTCCAGCATGTGGAAGGTTCATCTGTAACAAGAAATGTCTACCTTTATTTTTATGGCCTTACCCTTTCTTGAGATAGGCCTACAGGCACTTGATTAATGGTGGAAGGAGTTATGTAAAGGAATGAATGGGCAAAATGGATGTAACAGGAAGAGTCTTTGCTAGCTTTCCAAAGCAGAGATTATTTTAATTGGCCAGCTAGTGCCTTAGGATGGGTTTGGAATGACAGAGAGAGCATCTTCAAAAGCCCAGCAATTCTGATGCTTTTCCCAGGCAGCAGCAACTATTAAAAAGCCCCAGTGTAATGCTCATTTCTGGTACTTAGATATTTCAAATGTGTTGCTGTGAATCAGCTCTTAAGTTCTTCTACCATATTTACATGGCAAAAAGAGAAAGAGACAACATCTTTATCTCCAGAATAGCTTTCTCAAGTCACACCAGAGTTTATTTTATGACTCCCATATACTTTGCACTTCTTTGACTCCATGCCTTCATTACCACCTCAACATTAACAAATGTTGCTAAGTAACATTCTACAGTTTCCTATAATTTTGCTACATGACTGCATTATAAGCACATGTTAATACTTCACAAAGGCAGTAACTATCAGCAATAACCACTATATTACTTTACGGGAAATGATGGTACTTTTTCATTATGGCTTCATGTGTTTCCAAATTGCACCAGTCACCAGGGTAATTCAGCGTTGCTGGAGGCTGAAATTAATAAATTCCCTGGTGGATTTACAGAAATATCAATATTTCTCTCATATAATAGATGTGTGCAACGAGTTTAGCTGCGACTCATTTCCCTTGCATATTAAACAGCAAAGCACATTGGTTCACTCTGCTACTGGCTGAATATTTGCTGTGGGCGTTACATAGATTCATAGAATGTTTTGGGTTACAAAGAACTGTAAAAGCTCATCTAGTTCCAACCCCCTGCCACAGGCAGGGACACCTTCCCCTAGACCAGGTTGCTCCAAGCCGTGTCCAACCTGGCTTTGAACACTGCCAAGGATGGGGCAGCCACAGTTTCCCTGGGCACCCTGTGCCAGCACCTCAGCACCCTCACAGGGAAGAACGTCTGCCTAAGAGCTCATCTCAATCCCCCCTCTGGCAGGTTAAAGCCATTCCCCTTGGCCTGTCCCTATAGGCCTTGTCCAAAGTGCTTCTCCAGGTTTCCTGTGGCCCCTTTAGGCACTGGAGCTGCTATAAGAAGCAGGGAAACACTAGTCATACTGAACTGTGAACATCACGCACCGACACGATGGGCTGCAGAGCTCAGCACAGTGCCTGTCCTCCTAGGGCACTCCCCAAGGTGAGCTGGGCAGCCCCACACTGGGTTCAGCTGGATCACAGGCCCCTGTGCACACTTGACCTGTGCCCAAGCTTCCTCAGCCATGCCTGGGAGCAGGAGCCATCCTTGTCTGGTACTTGGAGCAAAGCTGCCTGTGTCATTGCTGAACATCCTGGTGCAAGTTCAGTGAATCATCTCTCACCAGGACGTGCACCCAAATATGGAGGAGCAGAAACTCATTGACCTGAAAGCCCTTCCATAGAAACAGGAGAGCCTGAACCAGCAGAACTGCTGTAGCACAGTGGGGAGAGCATCCAGGCTGGCTGCCCTTGGCCAAGGTTGGGGCAGTAGAAAACCCACAGTGGGAAGGAAACAATAGAGCATCTGGTATTTCGAAATGAGGCTATAGTTTTCCTGGGGGCCACTAGGAACAGGCTGAGAAATCCCTGTGCTAAGCTGGTGTCTGTCTTGGGGCTGAGCCATGGGGTGCTGCTGGAAGAGATCCTGGTAGGGTCACTCAGGTCACTGACTGGGGTCCCCCAGGCAGAGCAGAACCCATCTGTGGGATCCCACTCTTCACATACATCAAAAGGCTGGTGAGGTGATACATCCCCACTCCGAGGGATACTTACCTGCACAAGGGGCATTCAGAAAAGCAGCCCTGGGGTCAAACACCACAGCAAGCCTCACCTTTCAGAAGGCTGAGCTGCAGGGGTGCTCTGCCCCAGGCACTCAGCCAGCCCAGCCTCAGGCCAGGCCAGCAGGAGAGCGCAGGATGGTTTCTGCAGGGAAGAAGAGAGGCACAAAGCAGGTATTTCAGCAGCAATAGCAGTGCTGTTGCCTGGAGGAAATGCAGCAGTGCACCTTCCCTGGAGGTCTGTCTCCCATTGTACTGGGAGCAGGGCAGGGCTGCAAAGAGGAATCACCTCCAGGAGATGGCTGGGGAGCAACAGAGCCTCCTGTGCCACCACAGCCAGGCACCAGGAAAAGAAAGCAAACAGGAGCGGAGCAGGGGATTTTCTTTCCATTACAAGACCAGCAGAACAGCAAAGTGTTTGTGTGCATAAACATCAGTCTGGAGAAAGAAGAGTGCTGGTGATAACATCTGCTCCAGGGAGCCCTATGCAGAGTGACCAGGCATGCAGGGGCAGCACCCATTCAGGGGGCAGTGAGATGGGAGGAGAGGTGGAGGTCAGACTGGTCCTCACCGTCCTCAGCACCACCTGCAGCCATGGAGGTGTGAGAGGGAAGGCAGGAGCCATCAGCTGTCCCTCAGCAGCTCCAACAGGGAAACACAAACCCACCCTTGGAAACCTTTTGTCTCTGTTCCAAGGGCTGGAGCAGAAAAAACACTCCCGAAGGGTGTGTACGGCCCCTCCCCCTGTGTGAAGGTCAGAGGATCCAGCCCGGGATCAGCACAGTCCCTGCTGAACCTCCCCAGCCAGCACAGCTCCAGCTCAGGGCTACATCCACACACCCAAGCGCCAGCCACAGCTGAGCCCAGCCCCTGCTGCAGGGCTCCACAAGAGTGCTGCTATCCAACAACCACCACCCGCGGTCCCACAGGCTCTGCGGCAGCGTCTGCTGCAGCCCCTCTGCCCACAGTGCAGACACAGCCTGAGACCAGACCTCCGGCAGCACCAGGCACAGGGACCCTGCTGGCCAGTGCCTGCAGGGCATCCGTCATGTCACCCATCCCTTCCACCCTGCAATGCCTTGCAACAGATACACAGGTACCAGAACAGTAGCAGGCAGAATCCCAATTTTTACTCTCAAAATAAATCTCTAAACAATCAACACACCGCAGATCTCTAAGTTGCTGTTATCATGCACGGTGAAAAGTGGGAGCACTTGCATGGGGCTGTAGAAGACCAAACGAATGTTGAAGTGTAAGAAGGTTCTGATAAAGTTCCTCTCCAGGCCTGCAGTGAAAAGGAACAAAATAATTTTTCCCCTCAGAGGTGAAATTTCAGAACCCTGAGCCTGCATTTCTGCCTCCTGCTCTCCATGAAATTACTGAACTGGCAAAATCAGTCTCTGACTACACAGAGTGGTGATAAAAAAGAAGTGATGAATTTGTATCAAGAGAGACATGAGCAGATAAAAGCAAGTATCAGCTGTGTGATCAATCCACATACTGAAAACAACTGCCCATAAACAAATCCAACCACCTTACACCCTATTTTTCCACAAGCAAGCTTTTTTTTTCTATGAATAATAAATTATTTTTAGGGATAATTCCCAAACATAGAGGAATGCATTAGAAAAAAAACCCCAAAGTTTCTGCAGTATCAACTGGAAACCTCAGCTATAAACCAGGGTCCCCTCAGGGCACATATTGCACAGATTAAATGCTGAGCATCAGCATCAGTTTTGATTTCATAGAATGGTTTGTGTTGGAAGGGACTTTAAGGCTCATCCAGTTCCAACCCCCTGCCATGGGCAGTGACACCTTGCACTAGAACAGGTTGCTCCAAGCCGCTGTATCCAATCTGGCCCTGAACACTGCCAGGGATGGGGCAGCCACAGCTTCTCTGGGATTGGAACCAGGTGAGCTTTAAGGTCCCTTTGAACTGAAAACAGTCTGGGATTCTATGATGCTGTGGGAGACTGTGCCAAAGGCCTTACAGAAGTCCAGGATAGATGACAGCAGTAGCTCTTCCCTTGTCCACTGGGCTAGTCACTCCACCACAGAAGGCCACCAGGTTGGTCTGGCAGTGGATGCTCTCTGTGTGCTCTTTCACAGCTTCCTTCTGCATGTCAATTGAAAAGAATATTTTTTGTTTTACTGATTGACTTCATTCTTTGATGACCCTGACAGAAAGTATTCCCTTAAAACTCCATGGAAACAGGAAATGGAAAAATTAAGGTTTCATTTTCCTGTAACATGAAAGTGACTTGTGAGCCCCCCAAGGTGTCAAACTGGGTTCCAGCCTGGAAGACGCCTCCAGGACGCTTCTTGCACTTGCTTTGAGACTGAAATCACTCGCTCCTCAGCCTCATGAGCTGCTGCTTCTGCACCTGAGGAGGTCAGATCTCCCTTGGCTGTGCTTTCCTGTGATTCTGGGGGACTGTGAGCCCCTGGCTGCCCCTGTGACAGTGCCTGGTAGAACCGGGCAGAGCTGTGGGCTCAGCTGCAGGTGGGCTGTGTCCTAGCCCCTGGAGCAAGCTCCCCTTGGAACTTGCTGCCCCCACTCAGCTCAGCCATGAAGTCGCAGAGCCCCATGGTGCCACCCAGCACTAAGAGCCACCGCTCAACCCCAGCTCTGACTGCAGCGGCAGCCGGAGCGGCCATAGCAGTAGCTGTACAGCTGTAGCAGCAGCTATAGCAATAGCAGCAGCAGCCTCAGCAGTGTGGTGTGGGTACAGGGGGGCAATGGCCTTCACTGATCACCTCCTCCTCATCTTCCTCATCCTCCTCCTGGCCTCACAAGCTGCAGCTGCTCCATGGAAAGCACAGAGAGCAGGTGAGCAGCGGCGCTGGTGCAACCTCTCAAGGGCAGCGGCTCCTCTGCCAGGGAAGCCTGGATGATGGCTTTTCCTATCAGTGCTTTAGCTTCCTCTGTGTGCAGGAGTGCTCCCAGGAAGAGCGCCCCAAGGGGCCTCATGTTGGTCCCTCTGCCCCTCAAGGGGTGTTGCACATGGCCTTGAAAGAGGGTTTGTGGCTGCTGCATGCCAGCCAAGAGCTCACCAGTCTCCCTGGGAGCTTTGTCAAGCTCCCACGTTGTTACCTGACACTCGCAGTGCCTGCAGTTCACTAAGGCAGAAGTGGATCCCAACATGTAATGGCAGTGTTTCTCCCCTGAGTGGGTCTAGATAAGGCTGGTAGTAATGGTTGAGAGGCTACTTGGCAGGATGTTGGTTTAGAGCCCTTGGAGCAGCCTGGGATAAGTCCTCAATGTCCCTTTCCTCGACAGAATCAACAGTTGTCAATATGGCAAGAGCTTACGCATGTGCAATTTTCCTTCAGATCCTCTCCAGGCGAACAGCTTCCTAGCTCCTTATGCTGACCTTGTCCCCAAGCCTGAAAGCAATCCCACAAGTAAGTCGGAGGAAAGAAGAGGAAAAAAAGTCCCTGGAGCAATCTGGATTCTCAAGGCAAATGTTGGAGGAGCTGGGAGAGAACATGGCAGGTTTTCTGTAATTATCTGTGTGAAACTGAACCAAATACTTCCTGTTTAGGTCCTCCAAGAGCAAAGCTCCAGGATGAAGGCAGAACAATGACCCCAGAGCTCTCTGAAGTTCTAAGGCAGATAGTGGAGGAACTGAGGACACAGTGGGTCTATCTCACTCTGCTTTAGCTGTGAGATTGTAGCTACACATCTGGAGCTGCCATACCCTGCCCAGCAGGAAGGGATCGATCAGAGACTCGCTGCAGCGATGCTGCTTTCATGCCTTGCAGGAGCCAGAGAGCACAGAGATGGGTCAGAGCCTCTGCTGCCAGATGTGGCTCCAGCAAGTGCCAGGGGCAGCTGCTCCCCAGTGTTCCCATTACGGCTCAGAGCTGGCCTCTGCAGATGGCAGTAGCAGAGCTGAGGCCTGGTGTGTGCTGAGATTGTGTTTAGCTCATGTGCAGCACTGCTCACCAACAGGGCCAGTTCCAGGCAGGAACGAGGTCCTAGCCAACCTGGCAGTGACCCTTTTCCAGCGCTGGAAGTTGAGTGGAGATGCTGATTCAGCAGCTTCTTGGGATGTGTTCCATTTCCTGCCTGCAAAGTGATTGCTGAATGGGACGATTGTGACAACTGCTGGTGCTTATAGGGATGGGCGCAGGAGCCCTTCTCAGAAAGGCTGTTTCCCCACTGGCCTGGCTGCAGCTTCTTCCTGTCCTCTCTGAAGGACCATTTAGCATCACCTTACAGGGGACAAAATGCACTCATGCACTGCACACCATGAGGCAACTGCACTCCCTGGTCCCCAGCACTCATGCTTGGATTAGTGACAAGGTGCAGTGGTGACGAGGTCCAGAGTGATGAGGTCCCCAGCACTACTCCTTGGAGGAGTGGCAAGCTGCAGCACCAAAACCTGATTGATGTCCTTGAGAACTATTGCCTCATGAAGATGCCATCTCCCTGGTGGGGAACGGTTCCATCAGATCCAACTTTCTTTCCCAAGGGATGGAACAAGAGGCTGTGCAGAGGGAGGCAGCTCCGGGAGGACACATCATCTCAGGGCCTGTCTCTGCCCAAGACACGGTGACAATGCAGGACACTGACATGCCAGGTAACTGCCCTGACTGCCAGATTGGATGGCTGCTTAGAGGGAACCTCCCCATCCTTGTGCCCTCTCTGGGCCTGAACCAAGCTGAGGCTCTACCTGTTGTCTCTGCTTTTTGGCAGTGCTGTCACAGCCTGGAGAGGGCCACCATGGCCATGTGTATGCCTTCTATCCATTGGACTCAGGTACTGAGCACTCTTGCTGGGGTCCCTTGTGTGGGAGACACATCCCACAACCTGGGAAGGGCTGTGAACCATGCCTGTGCTGGAGACAAGGCAGAAGGGGAGAGCAAGGCTCAAGTCTCTCCCAGGAGGGGTGACTCTGTCCCCTTGGGGTGTGGGAGCTGGCCCAAGGTGAGGGAGAGTTGGGGCTGGCACTGCCTGCTGCAGGGATGGGTTCTATCCCTCAAAGGGGCAGTCGGTCAAGCAGCTGTGTCCCCCCAGGCTCTCCTCCTGGCCCCCGAGTTGTGTTCACTGGGATGCCCTGTCCCAAAGGCAGGGAGCAGTCTCCAGGCACCAGCACTGGGGGAAACAGAGTCTTTCCTGGGCACAGCACCATGCTGCTGGCTTAGCAGGGCTGCACAGGCCATGCTCACCTTCTGAACTGCACCTGCAGGTGCTGACAAGGAGAGATCCTCAAGAGCTTCCAATGCTCAGAGTGCAGCAAGTTTTATCTGTCCACAAGATGTGAGGAAGAGCTGCATGATCATCATAGTAGCCACTGTGATTTCTGTGCCTCTTGCACTTGTGCTTTGCTTCGTCATGTACCAGCAACAGAAGAAGTCATAAGAGTGAGTTGGTCATTTCCCCCCCCACACACTCTGCTTCCTTCCTTCCTGCTCTTGGTACGAAGCATTTCTCATCAGGCTGCTGTGGAGTTGCAAGTGAGTGGTTGGCCAAGATGATCTGTGGAGGTTTCTGCTGCAGTCAAATGTTTTAATGGGCCTCTTAATTCTTGGCCATCCTTATGGGGAGCCCAGACTGACTGCAGCCAGTGCCATCTCCAACACCCAACATGCAGGAATCCAGACTCAGACCTTGATCCTCGGGGCCACTGTCCCCACTGCTCTGGCTCCCAGACCTGAGCTGATGGCAGCAGTTAGTGATTGCTACTTCACAACATTCCTTGTGGACTAAGTCACCCAAAGATTGATGGTAGATAAGGACACATAAGAAGGAACAGGCTCCACTGAAGAGGCACATTATTTCTCTTGTAGGTGGCAATGGCAACTACCCGCTGGTCAGGGCTAAGTTATATCTACCTAATGGACAGTCAGCTTTACTTGTAGGTCACATAATAGGTTAGGTATGGATGCACAGAAGGGTCAGTAGAGGGTGGACGCGTGGGGAAGGTAGGAAATAGGGACATCATTCGCTCTGCCCCACAGTTTACCTCATACCAACATCCTGGGCATGAACCTGTTGCAAACACCTCTACCAAAACCACAGCACATCCAAAAGTTAGCAGACAGTTCACAGTTAGATTATGGGGACCTGGTTTTCAGAAGGATAGATGGAAAGTCCTTATTCTCTTCTGTGTAACATTCTCCCACAGGATTTTATGATCATTTGTTGTTCTTAAGACCCTAAAGACACAAGCAGGCTGCAGGCCAGCCCACAAGTGCTTACTGTGCAGGTGCCACAGGTCCCAGGAGTAATACTGGGAGCACAGAACTCAGAGAGGCAGGTTTCCGTGAGCCAGGCTGGGAAGCAATGAGACAGCCCTCATAAGCACTCCTGGCATCAAACCAGGCTGCTCCCAGCTTTAGAGCACTGCAGCACAGCCAGCAACAGGGGAGAGTCCCCAGCAGCCCCCCAGATTCCATGCAAACCACATACTGAGCAAATAACAAACCCTGAAGCCACCCCTTCCTGCAGCCTCCCTCTGTGCATTGCTTCCAGTGCCATGGCTATATCCACTTCAGAATATCAGCTAAGTGCATCTGTTTGCCTTGCTGGGCCACCCATCCCTGTTCTAGGAGTACACAAGAGGAGGGGGACATGCCAGCAGCCAGCAGCCCATGTTATTCATATGACAGAACAATAAAGTTTGGAAGGGGCCTCTGGAGATCTAGGCAAAACCTCCCTGCCAAGGCAGGGCCACCCAGAGAAGGTTACACATATGACAGAGCAAAGCAAACAGTACACTTCAACCATTGGCTGAAAAGGAAATATTCATGTCCTTCTTCTTTAGTAACCATGTGTCTATGAAAATCTGTGTTTGATGCAACGTCTTCCTCTTTCAAAAAGTAGTAAGAAAAATCATCCCTGTATTTAGTTTTACATCCATGCTGAGGGACATCCATGAAAAGCAACCTGGTGAGAGCACAAGAGAGTGACTGATGGTGTTTGCCCAGCCATGGGCTGTTACCTTCGATTTACATTTTAGGAGTCACAGAGACTGGAATTTGCTCTCCTTCTCACACTGTGATGACCTAGGAAGTTGTCCTGGGTTCAGCAGTAGCAGTCATTTTTCTCCCTTAGTAGCTGGTGCAGTGCTGTGCTTTTGACTTTCAGCCTGGGAACAGTGCTGATAACACCGATGGTTTTAGTTGCTGCTCAGTAATGTTTACTCTGACCAAGGATCTTCTGAATCTCATGCTCTGCCAGGGAGGAGGGGAAGCCGGGAGAAAGCAGGGACAGGACACCTGACCCAAACTAGCCACAGAGGTATTCCATACCACAGCATGTCATGCCCAGTATATAAACTGGGGGCAGTTACCCAGAAGGGTTAGATCACTCCTCGGTCAGGCTGGGTATCGGTCTGCAGGTGGTGAGCGATTGGATTCTCTTCCCTTGTTATTTCCTTTATCATTATTATTATTGGTGGTAGTAGCAGTAGTTTGTGTTATACCTTAGTTATTGGACTGTTCTTATCTCAACCCATGGGAGGTACATTCTTTTTATTCTCCTTCCCATCCCTCTGGGAGAGGGGGGAGGAAGAGAGTGGGTGAGCAAGTGGCTGCATGGTTCTGGGTTGCTGGCTGGGCTTAAATTACAACACAAGTGCCAGGCCCCTTGCACCCTGCACAGGGGCTGGACACTAGCCCTATGGCAACTCATCTCCTTTTAATACAATTACTGATTTTGCATGTGTGAAACTTCAACAGTGACACATTCCAAGATCATTTACATATATGAAGCATGGAAACACTAGTCATACTGAACTGTGAACATCACGCCCCTTTCCTGGGACAGGGCTGCAATGGTCTTGGCAGCACCACCACACTTCTTCATGGGCTTTAAAACGAAACCTTAGTGTGAAGGCAAAGGGGTCAATACAAAGGGAGATGCAAGGCAGGTAAAAGGAGATACGAAAAAGACAACAAGCCACACAGAGAAGATACATTACAAAGAAGTACAATGTTCAGGGCCATACACACACCCACAAACAGGGGCTCCACCTGCACACTTTCTGGTCCCCAGGCCCTGTGAGAACTCTGGGAAAGGCAAACCCTGGTGCACCCCAAGGGGTGGAGAAATATCCCCTACTTCCTGTTCACATCTGGCCAAAGCACATCTAAGAATCACAGAATCCCAGACTGGTTTGGTTTGGAAGGGACCTTAAAGCTCATCCAGTTCCAGCTCCCCTACCATGAACAGGGACACCTTCCACTAGAGCAGGTTGCTCTAAGCCCCTGTGTCCAGCCTGGCCTTGAACACTGCCAGGGATGGGGCAGCCACAGCTTCCCTGGGCACCCTGTGCCAGCACCTCAGCACCCTCACAGGGAAGAACTTCTGCCTAAGAGCTCATCTCAGTTTCCCCTCTGGCAGGGTAAAGACATCCCCCTTACTCTGTCCCTACAGGCCCTTGTCCAAAGCCCCTCTCCAGGTTTCTTGTCAGCCCTGGAGCTGCTGGAGTCAGGCACTGGGGATGCTCTAAGGTCTTCCAGAACCTTCTCTTCTCCAGGCTGAACAACCCTAGCTCTCTCAGCCTGTCTTCATAGGAGAGGTGTTCCAGCTCTCTGATCATCTTCATGGCTCTCCTCTGGAAGGGACATGTTCACCTTAGTCATGGCACATGTGGTATTGGGAAGGCACTCATGGAATCAGGACTGCAGCACTGAGCCACTGAAACACAGGCAGTTGTGTGACAACAGGGTGACTGGGACATGGTGAAAATCTTTGGTAGTTGGAGGGGCTTTTGTAAACTGCTTCACCATGTTCAGTGTCAAGATGTCATCACACAGAGTGCCTGGGAAGATGATCTTAGAAGGCTTGGCCCTCAGTGCTTTGGTCATTAGTCAGTTTTTTGGGTATAGATACAAAAAAAGTCAGTAAGGACAAGAAGTCCTGGAGAAGGTCAGGTACAGAAAACCGATATCCTAGAAGGTTCAACAACAGAAAACCACTTACCTGAAGACATGAAGCACAAAAAGAAATAGACCAAGAAATATTTTAGCTTAACTTCTGACTGAAATGACTCACTGGTCTTAGCCAGCAAGGACAGAATGAAAACCCACATCTGAAAAAAAAGGTGATGATGAAGCTGGAGCAGGACAAAGCAATACTCTTATGAGCTAGGTCCCAGCACACACAGAGTTCAGAGGGAGTATTCCACCCACATAAAACTTGAGAAGTCAGACATATAATTACCGTGAAAAAAATAAGAATCATTTTTCATCCTGTGGTAAAAGAAATTAAAGGAAAACCAAATACCTTTAATAATTTCAAAACACTGCACTTTGTCATCAATCTCCATTTGCCATAATGAGCCTAGCAGGAGGTTCAAAAGCTGCAGTGGGTCAAAAATGGGCTTCAGGGATGTTGGGCATTTCAGAAACATGGTTCAAGTTGCACGAGATCATGTCTGTGTCTGCCTTAACCATATTTAACTATGAAATCTATTCTAAAGTGGAGACTGCATGCATGAGCACATATATGTATGTATACATACACACATACAGAGTGCACGTGTGTTCATACACACACACAAAGGTATCCGATGCCAAAGGGAATAGAGTCTAATAGCTATACAAGGTTTGATTTTATTTATTTACATGTTTCATTATATAAGGTTTCCTCACAAGGAGCAGACTGGTTTGTCATGTTCAATAAAGGAATGAAACAGAATAAATCTTTCCCCTGGAATAACTACGTGATACTAAACCCATGTTTTATCTTACCCTCAAAATGTACTGAAGTTTCTTTAAATGTAGCTTTGTAGCAACCAAACTAGCCATAAATTAGTCATGATGATATTACAGCTGAATTTAATTTCAAAGTCTCTCAGCAAGTTGTTAAGTGTTTCTTGCCTAGGTCACTCCTGAGAAAACTCAAAAACTCTGGTATGATTTATGAATATTGCTGTATTATTGGTGTGTAAAATGCTATGGGGAATACAAGCACATAAACCTCTGTTTAATCCCGTTCCAATAAAAATTTCATTTCTTATAGCAAAATAAACATGTAAATCAACGTTTAATGATTTTGTGTTTTATTATTTAACTTACAATTTGCCTTTAAACATCCAAGCCAAGAAAAATCTGAGACCCTGCTCATTTTTGCTGAAACATAATTAGGTACCAATTAGACCTATTCTGCAGAGGTCACTTTCTTGAATGGTATTCATAATGCAATGTAAGAGAACAAAGTCCAGGAACAAAAGGCCTGGCTTCTCCTTTCCCTCATATACAAATATATTAGGCCTATTGTTAGTCAATTTTTCAAAGTGAACATGTTTTTTAACCTGAAATGTACTCAACTAAGGGATAATCAGATTCCTAAAATTATTATGCCAGCAGTGTTCAATTTCAGAGATGCTGGACCTCCAGACTTGTTGCATGAGACACACAGGCATACAACTCCTGTTCCTCATCATGTAGCCTCTCCCCATATTTGGGAAATAGTCCCATCTGTATTAATCCCTTTCCATTAATGACAAATGGCCAATCACTTACTGAAGATCCATCTCTCCTTTAAGAAACTGAAGTCCATGGGACTTGTACATGTAGGAACATGGTGACATTTTTGCAGGATCTGGCTATTGCTGTCTGTAAGTACTATGCCCTGCCGGGTTTTGCAATAAAATGCAATGAAAATGTCCCTCATACTGGTGAATGAGGAACATCCTAAGTTAGCATAATTTCTTATTTATTATAGGTGCACATATACTAGCTTCTTGGAAATACTGCCCACATTTCTCAATCACATGGAGTCAGTAATTCTCAGGCTTAAATGGGTTTCCTCTTGGACGTATTGCTTGACCTTAGGTGAGTCACTTAATCTTTCTTTCTGTTTTGCTGTCTATAAAAGTATGATAATATTGGCTCACATCACTTGCTGAATAAGGCAATATTCAACACAAACAGCCAATGTGAGATTAATATTTCTAAAGTACTCTTGCTGAAAAATGCTGTCAGTTCAAAGTGTATGCTACTATAATTGAGGTATACAATAGAAATCAGGCAGCTAAGCATATATTCTTGTGCCAGCTGTTATTTCTGCTACTTGACTTCAAAAGTACATGTCCAGTAGAAAAGAGATTTGAAAATTAAAGTGTCCTTGAAACTAGACTAGAAACTTCCAACCAACAGAGAATGGCCATCAATGCCTCCCTGGGGCAGCTACCAGTTTTTTCTCATCTATCTCTGATTTTCTTGCTACATGTGCCAAAATCCACCATTCAGGGTTTTGACTCATGATGTGTGCCAAAGCCGCACACCTGATGATGGTAAAGCAAGATGTGATAACAATCCTGCCACTTCTGCACACCCCTCATCCCATGCCTGCCAATGATCCACGCTGCAGCCCACTCGCCAATAACTTAAAATACACAACTATTCTGTTTGGCTGGAAATTCCCAGAAAAGGGTGACTGTCCCATCTCATGCTAATCTCATTGTCAGAGGTGAGCACTACCTACCTCATGCCAAAGTCTTGTACAAACTTTAATGCAGTATCTCCTGCCACTGAGCAGGAGGAGCAGGAAGCTTTTCAGTACCGCTGGGAGAGCAGAGAAGTATTGTCTATTTTAATCTATAAAGTCATCACAAAAAGCTGAAATTTTAGAAAGCATGAGACTGTACTTACACTAAATACCTGCTGCCTCGAATCTCCTCCCTCTGTCTTCTGTGTCTCTTTAGTTCTATCTTTCTCCCATCTGGAAAATGACCTGATCATTTTGGGCAATATCAAGAGCAAGAAACTGCCCATGTGGTATTCAGTTACAGCTGGTCCAAGGCATTTTGAAAAGTAAGTCACTTTGCTTTCACTGTTGGGCACAAAGGGCAACAGTGGATGAAGCAAGGTTTGAGTTTGTTCTTTTTTCCAACTCCACATTCCCCCAGGGAATTCCTCCAAATTTCTCAGAATCCACCCAAGCAAGGTCATGGTGCAGCTGCACTACATTATACCAGCTGAACATGGGTCCCCACTGCCTTCCAGGTTTGTACACCTTTGAGTAAAGGATTACAGCAGCATTACTGAGCTGCTTTGGCTGAAGTGTGGGTCAATTTGATTGCATACTCTTTCATTATGTAGATGAAAAAACATGGGCAGTTAGCTTTCTATAAAGTGAACAAGAAACACCCCCCCTCAGTAACACAGCCTGGAAATAAAAAAGCCTTAAAGTTGCAGAAAATGTCAACTCCAAGAAATGTGGTGGGTGTAAAAACCACAAATTAAGCTTTACATTCATATACAGCATCTTCATTTGTTCTGAACAATGCTCAATGGTGAGAACCAGGAACACTGTGAGGCTGCCTCCCACTGTGGACATGCCTTCCATTCCCAGAGCTGGGCAGGAGCCATCTCTTCCCACAGATGCCACTTCCCATGGTCATCCCTGCAAAGCCACGGCCTGTTCTGCATAGCACCAGGGAAGAGTTTTGCTTCCTCTTTGCAAAGCTCTTTCCAGCAGGATAAAGGCAGTCTTGCTCCAAAAGGTGGGGTACCTCACCAGGTAGTGTGTGAACAGGTACCAGAACAGGTCATAGGATATGCTTTTACCTTTGCACTGCAGAAATTTGCTGGGAGCTGTAGAAGCCACTACCTCTCTCCAGATCTAGTCAAGGACTGGGGTTAGTTCATTAGTCTTCAGCCAGACTAAATGACATTCCCCCAGCTGAAAGGGTGAGACAATGATTAATCCTTGTTAACTTATCAGAAGCCAAAAGAGGACAGAAAATGTCAGCAGTGTTGCTAATATTTGCATAATGCCATTCATTTAAAATCCACTGAAATTTGATTCAACTTCCAGATGAAAAAAGAAATCAAATTTGACCAACATAGATTTTTGGGTTGGGTTTTTTTTGAGCAAAAGACTTTTGACAAACTTGAGGAGCAAAAATACAGAATCTATTCAGCACGAACATCCTCAGCTCTGCAAAGCCTCTATGGCAGCTGAAGATATTGCAGATGTTATAATGTACAGAATGCATTAAGAGGGGGAAAGTGCTTTTGGAACAGGCTGTGTTTTAATACATACAGTAGAAGCATTAGAAACTATTTCAAAAGAAAGGCTTTATAAATATTTGTGTTTATGCAATTTTCATATGGCCTTATGAATCAAGTGAGTGGAAATGAAAATTACTATATAAACTATATGTTCTATGTATTATGCTGTTTTGGAAGTTAACCTAGACGCTATTACATCTTGCAGAGATGACAACTTATAGGATTTATAATCTTCAATCCTGTCAGAACACATTCTAAAACTCAGTTGTGCCATGGTATTTGTGAAAAGGAAATGCTTGCCCACCTACCTTCATGCCTTTCTTAGAGAGGCTGCATGGCAAATACACTTAAATCTTTCAGCTGAGATTCAAACAGAAGGAGCTACTGAATTCCTGGCAACATGAGCTGTCATTGAACTAATATGAACTTCATGCAGATTTCTGTGGTTGCCAGAATTGCTGGTTGGGGTGAACTTGTAGTAACAGGCTTGTCGGAGACCTGCCAAGGGAGTCTGCCTTTTCCTGAGCTTGCTCTGAAGCCCGGACACACTTGTGCAGCTCAGCTATAAGCTTTCAGCTGGAGAGAAGGCAGAGAGAAACTTAACAGCAGCTGAATGTCAGTATAATCCCAGAGTAAAGTCAAACCTTCAGTGAAAGGCTGAAAGTGAAACATTTATTGAGGCCCAGACTGGGTCTAAGCCCATCTCATCTGGTTTGAGGAACTTGTGGACTCAGGAGAGATGAAAGCATGTGGCTTGCTTGTTTTAATGACCATCTGGGCTGCCCGTAGCCAGAAAGGCATTTCCACCCCTAGATGAGAAGACCCACCTCCATGGATCCACACACATGGAGCTCAGCTTCCACCAGGCATCCCTCCATCCCTGCCTACTTGACCACCATCACAGCAGTGAGGAAAATTTTAGAGGGAGAAACCACACCTTAATGCAGTTAAAAACCAAAGAAAAGCCCAGCAGGACAAACTTCATCAGATACACAACTGGATCCACAAAGCACATCACAGCTCTCACAAACTTTGTCTCAGCAAAGACAATATCTGGTCTTGCCTTCTTTTCAGCTGTCCCAAGTAAAGAAGCTTTTGTTGTTCCCTTAAGAAAGTTCACGGGAACAACTTTCACGTTGTTCCCTTCCAGTTCACGATCAGGAAGATTTCCCTGATATTCCGCCAAGAGTTGGATAACAACTGTCTGATGACACAAATAACAAAATCAGGCCAGAAAGAAGAGAGGAAATATTTAAAAGGAGGAAAGGGACAAATGAGTCTTCAGAGAATACTGAACTACAGAGAATGTGCTGAGCTTATGTCTGGTGCATTTTGCTTCATTTCCAGGGATTCATGCCCTGTATGATTTCTATAAAGAGAGATTCTAACTTGGGGTGAAAAAAACAAATAGGATCAGTTCCTTCTGTCCCTGATCGCTTTGGACAGAGGATTGCCTCCACGGCTTCTACCCTGCACTGGATGGTCCACAGACCTCAGCCAGCACCTTTGGGTCAAGGTCTGTATTTCTTTTTAGGAGTTGAACAATGGTTACTGCACAGACAGAACTGGCCAAACCTCCAAAGACAAAGTCACCCGGCAGATGTTCTCAGGCAGCGAGCCTTTCAGCATCCCCAGCATAGGGTCTCACAGACAGGTAGTGCCATCACTGTTGTCAGGCACTCCAAGAAGGACGGTGAGCGTATTGCTGGGAGTGACCAGACAGCCCAGACTCGACAGTGGGGAGGACTCTGGAGGACTTCAGCAAGAAATTCTAGTAGGAGTGAAGGGAAAAAAGACAAAGAGGAGAAAAAAATAAAATTATGGAAAACAGAGTATGAAAAAAAAATCAACCCTATTCTGTGTAAAATTTGTATGTAAATAATAATAAAATAATGCTCATTTACAGAAACATTATGAACAACCAGCTGCTTATTAGCAGCACCTTCCTAGGACCACTTCTCACATCTGTGTTTCCTATTAAGACTGAGTAACAGCCTCTGGAGCACACGCTGTTCTGTGTGTATCTACCCAGTGACTGGGAAAATCAAAACTGTTACACAAGTATTGGGAAACAATTCTCTAGATAAGCTATGCATGTATTCACAAGTAAAACATGCAGCCATACGAGTCTGCACACACAGAACATTCAATCTGTACGTGAAAAATAGGAGCTTGAGGCAGGTCAGCACTTCAGAGACCAGGCTCTGAACCAGCAACACCAATCCATCGGAGCTGTCACTGCTAAATGACAGTGTAACAACAGCCTTCCAAGAAAAGCCATGTCTTAATTTCTGCTTGAGCTTCACCAGCCTTCCACAAGTCCCTCATCTGTGAATCCCGTGAATCCCGAATATAACTCAAATGAGAATGCTTTTATTCTGACCATCTAATGCTTCATTCAGGGAAGCTCAGGTGATATTAAGCCCTATAAACAGTCACATTTCTACCCTCTTCTAACAAAAGTGACCTAGAAAGTTAAAAACTTTATCAGCAGCAGAGTATTGTTTTCCTAATAAAGTTTTCATAGGATTGACATTTCTGTTGCAGTGTTGGTAACAAGGGAAAGATTCAATCTCACACATATAAATGGAAACTTCAGGTCACAAATGGCAGCTGATTATCAGTTGTATTTTTCTACATACCAAGCTGACAAACACTGGCAAAATGCCATGGGTTTGCAGCTTACTAAATATTTGTATTTTATTATATATATGATATATACAAATATAACATATTAAACCGTTATAGCTTATTCAACCAGTTCACTGTGATTCTCTGTTGCTGTGCAGTGATTTTTTCCCCTGCGTTAACAATATCCATATCAATTTCATGGGTGTGGTTCAGATCAAGAACATGTGCTGCTAGCTGGAAAATTGCATTTGACCTCTGGTTTTCCTTATCTCTTTTCAGGTTTTGTTTTCTCTTCAGTTTAAAGGCACTTTCATTAAAGAAATTATCTCCTTTCTCTGGCAGGCTGAATCAATAGCCTCTAAAAACCAGTGAGAGCCTTTCCATTAATTTAGTGGGGCTTTACATTAGACTTGCAATTAGAAACAGTAAGTGTGGAAGTATAAAGAAACTGAAGATAAAGGAGAAGCGAGCAAGAGGTAGAAATGTTTCACGAACATTTACAAACCTCTAAGGTTTCATTCGGCCTTATGTTAAGTTTAGGTCAAAGGTTTGGGTCAGCTTTTGTTCTCCTCAGTCCCCATTTCCCCTGATCTTCTTTTCCAGAGTGGGAATCCTGACAAATGCACTGTGAAAAGGGAAAAATTGGTCTGAAAAGCTGGACCCAAGACCTGCTAGAAGCAGAATGATGAGGCAATGGCTTTGCAGTTTGTTTTTATGTCACAGAGACTCAGATAAAGTAGCAGTGTTTGACTGAACCCTGCAGATACTTTAGAGAGACATAATTAGAGGTCCACATTACGATTAATGCTCTTGCTTGGTGTCTGTTTCCTGCAACTCATCCCACTGGTGACAGAAGACAAAGCTGAGTTTCAGAACAGTGCCATGCTCTGAGGCAGAAGCAATGGATGGGTTTGCTACTTGTAAAACTGCTCACTTGAGGACCATATTTTGTTGACCAGGGGCAAAACACAAGAGTCTCCCACAGGGAGATGGATCACTTGTCCTTCAAACGTCGCAGGGCTTCAGGATGGCAAAACCACCATCCCTGCCAATTGCTTTGCATTGACAGGAGAGGGGTGAGGCAGCAAGGAGTTTGGCATTCCTGACAGAGATACAAAGAAGACAAATCCATGAGGAGAGATAGTATCTTCAGGTTAATTTATTTTAATTTTTCTTTAATTTCTAGATAGAGTGGGAAATCAGAGCAGCTTCCTGGCACATCTTGCAGCTAACATCAAAGTTAAGTACAAGCTGAAAACAGTTACTGAATTTAACTGTATGATGTTAATCAGTTGGACAATTTGAAGGTTGGGAAAAGGGGACAGCTGGTACCTAGAGAGCAAAGGAGGATGTTAGCAAGCAGAGGTGATAAAATCACTAGCCCTGGGTGACAGAAGGAGAAACAGACAGCTCTCAGCTCTGGAGCAGCCACAACACAGTGCCTTCTGCTTCACCCCTAGCTTCCTGCTTCAGCCGTACAGCCCCATTCATCCCCACTTCAGCATGAGTGTTTGCAAGGCCACTCTGTAACCCAGGCCACAGAGAGCTGGGTTAAAACCAAAACCTTCTGCACTGCTTGGATGCAGGCTTACAGGGTGGGGCTGGCACATTACACACACTTTGGCTCAGATTCATCCTGTTAAGTATTTAACCTCAGACTAAGTCCCTAATTCCCTTAGAATCCTTTTCCAGCAAGCAGAGAGAGATGGGCACCCCCAGGGAAATCCCTGCTGCTGGAGACATCATTTTGCTCTCATGCCACTGGCTACAGAGGGAGCCAGGGACAGGTCACCCTGCTCAGTACAGCAGTCTGGTCCCTCAGCCTCCGTTCAGAAGCTTTCCCGACTCTGCACTGTCTGAGCGACCATGATGTGACCACAGAAGAATAAATAGAGACAAAAATGGGTTTCTGACCTACTTCTTGGCAGCAAGCAGCAGCAAGAGTGGCTGCCAGAGCCGAGAGGGAATAGATCAGAACCACAAACCGCACGGATGGGTTGGTGAGCTGGGAATGACATTGCTTCTCCAAGCTGGCTTTTCCAGCTTTCCTGTTTAAGCCCTTTCTCTCTCTTTGTCTCCATCCTTGATACACAGACCTGGATAATTTCCTCCCGTTAGTTTCTTTTGATGTCGCATTTTCTCTGTGTTTATATGAAACAACATTATTTGCCATGGATTTGAAGGCAGCTCAGGATGTATTTGCTGTCTCGCAACATCTATTTTGGAAACAGCATTTAGGAAACATTTTCAGCCATGAATATTTGAAGATTATTATATTGAACTCACTTTCAAATGAGACTTTTCGCATCTTAAGGGAATTTACTGCAAACGTTTATATTAGCCTTTTCCCTTTCTGATTTCAGACATACGGTGGGTTTATGTTATTACTTTTCATCAATAGCAAGTAGTTTTTACGCTAGCAGGCGTGTTCAGTGATATCTGAACAATAGAAAATGCCTGTTCCTTGAAGGAGTTTTCTCTGATAATTTTTAATTGGTATTTCTAGATTATGTTTTTCATTATCAACATTCAGTAGTGTTTCATCTTCCACAGAAACGTCTAATATATTTTCTTTACAGAAACCCAAATTATTTCCTCATGAGGGCTAAGCTGGCTTTCTGGGACAAGCAGCCCTAAATACAGCTTTTACTCTTGTTTTCTCCCATGGGATGGTTTATACCAGCTTGGCTGAAGCCTAGCTCCCAGCAGAGGGACCGGATGCTGTACACTGCACACATCCAAACAGCCTCCTTGTAATCAATTAGTAAGATGAGATAATTTAAAAGAAAATATTTCCTTTGTTCAATACAAATAACATTTTCATTACTCATTTCAATTGGCTAAACAGCAAAGCTAAAGCTTTTTCTTAATAAAAAGTGTATGGTCTTAAAGCGAACATCACCAAAAGTAAAGATGCTAGAGATATTCTTTCTGGTAAAGGATACAGCAGTGCTAATGGGGAGTTTTATCTTTGGGTCACAGATAATACATAGGGCCAAATGGGGAACTCTTTTTGAAACTCCTCTAAGAAAAATAGCTGTTATCTCTGCTGACTGACTCCAAAGAAAATCAACTGCAATTTTACCCAACATGTTCTGTTTGATCCCTGTTCATGCCTGGGAAGGTGCATTTCCCTCAAAGTCAGCCTGTTGCTGCCACATCCTCCTGTCGTGGAGTACCAGAACTCCAAGAGGTTTCTCTGCTGTGTTGCCAGGATCCTCCTTACACCCCTTCTGTAAACAAGCAGGACAGGGCTCGGCAAACTCAGCAAGATACATTAAACTCCCTTTGCACAGAGCAATCTTTTTCCATTACAGAAAATCAGGGAAAGAGGAGGCTGCCCTCCTTTTGTTGAGAATCACAGTTCTTGGGCGTCCTATAGACATGGCTGTTCAGGGTACACCTAAAAGACCCCAGTACATCCTCAAAACAATGCCTGGTCTTGCTTAGCTTTAAAAAACATGACTGTTGTCACTGCCATCAATGCCGTTTGGGTTCAAATTTTGGAGAAAACAGATCTATTCTCTTTCTTTTCAATTAAATAAGCACATACCTATAGATACACTACTGAAGTCTGGGGAAATTAGGTGAAAATGGCTGATGATGAAACTCAAATGTTGTGTGCTGGAATTCAGAGCCAGCTTTCCAGGATTAGATGTCCCCGGCTAATCTCAGCTGTTAGGAATTACTTTGGAGCTTGGCCCTGGCAGGTGAGGCGGAACCATAAGGAGAAGAACAAAAGGGTTTCTCTTCTGCCCTTGTCTCCTCCCTTCGCAGAGTCAGGCAAATGTGGTTTTCATTCAGGAATACAAATGTCATCTTCAAAGTCACTCTGGGGAGGAAGGGGGGGAGAAGAAGAGTTAAAGAAAAATTAATTAGATTGCAATTTATCGAGATTTTTTTTTTTTTTTTTTTTTTTACTGTGAAATTGGACCAGAGAGTCTTAACATCTGAGTGATGAGCAAATGAGGGAGCTGGTAGGGAGCTTGCCTGCAATGTGCTTGCAATGCCCCAGATTTCCCCTCTGTCCTAATCAGCCCCATATACTTTGTTTTCTTCAAGGCCAGCCCTTTTCTGATGTAAATAGACCTGTGATCCCAAGTCTCCAGGAGTCCAGGGAAAACAGCTCCACCTTACGTGCTGTTCTTGGAATGCTTAGAGCAAAGCAAAAGTGCCGCTGAAAGCTGTTTGGGGCTGCTCAGTGGTGAAGAACCATTTTTTCCCCTATGTTATCCCCACCTGTGCTTCTGGAAGTCTCCAGGCAGGGAGCTATTTTTGTTTCCTCCAGGTTATGACAGCCACAATCCAGCGGCTGCGTACGTGCTACAGCTCTGACAGCAGACGTGAATAATGGAGCTGGGCTATGAACACAAGAAGTCACTCTGAGTGCTTGCTGTACTTTCTTAATGTATGTGACATTGACATAATACACCCTGGGGCATTTTGGATCAGATGGTGTTTGCCTGTTCCACGTGTTGGTTTCATGAACAGCAATCAAGTTGTGAAACACATGTAGGCAGCGTGTGTGGCGGGTGGCTTTCCATCCTGTGCATGGGTGGGGAGCGCACAGCTGTAGGGAAGGCAACACTCCAAACAGAAACTCCTCTTTGCTATCAGAGGAGAGGACTCCTGCTCTCTGGCAGGGCTCACAGTGAGCTGCCTGGATGCTGCTGCAGGGTAAAGATGTTATGCTCTCATTTTATCTGACTGTGTAACACACATGGCATCTAGAAACAGCTTTCATGATACACAGAAGCTCAACCAGATCCATCTCACAGGAGCTGACATGTGAGTTGGATACGTGCCTCACCAATATAAGATATTAAAGCATTGTTTCCTAAGCACACAAGCTAGATAGGAGTGTTGCAGCTCAGCAAAGGGTGAGCCCAAGCCCCTCTTCCTTAGACTGCAAGGCAGCGTCCCATCAAACAGGTACAGTCCACAGAGCTGCATTTGTGAATCATCAGCACTGAACACTATATCTCCTCCTCCCACAGTTCCCCATCCTCCAGCAGGAAAAAGTTTATTTCTTTAGGCACAGGAAGCAGCATTAATCCCTTTCTGATTTCCTCCTCCAACACCTTTTGCTTTCTCCCTGATACCCCATTCCAGCTTTCATCCTCATATCAGGGCTATTTAGTCTAGAGGAGGGAAGACAGAGAGGAGACATCATAACAGTCTACCAATTATGTAAAAGGTTTATGCAAAGAGGAAGGCAAGACATTGTTATCCACGTGTGTGGGGAAAGCACAAAAAGCAATGGGTTTAAATGCATCAAGGGAGAGCTAAGTTCAGTGCTAGAATAACTTCTCTGCTGCAAGGGTCATTAGGCACTGGATGAGGGGACCTCCACTGCTGGTTAAAGAAACATGTTAGACAAACATATGTCAGGAGCAGTTTGTATAAGGGTGGATGAGATGACCTCCTTCAAGCCCTTTTTCTTCTATACCATGGTAATAACTGTTTCAGCTTTGCTTTTTGGCAAACCACCCCAACAAAACTGCACTTCACCTGTGTTTTTCTGTATACGAGTGACAATCCCATGGCAGCAACACATTTGGCTCTTCTGAAGCCAGAATATAGAACGATCCCTCCAGTCATCACACAACAAGCACAGCTATCAGGTCCTGCAGGACCTAGACGATTACTTTACCCACTCCTAAACCATTTCATTGTCTCTTCGACAACAGGCAAAAGAAATGCAAGCATCCTAAGAGCTCACTGCTGCTGGCAGAGTAAAAGGGCTCACGCTCACAAACACACTATGACTCTAAAGCAGGGGCACAGCAACAGCATCCCCAAAAGCATGGGGATGTCCCCACCAGCAAGACACTTGAAGAGAATTACTTTGCCCAGTGCAAGAATATCAACATATCTTGGACTGAGCTTGCATTTGTGACTGGTACCACATGGTCTTGCACAGCCCTTGCAAGAAGCAGCATCTCCTGAGATGCTCTACTCTGAAATGCACTTCTCACCAAATTGCACTGAAAACAGGACTGATCATATGTTTACACAAGGATATCCTTAAGTGCTTTGCTGGACTGGGGCCCTACCCAGCTACATTTCAGGCTCTTGGAGGTCAGTAGGGATTGATTAGCATCTCAGCATGACCTGGGTGCTTAAAGCCTACATGTGTCAAAATGAGGATATTTTACTGGATATATATAATTTTTCTGTGTTTTACAAATTCTAGGCCGAAAAGATGATCAATAACAACAAAATCAGAAAGCAGTCTTTGTAATCAGCAAAAAGGTATGTGTAAACCCTAACAGATATAATTTGTATCATTACTGATAGTGAAGTTATAGTAATCTTTAACAAGGAAATATGGATCAATAGCTACTTGAGAAAATGCAGCTGCAGGTATCTAAATGGGCATGAATGAGAAAGTGAGGTGTAAAAGATAATAGCAGGATGTTTAAAGCAGATGAAAGCTATAAGGTAGATTAGTGGCCTTGAAAGAACCAGATAAGTAAAAAAGCAGAGAAGGGCAACAATAATTTATATACTTGCCCTGCACAAATACTACAATGCTTATTGAAAGGTGCAGTAAATTATGAACAAAGTAGAGCTTTATTAGATTAGTGACAATGGAATTTATATAGAAAGGCTGACATCTTTGGAAAGCAGGAAAAAGAAATTAGTTATATATTAACTCTCTACTCCATGGCAGAAAAAGAAATGCTCAAGCCTGGAACTAATCTGACTTACTCTTGGTAATTACACATCTGTTTCCATATCCTTGTGACATCAGTAGAACCAATGTATGGAAAGCAATGGAACACGAGGAAGGGGTACCCCCAGAGATGCTAAGTGCTAGAAGCTGAGAGTTCATCAAGGGGCTGTTTCTGTCACTGTGGAAACAGGTGGGAGTTTTGAGGTTGACCAAGAGGCTCCTAAACCCTTATCACGATTACTGTCATGATGTCGAGAACCCCATGTCTTGGGTCATACCATGCTGGTCTCTATAAAAAAGACAAAAGACAACAACCACCTCTCACAACCTTTAAATCTAACAAAGCATGGCAAAGCTTGGTAGGACAACAAAGCACCTCCAAATCCTATTTCCCACCTGAATTCCTAATTTGTACTAGGGAGAAGGACATTCCTGTCTGCAAGAGCAAACTTTTTCAACTAGCTTAAAGAGTTTTATTAAGTTCAATTAAAAAAAAGGGAAAAAGAAACAAAGTCCAACCTAAACAGTTTTACAGTTTTCAGTTTATGTAGTTCTGTTTGCAAAATACATGTATTAATTCCAGCCTGTTTATATCAGTGGGAGGGACAAACTGGCCATCACAGTACTCGCTATTATACATGGAAATACATTTATTATCAAATCAAGCCCCTGCAGTGACTCTAACAACTTTTTTTACTTTTGCCATCCATAAAAGAGCTAACTCTACAGAGAAAACATTCTAGGGCACTGTTTGCACCAGTTAATCAGGGCACAGTCAGCTGCATTACTGGAATGCACCAGACTGCTGATCATTAAGGTCTGTGGTTGGTTTTTACTACAGAGAGTGGCTTATGCTCTCTTCCAGCCCTGAGACTGCACTTAAGCCAAATTCTTACCTCCATCATCAAGGTAAGACCTGAGGAGCTGGCACTGTAGCGTGCTGCTCATTATTCACCCTTTGCCATGTACAGGTGACCCGAAAACCTGACCCACAGCCTAGTGAGCCCCTTTGGATTTCTCTGCGCTCCAGATCAAGCCTTAAGAGAACAATTAGAGAGAACAAGCAAAAGTAAAAATGAATTTTTGTGAGTATATTTCTGATCACTTCTGCATATTGCTTTTTGCTCCCTGTAAAAGACCTTGCCCAGGTGCAATGCAGCCAAGCAATGTTTTAGCTAAGAGAGGACTGCAGGTTAACAGCCATACTCAAAAGATCTATGTACAGGGGAATAACAGGATGGCTAAAAAATCAGAAATATTCAGCAGCATCAACACCCGCAGAGAATAAATTTCACAGGCAGGAGAGTTCAGATACAGTTATTATGAAAACATGAATCTTCAGCTCCTTTACGTTGTTATGTTTTTTAACAAATCTTATAAGGAAGGAAAAAATAGAATATGCTAATAATCCTCTCTAATTCGCCTCCCTTAAAGTTTGGTGTGAGCAGAATAACCCATTCTGTTTGAACATTGTAATTCCTGTGTAAATATTTTTAGTTATGCTGTTTAACCCTCTATGGGCAGCTAACGAATTTGAGAAACTGTATATTCCTTGGGTTGCCTATTGTAATTTCTCACCAGCATTAGCTTGAATTTAGCTGGCAGCTATCTTCTTTTAAAAATCATCATTAAAACTCTTCCCAGCCCATGTGTGATCTGGTCAAAGAGTTTTCCTCCAAGTCCTGCCTCCATGTTATTCGACATCTCATCCTACATTATTCAAGGCTTTAGATACTAAAGACTGGAATATTTCAGCTCTTCCACTGGTAAAGTAGCGAAGGATAAATATGTATTTATTGGTCCACAACAGCTGCTGTCCTGTAGTGAGCTAATTACATATATGCAGGGAAAGTAGTCCCATGGAACATGGGGTGGCAACTTCAAATTAGGCTGGAAAGGCAAATGCTGGGATGGGGTCTGCTGCTTTTGCGCAGTGCTGACACTGTCTGCAAACACATTCTTTTACCATAAGAAAGAGCAAAAAGGAAGCATGAGAAAAAGGAGGACCACCCCATTAATCCCACACTGCATCCTTCCCCTACCGCACCTTCATGAGGAATGGAAACCCAGTTTCACCCTCACACCTGCACAACCTTCCACTGGCCTCATTTCCTCTCTCCTCCGCATCCTCCCACAGAAATGGGTCTATCTGTTAAACAGAGGTTACAAGACTGGCTTCTTTTTGGGAAATATTTAAGATGGCCTGTGTCTGTTTATGAAAACAGGGGATTAGTTTTCTTGCAGAATCTGCATTTGGTGAAGATTACAGGAAACTATTTTGTAAAGAAAATCCATAATTCTTTTGGTCAATTATTGCCCTTACAGTCTCTTCTTCCTTGCAGGCAAGCCTTATCCAGATTTCTTCATGGGATATCCAATATGTTAATTAATTTTCTGATTTAAATAAGGAATCTGATTTAAATAAGGAATCTGAATTAAAAGGAATCATATATATTAGTAAACACTATTATGTCCTGATGGTGGAAAAAACTCTCTTGATCACACAGCAGTGAAACAGAGCTAAAAAACCACCAATACAGGAAATCCATTACAGTGAAACAAAACAGTCAATACCACCTTAACATGAAGCATAAGAATGTCAAAGTAACACCTGCCTGTGAAATGGATGATTTTTATTAAATTGTTCCCTACTGAAAATGGTCCCATAGAAACTTTTAGCACTGCTTAATCAGTGCCAAAAAAAAGGGGGGGAAGGGGAAAACCTCAAAGAAGATGATTCTCATTTCCTTTTCTAAATGAAAAATGTCCATTTCATGAGGGAAAGGTCAGCTGTTAGGCAGAGTGTTGGTGCACTTTAGAGAACTTCAAATCTGCACCTGGAATTCCTCACATCTTAAATATTCCCATCCCTCAGCTTGGCTGAGAAATGCTGTTTAATACTACATCCTTGTTCTTTGTCCTTCCATTACTCAGATGGTTATGTCTTTCTCGCTCCGAATTTACTCTTCCTGTAACATTTTCTGGATTATATATGATAAATACTGTTTTATGTCATAATCCCAGCTAGACAGCTGGAGAAGTGTTAAATAGATACTGTGACATGTCCAATAAATAGCCATCTAACTACATTATAAATAACCTAGAATTCAGTCCAATAATTAGTGCAATAAATTTAGGTTTGTCAGTACATCTGTATAAATATCAGTAACAAGATAGACAAGAAAGGACCATACCAAAGAGCTTTGATTTTGGAAAAAGTCCATGTGCAATACTTCATTCCTCTCAGGGGAAAAAAACCCTAAAATTATTCAGCAAGTAATAGAACATGGGGAAAGGGAGAGATTATTGAACGAACTGCAGTCTATTTAAGTGAGAAAAAATGAGGCAGTGAGAAGCAAAGCATGTTGAAATAAATGTCTATGGGAGTTGTGCAATTTTTGCATGCATTAAAAGAGCAATAATTTTCCACCTGTTAATTAGCTGCTATTGCCAACACCACTGAACAAGACAGACAGACAAGTACCTGTTTCTTCCAGACTGCATCTTGTATTGTCTGTCAAAACTTCTGACAAATATTCCAAGTATTTGGCTCACCATACAGAAGCCTTATCAATACCCACCACATCAGCATTTCTTCACCTTCCACCCACATTTACCATCCTTTGGATGACAGAAGCTAAGAGCATCTTAGCTTGAAGTGGCTACTGTGGCTCTGGCAGGAAGGAGAGGTCTGTCCCCACCTCACATGCCTGATGCCAATGCCTGTGGGTGCACCACACGGCCAACTACTGAGCCTTGACTAGTGCCATCACCCTGTGCTGCCCCATCAGGAGCTAGGTTGTTCATCTATGCTCAACCAGAGAGAAAAACATTTTGCATTTCTGCTCCTCAAGTCTGGACACCTTTAAGGAACCTCCCTGGTTTTGCTTTCCCGTTAGCCAAAATACCATTCACTCTCAATTATTGGTGATGACAATAGCTGCAACAGTTCTATGTTTATTCTAGTCTGTTTAGTTTAGCTTGGCTTAGTTTAATTTCTGTTTATGAACTTAGCAACAACAACAATAACAACAAAGTATTCTGTTCAGAGGAGTCTTTTAATACCACTGTGTGTTCCCTATTTATATCCTTCCGGAGCCCTGGGATCAGGAGATAATACTACCGGTTTCCCCCCATCTAAGTCCACTTACAAACAAGTTAGGTAATTGCTCACTGTTAGACAAAGGATATGCATAGTCTAATACTTTCCATAGGATCAGACTACTGGGTCGTGTACTCCACCTTGGTTTCTGACTACTCAGTTCTGCAAAGTACTGTGGAAGCACTCAGTTAAGTTATGAGAAAAGGGGAATATTTCTTCTGCATTTTACTTCAGTCATAAGCAATACACATTGAAGGCAATAAGGGCTGTCCAAAGGAACTGAAATTTTGGGCAAAGCACTGTAGATGTGAAAACAGCAATTTTCTGGAAGCCTACAGATCACAGCAGAAACATACCATGAGTGCTTACACTGGCAGCATAGTTACCTATCTCCTGTTCCTTGGGACTACATCACAGTGAACTTGGAGTCCTCGTGGGCTATGCTGATTGACAAGAGCATTCCAAGAGCTGACATACCTGCAAGAGAAGAGACCAAACCTGGTTGCTCTAATAGGTGACACCATTGCTCTTTCCATTCCCTCCATGGTTGTCCAGCCTTAGGCTGCCCCACACATTCCTCCATGAATGCCTGCAACATTTTCTTGCATTTGACAGTTTCCAGTCCTTGTACATGTCTAAGCATTGAAGGAACTGTCTCAGACCTGTTCAAATTTCATATGGTGCCATCAAAAGCCATTCAATCTTCTCCAGTTATGTCCACTTTTCTGCCCAGGGAAGAGCATGACACATACGTAGGTGCTGATCACATATGGCTGTTTTCTCCAGGTGGGATCTAGCTGTTAGTTTTACAAATAAACACAACACAGACCATATTGACACACTGTCCTGTTCTGTCCATGTGGTATCCCAAAGAGGGACAGCTCTTGGAAAAAGGCTGAGCTGCCTCTTGAGCAGTGAAATATTATCAACAAAGTATGGGACAGGCAGATTTGAAGCATGTAGGTACAGAAGTTCCTCTTTCCATTGACTGCTTTAGCACAGTCTCATCAAACGTGGAGGGTAGATGCAGGGAAGCATGAGCCTCAATTAATAGGTCAGAGCCCGCACACATCTAATTATAAACCCCTTCAGCCTTAGCCTAAACATCCTAATCTTAGTCTCCAAATATACAAGTCTGCCTGGAGCAACGCAAAACAACGATAACCCGCACAGTGATTTGCCAGCCTCAAACCATCCATATTGTTCTTTCAGTTATCACGGTTTATTTTTTGGACATTGCGACTCCAGAGGCTACTTGCAGAGCAGCAAAGCACCACAGAGGATACAGTGATTTGTGACAAACCACTTCAAGGACAAACAAAACCTTTTCAAAGTTTTCACTGTCTGTCTCTGCGTGATGCGCTGCAAAGGTCAATTTGTTTTGAAATCCTCACTTTCAATTTGCATTACTGATCAACGTAGTAATTAGAAATGTTAATCTATTCTTCAGTGGCCTTAAATTCAGAGATGGAGACTGCTCAGCTAAATAAAAATTCCATCTCTTCCTGTGATTTATTAAGACTTGAGTGATACCGAGAAGCCACTGAGTTAGGGCACTGATATAAGCATGCTTTCAAGGCACATCCTTAATTAGTTTTAAAGCAGGATGGACCAATTTATATCACTTTGATTTAAATCAGTTTTCTTAATTGTGGTTTAAATCAGAACCAGGAAATAACAATTTAAGTAACTCAATTTGCATTGCAATTGTGCCTTCTAACAGATATTCATAAGAAAGAGTTATTCTCAGAGACTGACAACTAATTAGAATGTTTAATTGCAAAGAAAGGTGGCTTTGAGGTTGCATTTAATATTTGTTTTTTTAACTAAGAGAATACATTAAAACCACACTTATGTCACCATATACCTCAGCATTTATTTTAGGGTTTTATTTTTACATTTATTTTGGGAGAAAACAGGACACAGCATTTTTAGTCACCTGATGAACTTTTTTAGTGGTGCTTTGTGTCATGCTGCTTCTGAACAACAATATCCAGAAGAACATAATTAAGTAGAACTACACTGGGTCTTGCATATTTTAGGAAATATTATAAAAATATTCCTTGGATTTCAAGGTAGTTACTGAATCTAACAGTGCAAATATTATCAGCAAATAATCAGCTGAGCTATTTTTTCCTTTCTTCCATGTTCACCAGGATCAGAATTAGTCAG
The DNA here is from genome assembly GCF_012275295.1 of Melopsittacus undulatus. NCBI lineage: Eukaryota > Metazoa > Chordata > Aves > Psittaciformes > Psittaculidae > Melopsittacus > Melopsittacus undulatus. Next base: position 29,037,487 of record NC_047535.1, read on the forward strand.
ACACACACCCCACCACATACACCTTTTACTCATAATATGGGAGAGGATAAACAAATTTTCCTGTTCTAAACTCCCAGTTCTTTTCCCAACTTGGAATATTCCAGTCATTAAGTGATGTAAAGCAGATAAAATAGAAAGAAGAAAATGTTCTTTTTTGCACCTGCAAAAAAGGCTACAGCTGTCAAAAGCTAGTTTATTACTCAAGAAGCTCCAATTCCAGGTGTCTAACTAGTAATTTCTCCAATTTAGTGATTTGACATTCTTCAGTTGAGTTATTCACTGCCAATATTCTGTTATTTTTATGTAAGGGTTCATTAATAAGAAAGCATAATGTTATGTTAGGCATTCAAAACAAATTCAGGCTGTCATCATCCCAGAATACGTGTGTTCAAGTTTAGTTTTAAGAAGAGAAAAATATTAATTTGAAAATTAAAAAACCCCATGGATGTGTGTTGTAAAAATACACACACGGTTCTCATCACTAAGGGACAACTGACAAAAGGGCAAGAACCTGAATGGATTAACTCACAGCTGCTTTAGAAGGAAGCACAACAAAAGCACTCCACAGTCTGAATGTTGCTATGCACAGGACAGAATTGTCTTACAAACAGAAAGAAGAATTGGAGAAGATTGTGTTTTGTTGCATGATAAAGTATGATTTGTACCAGTAGCACATAATAGAGATTTTCCCCTTGTAGCGATTTATACCACCCTGTAAATAAACTCTCTTCTCTACACACCATTATTCTCAGATACGACAGAAAGGGCACAGCTCGAAAAACAAAATTCTTTATTAACCCAAATACTTATTCTAAATTTTAACCCTCTACATGATTAGAAATTAGTCCACTAAATTAATGTGACTGCAATGAAAGGGAACTTTCCAACTCAGTTACTTGGTTCAAGTCTAGAGCATAGGTTCTTAACCCAATGACTTGTTTTGTTAGTTCCCATCCCCACTGGCAGGAGCAGGACATCAACCTTCACTACTCATAGAAGTTGCCAGGAGGGCAGGACTGGGGTATACTCACCTCCACCTCTGGGTAATGGTACTGTAACTCCTCAAAATGAGCTTTGGAGCTGTTCTCAATGTTATTCTCAATATTTGGTGCTAGGAAATCCTGTTCCATGGACCAAACTTTGCAGTGTAACAGAAGCCCAGAAAGGGAGCTCCACACTGCAGTCTTCACTGTGGGTTCACACTAGATGTCCTTCATGCTACAAGCTCTGGGGGCTGGCTAAAACATTGCACTCATTTTCAAAAAGTTTTCTGTAATAGAAGACATTTGTTTTAATTTCTGCACTGAAATGTTGAAGGTGATATTGAAGATGCCACCTGGTACTCAGTTACCAGTGCTAAGCTGGTCCGTAGCTCCTGGAAAAGGATTAATTCCCCTGTAGGCAAGGAATGGAAGCTAAATTAAACAAGCAAGTTAGCCTTTCACCAGTTCTGGTTTTACAGCACAGGAACATGCACACCAAGAAAGGACCAGGCAGGCACACACCTGGGAGGGAGCAGCATGAAACATCCAGCTAACTTTCTGTAAGGCTCTAAAGTGACTAAAGAGAAATGCTAAAAACAGTAACTGAGGAGCTGTGACCATGCTGCAGCTAAGGATGTACACCCACGAGTTCCCTTTACATCTCCCTTTCTGCTGAAAGCCACTGAACTTTACAATTCCTACACACAAGTATTAACCTACCTGGAAATGACAACTCAGGTGTGCAGAACAGACAAAAGGGATCAGTAAATATTACAGCCTTTTATTTGGGCTGAGATATTCATTCCAATGAGCATTCACGACAAATTAAATACTTTAAAACCTTAGTGAGTACCTACATAAGTTATGTCTGCTAAAGCCATCAAGTCTGCAAAACTCGCTTAGAAGAATCATAGCAGGGGAAGCTCTTGACACACTGATGTAATTTTTCATGTTTTGGAAAACATAGGAAATTCCAGCAATCATTGAATCCAGTTTGAAAGCCTTTCTGAAAGATGTGCATTAGTCAAATATAAACCATTAACTAAATACATGGAAAAACATAATGCCCTTGAAGAAATAAACAAGTGATATATACCGTTTCAGACTAAACAAAATAGTGCAAAGCTAAGAGAGAACAGCTATGTTTGAAATCATTGGAAAGCAATCCTAAAGAAAAGTTTGAATTATTGACTAAAATGGAAGAAACAGTTCTTTGTCCCTACAACTCATGCCCAAATCAGTGCAGAGCATCTTAAAGCCCGATCTACCATCTTGTTTTAACCCATCCCTGCTGATAGTGGGAAAATGCTGTACAAAAGCCCACTGTATCTGGTCACCAGGAAATCACTGCTCTATACAAGGCTCCCTCACTGGGATCACAAATCAGGCTGCCCCTCCCAGACAGCACTTGATGAGGCAGATGGGGAGATAACTGAGGATCCACTGTACTCCCCCTGACCCTGGCAGTGAGGCAGATCCCCACTGAAACAAGCTTGGCATGCACCGAAAGAGCCAGTGCTCAAACAACACTGAATATGGTACGTTTCATCCCAACTCAACTCAAAATTCAAGTTGGCTCTCCTGCATTGTTGAAAAATCATCTAAATGGTGGAGGCAACCAAAATGCCTTTGCTATCTAGAAACTTCACCTCCTGTGTGGGGAGGGAAAACAGCAGAGTAGAACTAGCTGACATCAGGAAAATTGAGAAGCTGTAATTCATACAGAATTGGCCCAGAAATAATCAGATTCCTAACTCCTTTATTTGTTCCTGGACCAGATCCATTCTGACCAGATAAACTCCTCCTCAGTACAATAGACAGCTTTGCACACTGATGTAATGAAGTGATGGGTCACACTGGTGCTATCGTATCCAGGATTTATGAGGAGACATCATTGTCTGAGATCAGGAATTGGAGGGGGCAGAGATATTTCAGTTCAGCTCTGCAAACATGTCTGTAAGACATGTTTAAATGGGTGGGATGAAATCAGTCAAATTAAGGTGCTGTGCATGGGTGTATCTCCAGTGATCTCAGAACGATTACAGTACACATCAGTACAGGATCTGACTGGTTAGGAATTAATGCATAAACCGGGTACATCTATTACCAAAAGCAGGCACACCTCCTACAGGTAATTCAGGATATTTCCCCCCCTTTCCTAAATATAAATTGCTCAGTTCAACTACAAAAGCTGCCTTCCCTGCTGATCATCTCTTGTCTCTGTTCAGCATGTTATCTGCATTCTTCATTCAGCAGCAGCTGTGCAGAGTTGGTCAAACACTCCAAGTTGTTTGTCAAAGTTTGTCTAAGGCTTTTCATCTCCCTGCTTCCCTGTGAGGTGCCCAAACATGAGTCGTCTCTGTTGGCTTTTGGAGCAGATTAATTCAGAGCACAGCTTCAGAACTGGCAGGTAATCAGTTAGCTGGAGTTTAAAGTGAAGTGTTTTTCTCTAACAAGGGCAACCAAAAGGTGGCAAATGTATTTCTGAATCAGCACATTTTAATATAGGTAATACATTTCCCAGAGCCACATCTCTAATGCCACCTCATGGGCGTTCCCTCGCTAGGGGTGATCTGAAAAGCCACTGGAGGTGGCAGAAAACTAGTAAAAATGGAGGGTATGATTTATCACTTCTCAAATGCATGGGGGAATATTAAATTGTATCCTTAAGCTTTTGGTCATAGAATCATAGAATAGTTATGGTTGGAAAAGACCTTCAGATCATCCAGTTCCAACCCCCCTTCCATGGGCAGGGACACCTCACACTAAACCATATCACCCAAGGCTTCATCCAACCTGGCCTTGAACTCTGCCAGGGATGGAGCATTCACCACCTCCCTGGGCAACCCATTCCAGTGCCTCACCACCCTAACAGTAAAGAATTTCTTCCTTATATCCAGTCTAAACCTCTGCTGTTTAAGTTTCAACCCGTTACCCCTTGTCCTATCACTACAGTCCCTAATGAACAGTCCCTCCCCAGCATCCCTGTAGGCCCCCTTCAGATACTGGAAGGCTGCTATGAGGTCTCCACGCAGCCTTCTCTTCTCCAGGCTGAGCAGCCCCAACTTTCTCAGCCTGTCTTCATATGGGAGGTGCTTCAGTCCCCTGATCATCCTCGTGGCCTCCTCTGGACTTGTTCTAACAGTAGCATGTCCTTTCTATGTTGAGGACACCAGAAATGCACACAATACTCCAAGTGAGGTCTCACAAGAGCAGAGTAGAGGGGCAGGATCACCTCCTTTGACCTGCTGGTCACGCTCCTTTTGATGCAGCCCAGAATATGGTTGGCTTTCTGGGTCCCTGAAGCACACTGCATTCTGAATCTATGGATACAGAAGAAAACCTCCCACTAACATCACTCACACTTATTCAGAACCTGATGGATGTTACTGTAAGGGGCTGGCACCTAGGAGAAGCCATAGGCACCAAGAGCCAGGCCAGGGATGCAGGGACTCTTTGCAGCACATCTCAGCCAACTGACAGAGTAATACAGGAGAACGGGTCGGTCTGACCACACACAGCTTTTGCCACACAGTGAAGAGAGAAAGAGAACATACCTGCAGCATCTTGGATCCCTGATCTGTAGCCAAAAAACAGGTAATAGGAATCTTCCATGAAGATGAACTCCATGGAATTTTTTAACATTAGTATCTGTCAAATAATTAGTTTTATACTATGCTCTTAGAAAATAGTCTATTCATGTCAGCATAAAGAAGTATGAATACCATTTGTAGATAGGAATGCCTGTTAACCCCCATCCTCTAAATGCTCATCCCTACAAGACAGGAGAGAGGGCAGCATGGGACCTGATCTCACTGCCAGTCAGTGGCAACCTGGGTCCTATTTTGCTTCAAGAGTTCTTACACCAGATTTATGCCCAAATTATGCCCAAGTAGATGCACTGGTGGTTGAGTGCAATTAGATGGGTAAGATCAGGATCAGTCTCCAGAGAAGTACAATGATGTAAGCACGGTTATTTATCACAACTACTTTGTTTTTCTGGGAGAGGGAAAAAAAGAAAAGATTTGAGTTATAGCTATTTGATGGGTAACATTGTAGTAGACAGATTAGTCCCTGTAATCCACTGGCACCATCAGCAGAGAAGTAAATCAAACATGTTTTTATTCATCTTGTATACCTATTAATACAATCCATTGCAATGGTTATTCAATATTTATGTTGTCTGCGTGAATTAATGCATATTTCATTATCTTTTCAAAAGTAGGATAGCTGAAATGGTGCAGCATTGCTTTTTATCTGACAGAGCTTTAATCCTTTGCTCATCGTGCTTTTACCTGAACTGTTGTTTGAAAAAATGAGGTTTTTGCAAGATAAGGAGTTCCCATATTAGAATTCAGCTGGTCATAGTATCATGATAGATCTGACTCTTCTAATAAATAATAAGAGTGTGAAGATTTGCTTTTTCATTGCCTGTATTGCTTTGTATTAGCATCCACCACACTGAAAAACATTTAAAAGTGCTCATACTGTAGCCAAAGTAGTCAAATTCCACCCTTTCTGAAGATAATCACTTGCAGAGGTAAGGAAAGACTTTCCAGTCTACTTACAAGAGTAAACATTGTTTGTGGCTCATCTCAGCCAGTCATAACCATCATGGTACTCTCAATTTGGCACAAAACATTCCGAAGAAAAATAGATGAGATTTCTCCAAATCATGAGAATATGCCTGCTGCTGCACTCCAGCCTTTTGTCATTTGACTCACACTGAGTTTCACAACCCAGCATCTTGTTCCATTTGGTAGGGAAGAACCAGCTGAGAGTTAGACTGGAGGAGAAGATCTCCAAACATAGACCTTAAGGGAAAGTCATCTGCCCCCTTGTAGGTGCCCACCACCTCCAGGGTGTGGGTGAAAAGAGGTTTGCAACTATGGTGGCTGAAAAACCTTGCTTCTGAAACAGCCTTATCATATACTTAAGTCTGGTTCCAGGTCTAAGAAGACAAAAGAGACATCAAGAAGACATCAGGAAGGTTCAGGAAGATATCATGATCTGTAATGCGTGCTCAGAATCAGTATGGATTTTGCGCCACTCTTATTTCATGTATGAGGTTTCAAATGAAGGACTCAGAATGAACTTAACTGAAAATAGAAAGAGGAGACAGCTCTTATTGCTGTTGTGCCATAATCCACGCTACCCCAAACCATCCTCCGAGGCAAGAAACTGAAAAACCCCATCAAGGAAACAGCTCCATAAAACAGAAAAATAAAGTATAAACAGAAAAATAAAACCAGACGCCAACGTGTACCCAAAGGAACTATTAAAAGTAAAATGTTTGTCAGTATAGGATGCTCCATTGCACACATCTGGTGCTCTCAGCAATACAGAACATTTCTTTAATTGCTACACCTGAGACCAAGAAATAAATCTAGGGACTGATCTCAGTGCATATTGAGACAGGTGGAGATGAGTAGCAGCATGAGGATTTCATTGTCAACAATCAAGCAGTTATACATTACTGCATTAAACAGATATGGTCAGGATACAGCCGTGTGTCTATAATTTTATGTCTGTTTTGTAATTCCTTCTGGTGCCAGATTTTTAGAGATAACTGTGATAAACCTCCCATTTGGTATATATCATCCAATACTTTTTGCACAATCCAAGATGTCAGTACAACAACATTCAGTAGAAAAGGCAATGGACTAGATGTCGAGGGAGCTGGGCTGACTCCAGACTGCCTGCCCTGGTTTTGGCTGGGATGGAGTTACTTTTCTTTCTTAGTAGCTGGTACAGTGCTGTGTTTTAGATTTAGTATGAGGATAATGTTGATAACACACCAATGTTTTAGCTGTTGCTAAGTAGTGCTTACCCTAAGCCAAGGACTTTTCAGTTTTCCCATGCTCTGCCAATGAAGAAGGGCACAAGAAACCAGAAAGGAGCACAGCCAAGACAGTATCCCTCTGAACTGTCCAGAGGAGTTGGCCAGGAGCCACTGATCAGTGTTTGGGAATGGGCTAAGCATCAGTCAGTGGGTGGTGAGCAATGGCATTGCACATCTCCTGTCTTTCTTGCTTTTATACTTCTCTTTTTCCTTTTGCTATATTTCACTTACTTTCAATTATTAAACAGTTTTTCTCAGCCTGTGGGTTTTGCCTGTTTCAAATTCTAGTCCCTATCCCACTGGGAGGTTATAGGAGTGAGCGAGTGGCTGTGTAGCCAGCTTTGATTGCTGGCTGGGATCAAACCATGACAATGCCACTTCTTCTCATGCGATTGTTGCATGTAACTGAACTGTTCTGTTCCTTTTTTATTTACTCAGGCTGCAAGTACCAGCTACATGTTTAAACAGCACCTTGCATAATGGATTCTTATTCTCTCCTGGGGCCTTAGAAATGTGCAAGCTGTCCACTGAAATTCGTAACACACCTTTCCACACGACAAATACAGTGAAGCCAATGTATTGTTTGAGAGAAAAGGTTTCAAAACCAGGCACAAGGCAACAAAGGAGATAACTACCACTACTCTCAGAAGCTGCTTGATATTTCTAAAGTGGAAAATGAATTATTGGCTCTTTTCTATTGCTCAGCATCTCTATTACCTTCACCTCTCAATAAGATGGCAAGGGGTTCCTCAACTTCTTTTTAAGCTGTGTGAGTCCATACAAAAAGTGCTTTAATATTACTGTTAAAAAGTTCACATCCTCATTAGAAAAGACATGATTGGCTCTGAACCCAAGCTGAATATTCTGAAATAGATTTTAATACTTTCTCTGAGAACACCAAGGTTCATCTTCTCATGACTCAATTTGCTATAGCTTGTCCTTTTGTGAACAATGGCACGTCATCTCCCATTGCTAGCTGTTATTACTACCTATACATTTTTCAGCTGTATTTTGTGTAGACCTGGTGACCTAGTACTCCATTTACCCCAGTTTTGAGTTCTCATCTCTGTCATTACCTAAATCAAGAATGGCATCTCTTGAACTATGGTGACTGCCTTAGAGTTCCATCATCCTCTGCAAAATGAAAAATGTAGTCATTCATTGCCTTACAGCACATTTAAGGGCTGGAAAAGACATTAGGTTCCCAAGTCTCATCTTTCAGGTTGGTACTCACATACGTGCTCAAAGATAATCACATTCTTAGGGCTTCCCAATACTAAGCACATGATTCAGAGGTGTACTTAAAAGAGTCACTAGGTTTGAGCAAACCTGAGGCAGTTCAAATAGTCTCTTTTCCACCCTATTTGCCCTGCTTTGATGTGAATTATTAAGAAGAAATATTTGAACTAAAAAGGAGACTGGACATTTATTTAAGTGGCAGATATATTCCCAGGCATGATGGCCCATTGCTCTGAGTAATAGCAGTGCAGCCAGAGAAGAGAACTGTGGGAAGCATTCAGCAATCAAAGCCATCAGTCCTGTCTGTTGTGATCTGACTGCAGCTTTTGGCAAGTGTGGGCATCAGTTTCATGTTTTCATCTTTTATAGAGCACAAGCAGAACAGAGGACCAACAGCTCAGTTCCTGAAGACCAGTGGCTCATTCTATCTGCATCTGCTGGATGCCTGTCCCTCTGGTGCAACACTCTGCAGACCTTGTCAGGTTTGTGTAAGCAATATCAAAAAAAATCTTACCTAAAGTTATAAAATCAAGGCCAAGACTGTGTCTTGCTGAGCACTCCCTGTTGACATTCACAGAACCTGAAGACATTTTGAATGCTGACTTGGTTTGCAAGGAGTGTAACGCTTTTTTAACACAGCTTCAATTTTCACCCTTAAAAAGACCCAAACATTAAGCGTCTTAAAATGTGTTCTTCTGCTGACTCAGAATAAATAAATAAATAGATCAGATCAATATCAGAATTGGCAAAAAATACTAAACAACCCACCCACAACTCCCAAAACACCAAACCACTGCTATTCTGGTCCAGAAATATTTTCTTGTGATGCAGTTCTTACAAAACAATATATTTTCATGCTGTATTATAGATGCATAAATAAAACATTGAGTATATATATACTATGCAATTAAAGCAGAAGTTAATAAAGAATGCATACACGTTGATGTTACCAAACAATATCTAAGTGAAACATTTCCTCTTTCCTCCTGAATTGGTTGACTTCCAGACAACATTTCTCTTTCTCCCTAATGAAAGATTCCCCTACACAAAGTTTTGTGACAAGTTCAGTGACACAGTAATTATTTCTTTCCTGTTTAGAAATATCTTGAGTAGCATGCAGTTGCATTTCAGGCTGTAAATGCCTCTTCATTGTGCAACAACCTTTTTCCACAGTTATTACGTTAAACTTATTAAAGGCTTTGTTTTAAATATCATTTAAAATTGATTTCCTGAAGCTGAAAAAACCCTTGAGTTTTCTCTTGGCCTTCCTTTTGTTACCACTTCCCATGTAATGAACCAGTAATGATTCACAATTTGGTGTTTCCAGCTTCAGACTTCTTTATGTAATTGCCTAATTTCTTATGAGAAAGGCAGATAAAGAAATACTTCAAGAGGTTTGTAAATAACTGACAAGGGTCACAAAACTGCAGTTATTTTTAATTTATATCTAAACTGTTCTGTTGTACTAGCAGAAAGAATGTGTTTGTATAGTCTTTTAGTGCAGTTTGGACCAGTCATCACCCAGGATCCAGCATGAACTTTCATAGACCTTAGTTATTTTTCTGGTTACCATTACTGCAACGTATTGTATTCTTCTGGAGAACCTGCAATGGAGTAATAAACTGCATGACTTCATGTACTCTGTCCTTTTTTATTTGACTCTAGCCAGTCTTACCAATAAGATCTTGCAAGACTGTGTGGCTTCTTGGCTTCCCTGTGCAAGATGAGCCAGAGTTCACTCTTCTCCACATTTCAGCCACTTTAGGGTTTCACTTGAGAGATGGGTTTTTAGGGTTTTGTTTCGGTTGTTTTTTTGGGGGGGAGTTTGTTTGGTTGGTTGGGGTTTTTTTAATGCGCTCCTGAAAAACAGTTGAGGAAAAAAAGCTCTAAAAACATGAACGTGCAATGTTTTTTCACTCTTCCATCTAGCTCTGAGAGGTAATACGGGTTAGCTGATACACACTTCTCCCTGCATCATACTGCTAACACTATGAGTGTTAGAGCTGGTGGTGCTTATGATAAGGCAGCTAATGAGGGAAGCCAATTGTAAAAACCAGAATAAAACCCTACACTTGTCAACTGGGAAAAGACAAACATTAGAAAAGGTACAGGCAAAAAAAGGTATTCAAAAAAGGAGAATGAAACCATCATAGCTAGAAATATCCACAAATAGTGTCATACATTGACCTTGTGCAATGATGCCTTGTTTACATAGTTTGTATTATATTGTTAGTTATTTCCTGAACAAAGGCTGAAGTAAAGATTTATGAGGATATTGAAAAATAAGGTGAGGAGGTTGAGAGAGGAAAGACCACAAGTACAGAATGAGTTCTGTTGAGTTTAGATGGGTGGCTACAGACCTCTGTGGCTTGTTCTTCAGGCTAAAACTTCAGACTTTGTGAAAGGAATTAAATGTCAAAAAACCCACCAAGATTTTGGTCACAGCAGCTGAGTAAATCTGGATGAAGCATCACACAAGTTGTAAGAATTGTGATTTTAGATTCAGTCCAGTCTTTGCTTCTACCTCTACAGAGCTTTGCTTTGCAAATAGTGATAACCACACAAAAATGAAGGATGTACTGGAGGTAATGGTCCTACCTATTACCTACACACACACCTTTGCAGAGGTGAAATGTTGTGCACCTTTTCCAGCAGAACACAATGGGTTATATGGCTCTGGGAGCACCCCCTTTCCTTCCTCACAGAAAGAAGAAATAATGGAGCTGTGGTTAAAATCGCCCCTAACACCACAGAGACAGGTTTTGTTCTCATACATGTAGTGCCATGCTATTTATTTATTTGATTAAAACTTATTCTTAAGCACTTGACAATCCTCTCTGAGAACCACTGGTTTGGCAAAAGTGAAGTGAGAGATAAAAAACCAGAAGCTATTCACGTCCCAGAAGCTATTCTAATCTGGAAACAAAGGAGGATGTTGAGCAAATTAAAACATATGGATTAATAGGTGCTAACGTGAATTAGTACATATACAGAGAAGAGCAGAATAAAGGGAGGGGTGATAAGCATGGGTAGACCTTGAATCGCTCTAAGAAAGGAGCTTACACACACTCCTCAGTTTTCTACTTAATCCTAAATTACCAGTGTTTTGCAAATACAGGCATGCCTACCCATGTAATGCAGGGGTCTGCTGAAGATCCCCAAGACAGACATAAGAGCCAATTAGTATGTCTACACAGTGCAATGCTGCACCACAGAGACAGAGCAGTTCAGGTCCCAGAAACAGCATCACCTTATAGGAACATCCCACTTGGATACAGCAGTGGGTCAAGAGCCACAACACCTAAGCCAGAACTTACATCAGCTGCCTTTACATGAAACAGCATAGTATGGGATGAAGACCAGGTAATGGCTGAATGAAGAGCACAAACACAATACACCACAAAATAGAGAAAAACGTTATTACACTAGACCACCTTGATGTTTCCAAAGCTAATTTACAAAGCAAAGCTCTTGGAAATCACATCTGTAGTATCTGGATGGACTATTTTGTGCTGGCTCACAGCTTGGGATCATCTCAAATGCTACTCTAGAGAGTAGTAACCCCATGGAAGAGGTGTCATTGGTCAACAGTTGGACCTTAGAGTCACATTTGCCTTACAACAAGAGTACAGTAGAAGCAAATTCAAGAGTGTGTGGTCACAAATGGGCACTGAGACAGTATATAATGCTGTAGATGTCAACAAAAGTCCAGATCAGACTAACTCCAGTCATGCTGCTTCCCAGCCCAACAGCCTCACTGTTCACCAGGACCGCACCAGTAACAGTCACCAAATGCAAGTGAGGAGACCACAGACTTAGCAGAGCCAGAACCTGCCTTTCTGTTCAGTAACAGTTTCTACTGCTCTCCTGGGGAATGTGGCAGAAGGAGGCTCAGATAACATCAGGAGTTTTTGCCATGCTGCCCTGTAGTTTGACCTCTGTGTGTCTCATAAATAGCCTTGGCTTTAGCGCATGGTAGAGTGAAGATACCAGGATGTGCTTCCCCAGAGGAGGGTCCCTGGGGCTGATCCTACTGCAGCCTTCAGGGATCCCTAAAGGACACAAAGTCCCTGAGAAAAAGGAACAGAGCTCACAGCCTTTTCCACTTAAAAATAAATCAGTTAAATCAGAGGAAGCGGGGCAGGTGGCTCGTTTCCCAAGCACTGCTGATTGCAGGGCGAGCCAGAACACTGATTCACCAGCAGACCTAGGCCATTGTCCCAGCCTGCCTGCGCACAGGAAGGAGATCCTGGTCCCAGCACCCCAACAGCCACCGCCCCAGCACATTACTGCACCCTGTTATGGAGCAGGGCACCTGAAACCTCAGCAGGACCTACGGATGCAAGCACAAAGACAAGATTTTTCCCCACTTTGTTTTCCTCTCCTGATGTTTGACCACCTGCCTGCTGCACTAGAAGAGCATTGTGTGCTGCTGCTTTAAATAGACTCCAAATACACACAGGAAGCAAAATATAAATAACTGTAACATGTGCATTTAGTACACACGAGAAGTCATTGATATTTTCATCTTCTGTGGTTCTGGTTAAAAGAGCAAGCATCAAACCAGGCAGACAGACCACTTCGCATCCCTGGAATGTTCTCATCTAGAAAGCCATGCCAGGGGACACTGTGAGCAGGAAAGCAGTGATTTACAAGTAGATCCCTCCTCCCAGTATGAGAAACATTTTATGACCTCCTGGATGTTTCTTAAAAAGACCTTTCCCCTTCCATCAGTCTTGCTCTCCCTGTTCTCTGTGGCAGCGGCTAATGAACTGGGATGACAACATGGGTTGATGAGACTGAACCTCCCAGCCTGACTTGCCTCTCTGTTTGACACTGCAATGAAACTACTGCCCCACTTCCGGCATCCCACTATGAGGCCGAGGAACAATCTACATTGCCATAAATCCAAGTTTTCCCAGCAAGATCAAGAAGGAGGGCAGCTGTGGGAGGCCTCTCTGGAGGCAGGGGAAGCTGTAACAAACATGTGAAAAATTAACAGGATTCATGTTTACATTTGGGATGTCTACACATATGGGCATAGACATCCCACCAGACGTGAACTGCTTGCAGATGGGAAGTCCCCTTTTACTTGCGTCACTGAGTCGGAGTTAAGCTGCCACAGCTCCCAGCCTGGGCTGCTTCATATCCAGATGGAGGTGAAAAACCAAGTGTTTGCACCTGTTCTTGTGGACATATAGCCAGAGATTTTCTGGACCATGTCAAAAATGAAGCCTCTAACATGTGGATTCAATGAAAAATAGGATGGGCAAAACTTTGCCCCCACATGCTTGTAGAACTCAGTAGAATGAGATGTGTTCATCCTGTCAGTTCAGGATGTTACATGTCACTTTCTAGTAGCTGGTCTAAAAATTGAAAGAGCACTTCTTGCTCTTGCCTAATAGCATTACCCCCCCTGCCTGGGAAAGGCTCATCCCTTGTGTACTGAGCACCATGCACCAAAACACCAGCGGAATGCTCCCTCAGATGCACTATTACTCCTTTGGAGGGAAGCCATTGGTAGCAGTTTAACCCTTTCTTTACCACTGGACAAACAGTTTCCAAATGAACCCTCCAGTGAAAAAGTGACATTTGTCAAATTGGTTCATAAACTGAGAACACAGATTGCAATTCCTCTTAGTTTTCTGGTAGTAAATGTAACTATGCCAATCAAAGACACCAGCAGTTCCTTTTCCACTCTTTCTGGCTGACAACTGAGACTAGAATAATTTAAGCAACTACTCAAAGCTTGGAGCTTATGAGTGAAAACTGAGCACACTAAAACAGAAAAAATGTGGGTTTCCCCCTTACTGTTTTTTCATAATACTCCCCAGGAAAATGCCTAAACTGATGACAGCACAATCTACTTTTTTAGTTATGGCCTTACATTTACTATCTGCTGTAAATGCAAAAGGGGAGGGAAAGGTTCAGATTTGTTTAATAGCCTTCAAAATTAAATACATCACTGTGCAGCCATATGAAGAAACAGTCCCAGGCTTTCATCAGTTTCTCTCTTGCGGAGGATTAATAATCTCTCATATAGGAGTTACTGTCTTTTTAGCTCTGTCTTATTAGGAAATAAAAGAAACATTGAACTTCTGCTCTGTGTGCTTTGACAGCTCGGGCAGTGTGCAGAGCTTTTTATCTGGTTTTAAATAGTGGATATTCACCCTACATTCAGGGAAGATGTAATAAATCCTTACCTGGAAATCACCTTCTGTGCAATTACCTGATAAGATGTCAAATGAAGCAAGGCTTCATTACTTCTCTGAAGAAGATTTTCATGTGAAAATAGCTCTCCTCCCAGGGGGTTGCCAACTTTGTTATTGATGGCTATTTCCTCACATTCTTTTCTTTTGACTGTTGCACAATTACTACTCCAGTGGAGCAGGTCTTGCCCAAGGGAGCTTAGAGCTGCTGGATGAAAGGAGGTGGCTGGGACAGCAGTGGTGTGCAGTCAGGCCATCCGTTACCCACCAGGTCTACCCAAGAACAATAACAGGAGAACTCTCAGAATGCAATCAAGTGCATTCTTCTCCGGGGTGATTAAAGAAATATTCAATTTGATGCAGCTGAGGTACAAAAGCTTTCTGTATCCTTCTGCCAAGCATGGAAGAATGCCTTGCTTTAAATTATTTACAAGAACTCCTGTATGCCAAAGGCGTATCATTTACATGGAATCAAGGCAGCCTCATGCAATCACTGCCTACACATAATTGTACAAAAGTAAGTGGAGGGAGAGAATCTAAACGGAGTCAGCTTATCAGATATCAAGTTTATTCTACTTCTCCCAGAAAAACACCTATGGATGTTTGCTAGGAATCTCCTTTTCTCTACTAATATGACAGATTTGAAAAGTAATAACAATAATAAAGTCTTAATTCTGACTTCACAACTGCACCCATTTTAAAATCTGCAAATATGATAAAATCCATATAAAACCACTTGTAACTAAACAAGACAAGGTAAAAGTAGCAACAGTTGAGAAATTCAAGCAAGTTGTGAGTTTGCTTTCCTTTACTTGCTTCTCTCAGGCTTCTGCTCCCCAAAATCTCTATCGGTGGTATAAATCACATCTCTCTTCAAAGCATTGCTAAATATCCAAGAGGAGAAAATCATAGAATCATAGAATAGTTAGGATAGGAAAGGACCTCAAGATCATCTAGTTCCAACCCCCCTGCCGTGGGCAGGGACAACTCACACTAAACCATATCACCCAAGGCTTCATCCAACCTGGCCTTAAACACTGCCAGGGATGGAGCATTCACCACCTCCCTGGGCAACCCATTCCAGTGCCTCACCACCCTCACAGGAAAGAATTTCTTCCTTATATCCAGTCTAAACCCCTGCTGTTTAAGTTTCAACCCATTATCCCTTGTCCTATCACTACAGTCCCTAATGAATAGTCCCTCCCCAGCATCCCTGTAGGCCCCCTTCAGATACTGGAAGGCTGCTATGAGGTCTCCACGCAGCCTTCTCTTCTCCAGGCTGAACAGCTCCAACTTTCTCAGCCTGTCTTCATATGGGAGGTGCTCCAGTCCCCTGATCATCCTCGTGGCCTCCTCTGGACTTGTTCTAACAGTAGCATGTCCTTTCTATGTTGAGGACACCAGAACTGCACACAATACTCCAAGTGAGGTCTCACAAGAGCAGAGGGGCAGGATCACCTCCTTAGACCTGCTGGTCACGCTCCTCTTGATGCAGCCCAGAATACGGTTGGCTTTCTGGGCTGTGAGCGCACACTGCTGGATCATGTTCATTTTCTCATTGACTAACATTCCCAAGTCCTTCTCTGCAGGACTACAATGAATTTCCTTTTTGCCCAACCTGTAGCTGTGCCTGGGATTGCTCTGACCCAGGTGTAGGACCTTGCACTTGTTATGGTTAAACTTCATGAGGTTGGCATCAGCCCAACTCACAAGTGTGTCAAGGTCCCTCTGAATGGCGCTGCTTCCCTCTAGCATATCAACAGAACCACACAGCTTGGTGTCATCAGAAAACTTGCTGAGGGCACACTCAATTCCATTGTCCATGTCAGCGACAAAGATATTAAACAAGATCGGTCCCAACACCAATCCCTGAGGGACACCACTCATTACTGGTCTCCAGCCAGACGTTGAACCTTTGACCACAACTCTTTGAGTGCGACCATCCAGACAGTTCTTTATCCACCGAGTGGTCCACCTATCAAATTGATGTCTCTCCAATTTAGAGACAAGGATGTCATGTGGGACAGTGTCAGCCACTTTGCACAAGTCCAGGTAGATGATGTCAACTGCTCTACTCCTGCCCATCAGCTCCATAGCCCCATCACAGAAGGCCACCAAATTGGTCAGGCAGGATTTCCCCCTATTGAAGCCATGCTGGCTGTCACCAAGCACCTTGTTGTTTTTCATGTGCCCTAGCATGCCTTCCATGAGAATCTGCTCCAAGATTTTGCCAGGCACAGAGGTGAGACTGACTGGTCTGTAATTCCCCAGGTCATCCATTTTCCCCTTCTTGAAAATGGGGGTTATATTTCCCTTTTTCCAGTCATCAGGAACTTCACCTGTCTGCCATGATTTTTCAAACATGATGGCCAGTGGCTTTGCAACTTCATTCGCCAGCTCCTTCAGGACCCGCGGATGGATTTCATCAGGTCCCATGGACTTGTGCATGTTCAGGTTCTTAAGATGGTCTCGAACCGGATCCTCATGTACAGTGGGCCCAAGGTCTAGGTTTTCACAGTCCCTGCGTCCGCCTTCCAAGACTTGGGTGCTGCGGTCAGAGCCTTTGCCAGTGAAGACCGTGGCAAAGAAGTCATTCAGAACCTCAGCCTTCTCCAAGTCCTGTGTAGCCAGTTCTCCTGAAAGTTTCCGGAGGGGGCCTACATTGTCCTTAGTCTGTTTTTTAGCCACTACATACCTATAAAATCCCTTCCTATTATCTTTAACATCCCTTGCCAAGTTTAGCTCCAATTGCGCCTTAGCTTTCCTAACTTGGTCCCTTACTACATGGACAACATCCCTGTATTCATCCCAGGCCACCTGTCCTTGTTTCCACCTTTTATAAGCCTCTTTTTTCCTGTGAATTTTCCTCAGCAGCTCCTTATCCATCCAAGGAGGTCTCCTGGCCCTCCTGCTGCACTTCCTTCTGGTCGGGATGCAACACTCCTGAGCTTGTAGCAAGTGATCCTTAAATGTTAACCAAGAGTCTTGGGCCCCCTTACCCTCTAGGGCTATATCCCATGGAACCTTACTAAGCAGGTTCCTGAAGAGGCCAAAATAATATTGTATATCACTTAACACCAGCTGTGCCCTAACATACTCAAAATCAACCATGTTTCACATCGTGCAGTCTCAACTTTTAGCAGTTATTTGTGGTGCTAATTTGAGTTGCCTTAGATAATTAGAGCATCTCTATCTCCACCATTATAACAAAAATTACTTTTGTAGGATTTGCACAGAGGTAATAACAGCATTACAATCACAATGATTTTAATAAAGGCCAGATTGTGTCTAGCTCTAATACTCCAAATCTTTAATGACTTTATCCCACAATATCCACAGAAGATAATTAAGCACCTTTATCCCCATATTCTATCAGTGGGGAGCTGAAGCTCAAGCAGTGACACAGTTGAGACACTCCAAGACATAAGCATCCTGCTTATCTCTACTTTTGACACAAATATTGTGATGATAAAACCAGCACAACAACATGGATGGGGACATAGAAAAGAGCTCAGGCTCCTCCTGGAGGCCTGGGCTCCTGACACCATTATATCTGTAAGCTGGCCTCTCTCTTAATGGACTACAATGTTTCTAGAGCCAGTCTAGCTTTGTCAGGGAAGATTCACAGACACAAACCTTAAGCTGTAAAACATGGGGATGGGGAAAAATAAAGAGACTACTGGAGATCTGCCTGCAGCAAGGGAAGGAACTTGCCTGAGGAGGGCTATTGTTTCAGAATTGTTTGATGAAATAATAAACAAAATACTGCACTAATAATTTCTGTAGATCCATGATGACTTGCAATGCAGAGGAGTATGAGTACTCCCTGCCCAGAAAGGACTTCCTGCATAGTTCAATCTGAAGAAACATGCACTCATTTATCAATGACAAAAAGTTAGAAGGCAGTTTCTTAGCCTTAGTGCTTTCTCTTGAGCAGAAATCATCCCATCAACATTTAAAATGTGTAAGGGAGACTCAAATGATTTTAACACTCAGGCTTCTTTGAGTTAAAACTGCTCTGAACCAATACAGCAAAGGACAAAGTTCAAGGCTTTATTCATATAATACAAGGATGTAATGCAATAACCGTCTGTCTGAGACACGTAAGTAACAGATCAGGGACAAAGCTGTGACAGGATGCCAGCAGTACACACAGGGAATTAGCCATGCAACTCCTTCACATTAATTACAGATACGCACATCCGAATCACCATACAGGCTCAAAATGTACCAAGCAATAACTGTGATTCATACTTTACCATTAACAATGCAGCAAAAGGTTAAGTGGATGGTGCTCTTCCGGCACCATTAGGCAACCACAGTTGCGTGTTCTTCCTATGTCCAATCTGAAATGAAACATCAGCCATGGAACAACATGATAGGAAGCAATTCTTATCCTGAAAGTGCCTTTTTTTATAAAGTTGCTATATAAAAGTAAGTATTCTCATATCAATTGTCAGGCACCAATATAGTATCTTTCTACAGAACCCTAACAAAAGACAAATATTGTTATACCTTGCAAGATCCTGTTATACCTTGAAAGATACAAAAGCACATTGTATATCATTGTATCTGTCAGAGACAAAAAGCTATTTATATGATCAGAAAGACCTTGAAATGTTCAATTTCTAAATCTCATCTTTGTGCATAGTAGGTTATTGGCATGGAACATAATCTGCAACTCTACTCCCAGTCAAGTATGTCTTGGAGCTCACTCTATATGTTTTGGGTAGACAAGTACATCTTAGTTTTGTGCCAAACATTCTTTTCCTATGTTTTTGTCCAAAAAAATACAGTTTCAGCAACAATAATGCAGACAAAAGAAAAATATTTCACTTCCCTTATGTATCAGCAATACATAGAGAGGGAAAATTACTCATCAGGACTGATTGCACGCTTAAATATTCTTATGCAATTGTTCTTGACATCAGCAGGGCTGGTTTGCACACAAAAGGCTGAACTTGAACACTGAAAACCAAAGCAACTGGATTCAGTCAGACAACAAGGAGGTATTTCCAAGAGTCAACACCTCTTGTAAAGCTCCTTATGGGTATGAGGTCTACATGGTACTCGTTCTCTCAAAATAGAAGTGAGATGTTAATGAAGTAACAAAAATAATCATTCAAAGCATCAAAAAGGAGCACACATATTTGAAATTACACACATATGATTGAAATGTCACTGACAACATAGAAATGTAATTGGTTTGGTTGAGTCTATTGTAAGTGCTGTATTTTCTTTTTTGACTTGCCAGTTTTGTGCAAGACTTCCAGGAAGACAAAAATACATCTTATTGCAACAGAAGTACCTAAAGCATTACTGCATTATTCTAAGAGCCTCTTGACATTTGGCTTTGTCCTCATGACATCTGTAGCTAATGCAAAATTGAAGCCCTTATCAAGGACTTTAAGGTAAAGTTTACAAGCATTAACTGTGAGGCAGCCTTTCTCAAATGTTTTCCATACACTTTCTGTACTAGGTTTGGAAAATGAAGCTCTTCATGTAGTTTCTAACTAATGGAAAAGATCCATCAAAGCTCTTCTGGTAACCAGGTGTACCCTGTTTTTCCAGGAGTAGCGCTCCACTGGCGGAAAACAATGACTGATGTTCTTTACCTCAAATGAACTGGATCTTGTAGGCTAGGAGAGAAGTGAGCCAAGAATCTGCTCTTCAGCTGAGTTGTTTTACAGGTGAAATCACCAATTATGGCTCATGTTCACCGATGGAGGCTTGAAGGAGGCCGTGCTTGGAATAAGAACTCTGACTATTCTTTTCTGCAGAAGCATACAGGTCAAATATACACTTTGTAGGCTTTGCCCAACTTGCAGCACAAGGGGGTCCTTCCCTCACAGAGAACCCCTCTCTATAGATTCCAAAGTGCTACAGGTCCCTCTTGCCAGTACTGATGCTTCACAGCTAGTGATGATGGAAATGGGGAAAAGCTTTCTGCTCCGTTTTCTTGCCCTTCTAACAAAAAACCAGAAAACAGTAATGGTATCATTCACCCATGTTTCTATAGCATAGTATTTGATAAAAATTCAGATAAAATACTTTTTAAAAGCGACTCTCAACTAAACACAAAGCTGGTATCTTCAGAATTGAAAGAGATTGCTTTACCTTTTATGCTTTATCAGTTTTTGCTAAGCTGACAACACATCTCCAAGTTAGCAATGAACTATAAAGTTTTTGGTCACTGCTACTATTTCATCAGATTCACCTCAATGCAGCTTTGAGACGTAAAGGCCTTAAATCATGACACAGAAGTTGATTAACACAAAAGTTGTGAAACTTCTGTGTTAAGAATAGTCATCATTTTAAACTACAGTTCAGCTCCTCAAGACGGGAACATATTCAGCTTACTGAGTTTTTGGAAGCTGAAGATGCAGAGTGTGCAGCAGAAGCTGACTAGCACCCCATAAGAGTTGTCCCTTAATTTCTGTGATCTTCTGTCTCAGCTTGCTTGAGACAGTCTCTCAAACAGGAGGTCTACCCTCAAGTTACCATCTTTTACTCTCTGCTCATGTGGACTGAAGTTCTACAGTATAAAATGCTTTTTATTTAGTCTCTGCTGAGAATTAAGCAGCTTCTTGTAGAGGTAAAACTCGTAAGTACAAACCATTCTTTAGGCAGCTTTTCCAAACCCCTAGAGCTTCAGGCTGCCCTGAGTCCTGTAATGCACTAACTCATGCTCAAGAAAAGTGCCCTACAGCCTAGATCAACATAAAAGGTGAAGCCTTTCTAAAAGAAAAGAACACACTGTTCTAAGTTTGGTTCCTCTAAATAAAATAGGGAGGTAAAGCATAGGTTTGTGACCATGCTTTGAAAGGCACTTCAGCCAGTTTTCCATCTGTGAGCCATCGCACAGATTTTAAACAAGCAAATTTAATGAGCTTGGTGACATTGCTACACATGTAAATGATGCATCAAGAGGCAAAAAAATTAAATGTAATGTCTGGTCTGGGATGGGTGGACTTGCTGTGAGCCTGTGCTTAAGCAAAAAAAGGGAGATGAGAAGAAAGTGAATGCATGGAAACACACAGCCTCGAAGAGAAGAAGATATAAAAGGAAAAAGCAAAGTGAAAGGTTCTTTATCATTGCTTAACACTAAAATAGCCAAACTTTTCGCATATGACAGATTTAAACACAACATGGACAGAGGAAATCATTATTGCAGCTCCACAGAGTGAAACCCAGTCCCAAAATACAACTTGCCTAGGAAGTGGGAAACCTCAGTGACTGGACATTCCCTAACCCAATGCCCATCTTGTGCATTTTGATGTTTCGCAGTGTAGGACTTCTGCCTGCTTGATGGCAAGCGCAAAAATCCTTGTGTTTGCTTTGGGCCTCTGGCTACTATTGTAATAGACAATAACAAATATTGCTCACATTCCTTCAGCAGTACACAGCAAATCTAAAATGAACTGCAACAATCTGGACTGAGTGCCCAACAATTACCCCATCCTCCTTGAACAGCCATGACAAAGGAAGTAACAGAAGTGAGAGCAGAAGGCAATGACAGAACGAAGAAGGGAACAGACTATGTCACATGGACCAATCTCCACAGGAAGCCTGCTGTTGCCCCCAGGCTGAAATAGAAGGGAGGTCATAAAAAACAACCAGCCAAGAACACAAATCAGACTGCACTGAGAAGCTCATTCCTGGAGAATATGGACAGATGCAGCAAAATTAAGTAGAAAGTAAGCGACACCTTTTTTTTCTACACAAGAAAACAGACACACCTTGCTTAAATGAACACATCAGCGAACTTTTTTTGTTACAATAAAAGAAAATCTAATCAAATGCAATGTGTAAGTAATACAAGAATTTATTGCCAGGGAGGAGAAAAAGCCTCTGCATTCTATGGGTATTTTATCACGCCTGCTTCTGAATTACAAACCAGTGACCTCAAGTGTATTTAGAGCAAGACCATTGTAAGAGGCGTTCATGTTATCCAATGACTTAGAAGAACAGGAAAAACTCCTTCTGAAATGTCTCTAACTACATCTTAGGAAGCTGCTGTAAGCAGGCACACAGATGCTTGGAGGCCATCAGAAATGGGATTAACTTGTCCATGCTGAGACATTGAGAGATCATAGCTAGATATCCCAAAGCTCCATTTGCATTCTTCAGCTTTTAAGTGACAAGGACATGGAGAAGAAGCTTCTACTTGGAAGTATGGGATGTGCAATTGTACTCTCCTGGAGTAACCATTTATGAAACAAAGATTCTGCTCTTAACAAGGGCAAAATCCAATTCTTTCTGAAACCAGATTCATAAATCCTATAGACTTTTCTTCAATTTCAGCAAGTAACACAATCCTACAGCATGAAAATCAGAGCTGTGTAGATACGGTGCATGAAGGGAGGAGAGCCTTTTTGAGTGTTGCCATTCTGTGAAGGACATGCTGATCTTTCTAGAACTGGAGTTTTTTTGAAGTTGTGCTAATTTAGACTTTTCTGGTTCCTGTTCCCAGCTCCTCTGAAACCTATTTAGCCATGATTTTGGTTAGAGTAATTATAGGTACTAGAGTGTTGTTCTTTCTCCTAAGGATGGGAGATCATCCCGGTTTTCTTCCACACAACCTGATTTTGCCCCTCCCCTTCCAACTTCTCACCTTCCCACATCTCTTTTTTGCTTGCATATGTATCCATCCCTTGGCCAATCCACCAAACTCCAGATTTTGTCTGACTTGAACAAACACAACACGTACTAGAGCATCTACAAGGCTTTTGTGTATGTACAATATAAAAATCAAAAAAGGATTGCTCCTTCATGCTGTAGTCATGTCAGAGGTTACAATTTCATCTGGATCTGTCCTTGGACCACTCATTTCTATACAACGCTGCCCCTGTGAAGCAAAGATACGTACCAGGATTGAGGAGAACATGGGTGGCAGTAGGGCCATTCAAAGCCTTGCAGACATCTCTGACCTTCCTTTGGGAAGACAGCCTCTGCTCACACAGAGCTTGGGGAGATGCAGAGCCATCACTGTGCAGAAGCCAGCCAGGTTAGCTGTGATGGGGAGCAGCCACCATTGACAGGCAGCTCAGTGGCCCCACGAGGTGGTCAGCTCATGCCGGGGTGTCTGACCGTCACTGCAATTGGAAGTAATTGAAGGTCTTTTCACCAGGCTCAGCAGGGAAAAGCAAGGAGCAAAAGGGCACGGGGCTTGGCCACGGTCCCGTTGGAGTTGGGGCATGCTGGTGGCAGGGTGTGGAGGTTTGCAATGCCAAGGCTACCCTTCCAAGGCATGGTGTGAGCCCAGCCTCTGCCAATCAGCTGTAACTACTAAGAGCCATTAAAATAAACCCCAGTAAAAGTGTTGTTGACATCCCAGATTATATAAAGGGCCAGTTTTAGACAGCAACATTGCTTCTGTGTTGTTATGGACTCCCTTCCACCCTTCTTACTCCATTTCCAATCAGTGGCGGTGGCTCAGGTCCCATGAAAGAAAGTCCCATACTTGTCCTGGTCTCCTCACCACACACAGAGAAGGAATTTGGAGCAGCATTGTTGTTTGAGCTACTTCAGGACTCAATGTTCTCCTGAAGTGTTTTTAGTTTCTTTTAAAAGCATTATTATCTAAGAGTTTGATTAAAAATAATACCAAAGTGTGAGAAGGGGCACTCATGGCAAACCAACCTGAACTACTAATCCAAATTCCAAAGTGCTCTAACACAGAGCCCCTGAAATGGAGAACACATAACACTGTATTTGCTAATAGCATGTGGAGGGGTATTCTTCTTGGACCAAATCTTTTCCTTCTTTTGATGTAGCTGAGAATCTTCAGAACATCATCTTATCCCCATGCTGCCACGTGGCTAAAGGTGCAAACCTCATCAGCTCCCAAAGGCCACAGATTAAGAGTGCTCTGAGTTATTGCAGATACCAAACTGGCAATGCCAGGACAACGCATATCACTGAGGGCATGGGTGACTCTCTTGAACACTGTACTGCTTCTCCTGTGAACAAAGAAGGGCAAAGAGGGCTGAGCTGAGTCAGGATGCTCTCACCAGCAAACTGAAGCTGTTGGACAGGGCTATTGCCTTCACAGAAATAATGAAACCACCACTGAAGGCATTTTCCCAGGCTCAAGACATGGAGTAATCTCAAAGATCAGTGCATTTGCTCTGAGCCCATAGCAGGTTTTCCTGCTGTGGGTATCCAGCACTCCACAACATCAAAACAAGCAAAAGAGAGCTCTTGCTGACTTCCCTATAATTGAAAATTACACCACAAACCATTGGTGCACAGCACCTTTCTTATATGTTTTATGTATTTCAGCTGCTGAATATAACAGCTTTTTCACTGGGGACAGTATGACCTCTCTGTTGAGATTTCGGCTCAGAAATCATCACAACAAGAGGAGAAACCAGTCTCTGCTACCAACCCTTCTTCCTTCAGTAACATTTACTGCAACTGATGTCTTGAGACATTTGTATCAGTTTCTTCCCTATCTCAGAATTTACTCTTAAGAGCTCAATGTATTTTGGGGTGGCTCCAGGGTGAAGGGAGAAGTTGGACAACCTTGGTGGTGGCAACAGGACAGCAGGAAGAGCAAGAATCCCAAAACAAGACAGGTAGACAACAGAGAAAAAGGAGACTGCAGCTCAGCACCAGAGACTGAAGAGCAGAGACAGGCTCCACCATGCCCTAGGATTATTAAAAGGACAGAAACAATCAGCAAAGAGAAAACAGCATCTAAATTGGCCCTTGGGAAAATGGTGACAAGAAAAGTTTCTCTGAACACTGGAAAAGACAAAGCAACTATTTTACAATGTATGTACAATGAAGGCAACTGAACCCTGAAGCCAAAAGGACCAGCACAGAAAAGCAGAGGCTGTGGTCAGGAGGAAGGATGTGCAACAGAAAATCTGATTAATCTTGAGGGTACAATGACTGAAATTTAGTCCATGAAGAGTTTAGAATAAAATCATCATCATTCTGTTTTAGAGAAAAGAATTAAAATTACAGCATTCCTTATAGGCAGGAAACAAGAGAAAAAAAAAAACCAAACCATCAAAACAATATTGATTTTTTCCAAATTAGGCAACAGCAGAGATTCCCATTTCTTGGTCCCTCAGGGTGCCAGGTACTCTCCTTCCCACTAACCTGAGAGGGACCCAGGTGTCCCCAAGCCTGTTCCCAGGCTGTCAGGAGGGCACAACGGAGGTTGCCAGACTGCTGGCTTCTCCACAAGGAAACCATGGAGCTGGGTACCCTCAGCCCAAGCATCTGTTGGGACATGTGCTAAAACTGCAGACACCAGAGCCAGGAGCAGTCTGAACGGCTGGGAGGCTCTGAGCCAGCAGACCTGAAAAACCAAACTCCCTGACAGCTTGCCAAGCAGTTTGGCAGTCACCAGGCAAAGGAGCAGTGCTTCAGCACAAGTCACTAGTAAGCTCTTCTCTGCTTTGGTATCAGCTAGTCACTCTTCTCCTGAAGACAATACTTACTATTCCTGACACTGAGGTGGTCCTACACTCTGCTTTTGGAGCACACACTGGTGCAGCAGACAGCTGTCTACTTTGACAGCAGTGCAGCCAGCACATCTCCTTATGTCATATTTAGTCATACTTGACACTTCTTTCCCATCCCCCCAAAAAATTAAACACAGATTGAAGCAATTATAGTCCATCTCCCTGCTCTATGTTCATTGCTTGAGACTGCTTTACCTCCATTATTAGGAGGCAAAGCAACTATTACAGTATTGTATTATATATAGTATAGTTTTCCAGTTCTTGTATGGCCGTTAGCTGTTGTAGGGTATAGCTGCTTCATGCCCAAAAAGATCCTCAGGCAAAATACTCCAGTAGAGCTAAACCTTCTGGAAAGCTTTATAGGATGCATGACCCCAGGTGAATCTTTGCATGTGTTTTATAGATTTGTTTTGCCTATATATGAATAAAGACCTGAGGATCTATCCTGCAACTTTAATTTAGAAAAGGGGACTTGTGCCCCAGTCAGAATAGGGCCTTCAATCCTAAAGCCAATAACAACAGACTCAAATATGACCTTTGCATGGAGAATTGGATGAAGAATGAGCTATGCTAAGACTCAGCCTCACATCTCCTCTTATAAGACACACACACTCCCACTCACCTTCTGGAGCTCTGCTCCTACCTTGTTCCTGGAAACGCAGAAAAGGCAAGAGAGATTTCACTGATTTTTTTCATGAGATAACCCTGCTTGCCTTTTATTTTGTTAAATCATAATCAATTTTCTTTTCCCTAGATTGCTCTGATCTTTTCCCTGCAGCGTGTCTGTTTCAGCCAGCCTTCAGTCTTTCCTCTAGTGCCCAACACCACTTTCTTTGTCAGGGAAGGCACAGGGAGTTCAGGTTTTCCCCTCTCCATTTCTCTTTGGACCTGACACTAGTTCTGACCCCTGCTCAGCCTTTGCTTTGAAGTGCTTTTTCTGCTTTCTGCTTTCCCACTGAATCGTGTTAACCCTCCTCCTTTCCCCACTCCATCAGTTGGCTTCAATGAGTGAGAGGAGCTCACTGGAACCTCTTTTTGTCTTACCAGTGTGCTTTCACTTCTCATAAAACCCTATCGACCTTCCACATAAAACAGCTTGGCAAAAAGCAACCATTGCAAAGACTAAACACTGCCCAGGGAACACCACTAGCTGCGTAAGACAAGCAGATCCTGTGTTTGACCCATGCAACTTCACAGTCAAACTAAAAGCAAGAAGCCACATGCTTCCCACTCCCCAGAGTGACTGCATTTAAGTGTCCCTTTTGCCATGTGCTGAGAACAGCATTACCCTTGGAGGGCTCTGTACCTTTGCTCCTGTTTTATTGCAATTTTAATAGAAAAAAATACCCAGAAATTTGGCTAAAGTAGAGATGATGGATTTGATTCAGTTGCCTTGGTGCTACAACTCCTAGCTGATGGATGTTCAGGTCAAAGCAAGAAATGGCATGAGCACAAAGAGAATGGTTTGGCTCTCACTTATTAAAGACTCCTGAAAGCTTTTTAGATCTATAAATATTCACATTATTCTCACAGAGGGGCAGAAAGAGAATGATTTGTATCCTTCTAGCAAATCTGTTAACACAATCCCATTTTTCAGTGTTTCCCAGCTGGATAAATACCATGATAAACAGAGAAAACCCCTGTGAGAGAAAATATATTTTAAAGTAAATTGCAGTGGTGTGTAGTGTATAAATATTTGCAATGGTATGGGGAAAATATCTCTATTCATTGCACTAACATATGCTGAATACAAAGATGACCAGTCTCCATTGATGCCTTATAAGACATGAATAGGATTTCCACTATAGGAAAATGATCCCAGTGACTTCTGTATGCTACAGAAACATGCATACATAAACATACAGGCAACATACTTTCAAGTAGAAAACATTATTATAATTACAATAGGAAAGCTTTATTTATTTTCTATACCTCTTTTGCCAGAAAGTTAAATATCTCACAGGATCTGAGTCCTATTGTCTGAGGATCAAAACCAGAGCAAATTCAAAGTTCAGTAAACATGATAACTTCTTAACCACTCCATTAGTGAGAACTGATGATAACAGTTTAATAAGAAGGTGCAAACTTTTTGCTCAAAAATTACATTGCAGAGATAAACTGTAAGAGCTTGGGAATACCTTGGTTAACGCATCAGGCTGAAGGACTTGTACAGATGTATCTGCCAATCTCCTAAGCATTTTTCGTTATTGCTTACTACATTATTATTATTAAATTATTATCATAATTACAAATTCCAACTCAGCTTCCTCACTCACCACTTCAGAATACTGCAGCAAACAAATGTATTTCCCCACGTGCATGTGATCTACATACACATGTGGCTTCATGGTATATGGGAACCAAGTAGGGACACTGAGCCATAACATTCAAACACACCTCCATGGGTAACACTGGGTTTAAATGTTCCCCTCAACATACCAAGATGAGTTAATTCCTCTGTGCCATGCTGATGCAGCTGTAGAGACAGTAACAACCTTCTTCTGCACCCATCTTTTAACGACCTTGGGCATTTCAAGTGTTTAAGGCAAGCTCTGCCTCTTAGCCCACAAAAGTCCTTTGCCTAACATAAAGGGTGCTTCTCATAGTTGCTCATTTTCTGGCTTCTATCATCGTCATACAATTCATACCTGGTGTCTGACACCAGTTATTAAAAACCCACCCCATGAAGCTGTCAAAACACAAGCCAGTCAAAAAAAGACACATGTGGAGTGTACAGCCCCTCACTTTACAGTTAGCTACCAACCTGCTAACATGCAGTGATGACTTCTCACCTTTGAAAACTTAAGGAAATAATCACAGAAACACAGCACCCATTCAGCTGTCTGGCTGTCAAGCAGCCTGAATGAACCAAGACCAGGTTGGGGAGAACCTATTTTGATCTCCCCATAGTCCCTATGAAAATTAAAGTAGCCAAGTGTGGCTTTCCATACATTCCTAGTGCTGCTCCTCTGCTCAAAGGCTGCAGGAGCCTGAGGTGGCCCTCAGCAGAACCTCCTCCTCCTTGAGATACCTCAAGGATTTTAGCAAGGTGAATGCCCATGGTTATAGAGCTAGCTAATGGCCACCTCTCATTTACACTGGCCACTAAGCAGCCTGCAGGCAACCAGCATGGATCCAAAGCTGTTACATATGTTTACCTTAGCCTGGGAGAAAACAAGGTAGGGGAAAGAAATGCTGGTAGAACCCATGCCTCAATTCTGTACACAAATATCACCCTCTCACTCCAGCTTCTTACTTTCATTGTGTTACATCCTCGAGGTCTCAGCCTTGTCGCACTGGAAGATGTAAAAAATGAATTGGCATCTCCCCATGCAGCCTGTTGGGCAGAACCAGCCCTGGTGAGAACCAGAACTGGTAAGTTCAGGGCTCCAGATGAAGGCAGAAAACCTGCAGCCCCCACCAAGACCAAAGGGAGCTGTAACAGGCTGTGTTCTAAGCCCTTCCACCACAGCATGCAAGAAATGGCTTTCAGGAGCAACAAAGAGTATGTACATTTTGTACCATGTTGAAGAGGGAAAATAGCAACAAGGACGAGAAAAGCTTGGGCTGTGAAGGATGTTCCAGCAGAGGTGATTAAAGGCATTGAAAGAAACCCCAACTGCTGTTTCAAATTTCTTTCCAATTAGCCACAGTTACACTCCCTCCTCTTTCCTTTTGTTTTTTAGGGTTTCTTATTTTCTTCCTTTAACCTGTGTTTGATTTAGAATCAAGGTTGGTGATTTGTGTTATGACAGCAAAAATAAAGGATCTAAATACTGTATGCCTGGGGATTTAAAGCATTGCCTTTGATGGCTCATTAGCTGCATGTGGCTACATGCAACACTGCTCGACTGAGATATATCGCCCAGGATTTAATTCCAGAATAATTTCAGTAGCATTAAATTGAATACTTGCCCTTTTCACCATGGTATTTAAATGGTACTTTGTATGCCAAGCTTAAAAAAAAGAGCAGAGGAAACACAGATGCAGTACTGCTGGAGCGTGTGCTGAACTTTGTTAAAATGTTAAACATTTATTAGAATTATTATACATTTTTTTTAAACAAGATAGTGTTCAACCAGTTGTTACTTCAATTGGCTTTGCTACAAAGAGAGAAAGGAATTGTGGTGGGGTTTTTTCACACTAACAAACAGCTCTCAGAACTAGCAAACAATATCTCATTTGTTCAGTAAGACTTAAAGATGAGAGTGGTCTCAGGCTGGCAAGAAACAGATGTGCACATCTCTGTGCTGACTGAACAAAATATACCAGACAAAGCTTCTCCCACAGTAGAGACAGATCAAACCCCAGAGCTGAGCTGGAGGTCACCAGCCTTGCAGCTCTCCAGACACAGCTCCAAGGCTGATCCGGTACGCACCAGAGAAGCAGTCATGAGTGCCCAGCTTACAGCCTGGCAGGGAGGTCCAGGAATGGGAGCCTGCCTCCAATGCATGAAAGCAAGCCAGTCCAAGCCAGGCTGCACTCATCTGCTGCTCATCTGCTAGCTCTCTTAAGACAGAGCCTCCTCTGCCTCTATTTGCCTTGTCCCTGCTGTTTCAGGGATGCCTACTGGTAAGACAAGTTCACTTTATTCAGTTTACAGTCAAATGTGCAATCCACAAAGCACAGTTTTGCTTGGACATCTTTTTGTCTGACTTCCCTTCCCTGCAGTGGGTCACACTTCACGCAGCTGGTTGCGTAGGGGCAGCTGCCCAGCACTGTGCCTCTCTGCCTCATCCCTTTGATTTCCTGCCAGCCTTCATCGGCATCCCTGCATCACAAACACGCCAAAATTTAAGCATTTGGTACAAGACTTTATAACCAGCAGAGTTACTTGCACCGTTTTATTTTACATGTGGCTACAACTGGCTGGAGCTGGTGGCTCTGTTAGAGCCTGAAGGACAGCAGCATTACTAGAATTTGCATCTGGATTTGAAATTTAACAGCTTTTGGGAAATGCGTGCGATTACCTAGAACTGTTTGCATGCAAAAAAACCTCAGGAGTCTATAGCAGTAATGCTATAGACTGCAGCTCAGCTAGAGCTGCAATTCAGCTTCAGCTGGAAACCACATTTTTATGCCTCAAATGTGGGACTTTTGAGCAGCCACTGTCAAAAAAAAAAAAAAAAGCAAGATGTGGAAGAATGTTTGTACTTTTGTGTCCATTTTAGAACTCATCATCTCTTTTTAGGTCCAAAACAAAACAGCATTAACAGAGGCACCAAATCCCTTCCTGTGCATGAAAATACCCATGTGCACACACACAGATCACTCTATCAATGGAAGAGCAAAGGAGCAAATCTATCCAAAACACGTGCTCTGCATCTGGCTTTGGTTCTCTGTGGGATTGAGCAGTGAGGCAGAGGACAGTTTGTCCAAAGTTCTCTTTCTGGCTGACTTCCAGCACATACACAATTTAATTGGGAAGGTTGCACTACCTGTAACCACTGTATAACAAGAGTCATCTCGACTATTCAGTAAATAATGGGGCTTTTTACAATTACACTGTTTGATCACGTATTAAAGGTCTGAAAAGAAACCTCATATTGCACAAGGTTGCAGCTTGTCACAAATTGGAAGAACTGAGGCTGGAGCTTGGTTTAGTTTTCCACGAAGAGTCAAGTTCAGCATAACATATGCCTAACTTTTGATGTATCCCAAATGCCATATCAAAAGGTGTTTCCTCCCTTTCACCCCAACCATGGGATGTTTTGACTCACATTCAGGTACATCCTGTGCTATGCGACGACCCCACAGAGTTTTCAAAAGATCCCAAGTGTATTTTATGCACTTCAATAAGGCTTCAACTTCAAATACACAGAGTATAAAGTTCTGCTCTTTCACAATTTCATGGCAAATTGAGTAACGAAGCACAAGTGTTTGGGGGCAAGTGATTTACTGACACTGGGTTACCCAGAGGTTTAATTTGTCATGCCTCTCACCCACATGCTTTGTCTCCCTCTTTTAATTCTTTCTTTGGAGTCAGCATGCTGCACACCACTGGCAGTGAAAGGACCTCTCCCTTTGCACAGCAGCAATTAATTTTTCTCATCTTCTCTGCAGTTAAATATCAATGATTCCTCAGGACCTGCAAAGCCTCTTACAGACCCTGCCAGAAATACAGATGCTTCCTTTTTCCTACTGCTCAGTTAAACAGAGTCTTGGCATTCAGATTACCCAGACTGATTTGTGCATCAGTCTCATTCCTTCTCCATTGATAAAATATTGTATGTCAGTTTTAATCCAATGATCAGTCAGCCACAGACCCATTCATTTGCTAGGATGAAGGCAGCCCCCAACAAGCAGTGGTGTCTGATCCACTGAAGCCTTTACTTTTGGAAGCTAGCTTATTCCAGTTCCTAAAAATCAACTCTTGTCCTGTACCTCACACCAGATAACACATCTGAGAGCAGAAAAAAGACACCCAAAGAATGTGGAGCTGAAGCAATACCTCTAAAGGGTTTTCTTTTCATAGCACACTGATCAACTTCAAAGCATTTTGCCCAAACCTGGATCCTTCCAGGGCCGTGCAATTACTTGATTGCAGGAGATGAAATTTATCATAACAACGAGGAGGACAGTCAGTTCTGACATTTCCATGTTTACTCTGACTCACTCCTGCAGCTTGGAAACTTGCGCTATGATGTCTCCATCCACTGTGAAAACCATCACATATCCCCCACTTTGGTACAGGTACAAAACTTACACCTACTCTCTTGCAAATACTGGCCATCAGACAGGGTGTTTTTAAAGAGTTAAAGTTCCCAAAAGCAAGTCTTTTGCTCAAGGATGCTACGGAATCACAACCTGTGAATGACCAGCAGCTCCAGTTATTGACCTGCACAGTTATTTCTGATCATGTAGAGCCTCCTGTCTCCCACCACAGCTCCTCCGCATTTCATGTAAGTCACTGAAAGACTGGAAATTCAAAGTAAACAACTGCAGGCAGAAATGACTACTTTATTGTATAAGAATATGCTAGCAGTTAGGACAAACTATCATATTAGAAATACGTGCTCGCATGCAGTAATGTGAGCCACAAAAGAGATTAATTAGTGATGCAAACCTAAAATAGATTAATTAAAGTACACTAAACCAGGCTTCACTTCCTCCACAACCTGCTTGATTTTAATCTGACTCGCTCTATAAAAGTGCTTTACTTTGGGTTTATGGTTTGCCCTTTTGTGTCCTCTAAAAGACACTATCACAGTGCAGCCCAAGAAATGCTATCTATACCAGCAAGGACTGGGCACTTTATGACAATATTTACTTAAAAGGGGAGAATAGCTGCATGTTTATTGATTTTGAGATGGGCTTTCAAAACACATGGAGGGGATTATTGCTCAGCTCATCTTAATGCCTGAACTCATGTAGATTCTTCAATTAACCTGCAGAAATACTTTAAAGATGTGCCACATGAATCCTGAAAGCAAATAGAGGGCACTTGCAATGGGCTCAGATGAGATTCGGGCAACAGAAACACATGCAGGCAGAGCCAGTTGCCAAACCCAAGAGAAAACAGCTACTGAACCCTGAATCTTTTGCCGATTTGCCTACATTATGATGTTATCACAGTAACACCTCAAAGTCCCAGCTGAGATGCAGAGCTGGCTTGTTAAATACCAGAAAGATACAGAAAGAAGACTGTCTGGATGCCAAAGTGCTTGCTGGGGACATAAAGGACCAAATCTGCTCTGTGGCCATTAGCCAGAGCTTTGCTCTCAACTTCAGCACAAGCTGCAGCAATGTCCAACATGAAAAGGAATATGAACACCAGGGAGAAATCTAAGTTGCTCTCTGGAGCTGCAGGCTGTAAATCTAGGGATGTGCCACACTTCTCAGATGTGGAGTATGACTACATTCACACTCTGCTATCACTCTGGATGCTCTTTCAGACTGTATCAATTACCTTGGGATGCCCTCTGTTGCCTTGTATGCCCTCAGGCCGATGAATGGGTAAAGAGGCAGAGAAATTGTTTCCACACTTTTTATTAGAAAGAGACTTTCTCTGCATTCATCTGCACTTTATAACCCATGGCACTCTACCACAGATTTGTGATAAGCATAGAAGCCGCTCTTCCTTACAGTTTATTTAATGTGAAATAGGGATACAACAGTCCAGTTCCAGGTCCAACCAGAAGGTTTATCTTTCAAAAGCAGTAAAGCAATTTTAAGGCATTTCCTTGGGGCAGTGGAAATATGAAATACAGCAGTCTCCAGCTTTAAAGTAGGCTTTGTTTTATTTTTTTACTGAGTGGCGTGACATATACCAGCCACCATTATAGACTAATAAAAGGGAAACTCAATTTTCTGTCACAATGAAGATGACCAATAAAATCTTAAACATGGACAACACACATCCAGTTTTATAAAATCTGAGTGCATTCTTAAAGCTCTCTTTAAAGGCAATCAGACCTTCATAAAGAACATTCTATAGGGGTATAAATTATCCAACTTTATCATGGAATGGATATGCTGCACATCAGGACACGCTCTTCAGCGTTGCCTGAACTACCCCTCTTAAAAGGTTAGGGATTGTTTGTCAGTACCATCAGGCTGTTCGGCAATAGCAAGCTGCCTAGCAACACAAAATCTTCACAGCAGAACACAACACACCAAGAAAACGCTAATAGTTAATTAAATTAAAGCAAACATTTCTCTGTATTACGCAGAAGCCTGTAAAGCTCAGTTGAAATCATGGTCCTCTCTAAAAAGAGAGATTGGATCTCTGCCCTGCAGCCTCAGTAGAGAAGACAAAGTTGGAAGTGTGAGAAAAAACACTGCTTAGAAGCAGAGGCAACATGGCTATTGAGTGCAGATGTCATTAGTCCTGTGCATCTTGACATTCTTTTCTTGGCTGCAAATGTCTGCAAGTCTTAGGAGCAGATTAGGTAGAGAAGCAGACTAGGAAAGAGAATAAGAAGAAAGATGATAAAGCAGAGCAGAGGCATGGGAGGGTCATAGCCACAGGCAGGAACAAGCTAAACATGCTTAGCATTTGTTGGCAGTGAGAAATGACTACACCACACAAACTCCACTAGAAACCAGCCTGGTAGCAAATAAAAAGGAAGGTACTGCAAAACAGGAGAGGGGTAACTACTGGCTGATACAGCTATAGGAGAATGATGGGAACCAAACTTTGGTTGGCAAAAGAGCAGATCAACTTTGTGAAAAAGCTTTGAAGTGGGATGAAAACTAAAGCAAGTATTCAGGAAGAATCAGTCCTTTGCCTTGGAAGAGAAGGAAAGGTGAGTGACTACATGACCGTACGCAAGGTGCTGCCAATTCATAGCAGGCAGGAAATTATGAGAGCCCTAGGGATCACCATAGTAGTTAAGGCAGGCAGTGCGGCATAGTTGCTTACCCTGGAACACTCACAGCGTGAGCAAAAACTTCTGAGCCCTATCAAAAGGTCTGTCCTGACTGTACCTATCTATCAGACCAGCTTTATTGTCAGCATGCTTTGAAGAAAAAGAGCCAAAATGCTTTCAAGAACTGATAAGAGAAATTTCTGCAATGTATGCCAAGGAGGCAAAAATAATACCATGTTTTGCTTCTGTCTGGAAATGTGGAAACACTGTCCAAATCAGGGAGGAAAGGCCTCTGGGAATATTTGAATTAGAACTCCTGATTAAGGAAAACACTTTATCATGCTTAAAAAGCTTTGCTGCATTAAGGCCCAAATCAAGCAAGGTACAGATGTAAGGTAATTAAAGGAAGAGGATTAAAGGGTCAGTATCTTTTATCATTAAGAAAAAAGGATGCACAGAGTTCACCATTTTGCAGTGTATGCAGATGACAGAAGTCATTAGTCTGGGCAGCCCAATGATTCTCTTCCCAGTTTTAATCCTCCCTGCTGTGTGGGGTTATCAGGGCTCTCTTGTGCTTGGTGCTTGGAGGTCCACATCAGAGTAAAAGACACATTCGCCTCACAAGCAACTGCAGGATTTACTGCAGTGTAAATATTAGAGTTTCATGCCATGGTTTTACTGTAGTCATCAGAAAACAAAACTACTGGTTTGCGTTTTTTTACCCACAGGCCAGAGATGGAATTCAAATAAAACTGCAACAAACAGGAAAATTATCTTACATAACAAAAGCAATGCCACAATTTAGGTTAGTCCATTTGCAAACTTGTGGTCTTAACAATAGGTAACAAAATGGTTCTCTTCTGGTGGCAACAATAACTCGATGGAAAAGAAATACATACTTCTGCCATTTTTAAGTTATTTTAGGTACATGTTTTTTGAGGATCGGATGTATCAAATAAATGCCTTTCTAAAAGCCTACAAGTGTACATACTGTTCACCTATAACACCAGTCAGTGCAGTCCTTGCTTGAGGGCAGCAGCAGTGCAAGGGTACCTGCTCTGCATCTGCCTACATCCTCTGGCCTCAGTATTACACTACAGGCCGCAGTGACAAGCAGGAGGATAGTAGTGCCATGGGCAAAGCTTCAAGCAGAAGCATAGCTTGTGTAATAACGCTGTCTGCAGTGAGCACTTTTCTGCATTGCAGAACAAGACTAGCATTAACAGTGCTTAAAGGACTCACAAAGGCTCAGTCTCAGAACAGCAAAAGGCAGGGACAGAACAGGTTTTCAGCCAAGCCTTGGTCTGACACAGGCAGCACGTCCCATCCTTCTCTGCTATCTACATGTTACTATACTTCAACTCTGATTGACTGAGATATGATTCTTGCAACAACAGAGTAGAACTGCATCATCAACAGGATGCTGATTCATTTGAAATGGCAAAGGAGGGACTGGAGAATAATATCTCATAAGATCTGAAATTCTTACCTTCCATGCAATCAAGAACTGCTACCCCTAAATTCTACTCCTACCTACTCTTTTCCTTTAATGTTTTATTTTCTTGTCAGGGAAGATGCAACAGATATGAATGCAGGGATTTATGCCTAAAGTCACTATTGAAGCACCCATGTTGACTCATTTTACATCTATCTCTAGTCGTTGAATTTTCAGCAATAGGCCTGGTATTGGACAAAACTAAAGATTAACAAAGAAAAAATATTCAAGAACACATGAAGGAGAGTAGCACTTGCATCAGAAATAGATTTGTTAGAAGAAGGCTTAATCAGAGAAAGAGAATAGGATACAATAAACATATCCAGAAACCACATCTCACAATGATGAAGTGGGCATGTGGTTCGCTGAACCCAGCTGCCTTAAGTACTGCTGCAAGCCAAAGATGTGAGGTGGCAGGAAGATGCTGAAGTTGCCCTTATCCAGCTTAAGGACTGCCCTGGAACTAATGTGTCGTTACTGAGACAGATTACGGTTACAAGGCCAGCTCTGAGTACCAAAGAGATGCCACATCCAGGCCACCCAAACCAATACATTGATACAAACCAGTCTCATCTACAGGGTGCAACAAGTAGTCAGAAGTAGTAGAAACCATAGGTAAAAGATTCTGATAAGAGAAAAGTAAGGAAAAGCTCCCATTTTTTTATAGGTATTTGTACATCATCAGGAGAAAAGGAAAATAGAATACCAAAGTTTGCTGCTAATTTAAAAACTGAAGATTACACATTTGTTTTATCTGTGTCTGTGACACTAGATAAAGAAAATATTGATAAGAATTCAAAATATGCCTTTTAAATAGAATAAAAAATAAAAATGCAAGTCTGTTACAGAAGTATTTGCAAACAGTATTTGCCAAGAAAAACAGAACAAAATCAAACCCCAAACTCAACACAGAAGCCTCCTTAACTGGAAATATCATAGGCCCCCAGGAATCCCCTCCTGGGAAGCTTCGTTTGTTATAGCTATCATGAAGTCCTCACAATTTCCCACTGTATATATGAATGCAAATAGGTCCAGAGGATGCACCAACAAAGGACGTCACACCAGCTCAAGTGATGCCGTTGCCTTACACAGTGCTGATGTGTGTGTGCCATTCCAACTGCCTTCCTTCGGAAGGCTGTTATTGAATGAGAACAAGAATTCTCAGCATGAGCTTCGCAAACCAGCATCGAGGATCTGCATCTTTACTACTCAAAACAAAGTCTTCTTGGTAAAGCACAGCTGAAAGTTTCAATCAAAGCATGGGAAAAAGCTTCACTGTGCAAGAGGCTCAGATGTATTGAATAGAAGAAGCTGGGGGAATAACAAATAACTAAACCAGCATAAACAAGAGGATGACTTCAGCTTCTGCAGACAGCGTTTCACCAGTGAGATAAGGCAAAATGACTGGGCTTTATTTTAACTTATTTGGTCTCCAACCAGAGAACTATAAATCTAAATCCCTGGCCAACATGAAATAAGTTGGTGTTTCCAAGTTTATTGTGCTTCTCACTAAAGAAAATTAAAACACCAGGAGAAACCCAGGCTCTGGAGCAAAACTCCTCAAGATAATGAATGCAGTGTTCAGCACAGAAGATCAGCTGCCAAAGAAGGTTATCAAAACCAATGGATAAAGACAATTTTAAAGACGCATCTGGACATAGTTATGACAGGAGCTGTTTGCAGTGCATACGGCTAAAGTTTTAATGAAATATTCTTAAGAGAAAGTTGCTATGACTAGTCAGTACAGAGAAGGCCACAATTCCTTATCTTTACAAGTAATATACCATTGAAGCCAAAAGCATCCCCCCCTTAGGAAACAGTTGGGCTAAGGAGGCACTGGCAGAGGATCAGGCAGTGACTGCCTGCTGCAGTTGCAAGCACACCCCTTTGGTATCAGGGAAAATAAAAGAATATTTTCCCCTTTATTATGGAGGTATTTATTCACCCCAAGGATTCTGCTTCTCTCAGACAAGGCCTTAGCATCAACTGAGTGGGCAGGAGGGAGACAAAGTAAAGGACATATATATATTTTCATCCTGACACCAACTCGCACACCAAGGGAATGGAATTAAGTAGAAAGAGAGAGGAAAATCTTATCAGAAAAACAAGTAGAAGGAAACTACTGGCCACCACTACTACTACTTATCAGCGTGCAACAGTTCTTCCCACCCTCAAGGACTGAAATCCCAAACCATTTGCTCTGGGAATCAGAAGCCAGGTTGGATGAAGCCTTGGGTGATATGGTTTAATGTGAGATGTCCCTGCCCATAGCAGAGGGATTGGAACTAGATGATCTTAAGGTCCTTTCCAACCCTAACTATTCTATGATTCTATCCCCAGAGCACAAATGCCATGATCCAGATCTGAGTTTCACATGTACCTGTTGAGGAGGGGAGCACAGTCTGCTCAGCCCCTTCAGGAGGGTGTATAAAGCGTTATATCTTTTCCCAAGGATTTTGTAGTGCTTGTGGTGTGCCTCTGTCTAATTTTGCAGAACAAACCCATCTCTTTTCTCAGATCTTCCCACAAGTAACCATACCTTAAGATTTTGGCCATGGTAGAGATGGTCTTGAATCTATCAGGCAGCTTGAGCTCCCCTTCCACTTTTTCCCCCCTTAAATGAACACTTGGGAAATCGCTGTTGGCTGAATACCCTTATAAGTCATGTATTACCATTTTTCACAGAGGACTGCAATAAATCAAACCCCTCTTTCAGAGGTAGAAAGCAGAGCAGCACTCCAAACCATACAAAAAGACCATAGATCCAAATATACCTGTGAACTGCAGCAGAAAATTTACATTCACCAGGAACGTTTTTCACTTTGGGCAATGAGAAATCCATATGCCCTTTCCATGGGTGTCCTGGGGAATGGGATGTGTGAGTACAGCAGCCAGAC
Source organism: Melopsittacus undulatus (assembly GCF_012275295.1). Lineage (NCBI taxonomy): Eukaryota > Metazoa > Chordata > Aves > Psittaciformes > Psittaculidae > Melopsittacus > Melopsittacus undulatus. The sequence continues at coordinate 29,076,943 of NC_047535.1, forward strand.
TATTCTTTGGGGGAAATTCTAGGGGGCATTTCTCATTAAAAAGACATTTCTGTAAATAAAGCAGACTACTGTATATCATCTCCCACCCAAGGCAGACACTTTAACACAAGCCTGAGAGGCAGAACTGCTCAGGCTCAGAATGTGAGTTAAGTCCTGGGAAGGGATCTGGAAAATACCACTGCTGACAGCAAGGGGGGAGTGAGGGGAGGTGGAGGAAGCTGACTTTAAATCACAGAAACGGCAGACTACATGTAGACTACATCATGCTGTGGCAGGAGAAAGTGAGGGACACTGGTGGTCAATCTTCATCATCATTAAATACTACTTTAAGTCTCAATGTATGCGTAACTGAAGCAGAGCATTTCTTGACTTTTGCCATCAGCTTCACACACAGCAGTTTGGAGTCAGTAACAGGGTACTCACAGTCCTACTTATTGCACATTTATTCAAGTTAACAATCTTTTCTCTCCACTTCAGGGCACCATTCCCCGCCCAGACAGACATCCTCCTAGCTGGAAGGTGACCTCAGTAGGCTCAGCTGGAGTTAGCTGGTCTTAAAGAGAGAACATTACCTTATTAAAATCACCAGAAGTTTATCCCTGTGGCTTTCAATAATCAGTCCAGAAGACACTTTAGGCCCTAATGCTACCCTTCTTAATCCTGTTTAGCCGCATTCTTCCTTTGCAATTGAAATCCTTCTTCTACACAGGAGCAGCAGAGCCAGAGATGAATCCCCCCACTTTCAGCCACTTAAACACAATACATTTAGTGTAAAATAGCAATCTGTGCTCCTGCTTTAGTCAGGCACTGAAGAGAGAAGTCTTGCATACATGGCTTTTAAAAGACAATGAATCCCACTACGGAATCACCTCTTTCCTGCCATTGCTTACAGAAGATGCAGGGAGCTTATTGTTGCAGTACTGTAACACATAGTAAAATACCCAAAAAACTATTTACACGCCTACTGAAATTTAGCATTTACTCTGTTGCTTTGTTAATCCAAGTCCTAAAAACAAAGATGTAAATCACTTCATCAGCACAACCCACACAGGCCAAGTGATTCCACTTTATTCCAGAAGAACAGTTTGTACAAATCTAATTAGGTAATTCACGAGTTCTACAGCAAAGCCCTGATTCATCTGTGAAACAAATTCAGACCAGTGTCATCAAAAAAGTTGCAAAAGCTTTTGAATAAGGAGAACATAATTACAGCATCAGGGCACAAACTTCTTGTTTGACTTACAAACCAGATTCTTTCACGAGCTCCCATAAGGTGACCAGTGGAATCAGTTTGACCTCAAAAATCAAAGTTTGCCTTGTAGATGCAAGTTAATTAAACGAAAGAATTCATGAATAGAAGCACTGAGAACAGGCATCCACAAAGCATTAGTGGCAGTGTATAAACCACATGGTCGCAAGCGAAAACATGATATAGAAGTGACATAAAAGCAAGTGACACAAAGAGAAAACCTGGAGAATCCTGATACCACGTTTCAAGCTGAGACTACTCCATGCATGTTAGGGGGTCTGTACAGAGAAAGATGAACACTTGAAAGAAAGCAAAGTACCACAGTTTTCCAGTACTTCCTCCAGTAACTCCATAGATGGGGTTACTCAGCACTTTGCATTATTTCATTCACACAAAGGAACCAAGAAAATACCATTCTAATAAGTTAGCTTTCTGTCTGCTGCTGCAGCAGGAAGGGAGGAAACTTCAGTCTTCGATGCTCCAGGTGTTCAAAGATTTAATAGCTTCCATTAGCAGCATAGTGACTGCTTAAGTTAAAATGAACTTAATAAATAAAAATTTGTGTAGTATCAAAGGTTTCAGATTAGGAATTTAAATACATGGTTACTGTGCATGTTCCTAAGAGAAGAGTCACATAGCGGAAACCTGGCAAGTCTCCAAACTGTTTGCTTCTCTAAGACCACAGGATTACTAGAACAGTCTGTGCTGTGCCCCTACAGCACTTAAGACATTCCTCAGGAGCAGTGAGTTAGGCTCAGGCTAGGCCAACCCAGATCCAAAGAAAAGGCATTAACTCATGCCATACAAGCCCTGTTCTAGGTAAGCAACTGGGTTTTGTTTCCCTGCTTAGCCCTGGTCTGTCTCAGCTACGCTGCCTTCAGCATCTGAATCAGCAACCTTTTTTTCCCACTGCTTTATATTGTCATACTTAAGTCTAAAACTAAACATGCACTGTTGATTTTCTGCGGTACCTACAGCATTACTTAGCAGTTATTACATGTATCAGAGAAAGAGAGATGTGCCTAAGGTGACTTATGTAGGAAGCTTGGGTATGGCCTTCTGTTTATTCACTTTCACTGGCACCTAACTAAAAATGAAACTGAGGTGAAACAAATTTAAAATGCCTAACACATGAGTGAGTTTAGCCTATGCACTGCCATCAAGTGTGTTTGGGGGTTTGGGTTTTAAGTTAGAAACAACATCAACCATGGATTAGCATTAAAACATTTCCAAAATAACAGTATGAGGTAAAGACTAACTGAAAAATGTTAGGAATAAACACTACGCTTTTGCCTAATTGCTCAACACAGCAGCTTTTTTGCAGAGCTGTCTGCAGGCACTCCTTACAAACACCAGTCCATAACCTCAAATATTAAGGTATTGAAACTCAAACTCGGTTCTTCCCCCAGTTTGAATCCCATTTGTGGACTCCCGATGTCAGCACTGCTTCCTTTCCACCACATACCATCAGCTCCATCAGGCTGGAAACCCCCTTCTCTCAAGTGGGCATCCACACTGCTCCAGAGGACAAATCTGAGCATTTGCTTCTGCTTAATGCTATGTGTAAGTGAACATTTCTACTGATTCACAGTTGGTTTTGTTCCCTTTATAGTCAGGAATCAGTTTTTAGATACAGTCTGTGGATGAGTTTGCAGTAAATACGTACTCTTGTAGATACTTGGCTGATAGGGTTATTTTACATTGGAAGAGTCCCAGCCTGCTCATGATCTAATCACCCTTTCACAGTTAGTGGTAAGGTTTTAATGAAAGAGACTATGTCCATTCTTCTTAGAGGCACTAAGAATATTTAAGCATTAAAAATAACTACATAACTAGTTCTCTTGTAAAGGTAGCAGACATATCTGACAGCAAGCAAATCATATTCTCAAAACTACTAAATAACTGTGCTTTTTGCCCCCATAACTGTATGATTACCAACTTCTATAGATCTTGCAGCACCCACCCAGTTAAACTGAAACATAAGCACACATGGCCAGTACAGAACAATAACCAGCAGTGGTTGGGTACAATTACAGGGTATTTCCCAAGAGCAGAGTTCACCTCAGGATACAGTATTCAACCCAGCCCTACATTGTGCTTCAGCCTTTTGAGACAGACAAAGGAAAACTTCATCTGAGAAAAGCAGAGTCTCTGCAGTCTTCATAGCAAGTTACACAGAGATAATCATGTAGTGCAGATAGCCCACAGTGACTTACGGCAATATCATGACAGCGACCCCCAGTCCACCCCATCTGTGAGGATTTTAGAGTTGTGTACACTCAAATGGTTCACAAATACCTGTCCTGAATTATCTGAGTTTCTTTTAAGATCAGTGGAAAAGGCTGTTCTTAGTTGATTTTCCTACCCTACCACTGTAATCTGTCTGTGTTTCATGCTTTTAGTGTATTTATCACTAACAAACCATTCAGATACCCTTCTGTTCAGCAGATAGACCAAGTTTTCTATCTGACTTCAAAGATTATTACCTTGCCTTCCAGAGATGTCACATCATCTGCATTCCCCAGTGAATAGAGGGAATAATCCACGCTTGCAGAAAGCAGCATTCAAAATACCTTTCACTCACTGCAAAAATTCAGTATGTAGCAGCTAACTTAATACCCAGCATAGTAAGTACTTAGAAACAATTCCCCAGCCCAGTCTTTTCCACTGCTAGGAGCACTCCAAATAAATGGAAGTCCTCCTCCTAGCAGAGCTGGAGCAGGAGACAAGGTTCAATAAACCTCAGTCAGGGACTTCATACAAGATAATAGGATAAAACAACATAGCTTTGGCTGATAACACCTTGCTACAAGGTCATACAGCAGAAAAAGTGGAATAGATTCTAATCACAGTAGAGGAGATAGATTTATTTCTGTGGGATCTTCTGAAATGTGGTCATGAACAAAGCATATCAGCTTGGCCAAGTTGTTAGATTGAGCATCCACTACAAAATAATTGAGATTTTACTTCAAAACTGTGGCTTTGAAGCAAATATAGCAAAAAAGTTTGCACATTTGAGTGAGATCCAGATGAACAAGAAATAAAATATTTGTGTTGAAAGCTTTGGGTACAATACTGCAACAGAAATAAAAATATTTAGATTTTATATTACAAACATCCAAAATTCTGGGGACAAAAGGAGAGAGAAACTAATTTTCAAAGGACACCACAACAAATGACTGAAGTGTCCATTGCAAAGTCATAAAACACCAGTGTGCGCTTGGCCAGAAGTGCCCAGCCATGCTCGTTTTTATTTGTCAAATATAGTCTGGAATTAACTGCGGTTCTCAAGTTTCTGCCAAGGTTTATACAAAACCTGAACCTCAAATGTAATGAAAGAAGGTTGAAAGAAGAGATCTGGCAACAACCTTTCAGGTTTTATTCAAGTAGGGCTTTAATTATGGAGGAAAGTGGACCTGGACATCTCTCATCACTTTAATATGGTGTCTTCGAGTGCGACTACATTGTTTAACTCCTTTGAACCAAATTGAAATGTTTATTTTGTAACATCACTCAGAAGACTTAAACAGAATTGGTGTCTTGTGGCACAGAGAAAGGAACAGATTAATCAGAAACCAAATCTAATCCGAAACAACTCAAGATCCATCCCCTCTTGAAATTTTGGCTTCTAAACAAAGAAATTGAGATCTTCCTTTAACAGGTCTTCTCTCTTATTAAGTGCTCTTTTCCCTTCTGTCTCTATAAACCTTTTCCATGTTCCACTATTTGAAACTTGCCCTTGTTAAGCATTTTGAAGTTAGTATCTTAGAGATACTTGGAACAAATACACTAGAACATTTCTATTTGAGCTAGAGTCAGTGGTTTAATGCTGCATATGCCAACCTGCCTTACTCAAGACAACTTCTTCAAATTATACAGAAAGACCCAAGGACTATGAACAATAGGAGAAAGCCTTCCAAAGCCCTCACTCTCTGAATACAGGAGAAATTATGTGTGAATGGAAGATTGGCAGGGGAGAAAACAGAGCTTTTAGCTAATATCTTTCCTTTTCTCATACTCAAACTGTAACCTGCAAAATAACTAGAACTGAGTTTCACTACATTCAGTGCTTAGAAAAGAGCTTGGGTGAGCAGCAGAGCTCTTCCTCTTGGCTAAATGTTTCATACTGCAGTGGTGGCACCTTGAGCCAGCTCACCAGTGCCTGCTCTTGGTGTCTTGACTTAGACTTGAGTGGTTCTCTAATTAATCTAACTGAGGCTTTCTTCTCCTGAATTATATGCCTTCTTGAAAACATTTCCATGTACCTTTAGTGTCCACTCTCCTAAGTATCCCTCCTATTCTTCGCTCACCTGGCTTCATCATTGGCACATCTTCAGTCCTATATATGTTCTTCCCATCTCCCATTGAATTAGTCACTCCTCTTATATCTGAGAAGAGCTGTGCTTTCATTAGTTCATCTTTAATTGTTTCTTTCCTATAAAAGTAGTACCTTATTCTTCTCCAATCCATTCTCCTCCTCCCCCATTGGTGGGTAAAAGAAAATTAAGGCAAATCCCCAATGAAATTCATTTTCATCACCATTGCACTTCTATAATTGATTGCAGCTCTCACTCCATTGTTCTAATGAGAGAGGCAAGAATTCCTTTGCCAGTAGATGGGTTAGGAGATCCTCAGGTTTCCTCACTTTATTAGTAGGATTCTGCAAAGGAAGAATGGACTCCTTCTTGCTCATCTAATATTGCCCAGGACATTGAATCAGTTTCTTTTCCCCTGTAGCAATTGCCCCCATAGGTTTTGGATAAGCCATCCTTGCAAGGTTGGGTAGTACTGAGCATCCCTGAGCTGTGCAATCAAACATCCTCTCTGCTGCTGGAATAATGACCATGATTCTCTGTGCATGGCCCAGACCATAGCCTGGATGCAGAAGAAACAGCAGTGCCATAGAACAATTTCTTGCTTCAAAGAGCTCCTTCACACCTCAGAGTTGTCCTGCTGGCTGGTCCCCTACTTTCACATTGGACCTGTGATAATGATAAATAAGGTGTGGGGGGGGGAAAAGCCTGTTTTCACCACCTGGCAGGCTCAAATGGTAATGTTCCCATGGTTATTTCTCACCACAGTTTCTGTATGAAATATCTTGTGCTTTCTCTCATTGACACCTCAGGTGGACACTCCAGCCAGCAATGTTCTCTCCAACATTCAATTATCAAAGTCAGTTACATAAAGCCTCACCTGGGTTTTCTTTGTAAAAGAAATCATATGCTTGATTAAGCGAACAAATCCAAGGGATGCTGCAGCTTCTCATTCACCTAAGGTTCAGCACACTATTATAAACCAATAAGTGAAACTGGAGATACATTCATGTCATTACACTGCTGGTATCATCACCAACAGTGTAGAAGGCTCTGGACTAAGCTCAGGACCAAGGCTTCAAATGAGACAAACTGCTGTCATGATGCTCAAAACAACTAGATCCACCGTTTTATAGTCATCCAGTGCTAATTTTTCCAAAATATCAGCATTTTGCTTATTAAAAACATTGAACCTAAGCAACCACTGCATGAAGAGCTTGTTTAGCTGTTTGAGAACCATTTTAGGACATGGGTGATTTCATAGGAGGAGATTAGGAGTGTGGGTACTTTGTGTTTAATAGAGAGGTGCATCTGCGCTAAGGGTTTCTTCACCTCAAACTCCAGACAATAGCTACTGTGCCCTCCAGCTGAACACTTCAACATAGGGCTGCTGCTTTGAAGAGCAGGAGAGCACACCAGAGAATCCACAGTGGATTCTTCTCAAATGTAAATCAGAGCAATTCAGAACATAGTTTACATTTTTATTCGGTCATTTCTAACTATGACCATATTTCTTGTCATATGTTTTACTTTAAGCAAATTGCATTTGTAACCTGGTCAGGTCAGTGCTTTTGTGGAGTAAAGCAGACTGACCTCAAGCCCCATTCTGGGGGAATATGTAAAGTTGTGTGATTGATGATACTTCAGTACAGTTTATTGTCTGAAGAGTCCTGTCTGGTGCATGTGCTTCAACTATACAACATACAAACAGCTGTACTTGACAAGGTACAAGGGTCTTTTGTAGACCCTTTGTTCCTTAATTAACATTACAGAATAGCAACATGATAGTCTTTAAAACCACATATGGCTTTACAGCCTCAGTGTCAGGGAAGAAAGTGACTCAGACAATAACTTAACAGAAAAGTCAAAGTATTTGTTTTAAGTCAAAGGAAAACAAACATCCAAGCTGGGATTAAAACTCCAGAGGATACTGCTCTCTCATGGGTGATCTGCATATGCATATGATTTACTGGAAACATTTGATAAAATATTATAGAGCACCTTGTTACTTTGAGATGTTATAATCATGTGCTTTTCCGTTTATGACAAATAGTTGTATTTTCCACTGCACAAAGCCTGTAAATATATAAGTTGTTATAACCAGGAAAAGATACCATTTCCTATGTGGTTGCTCCCTTCATTAAAGGAATAGACCCTATGTTCAACACTCCCCAGCCTGATCTCCAGTGTAACCATCAGACCCTGGCACTACATTGCACTGATCACTATTTTTAATGCACCCATATGATGCTCTTGAAGCATTTTTTTTTATTATTTTCAGGCAGTTCAAGAGATTACTTTTAATGGAGATGTTAATCACAGGCAGCATTTCACACTGATTGATGAAATAGAGAGATCATTTTGTGTTCTTCACTGAAGTATCTGAAAGCCTCTAAAAGCACATCTTGCATCATGAAATGCACTTGGAACAGCTACTTTATCTGTACAAATCACCAGGAAAATGTTAATGCATCTACTCTCCGAGGAAGAAAGGAAAACAGACTCGAATGTTTGCTCCGCTCTAAATAATTAAGCGTATCCAGCAGAATTGAGAGACTGGCATTGCAGATGTTTCTCAGTGTATTTAGTGCAGCCAATGGGCTGCAGATTTCCCAGCTCTCCTCGTTCTCCAGCTGCTTTCAGCAGCTCCACATTCCATTAATGGGGGACAGTCAATTCTGTCAACTGCACTGCCTTGAAACATGATGCAAAGGAAAAAATCTTCTAACTGAATGTCTTTCACTGTGTGAATATCAGAAATTCTGCAGTGAGCAGTGGAAGCCTTTCTCTGCTGGAACCTCCTGCAACCCCATACAGCAAAGCCAAAGCCTGACATTAGTCGTATCTCTCACTGGAGCTGAACCGGAGTATAAAATAGGATGGAATTTGATTAGATACACACACATTTCCTTTTTACATGGACAAGTCTTGCTTAAATTTGTATCAACACAACCCAGCAACTGCACCAACAGAAGTACATGTCTCTTCTGGCATACGTACAGAGATTTATGTATAAAGCTACACACAACTGAACAGTCTTATCACCAGAGGCACAAAACCAACACATGCAAGATCTACAGTACATGTAACATTACATCCCAATTTGTTTTCTGAGCAGAGACATATTTTAAAAACATATGCAAGGCACATTTAGGAACACTTCAACTCCCTGTACATTAATAAGGATCACACCACTTTGTCAACCACAGCATAGCATGCACACAGGCTACTAAGATTTTAACATTAAACTACTTGTACTGCATCTAATGATTACACCTAAAAGCCATTGTTAGAGGCAACAAAACAAATCTCTATAGTACTCACAAGCCGGGAAGTACCCTTGGTTATTCTGCTGTGGCAACATTAGAACTCTTGACTACTGTGCATCAAGCTCTCCTGGGATGAATCCTGCCTAGGAAAAACAAGCCCTTGTCACCAGTTCTGTTGGCTTTACTTCCTTACTCTGGAAAACAGGTTTCCTAGCAGCAGACAGTCCTTATCGGTGTGGACTGTCAAGGATAAAAAACCCTTTGCTTCTTGCAACATAGCTGGATATAGAAGTGTAAACCAACTTCAGGGACCCAGTAAGAGCTTGTAGGAGGACCCAGAGTCTCTCAGAGCTTAGTAGAGTGACAGCAGATTCTTGCTGTTCCCCAGTGGCTGGCTGTTCTGCATCTACTTCTACAGCAAAATGCTGGAAAGGAGAGGACTGGACCAGACCCCAGTTCCAGATCCCTCAGTGCAGCCAAGATGAATTCTACAACTTATTTTACACTGAAGAACTCCTCTAATCCTTTCGTCTCAATAATACAAAGAATCACAGATAGTTTTTAAGAAGTGAGGTATTCTAAATCTCATGCTTAAGTATAAAAGGATCAGAACAAATATCAACACATTATGGTATGTAAACATTTAGTACCTAGATAATATGCTGTTAAGTACAATCCTGGATAGAGTGACATAAATTATATTTATCAAATTAACATCACACAAGTCAAATGAGCCATTACAATTTCATTGTCATTTGTCAGTCTTAAAGTAGTGGAGTAGATTTAACTGTTGCTTTTGCAGATTTGAGGCAGCAAGAACCCCAGCCTGGTTGGGAAGACTATCATCTTTTTGCTCTGACAAAGCATTGAGATATCTGCCCTGCATTGAAGATCATCCACCTAAAACCAATGTTAGAAAGATAGAGGGAAGAGTGCTATGGGAAAGTCACAATGAGATGCATTTGCTTCACAGCTCAGCCAGGGCCCTTCTAAGAAGGTAAAGAGACACCAGAATAAGTGTCCTGAATAATTTTGCCCTGAAGTCCACCAGGCTGTCTCCCCCAGTGTATATAGGTGAATAAGAAAGCAGTAGCATTTAGAGTCAGGGTTATATGTTGCACAGTTTGCATCCTGCTTTCATGCAACTTTAGCTGGTAACTCAAGGAGATCAGACACAGGATCCTGGAGTCTGGCTTACAGGGCCACTTCCTTACTTCATCTACCCTTTGTAAGCCTTCCAGCCAACTTAGTTATGACCATCACTGCAAGTCTCAGGAGGAAAGAGACAAACCAAAGGGGGAATGAACTGACAGAAATTTTATAGTCAAGGCCACTCCAAAAAACACCCACAAAAATAGAAGTAGCAATAAAAGAAACAAGCTGGGGTCAATGTGCCCTTGTTGCAAGTAACCTATGCTCCACCATGCCCTGAAGTATTGTTTAGATTCCCAGATGTGACTGTAACCAGAAGCAGCCATAAACCATCCTCCCTGAAGCCACCACAAACCTCGATGTTCCAGATTTATCGGTGGGTGGGACCAAAGATGGCAAAATAAAATTAATACCAAAATCCACCTCCCTAAATAATTTGTTTTCCCACAAGCATGTTAAGTACATAAAAAAGGAAGGTCTTCAAGAAAATGAATCCTTGTCTCCCTATGCTGAACGCCAAAACATAATACAAGCTTTTGCTGGGAGACATGCCATCACTTGCCCATAACTTGATTTGAATTATACTCATAAAAGTAGCATGGTGGTTTAATTCTAAGAATCATGTTTTTGTTTTGGGATGTTTTCTTCCACAGACTAACACACATTTCTGCATCTTGAAAAGTAAATATAAAATTATTGTGATGTTGGGAAATACATCTAGAAAATATTTCTCAGAATTCCTTACTAATAATATAGGAGCTGAAATGTCAACTATTTACAACAGCTCAGACAAAAAAACCTTTGGCATTTGATCTGTAGAAACCACAACACAGAAATGGCACTTGATAAGCATTATTAATAACTAAACAGCAATTAGAGCCCAGCCCTGGCCAAGACTACCTACTCTGCTCCAAGGGGAATAGTTCAAGATAACAGACTTCAAGGCAAAAAGTACCTGAAAGAGTCAGAATTGACAACTCTCTGCTTTTCTCAATCATCAGCTCTTTTTCACTGAGAGGTGCCTTGACAGAAGGCAATCATTTCTGGCATCAGCGGTGAATGAACTAGCTCGTTATCAGCATTTTTACAACTTCCTGTGCTTAGGAACAAAGTGTCCCAAAAAAGAATTGCTGTGCTTGTTCTCTCTTGTCAGAAGTGCCACACAGCACAGTAAAAAGAGATGTTAGCAGCTTTATTTTGGATAGGAACAATTCAGGTGGCAGTAGGGGTGAGAAGAGCAACAGCAGAGGTGAAGACAGCCCCCAGTCCAAGAAAGGGGAAGGGAGCTCCCTTCTCACCTTCTGAATGCACTCTCAGCAGAGCCAGAGGTGCTGATGTTAGTCCAGTCCCACAGCAACCAAACCCTGAGGGCTTCAGCACCAGTGGGAAATAAAGGTAACAGCAGATATTCACACTATTTCTCACAGGCAGTATTATTTCCTGGCATCCACTACATTAACCCTGTGTAAACCAAAATATCCATGTGGAATGTCAACCTGGTCATGGGAACAGGGCATAAGGATAGGAGACCACAGAAGACACTGCTCAGTGCTCAAGTACATCTCCAAGCATGACTCAGTCTACACTGCTCAAGTCTTACTGTAAGCAAGACAACAGAAATATCCAGCTCTTCAGACCAGCGAATATTACACAGGAGAGAAGCCTTCATACACAAAATGCCTGCTGTGCTGGGAACTGAAGCAGACTTCCCACTGGAGGCAGGTATTTCACACCCTTGAAAGCAATGAGCCCACCTCACCTACATCCTAAAACAGCTTCATTCTTCTCTTGGTATACATCTACCATGAAGTTCACAAAAGGATTCCCTCAGCTGTAACCAATGCAAGTGCACAGCTAATAAGCTTTTTACGGTCCTCACTCTTGGTTCTAGCTGTAAATTGCCTTTATAAGATGTCCCTCTCAATATCAGAAGGAGAGCACAGAAACAGAAGAGAGATCTTGAAGGGTATCATGCTGCAGGAGTCCTGCATTAAAGCACATTATCTAAAGCTAGGCATGGCTTGTAGAGATGAACTGGTCTCAAAATGCTCTCAGCTAATCACTTTTAGTGAGGCTATTTTGCAGCTGGAGGGACAGATGAACAGATGGCTGAAGTGCAGTGCAGCTGACCTGCAGTCAAGCAAAACATAGGAGCTTTTTAGCTCCATCGTGATCTTCTGCAGATGGAGAAAAACATCCCTTGTTCCAGTGTGCTTTCATAGCGAGACGACACTGATTTCAAAGGAGCAAACCAGCCATTTCTGTCTAAATTCAGGAACCCCTTAAAAATCAAAACCCCTGTTTTCATCATAAAAAAAAGCCCTCTCTCAGGCTCAGCAACAGCACATATACAAAACCTCACAGAAGCCAGCTCAGAAACAGAGGGAAGGGAGCAGAAATTACATTTGCAGAGCAGGAAGCAGACACTTTCTGGCAATGGTTCTGCTCAGCCACCAGAGTGCCTCGAGGAGGATTACGCAAGGAATAAACTCAGCTTAAAGTATGTAAACTGATAAAACAGCCTTGCTTTGATGCGGGCTCTGCAAGAAGCATTTCAGCTGAATCAGTAACCTGGTGCTGTTCTCTCACTGCAGTGACACTGCAGCATCTGCAGAAATGTTTTCACATTTCAGCTGTAGTGTTTATTCAAGAAAGTGCAAAGTTTGTGATGCTTATATTCTGGAGATGCAATCTGTGCTGGGGCACTGCTGTAACCTCTCAGGCCTTATCATGGGATGGAGGATAGAGGATTTAGCTTTCTGTAACCAACAGCTTGCCAGATTTATGCATGTATTGTATTTCTTCAGTAAGAATGCCTGACTTTTTATGGAAACCACAGAGAGATCCACATGGAGAAGTATTCAGGATACAACAACTGCCTATTGTGGATTAGATCGGAAAGGAAAGCAGAAGCTGAGCTTAATATATGGAGAAGGAGTCAAGTTTAGTTTGTGGTCTTTTCAGAGCATCCAAAAAACAATCATCCATTTTGAAGAGTCCTAGTGCCTCACAGGTAGTTTTGCCACACCAAAGCTTTTGTACTGGGCAAAATGAAAACATCAGGGAACATATGGTGGATGAGTGACAGAACAGAGGACTGGCTGAATTTTTGAGAGCTCTGGGTTTTGAGCTGACCTAGATCCTGTTGAAGTTCATGTCGCATGCAGCACATTTTTCCCAAATGCAAGTCCTTTGCTGTGCCCCCTTTGCAGTACATCAGTAGTTATTCCAGAGGCAAACAAAAATGTTTGATCTTATAATAGGCTTCATTAAAAACCAAAACAAAGAGTTTTATTTAAGGGAAAAGGTATCTCAAAGCCTCTATCACAGTCAGTATTTGAATTTATTCATTCTCGAATGGGCTGTTACCAATTGCCACAATGTCAATCCAGACAGAAAATACCTTATTTATTTTCCTGGGAGCCTTCTCTGTTTTTCTGCCCATATCAGCAAAGCCAGGCCCTGTTGCCATACTCTCAAGTGACGCCAGTTCTGAGGATTGCTTATTCAGCCAAATCCCTATGAAACCCTGTCACATTCTCCATAGCACCATAGTAAAAGCTTGTATTTTTTTAAGCCTTAAGAGATGCAAGTATTTGGATGGCTCCCAAAACTAAATCAGGCTACTGGATGAGATGTAGCCAACAACTTCAGGTGCTCTGAGCCTACAACAGTGGCCATTATATTCTCAATATTTAAAGCACTTTTGTGATGGTTTCTGTGCCAACAGCTTGTGTGATTCTTGGAGGAGTAGCAGCAGCTCTCCCTTAAAAGAAACCTGCTTCGAGGACTAAGGGCAGTAGCTGCAAAAGCAGAGTTCTCTTTGTGCAAGCTCTTATTTACTTGCATCAAAACAAAGCCATGACAGGGTGCACAGCATTCCCATTTTGACCTTTGTAGAGATTCTCCACACTACCTATGCTGAAAAAAAGTCATTTGAAAGAAAAAGATTGAAGCATGATACTGTGACATTGTGTAGTGCTCTATTGGGGGAGCAGTGCGTGAAAGAAGTTTTAGCTACATCATATTTCAATTGTTTCCATTTAAAGTTGTCTATAACTTTCTGCTGGGGAAAAAAAACATGAAGAAAATTTCAGAAGTGCTTATTTTTGTGCTAACATGCAGAGCCAAAGTTCAGATCTTCCTTTTTTTTTTAATTCCTCCTTACTCCGTTGCCATCAGTGCTCCAGATTGACAACGCCGCAGGAATGAGATGGGGAAGAGAGGCTGATGACAGTAAAAGCAAGAAGTTTTCTCATCTCTGAGTCCTAGAGCTCTTCAAAAGCCTTTATTCTTTTGATGACAGCATCCCAGCTACTTACTTCATTCATTGTGTTTCTTCTCACACACCTTGTTTTTAATTTTGATCTGAGCACCTAATGGGAAAAGGAGCACCTTGAATTTCTGTTTTTAATTTCTGTTTTGATCATGTTCTTCACTATTCTCTTCTGTCTTCTTTCCTGAGCAATATTTCCTTCCTCCTTTCTGCAAACCTGATTTCCCATTATTTCTCATTTCTGTACTTTTGTGATTTATTCTCTCTGTGGTTTTGATCTTTACATTTTGTAAGCCAACAGTTATAAATTCTACCTTCACCAACCAATCCCTTACTGATGTTGACACACTTCAAAAACACATGGTCTCTTCCCTTCTTTGTGTTGGTAGGAAACAACTGCTGTCAATGCTGGCTCCATTTATTTACTCTAAAATGTGGCCCTTCTGATCCCAGATGAATTGTTTATGATGGCTTTTCATGGCAGGAGGTAGCACCTTTTCCCTGTTCCATTTTGACCTTTTTGCCTTGCATCTGTCTTTGTTCCAGCTTGTGGAAACAAGTCACAGCATCATGTGAGCTGTTGAAACAAGAGGCACAACTCAGCACTCTGATGCTGCTCAGTAAGTGCAGAGTCATGGTCTCTCTCCAAGGATGTTTGCCAATTTTTATTACGCAGGAATAGGGTAAGTCAACATGCATGACCTCAGCAAGCTACCAGAAAGTACATGGTCTAACTGGAACAGGGTTGTTGAATCCTGAGAGAGACTTTATTCCGCCTCTCAGTGAAGCAAGGGTCATCTCCCTCGGGGTGAGATGTAACTCAAGTACTGCCAAGACAACCATGGGAATTGCATCAGTTGGGTGGGAATACAGCTCTTGTAACTGATGATGACAAAAGCACTATGTAACAGACTGAACATCAGTTCTGGGGTGCCCTTTTGGCTTTAGATCATACAGTTACTGATCCATGTTCTGTGTGATTTCTCCAGTGGTTTGTCAGTGCATTTGTTGCTGCTGCTAAATACCACTACTTTGAATGTCAGCTAGACAGCCTGCTTTCTGACATTGCTCATATATCAGTTTGCCTCTCCTCCTCAGCTGGAGGTAGGAGCCCACTAAACTGATGGTTGCATTCAAACCAGCAAAAAGTTTATCCCAGCTGTAAAGGTTTTGCAGCCTGCACAGAGGTAACATAGGGAAAACAAAGTGCTTATGTCCCATGCATATACAAAATACTCTTCCCTCCTTTGATGTACTGACTTTCTAAATGACCCACCAGCTCCTCTCCCCCAGGGATTCACAACAGGTAGCTTCCCAAAAAGCAGGTCACTGTATACGTGTGATATATATATATATATATATATATATTATGGGGTCCCACATCAGCTGAATTAGTTCCTTATAGTTCTTTGTGTTGCATTGCAGGTCAGCTCTAGAGCTCACATTTGAGAAAGAGACAACATAAACCATGACCAGACACCCTCAAATACTCACACCCCCTCCTGCACCAGCAATGCTACAAGAAGCTGTAATGCAATGTCTCCAAGGAAGCAGGTTCTGGGATGTACTTCAGTTACACAAGAAGTACTGGCACTTAAAGCCCAGGGCAGCTTATACTAGAGCACACTGTCAATTAAAACGGCTCCCTCTACAGCTCTGGCAAGGCTTTCATGCAGTCGTTCCTGCATGCACAATTTGCATGCATCAGCCTTGCAGGAGAAAGAAGGATGAGTTTAATTCACCTCCATGCAGCCAACATGGACAGGAGGAAGAGGTGGCATCCTGCCTTGTACAGCTGCCTCCTGACATCTGCAGGAGTTTCTTCTACTGCTCCTGCAAGTAGCAGAAGAAATACATATCCTTTACTGAAGGAGTTTTTCAGCAACCTGCTCCTATTTTAAGTAGCACAGACCTCATGAAGACTGAGAATTTGGAATCTCAAGAGAATTTGCTTCTTACACATTACTGGCACAGCCGATACAGCTTTCCAAGTCCTGTACCAACCCCTCCTTCCAACATAATCTGTTTTGCCAAATATTTAGACATCTCAAGGCCCTACTTGAATCTCTGTGAATGTTTATCAAGCTGCTACGTCACTCCTCCATGGTGCTGCCCAAGTGCTTGCCTAGTGTCTGACTCCTGAAGAAGCATGGCTGTTTATAAAAGCTTTGAATGATGCACATAGTGATGAGACACACTGGTTTCAGCACACGGTGTCCAAAGCTTTACTATTAAAAATAGCGTAGACTGCATCACTGCATTTGTTCTGATCTAGAGAATTCATGTACTCTGGTGCCACTAGTAAATAAATGACTGTTTAATATAATGAATGTAAGAATAATTTAATGTTTAAACTGCCTGGAGTTCTTGCTGTTTTTAACTCTTTGCTGTCTCAGGCTAGCTGCTTCTTTATAATAGACTACTAACAGAAAAAGTGGAGATGAAGAGAATGGGGACTTCTGGTCATCTTTGGTATCTCCACATGGTCAGCACTGCCTTGTTCCCATGACGATTTAGAGCCACAAAATGCTGCAGTAATGCTTCAAACCAGCACATCTTCTCCAACCCCCAGGGAGCCCCAGCTGGGGACAACCCACCAGCTCTTGCTTCTTTCATCATAAGGCTTTTTCCTTGGGCTTGTCACATTTCCAAGAATTCCTCATTGGCAGACTTCCTTTCCTCAGGTTATGCAGTGAGACAACTAATTTTCCTTTATAAAGGATTTAGATAGTTTTTTTTACAGCTCTCCTAAGGAATTTCCACTCATACTTAAAAAAAAACCAACAGAACAACAATAAAACCCCTTTTCATTGAACCTTCCCATGCAGAACACACTCACTGCAGATCTTATTCTCTCCCTCCTTTTGCTCCATTTTAAGTTACCCTCCAAAAATGCTCTTTACTTCCTTCTCTGAAAGGCCTCACTTTCTCCTGGCCCCTTCTTGTCTTCCTGCAACTCTTGGTGGGTGGTGCCACTGTGATGCTTTCAGAAAACCCTGTGCTCTTGCCATTGCTGGAGATTTTACTATTTCATCAAACTCATCATCTAGAGTTGATGGGAATCCTGCTGCAAAGTTCAGAGTCACATCACTGTTACTAGGTTATACCAGTAGCTGCATGAAAGGGATCGGTCCATTTTATATTCATGAGCTATATTAGCTTACTTTAGGGTTTACCTAAGACTTAATCTCACTTATAGTAAACTAATACCTAGAAAATGTTCCTTAAAGTCCTGCAGTTATTTTCTCCGTGTCCCACATCATTCTCTAAGAAACTGTTGCACTTGAATGTCCACAATTTCTTTCTTTTTAGATTTTTAGATTCTACCTATTCCAACTTCCTATTTGTTACCTATCATCCTTCCAGAGACTGAGGGAAAAAAAACAACACACAAGCCAAAAAACCCAGCTGCCTTCACAAGTGCTGTGCCAGAGCTCAGAAATCCCAGGACCATTAGAGGTACTAGACAGTACTAAGATATTGGCCCTGTCTGAAAACTAAACTCTTGCAGCCCCAAAACAGAGATTCTGTCCATTTTCTCCTTGCTAGGTGTCATTCATAATAAAGCACTGTATATATCACATCAGAGATACTAGGGGAACCTCAGCCACAAGCACACAACAGGTAGAGTTGCTGGTGGTGCGAACCAGGGGAAGCCAAGGAGCAGACATGAAGGTGAAGACAAGTAGGGCTTTAGTTCTAACACTGCAGTAACTTCATGCTGCAAGAAGAAAAGAGCAAACACACACCTTCCTCCTCTTCAGAAACACCGTGCCACATTTGTGTGGTATTTGTTTGTTTTCCCAGACCATATGGAATTCCTCTCCTTATTTATGTATTTCAGATGAATCTGTTAGCAATAGGTATTCAACAGCTACAGACTTAAGACAGCAGCCACATAATCTCATTTCCAGGTTTGTAAGAAACCAGCACAGATGTAGAAAAGAGCAGATTTCAGTATTTATGAAGTGCTGCCTTTCTGTAAAGAGTGAGAACCTGGTTATCATCATAACTGCTCATCAAATCCAAAACACAGTTACAGGTGGAAAACAATCCAAAACAGTAAGGCTTTAAAAGTCTAGCATTTACAAGGTCAGGTCTATGTCCTTGCACACTAATCTTAAACACACCAGTGTGTGTGTGTAAGTGCTGTAAGACCCAAGGCTACACCTGGACAGCACAGCAAGTGCAAGTCCTAGGGAGCTGCTGGAAATACACATGTCATTGACAACACACAGCACATTGGTTTGGTGAACTATCACTCTGCAAGTCATCACAGCATACACCACAAGAAACCTTATCCCTATATCCCTCAAAGAACTTCACACAGCTGCTGTAAAACAGAGCTATCACACCACCCTCATTATTAGCCCTAAGAATTCTTCAGGGAGAATAATTCTCAGTAGTATGAAAACGTACATTTAGACCAAGTTATAATAGACTTGAATGCATTGATAGTATTTTGGACAGAGACAAGTAAAAGACGCGTGTCATGGACTAGCTAATGGAAAACTCACATCATGGGATGTTTATTTCATAACTCTCTTGATGCACCTTCCATTATTTTTTGATGCCTTCTCCATTTCCTCTAGCATTGGTATCCCACATTCAAACGATGCTCAACCTTGGATTGACCTGGGAGAACTCCTGCTGTATCCTCATTGTTCTTATTCCCTCTCTAAACCCAAGTTTTCCTTTACAGTAGCCCTCCAACAGTCTTTCTATGGAAAATTCTTCAGAGAAGGCAAACTGCAATTTGTGCAGGAGGTGAGGTGACCTGTGAAAGATGTCCTCAAGAACAGCTTTAGGCTCCCCGAAACTGGTAGAGTTGATCTTATAATGTTCAAACTGACAACGGCAGGAGATGACTGTGAAGCATCAGCCTTTCTTCTAGCTCAGGGCCCTGGCATAGGGGAGATGAAGAGTCTGGGGAAAAGCTGTGATTGATAAGAATATTCTCTAATTAACCTTGATTTCTACACATCAAAGCATAGCCAGCTTTTTGCATTACAGGCTGCAAGGTACCAATTACAGCTCAGAGCAAGGAGACAAAACCCACAGTGACTGAGGCAGGTCTGCCAATCCAGGATAGCACCCAGATTTTCTGTTCCAACATTAAATCTGATCTGTAGAGGGGTTTTTATGCTTTGGGATTCCTGGAGAAATTTTGTGATGCAGTATCTCATCTCCCACACACTATAAATTTTTTATCACTGATATGAATGAGGAGGACCAGTGCAAATAAAATCCTAGTATCCACACCTCCTGTTCCTCCACCCACTTCCGCTATAGCTTTGCCAATAGGACCAGTTTTATATGCCCTTCAGAAAGCCTCATCATCCTGTCCTGTCTAATGGCCAAAGAGAACTCAGGCAATTTTCTGCAGCCTAGAAAACAAAATGTTATGGTACAGGTATAGAAGGGAAAAGAAACAGATCCAAGGGGGTCATTAGCAGAGCTGCAACACCACGTTTAGCACTCTCAGAAACCTCCTAGCCCTGGTGTTGCTGCTACTTTGGTGATTATGATCCGTCTTCACAAGACAAAAGGAAGATAAAGTCCGAGAGCTGTTTCTCTTAGTAGGAAAAAGGAAGGTGTGGAAGCAGTACAAGACCTTGAGATATGACATAGCAGAGCCCAATCCAACTGGGAAACATACGCTAGTCCAGCTGACAGACTCTGTAAAAGCATGTCTTTGTGCATGCAGACACAGAGGCAAAAGCCACATTTGCACACATTTTAATTTTGCAAATATGCTGTTTTGTAGCCAACTTTTCCAATAGAGACTTTCAGAAAAGCCCAGCTCCCATGAGTACTTATCTAGCAGCTAATTTGTGCCTGTGAAAACTTCATGTTTCTCCTTTGTGCCCACAAAGCACCATTTTGCAAGAGTCCTCTACAGGACCAATTACCTTCTCTATGGCAGAAACACAGCTCTTACAAATAGCCAGGGCTGCTTTGTCTCCTCACTCTAGGTTCCTTCCAAGGAGCTATTTCTTTAATACTAGTCTCAGTGCAATGCTTCCAGAACTTGTGCTTCTATAAAAACCTTCCTGCAAACCAGCTGACTCTTTATATCCTTCTCTCTAAATCTAAAAAAAAACCCAACTACTTTATGATATCTGGGGCTTATAATAGATGGGATGCATGCCAGGGTGAACAATAGGAGGAAATGAAAGATGAAATTATTAGCCAGGAGTTAAACAGGACATGAAATTGCTGTGAAGTATTCTGGATATATAAGAAGGCCTTTATTTTTGGAAAAAGCAGGAAGATTCTCAAGACTGATTCTGGGTGGGGAAAAACTCTTACAGATAAAGAGACAACTGCTATCCTCTTCTAATCCTTGTTGTTCCACCCCCAACATATTTTAAGGATCATTTCTATTCTTGTACACCCACTACATTGTTCTGCTTCCCTCCCCTGCCCCACTGCCTATGATTCAACAGGGTCTATAATAAAACCACTAGTTAGCAGCAGGACAGGCAAAATCATACTCAGTAAAACAAAAGAAGGAATAGTTTTTGGAACACAAACCAAAGTGCCAGCCACAAACTGACCTGATTTAATCCCAAACTGGGCTGCACACAATTCAGGCTACTTCAGCAATGGGATACAAAGTAAGAGCTGTAAAGCCAGAAGGCTTCACTCACCATCCTGCAGAGAAAATTATGCTGGCAGTGCTGAATATGTCCTGTAGTCCTCCACATGTCCTCTTCCTAAAACTGAGAAAAGTACATACAACTCCTTTCTTCTTCCATTTAAAAACTACTCATCAGTCTGTAGAACACATGTGGTCATTAGGCACTCATAAGAACCTCATGTGGCCCCTTTTTCTATCAGCACTTGATGGGTTTGGAAGAGGAATCAACTCAAGTAGCCTGGCTTCAGCTGAGGAACCCAGTTGACATGAACTGCAGATACAATTTCAGAACAAAGACAAGAAACACTGGAGTTTGTCTATAAGGTTACTTATGCAGGGGGAAGGAAAACTGTCCCAAAAATCTTCTTAGATATTTAGTGGGAACAACTGCCTCAAAAGCTCTCACAGATGTTGGTGTGACCATCCACAATGGAGCTGTGTTTAGAAGGACCTGGAACCATGTTTATAGAAGTGAAATGCTTTCTGAGGTACAGTGAGTTGACATGGCAGGGTGAGAGACCCCCAACTCCACAGCAGAAATACCTGGGGTCTTCTTTGGTTCATGATTTTCCCCAGGGATGCTTCCCCTTTTCTTCTTCAGCTACATCTCTGGGAACACATCTATCCTGAGCCCCAGACTGGACAGACAGCAAGTCCTGGAAAAAAAGAAAAATATTAAGACACAAAATCCAGCAGAATTCCTTAAAATCTGGTTCCCTGTGCTGTGCTGTGGCCTGTGGCACTCTCTGCTGTCCCACCAAGCCCACTATGACCCAGCACTGCCAGTCTTACCTCACCTCAGTGCTTGTCCTCCAGAGCAGCATGAACAAAACCCATCAGGGAGGAGAGAGAAGAAACACAGAACTGGGTGACTTGAGTTCTTTTCAGTCAGGTTGGAGTTCATCAAAAAAATGAACACAGTTTAGGTGAAAAACTTGGATTTCCCTTAGTTGAAACATCGGGTCAGGATGAAGTATTTCTAAATGAGCCAGCGGAGCAACTATTTTGCTTCTTATGCCATTTTCCATACTGTGTTATTGCTTTTGCTCGGGCGCTGCAGGGTTTTTTGCACACTGAATTTTTAAGGATGCTTTTTCCTCTTCCTTATTAATGATGTTACCTAAAGTTGAACCAGAACCCCAGTGGTACCAAAGTTTCACTACAACAAGTGGTGGTCAGAGTGACCTTCATTTGACACAGAACATTCATTTCCCTTACAACCTGCTATAAAAATAATAAAATATAGCTATTACTATTAATCCTCTCAGCATTACTGCTGAATGATGAAGGATATTAAAATTTGAGGTTATTGTTCTTTTGCTGAAAGGCAGAATTCCAAGAAAATTTATATTATTCACTATTTGAAAGTTAAAATTTATCCCAAACAAATCTTCACCCGTGCTGAAAGGTGGAATTGAGGATAGCAAGGCGTGCTCTGTTACTGAATAATAGGTGCACAACCACTATATTAAAGGTGACTCTGTCATGCTGAGACACTTAGCAGCAGCCCTGCTCCTTCTGCAAGCTTATGAATCATAATAACTTTTCAGTTACCACCTTCTCATTCTTCTGGGGAGATTTTATATTGCTCTGGCAATGTCTACTTTAGGTACTATAGAGATGGATCTATTAACTATTCAGTACCTTCCCATTTTCTGCTGGGCACTGTCGGTAGCAAGCAGAACCTCTGGGTATTGTCTGGCTTTTGGTGCCTTTGTAAAGCTACGTGCTGAGCCCAGCTCCCCTTCACAGCCAGAGGATGAATCTGTTTCACAAAATTTCCAGGTAGTGTATCCTCAATGGGCTTTTGACCTAATGATATGCAAACCTTTGCTCCTCTGGAGGAGATTTAGAGAAAATAAGCTGAAAAATATTCCAGGCAGGAATGTTACATGGAAAAGATATATTGGACTAGTTTAAGAGAGTATATTAAGGATGAATTTGAAATAGAGCATTATTTCGCATTAGGTAAATAGACCATCCCTGATGATTATTTAATTTACCTGTTCATGATGGCAAGTGTATATTCTTGTATTCCTGAGCATTGGTCCTCGTTGTATCACAGATGCAGCTTTCGCTCAGTGTCTGTGAAGAATAAGTCCTGACTCATGAATGGTCAATAAATAAATAAATACAAGAGAAAAACTGGATAAACACTCAATGTTTGGGCCAATGCTCAGTACAGTAGCTATCAGGACACTGCCACTTGCAATCTGCTTGAAAATACATAGTGTTCAGTTCAGGCAACACAAGGGAGAATATCAGCTAAAATGGAGTAAAACTCTACCCCAGCAATTTCTTTTTCCAGATTTTGCATGTCCTTCATGTACTCAGTAAAATCACAAATGGTGTCTGATTTTTCCAGGTTTCTTTCTGTTGTTTGGGGTTCTCTCTGCCTTTTTCCTGGTATAAATCTCCTGAATGCCACTGCAGGAGGGGTGTGAGAGCACTCCATCAGCCCAACATTGTTGCCTATCATGTTTGGTAGATGAAGATGCAAGATACATGTGGTCTGAAATGTGATGCTGCCTGCAGGAGCAGGAAGACTTAACCATATGCAGTATCTATGCACAACAAAACCTGAAAATCCATACCAGTCACATTTCCTCCCATCAACCTCACCCACGTCCCAGATTTATAAGCCACTTCGAAGTTATTTCATTCCTAGTAATGCATCCTAACACTGTCTTCAGATGCAGCATGCTGCTTTTGATTTAATCTTGATTAATTATTTTTGTCCAGCCATTCAAAGCCTACTAGTCAGGGGCACTGATTTATGATACAGGGCATGAAATAGGCAGGTTCTATTAGCATTATTTATTGGGGTTTCACTAGTAATTGCTAACCTTTCCCCCAGCACCTGTGAGTGGGCAACCAGATTCTATCATACATTTTCTGTGATGGTTCTTTGTCTGTCTCAGCAGCCTTGAGAGAACAATGATAGCTACAGGTGTCCAACTACAGACATTTAGATAAGACCTAAACACTCTGAACAGTAAATGGAGGGGATATAAGACAGGTAGATGTTTCCAGCAGTGAGCACACCTAATACCTGGATCTCTAGGGAGAAAGAGGAAGGGCTTATTGACTTCTAATTTAATCAGTTAGATGCCCAGAAATAGAAGTGTTGAACACTGACTTTTGTACCTCACAAATCAGCTGAGAGCTTTCCACATACACTTGAGCTTTTGTGCCAAGTTAAAAAATGCTGCTGCTGAAGTTTCACAACCAGTATTTTTGTGGGAGTTAAAAAGATACATATATATGAAAAAATATTGCCTCTCTTCCTCCCCTGCAGAACCAATGATGCTTGTTTGCTTGCAGCAAGAGGGAAAGTAGGGGCAGTCCTGGGATGTGATGCTCACTCCATGTACCCCTTCCTGGACCAGGCTTTGCTTCTCTGCTTTCCCCTTGTCCTCTTTCCTTCAAAAACCAGCTTCTGGCATCTGATTTTTCTCTCTGATTCTGCTGGGGTGTAAATGCTCCAAGATAAAAGGCTCTGGTTATTTATCAGATGAAGTTATTAAACAACAAGCAGGACTGTGTGTACAACTGAGAAACAGAAGAGGGCCTGAAGGGAGCTGGGCTCTGGAGGTCAAAGAACTCTCTGAAACTCAGAAAGTCCAGGAGACCTCCTAACAGACATCACACAGATGAAGTTTAAGTCTTTTCTGTGCTACGATGCTGCTCTTCACTGTGAGCCAGGATGCTGGAGACACTGCCCTTGGCTTATGGCTTCCACTGAAATGTGGAATTTCTGATCCACATTAAAAACTATTTAGATATTCAGTCTAACTTGCATAAACTTGATCAGGAAATGGCCCATTTTTGGCTTAAAGTAATGATGAGCAAATATAGATTGTGAAACCACACTGCTATTTCAGCAGCTTACACTATAGAGCAGAAGCTGCCCTGGTTTGATGGCTCTGGATGGAGTCACACACCTAGGAGCCTTTCATTTCCCTCTCTAGTACAAAGCCCTTTGCATCATGTTCAAACAGGAAGCTTTGGTCAGTGAGAATTAGTGGTTTTTCCTCTGCACCTTGCCCTGAGATCCCATCATTTTTCACAGCCTAAAAAGGACTGGCCTCTTTCAGTGTGTGCTCAGGAGCCCAGTGAGTAACACATAGGAAATGAGGGGAAGGATGCTGGCAATTCTGTGGCATCTTTTGTAATAGATAGGGTCTTAACCCCAGTATCCTGGATAAACTCCAGTTCTGGTAATTGCATTCTGCATAGTCAAAATCCCTCTGCAGTTTCAAATGAATCCATTATTCTTCACTTCCTTTCCTAAATTGCTGTGCAGCTTTGCTTTGTGCTGCTGAGGAGTTGCTTTGTTTCACCTGAGGGATGATGGCATTTCATGGCTGTATGAAATAGGCCTGAGTGCACAGTTTGTACAAGTCAGTGAAAAACTTTGGGATTATTCATAATTAAGTGTCCACTCACTGTAAATGAATGGGTTTATAGTGCCGGGTGAAGCAGTACAACACAAAGCACTGCTTCTCTCTGTACTTGAAAGCTGGTAATAGAAAACTTATACATGCAGTAAGAGACAGAAGTCTTCTAAAATTCCCCTTCCCCAGCTAAGCATGCAAGCTTTAAGTGACTGTCTCAGTCTTTACTTTCCCATACTGTTATTGATTAATTGCTCTGGTTCAATTTCCTTGTTCTAAATGGAAACATTACAATCCTAACTCCAATCTCTGGCCCCAGTACAAACTGATTCTGAATCTTTAAATTGTGTCAGTGGGAGGAGGTGACGGGGGGGGATAGAAGGAAAGCTTTTTATTTTTATTATTAATCTTCATGTGTTCCAGGACTGCCTAATCTCACCCAGATGGAGAGAAACCACAAGGTATTTCTGCTGCAGTCAAACCCAGGAGATGCCTCCGCATCATGAACTTGCTCTGGTATGATCCTGTCCCAGCAGTGTGTCCTGGTAAGAAACAGGAGGATATTCCACAAACATCAAAACATACCACTCTTTCTGGAGCTGAGCCAGTGACCTTTTACAGCTCCAGCTGGTTGACTTCTAACTTTGTTCTCCTTCAAGATTTGGGCTTGTCCTTATTGTACTCATTGCCTGCGGCTTTGCAAGAATGTTACAGGCATCTTCTGAATTTCCAGCTTGTCCTGGAAGGAGATGGTACCATCAAGCAGCACTGTGTCCTGTGGGAGAGATACGCTTTCTAGGAGCCTTAGCAAGGAAAAAAATAGCCAGGACTCCCAAGCCCCGGAAACAGAACTCCTTAGTTAATACTATTCCTTTTGCCCAAGGTTATTACCTACAAAGCAGAAGGTCAATATAATGACATAAGTAGATTTCTCATGCCTTTTCCTTCTCTGTAAGGCAGGTCACAGTCTGCTCCTCAACTGCTCCAGTGCTGTTTTGATGGAAGGCTAAGAATTAAATCAATAGAAAAGATTATACAAAATTATGTATGATGTGGCATCTTGGAAAAACAAAATGTGCTTAATCTGAAACAGAGAAATGCTGGCTTAGGAGCCACATGTGCGTCTCATTTAGAAAAAAATCTACACTGTTATTAAAGTAGCCACAAAGACAGTATTAGCTACAAATTAGGTATGTGCACTGGGAAGCAAGCTTTGCGTACTGTGCAGGAGATGGGGAGCTTACACCGTTAGAGCAAATAAGAAGCTGCAAGATCTGAGGGGTAGACAGGGGTCAACTCAGGACCAGTTGAGCCTCAGTGGTATTTTATGCATAAACAATATTTTGTACATAAACCACGGTATTTTAAGAAGAGTCCTTTAGCAAACAAAATGTCAGAGAGTAAATACCAAGTCTTTCCTTGAAGATTTGGAAGGGAAAGAAACCCAGAATGACTAACAAGCCACAGCTGACAGTGTGTGCACCTCCAAATGCCAAGGAGCACGCTTATGCTACTGCTCCTATGGAGAAATCCAGCATCATTATGCAGCAACCTTGTGGGAGGAAAGAGGACCCCCAAAACCCAGCTATGGCAGACTGACTCCCCTCCCTGCCCAATCCATTGCCTTTCCTGCAGGCCCTGCAGCAGCTGGGGCTGTTGCAAGGATCCCCTCTTATTCCTTAATTCCCAAAACCATGTTGCAGGATGGCTCCTCTGGAAGAGAGAATAAACAGTGATTTGCTTCCCACATGCTCCTTTGACATGTCATCCAAGCTTCTCCCCTTCCCCTTTCAGGAAGAAGGTGATATTGCATCTTTGGTTTCAACATTAACAGTCTTTTAAAATGGCTATTAGAGCTGGCTGGAGTGAACTGCAGAGCTTCTCCCCCAACCCCAGATACTGATTTTGAAATAGGGCATTTTCACAAGCAGTGAAAGGGATTTTGAAAGTTTTCCAGCTATTTTTATTATTATTTTTTAAACAAAACCGGGAAATGAGCAGTGTATTTTTTTCCATGTTCCTCCCTGCCCTTTCTGCAGTGAGAAATGTTCAAAGAAAAAAAAAAGGGAAACAGGAAACATAAATGATAAATTATTCTAAAATGGATTATTTTGACTCAAAACCCTGTCAGAGCTTTGATACAAGAATGCCCCATTGCCAACAGTGCAGTGGGGAAAGGACTGCGGAGCTCAAATCAGATGAGTATTGCCTCTGCCTCCCAGCCGAGTTAATGCTGTTAGCTAACTATCGTGAGAGCGGTATTTACATAACCACCGTCGGTGGGAACTGCACACACAGCGCAGCTTCCCAGCTGAACCCCGGGCAGCGCCTGCTCCCAAGGACCTCGCATTTGCGTAGTGATTTAATTCACAGGCTAAAGATCCTTCCCAAGGCCGACCACAAAATGCCTGCACGGCTGGATTAGCCGGCTCGCTCCTCCTGGGACAGCTTGCAGGGAAACTCCTCTGCCTCTCCCGGGAATGCTGCCCTCCAAGCCGAGCTCAGAGCACCCTCTGCTGTAACCCAGCCTGAGCAGAGCCGGACCCAGTGCACACCAGGCGTGAGCATGGCCCGTGGATGGACACAGAGACGGCTCACATGGGTGCTTGGATGTGTCTATGGTGGAGACTGGTGGCTCTGCTGGAGAGGAGCTGGCTGCTTGCATGCTTTCAAGGAACTCATTGCTATGATCTTAGGGTTCAGAATGGACCTGTTTGCATGGGGCTTTGAGCAGCCTGGTCTAGTGAAAGGTGTCCCTATCTGTGGCAAGGGGTTGGAACTGGATGAGCTTTAAGGTCCCTTCCAACACTATACTGTGATTTTATGATTCTTTTGAGTTTTCTTCACTTTTCTTGGTGCCTAACCATGGCAACAGTGAAGATGTGCGTGCTATTTAAAACATAAATGGTTCTTAATTTAACTCTTGGACATTGGTTCTTGCTATGCCTGTAGGCACTGGATGGTACCTATAAACTCTGTTCCTCATGAAGATATGTAAACCCTGTAACCAAATGAAAGCTGAAATCTTTCTGATAAACCAAACAGATTGAGCTCTGTAAATCTCACACCACAAGGCACGTTTTCCTGCCCATGTATCTTTACCTTGACTCTTTCCTTCCCAGTTCCACAACATCCTTTCTGAGATGTGAAAGGCAAAACTGCATTTGCTATTCCAGTCTCAACATGACAATGAAGCAGAGAGAGGTTAAACCATTCTTGCTCTGTTTAACTATGTCCCTGGTGTCAGCACAGGTATAGGTCAGCAACACTCACAATGCTTTATTTAATTCCACTTCCTTTAAGAAGAGAATACAATTTCCATCCAGAATATCACTAAAAGAAATATCTGTTGCTTATAAGACCCGCACCTTTTATTCAGTCTCAGTAAAAAAATAATCCCTGATCCTGGAAGTGAAATCGTTTTGAACCCCAGTGAATTAACATGACCTTGTTTAGCAAGCATGTTTAAGAAGACATCTGGTATGAAACATTCACCCCTCATTTTCTTTAGAGAAAATCCTATGTACACATATGCCCCAGGAAAGAACACAGTGGTATTTTGTGCTACATGAGACACTGCTTATGCACTTAAAACCTTCCCCGGTGACAAGCAGGAGTTCTTCCTCCTTAAATAAAATACTTGCCTTGCAGTCACAGCAGCTGTCCACATGCTACACATTAATATGTTGCTGAAAAGAGGTCACCTTTGCCTTCAAAAGGAGGTTCTTCAGGGGTCTCTGTTCTGCCATCATCTCATTTCCTGGGAAAAAAAATGAAGATATAGCAATGTTAAGAGACGTATTTACAACCACCATTGATTCTGTTTCAAACTGTTAGTTCCTCGACACCCTAGCCATAAAAAAGCTGTAAGAGCAGCTGCTTGTGAGAAGCCTTTGCACTGTTCCATGAGCACTCATAGCTACTTATTTATGATCAGGACCGTGGAGGAAGAGCAGAGAAAATTGCACTTACACAGATTTCTTGGAGCAGTTTTTCTCTCCCTAAGAAATGAACATTAATTTATTGTGTAAATACAATTTAGGGTCACTCTTTAAAGCAGAGGTGATTACCCAAGGATGGAAGTATAAGTTATTATGTGCACTGAACAGACAAAATGATGTGCTTTCAGAATCAGATACAATCCATACTTTAATGCCAAAGTCAGGCACACGGATCTCAGCAAATGCAATTTAAAAAGTAATTGAAATATCAATATATATCTTCACATTATTTTACTTGCAGTCAGACCATTATTGTAGCACACGTCAACTGCGCTGATCAAGACATCCTACCTGAGCACATTGTACAATCCATCCTGATAAAATAGGTTCATGCCATGCCAGAATGTCTCTTAAGCGGTCACTCCAGTAGTGACAGGAATTAATGCAGAAAATGCACCCCCAAAACCCAAATGTAAGGAACTTTAAGTGGAATTACAGAATCCAAATAAGGTAGTGCATGGAGGATGCATTATTTAGGATGGTTCCAGATTCCAGAATTCTCCCCAAAACCAAGGTTCTTCCATGGGGATATCCTGCAGGCAGCAAACTGAGATCACAGCAGCACCAAAGATGTACTTCACGTTGAAATACAGATGGTTGGGAGCATTGCCCAGACAGGTTGGGGGTTTCTTTTTGTCTACAGAGGAAACTGTTTGGTGTCTTTTGTTAAAACTTGTCTGCAATCAGACTGAAGAACAAAGCCTTGAAGAAAAACTTGATTTGCTGAAAGATATTTGTAGCTGACTCATACCTCAAGATAGACACACTTACCCACTGCCCTGACACAAGCCAGTACACTTTGATGATAAAGCACAGTAAATAGCTGAGCAAGTAGCAAAGAAAAGCCATATGTAACCCTGAGATCACTTCTGTTGCTTCATGGTGCATTACTCCAGGGTTTGCTCCCAGAGTAGGCATGAGGAGAATTGTCGATCTCTCATGCCTTGGTCAACTATCATCCTCGGAGGAAATGGCCTGTACAGATGATTGTGTGTTCTTCTTGCTGCTCCCATTGCCATCGGGGTGTTGCACAGGGAGATATTTTTTGTGACAGATTTGGACACCGAAGTGCCTTTGGAGTTACCTGGACTTTTACCATAACCTGATCTGAGTATCCAGCAATTCAGCATGGGAAGCACAAGACTTTGGACTGGTTCTTATCAGACCACTGCTGTACAACTATTAAGTGATAGTAAACAAGCTGAATTTCTAATGTGAGTACCTTTCTTTTTGAGGTATGTTTGTTGATGAAGACTCCATGACAGGAGAAAGATAAGATTCATTTATAAATATTTCTCATCAGTTATTCTTTCTATTCTCGAGAAAGAGAATCCTCTATTTACCAAGCAAATAGTTTCATTACACTCTGCACAAAGCAATTATGGGATGCTCATCATCTTTCAACTTTCATGGGTTTTTAATTGCTGTGGGAGAAGCAGTTGTTGTTAAACAGCTATTTTTATATGATCCAGGTATTATAACTGTTCAGACAGTAAAATGCACAGTATATTTGTGCTATTACTCTTAAACTTTTTAGCTTCCTGGATTATAGACATGGCCCTTGCAAACTGTCCACTTAGCGATTAAAGTAAAATGAATGTGCTAATATGTTTATGTATATGTACTGCATACAAAAACCTTACATACATAGACGGCTCCCTAGTGCATCCTTTTCTCTCACAGCTAAACCAGGGAGGATTCCAAAGGTGTGCTGCAGCTGAAAACTATAATTCTTCCCAACTGAATTGCTCCAGGCTCTAAACATTCAGGAGTTTGTTAAAAATGTCGTAATATCTACAAATAGTAACTATAACATAGCTTTAAATGTGGCAGAGTCTTAACTTGCCTTCTGAATTTTGGCCCTCCAGCTTTGTACGTTCAGCTTTCTCTTTGGAATTGCATGGTGGACTAAATGTTTATTTCTTTCCTTTTCTTTAATGAAAGCTGAGATTCTCACGAAACACCACAACTAAATAACCTGGAATCACCCCACCAATATTACTAGGAATCCTTCAGATCTTAAATTAGTGACTAATGAACGAGGAAGAGTCACTGGCAACTTACAAATAGGATACACTGGAATGGAGGTTATTCATCCAAACCCTGTGAGACATCTGTTGTTGTGAGGTCCTTAACAAAGAGCTAAGGAGGCCAGGCTGTTCTGAACCACAATTACCCATTTGAAATGTCCTGCTGATGGAGCTGCATGAACAGTATTAGTTCTCCAGCCCCACAGGAACAACATACAGCTCTCTTCTAATACAGTTGAAGGTAAACAATCTCCAGTTTCCCCAAATAGAGCCACTAGTGATGCAATCTGGCTAATCAGAAATTTAACATATGGAATTAACATGCAAAAATAGGAGAAAAGAAAGAAGAAGGGACACAAAATAACCCAAAGACTTCACTCAGCTGAGAGCATTTATCAGGTCCTTAAGGAAAAATCACTGCTCCCAGCAGGCAAACTTCACCTTGTCCTACCTGGACAAATGACATTCACCATCACAGTACATCAGAGAGGATGAGCTGGCAGAGAATGTGATGAATTGCTGTAATTAAAGGAAGAAAAAAGCAGCAAATTAGCTGTCAAAAAGCAGGACTGGAAGACTGCACCTGGGATGAGCTGATGCACAAAGTGTAGCTCCAAGAGAGAGCTTCACTGGCTATTTGGGATGTTCTAGGGAGAAAACTCACAGGTGATCCCTAAACATCCTCTGGGTACTTCTGTCACACCTGGGGTATTAATCTAGCCCACAACATTCCCTATCCTCCCGTTGCAGCCTTGTAGGACAGTACTTCCCTTTGCTTTTCAGCTTGTTGTGTAACGCTGCAGTCTAAATGGCACCTACAGCAAGAGGAGTGAGTTGATACTGCTGAGTGTTTTGTAAAGCTCTGTGGGATGCACTGAGATGCCAGTTGGGGCGCACAAGTGAGTGTTTAATATTGCTGTACCGCTGCCTGCAAATGGTGGTTGCTAGGAGGCAGATATCATACTGAGAAATCTGAAAGGAAGCAACAATTTCAGTTCCAGTGTGGGGCTCACTGAAATCTTTCTATTGACCTTAAATAGGTGATCCATGCTTTAGCAAAGGAAATGGAATTTTTTTAAGAAGTAAAAAGGAATGTCACACAAATGGCTCCAGGTAATAAGGATGGACAACAACAGGTCATTGGAAAGGAAGAATTGACTGGGGAAAATGAAAGGTAACATCAAAGGGCTTTAGTGAATAAAACCCTAGCAGATAAAGAATCTGATTGGGAAAAGGTAACAATCAAAACTTGTATAAAACATGTATTATTCCTAGGCTTCCTTCATTGCCAGGGTTAAATTTGGCAGAGCCACTGGGGTTTTTCCACTCTCTCAAATTATGAGGCCATTCTCACCTAACCAATTTCTTCCACCTGTAAAGTTGAATAAAACTGTTGCTGCCCTTCACCTTTCCTTTTCACCTGCTGTGGCACCTTGCAGTGATTTTAGATACTGATCTGGGCTATAGGAGGTTTAAAGTTCACTGGGCAGGGCTGCAGGAATGTGGTGGGAACCCATCCCAACCCCAACCCTGGACTGCTCTCCACTGTGCACACAAAAACACCCCAGGAGCCCTGAAACACCAGATCTGTTTTGCAGAGGTACAAATGAGAATAAAGGAACTTTCAAAGTGGAATAAACCCTCTCAGATGTGAAACACAGCCAGATAAACCCAATCTCTCCCTGCCTACTGTACCGTTGTAGGACAAGTCCTTTTGTTCAGCAATCCCTCACAGCTCCCTATTAACAAAGCCCCTTGTGGGCTCTCTCTCCTTATCCCAGCTGAGCTTAGGCAGGTTTTCGACTCCTTTCTGGCAACTCCAGTGCTGCTCATGCTACAGTCGTTGGGAGCTGGGAGCATCACCCAGCAAGGCACCTTTCTCATTCTGGAGAAGGACAGAGCTCCATCTATCTGTTGGGGTGTCCTCAAGAAAGAGCAGCAGACAGGACACTGCAGCCAAACACCTGTAATGAGGAAAGTGATGTCTTCTGTCACCTGCTGCCATCTCAGCTAACCCAGGTCTCAGGCGGGGTTGACCTACCAGACACATCCATGCTGGCACCTCCATTTCTTTTTCCTTTATCTGACTTATCTCTCGGTGACATGCCAGGGCTGGTGACAGTGTACCACACACCCAGCACAGTGTGCAACTCACCCCCAAGCACTGAAGGTTTAGCAATCTCTGTTGGCATTCATAAGCTGGTTTATTTTTTGTTATTATTTTATTTTCACTAAGAGGAAGACAGAAAAATGAGTCTGCAGCAAGATGTGTTTTTGTGTGTGACTGTTTTGATAGGAGGTTCATGGGGATAAACGCATATTGCAAAACTATAGAAAACAGTATTTTCATCACCTTCAGGAACTCCCTGGTGAGGTTTCACAGTCTTTGCTCACTGCTGAGAGATTCACACCCACTCTGGTCCTCTGGGAGGGAATAATTTCCTCAGGTTTTGATTGTGCTCAATAAAAGGGCACCTCTCTTTTGCTGGTGAAAAAACCCAAACCTCCAAAGAGAGAAATTCATCTGAGATCCTCAGTCCCTGAGTGCTAATGTGGCTTTAGCAGTATTACACACACTGAGAACTGATCCTTATTTCCAGACACAGCAAGGTCTTCTCTTCAGTATCCACACAAATGAGGAAGGAGTGATTAAAACTGACAGTCCATAAAGGCATAAAAATGCAATTCCTTCTCCCAGTAAAATCTGGCAACTGATTTTTAGCAGCCATGCATGGTTCCTTGCTCACACACACTCAAGTATTTGCCTCAAATAGATAAAGTCAAACTCAGCTTGAAGTTCCCAGCTCTCTGCAGTCATCTCATCTGCACACTGTCATTGATGGCTGTGAAGCTCCCTCATGTGTGTTACCTGGAACTTCATTGGGTGTGACAATAAGCCAGGAGAGCCTTTGCTGCAGTAGATCAATAAAGCGACCAACAAACTTACATCAAGATATTATAAATATTAACAGATAATATTAAATTTTATGTATGGAAAAAATGAAAGTTAATTTTTAATGATCTCATATGCAAGGAATCTTATTAACTGCTGGAGACATCTAATAATTCATGCTGGTGACAGAAGATCCAAACCTCTATCCTACCAATGCTACAGTCCCACTATTATGATCTTTATTTTCCTGTAGCAGAAGAACAGGGAGGCTGAAAGGGAGCATTGTCTGTTCTCCCAGTTGACCCTTCTGGGGCTCCAAATACCAAGCAAACCCTGTGGTCCACCAAACCCAACCGCTGCTGTCCTAAATAAAATTGTGTCAAAGCAAAAGCTCCTAAACAGGAATTAGATTTAGATTGATTAAGAAAGCTATTGCATGTCAATTTATTTAAATATAAATGGATTATTTGGAACATGTTCATTGAAGACTAACAGCTCCTGAATGTAATATGGACACACGGCTAATTATAAAGTCAAGCAGTCATTATTAATACTTCTAATGATCAATTTGTATTCCAACAACATAAAATCATTGACTTTAAAGCTCCAACAGACGTTGTAATTGGGAGAAGAGAATGTGCTCTATGCAGAAAGTAATTACAGCCTAGTGCCTGACTGAAATAAGAGGTATAAAGCTGAGTTTACTGGGGCCTACAAAATGAACCTGAGAACTCAGTGTCTGAGGAGCCAGGAGGATGTTGAATGAAAATGTCATGGAGAACTTACTGCAACTGGGATACAGACATGGGTCTATAAGTGTACATATTGTGAACACAGTGAAGGACCTTAATACAATCCCAGAGTGATAGAGAGGCAACAGGACAAGCAGTCCCTGTGCAGAGATAACATTTACTCAATTAGATCTACTTAAATGCAATAAATTTCCACGGAAAAACAGATCAGTTATAACTTCCATCCCGCATGTCAGACAAATGAACAAATAATTTAATACACTGCACTTGCAATTCTGTGCGGTTGTTGTGTCGTGTTGCTGGGTCACTGCCAGAAGCAAAGTAAACACACTCTTCTGAAGAGACAGTGCCTTGTAGGAAATTTGGATCAAATAAGATTTATTGAGCACTGGCAGATGTCAGGGTCTGGGGAGAGGAGAGCTTCTCCCACCAGACCAAGGAGCATCTCCATAAGGCAGCTTGCTGAGGCTGCCAGGGTTGAGGCTCACACACAGGTGGTTGGGGTGCAGGTGGAAAGCGAACACCCAAGTCATAGAATCATACAATAATTAGGGTTGGAAAGGACCTGAAGATCATCTAGTTCCAACCCCCTGCCTCCCCATCTGGCTGCTTTTCCCGTCACACGCTGCTCCTGCATTGCCACCTCAGTGCAAGATGAGCCAGGATCCCTGGGTTGGCTCTGGGTTTCTGCAGTGGTTTTATTATGCAAAGCAGGGATTTTTTGTAATGCTTCATTTTTTTTTTTTCATGTGGGATATTTTGAGGAGATCCAGGACAAGGCAAAATCTGCAATCTCTAAACCCCTCAAGCTACAGAAGTTTTCTTTAGCTTACTGTACAAACAGCAGTTTGCAATAGCATACAGAATCCAGCACGAAGGCAAAGAAAGGCTCTTCATTCTGCTGGTAAATCTGTTCGACTTCTTCGTCTAGAAGGAGTTGAATACATACTAAAAAAGACACTTTTTTTCCCAGCTAGCTAAAGGGGTTTATTGCTGTAAGCACCACAGATTAGTGATCTAGTGCCTGGTGAATAGTTTTGCAAGAAAAAGCTTTCCCTAAAAATTGACAACAGTTTCGGTTTTATTCCAAATCAAGAACTGGCATCTCCCCAACTCTAATTAACAGGGGTTATTTTTTGCCATCTCCAGTAGCAAACCCAACAACAACTGACCCGGAAGCACAGCAGACACAGTTTCTGCCATGACCTGCTGGGAAGTCACCATTCCCAGCATCGCAGAGCAAGAAAAAAACCCCACACTAGCCTTAATATATTTCTTTTTCCAGTGAAAAGTAAATGTTGTACTAAATCACCTGCTTATCACTCACTAGGCATTTGCAAATAAATCCAGCCCATTTCAAGCACATCAGAAATTTTCCACCAGAGAACTGTGATCAGACACAATATGCTCTGTGAGAACATATTGATTCTGTCTGGCCTTTGGGCAGAAACCATGTCTGGCTTTTTTACATGTCCATCTCCCTTCCTTTCCTGGCTTCACCTCTGCCTACATGCTGAAGTGTGAGGGAAGTGACTCCTGGGATAGCCAGCAGCCCCTGACATCCCCAGCATTGCTTTGGCCTGGGTGCTCTTTCCTAGGACAGGAGTTTGCAGTGAATGCTCAATAAGCATTCACTGAAAATGTGGATGGGATGAGCCTAGTAAAACCTCTGCAAAACAGCTTTTGAGGCCATGAGGGACATGGTTTCTGTATGGGCTTAGACCAAGTCCTATCACAAAAGAGGGAGGAGATTATGGCTGGAGATTCACAGGAACTTTAGCTGAGCATTTTTGGACTCTGGCACGCACTTGTCCCAAGAATCAGCCCCACTTTCACAATGTGCTTTAATCTGACATGTCTTAAAAGCCTTCCAAAGTCTATGATCCTTTGCAGGAAATCCTCAGGGTGCTTTGGCAACATTTCCACCAGGATCCCACTGACACCCAGCAAGATGCATCTACAGTTCCCCTTCCGCTCTCCTTCCCCCATGTGCTGCATCCTGGGAGGATGGACTTAGTCTGGCCCCATCCGTGAGGGCAGCCTGCATCCCTCAACCTGCTTGCTTCCACATCTACCTAACACACAGGACGGGATGTCCCATTTGTCTTTGCTTTGTTTTGCCAGGAGAGGGTGGAAGGAAACTACAGCCAGACCCACAGTCTCGCTCTCCTCTTTAATCTTCAGCCAATACTGACTGTGTCATAGAGTCACCCAAACCTCGAAGGAGAAGAGCATCACTCAGAGAAAAGCTGTATGGCAGTTGCTTGATGTTTCACTCATTCAGAAACTAAACCTCAACAAATATATATACCTTCTATTCTGGGACACTGGCACATCCTACAGCAGGGCTGGGCACTGCAATGACAACACAGCACTCCAAGTGTATTTTAGCCTTTCAGAAAATACACTCAGAGCTCAGAAAAAAGACTTCAAAGCACCGTGACTGCTTAAAACCCCTCAGTGTTAACAGCTGGCTGGTTGGTGTCTGATCTCCGAGCAGCACAATGAGGTGCAATTGCTGTTGTCACTTCACTGTAAACCATTCCTGCTTTGTTGTTTGGGCTTGCATGGGATCCCTGTGCTCCCCCCCCCCCCCCCCCCCCCCCAGCCCTGTCTGCATGTGTTAGCAACAAGCTACCATGGTCCATTCTCAGAACATGAGCTCACTGCAGAAAACTATTTCCTCTTCTTTTCTTATTCCTTTACAAGGCAGCAGGCTGTTCCTGCAGCTCTGCTGAGCTGGTTTCTTGCTCTGAGACCTTGGAATGGAGATGTGTCATGGACAAGTACAGGGTGATGGACAGAAAGTGTTCTTGAGAGCCAGAGCTGGAGGAACCATACAAAAGCTGCAGTAATTCCTTCATGTAGGAAAAGTCAGGACAGATAGCCAAAAGCACAGCACTGCAGGGGACCTCACACTGGATTGGATAGCAGGCAAGGCATTTGATGTCTGATGCACACGATAGGTACCCTGAGTGCACTGCACACGCTACACAGCACCACTTCACACCCAAAGCTCCTGGTTCAAGTGGAGCATTTTGAAAGCGAATGTGTTATGAATTGATAAGGTGTCACATAGTTCTGACGCCATCTCCAGAGATAATATCAGGACTTGTATTCATGCTCCATTCCATCATGCAACTGCAAATACCCAGCTAGCTGACACCCCATGCAGCACGCTCAGCTCACAGTGCCTTGGGTCCAAGGAAGGTGCTGGCAACCCCACACACACCCAGCTTAGATTGCACACCCATAAAATACCAAAACCTCTGTGTGGTTACAGCCATTTGTCTGAACTTCATGGCACCTTCATCCTGCCCTGGCCACCTCTCCAGCCTGCAGAACTGGTTAGGCTTTGGTTATGAGAGGAATGGTTTGATGGTCAACCTGTTCCTCCATGCAAATAAGCTTTCTGCTGTCCATATGACCACTTCACCAGGAACTCCAATTTAGCTGCATTTGCACTAGGGCCAATATTTTGCAGGCACAGTAGTGCAACTGTGAAGTGTAAATTCATACATGTTTTCCTTTTCTTGAGCTTTCTATCATTATACCAAAGAAAAAATGGAATATTTCACTGCCATATTTATTTAAAGAAAAGTAATTAACCTCATGGCAGGACTGTAAATCTCAGAGGAATCAACATCTCATTTAAATGATAAGAACAGCCTTCCTTTCCTTGTCTGGCTATCCAGTGGAACGATGATGATCACTGCATGGTGACATTCATGCAGTGTGTGCTGCGGTTCTGGGAGAGGAAGGCAATCACCTGGAGTTGCACCAGGGCTTGCTTCCCACTGCCCCGAGTCTCTCAGGCAATGGTTATGAATGCTGAGGATGACAGCAAAGCAGGAGCTGAGACTCATCTCTCACAGTCCAAAAGCAGCCCAAAGCAGCTTGAATGCCTACAGAAAAAGCACACTTTACAAAATCAGACACATTCATACTGGTGTCACTTTGTAAAGGATAAGCAGATTCAGAACATTTTTAGAGCAGAAGAGCAGTGGCTCATCAGATGTCAGAACAGCTTCCCAGCATCCTCATCATTTGCACACCCTCTTGAATATCATTTCCTTGAATCCCTGTGATAAACTGCACCAAAGGCTGCTTTGCTTGGCAGTACCAGAAGCACAGCACACAACTGTATTGGGGCATATACAGCAAAGCTGCCATACGCCTTCCAGCCGGTGCTCCCCATACTTGGCTTCCTATAGGCACAGCCCCATCCCAGGGAGCCAGACAAGCACTTTCTGTGATTTAAGTGGTGGGGGAGCTGATCAGCTTCCAAATTCAGAGTAGTTTGGATCTGCAGGCATCACAGGAGGTCTCTGATCCAGCCCCTGCTCCAAGCAGAGCTCACTTCAAATATGGATCAGGTTGCTCAGGACCTCATGCAGAGTATCTGAATATCTCCAGGATCCCACAGTCTCTTGTTCTAGCCTTTGACCACATCCATTGCAAAGAAGTTTTCCCATATATTTCCTTGCAATTTCTTTTGCTGCTACTTAATGCCTATCATCTTTCTAGATACGCTCTTAGCCTCCACAATATGTTCTGCTATTGAAAGAAAAGGCTCCACCAGGAGGGGTTGGGTTTTTTCTTAAATGATAGGAACTAGTCTAATTTTTCAAAAAGGAGGAAATATGGAACAGTGACAGGGGTCTCAATGGATTTTATGTGACTGCCCTCTCCTGCTATGCGTGACAGAGCAGCTTCCAGCAAAGCATCGCATACTGCAGCAAGTATGGCATGGGAAAGCCACACACCATGCAGAGCACACGTGTCAGTGGGGAGCCAGCCCACGTTGCAAGCACTGATTTTTGATGATGGGATAACTCAGCATTACTTAACTCTTTTACTGCTTCTACTAGTTGGCTACCTCGAGTTTTTGGCGAGTGTCACTAGATAAGGAAAACTGAGTTCCTATCCCATTCAG
Organism: Melopsittacus undulatus; assembly: GCF_012275295.1. Taxonomy (NCBI): domain Eukaryota; kingdom Metazoa; phylum Chordata; class Aves; order Psittaciformes; family Psittaculidae; genus Melopsittacus; species Melopsittacus undulatus. Next base: position 29,116,854 of record NC_047535.1, read on the forward strand.
TCACCCTACTTGTTAGGGCCTCCCAGGTTTGCCAGGACTGTTAAATCTATTGTTAAGCCATGCCTGGGTTCAGCTGTGATTCATCTCACTTCATCCCCTACCCCAACTATCTGGTCACCCCACAGGAAGAGAAAATATCCCTTTACAAAATGTCTCCAAAATTAAAACCCCTAAAAAGCATGCAGTGCTGCAGTACCATTTTGCAGTCATTCATATGCTCTCCTCTCCCACATTATAATGCAGACCACCTGCCTCAGAAGATGCTTTGGCAGACAGGACTTCTGGCAACACACTTAAAGTTGCATTAGCTGCCTGTTTATTCAAGATACAAAGTTCTTAGAAATAGGTTAATTACTTTCCTTTAATTACACATTATTTTATTAAATACCAATAATAAAAGGAATGTCTGTCCTAGAGATAAGATTATTCCACATTCATAATTCGGCTTTTTGGGACAGCAGATAAATGCCTCAGCCATTTTAAAATACAAATTTGTCATTCATGAGAGCAATAAGTAATGCAAACAGGATGTGTGGTTACACTGACATTATCACCTTGTCATTGCTTAAAGGCACCTAGGGCATGAATATGTGACACTATAACCTCAGACTCTTTGATGAATTATTGCCCATCACAATCCTATCTAACACAGGGGAATGGATGAGCACTGGAAAGATTTTATGGTTGCAGTTGCAGTACTCTCTGGCTGTAATACAATTACTGGAGTTATTGCTGAAGCAGCAAGAGATGCTGGAAAGTAAGGGAAAGTCTGTGTCCTCCTGGGAGGTAATGTGTAAAGAAACCTTAACGAGAATACCCCATGGGGGATTTCCTACCCTGCAAGTATTTAAACTGCTAATTAATTCCTATTAAAACAAGGTCTTTTGTGTACATCAAAAAATGGTGCCTGAGGCTTTGAGCCTGCAGTGGGATCTCCTAGGACTTTGTACCAGCTGAGTCTGGCAGACTTGGCTGAGACACTGTGAAGCATTGATGAGTTGTTTAGTGGCTTCTACTTCAGAGTCAGAGCACTGGGCTTATGTCAGTGGCTTAAGTCCATTCCCAGGCATGACACAACCACCAGAAAACTAGAGAGCACAAAGCAACCAGCCTCCAGACACAAACAAATTGTTTGTGTGAGCTCAAGCCTTACTTTGGGTGTGCATGTTGCAAGATTAGCCACCACAGTTACACATAAAATGTTTGCTTTCAATACCATGCTCCTTGAAGAGATAACCCATACTCTCAGATCGTTCTTGAGAAGCCAGAGGCTGACAAAGGAGCTCCAGAGGCCACAGAGCTGCCGGTAAAACAGGGCCACGCTTTGAAAGATCAGGTTACTGGTATCCTGCTGGGGATATCATCTGGTTACTGGTATCCTGCTTGTGTTGTGGAGAGGTTCCTCTCCCCATCACTCCTGTCTCTGGAAGGACACCTTTAGTTTTATACACTCACAGCTCTTTCCATACATAATATATATATATATTTTAACTTCTTCTCTTTTATTGCACCATAAAAGGCACTGACTAACAATGGAGTTGTATTTTACTGACATACTACATGGTTGCCAAGCTCCTGTGTTGGAACAGGTTGGTTTGTTCCCGTGGATGCTGGGTGATGTTACATGGCACAAATGCACCAGCAGCTCCATCAGAGACAGTGGGAGCTGTGATATCTCATCCCCAGCCATGTCAGGGATGGGGATCAAATCCCAGGAGGGATTTGATAAAAGACTGACATTCCTGCCCTTTAAAACCCAGATGGAGATAATGAATCAGCGGATCTGCTGAGCTTCCAGGTAAGTGCAAGCAATGCAACCCTGTGCTGAAGGTAGGACTGGAAATCTCAGTGGGCAGCAACAGACACTGTAAGTCACACCTTGAAGGTCAGGGTGGCTGCTGGGATCCCAGAGCAAGACCTGTGCCCCAACATGCCCTGCCCAGCAGTGTTCACAGCAGCTAACACTGAACCAGATGAAGAAGGTGGTTTATGAGCTTGGCTACCTCTTCCACCAGGTAGGAACTGGGCTGGCTCTGTCCTTTCCCGAGCAGATGCCTCTTCACAAATAGGCTAAATTAATCAGCTACCAAGTGTTCCCATGCTAATCGCACCCTTGTGCGACTCAATCCAACGTAACACTGCCCTCTTGTGCTGCAACACATAAGGGGCCTTTGCTGTTAAGGTGGTTTTTTTTCCCCACTTTTCATTGGAGGGAAGGACAATCTCCAAAACCACTTTTCCCCAGTGGTTTGTAAAGCAGTGCCTGTGGTATTTTATCCAAAGAGATCAAGCCGTTTCCAGTTCTCGTCATTTCAAAGCATGGGTGTCTTGCACAGCCTTGGCTACCCATCCACTCTGGGCAGGTGAATTAAAACGATTGGTAAAGGTAACAAAATCAAAAGGCATATGACAATATAACCAGAACTCAGGGCAGAGGAACACTGGAAAAGATAACAAATAGAAAACAGCACTATTATGGAAGCACTCTGCCTCATACAGGCTGTGTTAAATCTTTTTAAAACACTGGTTAATGGCAGGAATCAGCATTTTATTAATAATATATTAAATTTTAGCTCTTTAGATTCACATATCCCAAGTATTAAAAAAACAATCCATCATGATTAACGTTTTACCTAGAAATAACTACAACCAGCTCAGAAATCATGAGCAATAGCATGTCTGGAGCAAGATGCTTTCGCTCCACACAGTCTCCAATAGACTATAGTGAGTAAATTTTAAAGATACACATTTATGAGGCCTGATGTATTAAGATAGATATTTACAAGGCCTGATGGGCAGCACAGCATTTCTGCTGGGGATAAAGATTTCCGTAATATTGAAGATATCCTATCCTCCCATCCCTGAAGTCATCCACTGCTTCACCCACCCAAAGGACACTAACCCATACAATCTTGGCCCTTGGTGGTCCAGATACAGCTGCTGTGTACCTCACACAACCCACTGCCTGCCCTCCCAAGCTCCTGAAACAGAGCTAGAATAGATGGGACAGCCTAGAAATGCAAAGGAACAGGAGCATGCACAAGCACACAGTCTGCACTGCGGAATCTCACCCTGCACTTTTACACCACCATTCAAATTTCTGCAAATATCACCTCTTTCTTCTGCAGAAGGAACATAGATCAGGTCTGATTTTATTTCACTATTTATCAGACTTGCCTTGGACAGCACTTAATACTTGACAGAAACGGGCATTAAAAAAAATACACTTATTTTCTAAAATCAGTAGAAGCACTGCAGTAACCATAGCACTCAAGCAGAAAGGCGTTAGGAGCTCATGGGGAGAGGAAGAAATGATAAATGATGCTCACAGATGAGAAAGAAAAAGAATTTAATGGCACAAGGGAGAAGATGTTTTTCTGACACAATACTGATTCTTTCCTGGGTGTTGCTAGTTAATGGATTACTTGCATAAGCATAAGAGGAAAAAAAAAAAGGAAGGAAAATAAAATAGATGCCAAGATACAGCCACGGACATCCTGCATCATTTTATAATTAATTTTAGAACAGCCTGTTCCTATCCAGCTGCACACTCAGGCATGTACTCAGGTATGTACAGAACACTGCATGTTTTCATGCCGTAATCTCTAACTTGCTTAAGTACGTGCTTACCTGGCGTGCAGAGCAAGCCTGTTTCTGTGGACCTGCACAAATGTTTTCTTAAGCTGAAACCTTTGTTCCTGGATCCTTTGAAGAAGCCTTCAGGGGATAAACATTCAGAAGGGGAAAGGACTGTAAGAGCACTTCAATCAGTGGCCTATAAAATATGTAACCGCTGAAGTCACACCAGCTTACACTGGCTGAAACAGACTGAAGCTCATTTGCTACAATACAAAGCTACAGGGGGAAAACAACCCTCTAAAGTGGATTCAAAACCCAGCTCTTTGCTCCCCTCTCACTGTGATAGCGGACAATCACAAGGGCTGTCCTCCTTTGCCATCAAGGCAGGTCATTACTGCTGTTCGCCCCAGTGCTTGTGAGACCTGTTCACAATCTTTCAGTTGGCAAGAAGAGGACAGCGGTCTTCCTTGGCATCATCTAAATTAAATATTGAAAATGTTTATGTTAGCGAGAGACATGCCTGAGGATTTGGGAAGCTCTTCAGATGTTATTAAAAGGCACTAAGTGGTTTGCTGGCAATTACCTACTATTGTCACCAACTCAGGCTGGATCTGGCATGCCAGAAGCTCCTGCATATATTTTCCTAAACAATAACTAGATAAGAGAAGAAGACACAAGTTTTTCTTTTTTTACCAGCAGCCTTGATATTTCAGTGTTGACATCTCCTACTAAGTATTCATAGTAAAACTTCCCAGGAAAGACAAATTATGCTGCGAAGCTTTTACTGGGCAGAGTTTAAGGTGTCCTGGTGTGAACTGATTTAAAACTTTTGCATCCTTCTTTCTCTACCAGTCAAAAGCAGAAATTCCTTCCAGAGTTACCAAAACTCTTACTATATTGTAGAGATTGATTCTTCTGATAAACCAGTTAAAGCAAAATATAGCATTGAATGAGAATACAGCAGAGTGACCTGCCTGAGATTTAGTCCAAATAAAACCAATGACGTATTGAAGGGCTGTTGAAGCCCTGACTAATATTGTATTTTCTTTTCCAGTTGAAGGTGCCTGATGTCACAACTTGTATTGTGGGGGTTTGTGGATCCTCAGCCTCTGGAAAGGGTTTTTCAACAGCAATGCCCTGGAAAGTTTCCCATTATCTGCTGCACTATCCAGGCAAACCCTTAAGAGTTTGTTTCATATCTTGAACTTACTGCCATAAGAGTAGTATTCATGAGCTCAGCACTTGAGTCCATAATGTGTTTTTCCTGAGGTTACACCTTAAGGCAATCTAGAGATGGAAAGGAGTGAGGATACCTACTTATTAAGAACAGTAGAAGTTTTTACTCAACGAAGTTTACCAAAAATAAGCCATTGGAAATCTAACCTGTGCTCCATAGGGTATACCAAGGGCTAGCATTATTTCCAAGTGCATGTGTGATCTTGGCCAACAGTGGGGACTGTGAGAAAACATTGACAAGCCAGTACCAAGGCCAAAAATCATTATTATTGCCCAGAGTAAATTTAATCTGGAAATGATGTTATAAACATCCTGGTCTGGACCCACTTTTGATTCAGCTTTGCAAATAGACAGCTATAATGCAAAGACTGTTCTGTTTGTAAAGGGTTTTATGGTGTGCTTGCCTATGGCAGCAGGGTATGGGTTTTGCTGACCCCTGAGAGCCCTTGCTAGAGCAATGTGCTGAATTTCAACACCGTCCAAGTTTCCATGTTCACCTGATAGTGAAGAAATACACAGTCCTTGCAAAGCATCCTGCAGCTCTATCTTCAGAGGTCCCAGACCTGTCATCAGGACTGGATTGGTTTTGTGCTCAGGAGCCTGTGAACATTTTCCTTATTAATGTCTTGGTGGGGAATGTGGGAGCCCTGTGGCTTTGCACGAGCTGGGGATGCTGAGATGGGTTGTAGCTCCAGTGGGGATCAGCCCCACACTGCACCATAGAGTGATGTCCAGCATGTCACTCTGGAGACCACAGCATCCAACAGCAGGGATCAGCTGGAGAGAATACATTACTTCTTTCCTTGGCACCTAAAGACACACAACAACAAAGCCAGGCAAGTAAAAAGTACAAAGGCATTTCTAAACTGAATTGTTCTTTGAGAAAAAAGGGAAAAGAAGAAAGAGAAAGGTGGTATATACTGTCAGCCTTTGCCAAGAGCCACGAGGAATAACTAGCAAGAGAAATGCATCTGTAAAGCCTTGATGGCTAAGAAGAAAGATTTTTACACATGCCAACTCCACCGTGGCCACATTTATAGGAATTTAAAGTGTTACTACATGACAACAGAAATAGCTGTATGTTGGCAGACCTTTTTTTAATGTGTTAAAGGGTCATTAATCATCCCCTGGTGTTCCAGCAGTCAGATGTACTTGATATCTTTATTTACTTATAACATTCATACCAGCTTCTCAGCTGTCTTCATTTCCTTGGAAACAGCTGTATTGCCTGTTATAGAAAACAAGGTAATATATATATAAAAAAAGATAAAGTGGAAATACAATAAAGGCAAACACAGAAACTTGAAGGTTCTCAGTAAACACAAACCTCTCTTACATACATGCAGTCAATAAGGTCACTTGTGTAGTAACTCGTAACAAAGTACAGTTGACAATGTGTTATTTTTCTGCTGGAGAATATAATGTGAGGCTGAGCATGTTAATGACTTTTGGAAATGGGCAATGACAGAGATTGATTAACATCAGTTGACAGCCTGTTCCACAGCTCCAAAGCAGGAATAGCAATGATTGATTTGCCAAAATGTGGGGCACGGGCTTTAGATAATAGAAAGGCTACATGTGAGCTCAGTGAGGTTTCAGAAACAGGATTTGAAGGCCAAATGCTTAACAGTAGTTAAAAGCTTTAAGGAAAAGACAGAAGTGTGGCAATATATGAAAAACAGAAAAATTTTAATGAATTTCTTCACAGTCTAAGACCATGCAAACTGTTGGGTTTAGGATCAAAAATGCAGAAACAAAAGAAAACAAGGTGAGTGAGAAGCCAGCAGAGTCTTTTCATATCAAATTAAAGACAGCATCAGTATCTTAAAGCATCAGGTTTCAATGATGAAATCCTCACCTAATGTCAACTAGTGAAGAGTCACTTTCTGTGATGATGAGGAACAAGGCAAACAAAAAGCCACAGCAATTTGTAGGGCTATGTGCTCACTACCCAGGCTGCTCTGGCAATGTAAGAGGAGTACTGCATTCTGAGCCAACAGGGATTCCCCATTTTTAGGGAATAGCATATTTGACAGAGCACATTTCCCCTGGGAATAATAGGGGAGAAGTGATCTCATCCTCATTTTGTGAGGACTGAGGAATGGGAAGTCTTGTTGAGAGCTTGACCCATCCTTCCCATTTCCTTTTACATTAAGGAACACAGCACAGCCTGAGTGCTCTGAGCCTTAAAGGCAGACCAATAAGAGACTATCTATACTCATGCTCCATTTATAATGATTTTGTCCATTGCAGCATGTAAGAGAGAGCAGGAGAGAAGGACTGAGAGTTTAATGACAGATGTCCACCAAAGGGCTAGCCTGCATTAGGGATGTGGTCATGTGTGAAGAGCTGAATTAGCTGACAAGATGCTAATCAAAGCAGAGCCTCTATAGGGATTCCATCACCCACCTCAGATTGCTGCAGCAACTGCCTTTGCCGTGTAATGCACCAACTCAGTTGTATCTTACAACGTGACAGACTGAAAGCTGTATGGTACCGACCTAATTAGGAAAAGAAGGCGTTAAGATAAACAACAACAAAAATGCAAGTGTTTTCACAGAGCACAGAATCTGTGAAGAAGTGGACAAGTGTTTGACTAGGGGAGCTTGGGGATTTCCTGGGCTTCATTCCAAAATGCATTTAAATACAAATGGTGTTATGTTATTATCTTCTTTTTTATAGCAAATTTCATATCCAGCAGGCTCCCAGGGAACTGAAAAGGGGAGCATTCCTTTCCACTCAGGCCTTTCAGACAGGGTCTGAGTTTGGGGATTTATGACCTTTTCAATTCCATGACATTTATCAAGATGCTGCCAAAAAGAAAGGTAAAACTGTCCTCCTCTGAGGTTGGCTCATTTATAAATCAGTAGTATCTACAACTGACAGTTTTTCCTTAGTAAAATATGAAGTGTTTATGGTGTGCAATGATAAGCCAAACTTTGAATATGATCAGCCACCCTTAACCAATAAAGTCTGCAAAGAAACCTCCATCCTTTAGACAGGGTCAACACTTACATAGTGTTGATCATACACCAAAGTATTGATGTGCCTGTCAGTTCCTGGGGCCAGGTTACTGACATGAAGAACTCCTTTGCAGCAATAGCTGTGCCAGAAATAAGGATGGGGAGAGACTGGCAGCAGTGCAACATTTTTATTGGTTGGTTGGTGTTCATCTTGCCTTCCTTTGGTCATCTCCAAGTCAGGTCTAAATGGGTTGTCTTTGATACTTATAAGGCTCCTTCTGCCACCTGTGGATAAAGGCAAGTATCCTTAAAGGGGCTTCGTTTTTCCTTCTCTTGACACCTCATTTAATTGAGCTAGTAGACATAACATTTACAAAAGGAAGAATTTGAGAAAACCTATACAGTGAATTGTAGTTGTAACACTCATGCCAAAAAGCAGTCCTTTTATAAAACATAATCTGTAAAGCCAATTGTGGTTAGCAGCTCCAGATACTCAAATCAGTTCAATTTAGAGACTGGGGGAAGGGGGTATGACCCAGAAAGGACCCTGCAGGAGATGGTTCTCATCTCTCAGAGCCTGTCCTGAGGTCTCTCTAGTCCAAGTGCATGTGTTTGCAGGTGCATTTGCAATACAGAGCCTTCCCTTGTGTGCATCAGTAGTCTCTGGTATTGCCCTGCCTGCATGGAAAAAAATATGTGTTGACATTTACTGTCTTCTTCGGCTTTTAATATCTTTCCTCACTATTAGAGGTCTTGGTGATTGAGCAGGCAGCAGTACTTCTGACCTGAATAATATGTCACAATTCAGACTCTTGGAAGTTATTTCATTTAAGGGGAAGTTGATGGGTCAGGTGACTCCACTGCAGTGACAACCACATGAAGCCCAGGTTTTTTAAGGAAAAAAAAAAGGATCAGACCACTGAAACTTACCTCATGGTTCCAAAGCCTTCCCTAAGCTACCCTCAACACACACCATTTCCAGGTTCAGTGCCTCTTTCTCTCTTCTGGAAATCCGCTATGCAAAAATATATCCACCCAAGCTCTGGCCTTACAAAGTCCCAGACAAGACTCATTTGGCCTTTTGTAACTTGTTCCTTCTTTTAGAGGGTGTGGGGATGTGGTGGTCACCATCACTTACAGCTGCAGTGTGAAAGGTGGCAGTTAAACCCATTATTCTTGATAGGATTCAGCTCAAATCAGAGAAACATCATGCAGTGCTGAGAAAAGAGCCCTGACCATACAAATGTTTAGTACTGCAATCATGTTTTTTAAGCCTTTGTGAGCCATCCCTCAAGTGAATTTTCCCTTAGAAATCAATAGCATTGATTTTGTTTATGCTGGACAGTTTTCATTTGGCTGCATTGTGGTTGCTAATTGACAGGTCAAAATCCGTACTGCAGTTTGAGAGAGAATACCTTAAAAGTTTATATTCATGGGATGAAGTTAAGTGATTATAGTTGTCACTCTAATGTTTAATACCAGAAGGAATCATAAACAATTTTTAATATTTGAGTTCACAATGCAAAACTACAGCAAAAAGAACACTTACAACCCACTGTCATAAAGCTCTTCAAGGCCCCGTTTCCCTGCTCTGAAATGAAAATATGAGAAAGGTCATGGAGAACATCAATTAAGTTGTTTTTCTAGACCAGCAACAAGTTTTAAGTCTTTAGGAGAACTTTCGCTTTTATTATCACTTCTCATTGCTAGGGGCATTAGGAAGGTTTTTCTAGAAGTGTTGACTATATCAGAAAGTTTATCTTTACCACTAGTATCTGACTAAAGTCTACAAACAGAAATCAAAGAGGCCTTTCTGACTTCTAATCAAAAAGTATGTTAGTTTCTGCAAAATATACATGAGAACATTTTGTATGGTAGAAGCCAGTTAAGATCTCATCTGAGAGTTACGCTGTGGTTTGCTCTCATGAACAAAAGGGCATAAAGGTCTTGTTAATGGAGAAGTAAGAACAGTTATCTTTGGAGTTATTCAAGTTTTAAATAACCTTTGAAAATAAGACATTAGTGAACTCAGAATCTGGATTTCAAGATGAAAAGGAAAGAGCTCATCTTTGACAGCCTCTGGTGATAGTATCCCTTACGAATGATTTAACTGTAAGATTAACCAATGTGATGAAGCATTTTAACTATCATTTAAGCTATATTTACTGTGATGTATGGTATGTTTTGCAAATGCTTATGTGAATAATGTCTATCAGTTCTTCATGTAAGTGATGACTGTTGTTCTGCCCTATTGACCGAGAGGAGAAACTCCAGAAGTTCTTGAGGACAAGGAGAATGAGATTTTACCTCTGAGAGGCTGGGCAGGGGCTGAAGAGTTCTGATGGCGAGAGAAGTTATCCTGAGGAATGAATAAATAAGACAGCTCCTTTTAAAAAACAGCCACGTTTCTGTAGAACAGCTTGGCATGCAGGTTCATGCGTTTATGTGTATAAATAGTCTCTGCCTAAGCTTGCTTTAGTCTCTGCTACCTCATATGCATTTTTATGAAGTGTTTCTTAGTCTGGGAAAGTATAAAGGGTGGGGAGAAAAGAAGGGCATTTCCTAGGAACTGCTAGAAGCACAGTCAAGAGTATACCTGAAGAAAGTCAAGGGAGTGAGGAGGGATAACCAGCATAGTGCCGGGGTGGAAACATCTGGCTAAGAGGAGGGGAAAGGAGGGGTAGACTGGGCAGAGATCACAGCTGCTGGGAGCTCCTGAGCCCTGCTACCCATTGCCCAGGACCCCTCTGGTTCTTTCTTTCTCCTCTCTTCCTACTCCATGTACTCTTGGTATTCTATTCCTCCTTTCTGCATCTTTGCTTGGTCCTTAAAGGCTCCTTCAAGGTACATCAGCTTCCAGTAACATCCCACTCAGATGCACACAGAAGGCACACACACATGTCAATTAAACAGCGCTGAGTCAGAGCTGAGGAAAGCTTAAAGCAAAGAGTTCAAGAAGTGCATTAATATAGGGGCCAGGGCCTCCAAACCAGGGACCACAGGATGCCTTGGGGTGATAGGTTCTTGGAAACAGTTTATGATGAACCATATATTATTTAGGGCTCTTGAGCTCTTCAGGTGATCTCAAGAAAAACCCATAACTTTAAGAAAATACTAAATTCCTGCTTCTTAGTGTGCCACAAGAAGCCTTACATTTAGATCTAGGAGTCCAAAATCCTCAGAAAACACACTGAAAAGGAACACGAAGCTATCTGAATTTTATCTCAGGAAGTCAAAGCTTTTCATGATTTCCTGTGATTGTGCTTCTGATTTTTGCAACCTAGGACTGGGAGTTTATTTTCTCCCATTTCTTAGCCTCAGGGAACTGGTTAAAGAAACATTATGATTGCATTTCTGTAACAGGGAACAATCTGGGGCTGGTTAGGCTAAGCAGGTGTGCCTCCCCCTTTCCCTGCTATCTTCCACCTGGCTGAGTAATTAACATTCCGCATTGACTCTTGTTCAAAGGATGACGTTATTCCCTCACTGGATAACAAGGCAAAATCAACTTTCCTCACAAATCCCATTATCTCCTGGAAGATCCTCTCGGAATGCAAATCAACAAGTTTAGCAGAGACAGGAGCCCAACAGCAACCCACAGCCTCAATTTAAATTACCTCCAAGCTGCATGATGAGACAACCTGGATTACTGAGAATTACCTGGGCAGAGCAGTGACTCTGCAGCTTATGAGCTCTTGTTGCTCAGATCAAAGAGGGTTGATGGGCATTTAATTAAAAGATAAGGTAGCCAGCCATAAAACACCAGACTAACCTTTTGAGTATACAACTCAAGTTACAATTAAAGAATGACTATAATTCAGATTTTTGGACCTCAGCAGCAATACACTCCATCATTAAGGGATAAATTGACTGTTGAGAGCAGTGCCCACCTTCCTTTTTAATGCTGTCATAGGGCAAGCTGGCTCAGGTGCTAAGAGCTCACCTGCAATGTTGGGGGTCTGTTGATCCCCAAATCCAGATGTAATCATCTCCAGGGCTGAACCAGAAGCGTGCTGGTCCCAGAAGAAGCCGTCCTCACTCTTACCCTACACATACTTTCTTGACAGGGATTTACACTCCCAGATGCCCTAGGGAAGAACAGCCAAGGAGAAAAGCTCATTCAGAAGATGTACATACGAACACTGGCAGTGCTGTTAAAAGTGTGCTGTGAAACATGACAAAGAAACTAACTTCAGTATTATCTTCACTGAGTTTTCTTGTTCCCAGCACAGTGATGTAATTTATCACACACTCTGACTGTTGATATTCAGTGGTTTATCTCGTAGGAAAACCCCAGTGCCTTGTCACAGTCACACAACGAGACAGCAAACTCCTGCAATTTAACACCCAGCAAACACACTTTTGTTAAAGAGAGACACTGCAGAGAGGAAGCAATTCCTACCAGAACAGCGGATGCAGTAGGAAAAAACAAATTGACTCTGGGGTGCAGATCTGCTTCAGCAGTGAGGTCTTATCTGAAATAGCGCAGCCTGGGAAGTGTTTCAAGACAACATGGAAGCCAAAGCCAGCTTGCTGCCATCTCTCATTTGTGCACCATCAGTGTCTTGGAGCCCAAGACACCAAGATACCAAATTCATGTAATACAGTGCAAAGCCAGAACACCTTAAGCAGTGCCAGACAAGGAGACCAGTGGTCCTGTGCCACCAGTCCAATGTGCCAAGTCCTCACTCCAGCATTTTTCTGATCACTTCAATTGCATTTTTCACACGTTTGGTGCTTAACTTCAGTGCATCGTCTTACTCCATCCCTGTGTTATTTACAGTCTGCACTGAGGATGATTTACATTAAAACCCCAGTGTTAACGTAGTGAGATTTTTTGTATTTCCTGTCCAGTGCATAAAACATTTACAACACAACAAAAATGGCTTCCTAAATCTCTTCAAGATATAGAATCATAGAACAGTTATGGTTGGAAAGGACCTTCAGATCATCTAGTTCCAATCCCCCTGCCATGGGCAGAGACACCTCACACTAAAGCATGCCATGCAAGGCTTTGTCCAACCTGGCCTTGAACACTGCCAGGGATGGAGCATTCACAACCTCCCTGGGCAACCCATTCCAGTGCCTCACCACCCTCACAGTAAAGAATTCCTTCCTTATATCCAATCTAAACTTCCCCTGTTTAAGTTTTAACCCATTACCCCTTGTCCTGTCACTACAGTCCCTAATGAAGAGTCCCTCACCAGCATCCCTATAGGCCCCCTTCAGATTTTGCCCGCTGGATCTGGCTTTTGAGCCCATTTCTCTAGATGGAGAAACAAGTCATTATCCAGCCTTGATAAGAAGGGCAGAGACACTCCCTAAGCATGTAGAATTGAAGTCCCATTTGATACAGAAGCTGTGATACTCTTCATACCTTTGTTTAAGTAATGAAATGTTTAAAAAATATTAAAGGCTCTAAAGATGTTCAAATGTCTGGATACTGGCAAGCTCTTTGATAAGTTAATTTTGCATTCAAAACCAATGAGGCATTGGTCAGAGTGACACAGGTTTTGGATTTACACTGGATAATTCCCTTGCTGTAAGACATTTAAATTGAATCAGTTAAACTCTGACTGCGCTTTGTCACTGGGATGTCAGTGCTAACACATCATTTTAATTGAAGCAACACTGAAGAGCATTTTGACTGTAACTTAGGAAAAGATCTATCAGCTGAGCTGTAACCAATGAGCAACACGTTCACATTGCAAAAGTGAATTTAAAGGCTCATTCTGAAACATAATCCTGGATAACAACAGCCTATGACTTAAAACAGCCACAGGGGAAATGAACCAGGAATCTGTGGGGAGGGGAGAGAAAGAGCAATAGGGAGAGAGTGTCTGCAGAGCTCCAGTTATTCACAGGGGTATCTTGCTGCTCTCAGATTCAAGGTGCTCCAGCCCCACTGAGGTATTCACGGTATGAACCCCTCTGAAGGTGGGATTTCCCTTGGTGAGTAACCAACCTGCAGGACGGCACCTGAGCTGCAGTGTGAAATGCATTGAATTTAGAGGAGGAAGAGATTAGAGACACTCCTCAGACTACTGTGCAGTGAAGATATATCTGCTTTGAGCAGGCACTCAATTCAGAATGAAACTTAATGGAAGGTGGAAGATTTACTTGAAGTTTGTCACCAATCAAGCCATGTCATTTGAGCTACTGGAGCTATTTAAAAGGCAAGTAATCTTATTTGGGAAGATATGTGCAGCTCTATAAAGCTGCTTTATCTCCATTTTGCTATTCCCATGCAGAGGAGACTTACCTGTATTAAAACTGTTCAAAAAGTTGCCAACAAGTTCACTGCCTTGGCTACAACAACATTAGTGCATTTTTTCCCCTTGAAAACTTCAGTCTTTCTTGTCACTGAAAAGAACTGAGCGTATTCCCTTCTCTCACAACACCACCATCCTACAGGATGGCCAGGCAAGAAAGAAATTAGGTAGTTTCTGTTTTCAGACCTTCAAGCAAAGTCTTCCAGAGATGTTCCTTCCCCTGAACACTTCCCTTTAATTTTGCAAAGTACTTCCAGCATAATCACGCTATGCATAAACCTGGCATAGCTGGGATAAACCACACAAACTGTGGTTTCGTAGTGTCGTTAGTATTTCCTTCCCCAGTCAAATCTGACACCAGTTACACAAACATAAAACTGCTCTTTCCCCTCTTTGTAGTGCTTCCTCCAGACGAGGTTTGGCACAGATGCAGAAGGCAGCGGCAGAATAGCTGCAGATGTACATGAAAACAGCATCAGTAGCTCCCCTTTGCATCAGCAAGCTATTCATTGGAGACAGCTTATGGATTGCATTCAAGAAGGTTATTTTCATAAGCATTCTAGTACCAAAAAACTCATTTATTTTTAACTTTCTGAGCAGGATGAAGGGTGAGCAAGCCCAAATAGCAAATATTAATTTTAGCCCATTTAAAGCCCTAAGGCCCGGAGGCCTGTTGGTACTGCAATCCTTAGCAGAGCTGGGAGTAATCAATTGCACCCTCTCTCTGTTTACGCAAGTGGAGCTGATTGATTACTCACTGCTAACATGATTGCCAAAGCCTCAAACGTTTTCCTCTGGACAGTTCTCCAGCACAGGCAGGGCCTGAGGCTAACAAGCTCTCTGCCAACGGGAGGGTATAGAAGCAGGGCAGCAATTTTTAGGTTGCTTAGGTTAACATCACAACTGCATTATTCAAGTGGTCTGAGACCCTTGAAGCTCCCAGAGCCTTTATATGGTATAAGGCACAACTGAGGCCAACACACCACACGTTCAGTGGAGAGAAGCAAATCCTCCCTTCCTTCCACATGACACTCTCAGGGATGTCCTGCCCATACATTTTGTGAGGAGGGAGAGAGGGTTTGCTATCTTATCCTCATCCTACTTGAGGCATCAGGAGGCCATTCCCCCTTCCCTCTTTGTTTAAACTGTCACATCAAAAGCACTCCTCAGGAATATGTTTATCGCTTTTATTGGTCCTATAGAACCCAGGACCTCTGTATCCTACATCAACTATTACCTCCTTTTATTATTTTATTTGCATAGAAAGGAATGCATCCCTTTCATTAATCTTTTTTGTAAATTCTATGCTTATGTACAATGAGAGACAAGTTCACCTCCAGGCCATACGGTGGCTGGAATGAACTGACATCCTTCATGACTATACCAAGACTTAGACTGAATGATGCAGAGGAATAGACTACAGCTCCCTCCCCAGTCAGAGATGCTTTCAGGCAGAGGTGAAGCCCAGAGGCTAGAGCATGCTCACTATTAAATCAATAAACTGTGTAGTTTTCCCCCAAATGCTGCTTTGGGAAATAGGGATCAACAAAAGCATCATTTTTCTCTAATCAAAGGCACCAAATAATTAAGAGAGCTTTTTTATGTCATTTTAATTTTTCACACTGCATGTATTTCGAAACCCTGTCAAATAAGTAAAATAACCCAGAGTCCTTCTGGCAAACAGCACAGACAAAACAGTTGAACTATTCCCAAGTGCCACAAGCTTTCTACAAGAGTCTTTTACAGGACACTATTAATTGTGATTACGGAAATCGTGTTGGCAATTGCTGATGATCAGGAGACTTGATTTATATGGATTCTTCTGCTAATTCAAGACCAATTCCAGCTTTTAAAGTAAGTCTCTATTTGCTTCTGCTGCCCTTTTTTAGCACCTCACACAGCAAAACCAACAAAAGCTGGGAGGTACTAAACACGGATCTTGATTAAATGTGCACAAACAGGCAGAGCACAACTAACAACATAAGCTGTTTCTCCAACCAGATTCTTGTGTCACCTATAGCACTTAAGCTTCAGCAGCTGCTTCCCAGATATATTCAAAGAGAAACTGAATTCTTGCAGTCAGAATACATTTCTCAAGGAAACAGCCCAATCCCCTTGAAAATGCCAAACAGATCCAGAAGACAGTGGATGAACTCCCACCACTTCCATAGGCTTCCATTCACAGCTTGGATCTGTGATATTGTTACACCCACATTATCCAGCAGTGAGAACATGGGTCCTTTTTGTTAGCTTTTGTCTTTTTTTTTTTTTTATATTTTGAGGAAATGTTTTTAAGCATTAACTGTCTCTTATTATAAGCATGCACAAAAATAATTGCACCTTCTGTCCATTACAACGTTTGGAACATTAAGATGAAAATTGCAAGTGCTTTCTAGCTGAAACAGAAAGCAATGTGTTAAGAAAGCTAATGGAGGTTGTGAATGCTCGAACTACTGCTCATAGACACCTCCAACTTTTGCCAAGCAGTTGAACATGACTGGTTCTTTGTTTCTTTCCTCCTTTCTTTTTCCAGACTTGACCTTTCTTGTCTCTGCTCTCCCAAAAAGTGGCCACATTGAATCCAAGTGACATTTCAATCGCAGAGGTGAGCCTCATGCACAATACATTATTAAAAAACCCCACTAAATCAGCAAATGCCATAAAACTTCAGTCACTCCATTTCTGATGCCACTGATCAGGAAAACAAAATCCTTGCCACGGATAGTCACACTGACTGGGGATATCTTGCTGAAGGATGCATAAGGAAGTGAGAGAGAAAGGGTTTTTCAAAGATGAAAAGAATAAGCCAGAATATTCAGCAAGTCAAGAGTTCAGCTGAAATTCATTTCCATTCCCTCAAAAAGAAAAAAACATGGTTTTCTTTCCTGATACCTTCATGTGCCATTTCAGACTCTCATATTCCCTTACATAATTCTACATTCAATGAAAACACGTGCACATGTCATGCCAAGGCATCACTGTGTGAACTTATTTACCACTCAGCCACACACTGACAGGATAGATCTCTTGCAGCTCTTTCCCTTTGGATGATACTGCTGAAAAGTACAGGGATGGGGATATACTGCAGTTTGTGTCAACGAGAGTGGCAATTACCATCATTGTTTTTGCTATTCTGGAGATTCATGCAAAGCTTTGATTAATCATCTGCTTGGCTGTTTAGCAACAACATTCTCAATAACCCTTTAATTTAATAATCAATTTTTTAAATGAATACTTTAATTACATGTAGCTACTAACAATCAGCTGGTCTGAGTTTTAAAGAAGCAGATGAAAGAGTACTGGATATAAGAAGAGCCTTAGCAATTTATGTCACTAAATGGATTACTCCAAAACCAGCATGATACAGAATAGTCAGAGAGGAATTGAAATCCCTGCATTGAATTATAGCAAAGTCCTTAGCACACCAGAGAAAGGATCTGTAGACTATGGCATCAAACAAGATGCCAAACTCAGAAAGAAAATGATAGTACCGGTACCCTTATTTTCTTATATTACAGTAGCTTCTCAGATAGTGCTAGTGGCATCTTTCAAACATCCTCTTGACTCTGCAAGCACGCTCCTTGGATTTGAGCTGCATGGACACAAGGATCCCAGCACTCTGGGCCCTAGCTGTTGGTGAGATGCCAGTGCATGGCTCACAGGATCAGTATGTGGATCAGCCCTAGAGCATCCTCCTTGGCAGTGAAAAGAAAGCAGCATCGTCCTCCACTCAGGCCAGCTTGCTCAGAGTCGAGGAAGAAATGGGTTCACGACAAACATGCAGCTGTGCCAGAGCTGCCCCAGAAAAGCAACTCTACAAGAGCACCTCTTCTATAGCAGAACGACCTTAACAACATTCAGCTGAACAGCAAAAGCTCTCTGCTTGGTGCCAGCAGACCCTGTTGGCCAGCAGCAATGCCTAAGGACAATAGCGAGTCCTAGCACTCATCTCGATCCCTGCAGCCCAGCATCACAGACATGTGCCAGGCACATTTTCAAAGACCCATGAACTTGGGGGCACCAGTCCTAATCTCCTCCATAGGACTGGCTTTCTTCCTCGGGATTGATTCCAATTTCATCTACATTTCAGTAAAATACTGCTGATGTCAGTGGAGACCATCCTGATAAATGCCAGCGTATACAGACACAGGAGCAAATCTTCCCTGCAATCACCTAGGGCATCTGAAGCCAAGAGGCATCTTGGCAGGATACATGAATGGCCTGATTGTGTCCATTTTCAAGAAGGAATACATATGTATAGCGCTGCAATCCAGCTCAGCCTGCACAAGGTTCTGCTCTGCTTGATGAGCAATCAGACTTCTGAGAGAACAAACACATAATGACTGCTTTCAGCTGCTAATGCCACTGCTTTTTCTGGAACAATACAGAGGCTTGAACTGCAAGTTCACATCCAGCCTTGCTGGAAATTAACCGCGAATCAAAGGGGGTTTGCAATTAGCCTTTGGAAAAATCTTCACTAATTCACAACCACAAAAGGGGACACTGGAGCCTGCAATGACATTTCAGGGGGGTGTGGTGGTGTGCCTGTAATAGAAGGCTTTGTGTATTTATTTTAGGGAAAGAATATCTCCTTTTTGGTTTTGGCCTATGAAAGAATTCAGAAACAGTGATATTCCAAACATACGGTGATACTTGCTTTCACAGCAAAATACAATTCAACTACAGCCTCGCACTGTGTGCATTCAATTTCCATGAATGTTACTGGGATTAAAGATTTTTCATGGCTTTTTTGTTGCTGTTTTCAATGAAAACTGGCATTGGTATTTGCACACTTGTGCTGTTCTTGAAGTTTTACAATATTCTATTCTGCCGCAACCCCCAAACCTGCTTAAGGTTTATAAAATTCATCCCCAAAAATTGGATTCCAACATCTAGCTTGCTAGAATTTCTTCAAAGGATATTTACTATTAAAATCACCAGTCAAATGAATTATTTTTCACCCAACCTAACTACACTTCTGTCTGGTCCTCACACATCTGAGATGTGCCAAACCTCAGCTCTGGTCAAGCAAGAGTAAAATATAACATCTTCCTACTTTTCCACCAAACAAATAAGTCAGTATGAGGAGGAAGAGACCTAAACTGTCTAGTATTGTTGGGAATAGTATTATAATTAGTTGTTCATAAATACAAGCTGTAAATCACTGTTCTTGGAGAAGGAAGTGAAATGTTTTGGGGCCATGCTGCCCCTGGTCATTCAGGGGGTCAACACCCACCATTCACTGCTCCTGCCTCAAGACTGCACTCCATGTCACAGCATGGCTCCTAATAACAGCTGGGAATTATCCCCCTAATTCACCCGGTGCTTGAAAACCTCTGTGTCTGCCACTGATAATATCATTGGAGGGACTCAGGGGAAAGGCACTGAAAAGAAAACCCCTCTCATTCATGTTTCTACTAAGTATTTTGGGTTGTTTGCTGACTCATTTTGGAGTTTAGCTTGTAGTAAACCCAAAATTAAGTTACTAGAGAATAATGACCATTAAGTGACTGAGATTGCTTTATTTCTCTGAGCCTTAGCAACAGTGATTTCACTTGCCTGTTGCCATAACAACTACAGCATGCACATCAAGGTCACTAAGCCCACTTTGCTTCTTGCCTGTAGCTATGTCTCTGATGGTTTATATGCCTCATTTTTATTGTAGATTCATACACGATGACTAGGAAGAAAAGGTACTTTTTCATCTTCTGAGTAAACAAGCACATGAAGATGAGCAGTTCTCAAGGTAAGCGAAAACAGACAAAAGACAATTTATGAGAAATGTTCGCTTCACTCTTAATGGGAAAACCATTGTGTATGTATATGAGGTCCAAAATACCTAACATGCAATGAGTCAAAGTGGCAGACAATTGTCGCTTATAAAAGTGAAGAAAGATTTCCTGAGCAGTATGTGGATATGAGTTCCTTGATTTCTAAGGGGACCTACCAGCCTGACCCCAGGACATTAGCACAGATACATCAAGGCCCCTGAAGTGCCACCTCAGATATTGAAGAATTCTGACCTTAATGCTTAAATAAGTATAGTTACAGTGGAAACACCTCATTTAGTGTTAATCTAAGAAGGTGCAGTGCACAGCTGTTCACTGAAGCATGCTGGTCTTAAGTAAGCTGGAACTGGGATGCAGGAGAGGACCACTAAGCTGACTGGTTGATGAACTGCAAAGACCCAGGTCAGGCGAGAAATAGTTTGCCATATAATTTTCTTTAGTTATTTCTTTCACAGATTTTAATGGATGTAATTTTTACTCCAGAATATTCACACCTCACACATCATTTTCATTGTATAGAAGGGTTATAAAACATTTCTTTTAATGCAAGTGAACTGCATTCATTTGTCTTGTAAGTCAACTAGAAGCACTTCTAAAAGAAATTCTAAGCTCTTACATTACCAGAGCATTTTTCTGCCTTGTGGAAGGAGAGAAAAGAATTATTCACTCTGAAAAATATAAATAACTTCACCACTTCCTTTTATAGCTGGTTGATTACAGCCAGTGAATGAAGTATTTAGCTGCTTATTTGTCAGCTTTACACCAAAAACAGCAGCAAAAAAAGATGAAATGTCCAGAACTGAGGGGGGATTTGTGAGGCACTAAATACGTCTGTGAATCAGGACTGATATATACATGTGTAGTAGTTAGCTATAGGACAAGATAGACAGACAGACAAAAACATGCATACATATTGATAGACAGACAGACAGTCATACTGGAGTTGGACCACAAAGCATCAAATTTCACTTTTGGTTTATTACTTACACTAGGCCCAATGAAGACTCTGGCCCAGCTCACCCAGCATCTTGCTATACAAGGTAGAGCAGTAATTTCATTTTTCAGAAGAAAAAGAATTGCTACAGATCATAAAAGCCCATTGGGGCAAGACAAAGACCATGTTCAGGGTCCCCCAAGTACACAGTTGTAACACAGACCTCCTCCATTGATTACCAAGTTCCTAGCTAAACAGCAAGGGATTTTTTTTGGAATTTACTCCAAAGAATGGCTGTGAAAGACCAGACTGCTTTTCTTGGTTGTTATTCCACCCTGGCTGATATTCTTTATCAGGTTAGAAGGCAGAGGTGCTCTTGGTAACGACTACTGCCACATGTGAGTTCAACGTACACAAGGCAATGATTTACTGACTAGCCTAATTCTAGGGCTTTCAGTAATAATCCCATTGCTTATGATGGGATCCATTGCCATCTTAAAAAGACTTGTGACAGCTGTCATGCCCCAAGGTGATGCCTTAGGAGAAGGTGTGAGCTGCCTGCCAGGCACCCAGCCTGCTCCATGGAGAGCTGGGATGCTCTGGGCAGTATGGCAGGACTGGGCAGAGGGGTTGGACATGGCAGGCAGGGTTGGGACAGCATGGGAAGTGGTGAGGAGCTCATGCCAGCCCCTTCCATAGGACATGGTGGGAAGGACAGTGCATCTGGGACCCAGAAGGATCTGCATGAAGCTGGCTGGAATCTCCAGGAAGACATTAGGCAAAGGATAACACAAAGGCAAAGTCTGTCCTGCTGAGGAGAGACTTAGGGTATCACTTAGTAGATCACTATCAAACTTAGGTATTTTGGACTCAGGGTATAAGACTGGGGATAAATTGGTTTTTGAACCCTTTTATTCAATAATCAGATCAAAGTTTATCCTTTTCAAAAGTTCTTTTTCACTGTATGTTCTAGACACCCAGTACTGAGCCAGTTTAATAATTCAAAGCCCCTTTGATGTCCTTAGTGTATTCAGTTTACAGGAAAGTCCCAGCACGTCCACCTCAGAGCCCTGCCTGCCTCCAGGTCCCACCAGAGACAAAATACTAAATAGCTAAAACAGAACCAAAGTTTCAGTGTAAGCCTCCCTTGAAATCAAGGGAGCTTAACCAGTTTACACTGGGTGAGATGCAGCCCATAAAGATCCGATTGATTACAGATATTAAGAGTGAGGCTTTTAATGCCTTTGCCAGAAAATAAGCTGAGATGTATTTTAGGGAAAGAGTAAACTGAAGTGCTGTGGATTCTACCACTTTCCACAGGGTATCTCTTGTTATTACTTTAATAATCAAAGAGGAAATCCTGTTAATCATAAGTTGCAGAGTTGTGTGCATTGACATCTGTGAAATCACAGCTATTGATAATCGTGCACAGGCACGATGAGATAGCAGATAATGCATGTTGTGATTTTCAACAGGGAATTGAACTGGTTGCCTAATATTTGTCATACCACTTGCCCTCCAGAATGTCACACATCTTTCTTCTCCTAGCTGTTATAACAAATGTATTGTTCCTATAATCAGATGTTAACACACAATTAAGGACACCCAAATGTCAAGCACTGACCACCACTGCTTAAGTTAGCAAAGGCTTAAATGGAAAGAAAATGAACCAAACAAGAAGGCAGACCAGGAAGAAAGTAAAACAAATAACTGAGTTAAATCCATCTCCATTAGTGTGAACTTGGATAGCCTGATTTTTGCCATTTTAAAGAAAACCCAAAACAGTCCCAGCAGCCTGAGCTTGCCTGCAACATCAACTGTTTAAAGAACACAGTTCATGTGGCAATGAAAATGCGAGTACAGCAAAATGAGTCTGGTTTTCAGACTCCTTTGTGGAATGAACTTCCTAAAATGGTGGCTATTAGGAGGCTCTTACATCCAAGTGCATATCCATTACCACACATGAAAGAAAGTCACCCTGTAAACTGACTGAAGCCTGGCAAATATTTTAAACCCTTTATGATTTTAAATGACATGCGGTGATCTTCTGTTTTCACATCACTTATTGCCTCTGGCACACACAATTTGTTAGCATGCTTAGGGTCACAAGTCAACAGAGCAACACTGAATTATAGCAGCCAGGAGGGTTTGCATCCTTCTCTCTTACCTGTTCTCTAAAGCCTTTAAACAGTGTATAGCTCCTATAGGTATTATAGAAATAGAAGTGACTGCTGCTGCACAAAGATGCTGGCTAATGGACAGGGACATGGCTCTATCCTTCTTCCTCCAAGCCCTGAAGGAAGCTGATGAAAAGTCCCATGGAAAATTAAAGGTCTTTTTTCAGCACAAAGAAATTCCTGGGTGGAAAGAAAAAAAACCCAACATAATACTTGTGACACACCAAATCTTGAGCACTGTGGCCAATGTGTGAACTTTCCCTGAGGAAAGAAGAGAAAACAAACCACAAAACATAGCTTCAAAATGCAGAGAAAGCTAATGAAACATCTGATTTTGGGGTACACCATGGGGTCAGCAAATCACCCAAGGAGGGTTGAAAACCCCACTGATCTACACAGTGGCCAGCATGGTGAGATGTCTCCTTAGGAAGGTCCCATGAGATGACTCTGAGCTGCCCAGATCAACGCAGAATTTCCAAAGAGGAAAAAGTTTCATTTCAATTATCTCAGATCCAGCAGTGTAGACGTTATTGCAGTCACAAACTTTACATAATACTTCAAGATTAACGGTGAAATAAGAAGAGACTTGACCTGGAAAAAGTTCCAGCTCTGGCAAAATTCTTTTTTTTTTTCCTCCTTATTTTTAGCAAATGTAGTGGTGACTGGATATTATAGGTACAGCTCTGCCAGAAGCACTAGCTATTAGTCACCTCACCATGATTAATCATGTAAGATACTGTTTTTTAAAGACCTCAAATAGCTCCAGCTGGTTGCTACACCAAAATCTTAAAGGGGGACTTGGTGCAAGAGAATGGGCCCCAGCACTGCAGGGGGCACAGGACAGAAGGCACGGTGAAATAACAGGACAGAGCTGGTAGCTAAACAACCATTTTGGCTGCACACCTCAGTCCTCCTTTCTGTAGTTGGGAAGAAAAGACACCTGCTCCTTTTGCTAAGTGCTTCAAGTCCTAGGTAGCTAAAGGCACAATGTAGATAATATTGTTTTCACTCCTGACCTGCTGCAGACTTGTATCCCTGTGCCAAGCAGGGACCATGGAGCTCCAGGAGCATCACTGCAGGCCATCATGGTCCCTCATCATCAGGTCTGCACATGGATCTTCCCTGGTACACTCTCCTCTGCAAGGAGGAAAAAAGCAAAGCAGGTTCAGAGATTTTTGCCTCCCTTTCCCCTTAAATTAAGCTTGTACAATTAATTGAAAGAGAATGAGTCTCTCGGGAAGGAAAGACATAAATCTTATCAATTATTTGAATAAGGTGGAAAGCAGTGACACCAGCAGCTAATGAAGCAAATCTGAATTAAGCCACTGTCTGAATACTATTATATATTTCATTTTTACAAAAGAGAGGCCGTCTGGTGTTTGACAGTGAGATCAATCGAGCCTCCAGTTAATCTCTGAGAAGTGGCATACCTCCTCAGTTGTTCTGTATGCAGCCATTTCATCAGTCCTTACCACTGGTGTAGAAAATAGCACATTGAATGAGCCACTGCAGAAATCTCCTTGTCAAGAACTCATTAGGTCAGCAACTGTCAAATACATGGATTTCAGCAATCAGCTTCACTTGTACAACAGATTCAGTTGCAGTGCTTTGAGCAAAGGTTTACAAATTACCATATAATCTTGTAAACATGCTTCATCTACACCAGCCACCTCCTGACCAGTGAAGTGAAGACCAAGAAATACAACCCTTTCTGACCTCTATTAGATGCTGTCAGCCATCTAGGTGTGATGCAATGAGTGAAGCAGATATTAATATTTCTCAATGGTGATGGAAGGGAGTTCACATTCTGGAAGAGGTGCTGAAAGCAGCATGAGATTGCTTTATGTAATCTCAACTTCTCCTGAGCCTCCTCTGCTTGACTGCACAAGCCCTCTCCCAGGCAGTCCTTTGCAGGAGTGGATGGTCTCAGTGTGTGCCATTGATCAGCTCAGTCTTATGGAGCACCTGACCTTATATAATCCAGCATGTGTCTGATGATACTTTTCAGTTCCCTCAGGTTCAAAACTGCCTTATCCTCATCCATCAGAGTTGTGTTTCTGTGCTAATCCCATTCTCCCAGCTGCCTGACCTGGGAGAGTGGAAAGGAAAAGGTGGGGAGGAAAAGGATAATTTCTTTAAAAAGCCAAAACCCTTTAGTTTACATGTTCTGGAACGTAGGATCAAATTCATCAGCTTTTTCAGCCTATCACATGTACAACTTGTCTTTTTCCTGGCAAAACAGGTTTAATTTTCTTAACTAAGTCACTTTTCAGGTGAGAGGAATGCTAAGTACAGCTTAAGAACAAGCCAAATACATGCCACACACACATACTGTATTTAATTTCCCCTCTCTGCCTCTGATCCTTTCCCAGCTGTGTTCTGATATCTCTCCTGATCACCTTTCTCTCTCTTCCACTAGTTTTTTCCACTGGAATTCCTTTCCCTTCTGCCATCATCCTTCTCTCCCTCAGTGTGTGAACTCAGTTACACCAGCATTGAACTTTCAAACCCATAATGTTCAAGTAGATTTAGAATTAATCAATCTTCATCCATCAATAGCTTTCAACACTAGGAGCTCTGAGGGCAGGGGTGGGGGTGGAAGGCAGGGCCATGATGCATAAGCAGGCAACAATGAAAATGTTGTCAAAGAGCAATTAAGCGTGCTCCTGTGACAGGTTGGCACTGCACTTTTCCTAAGGTGAGAGAAGTCATCAGACATTTACAGTTCACCCAGCACCAGCAAGTGCCTTTCACATCCAGCCTTCATCCCTTCAGCAATCAGAGATGACCCAAACCTGCCTTGTGCCAAATGGTAATTTCATTTTAAATAACATTCATCACCTTTTATCATGGTGTTTCAATTTGCCAAGTCAAATGTCGTGTTCTCTACGGCTGGACAGCCCTCTTTGCTGTGCCATGAGCATAAATTAAACAGACAGATGGAATTTGTTATTATACATTTGAGCCACAAATCATAAATAAACTTCTTTCTTTACTAATATTAGTCTAAAATAATTTGTTCTTATCCAAACATTCACGATGAATATGACAATAACACTATCTTTCAGAGTTCAATCAGAGTCAGGCCCCATTCTAGGCAGAAGAATCTGTTCTCCTCCCATATTGAGGGCTATTAAAGTTATGTTCACGTACACAGGATACAGCACTTCAATCTGGCAGGATTTGCCTGCTGCAATCCTACCTGCTATGAAAGTCAGGGGCTGAATCTCTTCTAAGAAGAGATGAATTGAAAGAAAGCAGCTAAAAAGGCTGCTTGGCAAACAGCATGTATTTCCACTAAGCCCTGAGCACACTGGGTAAGATTTCAATAAGGTGAAATGTATATGGCTGTAAGCCAGATATAGAACTGGAGAGAAAAACAGCATAAAGAATTGAATATCTGAAGACTAATGACTGAGCTGATGCTCCCTGCATGGTTGAAGGGCAGAGTATGCTATTGACTGAGACAACAGAGTTTTTTGGACAATATGGGAAATCAAATGGATGTGAAGGAGCTGGAGATCCAGCATTATTCTGCATCCCATCCTTTCCAGATGAGTGGAGTGAAGCAGAAATTTAATAATAGAGAAATGCTCGTGCCTCCAGTGCTGGGAAAAATCCTTTTGTGTAAAAAAAGAGCTGTGGACAAAACACACTGAGCCAAGGACTAACAGCCAGTTTCTTAATGCAGTACCTACCTGTATCAGAACAGCTCCTGTTATTCCCCTGATTAGGCTACTCATTCTATAGAGGAGAGACCAGCTGCAGTCACACTACTCCTCACCAGCTTCTGAATTTGCAAGCAGAGAGCAGGAACATAGCTGCTGATCTTTCATGTCAAATAATGCAAGACAGACTAAGCAAAAGGCATTTCTTCCTCCATTGGTGGGAGGGGGATATCAAAGTCCAAGCTTGCCGAGCATTTGATTTGGTCCTTAGTCAGCCCAGGAGGTATCAACAGAGCACAGCTACACCCAATGCCAACAGGCTATCAAAGAACATTTCTTATCAATGCCTTTCCAGAGCAGGAAGCAAGGGAATAATTTTGGTCTCACTTTATAGTGGTGTAAGAGTTACTTGACTTCAGAAACAAACGTCTCTGGCAGAGGTAGGCCTGGATCTTGCTGGGTATTGCTTCAACAGCATAAACAAAGTGCTACCCTCAGGCTGACTCCCAGCCTTGACCATCTGTCAGTGCAGCAAAGCTAGAGACAAGACATCACATCTCACCTCCCCTCCTAATCTCTGCGGCAATTCTGCAAGTATCGATTAAGTCTGTGCTATTCACTCATATCTGATATGTCCTTCCAACAGCTCGCTATGGGAAATTTCAAACTGCTTTATTAAACCATCTTCTATACGTTTACCTACCAGCAACCTAATAATGATATTAAATTAAAAAGACATTACCTTTATCTGCAATTATCCCATTATAGAAGCAGATGAGTGCTGCAGAGGCAGTAATCACACTTTTACAGCATAACTACTTCAGATAAAAATTATAAGGAGGCAGGTTTCCTCTCCATGGAGAGATGAAATAGATCCTTTCAGGGCTTTGGCCAGTTCATGACAGGAAGTCAAATGAAGATGTGAGAAAGCTAAAGTCAGTGTTTCCAGGTGACTGGCATTTTCCTTGCAAGAAGCTTCTCTTTTCCCTTATCACTGCAGCTTTGTCACCTGTAGAAGATTATTCAGTAGGTGTTTTGTGTTTTTGTCTCTCAGCCAAGATCCATCTTTCTTCAGAACAAGCAGACAACCCCAGAAAATGAAAGGTCACCTGCTGGTCTCACCTCTTTGTGGAGGGCTTGTCCACCTCTTCTCTCCTCTCCAAATGGTAGCAATAAAAGAGCAGCTTTTATCCTGTAATACAAATGAGAAATGTACTCACATCACATTTCTTGTGTCAAGTTGATAGATCAAATTGGGAATGGGGAAGCCAGATGTAGGTGATGTAGACTGAAGAGCATTAGCTAGATAGATGAGTGAGAAATCAAGTAAGAACTATCCAGTCCATTCGCCTGCAACCCCAGGCAAACGTGAAACCATTTAGTCCAAAAATCACTCCTAAATCTGTTTTGTGTGCCTGCTGCAAGCCATCCATTTCTCATACCACAGCAGGTGTTCCTGTAGGAAAAAGAGACTGGAAGATTTGCTTTTCATGAAGACTTTAGAGCTTCCTGGCTGTCTTGCAGAGCTGGGAGTGACATGTTTAAAATTATTCTAAGGACACTGGATCCCAGCCCCCTTTGGAGCACCCAGAGCTGCAGATTTATTCCTTGCTTGGCCCTTCAGGTTCAGTTTTGTTTCACAAGTAACACTTGGGTTATTTCTACTGAACATTGCAAACTTGTAAACTGGGATTTTATTTTACAAAAAAGAGGACAAAATGTTTATTCCAGCCTTTCGCATGGAACGGAAGTTCTACTTCTCATAATCTCTACCAACAGAGCCTTTATCCAAAAGGAAGATGTCCTTGAATACCCTCTTTTTCTTGATGAGTACAGAGCTTCCCCCATCTGCTATTCGAGCACAGACACAAGCCCAAGCCTTGTGTCAACATGTTCTTAGCCTCCTTTCGTAATATGGAAATGACAGCGGTTCCCGCATGCGAAGCCGAAATCAAATGAATAAATGAATGTCAACAGACTGTGGGTAGAGGCACAGAGGTTGCATAACAGAACGACTACAAGTGCACAGATGCAGTGAAGCCAAACTGGGTGCTGAGTGGATTGTCAGGGCTTGTTTCTGAGGGATGCACCTTGTCATTTCACAGCACAGCTGCCAGCCAGTGGATTCCCAGTGAATTAATAGACGAAAAATAAAGTTTTCTATTCACCCACTACTCACTTAGAAAGAATATTTTGTGACATCTATAAGTAAACTAGATGGTGAATTATTATGGAATGGTTCCTTCCTTTTCCCTGCAGGAGCAAAGTCTGGAGATATCCTACAACATCCTTACTATGTCAGTGTCAAACTCAGTAATTATCTCAAAGAAATAATTATGAGCTGCACATTTGGTATTAATGTCATATAAGGGCATGACTGCATGGATGGGGACTGACAGACTTATGCTCTGTGCCCCAGCTCTGAGCTGGCCAGATGCAAATTAATTCTGTTCCAGAAGTGGACAGTCACATTAGCAGAAGGACAGCTTACTTGAGAAGCAAGGCCAAACTTTTTGCCACTATAGAGTTTTCTGAATGCCACTGTTTGCACCTATTTGGTCTGCCTTTCAGGTGTTTTTCTTGCCTGTGAGTCCTTTAAACTGAACTAGAATGTTTTCTTTTTATCCTCCTTTCTTAGAGAAGGAGATGTTCAAACCAATGCTGCTTTAACAAACATGGCAATGGCTTCTTAAATAAACAGCACACTTTTGTACCTCATTCCTCTCAAAAAGAAACGCTACTTCAGCTTCTTTGTGCCACCTCCCCTCCAAAACTGCAGCAGCAGGAAAGCAATCAACAAGGTTTTAGGTAATATCACATGCAGCAGGCCTGTTTCATTCCGAACAAATGCACAAATAACCTCCAGTTTGAGAAAAAGGAATGCACAAACACTTAGAAGCTAATTCCTAAACCCAGGAAGACAAAGGCAGAGTTAAAAGACTCAAAACACCTGAGCAAGCAAAATAGTCTCTTATACTTCACTAAAGCAAACATGTGAACAAATCGCATTCACTTTTCAACCTGGCAAGCCAGCCATAATATATTAGCTGCCACAGCAATGATGATTGTTCTTGTGCTCTCCATCTCGGCTGATACGCACTCAGCAGATTCATAACTCTTTCAAACTCTCCCAGGTAAACACATGAGAGCTTGATAGAGAATGTGTAGCCAACACATCGACCCCCACACCCATCCCCATCCCAGGGACATGGCCTGCAGGTCAGGTCCAGAAAGGTGGGAAGTTACTTGTACTTTTGGAAGCCTCTTTTCATCTGTGAAGATGGATCCCTTTCATTCACAACTGCCTACAGCATTCTCCAGTTCTCCCACCTTCAGACCAAAGCGCCTGCATAGGGTTGTATGGTGCTGGCCACCAGTGTATGCAACAAGAACAGATGAAAGTGTTGCTGCACACTGACCTCACAAGAGTTTTTGGCAGCCCATCTGTCTTCCCCTTCTCTGTGCCAAGTGGCTGAGGAGCTCCTGCTCAGATTCCCTGTCTAATCCTGAGCAATCTTCTTCAAAGGCTGCACTGTTACAAATGAGGTGGGAAAAACAACCGCACCCAAAGGAATCAAGCAGTTTAGAAAAGCCATCTTCACTCCTAAGCCACAGAGGACTTACAGCCAGCTGGTACCAGAAGATACTGCTGAGGTGGAGAGAGCACCCCAAAGTTCACAGCTGCTGCTTTCAGCTACAGCTAAGGGCTACCCAGGGCCAGAAGTACAGACTGCATTTAGGTAAGGGCAGGTGATCTGAGGGATTCAAATCTTGATTGAAAGAACCCATTAGATTCACCTGTTTGATGGTGGGAATAGCCTCTACGGTCTTTGGCTGTGTTTATCATGCAGGAAATCCTGAAGACACACACACTGAAGACTGTGTTCATGCATACATAATAAACTGCAGGTGTCTCATTGCTAAGACAGCAACCAGCACATTCAGAAGTGAGATTCTGCTCAGGACTGTCACATCTATTGCTGCCAAACACATCTGCCTTTGTACAAAGCACAGCAAATGAGCAACTCTCCTGCAGCCTCTGTGCCAGCCATCTCATTAGTCCTGATGTGAACCCTGCACTGCAGCTGGGTGGGAGTGCATTGAGCTTTGCATCCTCAGCTTCTGCATAGCCATTGCTTGTCCCTCAGCTGGAAGGTCTTTCAAAGCTCAGCTCAGCCCTGGCTCCTCTGCAGGACCCAGATTTGGAGAGCTGCAGCAGCTTCACCATCAGTTCTTCGAGTATGTGCCACCATCAGCAACAACCTCACCCTACTCTGATTGCCTCAGTGAATTCACATCCTGCAGGTCTGGATTCAGTGGGTACTCCCTGACATGATGTGTGTTTCCCTGCTGTACCCAGGTGCTTAGCAAGCGACCCTGCTCAGCACAGTTGGGCTGATCGGTTATTAAGCCCAAGAGCCCGTTTTAACAGCATCCTGCAGATCAGAGGTGTTTCAAATATTCCTAGTGAAATATTCTACCTTTCACAAAGGATAATAGCTCTGCAGCCTGTGAGGCATGACACATGCATCTTGCATCCTTTACACAAAAGTATTGGCTGATGTAGTGCCTTCATTTCAACACTCAACTCAGCCACAACCAAAGGAGACACTTGGACTACTCTCCTCTCAAGTTTACTGCCACCTCTTCCTCCCTGCATCCTACTGTTGGGAGGATATTCTAGAATAAATCCACCATTTTGCTCTGGATGATAGGAATAAAAACAAACTAGAGTCTTCACACCAGTAAATTTTAGGTCCTTGAGATTAGAATGCAATGAATGTGGAGAAGGAAATTCTCCAGACAGTGAATATAGCAGCCTCCTCACCAACACATCTGGGGTGAGGTACTGTGATTATCCTTCCTTCTGGAAACACCATCTCAATGTATTAATCACCAGTGAAAGGGCAAAATATGAATAAATACCCACAAAAATCCAGCAGGTACATTCTCACTAGCCTGAGACCCAAAGTCTGTGTCCTCTCCAAGCTTTTCTTACAAGAAGCAAGCATTATAGGGTACCTTGTTTTGGGGAGTTTCTCAGACACATGTTGCAGAATGGCCTCCTTCCCATTGACTTACTTTTGTCTTTCTGAATAAGAAAAAAAAGGAAGAAATCTGTCACCTTGTCAGTATTAACCCTGATTTCTTAAAGGTCCATTTCTCAGGCCTAATAGACTGCTGCAGTGTTGGCATATGAAGATTTACACTTGTAAAGATGGATACATTCCAGGAACTCAAGGAACTTTAGTCTGTCCTTTAAGCTCTAATGTAGTATAAAAAAAAGCTGCAATCAGGTTCAGGGAGTAACATGCCACACAGCATGGTGACACAGGGCAGTTTTCTATGAGGGGATGCTGGTAGTAAGACAAACCAGTAAGATATGTCAGAAACCAAGGAGCAGCAAATGACAGTACTGCTACCAGCAGCCAGGCTCATGCTGTCTTCCCCCACCCCTTCAGAACCTTCCCCTTCCCACTGAAACTGGGCTTTCTCAGTCACTGGTGGCAACAGCCCTGAGGCTGACCCTTGCTACTACGATGGTGAATCTTACCTGGGATCCAGACTTCCACAAGGAATTGCTGCCTCTTGAGCACAAAGTGTTTAATCTCCTCTAATGCTAACCCACTGACACAGAGCACCCAGCTCAGGGTTCAGTTCTTTGCCAGCAAGTCTTTAACTCAAGCATAAAGGCCACTGAATGGTGGCAGGCAGCTGTGTGCTGATGTGTACATAATTTGATATGGAGCAGAATATCTGCCCTATTTTCTCTGCAGCAAGGGTAGATGAGGTGTCTGACTGGCAGACTCCTATTTAAACCAGTGCAAAGGCATCTGCCCACACATGCTGTCCCCCCACCTTTGCCCATGTCAATGAGAAAGTTTGCCTGCTTCTCCAGCAGAGGAGTGTTAAACCCACCCTTGTCCAAAGCAATGACCTCTGCTGCAATTCAGGCCTCCCACCCTAAAAGGAATATTATTCATACAATAGATCCTTCTGGTCCTTCATGGCCATGACTTCAAGATCAGTCTCAGCTGGTTCTTTCATGTCCACAGGTACCTGGCACATGCTTTCTCCATCCTTTGCCATGTTTTGTTCCACTGCCTCTGCAGAGTCACTCTGATTTACACCATGGACTGCAAGAGGAAGATCAACCTTGTTGACTCCACCAGAAATCTCATACCAGCCCTGAAAACTGACAGCAGCCAGAGGCAGCTCAGGGCTAATGTCACAGCCACAGCACATGGTGGGTAGAGTCTGACCTAGTTTTAACCCTGCTAAATATGCAAAGGAAGAAAACAAGAGTGTGTAGGAAAAGCAGTCCAGGCTTTTCTCTGTTTCCTCAGTACTTCTCTGATGATTTACCTTTAATATTCAGATTACACAAACATTTCCATTGCCAGGTCTTATGGGTGCACCAAGAGAGGAAAAGCATGGTAACATTTGAAGAGCGAGCTATCTGGGGGTTTGAGGTGTTTTGTTTGTTTGAGTTTTGTACAAGCTTATAGGAAAGTGGAATTTTCCAAAGGTTAACATTTTGACAAAATAGAAG
This sequence comes from Melopsittacus undulatus, assembly GCF_012275295.1. NCBI lineage: Eukaryota > Metazoa > Chordata > Aves > Psittaciformes > Psittaculidae > Melopsittacus > Melopsittacus undulatus. The sequence continues at coordinate 29,150,025 of NC_047535.1, forward strand.
AAGATTTGAAAAACTTCTTGCTGTTTTTTGAGCAGAAAACTCTCTTCAGCTGTTTACCTTTCAATTCTGCTTGGCTTTTGCAGTCTTTTTGTTCTTAACTTAGTCACTGAGAGCTAAATGCTACCCTGACTATCATTCTGACAGGCTGGCTTTATTGCTGTTTTATTTAAAAAAAATGGATTTTTGTGCACTTGGCTTTATCTTTGTTTCAATATCTACCTTTCCCTTAGCATTTCTGCTTCACTTCCACCACAGAAAATACTCAAACTTCAGCTTCTCCTCTTGATTCTTTATTAACTCTAGACCATTTGTGGAGTATGCATCTACTTCATTGCTATGGAAACAGTATGTCATTTCAACCACCCCACAGTTCTGTATACCTGGTTTTTGGCACCTTAAGTTTAAAGTACAGAGGTAATTCTCAAGGGTACTTGTGGCACAGTGCTCTGGTCTGCATCTTCCAGTTAGTACTGAACCTCCTCTGTCAGGATCTGATGAAGCTCATGATCTGTGTCCTATGAGTCTGAATACACACCTGTGGTTGAGCTATGAAATACCATCATGGCAAGGCTGGGACTATTGCCCAGCATAGGGCCCATAAGAACCTGTGGCAAGAAAAATATAAACCCTCTAAATACTTGCTACCAGCAATCACAAGAGAGATGTTCTTCTCATCCAACAATCCTAAATGAACGGATGTGCCTTGTGTAAGACCCAGTTTCCATCCTGGAGAACATGAGCACCGCCGAGCAGAGCAAAAGAAGAAATTTAGAGGAGACATGGCAGGGAGGAACCAGTAACAGAACACAAAGATACAACCAGGTTTTGAATGCACTCATACTGCAGAAAGGGCACCGCCACTCGATAGCTCATGTGGAACAACTCTCAGACATGGAGATCTTTGTCAGTTTGGTTAAGAAAAGCTAAGGACAGGAAACCATGAAAACCATTAATCAGAAGACTGCAAGTGGTGCTGGTTTTGGCACAGGCTGAGACAATGCCAGTGATTATGATTCCAGTGAACATTCCTGACCTTGCTTGGGAAGGTTCTTAAGTAAATTATTACATCCCTCCTCTTCTACAGGACTCACCCATATGCTTGTGTGCTTTCCTCAGCAAAGCTTTTCTCTGAATCAGGATCTCCATGATTACAGTCAACTAAGTATTTGAAAAGCATTTTCATCTGGGCTCCAAATAATGAAATGAAATACAATTAATATGGGTTTGGCAGGACTCCGCATAAACAAATGTTGCTCTGGTTTTGAGCACAACTGGAAAATCAGTTTTGGCCAATAGCCTGATGCACAAAATCTGCTGGTGCAGCTTTTCATGATTTTCCCCAACTTTTCCATTTTGCTATAAAACTGTTGATGCATTTCTCTTGTGATAAATGAAGCTCCAAATCTCACAACATCCTGCCTTTAGTATGAGACTTTGTAGGAACCAGAGACTGGGAAAGAATGAATTGCTATGGTTTGCAGTAAAAGTTGATAAAGACAAGAAGCGTGCTGAAAATAAAGGAATCAACTGCATGCCACTTTATCAAAAGAGATACAGCAAGACAATGGTATAAATCATGAGGCTTTAGGAGCTATAGGAGATTTCAGGTAGGAAGGCAAACTGAATAACACAGAGCAGAAAAACCATAGATACCAAAAAATACTGAAAACCAAACCTCATTTTGGGCAGAACTGCTAACAAGCACACATACACTTTCTAATGAAGCCCACAGCAGGCTTCTCATCTCATTACTCACTACTCTACTATGAATTTCACTTGACATTTCCCTCCAAACAGCTATCCTTAAGAATAATCCTTCACAATGAAACGGGGAATAAAGTACATCTAAACCTGAAGGCAGTGTGTGTCTGGTTTTGGCTCACTGAATTAGAGTGCATCTTTTTTATAGAAGAAATTTTGCTGAAAAAGAATCATTAGACTTCATCACTGTAGAACACATGTCAGTCATGGAAAGGATTAATAATTTGGAAATACCATGCAGCTGTGTTAGAAGGATCTATCTTTATTAAATCATAATTGGAATAAGAGGAGTCAGGCTGATGAATGAAATCTTCAGTAAGAAGAAGGATATGATTTTTTTGCAATATGCTGAAGCAATGCAATAGCAAAAGCAGTGATCATAAATACTGATACTAGTTACAAATCAAGATTAATCTCTAAGATAGGCAGAATTGTAAGGTAAAATATTTGAGTTGATTCAGTGTCACACGAAATGGCAATGTTCATCACTCCGCTCTCAGCAAAAGGAAGCAGTCCTCCTTACTTGGAGGTCTTCAGGGAGGAAAGCTCCCTTTGGGCTCTGGGATGCCCCAGAGATGCACACAGGCACTCAGGAGTAATGCAGAGCTGCGTGCCCACCAATTCAAACCACCGAATGCTGGGATAATTCAGCCCAGCTGCCCCCAAACCCCAGATGCTCCAGCTTTGTGGGCAGCTGGAAGGCATCAGCCAGCAGGGCAGCAATGCACCCTGCAGATATGGGGTCCCTCACACAGGCTTGTTCCAGGCTTTCAACACAGGTTCTAGATAATCACAGTTGTGCGTGTTGTCATGTTAAGCACTTCAGAGCTGTTTATAGTTTGCGTATTCTTGCATTGTTATTGCACAATGAAGACTTCCAGACCAAACAGTCCCAAAAGCACAAGGAAATTCAGCAATTGTCAACTTTTAGTCCTGTTAATTGGTCAGAGGAAATAGAAGAAACTGCTTGGGCCAGTGTGTGCTGTGCATGTTAGGAAGGTGCAGTTAGCAGCTTTTCTGATTAAGAATTAAACCTTTTTTAGGGTAGCAGATGCTTATTAAATGACATCAAGTACCATTTGAATGATAGTTTCAAAGGACCGCTGAAGAACTGGTTTAGACTTTCTCTCTGAGGTTCCAGCAAGACTTTTTTTCTGACATCCCCAGCATTTTGTCTAAAACCACCTGTCTCATCAAATTATCCTTTCAACCAGAGAAGAGACTCGAGAAGGAAAACAGATGTCTGATTCATCCTCAACAAGAATAGAGGAAAGCATGACAAGAAAACATATGCCATGCATTTCTTTAACATTTTTTTTTCTTTCTGTTGCTGTTATTAATACCATGCAAATAATGTGCATGGGGATCTTTAAACATCTAATAAATCATCTCACAGAATAGTGAGCTCAGTACAGTGAATCAGCCACACAAATTTTACTACTTCTTTTAGCTTTTATGTCACACCTGGAAACCCAAAGGACATGGTACTATGGTGCACCTTCAGAAAGTGATGCTTGGCTTTGTCTCGAGGTGCTCTGTCCTCAGCTCTTCATGCCTTTCATTAGGACCTATTTCCACTGAGAAGGAGGACTGCTACATACTGACTATGTCTGCTGCTGTGCTGTACAGCAGAGAAAATGCCTCATGTTCTTGGAAGTTAGCCCCGAGTTACACAACTGCAGTTCTAAGGTTATAAAGGCAAAGGCTCTGCCAGCACTCAACACTTCAAAGCAGTGGCAACAATTGTTGGATCAGAGAGGGAAAAAGTTCCCTGTGGGTCCCCAAAGCAAACTGGAGTCTCAGAAGCAAAAACAGGATCCAGAAGAGTATTACTGAGAAACAATGAGAAAAAAAATGCTCATTTATGAGGAACAAAAGCCTGAGTCCTCAAGAAACTCCAAGTTGCTTCCCCATCCAATGTTTTCTCTAGCACATACAGAATGAGCCTTGGCCAACTTCCTCCCCCAGACATTCCTGTCTCCGACTATCCTTAGAAAGAAGCCAGACAGCTAATTCATTGAATCTCATTCATACTAACGGGAGTCACCAGGCTTGGAGGGGCAGTCTCACCACCCAGTTTTCCTGACTCAACAAATTACTGCAGATAAGGTCAGCCACAGATACACCCACACATAATGCTCTTAGCTCATAGCAGATGCAAGGTAATGTCACACAAGCTCAGTCCTCCAATGACAGATAGGAAATCTGAAGACTGAAATTTCTAACAAGTGCAAAGCAAAGAAAGGAAATGCAAGACTGGTCATAGAGGACATGGGGGTGGAGATGAAGCCTGGTCTACAGAAGCCACGCAGGCAAGGTGGAATTCCTACTGCCTCCAAGCCTGACTCCGTATAGTCAGCACCAAAGTCACATCAAGAATGGAACAAGTGACCTTGGTTGAGGCACAATGCCAGCAATTTGGATTTGCTTGAGTATGATTACAGTATATGCTCAGCTTAATTATTTCTCTGCAGACCGTTTTCTGCTCTTCTCTGCTTCCTGCTGCAGCAAACTTCCTCAATAGTCCTAAGAAATTATATGCTGCAAAATTAAAACTAATGAGACTCCTTGAAGAGATGAAACCACCTCCATTTCAACTTCAACATCTTGAGGCTCAGAGTACTCTTTGAAACAGAGGACTTCCAATTCATATGCTGCCAAAGAAGATTTGCTGAGGATAACAGCCTCCTCGTCTGCCCAGTCAGCAACATAGATGGTGGGTGTTTGTCTCTGCTGCTTCAGTGAAGGGCACATCATTCTAGCTCACATTATCATCGAAATGGGTTTATGTAAAGATATTTGAAGTGGAAGGGCTGGAGCATCTATTACTTTCTGCTGACTTGCCAGAGCTCATCTGTTGGTGCCTCTAGGCCCAGATATGCAAAGTTCTGCTGAAATACAGGGGTAAATACTGCCTGAGCCTGAACTCATGCATAAACTTCACTTGCTTTTAATGGCATTCATATCTTAGCTGGTAGGATGTGCTTAGGGCCTTAGGGGTATTTAACTGAGAATTCAGATACAATTCTGCAGACAACCTCCTACCTTTTGATATAATTTGATAATTGTTTTGGAAAAAAGTCCTGCAGTTAGCACAGTTCCACCTGGGAAGGAGCATGTCCGCTCTCTCCCTCTCCCAGACCCTGGAAATAGCAAGAAACATGATGATTTGAAATGTTTTAGAAACACTGTGTTCCCAGTAATAACTGCACTTTAAAACTTTGATCATAGAATCATAGAATAGTTAGGATTGGAAAGGACCTCAAGATGACTATTTATTATTTACAAGAGCATTTTAAAGGGTAAGTTTCAGGTGGCAGCAACAGGTATGTTAATTGCCAAGAGTTCAGTTGGTTTGAAAACCTGTTACAAGAACCTGGAAGAGAACAGGATGCCCTCAAAAGAGAAACCAAGTTTCTCCCAGTGTGTTATACAGGTACAACACTCTCTTGCTGTGAGATCATGTCAATAAAGGCAGTAAGGAAAAAGAAATACATATGCCTTAAGTTCTGAAAAGCAGTCTATGACTTGAAGTTCATGTTTCTGTGCCAGACTGTCATATCATGGTCAATCCCAAGCACTGAGTTTCCCTGGGCATTAAGCAGCAGCCCTGTTGGTAGTACATATTTCATACTCCCCTCTGCCTTGAAAGCCCATAATTTTCTATTTGTATGACACTTTGCTGCCTCTTCATTATATACCCAGAAAGGAATGCTGATGGATTAGCATCACATCCAAACCAGAAACTGGCATCATCTCAGCCTCACATGATTTACAACAATTGCTAAGTAAATTTGGATACTTTTTTAGCTCCTATTCTTCATTTTTTAAAAATAAACCCTAAGAAAACACAATCCCAAAGGCCTAACCAGCACACATTTACACATGGCAGCAGTGGGTCATAAATGACATCTTTTCCTGGTACTATTTATGAGAGCCAAATAAACTGAACACATGATGAGCCATCTATAATGCTCTTCAGCAGAACAGTCAGCCAAGAGACAGAGCTGAAAGCCTGTTGTAACAAAAGGTATCAAAGTGAGGAGGAGAATGGTGTCTGTAATTACTACTTTGGTAATAAAACAAGCACAGTACAGCAGATGGGTTTAACACAAGATCACTAATAAGTAAAACAGTGGCTCAAATGCCAAAAAATGAATATTCAAGAGGGAGTGAGTTGAATGAAATGCAAACATAGCCCAGCTAACCTAGAAGTTACTTGGTACTCTAACCAAAGAGATCAACCCCCACATAACTATCCAAGTTCCCCTCTGCAGTCAAAAACTTTCACACCTGGGTATTAATCATCACTTCCACAAATGACAGGACTGAGCACACTGATGGCACAGGATCCTGACCACGTAACACTGATAAAAAGATGTAAAACTCAAACCCCGAACAAACCCAAAACCTAACAATATCAATTTGCAAAGCTTTTTGACTTACCACTTCATAAACTTTTCAGTTCTTCATCAGAAACACACTTTAATTCATCTTTTTGGCAGTGCCATGATTGTAAACATTGACAAAACATGAGCCAAGTTACAATCTAAAAAAGGGTTTCTTTTCATTTTTAGAAGTTTTGAAAAAATATTTTATCATCAGAAGTAAGGCTGGAATTAATTAAAGTGAATAAGGCTGCACCAAGGAATATGAAGCTGCAGTGCTCACGCTGTAGAGCACGGCTCCAGTTCTCAGTGGGTTTGGAAGCAGTAGAAAGGATGCCACCACTGATGAGGCATCTTGAATAACTTTTTTCTTTTTTTTGGTCAACTTGCAGTATTTTTTTAAAATTAAACATCTCTGTAAAATGTAATTTCAATATTAACTATGTAATATCCTCTTCAGCTCAAGACTCAGCACTTCAAAGGCACACTTCAAAAGCTGGAGACTCACCCAATCAGCTCTCTCAGATCATTTAAACTATCATTTAACATGAACAAGGAGAGTAAAACCAGTAGTAACAGTAGAAGATAAAAATTCTGAACCAATGTATGGCATTACAGTATAATTTCAGGGTAAAACATCACATCTCCTAAAAGATTCAAACTTACAATAACCAAACTCTTTCCTAGTGACCCATCCATAGCTCTGGAGATTCAGACTGCATCAGACAAATCCCTCTGCAGATGCTGTGACTGGAATTACAAACCATTTAGCAGTGACTCTCTCAAGCTGCCTGGATTCCCATCAGGTTTGCTGAAGTATCAGGAAAACATATGAGTGGAGCCTGATAAACTACACAATATTTAAAGTTATTTTTAAAACCTATGCAAACAGTTCTGCATTAAGTTATGGTCCTTACACATTTTAAGAACTAAGAGATGGGAGACATATAATCTTGGTGATATGTATATATATGTATGTATAGGTATATACACACATATAAACCCATATATATGACACCAACAATCTCAACAACAGCAGCTGAGTAGCTTCACCTAAACCCTTAGCTCCTGACTATTTCGAGGAAGACAATTTATAATGGAAATCTGTGAACCTTTGCTTTAAGGTTTGTCAAATAATTACTATACATTAAATGGATGATTAATACATATTTAACGGATGGCCCTTAGAGACTGTAACTTAGTTTACTAATTTAGACAGGAATGAGTAAGTAACAAGTTGTGGTTCCTCCTTTATCTTATCACTACACTCATATGTGTGCTTTGTATGGAAAACTTTATTTGATAATAAAAATAGCATTCACAGACTTTCTCCTTCTTTGTTGCTACATCATATACATAGTGTCTGTTCCAAGGAAAGAAGCTTGTACTGGGTAAGTCCATATCTACTCATACTAGTGTTATGTATAAACCCAATAGGTCAAATAAAGCTATGAACAATGTAGTATTTATATATGCATAGTGTTTTATAAAAAAGATTGGCCCACATACTGCTTTTCATCAACAAGAAAAGAGTATTATGTCTATAGCACATTGCAGGAAATGATGATTGAAGAACACAGACTGCAAACAAGTGCTTAATACATAAGCAGGCCCACCATGAGGAAAGAAATGATATTCAAACCAACAAAAGCTTTAGAATTACTTATACAGTCTCCCATTTTAAAACAGCTTTACATACCTGATTCAGTTTACATTAAAATATATCCCCTGAATCAATTTGTTCCATTTTCAGAAATATAAACACTTAAATCACATTCCTCACAGCTAAATTTTGTCATAAATCCTCTTTTATACAAGAAAAAGGCAACAGTTTTGTTTTTTTTTTCAACAGGCTCTATTAATTACAATTTAAACTGTACATACAATGATTGGCCATCTTCTTTCTTGGTTTTGTTTTTACAGTACCATGGCAACAACAGTGATAGACTTGCAATGGTTTTGTGTTCATATGGAAAATGTGAAACAGTATACATGTACACACCAATGCACTGTAAAAAGCAGCAGTTTACTTTAGTGGTCCAACAGTAACGGCAAACATTTTGGCTCAGCTAGGCAGTAATCCATTAAATCTTATACCAGTACTACAGCAGACTTACCACACAACTTGCAAATTTAAAAATACAACCTAGAAACTTGCAGGTTTCCCTTCTGCTGCTGTTCTTGGATTCAAATTTACAGCATATAACCAGTATAGATAGGCTTCTACAACCAGGTTGTCCCACTGATTGCCTCTTTTTGCCTGTGTTTTTTTTTCTTTGATACATCTTTTTTTTTCATATATTTTTTCCCAGCAAGTGCACTCCTTTTGTCCCAGTAAAGGATGAAGCAGTAAAATAAAAAAATATAGAGCAAGAAAAAGAGAAAGCTTTTGGAATTTGGCAAAGTAAGAAAAGCCCACTGGTTTTGCCTGAGCAGAAGGAATAACACCTGCTCCAAGAGGGAGGACTTTGCTCCCACCGCATTGTGCCAAGTCCTAGGATCCTGATCCCTTCCCTTGCTTCAAAGCAGACAAACATTACCATGCATGCTCAAGTTGCTGTCCATATACATCTAGAAGATGAGTAGGGCTGCGACGGCTGCCTTAATGAAATATCATTACATGCTGCTGAGGCTAATGAGAGATCAACAGTTTACGTTAGTGGGTGACACAGGCATGGTGGTTACCAGTCCTTCTGCCTTCGCGCATCCTGTAGAGGGGGCCTGAAAGTATAAACTGTTCATGGAACAAACTAGAAATTCCTTATCGTAAATCATCTTGTGCTGTGTGGTTTGTGTTTAATTTTTTTCTTATTTTATTATTTTTTATCATTATTATAAATATCCTTCATTGAAACAGTAGTCTCTTCAAACAGTTCTTGCAATTTTAGGAACATTTGTCTCTCTCTTTTTAATTCCTTCAGCAGGAGCGTTCCATTCCTACTGAGATGAACAATTTTCTTCCTTCCCCACCCCCAAACCCTTAAAAAATTTTCTACATACAGTGTAGCAGTGAGTCACTAGAGAACAGTCTGGATCAAATTATTCAAACTTGGTCATAAAATCCTTTTGCCTACATTATATTACTGGCTACCCCCATTTACTAGACTGGGGAGGGGGGGGAAAGTAGCCTGATAGAAGAATTATTCTTAAGAAATCTACAAAGAATGTAGAAACGAAATTTTATAATCCTTTAGGACCAACATTTGGCAAGTAATTAAAAAAAAAAAAGAATACACTGAAAAATACTTTCTTTAATATTATACATCAGGCACAACACTTTTTTTTCTTGCTATAAGATTTCATCTGCATAAAAGGTTTGTAGGATCATCAGGTGCCGGATGTCTCCTCGCCTGCGAAAGCCAGATGGTTTCACAGCTCCCGCACTCTCTGCTCGGCTCCCATGGCATGGGGAAGGCGATGGGGACCCCAGATGCTCCTCAGATGCTGAGGTCGGTGCTGCACTCCTTGTATGGCCGCCGGCGCTGCTCGGGTGGGTGCCTGCGGCTTGGCTCGTGCTTCCAGCCAGGATCTTCCCTCTCCCGGTGGGTGACCCGCTCCTCCCTGAGCCGTCTGTCGGGCGACCGCTCCCTCCGCCGGTCAGACGACTTGGCGCGCCGGTCGAGGGAGTTCTCTCTTCTCCGATCCGGTGACCTCCGCGGCTCTGTGAGTCTCTCCAGCGACCGCCGCCGGCGGTTGGGTGACCGCTCTCTGCGCCTCTCTGGGGAGAGGTCTCTCCTCCTCTCGTGTCGCTCCCTCCTCTCCAAAGTGTTGTCAGCGCTCCTTGTCCCTTCCCTGCGCTTTTCGGGAGACCTCCTCTTCTGCCCATTCACCACCGCCCTCTCCGGCTGCCTCTCGTGCCTCTTCTCCGGCGACCTCTCCGTCCTCCTGCCTGGCACATGGTCGTTAGTTTTAGAAGTCCCATTCCAAGTGTGGTGCTCATTGGGATGTCTGCTAAACTCTCTGCTGCCTTTTAGGTCTCTAACGTAAGTCCGCTTGTCCACATGTTGTGATGATTTGTGAAGGTCTGGTGGATAACTGGACTCCGATGATGGGTGCTGCCGTCGGTCGGATGGCATGGGTTTCATTTCCGATACATTTTGTGAACCTGTGGCGGGACTGTTCCTGTCACTGCTGGGGTCTGTAAGAAAATAACAGCAAAGCGTTTGGTACCGATGCCTTCCGTGGCACTGTGACACCACTTATCACTCTTCAGACTTCATTAGTGACAAAAACAAACAACTGTTAAAGCAGTCAGCGAAGGCTAACTGAAGCTTTTGTTAACTGAACTGCGAACAACAAGAGTTACAGGTTAGTACTGGTGCTGCTCTGTTCGTTAGCTGTGTTTTGGTCGAAGCTGATATCATTTTTATGTTCTTCTGGTCATGGGGCATTTTACAATTTTTTCCCAAGCCCAATTCGTAATGTTTCAGCCACACTATTTTCTTTCCAGTGGGAAAAAACCCATAATATTGTAGTTCAGGTTGTTGGTTGTTTTTTTTTTAACAGTTTCCAATAAAGAGGGCCTTTAGGAAATGATTTTTTTTCTCTTGAAAGAACTGCCTGCCAGGTGTGGGAGGCCTTGTTTCAAAGAGCAGAAAATGTGCAGAAAATAGAATTATTAAGTTTTCACCTCATAAAATAACATTTTCAAGGTGTGAGAATTAGACTGTAATCATGTAATTTCCATTTCGTATAAGACATTACTTAATTTTGCTTAATTCTACCGTGGTATGAAAAGTCCTAGGGTAGATTTTGGTTTTGCCACAATGATTGGAACAACGATGACGGAAGTTATGATTTTCTCATATTAAAGCAATGGAAAGATATTGTAATATGTAGGATGGCTTTGATTAAAACCTAGTCTCCAGTTCCTTATTTTTAATGTAGTGTTTCAGATAAAATAAGGCTGAGCTAACTCTGCAAGACAAACTGCAAAGCAGAGTCAAAAAATCAGCCCTGAGACTAAAAACTAGTTCTGTGCTGCAGCTAAGCTAGAATTACTCATGTTATTTGTAATGGTTGTTTATGAATGATTCATTATAGACACAGCAAATATTAAAGTAGCTGCGCAGGCTTAATGTGAGTGTTGCTTTTATTTGCTTATTATTGTTTTCTTTTTAAAAGTAACCTCTGCACAGCAGCTTGCCTGGCTTTAGCCACGCTTCCTGCAAGCTTCTTGCTGCTGGCACCAAGACACCCACCTCAAAGGGACTGTCCTGGTGGCAAGTGTCAATAACTGAAACCCCTCACAAATACTTGTGGGGATTGATTGTTTGTCTCTTTTTCTCCTTTTTGTCTTCCCTCCCCCAAGCCAAACACGCTACATGCTCATTTGACATCACGCAAAGCATCTCCCATCTGATGGCATTTCCATTCCTTTAGCTTGGGAGGACTGGTGTGTGCATGGGCCATGATTTTGGTGATTTTCAGGTGAAACCCGTGTTCTGACACACATGTGTGAATTTTTGCTTATTATCATTTTCAGGCAGCAGCTGGGGGACCACATCGCTTTTCCATAGCTGTAAGCACATGGCTTGCAGCAACCTGGCTATCGCACGAGGTTTAAATGTGTCCTGTGGTGTACTTACAATTCAGGGGACGCAGGGTGCTCAGAATGAATTGCTGGATACATATAAAATATAGCGAAGCAGAAAGCAATGTGAGGGAATTAGGCCACAGCACAAAAACACCTAATATTGATTTTAGCTACAAACCGTAGTTTGATTATGGCCCATAAGGTAGAAGCAAGACTCCCCGAGCTTGTCATTTCTCATACATGCAGCGATATTAGGAGGTATCATCGCTGAGGAAGGAAGAGCCCAGCACCAAGAAAAGTAAGAGAAAGAGAAAGAGAAAAGTAGAAAATTTAGATTCCCTATAATACAGGTGAAAGAAAGAAAAATCTTCATATTTTATCTTAGAATAAAGAAAGTTTATTTTTCCAGTCAGATTGTCTAGGCTTCACCCAAATATAAGGCTGCAAAGACAGCAGTAGTTATTATTGTGACATAAAGAGACATCTAAGAGGTGATTCAATAACCCAGACAACGAGAGCATCCATTCTAAAAGACAGCTGGAACAGCGACACAGAATGTCATAGAAAAAACATTAACAATCAAACAACAACAAAAAATAAAGTCCACCAGAGACCACAACATTAAAAATAAGTACAAAACTCATTACAAAAATATACAGCCTCATAGAGAAGCACGTTCCAATCGAGTCAGAAAAATATTGGAACTTAACATTATTAGAGGAACCATTTGCGACTGCAGCGAACAGAATGAAGAGAGGAAGGAGTCCCAGACATTACAAGGATATTCTTTACAGTAGTGCAACCCCTGTATATTAAATCCTTGCTTAGAGAATGAATGTTCAGTGGTTTAGCATTAGCCAAAAGAAAACTGGTGGCGGATTTCCATCCTCAGTGCAACAGACATATGCTTTGAGAAGTGAAGCACTTAATTTACAGGGTATTTATGCAGTCTAGCATATGATACAGTACTGTACATCCAAAGGAGTATAGGAAAAGACAAAAGTAGAAAGAACATTACAGAATTTCAGTGCCATCATCAAACCTTCTGGTGTGCTATTTATATTACAGAAGTGTAAACCCATAACTTTCCTTCCGTATTGTTAAACACTTCAGTTGTTCATTGGTTATACTCTGAACTGGTCATTTAAAGTTAAATAATGAACAGAGTGAGCAGAAACTTTCCAACATGGTACAGTAAATGAAAAGAAAATCTAGTTCATAGATAGAGCAGAAGGGTTCTGTTTCTGGTTTTAGGACATGGACTGAATGATAAACACAGAACTTACTGACACAGAAACAACCCAAATACGGGGAGAAAAGTATAAAGGACATCCCTTCAATCATCAGTTTCTATAGAAACCTCACAGACCTTTGGTTGGGAGTAGCCCTCCATCGAGGGCACAATATTTGACAATTATCTCAAACAAATAAGACATAATTATAATATTAAATAGTGTGCTAAGTTAAGCCACCCAGCAATCCAACCTCCAGGGGAAGAAAAGGAAATCTAACGTAATTTTTAGTAAGAAACAAGGACTGAATGTTTCCCCCAAGACAGACACAAGAGCACCTTTTCATAACCTCCTCACCTTTTCAGACCTTACAAAATAACTAGTTGAAACCAGCAGACAGTTTATTGGGGGAGAAAAGGGCTCAGGAGGCCAAATTAATATATTTTTGCAGTAAAGCTCTTTTTTTTATTCTTTTTCTTAAATAACTTTATAAATATTTACATAAATACTAAGGGAAGGCAAAAAATCTCATAAGCCATCTCGGCATTCATGTCTATGGATACAGACAGGAACTAAGAGAAAAACCTAACAAAAAAAAAAATCACTGCTTCAGAATAATAACTCAGGATCCCAGTTTTTGCATTGATTAGAAGTAGAGATTTGAAACAACAATTCAGCCACTGAGAAACAGTTTGGCACAGTTCAATGACATTCCTTGTTTGGCTGGACAAGACAATAAGGTTTATTTGTTTTGCTTTGTTTTCCTCTCTGATCACCAAAAACACTGCTATGATGATCTTGCCTTACACTGCGCCCCAAGTCCATGGAAGCAAGCAAAGGGTGAAATGTGTAGAAAATTCAGCACAAGCGAGGCAATTAATCATATGTTGCAAAGGTTGGTAAGACACTGGTGAGAAAGGAAAATAAAAAAGAATTCCTGCTTCAGATCTTGAGACAAATCATTCATGGAGTGATGCCAGGGAAGAAAGGAATGTTTTCATAGTTTGACCCACCATATTCTGGGACAGAGCCATCTCCACGTTTCAGAAACAGGCGGACCCTGCGGCCACCATTTTTAATCAGTTCAATGGCCCGAGCGTGCTTCATGTTCTTGGTAGTTTCTCCATTGATCTCTAAGATTTCATCTCCAATCTGTTAATGCAATAAAGGAAAAGAGTAAGATTAGAAACAAGCCCCCACGCCAATTGCCACCAACACACCACAAGACACTGGCCACAGTAAAGGTGGAAGCTAAATGTGCCCAACTCTCTCCAGTCGTAGTCCACAATAAACAGTGTGTGGGGCACTGAGAGACATGAAAACAAGAGGGAGATCTTGAGGTCTCAAAACATCCCAGGCAGTGTTCAAGGCCAGGTTGGACAGGGCTTTGAGCATCCTGGTCTAGGGGAAGGTGTCCCTGCCCATGGCATGGGGTAGGAACTGGCTGAGCTTTAAGGTCCCTTCCTACCCAAAACATTCTGAGATTCTGTGATTTCATTACTGTTTTGTAAAACCACACTGCATTACTGTTTGCTCAATAGCTAGAGCTGCATTAAAACTGGTGTCATTTTATTTTGATTATTTACAAATTCTTTGGTCTAAGTTGCTGTTTGTTTTACAGTCTGCTGTAACTGGGATGTTCAGATAGCTTTTTCAGGTCCATTTCTCACTTGGATACAGATACCTACTGTGAACCAGCAGCAAAGCTGCTTTTGTAAATATAATCATTTATCAGGATAGGAAAACGGAGCTTGGAAGAGCTTGTCAAAGCATTGACTTCCGCAGGGCAGCACTGATTTATTTTCATCAGCAGAAGTTTTGGGCCTACAGATCTACTCCTGGCAAAATAATTTTGAAAATGCCCTTTGCATGGTACATCTGGAGAAGGAAAAGTCACATGTGGTAAGATTATAATGCTTTCTCTCTCGGAGCAGCAAGGAGCACATAAAAGTTGGCAATTTGTTTTTCTGTAGGCATTTGATAACATATGCCCTTGTTATAATGTTTATAATTTAGCTGATATGCGAAGATAACAGTTAATACTAATAAAGAAACTACATTACTCCCCACTCTGCCTGCTAGCAGAGAAAGGATCAGGTGAGACGCTCTATTTCAATACTCTACTCAAGGCTGTTGTCAAGCTTTTAAAAGAGACTGGTTATTCCATTTTCATTGCTACATGTATCTCTGTCAGGCTTTAAAAGCCAGATTATGTACTAGAATTTGGAAACCTGCATTAGAACAAAGGGGTGAAGTCTTCCAATGCACACATACTGCTATAGATGGTATGCAAAGAGTGACAGAAGCCACAGACAGAAGTAAATAGGAACCACTGCTCCTTTCAGTTAACGTTTAATTTTGCTCTTAGCTGGCACA
Organism: Melopsittacus undulatus; assembly: GCF_012275295.1. Taxonomy (NCBI): domain Eukaryota; kingdom Metazoa; phylum Chordata; class Aves; order Psittaciformes; family Psittaculidae; genus Melopsittacus; species Melopsittacus undulatus. Next base: position 29,165,318 of record NC_047535.1, read on the forward strand.
GCAGAAGGTGTGCCTGTAAGGGACAGGCAGGGGAGTCAGTTTATTGCAAAGAAACGTGGTTTATAAATCTGTTTCTACGTACCCTCATCTTCCCACATCTCTCAGCTGGACCATCCTCAGCTAGTCGCAGCACGTACAGATCCATATTATACTCCCGTCCACCTCGCAGGCTAAAGCCAAACCCTTTGGCTCCTCTTTCCAGCTCAACAGTGTAAAAATCTTGGTCCTGCTGAAGGGAAAACAACATTTGAGCAAAAAGTTAAATGCTGCTTTATTTTCATTTTGAAATTATTCAGTCAACCAACATTTTAATTTTTGCTACTTACAATTAAAAAATATAAAATCAGTAGAGTTTTCACACACAGACTAGGATTCCCTGCTTCCTCACATCCCACCATACAATTTGGAGAGCTGGTGGTGGTCTGCAAAGGGCTGTTTGAATGAATGGGCTTTGCTATGCCCAATGCATTTTTAGGCACCTCAGTTATATAAGGCTTTAGTTAAATGCCTGATGGTACCTAGGATGAGTCTATGCCATGGTGCTGGCTTTGCCTTTTCCCAGAAGCATGTGCATTGCTCTTCACAAATGCTGTTAGCATAGGGATGTTTTGAAATCTTTAATGGAAGATGTTACTTCTGGGATGGCCAGTGGCAAGGTAAGTTAATAGTGAGACAGATAATCTCCCTAATAAGATGTTGTCTGCAAAAGCTGGGACACTCCAGCTACTGCTGCTTATTAAATTTTCCTCTTTTTTGTCCTCTGTATTTATCATCTGCACACAACAGTACTTTCTGGAGAGGCCCCTCAAAATACCCAATTCAATAAACAAACACATAAATTATTACTGCTGTAAAAATGTCAGCTTTTTTTTTTTAACTCTCCCTAAAAGTCATGATGAGAATGTGTTGGAAATGTTTCACAGCTGAAAAAACAGCCACATGCATTAAGAAACCAATCAGCAAATTCCTCTTTTTTCAGCAAACAGACTGAGGGAGAGCAGCTTCCCAGAAGGAATTTTCAAGGGAAATATATGAACACAGCCCACAGGCAAATTAGAAGCAACAGTCTGTGGTAAACAAAACAATTAAAAAGGTAACTCTACCTGTGCTGCTTGGGGCGGTTTGAAATCAAACTGGGATTCCTGCTTTGGTTTGGTGTTGTTCCTGCTGTAACAAATGAAACAGGAAGAGAGGAAATATACAGCTCATGGGATGTGAAGATGATCAAGAAGTAACCAAAGAGAGAGCATGCCAACATGCTCTCCTCAAGGAAAACAATCTCACCTGGTCTCCTGTGGTATTTGCTGAGGAGTATGTGTGGTTGTAATTGTAGCAATTTTTTCTGCATTGGTCAATAAAGTAGCATTGGAGGATTCTGCAAAATAAATTATTTTTCATTATGAGGGAACACCACTGGCTACTCACTGAGAGAAGTTTTGCTAAGGGATTTCACTGGAAAACATCATTAAGTTGTTTTTAAATAACTTGAGATTGGCTCAAATGTCTTCAATCAAAAAATTAACAGGATAAAGTTTAAGATAAGCCACAGTAATTATGTATAAGAAACTGTACACTCCATTGGAAAAAAATATAAATGGAAAATTGGAATTAGAAACACCTCTGACCATTAGACATACTCAGAATGACTTGGGGAAGAAGAGTAGAATAATATTTTGTCTGATGTCTAATGACATGAATTCCAATCATTAAAGTCCCGAAGTATGGTAGGTTGGGTAGATTAATTTTATAGTAGCAATAACTATTCCATGGATTATAAGCTTATGAGCGCTTCCTCCATCAGAAACTGCAATCTTCAGGAGGATTGAGATGTGGCTTTTATCTAATACCTCACAAGGTGATACTGAATGTGGCTAAACCGCAAATGTACTGAAATTCATCTTTGAAATACAATCCACTTGCTGCCTGAGCACTCAAAGCTGCGTGCAGGGACATGGAACCACCTCTGCCAAATGCATCAACAGCTCTGGGAACTGTTTACAAAAGGGCTCAGTGAGAGAATACTGAGAGAAGGATTAACTTCAAACCTCAGTTTATGCCATGGTAAAGGGCTCTCAGCCCAACACCAGCCTGTGCAAATGCCATTATTTCCCTATGCATGGCAAGAGGTGCTTCCAGGAGAGGTACTCTCCTGTTTCACAAACCCGGGGTGAGAGTTGCTGTATACACAACTGAAAAGTGACTATCCAAGTGCCCCTCACAGCACATCGCGGCAAAATCGCCCCCTTGATATAATGGAGCTTTATCATAGACTTCAATAAGACCAGAGTTAACCCAGAACTCATTTAAAATTCTGCTTAAAATTAAGGTCATGTCAATGCCATTAGCCAAATACTAGCAACACAGTTTTAGAGCAAAGACCTGGAACTCCTGCATATTGAACTCAATTCATGTTCCAGAAATGGATATATTGTATCAATCTTGAACTAAAATTAGTATTGGAGACTTTCAGATACTGAACCGCTCCAGAATTCAGCGGTTCCTGAAAACACCCTTCCCCTCACACAGGAGTTTGAATTCAGGGGGAGAGTCAGTGCACATGCTTAAGCCCTAAAAACGTTGAGCAGTTACACTGATTACATATAGAGAATGACGGGCACAGTCAACAGAAAGACCACTCATTAGGCATGGTATTCCCAGCTAAAGTCACTGCAGTGGCAGGAGCTCACTCCTTTGTGGAACAGTTCTTCACATTGTGAAGAGCCCACATTGTGCCTATAGACATTCTATCCAGGAGAGGACCACAGATTACAGGTAACTACAAAATACTGACCATGACCCACTATTCAAGATCAAAATCCAAACTGAATGCACAGTCACTGGCTAAAATGCTGCACCTCGATTCTTGACTGAATTTCTCTAGTTCCAATCCCACTTAAAGCAACCCCAGCAGCAACAAAACCTGGGTGGAAACATCTGGCTCTCAAACATAAAATTACAAGGTCTTCTACCCTGCCTTTGTTTGCTTCTTAAGCTCCAGGCATCTGGTACTTCATTTACTGACTATGGAGAAATCAGCTGTTATTAAACAGGGTCCAGGAGTAACACAAAATAGGAGAAAAAGGAGGGCTTCTTTCCCAAATTAAGAAGAGGTGGTCGTCATGGGCTTACTTGGATCCTGGGAACTTATTTTATTTCATGTATTTATTTTAATTGTGGGGAAAGGTGAGGGGTTTTTCCTTTCTATAGCTAGCACATGTCAAGGGAAACTCAGGGAGAGGGAAAGAGAAAGCTAAGAACTATTTAAACAGATGGGTGCAATGAGAGCACAGCTCCTTTGCCTGCAGCACTGTGCCCAAGTTAACATGCCCAAACCCTCAGCATATGGAGCTGTAACATCTTCCAGACCAGAGCTGGCTTGTGCCCAGTGGCTCAGAGAGCAAGAGAGGCTCCCGGGTCTGCCTGCACCTCTCAGGGTTGCCATGACCAAAACACACCCTTGTGAGGATGTGCTGCTGACAGCTGGCTTGTGTGACCCTGTGTGTGGTTACACTGTTGATTTTAATAAGCAATTCTGTGTACTTTGTAATGATGCCTTGATGCTAAAACCTGTCTCCATAAGACATCTGCTAAAATGTGTCTCCATAAAACCTCCTCCATAAGAAGGCCCCAAAATATGGATAAGTGTTCTGCATTCATCTAGAACAAAAGCCTCTGAAATCCTCCACAAATATTTGGAGATCAGATGAAGATGGGCTTCAAAGAGAATGCAAGATTCCTACCCTTTAGTAGGTCATACTAAGAATACCAAGTAAAGCAACAACACATCTTTGGTACAGATGTATCTTCACACCACTGTACTGCATCTATCTTTAGCCCACCCTATCCCATGAGTCAGGAGTTGTGCATAATTTTGCTAGCTTTTTAGACACTGGTTCAGGACGCAAAACTGGAATAGAACACAAATAGAGAAAATAATATCTCTAGAAGAATTACAACTGTACATTCTAAATCCTAATTATTTCATTGATTCTTTGCCCTGTATTGCCCTAAAACACCCAGACACCAATTAAATACCTAATCTAAGCTTATGATTTTTCAGCTCTCTTTATCCTTGCATCAGCAGGTAGCATGTTAAAATATCTTAATTTCATTGCCCACATAATCCTGCAATGAGCTGGCTCAAGACCTGTTACAAAGGAAAACCCTTGGTGTTTTTAATAATGTTAGATAGATTAGCAGTGTGAGTTGGTTGTGAGTCTTGTGATAAGCCTTAGTTGCACGTTTATCTGAGATGTATGGCTTCTTATTTATCACACACACACACACCCCTTGAAGTACAGTTAGACCAAAAAGCACCCATAAGTCAACAAAATGAAAATAACAAATCAATAAAAGCACCCCAAGACAATAAAAGGAGAACAAGATTGAGACCAATTTCTTATATCTCATAGGGTTCAGAGCAAAGCTCTCAGACTGCCTGGTCTTACTGGCTTTTGGAAATTAAATGCAGGTAATATTACGCAAAGTATGCAATCTGACCTGGAATTTCGAAGGGACAGTAAATAGAAAGATTTGAAGCCTGTACTGCTGTGACAGAAAAGGGTTGACTCTTTCCCTAAGTTAAAACTTTCCACCTTCTTTAGGAATACATGATGTCAGTCACAGGTACAGGTTTCCATTCTAAACTAAGCAATTGAACATGGTATTCTGTACATGTATTTGTACCAGAGGACTGGCTGAGTATTCATGTCAGCAGGCTATACTATTCTTAAAAAAGTCTTAAACCATTGCAAAATTATTTATTTTTTGAGCATTTTTGCCTTTAAAAACAAAATCATTTATTCAAAGATTCACCTTCCTTCATTTTGATCAGATACAAATAATACAGGCAATGATCAATTCCTCTTCCAGTTTACCTTTCAAAACTGGCACATGCACGCCAGCTCAGATGATAGCCTGCTTCACAGCCATTTTATCACCATGAACACACAATTTGGTGGAAGCAGCAAAGGATCATACACCATTTGACCCGATAGCTACTGAACAGTAGGAAAATAAAGTCTTTATGCAAAACAGACCATCCTAACCAGAGATAAATTATAATCAGATCATTTCTCATGCTGGCCTATTTTTATCCTATACTTAAACACAGCATAATTCTCTGTGGGGTAACCAAATCCATGTTTTCACACTAGAAAGTATGAGACTTAGCAACTGCTGAATGCTTGTCACACAAATCACATTATTTGACTACTTCATTCTGCTTTACAGCTACCAGGTTCAACTCAGCCATACCTTTTCAACCTTTCTTCCAAACTCAATCACACTTTCTCCACATTGAAATGAATGCAAATAATGTCCTGAACAGCTAGCTCTAAGAAATGCTCATTATCTGAGCCATCAAATCTTAGACCCATGGATTTGGCTTAAAAAGAGGGCAATGTAAAAAGATTACTGCCTAATGAATTCTCACTATAAATCACGACGTTCCTGGTCTGTTCCTATTTGGCATCACAGCTAGGAATCAATTTAATGAAACTGGTACATAAACCAGATCCATATTTTTATTAAATGCTTCAGTAGCCTGAAACCAGTACCAAGTATCAGCATATTATTGGGGATCCTGCACTTTCCCTTTGATCTGAAACAGTGAGATCCTATAACTCTTAGGGCAATTGTTATCCTAGGGTAACTCTTACAATGATTGGCTGCAAGCACACAGCAGCACCAGAGTCATCACCATGTAACAAAGTCATTTAAAGATGACCTGAGCTGGCTCTCAAAGCAACTTATCCAGAATAAAACCAAATGTTTTTTTAAGCAGCTTGAAACATGACAAAGTATCTATCCCTTTCCATGGTCTCTTTATAGCCTGCTTGTGTACATACAAAGCTTCAGGAATCCCACATACTAACAAGTGATTCCCAAATATTCTAAAGCTGCATTATTAACCTAAGAATCAAATCAAAGTGTACTGAAATATGCATCAAATTTACAGAATTGCATGGAGAAACAGGACAAAATGAAATATTGTTTTTTTAATGTAGAATCAGCACCACCCTGTTTAAAAACAGAATTCCTATTTCTAGAAGAAGAAACAAAGCTATGTAAGACTGCAAAAAGCCAGGGGACAAAACCAGCAAAAGGGAAACAGCAGGAAACATATACTTTACCATCTCCTGGAATGATGCGCAGGGTAACGGTGTTTCCTGCTTCCTTAATGAGGTTGACGATGTCTGAATGCGACTTGTTGGTGATGGAGCACCCATTCACGGCCAAGATCCGATCGCCTACTTTCAGCTTTCCACAGCGGTCTGCGGGACTCCCTTCAATTATCCGACCTATTTTGTGAGGCATGGCCACACATGCATTTCCCGCTTTTGTATTGGTTTTGGGGGTTGTTTTTGTTTTGGTTTGTTTTGGTTTTTTAATTGTTTACATACGTGGGAATATGGTGAAGGGGAAAAGGAGAAAAAGGGTTGAAAAGGGAAAGAGAAGGTTAAGGGTTAATTAATTAATGCATCAAGAAAAAGTTATTATAGGATAGCTTTGCTGCCAGTGTTCAAAACATTGGCAATCAACTAGTACGAGTGCACAGTACTTCACTTTTTGGACAAGGTGCTTTGTTAATCACTCAAAACTCTCCCCACCTTGATTTCTGTTAATAACTGGTGATATTTTTACAGACTACCACTGCATTCAGCAGTGCCATCATAACCCAAAAAGAAATAGAAACTGTAGGAAACACAACCTTCCTCTTTCAAGATTATGTTGGTGTCAGCCTCTCTGGTCCTTCCCTAAGTCAACTGCAGTTCAAGCTACTGCCAATGTTTTGTTCTTTCTCAATTTAGAAAGATGAAATTGTTCTAGGCCTAAGAGGGAGTGCAACTCCCTTTCCATCACAAAGATCCGCTCTATCAGCGCTGCATGGGGAAGCAACAGTTTTCTTCTATTGTGAATAAAGGTACTACGAAGGAAGGTAAAGGACCACTACAGATGGGCCAATACTGACAAAGGTAACCTGTTTGGTGCAGGCATCCACCTCAGACTCTGTTAACCCTTCCCCTTTTTATGATCTTAGATGGCATCAAAACAGGAGCAGGGAAGGAATAAGGACCTCCTCATTTAAATACCTCTAAAACCACACACAAAAACATTGAGATGTCTGACACACACACAGCAAGAGCACTTTAGGATGAATGTGTTTTGGAGACAAAATTCTACTTCTGTTCCATGCAGTTGTTTGTCCTAAAAACACAGCATTGTCCATAAAATGCAAAATTGGAACACAGGAGATACACAGCTCCACTCAGATAAATCCGCTGAGCTTTTGTACTGCTTTTTTACATAGTTGCCTATGTAAAACCCCGGTAAAAAGAAAAAACCCTATGTAAAAGAACCCCACTGGCACACAGCATATCATTAAACCATAAGGTGTACAGAGTGGTCAACTCATACTTTGCATCCACAATACATTCACCCTCAAGATGCACTTTCCAATCTGTGCCGTAGTCTTTATTTGGTTAGTAGTTTTAGAGATATACATTGCTGCACACAGAACAACACCAGAAAGACCATAAAGAAGAAAAAGCTAAGAAAAGGAATGTGAGGTGAGAGAACCAGGTTGGAAAGATACAATGAAAACTGGCAAAAAGTGTTAATTTTAGTTGCAAAGGATAGGGGGATTATTATCCTACCCTCCCTCCCACCTTCTGTTACTTCTCTTTCTGGTAATACATAGCTCCACTCAGTTTAAAAGCTACTTTGAGTTCCTACTCTATCCAATCCACTGAATAGAGATGACAGAGCCCACACCAAAGTGACCAAGGTGAATTTTAGAACCAGTTTGGCCCATCTCTAAATGCTACCCATGAAAGAGAAAATGACAAAGCAGGTCCAAAGCAAGCACCACGCAGCAGAGGGAACACATCTCATGCAGAGTATTAGGGAAAAGCTGAATACACTTGAAAAAATGAAAGGAAAAACAGTCACAGATCAACAGATCCCCATGAGGAGCCCCTGCACAGAAAACTTCCAGTTAGTGAATGCCTTGGGCTAAAGCAAACAACTTTTTACAACCTCAGGTCAAGGTTTCTCTGCAGAAAAGAGTTAGAGCACAATCTTCATACAGTAAAAGCTATTTACACACATTTGCAAATACTTTTAGAAGATAAAATCTCTCTCTCTTGTTCAGACCGAGTTCAATCTATATTACATTGCGCCTTTGTGTTTTGGCACCAAAATACCTATTCTGGACAATCAGTTTCCAGCAGCAAGGACAATGTGAGGTAGCCTAGCACCTGCGAACTGGCAGAACTTGATGCACTTGGTCTAAACCAGATATTTCACCCTTGAAATCCTTGCTGCCATGACTGCCCAGAACTGAGTGAGGAATGTCCTGTTCTACATTAATTCCAGAAAAGGAGGTGATGATCCCTTGATGCATTAGTAAGGGCATTATTGATGGGCAATGACAGGAAATTTCAGGAAAAAAGCCTAGAAAAAAAGGGGGAAAGGCCACTTCTTGCTGCATGCACCTGTGTGCACCAGGAATACTCAAGGGGTACAGGGAGATTGCAATGTATTTTGTCTGCAAACCACAACCCTGCTCTGAGAGGTAGTGTGAAGATGGCAAAGGCACATGTTCTGGCATTCCTTCTTCCCCCCCTTCCCCCCCCCCGTCCCATGATATTAAGTGTGACATCCGCCTGCTCTGAAGAAATAGATACAGGAAGAGGTGGAATATGTCAAAACATCCTGGTTTTTTAAAAGTATTCTCTATTTTATGTCTCACCAGCAAGGACTATTAATTAAAACTTTCCAGCTATCAGCATGCTCACTCCATAATGAGGATCAGAGTAACCCTGACTGCCAAAGAGAAGTTAATCAGTTTAAGCATTACTGCTTTAAAATCAAGTGCTTCAATTCTACCATAGGGACATATTTCATTGCACCTGCCCCATTTCTGCACTGGCAAACAGCATCACTGGGGACATCCCTGGATGCCATTCTGAAAGCAAGCCCCAGAAAGGCACCCAGCTAGCAGGGAGAACTGGATTTCTGGGGAGCATCAGGAACTGCCATTGGTGACATTTTTGCTCTTCAGGTTGGGATTTCTCATTTTGCTTTTCTCAATTCAGTGAACAAAACCCAAGAGGCAAACGCCTACCAAGTCTCAGCCTCCAATGGAGCTATTAATTACACAAATCAGGACATGCTCACAACTTTTAATTAACCAGATCCCCACTCCCCTCCTTGTGCCGCAGTGCTCAGATCTGCACCGCACTCGAGGCGCATTGGTAGAACCCCAAGACTCACCGAACGTCGTTCCAGCCTCTGGCCTGCTCACCGAAGAGACGATGACGAAGCCGAACCCCTCGTTCTCACCACGGCGGATCTCCACATCGTAGGGCTGGACCACAGTGCTGACCACGCCACTGCCCCCGCCACCACCACTGCCAATGCCACTGGTGCTGCCGCTGCCCGAGCTAACGGTGTTGAGGGAGTTCTGGCTGCCCTGCGGTGTTCGCTTCTCCTCCGTCAGCGAGGCTGGCTGGTTGCTGCTGTGGTGGGAAGAGGCTGGGGATGGGACTTCATTCTCTGCCTTGGGAACTGGGGAGGGAAAGGAAGACTGAGCAGGCTGCACTATTCAGTGTTTAAAAACTGCCGTCCATCCATCAAGGTAAAAAAATAACATAAAAATAAGCCCCAAAAAGCAAATCACCTGCTTCAGTCTATAAATCACAGCCATAATGAACCAAAGGCTCTGTCTCCTTTCGGATGTCACCACCACCAGCACTATTCAGTGATGGCGATGACCACATACACTCATTCCCTTCAGTGGTCATGCAATCAAAGCCTTTCACTGCCAAATTACAGCAGCAGTATGGTTAAACCAGTGTAGTGCTGTGTGCCTGGATGCTCTGTGGCATTTTAAACATGGGTTATGTTAGTTCAGAGGTGCATCCTTTAGATGTCACATCCCCACTTACAGTGCAACCATGTATGTGTGCACAACTATGAGGAGTGACTGTAACATCAAATAGCCAACACCCAACACTTGTATATTTTTTAACTTAATACCATCAGTTGGGTAGCACCGACTACCTTTGATTAATGTGACCTTAAGTAATAATAAACACCCATACTAAAGCAGAACAACTTGTGAACCAAGCTTTTCTGAATGGAAGAACCAGCAGCTATCATCTGTATAGTCTGGCACAGCTGGGGGGAACCATTAAACATTACTAACATTAATATTGAATAAGTGTCTAATAACAGTTGAAAGTGGTATTAGTTTAAAATCTAATCAGCAACTACATGGCTTGAAGAAACCTCAAAAAATTGCTTAGTCCACACTCTGCTCAAGTAAGGGCCAACTATGCTTACTGTCAGTCCTAACAGATGTTTGTCTAATCAGCTGTTAAATATCTCCCTAGGCAATCTATTGGTTGCAATATCTAACTTAAATCTCCCCAGCTGCAACATAAGGCTATTATTTCTGGTTCTATCTAGCAGGCATATGGAGAATATATTACTCCCTTCCTCTTTGCAGCAGCCTTTTGTAATCTTGGGGGGTTTAACATCTCCTCCCCCTTCTCTGCTTTAGGCTAAAAAATCCCAATTTGTTCAATATTTCCTTGCAGACCATGCTTTCTAGAGCTCTCCTTATTCTTACTGGTCCTCTGGACTTCCTCCAGTTGGGCTATCTCCAACTTAAACATGTCTGTCTTGAAGTGCTGGACCATATTGCAGCTAAGCCATCATCTGCTGGGAAATCAGGAGAGTTTCCCCCTGCCTACATTCCAGCACAGTGTTTTTCTTCACCTGAGCCAACCTCAGGTTAAAGCTTGTGGCCTACAATAGCTTCCATGTCTTGTTACTGAGCCAGCTCTCCACAGTCCACTTGTGCAGCCGAGAGCAACATATTGCACTTGTCCCTATTGAACGGATGCCTCCACTAATCAGGTCACTTCTCCAATTTGGTGAATCAAAGTTAAGTGGGAGATCTTAAAAGCAACAAGAAGAAAATGGACACCAAACAAAATCTAAACCTGTAAAACTATGATCCAAAGAAAAAAAACTTCCAAAAATTCTTGGATAGAAGTGCCTGTCTGCACTTATATTCTAAAAGTAAGTACAAAATATATAGTATTCTCCACATTAAGACTACAGGAGTATATACTTTCTCCTGTATGAATCTTAAGATTCATCATTTAGGTGAACACTTTTTGTACTGGCATACAGATGACAGGAGGAATAAGGGACGAAAATTCAAGAACAGGCTTCTCTACAAAGTCTTGCTGGAATTTAAAAGCCTGCAAATATTAGGTGAAAAAGAAGGGATCCTGAATAATTTATCCTAGAGTAAGTGTCTGCATTTGCAATGATTCAGAAATAGCTTGGTCTGGAGTAACAAGCCCCTGAACGAAATACCAAGAGATCTGTCATGCGTCTAAATCTTTTATGGTAATTTCCAGCCTGGAGGCTGTAAAACTGGAAAGAAAATCAGACACAAAACCAGTACCAAAATTCAACTGCTCTTCCTCTTCCTCCCAAAGCTCATCTCCTAAAGCTTCTCTCACATTAGCAGCCCTTAGTCCGGAATGAGAGAGAAGCTATTAGAGGAGAGACACAACCTTGGCAGCATTTCATCCACAATGGAAAGAAGGAAAGAAATGAGGAGTGAACAGTTATTTAATATTGTGCAGAAGAAGCTCAGTCCTGGATAAGAATACAGAGCTATTTTACAGGTACTGTTCTAGTCCTAACTTCCACTGTGGGCCTAATTTTCAGCCTGAATGTTATTTTGATTATCTTTGGGATGAAGTACATCATTGCCTATTTTCCTTCTGATTCCTAAACTTGAAAAGCTATATAATACCCTTTATTTGGAGTAAGTGAGCTAAAGCAAATCTCACATGTGAGCTTCCTAAAGCTCACAAGAGAAGGAAGCACCCCAGTATTACTCTCCAATATTAAGTATAAGGTCACATGTAATTTAGAAACTTGTGATTACTTCTTCATTTTCTTTCCTATCAGGACACTTTTCTGCCACTAACCTGGGTGTCACCATGCAGTGGTATCACTTCTCTCTGCATCTTTGTCTTTCTGCCAGCTTCTTTTTCACCTTTTAGACTTGTTCAGTGTATGCCCAAGGTCTAGCATAACGCAGCATACAGAAATCTCTCTACTACAAAAAACACACAGACCCTGCACTACCAGAATCATACAACCATAGAATGGTTTGGGTTGGAAGGGATGTTAAAGCTCATCCAGTTCCAACTCCCTGCCACAGACACGGACACCTTCCCCTAGACCAGACTGCTCAAAGCCCCATTCAATCTGGCCTTGACACTTACAGTTTCATGTCCTTGAGTTAATCAGCTACATGCTGCAACCTCACTCGAACTTTCTCCTGAGCCTGAGACATCAGCCACCACACGGCAATGCCTTCACTCACTCTCTGCCCTTGCCTCCCCTGCTGTGGACTCTTCAGCATCTTTTCCCTCACTCCTAGTTTAAGAGTGGCTACTAGGCAGCATGGTTATTTTGGGAAGTAAATGGGAAATACAGGCAGCCAGGCACAAGGCAAAGTAAACTGGCTGAAACCGGACAGTTCCCCATTTTATTAGAAACCTTCACAAAGACTGGGGAAGGCAACTGAGATTGAGAGAATCCTGACTGGAAACAAAGTATCTGGCACATATCTGATCAAGAACAAAAAAGACTAAAAACAGGCAAAAGAGGAACAACAATAGCACATCCCCTGGGTCTTCCCAGTGTTACAAAGAGGTTTTTTTTCTTTAAACCATTCCTTGAACAGATGGAGTCTGGCAGGAAAAACTACCCCTGCAGAGCAGCACTGCAGCCTACCTGTGTAAACCACTTTGCGCCTGACGGTCAGATTGACATGACCTTGTTTGGCTGCCTGTTGCATAAGCTGGACGACAAGCTGGTGTGACTTCCCGACAACAGGCGTCCCATCCACACAGATCAGTTCATCACCCGATCTCAGGCGGCCGTCAGCATCAGCAGCACCCAGCGGTACAATGTGACCGATGTAAATCTGTTGATGAATTAGCACAAATAGGAGATAGAAAAGAGAGAGAGAAATACAGTGATAAATAAGGACTAGCTCAACAGCCAGCTGGAAGCAAAGGGCACTGGTAGCTAGACCCAATTTAATAGGGACAAGAAACTATTGACAGATGTCTATGGGTCAGGAAACTTGCTCCTGTGAAAGCAGCTCCACATGAATATGGTCACATTGTGAAACAGTAACAAATTGGCATCTTTTTTCTTTAGGTGGTCTCTCCACTCTAATGACAGCCTCTGGAAATGTGTTCAACCAGACAGTGACCAGAGAGGAAGATGGTTCTGCACTGAAGGCCTTGTCAGGAAAGCAGAGATTGAGTTATCTTTTCAGTTGCCTCTAGGGTTTACAAACTGCACCACTCATCTTTCCACCAACTCAGTGAGCTCTGTGGAGTTAACATGAGAGGAATTCACAGCCTCTCTTCCCATAAATGAGAAAAATAATTTTGTCAGGTAAGTATGCAGAAATTTATGCTGCCACTAATCTAGCTTTGAGCTATGCAGCACAAGAAAGCCTGACACCTTCCACAGGTACTGGATTCATGGTAAAGAAGTGAATTTAAGGAAGAATTAAGCAAAGAAAATGTGACACACTAAGATAAAATACTTGCAGACCTGACCAGGACATTCCTTTCTCAGTGTCCCAGGCAATTTCAGACCTATGTGTTTTCATTTAGGCTATAACAAAGACAGGGAATAGCAGAGAAGCCAAACCCATTTCAGTTATGGGAGGTTTAGTCTGGTTTTTGGAGGGAGAGTGGGGAAGAGGTGCAGGATGTAAACACATTGCCGACTACATATTCTAAAAGAGATACTGCAGCACAGTTCTGCATATCTGTTCATGCTACTGTCATGATTCTGGGAGATACCATGAGATAAAACATGACCACTTCTAGATATACTCACAGGCTCTCCAGGTTCATTTCCACCTAGAATCCTAAATCCAAAACCGGTTTCCTTTCTCCATAGAAAGATATCCTGCTCTTGGTAATCTGGAACTGAAGGGAAAGAAGGAAAACTGTAATTTTTAATCAAAACCACACACCTTTATACCTGAATCAGGACTATTCTGATGTACATGTAGAATGATCTGCTGCACAGTTTTACTCTTAGTGACATAATTCAGAATATTAACAGCTTTAAATACTAAAGGATTATTACTTAAATTACTACTAAAACCTAGGTGGTCATTTCTACTTTCTAGGTGTTTAATTGTGAATTGCCATTTGTTTATCACTACAGTATTTTCTTTCATTAATATTAGCATCATTACCCAGTGCAAAAGCCTCTTCCAAATCTCCAATAAATAAATGTGTACAACAGAGAATTACTCTGCCAGAAACAATACAGCTGCTTCTTCTTTCATGGGAGACAAAAAAGCCACTTGTTGTGACTTCTACTGTTTAATTAACTTTCACAAGCATAGTTTGCTATCTGTTTACTGACACTGCTTTAAATAACTATGGGACAGATCTCCAGCTGGTGTGAAACAGAAGGGCCTCACTGAAAACAATGCAGCTCTCTTGACTCTCACTCACTCATGTACAGGCTTTGTAAAACCACTTAACAGATAAAACCAGCTGGAAACTTTAAAAAGCCCAACCTTACTCATTAGTATGGAACACCAGCAAGGTTTTTACAATGAATATTACAGTACTAACCTTGAAGTGCAGTTGAACAGTAATGTTTTATGTTACCTTATTCATGCTTGCTTTCATCCCTTCTTTAAAAATACAAGATTAATTGCTAACATTAAATCATATCAGAAGACAATGTCAGGTTCATTTAACATTTATTGGTTAGGATCTGTAACATTGACTAATTTTGTAAAGATCCTCTCCCAACATTTATAATTAATGATAAAAAAGCTGCTCCTTTACAAGTCAGCTGTCTACATTTTTAGCAAAGAAACCAAAGTAGGAATGTAATTTAAATAAGTGCTAACACAGATACAGGATGCAACATGTTTAACGAAACATCATCTAAGTATCTATATACAGGAGACAACAAACTGGCTGTTTTCCACTGACGTCAGTGAGCGTCAGTCGGGGTCCTAACTGCATTTTACACTGCCGGTGCCTGTTGTGCAAAGGTTTGAATCTAGTCATCTGGGGGTTTTGAGTGTTGAGATTTTGGTTAGCATTGACGCTCTCACTTCAGTGACTCAACAGGTTTAACCCATAATATGAATTTAAGACCTGGGAATACTAAAAATTTAAAGAACAGATGAATGCTAAGGCACAGATGTTTGCTTTACATTTTCACTCAAACTGGGTTTATCTGTATTTCCACATTGCATTCATAAACTAAGCTAGATCCATGCACATCACCTTACTGAACTAGAGGCTAATTTTTGTCCAGCTACAACTACAGAACAATCAGGCAATGAACATGCTGGAAGCCTAAGTGGTTCATCTGTTCAGGCGAGATGGCTGAAAGCAGATCAACACCATACAGACGTGCGGCACAACAGCAAAACTTAAGACAACGAAGTAATTGGTGTTTGTCACTGCCTTCAGCAAGGGGGAGTGTGAGGAGCAGACACATTCAAAGTGTCTCTCCAGCACTTCGAAGGATTTTTTTGGCAAAGGCTGGCCCCAACCAATTAATAGTGTGTGTTGGATCTGTCAGAGGTAAAACGGCTTCTGCAGAGAGCTTCAGTGTGGGCCCATTTCCTTGGCATCTCTCAAAACCTTCCCATTTGCCAACTCTCCAGTTTCACTGAATGATGCCTTATGTTCCTGGTTTGGGTACCAGCTAGCCAATTAACAGCCACTAGAGGGAATGGCAAGCCGAGGTGTAACGGCGGTGTCAAACCAAAGCAACAAAACCAAGACAAGTCTGTTCCAAAGAAGTGAGTTCATTAATGTAACGCTGCTTCCACCAGAAGGATTACAGAGAGGTGCAACACAGATACAACAAACATACAGACAACACACATTTACACAGAGAGAGTACAAACCAAACTCCTTTTACCGCCTTTTGCGCCAGCAGTACAGTGATTCATCGACACAGCTCAGAAAACCCCATCTACCTCCATGCTACTTACAGCTGAGGTGGGACCCTGGGGCTCTCAACACTGGAGAATTAAATTAGGTTCTCCATTACTTGGTAACGCTTCAGAGGAGCCACATTTGTTACTTAAAGGGAAAACTTCATGGTGGTGCTGAAACTTTATTGAAAGAAAATGAAAATATGACCTCCAGGAGTCATTCATTGCATCTTTACACCTTGAACTAATCTCAAGTATGTCTGACTCTCATGTGCATAGCCCAGGTGAGTAACACTTGCCAGTCTGCTCATCCTGCATTAAAACCAGACCATTTGGAGTGTGTCGCAAAAGTGGTAAGAAGAGTTCTTCTGTGGCCATGAGGAGGAACTGAAGCAGAGGTGAGTGCCACAGCCCACTGGGAAAACTCATGGACAAACCAGGAACATGATAAGCCCCCCACCACCGCCTATGAAATCTGCTGCTAGCCAGGACACAGTAAAGCAAGTACTTTGCACCTTCGTGGCTAACCTTGGCGTACGGCCCTGCCAGACTCCCTTGGTGGTGAAGAGCCCCCCGCCACAGAGCAGCAATGACACCAGAACAAGACATCACAAGACACAGATACATTCTCGGCACAGTCTTACATTCTCCAAAACTTGTGGAATTGATTTCTCTCTCTCTCTCACCCTTGCTCAGTCCAGTTGCAGGCGAAGGTGACATAGCTGTAATATTAATTTTACAGTTTTGCAAAGCTTAATGTATCTGCTTTCTTGTTAATTCATTCAATTCATTTTGATTGTATGGCTCATGTTAGGCTTTCATGCATAAATAGCTAAGGTTATAGCTCCTAAGGATTACAACATACTAACTTGCATCTATTTGCACATGGCTGTGTGCATGAGGCTATGTAATACACATACGTATATGTATTTATACATTTATTCACATGCATGCAGGCATATTGGAAAACCTTTTTTCTTCTCAGAAGAGAACACCTTAAAATATTTTTCTACAAAAGAAAATTGTCACCATCATGACACAATTTTCCAATTGAAATCTTTTTCTAATGTTAAATTCTAAACACCTGTGATGAACAATGAACACAGTGCTTAATTAGAGGTCATTTTAATCAAACTTTTGTATACAAACCTTAACAATTATCTTGCATGTTATATAAAAATCTGCCCAGTGCAACATCAGTTTCAACACAAGATGGATTCAAAAATAACCAGTCTGAGTTTGCTTCAGTCCCCAGCCCACTTGAGACAGCAGCACTTTCAGTGACTCACAGCTTGGCAAAGTATAAAAGTTTTAAGGCCCAGACCCACCAAAGTATATAAGGACAAATCTGAAATTAGGAGTGAGAAGTCCCACTGAAGCTGACGGTGAGTTCCAGTGTTGAAAAGTCCTGTGACTCAGGCACAAATGCAATGAGGTTCTGTATTTGCAGGAAAGCCAATTTCTAAACTACCCCACTGCAGGAGAATTCAATTTTTTTCTGTCTTTTCCTTTTGTTCTTTTCCTAATCTACCCTTCTGGTGGCATGGAAGACTTTCAAAAGATGTCTTCAGCATGTTCTCATCCAGACAGCCAAGTTCTGCTGCTGAGGTTTGGGGAAGGCACAATGCCTCAGCTGAGCCATAGACCAGTCTGCCCATTACCAGCTCCACAGCAGCTCTGCAGCCTTTGCTGCTCATGGAACACGCTGAAAGTCCTGTAGCCCTTTTTAATAAGACATCCTCCAAGGGCATGGACACATGTGTGTGCCCAAGTGCATGATTGTAACTGTTTGTCTCCTATTAATACAACAAAAGGACATAACCCTACCAAGGGGCTTTTACAATCATCTTTTAAGTCAGCCTGATCAGAAGGCGGATGCAATTTCCTGAGAGTATTTTTCTCTTCTATCTTAGGGAGAAAGTATCTAATGTTTGGTATCATTGCACAAATATTTGTAACTCTATGGAGCTGCTGGTGAGTAAGTGCTATACGCTGGGGTCAAGACTTTTTTTGTATTATTTTAATTAGATCTGGGGAGAGAAAATTTTAGCAAATAAATTATGTGCCCAAAAATAAAATTCAACTATTAATGATAACTTAGAATATTTTAAAAGCTTTAAAAATTATCTATCATGTTCTGCTTTACTTTTAATTAAATACTTAAGCCCTTCAAAGGGATTCATTAACACATCTGCAATTCAGATTAATTCATTTTGTTACTGCTGTTTTGACAGATGGCCATATGTAGGATACGGTATTTTGCAAAGCAATCAGGCCACATGTGAAAAAATTGACAACAGATTGTGTTAATCTTTAAGGAAGTTTAATAATACATTGAAAAATAAAAAACATATTATAGAAATACATTTTCAATAACACAGTGTGAGATTTCAGAACTGTGGTTCTCAGCTAAACTATTAAATTGCTGTTTCTCTCACTGAATGCTCTTTATATATGTCATTCCTTTCTCTTGAAACAGCTTCCGTTTTTAAACCGTTGTCCTTCTCTCTGATTCATGTACACAACTACCACCAGCAGCAAAGACTTACTCATAAAGAGGAGCTCAGGCAGCTAAAACTCAGCACCAGCAAAGAGTGCATTTGTTATTGCCATCAAATGATCTCTTTTCAGATTTACTTAACCCAAAGCTGTATTCTCAAAAGTCTTAATCCAGCAAAGAATTGCGACTCTGGGCCAGATTGCAGCAGAGCATTTGAGCTCAGCCTTAGCCTTAAAGCACCCAAGTCCTTTTGTGTTTACAGCTTGAAAATCAGCTTCCTTGGACAGGAGCCCAAGCACTCAGCACCTTGCAGGCTGGATCCCCTCATCCAGGGGAGCTGCATGTGAAGGAATGTGTTTGTTGAATAAAGCTGTAGTTCTCATCTGCTGCCAGTCAACCAGAGTCCAGACACAGCTATGGAGCCATTGCTTCGCTCTGCATTATTAATTCTAGCTTAATTTTTCTTCTATTTTTTTACTCTTCCCCTGAACAGGCAATGTCTGTGGTTCTCCTTTGAGGAATGGGAATACTTCCTGACATTAAGATGCTTCTGGTAAATAAAAAATACATGCTTTTAGAAAATTATGGGTTATCTGGTGTTTTTGAACCAAATTCTGCTCTACCAGTGGCTTCAGTGAGACAAGTCACCTAAGTCAAATACAGTCTACTTTTATGAAGTACTGATCCAAAGAATATCCAAAAAAAAGAATTTACCTATTCTAAAAAATGAAAATGTTCCCTGTGCTTTCCTTGTCTATATTATTATTATTACTGTTAATGAATGATATTAATTAAAGGCAATAGGTGCTCATTACAGATTCAGTACTTCTTAAGAAACATCCTGCAGAAGATGTATTCGTATATTGAAAAAAAACTCTTTATAATATTATTTTTAGATGAATATAAAAAAAGCTGTCTGGGCTGGGGCTAATGAATTCATCTCCTTGTGTCAACTGCACTTGCAAAATTGCAGCCTGTTCTCTTTATACTCAACAATTTCACTAAAAAATGGAACAAAATAAAACACTTAAGATGATCTAATGCTCTAAAATTCTGTCTTTTTTTTTTTCTTTTTAATTCCGTCATAAATTTCAACACAAAGAGTTCTTGCTGGTTTTCATTCCATCTGGGGATTCAAAACCCTGCCTCTCATAAGAATGTTTTATAATCCTTTTCAGGTTTAAAATTGAAGGCCATGAACCAGCAGAGAGTAAGCCCTGGACTGGGCATCAGAGAGAGATGGAAGACCTGAGCTGGGGCTCTTCAGGCAGTGGGGGCTTCTAGGACGCACCAGAAGCCTCATCTACTGGATGAACCAGCCATTTTCAATGCTGGCACTAGGGTGGCATCCTCCTGTTGTACATTAAATACTCCTTTAATTTTGCTCACACAGAACTAAAAGCTATGAATGTCATGAGAGAGGAGATGCTAACTTTAGTCCCAAAGCCAAAAGGAATGGGTGCTCAAGTAAAGAAGAAAGCAGTGATATGACTGTATCACCACCAGCCAAAGAAGGCACTGGAGTTGAACTGAACTGCAGCTGAGTGAAACACGAAGAACAGCACATGTGGAGCAGACAGATGGTGAAACTGGAAGTCCAGAAAATGGTTTTCTTCATTCCACAGGCTCTGATACTCCATGTCAGCAGAGCTCCCTACAAGTGGTCCGAGAGCCACAGAGCCACTGCTTGGGCAAGTCTCAAGGGGATGATTTATATTTGTAACAGAGCAGCCACCAATTGCCCAATTTTCATGCAGACCAAACACAGGGAAAGAAACATGGTGGCTCTCTGCAAGCTCCCAGGGCAGAAAAGGTGCCAGGTCTCAGCTGTGATCCAGTCTCCATTTATGAGACTGGTGAGAGGGATGAAAGGTGACGAAGGAGAAACTGACCACTGACCTCTAAATAAAACCACCTGTCACACTTCGTGATCAGACTGTGACAGGAAACAGTAAATCCAATTGACTTTTTCAGTTAGACAAGGTCTTTCCTGGTTTTCTTCACCTTTCATTAGGCACAGCAAAGCCATGTCACTAAGCAAGAGTGCAGGTTAATCCTCAGAGAATGTGTTTCACTCCAGCTCAGGATGAGAAATTTGCAGGCTTTTGGACACTTCTAGTGGCACACACTTAACAAGGAGACATGGCCATACCATGCTTCTGCCATACTCCAAAACCTGGTCTGGGAAACCAAGAAATCTCAGAAAACACCTTCCCGGCAAGGAAATGGCAATGTGATGAAAAGGGGATAGAAAAGCACTGATGCTCCAACAGGTGTCATCTGGCAGAATGGGCAGGAGGTAAGAACTGAAGCAATAGTCAGGATCAACCCCAGAGATGCTGAACCATAGAAAGGGAAGTTGAAGGGGTGTAGCAGATCCCAGTTTAGCAAAAGGCCCAAGCAGAGAGAATTGTGGCACAGGGAGAGATGTGGTGTGGGAAACCAGCAGGTCAAGGGAGTGAAAAGGCCTCTGGAAGGGCTCTGGCCACAGACAAGGATAAAGCCTCTACAAAATACCTGCAGCCATTGAGGGAAGACGAAGGACTTAGCACATAGTATTGGAGGTGGACACAGAAGGGCAACCTCCTGCCTGTGCACTTCAGGATTTCTCCTGCTCAGTCTCAGGCTTATTGGGAAAGACAGGCAGGAATTAAGGCTACTAAGCTGACACTAATGACTAATTAGTATGAGTTAAACAGCCAATTAGAAATTAGCTGAGGAGCTGCAGGGGGTCAGAGGTAATGCTTATGGGAACCACATGAGCTGTGCAGCAGTAATGCTAGTACCATGGGACAGCTTCAGCCTCGTCCACCCGGGCAGGAGAAGGAGCTTTGCCCACAGCTCTGCAGGGCTGAAGAGTCACCACCCCCCAGCTCTTGCCCCTTTTTTCCTGTTTCAATGAGATGCAGGTGAAACTTCCATCACTGCACTTCTCTGCAGATCAGCACGACTTGGCCCAAGAGCCACAGGGTCAGTACACCTAATCCCTGTGAAGGGAAGGGAAGCAGCACACAGAAGCCAAGACACCTACAAACTGCATTGCTCAGACATTCAATCCAAAGAGATGCATCTTCAGCCAAGAAACCGTGATTCATGATTTGATTATTTCCAGGATGTAAGATAACAAAATGATTCATTTGGTCAGAAAAAAAACCCCACAGCCCTACCATTTTTCATTCTGGGATAATTTCATACTGGTTTTACCAATTTCCAGTTAGCACAATAAAGTCAATCTCCAGGTGATTCTTACAGCGCCAAGACTCTGAAGCTCCTTTTTCTGTCACTAAAGTAACTATTGCTTTTGAAAATTAACATAATACTCTCTTTCTTTAAGAGGCTTTTACAGATGTGATCATCTTCAGCAACACAATTAAAGCAAAGCCAGTGTATTTGTTTTGTTTGCAGAGAAGAAACTGATTGAAAACATATTTATAGTCTTGGAGCAGAGTCAAAGCCCTGCTGAACTATTAGCCAAGTGTGCTGATTATTAATTGCCATAAAAGCCACTTACAATATGCATTTGATATCTGTTATGTTAAAGTGTCTGCTCTGGTCAGAGTAAAATGGCTCAGCTGGATTTTCAACTCCCCTGGGTGAGGCTGGAAAGCATCTGATATGAATTTCAGCAAACTAAATACTTCCTCTCCTTACTGAAATTCCTAAGCATATCAAACAACTCCTTTAACTTCAAAATGGAGTTCAGGATCTGGTTAACAAACTTGGAAATTCTCCTTCAGCCTAATTTAAAAACAAAATAGAAAAGAATATGGGAAAAGACAGTCTTTAATTTTAATGGGGTTTTTGTATTCATCCTTCTTAGAGATGACTTGAATTCATTCCTCATCAGAGAGGAAACTGCCCCTCTTATCAAGTTGCTATCATAGACAAGATACCAAATTAATAAACTGAAGCCTTCTCTTTCCAACATAAACCTAAAGGATTCAGTTCTTCGAAAACAAAATATACAGAGAGCGGCTGCCAGAGCCGTAGCCTTAGCAACCACACCTGCTTCATACTCACGTCGGCTTTCATACATGCTCCTGGACTGGGCCCAGATTTTGAATGGATCTGGCTTTTTCTGCCCAGCACCGTCGGGTTGGTCTGCAGCCGGCGCCTCGGCAGCAGTGTAGTCCGGCAGCACCTGCGTGCTGTGTGCTGGGGAAGCGGTGTGCCCGCTGCGGTGGCTGGAGACACTGTGCTGAGAACTGTTTTGGCTGTCTTTCCTTTCAAGTGGTTGCTGTAAGGGAGAAAGCGAGTGGAAAGAGAGGGAACAAACAGTTATTGGTCCTTGAGTGGGTGTTTTACATCATATTTTCTCCCTTCTTTGATCAGGGTTTCTTGCATGCACATAAGTAAATATCTAAATCACAGTTTTGCTGCCACCAGTTAATGCTGGGTGAAGCTACCTTTCCCCGATGACAGATTCTGATAGGCAGACTGACAGAAAGAGATATGCAAAACGAAATAATTTGTCATAAAAAAAATACTCAGTTCCCTATCTCACACATAAAACAAATCTAAATCTCATTATAGGTTACTAGTTTCAGTGCACTTATTCTTTCCCTACATGAAGGCAGAAAACCTCAACAACCTCTGGGGCTTAGAACTAGATGATCTTAACATCCTTCCAACACTAACCATTCTATGATTTTACTCAGGTGACATTAAGGTCTAACTTGAGCCTGCAAAAAGCTACCAGATTCCACTGTGAGAACTCCAATAGTTCCTCCCAAACAGATTCAAGCCCAACCATTACCATGCAAGATCACTTTCCCTCTGTGGTCCTTGCAACCTCCACATCACAAGTGAGTGGACAACAGAGTACCACTTCCATGTCTCTGCTTCCCAGAGCACCCACAGGATTACAGCACACCTTCACAAACGTGAAAACATCTATTTGCAGTTTGATTTCCTTGTTTTAATTCAGCACATTAAAACAGGAAAAAATATGCCTCCCCAAATTCAAGGCTTATTCAAAAGCAGTTTGTCAAGAGCTCTGTCTGCTCAATAGTTAGCTAAGCAGGGTACACAATTCTTAACTCAAGTTTATAACAGTGTGCTCGAATGAAGTGCAAGCCACATTTGTGTTGCCAGGATTTGTACTACTCAATATGCAGCCAAATCCTTCCTCAATAAGAGCTCCCAAAACTGTACACTAAATGCTCTTTAATGCTCTTTTGAGATGACCTTGGGTCGGCACTAAGGTTGAGTCCAATCTCCCACCTGCTCTGGCACTGGGAACTGGCACATCCCCGGGCTGCTGTGATGAAAAGGGTGGCTGGAAAAGTAGCATTCTACAGGTTGCTTTTATAACAGCCACAATTTCCTGGTTAAAAGGGGTCAGCCACTCATACTAAGAAACCTCTCACAGAAATATAAAGCCTTGTGCTGGCAGGGGGTACCCGAAACCATTGCAACAGGAGTCTCCGCTTCCAGGGACTTCTCCAGAGAAACTCAAGCAGAAGTAGGGAAAAAAGTCAACGGCAAACACACAGCAGATCTGCATAGGAGGGCTGAAGCACACCCTCTATTCTGAACACAAAACCTCAGGTGGCAAGCTCTCCACCACAGCAGGGCTGAATTAATTACAGAGGAGAAAGTCATCATAAAGAAGTGCCACTTTTTGAGTCTTAACAGTAATCTTTTCTGGTTTAAGTTGCACATATTCTTAGGTTTAAACAGAAGAGCCCAAACAACTTCGACCTTGCAAACCCTTCGAGCTGTTGATCCACTAAACAGCATTTTTTTAAATGACACCTCCATCGACTAGAATGTGAAATTGCTTTTGTCCTTTCAAGCAATTCTGAACAAAGCATACCTGCTGTGATTACTCAACTGCAGACTTTCAACTGCAAATATCTGAACCAATTTCAAACATCTTTAACTTTTTAAGTGGTAAAAGAAGCTAATTCACAGGCGGCCCTTCAGTTTTTAAATGAAGCCATTTTAAAACATCTCTGCTGTGGATAATCACTCCTTTGTAACTTAAAAATAAAGGAAAATCAAAGAAAGAAAGAAAAAATACCCTTACAGCTCTCAGTCCAGCCATCTGGATTGTTCTGTTTGTTTGGCCAAACTACTAAAATAACTACAAGTATCCTGTGAAACTTCAGGCCAATCTCACTGGAAATAGCTGGTTTACAGAAGGGACTAAAACGTGAAGCTTTATTCAGCCCTCAGAGAAATGATGAGAACTTTCTGAAAACTTTGATTTAAAAAGAAGCAAAGTTCAAACTTTGACTAGTGCTCTCACTTTATGACATGAAAGATCTAAATTCTGGACAAACTATGAGCTCCAATTTGTATTTGGGTTGGAAATGGAAGCATCAGCGTATCTCAAGCAAAACCACCTCTAATTAAACTAGAGTTGCCATTGCAAATACGCAGACCTTTTGCAAGAAATAGGAGAAAACTTCTTCAAAGGGACAGCTGTTTTTACAAATAATAATGCCTTCATAAAGCCTGAAACATGTCTATTTCGGAGTCGAAGAGGGGAACAGAGAAAGCAAAACACAATCATGGAAATAATGGATATGCGTACTTAAATTAATTCAAGAAAATATTAATCAACTTTCACATCACTGGATGATTCCAAAAAAGTTTGGGCCAAACTTATTTTCATGTGGTGTAGCAGCTTCAACACATCATCATCAACACCTCAACATCAAAAGGACATGGAGCTGTTGGAACAAATCCAGAGGAGGACCACGAGGATGATCAGGGAACTGGAGCACCTCCCATATGAAGACAGGCTGAGAAAGTTGGGGCTGTTCAGCCTGGAGAAGTTACATAGCAGCCTTCAAGTATATGAAGGGGGCCTACAGGGATGCTGGTGAGGGACTATTCATTAGGGACTGTAGTGACAGGACAAGGGGTAATGGGTTAAAACTTACACAGGGGAAGTTTAGATTGGATATAAGGAAGAAATTCTTTCCTGTGAGGGTGGTGAGGCACTGGAATGGGTTCCCCAGGGAGGTTGTCAATGCTCCATTCCTGGCAGTGTTCAAGGCTAAGCTGGACAAAGCCTTGAGTGATATGGTTTAGTGTGAGGTGTCCCTGCCCGTGGCAGGGGGGTTGGAACTGGATGATCTTAAGGTCCTTTCCAACCCTAACTGTTCTATGATTCTATGATCATCAGGAGTTACCGGGGTCCAACTTCCCTGGCCTCTGTGGCAAGGACTGCCTGGATGAAGAAGTTTGTGCCTTGGTGGAAAGGTGGCACTGTCCCAGGAGATGAACTGAACAGATGCCAAGGAAATGATGGTTTCTCCATCTCCTGCCCTGTTCCTAGCTTTGGGGCTGATGCTCCTGGATCCACACCTGACTACTCAGCTCACTTTGCTCACACATAGGCAGGAATGCAGCTAAATCAGGGCAAGAAGAACAGTGGGCAGTTTGGTGACAGATAACTGCAAAGCCAGCAGTTCAGACATCATCCGGAGATGCTTATCATATTTTTCAGTGCAAAGTAAAGCAAGATCAGTGGAAGCATTTTGACTTCTGATAGTAGCTACAAGAGCATGGGGCAGTGAACTACTCAAGCCAGCAAAAACACCCCTGACCTGCCAGATTCTGTGGTCTTCTCCAGAGATGTTAATAAGAATAAATAGCTTTCCAGAAAGATTTTTAACTAAAAGCAGCTAGAAATAAAGACCATGATGACTAATTTGAGTCCACTTAAGCAGACTGCATGATTAGATAAAGGTGATGGGTTAAAAACAGTCATCTTGATACTATATTACAGCCATGACAAAATAAATATAGACTCATAGAATGGTTAAAGCTCATCTAGTTCCAACCACCTTGCCAGGTGGGACACCTTCCACCAGACCAGGTTGTTCAAGACCCATCCAACCTGGCCTTGAGGAATATGGGGAAAGCTGGACCTTCTCATGCCCTACTCTAGCTGCAGGTCTGAGATGCATGCCCTCTGCCAGCTTCCTTACATTGTTGGTGAAACTTCACAGTGCTCATCCTGCAAAACCTAAGATGAAGAAAACACAGTATTGGGAATGTGCTTTTTTTCCTGCTGCCCTTTCCCCACTGGCTGGGGTTAGCAGGAATATCAGTGTGGCTCTCCATCTCCAACATCAGCCACAGGGGCAATTGCTGCAGGAAAGGGGGTAGCAGCAGTCAGGGTTTGGGCACACCTCAGCCTCTCAGGATTTCTTCGCCTCCACTGTGCAATCCCATTTTCAGTCACAGGCATTGCATTTATCCACCTGAAGGGCAGCTTCTCCCTCAGCAGAGAGGCTGAGTGAGCCCACACTGAGCACTACATTGTCCTCTGATTACGGGGAGGGAAGAAAACAGCAAAGGTGTGGTGAGCCAGAGAGCTCGAAGCTGTCATGTTTCAAACGGAGACAAGAGGAAAACTGCTTAGAAAAGTCTCCAAGTGCCTGGAAAATGCTGCAGATACCCCACACAGGGGAGATCAGTTGTTGTAGCTGCTAAATGAAAGAGTAATTGGATGTTACATTGTACAGTGACTGCTAAAACAATCGAGGCCCATGACACAGCTGAGAGGTGGCTGCAGGCAGAGATGGGACACTAATCATTAGCAGCAGCTGTGTATGTCTGTGTCAGGCAGAGAGAAACTGCCACGGAAGAGGCGATGGTGGCAGGGACCATGTCCTGCGGCACAGACAGACACCAAAGCTTTTTGGCACGGGATTCTTCAGGCATAGAACTGCAAGAGGGAAGAGTTGCCGTGGTTTCCTCCCACTGCATTTCAAGGTAGGGGGAAAAACGGTCTTGGGATGAAGAGGGATGTGTTGGAGACTCATGCTGTGGAAGCAATTTCTCCTCCTGACAAAAATAAGACAGGCAGAGCCCCAAGTGCTGCCTATTTACCCAAAATATGTGACAAGTCTCTTGTCAGGGACAGGCTGTGCACAAGAATTACGTTTTTGGCCACAATTCAGCTATGCTGACAATGTATTTATTTACACCCAAAAGAAAAGATCAAATATTTGGAAGAGCTTAGCACTTCCCCCTGCAGTGATCCCATTTTCTGATGATCTAGCTGCAGATTTTGTACTCTTAAGTATTTTGGAGAAACTGGTCCTGGCAGGGACAACAAAAGGAGCTGGAAACGGGAATCTTTGCCCCCTTGTGGAGTGTTTTGATGCAAGCAACTAGATAAGAAAAGTTTGTTTTCATCCATGTTGTATCAGGATAATTGCAGGGGAAATTGCTGTACCAGAGCATTTGCACACTGAAAATGTGTATCCCCAGAGGGGCAGTGCAAAAACATCATCCATTTTCATCTGAAAAAGAATCAACAAGAAATAGAAAACAAACAAGCAGCACAGAGAGCTGCTGTGAGCATGTCCTTGGTGGGGAAGCAGAAGGAACTTGTAAGTGCCCAGTTCCAAGTCTGGCTGCAAACTTTATTTACTAATTTGGCTCTTTCACCAAGGTTGAAAAACTCTCCTTAAAAACTAAGAAAAGGAGCAAAACTCATTAGAAGATACACACAGGCTGAAAAATACAGCCCAGGAAAACAGCTCAAGGCAGAAAATGTATTCCCAGACTGTGTCACAGCCCCAGCACTAACAAACCTCTCCTAGGGGCTAAAACACCTACTCTCAGCTGGGAGGAATCCAACAGCCTAAGGTTGTCCTTTTGGGAATACAGGATTGAGACTGATAGCTAAAAATAGGGCTTGTCTGAGAAAGAGACAGCTGCTGGCAGTAAATTGGGAATGTATCCGCTCTTTGGGAAAGGAGATGAGGTAACAAGAGAGCTTATCACTGTGCTGAGTAAAGCAGAAGAGGACGGAGACCTGAGCTTGCATCTTCCCTGATGCAGCAGAAGAAACAAAGAATGAGCACAAGTTAAGACTTGGGCCAACTGCTCCTGGCCTGGACGTACACTGTCCTCTAACTGCAGCAAATTGATTAATCAAGGAATACTGGAAAACAGTACCCCTGCACTGGGCAAATGGAATGAGGGAAATGGGCAGCACATTCATCCTAAGTCCCATAGCAGACTGTCCCTGTGCAGCCCCAGGGACAGCTCAGCCATCTTCATGGAGTCTTCGTGGCCAAGAGTGTCAGGCCCTTTAACTACACTGAGAAAGGTAGGCTTCGGCAATACCCCTGCTTTCATGCTTATGACCATTGCCTTGTCCACACAAGCACTAGTGTTAAATCCATACTAGACAGCCCCAAGGACAGTTTCCTCCTCTGCAAACGAGTGCCCCAAGGTGCTTTGCTCCAGGTTTCCATGTTCAACGTGTGCCTATCCTGGATGCCTGGAAATGAAGATGTGGCTGTAAGGACTCTACCATCCTCTGCCCCATTAGAGAGTAGTTGGTCATTAAAGCTGCCACACAATGCGGCAGTGTAAAACATCACTGCTAATTGCCAATGCAAAGGGGAATAAGAAGCTCTGCTCTTTTGTGAATTCTGCACTTTAGAGGCAACAGCACCGCCTAAGGTGGTAGTAAAAATTGCTGGTGGGACCCTAGAGCAAGGTGAGAGGGGTTGAGGAGAGGCATGCAAGGAATAGGACTGCTTTCCCAAGGCTGACTAGCTCCTCAAAGTAAACAGTACGGGAGAAATCTGCTGTTGCAAGGCTACACCTGTTTGCAAGCAGTCCCTTTGTTCACCAAGACAGGATTATCCCGACATGGATTTAGATGCTGCTCAGATTTTCATGGTGCATTGCTGACAACCAAAGAGGTGTGACATGCAGGATCCCGCTTCACCTGGTGCCGAGTGTGAGTGTGGCAAAGCAGGAGGCTCCACGCTTTGAAACAGACTGAGACTCATTGATCGGGGCTGGTTTAATGACAGAAGTCAGAGCGTGGATCGGGCGCAGCCACTCCTGCTCCAACCAGGGAAAAAGTGAAGGCAGAGAAAAGAAAGGTGCCAGACACGTATGTGTTTTACACACTCGCTTCTGTTTTTCCAAAGGCTGAAATAACCCCCACGTATGACAGAAGCGAATGCGCAGGGTCTGACATGTCTGTGATTTGCGAAGGGAGCACACCCCGCGCTTCTGCCTCTCAACATTAATGCAAGCTGACAATGGTAGAGGCCTGGGCTCACATGAATTTAATCAGCGCTGCCCTAAGCCATCAGAATCACATTAATTATTTCAGGGCTTTCTTATGGATGAGCAGAGAACTCGTATTCAAAACAGGAGCCGTCTGCTCAGCCCCTGCATAAACCTCTCGCCCAGGTTTGCAGCGAGGTGGGCTGTGCCCAGCTGCAGTTTTTGGCACCCAAAAGGGACTGTCAGTGAAGTTTCACACTTGCAATACAGCAAAGATCTCGCTCTGCTTCCCCAAAGCTTCTCGGAGAAAATTCTCTTTTTCCCCCTCCCTCTGAACAGATAACTGGAAACTTTCAGGCTTTAAGTATTCCATTTCCTTTAAAAATAAACCATTTCCTTTTTTTGCATACAAATAGCACATTAATTTATTCCACAATATCATGCACAGAGCTGTAATGATACCTTAGATCACAGCTTCCATGCTATTAGCTAACATATCATCCAGGTAACAGCTCTAAACGGAAATAGGATCAGAGGGGTGAGAATACACCGTTCTGTTGGTTTGGGGCTTTTTTAAAATAAGGAATCTCATGTCTGCAGCAGAATCCTGCTCACTATGAAAATGCCTCCAGGGCAAGCATCCGGACACCTAACTGTATTCCCCGGGAACCATAACCATGCTCTGTCCATGCTTTGTCTCTCTTGACAAGGTACATGCTTTCCCATTCTGTTAATAATTCAACCAAGGGTACTTGTGAAAACTCAGGGAGTTAATGGAAAAGGTTGGTGCTTATAAGCACCCGACAGGAATTGCTATCTGGCAAGAAGGTGGAGCCTTCCCATCTTTCCAAAAGCAAACAATAGTTTTTTTTTTCTTCTGGGAGTAAGTTAAATGACAGACAAGCTCATCTGTCAAGAAAGAGGATCTGGAAACCCAAGGCTTTATGTACAAGTCCCCCTTCCGTGCTGCCTTCCTCTTTCCTCTCCCCATGCAGCAGGAGCCGTGCAAGGTAATTATGGTTGCAACAGAAAGACAACTTAAAACAATCAAGACCCAAAAAGAAAACAAGCCCAACTCATGCCTTTCTCCTTCAAAGCAGACAAACAGACAACAATAGTAGCTGAAAAGTGCTTACCGACTTTGGGCTCTTCTTTGGGACCGGCAGTCCTGAAAAATGGCAACAAGGGAAAAATAAACATTAGCATCTAAACGATACCTTCCCTGAAAGAAAAATCCCTAGGTGTATCATCCAAACGTAGCCATCTGCAGAGTTATGTCAGCTTTCGCTCTCGCATCGGAGTTACCAGTCTGTTCATATCGAATCAAAGCACAGGCAGAGCGAGCGAGAGAGACAGGAGCAGGGGGGGAGAGAGCTCTATCTGCATTAGCTATGCTGACTTGTGCTGCAGCAGCCGGAAGGCTAGGAGAGAAACCCACAGCCCTCAGCGGCCGCCGAAACCCAGCGCTTGGGCAGAATCTCAAATGCTCCCCTGGATTACGGGAGACTTTAGCTTACAATTAAGCCCAGGCTTTTTCCTTCTGACGCGAGGGCTTGGCGACTGTACCGGACCAATCGCCGTGGTGCAGAGGAAACAGGTTGATATTTAAAAAGTATCTCTCTAGAAAATTGATTTTTTGAAAGGGAAGTGTGCCTTAGCTTGAGCCAGGAGGTGCAGGCTGGGCAAAGGGAAACAAATGCATGAGGAGGAATAAGCTCCTACCCCTAAAAACACGTCTGTTACTGACAAAACATGCTGTTTTCCTTCCTGTCCATCCTCAGTGTAGATCTTTGAAGCCAGAGATTTTATCTATTAGTTACAATTTCAGAGAGCTGTGAGGCTTGAAAGCAGCACTGCAAATGCCTTGACCCTTAGGGGGGGATGCTAGGGAGGGTGGAGAAGGGGGGCTTGCACAGGTTGCAATTGATGCAAAGGAAGAAACAACTGGGAGGGCACCAGGGTTTTTTTCAAGGACAATTTTGCCGTTTGGAGCAGGCTCTTAACTCGCTCTGTGATGAGCGAAAGAACTCAAGTGGGATTTCTATTGACTACTTCTGCAACAGTCCAATTCCCAGAAGCAAAGGACACACTTGTCCTGGGATTTACCTATAACACAGGGAAAGCTCTTCCCTGGGCATCTTGCAAATGCCCTTTTTTTCCACAGTTGGAGGCATGGAATTCCCCATATTTAGCTCTGTGTGACACTCCAGAAAACAAACATAAACCAAATCACAGATTACACTCCACACTAAGTGCTCTAATTCAGACATTTGAAATCTGCTTTTGTCTTTAAGATGTGATTTATGTGGTATTTATGCCGCATTATGTTTTATACCTTATGCATTTTGGTGTGCTAAAACCCATGCCCTCATCTAACTTTGCACAGAGACTAAAATAAGTGATGCAAGTGAATTGCAAATCTGCCTAGGAAGCAGCTCATTATAAGGTAAGATGGGAGATGTTAGCTCTGAATAGGGAAGATCCACAATTAAAAATGATAAACAGAGCTCACTTTGCTGCCTGCTCACAGACTGGGATGCAAACTGTGATGAGTATTTTAAATGAAGCATTTTCAGCTTTTAAGGAATATCTGTGCTCTGCATTCCCAGCCCGCAGCCGATACCCCTCCAGGCACTGACTGATCGAGGGACAATGAAACATCAAAACTGTTTGAACTACACAATCAAGACTGCAGCTTCATTTCTGCTGACGGTGACTGTGTTTGTATAATACACTTAAAGAGGAAAGCACTAAAAACACTCATGGCAAGTCCCATTTTTAACAGGCATCATTTATCACAGAGATAAACACACAGATAGAGAGTCTCCCCCCCTTTATCTCCTCCCATTCCACATACATGCACACACATTTACTCTGCCTTTCCAAGAGATGCTCTTTCCTATTAAATCAATAGGTAGAACAGATCCCCATATACGCACGCACCCTTAACAGACCACCATGAGCCAGAAAGCGCTTCACAGCAATCTGAATGTTCTCTGCAAATCACAAAGGAGAGCTGCAGCTGGGCTGTTGGTTCAAATTGTACCAGAATTCAGTTTTCTGCATCACAAGCTTTAAATGTTAAAATTGACTAAATACGAACCGCTGAATAAACCTTTCCTGCAAAGCTTGTCATTAATTTTGTCTGTTCCAATGCAAAAGAGATGGAAAATGGTTGAAAAATAATGGAAAACACATCAAGGCCATTGTTTGGCGGGTCCTTCAGAGGCCAATGAATCTTACAGTGTCACTGCTCTGTGCCAGACCTTGCTGCAGAACAAGCAGTAATTGACTTTTTACCAAAATAAGTGACTGCAGAACACGTTGACAAATGTTGGTAACTTGTCATGGGACAGGCTTTTATAGCCAGGGGAAGCACCTGCTTGTATTCCTATTGAAATGTTAGCTATTCAACTAATTAGGGTCTCGTTTTAAAACTCCAGTTCCTTGATGCAGCAGGCCAAGAGACCAAATGATAGGTATAATGCGTAGTTTTCATGCTCAGATGACAGAATGGATGTAGTATTTAACACTCACGAAGTGCCTGAATAACCCCCAAATCCTTGGAGCACCACGAGCAAGAAAATACTGAGCTTTTCCAAAAAAGGTTCTAGCAAAAACAATTGCCCAAACCTATGAATTTGTGATGGTGATGACTATGAATTACACATCCAGGTTTTGATCACACTAACATGTCCTGCCTAGACCATTGCTTATGCCATGTCGTGTATGGTACCCTCATCCTCCTGGCTGCCCTCTTTTCTCCTGAAGCTTCACTGTAAGTTTTTTAGTGGCCAAACATGGACTTAACACCCAGTTTGCATCTCTTTAGCATTGTCTAATTGTTTACTGGTCACACTAATGGCATTCACATCCCTGGCTAAGAGAAGCCAAAAGGCTTCTCTGCGGCTCTCCCCTCAAATCCAGTAACAGCAGAGTAACAGTTTATATTGACACCATTTGAATTCCTCTGTGATTTAATGCTTATGGATACCTCTCACTAGTATTTGAAATGCCTCTTCTAATTTTAGGGGGTTTGGGAGGTGCAAAAGTCAAGCAACTGAATGGGGCTGTTGTCATCACAGAGTTAACAGTGCTTTAAAACAAATGAGCGCATCTGGTAAACAATGTCAATATGACCTAAAACCCCCTTGAATGGACTCATTGTAGCTACTTACTAAATGTGCCTGGAATTAAATTAATTAGAAAACACAAATTACTCCCCTCTAAATAACAATGTAATAAAACAACTGCTTAATGAAAAATATCAGTGATCAGTGAGCAATCCACAAGCACAAAAAAAGGGACTGTAATCAAACTAAATTCACAGACTCGTCAGCAAGGCAAGAAAGGCTTCATACAAGGTTAGTCAAAAATGAGTCAGACACAGGGATCTAAATTAAACTAATTATCACAGAGATTATTACATTTATCTTAACAAAAACCCTCTCTCTTCTCTCCAGTACTCCCTAAAGCTCTATGTACAGCTGGCTGCATCCATCTGCTCAACTACATTTTGTAACATGGGGGAAAAAATGCAAATCATTAAGCAAGTTTTCTACCATGACTTCAGCACTCTTAACGCCATTACCCATCAGCAGCAGTATTTCTGTTGCGTGACACTATATTATGTTGTAAGCGATGTGGCCCATGAAGCAAGGCCACAAGCCAGTTTATTTCATATTATCTGGCCTGTGTTAATTTTGCAGTCCTGTGTGGTAAAACTTCTGGAGCTGGGAAGCTGTAAGAACCCTAAACCTACCTATGATGAGCTCATGGAAGAACCCATGGACAAAACTGCGACCAAAAGCATTGCTGTTTCTAAATGTGTGGTGGTTCTCATTTTTTACAGGAACAGTTTCTCAAATCTTTTCTCTTTATGCACCCAAAGTAACACAGGAAAATCACAACACAAATTCTAGTTTACTGAGCATATAAAGAAGAATGCGACATGTGATTACACATCCACACCATAGCCAGGGCCTGACTGTGGTGAGAGCTCAGAAGGCCACAAATGCTCAGAAATTAGCTGGACTGACACCAGACACATCATGTCCTATTCCACAGCCCTGCATTTAAAACACAGTGGATCAAAATGATCAAAAGTTGAGTCTTACGGAAGACCTATCTCTAAGCACCACAGGAGTCATCCAGGCAACCCATCTGAAGAGCTTGGTTACATGGAGGCCAATTGACATGAACACTCTTCACTTTACCACCAAAGAAGAAAGAGAAGTACATATTTCAATGGGATTTCAACTAAAGTTGGAATAATTCAGTGCCAGTTTACACAACCCACAGGACGAAGGCACTTGAAATTGTTAAGAGCCAGCCTAGAAGCCAGACTGTCATCCTGTCTGGTGGTTATAACACCTGTGGCTAGTGCTTAAGATTTTTCAGTTTTGGAGTGGTTTTGTGCATAAAGGGAAAGAACAACTGTGTCTTGATCTTCACTTCCTATGACTGCTTAACACTTCCAGTCTTTGTTGGACACTTTTGTGGACCACAGGCCACCCTAAGTGGAAAGGTCACCCATTTGGTTTAGCCATTACGTTGTCTGCAGCCCAGAATGCATAACAGTTGAAAATCAGTGGGAGATGAATAAAAACACAAGTAAAGAAACATTTCAGGCTGTGTCACAAGGTTAACATTTACAGAGAAAATGTTCCTGCCTGGACAAAAAACACAGCACCAAGCTTTCTAAATAGTGCTGCTTAAACCCTGCCTGAATGAAATCCAAAGACTGTCCCAAAGGAAACAGACACTTGGAAAGATGAGGGGTAAAGCACTGGAGTCAGAAGGTACACAACCATATACCTAGCAGTGCACATTGATCATTGCTTTCTGTGTGCAAAACAAGGAACTTTAAATAATTAATGCTAATGGCCATTAGTGCTGCTGGTGGGGCAGGGCACGGGAGGTTGGTGGTGACAAAGCAATCCCCTTGATTCTGCATGATCCATTGGCAAGGAATTTCTAATAAAGGGCAAATTCTATCTAAAAAAACAGATAGAACTTGATCTTTTCCAGACTGGAGTATGAGCAAGAAAACACACCAGAATAATTTGCAGCAAGAGAGGCAAGCCTATGAAGGCACAAGGAGTATCATCAAAGAGAAAACCCCTACCTTGCCCCTGCCTAACTTTTCTGCTCATCGTGATTTGCATAACAAGAGTGTCACAACTAGAAAAAAATTAGCTATGCAATACTAGCTTTATGCGACAGAATAATTTACACTGCAGGAATACAGCCCTGCCATAAATCAAGTTTGGTAACTACCAAATACAGTGAAAATTGCCATGTTTTTAATGCTAATGTTCAGTGCCAACGTTAAGAAAGCAATGTTTTTGAGAGACCATCTCAGGCATTATTAACCCACTGGCACTGGCAAAAAACATAATGAGGCATAGTATATTATTGTCATTAACAAGAATTTCAGTTCTAGATGCTCTAAAGATGTTAAACTGTATTAGCCTCAATTACCCATTTTTGGTCAGGATGCTAAATAATTCCTCAGTAATTGCAGCCTCAGTCTATTTTCAGCATCTCAAATGAGAATTGATTTTAGAAGTGATAAAGGAGATATAGGCTAATAAAATGCTATTTAATTACTACAAAAAATATAAATTTAACTATGTAGTAAGATACATATGGCAATGCCAAAACAGTATGATAATAAAGAGATTGAGAATTAGTGTGACAATTACCCATCTAACTTGTAGTTGAAATCATGTCAACAGTCCTTATATTTTTATTTTGAATCTCATTAAAAGAAGAATATTTCCTACAGCTTGAACTGCTGGAGTCATACGCTTCGATGAAAAATTTCTGTTAATATTTAAACAAATATGTACACAGACATCAAGCTTCTGAAACTTCACGAATTTGGGAAGGTAAACACCAGAACTGGAAAGTAATTAGAAATTACATGTTCTTTTTCCATAGATATATGTATGTGTGTACACATATATTACATGTATTTTCTTCACATTCATCAGCATGTATGTGTGGATATGCATGAAAGTATTTCCACAAGCCCACTAAATCCATGACTTGCCAGCTTTACTTCTAGGGCACCTCCCACAATCTTTCAGGATGCTGCAAATTTGAGTATGTCCAGTCCCAACCCACCTCTCCTCATGCAGCTGTCCAATAGCATGGCCATGTGGGTACCATAGGGCAGCAACATCTCAAGGCCAACCTCGTGCCACTGGTAGAGGAAAAAACTTATTTTGCTATTGTCACATCATTATTTATCCTGCTTGGCAAGGGTGCTTGTCTTCAGACCTACCACAGCACTGTTACAAGGTGTAAATCCATATGCTCAAACCTGTGTGGCTTATGGCAGTATTTCATATTTGGAGAGAAGACTGCACAGAGGACATGTGCAAATAAAGCCCTCCTGGGAACAGTTTGATGATGCTATTAACAAAAAACATCTCCTAATAATAAGGTAATATATTTATGGAATGCTTAGAGGGATTCAGACCTGAAGGGTGCATATGCACACATGGCACACCAAGACAGAAAATCTTTACTAGAGGACAGGGGTTTTGCAGATGTTTTCACAAAACATCAAATTATTAAATTTAAAATACCGTTATCTATTAAAACAAATCAGTAACTCTACATACTTTCAAGTATTTAACTGCACATCTCAGAAACTAACCCTTAAGGATAAGGGTGGAGTCAAAATCCCTGAGGACTCATATTCACCTGCCACATCCCTACCAGCATTACCTTCACATGCCCCCAAGTCCCAGCATCCTCAGCCACTTGTGTCATCTCCCAGGAACTCAGCCTACTCTACCAAATCTGCCCAGTCTACAAGCACTGCCAACTCCTTACATCCAATTCATGGTACATTGCAGGTCTTCTGGCACAAAAGACACAGCTTTAACAGGGTCTTAAAGTTGGTATAGTCCTACTTGCTAACACTATCACAAAAATAAGTCTATTTGAACAAGAACAAAGAAATATGAAAATGAATTAAAATCCCACTGCAGAATGAGGAAAAAAAATTAAATTCAGAGCAGAGAAACTTAAAGACATGAGGATGGATATTTAAAAACAACCTCTCTTAGAACAAAGCCATTGACTAGTCCATTACAAAGCCATCCTTCTTCCTTAGTTTAGCCCAACTGCTATAGCTTTTAATGACTCCCCAAATGCATTTAATTATGGTGATAAACAAAGACCTTTCTTGGGTTCCTGATACCTCATTAATTCTGTTATGACTAGTTATTATAATGCCAAATCAGAGCAACAGACACTGTACCTACCTGCAACGTGGCTGATAAAAACTCACTATTTACAAGTACATGCACACCAAAATGCCACACAGGCAGTATGTAATGGTAGTAGAAAAACCTGGGTGGAATAAAACCCTCCTTTCACAGCTCTAAGTCTGCTCCATTTCCTGCTGTGCAAATCCCGATGAAGATGTGGAAGGCACATCTCTAGCTAAATCTGCCTTATCTAATGCATAGTATTAGGTTCTGCTGTGCCACCTTGTGTTACATCACATCACATTTCATATAAAACAAGACTGTGTGGGTTCGACTTGCTCCACTTATACCACTTCACGTTTAATATCAAAACATAAGGGGGTAAAAAAAGGGCCAACTTTTGAAACATCAAGCTAGGGAGGAAAAAACAAAGCCTTTGGGAAGAATTTCAGAGCTCTCATCTTTCATTTGCTAAGCAACCTCCTGTTTTGTGCTCCTCTAAGAGCCTACTGCTTTCTGTGAGATAAAGCGGTTCATGCAATAAAACATCCTGATGGGAAGATTTCAGCCATTTTTTTTCTTCCACCATTCAGCAAATGCTTTAGTTTTTCTTGCTGATTTTCAAGCAGATCTAGATTCCCTGTCACAGAAAGGCAGCCATGCGCAACGTGCACAGCACCCCTATTGTGCTGTCAGCATGTGAGATAATGCAGAACAGACATCACTTTGGTATTCCAGATATGTTAATTCTTTACCTCCTTAATAATTACAGTACAGATTTCCTCCTGGCCTGAAAGTATGTATCGTGAAATATCTCACAACTTTAGGAAATTATCTCAGCCCTTGAAATGAATGCAAAATGTGTAACAAAATGCCAGACTGTAAATCGACAACTGTTCTCTCCTGTGCTACCCTTCTGAGAGACTCTGGAGCTCAGATGACGTATACCTGGGGGACAAAAGTTACAGCATAGATAGGCCATGCTGCCACAAAAATGCAGGGTGACTGATGTAGAATTAATGCTGACCCCAAAAGCAGTTTTCATGGACATCTCTTCATTTGCTTACTCATTTTTAGAAAAGAATCAGTGCAAATAGAGTTAATGAAAGGTAGCTGAGAAGAAAACACTTGTGCCTCAAATGACTAACAGATTAGTGTTAGCACTTCGCATGTATCACATCAGCAAGAGCTGGAAATTCTGCAGGCAATTAAAATGTCCCTGTACCAGCGATGCCCATTCTCCTTTATTATCAGCATTACAATATTACAAAGCTATTGGTTTTGGAATCAGGTGCTCATATGATAATGTGCTTTGTTTAGAGTTTCTTAGTTTCCCATGGTTTAGAAAAGGCAATTAGATATGAATACTAGAGGCTTGAAATAAAAAGACAGAAAGAACTCTGATGTGGTATTTTTGTATCTGGAATTTGGGGAGCTTAAGGTAGGATTTTTAAGCACTTGGGCTTTGTGAGGCTGATATCTGAATTTGCTGCTTACTGTTTCAACTGGATGCATTGCATTGTGAAGCTCCAGCACAACCTGGTAATGCTAATTCATTAGCTGCTGCAAATTCACTATTTGTATGAACATTAGTAATGCACATCAAACTATTTGGTGTCTGAGCAAGCTACCTGCAATTACCCTCCAAGGCTGCAGGCATTTGTAAGCATCCAAAACCTTGATGAAACCCTGCTGCCTCCTGGAGTCTAATGGAAGCCTTGCCATGGACTTCAGCAGAACCAAAATTTCTCCCTTTGTATCTTGGTAAGTAGTTATCCCAAAACGTTGCAAATTCAGATCAACAACAGCTAATGTCACTAAGATTAACACCTGTAAAGCACTTGAAGGAGAAAAACACTGTGTAATCCCCAAATATTACATTATTTATAAGACGACCTGATTTTAAATGTTAAGTTTGGCTTATTTTTATCACAAAGAGAAAACAAGTTCCTGCTAGCTTGCTTTACAGAACCAATTACCAGTGTATGGTGCTGCATAACAATACACAGTGTTGTCCCAAAAAGGTGTATCTAACACCCTGAAGCTATTTAAAGGAAAATTAACTTGCACAGTAGACTGAAACACATGCACATAAGCAATTCTAATACAGGGTGTGAACTTCAAAGTTCTTATTAAAAATACCAAAATGTGTAACATTTCCTTTATTTCATCTTTTCCTGACTTCAACTGGGTTTTGTATCTGCTCCTTGATATACTAGTCCCTAATCAGAATAAGGCTGTAGGAGAATAGCAAATAAGACATCAAACCTGCTTTAAAGTCTCATCAGCTTTTTTTTTTTGCCTTGTTAGAATATAATTCCACTTAACAGAGAGAATAACAGTGACTTGGTGGAAAAAAAGATGCAGCTACTCCCAGCTAAAGGTTTTCCCCTAGACCTGTTCCTTCCCTGCACATAAGTCCTAAGTTTTAGCACTGTATTTATGTTAGGATTGTCTATTTTCAGAAAATGGAAAAGCAACATTGCAAAACCTTTTGAAAGCCTTTAATTTCTAATGCAGTTTGTAGGCCAACTTACAAACTTTACTGATCCGATTCCCTTCTT
Source organism: Melopsittacus undulatus (assembly GCF_012275295.1). Classification (NCBI taxonomy): domain Eukaryota; kingdom Metazoa; phylum Chordata; class Aves; order Psittaciformes; family Psittaculidae; genus Melopsittacus; species Melopsittacus undulatus. Next base: position 29,205,665 of record NC_047535.1, read on the forward strand.
CCCAGGCAAATCTCTCTGAAGGAAATGGTAACAAAAATAATCAAGAGTAAGCAATAGGAAACAGATTTTTAAATGCTGAATAAGATTCCAAATTTAATCAGGAAATCCGTAACTCTGGAATGACAAAGTAATAACCCTGGAACACAAAGTAATGAACTTGAAAAATAAATCTTGGCATTAGAAATGAACATATATTTCTTTGAGCATACCTATGACTCTGTTTAATGTATTAACTAGTGAGGGGTGCCTACGGGCTATCAAAATATCCCCCCAGCTGTTATTTCTGGATGGTATTATTTGTACCATAATACCAGGTATTTTTCAGTGTACAGCTCAAAATAACCTATACTGACAAATTGCTGAGAGATCCAATAAACAAGTTTGATGGGAGGTACCTGAGTAGAAGGGAGCTTTGGTAGCTGGTAGTAGTTGATAGACGGTAAGGCAAGGAAAAAATAAGTGACTTAAAATGGGATTTTCAAATAATGTAGAGGTCAGTTGAGAGCATCAGATGGCAGAAAGCAATTAGCTCTTTCCCCGGATGAGTGAAGAAGCTGCCACAATGTGGCAGGCTGTGGAGTAGAGTAAGAAAAGCAGCCATAAAGATGGCACGATGATTGGTACCAGCAGCTCTGTGCTTAGCAGGAGGAGGTTCAGGGTTTCCTACGGATCCAAACATGGGACAAAGACCTCAGTCTAATGCTCTCCTCCCTTTGAACTGAAAACACTGCTGGAAATCATGAACTTTTCTTCTCTTTCCAGTTTTGGCAAAGGCAAACACGCTCTGTGGTAACGGTCAGATGATTCCCAGGTTGTGATTTTTGTCCTAAATGTAGTTTGGACTCACTTTTTCTCTAATTCAGCAGCTGCTGAGACAGTTCAAAATCTTCTGGCAGCTAGATGCTTAAGTGGCATGACTTTCAACTCACTCTTCACTGCAAGCCTAAAGGGCAAACAGAAGAGAGTGGCTTGCTCAAAAGAGTTCAAGTCTGCACTGAATAGCTGAGTGCAGCTCTAATTACCATGGGTTTACATCATTAGGGATAGCAACTGAAAAGCAGCTCTAATTCCCAAACTGTGAGATACTGTCTTCTTTTTTTTTCTTCATGGCTCTTACTACTAAATGATCCATTTCCACCACTTCTGGTAAGGAACAGAAAACTTCAATTCCATAGGGGAAGAGTATCTCGATAAACAAGTAGAAATACAGTATTTTTACTTATAAAATTCAGACTAATAGATGTTTGTGGTGGGGCAGAAAGGTGAGGTGACGTTCTCTGAAACCTGCAGCAGTAAGAGAGTTCACTCAGCTCAGATACTTAATGCTCAACACTATTGCTCATTTATGCCTGAGCACTGTATTTTTATACTTTGTATCACAAAAAGCAATCTGATATCAATTATACTATATATTATATATACAATGCTATATATTACACTGCTTGCAATTATAAATTGTTATGATATACTGTTCGTAAAATTTTCCCACTGTGTCTAAAAGATCTTGTAGCTCTCTCTGCCATGGCTGGGGGGAGTCTGAAGCTGCAGCAAGCAGCCTAAAGAAAAGGACAGAAAACTTTATATTGCTATGTGATGTTTCAATGGCATGGACACAAGAAACAGAGAGAGAATGATGTCCTCTCATTTTAGGCTACAGAAAGAGCTTTGTAGTCCAGGGTAGTTGACTCTAGCATACACTTTCAGCACGAGGAGTTAACTACTCTCTATGGGAAGTGTCGGAGGCTCCATATCAAAAGCATCACCAGAACAGTAAAGGAAGGACCATCTAGCTAAGGAGACTTGATAGGTTTATTGCTTTAGAGCTTTGTAATTTTGTTCCAATGCTGCAAACCTTTCTCATATATATCAGAAAGACCTTCTTAAGACCACTGAGTCAAGGACCAAATGAGCAGGACAATTGGCACAGAGTTCTCCCTACTTCCACCTTACTGCTCCCTGCAAACACCTTCTGCTCAACTGAACCATGAGCAGGGAATTTATTAGGGACTTTACCTTTACATAGGGGTAAGACACAGGTGCCCACTGATGGGCATTTAGACAGGTAGATGTGGCCTTGGTTCTTCTTCCCATAAAATACATTTAGTTTTGAAACTCTAGCATATATTTTTCAAAAGATGGATTTCCATTCACCAGTTTAATGTGAATTTGGCACTAGGGAAGCTGTTAGAAACTCCACTGATTTGCATATGACACATGAGTGACGTTTCACCTGCATGCTTTTACTTTGATCTGGAGCAAAGTGGGAACACATCTTCAAGGGGATTACGTAGATCAGACTCGAGGTTTATGATATTTTCAACCTTCTACTGAATAAAGATGCTAACTGTGAAAGCTCTGAAGGGAAACTGTCCATTCAAACCTGCATGAAAACTGTTCAGCTTAATTCCTGGAACTGAACACAAATGTTATCACAGTGTTTCTGGATGACCTGAAGACTGATCTAAACGCAAAAAAAAGAGATAAAAAAGGAAAAAAATAATCCTTTTAATCTGAGGTAATTCACAATATACATCAATAAGACACATAAACGTTCTCACTGAAACAAATGTGAGATCTCACATTGTTGACTCCAAAACATACAGCACAGTAGTTTTGCAGAATAACTTGTTCTGAAACAGCCCCTGTCCCAGCATAAACCCAGTTCCCAGAATAAAAGTCCCGTGGGAAGCAGGGAAATTATTCTGACATACTGTTGCTTTTATTACAAATAGGATCTGTGCAGAATGAAGAGGTATCTGAGGATTGCTTATTTCAGTCGATTATTGTGTGTAGACAAGACCTCAGTGACAAATGGATTTCAAGTGGCAAATATTATTACCTTCTTTTGTAGCTTTGGGTTTTTTTATTAAGTACTTTATGTACTTGGTAGGTACAAGGTTAAAATAACCTTTTCAGCTACAAATAATCAAAATAAAGGCATGCCTTTCGTGGCCTTATTAATAGTAATTCTTTAAAATAACTGAAACGTGTAATCACATTGTGTAGTGCAGCAACAACAACATATGCTTCATTCTGCATTTTGCAACTACTAGCACTGGTTTACTTTCCAGTAAAACACCGTTTGAATGATCCTTCTGGGTTATGAAGCATCTCCTCTGCAGTTGCAAGCACCATGGTATATTGCTGCCAAACATGCTAAGATTCACCTTCAGACAGAAAGTCCCTTTGCCCCCTGCAGTTTAACTTAGAGACCCTAATGTGTTGGCATTTTCTTCTTACGTCCAGTTTAAATTACTCACAATTGAACAACCCAGTTTTTCTTCAGCCAACTCTGAGGATAGTATCTTCTGCCTCTCCTACCTAACATTAGAGACAGTGATTTTGTCTCCTCTGCCTCTTCATTTTGCTAATTAAAGATCTGCTCATGCATGCAACCCTATTAGCTCCTCTGCACCCTGCCTCTGCTCAGAGTTCATCCTTTCTGAACCCCTCAAGTGTTGAAGTCTAAGCCATGATACAACGCTCAGAGTTTTATCCAGCATTAAGTATAGGTGAAACAGGAAAACAACAGCAGTAATAGAATTAAGCCCTACAAGAGGAAGAAAAAAAAAAAGTATTAGAACACAGGTAAGACAGGTTTTCTATGGAGCCTCTGGAACACAAAATCTCAGTGACCAGACCCTGTCCTTCTGTTAATGTATTTATCCCCCTGCCCCAATCTTGTATAAGTCCTGCAGATGGCTTTCATATGATGTGTGAGCAGCTGAGCACACAGAGGGGGCACTTCAGCTTCATCCTCCCTGAAATCATCCTTCTGCTCCTCACTCAAAGGCAAAGGCAGGATTTGCCTGCTCCCATAAGCCAGCACTTCAGCTAAATCCACTGTAGAGTAAATATTTTACTGGCTGCTCTCAGCGACTGTGGGTTTGCTTTTAACAATTAAACCCTGTTGTTGGGAGTGCACCAGCAGCTTGAAGCAGGCAGAGCTTTTCCCCTATATTACACATCTCTTTCTGATATGTTTTCTGCCTGATTAGTAATCACTTCTGACAAATCCTTTCGACAGCTCTGAACACCAGCCTTAGTGTTGCAGGGATGCTTCATGCAAAGCCTGACTGAATGCAAATATTAGCCTAATGCGAGGATGCTTGACAGCATCTGAGCATTTTCTTCACTGGACACCAGAGGGAGGAGGAGGAAAGGACAACTGACAGGGAAGCTAAAGAAGAGCTGTTTCAAGAGCCCTGAAGTAGCTAAATGCATTTCTGTAATCGGACCAAAATAAAAGCAGCACCTTGTCTGGGGATGGTATTTCTGACAGGAGACTTGGCAGGAGTTACACAAGGTAAAGTAACAGGAGAACGGAGCTGACTACAGCAGCACTAAGTGCTGAGTGCATTGTAGCCACCTCCATCTCCAAAGTTTTAAACAAACCTGACTGCTCTTGGCTGTGGGGCAACTGCTGTGTGCACCCTGTGGCTTCTGTGCCACAACCTTTTGGCCCAGCTTACTTCCAGGTGTGAAGAAAAACATGTTTCAATGATTAAGTGTGGATCCAGGGCCACCACAGTTCCTGCATCCTGCACCACGAGAGTGTGAAATTTGGAACTGCAAGTGCTCTGTGCTGAGACAGAAATTGCAAGACCTTGAAGGAGGGAGGGAGGCAGTTTACGGAGACTGATACGATATCTATCACCAGGAAGGTGATAGCAAATGCTCAACATGTGGTATCTTGATTAAATTTAATAAAAAAGAAAAAAAGAGAGAGAGATTCAGCAAGATAACCAGGGAGCTATTTACTATCTTATTAAAACTATGCTTTTATTTCCCCATCAAATCTTTTCATTACGCCTTCAAGGCATAAGGAGGATTATTAAATGTCAGCCACAATTCAAATAATTAATGTATGGTGCTACCAGATATATATGTGCTCTCCAGGAGGATTAATAATAGCTGCTATTTTTCTTCCAACCATATTTTCTCCATAATACATATATTAATCATGAGAACGCTGTGCACTTTTTAAACCTCTCCAGTATTGAAAGTCTTTCAGAAACTCACACTTTGAAAATTGGAAAACTCTTAATATATTCTGTTCTCTACTTTTTCATTTACTACCAAATTACAAAAACACAGTAAGCACTTGGAAAGGAAGAAGTAAAACAAAGGCAGTGCTTTCTTCAGAGCTGCTAATTGCAGAATCAATGTCCTCAATTCCTTAAAATAGGTCTTTAAAAACAACAACTTGTAAATTCAGGAAGCAACTCGTCCCCCATTAAAGTAGACTGGCTTTTGTTGCTAACTTACTACTCTCAAAATACTTTAGAAAAGGCACCAGAGAAGTACTTTTTACATCAAACACTCCTCCCAGGGCTGGCTGGGGGCTGTGTTCAGCACCTACTTGTCAGCTCGTCTGCCTCCTTCCTGGTCCCTGCAAGGTGCTGAGCACCAATGTGCACATAAAAATCACTGCCTGTACCATCAAAATCACTGCTGGGGCTTTGCCACTCAGATTCCTGCTGCCAGTGCCAGAGCCGAGAGATGAAGGGCTGACCCCTCTGCTCTTGGGCTTTGTACTCAACATCTGACCTGGACCTTCCCTGCGAGCTTGATACTAACTCTTCCAGTAATTTTAGCCCACAGACTAAGTGTACTAAGTGAGGTGGTGTGTGTTACTGCAGATCACTGTACACTCACTATGTGCAGGGAAAGAGCTCCTGTGGAAGGACTGACCTCACTGACAGGTTACCCACCATCCATGCTCCCATGTGGGCTGTAGACATACTGCTTGGAGTATGGTTTTTGTACCTGCTGGTTGCCTTTCAGCAATACAACCAAAAATGAGCTCAGCTCCCCAATGCACCGCAAATAAGCATGTCCAGAAGTAGCATTTAATTTGCTTACAACTTACAGAAGTTTGAATTCTCTCCTCCACTCCCAGCTGTACCCCAGGTGTAACCCTTACACAGTGAAGAGTCACTGGATAGCTGATTTTGAACACTGCAAAGTACAGAATGTATTACTGGCCTTTTCCATCTCCAAAACAGCTCTAGAAATGTCCATGTCCTATTTAAAATAATTTTTTATGAACATGAGATCAGGGTTTGCTATGTATGTAAAGGTGTAACCATATGTGTAACCATACCATACTTTTGTGCATTACCAGAATGCACAAATGTACGTGCATTCTGGTAACATTCATGCATTACCAGAATGCAGAATGAGCCAATGTACATTACCATGCACATTCCCCCAGTGCAGCATCAAACAATAATTGTAACTATCTATGTGACCTGATAACTGCCAGCTTGGGGCAGTTCCTACATCTCAGGACACAAACCATTTCTACAGAGATGCTTAGGAGATTAGGTCTTCCATGGCATGCATTTCTTTTTTAAATGTCAAGAAGAACTATTACAAAGCAGTTCTGAAGACTTACCTCCTCGCTGCACCAACAATGTGACTTCGCTTCCCTTAGGACATTCAATCAGCATATCCACCACCTGGTTGTGAGTGAGGCTCTGCACATTCTTCTTGTTGACTTCGACTATAAGGTCACCCTCCTTTAGGCCGCGGCACCTTGGGCTGTCCACGATTTGTTTCACTCTTTGGCCACCCCCCCCCCGGACTGTCTGCTATAGTAAACCCAAAGCCCATAGGCCCTTTCACTATATGCACAGTTATGAGTTCAGGTTGTGTTGCTATGGAAGACGCCAAAGAGACCGTGTCGTTGGGGTAACCATGGGGTCCATTGGAGGAGACCTCAGCTGGGCTGCTGGGTCTCGCTTCCTTTGTGCCATTTACTTTCCCTGTTTTACTACTGTGGCTTGCTGGGGAGTCATAATTCTCCTGCCCGTTCACAATGATCGGCTCTTTGTCCAAAATTGCCACGGACGTAACCAGGCTTGTGTTGGGATCATCGGGATCGAAGGGCAGGGGGTATCCTCGGCACAGTTCAAGGTCCACGCTGGCACCGATGGGGATGGACTGGAAGATTTTCACCACTTGAGCATGAGTGTGCCCCAGCACACAAGTATCGTTCACGCTGACTATGACGTCCCCTGCAGAGGACACAGACATATACCAAACACATACGTTTTGTGCACCCTCGGAATGTAGGACTAGAGCCCATGAGCTGATCCACAATACCCATAGGCAAATAGCACCATTTAAGTATCTTTGCAAGGAAAGGGAGTGGTGATACTTGGGCAAGCAAGAATTCTCTGTACATGATGGATTCACTGCATAAAGCCTTTATGTACATAAATGTTTATGAAAGTGAAATTGGAATTGGCTCATGCAAAAAATTAATACATTGAAATGATGGTATATGGCCCATTTAACAACCACTTCAAAGTCCGGCTCTCACTGTTATACACTGTGCTACACTGACATGTTAGAAACAAAACAGAGACACGTGAGAGCTATAACAGACGGCTCTCAAATACCAACTGCTCAAATATAGTGTCATGTCTCAGACATACTTCAGCCTGAGATCTAGGCATTGATTAGGTTATGATTTACTTTTTAACACTGTGGCTGCAACACAGGCATGTTCAATGCAGCCATCACCACAGTGGGGAGCAGTAACCTGCAGCCTGATGTGGGACCCCACAACTGATGGCTCCTCTCTGCAGCTCAACATGGGGAGAGCAGGAGCTGGGAGAGCTCCAGATGGATACTTTGACACCTGAGGTGAAATTCCAGCACATGAAGTGCCTTGCTGTAAGATTCTGAACATGTCCCTCAAGGTATCTCACTTCCCTGCTTGCAGATGGGACAGCTGGATCCTTTCCCCCAAAAGAGGACAAGGACCACAGTCACTTATGAACTGCACATAAAACCAGCCACAAGAACATAAAGCAAAGCAGTGGTGGCAATTTTGATTTAAAGCACCGGTACCTGTTTCCATTTTGCCATCCAGCGCTGCGGGGCCATCAAGCACCAAACTTTTGATTTGGAGAAATTCATCTGGCTCATCCCCTCCAACGACGGTGAAGCCAAAACCCCTGCTGCTTTTCCTTAGCTTGGTGTGGATGAACTTCCCTTTCAGCTCGGAGGGGTTCCGTGTAAAAAAAGGTTTTCCTGTGTAGGAAGTTTGGAAAAATCTATAAACAGGCACATAACAGTGTTTGATCTGGTTTTCCTCTGCCCCTCCCTGTTCTAACAAGTACATGGACAAACACAGCGGTGTGTTGGGATGGGACTGCACTTCAGCATCCTCTCATCTCATCAAACTCCACCCATCTCCTTGGATCCAATCACATAGTAAATGAAGTGAGCAAAAGCCCCTCAGTAACTGGCACTTTGTTAGCTGTGGCTGTGCAGACCAAAGTCACAAGGCTACAAAGGAGAAAACATCCTTTAAAGGATGGAATATGTTAAAGCTGGCAACGCTGGCTTAGATATGTGTCTTATCTCTGTCCTGGAGTGGTTGTATCCATCCCAGGAAGGATGGGAAAGGGCAGAGCACAAATGCCTCCTACAGGAGTCTGCAGCAAGAGTTTCTGCAGACAGGAATATCATTACATTTTTCACCACTCACCCTTCTCCCAGCCCACTACACAAAAAGCAACTTCTGAGTTCTGGCAAGACACTCCGTAACCCTTTAGCATAACCCCCAGCAGCACTATCACCCTGTGACCTGCTCCCATGAAAAAGGGAAGGACGTTGATGTCCTTCTTCAGCACTGAAGTCTGTCCTCTTTCCTTTCTGCTCCTTGCCTGTTGTGGATGAAACACTGATGTTGTGAAGTACGTACGGATCAAAGAGTGGATTGGGACCTGAGCAGCTGTGCTGGAGGGCTGTCAATGTTCTCTGGGAGCACAGTTAAGGGGGAACGAGGTGTTCCAAAGACAAAAGTGCATCCTTGCAAAGCATGCCGCACAGGCTCAGAAAAGTAATCCTGGTTGCTGTACTTCACAGTGCCAACACTATAAACACCTTTGCACTTTTAATTGTTGTTAATGCTTAGAGGGGAAAAGACTGTGCCACTAAGCCCTCTGGTGACAGCTTCAGGATCAGCAGTGTGTATCTCAAAAGCCTCGGCAGCATTGCCATGGGCCTCTGTTCAGACAGGAGAGCTTGAAGGAGTGAGGGGATTTGAGACTCATAAGCCTTTGACTGAGGAAATAAGAAGTATTTTTGAAGATTATTCATGAGAAGGCAGAGTGAGGACCTGCAGTCTTCTGCCTTTGAAAGGGAGCACAGGAACACGGCAATCCTGCACATACATCATGGGCAGATCTTTCCTCAGACCCCAGGCTGCAAAAGGACCCTGGCTATCAAAATACAATCCAACATCTTCAGTAACAAGCACGCCTGAGAGGCAGTGTGCAGCAGGGCTTGGTCCTGATTTCTGGTTCAAAAGGCAAATGGAACAAGCACAGTTTGCTGGTGTCTGCCTACAAACACAGGGTGAACTTGCCCAGCAGTAAAAGCGCAACAGCACCATAGGCTACATCCCACCTACAGCACTTGGGAAGGGATCATGTTTCAAATGAGTATATCTATAAAATCCCAGAGAGCAGGGGCACAAGGAGGGGTACTCATGCCCACATCCCCACCAGCAGTACCACTGGCGGGAGAGATGGAAACCCCTGGACATAGAGCAGGGGGACAGGGAAGGTGGAAAAGGTTGCTGCAAATGGGGAGTGAGAGAAAAGGGAGCAGCACTGAGAAAGGAAGGAAAGAAAGAGAGCAGGAGTCATCAGTGGGTACCAGGACACATCACTCAGAGTGGTGCTGGGACAGGCTAACGCTGTCCTGCAATGCTGCTGCACCATTTCAGTGGCTGTCAGTTGGGAGTGGGTGGAGAGCAGGGTGATGCTTCTAACATCAACCCCTGCATGACAGCTCCTTTGCACTGGAATGCACAGATGCTTTGGCAGCCCTTGCTTCAGCCTGGCAGTGTCAAAGGCAGAGGTGGCATTCACAGATGTCTTTGTGAGGAAGACCAGTGTCTGCCTAGGATCACAGCATCCCTGCTGAGCTCACCTTTGGAGACCATGGCTGACCTGCAGAACATGGGAGTATTTTCCAGCTCCAAGGGACAACCTCCCCATGGCTGTTCCAAGCTCTGACAGGATGATGCCCTCCACCCAGGCTTCTGCTCTATTACCTCTCCTAGCTGCTGGTTCCTGCCTACCAGGGCAATGGCATTTGCTTGCTGTGCAATTTAGATGTAGACAAAGGTGAAGCCAACTTATAACTACATGTAACCAGAGAGCACCTGTACTGCAACAGGTACAAGTGAAAATCTGCCCTTGCTGGCAACCTAATCTTGCAATGTTTCAGCTCATGCTTCAAATTCAGGGTGATTCATATCCTGTCAGATAAGTTATTTAAGACAAGAAACTGATATGTGAGCTGCTGGCTATACTCAGACCACTGACACTAATAAATAAGGCTGTACTAGCCCAAAGTACTTGTACACATGTACAACTTCAAAGTAGGTCTGCAGTATTTGCCCTGGCATGTGACACCAGTCACAGAAATATTTCTTTTGCTGGTGGCTGAGGGAATTTCATTCCAAGGAGGAAAACCTTGTTGCACTTCTACAATTGGTTTAAATTGGTTGAACAAGGTTGTTACCTTGCACTGGTGCTTCCCGAACTGCCTCTTGGTTGTTTGAAACATGGTTTGGAGCAGCGGGTGCTGGGAGAGATGGACACTCCTCTGTCCATTCTAGAGAGGGCAGAGAGGGAAATGTTACTTGTTTCATGACAGCACTATGAGCTCCTGCACGTACACACACTGGGAGTGTGGGCTTCAAGCAGAGGAGAAGCATGATAAGAGAGGAAACAGAGTCATGGACAGAGGGAATAAAATGAATGGGATGCCTAAAAGCCAGTTCTGAAGGAGTCTCTATGTCCAGGTCAACTGATTCATCTTGCTGTGACACCCTACCTCACACTCAAACTTGGGACATGATTTGCTTCTAAGTCATCTTGACTTCATACGAAATCTATTCTCCATGACATTCACAGCATCTAAGAGCTAATGCTGTGTGAAACGGTGCTGCAAGTAGAATACTGAAGCCTAAATTATTTTCCCCTTAGAAACTGTTGTTAAATAACTTGGTGTGAAAGCTATGAAAGTACCAAAACAAACCAAAATGACACAAGCCCCTCACTGCTGTTGGGCTGCATTTCAATAAAATAAAATGAAATAAAATTATAAAAATGGGACAAAAAAAAAGTGTTTTAAAATAATGAAATTAATTCAGATTTACAGCTTGATCTCATCCAAATGTCTTGTGTTAAGAAGTCTCTCATGCAGATGGGTTTTAGTGTACATGTAAATGCTCACTCCTCATCCCTTCAATAGCCTATGAGTCCCAATGCAGACTGGAACAATACCAGCTACAGTGAGTAACTTGATGGAGCAGATGAGAGAGGAAAATGTGGTATTTAATTGCTTCTGGGAAGCCCAGAAACTTTCCAGAAATAAAAGACAAGAAAACAAAAATGTCTCCCCTTTAACAGGGGTGAAAGCTGCTCTGTTTAAATAGTTCAGATTTTCTCCTTTGTCACATCTTATGTGAAGGGCTTTTGTTACCTTTCCTACACACATTGTTTTGCCTTTAAATGCTTAAGGCCATGGAGGGAAGTACAAACACATTGGCACTGTGCTGCCAAGGGAGGGAGGGCACGTTCCCTCCTGAAAACCCCAACCATCACACCCTCTGTGGTGCCAACCTTCAGGTGGCTGTTGCTGTTGTTCAAGCTGTTTCTTCCTCTTTGCTTCAAGAACTGGGTTTTCATACTGCGTCTTCCGGTTGATGTGGCTGGAGACGAAAGAGAACAATAAATTAGGAAAACCTTTATGTGACAAGCAGGAATGATGGACAAGCATGAAACTCCTCTGAGGAAAGGAGTAAAACACCAAACAAATCCAGCAGCAGTGTATGTGGAGTAAGGCTCGCCTACTTGCACCAAAAATTGTATTCAGGCAAACAAGCAGATTCCAGTACTGATATGATGTATTGAGTAGGAATGGCTAATTCCTTCAAATACATTAAAGTAGCGACCTATCTGTGGAAAATGAGCCTGCAGCAGAAAAGGCTCTCTGTTTTATTTCATTGTAAAAGACAGGCCTGTATCATCCCTGCTTTAATCAGATTCCCAGAGGTGTAGTCATTCCTTGGCTTACTGAAATTACCCGAAAAAAGCCTCAACAGAAAACCCCAACATCTGGTAACATCTGGCAGCTATTTCATCAATGCACATTATTAATGGGGGTTCTTAAAAATATTCATGGCAGTGCAGGCTATAGCTGAAAAGCTGGGCTCCAAATGGGTCAAAATCTATTCAGATTCAGCCACCAGCAAACACTCTCAGTGGAAACCACCATGTGGTGACACTCCAGCTGTCCCCCTTGGAGGGCCTTTAGGCTGCTTTTGACCTGTATGAGATGTTTAAAGCCAAAACTAAGAGGAAAAGGAAAAAAGCAGCAGCCCAGCCCTGAACATGGCAGACAAGCAATACACTGTGCAGAGGATTAACCGTTCTACGAAACCACATGGCCACAGATGCCAAGGTGGTAGGGCAGATCTGCAGACTCTGTAGCTGAGATGCTCATCAGCTGTTTAAGAGCAACTTTTCAATAGTGATTTCACTATAACAAAGGAGCAAACACAAAATTATATTAGGTTAAAGCCCATCTTTCTATGCAAAGCAAAATTTACCAGTAAGAACTTGCTATTTATTGTCTCTAGTCCCACATTTTTATGCAAAAACATATAATAATGCCCCGTTATTTTTATATTAAAATAAAAGCCCTGAATGAACAACCAACCACGTCTTCAGGTAATTATGATAAAAGCACTCTAGACAGTTATGTGCAGATTTTTTTCTGGTAAAAATCAATGTTAAAGCCCTGGAAAATATTTAACTAATCAAAGAAAAACAAATTAATGAGTTCTGTAAAAGATTTCCCATTTCAAGTTATGTCCAGAAAATTAAAGAAAAAAGGGATGTATTTTAAAAATTACACAAACTTTTTCATGACAGAGTTGTTTCTCAATAAAAATTATTATGCAATAATAGAGTGCCTGAACTGGGACAGAGACAAATGCTCAAATTATAATAATTTTGCTAGCTTACAGATAGTAAGTAAAATAAATTTATGTCTCATTGCTGTTACTTTCTGTTTAATTTTAGCATTACGGAGTGCCACAAAACTAATGGGCATATATATATAAAGTGACAGGAAAAAAGGCTGTAAAGACCTCTTGGCATGGCACTTAATAGCCGAAAAATATTCTTGATGTCTTTGGTAAATAAATGTCAAGCCTTAATTACACAGTTTGCTAACCTTGTTTCCCTAGGCACAGATGGTAGGGTCAGAAATGAGCCAAAGCAGACAGAAACCGTATTCCATGTCTATTCTGAGGGCTATCATAAGCCATCCTACTAGACAGGAGTATACACATAATTAAAAATTCATTTTATGGGGTCAGTGATGAAACACAACTCAGATCTCTGGTTTCCCAAGGGAGCGATCTGACATCTAGATAAAGAAGAAGCTGCTCTAATTCCACAGAGAGTCCCATTAAACCTGTAATTCTATTCACAACAACACAGTCTGATGCAAGAACCTCTGTCGTGGCTGTTTGGTCACACAGGCTCATCCATTCGAGTGCCTGTTGACTCATAACTGAATTGGTGGCCTGCTCTGCACAATCATATCTTGATCATAGCACTATACCAAGGGGACAAAGTTCAGTTAATTGCATGCTTGCTAATGCTCTCTGGATAAAAGCATTTAGTGAGGTGCTGGGGCTCCTGCATGCCCCAACCCCATGGTGCTCCTGTCACCCTTGAGCTCACCCCTAGAGCTCAAACCCCTCCTCCCAGTGTGCTCCTGCATCCCCTGAGCCCATTCCCATGCCAGGGTACAGGTGCCAGAGCCTACCAGAGGATAGGAATAGCAAGCTAGGGCTGCCCTCTCTCAGCCCCTCAGCATCCCCCAGGCTGTAAGAGGTCTGGGTCTCCTCCTTCTCCATATGAGATGTTACCAACCAAGCACACAGACTGCTGCAGAGGAAAGCACTTACTCTACATAGTAGACACCATATACAGGATCCTCAATTTTCTCCCAACCAGCAGGCAGCTCTGCAAGTAGAAAAAGCATTACTGAAGCCTCCAATGTATTTTTTTTCTGACAGTGTGAAAAACCCATACGTAGCTCAGACTTCAAACACTTTTCAGAATGATCACAACCTCCTTTTCAAGGCTGGTGTAACATGGCACCACCTGTGCTACCAGTGCTGGGTTAGCAAATCAATGGGAAGATGCTCGTGCCAGTTGATTTCCTTTTTGCATTAAAGGAACAAATAATCAATAAAGTTCCTCTCTGGGAATGCCTCAAACGTCCTCCTGGTTTCACCACCATGGGCAGAGCACTGCAGTGAAAGTCGATGCAGGCAACCAGCCAGAGGCATTTTAAGACCAGTATATGGCAATTGGAGAGATGATGGCAGCAACAGAGACCACTTTCACCCCCTGTACCAGGGCTGAGCCATTTATGCTCACCCACTGCTGAAAAAGTAGCTTTTTGACTCTTATCTCAGGGGTTTAACCTGAATTGCTCAGCCATGACCTCAACACAAAAGCACATCTCGAAACAGGACAAACTGAATTTAACATAAACGCCTGGCACATGGAATTCACCCAAGTGGGGCTGGTACAGAGATGTATTTCACAGCACAGCACTTACTGTAAAAACACATATTGCCATAATCACATGTAGCAGATTTCATTTTTCAATTAGCATAATTAACAAAAAAATAGTTCTGAAGATGAAATTAACATTTGGATATGTATCCACTTTTGTTCTTGTTGATTTTCTAGACTGCACATAGTACTTTAATTATAATTAGTGAATGTAATAAAATCACTTCAGCATCCAACTGAGGGTTATTAAAGCTGCATGTATTACTTAAGGGCCTGATCCTTGTCCCACTCATTTAAACACAATGTTCCTGTTGCCTGTGGGTACTGAAATAATCGTTCTATTAACAATGCAGTGTGGTGTCTTTGTGCAGTACTGTGAGTCAACTTGAAAGAAGGCTTCACCATGCTTGGACTATGCAAATGTGGTCCCACCGACTCTGCACATCCATTTAAAGAATGATTTAAAAAAAGCCACTGTCAGATAACACAAATTCAAATATCCCAAGTAATTCTGCAAAATTGAACACAAAATTATCAAGATTTATAGTAAATAATCTACAGGGGGGGGGGTTCTGTTATCAAATACAAAGACTTATTTTCATTAATGGCATCAATTACTGGGCCAATACAATCAACAATGGCCCATTAATTAGAATAAATGCATGGATCTAGTTCTGAATTCATAGTCTTTGACTATAATGCCATAAGGATAGAAATAGCTCCAGACTGGAGATGAACTGAATCTACACAAACACACATGGATTAATTACTCAGAGTTTATGTTTTTGTTCGGAATTGGCTGGAGATCAGATGAAATCAATTTTCATGGGTTTTGCTCCACATGTCCCTTATTCGCGGATATAAGGTACATTTTCCATTCTTCTCATTATTTTATCCTTACTGGGTTTAATATCTTTGGATTCCTTGAGACATAAACAATTAAATGCAAGCCAGTGCTAACTCTTGGGCATGAAAATACTCCTCAGTTTTATCAGCAGATCAATCTGAAATAGATGCTTCAGAAACAGATACTCCTTTACCCCGCGCAAATCTATGTGAGAAGTCAGAAAGCTAGAGGTCAAACCTGAAAGTCTTTTCACAAAGGGAACTCTCAGGTTTGCAGAGGAGTCCCATATGTTGAGAACACTGCGGGACTGGCTTAAAGAGTTTCAGAGCAGTTAAATGAAGACCTAGCTTGTAATCAGGAAAAGCAGAAGTTGAGGCAGCCCTTAAATTTGTTGCACTGTGTTGAAAGTAAAATGGTAAGGAGACCAAGCTAGGGGCAGAAACAAAATAAAAGTGAATGAGGGAGGGGAGAAGGAATGCACAGATGTCTTAAATATGAGTTTCCCACATTTTTTACTGCTAAGTATCTTTTGCTATTTTGGACTAGAACTTGTTTTCTATTTTAAAAGTTTAAACAGTTATTTCTTTTTTGCTTTTATCCTGTTTATTGTGCCAAAATCTTTTCAGTTTTATATCTTTGCAGCTTTCCGTTTATGGAACACATCTCTGTTTTCAGAAGTAACAATAGAGAAAACTGCAGCTTTCAACACATTACTTGTCGATTACATAGATGTACTTTCTGACTTCTAAAAGCTTCTGACAGTTCTCTAAAGCAAAAGGTGGTATTCTCCATAGCCATGCTGCACAGTCTAGCTTCTTGGCAGCTCAGAGCATTTGTCAGCAAGTAAATTCAAAGGACAAATCTCCAATTTTACACTTTTAAGCTGGGGTAAATACATGGATTCCTACTGAGATGCTCTTGTTTAATATCCTACCTCCTACCCTATGGAAGGGATGGACTGATTCCTATAAAAGAACTTCTCCAACCACCAGGTATTTTAGTTGCCATATAGTTGCACTATAAAGGAGATGGAGATGACCTTGGTATATCAGCTCTTACTGCTCCCTGTGAGGCCAGAAGGATCTGTCCAACTCTATGTCAAATCCTATTCTAGAGGTCAAATTTTTGTGTCCTTTCGTACAAGCTTCTGTTAAACAGAGGTGACCCATTATTCCATATTTAACAAACCTTCTTGGAAAAAAAGTTGTGTAAAAGCTCAAAGTTTCAATTTTCTTATATTTAGAACAGAAACTGCTGATAATCTCAGGAGCTGAATATCTGGTGCCAACAAGGTTATACTAACTATGAGTACAGTTAGTGAATAGGCCATATGTTTTCATGCCCTGTCCCTAATGCTGCAGTAACCAGCCGAGCCCTTTGAAAGTCTTTCTTCCCACTGCAACATTTGCAAATCTCAACAGTATATCAATGGGCTGTGAGCTCAATAAAGCTTATCTGCATTAAAACAAAAGGAACATCTCATGATGTTCAAGCAGAACACTTGTGTATGTAAGTGTCTGCAGAACTGGGGTCAGGCTTATTAAATAATGAGTTCCCCTGCACCTATTTTTTCAGCTCTTCCTCTGCACTACATCCTGATATCGGACTAGAAGAATGGCACATTTCCATTTCATTACTGCCTCTAAATTTGCTTTTTAAAAACCTCTCCCTTATTAAGTCACCCTTTGTGAAGACCTTAATGACAAATCTTTCAGGTTGTTGGTGTGCATCCACCTACTTCTGATGTTACTTGGTCTGCTGCTTATTCATATTGAGCTGTGCATAATGCTAATGTACCATGAAAATTACTACAATCTTCTTTACATTGTCATTTCTTTCAAAATCTTGCACTGAAAGAACTTAGGCCTCCAGCATGATTCCAGGCATATTATCCAAAAGAACATTTCCTGTAGTAGTGTTACAAGTTCACTCAATAGCTGCTAGTCGCTGATGCTGTATCAATCACACAGAAGCCTGAAGCCGAATACACTTACTTGCAAGTCATTACAGAAACCAGAGGTTAATTCTCTAGTAATAGAATCCTCCAGTATGCAGAACTATAAACTGTAAATATAGTCCCTTTTTAAAAGCAATAATAATAGACTGAGTGGAAATAAAATCCTATGCAACCTCTTCTGCCTTTCAGCTTTCCAAGTGCACCAGAGCATAGCTGAACAGAAATAACAACTGCCTCTGCCATCAGTATAAACAGAATGAGTACCACTGAGATTAGATATCAAGACAGCATTCTCCACAAAAAGATGCAGCAAATAAAAGTGCATCACATCATTGAAAATGATCTGTTTATAAAATCACCTACTGCGGCAAAAATTTTCAGCTGTTTCATTCACAAGCTCAGCAGAAGCATCCTATGTAATACTTAAACTTTCTAAATCACACTTTGATGCTCTTGCCTGGGAAATGTTTGTGGCCACCATAAAAAGACATCATTAACAGCTTGATTTCAATGCTAGCATCTATAAGCTTTCTCCTGGAGCTTTTGATGCCAGTGGAAAAGCCTCTGACTTCTGCAGGGCCCAGGAAGAATCAACCTTGGACAAATGGGAAGATTAAGGCCCTCCAGCTTTCTTCAAGCTCTGAATCAATAACAAAACCAGCGCAGATCTGAAGCTAAGGGAAGATCGATGCTTTGTGTGGTAGGGGAGTTTTGCTGATAAATTAGGCTTGTTGAAATAAACAAAACTGAAAGATGCAAAATGATACAAAGGAGAAAGCAAGCAATTAAAGCTTAAAACAGTGCAGTTGGAGTCAAACATCAAAACAAAAGATGGATGATTTACCTAGTTCACTGTCCAGTTCCTCCGTGTGTACCCCTTCTTCTCCAAGGGAAGAGCAGTAAATGAGACAGAAAAAATTAAAAGAAAATTTCAGACAACTTCAGCACCAAGATAAAAATTCCCTACAGCAAACAGCAGAACCAGCACTCGTTTTCTACAGCCCGAGCCCAAGCTTTTCATTTATTGCACTTTACTGATCAGAATATTGATGGATCTGATGTAGATACCGAAAGAACTGGTTTTGTATTCTCAAAATCTGTATCAGTTGACTATTTCCACACCACATTTTGACATGGCAAAGTAATACATATGTGGTTTTTTCATTGTGGTGAAGTTTCCCCCCCAGACCTGTGAGGTCCAACCTTCACAATCCCTTCTGTAGACACATGGATCCATCAGAAGGCCAGACCTGAATACTAATGAAGATACCTGAGAGGAAAACCTTGCATCTAAATAAGAACTAATATAGCAAGGTTTTAAAGAAAGTACCTAAATTCATGTGCATACAAGGACTTCAGTGTAACTACTTGGATAATTTAAGACAGGCACGAAGCAAAGCTCCATGTTTAACAGGAGGCACAGGCTCCCACCAAAGTCCAGATGCACTGGTGAGGCATATACAGGAATGGGCCAGTTTTAGCAGGGCACCTGGGACAAAGATCACATAATTTTTCAAAGACACAAAGCCATCAATATTCACTGTTGCTTCATTTATCATTATCTGCTCCATATTCATAAGTTAACAGTGACACAGATGATTAAAGTATTGCTTAGTCTATAAATAATAATAATAATGCAGTCTGAAAATGAAAGATGGTGACAAAAACAGAACAAAGATGGTAAAAACAATTTTGGGCCTAATACAGAAAAGTATCAGCCACGCAAATGAATGATAGAAGCATTGCCTAAGAATAAAGGGAAGATGCAGTGCCACAGCATTGCTTTGGAGAATTTAGACACCTAAAAATACCAATTCCATGACCTGTTTGCTATATGTTCTACCAAAACAGTTGTTTAGGGCCGTTAGAGTAAAATATTAATTACAATTTCCTTTGATAGCCTAAACCAACTGGAAACAACCAAAAACTTGTTAGGGACACGTATCCTGATGAAGAAAAAGACACAAGGCAACTACACCCAAACAAATCTGAAACAACATCTAACATTTATAGAAACCACAAATAGGATGGGATCAAGCCTGAAAGCTCACACACACACACCAAACAAAACAGAGGAGGACTCCCACAGACATCAGTGGAAATAACACCCAACAGTGACCCGTGCCAAAAATGACAGCTTCTATGATGCAGTAAAAATAACCTTCACGCTTCTTTGTGCTCACAGTTTCTGAAGTATAATCATTCTTATGGGCAAAGCAAGACCAGAGCAGCCAGGTAAAAGTGCAGAGCACTGCTATACCTATGAAGCAACTGGTTTAACTACTGAATGTTGAAAATATTAATTATTGAGCAACTTAGTGAATGAGTGAAAGGGTGTGGGGGAAAGATGAAATTAACTGATTTTAAGGACCTGATAAACACAAATGCCACTACTCTGCAAAGTTATGAACTGAATGAAACACAAAAATATCAGCTGAATGTTTCTAATCCCAATAAAATTAATAATTCCAAAGTTTGTTTTATAACTGCTAAAGAGGACAAGAGAAACTGTCCTTTCTGTGAAGAGACTTGAAAATGTTGGATAGAGGAGCTACTGTTTGCTCCTTGCCCTGGCTGGGGGCACAGCACGGGGCATGCTGACCCACAACAGCATGTGCTGCTTGTTGGCATCACTGGGTCTATCAGCATAGTGGGAGTCTTGCTGGTGAAGAAAGCCAGGACAGAAGTTGTGCTCCAGGGAAAACTACCCCCTGAGAAAGGAAAGCTTATGCCGAGATTTAGCAACCTCCTCTTCAAACTGCCAGCAATGCTTACTGCAAGGAGGAGGGAGCTTTGCCTCCATATGCTGTTATTTAATTTTGCTCCTGTTCTGATTACCCACTGACATATCCATTTTTAGGCACAGAGCAAGGCCTTCATTAACCCAGCTCCCTCCGCTTGCTCCTTGACAGACGATGCTAGTTGCTAAGAACCTGAAGCAGGAGTCAGCTTGGTGTGCTGGGTTTTTGCCTGGGCTTTGCACATCCTTCTGGTTTGGGGATACTCTGAACCATGCACTAGGATGTTGGTGACACAGCAGCAAATGCTGCAGAGGCAAATTCTCACCTCCTGCAAAACCTCACATGTGAAAGGATGCAGAGGATGAAAAAGTGCACATGTAAAAATAGTAACAGCAGTTCTGGAGGCCAGATTTGAACCTAAGTCAAAAGGGATTGAGCCGATTCTTTTCCAAAATAAAATCATAATTCTTGTTGAGCTGACTCACACAGATTAGGTTAATCCTATTATGAAAACTAATTTTATAAGGACATCACCAGCAGTGACAAAGGAAACCCTTCCATTTTTAAGATATGTCTACCATCATAGCATTGTGTTAGTCAAAATTACCCATTAGAATAGGTCTCATTTCCTGGTCAGAGACCAACATTTCCACACAGGCTTTCCCAAACACTTAAGTTATTTTCATCATGATGAATTGTTTTTTTGTTCCAGCATCTCCTGAAGTATTCACCTCCTTTAACAGTCCTGCTTTTGGCTGCTCTAAATGGGACAGTGGCTTGCATTTTAAACATCTCAAGGAATACAAAACCATATCAGTATAAATTTTCAGTGCCAAAATCTACACCTTCAAATAGAATTAGTTTTCAGCAATCATAACGCTAAGTGGACTGTCAGAATTTAGCAGCAGAAGTGAGGTAATTGAGTTATTTCTGCCCAAAAACAACAACATAACTCTTTCAATTCATGCAAAGCAGGTAGTTAAAGCATAACACAATAGAGCATGCAGAGACTCAGTCACTTTCCTCCTACACAGCGATCCAAAGAGCAAACATGTTAGAAAGCTTTGAGTCTTGTTCAGCATCAGTGACTATTCAGATGCCTTTGCAAAAACAGCCTCTTACTTGTAGCACCCCTTTGATTTTTCCTAAGTGAATCTAAACAGCTATTTTACATACACAGACAGTGATCTTAAAACATAATGGACATTGTTCTCTATGCACTTACTCGAAAGCCTTTTTTTTTTAAGTATTTCTGAACACTGGTTATTGGAAAGGGGAAAAAGGAAGAAAGCCATCTAGAAATGGACCAAATACATTATTCTTTCACTATTTTCAGTCTCTTACCATCATCTTCACATTCTTCTAGAGGCTTCTGCTGTTTGTTCAGGCACCGTGGATCTAGCCAAGATGTTGTTTTTGTGTTATGGCTGGAAACCAAAAATGGAAATATGACCTTTGTTAAGATTACAGAGCTCAAGTATCAGTGACATAAAAGTATATATCCTCTTTATTATTCAACAGGCCTGAAGGCATACTTTTGCTTCAGAAAAAACAGAATTACAATTCGATGCTTTACAAACCAGTCAACCAAATCACAAGAATCTTGGTATTGAAAACACAAACATGAAAAGTGAAAATACACAAATCAGCATTCCTCACTGGAAGGATGCACATGAAAGCTGCAATACTAGAATATTAATTTCCAAACTTTTGGTGGTTTGTTTCTTAATTCCAGGAGCTGTCTCTGAGCTACTTGCCTCCTGATGACAAGTTTCCCTTCTTCCCTAATCCATGCAGTGATCTTTGTTCCTATGAAAGACTTCCGACATTTGTCTGGATTTGACCCAAGCATTAGTCAAAAACATAATTTCCAGTTAAAACTTTTTAATTGCACTAATAAAAATCTTCTGTCAAAGCTTTTGACGGAAGTTGAACAGCTTTACTTTCAACTCTTCCTATCTACAAGCCCCCTGACAGTACTGTGATGCCAGTCCCCATGGTGAAGGCTGCATAGTAAATAGGCTTAAAATATATGTCTCTAGAAACTATTTTCTCCCATCATTTCACTTGCATATGCAGACAATCTTGTAACATAATGCCTCTTCTACACCCTGATATCACTGTAGACATAACCTGCAAAGATATCCCTCCAGTCCCTGAGGTATCATTTATCTAGCTTAGCCTTTAACACTGCTTTACAGTTTTAAGTTTCAATACTGTAGTAATGCTATTTACTTCTCCTTCAAGGTCTCAGAGAGGTTTACAAACTTAACCTTAGCCTCACAACAGTCTTGTGATGCTGGAAATGTTGTAATGAGGGCTATGATCCCCAAGGAGCTACCAACCAACCAGCACACTTGCATTTTACTGCAAGAGGAGGGGGTTTACCTCCTCCTACTACTCAGCCTTCCTTGAGGCAGCATGAGCTAATGTGTCTAATCCTTTTGTATGCTTCAGAGCAATCGACTGCCGACTAGAAGAGTGAATGGCAGAATTCAGCAAGCCAGGCAAAACCAAGGGGTTCTGCCAACTTATACATAAGAAAGTCTGTAGGCTAGCTGAGAAAGAGGATGGTGGGAGGAGAACAGTAGAATATTTGCATATTTCTTGCAACTTTGCCTTTCTAACCAAAGGCCGTCAACAGTGTGGTTTTCAGCACCCGGACTCGAAAACCCAAAGTACTCTAGATGACAGTACAGGCATCTGAGCCAGCTTGGGTCCACACAGCCCATTAGCTTGTTCTCTTAATTTGATACAAATCAAACTAAAGAGTTTCTAGGCTCAGGGTGTCCTTAGAACTGCAGTCATTCAGGGCTACATCCACACTCACACAAAATCCTGGGCAAAATCACCCCTTCTGCATATGCATCCTCAAAATGGTCAATTTGTGCTGCAGGGAAGGAAGCAGCTGGTGAGCTACCAGATTTTCATGTCAGACAGACAGTTAGGTATGCAGGCTAGGTTCTTCCATCACATACATGATTCTCCTGCAAAAGGTCTAACAAATTATTTAAGGTGCTAGTCTTGCACTGACAAGAGAACGCATAATATGCACAGAGAATATAGCAGCCATGAGGCTGGGTTTGGGGAAAGCAGCAGCAGCTGAACCTTTGGCTGAAGTGTGACAGCGAGGCCACACATAGGTACAAAAAGGGAAGCAACCGGCTGCTCAGGCAGCATTTAGTGCTCATCATCCATCCTCCTTCAGAGAAGGGAACGGCAGGCTGAATGGGCTATTACTCGGGCTGTTTTATATACATTAAAGCCAGAAAGCACAAAGGATGAAGCACCCCGAGGAATAACAAGAGGCAGAATATGGTGTTTGGGATAATAAACACATTTCAGTTTCACCTGATAAGGCAGCTGGGGAGAATTTGCATTGTGCCTTCCAGACTTTAGCTTGCATTTGGGGGTCGGTGGAGCCTCTTCAGGTAATTGAGAGTACTGTGGAAAATGGCCTTTTTTGCAGCAGCCCTATCCCGGCTGGCAGAAGAGCATCTGCAGTGCTCTTCATGCCCTCCAGACCTTCTCTGATGTGTTCTCGTGCCATTGCAGCCAAGGGAAGACCTGCTCTGGCAAACCTTTCCTGGGCCCTCTCCAAAAGTCTCCTCTCCTGAAGATGAAACAGGACTGCTCCCCTTAGTGCCCTTATCCAGCATAATTCTCTGGAGTGCCTGAAGGAGCATTAGCAGAGGAGGTTCTTCTGTACTAACTGGCTACTGGCTCCTGGTACACAGACAGAGGATCTCAGTTCCCAAGACTGCATTAAACAGGCCATCAAATCCGAAATCAATTCTTCACCCTCCTCCTCTACTTAGGCAGCCAAGGACTTGAGAGTTTCAAAAGCTAATTGAATTTTAATGTCTAGCTAAACTCTGTGCAAGAAATCCCTTCCACTAACAGATCCCATTTCATAAGTTACTCCTATCTCAATAAATCTAGACAAGTATAATTAGAGACTATTATTTATGGCCTAAAAAATCAATATCATCATAGAGCTGCTGACAGCACTCAGCTCTTCAGCAAAGACTGCAGAGCACAAGTATTTCTTTTCCAAGCTTCCTGTGCCTACTCTGCACTGAGCTATTCCTTCTGCAAACTGCTGGAGCATGTTAACACACTTGGCCCATTTGCTCTGATGAGAGGACAATATACAAAGTCCATTCCCCAGCTCTGCTTCATGTGACCTGAGAAATTCTCTCTGCTGCATTATGCACAGAGGCAGGCTTCAGAAATGAAGTCTCAGCCCTTTCAATTAGGAGCTTTCACTCCACACGTGAAAACAACTGGCCCATATTTTACAAGTGTCTGTTGCTTTTTTAACCACCCTCATAAAACAAGCAATTCCCTCTGACTTTGAACTCAGGAGTAATTTGGATGTTAATCCAATCAGGAAATGCAAAATCCCTTCAGAAGCAGGAAAGAACTTAGAGCTCTGCAGCATAACTGTATACACTAAATATTTAATACACACACAAAATGCATCCATGGAGATTTACTTATGCCCAGAGAAAGAGGGAGAGAGATAGAAGTAGAACAATAAAAATGTGCTTTACTCTATAAAATAGACTTCTCCACTCTCAGTGTAGGCCATCTCCCAGTTTTCTGGCAGAGGACCTAGGTTATCCTCAGCAGAAGGAGGTAGGTATTGAGGGAGGTTCTGAGATGGTTCCGTGGTGGGAACGTTGGTGTGGCTATCAATCACAGACGGTGGGGCTGTCTCTCTTATGATATGTGGATTATGCTCGTCTTGGTCACCAGACGCTGCTGTGGAATAAACAAGCACAAATAAAATTGAAAAAAAAATCAGTCTTTTTCTCCTCCCATTTGCTTCTCTGGGTTTATCCTTATGGTTTTCCCCTCCTTGCTTTTTTAATTCACAAAGCAGAGCAACAGATGAACCGAGGGCAGAGCCTTTGCAGTCTTTTTGCCAGCAGGGATGAACTTGCTTTACCCACGCACACTCTGCCAGCCAGACCCTCGCCAGCACAAATCAGAAGCTGTGATCAGCTACTGTGTTTACTCTAATAGGCACCAAAGTCTTCCAAGCTGTCTGAGGCCAGGCCTCACTGATGTGGAGGAGTTCAATGGGTTTCTGAGCAGGCTTACAGGTTTGCTCCCGCTGGGCCAACTGTGGGACAGGGATTAGGAGAATTAAATTTCCTCTTTGAAGAATGATCAAAAGGGGAGGTTTTTATAAGTGCAGAAGGTAGCCAGAAGCTCAGAATCAACAAGCTAATGGTGAAAGTCCATAGTGCAGGGAATCTTCTTTAAATTAAAAATTAAAATGAATGCCAGGACTACACCAAGTATCCACGTGTTTGCTGCTCACTACTGCCTGATCTTGCTGTCTGAAGAGGTTTATGCCACAGCTCATCACTATATCCTTCCAGTCAAAGTCACTCAGGAGTATTTTATAGTATATCTGGTCCTCCCTCTAAGGAAACATTCTTGATGCTTATATCCATGCAGTTTCCATAAAACAGTGCTGCTCATTCCCTCCACTCCAAAATGCTCTCCAAAAACCAGGTCTGTGCCCGTAATTCCTTCACAGAGAAGTTTTGGCAATAACAGACAAATTCTAAAACTACCCCGTGGGTACCAAATGAATTTTCTATGTTTGGCTTTTGACAGTGATGAAAATTTATGGCAGTACTTCCAAATCACCTGAGACCACCAGCCCCAGTACCTGTAGCAGGCAACACACTGAGCAAAACAAAGAGACATCAGTGTCATGCTCAACCCCAAACTAATGGGACTGAAAGGGCTTCACAGCCAAGACCTCATCTCCCCTTTCCAGACCAGGGACCATTGACTTCCTCAATTCACAGCCTTGTTTTCTGGGGGTTGTTAACTGTAGCTCCTGCACCACTGTAGTCTGTGTGCTGCTACTGCAAAAAGACAACCTATTGAAAATAACGAACAAGAAGAAGTGGGGGAAGAAACATCTAGACTATACCAATACCCTCAGCTGCCTGTTTTCTATCCTTCCTGGTGTTCAATATTTTTAGGTAGAAGATGACAAGATAAAGAAGCATAAATGAATCATCGCCAGCTGATGACTGAGAGTGTAAACATGCCAATGTTTGAAAAGCACAAGTCACTGAGAGGTCTTCTAAGGAAGCAGGAGCATTTTAATATGGCTAGCACACTATCGTGTGAATTAAGCATAAGGAATCACTTTGGTATATGAGACTTTTTCTTGACTTTGTGCCCATTTAATGGAGGCAAGGGGCCAGGGTTTGATAACGCTGTGACAAATGAGCTACATCTTTCAGTATTTCATCTTGCAAAGGAAAACAGAAAGAGAAGTGATGCTCAAGTTAGCTCAGGGGCACCAAACTGAGAAGGGAAGCAAGAAGGTCAAACAGAATCTCTCATCAGCTTCCTCCCAAAACCAATCCTGTGACAAGGGCTGAGGTTGCTGGCGTGTCATAACATGTGAGAAAATATCCTCAGTGCAAAACTTTGTAGAAGAGATGGTAAAAAGACAGAGACTCCAGTCTGAAAGGAATTAGACTGCCCAGGAATTACTTGGTTGGAAATATGCATATATGTAACAGGCAGCAGCCAAACAGAGCACAACTCTCAAAGCCATTTGACAGTTTGGTCAAATCTAAAATCTCAGCCTAATTCCTTTTAAAGCTCTATACAGATGTTAGGACTTTGACAGATAGCAACCAGCAAGACAGCTAACTATGACCCATTAGAGGCTGGGAAGGAAAACTACCATGGTGGTAGGCACTGAGAGAAAGAAAAAGAAGCTAGTGCCAGTGATGGTGGGCACCCACAGCAAGCAGCTGTGAAAGGCTCGGAGGGGTGGATAAAGCTGTTTGCGAAGTACCTACCTTCAAAGGGAGCTAGGAAGACAATTCAGTGCTTGAAACTGAGCTGAGGAAATGATGGTCTAAGCACTAACCAAATAGCAGGATTGCAGATACGGGGAAAACCTCTTGCTCCTCAGAGCGAAACAAACTTCCAGTTGTTATCTCTGGAAATGCAACTGATCTCCAATAGCATTTTGCTCTGAATCTGCCTGCACAGCACTTGGCTATAAACTGCAGAAGTTTCCAGTGATCTTACAGTCAGTGCTCAATTGTAGCCACAGTGGGAGTCAGATCTATGTTCAGCAAGACACAGAGCCTTCACAAAATAAAAAGCTTGCACCTATGCTTCAGACCTCATTCCTGCAGCAAGCGACCCCCAGCTTGCTGGAAGGTACCTTGTAATTGTATGTGACCGGGTATCTCTAGATGCAAGGAAGGGGAAGTGACAGCAACGTATTTAGGAAGGACCAATATTAACTTCAAATGTATTCCTGGCTGAGTCATTTCTTATTATTTGTAACTGCCAGCCAAAGCTCAACTCACCCTTGAGCTTTCTAATGGATTTGAACTTTTTGAACCAAACTTTTCCTCAGTTCTGTCTCATGCAGCTCAACCCCACAAGGTGTTTTTAGAAGACATGATTGTACATGTGATATCTGGACATCTGCCATTCAGGTGGTGCTGGCTACGATTGACAGCTTTGCAGGAAACCAAACCTCAACAAAATCCCCCTCCAAAACCTTTCCCCATGTATCCTAGCTGATGAACCATGATAGTTTTGTTTTACCTGTGAAGCTACTGCTCATTTCAGGTACATCATCCTCTTCCTCATTCTCTGTATGCACTATGCCAGCATTTTGCATATCATTGTAAGACTTGGTTCGCTTTGGAGTCGACTGCTTGGAGCCAGACTGTAGGTTTTGCAAAGCATCGGTGGAAGTCACTTTCCCACTGAGGGGCTGGCTGGGAGGCTTGGGCGTTCCATAATAGTTACCTAGGCAGTAGAAACACATTTGCATCTTCAAAAAGGAGCAGTTTATAGCAGCAAGAGTTTGACTTTATTTTATTTTCAGTTCCATTAAACTCTGTCTCTCCCCACATGCAAGGAAATAAACTGACACACACTATTCCCATTTTGGGGGGCACATATTTCATCTTGAAAGCAGACACAGAAATATTTCTTGCCTTTAAAGTTACTCTTGTTGAATCTAAAAGTAGAAGCAATGGTTGCATTGTCTAGGTGCACTGAGCGTACAAGGGCTAAAACAAAAGGCAGTCATGGTGAATAGCAAAACTTCATCTTGTTACATCTGAATTTCAATTAGTAGCCTTTTTACATGTGTGCACCCACACAATGCTGTGGCAGATCTGGAGTAAGCCCTGCAGCAAATAAAAAATTCATGACTGCTATCACCCAAAGAAGTGATGAAAGGCTCGGTGGCCTGCTTTAATACACAGGTTCTTTTAGGGTAGAGATGCTGCATTTAAAGAGAAAAGCCTAAAATAAAACTTTGTCAAAGGAGAGAAAAGGAAAGACACCACACAGCACAGCTTTCTTCAAACAGGAAACTCCAGTTGGGTCAACCTAGGTAGAACTGAACAAGCAGACCTCAGAGCAAAACTTGAAGGGACAAAGATGCACCCACAGTTACACAAATCTCAACAGCTATTGCCAGATGTGATGGAAACAGTGCAAAGTGCTTGGGATGCTTTGCTGATCACAGAAGAAACAGAATAAGCACAGGTTCACTGATATAAGAAGACTGTTTAACATCCTTGTTGGTGGCATGGACAGTGGGATGGAGTGCACTCTCCGCAAGTTTGTTGACAACACCAATCTGTGTGGTGCCGATGACATGCTGGAGGGAAAGGATGATAAAAGAAAAGCAAACCCTGGAGGGAAGGGAAGTTCTTCCCTGTGAGGGTGCTGAGGCACTGGCACAGTTTGCCCAGAGAAGCTGTGGCTGCCCCATCCCTGGCAGTGTTCAAGGCCAGGCTGGACAAGGCTTGGAGCAACCGGGTCTTGTGGAAGGTGCCCCTGCCTGCAGCAGAGGGATGTGAACTAGATTATTTTCTGTGATAATTAAGTTGCATATTTAATATTAATTCTCCAGAAAGTGTACATGCCCCTTTATTAACCCTGTTACACTAAATGGAAACCACATGCCAAAGGCAGATTTTGCAAAGGCACTTTGAAAACTCATCTGTGCTAAAAAAGATTCTTTAATTTACTTACACACATATGTATATGTATTTCTGTTGCAGAAGCCATAAGCATCACTCATATGTTGGAATATGACACTGAATTTAAAAGTTAGCCAAGCACTTTATGCAGTAATGCCACTCACCCAACACACTGCTCACCATCACACACTCAAGGTTCACAATGACATATCCTTATTTCAGTTTGGAAGTACTAGTTGCTTATCTCAACTCCTCTTTAGCTGACTCAACTGCCTTTCCCATTAGAGCACCTAGTTCCCTTACAACCTCAAAGCTGTGTGGTTTGTTAGCTTTAGGATAAGACCACAGGGATCATGCATGCCTCAGCACTCAGAACTCAACCTGTGACTTTGCAAGGTCTCCAGACACATCAGGAGCAAGGGAGACCACCTGGGAAAACCACTTCAGACACAATTTGCTGTCTTTCCCACTCACTTCCTCCCAAGAAGAGGAGAAGTCTTTCTTATGGAGCTGAGGCTGGAGAAGTCAGAGGAGGTCCTATCTCCATGCTTTTACAGCTGGAGTATTAGGAAAGCAACACATGCAGGTTTGTCTTAACAAGGTGTGTTTGAGCCTGTATACAATGTCGTGGATTCAGCTCCATAGGAGCAGCAACACTCTGCAATGCTTTCAACTTCTGTTCATCACTTCAGAATCTTAAATGTACATTGATGCATAATTTATAGGGAGAAGGAAATTACTTCTTCTGGAAAGAACCTCTAATGGGGATGGAGGCTTCTCATGCAGGCTGCAGTCTCTGCTAGAGAAATGATTCTTATGCTCTACATACTGCAGGAGTACTTTATGCAAAAAGAGGAGGAATGGGGAAGAGTGCAAAGGGAAAATGCCAGGTAGGTGGGCAGAAACCCCCTCCTCCCATCCTCTTTGGCATTTCTCCTGAAGAATGCTGTTATGCTGGGGTTTTCTGAGGTTTTGTTGTTGTTTTCTTCCCCCAGATAAAATGCATGTTTTCTAAGGATGTTAACTGCTAAGCAGAAAGCACCACCTGTGCGCCATATATGCAAGAACAGCTTTTATTTATGGCACTGCACACCCCTCCTTTGTGGGAAATTTATTTCAGATTTGTTGTAAATGGTTAAATCTTTTTGTGATGGGTGCAAGAAGGTGAATGAAGAGGACATACAGATGTCACTAGTGTGGATTTTCATCTGCCCTGGACAAGAAGACAGCACAGATGTTACCACCTCTTCTCCTATTACAGAGAAATGCATGATTTTATCTTTGAGTTTTGCTCCTTTCCAGTTCCTTTAGCAACAAGCAAGGCTGGAGCTCCTAACAGTTCACAGCAAGCTGCTCCTCAGCAGAAAACCAGGCTTCTCTAAAGCCTTTCACATTTGCTTACACCAAAATCATTAGTCACTTTTCAAACCAGCCATGGTTGTTGGTACTACTACTAGTGAATAATTACTTTTTACCAACACAGCGTGCTGTCTTAGAGGACCCCTGCAAGTGTGTATGACCAAAGAGCAAATATGAATTTGAACCTGAACATGGCTCTGCATGTGTGGATTTTGTTTTGCAGAATATAGGAAATGCAGCCATGGGGGCTGAACTTTCCTTTTTTCTCCACAGGAGGCAGATTCAGCCTGAGTCAATATTCCAAAAAAATCAGGTCTTTTCCATCAGATTCACACAAGAATATTCAGGAAATGTTGGGAAACAACTGAGCTCATGATGAAAAATTGCAAAAGAAAGCTACAACTCAGCTTCCAGGTGGAATGGAGAATAAGAGAAAATGGGAATACTCTTTTCCTCACATTTGCTAGATGCAATCAAACCTATTTCTCTTCTCTAAGTAGTTCTTTTTGAAGACAAAGCACGTGGGCCCAGACGTGGGGGCAGACACAGCAGTAGGAAGGACTAGCACTTGAAAATCATCAAAACTCATGTTTAATCCTATAAATTGGAAAGGAAAGATATTTACCCTATGACTCAGAAATCCAAACATGCACCATTAACAACTGATGCAGTGAACAGCCCAGCAAGTGTTTTAAAACACTCAGTCTCGACATTATTTATGCAAATTGAATCTGTCAATGTTTATGAAAAAACATACATTTAAAAATATGCTTTAACAGTGTTTTGTGAAACACTCGTAAAGCCTAAAAGAAGGGGCTAACTTCATAGCCAGTGTAATTTGTACTGAATATCCAATCAGCTCTAATTATTAACAGCACGTTACATGTGCATACATGAGTATCTGCCATCCCAGAGCATCTCAAAACACTTACTAAACTCAACACAGCAGTTATGGAAGGACTCCCTGTCTTGCTGAACTCAGGTGAAGCTCTGCAGAACTTATGAGGACTGTGCCCTTAACATGGTGTCTCAAAGACAGAACAGAGCAGCCTGTATCCCAAATAAAGGACATTTCTGGATCAAGACAATGGGAAAACCCCTACCTTCCCTTGGAAATGCCAATCTGAAGCAGCCAGAACTGCTTCAGAAATGGCACTTTCCCATGTCTGATTCCTATGGGAACTGGGCTTCCAAGCTTCACCTTCCTCTCATTCACATTTGAATCCTGCCTACAGCAACTGAATTAATAGCTAATAACGATGCATTCATTCAGCAGATGCACATGCTATTAATTCTGTGTCATCACCTTTCACTAACCCTTATTTTATTCAGTCCCTTGGTGCTTACAACTTATTTAAGTACCACCAAAGTTTGATGGCAGCTCTTGCAGCCAAAGCCATGACTTAATCCATGCACTGTAAAGCATCACTTGGGAGAGTGCACAAAAATAACAATAATTATGAAAAAAAAAAACAGAATAGCTATTTGGAATAAGTTGATTTCTTTTCATCTCCTTATCTCTGAGTGTCAGCAGCTTACATATTCTAGCATCACGTGCAATAATTAGACTTTAGTAACAGCTAATCACAATAATAAGACAAGTTATCATCGTAACACCTCTTCCTCTGCCAATTCAAGCAGTGATCATAATCAATGAAAGAAATCTACAGCAGCTTCTACCCTGTCCTGCAGCTTATGTATTCAAGCCATGCTGTCAGCAAAGAGAACTTCCTTTTAAAATTTTAGAAACCTAGTATTACTAGAAAATTTGTCTTGTATTTCAAAATAACAAAACATTCCTATTAAAAATTCCCCTGACAGGCAGAAAATTCACAAACTTGTTTATGTGACCTGGAATTTGAAATGTAATTCACAAAAATGCACCAATTAGCTACCCTTAAGTAAATAACTATGAATCTAATCCATAAAAACTTGCTAAGCACCATGCAATTCAATCCAAGTTGAAAGGACTCCATCCATCACAGATGCTGTTTCTGGAACAGGCAGAACTGAACAAGAACAAGACATAGTCTAAAAGGGTCTAAAGTGGAATGGATACAAAAACAGGTGTTTCACCTTGCAGAGAGGGAAGATGAGACCACAGAGGCTGCTGGGGTTGGGACAGGGTAGCAGACCTGACATGGAGAGGTGTACGAAGGCAGAGAAGCTGTGTACAAGGTCAAGTCTGAGCCCGAGCACTAGTCCTAATGGTATAACATCACTTGAAGAATGTGGTCCCAAAATGTATATTTTAGTTACTCTAATTGGTAGGCATTGGCTCTGCAGCAGCTATTCTGTTTTTCTGGGGGAGGAGAACCTATCTTGCATTTCTGGTGTGATGAGATTTAGGCCTGGGAGAGCATTTGTTTCTCAGGAAAGGACCAAGCAGAGCTCTTGCTGTTTATTGACACCTACTGCGAGGCATAATTTTGCAATTATAAAACTCCCAAGAAACTCAAAAGCCTCTGTGTAGTGCAGAGGACCCTGCATCCACGAGAAGTGCATCTGATCTTCAAAGCTACCACTCTGTGTTAACAAGGACTCCGTTAAAAGCTCGTGCTTTAAAAAGCAGTTTATAGCGTACTGTCTTAATACAAGTGGGTATTTTGGGAAAAAGACTCAGAGATAAGCAGCAAAATTAAGCAAGGCCTTGACAAACAAGACTTTAAATGTAATTATTAATGCAATTGTTTTCTGAGATGCAGCTCTTCTCTGCACTGTACAAGAAGCAAAATAATTGACCCTTAATTTTAGCAGAAGAGCTTCTGCTCATCTAATCCAGCAAGAGTGCTTGTGTTTGATTAGTACAGGATGAATTGATTCCTGGGAGCAGAGCTCCTGCTACAGTGTTTTGTCTGTTCTCTTCCCAGATCACATTCTGCTACAGATTTCTACATTTAGATGACAGATTTGGCTGCTGTCTGTGGGATTCACCTAGCTGCAACTGCACATTGATTAGCAATTGCCTTGAGGAAATTCAGAGTATCCAGGCAACCAGAAGGAGCCGCAGATACAGCATCTGGATCAGAAGCAAAACACAGGCAATGAAAGAGACCTCCAAGAAATTAACCTACAATATATGCAAATACAATTTGCTTTACGTAGTGGATTCTCTGTCAATTTTTGCAATTATTACTGGTGAGGTTAACTGAAAGACTGGACTGGCTTTCTTGTTAAATTAGTCAAAATGTCACAATATGCGTATGTCCTGGGTTCAGCAGTAGCAGTCATTTTTCTCCTTAGTAGCTGGTGCAGTGCTGTGGTTTTGACTTTCAGCCTGAGAACAGCGCTGATAACACCAATGGTTTTAGTTGCTGGCCAGAACGTTAACTCTGACCAAGGACTTTCTGAGTCTCATGCTCTGCCAGGGAGGAGGGGAAGCCGGGAGGAAGCAGAGACAGGACACCTGACCCAAACTAAACAAAGAGGTTTTCCATACCACAGCACATCATGCCCAGGATGTAAAACTGGGAGCAGTTACCCAGAAGGGCTAGATCACTGCCTGGTCAGGCTGGGTATCAGTCTGCAGGTGGTGAACAGTTGTATTCTCTTCCCTTGTTATTTCCCTTATCATTATTATTATTGGTGGCAGCAGTAATGATTTTGTGCTATACCTTAGTTACTGGACTGCTCTTATCTCAATCTGTGGGAGTTACATTCTTTCGATCCTCCTCCCCATCCCTCCGGGAGGGAGGGGGGGAGGAAGGAGGGAGGAGTGAGTGAGTGACTGTGTGGTACTGAGTTACCCACTGGATTTAAACCATGACATCATATTGCATTTTCTGTCTGAAATTTAGCATACACTCTGATTACTGTCCTTATAGGCAATTGCCAGCACCTATAGATCAAATCAGTCTCACTTATCCTGATTTTTACTCTGTTAAGATATCACCAGGTATTGCTACATGCTACTGTTAATGCTCATGTACAGCTGCATCTAAGTATATTTAATGCATGGAAAAATCTCTAAAACAAAGCAAAGACATAGAGAAGCAGTAAGACCTTGGTAACATGGCAGGGAGGTTTCAAACTAGATGATCTTAAGGTCCTTTCAACCCAAACCATTCTACGATTCTATGAGGCACAAGATGGCTATGGAAGCTCAGGGTATATACAGGTATATACAGGAAGCCCAGCTGTATTACAGTAATATTTATATCCACTTGCAAATAGATAAAAAATATTAGAGAACATAAATAAGCATGTGCTTGTGCATGATTTATACAGAGAAGTGGAAGGTTCCTTCAGGTTTATGCAGAGGGCACAAGCAGCTGGAAAACACCCTACCTAGCATAAGGCTGCTGGAATCAATACCACGTTAAGCCATTGCAATATACAACTCTTCTTCCTGCAGATACTTAAAATATTGATATATATACTTCCACCTCGAGGATGTGTCACACTAACACCTTGCCTTTCCAGAAAGCAGCGAGCTCTGCAGCAGCAGGGAAATGCTACAGCTCGAAGAGGCCAGATGCCTCCTGGTACAGAAAGGATGCACAGCTGCATCAGAGATGGGTAACACCAGTGAGGAGTAGCCACTTCTAGAGAGTCCTGAGAACATCCAGTACTAAGAAACAATGCCGAAATGTCCCTGGCTGCCACCTATCAAGGGACTAGTATGAACAGCCTTCAGCACTTCATCAGACTGTGGTAAGAGAATAAATAATCCCTTAATGCCCCCTGAAAAATAACTTAGGAGAAAAACAACTAGTTTGCTATAGATTTTTTTTGACAGAGGTGTTTGGGAACAACCTTTTCCCCAACGTTTTTGGTTTTAAATGCAGCCAAAACAATGAGAAGCAGGACTGCTAATGAACAATTTCAGACAGAGATCACACCATGAAAGTGTATAGAGAGAAGCTGATCAGGAATGCCATCAGAAATTGTAAAGCACTCTAAAACCATATCAGATATTTGAATATTTGCTGTTAGAGAAAGACAGTTACTCAGTTACCACTTTAGCAGTTTGTAGAATGCAGCACTGTCATCAGATGACACCTTAGTATAACAACCCTCATGCTTAACACTGATCATTGTGCGCATGCTCAAGAAAGTGTCTTTTCTTACTGGTGGCTTAAAAAACCATGACAACAACAACAAAAAAGCAAAGTATAAAAGCCAAAGATAGAACAGGAATCTTCCTGCAGTGCACAGATTTTAATAAGTGGATATTCGACATGATACATGGCAATGGTACTAAAGGAGCCGCTATGATTTATTGAGTCAATCTGCGTGTGGAGACAATAATAAGCGGATCTTATCTCATTAAGCGTAACATGTTGTTCTGCTGCACAGACATCCCCAGCATCTGCTACCCTTTCTCACCCCATCTTCCTATCATGTTTTGCATGTCACAGACACAGATTTCATATCAAGGTTGTACCAAGTTGGTGAGACCCACAGGCTGCAAAGACACCAGAAGACCAGCAAAGAAAAAATAGCCATTTTGCTAAAGCAGCTGGGGGAGCAGGGCTGCTGCAGAGAAACCCAAAGAGAGCTAGCACATCAGAAATTAGGCTAAAGGCATCTTAATTTGAACCATGTTGCTGAATACACCTCTCTACTTCAGCTGAAATTCTAACTGCACTCTTAAGATAATTTATTATACTCATTAAGTCCCACAATCAAAGACCCTGTCTACAGTAGCTAGTTTTATACACTTTAAAAATGTTAGCAGGTCACCCCATTACATCTTAGTCATGAGACTAATGCAGATTACTTATTACTTCTCTTGGCAATCACATAACACTTGTCCTGAGAATGAAAGATGATGCCTTGACAATAATACTCCATAATGTAATAACCCTTCACATGTTATAAAGTGCAGCACTTTTTCTTCTGAGGATCACTAAGTGCTGGGCAGGCATTCATTAATATAGCCTTGCCAGACCCCAGTGACACAGCTACCCCCCCATTCAAAATTCAGACATGACACTAATGTCCCTATGTGTCTCTGCACAGCACCCATCTCCACGTCTGCATTCAGCACAACCCTCTGAAATACCATCACTTCCACTCTCTCCCTCCTATTTGTAATAGCAGATAACTGCAGGCACCAGATACCTGATGAAATATTAATGAAGAGAGGAATAAGTGTTGTTTTAATATTCTCTAGGCAAGTAACATGCAGTATAAGAGCAGTTACCTGATCTGTCCAGAGACACTGAGCAGATGGGGAAGAAATGGGAATAAAATCTAGAAGTTGTGGTTCTGCTCTTCCTTGGGGTGCCTGTGAGAGTTCACAACCCAAATGTAGGAGTAATTGCTAAATAATTAGTAATCTACACAATTACTTCCATGTATCCATCAGTATTTTATGCCCTGACGGAGCAGTCAATAAATGCCTGAGATTACAATTATCATGATTTCCTACCCACCAAAGGTCTAAACAACATACAGTCTAAAAAGATTCTTCTCTTCCTAATTGTCAATGGTAATTACTAACTGGCTTGAGCATCTTGGGTGAAGCTTTACCACCACACATGTGGTGCCAAAAGCACCAACACTGGGGCAGCATCACAGCTTTGGGCTGGTCTTCCAGGATTTCAGCTCCAGCTCCTGGATTCATGTCATCAACACAAAGTTTTCATTAGGGAAAAACCCAGGAAATTTCTAGGTGTTATGTTTAAAGTCACCAACTGGAACTGAAAACCTCGGGAATTAAGGATTTCAAATGTCCTGTGCTATCCGATGACAATTTCTGGAGCATTTTTGGTGCTGAACACACAGATGACCAGAAAAGCAATTGCCATGGCTACATTCACCGGGATATTAATCAAAAACTGCCCAGAGGAACCAATTTGCTGTGCACCAGAACAAATAATACTGACATTGTGCAGCCCAGCAGGTAGGCAACACCTTTTTTGTCCTATTCAGCTTGCAATTTCTCTCTTTGCAATTAGAGAATTTTGAAAACCCAGGTTATTCTTTCAAAACCTGATACACTCTCCTACTCTTTTATGTTTCCAACTGTTCTCTTCTGCCTGATCTTTTTCTTTCCAAATCAATAGCATCCATATCAGCATCTGTCCTGTGTATTACTACCCTTCTGATGGTTTCCTGTTTTCTAATCTTTCTCCCCAGAAGCTCTCTTCAGTAACTGCTACTAAACAGATGCTTGTGCTATGTCTTCTCCCACAAGGTTTTCCCCAGTGACAGTGCCAGTATCCAGGTGGCTTTATGCCTTCAAGAGGCAAACAAATGACATCCAGTAGAGCCAAAACTTTACCTTGATCATTTGGGTCAGACTTCCTCTCCAGCTGC
Source organism: Melopsittacus undulatus (assembly GCF_012275295.1). Lineage (NCBI taxonomy): Eukaryota > Metazoa > Chordata > Aves > Psittaciformes > Psittaculidae > Melopsittacus > Melopsittacus undulatus. Next base: position 29,243,485 of record NC_047535.1, read on the forward strand.
TGAAACAGAGCACACAAACCCAGGACATACCTCCGTCTCCTGCACCACCACATGCAGACAAGTTAAGGGCCAGAATAGACCTGGGGAACATCCTGACTCCAAACCTCCAGCCTGCTTGAGCCACGTGAGCTTGTGGCTGCTGGGCACACGAGAACTTTCCCATTCATCATCTCCATGCTATTTCATAGCATTCCTATTCCTTCAACTCTAAATTGCCTACTCTAAACATAAATCAACCCAAACCATTCCATGAGTCTATGAATTATGTTATAATCAAAAGCAACCCTGTCTCTGCAATTGATTCCTACTCAGAACAATAGGTAGCATTATTAATAATAAAAGCCATGCATTAAAGCTATTATTTCATTGTTCTTCAAGAGAGATAAAGAAGATTATTTCCTTTTTTGGAGGTTCCATCCCTCTGGTTCATCACTGGCAGGGTCAAAACTACAATCAACTATGGTGGTGCACCGAAAATCTAAAACAAAAAAACAAAACCAAAAAAGAAGGCAGCAAAATGCAGCATAAACCAAATTATAATTAAAAGAATCTAAGACTATAAAGTTGGGCAATGAACTTAAGATTTGGTTATTAGAAGTCTAACTTACTTTGTGGTCTTTATAGACAAAATTGCTGCATTGAGTCTGAATCACACCATCTCCCAAGAGCTAACCAAGAGCAACACAGTCTTGATCAATACAGTTGTAAAATAAGATTTCCAAAAAAGTACAACAAAGCCATTAAAGAAATCTCAGAAGGCAGCAAAATAATCTTTTGAAGCTCTAAGTGAAAAATGAACTTTATTTATTTCACATTACAATCAAATAGCAATGTGTCTCGATGCATATGTGTACACATGCATCATCATTATTTGCTTTATTCTTATTGATTTTTCCTTCCATGGGCCAGCTCTCCAGAACCACTGTGCACCAGCGTCACCAATGTCAAGAAAGGAAAGACGCTTCTCAGCACTTCTGACAAATTATTCCCTTAAAGTTCAGACACTTCTATCACCCACAGAAATGAAATACGCATCAGACTTCTGAGAAATCAACCTCATCTTCAGCAACTCACAAGAGCAGCAACACATGAAATCTAAGCAGTTTAGCTGCTGCTGCATGTAATCACATAAGCAATGAAACAACCATGTTATAACTATCCCAGATGGGTACAGCACTTCCTGAAAACCAATTCCCAGGATGTCCCAGGAGCCAGCTTACAGACAGTTACCCATTTTGTCTTTCCAAGTGGAAAGGTCACCAGAACAAGTAAGATCAGGATCAGGAAGCAATGGCAAGGCCCTTTTTGCTGATCTATTTCGAGCACCGTGACAAAGGAAACTAATTTAGTGTTATAATTAGAAACACAGAGAGGAAAAAGCTCATTTTGGAGAAGTGCTGCTGCTGGAACGTTAACATTGGTGCTGATGCTGCTAATCAGCTGGAAGAGGTGGAGGAGTGAAACCAAGTTATACATTTAGCATCCTCATGCAAACCAGGTTTCACACTGCAATTGTGAATAAGTGCAAGGTTTACAGGTGACCCTAACACGGGAGTTTTTAAACAAATAGTGTTTGGAGACATTTTTAGAGCTAGAAAACCAAACCCACATGTCACAAGCTTTTTTGTTCATATTTGATAACTACTTTTCAAAGACCATTGGCTATTTGTGTGTAGTTCATATTTTGAAATGTATTTAATGTTTCTTATTAATGGCTGCAAGAATAAGTTTCTTTCAACTTCTAATAATTACAGAAAGACCCAATGAACTTCTTGCAAATGAAAATATGACATGAATGAGCTGGAGTACACTGGAAGGACTTTCAAACCTGTAACATTTCATTGTCTTCTCAAAAGGTACATTTGAAGGCTCTTCAGGGAATAAAATAATATAAAAAATAAAATGATAAATAAAATAAAAATGCAACAAAAAGCAAACAAAAAAACTCAAACAGAAAACAAAAGGAGTTTTCAATGTAAAGAGGATACAGATTGCAGATTTAGTTACACAAATCTGGGCAATTTGCCTTGCATTTCTCTGGAAGTCAAAGCTCTCTTTTTCCCTGCTCTCACCCTAGTGACATTTCAGTGCCCCCTGGCTGTCTCAGTGCTGTTGTTTGTAAAGCTGTGCTGTAAAGAGAATCAACACAATGACTGAAGTTAGAAGCAATTATCCAAGAAAAAAGAAGACAAAAAAGGCCAAAAGCAGTGCATCATGTAGCTGCATAGTGAGAGACAACTGGGTGATGAAGGATGTGTACTTAGGGAATGAAGGGAAAGAGCCAGCAGGAGGGCAGAACAAGTGAACAGGAGATGAGCCATAGTGCATACAAAGAACAGATGCATCTTCCCTCACTGCCTCTCTGTGTTTCCTCAGGATTTTGTTACTGGATATCATATAAGATATCCTTGCCCTACTGATGTTAGTCTTTTGAGGTAGCCAACTTGGAAGGAAAAGGCAAAAGCACAGCAATACTGGGATTCCCTCTCAGGTTACACAGAGACAAGGGAAGTAGAGCACTAGGTAGGAAAGTGAGGTCCTCACTTCAGCTGGTTAACTCAAGGGAGGGTGATGCATGTCTGGTGTGCTACCACAGTTATTTGAAGTGCTTTTTCACTGCCTGTGGTTCCATACCTTCATAAGTTCCTACTTCCAGAAGGGTCCCACTTCGCTCCAACTCCAGAAACTCCTCCACAGTCAGAAAGTTATAGTCCACACCAGGCACTTCTCCTTCTCTTGGAGGGCGGGTTGTGCCTGAAAGATAAAATTAGCACCTTAGTATAGTTGCTTTCCTCTCAAGAGTTAAAAGGGACAGTCAAAAATGATCATAAAGATACAACTGTGTCTGTAAAACACAGCTCTGAGAAAAAAACAAGGCAGATCTTGAGTTGTCGATACCAGTTGTTTCCCCCAAATCCAACGTTTTTTACATTCCCAGAAAGACTGCCTGGCAAAGAAATCTCTCATTTCACATGCAGGAGCACAGCTGGAAGAGGTTGGTTATCTGGGAATATGCCAGCAATTACCTTCCTGTTATTAGCACAGTTCTCATACTTGAGCTTCACTAAAATTGCAGACTGTATTTTCAGAGAAAGAAACTTCTTTCTAGTGTCCATTATTTCTGGTATCACTTTATCTCACAAAATATTCTTAAAATATTAAGAAGAAATAAGATCTTTCCTCCCTTATTTCTTCTTAATATTTTATCTCTATTTATGTACCCTGAGAGTTTTGATGCGCCATTCACACATGCTTGCTAAGGAGACAACCTGCAAACTCTTCTCACAGAAGTTCACCTCTAAATTCACTTCAGTTCAAGAAATACCTTTTCTTTTGAGCAATAATTCACACTGCATCTTTCTCTAGCACTCGACCATTTCAACAGCACCCATGGAGAGCAGGGCTCTGATCACTTCTACTTCGCCAGCTCTGAAACTCTTCTCCCTTCTCACAAGTTTACAGCCCTCAGAAGCATGGTGTAAGATGAGTCATTTCATGACTTTTTGCTAAGGTGGCTTGGGCCACTGCATTTTAGGTCACTGAGCATAGCTTAATTGATAAGGATCAATATCTGTTCAATAGCCTTTATTTTCCATGACCCTGGGGACAGGAGATGGCTGGATTCTGTGCATCCAAGAATAAACATAAATGACAGATTTACAGATGGTACAAGAAACTGAACTTTGGAAGAAACAGCAGTGTTAGAGAGTTGGAAGTGTCCAAGTGCTGTGGCTGCAACCAATCTGCTGGCTTGGGAATAACTTTAGAGATGTAAAAACCATGCTTAACATTTAAGGAAGCATGATTTCTCACTTCTGTGGGACTCCTCCAGCCCCTGGGCTGTGCCTTATCAGTGCATATAATTTATGGAACCCTCTATAAAAGGACTGAAGAAAGTATGAAGAAGTTGAGCTTCTGGAAACTAATTGGGAAGATTCCAGCTTTCAGAAGTTGAAAGAGCATAAATTTACCATGCCTGCATCTGGCAAATGTTTTCCTCAAGTGCCAGGGAAGCGGAAAGTCTGCTTATGCCCTATTCATCTGAGAGACTGTTCAAGAGGTCAGTCATGACAGCGTGACACCCTTGAAAGACTATCACTAGATTAATTTCCTTGACAGACATCCACTTTCTCTAACATCCTCCATTCCTTGATTCAAAATAGAAATTCACTCTTAAATTATTTACCATCAGCCTTCTATGGTCTATAAGCTCCTGTGCTTTTTCTACCATTCCTTCTCTTGGAGTTGGATGAATGGGCAAAGACAGGAGGAGCAAAGGCAAAAAAAGAGATGGAAATGGTCATGGGTATTTTCACTCTACTAGCAGAATTAACCATTACTACTTGAAAAGATTTGATTTCTCTGTTTGTATTCTTGAATCTTTACAGTAAGATTGCAGCGATTTTTACTGAGTGGTTTGTAACAGAGGATGGATGTATTTCACAGGTCTAAATCAAGGAAAGACTGGAACTGCACTGCACGTCCTTCTCTTCCCAAGTTCCTGTGTTTTCATCTAAAGGCAGGTAGCAAAGCCAGGCAGGCAATGCCCACACAGATCCCTCCCTGCCAGGCAAGGAGTGTGCATGCACCCAGAAGGTGGGATGAAGGGTCACAGCATCTCCTCCCTGAGCACCAGCACTGTCCAAGCAGTGAGGACACTCACTGGAGCATCGTGGCTGTAACCACTGAAAGGTTCCCCTAAACCAGACCCACATGAGAGGGAAGGCAAAAGAATAAAAAGCCTCAGCGATAAGTATATGCAATGATGTGCTGTAGCTTTCCCGTTCCTGGAGCACAATGGAAGTGAGAATGAGTCTCTGTAGTGTTCCTCATCCAATGAATGCACCAGTGGCATATCACCCCGAGCCATGCTGCACACAAGCCAAATGACAAAGATCAGGACATACTTTTTCCCAGTAACTGACAACACACATTCAGGAGACACAAAGATCACGGGACTTCAGGACTCATTTTACTTTATCTTTTAAAATCCTTCTTGTCTTTATCGCTCCCCAGAGAATATTTATTAATAATTTTTTTTCCTTCTGATTTTTTATAGCGATGAAATTGCAGTCAGCAGTTTACTAGCGCTGGCTGCCTATTTGACATGACAATTATATCTCTGCCATAATTCCTCTGAGCCATTTTAATGGATCTATTTGTTTCATTTCAGTGTTCTTAATTTCCTGAATATGTTCAAGTCGAAAAATCGCAGATGTGCTCGCTATCAGCGCGATTGCCTGCACCACAGGCTGAATGCATTAGAAACGCCAAGTCGCCGCATAAAAGAAAAACATTACATCACAGAGATAACATTTGTCACCTCGCGTGGGTCCTCAGCAACAAAACCAGACAGCAAATAGAGGGGAAAATAAAACCTACACTGGTTAGGATATCTTATCTGGGCAAAGGCGAAAAACCCAACAACTTCCCATGTTGCTGTCTAGAGCAAAGATTGCTTGCAGATGCTCGGGCTGTTATCCTGCTTCACATCTGAGCAAGTGTTACTGAATGTGATTCAGAAAGGCAGGGGGAAGGGAAAACCCGCCTCCGTTTTTCTTGTAGCAGAATGACAGGCTGCCGGCTGGACACACGCCTGGCAGATGGCATTTCAAAGAGTTTTCATGAACCATCTGGGATGTGTACAATGATTACAAACCACACTTACAACAAAGCCAGAAGGGTTGCTTCACAAGGAGGGTGGGGGGAGAGGGCAGGCAGAAAGAAAGGGTGAAAGAAAAGAAAACCAAAAGGGGCATGAACAAAACTCAATGACTTTTCCCAGGCTCAGGACACTACAAATGATCAGCATCTTCTTTCACCAGGAGCCCTTCCATAGCCTGAAACGAGTGCTCAACTACTGCACAATATGTGTGTGCACAGCCCAACACCATTGCAGGCTGCTGATAAACTCCAAATTGTAATTAAGTCTCCTATCATTAATGTGACTTAATTACGTACAGAGCATAGCGTGTGTGTGTGTCCTCCCTTTAAACTGCATTTCAGCATCCTTACTGTGGGATTGTCATCACTAAAAGAGACGGCTATGGGGATGACTGCTCATTTTATCAGAGCTAACAGCAGGTCAGACCGCTGCTAATGGCAGAATTAATTGAGCACAGTGAGTGCTGTAGATGGCCTATACAAGAGTTAAGATACTCCACTAGAAAAGGCAAGCCAATCATATTTCAATACGTTAACCTGCCTGCCACGTTTGCACTGAAATATTAAGTGGCATCAAATCTTATTGCCATTAGGTAGCAATTTAGCTAATTAATTTGAGCTATGTCCCACTGTGTGACTAGCTCTGAATTGCTAATGCTGTAAGAAGGAACTGGAGGAGAAACCGAGTGGTTACCAACTCCTTCTGCACATTTAATGGTTCATAAAATTTCACTCTTATTTGGCTAGAATGCCCCCCACCATATAAAACTAGCTACAGACAGTAAATTGACAGAGGAATTGCTTAAATATGCTGCAACCACAGCAGACTTAAGAAATAAATAAAACCCCCAAAGCTACTGGTTAGCATTGCAGGTTTTACCTTCTCATGGTCTGAGGAAGTAATACAATATATAATAAGATGGGTGGCTCAGTACCAGGTGTTGGTTTGGTTATTACATCCAAGCTAGCTGCATCCCAGTTTATTGATGCAGCGCTAACGCTTGGGCCACAGAAGAGAGGTTTCATCATGAGCTGAAGACCAAACTTGAGAAACTGCTTTTGGACACAGATAAATTTGCCCAAGCAGAGCCCAGTGTTGTACTTAAGTTAACTAAATTAAATCTTGTCATCCATGCCTACAAAAACTGAGCTGTGGCTCAGATGTACTGATGACTATCAACTAGTATTCTGAATAATTTAAGTGCCAATTTAAAAGACAAACAACTGCTGCTGTTGTGTTGCCTATCAACCACACTGACAATTACCCAACATGAGCCTCAATTATATAGTCTGGACAGATTGTTAATATGTGATTCAGGGGCTGTGCAGCTACTTATCAATCTACGAGGGTCTCATGTTAAGCTGTTAATAGCCACTGATGCCCTGCTGCTAAATTAATCAAAATCTTGCTTATTGTAATCTAAAACTAAGACTTCAAAGAGGTTGTAGTCACTTCAATTACTTTCTTGTTAAAGCTATAACAGTTCTTGAGCAGTAATTCCGTTACCGTACACCAAAATAGCCCCTAGCAAGTCCTTTAGAAGTTGACCTCTCCAGTGTAAAACACCTACTTCTCCCAGTTGCAAACCAATGATTTCTACAAACTCCTTAACCAGTTCCACTGGCTGGCAGTGATAATCTAATGAGCCACCAAAATATAGCAGATCAAAACCAAGTGATTTGATTCTTATCTCTCAATGACCACCTCCATTTGACAACAAATGTGTGAGCTGCACATTCAAAGTATTGATATAGTTGCTACATGCATATTTTATACAAACTCAAGACACTGATGATTACTAACAGGGAACAGAAGAGTAGTAAATAAGGTTTTAATGTGAAGTGTGCAGAGATACTACTGACTCATGAAGCTGCATTGCCAAGCTGTTGTGGGGCTTTGCCAAGGGGCTGTTTGCAGGTGGCTTAGAAGTAAGGATGCTTTTCTTGTAATTGCTCACAAAAACTGGTATTTCAGTCCTTGAGCCTTCATTCAGCCAGACTCAGATTTTCATTCAGCAAGAAGAGTCTGCTCCTATCACCTACAACGAAAGAAATCTTCCTCTACCGAGGAAGAAACACAGGAGAAAATCAGTCCTCTTCCTCCTACAGTGTTTAGAGGTCACCTTCTTCCCTTATGTCACAGGATAATTTGCAGAGCCTGCTTTGGCTCTCCTGCATCTGTCACCTATGGTGCCAGATAACTGCAAGGCAGGACAAACCTCACAGATCTGCTAACAGTGAGCAGAGAAGGGAAAAGACAGAGACAACCTGGTCTGTCTCCAGAAGAGGGAACCTGATTAGCAGCCAAGCTTAAGTCAGAGCTTATCTGCAGCACAGTATTAGAAGCAGCCTTATCTACACGAACGAAAAATAAAGTGTAACCTGTCCTTAAGAAAACATTGCACACAGAACTACATCTCATTGACTTCCAGAGTTATCCAGACTAAGGCTACTGGTTTATTTCCAACAGCAGTAAAAGGAACTGTATTTGGACGCTGCTATACTATATACTATACACATGTGTGATCCCACTTACCTATAGTAATAGGTAATTTATAGTTAGAACTGCATGAAAATAGGAAGGTTTCAGAGAGGTGTGGTCTATCACAAACCAAAACATGCTAAATGTATAAATGCAATTTTCTCCTGAAACTCCAAAATTGGGAAGATTATTCTGGGATTTTCAATGTCTGTCACTTCACTAGCCAGTGACTTGATACCTATAAACCACAAGGACGTGACAAGCATTCAGACTGTGTCGGCAGCTGAGTAGAAATTCAGTCCAAAGGAGAATGTGGTCTGTCATGAGAAATTAATTCACAACTCTGTTAATGATGCATGCACAGGAACAGATGCTGATTGACTCTTCCTGGCCACACAGATAACTGCAGCTCTAAAAGCAACTTTCTGTCATGATGGTCAGCAAGAATGACTGATTAAACCCAGAAAACAGCTGACCAAGGCAAACCTGTCTTTCTACAGACACATTTCAGAGGAATGCATTCTGTGGCTGTGGTCTAAAGTAATCTTCCTTCTGCAGGGGGAGGAGGAAGGGATTTGTACAAAGAGCTCACTATCTCCTCCTACCAACCTTTCCAGCCACACTAAGGTCCCAAAGCTGGGTCCGCCCCAGTAGCATCTTGTGAGGATCTCCTCTTGCTCAAAGGACTGTGCCAGCCACATAGACAAGTAATGGAAGGTCAACTGTCAGTGCATGTGAAAGCCACCCTCACCCTTTCTGAGGCACCACATCTCCCTGGCCATTTCTCTCAAAGAAGCACTGACTGCCTGGAGTCTCCCCGGGGAAATGATTCAGCCAAGCCACACAGCAACAGCTCAGAGCTTGTATACCCTCCAGGCACCAAGCTATTTTTGTCCCTTTTAAATCTATTTTGGGTATTTCTGTGGCCTTAACTGCCACTGAGTAAGAACACTGATAATCTTCAACACTTATCCTCACAATGTTTTGAGGCAGAGAAAGAGAGTTTGTTTCCATTTTATAGCACAAGATCAACCAGACCCAGGCTATCAAAGGTTTTCAGGAGCCTAATTCTAGAGAAATCAATGGAATTTAGAAAACCCTACAGATCAGCATCAGGCCCTAAAAGATTAAAAGGGACAAAAATAACTTGCTGCTGCACTGGGGCTTTGCAGGCTTGCCTGTGTCACCAAACATTATGCCATGACTACGTATAGCCAATTCAGCATGAGGCAGTTTGCTTTTGACTGCAATATCAGTTTAAAGATACCAATAGTTACCTGATGACTAGAAGAAGGTAAAAAACGCTGCCACATTCCCCAAGAAAGCCACTTAAAAAGGACCTAAGGACCAATGCCAAGTATTCAGATTCAGCAGCACCTCCATGACCTGGGAAAGTACCACCGATGGTGCTACTGCAGCATGACAGCTGTTAATGCAGCTACAACCTCCCCATGTGTCCTTCAGAGCATTTATTTGCTTGCTTCTAAGGAAAAAAAGAGCATTCTGTCATCAAATAAAACATAAGAAATAAATGTTCTTGGGTTTGCAATAGCAGCAGCTCGCCTTCTGGATCCCTCTCTTTGAGTGATTGCTGTTACCTCACCAGACACCTGCAGCCAAATCCCTCTCATTTCTCAAGAGGTGGGACACCCATGAAGAAGATTAAACTTCATGAACTAATGAGTTTGCCATTAATCTTGTGTTCATGGAGTCCAACAGCATGACATCCACTAATTTAAATGGTGAACTATGGATGAAAAAGCAAACTATGTACCTCCTTGGTGAGAAGACCTTAGCTGTAACGACACACGATTTTATTCTAATATATGGATTAGTGTAATAAAGTGCAATTTTATAAATCAATAAAGCTGTAGTAATGAGATTGCACTGTAATGTTCTGCTTTTAAATATTGGCACAGAAGTGAATGAAAATTGCCATTCGTGTGTGTATGTGACTTATGGGAAGTTGAATTAGTTAAAAGTAAATTAGCATGGTGATTAGATACTTGCATTTATATTCAGTTTCTCTCATATATACATTTTTAGAAGTCTAGATAATGCTCAATGATGACACAAACCTTTATTTCAAAAGGACCACTTTTCTTCTATGTAAAAATTGTCCTAGCTATATTCAGTAGAAATTCTGTTCCTCTTTGAAAAGGCTAAAGCTGAGGAGGGTAAATGAAATACGTACACTGGCTAATTACAAAGCACCCTTATTAGCTGGTTATTTTTAATCTCATAGAACATTCATTCAAGATGATCTCAACCCAAGCCTAACCTGATGGCTGCTGTTCTCGCTCAGGGGCTGCCCCACATCAGTCATCTCAAGCCCTACCACACAAAGGCACAGCAGTGCTCTATGCTGCATGCCCAGAACAGCTATGGAAAAGCACAGTGTGGATTAAGGTGACTATTGCATATGAATGTGCACATCTATTTTAAATACCACAAGCTAAAGGTATTAAAATCTACTTTGAAATAAGTCACAGATGTGGGATGTAGGGTTGCTCCCACACAAACAGCACTTTTAATCAAACACCTCATTGTCTTATTTGTACTTTCACATTAGCAAGTAGTTTGGCTGAGCTACAACCCATCTTGTTTTATACCTGCTTTTTTCATGGCTAGTTGCAAAGGTATCTGATTTTAGAAACTGCCAAAGAGAAAATGTAGCCCAGTTTGAGAGTTTTGTAAGTCAAGGGTTAGCATCAAAATCAATCTGCGAACTGGTCAGTGGAGGCACTTAACTGTTGAGAAACAGGACACCCATCAGCTCCCTGTCATGCTTGGGTGAGTGGCTGAGCTTAAGACAGCTTAGCATTAAAAACTGGTTTTCATGAGCTATTGGACCTTCATGTGGCTTGGTACAAGTTTTGTATATTTAAGTAGAATAATAGAATAGGTATAAACCAAACTGCATTTAAACCTTTTGCTTAATGTTGGAGACAGAAGACTGGGAGTAGAGGGCTTTAGGAAGGATGAGGGGCTGAGACAGCAGTCGGGACTGCACATACTAGAAACTCTTGCAAGATAAATTTCCAAGTCACAGAGCAAAGCCAGATACAAACCCATCAAGTCAGATAAGCTGAGTTCAATGGCTTTCCAGGAAAACTTTAGGGTTTTGGGAACATTGCACGAAGTCCACCTCACCCACCATGAAGTACTGGAGCAATTTCCCAATTTGGTGGAAGAAGTGGAATCTGAATGCAGAAATACAGTAAACAAGAACACAGTGACCAATGTAAATTGGATTTTTACAATAAAATACTGAAAACTTGTTTGGGAAATATATGTGACTATTGTAACCAAAATAAGAACAAAAAAACCACATCAGAAACTACTGTTATCTATATGTGTGTAAATCTCTCTCATAGTGAGATTAACAGTAGATTTTCTCAAGAGCAAGACCACTTGTTTGTTCCCTACAACAGCACTACTACACAAACTGCCACAACTATTAGAAGGAAAACCTCACCTCTTCCCTTTAAAACTTGGATAGCAAAAAATGTTAATCTCCCAAACCCAAGATACTGCAAATTCTATTTTACTTCAAGGGTTCAGATGTGTTCTATGAACAGATATTGCAATTAAGCTCATAACAAATGGAGTATCCAACCCAGACTGAACACCTGCGGCATTTCAGTTCAGGTTTTATTCAAAGACAGTGTTTGCTTTTGACAGCTGCACACATATGTGCACATATATCCATGAAAAGATATGCTGCACTTTAAAGCCATAGTAATAAATAAGAAATTACTTGATGTCCAATAGCTCAGCTGCTTCAACAAAGACTGCTTACCTCCCTTGCTGTTTGCCTTCTGAGGCTGTTTGTACTGCTAAGTACAACACAATGTGGGTCATCCCTGGTTGGGTGCGATATAAAACTTTCTGTTGACTTTAATTGCCCTTCTAGCAGACCTTTAATTTGCAGTTAAAAGTTAGTAAAACACCTCATCTAACAGCATGTGCCTAAAACTAGATTAGTTCATTAGTTTAATCTCTGTAAGATTTTACCATAGAAAGAGTCACATAAAACACACGTAATTTTGTGAGGCATTGCCCAAAGTGTGTTTCAGTGACCCCATCCAGTCTACTGAAAAGAGAAACTCTGAGAGATTTTTTCCTTGTAAAAACCAAAACAACAAAACACCATTCCACAACACTTTACAGGACATCAATATAGTTATTTAAACCTGTGTTTTTCCCTGAACAGTGTACACAGGAGATACTGTCTCCACAGTATACTTTTGCCCCTAGCCTAGAGCTCCAAAATGCTATAAACCTAATGGACCTCCAGCTGTGATAACCTCATCACACTCTTGGAAAGCCATGAGTCTCCTGTGGCTCTTCAATTTCTAGCTCTGCCCACTCACAAGCCCTTGGTTCAGATGGGTCTTGTTCCCTGACTAATCCTCTTGACCTTTGCTTAGCAGTTTTCCAGCTTCCTATTTGATACTGACAAATAAATGCAAATGCCTCAGCAATAGCAAGAAGTATGCAGATTATAGAAACACGCAGTTATGTAGCCATATGGATTCACTTACTGCAAAACTCAAGGGACGGACTAGAACAGACAGCAAATCTACCCAACAATATGAGCATTTAGGCACTCTTCCCTACAAACACTGTCCCTTAATTTTACCTGTTCTTAACCGCTACCGATTTCTGTATTTTTTCCCAGTAGCTCTGTATGCACAGCATGTTTTAATCCTTCATGATTGCTATCACTTTAGCTGGTTGAAAACATTCTCCTGGTTTACCTTCTATAACATTGTGATTAAGTAACTGCTCAGGATGCTGAAAAATGCCAAACATTGAGAAGTCGATTGCTGTTTGAGCTTCAGATTCACCCCTATTGATAGCTGCAAGCATTAAAATGTAGAAGAAAACAAACACATTAATTTTCATTCCTTACTTACCTCACTAAAGCTATTACAATGTTTTATTATTTACAGTACCTCTGCTGTAAATTTCATATCTACCAACTCTAACACAGAAAGAGCTTATTAATCCTGGTAGTTCTGCAAGTGCAATAAAATCCTAAAGAAAACCTAAGTTACAATACATTTTCCTCACTTTTAATTAAAGCATTCCCTGGTACAGTAAGCCTGCTGGTTAGGTAGCACATAACTCTGCACCTCTGCAAGGCAAAGTTAACTGTCATGCTATCGATAATGTATACAGGCTTCTCCACTTATTTTATTGCTTTTTGAGTCATACACAAATAATAAAAACCTTGCCTCCCAATCTTGTCATCACTTATGAATTTCACAGGATATACACCCACAGGGTGCTTTACTCTGCCTTTCTGAAGCCAAGCACCAACCCTATAAAATACTCCAGTGCTTAAACTGGGGGAAATGACATAGTGTTTGGCTTAAATGATCTTTGCTTCCTTTCATCTGGTTAGGTCTAGTTATACCTTGTCTCTGTTAAATGTTCCTGTGTAGGTGTTTATAGCTCTGCATTCACACAAAACAGTCTGTTACATTACATACTCTGTCAGTTTATTAGCTTCTTGCAAATCATTTTCCGCAAGTGCCCCAATTTTAAATGCCATTTAAAACTCATTTGCTGGTTTACCAATGCCCTTCTGGTATTGTCTGGCCAACACACAATACAAGATACCACATGGAGCCATAACGCCAGCAGCTCCTGCTTTTACTGTGTTGAGTAATTCCAGAGTATCTCCAGGTCCCCACTATCACTGGTTTGAATCCAACATAAATAAACAACACACAAAAATTATCCTCCTGCAAGGATTGTCTGGCAGCCCAAGCAAAATGAGCTGTTCCTTGTCTCACCTCCAACTCCTGACAAACAAAACAAAAACAACACCAGGTTTTATCTTGTACCCATGTCGGCATCACATTGAGGATTAGGAAGTAATCCTCAACATCACAGTTCCTCCTCAGCTTAGAGAGGTTTGGTGGAGGACACTGTGATCTGTTGAGAAGTTTTTCCAGAAATCTGCTCTCGCATGCTACTAGATCACTACATGCCTGGAAACACAAGATCGGATCTAGGCTGTAGAAAACCACTGAGATGAAATTCCATCCAAGTGTCTATATGGTATTTGGCTTCGAGGACAGCCAAGTGATTATCAGAGAGGAGTGTTTTTCTTTGGGACAAAAAATGTCCTATAGAAGGGAGCACCTTACTAAATAATAATAAAAAAGGGTTTAAACCTAAACTCCAGCACTGATTTTCAAAGCTTGAAGCATTTATCCTTCAACAACTGTGCTGAATCCTCCAGATCAGTGATGTAGGTGAAACCACTTTGCCGGACAGATGCTAGTACAGAACGAGTAATGGTACTTGCTGAAAATCCCCTAATCAGTTCAAAGCATACAAGTATCCCAGTTGCTTCAAGACCAATTTCCATGCTTTGTGTTGAACAAGTGCTCAAATTTTCGCAAGATAACAGCCTAGAGGATAGCCTTTCTAGAGGAATAAAATACATTATTATTTTATTATATTTTCTCTCTGACTGTTAAGCCAAAATAGGCTACTTCCAAAATTGAAGGGGAAAGTGCAATTGTTAATGCTTCCAAACAGCCATTTGGCAGAAAGACAGGTTGAAGTTAAGACATTACCCTGAGTTGTGACAAAGTATTTTGCCTATGACACAAATACCATACTCTCCTCTTACTGTTGTGGCTCTTTCACCTGCAAGAATTTTCTTGAGATATGTCAATACTATAAACAAGTGTATTTCAAACTCACAGCCCCAAGACATTCTTCTAAATACATAGTCATTAGCACTCGTATTTCCCTGGAGCCAGCTCCACAACGTTAGAATTCCAAGACCTGAAGCTCAGAGAGATTCATCTCTCCTCCAACTCTATCAGTTCTTCCCAGCCCCCCATCAGAGGCCACACAACTGTTACTCAAGAGAGCTGAAGCTGATTTCCTGGATCATTTTACTCAAATCTCATTTATTATTGAGAATAACAGACACTTGACCTTCCCTGGAGACTTTTACAGAAGTTCAGGCTGTAGGTGAATTTGTCCAACCTGCATAATGCCAGTCAATTCCTCCCAGGCTAAAGCAGCATTCAAAGTGAACAAGGCTGGCAGAATTGAACCTTTTGCTCATAATTAATGCAACCATTGATCAGCAAGAGCTTGAATTCAGATTTTTTCCTGCAAGATAAATGCACGAGGATGAACTTTCACACTTTTAAAAAGTCTAAGACTAAGAAAGCTTCTTTGACTAATAAGAGTCTCTTGCTACTGCAAACCCAAGTGGGTATTTTTCCATGAGGCACACATCAACATCATTCATAGTAAACAGTGCCAGTTGTGACTCTTGCTTGTCACAGATATAGGCACAGCGTCTCTCAAGAGCAGTGTCTGTCAAAGACAAGTCAGTGATCTCCTGGTCTATTCCTCACTTTGTGCGTGAAAGCAATTCCCATTAGCACCAATGGGAGTTATCCATGTGGCCATAAGAAAACACCAGTGAAAGTTCAAGTGCTGAAAATATCTGCAGGCTCTTTAGCTTACACTCCCAGTCTTTTTAGAAACCATGACTGTGGAGCTACCACAATGTGTGAATTTACAAATAATATTGAATTAATCCAGAACAGTATAGATACTAGTCCCCTAGCGATGCTCACTATCTTTATATAGCAGCCTATTCTCAGCCACCCAGCACTTGCTGTCCCTCTTCCCAGGCCTAACAGTAGTGCAAAGAAAAATGGGCTGCTAACAGGAAGTTTATTTTGCACGCTCTGCATTACAGACACAGGTCAGTAATGTCACAGACTGGCTGATGGGACATCTCTGCTTGATGACATCCTATTTTCCCATACACCATTCCCATGCAAAGGACTTGGGTGATACTTAAATATCTATGTAAAAACTAGGTTTTGCAAAGTCCTATATGTTACAGAACACTTATAAGTAGGTTTTAAGAGAGTTCAACATCAAAACACACAAGCTTGGAGGAGGGCTGCCTCTGCCATAGCAGGCATAACACCAACCTAGCTATTTGCTTTCTCGATGCTAAAACACTGTAAAACTAGTTTGTCTTTGGGCTGGGAGAAAGCCGAAGGTGAGGTTACTGCAGGAGAGAAAGTGGTCTCATTACAGGCACATTGGTAGCATCAGCAATCCAAGCATCCAACACAGCTTTCCAAACCAGCTCATTCCTTCCCTTCCTTAAAATCAAGATAGATTCAACAGAAAAAGCAAAATCATAATAAAAAAAAATAATTCTGTAATGTTCCATATAAACAGCTATTTTGATTTTTTTTTTTAATTTTCAGTGCAACACCCTTCCCACTCTCCACTACGAAAAAGGCAAGCTTTGAACTACATAGGTGGTTCACCAATAGCACCTACCACCATTGCTCACCACTACCAATGAAGAATCCCTTCCAGCAACTAATAGGTCCTAACGGTCATTCTCTTTGAAACGATGAAGGGCAGAAAACCAACTCTCGCTATCACATCTTTCAGGGGTGATGCTTTGGCATAGTCACTCTTGACTTGAGGTAGAGGAATGGACTAAATGACCTCCTTCAAGGTCTCCTATTAAGCGTGCAAATCACAGGAGCTGGCAACACTGTAATCATGTGATAGAAATTTCAGGAGGGCAGAGTTGTTCCAAATTATGTCACAGTTGTAGTAAAGTGTGTAGGTAGAACGGCATTTTTTCTTAAGGGTATCCATTCAACTCATTCATCTGCTTAGAACATGCCTCTTTTAAATGAGTTTTTACAAAGTGCACATCAACAACTGCAGTCGCTTGAGGACAGAGCTCAGCAGCCAAGTATTTATGGATTTGTTAGGGCAGGTGCTGCAGCTTGCCAAGGGCATGAGGCTGTACAACTGGATTATGAGCAACACTCAAATTCAAACCCAACCAAGGACATTTGCAAACCTGTGATCAACACATACCAATGTAGATAGCCACACACCCACCCCCACATGCAGGCTTAGATTCATATTGCAGATGAAAGGCTGAGAAGTTTGTGAGATGTTGAGTTTCCACACAAGCAAGCTTGATGCCACGTGCTCAGCCAGCTCCCACCCACTCCTCACCCCCAAAAAGCCTTTGCCCTCCCAGACAGACTTGTACATCACCACCTCCCACCGCTGGCTCATCCTCACAGCATCCCTTCGGGCAGCACAGCCTGGCGGACCTCAGTACTTGCATTTGGATTTAAACAATACCAACTAATTTTAAACTATATTCTGTATACCCATGGAACAGCTGTGCATGATGATCATGGTCCAGGCAGATAAAAGCTGGTAACAGATGACTGAAAGAACACATTTAGAAACACAGATAGATGGAGGAACCAAAATGCCTGCGCTCTTCAGCATTATGTTTTGTGCAGGGTTGCAGTTTCCTGGCTTAGAGCATCAGGAGACTATAGAAGAGTCTGGTGGTTGGGGTTAGGAATTCCACCCTCCCACACAAACACAGAATTTCTGTCCCTCTCTTGGAGAGGGACAGGTGAGACCAGAAGGGAAAAACTCCTGGTTTTTGTATAACTCCAGTTATGCCAGATTTTCCACCAAAACATACTAAAAGCTTTGCAGAGCATGTTAGTTGTTAAACCTCTGCTAAATTAAGATTTCTCCCTTCCTCAGCTCCTTCTAGCCTAGAGCAAAAGGCAACCTCTGTGAGTTTCTCCTGGAAACTGAAATTGCACAGCTACAGGTATTTCTGGGAGAAAAGTATCCTTGGCCCACATGCAATGCATCCATAAGAGTTAATCTATCTTTTAAATACATAACTTGGGCCTTGGGATAAAGTCTGAACCTTCTCATCAGCAGGGATAAGAACTTCAGGTGGGAACAACACTCCCACACTGGTTGCAACAGCACTGGATCATTATGCCACTTCTACTTACTTAGCTAAGTATTAGTGGCTAGAGAAGATGCCAGTTCCTGCACCCTCATGCTCTTGTCACCACCAAAGCAAATGGAAGACTGAATCTGTCACATGGACTGTACTAATTTATCTGCATTAAGAAGCAGGTCTACTTAAACTTGTCAAGCCACCCACACATAAAGATGTTCTTAGTGATTAAATCCTGGTTATTTTTTCTCTTCTTAGAGAAGGGCAAAGTTGGTTACCTCCTTTCCCAGAACTAGCTTGGTTCACACGATAAGATTAAGGAGCAGAACACATCAAAGTCTGCATGATGGGTTCATACCTGTTAGGAAAGCATCAGAGAATACCAGGGTTATGCTCATCACCTCTGGAAAACAGGGGCCTTCATCGCTCACCAAGAGCAGCCTAGGGCAAGTTTCTAGCCTATCTCCATCCCTCCCTGACTTTGCACACCTCCACATGTTCCACATCCTGATTTTGTAATGCTCAATTTGTGCAATATAAATAAGGCTATTTTACAGGGGTCACTTATTTCCTACAGCCCAAACTCAGAAGCAGAGTTTGTCATCAGACATCAGAGTGCTAAAGACCTGTCATCACTTTGTAGCCAACAAGTTTTATGAAGATCTATAAGCACAGCTTCCTGCCCTTGTCTCTCTCCTTGTGCATCTCCCAGAAGAAAAACAAATAGTACCCAATTACTTTGATAAAATTACTCATCTCTACTGTTCATCATGTTTCACTTCTTGGCTCCATAAAAATAAGCAAGATATGCCTGGCTGCATGAGTCTAGGTCCCCACAAACATACAGATAAGGACCAGTAGAGCAGAACAGGAATGCGTTACCCCTTCAAAGCTCTGCTGACACATGATTCTGGGCTTCATTATCACCTCTGGAGTTTACAGCACTGTATGCTATAATTAGAAGTGTGTGAAAACTCAGGCAGAGCATTGCAACTATAGCTGCTCACTCCGCTGGCACGAATATGATAACCTGCAGAACATGGACCAGAACTCTTATCTGCGTTCTTAAAGAGTGACCAAGTCTCATCCATTTCACCTGTTTGAAAAAGACCGCATTGCATTTTTGATGCTCATCAGGCTGGTTCATACTGCAAGGACCCAGGTTAATACCAGTCTCCTGCCTTTAATTTGTGGTTTTGCACATGGGGTTGTGGGTAACAGGAGGAAGAGATGGCACAGCAAGGAAAAGGGTTAAAAATGCTACTAAAAGCTTAAAGAAAAAACAACCATGAAAAGCTGACCTTTGTAAAACAGACTCATATATGAAGTACCATTTTCATAACTGATTAAATATATATAAAAATTTTTATGCAACTGTAATATTACATCGTCAAATATGTATACTCAAATGCTTCCTGGAGTAGAATAGCTCTGCAGGAGCCATTCCTCACCCTTAGTAAATACTTGTGGTATTTTGGCACA
This sequence comes from Melopsittacus undulatus, assembly GCF_012275295.1. Lineage (NCBI taxonomy): Eukaryota > Metazoa > Chordata > Aves > Psittaciformes > Psittaculidae > Melopsittacus > Melopsittacus undulatus. The sequence goes on from NC_047535.1 coordinate 29,262,933, forward strand.
CTTGCTACAGTTTAAAAACCAGAACCCACATCTATTTTTTTATCTTCCTTGCACCAACCTGCAAATCCTTCAGTGTTTGTGCATGATTGAATTTCTCACTAACTTTAGATGCTTAATGCTTTGGCAAAAATACAACCATAGAATGGCCCCAGTTAGCAACAAGCTTTCTAAACAGGAGATAAATGTTTATTGCTCCAAATCTGCAAACTGCTGCACATTCTCCAGCAAAGCTCAAGTTAAACAATGCATTTATACAACCAACTTCCCAAGGAGGAATTTTTTTGTTCTGGGTTTCTCTACCTGTTTAAAGGCTGATTGCACATGCTTTAATCTCACCACTAGAAAGACTATAAAGCTACATGAGCTTTTATATCCATATTTCAGGACACTGAAAGTATGGGACTGTAATACGGATGCTGACATTATCCAGCTATGGTGGTGCAACCTCTCTACCATAATTACATACAGTTGGAGATAATAGGCACTGCTGATGCAGGAGGAACCTCTGATTGAGCTGGAAATCAGAGAAGTGCTGGATAATCTGTTTCCTGAGTGGCAACAGCAGGCCTAAAGGAGCAGAGCTGGTAAGAAAACAACAACAAAGTCCAATCATGAACCCTTAGAGATGCTCTTACTCCTTTCATTGTTCACATGATTGCAAGCGATCTAAAGGACTCATTCAGGACTTGTGGGAAAAGGACATGTGAGTTACCTAGAGGAGCGTGCGGCACAGATGGCAAGGAAAGGTTTGATTACTGACACTGGGCACCCAGTCGAGAGAGCACAGAACACTGATTTTCAAAAGACCATGTCCCTTCTCAACCCCTTAAAAATCAAAAACCTTTAAGGTATCTCAAGTTCAGCACCAGAAGTGAAAAAAATCACAACACATTTGTGATACTACTTTAACTGAATAACCTGAAAAAAATTGCCCTGAAATTGCTGATATTATATGGAAAAAAAGCCTAATAAAACTGCTTCAATGACTAATTTTTGTTTAAAGAGGGATAGGCTCTTTTCTTCCTTCCTCCTCTTTTTACTTTGCTTTGAGAGGTGGGGAATGGAAGGAAGAGACAAGACTTTTGATGAAAGCTGTTCATTAGGATTAGCATTTTCCTGTACCTCTTTTTTTACCAGATCTAATTTTTAAAATATTTACATACTAAAATTCCCATTTAATGATAATTTTATCAAAAAAATGCTTGTCTGATTGATACAAAAAGTTCCAAATGCGGCACTGTGATTGGCTCTAATTACTATTAATAAATGCATAATGAATGTTGATAAGATTAACAAACCATTCCAAAAATTTGTTACTAAATTCACTCCACAGCATAAACTGCAAATCAGCAGTAATGCCAGCAGGCTATTAATATTCCCAGATTAACAAAATGCAAGCAGATCATATGAGGATGAGCTTGAATTTTGCAAAACAAAATACCTGGGTCAATATTTAGCATAAAAGAAAAAAAGGGTGTAAGTTAATATTTGTGTAGCACAGCGTATTATAAAATAGATACAGGGACTAACATTTACCCTAAAGGAGTGAAGGTATTAAGATAGTGGAGCACATCCTTACCCACAGCATGGGATAGAAGAGGTAAAAGTGGCTCAGTGGTCTTCAATGCCGACAGCCCCATGCCAGCTTGCTGTGGTTAGAGAAGCACAGCGGCTGGTGGTAGGTGAAGATACACAAAACAAGGTCTCTCCTGGTGGAACGGTCAGGTTCTGCTGAGTTAGGGATAAAACTCTCAGGAAGCTGGACTGAACAGACTGTCACAGCACCTCTTTGAGCATCATCCTCACTCAGTGAATCAACCCAGTCCCTCACTGCCATGTCACCAGCAGAGCAGGGAAAAGGGTGCTCCCTTTGGCTGTTCCCAGCAAGATGCCCCACGCACCCCCCAGCAGCACAACTTGTTCCCTCCGTGATGGCTGAGAACCTGTCCCTGTCTCCTTCCCATCCTCCTCTCCAAAACTACCCCATTCCCTGTGGCACAACCATCCATCCGCCCAGCTACCTGGCATCAACTACTGCACCACAGGAGAGGTTAGGGAGGGAATGCACATTTTCTGGTTGGCTTCCCATCTGTCTGATGCCCTAAGGCACTTCCAACCTCATATGTATTTATTTTTAAAGTTACTGGAATTGAAATAAACCCATAGTGTTCATCAATTTCTGGCTTATGCAATCAAAGTCAACTGTGCATTCACAAATTCCTCCCTTCTCTGCAAGGCAATCTGACAGTAGTGGAGGGAAAACGTAATCGGGGAAAATAATCTCCTGTGACACTGTCTTGATTTCCCCAGCAAAATAAAATGTCTTCAGTTTATAATGGCCTAGTAATGAATTAAGCCTTTTGAAATCCATAAAGGAACCTCAGTAATAAGATCTTTAAAAACTGCAGACACAGTGAAAACAAAGAAAAAATAAAAGGAGACTAAATATGCTTGAAATTAAGTGGAGACAAATCACTGAGACACAGATATGGTGAGGAAAAGCAATAGGCACGCCAGGGAGAGGGGAGAGATACCATTCACCAGTCTAAGTTCACACATTCAGCATCTGCTTTCATCACATACTAAACAAAACAAAGTTACTGCAGCTACAGCTCTGTTCTCTTAGCAGAAAGACCTAACTGGAGCTTTAATATACAGAAATACCAGTTTTAAACCCTTTTGTTTGAAGGCTGATACAGGCTCCCTGGTTAAATAAAAGTCTTGCTCCACTACTTGGGAGGTGCCGAGATCCAGGCATTTGCATGGCTTAAAATGGTGGCAGTGGTTCAAGGCTTCTATAACTTACTGTACACAACACCGCAGGAGAGGGGTCTCTCTCCTGGATATACACTGGTTTAAATTTAACAAAGCCAACATAATTAGTCCCATGAGCACCCCTCCAGTAACAGCTTCAGCTCCCAGCACCAGCGAGCTGTATGCTATGCAGTAATTATGCTACCAAGCTGTCAAAGCCTCCTTATCTGCATGCAAATTAGTTCATATGCTATACATCTGCTATAATGACAGTATTAAAACAAGAATTTTATAATGAAGCTATCCTCTTTATAGCAACATAGCACAATTACTTTATTAACATATTGCACACCCATGTCTGTAACTGCTCCTAGTCAAATAGCCAAATTTTCCATTCCCCCACAGAGCAAGATCTTCTTCACTTCCTTCCCCATATCTGTAAATAAATACAAAGAACAAAAACAGGATTTCTAAACTACTTCTGTACAATACCACTCCTTCATTGTTTCTGGGGAAATACTACACCAAATGCCATTAAGTATGGCTAGGTGAATAAATATTCCCATAATGCTCCAAAAGGTTAGGAGATGAAACAGTAATAATCAAATCAGCAGCTGTTTGCTCCCAACCTGGACATCGATCATCTGCTGCTGTCAACTAGGGCCTGTCAGCACCACAGCTCAATGAATGGCAGCAGGACGGGGACAGCATCTCCACCACCGCCCCCAACACACGGATGCAAGAAGAGATGCCAAAGCAAGAAGGAAGCGTGAGGCAAGTGAAACCTTCCCGAGCAAGGAGTGGACAATGCAGACCTGGTGCCTGGGAGGGATTCCGCCTGGGAAAGGCATGCCGGTGGCAGCCCCACCACAAGGGGCTCGGAGGCAGGGAGGGATGCGAAGGAGAGATTGCAAAGCTCAGCTGCTGCCCGCACCTCTGCCTCCGCCCCTTGCTGCGTCTGCGGCGTGCCGGTGCTCCGAGAAGCAGCACATCGGCATTCGCTCTTGGCCCCAGCCATCTTCCAAACGTCAGCGCTGGGGAAGATTCCTGGACCAGAAATTTTGTTCCAGTTTGGTTTTCGGAAGATCCTCAAATCTCCACAAAAATTATGTGGAGTAACTACCCTCAAAGAAACAAAATTCTTAGAGGCACTGGATAAATTTCCTTGTGGGTATTTTATGAGTTCTTCTCCTTGTTACACTGTGTGCAATTGCTCCATTCTTTTATAGTTAAAAAAAAAGAAAATACACAGAAAACTATGATCAGCCCTAAACTTCCAACAGATCTTTACACCTACTTCTCAATTTAGGTCTATTTTTAACCGTCCATCTTTATTACCACAAGCCACTTTGCAGTAAATGCCAGAAACTTGCACTCCAGCCTTCTTGCAAGGACATACCTGAACACAGCTAGCCACCACCCCAAGGCAATGAGGAATATCAATATATATAATAAGGAATATCATTTCTAGGACCTTATTCCCCTTTGTTTGATAGTTTATGCTTTTGACCAACTGATTACTTTTCAAAGTCTACTTGGGAACTAAGCATCCTCCATGAGCAGGAACAAAAGCAAATGGGGGAAAAAAACCCAACAAAAAAACCCTTTTCCCCTTTTCATGTTAAACTTCCCCAAGCACCAGAAAGGTGTGGATAGGTCCCAGCCACAGTTTCAGCACTACTTTGTTCTTCATGCAAATCATCTCTTTCATCAATTATCTTCAAGCCATTTACAAACATGACTGTCATTTCAAAGCCAGGAAGAGATTGGTGAGAATTACCATGGACAGGACAAAGATCTTCAAATACTAAAGAAATCCAAATCTTCTCTTAAACCCTATATTTACAGCTTCAATAGAGCCCTGAGTACTGACACCACAATACATAAAACAACAAACAAAAGAGGTAGCAAAAGGTATAGAGCAATGCTGCATTTTCCCCTGCAAGATCTTGTTTTATTTTTGTCAGCATAGCCTGTAGTTTGCTGTGTTTCTGTGAGATCAAATATTTGATCAGTTTATGAAAGGGATGATATTATGTGTTTGCCTGAGGACGCAGGGCCACTGGATTTCATGACCCTGGACTTTATTCCAGCACTTGGTTCCCAAGAGAAAAATACTAAATTACCCTTTTCCTCTGGGAGAAGGGAAAACAAAATTGGAATCTATCATAGTCCTCCCGCAGCTACTAACAAGATCTTTTGTAGCCTTTGACACCACCTCATGAAATAATGCAACGCAAGCCATCTTATTAACAGTGCGTACCTAACTGAATGGAGAGCAGCCAACCTTATCTGCTGGAAACCTCTACTGCTGTTCTGCCGCTTGAATCTTTCTCATGCTGCTGCTTTTAAGGGTGAATTCTATTGTTCCTTAATGTCCCCCCTGTAAAAGTTGTCTGCAGCTGGGCTTGGGTCATGTCCTCACCTAGCTTTCAAGACTGACGATGTAGACAACTCAAACTGAACTCATTCTTCAGACTATTTTTGCTCTCACCACTGAGCCACAAACACGCTCATCCAGAGCACCGCTCAGGCCAACAGCCACATTATCATCAGATGAATTCTAGGAGCATCAATTTCTCCTCATTGGCCTTAAATGGCTTCTAGAATGGTAGCTCAAACATAGATATCTGCAGCCAGGTGAGATGACAGCTACCTCAGGAGCATAATCAGCCCAGTGTCACCAGCCCAGCTTCCTCAATGGCACTGAATTTTGGTGTCAGCCTCTCCTTGATGCTCTTATCACCATAAGCCTCTCTATATTTACCTAACAGCCTCAGCTTCTTCATCCTAATCCAAGGATTGCCCATCCATCCTCCTCTTCCATCTTTTCTCCCACATCTCTGCACTCTCCTTCAACACTACATTTCTGTTGCATTATTAAAGAAGAAACTCTGCCATCAGCACAGTAATCTGCTAGAAGACAAACCCACATGGAACTCACCTGCAAGGTGTGCTATTTTTGCTGGGACTGCTCATGTAGGTCAAGTTTTATTTTAAAGAATCTCAGCAATATAATTTGGAATGAAAAAGTTCTCCTCTGGGTCGCATCTGTGTTTATTAGGAAGCCTCTTATGAATTCTGCATTTGGAATTTATCCGCTCTTGTTTTTAAAGGAAAATCATGTAAGCATACACAATTCTTGTTCCCTGATTTCAGCAAACCAACTCTATGCTTAGAGTTGACACATTTTAAGTGATATTCATGAAAACGGAAATTATTCTTTCACATCTAAAAAAAAAGTCAAATTTAAAAGTGGAAAAACATGCAAAGCCTTCAAGAATCACCCTAGATCACTTCTTGATCCTGTTACAATTCTGGCCACCCAGTTCATTGAGATAAACATCATAAAGTCTCCTCTTAGAAGCAAATCTTCCCAAAGCCCACTCTATTCTGGCACCCAGTCCTTGAAGAATTTCACAGTTTTCCATGCAGCTTTGGCATTTTCTCTCCCTCATGGTAGCAATATCAGCACAGTTGGGAAATTGAGGTAGCAGAACCAGACTGCAGAAATACTGCAGAACCACCTGAAACATTGAAATACTACAGTGACCTTGTTTTTAACGTATTATAATATACTTAGATTGTACATGACCCACATTACATCTTAGGATTTGGACTTTTTAAACTTTTTTTTTTCTATTTTCTGTTTTTGGTTAAACAATTATGATTTCCATTGCTCCTGAGCACAGTTTCATCACCGTGGTATTTCAATTTTGTAATTAAAACCCTACAGAACCGATCCCACACTGGGAGCATGGTGGCTGCACTCCACAAAGGAGAGATCTGACAAGGGATAAAGTAATTTATTCACTCCTTCCATCATCTCGAAATTAAATACTTCACTAAAGATCATCAGCAATGTACTCAATTTGCAGACACCAACAACCTTGGCAGTGTCCTCTGCAGAGCAGAACAGATGTCTAGTTGATGGGCCTCTTGTCCCAATAGGGCCAGTTACAGCCTTCTCCACTGTAAATGTGGTGGTTTCCGCTTTCCATGCACTCCTGCTTTATGCCTAGCTTGCAAGAGAACCCGATATAGAAATATTGCCACCAACATCGCAAAGACTGTTAACCTGAAAAATTGCTCTGTTCTGGCATTTGTTTTGTCTTAAGTGTATTTAAATTCCTGTAAGTATTTACATTGCAAGCAAGCTTTGTTGTTTTAAAAATTAAAGGAAATAACAAAACGTAAGCTATTCTGAGATTTTAAAGTGCTTAGATCCAGCTACCACCATTTAACATCAACCATAGCCCAGCTGCATTGAGGCACCTCACTGCAGAGTCCCCCTTAGACTAGCTACTCTATTGCAAGCATGGCGAAATACATGAGGAAAACTCACTTCACCTTACCTTTGCCCTGGGCTGAATGCATTCAAATGATCACTTTCTGCAGCTCACCTGACTGCTTCTAACTGTAACATCATCTTGACAAAGACTTTACATTTTAAAGTAGAAAAAGGAAAATAAAGAGTGTAACATCTTCCTCTGGCACACTGGGGAGCCCACCAGCCTACAGCCTTTATGTGGGGTCTCTGAAATCTTTGTTCTTGAAGAGCTTTCCCAGGCTGGTGTTTACAAGTGTGTGTAGGGAAAGTAAAAGTAGTGTCAATCCTAAAAGATCAAAAAACTGTGACTTTGAAAACCTAGTTTGGGTCTCTGATTTCCAAACTCCCTTTATCTGCTATGGTGTGTGCACAACGCTTTGTACTGCTGGCAAAATAAGCAACGATGAGAAGGGGAATTTTGAAGGGCTTCTCACATCCCACCTCTAACCATCCCAAATGGGTAATCCTCACACGGTTTTCCTTTTAATCTTGCTGGAAAAGAAAGGTAGCTTGCATCTAGCAGCATTTCACAAAAAGCCATATGGCTCAGGATGCAAGCAGAGCAAAGTGACTGCTCTTTTTCCCACACCTAAATGAGACTTTACTAGGTACATGAGACACAAAGTCTGTCTGCAACCTTGCCTCCAAATAAGACCACATTTTACGAATTACACTGCAAATGAGATTTATTTTCAGTATCTCAAATACTGCAACGTCAGCCAGAAGATGATAGGAGAAGGCACAGACTTAAATCCACTTTCAGGATCCCACTTCTAAGGTCTTCAGGAAGTTGGACTATTTAGTAGAAATCTGAGAGGTAAAAGCAATAGTCCTGCTATTGTTTATTACCTTGTGTGAAGTGATTAATACAGCAGTTTATTGCCTCAGTTGCACAAAAGAACTATGTGCCAACTCTTCCGGCTGAGGGAAAAGCACCACATTGCTTTGCAATTAAAAACAACATGGAAGAGTGCCAAGGGTGAAAGGTGGAGAAAATCCTAATCTCCCTCAAGCAGAAGCAATGAAAAAGCAGAGCTACGGCACAAAATCTCTTTCTACCTTTGCTTCTGCTGCTTCTGTGTTTATTGACAGCTGCAGCCAGCTTACTGGGAGTCCATGAGATGGTGAGAAAACCAACCTGGAATCTATTAACTCCTCTTTCCAAACCAGAGGGACCATTAAACACTGGTTAATACGAGGCCTTACTAAGTCAATAAATGCTTTTCTCTCTTACATATTGCTATTTCATGTTCCACTGATAACTTATCCCATCCATCTGCCCATAGCAGTATTTTCTCCATCCTCACACTATTCTCTTCTGCTAACACTAACACTGATACACAGTTGCGGTGAGAAGCCCTCAGTACTACACATTCCTTTCCCAGTCTTCTTCCTCTACAATACTCTAAAACCAGAAGACAGTGACTTGCTTGTTGGGGCACCAGGACCACCAAATACTGTCCAAGAAGTTGTTTCACAGAGTTCCTTCCTTTCTACATCAAGTTTGCACAACTTATTGTAACCTTGCACACTGACTTCATGCTGAGTGTCTCCAGCACCCAGCACAGCTCTGAGCCATGACTAAGGTGCCCTTCCTGAGCTTCTTCACACTATATCAAGAACAAAAAACAGTGAGAGATTTAAATCTGCTGTCTGGTGTGCAGAGGCTGTCTTCTTTAGCTTTAAGTTTAAGCCATAGTAAACCCAAAACGAATGGGACTCATCAGCTGTTACAAATAATCCTTATCCACTACAGCCAGTCTGGAGATACACTGGCCATTCTCAGCAGTGGTCTGTTGAACCCCTCTGCAGATTTTCCTTCTTCTGCAGTGGTGCAGAGAAGAATTAGAAAGACTGGTTTAATAAAAACACATGCACTATACCGGAATACATTTTTGCGTTGATATAGAAACTCAAAAGGAAATAGTAAAACACTAAAAGGAAAAAAGAAAGCTTTTAAGTGTGACAGCTTTCAAGTCTGTTTGCATAGTTCTTTCACAAGTCCAGAGGTGGGCTTCTCATAGGGTAGGTTCCATACTTCAGTAACATATAGCTTTTGTTTTTCAAGCTCTCTAGGAAACCCTTCTAAACACCCAATATCTTTGCATCTAGAAAGCTGTGCTTGGTGCAAGGTAAATCCACTCCCATCCTGTCCTCAGCTCTGGGATGCTGAATTTTGTAGGAGGAGGATTTTCCAGCTATCTGTGGGCCATTAAAAATATGTCATGTAAAAGATTAATTTTCATGTAAAAGAATGCAGGAAAGAAGAATTTGTTTTTTCCAGAGACCATTTTTTTGTTTTCCTTTCCTTCAAAGTCCAGCTGAGATGGTGATTTCAAATAGATACGATAAATGTATCTCTGTTACCACAACCACATACTTGCTATACAATTCACACCCCAACACATATTTTACACCAAAAAAGCATATTTCACACAGAAAGGCCACTCTTCCTCTGAAGTCTAGGATTAATTTATATAGTGAACCTTTAAAATCCCTTTTTTACATGTTAATTCCTGTTAATAAAGAGACATTGCAGGCACATGTTTCAGCTTGGTACAAGCTGCAGTGCTCCCCCCAAAAAGGATGCAGCAGAACCCCCATTAAAAAAAGTCATTTAGGAGCAATGTGGCTGCTTCTTTCTAATCTGGAGTCAATATGGAAGCAACCTGTGGATCATGCATAATTCCCTATTCATGTGCCCCTGTAAAGATGAAGACCAGGAAGAAAATAAAAGGATTTTATGACAAATGTATAGCAAAGCCAATTGCAGAGCAGAGCTTTGGAAGCCATCTCAAAGGCTGCCCTAAGGTGCTCACCTCCCACTGTACCCAGCTGCTCCTGAAATTCAGCAGCAGTCAGGCACCGCGGCAGAAACCTTGGCACCTTATCCTCTTCTCTTACTTCTTCCACATATGTTCTCTTCAAAAGGCGTTTTAAGACCAAAGGACAAGCCAAAAACCTGGGGGGACTTTTGATCATTCCCAGCATGGACGGTCTTATGTGGCATTCCAGTTTCTGCAATAGCAGCAAACACAGCAGTGGCATTGCCATTGTATCTCTGCTATAACTAAAGGAAGCTATGATCAGAATTCAAATGAGAGAATACATAGGCTGGCTTTTCTTTCATGTTTTTGCTTTCTTCTGACCCCTCTTCTTCAGGTTTAAAGCAAGCCCTCCTTGAAGCAATCTTGTACAGGATACAACTCAATTCTAAAAACTTTATACTGTCATAACTTTGTATATTAAAGTTGCTAAAACTCTGGAAAAGTTTTAAAAGAAACTGGTGCTGTTGTTGATCAAGATTATAACCTACACTCAATAGATAATACTTTATGGACTACAAAAACTACTCTATTCTCCATGTTTCTCAATTATTCCCAACACACAGTCCGCACAGTTAGATTAACATAAAACCCAAGCAACATCAGAAAGCTATAAACATTCACAATAAATCAACCACTTCCCCTTCATTAGGCATCACACAGTTCATATTATTTCCCCTCTGGAAAAAATCATGACTAGTTACTGTCTGCCTTCAGAAACTAAACAATCAGTAACATTTCCAGAGGGATCATCAGAAATGGATTTCTAATAATGTACAGGTTAAAAGTTTTTCTTGTTCTCCCCTTTCTGCATCCAGCATTTAAACTTTACGGTCCCAGTGACACTATGAAAGGCACATGTGCTTAATAACAAAACTTGTAAAGAAGTACGTCTTAAAACATATAACTACGTTTTTAAACACAGAACAGAGGTGAACTTGGGCAGTCACTTAATGCAGGGGAACAGGTTCTATTTATTCCTCTAGCAGCCAGCCTTAGCACAGGAATAACTGACACACCAGATAAAGGCTCTTATCCTGGGCTGGTTGTATGTAGCACTTCATCAGTATACTCAAAGGCACTTTACTAAAGCAGGGATGTATGGTTATCCCTATTTTACAGAAAAGGAAAAGCTTCCCAAGGTTACAAAGGAAGGTCAGAAACACATATCTACGACCACCACCTATGTACCATAATTCCCATGCTTTGCCCATTAAGCCACACTCTGAGAGCTCCACAGATTGAATTTTTATGTAAACATTTAACTCATTTCTCAACAAACCTATGAACGTTCACAGTATTTTATCTTCTAAGCTGGATTCAATCAGGCAATCCTCTGCTGTGTTCAAGTACACAACACTAATGGCCCATTTTTCTAGCTCCGGAAATGCAGAGTGGTGGTGTTACTTTTGCTTAAGCTTTGGAGGAAATACAGATGGTCCTGATAGATCTCACTTAAATGGGAAGATCAAGAAATATTGCCAGTCTTGACAATGCAAACACAGGTAATGCTTAGTAAATCTCCAGGTGGAGATCACAAGAACCATATTCCTGAGTTAATACATCGACACCAGTTTAAATCCACCCTTATCTTGAAGGCATGGCACAAAACACCATGATACAAGTTAGGGTGACACATACAGCAAAACCAGTCATGGATGCTGAGACATCCTATTGTTCCCTGTAAGAGAGGTGACACCCAGAAGATGTCATCCTGTCTGGACCATAACTCCCCCCCTACCTCCATGCACCACAAAACATGGTTTGTAAGTCACGTTGCCCTTCATCACATCGATTTTGGCCAGACTAGCTGCAGTTGGCAGCCCCTTGTGACCTCCAGAGGCAAAGGGAAGCCTCAGAACACTTCTCATTAGAAGAGTCCAGCTGAAATGTTCTTTTTAGTGACTGCTCTCTTTGGTCTCCCCTGGCAGCCAGAGGCATGCTTACCTTTACTGCCTTCCCTGCTTCTTTAGCAGGGCATCAGCCTGGCAGAATAAGCTCAGCACAGACTCAGGAAGGCTCCACAGTTTTGCAGCTGCCTGTCTGCTTGGCTTTCCCTCTTCTGCCTCAGTTTGCTGTCTTGTTTTATATGGCAAAGACTAAAGAATTCATTTTTATAAAGTGCTCGAACAGGCTATTTGATATAAGCCCCATTTTTCAGAGGTGTCAAATACCTCTGCTCCCGCTGAGTGCAAATGCATCATTGATGCTGAGCACTGGGGAAGCAGGACTCCACACGGTCCCAAAGTGGGAATGGAGCCAGGCTGTCCCATGGCACGCGGCTGCTGGCAGGCAACACACACTACTTGTCCCATCAGCTTTCACTGCATTTCAGGGAGGTAGGTGAAAAACAAGCAATATCATGTTTTAGATGAGGCAACTCAAGCCGATGCAGTCAGTGCCTTGCTAGAAGTGACAGACTGAGTGAAAACGCCGAGATGTTCATAAAAGACTACAGTCCAAAGATAACTGCAGCCTTTATTTACAACCCTCCGTTTCACAGCTCTGTCACTGAGGTCAGCCTCAGAACTTAACACAATTATCACTTGGAGGTCTGTATTTTCTACGGGTTTTATTTTGAAATACAGCAGAGAAACAAATGAAATGAATAAGCAACAGCTTTCTTGGAGAAGGCAACTGAGAACCAATTGTGCTAGACATTGCTGCCCAGACTGTCTTGCCTGGTTCAGTTGTGACAATGTGGAAACAAAAATATAACTGCATTCCACACAAACTCACATCTTCGCATGCAAAAACTCACGCTGACACCACCGTGGCACTCACAGGAAGTGCCTGAAATGTTAGCAGTCACCAGGAATAATTCCAGATATAATGGAGCTACTGTTCCCATTCCCAGCCAGGAGAAGTGCATGGCCCACAAGCACCTACACTGAAAGGGTTGCACTAACAAAGGCAGATCCAGCGCATAAAGATTTAGAGTGTTGTAATGGGAAGTAGTGGGGAAATAGGACACTCTAGGCTCTCCAGAGATCAGTTTCTGTTTTCATGCTTTTTTTTTGCAAGCCAAGAGACTACAGAAAGGTGTTTAAAATACCACACCCAAGCAGTACCTCCGGTTTACATTGTGGACTGAAGACACAGAATTGTTTCACTCATTTTTACAGCCTGCGAACAGCTCCACAACTCTAAAAATACCTGAGTAACTGTCATGGCAGGTAACCAAACACTAATATTTTCTCCTATACAAAATTGCTTCTGACATACGTTTCTTTGTCTGAGAGCCAGAACACCGTTTCAAAAGCAAAATTGCTATGTCTTGACAAAACAGAAGAATGAAAGCAAACACTTTGTGCGATCACCCTCATTTGATGGGGGACTAGGAGAGGTGGAACAACTCCTCCCCATCACACACAAGGAATTTCAAGTTGACAGCCATGCTTTGGAGAAGGTTGGGCAAGAGCAGAAGGTCAGAACCTGCTTGCAAGAGAAAACTGGTTCGCAATCTTGAGTACAAATTGCTGTTAAGATGCCATAATACACTTTTGAAGCAGCTCATTACCAATTTATTAAAACGTTAGGGCTTCTCTGAGATTGCTGGAGATTATTGTTTAAATTGCTATTTAAAAATGTAGTGATTCACAGCATGGATAACTTATTCTTATGTCAATACAGGTACACGTATGGTGTGTGTGTGTATAGCTGTATTACAAAAAAACCCAATAATTCTGTATGCAAAGTAAATGTGTTTTTTTCACATATGAACCATGAACTAGATAAGATCATTTCCAAATAATGAACCATTACTTACCAGAGCACTAAGTGGTACTTCTAAATAAACATAAATATTACCCTGACACTTGGATACCTTATACAGCAATAAACAAGGCCATTAATAAAGACAAGTAGGCATGTCTCCATGCTCTAGGACGTGCCAGACCATCACCTTTCTGAAAGGGTCGGGTGGCTTTAGAGAGAGGTAACAACCTCATTAAAGCCTTTAGTCTGTCTAGAGATGTTCTCATTTGTTCAGCCTGAGAGATGGCTCACTTTTTTTTCCCAAGGATTAACAAACACAAGAGGAGCAGTACTTCCTTGTCCAAGTTATTATTTTCAATAACAAAAACAAATGCTAATTAGAATACAAACCAAGAGCAGTCCTGATGAAGTGGAAATGTTTTTCTCCCCTACCAATCAACAACTGAACCACAGAGACTGGATACACATACAGCAGGTCTCATTTAATTGACTGATACACTAGAAACCTTTGACAGAAAGTGGTCAGTTTGAACTTTGGGCACAGTAATGAGCTCTCAAGCTCCCTCTTAGAACAGGCCACAGCAGTGCTGCATGACTTCATTTAGTTTCATTTTATAACTACAAGCCTGTTCTTTACTATTTTTCACCAGCTTAAATACCACTTTCTCAAAGCGATGTTAGTGAAAAAGAAAGATATGAAACCAATTCTAATGAACTCATGCAAATATAAGCTTGGTGAAATGAAACCACAGACCTAAGCAGAATACTGCATTGAACACATTTGTATGTTTTATGCAAAGCTCATCTAAATTTGAGTAATTGGACCTCATTTGGCAATCTGCACAATCAGTTTGCAAACTTCAAGCACTGAATTTTAAGTATAAGCCTGGAAAATCATTAACATGTGTATTTATCACAGTGGCCCCAATCCAGCACAGTACTAAAACCTGCGTTCAAGTGTTCTGAATGAGGTCTTAGTGTATGTGCAGCATCCAAGAGAGTATCAGGAGCTCTAATTACAGAGAAAAGTCACTGATATGTTCAGATCACACAATTTTAATCTCAAATCAATCTCTAACCAAATCTCAAATCTCTGAAGCTTAAGGCTGGGAACCTTCCTCCTTTTTGTCTTTATTTCTCACACCTGAAAAATGTTCCCCAGATCATAACCATTACTTTATCTCTTTTCATCTCCAGCCATCCCCTCTCCAAGAGTCCCTGTTGCCTGCTGTTTCCCACCTCCTGCAGATGTTAACCTGGTCCTTTTCCTTTCTGTACACACCTGGTCTCCACTGAGCAGTGCAGGAACTGGATGTGCTTTCCATGCTCTGGAACATGGCGAGGCACCAAACCAGTTTATTAAAGGGCAGTTCTCTCATGCTCTCCCCAGCATGTGTTTTGGCTGCAAGGAGAGCTATTTTTCATTTGTGTCTCATCTTTCTTCAACAAAAACTGCAATGGGTCTTGAACTTACAAAACCATTCTTGCTCCAGACATCTTAAAGTCCTATGTATAGGAAAGATGACTGTTTCCCATTCAACTCTATTCATTGTGGGGTTTGGTTTTCTTTTTTGTTTCCTAAAAGCATCTCCTTAAAGAGAAGGTGAAGCACATTTTTCAAGGTGAAAACTGCCACTCTGAATTTGAATCAAAGTCTGAACCCATTTCAATGGGAAGCTTCACAGCATCCCAGCAACTTACTTGAATACAGGAGGGTAAGCAGCCTGCACTTGGCTCCACACAACCAGACCTCCACCAGAGTTTAAACATGGCTGTGTGTCAGGAAAACCATTTTAAATCATAGGCATAGCCAAGATTTATTAAGGCAGAGCTGCACTAGATCACATGCAAGTTCAGTTTCTCTCTATGCATCCTCAGGAAATGTGTTAATTGCTCACAGCTCTAACATAGATTTTCAATACATCTGCAAGACACAACACCACACACACTAGCTGGGGGGAAGGGGAAAATCAGATCCTTTTCAGTGTAGAATCTAGGAATATTTGGCACATTTCAGCATCACAGCTTTATTCCTTCTTAAGCTTCCTTTTACTATCCACCATTCATTACTGGCTGGTACCCCACCAGACCCTGGGTACCCACCAATCACCAAGGTGGTGGGATGCAGCTTGCTCACAGACTTGGCCACAAAGCTCAACTGCCCTTCAGATTCCTCATGGGGACTCCTGCACCAGGACAGGGTACTACGGGAAGGACGGGAGAAACATTGTGTGGTGATAACTAAACACTGCGGCCCAACATCTCAAATCTCAGTGAGTCCTGCCTCCTCTTACGATACCTCCAATCACTGCCTTATACACTGTATCACTGTCACGAATTAGATTTCATATTTTGGTAGGTCATCTTAAGAACCATGACCTGAAGCAATGTGATTTAGGCAAGAATTCAGAGGAGCATTTCCCCACATCAGGACTGCTCTGCAAAGGATTTGTGTTGCTCCTGCAACTTACACAATGTAGCCACTTACAGGTACCTGCTTTCTCTTTCACCACTATCATGATACTGCTGTAGTGAGCCCCAGCTGTAGGCACACAAGCCATGCACAGCAGCATCCCACAGACCTAAGTATCTCTTTATATGGAATAAAATATCCAGGTGAACCATGCTGCAGGTTCAGAACACGCTGCTTTTCCAACCAGGAACTAGCATACCCTCAGTAGATAGGTGAATGAGAAAGTACCAGCTGCTCTGACAAATCCAAATCCAAGAAACAGTGTGTATCTGCTACACTCCTTTCTTTCCTTTCTACACTTCTGTCTTTCCCTGTGACTGCATGGCAAGCAAAGTTTCTACATCTCAACGACTCATTCATCCCTGTCATCTTGTAGAGAATGAGCTGAGGTGGTATTAAATTGGTTTGAAATGGGAAATGTCATCAGAACTGAAGTCTCAAAATGTACCTGAGCAACACTGCTCTTTTCACTACTGAAAAAAGAGAAATGGGAAGAACTAACAGAGTTTAAAGGAAAAAGAAATTGCTAAAAGATAACTGGGTAAAACCACTTTTCAAGTCACAATCCAAGGGAACTGAATTTCACCAGCTTCAACCGAACATGCTGTACTCCCTCCAGTATTCTGTGTACGCTTGTGCTTATCAAGCTCCAAAGTCTGATCATTAAACCTGATCCAAAATGCTGAGAGACTCTTCTTGTCACCAAGGGCTTAGCCAGGTGCCTTTATTAATCACAGCTAACAAATATTTTAATGCTGGGACCTTTGGGAGGAAGGGGTGGAGTGGTGCCATGTGCCTTGTTTCATACGAGGAGATGACAACTCAGATCTGCAGTGCCTGATTAATATTTCATGACTGCGATCCACTGGGTATGCGGTGTAATTCTGGTGCCTTGTTTCACTCTATGTTCATTGCATCTAAAACGTTATTTGCCACAATTTCGTGGAACAACAACAAAAAGGTTTCATTCCCGCAAGACAGCACTGGCTGACCTCTCTCATTGCTCCACGTAATTCATAGGGAGCAATCATTATACAGGAACTGAAAGTGCTTTTCAACTTTTAAGGGAAAAAAATGGTACCACAGATTTACATATAGATAGCATTTCAGAGAAGAAGGATGTCGATTCCTCCTGCCTTGCTTTATTTACCAAGTCATCCTGAGTGGCCAGAAGACAAGCCTGCAACAGGGCACTGCTGAACACACATCTCTGTGTCTACACCAACAATTCAGTGTGCTAGCGTGAAAACGACATTAAAAACTCGTGTGACTGATGAAAAGAGACAATGAAAGCAAAATGCATAACTTTGAGCACAACTCTACAATCCTCAGGGATGTCCACAGGACTTCACAGAGGTCCCTAATCTAATTTTATAGTGAAAAGAAGACAGTAACTTAAAATTTGACAGTCACTGAGGACAGGCACGGTGGGGGTCTGTCCCACATCCAGGCAATCACTGCATTCCAGTTCCCATACCAACACTGGCATACAGCAGACCTATTGCCTTCAGGGACTGCAACAGCAAAGACGGCTGTTCTGAATCAATATCATCTTAACATATCTCAGAAAGCTTTTTGGTTTTATTGCAATGTATGGATGGTGTGGGGTTTAATTCCCCCTTTCTTCTCTCTCCCCCTCCCCCCCACTATTCAGTCATTTATAGCATATTACTCAAAAACTCCATTCTCTCTTAGGAATACGAGTGATGCTTGTAATGAACTCTGTCTTAAGAAGGTATGTGTCAGTGAAAGACTGGGATATTTCTAGATCTCCAGTCTCTTTATGCAGCTTAATGCTAATGAAAGGAAACCATTTTTTTGCACACAGTGAAAGGGAACAGATGGTGTCACAGTTCTGCTGTGGAATTTAAGCAGAGTGACAACCTATACAGCAGATCATCACGATGGGTGAAACTCTTTTTAGGCAATAGCATGGAGGGTTTATTTGTTTTTTATTTACTTATTACTATGAAATATCTTGAAAAGCTTTTTCTTTCCTTTTTGCAATGAAACCCAAGAAAACGGTATGACATTCTCACCATCCTACAAAACCTCAGAAGAACATGAAGATCAAATCTTTACATACACTGTGAAGGCACAGCTGAAAACGAGCACCTCATATTGCAAACTGTGGCCTTCCAATCATGTATCTATCCAGACACCAGTCATTGCCAAGCAAACCAATGAGGGCTTAAAAGGGACAGTGTTGAGCAGAAAACCACTCCTCTGTCTGAAATCTGGTCCCTAGTTCTAATTATGCCTTCAAGGCAAATGATGTCTTTCTTCATTCTTAATGATTTTGTATTTCACATGTTGGTTAACAATAGTCAATGTACAATTCACCCCACCGTTTCCTTTCTAGGTTCAGTGGTTTCATCCTGGAGAAAAACAAAGGTTTAAAAAGAAAAGGCAGATAAAAAAATCATCATTGGAAAATTACCCAGAAATAAGGAATTTTAAAGGGTCATTCTAGCCAACAGGTTTGCTGCTGCTGGTGTTTACTAAATTGCTAGTTGAATTTTTCTGGCCCTAGTGACAACCGAGTTGGACATGTTTGCATGTGCTGATCTTACCAAGAGGATCTGCATCCCAGCAAAGCATCCGCCTCTGGTGAGACAGACCAGACGCAACTTGAAGTTTCACAATTTTTACTGTTTTCATTCCTTCAGATTTATCTTCTTTCAGCTTATTTGAACTGCCTGTATAAGC
The DNA here is from genome assembly GCF_012275295.1 of Melopsittacus undulatus. NCBI lineage: Eukaryota > Metazoa > Chordata > Aves > Psittaciformes > Psittaculidae > Melopsittacus > Melopsittacus undulatus. The sequence goes on from NC_047535.1 coordinate 29,281,741, forward strand.
ATTTTATAGCACATACCACTAAAAGCAACAGATGACATGCTCATCCACTCCATAATTCACATTGACAATAGCCAATCTCTGCTCAGCCCATATCCCACAAGAAAAGGGATTAATCTGGCAGCAACATCCTGGGAGAACAACAAAGCTCAGGCTGCTGGGGTGGGGTTCAGAGCTCTGTAGGAACAGTCTGGACCCATGCCACTGTCTGAAACTTTGGGAAGCATTTGCATGATTACAATCCCATTTTTGCACAGGGGTGGATGATATGTGTTCAGAACTACCCAGTTGCAAGCCTCATTACAGTTTTTACAGTAAGATAGAAGAAATCAGCTCGTAGATACATTTATAAACGCAAACAGTCCTATTGGCACATTGAAATATGCTCAATTCTGACTGCAGGGAACAACAGCAATCAGCCTGTAAGACACTTTAGGGCCATTATATATTCAGTTGAGTTTCCATAGATGAGGGGCTTCAGATCCAGGGGAAGCACAGCAGTACAAGTACCACTGTACTAAGTGCTCTGCTGTTCAATGGATGAGCATGCTCAAGGTGTTGTGTTCCCCTAGGTTTGTAAAACAGCAAAGTCTAAAACTAGGGTCTAATATTAAAGAGCATCTCCACTCTCCAATGCAGGCAAGGACCAGCTTAAAACCTCTCACTTAGGCAGGATACCTGTCTATCTATATGTATATGTGGGGATAAATAAGCACTTTCTCATGCAAAAGGAGATGCCAGGGCTCTTTCAGAGACCTAGCACCTCCTGCAACAGAGACCACAGGAACCATTAATCCCAAACAGCAAACCGAAAGCGGCAATACTTACAGGAATAATAGTGCAAAGACACACACAGGGAATGGCAGCACTTTGAGTGTAGAAAGTGGCAAAATATTCACAGTGAGTGAATTTTAAACGCACTCACAGGAGTTCACAAGACATAACTTGCTGATTAACCCATCTGGCAGGGAGGGACAACACCACCCTGCAATGCTTCCTTCGAGGACAAGTGAAACACTCAGGTTTTAAAGGCATTTACAGGGCATTTATTTAACTGTGTCAGGTAAAATCACAACTGTGCTCCAAAGCACCCAGGCTCTTGCTGCAGAAACTCCACAGCTATTACACAGCAAGCGTGAAGAAGCAGAAAGAGAAGAGATTGTCAGTAAATAGGGTTAATCCCTGCAGGTAATACCCTTTCCGTTAAATTGTGCAGCATTTTCCAGTCTGCAGATTCTCAATCCCATTTAACATCTCTCTCACACTGCAAGCAGACACATCTGAGCTCCCACTCTCCCTCCCATCCCACCACCCCCCAAATTCTGCAAGGCTGTTTTTGCAGGCAGCAGCCAGTTAAAACTAAAGGCTGCTGGTACTACCCCGGGAAGCTGTAGGGGGGTGGGTGAGCCGCACAAAAGAGCTCAACACAAAAGGCCATCCTTTTCATCCCTTTTCCTTCTTCATTTTCTCCAGCTGAGCCATAGATTTATTTAATCAACACGGTAAAAAAATAGATGCAAATGTGGGAGGGGGCAGGGGGAAAATATGGGACAACATCTATTTTAACACAAACAATCAAATTTGGTGGGTGAAGAGATGAGGGGAGCCTTCAGCTTTCATCATCTCCCTGCTTCCAAACGAGCCCTTTAGCCTGCTGCTTCCTCAAAAATCTATGCCGCATGCTACAGATATATTCCCACTATTCCCCCCCCCGCCCCCAGGAGAAGATGTAAAGGACCTGACACCAAAAGGACAGCGAACGTCTTTGCTGTTCCCAGCAAGACCCACACAGCGCACATAATCATATGAAAAACATGGCTGGCTGGTGCATCGACAGATGCAAACGAGAAATACCAGACTTAGCCTTATTTAGATCACAGCAAAATTAAACGGGGAGGAGAAGGGGGAGGAAGGGAAATAATTGTGGCTGTGTAACATGGCTGCACAATTTTCAAAGCCTCACGACTGCCAGCTTGCAGGGAGCAGTGAAAATGTGTGCCTGCTCTAAAGGGAGCTGTTCCTGCCACCCTTGCAGCACAGCCCCGTTCATTCAGCTCCCCATCCCTCCAGGCAGGCACGCTGGCCAGCGAGCACGAAAGGCAGGGAAGTACTAAAACAGTTTTACCTGATCAATGTAACTTCACGGGAGCCGGAGGAAGGGATTCCAGGAGAAAGGCAGCAAGGAGGAAAATCAAAATCTGCTTGGATCCTTCTGGCAGTCCACAGTCTCATCTACATGCATCTGAGCAAGCCCTCACCAGCAGCTGCTTCTTTTATCAAGCCCACAGGCACAGCAAATTAGTCCGGTTAGACAGTTCACTCAATGTGGGCTATTCACAGTGTGGCTGTTGTGCGAGCCCGGCTTCTCCTGTCCCCCTGTCCCCGGGTAGGCACCCGCCCACCTCCACATGGCCCTGGATAAACACGGGCTCACAGCACCCACGGACCAAACCACATGATCCCGGACATCACCAGCACGGGCACACGCTGCTGGACCCCTCACTTCACCCCAGCAAGGCAACGAGATCTGGAGGAACCGGCAAAGCCCAAGAATGGGTTTACTTTAAAGGGAAAAACCTCCTTCCCCCCCACCCTTTATCTTTCCCCCCCACTAAAAAGGGAAATAATAAATTGAAAACCAAACACAAAGATCTGAAGATGGGTAATATCCTCCAAATCAACTTAGTTCTGACAATGAAGTGTCACTCTGAAAATAAATGTCATTCAGGCTTCTAGTAAGCACAAAGCACTTGGCAGAGACCATAGATGAAGCCTGATACAGTCCAGCAGAGAGATGCTGACCACACAGCCAGCGCATCCTTGGTCTGTGTAAAGCCATGCATTTTCAATTCTGTTGTTTTATGAAAGAAGATGTGACAAGCCCCCTTTTACCTCCTCCTTTCCCCACCATGAACCATCTTAAAATATGGATATGGAAATAAACACACACACACAGAAATCAAGCTCTAACGAGGTGGCAGTCAGCACTCACAGTCTGCCATCCTTGGGAGCAGGGAGCAAACCTGGTGGACACAGCACACAAGAAGCATATGCCTCTTACATGCACTCATGAGTGCGATTCACTGGGTTAAACACAAAGAAAACGTTTATAAAAGCCATTCTATCTGTCTACCATTACACAAAGGAGAGAAGCATTGAGCCCTTCTCTCTCCTCCCTGCTCCCCAGCCTATCTTTAGGAATAGCAGTGCCCTTTTTCCTCTTCCCCCACCTCCCCACCCCCGCCAACATAGGAAGCAAATATGTATAGGAAGGGATGCTATAAATACACAGACACACATATATATCCTACAAACACAGTTTCCATTGGTTATCTAAACTCTCCCTTCACAAAGTAGCACAGTTAATTTGGAAGAGCTCTCCAAACAATCTGGCTGATGGCTGACAGCTGCCTACTGCATGTCAGCATTTGCACTCAACCAAGAGTGTAAGCCATCCACATACACCAAAGGGAAACACTGATAAGGTATTTAATGCTTAAATAAAAGCAGCTTTACCCCCAAAAAAGGGTTAATAGATACACATCATGGGATAAGATCAGCCAGTTGTGTAGATGGCTTAAAACCCTGGCTCCTGGAACCATCGCACACAAACCACATACAAAACTCCATAAAACCTTCTTCCTAATCTGAAAAGGGAAAGGAGCTCAGTGTTTTTATGGCACTGAAAAGTTTGAACTTACTCTCGAAATTCCTCAGAGGCTTAAGAAAAGAGAGAAGAGAATAAAAGGCAGAGGGAGTAAAGAGTAATAAACAAACCTCATCCTATGCCATTCCCAGCTTCATAATGTTGTAGGGCTGGTGATACCCAGAACAAATAAAGCTTTAATCAGGACTACTGTCTAAGTGTGACTATAGGCAGTAAAAAACATCTCAAAAAAGCTAAGACTGTAGTATGGAAAGCTCTTGGAATGGTTTATAAATTCATTTTAAACTTGGGGAAAGAAACGAAGCACAAAAACATGAACTGAAGGGGTAGGGAGGGAGCAGGGCCTCCGTCAATCCTGAAGGGTAAAGCTGTTCCTCTCCCTGCCAGCAATTTCCAGTCTCAGCAATAAGCTGTTATCTTTAATTTGCTCCCATCTGAGTGGGGAAGTTTGGTACTATCCCTTTGCTCATCTCTGCTCACTCATTACCTCTCCTGCCTGAAAGGTGAGAGGAAGCAGGAGGCAGGATTGAGGTCACTTCAGGATTGCATTACAGAGTATTTATTAAGCTCAGTGCATTGCTGTCCCTCATCCCACATGGGAAGTATGATCCATGATAGAGGGTAAGGGCAGTCTATTCTGCATATGCAAGCAAGCAGCTGGGGTAGTGGGCAGTACACAGCCCGGGGTACACCTTCAGTCCTGAGGGTAGGACGGGAAGCCTTTCCCTTTTGCTTTGTTCAGCAAATACAAGCACAATCAACATGACTGCAGGGAGGTGAAGGATGCTGCACCCTCAGTGCCTCTCCTGTTGATCAGCTCACCAGAGTGAGCATCCTCATCTTCCCGACCTCTTGAGCAAGACCCACTGCTCAGTATCTCCAACTCCACAAGATCAGGGCACAGGGAAAAAGCTAGTGAAAATTCAAGCAGGAACCAAACACTTGAGTATGCACAATGCAAAGATATGCAGGCCAGGTGTGATACAAGTACAGTTAACCAAAGACCTATTTTTCAGGCTTAATTAGATTTTAGCCTTGACAAAAGGCCGAACTGCTCTCCCCTTTTAGTCAATAAGAGTTTTTCACTGTCCTTGATGGCAACAGGACATGGGGCATTAGGGGAAAAAGGGTCCAATTCATCACCTTGAGTAGGTGAAAACGGAAGTCCATTCTTTACTGTCTCATTTGATTCCTAAAAGACAGCTTAGGGCATTGCTAGGATTTAACTTAATATTTCTTTAAAATAATTTGAGGATAAAGTGATTTATAAGTCATTTTTCTCCCCAAGTATTTGATCACTTAAGGGAATTCTAAAATCCCTCAAGATCTTTCTCTCCAGGGATTTCAGAAGCCCTGATGCTCAGCATTCCTGAAGCACCCCCTCAGAGCGACCATGGCTGCAGTGCTACCCTGCTGCAGATAACCCATGTGCCTCTGCATTCACAGCCTCCTACTGAAATGCTAATGATCACCAGGTAGTCCTGAAGTTGGCCAAGACTCTGTAGAAAGGAAAGAAGGGAGGAGAAAGATAGAAGCAACCATAAAGCAGCCTGAAAACATGACATCAGGGAAAAAACAGTTGGAGCCCATATCTACAAGACAATGTGCTGCAGAAGGAGGAAAAAAATCACCCTCACCCTTTGAAGCTGGCTGACAACTGGTTGGTTCCCAACTTCTCTCAGACTCTTAATTCAACACTTCACTGTACTTACTTGTTTCAGGCAGGATAGGAGAGGAAGGAAGAAGGTAAAAGCCTGATCAATGTAGTATAAACAACTCAAAGAGAGGAAGATCTCAGTTCATTGCGTCATCTGTAAATTGGTCCTTCACATCTGTACTCTTGCTAAACAAGGAATACATATGTGTGTCCTTGGAGAGCATATCTGGCTTTTTTCAGGATACTACATGAAGGTGCCTCAATGAGGCATGATTCTGAAAAGCAATATTCACCATCACCAGGAAACTGTAATCAACTACGTGCATTGTTATCCACTGCTTCTTTTCTTCAGATTCATTGACTTTAGGAACAGAACATTTAATCTGCACTGAATAAACCAGGCCTAAAATGTCAATGAGTTCTTCTGGTACTGAGCCCAGGCAGATAAGGTTGCAGAACTATTATCAGATTTTAAAAAAAAACAAAACAAAATAACAAAACCCTCATATCCACAATGTTTTGATATTCCTTCTTGCTTTTACCCAGAATGGCTGGAAGCACGTATTACAGTGACCATCTCTGAACAGCAATATTTCCACTGACAAATGTAAGTAAACTGAATATAGATCTTGAAAATGTCTAGTTTTGAGAAAGTCCAACATGGAAATTTTCCTTGGACTTGGTGCACCTGCACATTTCAGTCGGAAGTTTTTGTTTGTTTTGCAAGAACAGAAGCATGAAAATTCTTAAAGTGTTATGAAATCAAAACTTCTCATTTTTAAACTTCTCCATTGATTTGTATAATAAAAATGATCTTTAAAAGGAATTCCCCATACCATACAGTATAACAGTTAAGCAGATCCTAGTTGATACATAGTAAATAACACTTTTAATAATTACAAAACAGCAAGAAGACAAACCCTTCCAAATAAAGCTTTCTATTAAAGGAAACAGTACTTGCTGTACTGAATCAGGGAAGTGTTTTACCCAAGTGGTCAATAACTAATACTTTACCAGTGCACAACCCACAAGCAAATTATGAGATGCTGTATTTACCTACACCTGAAAAATCCCTTTCTCACCCTTAGGAGACACACAGCCCCCAGAGCACCACACAGAGAGCACCTAATTCTGAGTTTTGCAGATGTAAGTAGAATGAGTGATGCTAAAAGGATCTTTTACAGTTTCATCACAGTGTTTATCACTGTATCCCAGCCTCGCTCATGCTGCAGAGATGCTCTGCAAAGTATCATTTCAGGTTTATTTCCCTGCTATGGAGTGCCTCTCTTTCGCCCATTAGGAATAAGCAAAAAATGGACTGATCATTTTTCCAGTGCTTAATAGATTCTGGCACAACCTGGCCTCTGCTATAAACAAATAGCCTCAGCACATGAAACCCCTGAAGACTGATTAAAAGTAAGCCTGATTTCATCTGCACTGGTTGCATGCAGCCATTAATATTGTTAACACACAACCTTTGTTCTGCGTAGCTGGAGGGCAGCTCACATTGCACTCAGCTGAGGCACCTCTGAAGGTATGTTCACTGCCAGTGACATGTATGATTATGGTAATGATGTTTAATGTTTCTTTAACATAAGGAAAACTGACACCAGTAATATAGAAATTGATTCTTGCAGGTAAAGTGATGCCATTAAGTTCAGGGGTGGAAGTGGATTTGCTGTCAATACAGCCACACAGATTTTTACAAGCACAAAGAATGAAACAATCTGGGCTGAGATGGCCACAGGTGAGGGACCATAAGCAACTGGGTTTTCCTTTGAAAGAGCTGAGTCGTAAGCACAACAATGCGGGTTTTGGATGGAAGATGGAAACATTGGAAATGTTCAAGGAAAGTATGAGAGCAAAGGGGGACCAAGCCAAGAGACCATTCCCTGGGGTCCTCAAGAGCAAAAGGGAACTCCTAAAAATTCCTGTGGCCAGAGAGAGGCTTGTACTTCCCTGTTCCTTACATCATTTTCCTAGCACTGATTCAGTGTTCTAGAATTGGAAAACGATGTCTAGCTTTATGGTCTGGCAGGACACGGGTACATGCACACCATCCACACTAACAACCGTGCTTGGCTGCTCTCTGCCGTGGGTGCTGTACAGATTTACTGTAGTTGTAATTCTGGTCCTTGCTATTTCTTTACAGGCCTAAGAAAAGGATCATTTTAAATCAAAATTAGGTGACGCAAACTCTAGGGAAAACCCTGCAGGCAAAATGATCAGGATAAATTTTAACGTTTCTGTATTGCAGGAAAAATTGTAAGTCTGACATTTTCAGAAAGACGTGAGCTGACAAAAATAGGAGGAACACAAAGCTGCTGTCCCTCCTCCCCATCTTCATGTCTTCTTTAAAAATAAACAAACAGAAGAATAAACCAAGCATTTTAGAAAGTGACAACCACAGCCACAACTCATTTCGTTACACACTAGAAACTCCTCTCACGGACCCATGGAATGCCGCCTTCCTCATGTCTGCTCCTCCTGGCTCTAGCTTGTTAATGTGAGCCAGGCTCAGACATGCAGCCGACTGACATCAGAAGATCTACTTTATGCAATTTACTTCATTTTCAACTGTTTCATTTTAATGACCACTGCAAAGTTGTACTGTAGGCTTAAACCTAAACCCCAAGCAATTCAGATCACAGCTCCCAGTCTGCCAAGGTGAGCTATCCATTTGGACCAGCTCTAAAATGTCATTAATTTTAAACTAGCATGATGCTTCTAAGAAAATAAAGGACATTTGGTAGCAATCTGCACAGAGCTCAGTCAACAGCAACAACAACAACTGGTAATAATAAAAGCTTGCAAGCCAGGTGATTGAGATGCTGCATACTCTGCCCTTTTAGACCTATGTGATTGCAAATCACCATGAGTTTGGCTCATTCCTGCAAGGTGAGAGCATCCTCCTTCCATATACGCTGTACTGTTCAACACCACATCAGCTGTGCCAGCCAGGGAGAATATCTCCTTCCTGGTGGGATTTTAAGATACTTCCCACTTGAGCAGGAATATTTCCTTAAGCAAAGATGAATCAGGGAGCTAGTTTGCTTTCCCAGCTCCCTCACTGCCCCACTCCTCAGCTCCTCGTTTCCAACTGATGCCTATAACTTCATAGGTCCACATAAAGGCAATGATTTCCAGTGCACATTGCCTCGGTATAACACAACTAGACTTTTTACATGTCACTGCCAACAGCTGAGCTTTGCTAATGTGTGAACTACGTACCAAATGACATGTGTCACAAGACGTGTCCCATCAGCAGCTCAGAGGCATGATGTGTCCTGCTCCTTTGTGCCACAGAGCCAGCCTCAAACATCAGCCCCACTGCTAATACCCCTCTCCTAGCTGGGGTTTTGGGTCCCTCCCTGCACCCATGCCCACCCAACCCACCTGGCCATTGTACACTGCAGTTCAGCACACCTGAACTGCTCAGGAGCTGAAAACTGCTCAGAAGGCAGAGGCTGACCACCCAGCCTGTGTAACTGCAGACTGACGGATGATGCACCTGCAACTGGTACTTTTAATTCTGTCTTAAAATAGTATGCTGGGGTAGGAGCTGTTCTTATTAATTGAAACACAGGAGAGACCAGGCTGAGGATTAGAAACCACATGTCTAATTTTTATTACCTAGGAACATGCAATACACATTTATTCTTTCTTTTATTGTTTCAACCTAAAGGCAATTTTCCTCAGTTTGCTACCAAACATCAAATAACTCATTCTTTTTGTTTACACTCTGGTGAAATAGCAAGTCATAGCAAGCCCTTAAGTAGAGCATGGACTCTTTGGAATTCAATACACTTTATACAAGAACCAAACAGCAGCCTTCCTACTTATTAAAAAAGACAAGTGCAAGGGGACTCAGAGAAAGGAAGGTTATATTCCTAAAACTAAAAAAGCTAAGCAAGGACAGCACTGAGATTTGGACCAGAGGCTCCTGAGCTGTCCACCATGACACCTTGGCCATGCTCTCCAGGCCAGTAACCCCAGGAGCTGAGGGGAATGCACAAGTGCAATGTGGATAGGAGGCATGCATGCATAGCCAGATGTTTCAATGTGGGTTGAATCAACTGCAAATCTCCCCCTGCACCTAGAAATCCTCCGTCTGAATACAAATGTACCCCAGCTTCACTACAGAAAACTGCAGTTATGCATGCCATAGACCAGCCCCTTAAACACCTTCCATTAAACTGTACCCAAAGAGAAGAAGTTAATTGATTTTGAGTTTTATTTAAAAGTTAATCAAATAGGTGTGCACTTTTCAAGAAAATAATTTCCCTATCAGACAGCAAACACACCCCCCGGAAAGCCCAAAAACCCACAGCACTTCATATCAGCAGCTGTGGCCAAAACAGTTATTTGAAGTGAGAACAAGAGAAGGTTGGTAGCTGCTATGGGTGTCCGGCCATATTACATCACCAGCAAATGTCCCAAGAAAGGCTGGGGACAATACCATCAGGCATTTGTAACAGAAGATCGGTTCAAATAAATGTGAAGTTTCAAAAGATGCAAAAGAGGACGATTTCTGGCACCGAAACCAGGCTCTTCCCATTACCTCATTTTCAAAGCAAAAGCATGTCTATGCCTTTGTCTCTCCTCTGGTGCAGTTGTAGCTCTGCAGCCAGTTGCATGTACCCGCAAGGAAGCGAGAGTAGTGAGAGCCTGCAGTAAGACTTGTTTTATAGCCAAACTACAGACCAGGTCCGCTTTCTGGAAGATGCTGTACTAACAAAGAATAATGAGACTGGTTCTTGCTCCAAGGAACCTACAGTTAAGTAATAACAATCCTTCACCCACGACCCATCCTGATACACTGTTGTCAGTCATTTGAGTCAGGAAAACATGCATCTGATGCATCCAATAACTCACCCAACCATTGTGAATTACAAGGCAAGGCTTGTGTCGCTGAGCATGGACCAGCAGATTGCCAGAGGCTTCTCAGCAGAGGGAAAAGAGCTCACACTTCTGAAAAATAAACCTCCTGCTACTTTTCCAATGTGATTAAATTAGGTCAGATCTATGCCCATTGTATAGTATTTTGTGTCAGATTTATAAGCACAGAGCATTTACATTTAGAAACCAAACTCTAACAAACCTTGACTAACAGCCTGAACACCAGAGATACAGCAATGAACCCAGAGAAGTTAACACAGCGTTTTAAATCCAAATGCTGTGGTCTTTTAATGCATGATAACTGGGAAGTAAAATATATACCAAAGCATGAAACTAGTAAGCCTTGCACCTGAACTGAGAAAAAGCAACACAGGTACATCAACTACATAAATCCACCCAAACACAGAAAAAAATAGTATTTAGAATTTTAAGTGTTATCAGTGTAAATAGAGGTGAATTATTTATCTCAGCATGATTTTTAAGCTGACTCAACATCCTCTTATAACTATGTGCCTGCTTAAAACTGAAATGTCTTCATGCTTGAGAGGAAAGCCAGATGAAACACAGCGTGAGCCCCTCTGTGTGTGATGATTCTGGTGTGGCAGCTCTCTCCCCAGCCCTGGCATTACACATCACCTTTCTTTGCCTAGGTTTCAATTCCAGACAACCACCACTTTATGGACTTCATCTAGTATTGAGCTCAGTTCAAAAACCACAACTTACTGGTGGAAAGCACCAACCCAGTTTATTATTCATTTTTTCCTTCTTCCTCCAAGTATCCCGTTGCTAATTACAAGGCAAAAAGATATGTTTTCACAACTGGAAAAGCAGCAATCTCACAACTTATCAGAGCAAAGAAGAAACTACACACAACCAACCCCCAAAAGAGAACCTGCAAGCAGGATGGGCTGTTCCATTCCCATCCCTGTGACCACCCCAAAGGGCAGCCCAGCCTGACCTCACTCTAAAACTAATCCTACCAGTTTCAGACACCTTGGACGTGCTGGTACCCAGCTATTAGTCCATGAACCCTCATCCCCATAGGCTTTACCGACAACCTCAGACTTAGTTAAGAGCATCTTTTTGAAATATGGAAATGTGTGGGAAGAAGCAGTGAGAACTTTTAAAAATTGCAGCACTTTGATCCTAATTAACAGAGTTGACTGAAAGCAAAATGTGTACAGCTAATTTTCACAATATTTTTCCACAATCCCTAGACAGAACCTTTTTCCTGGCACTGTTTAAATTTAATGAAGTAAATATGTTTGCATATTTATCCTTTCATTACATGGAAACAACAACAAGGAAAACAGATTGAACTGTTAGCAGCAGTCTTCCATTCCAAAGCAGTCTGGATGTGGTTTTTGTTTCAGTTCATACAATACAACTCAAATCAAACAAGCGATGCAAGGTCACTGGCCATGCAAGTAATTGGTTTTATCCATGAGCCACTAGAGAATAACTAGTGTAGGACTTGACCCCTTCACTTTATTTTTGTCTCTATGGAGAGGTACTGGAATGGTTTTCAAGGAAGACAACATCCTTCTAATGTCTGAAAAACAAACCATTTGCCAGTTGTCCCACATCACTAACAATAAATATACAGCAAATAATGCTACCATAGGCCTAATAGACTCAGGGAATGGAAAAATTAGAAAGGACATACAGATACAGGTTCATTAGGACTCTTGCATTAATTTCCAAATAGGTATTTTAATTTTTTGGAACCTGTAGCCCAGAATCTACAAACAAAAGTGCCCAAGTGGTCAGTGGTCCCTACAACACCCTGCAAACCAGTGTCTGGATTTTACATATGTGGGATGGGAGGAGCAGAAGATCCAACCTATAGAACTGAGCTGCAACTTCAGCAAACGCCATGCAGAGGAGACAGCCAGCTTGCACAAGTCCTGCTCAAAGCTGCAGGCAGGTCCCAGAGTCAGGGCCTATGGGATGTACGTGATTAATATGTGTGCAGATAAAGCAAGAGCAGGAGCTCAGCCTTGCAAGGATGATAAGCAGAGGCAGAAGGTAAGAGATTGTTCTTTGAACCTGACAGCTTGTCCCCAAGTCTCAACATCCCCCTGGCCAGGAACATCCTACTCATTCTCATGACAAAGCACATGGAGGGAGGAAGACCTCCTTCTTATCAGGTCCCTTCAATTTAAATATAGCCCATAAAACACCCATAATATTGCTGGCTAGGAATCTTCTGTCCTGGCAGACTGGGTGAAAGAAAATTGCATCTGGCATCAGAAGTTGCCACATCTTCCCAGTTTTACCTTCATTATCATGGATACAATAATTCGGTAAAAAACAGGTGGTTTTTTTTCCGCAAGGGTCATAAAAGCTAAGTAAACGTGATGGATTTTGTGCTGCTCAATAATCCCTAGTTATGCCTTGATTAATGTATCAATTGCCATTACAAATGCTGAGTATGCATGACTGAAGTGATAATTAAAAAGGCAAGTCGTATTCGGCAGTTGTTCCTCTATCACTACAGAGGTCTTGGACTAGGCTGTTTGCAGCGTTGATTACATTTGCACATACACAAAACCCAATGGAAACTTGGATTTCAGAAACTACAGGAGAAAAAATAAAGAGGAAAGAACTATTACCCTGTCTTCATCACAACATATTAGAGAATTAATGAGCATGCAGTTATTAGCATTTGGTCCACCTGGAAGAAAAGAACAGAGGACACTTTCAACCCTGATGATGGCATTTCAACCATGAAATTTTGCTCTATTTTCAAGTCTCTGACACTCTAGGAGAGATCTTGATTTTGTGAAACTTCATCTGCTGTACAGCTTGCATTACAGCTTTGACATTTAGAGATGAAACTACACACGGGCCATTTCTTACCTCCCTCTTAAATAGCACCATGCAGATGTCAGCTACACCATCAAGCACAAATAAAGAAAACACAAACCAACCCCTTTCATGCTTCTCAGTTTGTTTCTGATCCATCAGTTAGGAAGCTTGGGCTTTTTTGACAAAGTAGTTTTGGTTTTCAGAATGTGAATAAGCAAGATTATTCAAGTGACACTGTGGTAAATGGCATGGGAACTACAAAATCCTGTGTTATCCTTTTGCCAAAAAGGTGTAGGAAATAGTGATGGATCTCAAAAGTAAATGTTGTCTATGTGCATAGAAAGGTTTGCTCTCTGAACTTCACTGAGATCACACCGTCATTACTATATGAAAGCGTGAGCATTTTCCTATATTTTGCAACAACTGTCAAGCAAGTGAAAGCTTTATTTGATTTTCATTCGTATGTGAAGACATGATTTAGTACTCTACTGGAACAGACAATGTCATAAGGGTTTTAAATTGTAATGCTATCACTTTAACATCTTTAAGGCACTTTTCAAAAGATAAACTCATCTGCCTATAATGACTAAATGACACAGTAATGGAGAAGAGCTAAAGATTTTCTTATGGTAATAAAAGGGAATACTTCAGCCAGAGAAAGAAAAGCAGAGAGCTATGCAGTTCCTAGAAACACTTCCAAGAATCTTTCAAAATAATGGAAAAATAAATACATACATCATATTTATACACACAGAGACTAAACTAGGACTGATGTAGGTCTAGATTTCTGACAGCAATGATCACTTCAGAGAGGCAAGATGTAAAAAAACCCTGGAACACTCTGGAGAGTACTTGATGCAGGCACACAATTCCAGGAAGGAACTGGCAGGTCCTAGGATTGTTGAGAGCTTTGGCCAATGCTAGCACTCCATCAATTTCCAAAAATACTTAAGTAATAAAGCATAAGTATCACATATATGATGCATAGAAAAAGCTGTCTCAGCTGAAAGCCCCCAGTAACATGCACTAAAACCCCACTGTTTTCATTAATCCTGTGGAGCACCTTGGCTCTATACAATCTAGTTAGCCTACATATTTCATTCTCTCCTACATATCTATAAAAAGAAAGTACTGAACAAAGTTGTGCCACTGTTTTGCAGACATGAATGGCTTAATTTTAAAGAAAGGGTTTTGTGGGTGCAAACCACAGTGATCTACATTTCCGTGGCTGCAGAATTTGTGAAACTACTGTCAATAGAAAAATTGCTCATCGTAGTCCTATGTGGTGCAACAAACACACAATAAAATGTACTTCCAGGCATGGTTTGCTACTAAAAGCCAATCAAAAAGCAATGAAGACACTCCAACAGAACTACATGAAGTAGCATGGCTCTGTCAGCCAGCACATGAGCCAAGAGATTATACTTTACATCTGGTGGTCTGTAAAAAGGTGCTCGGTGAACTACAGCTCCCCAAGTAGTTTGCAGAATATTGATATGAGGTAAGTCAGAAAGTAACTGCAGCTGGACCACCAGAAAAACGTAAAAGAAAACGTGTTCCTTTAGGTGAGACAGGACAGCAATCCCAATACTGACTGTATAAGATTGTCCTTTGGTTAGATTCTTTATTTATTTTTGCATTTTTCTATTTAAATTCATCACAGTAGCTGATCACTGAGTCAATACTTCCCAAAAGCAGAGCTCTGTTTTACATATGCACTAATGCCAAACAAATTTCTCCATTATAAATAAACAGTTGCAATCCTTCCTTCCCAACTGAGGGCTAGAACATAAATATGCCCATCTAATGAGAATGTAGAACCATTAGTTTTTATTAAAAGCACATAAGACATCAAACCAACGGCAGAAGCCAAAACATACATTATGATTTTGATCTTCCTGTCAATACTTGCATGTACAAACAAGTAGGAGAATTCATACTTTGTTATTCCCACTTAAAAATTGTCACAATCCTGTTTTTCAGTTAAAAAAAAAACAAACCATATATATATATTATATTATATGAAGGACAATTCCTTTGATATTGTCATGTCAGGTCATGTTTAGCAACGCTTTCAGTTGCAAAAGCACAACCTTAAACCAAACATAAATTCAGGGGACCCCCCCCCCCCCCCCCCCCCAATCCATACATCTTATGAAACATCTGCAGCTTTGGGGTACTGGAAGATATGCTCTTAGATTCCTGGCTGTCTTAGGAGCTGGTAATTGCTGTTATTCCCTTGCACTAAGAACAAGATCACTCTCTGGGACCTGGAATGCTGACCATGTTACTGTGACCATATGGTCTTTCTGCATTCTTCATTGTGGACATTTCAGAAGGTCCTACTAAGGCAAAGCTGGGTCACAACCACTTGGTGTTACAGCAAGCCATGCTGCAGCCACTGGTTGGCATACTGGTACCTTCATTTAAACGTGTAACTAAAAAAAGATGACAAAAATCTACATCTTTTTCATCCCTGGATCTGAGGTGGGACCTTGGTTTGGAAGTAAGAAATCCCTGGAGGTGTCTTGAGTTTTCTGGGGGAGAGGAGGAAGAGAACAGTGGTGCAGTGGTGTTGTCAAATGTTACTTCAGCATTTGTGAATGGCTGCATTTCACAAAACACAGCAGGTATATTGAACTAATGATGGCAAGGGACAATCAGATTAATTTAACCTGCTAGGACAGCTAATAAAACCAGCAAACACTAGATTTTAGGGACAGAAAGCCATTGCTGATAAAAGACTTAAAGGACAAGCAAGCTTCTCCCAAGGATTCATTGTAAATAGGGATTTTCAGACCCACTGGATGCTGGCCTTTCTGTTCACCCTGAAACTAACAGTGAAACTCCTCTTTCCATTGACTGGTGAAGAATCAGCCGGAGGAATACAGCTCAAAATTATAACTCTTGCCTTAAAGTTAAATAATAAACTGATGTTTCTTGATAAACTATGGTAACTGCCACTGCAAGGGCATAAATTGCAGTGAGTGCAGCTGCAGTACAGAAAGTTCTCAAATTTAACCATTCAGGAGGCCATAGAGACTGAGAAAATGCTACTTCCACATTCTTCTTCAAGAAACACAAGGTCAAAATCAACATGATGCACTGAAGAGTGTGACTCCATTTATGTCACCCCTCTCTTGTGCTTGCATGCTTCTCAAACCTGAAAAGACCTTGTTCCAAGCAAATACAATCCATTATATCAGCGCAATTAAACTTAAGAGTATCATAAAGTCAGTGAGCATCTGGAAGTTTTGATAAGGTTTCAGTTTATGGACACTTTGGTAAGGGAATTGCTGTTTTCTTTTACATAATGATGCAGCTATTATGGATTGGGGGGGGGGGGGGGGAATTTTGGGGCTTTTTCCTCTGCTTTCAGTTTAACAGTTTGCTACACCTTCATTCAAGTATATGTGCAAGATCAGTGGAACTGAATTCCTTCCAGTTTTAATCTTGAAACATGGTGTGTGTATATATATAAAGAAGCTTTCTCATCGGTTCAACAGCTTGTCTTATCCTGATGCATTGGAATAAAGAGACAGCTGACTTTGGCCATATGTTTCAGTTGTTCCTCTCACTCCCCCGCTGTCTTTCCACACATACCATGACCGTGGACAACCTCTCCTTAAGTGGGCAAACAAATGGTTTAACTCAGATTTGCACAGTGTTTGCTGACTTGTGTGGGCTCCAGGATCCAACTCAGCTTTATCATTGTAGGCAAACATATTTCTGAAAGACACTGCGTAATTAGAACAGCTCAATTTTATGAGATTGATGACAGATTGATGACAGATTAAAGGCCAGGATCTCAACCAGCAGAAATTGGTGTTGCTACTCTGAAATCCATGGTGCTACACTCATCTATGCCAGCTGTGAGAGTGGCCGTGAGTCTTTTACATTGCTTTGTGCCCCCTTAACATAAAGAGATTGTAAAAGTTAAATGTTTTCAAGCCTGTGTGTGAGGTCCATAATCTGATTGTCCAGTGCAGGAGTCAATGACATTCTTGCATTCAGTTTCCACTACAAACTTCTGCCCCACAAATTGATTTTAATTCACAAAGAAGAACATAACTGAATTTCAACTTTAGAGGAACCTTTTGATCCCTATACATACTTCATAGGTGCCAGTGGCTCTGGATTGTCTGTTCCTCACATTCATCTGAAGCTGCTCAGTATGTCTCCTTTATATCTTGCATCCCAACCATGTGAGCTACCTATAGTTTAAATTACTGCTAACTTGTATTAAGAAAAAACCCAGAACCTACAGGCTCAGATCAAAGATCCATTAGCACAAGCCTTGTTCAAGCACCATCCCAATATAGGCACCAAATTATCAAGGACTGAAAGACCAGGGACAGGGATCCTCAGAACAACATGAGTTCAATAGACAAATGTAATTCTTAATCCTAGAGATGATCCTTAATTAAAGGGGAGCCTCGTCTCAGAAGCTGTTCTATACTAGGTCTTGTGGCCCCGCACTTAGCCTTTATTAGATGTTTTTCAACAGGTAACAGGTACCTGCATATGATATCTCACTCTGTAGTCAATGGTGATTCCCACTATGTGGCAGAGAGCCCAAAGACTGTCCTGGACTGTCCCCACATGAGCAGGTGACCCAAGTGTGCAGGGATGAGTGAAAATGAGGCCTTTTACGTCAGGTGGGTCCATGTCTGTTATTATAACCATGGACATTAGCAAATCTCATCAAGCGCTTGTGTGACCTCATAACAGAGGTGAGCTACATTTGTTTTGATCAGGAGAAGGAAAGAGGATAAAAATCCATTAAAATGAACCAGCTGTAAGAGGAAACTGAGACTATCCCACTTATTTGAAGTCAACATGATATCACAAAACAAGAGCTTTCTGATGTTTGGTCTATTTTTAAAAACTTTCAGTTAGTCACAGATGAACCTCAAAACATTCAGTGCTTTTATATGAATAAATATGTTTATCTAAGCCTGTGACCTGTCATAAAAAAAGCTGCAGTGATTTATGCCAGCTGAGGAGGTTAAACTAAGAGACAGGCCTCTCTGGTGACGCTTCAGGATTTTTTGCTGTTACAACTCAAGTTTAGAACAAACCAAAGGAAAGAACCTCTTCTACAAGAAAACACCACAATTATAATCTAGTCTGATTTCTCAAGACAAGCAAAGAATGTTTCACCCAGTGATTCCTCCATCACGACTATAACTTCAGCTTTAACAACACAGTACCTTTTAAGATCATAGAATATCATAATAATAATGATAATCATATTATTATCATATTATATGATAATCATAATAATAATTATAATCATAGAATAGTTAGGGTTGGAAAGGACCTTAAGATCATCCAGTTCCAACCCCCCTGCCATGGGCTGGGCAGGGACACCTCACACCAAATCATGTCACCCAAGGCTTTGTCCAACCTGGCCTTGAACACTGCCAGGGATGGAGCATTCACAGCTTCCCTGGGCAACCCATTCCAGTGTCTCACCACCCTAACAGTAAAGACTTTCTTCCTTATATCCAATCTAAACTTCCCCTCTTTAAGTTTTAACCCATTACCCCTTGTCCTATCACTACAGTCCCTAATGAATAGTCCCTCACCAGCATCCCTATAGGCCCCCTTCAGATACTGGAAGGCTGCTATGAGGTCTCCACGCAGCCTTCTCTTCTCCAGGCTGAACAGCCCCAACTTTCTCAGCCTGTCTTCATATGGGAGGTGCTCCAGTCCCCTGATCATCCTCGTGGCCTCCTCTGGACTTGTTCCAACAGTTCCATGTCCTTTTTATGTTGAGGACACCAGAACTGCACACAATACTCCAAGTGAGGTCTCACGAGAGCAGAGTAGAGGGGCAGGATCACCTCCTTTGACCTGCTGGTCACGCTCCTCTTGATGCAGCCCAGGATATGGTTGGCTTTCTGGGCTGTGAGTGCACACTGCTGGATCATGTTCATTTTCTCATTGACTAACACCCCCAAGTCCTTCTCCACAGGGCTGCTCTGAATTTCCTTTTTGCCCAACCTATAGCTGAGCCTGGAATTGCTCCGACCCAGGTGTAGGACCTTGCACTTGGCATGGTTAAACTTCATGAGGTTGGCATCAGCCCACCTCACAAGCGTGTCAAGGTCCCTCTGGATGGCATTCCTTCCCTCCAGTGTATCAACCAAACCACACAGCTTGGTGTCACCAGCAAACTTGCTGAGGACACACTCAATCCCATTGTCCATGTCAGCGACAAAGATATTAAACAAAACCAGTCCCAACACTGATCCCTGAGGGACACCACTCGTTACTGGTCTCCAGCTGGACAGTGAACCATTGACCACAACTCTTTGCGTGCGGCCATCCAGCCAGTTCTTTATCCACCGAGTGCTCCACCTATCAAACTGATGTCTCTCCAATTTAGAGGCAAGGATGTTGTGTGGGACAGTGTTGAATGTTTTGCACAGGTCCAGGTAAATGACATCAACTGCTCTACCCCTGTCCATCAGTTCTGTAGCCCCATCATAGAAGGCCACCAAATTGGTCAGGCAGGATTTCCCCTTAGTGAAGCCATGCTGGCTGTCACCAAGCACCTAGCATGCCTTCCAGGAGAATCTGCTTCAAGATCGTTCTTTTAAATCTCTAGCTAGTGTTAATGCAAATTCCCAATTTACAAGGCTGAGGTATTTCCAGAGTGAGGAGTGCTGTCCTGAGGGGTCATTGCCATCAGCTACCCGGATCAGAGCAGTAGTTCTTTATCCAAATAACCACATGCACACATTAAAGAAACCTTTCCCATCAAATTAATAACAGAGCAAATAAACAAATTAAAGCCCAACCGATGAACATGAATTAAAAATGAACTGACTGAGTATCCCCCAAGTCAGAGGATGCTCATCCTCTGGAATAACTCAGGAAAACTTGTAGCAAGTGGCCTGAAGCAAATGATAATACTGGTGAGGGGCCACTGTACAGCAGCACTTGTGGTGAAAACCCTCCTTTCTCCTTACTCCAAGAGCATCATGCACAGCCCCAATAAGGCAACAAAGCCCTGATCCAATGCTCACCTGAAATCTATGAGACCAGGTCAATCTCAAGTGCCCTGTCTCTGTTGTACCCACAAAACCAAAATGTTCTCTCTGAAATTCCAAGAAGTGAATTAAAACAATTTATGTAGTTGGAAAACTCATACCTGGAATGCATCATGGCTGTAAAGGCAACATTTCCCCCTCATTTCTTCACACAAAGCTGCTTGTAAGCACACCAAAGAAATACTAAGTGCTAAAATTGCAGGTCTGTTCATTCCAAAACAAGTTTCCACAAGCTCTCTATAGCTGTTCCATTTTCCAGTATCTCTTGCCCAATAAAAGGCAGGTTTTAAACACCAAGGCACCTGTCTGCATTAAAAATTAACTACCTGTAAAATCACATTTTTTTAAAACTAAGTATTTTTTTGGCAGAAGCAGGACTTTCCTTTTGGCCACAGTTCTGTAATGTGCAAATGCTGTAACTGATTGGGGTCCTATTTAGCAGAACATTTTTGTCTGGGCATCCAAATAAATAACACAAATTTCACAGGAACTTCTCAACATTTCCATAGTAAAATAACTCCAAAAGTTTGTCAGTGTGTAAGCCTAGCAAATACCTTCTTTAAAAAATATTAGTATTACTATTCTGTTTTTCAGAATGAATGGCTTTAGGATCATTTAAACATTATCATGTAGACTGACCATATGAATACTAGCTGAGCTGAATAATGCAGTGCATTAGTTCTTTCCATCTGGGTGATGGACAGAGTTTTCTGTTTGTTCTAGACATCTGATATTAGAGAGAAAAAGATAAATAGCAAGCATGGACAGCTTGGCCCAATGCATGGGAAAGCATACTTTTCCCCTGAAATACTTTGCTTTTATTGTTTTTGAGACTAAAAGAATTGATTTCCACAGCTTTTTCTTTC
This sequence comes from Melopsittacus undulatus, assembly GCF_012275295.1. Taxonomy (NCBI): domain Eukaryota; kingdom Metazoa; phylum Chordata; class Aves; order Psittaciformes; family Psittaculidae; genus Melopsittacus; species Melopsittacus undulatus. The sequence goes on from NC_047535.1 coordinate 29,302,699, forward strand.
CATGATTTGAAGGATCCCATCGTGATGACAGTGTCACAAGTTTATCCTCCTTTAGTCCAAAAATCTGCACACAGGTAGACTTTAAGTGAAATGAAGGTCTGAGTATTGACAGCACACTCTGGTATTTTAAGCAAGAATGTCACCTTGCAGTTTGGATGTTGCTACAAAAAAAACAGCATATATTTTATTTTATGTATATATTCTTTACTTTTTAGACTGTCAATGAATTAGTCAAATTCATCAGACTGTACAGCATTCTGGAGACCAATAAATCCATGTGCTCAGTGAGGCAGAGTGTACATAGGCAGACAAATGTGGCATTACTTTCCATCTTCTTTTTAACTTCAGTATTAAAGTCTTGACTTAATGCAGCACCATTTTTGCTTCTGATTTTCCAGATAAACCATTAGACTATCTAATACAGCATGTTATTTAGGAAAGCCAATTTAGGTGATGATTAGCTACTGAATCTATTGTAAAAACATAAAAAGCACATAGGCATGATTTAAATGAGAAGTCCCATTTGGTATTAAACCACTCAGCTTCCATTTGACAATATAATATTCAAAGAAACAAATTAGCCTTTCTCTATAGTTCTATGCATGCCTTTACAAGAAAATAAATATTTTGAAAGATTTTCTACTAAAATAATCTTGAGAAAAAACAATGAATGAAGCACTCAGATCAGCCTCTGCCTTGTTCAAAGTACTTCTACAACTTTGGTGTCCTGAGGTGTACTTCCCAGGCAAATTGCATGCAGCACATCTGCTTTGGAATTTGCAGGGTTCTTTTTTAGGAGTGAGCTCTCATTTCTTTCATCTCAGGAAACAGACAAGCATTTGAACTTAATGGCCGTGAAAATGATGTGGCCAGAAGTGCATATAGTGCTAAGAACTCGATGTTACACTGGGGCTCAGAAATGCTTAGGCAAACACAGACAAGTGGCACTTGCAGGCACTACTGGCTTTACTTAATTTTATTTTTGACCAGCCCTTCTTTTGTTTCAGTTTGCTCTCCCTTTTGTCCTTTTAGACATTTCCAGTGGTGCAGAAAGCTTTTATGCAACCTCAACATGGGCCTGCTTTTGGTATGAGAATATACAGCAGAACCATCCTTTTTAATTTTAGCTTTACAATGAAAGTCAGATTTCCAAAGCTCCACCTACAACACAATATTTTGTCAAGTGAACATATTTTTCCCTTCCAAAGGCAGCACCATAAAAGCTGCACTTCAATAATTACATAGTGGTTTTCATCCACCGATCCCAAAGAGTTTTAGAAAAGGAGCATATCATTAGCCTCAACTTACAATGGGAGAAAATAAGGCAAAGAGGAATGAATTCTCACCATTATTTCTATTTCATGGGGGGCATGAGGCACTCGAATGAAACTAGGGTCCCACCACGTCTTCCACATAGTGATGGATAATGGAGGTTTTTGCCTGAAGAGCAGTCAATAAGGGTGCAGCTCAACAACAGCACAAGGAAAACCAAGCCCCAGATCTCCCATCTCCTGGCTGTTCCCTTTTGCTCCCTTCCTTACAGCAGCTAGGCCATTCCAGCAAAAAAGGACATCTCCATTGTGGTCTTAGCCAGGTTTTACAGGCTGGCCTCCCACTCTGTGCCTTTCTCATTGCCCAGGGGACAGAGCTGCCCTGTCAATCATCACAATCTGATGCAGTGAAAACTCAAAAAGTCTTCTAGAGAATGGACTGATAGGAGCTGGGCAAAAACCTGCATAACTATAGTGCTGCCTTTCTTCTTCACTCCTGTCTTTTGAAGAAGATAACAGATCAGCAATTAAAGCAGCCGAGCAGTGCCTGTGCACTAGGCACCATCTATACAGAAATTGCCATGGTCATTGTTACTGTGGGTCAGCTGGAGAATGGTGAAAAAGACTGGTGAATTTAGTATCAGATGGCATTTAAGCTGCAGACAGCCTATGAAGCCCACTGTACTCTAGGATGCCAGCACTTAATTACTAAGACAGCACTGGATCTCACAGTCAGCCTAGGGTGGTACGTATTGGCTTGCAAGGGGATCTCAACAAACAAGTTTTAATAAAACCTTAAGCTAGAGAAGCTTTGAATACACTAGCTGGTTTGGCCCTACTGCTGCACACAGTTTGGGCAGTCTGTAGGCTGTGTCAAGCAGCAGCAGAGACCAAAGGAGCAGCCACATCAATTCCTACAGCATCTTTCCAGAAAGCAGGATTACTCCTTGCTGTTGCTTCATATAACGTTTTGAAATTTATCATTTTTTTTACCCCTTCTTATCTTGAAACACAGCCAACACCTGACAAAACTGCTCCTCAGAGAGCAAAAGGTACTCTCAGGATTGAGATAAACTGCAGAAGGATCAATCACTGCACCCAGCCAGAACACTCTCCTATTAACAAAGCTTGCTGTATCTGATACCAGATCAGAACCCACTGCCACAGGTCTCAATGCATAAAGATGGGATTTGGTGAACCTGACTAGTACAAATCACAGAACCAGAGCTGGCAGCCTCCAAGAACCCCTGTGACTTATTCCGTATATAAACATCAGAATAAAACCAAACATAGTCAAACCAGGAGAAGGCAAATGAGTCAAGGGGGAAAAAGAGAAAGTTTTAACCCAATCATGCTTTCTACTTCAGTGACAAGAGCAGGCCGCAGGTTCTTGAAATACACTTCAGACTCTCTCTAGGAAGAGATTCAAGTACCATGGGGATGGTCAGCAATGTAAATTAACTAGCCTACAAAATATAATAGCATCAGGCTCATTTGAATGTGCATTTGTAAAATGCATATAAAATAAGGAAGGAAAGCTATCAAAAAATAATGTAATTAGGTATGAGGTCACAAAAGACATCAAAGGAGTTTTAGATTTCTTTCACTCCACCCAAGAATATCCAAGGAATATAGTTTCAAAGCTCAAGGCACAAGTGTAATTGTTTGTTCAGGTGCTGGTCACATCCCCATTACTGCTGTTGCTGTAACAGTATTGCCAACCCCAAGCAGCACCAGCCAGGGCAGCTGCCTACCACCATATGAGGAATAGGAATATTTGCTTTAGAAACTCTTCTCAAGTTATAGACAGATGACCAAAAGAAATCAAGTTATCACTGGCCATGCATCAGCACAGGAGTGCCCCAGTACTCAAGTGGAGTTTGAGACTTCCAAATAGCAAAATTTCAAGGTTTTAAACTAACTAATTTCATCTTGCATTTGCTCATGGCAAGGAGCACGTACCCAACCAGCAGCTCAGCTGATGAGCAGAAGCCCATTAAGCTACACCAGCCCAAGCAATTGTACTATGCAAAGATAGCCTCATTTTATGTCACCCTTTGTTTTGGTAAACTCATTCTGTATCAGAAGTGATGGTGTCTGCAATACTGGAGGAGTTGCAGGAGGGAATTTGTTAAGCCCTATGAATATGGAGATAAACTGACTAAATTTGATACACTGGTAAAAGGAGAAAAGAGATCAGAGAACAGTTACCATAAAACCTCATTATGAAAGCCCCCATGAGAGCCATCGGTTTGCACTACTACTATATAAAGACTTTTTGTTATAATGGGGATATCTGAAATAGTGCTTAGTGCAGTGGGACACGCTTTTAACTTCACAAAGAATGTTACAACAGCAACTGTTTAATAAGGCTGCTGCAGGATCAGGTCAGCAGGTAATTCACCAGGAGTGAGCCACTTTTAAATATTTTACTAAAGGAACACACTGAGATAATAGTATTTCATTTACCAGCTTGCCCTTCAAGATGATATAACACTAGTATCTCCTTTATAGTGAAGCAGACCTTTTTATTCGCGAAAGGTCCTTCAATTTAAAGATCTCCCCATGGTGATAGGGTGCCATTTTGCAGCTAGAGATGCAAAGAGTTCTATGTAGAAAGCAACATTTGGGCAGCATTAAAATCTCCCCTTGCTTAGAAATTTAAGCTCTGTGTGTGTGTGTGTATGTGAGAGGCAGACACCTGAAAAGCCCATTTCACACACTCCATTACATGCTTTTACTTTCAGTAACTCCCATTTCAAAGTTTCCCAAACTCTGAATAAATACTATGGATGAAATCTCCCTCCTTAACAGCTTGCTCTCAACTTTGGGAAGGAAGCAGGACTTTGAAATTCCAGGGTGTTTCTTTGCTCCCTTCTGCCTTTTAAAAAAGCCTACAACATTATACAATAAAAAAAAGTCAGCTAATATGCAGTCTTCCAGTTTAAGCTCTTCTCAGCTACCAGAGGCCACAGTCCAGGTTGCTTGAACAGTTTTTGCTCCTCTTTGTGCAGGTATTTCTCGATTATTCCATCCTGATGTTGGACGTGCTATTTCACTTCTAAAACCTGTTTCTCACTTCACTTAGCATGAAGCAGAGAATAACAAGCGAGGCTGAGGGTTACCAAAAGAAGAAAGCAAGTTTGAGCAAGAAAGCTCTATTTGACAAGACTTGCCCAGATAACGGCAAAGTATAATATCTAAAATAGTCAAATTATGGCAGCATCAACTCTGAGATTTCCTAACCTTGGTACCCAGAATTCTTCTCAGATCCCTGTTAATTCAGCTCTGACCAAGAGGTAGAGTCTGGGCTAGAGAAATGCCTCATAGATGGTGCCCAAGAAGGAATGTCCCTACCTTGTATTGGAGCCTACCAATACAAGGCTGAATTGTGCAAAAAGACTTCTGTGGGTACAACATGCTCCCTAATGAATTTATGATAACTCTTCTGTTTCCTCTTATATAATTTGGAAATGCAAGTCAATCAGGCTTAGCTTGTTAGTCTTTTTCAGGACTCTCCTGAATCCAACAGTATAGTTTTAATTGTGTAACAGTACATTTGTTTATTGTAGTTAGGCTGGTGAAGCTCCACAGGCTGGTTTCTCTCCACCTCTTTTGCAGGAATCCCATTTACCCAAACACTGAAGCAGAAACTCAGCAACATGATCTACTGAGGAGCCTTCATCTACAGGGAAGAAATGGGGTTTGCTTCACCATGTGATGAATTCACTGATACCGTAGCACAGTACAGCTCAAAATCAGACTGGACTGCCTTGGAGAAGCACAAGGAAGATGAATAGAGGTCACTAATACTTAGTCACCAAAACCTTTATAAAAGTCAGACCACTTGCACTGCAGCGACCCAGAAAGGCCACTGAACTAATAAAACAATAGAATGCATGAAGTATGAGAAAGAGAAAAATGGGGGGGGGAATTAAAAAGATCCACCCAAACAACGACTAAAGGATCTGATGAGAGGAATTACATCCTCTGTGTTGTACCTTATTACCCCAAAGAAATCTGAAACTTCAAATAATGAGAACAGCAGGGCTCAACCTTCATGTCTCCCAAATCAAGTACGACTAAAGATGAGTTCTCACTAATGGGTAAGCGGCTGCTTCACATAGCGGTGATTAAACTAGCTTGAAGTACCCACATTCCAGCCTCACTGTGGCTTTCTGGACCCTTCCCAGTTTCCCAGTGGTTTGGCACTGTGAGAATACTTTCTGGGGCATTCATCTCCTTGACAAAAACATCATCTCATCAGCAGGTAATGTGCAACATCCTCACTGGCAGTCTCAGGAGTAAAGGGAAGGATTTAATGAGCACAAACTCTGAATCACTTCCTGATTAGGACTCGAAATGAGTTGACTTCATCTTCACCAAAAATAAAGGAAGTTAAAGTCTTTCTACGGAAAAAGCAAAGGACAGTTTTTGCACATGCATCTGCGTGTGGTAAACCCTTGATTTCCCTTCAGAGTTTAGGATGGCAGATTATCACATGTTAAAATACTGCCTTGTTAACACCAGGACGCTAGCACTTGTCAACTGAACTACATTCAAAGTACACCTTTAACGAGCCATTGATGTTACATCACCACACAAGTAGTTTGCACCACTATAGCCTGTTTCCTCAGCCAAAGCCTCTGGTGTTTATTGTGGTCCACATAAGAAAGAGAAGAAGAGGAGACTTTTTCTTCTTCCAGACACTTCCCCACCTTTATCAAGGGCTTGTATTCTGGTGCCAAATTGTTAATGCACCATAAAAGACATGACACACTATTAATCACCAAAGAAGCACTGACAAAACATGTTTCCAACAGCACCTTCTACATGACTATTATTACACTGTTCCCCACCATTTAAATTAATGTAAAAAATCAACACCAGGTTGTTCTCAATGCTAACAGTAAACCTACCAAAGGTAAAACCTGTACCCAGAGAGAATGCAAACAAGGGAAGAGAGAGGAACAATTACACTTTTTTCCCCAATATATCCTGATTTCAGTAACACTGCTCTTTCAGAGCTTTGATTTTTGTTTGCCTGATTCTCATCTTCCATGAACTAAAAGTCAGTGTTGTGCCTTAATGAAAACAAAACATAATAAACCCCCCAAAAACAGAAGAAAATTTCCCAATCTACAATGGATCAAAAGCTTCCTCAGGCAAATGAAGAAGGCAGTAACACTGCTGATTCCAGGTGGGACCCTGCCTCTGGGTAGGGAAAAAACCAAGCTACTTTTCAATGCAGTAAGTGATGCCCACAGCAATATCCCACTTGCTGACAGGACTACATTATCCATCTAGCAGTTTTTTCCCCATTTCAGTATTGAATATTTTCAGAAACTGTATCACAAAGTCATTCAGACACAGCTTGCTTAGGGCTGACTCCATGATTATGTTGGGAATTTTGCCTTGTTGGCCTCAAAGTGCTGGGGTCAACTCTTTCTCTTCTTGGATTTAATTTTCTTAATGAATCATTTGAAATCCTATTGAAAAGAAAATAAAATATCCAATCTCTTCCCAGGAAAGATGTGGGTGTTTCTGACATTTGACATCAACTAAATAGTACACATCTTTAAAGAAAAAGTTTTACTTAAGTTACCACAGGCTCTCCAGTTCATGACATTTTGATCTTAGTTAAATGTAAATGTGATGCAAATTTATATTACAAAATGAGAGCATTTGTATTACACACACTTGCCAAATATATACATCCCATGCAACCATGACAATATAGGGCATATTCATTGAATCATAGAATGGTTTGGGTTGGAAGGGACCTTAAAGCTTGTCCAGTTCCAAACCTTTGAGCAGGTTCTCAAAGCCCTAATCTTACTATACAGAGATACAGTGTTTGCCCTATGGATGAAATCAGTGGCAGCAGGGAGAATTAACTCACGATTAAACTATTGCCCTTTCTTCCATAAGCTTTTCTAACAAATCTGTAATGTGATCAAGTAGTAATTTAGAGTTGGTACTAACTGTCCTAAAGGAAAAGAATTTTTTCCACTAGAAAGGGCACAGATTTTGCCAAAGCACATCTCCCACAGGTAGCCCCAACTTAAAAAACAAAATCTAGGGAAATCCAATAACTTTATATTAGGGAAACAATGTTAACTACAGCCATCACTATCAGCTTCATCTCTAATTGATGAGAAGTTCTGATAGAAATTCTATCAAACCTATGTGAATTCAGAAACTTGATTTGCACATGCCTTTTCTTCCAGATTTATCTACAGCTGAGATTCCCACAGCCATCCTGCAGAGTCTGAGCTAGTGCACGCCTTCAGACAGAGCACAACAGATCAAGGATACTTCTCCAGGGTTTTTCAAGTAGAAGAAACTCAGCTCTCATACTTGAGGAGAAAAAAGGAAGAGTAGGATATTTGATCTGTTATCTTCTAGTAGTCAGCTGGAATTCTACTGGATTTCATCAAGGGGAGGGGGAGAAAGGATCTTACTCATGTGCAGAACAGCAACAGCTCAGGATTAGCTGCAGACAGAAAGACCATATAGGATTAACACAGTGAACCAGTCAGCATGCTTACCAGAATATTCAAGAGCACAATATTCAGGACAGGATTTAGCAGAATTTGACTGAAAATAGCACCACATTTTGAATAAGTTTTATTGAACAGCACCCAGCATCTCTTCACCAAAAGGATTTAATGTGCATTCATTTCAGAAGTATTTCTTGCATAACCATTTGAAGACTCAGTGCACTGGAAGGGATGCAAAGCTGTCAGGAAGGTGTTGATACACAAGCTTCAAACTGCAGCAAGAGCCTTACCTGCAGCATATGAACTTTTAAATGACTGAAACGCAGGGTAAGTATTATTACTGTCAGATAGAGAGTCAAGAGCCCAGCACCATCTAATCAGCTTCTGCTGCTGAATTAATGACTTTCATTACTGCTTTTTCCTTTCTGCAACACTATGACTGCTATGACAGCCTCACTTGTGCTAGGGCTTGTCAATAATGACAAAAGGGACACTCTAAGCTTCAAATTGCAGGTTGGATTACCTGCATTAGCTGAGTGTATAAAAGAAGAAATTCAGCTGGAGCTGAAGTGCTTCTGGAGCAGCTGCCTGTGCTCTTTCTTGCCAGTTCTGCAGCAGCTTCCCAGAAGGAAGTGAAGCATCATTCTTGGATCTATGTGGATCCATCATTGCTTCCATCTGACAGGAGCTAGCAGTCGGCAATAAGTGGAAACAAGCTGGCAAGGGAGAAAACACTCCCTGCTCTTCTGCCCCACTGGGTGAATCTTTCCTTTCTCCTGAGCAAAGTTACTCCTTGATGTAATTTTCCACATTGCACAGGAGCCACACATCTACAAGCAACAGGTTCATAATGTCGCCCTTCACTGAGCCAGACCCTCTAACAGAAAAGCCATTCACAGCAGCCCCTCTTGAGCCTGGCTTTGCATTTTGCCCATATCCCCCTGTGCACTGCAGAGTAGAAAATAAGCAGAATTAACAACATAAAGCTCAAGCTGCTGAACTTGGTCGTTCAGTTTAAAAACGAGCCCCATACATTCACGCAGTGTTTTAGAGTAAGTCTTATTAATCATCTGGGCAAGCACTGCCTTAAATTTGGATGCTTTTTTGGCTGTTAATTCCAGCAGCTACCCTTGTAAACCATTCCCATTCACATGCATACAGACTGATACCCAAAGTGGCTAGAGAATGAAAAGGACAGTAAATAGATAACAACTGATAAGGCTGTTGATGTTACATGATACTGTAACCTAACCCAGCACCAGTGGCTGGAAAGTACTCCACAAGTGCTACTGACATCCCCAGACAGCCGCTCTCATAGCTGGCCATTCAGTTACTGCCTTTATTAATCTATGGTTTTGGCCAACCTTTCACTAGGCACAGAAGCTCGGCAGGATTACACTCTTGGTTTACCTCTCTGAACACTTGTTGGCAGTTTACACAGCAGTAAATAGTCAAAGGTACACAAGGACTAAATCCTAGCTCCTGGTCCACTTGGCCATGCATCCCCAGACATGGAATACATGGAAAGGCAGCTGTAACATGTGAAGCTGCCTCAGCTACTGGCCATGCTTTACCTATCCTGTGAGCAAATGAAGCTGATGACTCTTCATCCCTGTTAACGCACCACTATGTAAAAATAAACAAAGAAAGAAAACAAGCCTTGCCTGCGAATTCCTCAAACTCCTGGGAAAAACTAGAAACCCTTCCCAGTGTAACAGCAGGCACAGATCACCAGCTAAGTTAGCTCTAAAGGCAAATATCCTATTTTCACTGAGAGATGCAGTGTGCCATAATACGAACAAGGAACAAAGACCCCTTTCATTCTGCTGACAAATACAGTATAGCATGTCACAAATCACAAGGGGAGCAGACAACACAATGGCAGCAATTAAATGGGTGTCTTTTTATTAAGAAATACATACAATAATGACAGACTACATACACTCCCCCACCACCACCTCCAAAGCCTGTAAGAATTATGCTGGCTAACATGGCTGTAAATATTTAGGGATGTGACTTCTGTTAACACAGAAATCTATCTTAAGGAGGGGTATAAGAGGATATGTGCAAATGCAAAAATAGGCATTTTGTTTGTTTTTACACATGTTGTACGCCTTGTTTGTTGCAATTCACACACAGCCTCTGCAACTCATTCACGGTTGATGTATTTCTGGAGAAGCTGAAAAAAAATCTATGCCCCTTTTAACTCTTTCACTGCTGAATTTTAACTGAGAAACCATCCCTGCATCCTCACTCCTTGCCCTCTGCCCTGCTGACCCAGCCTGCTCTCTGAGCTTTACTTCCCAGCCTTCAAACCTGCTGAGCTTCAGGGGTGTTTTGCAGAAAACAGGACCCTCCTGGCCCTGCTATGCCTTTAAGATGTGATCAGCCTCTCAGAGCCTGGTCCCCTCATTGCCTGTCAGAGCCAGCACAGGGGACCACTGCCCAGCTCAGCGCACAGGCCAGCACCCTGCCCCATGCCACGACTCCAGGAGCGGGAACACGGCCGGTTCTCGCCTCCTGCTTCACTTCCAGCAGCATGGGAGCAGCTCCTTCTCTATCCCAGATGAGTGCATCCCTCTTGAGGTCTCCTTCCTGCCCCCTCCTCAGTGGAGTCGTCAGAGAACAATTCAGGAACAGACATTTAGCAACACCTGCTGTATCGCATTAATATGCACAGGGATGTATTGATGAGTTTTCCCATCCAACACTAAGACTGCATTGTTCGGGGCGATCCATCAGTGTGGATCACTCCCCCCGGCACGCCAGCCCCACAAGCTCCCTTCTGACATGTCCCCTTGTCTCCCAGCCCAGGCTGACGACCACGTTTAGGAATGCACTTCATTAAATCGGAGCTGCCCCATTCCAACCTGCAATGCGGAGGCTGTACAAAGCAAGCGCCACGCTTCCTCCCGCATATTCTTTCAAAAGCCCCATTGTTCGGCAGGCATCTGGTCCTGATCTCAGCCTATTCGTGCCCACTGACCCCGCTTCTCGCAGCACACCCGCTCGCCAACGGGCCTCACGTAAAGCCTGCTTGATGAATTAAAAAGCAGCACTAGCCATCTGTCCTCCCAGGCTGGGCTAAGGCTGTGCGGCTCCGCTCTGCAGCTCCCTTCCCAAGCCTCCCGTTACAACCCACTCCCTCCTTACACGCACAACCTGCGGCTGAGGAACCTCTGGGTTCGCTCGGGAAGCACAGCCCTCGCTTATCACATTTGCTGCTTTTCATCTCGCTAGCGTCTAGGAAAGAAAGAGAATACAACAGAACATTCTCACTTGCCTGAGTCCTTCGAAATTCAAGCACAAATACAAGATTAATCCTTCCTTTGTGAGGTCTTGTCTTTAAGTCGTGGTATGTAATGATCCTCAGCACTGCAGCAGAGGGGAATAAAAAATGCAGGGATCATAAGCAGGGGGAGGACAGGGCTTACTTACATCAGGGTTTCTGCCACATGACAATAGGTTTGAGAGGGAAGAATAAGCTGGCAGCAGCAGCTGACAGTGCAAAAGGGAGAATGCAGAAGCCTGCCTTTTATATTATTGGTGACATTTCTAACACATGACAACAATTTCCATCTGTATTTAAGCTGGGAGTGTGAGGAAAAGAGCATTACATCACGACTCCTCTGTTCCTAGGGGCTGTGGAATATGTAGGCCAGAGGGATTAAAAAGCACCTGTGTATGCTGGAGAGCTGAAATACCAGGAGGCGGATTCCACCCCTTTCCCTCCCCCCCCCCCACTTTTCTCCCTCACCCTTTTTATTTCTCTGTCACCTTCAAAGTTGTTATTTGAGAATATGCCCAGGGAAGTGCAAAATGGTATTGTCCTAGTTTGCAAGACACAAGAATGGGGGGACTATGTGAATATGTATTTCTAGCTCTGTCTCTCTCTCCATAGGAGATACAGCACTCATTTTTGCAAACAATCGGATGGCATATAGAGCATCTTTGTGTTTTCTGCTGTGCTTGTCCCAAGAGCTTCAAGTTCCTCCTAAAGTACCAACTTTCATCTCCCTTTTTAAACCTGCAGGGATTCCAGTGACAATAGCACTGATTTTGTTTCTTTCTCCTCCTCCTTTCTCTTACAGGCAACACATGCCTGTATCTCTTTAAAAGTAAACATCAACAACAGAAGCCAAAGATATTTTGGAGAAAGCACTTGACTGATTCAGAGCCAGCAGGTGTCCGTCTTGGATGCTTTCCACATACCTCACAGGACAGGATTGCTTAGATGCAGTACTGAAATTCCAAGGGACTCCAACCATGCAAAGAAACCTGCTCTGGCTGCTTCACTGGGGCATGTGCAGCTCCACCGAGGTAGGCAGAGCTGTGAAGAGCCTGGGGACCACATGGCAGGTGCTGATGGGGTGGGCACAGGGTGCTGTGGTGCCAGCCCGGTTACCTGCTCCATGGACCATGGCACAGTGGGGACAGCATACACTGATGCTGCTCTAACAAGCAGAGGTTTTGAACCACAACAGGTAACAGCCATCACTTGCAAAGCAGCTTAGTGCAGGTGTGGATGAATGCGACAGCTCTCAAGTTTATAGCATATATGTGTGACAGGCAACATAAGGAAAAAACATCATCTCTATTCTACTGCCAAACCCAACAGCACAAATACTTCAGCTGCTCTTACTGAAGTACACAGTTCCCAAAAGTGTTTGACCTGGGTGGGAGCAAAACATCACCGACAGACAGCAAACCCCTATTACCTTTATGAGAGAAATGGCCACACACGAACAGGAAACTAGTCTGATTATAAATATATAAAACAGCCTCAGTTTTACAGGACATAAATATTTTCATGCAAATCCTATCTGGCCATGGTTCTGGATCATTATATGCCTCTTGCCTAAAAAAGAAGAGATAAAAACTCTTTGCTCAAGATTCACCTCATCAATCTTTCAACAACTGCCTCATTGAGTCTTAGGCTGGTTTTTGGGTATGTGTCTGGTCAGCTCACGGTCCCCATGGGAAGCTCAAAGCCTTCAATAACGATGGGTTTAGGGTATTGTATACAGTAAGTCTGAAGACTGCAATACAAAAATAAATGACTCTTAATTCCTCATCTCTCATCTTCATGCCCACAAAATAAAATGAGCCTGCGCACGCCACACTGTAACTCTCACTGTGTGATACTTCAGTGAGGCAACACCTAAATGGGACATTCCAGGAAAAAAAGCCTCTTCTTTAACAATATAAATGGAGCATTTTGCTTTACATTTATTAAGAAATACATCTCCTCCATCATTTATGAAACTCTTTCATAAGATTTATAAGGAAGGGGAAGGAAACAATGAAATTACTTATTTTTAATCTGGGGTTTAAAGGTTTTTTCTCTTTCCAAAATAAAGTCCCACACACAAAGAAGGAAATTCAATGCAAACCTCTGTTTCTGTATCATGAATGCCCCTTCAAGCACCAGAGTAATCAATTTCTCAGAGCTTGTGTGGTCTACAGCAAAACCAGAAGAAGGTATTTAAAGTTTATACAGCCTTCAGCATTTGAATGGCTTGCTTTTGAAATATGACATGTTTAAGTTTTACATCTTTTTTTACAATTATGTCTTAAGAAAATGATTGCTTCAGTAGGCAAAAAATTGAGGCAAAGGAGAACAGATGAAATTCAACCTGGTTTCGAGCTGTCTGCCTATTTTAAAATGAGAGTAATTCAAAGTTGCACCATGAAAACTGTTACAATTGTAATTACAGCTCCCTCTGTTATATTATACTCAGTCTTATTTTAATATCCAAACACCTTAATGAAGAAAACACATTCAATAAAGGTGGTGCTCCAGTGCCAAGCAGCAGAGGAGAAGCATCCACACAAATCCACTGGAACAGTAAAGCAAATACTCTTTAGAACTCTCTACCTTTTCTTGAGCAGAAAGAAGCAAACTATAAAGTACTTCAGGATGGGGAAAGAAGTCTTTGCCCTTACAGTAACCCCAACATCCCACCATGAAAAAAGATCATCTTGAGACAAGATTTTACAGCTGGGATTTACCTCCCAGGGTGGAAGAAGTGTGAGATAGAGCACTCTTGTAGGTAAGAACAAACTTCTCCAACAGACTTCTCAATCTTTCATCAGTACGTTTTGGATCCAATTCACTTACCATGTGGGAACAGCAAATGGGGAACAAACTGTGAATTCAAATAACTGTAAACTCAGCAAGATGTGGAAATAAAACACAGATGGTGCACTTCAGATTAAGGGTCAGCGTTTCAGCGTCGCTTTCCACTTTCACGTTGTGATAGGTAATGTATAACAACCACCTTCTCCTCGAGACAGCGCTCTAATTAAGCCATGACTCACTTAGGAAAACAAGGAGGCAAGTGATACCTCCATGGAAGCCTCTCTGCCAGTGGAGATGAGCTAAGGTTACTTAGTTAAACTGCAGCTCATGGGTTTGCTGCTTGAGGATTAACTTTTAAGAGTGGAGTTTTCCAGCTCCCAGACATGTGGCAGCAGGGCTGTGCCCAACACCCATCACAGCCCCTTGCCACAAGCATCCACTTGGTCCCCTCTTCATCCCCCACATCCCCAGTAAGATTTTGCAGATTGCTCTGGTATCTGTTGGCAAAAGCCAAGAACACAACCACTGCTACCAGCATTACCCTGTTCCAATCCTTTTAGTGCCCAGCACTGAAACACCCTTGGAGGTCTGCATCGTGCTTTCCTGAACATTCAGTCCTTTTTATTCATTAAAACCGATTTTGTCCTAAATCTCAGAAACTGAATTTAGGAAGTCCTTACTCTTGCTGAAAAGTGTTAATTGCACATCCAGGGCCCTCCAGGAAAGGGTCTGCTTGTAAGCACAAATTCAAAGAAAAAAATAAAGGAGTAAGTACAGATTAGATGACAAAAGAACTATAAATCTAGAGGAGCGTGAAATGCCAGATAGAGTAGCAGTAGTGATTATAAGGTGACTATTACCTTCAAAATATGCCAGAGGTTGTTTATCAGATCAGAGTTAATGAGGGAGAAATCTAATAGTGCTATAATATTAACTTTACCACTTTAATGGTATCATCAATGTTCTATTATGTGGGCAATTCACAGAATGTCTGTCAACGTGATGCTCCTAACTGTGTGGTTAGTTACACAGGAGCAGCACTACCGCATCCCATCAGCTGCTCCCTTCCAGAAAACAGTGTGTTTGCAGATTGAAGAAGGTGAAGTGAGATAAAAACACAAATATGTAAAATTATGGGAATGCAAAAATGGGAAAGATATTTATGAACATTATGGGATGTTTACATTCCTGGAAGAACTGGGTCCAGCTCTGTTCCATGGTTGAGTTCAGCCTTCCTCCTTCTGCACTGCCATGTAGTGTCCTGCTGGCTTCAACTCAAAACTCTTGCATGTCTTGCAACACATACCTGGATTTAGGAGAGCTGAAAACCTGCTCAATGTTCAAGTACATTTTCAGCTCTTGTGTATTTGCCCCCCTGAACAAAAATACAAAACCCCTATACCTTAGTAAAATATGAACAAAAACAGCATTAAGGGCTCAGAATCTAACAGGTAAATGAAAAGTCAGAATACCCAGTTTCAAGGTTTTGATTGCTAATTCAAGACCTATGAACAGCAGGAGATGGTAATGCTGCATTTATAAATATCCATCTCCTCATTTATTCAAGGAAGAGTTTGCTAAAAGCAGCTGTTTCTTAATTTGGAGTTCCTCCTTTCCCCATCACCTGCCCCAGCCGCTCAGTTCTGAGGTTTGCCACTTCAAATCCCTAATATAGCAATGGTTACCTGCACATTTTTAGCCTATTACAATCTCCCATTAAGC
This sequence comes from Melopsittacus undulatus, assembly GCF_012275295.1. Lineage (NCBI taxonomy): Eukaryota > Metazoa > Chordata > Aves > Psittaciformes > Psittaculidae > Melopsittacus > Melopsittacus undulatus. The sequence continues at coordinate 29,318,277 of NC_047535.1, forward strand.
AGCTTTAAATTTGGTAGAAAAATGCATACTGCAGTGGCAGTTGCCATGAAGGTCTGGAATAAGAACGAGGTACCAATTTATGTAATAAGCAATACTGCTTCTTCCTATAGACCCCCTTTTACCAACATGTGTTTATTGTTTTTTCTCCTGGTAAATGAAATGTTAAACCTGAAGTTTAAAGTAGTGCAGGTAGTGAATGAATGATGAAGCATGAAATAAAATTCAGTGATAGGTGAAGCTTCCACAGGTCTTTGATGTTTTCCTCCATCTTTATCTCCAAAAAAGACCCTGCAAGCAGAACTGCTAGCTCACCATTCACCTGATTACTCTGTGATACACGTCTCATTTTGAAGATACATTAGCCTTTCAAAGAGCCATTAATTAAAATAAAGCCTGGGACATGACAAAGCCCTTTAAAAGGAATTCAAGGAACTAGTGTCCCCCTTAAACAAATCTGTTCTGGCAATGATCCAGGAATCTTGACTTCATAACTCAAAGCTCTAATTATCCAAGAGCACATTATAAGAAAAGGATACATCTAGGCGGTTATGAATAATAGGAAACATTTATTTCTCCTTCAACAGGGGCAGAACTAGAAATATTTATTCTACTTTTTTTTTCCTACCTTCCTATTCACTGAGGGTGGGGGAGGAAGGAAATCAATGAAGATTAATTTACAGGGTTACTCCTAGTAAAGGTACTGGGTATGGCTTTCCACAAAGAAAACCAGCTAGCAGAATCTAAACAGCTTTATAAATGATTACACGGCTAATCTCCCCTCTGCTGAAATAAAAAGAGAAAGGATTTAGAGGACAAATACAGTATGCTTTATGTGAAGCAACATGCTAATGTTAAAAAAAGGATAATGGTTTGAAGATGAAATGTAGCAAGTCTGCATCCCCATCAAACCATCAGGAGGTTGCATCTGCCATTGACTTCCTGGTCTCAGAGACTATCAAGGCAGCAAGATACACGAGTGGGAATCACACAGGCATTTCCTCCTCCACAATGCCATTGGTTTTGCCCACAGTACACTGCAGGTAATGCACTGGACAGAAATAATATAATTTAAATGGGATTTTTAGGTGTCCTCTTTTAGGTACTGCCATCTTTGATGATAGAAGCACAGGGCTTTTGTAACTGTGAAACTACCATACATGTCAACACATCCAAGCACAAACATACCTATACAGAGTGATGGGTGCTTTCTAGAGGGAGTTAGTCATGAAATATCGAATGTGAATCACAAATGCAAGTATGAATGGAAAAACAGGTTAAGGAACAGCTACAGATTTAATTTCTCCTCAATTTAAACTGTTCCTTTTGCCTGGAACATTCATTCTCTTGGCTGGTAGCATAATCAATACACTGTAAACCTTGAACAGATACATGATGGTGGTTGAAAAGAAATCAAACTGCCTCAATAAAATCAAACGCTGGGACATCACAAAAGCTCTAATCAGGACCCTGAGACATCATCTGTCAGGACAGAGCCAGTTTTGAAGTACACAACATGGGGCAATTCACCTCCACCCCTTCTACCTCCAAACAGCAGTACCTGTTCTCAGCTCCAATTTATTCTCAGCTTTCCCAGAGACTCACAACCTTAGAAACCCTTACATTTTAAAACATATGCACGTTGTTTGCACTAACTAAATACCCACTCGCAGATGCTTTGCCATAGTACAAAGTGACTGCAATGAAAAAAAAACCCCAAAATTAAGTACACTGGGGACTAACAAAGAAAACTAGCTGTGTAATCTCTTCCCACACTTCTTACCCAAATCTCCTTTGGAAAGTGGCATGGGAGAGCCTATGAAGCTGAGCTCGTCTGCTTTGCAATGTTCTCTGGTGCCTCATGCAATTTCAGCTGGGTGTACAGTGAAACACAAAAAAGCTATTCCTCACAAATGGGTAAGCAGATGGAGAGGTATTTGCTATTGTAAGTGTATTTATTTCCAAATGTAAAAAAAAAAATAATAATGATACCCAATAGCTCCAGTGGCACAAAATGCACTATTGATCTGAAAGGACAGACCAGATGGAAGAAAAGGTCCAAAGTCTCCTAGGTTAAACACAAATGAGTTTCTATGGAAAGGAACTAAACTACAGAAATATTAGCCCTGTTATCCCAAACAGGGCATTTATTTCTCTCTCTAAAGTGAAATCACATCTGGTTCAATAATATGTGAAATAATTATAACCCTGATAACTGCAGGGGACTCTGCTGCAATTCTGTAGCGCTCCCTGGAACACAGCTACAAGGGGTTTCTAAACCCACCAGTTGTGCCCAGAATACAGTCCCTGCTGGAAATATAGGAAAAATTAAATATAGGAAGTATTAAAGTAAAAAACTAGCTGGCATGGAAAATATTCCTCATTCTTCAGAGTTAGATTAAACCACAAGCAAATAATCTCAAGAAAAATTACTGTTACATACTGCTGGTACTTCTATGTTGCACCCTACTGATAAGGACGCTACTTAAAATATACTTAAGTTTTTTTCATACCACAAATCTTGTAAAACAATCGTTTTTCATGTGTTAGGAAAGAAAAGATCAGTTTGCTCTTCAGCACCTTATCGGTGTGGCTTTCCAATGAATATTTCATGGACAATGCAACTTTTTCTCATTACAGAAGCGGAATTACACCTCTAGGAAAGGAACGGCAACAAAAGGTATTGGATAATAAAGAAGGCTGCAGGTCTGGGAAGCTTTAGAGAATTCTGAGAACATTTGTGTACATAAACTGATGATTTATTGCCTGTGAATAAAAATAATGTGCACTGTCAGTGATTGTTTATCCTTAATAAAAATTAGTAACTAAAAATAACCTCGAAATTGTGACTCAAATATCCCCACATGTAAAAACACATGCATTTGCAGCATAAAGGTCTTTTTGCTTCACTCCAACAATTTCCCAGTACACTGATACAATATTATAGTCAATATTCTAAAGAAAACAACCTTCTGTAAGCAGATTTGCACATCCCTTCTACCAATTCATTTTGAGGTTCAGAATACTTACAGGGAGCCCAGCGCTACAGGCCTTTAAAAGCTATCCTGGGAAATCACCTAAGTCTGCATGTTTGACAGCAGTTCCATCACACCTCAGCTTACTCAGTCTTTCTAGTCCTCCATTAGCTGCAGATGATGGTGGTTATGCAGGTAGCAGCTTATCTGACTCTTGGAGCAACTAAACTACCCTTTGGTAGTTCAATTATTTATTAAAACATTTAATTAGACAGTAAGGTTTAATGTGCTCATCTACATCCACTTACTAAAGATTGTCCCATAAATACTGCAGAGTTTCCTTGTTCAGCATTATTGGTATTCCTTAAGGGGACTTTGCCTTTGCACCAGCAGATTGCTTGGAGTAAAAAACTTATTCTTACATTTCCCACTGAAATGTGGGGTAGCTGATGCCAGCCAGGTGCCTGGGTGTCCTTGTCGTTTTCTAAGTCTCCTTACAGATCATTCAACACTTACACTATTGACTTTTATCCATTTCTTTCTCTTTTGCTCCACAATCCCCTGTAAGACTAACCACAACAGTTGGAGCTGCTGTTCTGTAATTGAAGACAGAGGAACAGATCAAACTCTGGGAAGGTGAGAGAAAAGACAGCAGAAATGAAAGTGGTAAATCTCTAACATTGAAATGTCCAGCCAATTAATCTCAGGGCATGTACTTGTTTTGGGAAAGTGAATCAGCTGTTGAATTATGACCTCCTGAGGTTTTAAAATCCAGAAGAGCAGGTAAAAAGAAGAAATTGACACACAGCTTCTAGGCTGACATCTAAGACTTAACTCTAGTCTAGCCGTTACATTGGCCCCGTTTCATCTACCATCAAATAGACCTTGTACTTTTCAGAGTTTTGCTTCTGAAGACTACAGTCTGGCAAAGAAAGGAGTTGCACAGTACTAAAATAAGACAAATAAAGACTATAGATGAATAGTGAGGGGACCATTGATCTGTTATTTCAGTCATGCCTGCACCAGATACACTGTTTTGGCAAGTAAAGGTACAGATGCTAGACTGCCCATAGCTGCCTCTGTGTATCAAATGGGACTGAAACAAGTGGAGAATCAAGTAAGCATGCTCAGAGGAAAGAATTTATAAAACAACAAACAAACACATCAAAACCAACCAACTAAAACACCAAATCCAAACCAACATGCTGAGATAAGTGTTTATGGAAATAGTATCTCCTCTCTGATTCTATTCGATACACTTTAAAAAGAAAACTGCTGTCAGGTTGTTGCGAATAGCAGTAAAGACAAATGGCTAGTACTGCTTGTTTGTTTTAAACAGATGCCCTCTGCCATCACTTCAAAATGAGGAAGATAATCCTGTCTGTTCAGCCTTCCGTGAGCAGTGGTTTAGACACACTGCTACGCTCACTTAAAGTAAGTTGCTATCACATATCTTTCTCAATTAACACTATTGTACGGATATATTCTTACGTGTATTTCCAACTAATTACATTTTACATTAAGTAAATCTTCACATGTACAAGTCCTGTCTGGGGGAGATCTGCTCCTGAAGTACTCTCTGAAACATAAAGGCAGGATGTCAACACATACTACATCATGGACTTTCAGCCTCCCCGCAAATAAGATGTAATGCAAGTCCCACCAACCTCAGTTAACAAAGGTGGACTCAGACACGCTACAAGGTGCCCCAGCAAGATGAATCACACAGTTGGTAAACCTGGTTTTTGGCTATTAAGTGTTTAGGCTGGCAAAACTGAGCTGGAATAAGTGAAATTCACACTAAAAATAAGCTTTGGGCAAAGTTTCTGCATCAGTCAAAGCACTTTTGGTACAGTCATGGCCAATCAGTAATCATGAAATGGTTGCCAATTCTCAGTCCACTCCAAGCTCAATGGAGCCATTAACCAGCCCACAAATAGAGCATTATTTCTGATGATCTTCATTAGGCACATCAGAAATCAGGAAAAATGTGCTGCTTCAAAAGAAAACAAGGCAAAGGGGATAGATAGAGACTGGACCAACATCCTGCTAATCTGGATGATGTACTTGAGGTTTTTGTCTAGTTTTGTCAGTGGATCGTACATGCTAGGAATGCAAACAGATATTTATCTTAACACTTAAGGAGAATAACTTTGCTCAAGTTTAAGATGTTGTGGTTTTCCTAAGCTTAAAAAAAAAAAAGTCTCTGACCCAGCCTATGAAGTTAGCAGTGAAATGACAGCATCAGGAAGAAAGTGAAGGAAATGAGACATAGCCGGTTCAGGTGAAATAAAAGCTAGTTCACTGGCTGAACTACACTAATTCTTTCAAAGATTTGCACACTGTAAATGCATGGTTTCATAAGCATTTCCAAATACCTAACTAAGGTGTCCTGCCTCTCCTCCTTACTTTGGCTCAGTCCTAGATTATGATGCTGAAGTCGCAAATTCCAGAGGGAATGCTTTTAGTCTGTAAATAAATCCATGGGTTTGGTGTGACAGTAACATCAGAGCACCCATGACAGCACAACAACAAAACTTGGAGGACACCTGGAAGCTTGTCACTGCTGTTGTTCACCACAGATCTTTGCAGAAAATGGAGAGGATAGAGCTGAGAGTATGAAGACTCAGAGGAAGCCCACCGGAAGGGTAGAGACCACTGAGGAGCAGAGGAAGACTTCAGCCTGTAAAAGTAATCATGTGGTTCACCTACTTCTTTCAATAATACTTTAATTTCTGGATCCATTTCAAAGTTTAGGGATGAAGTCCTCTGGCCTCTTGGAAAACCATCCCTGTCCACCCATTTAGGCAACGCTCATATCCCCTTTGGGAGCAGACATCATCCCACTCTCTTACCCTCGACTGTTCACAAGAAAATAAAGCAAACTCTCAACCAACTCCCCTAAACTAAAAATCTAAATGATACTTAAGCAGTGTGCCATTGCAATTTGAAACAGAGGTTGAGTCAAATGTTCTGCGTCTTTCCTCCCCTCTACTTGACCTTTACCTTCTACAAAAACTAAAACTGTGTCTTCACTCGGTGCTCGAATCAGCCAAGCACACAACCGGCACGTGGCTGTGTGGGAAACAGAAGCCCTATGGGTTTTCTCACCCCCTGCAACAAACTGATCAGAGCTGAACTACACAGCTCTTCCTGGAATTTCTGGGGATGAGCTGATTAACATTGTCTTCTTCTACTTTGTATTTACTAACTATCACTTCATTTAGCCTTTATATTAGTGCAACAAAAAGCAGCTGTCAAGCCAAGCATGCTCAGTCCAAGTGACCTTGTGTTCTTGTTCATGTTTACCACATAATCAGCAGGGAATTCCATTTTTAAAATACAAGACTTCATAATCCATTAGCACTTGAGATTGGTCCAGGGCTCTGGATTTACTGGTCACGTGTACCAAGGAATAAAAATACGAGTGTACAGCTAGATTAATCTCCAGACCTGTAAAGCATCCCAACCCACCGTACATATGAATATTAGCATCATTCTTAAAAGCAACCGCTGATACCATCATCATAGTACATGAAGACAAAATTAAATGTTACTGCTTTAAAACTCCAAGTATGGAAACACACAATAACTAACTCCACTTCCTAGATTTTCCATTTGTTTAATAAATGCAACATAAGTACTGATGTTCTTATTAATACATCGACAACGTTTCCTCCAGCTATTTCTAAAAGGCAGGAATCACTTTCATTGCTCTTAATTCTAAACCAAAAGTCTCTAGCGAGTCCAAGCAGTTTAGCTCACCATCAAGATCAATACATCAGAGAAAAGAATCAAAGGAAAGCATTTCAAAATGTAACCTTGGTAATGCCCAAAATGTTTCCACAGAACTTACATTTGTTTGCATTATTTCCTGCTTTGGAAATTGGAATAGAATACACAAGCAGAAGGACATTAGCATCACAACATTGCATCTCCCAATCCAAACATTGTATGTGTTCTCCTAGAAGGCACTTTTCACAGTATGCCTTAAAAACCCTGGCAAGTTAGGTGATTGAAAACTAATCATATTTCACATTGACAAAACAGAAAATGGAAGTGTTCAATAGAAAATAATAATTTATATTTACTCTTTATATACATACACAACACTTTAAATGTCATTTGGTCCATGCTTTACACTGATAAAATGAGAATAAACTCAGTGGTGATATACAGCATCTGCTCTTCTAAGAATCAACATTTGTCAGTGTTACCACACTTTTAACTGTGGTCCTACACAGTTCTCCTGCATGCAACACTTAGATTGAAAATGGCTATTGCTCTACATACCACTATATGATATTTGTTGGCAAATACTGATTTTTGAGTGGCATCATCATTATTCAACATTTACAGAAGTCTATCAGGATCAAGAACCTCTGATTCATGTTGAGATAGAAAACTTCAAAATAGTTGGCTGCTCATCTCAGTATCCTGTAACTAAGATGTTTATCAGTTCTTATCCCAGTCTGATCTGAAAGGCATGACATCACTCCCACAGCTCATCCCAGTTAAGCAGAAAAAACATTTCTTTAGAATAGCATATCCTGGCAGCTGGAGAATGACAAACAGCAGTGCTATGAAGCAGGATCATTCTTCACTCCTTGTATATCTTCCCAAAATTGCAAGGACAGCCTCATTTTCAGTAAAGATTCTGAAATTCTAAAAATTAACACCTTCCAAAACATCTCCATTTTCCTTCTGGTTGCTTGTGGGGTTTTTGAGTGAAAAAGAGCATTTCTTTCTCAATTTCACTACCTCTTGCTGCTTATCTCCTACATGAATTGAGGATGACCTCCCCACAGTGGCAGTTGCCTGCTACAATGGCACACAGCCATAAAAGGCTGTTAAATTTCACAAGTTAAATAAGCATTAGAAATAAGGTTCTGCTAAGGAAATCAAAATACAAGCAGGGTTTTTTTTTATTCCTAGGTTTCAATCCAATAAAAGAACACTCACCACAATGGTGTGAATGAAGACTATTTCTAAGGCAAACATTTAATTAATGGCTGGTTTAAAAGGTTTTTTCTCCAAAGTAAGCATCACCATCAACTGATCCCAAAAAGGTAATCATAAAAGCAGAGTTCAGGGATGAACTGTTTTCCTTATCAACCCTACCCGAACCCTATGTGCATACCACCATATGAAGACTGCATCAAAAAAAACCCAGAAATGAAACATGTAATCCACTGGGTCAGTGTTTTGTTACTTACAAGGCACAGCATGGCGATAAAGGTTATCTCTAATAGTTTGCTGCAGATCGTGATCCGGTGATCCTTTCTGAAACCTCTGGTTAAGATAGTGTCTCAGGTCTTTGTTCAGTCTGCTTCCTGCAAAGAGAAAAACAGCCCTTTATTTATTTCCTAAATGCACACAATTGACATTTCCAATCCAGGCAAATGTTAGAGTTCCATTCAAAGTCCCCTAAATTATGGCACGCTGACTTTACGAGTGGAGGCTCATCTTCCTCTACAAATGGCTAATTACCAAAAAACCTCCCTGTAAACAAGAGGTCTCTCTTGTCTCATAATGCATCTTTCTTCCTGTGGTGTTAAACAGATCATCATTCCCTTTTATCACTTCTTTGTCTGAGCAAATGGAGAAAGACAGATGATGTGAAAAAGAAGAAAAATAATAAAGGCAGAGTATTGCTTTTGCAGCTCATTGGAGGGTGAGTGGGGCAGACAGACAGAAGGCAAAGGCTGCTCCCACTGGAGGTACTAATGTAACTGAACATGACACAAAATCAAACAAGTGCTATATTTTGCATTGGTATCTACCCAAGCACACAGCAGGAGTAAGAAAATAATTGATTGAAGGAATTAAGAGCACCCAAAGTCCTTAAAACCAACAGAATAATATGCAACACTTGACTTAGATCTATCTGTTACTTTATTCAGTTTTTTAACACTTTTAGAAGTGTGTGGGAATAAAGATGAGTTGAAAACAAAACAAACAAAAAAAGAAGAAAAACAAATAAAAAGTAACATAGTTATTAATGAACATTGGTACTGACTGAATAGCAAAGCCTTTCTTGTAGCAGAACTTCTGAACTGGAGCAAGTCACTGAAGTCTTTTCCCAGAAATGATTTCCTAGTCTGGAATAACACTGACATTAATTTGACTGAAGAGCAAAAACAGCCACGCAAACACACACAGAGAACAGGGGTAGAAACAATGATGCTCTAAAAAATAAAAGGAAAATGCAGCTGGAAAAGCTTCAGAGAAACACAACCAGGATGATCAAAGTCTGGAGCAGTTGCTGTACAAAGACTAAGAGAGCTGGTTGGGATGCTGCAGCCTGCTGTGGACTTTGGTTCCCAACACACCCAAGGAGCAAATGGGGACTGGCTCTCCCTGCACAAGGACCAGGAGACACCATGGAAAGCTGAAGGGAGCTTAGCTGAAACCCACACAACATTAGCAGTAGTTCACGTTGGCTTTGGCAGATCTCTTTGCTGGAGAGCACTGAAGGTCCAAGAAGCTCATTAAGGAGCTTTAATGGGAGACTGGAAAAGCACTTGAAGACTGACCCACTGGGGCCTGCAGAAAGGGGTATAGGTGAAAACAAATTGATGGCTGGGAGACCTAGGAAAAAAAGTAGGGGAATAGCAAATATTTGCTCTTTTCCTTTCCTTTCCTAAGCATCTCATTCATGGCCAGAGCTGGAGTCAGAATGCTGGGCTGAACCACTGCAGCTGTTTCTGTGGTCTGTTATAATTTGCATTATGATTTTTTGGATTGTGAATATGTAATGCAGAGATCATCTCAATACTGGTTGACACTGAATATAGCATCACAGTTGCAAATTCCTGACTGGAGCATCTAGGAATCACTGCAGAGCAAATCAAGAATAATAATACCACAACAGAGCGCAGCTGGACATGGGTCTGGGAGGCAGAAGTGGTTCCAGACAAATGAGAGTGCAGCCCATTAAATGACCATGGGCAGGAACAGCCTACGTGCCTAATGCAGTCCTGCAACACTTTAACTGAAGGGTTAATTAAAAGCCAAAACTAAACACAAAAAAACCTAATCTGAAATACTACATCAACTTCCAGAAAATAAAAAGGAGATATGTATTTATATTCTTTTTGTTTGTTTCTTTTAAACTAAATTTCTTGTTGAAGAATAGAAAGCTCAGGCAGTAAACTCAGCTATTAAAAGAAGGAAGATTTTTCAGGACAAAAATGCATATTACAGAAATGGCTCAAAACCTGAAATTAAGGCAGATAAAACTGGCTCTACACACACTTCCCTGAGTTACCCCAGCAACATCTCTCACCCCAAGAGCAGATTAGCCACCCATCTTCTAACAAATGATCTCTGGTTATTGCACTATAAAAATGGTTTTTCACATAGGAGGCACTCGGAGGGCTTGATCGACCTGTGGGTTACAGTCTTCCAGTATCCGAGCTGACCTTCTGAAGTTTAGATGTTTGGTTTCATAACACATCCTTATATTTCAGAGGAAGACTGGGGACCAAAAAAAGCATCTCCTGAAATAATAAGGCATCTCTTTATCTTTTGACTAAACAGTCCGTATTTTGATTTGAACAAGAGATAGTTAGACAAGGTGGTTTCTCACAGCAAAAAGAGCAAAGATGACAAGTAGTTTGGACCTAATGGAAGAGCTTATTAGAGTGAAGAAATTAATGAGCTGCATGTATCACATAACATCGGCTTTCTCCTGAAATACTGTGGTTCGTGATTCAACAGATTTATGCCATTGTAATGTCTAGAAGTGAGAAAGCTCTGCTGAGCTAAGGCTTGTTTGACTACACAAAATATGCAATTTACTGATGATATCTGCTTTTAGCTCCCCTCTGTGCCCATTCCATCTAACATCTCCGTCTATTACAGCCCCTGCTGGCAAGTTTGGTTATTTGGTTTATGCAGTAGCTGGGATTTCCCAGCTGAGTCACTGATGCTCCAGTCAAGATGGCAGTTGCAAAAATAGGGGCTATAGCAATACTTACACTCACATGATTGTCCCCTCAGAGAGCTCACAGTGATGCTCATTTCTATTACATTTACTTTAAATAGAGATAAAAAAAGGATAAAGGGAAAAAAAAGAAACCAACCACACAACAAAAAGTGCTTGTTAAGCCACATTTTTGTCGCTAAATTCCAGCAAATTCTTGATGCAAATGAAGGCTTCTTGCAGCCCTGACAATCTCAGCTTTAGGCAAAAGCAGGTCCACCTGATGCACCCCACTCCACAGCACAGAAGAAAATTAGCTGAACACAGAGACCAGCTCCATGTAGGAAGCTGCCAGAAGGATCCAGCTTGGACCATACTGGATTCTCTACCATTTGATTATCTACCACTCTGATTATCTTTTCCAAAACTCTCCTCAGAATTAAGAGAACACACGCTTGGTATTGCCATGATTTAATAGATTCTAGTGCTAGACACAAGTTTGTAAGCTCTGACAAATTCTGTTGGAGCCTAAAATACAGGCACCTGCAATTCCTGGGAATCTGAAGGACGTGGCAGTGATATTTCAGCAACCTCCTGTGTGCAAATTGTAGCAGTAAAATTAATTCAGACCCTCAGGGTCATCCCTTGCTCATGCACCCTCCCTCTGAAAAGAAGTCTCACCATCTGATGGTTTCTCTTCATACACCAACAACCACCAGGCTGGGTGGAAGGACCACACAGAAGTCATCCCTTTGTAAAGTCTAATTCCATGTATAAATTGTGCTCAAGAAAATACCTGGCTCCAGTTTCCTTAGAGATGAGCTGCCTTAACTAGAAGTATGCTACTACCCTTCAAAATGCTCCTCTGTTCTCAAGGAGATTAGATCTTACATTTACTCTTTTTGAGATCCTTTCTTTTCTTCTCTGCTGAAAGCATATAAGGAGATCCTACACTGATAACAGTGGAGGAACAAAAGATGCAACTCAGGAACAGCCATTTCTAAATGAGAAGATATAGGTCTTAAGAGCCAGTGCTCAGCTCTTCCTTTCTGCTGGCTTTGATATGTTGGAAATGCATTTATTTGTACACAGAAAAAAATCACTTTATTTCAGTAATAAAAATTAGGCTGATAAATTTAGCTCTAGAAAATCAGATATAAGAAAACGCAAACAGAAATTCTTCCCTGATAAACTTACCAAAATTTGTATTTTAAAGGTTTTAGAAGGAAAACATGTTCAAAGATGCTTTTCTCTTGTAACAGTTTCCTTCCCTTTTTCCCCCATTAAGGAAATGTGAATACAGAGTCAGAGAATCAACTTTCCACTGCTTCTCTCCCTGAAGTACCACTCCAAATCAGAGATGTTTCCATGTTATTATCAGAATCCTTCTTTACCTCTGAATGAAACAAAAAGCAACTCACTGAATGGCTGTATTCTCAATTATTCTTAATAATACTGCATTTTAGAGTACATTAATCATCTTTCAAACCATTACATCATAACAATACTTTCATAGCAAAAACAAACCCAAAGGGAGAAGAAAAACATCTCCTAGGGGAAAAAAGGCACTGACATACAGTTCTCTGAGAGACAATAAACTCTGCTTGTCAGTTTTGTGTCGATAAATATGTAACCTAGATGTTTTTGTGACTAATGAAAAATATTGACTGCTTCTAGCCACACTTCTTTCAAACCCACAACCCTCTGTCACACGTATGTCCTCCAGAACGTTAAAGCCACTAGAGAAACTATGCTTTGAGTTATGCTCTGATGCTTATTGCTGCGATTTCCAGCTTCTGCAGGGGAGAAAGCTGTATACCAGATCATCTAACGCTGTCTTTGCTGCATGAGAACATCCATCTCTTCCAAAGCATTACCATCAGCAAGCAGCAGTGCAGACCTGGCAGGGGGGGAAGCCTCCTGGCCTTATTGACATATGGGTTTTCAATAAGGAAAGCAAACTGCATAAATGACCAAGCAAAATCTGATATTTTTCAGGAGAAAGCTGAGTGTGAACATTGAGGGGCTGACAGCACCTTCCTGCCAGCTGGCAGATAGTCTGTGCCAGATATGTACATTCTGAAGATGGATTTTGAACTCATGTTTTACACGATCAGAAATGAGCGTTTTAGAGTTTATGTTTATATTAATTATTGCAGCTGGTTTATCCCATTTATGCCTTGAGATGGTCATAGATAATCCTAATAAATAGCAGTACTCTGACAGAGCCCATAGATGCTTGCACAAAGACAAGTCACAGGCTTGGGACAAAATGGTCTCTGACCTATATCACACTTCTAATAAGGAGGTTTACACTAGTATATATTTTTGTTTTACCCTTCTTTGGAAAGAATTGCTACATTGACAGTGACCGATAGCATCTGAACTGGAAAAATCCATTTTCCATTCCTGCATTGCCACAGAATTCCCCTTCTTTTGTTGGGATCTCCGTTTAAAGGCATCTTTAGCAGACGGATTCTCTGCGGGCAGACAAAGACCATTTCAAAACAACAGGGCCATGAAACAATGAAAGGTTAAAGGCCTTGCTAAAGGGATAAAAGTGCAATAGAGTCATCTGGATTAAGACCCTCTCTCACCGCCTTGATGTCTACATGGAGAGGGAAGGGTTCATTTTTTTAAAGACACAAAGATTGCACATGTTGGATTTGCAGTATAAACCCCTGACTATAACACACTGTCTTTCATCTGAAGATCTCTATCTGAAGGTATTTAACAGACATTAATAAGCTGTCATGGTTGGCAGGGTTTTATTCCTGTACTACAAAAGGCAGAACTGCAGATAAGCAAAAAAAGCAACCACCAAAAAACTACCAACAAAACAACCTCAAACAAACACCCTTCTCTCCCCCAAAAAAATCCCATTGCCTCAGAGGCATGAGCACAGAACCTGAAGCTCACATTTTCTAGAGCACCTTGTGGATTTGCAGTCTCAGTTGACTGGCCTCCCAGCCTGGATGACTTCACACTCCTTTCTCCAAGGCTGCTGCTCTACCCAGCAGAAAGGCCCCAGTGCAAACTCAGCTATAATGAGAGCCAAAACAGCTCCCCTTAATTACAAAGTGTATTAAATTAAGCTGGTTATAAAACCATCATCTCCCTTAAAAAAGAAACAAACAAAAAAAAAACACAAAAAAACCCTCAACACCTTTTTTTTTTAAGAAAAGTGAAAATATTAATAAAGTAACTAAAGACAACTTCTCTATCTGTTGTATAATTATCACTAAAAAGTGGGGTGTAGACAGGGCTCCTGAGAATCAGAAGCCACTTATTAAAACCTTTCCATGCAGCACTTGGCACAACAGGAGTGCCAGGGCATCACCACTATGTCTTACAAATGCTTGCAATGGATTTGCCGCAAGTCCTCACATAAAAGTGGCCCTGATACTCACTATTCATTTTATCAATGTCTGCAGAGATTACATTCTATTTCTGGATCAATGAATATCATAATTTTCATGGCAAGCTCCAATAGGCAGCAGCCCATCTTAGAAGACAAAATGAAGGCTGAGTGGATTTTTATCATTTAACAAGACTGTGCTGGTAACCACATCTTCATCAAATATTCCTAATCCCAGCAGTTGTTAGACAAATGCTAATAGTTTGTGCTATATCATTTCATTCTGTCCCATCCTTGTCTTCCAGCTGCTGTCCAAAAGTGATTATAAATAATGGGGCTATAAAAGCCATTCAATAATTAGAAGATTCATTGGCCATATGCCAGCAGTGACAAAAGAGAGTGATTTATGTAAGATGAGTCTGTCACATCTGCCAGATCACAGTTTCATTACGCTTGTGGCTTTAAGGTCACAGTTTAACGCTGTTCCAACAGCCATTTGTCAAGAGGGCGCTGGGAAGAAGAGGTGAAATACATCATGGTTTTGTTTGCTTTCTTGTTTCAACTACTAGGCAAATAAGTAAATAAAGTCCAGTACCTATGTTTGTTATTTCAGGTCTCTTGTGAGGTCAAAGAGACAAGAATATATAGTAAGACAGAAAGCATTCATCATGGTTGGCCAGAGTTCAAATAAGATCACAAATCAAAAAGCATCCAGTTTAAAAGCTTTGAGAATTCAGGTGGTTTCTTAAATTCAATATAATCTAGGCATGTTCTATCTCCCAGCCACCCATGAAATGAAGGCTCCTTGTAAGCCCGTAACATGTCAGTAAATTAATTGCTTCCACATTTTCCTAACACAAGTGAACTTAGAATCCTTTTATGGCTCAGTGTACTAAAAAGATATTTAAACATTGCCATGGGAGTTCATCTTAACAATTAACATGGCTCAGCAGACACCTGATTTGATTCCAATTCTATTTGCTTCTCTTATTTTCCCTCTATTAAAAACAAACAAACAGAAACAATAAACTTTTATTGCTGGATACAAACCAGCCCCATAGAGTTCAGATGTTTGGATGTTCCCCATAAATGCTTCAATAGCCTTGACTGTATTGTTAATGATTGTTTCCACACTAATTTGGACAGTCTCTGCTGACAAAAACTACTGGTCTGAGGCTACAAACTGGATCTTTGTTGTAAAAACTACATCCAGTCCCAATCAGGATATTATTTTAATTCATACCAGCCTGCTATAGCCAGACTCCAGTTAGATGAACTGTTCAAATCACAGCCTAGATGTTCCTGTTATTTTAACAAATCCATATCACAAGCAAAGCAAAATGACTGCCTATCCTTCCTCTACCTTCCCGAAGTCAATCATAAAGTACATGCTAAATTTTATGCTTTAAAAAGCTGCTCAGAACAACAAAGCCACATCCATTTGCAAAATCCTTCCAGTAGAAGGAAATTATGTTAAGCTGGAGGGTTATGCTATAAAGAATTGCACAAAGTTACAGGATAAACCACCTACACAGCAATAAAACTCAACTTTGATGGAGCATGGTGAAGACTCCAGCAGCAGCCCTATCTGCTGAGTCAGCAGAGAGCACTTCAGTGCAGCTAGTAATTCCTGTCAGGAGAATGAATAACACTTGTTACTTTATTACTAACAGGACTTCTTCAAATATTATTTTAGGTGGAAGTCGTGAATCTGAAGGAGATGTATTCACTCAAAACTTTCAGGTCGTGCTCAGAATCAGGAGCAGGAAGGAGTTTTCTTGGCACACTACCTTTTGGTATCCCTCTCAATCTGCATGGGTGAATGAACCAGCACTGAAGTGGTAATTCAGCATTTGCTCCTACAGAAATGCACTTAACAGGTCATAAATCCCAATGAAACTATTCTGTGGGTACCTAGTCTAATCTACTGTATTTGCAGGGCACTCCACCTTATTTTCTGTGCATTAATAGTGATGCATATTTCTACTGCAAATTTAAACAAATAGTGTTTTGGCTGAAAAGTTCCAAAAAAACACAGAGCTCAGGCATTGAGGCTGAAAAGCAGAAATATTATCATTTATACACCAGGCCTGAAAATGTTGACTGCTTGTGACAAATAAGCTTCTGTTGCCCACAGCTAAATTCAGATCAGCAATGCCAGCCCATGCAGCTGAAAGCCCAGCATTTCTCTCCCTTTGGCCTCTTCAAGCTTCTGGTGCCTTCGAGCTTCAGCCTTGAATTTCTCAAAGCTCCTACAGAAGATACCTTCCTTCACTTCTGACATCTCTGCAGCCCAGGATAACCACAACCTGGAAAAGAGAGAGGTCATGCAGTCATGACAGCATCCCAAGAAGGGAAGCTTGGTCTGTCATGGATTGTGTCTGCTGTTAAGATATTCATTATTGTCGTATCCTAGATGAAGCTTGACAGCAGAATGTCCTATAGGTCTGTCTAACATTGACAACTCAATAGCTTTCAAAGAACAAGGAAAAAAAAAAAAAGGAAAAGTAAGTCTCACAGCAGCATATTAAACAAATACATCTTGAAGGTTTAAACCACGACAATATTAAAGCATGCGCCTACTCAAACTCTCTTTCTGTGGAGATTCAAAGCAGAGCCTTGATAGACATAGTTCAGTGATTCAAAAGCTACTGCATGAATGATGGCAGAAATCAGATCTTTCTGCCTCAAGGAAAACCTATTTTATTATTTTCTTCCTCAAAATACTGAGGTTTATTTTTTTCAAGAGCATAGTTTAAATGTATCTACAGCCCTGGATTGCTTCTTTCTTTGAGCAGGTCAAGAATCTTCAGTGCTGGTGGGTGACATGAATGCATGCTGCTAAAGCTGTGTCCAAGTGAAGTAAAAAAACTATTCTGTTGATCTTTGCTGCAGCTTTGCTGCAGGCTACAACAGGTTTCCATGCAGTGGGGTCCTAGCTTATAGTAAAGGCATAAAGACGAATATGAGGACATTTTCTACTCTCTTCAAGCACGCAATGTCTTTTGTGTCCATATTGAGCCTCTAGCACCATGATGCTGAAGAAATGACATCATTTCTCCAGAGAAAGTGGCAACTGTACCTGCCCCAGAGAAGTCCAGGGGGGAAAATCTAACAAATGTGAAGACAAAAATACTTTGAAAAATCCATAGACACACAATGAGGAGAGAGCCTGGATCTCAGTTGGTCTCTGACAATGACAGCAGAGAACAAAGTGAGCCAAGGTGAGAGAAGGGACCTGCTGGCATGACAAATACAGAATATATTCCTACTAAAATGACAAATCTCCAAGATAAACCATTAACACTGATTGATGGTCACACACCCCATGAGGTTGAGTGGGAGATAGGGGAGGTAGTTGTGCAAAGAACAGAGTAATGCAACATCCTCTAGACCTGCTTTCAATGAATTCTGGATTAGCATCACACTAAATACGCAAGACAGTTCTGTGGCCATATCAGGGCTGAACTAGAGGCTTAAGTTAACTGGCTGACAATCAAGCTGTAACATTAAAGCCATGTCCATAAATGCTTCCTCTTGGCAGTGACCTTAAACCAAGTGCCAAGAGTAAAGCCTTAGCTCCAAAAAGCTTTACAGAAAGCCAGACCCAGAGGTGAACTAAGGGAAGCAGAGACATTCCTCCAAGAAGGCGTTTTGTCTTTCACACAAAGACACTGCTGTATTGGGGCTTTCACACTGAGTACTGCAGTAAGGAAGAGCAAAGAGGAGTATTAAGCGGTCACTACTGGCAAGAATCGTTGATGTTGCCACGTAGGCTTTTTATTAACAAGACAGAAAAAAAAAACCTCCTACACATCCCGAGTGAATGGAGAATGAAATCATTGTAGGAGAGCGGCATGGGATGAAGCCTCTTGCCATGAGCAGCTCTGACAGATTCAGGCTGAGTGGTTCACACCCCGTCTACACTAAGCCTTTCCCTCAATGAACACAGGCCAGGCTATGTGAGCAACCTGATCTTCCCATAATACGCCATCAGGAAAGCACAGCCTGTGTCGGAACCACATAACAGCATTTGTTACCAACACCTACTCAGTACAACTGTGTTGCTTGAAGCAACCTGGATAAGGGAGCGTTGTTTCTTTGCTCCGAAAGCTGCCAGCAAGCTTTTCGTTTTCTAGGATGCAGGGAGGGCTTATGGTAGGCAGCAGAAGGTGAAGTGGGGTGGAGAAAGAGGTCTAGACAGAATAGCAAGAACAGGAAAATCAAGATGAAAATCACTTGTGGTCTTTTATGCAAAGGCAACGATCCATTTCTGGAAATCAGATGCATCTCTCTGTATGTCTCCTGAAAGGAGTTACCATATGTTCTAAAAGTAGGATATAATATTTGAGCTGTAAAAGCCAAATCAGCTTGAGAAACAGACGGCACTACAATGCTTTAGCAGAACAAGCCCCACATAACAATATGCCAACAAACTCATTTTCTAGAATGGCACTAGGAAAATATTTGCAAAGTCTGAAACTCATTGCCTAAATACAGCATTTGATTCTTCCAGAAAAATGGAAAAAAATTTGACATATATGCCAGCATTGAGGAATTCTGAGTAGCTATTCATATTCTTTGATTTTTTGCTTGTTCTTCTTTGTACTTTAAGCATGAGTAGTGTTTTTTTTAGTGCTTTATTTTAAACCTGACCTCAGACTCCTTCAGCAATCAAGCTTTTCATGTTCTTCCTTGATTGCTGGAGGGACAAGGTTCCATTGCCCAGCCAGATCACCTCTGAATACTGATCACAGTGTCACAGTTTTCAGCTCTGCCCTGGAAGGCTCCTGGATGTGTCAGTATTAGCAGCCTGATTTCCAGAGGTACTGAGTATATAAAATCTATTAGAACCTGCAATGGTCAGGGTGTAAACACACACTAAATGCATCCATGGTCAGAATATTAGAGTTTCGATGTTATTTTCTTTATTTTTAACTCACAAATAGATATTTCCTCTATTTTCTCTATCAGATAGAAAATGCTGCTAAAAAACTCACAATGTGTCCATTTGAAGTCCTGTCCAAAGCATGTGTCAACTGACAGTCCATCCTCTGGTATGGCTCGATGATGCACACGCAGGTGCACCAGTGTTTAACCATAGAAGAAAGTTACCTTCCCCATGCCTCCCAATATATTCATTTACAGAAGGCTACAGGTTCATTTCCCAGCCTGCGCTCCAGCAATATCTTAGAGACAAGATTTGCCAAGAAATGGAACCAGAAACAAGATGTGCTGTGGTCCTGCCATATCAAGTAAAGGTCCTGTTCCTACTACATTATTTTCTAAGCACGCACAACTAAGCTCGAGATGGATCCCTTTTTTGTTTTAATATATAGTTACGTGTTTGTGGATATATGGAAGAGACACCAAACCACTAACATACAGTACATAAAGGAATCACACAGGCTTTGTGATTTAGAAAGTCAGTCTCTCAAAGCTGAAAATAATTATGAGCTAAATCTGTTGGGGTAGAAACATCTAAACAGAAAAACGTGTCTTAACAGTTGGGAGCTGTGGAAGCACACTTTGCAAGAGGCATGAGAAGCCACAGAAATGGAGTAAGAAGGTCACATTGGTTAACAAACCAACCTGGCTTATAGGGAAAATAACTGCAGCTTTTCTTAATTTCATGTTGTTGACAAAGGGAAAAGAGGATCTAAGGAACTGGATGAGCTCTGGTTAATTATTCTAGCTGCAAATATTTCTGGTTTATTTTTAGTCTACCATTGGAAGTGTTTGCTGATGGTTGGAGGATATTCTCCATCCCTGGAAAATGTTACATCAAGATTGAATGTTTTTTCCTGAAAAGAACATGTTTGAGTTTAAAGAGAAATTGATTCCATCTAGTTCCATAATGTCCTGAGCTATTCCTTGGAAATCTAATTTAGAAAGACAGTGTTGAACAGGCAGGTAAAGGATCTGGAAGAATAGCAGATCCAACAGCAATTTAAAAGAGCTGAGAGCAAAATGGTGCAACGAGCTAAACCTTTTCAATTGCTCAGCTGACCAAGAACTAAACACAAGTTCAGAAAGCCTCACTGGTAAAAGGAAAGTGTTAACGTGCTGATTCTGCTGTAAAAATCAGTTCAATACACAGCATTGTGGGCCTCCCTTTTGTGCAGGAAATGGAAATTCAATTCTAAAATAAGATTTTAAAGCACTGACAGAATAAATGAGTTGGCTGGAGCAAGCAAGCACTATGGCAGGCCAGTTTGTTATGAGTTCTAATAAAGCACTACACCATATCATATTAGGAAAACTCAAATTGACAGCTAAAGAAAAGTGAAAGAGGGCAATGTTGCTGTTAACTATTCCACATACAGACACATACACAGTCACATACAACAAAAATGCTCTGATTGTTCAGCCTGTCTCTTCCACAAAGAGCAACCCTTTGCTTCTGTAGCCACCACATTAAAGGCTGGTCAAAGACAGCAGCTAGAATGTCAAAAAACTCACATTCAAAACCAAAAACCACATAAATTTGAATGCCTTTGGTCTCCAACATAAATCTAATACCTCATAGAAAGCAAGTTTGGAAATAAAAGAAAAAAAGTACATGCAAAAGCTTATTAGACTCTGTAACAAACCTCTTTTTTGCCTTGGCTATGAGGTCTTGTTTTCTTAATGTGTTCAGGAGGGCCTGTATCATGTTTCTGTCACCCTAACTTTTCCCCCCAAGAAACAAATATGAATATTACAGATGGCAAAACCCATATATTCTCAAGCAGGAAATAAATGTTTATATGGGGCATGTAGCAAAATATATATTTCCAGAGACAATAGCTACAAGATTTAGATTTCTTAGTGCAGGACAGGAATTTTTAATGGAAAACATATTTTTGGGGGATAAGAATTTTAATTACAAAGAAACAGCATACAAATGGGTCCTTTAGATTTAAAGCAGAACACTTCTGCAACTGAATTAAAAGGACATGGTCTCTTTTGGTGAAAAATAGAATACTGGAATAAAAAGAAAAAAGCTCAACTCCAGCTTATGGTGGGTTAGACATTTTCCATGGAATGCTTTTGATCACAAAATGGCATTTGTCAAAGTGAAGACATTCTGCAGAAACATGACATTTCTGCAGAAATCAAACATAGTTCTAAGGGTGCCTTTTCAGATTGTGCCTTAGTTTACCAGGCTACCCTGGTCCTGACCACTGGCTCATTAGTTTCCAAGCTCAGTCCAGTCAAGCCTTCTGCCCACATGCTTCATATCTGTCCCCTTCTTATAATCCTTAGAATACTCATACTGCTGGAATAAGAATTAGCACACTAATCTCAAAGTGGGGTTTATGGAAGGCTGCAGTTAGATCCTTACATGGCAAACAAAAAGGAAGCCAAAGAACCAGTTCAGTTCTGAAAACACCAAAAATTGGCACCTCTGGAATAAAGTTTCATACATCCTGATTTGGTAAAAAAGGAAGTATAAGGTTTTTTTTGCAAGGAAGGCCTCCCCTGTGTGAGCACATCTACTTAGCTACAGGCAACACACAACTAAAAACAATTAACTAGGATACACAAGACCAGAAATGGTCAACACAACACTTTCCCAAAATCCAAAGTGGAAAAAACCCCACTAGTTTCATTCCTGCTACATTACTGTTTCCAGCAGCAGTCTTGGTGGCTTTTGCATATATCCACAGTGAAGGGCTTTTGAGAAAGATTAACAGGAAAAGCAGAGATGAAATTTTAATCAGGCTTTGCTGCTGGCATTGGCTCCATGGGCTTTTTCCCATTATGCAGGATGCAAGTAGACCTCACCATGCTTCATGCCCATTTTTGTCCAGTAAATGTCAGCTCTCCAGCCTCACATGGTTCTCACTGATTCACAGCTCTGGCAGGCAATCTCAATGCTCAAGCACCAGTTTTAGTGTCATTGCCAATAAAACCAACAGCCACTTTATTTTTTACATTATTTTGGTAAGTGTTCTGATCACCCAGCTAAAGACAAGAGACGCCACAGAAAGCAATAAAAAGTCAGCACTGTCTAATTCTTCCTCCTTTTTATTCTTATGACTTTGAAGAGCGCTATACTTTCTCAGTTGGTTTGCTAACAAGCATTTTGCAGCCCCGCTTAATCAAATGCATTTGGATGGAGGTCTCACACTGATTCTGAAATGGAAAGCTCTAATCAGCTTAGCCTCAAATTCATTTTACACTTCTCTCACTTTTGGAGGTGCACAGCCAAAGCTCTAGAAGTCCTGCAAAGTTGAAAGACTATTTAAGCCACACAGGTACACAGGAGCCCCTTGCACTCCATCTGTTCCTGGAGGAGGAAAACACTTTGGTGAGGTCTAAAATGATGTAGCAAGAGATGCAAGGAAGCACAGTATGGGCCTTATATTTCTGCTGAGTGAATGTCACTGCAGTTTCTGCTCATATGTTACTTTGGGATTTTTGGAAAGCTACCTCCACTAAGTCATGGGGAGTTTTTCTGCTGACTTAAAAGGACTTTGGGTCAGCACCTCCCAGCTTGGCAAGAAAAGGCGTCAGACAAATAGCATGAAAAGGAATAGCTATTTATCAAAGGAGCAATCCAGAATAATGCACTCTTCCCACTTGAACAGTCCTGCTTTTAGAGCCTGAATCATGGTAGATTAACAAAGGAGGAACTTGGGAAGACAGCGGGACTGGAGTTTCTTTTATAACATCAGTTTTAAGCATAATGCACAACAGGCATCCAGGAGCCACAGACGAACAATTCACACAGGGAACCCAACATCCTCTCCAGGGATAAGCTGAGCCATTGTCCACAGCTTTGTGCCAGTCACACACCCCTGCTAAGAGGCCCATGGTGAGGCCCTTGGGTTCCTAGAAGTAAACTCTGCTTCCGTTTCTGAGCGAGTGCAGCCAGTCTGACCTGACAAACCTACTGTCTTTGACAGGCTGTGGTTTTGCACACTTCGAGTTTTAAAATTATATGTATAAATATTAATCCATTGGTTTAACTTTACATTTATTTGTATTTGGTCCTTCCTTTAAGACACAGCCTGTTTGATAGTTATGCTTTTTCAAGAAGCTTCGAAGACTTGCCCCTTCGTGATACTTGTTGCTGCCTTTCCAGCTCTGCCCAGACCCATAAGCTTCATTCAAACAAGGTACATTCAAAGTTGGGACAAAAATACCATGTACACACAAGCCTACACAGCCAGCACATAAGCAGCAGATGTGTCTACCCAGGCTGACAATTGATTTACTCATAATTCGCAACCTCTTCCAAAGGAACTAGACTTCCTAGCAATCAATGAGAAAATAACCTTGTTGGCAAATAAGCCAAGGTTCTTTTAAATTAATCAGTTCTTTTTCATCCAAACAGTACAGATAATGAAAGAGATGATGACATTTTACATGACCTATAAAGAGTGGGGATTCTATTTTAGGCTCTCCTTCGTAAGGGTGCCAGGATGATTATGTTTTGTTTACTGGACAGAATAATCTCTTATTTGCTAAGGCTTGAATGCAATTTTATACAGCACAAAATTTTATCTTCTATTGTCTTAATTATCTGGAGGGTTGAAACATGAGACAATGGCACAGAACAAAATGAATATTAATGTGTTCTATCTACAATTTAAAGAGAACAGACTTGGAGCTTTCTTTTGCTCATGTGCTTAACGGGCTGCATCAGACTAGTGAATTATAACCCACTTAGCTGTTATTGTTTCTCCAAGTAGCATGAAGGCAACAGACATCAACCTTTTGCAGACTCCCTGCATTTCCAGCGTTCAAAAAATACACAACCTTTTCTTCTAACTTCCCTATACACCATTTGCTGACAAGTTCTTAAATGCCTCCTGCTTAGAACAGTGTGCAAGGCTACATCACTGGTTTTAAAGCTCTTTATAAGACGCCTTTATCACCTACAGCATGTTCTCATGTCAGTGTGAAGGCACAGACAGCAGGTGCCTGCCTTTCCTCTCATTTAACTCATCTGCATCCTAATAGCTAGTAAATTCAGCTATGAATTCTGTGTCTAGAAGAAAAAGGTGCATGCATCCCAGGAGGAGGTGGTGAACAGCACACAGTGACATCAGTGGTTTTCTACCATTCCAGGGAAAAATCAAAGGGAGCTTAGTATGCTGACTTTTAATTAAAACTAACATAATGCATGGCCTGACCAGTTCAGAGTGATTTCAAGACTACCAATAGGGATTGAAAAAGACAGTGCTTACACATAATGCTACATAGTTTAATTCTTCTGCAGTTTCATTCTGCTGTGTCAATGCTGACATTTCTGGGTCCAAAAAAAGGGAAGGTTTATTCTCTTTTTTTCTGAAGAGGAGGAACTGGGTTGGGTTTTGTTTCAGGAGCTTTTTCAGCTCCATACACAGTGTTAGAAATCTAAAATTATTAACAAAGATCAAAAGAGAGAAATATCAATTACTCGAAGGTTGGTTTCTGATTTTGAATCAATATGACAGTCAAGTTACAATGATAACAAAAAAACCCCACAAACATCTATGTTTCAGGGAGAGAAAGGCAAGTTGTCTGAAAACATGGGGAAAGAAGAGTTT
This sequence comes from Melopsittacus undulatus, assembly GCF_012275295.1. Lineage (NCBI taxonomy): Eukaryota > Metazoa > Chordata > Aves > Psittaciformes > Psittaculidae > Melopsittacus > Melopsittacus undulatus. Next base: position 29,343,057 of record NC_047535.1, read on the forward strand.
CCATAGCTTACCAAGGTAACTCCTTGTAATTTAGTTCTAGTGCAAAAGGAAAAGTAGCTGCACTAAGGCAAATGTGCATCTACAGCATCTTGTACCTATTGAGAAAGTGAAGCAAGTGTCTCAGTTTTGACTTAGCTCTCATGGACTCAAGGGGTAATGGCAAACACAGCAACATCAATATAAAAAAGATCCCTTTCCCCTTATGCTGTTCTACATCACACCTTACTTTAAGGCCCAGCTTGTATGCATCTAAACATCAAATGCATCATAGGTTTTTCTCTTTGGGGTTCTTTTTGTTTGCTTTTACTGCTCTACAAAATCCCCCAAATGCACAATTCTGCGTTCAGCTCTGAATTTAGCCAAGAGGGTTAACTTTATATCCACCTAAGCAGTATTCAGAATATGAAAACACTTATTATCAAGGTGCTTGGGGGGCAAGCCTAGGTTCACTGAAGGACAAGACAAACAGCACTGTACACACCATTAGGTATCACCATTAGGATAATCCACCTTGGGCAGGAACACTCACTGTCTCAAAGCTAGCACACCCCCTAAAGCCAAGAGGCCACAGCCTCATCTGACCATCAGACTACTCCCAGATACATCCACCCTGTAGAATTAAAGGGATTCAAAAGGTAAGGAGTGGGTTTTAAAGGTATTAACAGTGTGAGGAAACCACTCCATTAAACCACAGAGGAGTGTGAATTAGGTGCTAATCAACCCGTCACTGCAGTCTATGGGTGGAGGTTGCTTGGCTGTGCAAGGGTCTGCCCCAGAGCCAGCCACCCCTTGGACACCAGCACTTCACTCCCAGGGAGCAAAGCCCTGAGCCTTTCCTTCCATGGAATTCCAGGCCATCATCAACTGTGCAAGAGATCATATACAAAAGTCTTACTAATATATTTACAAAGTGTTTAAACACACAACAGCATGTGTGGGAAAATTAGTATCTTTTGCTTATTGGATGATGCAGGACATCCATACCTGAGCATCTAAAAATAACAATGACACTTGTTATAATCAAAGAATAAAGCCATTCGAAACCACCCATCTAAAATTTATAGATATATAAAAATAAAAGAAAAAAAACAAACAAAAAGGCAATAAAAATGAAAATAACAGCCAAACAAAATACAACTGAGAATGCAGTTGAGCTGGCTGCAGTAAACCAAGAGCAAAACACATCTGATAAATGATTGAATCATACTGTCTAGCAGATTAGTGTCTACTGAACAGAAGGGCTGAAGAATGCAAACACTCCAGAGTAATAGCTATAAATCAGAGTTTAATGAAATGATAAGCTATTTATGCAAAGCATTCATGGCTATGACAATTCATTTGCACAAAGTGAAAATACAGTAGAAATTTGTCAAAATGCAAATACAACAGACAAAGCCAAAATGCAAAGGGAAGAATCAAGTTCAGGACACAAGGGCTACAATTACTGCAGCATTCTTATAATAACATTTCTCTCCCTACATTGTGATTTTCCATCAAAAGGTGGATCTAAGGAACTTATTAACATGAAGAAAAACGAATCAGACATTATTGAAAAGGAAGCAAGAAATATGCATCTTATAATTTGAATAAGATTTCCTGCTGGAGAACACCTTTATCTTTCCAGGCAAAGTAGCAAAGTGATTTTGCAGGAGAATTTAATTGAGAAATACAGAATACAAAAGGGCTGCTTATATGCATATCTCAGTGGAAGCCACAGAGTAGAAAGTCCTCTGGACAGAAATGAGTATTGCACATCAAACAGTGTTGCCAAGCATCATAGCTTATCTATGAAATATCACATTTAAATCTGTTTCTAAGGAAAGTCACATTGCTTTCCCAATACAAAAGCAGTTACTTTCATGTTACTGCAGTTATGATACACTAAACACAAATATGTCCAAGCCAAAGCAACAGGAAGGACTTGCATTTCATTTTGAAAGTCACTGATCTGGTTATGGCATGGGTATTTTGACCACCAGGTTTAATTTTGAAAGGATTTGAGCAGCTTTACTGTCCAGCAGCCATAAATAAGTGCTTGAACACTTGTTATAGAAGTACAGGAAGTAAAGCACCACTGCAACGCCCAAAGCACAGGCCATTACTCTCACCAGCTTTATTACATGGGCAAACCCATGCAAGCTAAGAAACTATCCACTTCTCTCAACCCATCTGACTTTACATATATATACACGCTTCCTTCCTCCCCATCCAAAACCAGTTCATTTTCCAAAAGAAACACAACAATTAGTTTTGGTCTTCTTATGAATAAGACAAATGGATTAGGTATTCTCTCTGGGCCCAACAACATACATGCAATAGAAGCTTTTGAACACTTCTGCATCCCTTCAACAACCTGTTTTAACAAGAATTCACCTTTTACTTCAGCCTAACTGCTTTAAGAAAAACCTGTTCGATACTACAAGCACTACAGCTCATACAACAGAAAGAATTCCTAAGATCAGGAGAAGGTTGACTTGACTTGGACAATAACAAAGAACTAACCCGGGACTGTAAAACACACACATGCAAACATAAAATTATTAACTCTTAAATTTAGAATAATTTTGTTCCCTTATTAGAGCATAAAAAAAGAAAGAGGACTACAGGTGGTCAAAGGGAAGCCAGATACCTGACATGTTTCAGTTCAGTTCTTCTATCAGCTATTCCAGGAACTTACTAATGTCAAAGGAGTTATGCCTATGTAAGCTAGAGGAGAATCAGAGCAACAGTGCAAGCTGCCTGCATTAAAGACAGCAGCCTGCTGTAGTTGTCAGCACAAGGAAATCATATGTCTCTGGATGGTGTCTTCTACACCCTTTTTTCTTGTAATTCCTCACAATGGATTTTCTCTTCTTTTGCATTTTACAGCTTAAAACTCTGTGAAGCTTGCCAACTCCACCTTGGTTTTTCCTTCCTGGTAAATCATTAGAAATGACTGAAATGGTTCTGTACAAATGGACTCACTGCCATCCCTTCAGCTCCCATTAAATGCTATTCTGAGTATTATGTGCCCTGAAAATGAAAATCATACCCAACTCCTTCCTCTTCCAAGTCCTTCACCTACCCTAAGCAGCAGGCTTAGCAAATTCCTGAGTTCAGACTGAATTCTCAATTAAATATCACAGGAAACATTTTTGCAGTTATACTTCAAATATGGTATGTGTCACAATGTTGTGGGGGAACTGAAAAGAGAAAAGATGAAAACAGCATGGCTTGTCATCACTTCCAGAATTTCATTGAGAAAATAGATCAGAAATATAAAACCAAATAGATGTTTTAGGAAGACAAGGTTCTTTTTATCCAGTATTTACATTTTAGACAGGGCAGAGTGGCAAGAAAGGCTAATGGATAGACTCCTTAACTACACTGAGGTCCATCAGTGGTTCAGATTTGCCCTTTAGCCTGCTGCTTTTTAGAAAGCTCCAGACTGCCAAGTGAGTGATTGCTATTCTTACGGACCCTTCCGGGACCATACTTCAAATGTCATGTTCCTCTTGCTAATGCATGATAAAATGGTTGAAAACTCAGGAAAAATAGTTCTTGCTGTGTAAGTACCAAGTGACTACAGAAGTAAATGACAGCAGGTGTGAGACGTACATGATGTTGTGGAAAGACAATCTTTACATAAAAAGAATACCTTTTTTAAACCACTTTTTTCTTTTTTCTTTTTTTTTGTCTAAAAGAGACTGGATCTTTTTAAAATATCCCAAATAAAGTTATCTTGCTTTATAACTTACTGTGCCTTTCTTTTCTTCACCAAACCCTCCTGTCTGTTCAGATAAGAAATTCAATGAACTACCAGACATCTTCCAACATTATCCACGCAGAACCAAGTACTTTGAGCCTCACATTATTCCGGTAGCAATAGCCACAATACAGATATATAGATATATGTGCTACATGGACCCAGTTACATCCTTTTCTTCTATGTAAAGATACAAACTTATTTTGGGGACTGATTTGTATTTGTTCTAACTTCTCCAATGCAGAATCAGACGTTTCAGGAATAGCAAGGATACTGAGAAACCCACATAACCACTGCCTTGCATCCTCAGGTGACTGAGCATAAACAGTTTAATTGCCCCACTGCAGACCAGTACCTGACCTAACAGCCTGTTTGCTTTGCTGTACAGAACCTAAAATAACCACAAAGAAGAGCAAATGTCAAGAGTTACTGTTATTACCATATGTAAAGTGCAGAACAAAATTATTTTCCACCAGTTCTGCTATGAAGAGAGCATAATTCTAGGATAACAGCTTTCATGCTGAACAGCATCACTGAAATTAAAGGCAATTCAAAGCATTAAAAGTTTAATAAAACAATGAAGAGAAAGCACAAAAGGCTGCTGTAGCAACACAAATGAGCAGATCATACAAACTGGCTGATGTGCAAAAGGGGAATGTGTTCCAGTCTTAACACTGAAGAAGGTTGTTAAAATGGCTGAAAACCCTATACCCTCCTCACTGCAACTTAATGCTGCTAACATAAAGCTGTAGAAAATGACTAACATGAGTTTGAAGCCTTTTCCATATTGTAGGATTCAAGTCACATCTGGTTTTTGATTAAAAAAAAAAATCCCACAACACCACAACGTTAAGAACCTATTTTTAAATACATATATATATAGATACACATATATATCTTACCATACACTGTGGTTATAACCTAATTCAGTCATATCTGTAATGTACATTGTGGATATTAATACAATGCATTCTATACAAAGGGCAGGGAAGGACTCATACAAGAAAAACCTGATTTAAAAGGAATATGGAATGCATGCAGACAGAAGAGGAGGAAAAAACAGCCCACTTGAGGCCACCCAACTGCACAACCTGAGCTCTCTTTCCACTCTTGGCCTTGGAAGAGACATTGCAGAGAGCAACAGGACTACCAGTGGACATACAGAGCACTGGGTTAGAAACTACTGGGGAACAGGTCAGTTCTAAAACTCTTCATGAACACACTCTTATATTTCGATTCCCTCTTCTCGGCATGGTTTTATCACACAGCACTATAATGATTCATTATGCTATAAATTATTTCAAGACCAAAGACCAGGACTGTGCATTGAAATGCACAGGGCAACCATGAAAATCTCAAAATCTGTCAACAAATGAAGCTCATTTGGAAGAAATCTAATACAAAGGGCAGCTATGAAACCACACAGTGTAGAGCAGCGGGGAATTGGTGCTATGGCACGAACTTGAAAGTAACTGTCAGTTTAGCATTTTGCGTGATTGAAAGCCATACAAACCCTGAGGTCTTGAGGCCAAACAGAGCTGTCTGCCTGAGACAGGAATCCCAACCACATTGTTACCAGGTTCAGTCTGCGCCTAACTGGGAAAACATTCAGAGGCACCGGAACCTGCTAAGGCAAGGGAATGAATTAAGGTAGAGATTAAGTCTTCTCTTTCTCACACAGCCCAAGGTTTTGCTTGGCTAAAGAGCTAATAAAAGAAACCAGTGACAAAGTAAAACACTAGAAAATTCATCATTCTAAGTGAAGCATACTAAAATACCCCCCAAAACATCACATTTAAATTGTCATTTTTCCCTTCTACATGGCTGTGAAGGAATCACTTCTCATCTGCCTCTATGATTAAGAGGGGATGATGGCACCACCCAGAATATGCTGCCAGAGACATTCATTGCTATTTTAAAGTCAGTATTTCTGCCCATTTATCTTTCCTAGCACACAGATGTGAAGTTCCAGGTGGTTCAGCTGCCTGCTTTGGGCACCCAAAAACTTTTAAGAGTTATCAAGAAGTCGTATTTATACACTGGCATTGCTGTACTGCTGCTAACAGAAGTAATTGTATAACTCTACATTATCTGAACATAAACAGCAGAAGTGCATGGCATTTTTAAAGAAAAGCCATCCATCCCCTCTCCCTTGCTAGAACAAATTCAGCCACTTCTCAAAGTAACAACAGGCCAAGACAGATCTAAACTCTTTGAAGATATTGATTCATAGCCTACAGCCTCAAGGACTTTTTTACTTGGAACAACCTTCAATAAAACTTGCACCAATTTCTTTTCTGTAATGCAAACTGTCAGCCTCTAGATTGCAAATGTTCAGTTTCCCACATTTCATTCACTTTATTGTAGGCAAGGGGCTTTGTCCTACCAAAGCACGGCTGGGAATGCTTTGGTTGTCATTCTAATTCAATACCAGCTGCAAGAAGAGAACCACTGTTTTTCCAAAATAAAGGCAAAAAACACTTTATAGCTTCTGGGTAAGAAGGTTAAATTTTGACTATAAAAGTTTTACTGCAATGGAATCCACTTACACTAGCAAAAGTATCATCAATTTGAATCTGAGCTGCCTTTACACATGCACTGGTATTCTTTTTAATATTCATTTCATGACACTTCTGAGTACATTTGATCCCTTTGATAGCTTCTTGGCAATACTTTTTCATTAGTGTTATTATCTAAAAATCTTTTAATTTTCATTTTAATACACATAAACTCATTGTGAAGCCCACTTAAATACTGCTAAAGCCACTTGGAATAAGTACCTCAAATGTACTAATCTTTACAAATCCTACCTTCTGAATACACCTTTCTGACCTGCAGACTGAGTGAAATAAAGATGACGAGGAGCACATAGGTATTCTTGAGCAGTAATGGAAAGTTAGTTTTCCCCTTCCCTCGGAAAGATTTCACCTTCGAAAAGCCAACAGGGATCTTAAGTCTGCATTTAATAATACTTTTCTTTAGATGTTCATTTCACAGGAGAATCACAGGCTCTGAATGAATAACTTTCCAAGCTGAATGGCAGTGTTTTGCTCAACAGTGACTTTTCTCGATCTCAGATCCAGAATGTTCATCACATACCTAACATGTGATGAAAATCTGCAAACGCAGAAAACCACAGCATACCCTAGAAAACGCAAAGGCTTTAATGTGACAGATGCATTATACAGAAGATCTACTTTGAAACATTTACTCTTCTGCAACCTAGAAAAATTAGAAGAACCCAAGTTTCTGGGAAAACAAGATTAGAATCACACTCAGGTCAATTAACTAACTACAATATGACTCATTTTAAATTGTTTCCACATAGCTCCATGCTTGGGGTTTGCTTCAAGAGACACCACCTTTTGATATTTGGTACCTACTGTTGATTCAAATTAGATTCAATCATAACAACAGTCTGGGACACCCTGTCTAGAAAGACTTAAATCTATTAATTGATATACTTGAAAAATAAATAATACTCTGCTGCTTTGGAGAAGTCCAGGATGGGAAGAACAGAGCTGTCATCTGCCAGGACAGAGATAAATTAACATGCCTCTGTCAGAGACCCCCATACAGGGCATTGTATTATGTACAGTTTCAGGATGTCTTAATAGCTTCTTGCTCTCCTAGAAGCTTACCTAAACCAGCCTAAATTCCACACACATAATTCTTCATCCTGCATAACAAGGTTGTTGCTTCATTGACAAATACAGAATGAAAAATTCAGGCTTTGGTTATGAAATATGTTAACCAAGAATCAAAAATGATTAAACCCAAGCAACATGAGGGAAGTGATTCACTTTGCATTCATGAAATGTTAAGTCATTTACATAGCAAGTGCAGAAACATCTCTAACAACTATGCTAACTTCTTGCCTTAGGGATCTCCAAACCTCTCCTTGGTCTCTCTACCCAGATGCTTTCTTGTAAGAAGTATTGAGGCTGGAGTTAAAGTACTGGTTGAGTGGAAAAGGTGAAATGTATGAAGGAGAAAGTAAGACCTGACATCACACAGCATCAGTAGTTTAACAAACAACATTGCTGTTGCATAGTGATCCATTGGTAATATCTTTTTACTAAATAAACTCCAGACTTAAAGAAAGATCTCTGTCAATTTAATGATTTTCATTGTTGTGAAGAACTAGAGCTTAATGTCAGAGGTTACTTGCATCTGGCTACGCTGCTGGTAGGTTTTAAAGCTATATGGAAAAAAACAACACTAATATTCTTCAGTGTGACATGAAATCTTTTCAGCAAAAGCAGCAGTGTCATTCTGGGACACCCTCTGCAACAAAACAACCTATTTGTACACTGCCTTAAGAGCACTGGCAAGTTAATTTAGCAGCTGTACCTGTGATTCCAGCTGTGCCCAGACTTACAGCACAGCAGTGTCTAGGGATGCTCCTTTGCCACAACTGTTTATACTATTAAGCTGTTATAAGGGTCCCTGGCACAATTTTGGCCTCTGCCAATGATTATTTCCCATGCAAACCTAGGCACAGTTTGAGAGCTGGCATCATTTCCAGTCTTACGGGAATGTTTTATAGGTTAAGAGACTTTCAATGGTATGGATGTGGGTCACTGTACCAGCTGGCCTTATTGCCCAGAAAACTCACAGGCATGTCTACTAGCACAGAGGTAACCTCTAATATGTTATTAACTGCAAAGTAAACATTGTTGTGCTTCCCCCCACACCCCTTTTTTCCCCCCACAAAAGTTCTCAGGACACTCCATGACACTGAAAACTAGTGTTTTAGAATAAATTCTGTGTTCAATGACAGTCATTTCCAGTATCTAGCTCTCAGAATGTCTTAGAAATTCAATCTAAATAAGCAAAAGCTTGTATCATTCAAAGTGCTCTGATAAGCAGCTGCTGAAAACTTCAATGCTTCTGATTCAGAAAACTTAGAGAAGCAAAGGCATTCATATTCTGAAGCTACATTTGTAAATTGTTCAAGCATCATACCATGACAACAATCTTACAGGATAAAATAATCTTTAATAACAGTGAGAGTAAGTTTAAATTCATGCTTCTTGCTTCTAACAAGCATCAAAGCTGACCAGCCATATGACTCAGTAGCAGTCTCTAAGTACTAGATGTAGAGCAGTAATGCTGCAATCCCTTACATATGTGAGCAACTTGGCACAGACAAGCTGGCTCATATAACCACTTCTTATTCATTTCCTATATCCCAGCCCTTCATGATGCTCCTTATGGCCATATCTCGTATCTTAATAGACCCTATTATTGTCAGTAGTGCTCCCTGCAGAAATCTGCCCAGAAGTAATTTGCAGGATCACAGCATATTCAGCCACATTAAAACTGAGTAAAACTACTCTAGATGGAAAGAATTTCCAACTCCAGCATTCTCCAGATGGACTGCACTACAGCTCAGGAGAATAATGAAGGAATACCTCTGAGCATACATGAGCAACACAGATAACGTGTATGTGGACTGATAAACACCACAAGAATGGCAAAAGTCATTCCATTCCATTCACTTAGACTGGGTAAGGAGTCACAGAGGAGTGACAGGATGAGAACTAAAACGTTTGGTGGCTTTAGCAGAACCTGTACCTGTAGCAAGCATCCTGTTGTCTAGGGTGCCTCCCTCCTCAGCATCCTCCTTCAGAACACAGTCTCCTCCAGACCACAGCCCACACACAACACTGGGTTCAACCTTGTCTCAAACGAGATCTAAATTTCCCCTCAGAACCTGGAAACTAGGCTCCTGCAGGGCTCTGAGTAGCACTGTTGCTCCTGGAGAACAGAAACATCTCCTTACAATAGAGGCAGCTACAGAAAAATCAAGTGGCTTTTTCTTTTTTTTTTCCAGCCCATGAAAAGAATTGAACCACAGCAACAAAGAGAAGAACTTATTACCATGGTTATTGCTGCTATTTCTAGACAACGTGAATGGGCTTTCATGAGAGAATTTACAGACTCTAGGGCAAGCACACTGTTAGTAATTGCAGTTGCATTCTGCCACTTGAGTATTTTTGGCATCTGAACTGTCAGAAAGCATTTGATAGAAAAATGTCTCCACATCATCTGTGCCAGCAAGGAGGACATTATATGCTGAAGTATGGTGTGAGAAGTACTTCCACCTTTACAAGTGAATCTTCCGCAGCTCATTCACCCCAAACCTCTTCCTGGCTTTTTGCAGGACTAAGCATTGAGGGTGTCACACATAGGCTGTCACATCCTTCAAAGAGCTTTTAGGTTCTACACAGCAAAATATCAGTGTTAAATCCAACTGCTGCCTTATCTGCCTTCCACCCAAAATGTACAGTACAGCCTTCCTCAGCAGATCACTGCAGTGTCTTTTCTTTCCCGTTTAAATCTCTTCCTATCTCTAACGCTTTAGCTATCAAAACTGTGGCTCTCAGCAAAGCAAACAGGAGCTGCAGGAGTTTCAACGCATTTGAAAATTGCATTGCTAAAAAAAGAGGCTCTGATAACACACTGGAAAATTCTTGGCTGCAAATTAGAAACCAAGTAAAACCAGATTAATCTTACAGTTCTCCAGGATTCTTTTCAGAATTCAGTTTGTTTTTTTTTCTTACGATCCTCATCAAAATGCATTATTTACTATTTTTTTTTAACTTAAAATACAATTATTCCAACTGTCTGAAGTTTCTTCAGCTTGAACACTCAAGATGTCACTCAGCATTTAGGTACCACCTCCTTCCAATGTAGAAGCTTCTAATTACATTGGATCCATAAGCACATTTGTCACGATTTACGAACCAACGTATCTTCACTCCAAGCGACTGGTTCTAATCACAAAGAAACTGTCCATCTTCATTTTATCTCCTGTTTGTTCAGTCCTTTTTCCTCAGACTTGACTAATTTCTCACCTGCGGCAGAGCTTGTGAACTAACAATTTCCTTTTAATGAGTGTGCATTCAGAGTTGTAATCAACCAGAAACTCACCCATTTCAATGCACTCCTGTAAGGTTGCAGAAAGGGGAAATAGGTGTTGCAGTGGGTTGCTTATGCTACTTATATTCTGTCTAATGAAAACTGTGCCAGGGAAAAAGAGCAGTTTGCTCACTTCAAATTAAAGTGCATACATTATTAAATCAATTATACATTAAATAAAGTACCACTAAACCTTTGAATAATACAGAGTAAACAATAACTGATTTTGCACCTGCACACCTTAGGAATTTGGAAAGCAAGTAATACTAATGGAAAATGATAAGATATGCAAGAATTAAATGCTTCCAAGAAAGGAGATCTAACCACTGGTGATTACACCTTGTCACTGAACTGCACATTACGACTTCCATCCATTCTCTGCTGACAGTGACTGAATACGAAGTCTCTGGCAGTAACTTTCTAAGCCAAGGAACTTTAGCAGTTTATGTAAGAGTATTTTAAGCCAGAAAGATCTTATACTGTCTTTACTGATCACTGAGGAAACACAGTTCTTCCAAAGGAAAGATGCTGTCTTGTTGCCAGTGGGATGAACAACTCCACTGTTTTGCCTTATCAGAGGATAACTTTTGCTACAGGAATTGGATAGATGAACCAGGACATCTAGGTTTTATAGGCAGTTCTGCCTTAGACTTCTCATATGAAGTTGATCTTCTTCAGCTTTAGTAAAATGGAGATAATACTGTTTCCTCTAGATTCTGGCTGAGCTGGTGAACTTTCAGAGGCAGACCTGCTCACTGCTGGTGCTCTGTGTGTTCAGCACAGTCACGCTCTAGCCCTGCCAGGTGGTGAAGCACAACCAGGATGGACTGTGGTGCTGCCTCCACCGCTAACAGCTAATTCCCCATCCTCACTCCTGCCTAATAGGCTGCTATATTTGCTTGAGAGCTCTGCCTCAACATCTCCTATAGATGCCTTCAATGTACAAAAAACTTCACCCATGAACTCCAAGGTAAGGAATGCTGCTGCTTTTGCCTGGCCACCACTGCAGCATTTGCAGTCTGCTTTCATTTAGCTGTGTGGTCAAAAGCAGTGTGGTACTTCGATGAAAGTTTAAAGCAGCCTGAAAAACTTAAGTGAAATTAAATATACAAATAATCTAAATAAGATGGTTAAACATTTAAAGGTGTATACAAAAACAGGCAACAGACATACAGTCCATGTGTACAGAGATACAATTAATTTTGGGTTCTGGAAAACTAAAGATACAACACTAAAATGCACACCACTAAGTGCAAACTCTACCAAGATTATATTTTAAGAATCAGTGGACTGAATCAAAATACATAATTCACTTTGTATCTCTCTATTGCTTTGCAGAGCTGTAGGGCTCAAAGGCCCTCATTGCCACCTTACAGAGTTTGCTCCAGCCTACCCTAAGCACCTTCAAAATCGGACTATAAATAACTGAGTTTAAAACTGGACTAGAAATGAATATACCTATAAAAACTGGGTATCTTCTGTACAATTCAGACCTTAAACTGCAATTTAGGATATTGCACTGGAATTTTTCAAACCCAGCTGAGATTGTGTCTTTGTTACAAAATCTGATCTTTTGCCAGTTTGATTTCATTAACTCAAAGGCCAACATACACAAAGTAGTTCAACCTAACTTTAGGCTTCTTCCTCACCCTTAAAAACTCTCTTAATTCACTTGTAAATGGCAGAGCCCAGTTTGTTACCTCAGAAAATATAGAGCCAAAGAGCACTGGACATACAGAGGGCAATATCTCACTTAAAAGCAGGAGTATCTTGTCAGCAGCTCCCACTGAAATTCTCTCCTTTATGCATTGTGGTTCCTTCCTGACCACTTATAAACACTGTTCAAAGCATTCCCAACTTTGCTGAAATCTTTGAAGAAATTCTCTATAAACCAAATAACAAGATCCATTAAAATCCCCCCAATTCTCTTTCATTGCCTGCTTACTGTAAGATGCACAGCAATCGTCAGGTTATGTTTTATGGCATCCTGAAAAGAAAAAAATGCCATATATATTCAATGATTTTATTAGCAGTTCCACAGACTGATACACAGTCAAGTTCTCTCCTTTGTCAAAATAAGGTATGCTATTTGCTGTTACCAACCTCCAGAAAAATGCTGGGTGAGACAGAATTGCTGCTATTCTATGCTTGCGGATTACTCGCAGGGCTCATACTGTGCAACCCTAGGCACGCTTGAAAGATAAACTGCAATTTTTAATGTACTGCCATCAGGTTTTCACTGAATACCCTCCTCAGCCTCTGGAAACAAATGACTCTTTGTTTCGGAGCCTTGTGATCAACTGGGATGGCTCTTCTGTGGCTATTTCAGCTATGCTGGCTGTGTGCTTTGCTGAGTACATAGCTTTGAAGAAAAGACATCTGTAACTAAGGAGAAATAGCTGATGAAGTGCCCTCTCCCAAACTAGCATGCTATTATTTATCCTGATCAACAGCCTCTCCAAGGAGGGAGAAAAGCCAGCCATGGTTCCAGCCCACAGCTCTCACAGGGTTAGGCTCAGTGCTGTGCCTGCACCTCTGGACCATGTTCCTGGCTCTCATCTCATACTGCTCCTCACTCACAGTCACTGACAGTGAAACCCAGAGTTGACACAGCCCATTGGGTCAGGCCACCTCTGTGCATCCTGCCACCATAGCTAGGTGCAAGGAGAGAGGTTACAGACTGTCCATACTACACCAACTTAATTGTGCTTAGCCTGTAAACAAGATGAAGCCCAAAATCTGACGAAGAACACATACACCTTATCTGAAAGTGTAATTTCTGCATCTCAGCTTGTCTTTCTGGCCAGACACCTGGAAATTCTCCTCTAATGGGCATGCAGCTACCACCAGTGGGGCTGGCTAACATTTTTGGCAGCAGTGATGGGAGTGAAACAAACCAAAGGCAATGGTCCTAGAAACCTCAACCAGCACTACCCTCCCTCCCTAGTCTTGTGCTGCTGCTCTCCCCAGCCTTGGTGCCAAACATAACCAGGCACATGCAAAGAGCTACAGGCCAGCAGCACTGCCTCAGGGTCATGGCAACTCTATCATGACAACTCTAGCACTCTACTATGAGAACTGCTGTTACAACAGAAGAGACCCCACTTAAAAGAGAATTGCTGTGATGTACAAATCACACTATTTAGGTGGAGCTGCAGCCCACAGGGACAGAACCCTAGGTATTCTCTATGTGGGACATAAGAAATATCTTTTCCATTCTGAGCCATCAGTGAGGATACACTACACACTGTGCTCTACTTTGGGGACTGCTGTGTCCAGCACAGCAGAAGAGTGTGAACAATACTTATTTAATGACATCCTCCTCCTCCTCCTCCAAGTTATTTATCTTGTCAGTCTCGATGTCAGTTACTAACAAAATCTTTGACATGACAAATGTAACACAGACTTCCATCACTCCTTCACGTAGAGATGAAGGTGGCAAACCAGCATGTGAGGACAGGGCTTTCAGCAGGAAAAAGCAGACCCTGCTCTCAGCTCTGTGATGTCAAGGAAAGGAAAAGGCTCCCTCTTAAAAATCACATTATAACAGTTGGTTTGTAGACAGTTCACTAAAGCCAGCTCAAGTTAATAGAGAAACTACCTCTTCTGATGAACAATTAATTTCTATAAAGCCGAATTGCTCAGCAAAGAGGCCTGATTTGGTGCATGTGAAACCACCAGTAAAAAAATCAGTAAGTTCCAATATATTCCAGTAGCTCAAGCATAAACTGTGATGTTACGCCTTTAAGTCACAGAACTAGGTGTGAAAAGATAACTGTTGACAGAAATAACTGGGTTTAACTTCCCATCCTGTCCACTGCAAATGACAGTAGATGAAATTACCAAAAGCTGCATTCCAAGACAGCTGCCACAGCTCAGCTGTTGAGCCACAGTCACAAATCTTAGACTAGTATCAAGCTTGACAGATGACACCATTAAATGTTTAGTTCCCAGCATTAGGGGAGAAAACAAGATACAGGCTTTTTGAAAACTGAGACTAACATTGTGCTCAACAGGAGCAGCACAGGAACAGAGGTGAGTGCTTTGGAGAAGTCCCATGCTTTACTCATGCAGTATTACATCAAAGCTTCCAGTCCATATTCCACGTAGGCCCACAGAAGAAAACCAGCTCACTGCTACTGAGCTCCTCCGCTATGCAGGATTTGTATTTCCACTCAAAAACTTTCAGGCATCCATAAGTCAAGAGAGATTGGGAGAAAAAAAATCCCTGAATTAGACCAGTCCTCTAGTGTTTGTTAATTTAACTTCCAGTTTTTCAGCCCCTGCCTGATTCAGAGTCTGCATCAAAACCACTATTTCCCTTATCTGTGTCTTGCTTCAGATTTTCTTAATGTACTTAACTGTACACAGAGTGTGGTTTGGATAAATCCTGTAATCTAATCAATCAGCTAATTCCACTGCAAGCCAAAAGGCGGCAGTGAGGGAAAGTAAATACTAAAATTTATCATTACATATTTCTCTCAAAAATAAATCATCACCTAATGGATTGCTAAATTCATGCACAAGTAAATTACCAGCAGATAATTAAGAATTAATAGCCTTCTGCGATCAGAGATTGCTACTCATAATGAGCTGACTGAAAGATTATGAAAGAAGGCTTTTTCTACGAAATAAATCAAAATACAAATGCTTCTATACCACAGTCGGTATGAAAACTAATAAAGAACATCAGAAATTAAATCATATTTACTCATTCTCTCCATGGTATTTGAGAATTTCAAGTAAAGAGTAGCTTTTTTTCCATATTTGTTTCCACTGCAACACTACAACCATTCTGGTTTTCGCCTCAGCCACAAACACTGAATGAATCTCTAATACCAAAGAATGGCTTCACCTGTTTGCCATTATAAACCTGCTCTCTAGGATATCCAAGATGAGACTGTACATGGAAAAAAGTGCAAGGCTTACCTGTACACACCATGCAAAATCCCATCCAACATGTTTAAAGACAAACATGTAGATACACACAAAACATACAGTATAGCTAGCACCATTTCATATAAAACAATAATGAAGTTCATTAATGCACCTGTAAAGCCAGCTGTATCAGGATACCTCTGCAGACCAGGATCATACATCCAAGACCTTCACCACCAGACAGCAATGCTGGTTAAGGCCTCCGGTACCCAGGCAGCTGTTCTGCATCAGCAACTACTGGTAACACTGCCAACACCTCTATGAACTGCTTTTGCTCATCCAGCTCAAAGTATGCTTATCAAGGTATCGCATCCTTTTAACAGGTAGGAAACAAGGCTACCACATCCAAACATATTAGCAGTTATGCTTTTGGGTGCCAATGTTCTCTAATGCAAAAGCCATCTAAAACAGCCTTGCAGATACTTTCAGAGACTATAGTATTACATTGATTTACAATATACAGCAGTGCTCTCAGAAAAAGGCTTATTCCTCATAAGGCTGCAAGTCAGAGAAAACATGAGCTTGCATTTACAGAAGGCAGAACATAGATCTTTAATGCTTTGTTTTACCCTGCTAAGGCTTCAGCCTCATGACCTTTCAGACCATGATCAGGGAACAAAAGCAGCAGTTAAAAACCACGAGCTTTAAGAAGGAGGATTATATTTTTTCCTCCTGACTTTACTGGAAGACCATCAATATTGGATGAACTCCTTTAGATGTTCTGTGCCCAGAGCCACTGAATACCAAATGCTACAGTAGCTACGCTTCAAAGAGAATATTCTTTCGTAAGCTGAGTTTTAGCAAGGCCAGCTCCCCATCAGACTGCTGCCAAGAGTCTTGCCAAGAAAACACATCCATGGAGCCTGTGCTTCATTATTTTGTGATGAATACTCCACAAGCCAGCGTTCAAAAGTATACCATAGCATTAAATGCCACAGGACATGGCAAAGACAAAAAGAATAACAATCAGAGAAAAAGCAGTCACTTGGTGTTACCAGTGGTAAGGGATGGTTTTTATTCATAATTTGGTGTTCCTCTCAGAAGATGCTTGCATGTGTCTTTGGAAACCCCTGCAGAATAGTTTATAATGTAAAAACCCATGTAATATTGACTTCTGCTCTCTGTTGTTATCCTCTGGACCATAAGCTTGTGGAGAAGTAGGAGGCACATGCAGCTGAGACAACGATGCTGTCTCAATCCGGTAAATAGATCCAGAACCAGAATTAGAAAGGTAATTCTTATTAATAGACCAGTACTAATCTTTCTATCCTGCAGTATTTTGGGGGGTGAGAGCAGAAGGGATTGAAAAATTTCCCCTTTTCTGTGTAATCTGAGATTTATAGTTTCTACCCTGTAGGCTTACGTGCACATCAATGCACTGCTGCTCTGGCAAATCAGACTTAAAGGAAACTGCCTCCAAACAAAGAGCAGCAAAGAAAAAACACTATCCAGTCTCAGTAATCACAAAGCATGCTCAGTCTGCCCCAGCCCTCCTAGATGTTAAAGACTTTGAGAGAGATGTGTACTTCCCTGGATGACTTTTCTCACCTCTATCTATTTACCTGAAACAGATTACTTTATTGATGCACTTTAGGAATGGGTCTTTAAATCACTATTTATCCATGGAAATTAAGATTTCCTTTGTCACTGCAATTTAACTCCAGTTTAGAGAACAGCTGAGTTACTGCAGCCCACCACACCAACTGCTATGAGGTTTACAACCACATATATGACCAGCATAGATGTGGTTGTAAAACTCATAGCCTGCCGTAGAAGTTTTCTCATCTCTTTGACAGCAGATGGCCAGAGATGTTCTTCCACAAGAAAATCCTAAGATTATTTTCCAAGAAACTTAGTTGGGCCAAACAGCTTCACTATTCTTCCTGTAAATTCATGCCGCCTCTTGCCTAATTAGATGAAGCAGTCAATTGTTTGCAGCCTCCTTGCCATCCATCTCCCACTACAGTACAACAAAACTGTCAAATAAGATTTATTGCCATAAAATTATAAGAGCAATTCTAATCAATTCTCACTATAGAAATGTTAAAAGTGCGATTCGACTTTCCCTTTTCTTTAGCATGGTGGTTCAGTGAGCAGCAGGTAAGAGCGGACCTCTGCAGAGCAGGCCTTTGCTCCAAGCAGCGCCCTGGCCACCTGGATGATGCCCAAGAAGTCACTGCATTGCTACATCCTCAGCATCCTTTTCTGGAATAATAATACTCTTTCCAGAGCACAACATTACTGATTATTTGTTGGTTTAATTTTCCTTTTCATTCTATTATTTCAGTGATGAACCAAACATAAGGCATACAAATGAGTCAGAGAAACCCCTCCTCTTCCTCACCTCCTTCATGTCTCCAAATCTCTAACAAATGCCACCAAGGGATTTCTGTGGTGGGGGGCTGTTGAAGGCTTTTTTATGCAATTAGAAGCCTGACACACCAGAACAGGAAATTTACAATCAACTCATGGACTGGCATTTTAGTGATGTTACAAGCTTGCTTCTGTGGCTTCAACTGTCAAACTGCTATGAAACTGAATTACCTATAAGATGGTTGTGAATTGATTGTGTACGAGACATCCCATGGTGTCTGTCTATGCATATACTTCTAAATTGGAACAGCTTCTTGATGTGCCATAAATCTAAACTCCAGTTTTCTAGCAGTATTTTTAAATATCTACCAGTACATAAACACTTTTAAGTAATCCATTAGAGAAAGATGAAAAACTAATAGCAGCAATACTAACAAAAATTAAAGTATTCATATACCAAGGACTTTCACAAGATTTTCTTAATAACAGATCTCATGCCAGTACTGCATCCTCCATCCCAGTGCTTTAAACACATAATCCCCTCGTTGGGACTACACATGTCACACCGGTGAGATAGAAGATCATGGCCCACACAGCTAAATGCACAGCAGTGGAAGTGCTGTGATGAAATCACAGTATCAGTGAAGACTGTCTTGAGACCTTTAAAAGAAACCTGTCATGTGAATTTAATGGCTTGAATTTTCCTGAGTCTAAAGCAAACAATCAGTTGTATTTCCCAGCCATACCAGTATGTTTCCCATGAGGTCAAGTATAAGATAACCAGTAAGGGTAAAATGCTTTCATGTCCTGCAGTCCCTCGTAAGCTGTTTCTCTGAATCCACCTCCAGAACAAGAAGTCAATATGCGGCTGGTTTTCTGCCCACTGCACCCCTCATCACTCATTTGATATTTACTTTATTTTTAATTAAAAAGACATATAGTCCCTTCACGGGCACTAAAATAGAGCAACTGTTTAGAAAAATCAATATAGGCAGGGTTGTGGCTCCCTGTAGAAAGCTTAATTGTTGACAGCAGATCTGCAGCAAAAGAGACAAGAGTATGAAGAGATCCCCAGTGTTCCAGCACGATGCACTCCCAGCACCCCAGCAACAACTGCATCCAGTTGCACTGTTTCCAGGAGCCTTTACTCCAGGCCCTGTGAGCTCTTCTGTTGAAGAGCCCAGACAGAATAAATTACAAGGATGTAGTGGTCACCATATAGTAGTGACAGGAGACTGAAATACTACTCTAAGCAGCTGGAAATACAGAGAACTGTGTTGGTTCTAAACCTGGCTGGCCTGAACATCCAGCTGGAGATGGAGAAAGCAGAGGAGGGAAGCAACAAGTAAACATCATTATTAACTGTGGGCTCCTCTGAAGAGTTCAATAGTGCCTTCTTACTAGGAATGAAAATTTGACTGGTTCAGGGGAAAAGGAATGGCTAATAAAGTCCCTGCTATTCATTATACAGATGTGAGAAAGACACTTATTTTGCTGGAATGGCTAGCTTGATCCATTTAGCCTAACATAAAGCTTTCACTCCTAAATGAAGAATTTTTGGTATCTGACTTCAGGGAAAACATGCAGCTAAGCCTCAAAATTCAGTTAAGGGTATTCACTTTTTGTTGCTTCTTGTTTAGACTCAGAACAAGTTTCTCAGATTTGCTAGCCTCAATAGATGGCCAATAACTCATCTAATGTACAATGTAGTTCAATAGCTGGCCCAGGTGGAAGGAGCAGGGAGATTGCAACATGCCTGGTAGGGCACAGTCTCAATTCTATCTCATTGGGCAGTTCCTGTTAGTCTGCAGTGATGGCTAGTGATTGAATACTCCAGTATTTCTCTTCTAGAACCCTTATCTTTAGTTACCCAGAGTAACTTCAATTGTTTTCTGCAATTCACAGAGAAAAATGCATCTAGAAAGGGGAACTTGGAACACATTTGTAAATAAGCTGAATTAGAATAAAATACATCTGACTTCATCAGCAATTTGCTCTCATAGCTGTGATGAGTTGCAAGACCCTGAATTTTGTCTAGCTACTCACGTAGTTGAAAGGAGTAACACTATATTTATTTTGGTGGTTTCCTCGTTCACCTATATATTAAAAAAAAACCACCCAAGTCTGACATAACTGTATTGCAAGGATAACACTGAATTTTAAATTCAGACACTTGGCATTGGCTCAAAAAATGAGTGAGACGTGGAGAAAAACATTTAATTTTAACCCAAATGTCTCTCTTCTGTAATCAAAACCTATTCTAACTATATTTCCCTGGCTTATTAATTACACAGTTATCTGTACAAGTCTTCTTCCCACAAACTTTTTGTGGCTGAGTATGTCTTCAAGCATCTGGATACAGATCAGAATTTTCTTTATTGTCATGAATTTGAAAGGTTGGAAGGGGTGTCCTGATTTCATCTGCCTGTACTGGCTGGATGTAAGGTATTTATCCCTTGAAAAATGAGTATTTAGGAAGTAAACAAATAGTGCATGTCATGAATATGGTAGTACATCCTTCCAAGTACTGTCTGCAGTTAAGCATCAGCTTCTCAGCACTAAAGAGAAGCCTCTGAAATTATGCACGAACCCAAAAGCACTAAAAATATGCACAATGGGGCTGCAACATAATAGGTATCCTGACGATACTGAACTATTTTAAATGACATAGCAAAATTAAATTTCATTGCAACTCACTTGATTAATCAAGTGGAAACAGCAATACTTTTAACGTTTGCAAAACCCATCAGCAGACTGCAAGCAAAATGTCTTTGCATTTGTCTTGCCTACATAAAGAGATCTTTTTCTTAACTGCAAACATAGGAAGCCTTTATATGAAATCTCAAAAATGTTTGTTCCTAAGACAGTGTAGCACTTGTTTCTAGCAATTGCTGACCCCAATAAGAAAGGCCTTCAAAGAATGCTAACAACTCTGTCTACTGAAATACTGAAGAAACCAAGTCATTTTTTCCAGACATGTAAAATTAAATAAACTGTCTCACTGAGAAATGTTCACATAGGAAACAGTAATGAGATACAGCAGCAAATCTTGCTGCAATGGTAATTACATTGGTCACAATTGAAAAAGGATGATCACCAGCACACAGCAAGTGCAGTAGCCTTGGAAGGACTATAAGCAATAGCCAAGTCAAGTCCTTACATCACAACTTAATATCCTCACCTAGATGAGACACAAAAACATTGTTTTGGTCCCCAAAACAGACCATGAAGGCCACCACGGCCATTGGTACATCCTCTATACAGCTGCCAGCCCCAGCCCGTGAGAAAGGCATCCTTGTGGTTTTGCCCTGTTAATGCTGCACCCTGTATGACAAGTATGGAGCTGCTCATGCTGGGTACCACCATAAGCCTGGAAGGTCAAGGTTAGGAAAGCCACAAAGACATCACTCCTGATCCCTGTGTTTGGATGCGTGATAGAAATTTGTGCTTCAGGAACTAAGTCACACTTATACAGTGCCACATCCATATGCTTTATATATTCATACATGGAGCAATAAAAATAAGGCGTAATTAAAACAGGGGAGAGTCCAGTATAAGTTTTTAAAGCACAGCGAACTTATGCTGTTTCTTGCCAAACCAAACTCCTGAGGTTCATCATTTTTTTCCCCCCTTCAAGCTGTCCTTCCTTTCACCTTGCCTTTTATGAGGCCCTATTCGGAAAGGTGATCCCTGAACTCACAGACTTAGTCTTTCCCAAAGCCCAGAGACAGAGCAGTTCACTCAAGTGTAGGCCATCAATTCTGGAAAGAGACCTCTGTGTCTGGATTCAAAAGGAAAGCTGCTAAACATCTTTCCAAAACCAACACACTTTTAAATGTGTGCTTAATGTGTGGATTAAAGGGAGCTGGCCTGTGCTGCCAGCTCAAGGGGAAAATAACAGCTCTGACTTAGCAGTTTAGAGCACATTAATGTAAAGCCACGAGGAAATCTTTCGCTTGCATGCGTAGCCAGGACATGAACATAGCTACGGTTTGTGCTTTTTCACTTGCGGCTAGCAGGCTTTTGGGACTAAAATAGCCAGCTGTTACTTTACACATCTGGACTTCAGCACTGCTGCCAATCCGTTGTTTGGGTGGCTTCAGGTTGATGCCATACCAAAGAAAAGAAGACCAGTGCCTGGTAAATAATTCAAACACGCAGCCACCAAAGTGGCCACATGCCTACCCAGAGGGAAATTCATATTCAGTCTGCAATGGGAGAAAATCCTTATTGACCAAGAGCTATTTGAAATTTCTTGCAGTTTTTATTCTGGTCAGCAAACTGGGGAACCTGCTTAGATGCACATTTCATTTACATTCGCACGTGCTTTTATTGCAGAAAATCGAGTAGATTGGATGTTGACATTTAGAGCTAACACATAAGATTTGCCCTTTTGAATTTTCTAAAAGTCATGGATAGGTCATTTTGGCTAAGTAGTTTGTGCCTAGGAGTTCTGCCTAAATTGCAAGTGACTGGGAAGTGTTACATCCAAAACATGGAAGAATCCGGAAGGGACGTTCACAGATCTGAATCTGAGACTACGTGAATTACCTGAACTCCTTAAACTGGCATCTCCTGAAATACTGGACCACATAGGCACATCATTTGCATTCCTTCTGAACCACCAACTTGAGTGGCAAGACACTTAATTTACTCACGTTTGAGTGAGAGGCAAACCAAGAGCAGTGTTATAAGCAATTCTTAACACATTTCAAGTTTCAACCATTCACTCCTAGAGTATGCTATGGTCATTATTTTCTTTAGGTCTTTGTACTATAATCACAGCTCATAAAACAGTCCTAACCACAAGTCACAAAGATAGAAGCTACTCCAGATGTGTGATTTATTTTGAATAGGTGATTTTATACCACAGACACAGAATATACACCAGCAATTACAAAACAGAGAAAATAACTTGTGATCCCAGACCACTAGACTGCAAGTCAAGATGGCCACATCTTCACATAATCATTTGAGGAACATCATGCTGAAGGCCACCATCTACATCAAATCCAGTCTCCTGAAATTGTAGGTAACCATGAAATTTTGCCTGTAAGAGCCCACAAAATATTTCTCTCTCCACTATTACTCACCACAGCAAAACCTCTAGCAAATGTCATGCATTTAGTGGCACAAGGCTGGCCACAAACTGTTTAATGTGCCAGATGAAGAACATGGAAAGGTCAAATGCAGTGTCAGGATTGGGTTCCTGTATTTTCAGGGAAGCTGAGTTGGTTAAGTATCCAAACGGATTTTAAAGCTCCTAAAAAAGGCAGGCTCTCATCACCTGCTATAAAAACATGCATAGGCAGTCTCAGTTCAGGAAGAAATTCAAGAACTGAGACAAGGTCTCCTTAAATCTTAAAAGGCACAACTTAAGCTTATTCATAATTCATTGCAACCTTTCAGAAATGAAGTATTTGCTGTTATTGAATGTATATTCTTTTTCTTGTGTTTGACTAACCAAAAAAAAAAAAATCTTACACTAATCTTTCTTAACGCTCCCTTTGCACAACATGTACATTACACATTGCTCTGCTTCAGCTACATACCGCCAAACTCTACCATCAACCACCAAAAACTGCACCAAACACCAATTGCTGGGGTACCTTCTGTTACACAAATACACAACAAACAAGACAGGCCAAATAACCATAATACGACAAGAACTAAAGAGTTTTTTGTCCCCAGTTTGGAAACCTCATCATAACCCTGGACATCTGAGCTCTCATTCCTTTACTGCCAAATGCCTGAACTTATTGAACTCTTTTGGTATTTTTAATTTCACATATTTATTAAGTGTTCCTTGCCAAGACTAAAAAATAAGACTTCTTGCTGAAGCTTACCATTTGAGATAGGGATACATTTCTTACACTTATTTAACAGGCTAGAACCAAACTGATTGTGCTCTTCAGCCTTTGGGAAAAATGGACCTATGGGAGGACAAATGCTGCAAATCTGAAAGACTTTGTTCATCTATTAATCCTGCATTTCGAAAGCCAAGAAACTAAGCATCGTTAACTTACCAAAACTCTAAATGCACCATAGTAACCTGAAAATGGGATCATAGCATTAATAAAATGGTGAGAATTATTTTGATCTGAAAACATGTGAGGCAACAATTCAATAAAGAATGCCATGTTTGAGTTTCTAAGTGATGATCTCTTTAAAGTAAGACTCAGCCATTTAAAATTAAGGCTCAAATATAGCTCAGTAACCAGAGAGTCAGGATTTTGATTCTGCAGGGACAACACTGATGGTGTTTTAATTAAGCCCTCTGCTAATCCTCAAGTCCTGAGTCTCAGTCTAATTTGTTTGGAGAAGGGTGATGTATTTTAACAAGGGAAGTCATGTGCCAATTTCAGATACTGGTAGGGTTACATAGCTTTACTTTTACTTGAAAGCAGGTTATATTTTTGCTGACTTACATTTTAGTCAGGACTGTTACCATACCCTGAGAAACACAGAAAAAAGGGGGTTTTGCCAAGCTAACAGTGTTTTTCTTTGTTGCTGAAAAAGCAATGAAATTACAAAGTTGCTATTAGAAATTTGGCAGTTACAGTCCTTGTCAGTTTTCCTTGGTGGAATTATATTTAGCATCCCTCAAACAGCTTGCAAAAGCCTGTAGAAGTCCAGAAATCGAATCCTCTGAAAGAGCTGATTTTCCACAATGACAATGAAGGTTTCATGCCCATGCAGTCAATTTGACCAAGTCACCTTCGCGAAATACAACTTAACTCTACAGAGGAAAAATCTCCTCAGATATTCTGTATTAAACACAGAGGGAGATTTTATTTAATCGTGTCTGGCCACCTTTTGATACAAAGATCAGTTTTTTGAGAGTCAGCAATGCCCAAACATCAGCCATTATAGAAGAGCTGCTTTGAGGACTGGGAAGCATATGAATAACGCAACTGATCATATTTCTCTAAAGAAACATGCCTATTGAGACTGAGAGAGAAACGTACCTCCAGAGACAGAGCAACCACAGAAAAGAAAAAGAAGATCCATCAATCTCTTCAGTTACTTTCTTTTAATCTCTTGCTCAAACCTGCCATTTACCGGGACTCCAGCATACTTCCTGTGCATCCTCGTGCACTCAGAGCTACCCAAAGGCTAATTTTCCTCCGGTTTGATCCTTTACAAAACCACTCTGAACGCTGAGGAACACTAACACACACAGCAATTTCTGTGAACAAGCTTTGTCATCCATGTTGCCCCTCCAGCAGTCAGACAGGAAACTGCCTGTCTTCCCAACAATGGTTTTGCAACTTGTACTACATGTATCTATACCTATAACCAGCATCAGACATGAAGCTTGAAATCCAGTCACCACAGAAGTGAGGTATGCTGCACCATCTGAGGTTACATATCAAGCAGGATTTGGAGGAAATGCAGGCAGCTGCATATCTGTTGTAAGAGGCAGGAGTCCACAGGTGAGCTTAGCAATATCAGGGAAGAATTGCTTTGGGGCTGGTGAGACCCTCAGTGAGGCAGGAGCAAATTGGATGTAGGGAGACTTCTGCTGGTGTCTGGGACTTCTGTTTGGGTGCTGGTCAAGGAGCATGAGGTGGTAAGAAATAATGGAGGAAGATGGAAAAACTAGGAAAACATAGGGCATCACCAATGCTGAATTAGGGATACAGTTTTACTGAAAGCCTAGGGAAGGTTTGGGAAGGGCCACTGTGATCCATATGCACAGGCTGTACTGTGAACATCCCTCCCTTATCTTTCCCTCTTAGAGAAACACCAAACCAGAACACTGATACACAGATAACTGCAAGCAAATAGCATGGTTTCAGAGATCCAGATGGTTCAGTGTGTTAGGACTTTAGCTTCTGCCCCCTTGCAAGAGCCAGTAGACCCCTCTTCATCTGACAGGCTCTTCCTTAAGCTAAGTGGGACAAGTTGATTACAAGCAGAGGGGAAGAGGCAGGTCTGAGAAACAGACCTGTAGTACTCCTTGATCAGCAGCTTTTACATAGACCTGGATCAATCCACACTGATAAGCTGTAGGACTGTGGGCATTAAATTCAGCCACGTCTCATAGCAGTCACAAACAATCATGGTGCAAAGTCAACAGTATCGACAATTACTGCAGTGCATGAATTCCAAGACCTCTGCTGTGTGATCTGGAGGTTACTGCTGCAAAGGAGGCGCAATGAGTATTAAAAAACATTTTAGATATAGTTTAACAAATCCAAATTTCAAGCCTGACAACATTTTTATCAGGAAATAAAACTGATTCAATACAAAACTTAAATGAGGTTCCTACAAACCAGTGCTTCCCTGACCTGGCATTTAAATCCACAATATAATTTGGATGTAGCACTTTAAAATATTGGCATGAGGATCCATGTTCAATTTTACTGTGTATTGTTGTTATTTTTTATCACAACTTTATCCATATAATGCAAAAAATCTTCTAAAAACTCCATCAGAGATAGTTCAGCCAATGTAAATACATGAATAACTTGCCCTGATTCCCCCCCCCCGCCCCCCCTCCCCCCCCCCCCAAGTCCTTTCAGTTTATTGCTGCCTTAGACCACACTCCATTGAAACAGCTTGATGGAAGCTGCTCCTCAGGCATCCATGATTTCTGCATCGACTACCTTCTTATTGGCAGAACTTGCCATTTGCTGTGACCGCGGTGACTTCCGCGGGTTACTCAACTCCTAGTTTAATGCAATATCGCCCTCTTATTCCTCTTTCCCCCATCACTTTTGCACGGGCATCAAAGCTGCAGCCATCACCATGGAAACTAGCTGGAGAGTTAACGGGGAGACAAACCGAACAAGCCTCATCCGAAGCTAGCGCAGTGCCACCCACTGGGTACTTGCGTTCGGCGTACAAAAGCGTGTGAGCAAATAAGCACTCATTGCAGCAGCCTGCATTCAGACCCACATACATGCATTTTTGGAGACAATTATTCTCTCATCACATGGCAGTATTTGCTCTTAGGACCGTGATCACCCTGGTGAAATTCAGCCCCTCTTTGCTACCTATACAACATAGGGATCTCTTGTTTTCATGCAAGTTTAATAGGCAATGTTCTCATGCACGATACATTGCTTCATCCTCTGCAATGATTTACTTATTCCCAGAGTGCAGACATGGGCATCCTGGAAAACAGACCCATGCAATACCAGAGAGAGCTGCAGGGTTGGGTTTCACCAGGGAGCAGACCATGAACCTGCAGCTTCCCTCTGCAAAGTATGAAATACCAAAGAGGATTTGGGATTCCAGGGAGCTGGCTTTTGTTGATCCATATTGCTTTGTTACTGGCCAATAGTAACCAATACCAGATTTCACTTTAGGAAGATCTCCATGGTGATCTGAGCCTGCTGACATCAGCTGTTTTTTGGTGTGGATGCAAGAGCAAAACAAAGATAGCCTAATTAAAGGCAAAAAAGACCTTAAAAAATTGGACAAGGGATGAAGAACTCATGTACATGCTGCAGTTCAGCCCTCCAAACAGAAGCAAAACACTGAAGAAATCTCTCTGATGTAGTTTACATCATTAAAATAATTAAGAGGAATGTTGGCTTTATGGCATGCTCCATAATTTACTGGAAAAATAAAGGAAATTAGCTGATGGGGGAAAAAAAGAAAAGGTGAATACAAATTGTAAAAAAAAAATAAATCCATAAATCCCTAAATCCCAAAGAATCACAGTAATTTTGACAGGGATTTAAGAGAGATTTTTCAGACCTGCTGCAGTATTACGTACCACCTCTCTAGCACAAATCTTTAAAACAACACAGGACGAAAAAAAAGGGGAAAGCATTCAGACCTGATCTGTTCTTTTCTAGAAGTTCCAACAACTTCCATTTCAAAATACCTTTTTAATCAAGTAAAATGCTGAGATTTTCACAGATCTGGAAGGATATTTTTTAATTTCATCTCATGTTGCTGAAAATGATTGGATGCTCATTTCCTGCATGGCTTTATTTTTTTTCCTCTTTCTTTCAATAGGTTTTACAAACACATCCACACACTTATATCAAACCAACACTCCAGAAATGAATTAGATTTTGTATTTTTATCAGGTGCAAGCCAAGCAAGAAAATAATTTAAAGTAGCAGGTGATTATACCAATGAAATATTTAGGGAAATTGATGGCACCAAACCCACCCATTTTTATCTCAGGATATTTGTGGTTTATATAACTGTGAAAAAAAAGCAAGTTTTGGAGTTATACAAAGTTACAGTTCACTCTTACAAATGAGAACACAGGCAATGATTTTCAGAAGGCTGGCTGAGTACAAGCTGCTGTCTGCAGTAATATTTATACTGGGGAGGTATAGCTGTGAAAGAGCTGTCTTCGCCAGCGCTGAGACAGCCCTAGAGAAATAGCAATACTGAAAGTCATCCCTTCTCCAGTGTCAGCACAGAGGCTGTGCTGTGAGGGATGATGCACAGACAGAGGTTGGGCTGGTGCTGAGGCACTGCTGGACGATGCGATCGCTCACTTTTCCCTGCCAGCCTAAGTGTGGTCTTGTATTTGTTGGCCTTCTCTTAGTCTGAGACAAACCTCCATGGACACACATTGCCTTTTCATTTCCTGATTCTACTGTGCAGAGTCCTGGACGCAGGAGAGATCCCAAGCACTTCTACAATGCAAAAATTACCAGCAAGTTCAGAGCCCACCATGCTCCAGCTCCCACTTAACCACAACTCCCAGACGAGCTTGTGAGCAGCTTTCCTAAAGAGGAGACAGGAAAGAAGGGCTGGCAGAGATCTGACAGGAACAGCACTGGGAAGCCTCCCCTGACCCAAGTTTTACTCTCAATACCATCAGATGAAATTAAGCAGTAATTTGGTCTATGGACGTTAACTTCAGAGTGAGCAATACAGACAAATGCTTCTCTATAGACACTTCAGTAATGGCTGTCATCTGCATTCCTATTATTTCCAATCATGAAGCAGTTATCTGAAAGCTACGTCATTCCAGACCTCCCCAAAGTATTCGAAATTATATTGATAGATTAAAAAATTGGCTTGGGTGAGAATGAATGCACTGTGTATTGGAATACAGATCTTCAGGATGCTGAATGTTGGATTTTTGTGCCATTGTACCCCCCAGCTTCTGTAAATATGTCGGTATTATGGGAATAAGTTTCAGGTCCTTAGGAAGTCTACATATTCAAATATAGCACGGATTTTTGTATAAATGCTAAAAATAGAAAGCAATGCCTATAGGATCAGCAAACAATTATCTATAAACACAATATAGGGGCTGGAGTGGAGACATATTTTAATCTATGCCAGACCTAAACCACCATTTATGTGACAAGCTGCAGTGTTGAAAAGCAGTTTTGATGCCAAATAGAGTCCCTGTGTTGGTGCCAAGGCCAAAAGAGCAAGAGCAAATGGAGAACTCGCACTACTTCCCTTGGGGGCCTTTCACAACAGCCTGCAGACAGCAGATGGGAAAACACCGCTGAGTCCAGGCACAGCTCCTGTGCCCTCCAGCAACCCTAACAAAAACTCAGGTGCTGCTGCTTGTACTACCAGGTTAATCCCATCTTTCCTGTGCACATTCCAGGGGGAAAGCTTGTCTGGCTTGATCCCCCGCTGTTCTTCTGCTCCAGCCTCCAGCAAGGGTCGCCTTGGACTTCCTGAACCATCTAAAGGGCCACATATTGGACAGCAGCTACAGGGTTTCTTCTGAATGCAAGATGTATAATAAGTTACTGGACAAACACAGAATACATATTTGGAGGGTCAGACAGATTATTAACAGGTGAGAGAGCTTTAAAAATACCTCATGGCCTTGCATGGAATCAGCAAAATGAAAGCTATGTGACTTGTGCCACCTTGATTTAGAGAAAAGAAATTGCCTGCTAAAGGTCCCAGAAGGGAAGACTTCAGACAGAAGGAAAAGGTGATTAGTTCACATATTTGCCAGCTTGCCACTAAACAGCAGTTGATGACAGCATTAGAGATAGGAAGGAGCAAGGAATTAAGGGATAAGAAGCACTGCTAAAGTCACAGGATAAACCCTGCATGGAAAAGGACACAAAACTTGATGTCAAAATACATAAAGCAGTTTATCTTTGAGGCAGAGGCAAGAATTCCAGCTTTCTATCTCACATTGTAATGTCAAGTTCTCCAAAGAAACATTGTGTGTGTGCGTGTGTGTGTGTGTGTGTGTGTGTGTCTGAGTATATCCTTAGCCAATATGAGGAACAAAGGTAAGTGCCCTTCTGAGCATCCTATTCACTGCTGACAGTTATTATAATTTCCCTCTGGAGGTATCAAGATGGAAATAAATGTAAAAGATACAGTCACTCTAGGAAAGTACATACACTGAAAACTACTCACAGCAGTTAGAGTAGTCCCTCAGTCCCATAGACTGGAGTGGTTATGGTAGTACTTCCAAGAAATACTGCTGAAAGTAGCAACATCCAAAAGCTGAAATTAACTTTACATATTATTGCTACATAGAAGGTATGTTTCTAATTCCAAACAAATTAAAAGTGAGTTCCAAACTAGGGCAAAATGAATAATGAAGATATGGAAATCAAAGGATCTGGAACAGAACTTAGACGTTAAGCGTTCCAGGGAAGGACAGATGCCAATACACACATTAAACATGGTGACACTTCCCTAGAGGATTACGGTAATACTTCACCCTTAAATAACACACTCAAAGCACTTCACAGACATTAACTAATTAATTTTCAATCCTCATGTGGTTGCAAAAATTATACAGTAGGGAAATAAGGTCAGATCTTCAGAGGAGATCAAGCTGAGATTAAACAGTCTGCCCTAAGGCTACACACTGCCTTGACAGCAGAGGCAGGGTTACAGCTCCCATGCCCAATCGCCCCACCATCACCAGAAAGCCTTTCGAAGGAGACTGACAGCCCCAGACATCTCCAGCAGCTGACCAAACACAGCAAAAGGCTTAGGCAAGCTCAGATACATCCCCATGCTCAAAGATAAATCCATAAACACATCTCAAGGAAAGAGGTGTTAATGATGCACCCATAGATCTCCCTGCCTCCCTAGGTTTGCAGCTATGCAAACCAGCAATGCTGTGGGGTTGTAGGACAGGTGCTTTCACAGCTCTGTGCTGGTACCTCCCCAAGACTTTCTCCTCCCAGATCCAGATTTGTGCATACCAGGTACCAGCATCACTTTGGCTTTATGGGAGGCTTCAAATACCTGGGGCACATTTTACAAATACTGTAGAGAACAAGGTGCAAACTGCTCCTGGTCAAGTCCTATCCACCAGTGCCCTGACAGCCCCATGTATTAAGATGAATGGAGAAAAGCTGACTCAGGAATCCTAAAGGCACCGGAGCAGGCCACAGCAGAGGATGTGCTGGCCCTCTCAGTCTCCTGGGAATCAGATAATTCCCAGAACATGAAGAACAGGTCTCCAAGCACAGAAGATGATCAACCCATGCATCTGGCAGCAAAATGAATCCTATCCATAGTAAAACCATGTGGCAACAGCTCTGTGCTGTTGCCCCCTGTGAACCAAAACAGGCTGTGATGCTTGCAGCAACAAAATCAAACCTATTGCCTGTCTGAAGTGTCTCACAAGCCATCAGTGAGACTGAAATTAGGCTTTATCCTAATGCAGGCCACACTGAGAAGGAACAGGGTAATAACAGCACCCCCCTCAGTAAAAGACCCCAAAGGAAGCACTAGCGCAATCCCAAACAGCATCCCTGCTCAGCAAGGCGCTGTGATGGTTTCAAGTGCTTTCAGAGCAAGAAAGCTCTACAAACAGAATGGCTACAGCAAGTCTTTCCTGCATGCTCTGAAAATAAAGAAATAAAACAAGGAGAGTGTGCTGGTGGTCTGGCCAGAACACTTCCTCCAAAAAAAAAAACCAAGTTCTGCCATTTGTTGTGGCATTTAAACAGCTGCTGACAGTAAAAGCCATCAATTTTGCCTACAGCCGCGATGCCGAGCAGTATCGCCTCTCAGCTATTTTAGAAAGCGCTTTAGAGTGCTTTGAAAGTAGTAAGGCACTATTAAAAGGTTCAGTTCTCATTGCAGCACTGTCAGATTAATAAGTTAAAAGCTTGGCTACTGGAAGCAGCAGTATGTCTGCCAATCCTGGGCTGCCTTTGTGTGAAGATCTGGAGTTTAGTTTTGTGAAGTAAATATGTGTCTAAATTTCTAATGACATTAAGAAAAGGCAAGTGCTAGAAAACAGCTGGACCTCACAGCTCTGGCAGAAATTTATTTAAAAAGCCAAGGGTCTGAATAGCACCATTTTTTTCTCCTCCTATGGATACTGCTGTGGGATGGGAGGGGCGATAGGCTGTGACAGACTGCACCAGTTCCAGCCCTTGTGCAGAGATTTCCATGCAAATGATCTGTTAAATGTCAAGATTTACTTGGGAACTAAAACCAGTGGTAATAACCCTGTGCTGCCTCAGCAAAACCAAAAAGGAGTAAAGAGCTAAAGGTAAGAAAAAAAGGCATTGGCTCAATGTCATATCCCACATGACAGGGTGGCTAACAGAACATGTTTCCATACACTGAATAATCCCCAGAATAAAAGTGTTCAACACTTTGCAGACCAGCACAGTAGTGCCATACAATCGACTACCAACCACAGCGAAACAGAATGCCAATTCATAAAAGTGTGGGGAATCAGAGAAAAAAAGCATTATTTTGACCCAAAAAATGTATTTCAAACATTTTACTTGGAAATTGTACAGTTCAACCAAGGCCTTGAAGTTCAGCAGAACTAGATGGAGATGACTTACTGTCCTTAAGCTGTGGGTCATGCAGTTCTGGGACTTTCCAACAGTTCCAGCTTACACTGTCCACCCAGCACTGTGGAATAGCAGGACGCTTCCCACATTGCCCTACAGCAACAGGCACAGGAACATTAAAAACTGCTCGTGGGACCTGCATGGGACTTCCCTGCAGCCATCGGGCAATTCGTCATGCAGTCACAGCTGGGGACAGGACAGGAGAGGGGTCAGCTTGGGCATTAAAGCACCAGCTCCAACATGCAACAAAACCAGCCAGAGCAATGAGCCAATAAAGAGAGGAGGAAGCATGATGGAAGGGGTGAGGGAGGCAGAGAGCTCAGGATTAAATTGTGTCCAAAGGAGTAGAGAAACGGTGCCTGGTGTCCAGCGTCTGGCTTGGCAGCAAAGGCTATGCAGACTGGGAATGGGAGAGAACAGAGGGAAGGATCCCACCAACATCAGTAGTAGAAAACTTGGCATTAACTGAGGAAGGTGACTTGGATGAAGATCAGTATAGCCAACAAGTGAAGGTGAGTGACTTGCTAGACAAAGATAGCAAGGAGCTGTGAGGAAGGTCACAGGGGCAGTGGGTTCTGTGAAGACGAAAAAAGCACGCATGCAAAGACATAAACAGAATTTCAGCTTGAAGGAACTGGCAGTTCCTCTGTCACTGGCATTTACATTGCATTTCCTCCAGCCTTTATAAAACCTGGCTCCTCTAATTCATTCTAATTCACTCTGTAATGCCTCCACATGGCTCTTTCAGTGTGTGTGCGGCAGTCGAGAAAGCAATAGTTGGACAGTTTCTGACTGGAAGGAAATGTTTTAGGCACAGCTCAAAGCCTGTGGGAGTCAGGAGAAAGGGTTGAATTTGGCCTTTAAAACAAACAGGATGCCAGGAGAGTCACATGAATGCTTAAAACAACTTTTCTGCCTAAACAGAAGATGCATATGCCCGAGTTCGGTCTTAGCTACTAGCTGGAGCAGGCTGGTTTTAATTAACAGCAGGTGGTGGTTCACTCTTTTGGCAAGAGAGCAGATGTGAGTCAAAGTTTTAAGATATTAATGCAGTGTTTGCCTTTCTCAGTAAAAACACAGCATTCTGTGAACTGCTGTCTAGAACTGCATCCATACAAACACTGCATGGGGACTTCGGGTCTAGGCGGACAGTTGGCAGCACAGGAGCCCTAGCATCGGTGAAGGCTACCAGGATCCAAGGCTGTAGCAACAAGAGCATAAGCCAGGAGGATCAAGGGAAGTGATCAATCCCCTTTACTCAGCATTCAGACCACAGCTAGAACCCTGCCTTCGATCTTGGGGGCTCCTAATACAAGCAAGATGTTGATCAGCTTGCACAAGTCCATCTGAGACCACCAAGATGGTCAGTGGCTGGGGCATGCAAGCTGTAAGGAGAGGCTGAGTTAGTTTAACCTGGAAAGGAGGAGACTCAGGAGGACCTACAGAGGCAAAAAAGTACCTATGCAGGGCTTACAGAGAATACAGTCCCACTTTTCACTGAGGTACATGGTGGGAGGATGAGATACAACAGTCTGGAGTAGACATATACTGGATATAAGCACCCTGAGTATAATTAAGGATCAGAATGGGAGCTCTTGGATGCTTTCAAGGCCTGACTATGCAAAGCCCTGAGCAATCTGGTCTGAATTCAGCACTGTCCAAGCTTTGAGCAAGAGGTTGGCCTACACAGTCTCCCGGGAATCTTTCCAACCCAAGTGACTTGATGATACTCATCAAAAGTTCAGTTAATACACAGTGCACTTGTATATAAAGGCAGTATATTCCTAAAACACTGAATTACAACACAATTGTTAAAAAAAAAAAACAAAACCCCCACCAAAACAAAAAAAACCCCAAAACCAACCCATGACAACAACCAACAACAGTACAGACCATAGCTACAAAAGCTCTAATCTGTTCTCACCAGCTTCTGTAAACCTGTAATTACCTTGGCAAAGACAACAGGCAAGGACTGTGGAAACCACAGCCATCTATTCAGTTTAAGAGACTGGCCAGCTGAGTATTCATCCAACAGACTTCCAGCTGTACAGAAGTGTGATAAATAAACAAAATCAGATGCTTGTGCAAGTCAGCTCAGGTGCCATGACTTGCTCCATAGAAGAACACAAACAGAACAATGAAAGAAAAGCTACTCTTAAAATAAGGCTGATCTCTGAAATGAGATAAAGTCACTGACTGCAAAGTGTCTTTCATTTCAGAGTACAGGCTCTGCACTAGTCTTCCATTCAATTTAGATTTCCACTTTGGCCAGTTTAGGTTTTATCACTGCAAGAATAATATCATTCTGCCTTTCACATTAACTCAGGGGTTGGGTTTTTTTTTTTCATATAATGTTTCTCACAACTAGATATCCCACAGTTTAATTAAATTAAGACTGAAATAGCATTGTAAGAATATAGGCCATTTAGTACCTGAGACACTAAGCATTTATTCTATTTCATAAAGAAATTAATTATGTGAAAGTCATTAACAACAATTGTAATTCCATACAGTTTTAAATTATGTTTGGAATTGGAAGACTTAAAGTTCCCAACTAATTTAAATTCTTCAAGATGGCAAAAATTAATTAATTATGTCAATATTCAAAAAATTAGAAATTGGTGCAAGAATTAAATTCTCTGTTAAATTTAAAGGTGGTAGCAGCACAGACAGTGAAAGCAGAATAACCTATTTCTATCCTACTTTTTTATCATACAAAAGCCTGGAGGTTTTTTGGATGAGTTACAGTCCAAGGGTTCAAATTGGGTACTGGTAAAATCAATGGGGCCTTGGAAGTGGTTTCAAGAAGGGCAGAACTAGGCTCTGGTTTCTCCAGATCACACCTTCTCCCTTTGCTGCAGGAAAACCTCAGCTCTGTCTGGAAGAAATTTTTGTCAGCCTGACAAAAATTGAGACTGATAAAAAAAGAACTGTAAGGAATGATGAATCCAGTAGTTCAGGATTGGACACCCTGCTGTTAACGATCATCACTGCCTCCACAGTTTATGCATATTAAAATTATGCTGACACTTCTCCTGAGGAAATAGTTTGAAAGGGGACAGGCTAAAGGAATCTTTGTTGCACAGCATGTCTGATAATTCACACACTGCATCAGCTGGGCAGGAGAGCCAATTTCCCAGATTTGGGTTCAACTTCTGCAAGAAAAACATCCACTCCCATCTCCTTTATCATACTAAAGGGACATCTCTGTTGGCTGACAGCATTGTACAGGGAAGCAAAATGAAGATGCAGGACAAATTCCAAACCCGCATTACACCCGTACAACCTTCTTTGTCCAGGTCCAGGGCTGTACTTTGGATCTAAACGGTAAAACATGAGCTCTGCTAGGACATTGTTTTCCACTGTCAAAGCCAACCAAGCACAGAGGGTTCATTTTGTTTCCAGGAAAAAGACACTGATTAATTAAAATGCAAAGGCATCTTCCTGCCAAGATATTTTCCAGCCTTATGTTCAGCTAAGAATAATTAAGGCTTGCCCATATCATCCAAAAGACCGGTAGCCATTCTCAACATGCCATCATCTATCACCCAACACGAGTCCATGTTTGCCGAGGAACAGATTGCAACTGAGTAGACGGGCAGCGCATTAGTCAAGAGTTTTACTTGTGTCTAACTCTCACAGCTTCTCCAGTATAAAAGGCCAATAGCTGCTCTCTTGCTCATCTCTTGCTGCTCTCACCCATGCCTGGTTAGCCTATAAACACTACCACTGAGAGCTTTAAATAACTGCTACTTCTTGTCCTTATCTGCTGCTCATTGCAATGCTCTGGAGAGAAAAGGGGTAATTTTCAGGACAGTGGGATGGAGACCCAAGTACTGTCCAAGGCTATCTGTGCTCCCAGATCACACTGAGCCATAGGAGCTTCTATGACACCAGCTTAAATCCCATTTGACTTCATCTACTTCCAGAATTAAAATGGCGACCTCCTTGTCTTACCAAATCAACTATTTTGGAAGGAAATATGTCTCTCACTGTAAAAGTCTCTTGATATAAAAAAATGCAACCCTCAAGCAGCTGCAATGAAGAAAATCAATTTTAGACTCCTGGTGGCTACCTTCCTGCAAAGCTTTATTATTTTTCATCAAGTATCTACAAGAACCAGATCACATTTCTAGCTTTCTGTTCCTCTCCTGTGTAATGAAGGAGAATCATGTATATTGCTTTCATTTAATTTACGCTAGAAATTCAGAGTTATTGATTGTAATTGGCAGACTCCCTAGCCATAAGAGACTGGAAGCAACATTTTAATGCCTTTTGTATTACTTAGCACAGAGAGTGACCCCAAAAAAAAAGGAGGGAGGGCATGTGCAAAATGAAGCTTTGAGGCAGAGAGAGAATATATCACTGTGGAGACAAAATACTGGGTAGCAATACTTAAATATGCAATACAACACAACTAGAGCTGTAACAATTAGAGCCTTTTGTAGCACTTAGTTAAAGAAATATCTGTCCAACTTACTGTCTTAGAGATATCAGAAAGTTCTAGAGTAATCAGGCAACATTTGTATACAAAATTAACCGAAAACCTTCTATGGAAGGACCAGAAACTATTCTTGCATTTGGATAGTACTGAGCAAACAGTTTTGCAAAGAGAAGGAATGGAACAACAGAATTTGGAGGAAATGTTTTGTTTAGATATTTTAAAAGCAATAATTCAATTCAGAAAGCTGCCAGAATATCAAACAGGATTAATACTAGAATACTTTGCATGATTTGGTAGCTTACAAATGAATGCACAGAGCCAGCATCTGTCAACTCCCTTAGGCAGCCTTGCTTAACGGAATGCAATTTCTTACCTGAAAAACATAAATAAGCAACATGCATTTACAATTCGCTCTGCATAACTTAATATGTTATTTAGTACCCTAAATCACACATGAATCCAGCTCCTCCTATTAAGCATGCAAAGATACTGCATCACTAGAATGTTTTTTAAATCAACAGTACTTTGCAATTAAAACAGTACAGATGTAAATATTTATACCAAATACAGAGACGTGATTAACATTCTTACCAGATACAAGCTCAGTGAAGTACAAAGCTTCCATAACTACACCACCTCCTCCCAAGCCCCTCCAGTTACAGACCAAAGGTCTTTGATCCCCCACAGGCAGCCAGGGAAAGGAAGGCTGCTCTGAGCAGCCCAGAGGCTACCCATTTAAACCACAGCAACCTCAGACCTCCTAAAGGTCCTCCTTCCCACAGGGAAAGCCCTCTGGGACATAAGACACAGCATGGCACACGTTCTTTTGGAGCATCCTCCCCTGCTCTGGGGTTTCACAAACTGATCCAAACAATAAGACACAGCCCTGGCAGGAGAGGACAGGTAGGAGACCAGTCTCAAGCAGTGCATGAAGCTTGGTGCTGCACTCAGGGGAAACTTCAGATAGCATTTTCATTTTCCCTCATGTCCCACTCATATCCAATCTCCAGTTCCTGTCCACCAGGATCTATTAGTATTGAACGTGAATTGCATCCCTGAGGCTCTGCTCAGATATTAAACGGTTTTGGTGCAAGTCTCAGCAGTAAATAGGAACAAACCTGTAAGCCTAGTATTATCTGAATCCACAGGGGCCTAGACAGAATCCATATGGTTGCCATGAAATCCTTGGCTGCTGTCACAGATTGATTATACTAATTTGTAAAAACAGTTATTAATGTATAAAGCTTCCACAAGGGACAAACCCCTCAACACTGAAAAGAAGCCATCGATAAAACACTGCAGCTTTTCGTTAACATTGTCAGGAAGCAATGTAAACCCAAGTCAAACAGACAAAGTGCAAATGCCTGCAAAGCTACAAGAACAAGGAGTGACAAAGTGGTGCCTCATGTGGGTCCTTAAAACCATGCCCGTTATTCCCCTCTTCCTCCTCAAAATACCTTACAATTCTGCTATTGGAGGCAATGGAAGAAAACTTCAGAGCCTGGAATTTGGCTTTTGGTGCATATACGAAATCCTCAAAAAGACCAGGAAAAATGCCTGATTTTCTAGTAGCTCCAAACAAGCCATCCTAGCTCCCTGGGTTACTCAGGTAGAGTTATGGGAATGATTTCTAACCCTCCCTCACTCCACATCAGCTCTGGGCAGCTTCGTCTCCAGAATGTTTTCAATTGTGCTTTAATTATGCAAACATGCTGTGGACTTTCAGGATAGAGCATTAGCTTAAGTTGAAAGGAACAGTTATCCATCAATCTAATCAAAGTATTTGTGAAGCACTCATTTCTGCAGTACTTTAGCTCCTCCTATGAGGAAAACATCCCGTATTTATTAATCTGAAAAAACTTCAACCTCGCAAAATCTGGGACAGCTCCCTGCACCCCATATATTTAAATGCTCCATCCCTGGCAGTGTTCAAGAGCAGGTTGGACAGAACCTTGGGCAACATGGTCTAGTGCCAGGCATCCCTGCCCATGGCAGGGGGTTAGAACTGGATGATCTTCAGTTTCTTTCCAACCCAAACCATTCTATGACTCTACGAGATGCAAATTACTGGAAGCACCTAAACCTGTATCTGTAAGCAAGGCACTTCAAAGACAACTCTAACTGCTGTGTTTAAGAATTACCCAGCACTTTATTAAGGATGCCTGAACCCACATTAACCAGTGCACAAAGGAACCTTTTAAGAAGTTACTGCAAAAAATTGCCAAAAAGGATTCGATCAGGGATGAGAGAAAGCAGCCCTGCTCCCTGGTGGGCAGTGGGAGCAGTAGCAGGTGGAAGAAGGAATCCTGCCAGTTCAGACCATGTTCAATACAGCCCTGGATGAGGGGACCAGACCAGAGAATGATGCTCCCTCCAAGCTGCTTTGATGTGCTTGATGCAAAGCACAAGGGAACATGCAACAGATGGAGGGATGACCCTCTCTCAAAGCTGTCTTATCTAGCAAACCCAATCGTTCAGGGAAAGACTGGACAGGCAATACACTCCTGAGCTGTATTTGAGGAGCAAGATGACCTCGAGTATTAGTCTAGGTAAGGCTGGAGAGAGAAGGGATTTTTACATGCAGGCAGAGATGTAAAGAGGGAACTGACCACAACGACCTGCTTCCTGTCACTCAGAGCTGTGCACCATAACAGCAGTGTGTACAGGCAAGAGACTATCTGCATTAGGATTTCCTAAATGCACATGGCTTCTTCCCTACCCTGCTAATCTCATAATTCACAATTGCTGTATTTAATACACATAAATGCCGAGTGCTCCCCAGGAACTATCATAGGCCACTGTGGGAGAGCAGGGCTATGCCAGACAGTCATTGCATATAATTGCATCAAGAACTGTTGATGTTCTTCATGCTAATAAGAAAACAGAGATGGGCTCACACGTGTTTGCTGGCTGCTCTCAAATGCCTGCATATCAGTCACTCTCTTTCAATGACAGGACATTATCCAGCCCCACAATGACAAGCAAAATGATTATCAGATATAGATCCAGATATAGCACTGCCACAGAGCATGAGAAGCACAAAGTCTCTCCTTTACCCATTACGTTTAAGCATAATGACATATCATGCTGCTTGCCTGGCTCAGTTAAGCTCAAATGCTGGTTTCTGTTACAGATGTTTTATGCAGGAGGGCTCAAAACTGACAGGTTTTAACCATGTTTGATGGAATTTTGACACAGACATTGCTGGCTCAGCTCAACATTGTATGGAAAGAAAAGCAAAATTTATTTCAACTCTACAGGCTCCGATGTTGCGTTAGGAAATGCCCCAAACCTAGTTGTTAATTCTCAGCATCATCTCTTGGTTCCCCTGCAGAGGGGAGATTTTGACTCATCCCCCTTTAAATACAGGGGATTGTTCCTTCCTGCAGAGCACTGCTAACAGACACGCTGAGCCACTGCAACCAAGGCTGTCATACACAGTGAGAGGTAACATTAACACATGACAGTGACATGTGGCTCTCTTTGCACAGCACCATTTCAGTGTCACAAGAAACCTGATACAATTTGGGGACTTCTATAGGAAGTGTGACATTCCCACTTAAGATGCATACATCTGGGACAAGGAGCAGAGGGACTCATCAGCTTGATTTTGAGTTGGCAGAGTTGTTCATAGCCATGAAGGAATTATCCAAATGTTTTCTATAGAAAACTACAAATAAACCCTGCACCTGCACTTCCTTGGTATTTGCCACTGCTTGTGCAAAGAGCCTTTCAGAGAGATGTTTAAAGGTTGTATTTCCCCAATCCTACTGCTGGCATGGGACCATAAGGAGATCTTCAGGGGCCCCCATCCCAGGGAGGTCCCAGGAGCTTGGTGAAGATGCAACAGTCCTGGTAACATCAGCCCCACAAACTGTACTCCTTGGATATGCACCACGCTCACATCAGTACATCATCAGAGAGGGAAATTGGTGACAACTCCTGACTTCGTCACCAAGGTCAACCCCTGCAACTCACTCTACACCTCAATGCTCCTTCTGTACCCTCCATCTGACCCAGAGAGACCCATCTCTTTGAGGATGGGGCTTAGGGTGCACAGAGCAGACCCCCTATCCCACCTGAGGCACAGCATATAAAGAAGTAATAACAAAGCTGACTAACTATTAAATGGTGGGTATTTAAAAAGACTTCCCTTTCCTGCTCATTTCAGAGCAAGCCAAACATTTAGACATGGAATAGATACAAGCCTGGCATTGTTATACGGCAAAATATAAAGGAACTGAAAGGGACAAGTCTGAATATTTAATTGATCTTTCCCACACACTTTTAATTTTTTTGGTGATTTCTTGTATGAGAATATCCTGGTGATGAATGCACTGTTTATACCAGAAATCCAGTAATAAAAGCAATGTTCTTAAAAGAAAGCTGAAATTATTCTGATATGCCTTTATGAATGCAACACAGGGACTTGGGGAAACTAGTATCAGCCATTGAAATAGATAGAAAACTAAAATATGAAACAATTAGACTGGCTTGCATCAAGCAGGTTGGAGGAGTACAGCTGCTGCAGGTTCTTCGTTGCAGCGATGTTATCTTAACAGCTAGCCAGAAGACTATGGCCATAGCCAAACAAGTTCACATGTCTCCATGATTTCATGGTATGCAAGTATTAGAAGATAAAACGGGATCTTTACATTATTTCAAAACTTTAAAAGAACACCACATTGTTAATAACAGGATGAAGAAGTTGCCTTTTTGAGTGTTATTTTAAATACTCAGTGTTATTTTAGCAGCAATAGCTTTCGCTAGCAGCTTCCCGAACACAGCCACGCTGGGAGGAAATTATTTTCCTAACATTTACTTCTTCCAAAGGCTAAAAAATGTCATGGCTAAAATAGTCATGACTGTAACCTTAGGTACAGACTAACACCTAAATACAAAGCCTTAGCTAAGGGTGCCAAAACCGTAGGCAAGTTAAGGGTTTACTGGTAGGACACAAAGAAATGCCAAAGGGAAACAGCAACAGTTAACATATCTGCAGTTAAATTAATATTCCAGCAGCCTGGAGAGCAAGTAGTTTCTCAGCTGTTTGAGTAAATATTGACAGCAAAGGAGGTCAGTTACCTGAATTTCTGATGAAATCTGTAAATGCTGGGTATTGAAACTTTCCTGTGTTAAACAGGGCCAAACGTTTCCTGAAACCATAACTGCAGCTCCTACACTGGTTGGCAAATTCCTGCTCTGGGGGATGAGTCTCCAGCACTGCGTGTTGCAGAAGACCGGGTGGACGGATGGATTGGAAAATTGCTGTACAGAATAGGTAGCACTAAACACAGCTAGAAACACTGCTCCTAAGGATTCAAGGCAAGGTAATGAGATGAATCAGATTCAGATCAGGGATTCATTTCTCTGTTTCTACACTGAAGCTCAATAGAGGACACAGTGAAAGGTACTTAAGAGAATTCATTATCACCCAGCTCACTGCAATGCAGACCTGTTACTCACAGGTGGCTGCTAACAGACCCATTGTTCTGCTGCAAAGGGTCCCCTTCTCCCTGCCTTAACACAACCAAATGGGTCCTCAGACAAAGGTCATTCAGCCCTCATTATTCACAATAAGTGCAGCCTTCCCTGGTAGAGAAAGTAACTTGCCACATATCTTTCTGCACTTAAGAGGAAGGAGATGGGAAACACTGCCCTGGTGTATGCCTGCTTAGCCACAGAGGGCTGTTATCTCCCTTTTGCAGGGGAAGAGCAACTACATTAAGGTGGTGGGATGGGGCAACTCCCACAGGGTCTAACCTAAGTTTTGGCAAAGTGACTAAAAGCTGTTGGAAGTGCACAAACAACTAATGAGAAACATTAAGCACCAAAAAATTACAGCTCTAGAGCTTCAGGTTGACTTGTCCCCAGCATAGAGTTATGTACAGCACAGATCCAAGACCTCCAGCTGCTGAATTACCAACTCGTGCCAATGCAGCAATGAATTCTCAGGTGTTGGCAAGAGACACCAAGCCATTTTGTTAATGAAACCCTCAGTCCCTTCTGAACTGTTCTGAATTTTCACTACCAGCTCCTAAGAGTTTATGTTACCATCATGCTAAAGCCTCAGAATTGCCATCCCTACATCCCAATGCTGTCAATAAATTACCTTCAAAGTTCAGGGCAACAGAATGAAACACGGACAAGCTGATGCCCAGAGATCCATTGCTATGGAAATAAATTCTCCTTTACTGTGTAAAATTCTAGGAATGTGCTGTTAAAGTGATCAAAAGCTTAGTATTGGTGCCACTAAATCTCTGAGGGTTACCATTTCGGGTGCCTATTAAGGGTTTATATTTATGTTATAAATCATCTTCTCGCATTCCACAGAGAGAAATTTTAGCACTAGGATAATACCCCTTAACTAGTTTCTATACAAAAAGTACTGAAAAACAGTAATGGTACTATTAAAGACACCTACTTTTGGCTTCCTGAAAATAATGGCATGCTACAGAGCCATGAAAAGAGAAAATGATAGCAGTGCTAACCTGTAATAATTACACTAATAAAGAGAATATAGCACTGAAGAAATTATGGGGCAAAAGACACTAATATTTCTGTGTCTAGCTAAAGCACTAACCTTTCGGAGAATATATTTGCAA
This sequence comes from Melopsittacus undulatus, assembly GCF_012275295.1. Lineage (NCBI taxonomy): Eukaryota > Metazoa > Chordata > Aves > Psittaciformes > Psittaculidae > Melopsittacus > Melopsittacus undulatus. The sequence continues at coordinate 29,386,776 of NC_047535.1, forward strand.
AGTATATAAAAAGTTCCAGTTATTTCAAAGGTTACAATTATCATGTTCCCTTATTTAAATTGACACCAGTTATTACTATACTTGCTTGGTCCAGAGTCTGAAAAATACAAGGAACATAAATTGTAGATATAAAATTATAGTGTTATTTGTTATTACAGTGTTATTAAAGTGATATTTACGGAGTTCAGGCTGCTTTTCCCACTCCGTAGTGTAAGATTCAGCAAGGAACAGAAAAAGTCTGACTTTACAACAGATTCAGCTAATGGATTTTAAACTTCTGAGACTTTCAATGAGATGAAGAGAACAGAAACAGAAGAATCCCATGAGCAGAGGCACCCAGACACGGAGCTTTGGTGATGAGATGACAGATACTGTTCTTCGTGTCACCCTAGGGAAGCTGTTGTTGGTCCTCCTGCCCTAGCAGCTCCTCAACCTCCCTGCTTCCATCTGTAACCACCTCCCTTGTAGACCCTAGGCTTATCCTCTTGATACAAGCTCCTCTCTGCAATGTGCATCTCCATGGAGGTCCCAGCCTTCAGGTGGAGACAGTATTAAACTTGCTCTGAATGAGCAGCTGGGTTATGTGAGAATTGAAGAGGCATCTCCCAAGACTCAGAGCGCTGCAGGCAGGAAAGAACAAGATGTGTCTAAGGGAAAGTGAAGGGTCTAAGTCTTCTTGCCAGACATCTCACTGGTACACACATGACCCTTCAGATATTCCACAGCAGCAACACAGAGGCAGATCAGCCAAATTCTCTTTTTTCCCCAATCCTAGACAGCTGTGGGGACAGAAAAGAGACCCTGACGCAGCACTACTACCAGCACACTACCACACATACATAGTGCCCACAGGGCATTTCAACACCAGGGATATTGTTCCATTTATAACCATGGGTAACATGCATGGAATTATGGCAGTGCTATTATTACTAAATCGCTGCATCTTGTAATGTAATGCCAGAAATCTAATTATTTTCACATTGTCAAAAATCACTAAAATCGTTGATATCTCACAGTTATAATCTACTACTTCATGTCAGTAACAGCACAAGACAGTTTATACAAAGCCTCTACCATTTGGCTGATCTGTTAAAATTTCAACGTAAGGAGGAACAACATTGTTTGCTCATAAACAAACAGTAAAACCACCTTCTGCCTCCCAGTATATTAATTGTAAAGCTATGCAGTGCTTGCACCTTCACTTCCTACCACAATCATCTTTACCAAGAGCTGCCAGCAAAACGCAAAGAGGGAGAAAAACACGCAATTTGATGAGCGCAACCAAATTTAAAGAGTTTATACACTGCTGCCTCCAGCTCTGCATCACACATCATTATTCACCCCAAGAGCATCAGTGGATGCATTAGCAGAAACCGGTTCCCCCAGACGCAGCTGAACACACAACAGATGAAAAAGCAAAGTTTTCCTGCACTTGCTTCAACTGATTTAACAAAATTTTAGGAAGAAGAATTTGAGTGTAACCTAGCCATCCGTAGGACTTACCCCCCCTTAAGCAACAGCAAGCATGGTTCAGAAGAAAGCCAGCACAAAAACATGTAATTAAATGCAAAAGAAAGGACCCATGGGTAAAATGCAACGTTAGTTCAAACCTAAAGTCTGAACAATACATAAACAGGCACAATAAGGAGGGTATACAGTGCGCATCCTGAATTCCATGGAAGTGCCGGCCCTAATCATAAGATTATATATATACACACACATTATATATACATATATTTTTATATATATATATATAAAGATAAGCAGTTTGAAGAGGTTCACTTAAAGTCTGACAAGTACTACCTGCTCCCTCTTACTAATATGGTGGGAAATATACTCATTTTTAGAAAGGTCCAGCTCATGAAAGGCTCAGTAAAATTAACCTTCATCACCAGAGTGAAATCTGCTATCTCTAGCTATGAGCCATCACATCTCCTGGAAGACAGTGCCAATGGCCCATCTCTGCATTAAATATCTGTTGTCAGGAGCAACTGGTATCATTTGAGGGAAGAAACAAAAGACAAGAGACAAATACTTCTTTGCAGCACTGGACAAATCTACAAGGCCCACAAGAGGGGATACTATTTCAGGAGGACTTCTGTGGCTCTGATGTCTCCAAAACTTATCTCACCTGACCATGAAGGGCTCATGACCTTCTGTGAGAGACTGTCTTTGCCGAGACAGTGATTTCTTGTGATCTCTCAGATGCAAACTGAAGTTACAATGTATTACGCAGAGGAAATGGTCCTTCAACAAAGGAGGGTGGGGATAACTGCCTCATCCATCAGGGTCCCTCCTTGGTAGGTCATTCTCTGGAGACTGAAATGACTACAGAAATGCACTTTCTTCTTAGTCACAAACTAATTTTCAACCTTACACTGCAAGTTGAGTTAATCTAAAAGAAAGTACCATAGGCTGGGAGAGGTTATTGAGCATCTCCACACCAGCTACCTGAGAATGAAAAATACTCAAGACAGTGGCAACAGCCAAACCTGCAATTCCTGTTACTTTTCTGCTTATTTGGAAGGGTATGATCAACAACAGAGCAGGAACAAACATCAACCCTTCAGTTAAACCAGGCAAAGAGCACATGGGCAGATGCAGTTTGGGGATCAAGCAGCTGTTCTGTTCCTGCAGCTGCTGTAAAGTCTTCGTTTCTTTCTCTTTTTTCCTTTATCTTCCTTGGATTTGAAATTCATACTAGCTACTAAAGAAAACTGAAGGAAAAAACTACTCAACAAATGACCCCTGTAACATTCATTTCATTGCCTGCTAACTAACCTTACTCATAAATCTCATTAGGGCTCTCCTAAGTGGAAAGGCTGCACAAAAGACAGGTGAAAATGAGAATAAGTTAGATGAAAGTGCTGAAAACCTAGGTAGAAGACATCATTAAAAAAATACAAAAGCATTTTTAAATCTAAATGTAGGGTAAAAATTAAACTATTTCAAATATAACAAGATCTGAAACATTCCAGCTTATTTTGTACACTGTGCCGCAGGAACAGAGTTAACGAGGGGTGCAGTGGCCCAATGATAATGCCAAGTTCAACAGCATATACAGCAGATAGCTTCCTCCTCCAAAATGAGGAATCATCTGACTTAAAAATGTATGCAGGAACACGTGTAATAGATACAGAGTACACAGCCAGTCTGACTCCAAAAGGTAGTTCACTGCAATGAACCCACCCTACAGCAGTTCTTGAAGGACTGCAGCACGTAGGGATAGCTGAGGAGGAAGGAACAGCAGAGAAGAGCTGTGATGGACTGACCACAGCCCTGTTCTGCCTGCAATGCTGGGGGAGTGGAGCATAGAGGAGTTGAGAATGATGGAGTGACGTTGAGCCTGGAAAAAGGGCCTGCTAGGGTAAAGGTGTTTATGTTTTCTTTGATTCTCACTCTCCAAACCTGGTTTAATTTGCTATAATTAATTTTTCATCACATTGAGTCCGATTTGCCTGTGACAGTAACTGGTGAGCAATCTCTGCCATTTGCTAAACCCACAAGCTTTTTGTGGTGTTCCAATAAGCCATTAACTGTCCAGCTCCTGCTGCAGCCATAATTACAGCGTAGACTCCATTACCAAGTAACCTTCTGCCACACAAGTCAGAGGTGAGAGCTGAGGCAACCTCATCCATGTAAAGAGAAACCTCTAAAAGAAGGGGCAAACTAGATAGGACCATCATCTACCTCCATGACCAGATTTCCCTTGTGTGCAGACAGAGCAACACCCAATCACCTCCATCCACTGAACAATCTCTGGAAAACAGGGCTCACACCTGGAGTTACGAACCATGAGTCTGCCAGAAAAGGCTTTATTTTCCCCCCATAAATCATTACTGAAAAGTATGACTCCCAATTCAGCAAGGAATAGGCCCAATTTTACATGTGTAAGCAATGCTGCAGAAGACAATCACCTGCAGTGTGTTCATGGCCTCATCTCATTTACAACTGAAAACGAAACAGAAACCCTTGTAACTTGTTTTATGACAGTTTCTGGTTCTGTTGAAATTCAAGGGAAGTGTTGCTTGTCCTTTTCTATGCACTGCAACCATGGTGTGATTTGGTGAGTGCACCTGTAAAAGACAGACTCCCAAAGAAAGAAGACAGACGCAAGAAAAGTAAATAGGCACTTCCATATGTCACCATGTTCTTAGCCACTGCTGTCTGTGGGAATTTGATGGATTTGCTATTTCCACCAGGCATCAGCAGAGGGATGAGACCTCCATTCTGGCATACAGGGCTACTGAATCAGAAGACAGTATCAGCAAAATGAACAAACATCAGTTCCCACTATTGTGAAGCTTTTCACAGATGCTGGGACTTGTGGCCCTGCCATTATAGCCACTCCACGTGCAGGAAGAAATACTCCCTGCAGTGTGGAGGGAGTCTATGGAAGTGAATGGCAACTTCATGTTTTGCACAATTTGGATACCTCATTGCTGAGTGAAGTGCCCAGAGAATGCATAATGTCCGTATACACATAGACGTTATACACAGACCACTTGTAAGATGCTGGGCTGTCACCTGAGTTTTCCTTCTCTTTACAATCACCAGAGCTTGCAACACATTAACCTGTTTTGACTCCTTCCCTTCTCCCCAACTCAGCTCCTTTCAAGCACGTTGCTACAAACAGAAACCACAAACCACGACAAAGATGCTCCTTAAAGCCTCATCTCCTTAAGGTCTTCCCACTCCACATGATGCACAACTTACACAAAGCAGTGACACACATGTATGAAGGCAGAGTGAAGTCGAGCACTCCCACTCCTGCACACACTCATTTGACCAGATGTGCTACTGAAGCTTAACTAAAAAGGCACAATTAGAAGGGGGCGCTGCAGGCATAGATAATGGTCACATTCTCACCCTCACCATCATGAAGAGGAAGAAGACACTTCTCTGCAAAGGCAGCCTTGCTCCTTGTCCAGGTAAAAGATCCTGCCCATGTTTTAACTCTCATGTGTAGAAGGACCAAAATAGCGAGCAGATTTAATCATAGCCCAAAGGATGACAGAGGCATCACACAAAGTTATTACCATGCCATCCTGTTTTGACAGCAGTAGTGTTTCAATCTTGAGTTTTATTTTGTTGCTGTGAAAGCAATGGCTTTCACCCAGCTCCAGATAGCTGGTCCCTTGGGGTTCTCAAACTTTATGGCTTAAAAAGCAGCAGCAGACTAAAGTTCATGACCAGAGCTAGAAACCACAATGTGGTGGTGCTCTGAAGGGTTAAATCACAGCTGGCTAAGAAAGAAATCCAAACCATAGATTCAGATTTCACACAGCTGCTTTCAAAGTTCCCTCCCCTCCTCTATTTAAGCCTTTGTTTCATTAGTTTTTAACCATAACAAAGATGAAGTACAACACTCTCTTAGTTTTAAGAATTGCCTTGATTTAAAGGCCACCGTACACCAGCACCTAATTATACCAGAGGGAGGGACGATTTTAATGTGTTGGCTTTTAAATCAGTAACATTGCACTAGTTATAACCCCTAATATAAACACTGGGATAGTGGCAGAAAGATATCTTATAGTGCTAATAGCTCATTCCTCTTCCCATCTGGAAGCAGGTAGACTGCTGTAAGGCCATGTTACCACACCACAGCTACTCCTGTATCAGGGCATTGCATGGCTGTATTTCTAACAACTGTTACACCATTAAACCAGATGAAGCCAAAGCCAGGCAACATTCTACTTTGCTTTTTACTCCTCATCAAGGCAGCAAACCATCTGCCAGACCAACATCAGGAGAACCTCTGGTGTTACCACAGCTCTGGGCTGGGGTTCAGGGTTTCAGGGTGCTGCCTGAAGCCTTTTGCCCAGCCACAGTGGTGCTGGTCCAGCTCCATTCCCATTATAGGATTGTGTTTAACCACAAGGGATAAAGAGCCAGAAAAAAACCCATACAGAAACACAGCTGTTTTGGCAGCACAGAGAAGGCTTCAAGAGCAGACTACAGAGCATGAATGTGTTGGCAAGGGGCTGCTTTTACACACCTGGCTTCTCACATCACGCCTGCATGCCCAAAATGGAAAACACAGATGGGCCTCGCAATCTCCATCCAGTGACCCTTTGCTGTTCAGCAGGGCATTTCGACATGTGTCTAACTTTAAGCTTGTACTTAAATTCCACCTTTAGACAGGACTTAATTACATGCTTGAATGCTTTTCTCATCTCAGAGAAGTGTAAATACATAATATATGTAATTATATATAATACATATATAAAGATAATAATATGGTACCATAGAATCATAGAATAGTTAGGATTGGAAAGGACCTTAAGATCATCCAGTTCCAACCCCCCTGCCATGGGCAGGGACAACTCACACTAAAGCATGCCATGCAAGGTTTCGTCCAACCTGGCCCTGAACACTGACAGGCATGAAGCATTCACGACCTCCCTGGACAACCCATTCCAGTGCCTCACCACCCTCACAGTAAAGAATTTCTCCCTTATATCCAGTCTAAACCCCTGCTGTTTAACTTTCAACCCGTTACCCCTTGTCCTGTCACTACAGTCCCTAATGAATAGTCCCTCACCAGCATCCCTATAGGCCCCCTTCAGATACTGGAAGGCTGCTATGAGGTCTCCACGCAGCCTTCTCTTCTCCAGGCTGAACAGCCCCAGCTTCCTCAGCCTGTCTTCATATGGGAGGTGCTTCAGTCCCCTGATCATCCTCATGGCCTCCTCTGGACTTGTTCCAACAGTTCCATGTCCTTTTTATGTTGAGGACACCAGAACTGCACACAATACTCCAAGTGCGGTCTCACAAGAGCTGAGTAGAGGGGCAGGATCATCTCCTTTGACCTGCTGGTCACGCTCCTTGTAATGCAGCCAGGATATGCTTGGCTTTCTGGGCTGCGAGCGCACACTGCTGGCTCATGTTCATTTTCTCATTGATGAACTGGCATCCAAGGCAAGCAAGACCTATTTTGCTGAGCTAATGTTGGGACTCAATCACATAAAATAACACAAGTTAGGGAAAGTTTTCTACCATCACATGCGAAAGTCTTTTCCTTCAGCAGATATGCACGTATTTCAAGCTGGACTTGCAAACATGTCTACCTTGTAATTTGTGCTATGCTTGAGTAGAAAATTGTAGATGTCCCACAAAAGATGAGGGAAGAAATGAGTAAGACTGACTGGATATCCAGGAACACTGCATGCTGCACTGTCTGCAACAGAGATCCTCACTGGGCTACAGCTACATCCCTGAGATGCAATAAGCAGCCATAGATTTTATTATCTAATCTGGCTGAGTACTCCATAGGATTATGTTGTCCATTAAAATCAGGTGCTGCTCCCTTCCTTTGGTTGCAAACAGTATTGCCAAAGCAAGAAGTCTGAGAGCAAAAATACAGAACAAACTATTACAGATGAAATTAAATCACTAGGAAAGGAAATCAAAATATTATTTAGGTTTGTCATTTTATTCATGGGACATCACAATGAAAAGGTAAAAAACTCAATACCATATGACAGAAATATGCATTATTGCGTTGCTCATATGATAGCAATAAAAGTAATAAAAGAACATAAAGCTGACTAATCTGCAGAATAGCTTTAAATATAACTGAGATTACCCATTTTATTGGCCAACATCATCTTCATTTAGAACTAATAAATATACCACCAAGAAAGTACAACTAAAGCAGTTCTGTAAAACTCAAATTTATCTTTTTTCTTTTTTTAAAAGAGGTATAAATAAAGCTTTTTTAAATAAAATAACCAATAAATAAACCCCCACATCTGTTGCAATTGTATGAGTCTGCGAGGAGATTTGATTTTGTTGGCAGGGACGTAAGAACTTTGGGCATGCATAGCACTAAAATAATGAAATCCAGCTTCACCCATCAGACTGAAAACAGAAAGAGAAAAAAAGATGATAACAATGAAAGCTGGTGCCCCTCAGTGGAACCACAGATTTAATAGAAACCATGTTTCTGTGTTGCCTACAGCCATGAGCAGATGAAAGACACTTGTGTGATTAGTTAACAAGTGGTCATTTAATCTCCCTTGACAAACCCTCCTTTTCAATTTCAGGTTCTCCTGTTACCACTCGATGTTTGAAAGCCTTGTCCCAGTGTGGACCTGGCTCTGCACTGATCACACACATGTGCATTCCTAGGAAGAATGCAGATACCTTCACTTTTCCCAGTAAAGCTAGCAAGAACTTTACTCACTCTCAACAGTATTTTCTTCTTTTCTTCAGCAGTTTAATACAAGCATGACATTAGATTGATGCTTTAGTAAACAGTAATACGTGAAGCTTCCAGTACATGGGAGGTGCACAATCCACAACACCCAAATCCAATACCTGAGTGGCTCCAGGATTCAGATGCTAGAAAATGTTGCTATAAAACAGAAGTTCACCAGATCTGCTATTCCATGTGACTTGCTCCATGCCCTTACACAGTAAATATCAGGAAACTCGTATTTTCAAAGATCAAGAATTTACTCTGATACATGTCCTATTTACCTAAAGTAAGAGCTTAAACATGAGCAGCTTTTCAAGAGCACAGCACACGGGATGTAAGCATATGCTTAAAATACAAATAGGCTAAGAGAGGCAAAACTATGTTCACCAAGTTTATGCTATGCAGCATTCTCTTCAACGTTTATGGTTGTTATTAACCCTGAGCTTGCAACACAGGTTTTAACTTGCAAAGCATCCTTTATGAACACAGCCTTGTCAGAATTAAAATAGGCAGTGTGTGATCTCCCAAGTTGAGCCTCCAAATAGGTCTGGCTCTTAGTCCTGCCCTATTCTTAACTTCTGAGAGAAGCCCTCATTATAGCAATGTATAATCTGCAATACATTTAAAGTACATCCTATTAAAAGGGAACTTCGGGTTGTGTTACGCCTTGCAAGTAGAATTCATGAGATAAAGCAAGAAAAATCCATGGCCATCTCTTGCCCCCCTTCCCTTATCAAACCACTTCATGAAAAATTACTCAAAGGTTCCTTTAAGGCCAAGGAACACTCCCAGCCATTTGGTTTCCAGCCACTTACTTCTAAATGGATTGATGGGAGCAGTGCAAGTTTCTTAACTTCCACAACAGTAGCAAGTTACTCAGCCTCCCTTTCACCTCATCTACCCAATTTATGCTCCAGCACACATTACTGCAGATACGACCTCCTCCATCACTGATGTTGCTTGTATTAACGCAAACAGCCTTTACAGCTACATGTGAACAAATTGATTCAACTCATCTTGAGTTGGCATTGGAGGTCTCAACTTGCTTCTAGAAAGGTTTAGAGGAAGTATTTTTAGCTGTCCTAGCCTGCAATAAACAACATTTCTCCTGGGCAGTATTCGCGTTTCAAGTTTGATAGCTCAAATAGTGATGATTCACCACCTGGTCTGCTGAATCAGAAACAGTCATACTCTCAATGACTCTTCTCTGATAAGTCAGTGAAGTTACAGATATAGGTTTGGTGCACAAGTTGATAAGATAAAGGAGAAGTTTGAGTAGTTCAAGCCTCCTTTAGTACAGCTCTTCAGGACAAATGTGCACTGCAGAAGTCGCTCATGTGTTTTGTTCAACAGGGGCTTTTAAGAATAAGGCTTACTTTATAATTCAGGATTTTTCATTTGAGTATTACTCAAAAATAACAAATTAATGTCACACTGCTGCTCCTTTGCCCCCCAAAATCCTATTTAGTATGCATATCTCTAACTCAATGAGTGTCTTTCATGCAAAGCAATACAGATCTATGAAAATGCAACTTGTCTTTCATAAAGAAAAATGTTCACGTTTCCTAAAAGCTGGTGTCCAAGCTGCTACAGAGCACTATTGGTCACAGGTTCAGAGGTGGTGCAGTTGCTCGGCCTGCAGCACAAAATCTCACATTGCATGCTGCTCTTCAATGTAAATTAATGCTTCTTTGCAATCCAGTTAATGGATTTGGAGATTCAATTTTCACCTGACTGTACCTGAGATGAACAACCAAAACAAGCCAATGACAAGGTCTTGCAGTATTTAAACACAATATATCCCACAAAACTCAGGTGAATGACCAAAGGCTACCACTTTCAAAGCTGCTGACATCTCTCACCTCAAGGTATCAAATCCCGGAGCGTTACCCACCATCCCTTGATGATTAAGGATCATATCTCACAGCCTAAGCAAAAACAACCCTATAAAGAAATGAGTCAAAGAGGACTATTTATTTGTACGGACATCAAACATTTATATACAGGACTACGAGACTTCCATGGCACCTCTATTCTGGAAAAGGATGTCCACAAATACATCAATAAATAAAACCAGCGTGCAGAAACTGCCGCTCACCACAAGAGGGCACGTTTTAAAAACATAAAGCACAAAACTCTTACTCAACAGCAGATGCTACTCCAGTTGGGGGGATGAGGGAGGGAAGTGCACAGGGAGCAGCCGGCACAGAAGATTCTATAATGTGAAATGTCAATAAGGGCACTCAAGCCTGAGACAGGACAAGCATTCATGTGACAAGCTGATCATTTCTTCACTGGCACCAGTGTGGTGCAGACACTAAAGGTTCGCCGCTTGTCTGCTGTCAGCTGGAAACGTCAGCTGCAATTTAAAAACACTCACAAAGTCAACTCTATTTCTGCCAACGATTTATGCAGTTAAACTGCACTCAGAAACACCAATATTAAAGTACTCTAGGAAAATACGCATTCACCTTCCCCCTAAACTCCAGAATAACAGACGCTACCCTGCCAGCTTTATTTCTGCGCTGCATTTGTCAAGAGCACGCTGGAAACCTGCTGCAGACAGAGCAGAAGTGCTTTTCTGTTCCAAATGCTGCACATTAGCTGAGAAAGCACATCTGCAGAAAGGTCATTATTTCATATTAGAGGTCTGTAAAACTGACTTGCATAGATTCAGACCTCTTTTGGTACAAGTCTTTTAAGCACAGAAGACAGCCCATTACCTACTTTAATGAACAGTGGATTATAATGCAGCCACTACAAGAGTATATTTTTCCTCTGTTCACAATATATATCACTAATATAAATATTGCATTTCCTCAACATTTTATGAAAAGCATTACAAATAAAAGGATCCCTTTACAACAGAATATAAAATTACATGTTATTCTAAGAAGTTGCTGGAGAACACATCAAGTCATTTCAACCTAAAAGGAAACAGTACATTTCAACCATGTTAAAAGCACACATGATACACTCACAGGTCCAGTTATTATCCTTTTCTTATTAGAAGGGAAAAAGTTATTCTTCTTCCTGAAAAACATTTGTTCAAATAAAGAGCAGCCAATACTGGCTCCAATATCTTATTCTTTATTCCATGTCATCCCATTCAGGGGGTTCTGTATCAATTTGCCTGCTAATAACCCTTTTGAAACCATTTCAAAGGAAACTTGTTCTCCTCAGCCACTCTGATTTCTACAAGTCTGACATCAGGACCGTGTACAGTGAAACAATTAACAATGACTCTTTTCTACTCCTTGCCACCACAAAGGCTGTTGATAATAAAAACCCTGTTGATAATAAAACCTCACTATTTGTGTCAGACTGTCTTTATATTGAAATATTGCTGCGCACAACACTAAAGAAACCAGCCATTATCATTCAGCTTGCAAGGAAATCTGATGAATTCCGTGGGACTTCCCACACCAGAGCAGTCATTCAAACACATATTGGCAGAACAATGAGCATAAGCCAAAATACATAACAGTCCTATTAATGCTAAAATTATCTAGCAGCAAAGGGGTATGAGCAGCAATATCTAGCTGGCAAAGATATTAGGCTGATGCTCAGTTATTCCTTAAATTGAGGCTCTCAGAGGACAATCTTCCACACCAAACCTAGATGCACAATGCAAACTGTCACTGTAAGAACCAGGGAACTCAATCTGCACTTCTCTGTGGGTTATTTCTGTACCAAGATACCTGAAGAAAGCACTTAGCAGCAAATGAAGGCTCTTCAGGAGCTAATATGCATCAAGATTAGGGGATCCTACAACACAAAAGGAAGGATGAGTGTTTTCCTTTGTTTTATGAGGTCAGAAAGTATACGAATTGAAATATTGAATAGTTTTGCTTCTAAAAGAAAACAAACAGAACAATTAAGCAAAATTCCCTCATCATGATTATAGAGCTTATTCACCATCTCCAGAAGATGGTGCCATAGTTTAGAGATTGCTGTCCACCCTGTTTCTTCTGGAGCTCACCATTTTCCTAGCACACAGCAGCACACAGCTGACATCTGATGTGACACTTCACAAACCAGCTCATTAGAAGGAAAACAATGGTTGGATACAGGACTGTCCATAACAGACCTCTGCCCCATCTGCTCCATGAACACCTTGGGCAGGCAGGCGTCCACCAAGATGACCACAACTCCTCCCAGCATGGACTATGAGCCCGAGACCCAGCTATCACACAGCAAGCCTAGATGTGAGACTTAACCTACATACTCCAAACATCCCCAGCCATCACTGTCTTTCCCAGTTTCTTGTCAGTGTTTCCCCTTTCCTTACAGGCTTAACTGACCATAAACTATTTTATCATTAGGCCTACAGACTTCAGGTCCGCAGCAGAAGCACTGCTTCGCTGCACCTAGAAAAACCTGAGCTTTCAAATCAGACTTGTTTCAGCCCTCGACTGGCAGTGGCTAATGTCAGTCACCTCCTTTGGTGAGCATCCTCTAAGCCAGCTTTTGCTCACAGGATGAGTTCACATGGCCACAGATGTTTAAGCTGTCCAAGGCAGGACTGTCACCTACTTATGTGTCTGTAAAATGACCTTGACTTGGGACCCCAGTTAAGGTCCCTAAGTGGTACAGCAACACCTAGCTATGCTGAATTCAAGGTGTACAGCCCTCTATAATCGCTCACCCTTCTTTCCTGCAAGGGATACAAGGATTTCCTGGCAAACAACTTTGCTACTTTATCTAAATAATGAATAAAAAGCTCCAAAGGGTTCAAATGGCATTCACTGTTTGGGATCATCACCTCAACACATCACTTCAACAGTAACAACAGCACTACTGTCATTGCAGACTGGCTGCTGTTACTAGTCTACCCCAACAAAGGGTATTTCCAGTTAGAGGCAGGCAAATTCAGTGACATTCATCCATAGAAATATTCCACTAGATATTGTCTAAAAGATATGATCTTATGTGAATTTCTACAGAAACTTCTGAGATGCAAGGTGAATACAGAGTATTAAGCCCTTGGCCCTGTTTGTACAAGTTCTGAGTTAATTAATGGGTTTTTAAGTATACCACACGCAGACTGAGCAGGCAACACCACCCTTCATGCTAAAAGAAAGAAAAAAGCACTTCAGTTAAACTATTTAGCCGAAAATCATGATAGATTCAGCAAGGGGCAGCCCCTGGAGTCACAGCGGTGCTGGCTCCAGAGGGAGCCACTGTCCTGCTTTTGCCAGCAAGAGGTCAGCACACACCAAAAAACCTTCCCAATGAAAAAGCAGAGAGTATAACAAGGGGAGTCTCTTCTGCGTCACCTGTTGAACAGTGGAATTACAGCTACTTTCCTAGCAATAAGTGACAGCAATCTTATGTGTTCTACTACTGTGATCAACCCAAAAGAGCTTGCTTTATAACAAACACAAATGGTTGAATGTTAGCAGAAGACAGCCAGTGTGGGTGTGTGCACCCATGTGTGTAACAAAAAACAAGTTTACATTCAAAACACAGGCTATGGGGTTGAAATGCCCCTTATTGAGAGAGCCTAGAGGAGAACAAACCAAACACACAGAGCAAAATGACAACTGAGGAGAAAGCAGTCCATTTTAAAGACCTGCAAAATAAAGACCTAAGAGCATCTTCTACTCAGTTCCTCCCAGACACCTGTAGTGTTGTTATTTGTTAAACAACAGAACAAAGCCTCCTTTTGTAATTGCTTGAACTACGCTGAACTTAGACCAGGCTCAGCTGAACAGCCTCTGATGATTCTGGTCACACAAAGCAGATGAGAAATGAGCAGACTGGCAGGGTCAGAAAGGTGGGTCTCCACACCTTGACATGGACAGTGTGTACAGCCCAGAACAAAGACACAAGTTCATTGTTTCCCAGCGGAACAAGTTCCGAAGCAGCAAACACATCCTCACTGCAGTGAGGAATGGGATCCATCCTTGGGCGATATATGCAGCATAGCTGAAAAACAGCTTGGTCAAAGAGCCACCAAGACCCCTCAGGTGTGCCATTGCCTTCACTAAGCTCTATAGCCAGGTGTTGATCAGCACCCAAACTTCAAAGACTACCAATTTCACCTCCATAAGTTACCAGAAGAACTTAGTTGTGTTGCAGAAACATTCGGGGTCATATACCATTTCAAAGCTTCCCTAGATTTACTGCCCCATCTTGGTAGAGGGGAATGGTCCGTCTCAAAGCTGCACCAGTTTTAATCCAGAGCAGAATATTTGCCTTGATCTCTTCTCAGTAGTCAAAGTGTGGAGGGGTGAGCAAGTTACGGGCAGACACAGCCCAAATCCATTTTCTCTTTTACAGTGGTCCGAGTACAACTGCCAACTAAAATCAAAGTTTAGTGGTTTTCTGTCTGCATAGCAGCAATCAGCCTTTGAGAGCAGAAACTAAATCCCAGCAATGGGCAACAGCCTGGCTGGCAAATGCTCGGGCTTCCAGCTAAGCAAGAGAGCGTGTTTTGCAGATGATAAAGCAACATGACACAAGTTAGAGACGCTGGTTTAACTCTACCTGCTGCATACCATTAAAAACATAAGATGTGTGTCTCTGCTACAGCCCATTCACTGGAAGCCTAATGGACTTAAGTTTAGCATATTGCTAACCAGGACTTAGCAGACAAGCACACTGATTTTCTCACAGGAGACTGCCAAAGGAGTGCTCCTATTGTATAACACACCCAGGCTGCACAGAGCAGCAGCAGAGGCACCCAAGTTCTCACTTCCAGCAAACGTGGCACATGCCTATCATAACTCAGCCTCCTCCATTCCTGTTTATATCAGCCCCTCAAACACCACCAGGGAGCAGGACATCTATTACTAGCCAGTTATGACATCTGCCCATTCAGGTGAAACTGGCCAAGCAAAGCATGGATGTAACAGACCACACAGAGATGGATGGTAATGCAAGAGGTGGTGGCTGCCAGCTCTGCTCTGCCTCTGAGCAAGTTCAGATCTTTGCTCTCCACCAGCTTCTTTATCCCCAAAAAGGAACATGACAGGGCATGTACCAGCTTATCAACCATGAGGATGCTCACTCCTTCCCAAGGGAAACCTTGTAGAGCAAGCGAAGCTCACTACCATCTTCACAAGCTCTTCTTTAATGTCTGTCTCTTACCACTAGCTTAGACAAGCAAATTGGAAGTGAAGCAAAACTGGACCACTTAATGTGCTGACTTACAACCACCACCTGAAAAAGGCTTTGCTTTACCCTCTATGCCAGCTCTCCTCCACCCACATCAATAGCCCTTCTAAATGCAGGAAGGACCTGAAACACCTCACCAGCAGATGTGCTCTGTAAAAGGAGTGTGGCTGACCTCAGGCACTTCTCAAGTGCAGCAACCCAGTTTTGTGTTATACAGTGAAAATGCTTCCAACAGGTTCCTCATGTTCCAGTACTGGTAATTGCGTGCTCACAGGTGAAGATCTACTCTCTAAGGAGAAACCAGCAAAAAGCATCCTCAGAGCTACAGCTCCCTTCACTGCAGCCTTCCTAAGTCCCCTCTGCCAGATAATGAGGTGGGAAACTACAGCCCCAAACACAGCATGCTGCTCTAGAACAGATCAATAACTTCATTTTTTCTCATATCAGAATGCCGTTGTGACATAACACTGTTTTCACTGGGAATCTATTATCATTCATTACACTACAATGAGCATTTGGGGCAGAAATTCCATAGAAGAAGAATTATATTACTGGCTGGATGCATTTACTAGATCAAGCAGAATAAAAAAATCTAAGAATTGCAAGTACATGTATTTAAATGAAAAGCTGCCTTTGCTCAAGTGGAGAAGATAAAGACAGTGAAACATACACACAGAAAAAAAACCAATAATAAAAATCAAAATCCTTTTGAACAGTCTAGATGGTCATTTGGAAATAAATCTCTATTCTTAATACCTCCAAACGCTGCTATGTCAAGCTTATTGCCAGAAGAAAGGCTGCTTACAAAGATAATTCTTTCATTAATGTCCAATGAAGTATTTATATAAAGAAGTTCCAGGCAGAGAGCAAGACTTTCTCCCTCCCCCATGTGCTATTGAATCAACCTTCCCTAAAAGACATAATCTGCTGAATTAAGTAGCTCACAGAAAAAGGAATTTAAAAAAGAGGACAAATTAAAAGCTTGACATGTTAATCTCTGTTGCTTTAATTATTGTGTTTAATGTCAATTGGAGAGAAAAAAGAAATAAAAGACTACAACAAAGCTGTGTTTCCTGGATGCAGTGCGCTCAGCAGGACTTCTGCCAAAAGCAGTGGTTTTTATCAAAACAGCTTCTGATTAAGCTTTCCCTCTCCCTCTGACAGTCTTGGGTGTTTTCGTCTTTTTGTTTAGGGCCAAATTAGCTACGTGTTCCAAGGGTTAATGCTCTTGAAATTCTTATTATAGTAGTTATCTGCTCAGAGCTGCTATGTTAAGTTTAAACATACAACAAATCCCAGTACAGTATACCAGTACTAATAAAAGTGATAAAATAGCATTTCTTTGACTGTGCAAAGTCATTGGTAGCGCAAAGAACCATGGCAGACTTAAGGCGTGCTCATACTGGCGTGAGCTTAACTTGGAGATAAGCAAGAGAAGTTTTCCACTGCCAGGATAGAGCTTCGAGTCTGGCTCCTGGCACTGCAAAATTGACAGGCTCCTACAGGGAACACATCTTCCACTTGATTCTCCACATCAATAATCTGCGAGAGAGATGCTGGCTACAGCTGAACACTATTTTTGGTTGATTGATGGCTTTAGGCAAAAAAAAAAAAAAAGAGAGAAAGTGAAAGAGAGGAGGGGAAAAAAAATCTACCTCTCCCTTTAGTGTTATTTGATTCAGTTCCTTGCAAATGACCCCATTACAGCAGCAGGTATCTGACCAGTACTTCGTGCCAGAGGGAATTACATTCATCACTGCCTCATCTGTGTGCATCTTAGAGGCACTAAGAGTCACAGTAGTCATGAAGATTAAATACTTTAGCAAATAACGAACCTGGTACCATCATTTTCCCTTCAACAAACCATAAAGTGGAGGGTCAAGTCAACTGGACTGCTCTTAACCAAAGCAACTGCAAGCTTTGGCACCAGGTCCAACACTGCACCAAGGCAGAGACACCTCCAAGGCTTACCATCCTTTCCTTCTTTCATAACTGCCACATGGAGGAGAGCTCACTGCAGCTTGCCCACTGCACATTCAGTTCACACATCTATAAGAGCTCTGAATTGCAACCCACTGATCTGCATCTTGTCCTGATATTCAGGCTGGCCAGGAGCTTGTAACCAGGATTTTCTTTGCTCATGAGGTTTCCATACACTTCAGACTCTGGAGAACAAGAGAACAGGACAGGACTGTGTGCTTGCAGCACAAAGAGAGTCAGCTTTAAGAGCATTCATAGAAGTGGTAGGATAAGTGGTCCTTACCTCTTCCCCAGTTACCACTACATTTTAAGGGGAAGAGATTGCAATTTCCACAGCGACTTCTACCATGGCCTCTTAGAGGAAGTCAGCAAAGCACTTCATGAGAGGAAGTACAAAGCACTCTTCGCAGCACCCTTCTCAGTTGCCAGCAGCGTTGTCCTAATGGTTTTACAACCAAAGACATGAGTCAGAAAGATCACATCTTACTTGCATGAGGTCAGGCTCTTCATGGACTGTCAGACCCAAACCTCTTTCCCACCCCACAACCTGTTGCCATCAGCTTACACTACCTTTCAGTCGAGCTGCACGGATTCATTAGTGCTGTAATAGCTTTCTTTATCTAAGCTGTTTCTTCTGCAGCACATCTCTGAAGCATAAACCAAGCCTTGGAAAAAAACCTAATTAGTGTAAGACAGCACTGCAATGCAATTCACAACCTTAACAGCCTCTAAGTTTTCAGGAGAGAGTGCAGGAGGTGATAAACACTGGTACATTGAGAGCTAATGAAACCCCTGCAATTCTTGTGGTAGGGAGACCCTATTATATAAGGCTCTAGATTTAAAAGGCCATAAGGAAAAGCTTTTTAATTACAATAATATATGTAAACACAACTGTCACTTCGCTTCTGTGCTTGTTTAAGACTTCATTGTTAATTAGTTTACATGAAGAAGCAGAAGAGTGTTAAGAAAAAAAAAAGAAAGGTTATTTGCTTTAAATATTAACATTTGCTTGTTAATGTTGATAAAGGCTCATGCATGAACTGTACCACAGTTCAAAACCAAGATGTGGAAACTTCTGTCTTGCTATGCTATGAAATCTGCAAAATGCAGATTATGCCATGTAGAGCAGACACAAACATTGCAACCATTTCCTTAATATTTCCTTAAATACTTCTCATTAAAGCACTGGCATAGGAGGGAAAAGCAGCAACACACCACTGAGCTTCAGCCAGAGCTCAGATGAAAGGCAATGTAACAGCAGTGCAATTCCCAGTCTGTTTGACAGTTCTGCTTCCAAGAAGCTGGGAGGAACCCAGGCTCCCATCATCCTCACATGGTGTTCCAGCCCAGCCACAGCCTCACTGACATCTTGTAGCAGATTTAGTACAAAAGCATGGAAATCTAGCCCAAAGGAGAAGAGTGTCAGGAGAACTGGTTCTGCCTGCAAACCACTGTGCAGCTGCATGGGCATCTCACTGCCCATCACCATGTCTTTGCCTCCTCCTAATTTCCCCAAATCTCTCCCATTTCTATTTAGATTCTGCAGGAACATGGAGCTTCTGCTGTCCTGTGCTCCTGAGAGTGCCTCATCCTCACTCTGCTAAAAGTACTTACAGGAACAAGGGAAAACAATTTACACACAGTTTAAAAGCAGCTGCTAAATATAGTTCCATTTCTTCCAATTCTTCCAAATTGAAATGGAAAAATGTAGATTTTTAGTTTGTTTTTTTTTTTCAAGATACTGAGCTTCTGCTGAACAGCAAGAGCCTGCTCTCTAGGCCCAGCAGCTTAGTCTGTCTGACATGAACTGGGGCAGGGTAAAAGCTTCAGAAATAGCCTAAGCCAAGTACCACAGAGTACTTGGTACTCAGTACTTGAGAGTGCTGAAAAATAAACTGATAGATATTCCTATGATGTTTAGGAAGATTACTAAAATATTTGCAGCTAGTCCTGGAAGCTATTTCATTATATAAGTAATATACCATCTTAATGTTCTATTACAGGTTTTTTTCAGTCATTGAGATTTTCATGATGCCCAGTAGCCTAATGAACGATCTTGAAGTTGGTTTTCTCTAATGTTCATTAAACCCCTACAACAACAGCACTGAGAAAAAGAGTTTGTTACCACACTCAGGATTAGCTTCTAATTGGAGCTGTAACAGTGAAGCAGTAGCAGAAAGCAGTAAGGCTCTAAGGACTAAAATCAGTATCTTTTGACGCATCTCTAGTGCAGCAAATTTATTTAACAAGTAAAGCTATGTCCTAGACATCTGACAAATACATATGAACTAATACAAGCTGAACCCCATTGAATAAATCCATCAGTCAACTATCAAGACAACACATCTGTCCTTCTGAAGGCACTTTCTTCATCTGAGGAACAAATTTACTTTCCCACAGCGCATCGCAATTTGGCTCCACCCAACATCACCACCTTCACACAATGGGACCAATTCATTGAGCCAATTACAGTTTTGGGAGTAACTGAAGAAGAAAGAGACTAGGACAGTTCTGCTTTGCAATGGAAGCCTGGAGAGCTGGTACTAATAGTACACAGTACCTTCAGACAGGATAAAGGACTACACAATGTGCCAAGGACTCCACCAGCTCTGAACTTCCTGTCAGAAAGCTTAAAAAGGTGGGAGGTACCATGGGGAAGCATCTAAAATGAGAATAAAATAGGTTTGGGCAGCAAGAGATGCTTTTACGTATTTCCTTTTACTATTCCAAATTGAGTACAAATCTTTCATTGATGCTTGATGCAACTCCCATGCAACACCACACTACCCCTCCTAGGAGCTTCAGGACTCCAGCACTAGGTGGAATACCCTTCAGAAAGAAAAACACACTGCAGGCAAAGGCAGCAACACTGCTGATGAGGACATGAGGTATTTCTTCA
This sequence comes from Melopsittacus undulatus, assembly GCF_012275295.1. Lineage (NCBI taxonomy): Eukaryota > Metazoa > Chordata > Aves > Psittaciformes > Psittaculidae > Melopsittacus > Melopsittacus undulatus. The sequence goes on from NC_047535.1 coordinate 29,406,980, forward strand.
CTGCTTTGGCAATTTCATTTGACTACTAAAGATGACAGAAAAGCCAGTGAACCATCAAGTCAACTGAAGAATACACTGTAGGAAATTCACATTTGTGCCCATCTGCTCAGCCTCTAAAAACCTAAGTCCTATGCCTCAGATATACATAAGGTTGCTGGCTCTGACTGATTATAAAAAATACATGCTTCTACTTCAAAGTGAGAAACAGGGTTTGCCTCTGCTAGGAGTCAACATCAAATCCACATAGTTGCCTAAACAGGTCTCCGATAGCATTTGGGTTCTTTGACCTGTATTACTAATACACAAATCCATCATAACAGGATTTATTGTTAATTTCTACTAACCTTCACTAGCTCTTGCTTTGGTTTTAAATGGTATCTAAGGAATAGTATCATCAATCCCTTCACAGCAGTAAGTTGCCTGAATAAAATATAAGCATAGATTCCTTATCTAAGGTTTACTTTACCCCTACTAACACAGGTCAATCTAAATACCCATGTGTCTATTAATAAACTCTTTTCAAAACTAAGTACATCATGTAATTTATTTCTGCTAAGAAGCCAATAGCATATCACAACTTGCTCTCTTCCACCAAAAACATTTTGGAAGAATAAGCTTAAACTCTTTATTATATTTGCTTTCTTGTTAAATGTCTGTTTGAACAGTCTCTGAATTTAGCATACATCATATATAGTCATATTTGTTAACTTTGTCCCTTTCTCCCTTTCTTTGCACAGATGACAGGCCAAATATATATAAAACCAGATCTGTACTTCTCACACAACATGCCTGAGAGATGACCAAAACCTGAATATAGGGTTCAGACTGTTCAGACAACAAAATAGAAAGAACCTCCTGGTTCAGATGAAAATATTTCAGTACCACACATTTCTAATGAAGAAACATTACCTACAAAAAACAGCAAGAACCTACATTCTCTACCTCTGACATTCAGTTTGTACTTCTAAACCACCCTACAACAGTAGCTTGCCTTATGAAGACACCCCCGAGGCTGAGAGAGGCAAGCACTCAGCTGGGGCAGAAGAAGCATTGGCAGAAGGCATGACTTCTGCTCCCTTTAGGAAACCCCTTTGCATATAGGTCCACAAGAAAGGAGATGGAGAAGAACCTAAAATCCTCTCACCAACAAAATTACCCATTACCCCTTCCCAACTGCACACTAGGGAGCAAAGGAAAAGTCCTGAGCAGAAGCCCATGTAAGTCTGTTTCCACCATAAAAAAACCATAACAGAAGAGGATAAACAAACTGCCAGCAAGGCTTACTGCAGGACAAGCTCCAGTTTGCTAAATAACTGTTACAGGAGCAGAACAAAAAAACTAGAAAATACTTACAGAACTCCTCATCCATACACCTGGAGTTACTAATCTAACAATGAGTAGAAGGCATGAAGAAAGCTAACACACCTGTTTCACCCTCTCCAAAGAGGTAAAAGGTCTTGGTACTGTAAATCACACCTTTTCCCTGGGTTTTATGAAATATCTTGATGTTTGATGTTGCTCAATTCCCATCTTCACAGCAGAGAAGCTTCTTCATTGATTGTTATTTTTCTCTCAGACTCAAGGTCCCTCCAAGCAGTTCTAACACCATACAATCTCCTGCCTTTGCATCTCACCCTCCTACTGTCATGAATGACACCTTCTACTTTTCTCACTGTTGCTGCTGTTGAACTTTTTGCAGAACTGACAGATAAGGGCCTGACAGAAATATCTTTGGACCCAAGAGAGAAATGAGATTTGGCCGAGTACTTCATGCACAGGTGGAGACAAGTACCTTCACATGAAAGAAGGGAAGTGTTTCTATCCCTCTTCCTCCCAATATCTTTTCTCTTTCAGAAAAATACTGTGTAAGAACCAGAGATGAAGGAGGCAGGAATGTAAAACAAAAAAGAAACATGTTATTATTTGGTATAAGTCTTCTTTGGTTCCTAAAGGAATGAATAAAGTAAAATAAGACGACATTCAATACATGTAGCTTTCTCATTTCACAATATTGGGCTGATGCCCAGAATTGAGAGAGTGATGCGAGTTCGCTCGTATGAGCCAAAAGAAATAGTTTTCACTTGCTGATAGTATCCTTTACAAGATAACATTTACAGTGTTCACCACAGATCACATCTGATTCTTGCAACATCTCAAATTGAAAAGAGTTTCTGGTTTTATTAGTTTTGAACAAGCTCAGCTTCCATATCACTCACTTTTCCTTGAATGCTCCTTTTTTACCTGGCTGTAATCTCACTTTGAACATTTACTCAACTAATTTGCCTTAATTAAAATGAGATTACTCCACTTAGGTAGTGAAGTGAACTGAAATCAAATTAAAATAACTTTAATTTAGAAGTGTGTAAACACAGAAGTTCAATGAGGTTTAAATAATCCTTTTTAAATTCACACCTTTAGATAATCTAATTCCACTTTCCCAAGGACCCCTGAATGGACATGTTCTGTGTCAAGATGTATCTTGGGGGGGAGGGAAACAGTGAAGGGAAGAACAACATCCATAGAAAAAAAAAAAAAGATAAAGGCAATCCTGGCTACAGATCACTGCAATAGGATGAGATCACTTGTTTTCCTGCTTTAAATACCCTGCTAGCAACAAAAGTATGGGAGAGGATGGGTCCATCTGCACGCATCCTCAGTATATCTTTTCCACCACTTACACAAGAATGCAGAGCAATAAAAACACAGACATGAGATCCCTTTATTAAACGAAGAGACGAAAAAATATAGGGAAAAGAGCACCAACAGCGACCAAAAAACAGATAGGATAAATTAAACTTTATCCTAAGGTGAGACAGAATATGACAATCGGCATTTATAGAGACAACTGGAAGATTCACATAGATCAGCAACGTTGTGTAACACTGCTGAGATGCCTGTGTCATCATGCCTGGTCTCATGGGAGTTATCGGGAATCCTTCTGCCCTCCTTTGAGTGGGCAACATGAGTTGCCAATGCACACAGGGTGAAGCCAAGGTACAGGCTGGGTGTTTTACTTGAAGCTCCCCAAGCTACCATGCGAAGCTTCCTAAGCAAGACAAACACAGTGCAATATTAGCGACCCTGTGGTTCTGAACTCCTTTGGCTATTAAACCATCTGTTATTAATAGGTGGTTGCGGCTGCAAATCTTTGGTTGACTGATTTGAACATTGCTCCAAACCCTTACCCGTGGTTTGTCTTTTTACTTGTGTTGAGCAGCCTCTTGGCGCTAGAGGTTGCTCCGAGTTCTTGATGGTATGTTCTCTGCAATCTTTCCTGCCTGATTTCCAAAGTCCTCTGGCTACGATTTCTTCTTCTCCTGTGCACTCGCTATCTGTCTTCAGACCATAAGATTTGTTTTTTTTTTTCTCTAGTGATATCTGTTCCTTCTGAACATACCTGAAGACACCCCATGTGTGCAAACCGTGGATGCTTGTGAGTGCATGCTGCAGTCTGGTGCATGCTCGTGCACAGTTAGCCCACCAACAAGGTCCATCTGCAATCCATCCCACCCAGGCAGCACAAAGCCTGACAGCCTCCAACAGCCCACTACATGTCTGCAGAGTGACACACGCAAGGCTTGCCAGTTCAGACAGCACTTGCCAACAGGTAACACAGACACCAGTATCTAACATTGCTATTTTCCCACACCTCTGCACATAAACACAACAAGAGGAGACCCAGCACTGCAGAAGCATTGTGAGTTTGAGCTGGCAAAATAATGGTGCAGAGCCTGGCCCTGCAGCCATGCACACTGATGATGGGATGAAGCAAGACTGCAGCAGCATGCACACAGGCAGGCATGTGTCTGTGCTGGCACAGTTGCACGCAGACCCATTGCTCTCTGTTTGCATTTTACTGTCCTTCTTATCACTGCAAGGAGCACTGGCAGAGCCATGCACTGCACAGCCTGCGGAAATCAGCGAGCCTGCTTACGCACATGCTTATGTGCCGAGTCCAGGCTTAAAAGCAAATGTGTACCCGAGTATGAAATAAATCTATTTATGGCACTGGAAGCCGTGCAAGCTACACACATTTGCTACTTCTTCACTAACTTGAACTGCCATTCTGTGCTGATTAGACACTGACAGCAAAATAAAACTAGAGTTTTCGTACGCAGACTGTCACAGACTAATTCAAAGACAATTTCAAATTAGGCAAATAAAACCCTGTCTACAGTTTCCTTCAAATACAATGAATGGCTGGGTTAGTTCAGTCATTCGTATTTTCAGCTCAGAATGTTAGAGACTTTTTTCTTCGTGCTCCCCTCCCAAATATAAGAAGTCCCTGCAACACAAAGTTTATCACTGAGTCACTTGCACCTGCATAATCCTGTTGATCACTAATTTGAGCTGTAACTTAAATACTAGAAAAAAAAATAAAGGCTGGGGAGTGAAGGGCAATAAAATAGCATTCAGGAAAACACAAAAATGCTCAGCCCTTAAATAATCCCAGGGCACCACCTGGATACACAGACCTTGGCAGGAAGAGATTTCTAGCAAGCCAGGGGCACTGGGAATTAATTTCCCTTCTCCTCCCAACACGAAAGGTAGAGGCACAATCAATTTGTACCAACAGCAGAACTTCTACTGGGAAACCGTAGGGAGCAGGTTAATTGTGAGATTGTGAAGAAAAAAATAACATTTTCTATGAAGCAATTAAAAGTTGCTCTCACGAATGCTCAGAGTCCTTTGCAATTTACTCAAAACAAATATGTTTCCCTAAAAAGAAGAAAAATGAAATCCCTCAGCCTTCAGCACCGGTTCATTATTCCCTCTAGGTTCTTCTAAAACAAGCACTTGCAGTTTATTTTGCAGCTCTGTAAAACTTGTGCTCTGACATACCTGCAAAGATCTCTCCCTTACAATGACTATGATAAATAAAACAAAAGCGTTTTGCTGTGATTTCCATACAGGATCCCTAACACTTTGCAAATGATGAGGATGGCAGGGAAGAGTCAACTCTGTGCTTACACCAAGTTAGGCACATGGAGATGCTCCAAGTTATCATCACCTCCCAGGGAATGAACAGTGGGATGGAAAAGCATCACACCTGATTTCATGAGTGGTTAAACATAGATTTATCAGGAGTTTTCAGATGAGGCTGATAAACTCTAGAAAGGGCACAGAATTCTCTGCTCAGACCAAAGCTGGTACTTCACAGAACTCATCTACGGTGTTTTTCTGGACTAGAAGTAGTACTGCAGCACATTGGCAGCAAAACCACCCCTCATGCTGGTACTGACAGTGGGCTGCATTTCACTTGCCACACCAGGACCTGCATGGCAAAGCCTGCTGAATCCCACCACAGCCACCTCCTTCCCCAGAACACAGGAGAGATGCTGCAGCCAAGCCATCTCTGAAAGCAAGCATGTGCATTTTGGTGTGAAATGCATCACTGCAAGGAAAGCAGCCAGGCTTCCCGGCCCGCCTGATTGCTTCCAAGGCTTCCTGCCAACATCCAGCAGCACCAGCTTGCAGGGAGGCAAAGCTGAGCTTTTCAAGATGGGAAAGGGCTCCCAGACAGACAGGGCTGGTTTGGTCACAGAAGAAAGCAACACTCAGTGCATTCTGCTGGCTAACACACTGGTGCTGTAGTGCTCTGTTTCACAAGAAAAACAAGTAAGATGAATGAATAGGGCTGTAATAAAGACTGCTCGAGCAAGGGACACATCACCACAACCCACTTCATAAAGAAATGGAAGTTGCAAGTGTGTAGTGAGGTAAAAATAATAAAATAATACAAAATAATTAAAATAACACCAATCTATAAGTAGGTAACAAAAATCAGCAGCTTCCATAAATTGCAGAGAGGAAGCTGGTAGCAGCACAGGGGCAGTTTTGTGACCAGCCTTTGGCATCTTCTATCAAACACCTCTTTGCCTTTCAGACTGCCCCAAACAGCTCCCAGCCACCCAGCAGGGACTTCATAGGGGACAAAACCATGCAAAGACCTTGTGAATTAGAAGGAGGCTTTTGTAAAGGATATTAAAGCTCATGCTTTGGGGATTAAGCCAGACTTTATCTATTAGAGATCAGGATGTGGCTAACAGTAGGGGACAGATTATCTGTAGACTCGGGAGGATTTACACCTTCTGAAGCATCTGTGCTGGCTATTGTCAAAACCACCCTTCAGCCTAAGCCAACATGCTCTTATGGACAAGAAAAGCAGAGTTTTCTAGGTTGCATACAAGGCCTCCGAGTGTCAGCATGTAAGACTTTTCAAAAGACCTGCAGTAATTTGGAAGAGCAGAAATTAAATATTGATTATACTGGGCCTTGCAGAAGTTAAATTTTTCAAGCAAAAACATGAGCTGGCCCTCGCTTATGAAATCTGCCCAAGGCAACACCCATCTCTAAGTCTGTTATTTAATGCCAGCCCAGAGATCTACACGGTGGGCAAAGTCCCCTGAAAACACCCTGGATTTCTACAGGTTTCCTTTAGGGGGGAAAAGGTGCATACGAGGTCTCAGCTCATGAATAAGGAAGCATTCAGATCTTCATTCAATCCATCCCTCCATTAATAGCTGCTATACATGTTGAGAAAGCTACTCTTTGGGACAGGGCCATAGTGTAGCTGTCTCTGAGGTGCCCATGTGTGCAGCAGAAGAGAGTGCACTCTGCACAAGGTTACAGTAATTGCACAATATACTTAAAACTCTTTAATTTACCCCAAGTTCTTTAACTGTGTCCCTCACAACTGAATGACTGTCCACTGACAGTAACAGCACCAAAGCCAAACAGCACATTAAGTCTCCAGAAATCTATTCCAGAAAAATACATCAGTCCAAATATTCCCAAAATTCATCGTTCAGAGCAGCTGATAATCACATTCTCATAAAACACAAATGTTCAACTGGAGTCAGTTTTGTAATATATTAATTAACATAATTTTCATCTGTGGTGACAACAGCCCATCTGCTACTCTGGCATCACAAGACACTCTGAGTTTCAAGGCACTTTAAGCTGTTTCTTGCTACACATGGCTGATTTTCATCTGAAAACTAAGCAAGAATTTCTTGTCTCTTTTTGGATAGGCACTTTCAAACAGGCAACAAACTAGGTTTTTGGACTGGTAACCCAATCCCCTGTATCAGCGGCTCTTGGGTCGCTGCAGCGTGGTACAAGGCACGTTACTCCTGCATCCATCCCAGGATCCTGGCTCAAAGTCAGAGGACCCAAGCAGGAAAACCCACCTAGAGAAACAGTCAGCAGGACTTCCACTACAATAAATTAAGTGCAAGCTTCAATGGCAGAAGCTATTATCTGGATTATCAATAATATTGGCCAAGGGACACGAGACTTATGACTTCCACCTCTACAGACACAACTGTCACTAACACAGACTTGCTGAGCTGTGGCCAACCAGCAAACTCAGGCATTTCATTTTTATTTCAGAGGGGGTAAAAACACCAAGAGAAAACCATCTCTATTTGTGCTGACTGCCTCCACCTTTCAGCTTCACAGTAGATATGGAAGAATAAAAATGTGGGTGAGGTTTTCCTGTTATTGTCACTTACAGGCTCACGTAAGTCAAAGTGCTCATTTACACCACTCCCAAATAGCACCTGAATCTGCAGAACCCCAGGGTGAAAAAACATCATTTTGGCAAAGACAAGGGTTTAGGAAAATCACTCACATACTGGGCAATAAGCCTGCTGAACTTCAACGAGAAATAACCACTTCACAGTTAAAAAGCAGGTTCATTTACTTTGTTATTTATAGCTTAATTATGTAGATCAGCAAGCTATTTCCAAGTCAGACCTGATAAGCTGCAACGATTTTATACACAGAAAATCCCTTGGAAGATGAAGTTTAATCCCCAGCTTTGAATCCAAGATGAAAAATGACAACCAGTATTCAGCTCGGCAGGCCAGTGGTTTCTTAACTATCTGCACCCTCCGAAACCCACATCAGCGCTTCAAGAACCACACAACATTGCTGTTCCTAGAAGCTGTCATCAGTAGCTTTGACATCTGCCAACCCCCCTTCACCTCAGTGTTTGCCACTGAGCACAGCTGGTCCCCAATCCATCACAGATCTGAAGTTTCTGAAGGAGAGGATGCCCCATCTTTTATGGGTCTCTAAGATACTGGGCAAGTTGATGGTGATGGCTACTAGCAGACACAACCAGACCACTGGTGGATGTTTCCAGGCTTCAACACGGAACATTTTCCAAATAGAACCTTACAACACTGATAAAGGTCATTTACCAGAAATCAATATTTAGGAACAGACTTCCGAGTGCAGCAGATTGACACTGGTGACAATGGTATTTACCTTCATTAAAAGTAATATTTGCAATAATGGAGTGTTATTTTTGCTATGTGTGACACACGCAAAGAAACCTCAAACTATTTAAATGTAAATGAGAACGTTCATATTTGACACCAAGGCTTTGCCATTCGTTATTTGCCAGAAGTATTAAAGGATTTCTATTTACCAATTTCAGCATGCAGTGAACCGTGCGTGGTTTCCACCAGGCATTCAAGCAGGCCCAGCATTAGCTCTCACCTGACCCTTCCCAGTCTCCTGTCCCCATCCCATAGATTACATTAATCCTCTTGTCTGTTCTTTCTTTAATTAAATGATACAATCTTTCAGGCAGTCTGCACATAGATATCAGCAGATAAAAATTTAGAAAACTGAGTGTACTCACAGGAATAATCTTCCATGTTAATTAGGCCCCAAAATCACAACAAAATGTTGTGAACCTGACATTATTAAGGGAGAAGCCCGTGGAGAGAAACTGTAACCATTACAAACCCAAATTTCCCAAGTTTCAGATCCTGGCTGTTGCCTTTCATCACCAATAGGCATGGAAACAAATGACTTGACATAGCTGAGAGACTGAGATCTTTAATGGGCATGTTAAATAAGTATCTGCCCAGACAGGTTGAAATAAAGTTGATCCTCTCTGGTTACAAAAGACTTGAATTCCCAAAATCTCTTCAGAAGATGCATCGGATTACTTTGTTGTGACATTTAATGCAGGGATCAGTTCCCTGCCTCAGGCACCAACCTGCAAGGAGAGCAGTTCATCTAGAACCAGCAGACTTGCTGGGGAGAGTCAGACTCAGAAGCTGGAAATCAGTTGATAAGCACTTAAAAGGCCTTGATGGGTTTTGATGGATGACACAAAGAAGTCACATAACTAACCTCCTTTTCTGTTTTCCCCTCCAATAACATGATTAATTACACAAAAATCTCCAAGAAACTGGTCACTGCAACAACTCAGCCAACAGCTTATACTTGTTATGACAAGGAAATTACCTTTTTTTTACTTATTTACTAATGATATTTCAAGAGTAAACAGGTTTTTAAGAAAAGAAATAATATATAGTTACAGAAATTCTTTAAAGTGACGCCTCTATAGCAATTTAAAAGTGACAGCCTGTTAGAGAACAGGAGGATCGTGTTATTTTTGTATGCTGCTAAATAGGTAAAAGCCATGCCAACACAAATGAGAGCTGCAGCTTCACTATTACCTATCCACATGAAATGTGTGAGCACACAGACTACCACCAGCAGCACGACAAAGCCCCACTGGGTCCCACACCAATTCTCCCCAATGCAGGGAGGACAAGGATCGGTCCAGGGGTAGTCAGAAACACGTATGCTGGAACACCATCTAATACAAGGACAAGATGTAAAGCATGATGTAACTCCTAGCATCTTCTTTAAGCACTCACTATAATGCTACTCTTGGTGAACGGTTGAGTGAGAGGGAAACAGACCGGCTTGCAGTGCTTTTGGATACTGCCATACCTATACACCAGTGCTGGCAAATGGACCTGCACAGATTATGGTTTCTTATGAGGCTTTCAACCACTAATGCAGTGACATTTGGAGCGGTTGAGGGAAGGAAAGAAAATTATTTCATTAAATTCTATGACAGCATTGTGTAAGACGTGTCTCCTCCTGGATCTGAACTAATGACCGTGAGGTCTCTTCCGGTTTTGCACCTCAGACAAGTGAAAAAGGAAGCTTTCACAGAGCAGCTAATGGAGCACCAGCAAAATATATCTTTACCCTTCACCAAGGACAGCAGCTTAGTAGCTCAAGGAGATGACATTTATTGTACAGTCCAGCAAACTTTTAAACAAATAAAAAGATTTGAAAATATAATGTTTGATTGAAGAAATTATGAACTTCAAGTGCTTAGTATAAAGGAACAACAGTTTGCAGTTAGTTACCTAAAGCTGATGGTGCGGTATGTTTAACCTCTTTCATAATTCAAGGTGGTACATGTTTTTGCTATTAAAGACATTGTTCATTTGAAGCCTAATCATTTGGGAGATAAGTCATAAGTGCTTTCAAGTGTTTTCAGCCACATTTCCATTGTCTTACAAAATATTCAGAAGCCTCTCTTCCAGAAGATCCACACAAACACCAGGAGAGTACTATGAATAGATTGAACCAGAATGTACTACGCCACAGTGGCACTTCTCCTAGACACAAATGAAGCCGCTAAGAGACGACAAAATGACTTTTTGTCTTACAGGCATAATTATTTGCTACCTTTAACAACGACACACATCATTCTCAATAAGCAATCTGAACACTTGAGTGCACTGCATGAACCTAGCTGCAGGCTCAGAGCACCAGGGTCTAACATAGATTACAGCCTCCTTATGCCTAGCTCCTCCTCTCCCCCAGGGCCAAATGGGTCTAATAGCCACTTACCGATTACTCCCGCAGGGGTGGCCATCAGCATGCATTCCCCACCCCAAATACTCAAGCTCCCAGCTAGATCCGTGGTGGTACTCTTTTGCCACTCTATTGCTGTGCCATGTAGCTAAGTGGCTGCAAAAGAAGAAAAAGCTTCATGCTGTGTGATATTTCTGGGGATGACAAGCCTTTAAAACTTTAAAGCACCTGAATAAAAGCTTTTGTGGTCAGGCAAATGGCCCATATGCTGGCAATTAAAGTATATACGAGCAATATGGTTGATTGTCAGCCACAGAATACAAATGGTCTTTCTGACTTTCAGAAACTTAGCTGAATCTCCACACACTTGTGCAAGACTCAGCAGCCCCAGCACCCCAACAGGTCTCTGGGAAGATTTCCCACAGAGGGCCTCCACACAAAGGAAGGCTGTGAATGCAACACTTTCCATGGTACAACCCGAACTGCATCTCAGGGCTTTCTATCCTACACACCCTCTTGTTGGAAAGGTCTCCACATCCTTTGGTCTAGGATCCCAAAGCACGCTGACCCAGCCCAGAGCTAGCTCTTCCTCTTGTCCAGCTGGCTCCAGGCTCTGCTCCCTAGTGTAGGAAGTCAAGACACAGCCAACTGCAACCACAAACCAAGCTTCTACTTGCTTTAATCTCTTGCATTTTCAGCAACCCTGAATTTACAGATGTTACGTGCACTGAAAAACGGAGCTGGGTTCTTTTTCCTTGTTCACATATATTTCAAATAGCCAAACACCTCTGTTTTCTACATAGAATTTTCTGCCCCCCTTCAGACCACACTGCTTCACTAAAGCTCATCATTAACAAAACAGTCAGCTAAGATGACATGCTGCAAATGCCACTTACTCCTTAGAAAACAAATTTGGTAATAAAACCGTACCTACTAACAGGTCACTAAAGACTAACCTAAATTCACAGACAAGCTTTACCCCGAATACACACAGTGTTGTTTCACACACAGACATACTGGTGTCACCAGCATGTTGCTATGCTTGTGGCACTTGTGAAGACAACAGTGACATCTGAAATGCATGTATTGAATCTGGCCATTCATAAACACAGACATAAAACTCCCAGGCACTAGTTCAGCCCATGTTTTAATTCCCAGCGTATCGCTTGTGTCTGTTTTAACTTAACTTTGTGTTTCTTGTTACAGTTAATAAATAAGATATGGCTCAGCATGACTAAAAGCTTAATTCCGCCCCCCCCATTGCCCATACTATCTCCCTATGATAAAGGCAGGTCCCATACAAAGTCACAGTAGAACTTAAGAGTCATGGCCAAAAGGGGTCTTAAACAGGGAAAGCCACCATTTTTCACACGAGCTTTGAACAAGAAACACCAAATCCCACCAGAAAGCTTTCTCATTACATCCCAAAGATAGCTATTGAAATCCTGTATGTGTGAGTGGAATAACTTCCTTCTCATTTCTTGAAGACAGGGAAGGGGGAAAGAAAGAACAGAGGGAGGGAGTGAGGGAGGGAAGGGAAAGGAAAACAGAAAGAAAAAAAAAAGACAAAAGACAGGGGGAAAAAAGGGGAAAAAATGGAAAAAAAAAGTCTCTCCAAAGGCAGCATTCTTCTTATAATCACAGTTTGGATTCATCCGAGTTTTGCAGAAATGTATGCTCCTTAGTTTGCAGATCTGTCATCAGCTGTGACTATTTGGAACATCCTGTCAAACTGAAAAATGAGATGGTCAAACTCCTGGGTACAGAAATAATTGCTTTTACGTTGGCAATAGCTTTGCTTAATTTCAGAGGAAAGCAGACTCTGATAAACTGTGTTCCTTCTTATATTTCCAAATGTGTGATGTTACAGTTCATTTAAGTTCCCCTTTGTTATCGATGTATCCTCAACACCACTCAAACTTAAATTCATTTCACTTCCCTTCTTACTTGAAATAGCCATCGCTATTGCTGTTGCTGTAAAGAAACTAGAGTTTGTACGGAAGCAAAACATGGAAGAATGTAGGAAACCTTGCCTTGAATCCTCTCAATCCCACTGTATTTTTAACATGAACACCTCCCCAGCAGAATTCCACATGTACGTGAGCCAGTTATGTGGCTTTCATCTAAAGTTAAATCATTCCTCCCTGTCTGAGCAAAGAGCAGCTATAGCACCCCAGCTGTAAATAGAAGACACTTAGATATCTATGATACAGGCAAGTAAGTCTTGCAAAGAAGTCTCAGTATTTTAAAGAGAAGACTAGTCACCACAGATTTCCCAGGGCAGGAATTAGAGACAGCCCCTGCAGTTGACCAACACATTTCAGAGCTCCCAACGATCTGCAAATACTTTCTGACCAAACTTCGGTAGGTTTTATTCTCCTTAGAAATCAGAGCAATACGCCTCCAGAAAACACAACACCAAAACAAGCAACAAGGGGTAAGGGAGAGATGAAATCGCTGATAGATATTGGTGGTAAAACTTCGATGCAAGCCTATCTTCTGCTCTCTTCAGTCTTTACCACACTGGGACCATCTGTTAAACTGCAGCCGCTGCCAAACTGCAAGATGATACCCCTGATAGTAACACAACTCATTATACACCGATTTGTGGAACAAGAGCTCAGAGGGGCCCAGCACACAATCTGGAAATAAAGAAAACCACCACCAAATCCATCCACAGAGGTGACATTTAATACATTTATGCATTTTATAGTGGTCTTAAGTGTGCTCCTAGAAGAGACAGGGAAGATACTCTTATTCAGAAGGAAAATTCACTACTTCCATCTCCCAGTCCGCTTTATTATATAGCAGCCTGCAGCAAGTGCTCTGTTTACAGACTGGCGGCAGCCACCAAGAGAGCAATGCTTGAGTACAGATGCCCCCAGGGAGAGACACTCACTTCTTTCGAGAACACCTCGTAGATAGAGCCAAAACACTTAGCCTGAAGCTGTGAAGATTTTACACTTGTCAAGTATTCAGGTCACAGTAGAAAATACTCCTTTTATCTACTCCCTTTCTTCCCTGCAGGCTCCCAGACCTGGCCAGCAATTCCTCCTTCTCTGAAGCTGGAGCTGTTCCCCATGCAAGCTCACCTCAACTTCGAGTGGGGATGCTGGGAGCAGTAGGGCTGTGCAGGAGGCCAGCAAGAGGTAGGGTTCAGAGCAGGGAGTTAAAAGTGCCTGCTGGCCTTTTTTTTTTCTCCCTCCCCATCTCAGGCTGAGGTCTGTCAAGGTTTTTCACCCTCAAGCCTTGCAGAAGCATGGCATCTTGCAGTCCCCAACACCAACCTGTATGTCCCAGATAGACACATAGAACATGCACTGCAGCACAGCTCTGCCGGTATCTCTGCACATCATGGCACCTGTGGCCCCCAGACTCCTCCCATGGGAAAGGCTCTGCTATCTTGGCTACTGCTCAAAAATTTCCCAAGCAACAGCCACAAGAAATAGCAAAGGACTTCTGGCACTCTCATTGACAAGAAGCCCATTTAGTCTTCCAGGAAAGCCACAGGGAGCCAAGATGAGAGTGGCCAAAACGCCTGCACAGATGTGAACAGCGGGTACCCAAGCTTCCCTGACCGCCAAGATGGACAACTGGTTCCTTCCCTGGTATGTTTCCAAAGACAAATTATCTGTCCATAAAAGGTTCTGTGTCCCTGAGCCCACCCCTCACACAAACGCCCTCCTGGGGCTGCCAGGAGCCCAGTGGTAAGGGAAATTTCATGCTTTATGGAGGTGAGTTGGTATGGATCAGACAAGAGCAATAAATGAGCAACACCCAACACGCCAACCCATCCTTTAAAAACAAACAGCCACATGCATCCTTCCAGGTGCTAGTTACTAATATAAAGCACTGGGTTTATCCAGTACTTTGCCAAGGAGTTTAAGCTGAACTGAAATCCATTAAAATTATGAATCTGGAGCTGACAGTGAGGAAATAAACAAAACAGGATGACAACTTTATGTTTAAGAAGCATGTTATCAATCTGGGAGAAGAAAATACACCCTTCATTTTACTCAACCAATGGAGTAAGTAGCAGAAAATGCAATTTATTTTCAGTACGTCACACACTGAGTACATACAATTCTGCTTAAGACCCTCCCCCCTCCCTTGCTCCAATTGCTCAGAAGCCTTGTACCAAGTTAAAATGAGAATTAAATATTTAAACAGCTTGTGTTTGCAGGAAAGAATGGTGTCAATGAAAACAAGCCCAATTAGTTGATCATACTGAATTGATAATAAAAACCAGCATATGAAAGCTCTATTTTTAATGGTATTTAAAGTGACAGTAATTAAACATTTTATTACAGCACGAATAAAATCTTGTCATGTTATTATTACACATTACTACAACAGTGACAATCAATAAATTAATACACACTAATTACAACACTTGACTACAGCACCGATACGGGAGGGGAAGGAGGGGAAATAATGATCAAATCCCAGTCAGAAGAAATGGGAAGGATTTACAGCTCTCTAACAGCAGCACTACAAACAGCACATTAAATCTCAGACAGATGTTTCCCTATGCAAACAAAGGGCTCAGTGACAAGACCACGGAGGAGTGCTGTTGCAGTTTGCAACATCAGGCAGGCAGCCAGGCATGCACAGAACCACACGCACACAATTCACACGTGTGAAACGCTTTCTCCTAAGCGATGCTGCAGTAATCAACATTTGGTTCTAAGTTGTGCGCTTTAAAACGCGCACAGGCTTTTAGACTACAAGAAGTTATTGTGTTTTTACCTGCACACAGTAAAAGCTGACCAGCCAAGCAGTTTCCTGCAAGCAGACCTCTTTTCACCGTTCCATGTGGTGACTATGGTCAAAAGTTATTAAAATACTGAGATTTTAAAGCTGACCTTTACACTAGCTCCAAGCTCAGTATATGAAACAGATGAGGGTAGATGGGGGAAAGGACATAGTGAAAACAAGATGTGCAAAGTCTCTACAATAACTAGCGTGTACTGTCACTGCAGCAACAGCCTGGAGGGTGTTAAAATGGCTCAGCTAACTTACTGCAGATTGCAAATCTCATTTAGCACTGAAATGCATTTGGTCTTGTCTCCAGATACCTATTACTGACCTGCTTGCGATAACCTGACACTTGAGAAAGGCTGACAGACACCCTCTAATTAAAAGGGATTGAAAGTGTACTTATGGCAGCACAGCTGGCCACAGGGAATAAAACAACCAAAAAAACCACAAAACAAACAAAAAAAAATCAGTGCTTTCCTTCATAAACTTGGAGCACTTCTATATAAAGGATACAGACAGTGTCATCCCCCACTATAATTTAACTGGAGCTAGTCCACTATCAGTTTGCCAGGAGCTGCTCAGAAGTCAGTCCTACCATGCTAGAACCCTTCCCACACCAGCTCCTCAGCCAGAAGCTATGAGTAAAAATAATTCATTTTCTTCTCTTTAGACATTGCCAACGGTCATCTCTTTTGACACACTTCTTTGGCACAACACTTCAAAGTTGCATCATCCTTTCAATTCCGCATTTAAAAGGCCTCACTGCACTCAAACACTGATGCTTTGGAAACATGACCTTGTCTCTGCTGAGAAATAAATACTACTTTGGACTGCCTTTCCTTCCCCAAGCTGATCATCAAATCTTGTGCCTGCCACTTCATGAGATTCACTGCACACTTCAGATTTATGACAGAGTATCACAATTACCACTTGATATAAAGGGTGTAAAGGGTGCATCAGTGCACTGAGCTGAAGAACTTGGATGCGCATTCTAATTCCAAATGGAAATTCTGCTGTCTGATGTCACTTTTTCTTAACAGTGAACCTGTTCTTCCACTCCCTACGTGCAAGTCCTACAAGGTCACCCAGAGATGATGATCAATGCAATGCAACAGTCCAGGTTATGTTCCCCTTCCTCGGTGCAACTGTATTTCATATGGGTGCAGCAATGTGATGCTTTGTCTACGTACTGCTGTGAATTTCTGGTGCAGATTCGGAAAGCACAAAGCTTTGCATCCAGATCTCATACAAAAAAAAAAAAAAAAAAGCAAAAAGCTCTTAGAGGAAAAAATAACCCAAGAAAAGCTGTGAAGCTGAGCTGGGTGAGGAGGACAAACACATTTCCAGTGCACTGCTCAGACCCAGGGGGTCAATGCTGAAGTCTGAATGCCAGGAACTGCTGGTTGGGATCCAAGGGCTTGTGTTACATAGGTCAGGTTTGATGACATAACAGTCCCCCTGACCTAAAGTCAATAAAACATATTAACTAAGCAAGATTTTATAAATGAAACATATGCATAAAGCAGTAACAAAGGATCCTCTGAACCCTGACTTGAAAGTTCTTTCCTAAAGGGAATAGTAAATATTTTTAGAACTACATTTGCAAAAGACAGATGCAATCCAGAATCAAGTCATTAAGCCTTCAGACTCGCAGTGTCTCACTGTAGGAGGGATGAAGTAGAGAAGGAAAAGAGCCATTTCCAACAGAGGGTGTAATTGTACCTCTGGCTGCCTTTGAGTTAATGTCTAAAAGGTTACCCAGGTTGAGTTTTGCTAGTAGGTGACATGGTATGCTAACAAAGTAACTATGACTTCTAGTACTTGCATAGGTATAATCATCCTGTCTAGCATTTACTGTATTTTAAATTCATATAGAGCATATAGAGATGGATATACTACATATATACACTACACTATACAATAGTATACATAACTTATACATAGTACAATTCTACAGTATTTACTTCCAGGCAGCACTTATAGGGAAAGTCTATAATATCAGTAATGCATTGGGTACAAGTGGAATACTCACTGCAGGGAAAACGTTATGAAAAATACATGTTTTAGGAATATTTGAAAAATCATCCCTTTATCTTGCTGACACTGTGAGAGGTGACACTGTCATTTATAAAGTTGAACAGTGTGATTTAGAGAAGGTGTCATGCTTCACTTCTGCAGCATGAGCCATTTGTTAGGGAGATAATGCATCAAGTTTCCTCCAGAAAAACACAACTACATTAAGCTAATTTTAAATCTAACAGCTTTGTTACTTCACTTGAATCCTTAATCACACTGTCTTTCAAACAAATGGTCTTGGCTCTGCATTTCTCCTCTCTCCTGGTATTTTGTTAACACAAATTCTTAAAAATGGTTTCACCACCAGTGGGATGCTACAACACCCCTGTGTGCTACAGCATCCCTGGATGTCTCACCTTGGTGGCGTTCAGCAACAGCTTCACTCCAAAGATACTGCTCATGCACTGCCTTGCTATTCACTGAAGACAGTGAGCTCCCACCTCCTGTGAGCACACACATAGTAGATCTTTGCTGTTTTCCATGACTATGGTTTTCCATATATAGGTCTCATTTTTAACGCCATTAGTACAATTAGGAGGCCCTGTGCCTGTCATGCATGAAACAGGTATGTGATCAAAAAGCACTCAAGCAGATGCAGTGGGCCCCCCTGCTCAGTAGGTGCCCACAGCTGCCTTTAACAAGGCTGCTAAGAGGAGAGAGCAAAAGATGGTCCAAACTGCAGACCTAAACCCAGGAAAGCAAAGTAACAACAAACAACTACTGCTCCTGATGAAACCCTCCTACATAACCTGCCTTGCTTCCATCATCACAGGCTTTTCCTAAGAATAGATTCATGTATCTCTATTTCCTCATCTTTCCCCGTGCTGAGGGCTTCCCAACGACCGTGTGTTTCTGCAGGAGAGCTGGGCACCATTGGGAGCTCTGAATTTAGAAGGCTCATGCACAGGGCTAGAAAAAAAGCTGGTACGGAACCCATCTATCAAAGCCTCAGAGCCTGAAGTGGGATGAAGACATGTATTCTTAACAAATACCACAATCCCAGTGTTCTTAGACCAGACTACACCCTATGGCTCTCCAACAGCTGACAGCAATTTAGGAAGTCAGGTTTCCCAGGTCCCAGGCAGGGACATGCTTCTCCTTCCCTCCCCCATGCTTTCAGGCCTTTTTTTGCATACCACCATCTGGCAAGCTGAGCACACATAATAACTGCCCCTTTGAAATAAAGGCAGCAGAAACAAAAAGTCAAGTTGTGCATTTCCAGCCCGAGGGAGAGAACCAACAGCCTTTGCAGCTCCCTCCTCCTTTCCAAACCCATTACGAAACACCCATGCCCTTGTTGGCTGCAGTGATAGGAGCCTAGCCTTCACATCCCGGTCCCAGAGAAGGTGGGATGTGAAATTCCAGGCGCAGTGCTCACCTGATGGTGATGCTTCTCCCCGGTGCTGCTAATACAAACCAGGCAGACTCCTCACTCCAGTCACATTCCCTTCCCTGCCCCACTCTGCACTTCAGATGCCTCTGCAGAAAATTAGCAACTTCACAGGATCACAGAATGGTTCGGGTTGGAAAGGACCTTAAGATCATCCAGTTCCAAACCCCTGCCATAGGAAGGGACACCTTCAGGGTTGCTCCAAGCCCCGTCCAACCTGGCCTTGAACACTGCCAGGGACGGAGCATTTGCCACTTCTTTGGGCTACTTGTTCCAGTGCATCACCACCCTCATAGTAAAAAACTTCCTCCTTATATCTAACCTGAACTTCCCCTGTTTAAACCCGTTACCCCTTGTCCTATCACTACAGTCCCTGATAGAGTCCCTCTCCAGCATCCTTGTAGGTCCCCTTCAGATACTGGAAGGCTGCTATGAGTCTGCATGCACCATCGATTGTTTTCTTTTTCCTTATTTAACTGCATCTGCCAAGACATTTGCAAAGAGTGAAGGTGCCCAACCCAGTCTGCTCCAGGACATCCCTTTGGGATCAGACAACAAGGCATACCTCCAAGGCCAGGGCCACCCTGCTTTAAAACCAGTTGCCATGGTTTTGTAAAAATAACTGATCTTGCCCCGTTAGAGCTTGTGGCCTTAATTCTTCATTAAATAAACCTCTCCTTGGAAAAACCATTTACTCTATCAGGAACACCATGCATTTATTACTGGCACAGACAGCAGCCCATAATGTTGACAAATGCTATAATGATTGGTAAAACACTTACTGGTATTGCAGGCTTCAGGCTTAATTTCCAACAGGCTGACAGCACATGGTGATAAACATCACATTTATTTGCACTTGAGCAGGAACAGCACATGCAGAAGTGGCCTCTCTGTGCCCAGGTAACGTCAGCTGTAGCTCCAGGATACTCCAGATCTCACATCACCTTCCAATTTCTTACGTCTTTGGTCTGGGCCAAGCTTCAAAGGAGACAGTGGAAATTCACAGCACCGCTTTCCCATGCGCAGTGAACCCCAGGAGTGCAGACGGGTGGGAATTCAAGCGAGTCACAACACATTTCTTTCTATGAACACCATGATTCACCCCAGCCAGGGATGCTCAGGGGAGCCAGCTGCTTTTGAAGAGAAACACTACTTATTTTAAGGGTGAGAGGCGTGCTCGCTCCTCTGGTACCTGAGGGGAAAGGATCCAACTCCACAGCACATGGCTGAAACTGGGAACACAGTCCCAGGCATCTGTCTGCCGGGTGAATAAGCCCAACAAGGGTCACCAACTGCTCCATAATGAGCTGTTATCATGCCCTTTCCCCTCTTCATCCAAACATTTCAGGCTTGGCATAATACTGACATGGAACAGGGGCTTTCCTAAGGTCTGAAAGAGGCTTCTCTATATTAAACAACAACAGAAGTAATTTCTTATTTTGCTGTTGCCTGTAATCTAATCACCACAGCAGTACATTGAAACTCATCCTTCTGGGTTTACCAAGGGCACAACCTACATGTTCCTGGTTAAACTATCCCTTCTCAGAGGCAAATAAACACCCCCTGCACCAGCAGAGCATGGGAAGGAGAAGAGAACCACACTGTGGGAGATCCATCCCTTCAACCAGCTCAGCTACTCTTTCTTCTGATGGGACAGGAGAGTTACTGCTCAGCAGGGCATGCAGGAAACCCACCTAGATTCATATTTTATGGATGCCTACATGGGTCGCTATACATAGAGCTGTTCCAGATGAAGGTCTGCAACTGTGTAAGCCTATAACATTGTTTTAACATTAAGGAAAAACAGGTTTCCTCAAACAACACTGGCTCACCACAGAGAGCTATCACTGCATGGGTAATTCATAATGGGTCTGCATTTCAACAGCAACCAGCAAACAAATGACTCTGTCATTTCTGTTCTGTCAGAACATTTCAGTAGTATGACAAATAAGTTCAAAGTATTTTCAAGGCTTTCTCAAGCTGCTTTCTACTATCTCCAAATATGCACCCCAGGAAGTTAACATATGACAGTGAGCACTTGTGAATGTCTGCCTTCATAGCTATAGCTAACTAGACTGAGCAGCATCCATGGCAAGATGAAGAGCCTGGGCACTGAGAGCCTGGGAATTTCACAACGGCCTTTAGCATCTGTGCCAAAAAATACCAGGATACTGTTATGGATGTTGAGAACAGGATGCACATGGAAGGGGGAGGCCAGCAGCCACTTCTTTATCTCCTTTCTATTTATTCCTGGGTCAGCCTTGGAGTTCAGAAGGGCAGAAAACAACAGCAGTAACCAAACACTATGAAAAGCCAGAGCCCAAGAGAAGCAGGGCTTCTCTGGCTTGTTCCCTGAAACAAGTGGATATTAGTTTTTTGTCAGTTTAAATATTGTATTCTGCTTACTGACTGTCAGTAAATTTACAAACAGTTGGCAGCTTGGCTTATGACCAGGACCCAAAGGAACATCAACTGTAGCAATTTAATGGCCTGTTCTTATCAGCAACAGCAGCATCGTTTAAAGTATTTCACATTGCTGGTAAATTTATCTTTAAAGAGCCCCCAACAACAGAAGAGATGCGAGTTTTACGTTCTTCACCCTGCTGCGGCCTCATATTAGATAATTATTCATTCCACACACCCCCAACTGCTTCTCCAAAGCTTTGAACTTCGCCTCATTCCAACTGCTAGGATTGCAAACCCAGTGATGAAAATAGACATCTCCTGGCTTTTCCACAAACAGCAAAAATTCCTCACTCCCTTACAAAGGCTGTATCCAGCGTTCAAGCTGTGATGAGTCAGCAGTGCTGCTATGCCAAAGACACTAAGCCTGGACATTCTTGAATTCTCCAGATTTCTCGGTGCCAGAACTGAATACACTCAGACAGATAAAAGCCTTAAGAGACTGGTGGTTTGAATGCTTTTTAGGGCTTGCAATACTCCAATACTCTTAATTATGAGCCTTGTATCACATTGCATGTTCTGCCTGCACGAAATACTTCAGCTCCCATCAAAGAGGTGGTGAGTTTGTACCTCCTGGATTTACATCATCTCTTTTTCCCATCCCCTCACATGTGGAGCAGCACAAGGATGAGCCCAAGCTCACATGGCTGTGCTGAAACCTCTCCAGTGCCTGCAGGCACAGAGATGTGCTGGCACAATCAGACTGCTCAGAGCTACATTTACCCATCAGCAGCCACAGGCAAGATGCAAAATCACCAATAAAGCTGCTGAAGTGGCTAATTTTTAAACGACATTTCCATCCTGACCCAGTGTGGTCAGTTTGCCAACTCCAAACAGCGTTTGCCAGCATTTGCTTTGCCCCAGCACCATGATACACCTCCACTGACAAAACACTCCAGCCACCCGCTGCACCTACACAAGGAGAACATCCCAACGAAACAGCACACTCCAGCTACATGAAGTAGGACCTGGTAAAATATTTCATTTACCATAGTCTCCTCCATCTCAACCATGAACTATCGAAACTTAGCCCCAGACTGCAGTAGACAGACCAAGAGCTCACTGCAAAGAAATAAGCCTACAGAAAAAGCCAGTTAGTTAAACTAACCAAGAGATTGTACAGGGTGAACCGAGTGTGGGAAATACATTAAGAAGGAAATTGTATCAAAATAAATTCAGGATACCCGTCCAGGAATGTGAACTCTTGCTTTGCATGCAATTACATAGGAGACAAATCATAGCTCTGGCTGAAAATGTAAACATCTCTATAAGCAATAGGGGAGGAAAAGCAGGGTGTCCAAACTAAAAGGCTCTTATGCCATTAAAAGTAATCACTAAGCAACTATTAGCCAGTCTGAAAAGAAGATGAAAGGATAACAGAGGGAGATATGGGGTGGCAATTACACTAGAAGTAAGTCTGTATTTATTTTTGTTTTTATTAAAACTCCACAGATATTAATAGCCAGACTGTACTGCCAGGAGGAAGGAGGGGAAAAAAAAGTAAAGCAACAAAAGGGCTGGTATTAGTCCCAGGTTCCCCAGACAGTCCTTCCCCACAGCCCCAGAGACAAGAACCATCTCATGGCCACCCCAGCTCCAGACCATCAGATGTCATCTGAGAGCATGCAAATCATGAGTGGGAGACATTTGGTTATAGTAATATGGTCCTTTTGGACCAGCTTATGAAAGGAGCAACAGCATCAGAAGAATTCTAGCAATGGCAACAATTAAAATAAAACTTGCCTGTCATAGGTCTAGGTTTTAAGGACATTGACATCTCCTGAAACAAAACTCAAGTAAGTCATCTGCTATCATCACCATTTCATAGGCAGGGGAGCTAAAGCACAGAAAAGTGGAATAACTCACCAAGTCCATTCTGCAGGCCAGTGCCTGCAGTCCTCCTTCCATCAAACCACTCTGGTTTTGCCACATATGAAGGATTCCTCAGGATTTTATACAGTGCTTCCCAGCCTCAAACACAAATGCTACATCAACACTCCACCGACTTCAAGAAATATATGCAGGATACCCTGTCTACTTGCTACCTCCATGAAAGCTGAAATAATGCTTGTTTCTAAGGAACCACCTCACTGAAGAATTAGCATTACACAGCTGCATCCATGGGAAGATGTGCCGGACAGTTACATGCTACAGATCATTATTAGACAACTACTCAGAGCGGAAAGTGGAGCAGCTGTTGACTCTATAGTACTCCTTTTAAATCTGCCTACTAGAAAACCCAGGATCTGAATCAACATCAGTCCTATTGCCAATATCACCTCCAGAATTCACAGACAACATGCCAGCTGACACCGTTCTAGCTGTAAAGCACAGTAGGGTTCATTTTTAAAGTATTATAAAAGTGTACCAGCTCAGGGAGCAAGGTGACCACAGAATTATGCATTTGAAAGCATCTACCCTTCCTTACAAATATTATCTACGTTACGTTTCAGAAAAGCCCTGTTTGAAACATGTGGTGAAGGACCAAAAGAGATGTTTCCAGGATTTCCTTAAGACCATGTTGGAGGACTGTTTGGTCTGACGCCTCAAAAGACTAATGCAATTTCTGTCAGCACCTCTGGACCAGTTGGAGGTGGGCTCAACAGAGGCTTCCCTCTATCCCTGCCACACTCAAAACCCCAGTACAAAGGGGGATTAGTACTAGGGTAAAAATACGTATCAAAAGACAATGATGGAGCTCTGCAGGACAAAGCTTGTTATCTTAGCTACGTGCTGGTCACTGTCTAGGATGACAAAACCACCAAGTCCTCAACTATCCTCACACAATCACACTACTGTTCTATATTCCCCTTTTCAAAACATTATACAGTAAAAGCTATCAAATATATAAAACAAGAAAACACTGGTGCTATTTATAACATTTTTCTGATATTTTCTAATCTGAGCTGAATAGCAAGTGACAGCTATTGAGAAACACAGTAATATTTGTATAAGCAAATATATACTGGATAAAATGCTAGGAAGACAGGAATGAAGGTTATACTGCCAGTATGGCACATACTCCAACAGCACGCTGCCAGCCCAGGACTCAGCAATCATATGCACCTTCCCTGCAGCAGTATTAGCAAAAGCATACAGACATTCATCTATAAGTCCCTATAAAGAACACTGCTTTCCCACAAAAATCTGTTCATTTTCCAGGGCACAACAAGCAAAACCAGATAATGAAGACACCTGCAGGTGATGCTTGAAAGACATGGTGAAAACATGGGGGAAGAGTAAAACTGGATTTCTAACACAGAGCAATCTCAACTCTGTTACAGACCTTTTGCTAATGGCACAGAAATTGATTTTATTTGGATACATCATATTCTTAGACAGAACATTTTAAAACTTCAAGCAGAAACAGAATGATCTGTAATGTGCTGACTGCACTGCCTCCCAAAGCAATGCTAACCGGGCAATCTTATCACAGCAATACCCACCACATGCACACAGGCACATCACTTCAGACAGCTGCAAAGTCAGATCCCGAGATTTCTTCTCTCTTTGCCCTTCCAGCATCAGTTTCCTTCATTAATGCCTACTGCCCCTTCTTAGGAGACCTGACCAGCACCTAGAATATGTATTTTCACTTTGCTGCTGGAGTAAATATTGTGCCAGTTGGAAAAAGATACTTTATTTTGTCAGGTTAAAGAAGAATAAAGAAAAATCAGAAAGAAAGCAAGCACTCCACTGAAGCACTCCAGAAGAATGAACCTGGTTATTCTGTTACATTTGACAGTTGTTAGAATTCACAACAGCACATACAGCAATGAACACATTTACTTTGAAACCAGCAAGAAATAGGGTTAATAAGCCCTGACTTACAATTCACAAGTCATCTGCAAGTGAAAAGACCAGACCTTAATTCCTGTACATAGCAGCCTTCAAATTCCACCACAAGTCCCAATTTCAGGAGTAATCTCAGAAGTCAGGGAACTTGTTACTGTTTCAGCCAGGCACGAAACAGAGTGCGGAGCTTAACTGCTAAATAAATGATTCTTTGCAACAATTAGAAATTAAATTAAGTCTTTCTGGAATCTTACTGCAGCCCTGGCAACACGCCCCAGGCTCCACTGCCAGCTGAACTGCACACAGCAATCCAGATTTACCAGAATAAAACTTGATCGGATACTGAATTGGGATGGGAGTACATTCAAAACAGCCAAGGGTTTTTTTCAGCCTGCATATGAACATTACAGTCATATGTATTTTTCAGTCATCACTTTTGACACAACTAATTCCATTTTCATTTAATGACCTGGGGGAGAAGAGGGGTTTTTTTCTTGGAGCAGCAGTCACTGGAAACAAAGAATGACCGTCTTTCACAAGATCAGAGACATATTTGCACATAAACAGCTGAAGAAAACGGGACTCAACAGTCTGCAGATGCCCATGATATAATAAGAACAAATAAAAAGCTTATGACACTGTAACTCTGCAGCAGCAAAAGCATAAATCCTGCTGGAAGCACTGGAGTCAGATGGCCTTTTAAATCACTCACAGGTTCTAAATTTCCTGGCAATGGACTACAAGCTGGTATTAAACCACAAAAACCTTTTGCCAAACAGATACTGAGGTAATAAATAGCAATAGTAAAGCAGAGACAGACAGGCCTTTGAAAGAAAATCAGTATCTCCAAGACAGGGCACAGATTACTGGACCTGGTCAAGCAACTGCAGCAGATACTCAATGCTGGAGGCACCCTGCAGCACCCTTTTCCACCAGTCCTGGCTTTCAACCATGCAGCATCACCTGGGAGCAAGAATCATAGAATACCAGGTTCAAAGGGAGCCCAAGATCGTCTGGTCCAACCTTTCTTGGCAAAGCATGACCCAGACTACATGTCTCAGCATCCTGTCCATGTGAATTTTTAACATGTCTACTGTTGGGAAGTTCACTACTTCCCTAGGCAGATTATTCCAACTGCTGATTGTTCCCAGCCACTGGAAGGAGGAGATGGCAGAAACTATGACAAAAGGGCTCCGATTCAGTGCCCAAGGACAACACCATGAAACATGCAATAAACTGTGGAGCTGATTGACTACTGGCAACAGTCAAATTATGGAAGAGGCCCTCGGTGCAAAGGGGACAGGTAGGGATGTGCAGACACTAGCCCTGTTAGCAGCCCCTGCACAAGCAAACACTTTGCTAAAGACCCCATATCAAGCCTCTACATTTGGTGGATAAGACTGAGATATGCCGAGTCCCATCAATGCTGAGCTGGAGGAAGAAGGGGTAGAAGAAAAATACCAAGTCATTGCTGAAAAACGTAACACTTACAGTAAATCCCCATGTCGATTCTGGGCAATTTGTTTTCATCTGTTTCTATGTCTAAGCACCTAATGTCTAAAACCCATGACTAAGTTCTCACTCCCTCCTCCAACTATATGCACCCTCTCAACACTTTTAATAGCACAGTGATATAGATTGGATCAAACACAGTGTTTCCATTAAGCCACAATATACCACGTATCACTTCATGAGTCTTTAGTATTCACAGGCAGGCGCTTCTCGCGCAAAGTACAGCTATGCTGTCCTTTAGCCAGCAATTACAATCAAAACAGGCTGCAGCAGAAATAAATCTGTGATTATATAAATGCCAATACAAAAATAAATAAATAAAAATCAAAGATAACCATTACTGTATGGAATCCAATGATTAACACAGAGCACAACTACAGAAATATTTTCTTAAGCACATTCTCAGTAATCCCACAAAACGTGTGCAGCATCCCTGCACTGAAGGGATAATTTGGCACAGGTTTATAGCACTTCCCAGCGTTACTCAGCTGTAAAATAGGGGATTCATTTTACAATCAGAACTGGATGAAATTCAAAGTGAGGGTTATTAATACCTGACAGCCTCTAAGTTTTTCTCTGCTTAAAGAAAGTAGGAGGGTATGTGATTTCTTTATTGTTGAATGCATTTAACAACAACAAAAAATGGCTTTTTTAATATAGAATCTTACTCACCACTGTCACTTTTCCTTAGGAAAAAACAGCATTAATAATACAGTTCTTCATTATTTCAGTTTGGGTTAGAGTTTTTTTGGCCATAAGTGGAGGGGGCAGCTCTTACAGCGAAATCTTTTCTGTAGACTAATCACAGTCTCCAAGCCTATGATCATGCCCCCTTCCTCAGCTAAGCCATGCTGGCCTTGGTAAACACACACAGAAGCAGGAACCCCAAAGTGCTCGTTAAATCATCCCATTAATTCACAAGGTGACACCGTACCAGGACTAGAACAGTAACTCAATATGACATGGTGGTCGCACAGAGAAATTAAAGACATTTTACACATCCAGGTCTAGTCTTCTATCAGTATTTACAGGTAACAGATTCATATGGATTTACCGCCTCAAGGGATCCTGAGATGACCTATTTCCATCTCCCTGTGTAACACAGGCCACATCATATCAATCAGTTCCTCCCTGGCTTCTGTTTTAACTAGAGCATTTCCCTATACATCAATCCTTGATTTAACGCCTTTCCACGACAGGGAACCCACTGGGTAACACTTGATAAATTGCTTCAGTGGTTAATTACCCACCCTGTTAAAAATAGTATATTCTATTTCCTGACAATGCATTACTTGAAAAATTACAACAGATCTTTAATAAAACGGCCTTTTTTAATCTGTAGCTATTTAAGAGTAGAGCAATAAGAACATAAACTCCCATTTTATATACTTGAACAAAAAGGACATAAAAGAAGGTACTACTGTAGAGAAAATATGAGGAAGAGATATTTAAAAAGACTTCCCAGAAGAGATACAGACACATCCCAGTTCACTCGCTCAGATGGACCAGTTGGCTGTGAAAGAGGATTATTTTAATATACTGTATTTAAACAGTATTTTATACAGTAGTTCTGCAAACAGTTAAAGATGCTAAATCCATGGGCAATGAATCCTGGGCATAAGAATTTAGACCCCTGTGATACTCTCGACCTTTAAAAACAGCCTCCCATTTGGGATAACAACGCATGGGCAACAAATATGCTCCTTCTCATAAGGAACAGGTCCTTCCAGCCAGGGCAACAAGACCAACCTGGATGCAGATGATTATCTGCTCAGAGAACTTTCATGGCCATCTTCATGTCTAAGCAAACACTGAAAGAAGTGGGAATTAGCTGCTTTCTTCCCTATTTCAGTATCTACTTAGGATGCACCAGAGCACTGTTAAAGCTCTCTGAGAACAGTAGGATAAATGCCTCCAGGACTCTTGGCCAAAAAAACCCATTTGCCAGAAGACACATTCACAAAAAACATCTATTGCAACTATACAGGTAAGAAAGTTATACTTAAAGAGCATGTTATATATGAAAAAACCTTGCTTTGCATAAGGCCTTATTCAAAGGTCACTCAGACCACTTGAAAAGCTCTGCTTCACCATTAACTGCCCAGGTAAAGTGAGGATGAGCTTACAATCTAATGAGGCATGTCAATTCAAGCTAAAATAATGAGGCTGTATTTATTGTGATGAAAGCAAGTGGAGACCCTCACTGGTTTGGCTTCTCTTAACGAAGTATCTCAGTTAGCAAAGAGTTACAAGTTCATTTTTCTGCATATGTCAAGTATTTAAAGACATAAAACAAACGGAGCGTGCATAAGCTTCTTCTGATGCATATAAAACACACATCATACTTAACCTTGAGACATAAAATGATTGGGCCTGAGCCAGCATTTTTAAGGCTTTTAGGATCAAACTCTTCAGAGACTAGGCCATTAATAATAAGTTTAGAAAAAGGAGGAGAAAAAAAAATAAGGGGAAGCGAAAGCCTTTGCTTGTTTAAACAAATCTCCATTGATTACTCTGCAGTGTGCAACAGCCCACATCCCTGCTGCAATCCTGATCAAGAAGCATCAATGTCCAAGACACACAACACCACAGGGTTCACAGAAAGCAACAGACCAACCTAGGACTTAGAGACCACTCCAGAAACGAAGCCTTTCATGATTCCTGAGGCACAATTTGAGAGTTAACACCATTGATTTGGGCCATAGGATGGTTTGAAAGCCTTGGTTGGAGATGACCTGGAAACTTGGACAATTCCAAGCCAAAAACCCACAGCCACACTTTCACAAATGAGAGGAAAGAGTTAACAGCAAAGAAGACATTTAAGTAGTTTGTTGGTTGGAGCTAGCAGACAGGATTAACAAATAAGAGGAGTAAGAAGAGGAAGGAGTATAAGTGTTTCAGGGCTCTTAAGCCTAAACAGTAGCAGTAATTGAAATTAAACAAAGAATCCCCTTTCCTTCACCCTTTTCTCCTATTTACAGCCCAAACTACTGTCAATGTATTTAGTATTTACTAGGCCTGGCTTTGTGAGACAGCTCATGTTTTTCAGAGACCGTTCCACCTGACTGTGCAGCACCATTCCCTGCTGATGCCATGCTCCTAATTACACAACATTTGGGCAACGATAGGCCTTGTCCCCCAAAACACTTCTTCCCTGTCACTCTGGACATCAGCCAGAAGCAGCACTGGTGAAAGCAGAGTTCTACTCCAAGCCACCTTTCCTACCCAGCTTCACAGCATTTGACAAAATGGGCAATAAACGCTCTTTGGGAGGACCCAGACACAGCAAAAACCCTAATGGAGCAAAAGGAGTTACAAGTTCAGAGGTGGCTCAGACTTTTCCTATAGTTTTAAATATATTAGTACCCTGATAGTTATTAAAAGAGTGCCTTCAAGAAGCAAGTTGGCCTCCCTAAAAATCTTTGTCTTCAAAACCTAGTATTATTTTTAAATCTTAAAGAATCCAGGCATGATGAATGCTCTCTCAGCCCAGAAACCCTCTGCTTATTATCAAAGGAATTGCTTAATATAAAGTCATTGCAATTGTCAAATGCCAAGTGTGCAGTTAATATGCTGATACCAAAAACTGAGTAATACAGCTGGTGAGCATCCTAAACCTTCTGCCAACTTACTCATGGTGTGAATATGGGAAAAAGAAAATCCCAAACCAGTTTGATATACAGCTTTAAGCTGTCAACAGATTTTATCCTAAATAGCTTTTAAACCAAACCAAACAAAGTGCATGGCCAGCTGTGCTCAACTCCAGGTTTACTGGCAGCCAATTAATGCTTTACTAATTCCAGCAAGTACTAACTCCTTCCTGATTGCTGTTAGGGTATAAGGCTGTAAAAAAACACTCCACACTGCTTTAAAGGAGGTTTCCCTCCCTGAGCCTAGGCAAGGATGCTGCAACAGGCAAGAAGGAGGATGCTGCGGAGCTTAGCTCGCTGCTTTGGGAGCACCAAGCATCCGTTGGAAAGGTCAAGTGTATTGATTGTGTGCACAGGGGTGTGGAGGAGGCCAGAAACCCCAGGTTTGCTCTTGTGCCTGTCGGAAATTATCCTGCAGAAAGCAAGCAGGATAAAAGGTTAATGAAATACAAGCTGAGGAAATTCAGCAAGGACACAGATGACTGTGCCACAAGGCCCTGGGGCTGGCTATGCTGGCTGGGGCCCTTTCTCCAGATAAAGGGCTGCAGAGATGACAATGGAGTTATGAAAGCAGAGTGACGTAAGACTGTTTGTGTCTCCCATGAGAGTGGTTAACGTACCCTTGCAGGCACCATCACCTAATTCCCACTTGGGAACAAGTCCCCACTGTGCTTCCTTCTGTCCTCTATCCGGGAAGGAGCTGAAGAGTTTGCAAGGAAGGAAACATATGGAAATTGGGCAATGAAAGCTTACGTGACATAAGGAACGCAGTGAGTACTGACTTAGGTTTTCCTTGAAAGAAGCAGCAACGCCACTGGTGTAGTGAGAGCAGAGACCTCAGAGATGGGGAGTCCCCAGCACTGCAGCACCTCCCTAGCCAGGCTGCACTTGCCCAGGAGCTTGAAACCCAGTCCTGGAAACCTTAATCCAATGTCTCAACTTCAAAACAGGCTTTTCATAGTGATATGAAAACAAATTTAAACCAATGGGATATGCCAAAGTAGCACCTTCATTTGGTACCACATTTAAGAGCATCCTTATTGTCGAATCCATCACCATGTTTTATTTTGTATCAGGCAATACACTGTTCAGCCTCAAAATCAAAATTACCAGTATGAAGTTTTGAGTTGGGTATGCAATTATTTTGGTTTCTTTTCTTAAAAGGACAACTGATTTTTCTCATGCACAAACTTTCCTGTACCCTATTTATACCATCCCTATGGATTTCTGTGAAGCATTTACAAAAAAGGGATTAGCACCTCTGGGTTTCATATGCAACGATTAGAACTATAAAATGAATTTTCCTAATCCAGGGGTTTGAATAATTTTCATTGAGTACAGATTCCAGATCCAAACCCAACTCTTTCTAGTGTTACCTAATCAGAGTATCCAAAATACACAAAGAAATAGAAAGGGAGAGACACCAAAAACCAAACCAACCAAACACCAACAACATTCATGGAGAATTTCACTATTTCACTGCTTTACTCAGATAAACAACCAAGGACCTTCCCACCACAGCGTGAGAACCATTTAAGGGCATGAACTCAAGGATATCTATGCACTATAGAAGCTGCCGTTGGACCAGTCACATGCGGTAGGTAGAAAAACAGTTTGATATTTGGAATCACTTTTACAACTGGCACGTTAAGGCGACAGACTTAGGAAAATATGAATGCAACGCAAGACTAAAGCAAACAAAGAGCCTCACATAACTCACTGCAAGTACTCTGCCAGCACTTCACCAGGTGAATGAAATTAGCAACCTGACAATTAGCAAAGGGAATAAATCCCTGCTCAAAAGCAAGCAGAAAGGAATTTTCAAGCGCATGAATACAAATACTTGGCTTCATGCTTGCTGTTGTTACCCCTGCAATATGTTTAGCCATTTCTCTATGGCATATAGAGCTCAACCCAGTATGAAAACAAATCACTGACTGTCTTGGCAGATTAGCAAACGTCAGATCAAATTAGACCTTCCCCTAGACTATGCAGGGGCTGTACGAATTTATCACAGTCTCACAGATTCTTTGCTCTCTTGACATGAATAGGTCAGAACAGCCCAGAGACAAAAGGCAGGGAGATCTGGAGACTAAAAATGCACAGTTTTGGAAGGCTGTTTATTGTCAGGCTTTGTTTTACCATTAACCTCATGCACAGAGAAGTAGTTTTGGAGACGGATAATGCCACAGGAGATAACAAGAGAAAGCAGCTTTCTCTTCTCCAAGGCTCTCCCTGGAAGACACCACAGGGCTGACTAAGAGTCCACCTCCCATGCCTGAAACCTCTGCTGTGCTGTGAAAACATAGCAGGGAGGTTTCACATTACTTGTAGAAACTAGAGATTATCAAGTGTTGTATGACAGGGACACATCCCTCAAGCTTTGCTGTCAGGAGATACTACAAAGAGAAGGTAAAGCCTCTGGGCTCTAGTAGAAACACTTCAAGAAACAGATGAAAAGAGAAAGGGAGGATCTCTGTTACAAAGGACATAACTAGGATGGATGAGAGAGACAACCCAAAGTTTCCCCTAAACCATGCTGGCTCTACCACCATTAGTCAAGCACAGAAAGAAACCCAAGAAGAGCCACCAGTGATGCTGCGGCAGCAGCACAGGAACACCAGAATACCCCAACCACAGCCAAGGTATCCTCACAGGGAAACCAGCCCATGCCCAATCCAGCTGCTTTTGTCACCCACAGACTATCACAAAGATGCTGCTGGGAAATCATGCAGGGTACAGGCAGCAAGCAACATCAGTCGGTATTTCTAGGATGGGATGGTACCTTTCAAACTCAGCAGCACACCTCACAGCAAGGTTTGGACATGAAAATACATCAGCATCTCTGCTTGATGGAGAAAGACAACTTTCCTGCCTGAAGCGAGGGGCAGGCAGCACAGCAGCATTGCAACATCATCTCAGCATCCATATCCCACCCCTCTCCCCAGCACCCTCAAACGGCACTACAGCTCAGACACCTATGGCAAAGTTTCCAACATCTACAAGTGTTTCAGAAGGATTTAGAGCCCTTGCTCACCTCACAGCATCCACTGAGCACGCCCTCTCCTCTCCCCAGAGCCGGCTGCATTCACTCACACTGCCCCGCTCCTGCAGCACTGTAGAGGATGCCGCCCTGACAAGCTCATCCTGCAAACATGTTCTGTAGGTTTAAGAGCACACTCCTGTGGCACCAGTCAGGGGTGTAAATGCCGACCTTTCCCTCTCCAGTCAGTCACCTGGGAATCGTTCCCACTGCCCGACAAGATGACTGGGGTGGGAGGACTCTAACATTTATCACCAGCCCTTCAAAGCAGAGCAAAACCTCCCCAATCATGGCCCCTTGATGATCTCCAGCACATGCAGGTGTAGGTAATGAGGGAAAACAAGTTCAGGCTGAGTTCAATAAGGTATTCAAGCCCATGCTTAGCTCTGGGAGCCACACATCCTCCCAGCTTCATAAGCCCTACCCAGTGCCCATGGACAGGCTGGTACATACCTCTGCTTCTGCATCAAGCCACAAGCAACAGGAGGTTTTGAATTGATGCATTCACTGAAGGCATGCCCAGAGCAATCCTTACTGGGATGATTCGTGCTGTGAGAGCCCTTCAAATATGGACTTCCTTTACATCACATTGTATCAGTAGTTAATGACTCTCAATTACACAAAGTGCTTTTTCAAACTCTTGGTACAATCAGTTCCAAACCTCAGGGAAGTATCTGACAACCTGAATTCTCATTAAGAAGATACAATTATAAACAACAATCTAGTTATTTGTAACAGACACACTGTTTATAAAAACAATTGTTAGCTGTCTGTAAGGCAGGATCATCTTGTGCTTTTTATTTAAGGAACACAATGGTAAAGAGCACAGAACCATAACAGCACGGAAAGCAACTGTGCTTGGAGGGCTACTTTGCCTTTTCAAAGGGAAATCAGGAGCACAATAATGTTTTATTGTTACTCTTTCAGAATACACAAGTGAACAATATATTGCTTAAATACAATTTCTTGTAAACAACGTTAATAGGATAAACAAACAATACCTTAAGAAATAAAAGGAATTTATATCCCAAAAAATCAAGCTATTACTTTGGCTTGTTGATATGAAATAAACTATATCAGTGCTCAAATCTTTTAGGAACTATAACCACAATGATCTATACGGAAAGATCATGGCAAGGAAACAGAACCATAACATAAATATTTAGGATTTCAATGCAGCAAAGAACACACAACTTCTTAGCCCCAGGAGGAGAGGGTTAGAGCAGGGCCCTTTCTGACAGCCACCAAACACCAACCAGGGTAACAATGTCACTGCTTTCAGAGAAATAAGAAAAGCAGGAGGATAAATCTGACAAGAAATAAAGGAATTACCCAACAGCTTTCCTTGGTGGGACTTGCAGCTTGTAAACCTAACTTCCAAAAATACAAGCTGGAGCCAAAGCTGACACTGGCGCGGAGCACACACACACGTGCCAGGCTGACGGATAGGCAACCCTGCCCTGGCTGCCAGCAGACCAGGAATTGCACGAGGAACAAACCAAATCCACCCGAGCTCCCAAGATGGCTCCGAAGGATGGACTCAAGAGAGGGAGCAAACAAAGACCTGCAGCAGCCGCCCTGGGGGTCCACACTGAGAAACCCCTTTCAGCTTCATTCACTCTTACCCAAACCTCTTCCTTATGTCTTAAGGAGAGGAAAAGAGCCTGCTGCCCTGGGTTTCACTTACCCTGTGCAAGCCCGTGCTCAGCACTCCTTACCTGCCGCCTTCTCACTCCGGTTTGGGATTCCCAGCCAGAGACACACAAGCTGCTGGCAGAGGGTGTGATCCCAAGGCACTCCTCTGCTTCATACCTGGGCGCAGGACACTGAGCATGCTCCGGGATCCTCCCCGGCCAGGTTTCAGGGGATAAAAAAAGAAGGAGAAAAAGCTTCCCTACAAGTAGATTAGAGACATCCCAGCAGTGGAGGAGCTTATCCTGGATCTGTTTCAAAGCATTTCAGCTGGAGAGCGGATAAAGCAGTAAGCAAAGTGCACACAGCCATGGCTCGTTTCAGCCACTGACTTTAAACCAACTCATACAAATAAAAAGTC
Organism: Melopsittacus undulatus; assembly: GCF_012275295.1. Taxonomy (NCBI): domain Eukaryota; kingdom Metazoa; phylum Chordata; class Aves; order Psittaciformes; family Psittaculidae; genus Melopsittacus; species Melopsittacus undulatus. The sequence goes on from NC_047535.1 coordinate 29,442,370, forward strand.
CCTCGGAGCAAAACACGCAAGATCAGTCCCAGGCAAAGCACACCTGCATGCTTGGTTGTGCCTCAGTTTCTCATCCATAAGGAGCAGCTGTGAAGACCTACTTGTTCCTTCTTGTGCTTGCCTTGCCTGTAGCACATTTGGATAATGTACAGCTTTTTACAAGGCATTTTTACAATACCTAAGACAACAGGGCCTTGACCTCTATTATGGCTGCTAAACAGTATCACGTTGCTTACATCACTGTAAACCCCAGAAGTTAGGCAAGTAAGGAACAGCTCCCAAGTGACTGTCAAACAAAACTCTCTTCCAGTATTCAAACATTGCCAGTAATATAACCAAAGCTGCTGGAGCTGAGATGTGAAATCTTATAGATCGGAAAGGGAAATGGGCAGAAGGATGAGAACAGCAGGCTGCTTTCCTGCAGCTGGAAGTGCACATTTGCTTCAGGGACTATGGCTTCCCTGGAGCTGAAGGTTGCCAGGAATCTTGCACCAGAATCTGATCCAATTTCTATATAGCTTCCTTATGTCACCCGCACTCTAGCATGAAAACCCATGGTTGGCTGAACAGCCACTGCTGTCCCACTCAGAGGGTTTGCTCTGCCCACTGCAGTGCAGGAACCCTCCCCCGACACGTCCATGTCACACCTCAGGTGAAAATCCTAAATCAGACTTCTTCTAAATGTGCTATTTATGCATGATCCTGGTGCCAATCTGGCCAGACAGCTGGGATGGCGACCAAGGCTCCTGCAGGTACCCATGCGGTGGCTAGCATTCCCACTGGCCAAGCTGGCACATGGACTTGCACATCCGGTACAGAAATGCCTGCTCTTGCTATATCTGCCTTGTAAATTATGTGATTTCCCCAGGTCTTCCCGATCTGCAAACATGCCATTTCGAGTTGGGACTCTCAGTGTAAAAATAGCCCCGTCACACTGAAGGTAGACAACCAAAGTCCAGCATTACCAGTACCTTGACCTCAAGCACCCAGGCAAAAGCTGTTAGCTGAGCACAGGAAACATGGATGTGATCCTGCCCTCTCATTTCTTCAAGTCACATCTGGTGCTCACAAAAGCTGTGATATCAGGCTGATTCATTTTACATGTTTAGCACAGCTTAAACTACCTGGAGGTGCAGCATCAGGCTGGCTGATGGAACTGAGCAGATGAGGGTTAGACATGAGGGTAGGACATGATGTTGAGGATGGAGGATCTGGTGGTACCAGGCAGGGACCAGGCAGCCTCGTGCTTCACCATGCATGGGAAGGTTCAACACCCAGCTCTCAAAACCCATGACATTCAAAGATGTCCAGTTGAAATTGGGTCTTCCTTAAAAAGACCCAGCCCAAGAGGAAATGCCATTCTTCACTAGAATGGCTTTGGTCTGTACTGGATGGAAAGAACAAGTGTTGTTCACATTTTAAATTTTCAAGCCAGACAGGTACAATATGTTCCAAGGAAGAAAGATTTCTGGCACAGTGAAAGGAAGAACACACACAATAAATAAAACATCCAACACTGAGGAAGGGCCCTTCTGACTCTGCAGTCCATAAAAGAAGCTTATCAGAGTACAGCAGTTCCCATATGGGACTGAAAATAAGTTACACTGGGAGAAAACTTTGGCCATGTCAAGGTTTGGGGAGTCTTTCTGGGTTTTTTCTGCTTGCTTTGTTCTTTTCATCAGCAGTGGTTTGATTCCCTTGTTAAAATGTATACTCACACCACCCTTTTCACAGTAAATCAGACTTTATCAGTCCCATTATGCCTGCCCCTGAGTACCCCCAGTCTACCCCACCCCCTTATGTAAATAAGACATATATCACCACCAACATGGCCCCACTATCCTGAATCTGACATCACATCATTTGTCAGCAACCCATCCATTACTTCACCTCCTAACCTGGTGCTGTCCCCAAGGCAGGCACACAAAGTCCCTACAGGGGCAATATCCCAGTCTCGTGCACAAGGACTTGCTTCTGGGAGCGCAGCACAGCTCAGAGCCACCCAACAGGACAGTCCATCCTTTGATGACAAGGCCACCCAGAGCTGAGCACGTATCACCCAATACAGGAAAATGAGGAGCCTCCAGGCATCCCAAAGAGCAAAGATGCATGGTGCATCTCTAGGTACCCACAATTACATCAACAGCTTGGCAAAGAGCAAAATCCGTGTTTCCCCAAAGAAGCTACACACAGTTCTCCAAGATTTTGCCTTTAAAAAGTTAATCACTGCAGTGAATCAAGTTTTATTAAGTACAGCAGAAAATAAACTTTAAGATATAATTGTATGCACTCATAGTAGGAACTTTAGAAAAGCAATGCTGTTCAGCATGCCAGACTGCTGCTACCTGCCCAGTCCCAATACACTCAGTTCTGAGTGGATGCAGCACTGAACTTCTGCTGAACAGCTTCAGTGCTCCCAAGACTGATGATTTTCACACATATCTGATGATGTTCTAGAAAAACTCAGCTCCTGCAGTCACGTAATAAAAGTAGTAATATGCACTTTCATAATGTAAAAAGGCTTTGGGGTCATCATTTGGGTCATGGGGTCATTGGGTCATCATCCCATCTGCCCAGGGAACAGAGCATAAAAATTAACCTTTACATTACAAAACTGGAAAAATCCTAGAAGACCCTTCCATGGTTCCCATTGCTTTAATCTTGGGGGAAGCAGGCACTAAATAAACTAAGTTATTTTGGGTTTTGAGCTCATCTCACAACTTATATGAACATCTAAGCTGTTTGGTTATATTTTTTTCCCCCAGAAATTTATGCTGCAAGTAACGGAGCAGTGAATAAATTCCAGGTAATTATGAGCTCTCTACCACTGCTTCACCAATATGAAACAAGGAGACACGCAGAGAATAAATTCCCAATTATTCCTTTAGATCTTCCTGTCACTACAGAGCGCTCTGTCTTTAAAATAATGAAATAAGAAATTAAGCACAACTGAAGAGCTGTAAATGCACAGACAAAAGGGTCCGTGTTCCACTGCAGGATCTTCTCCCCCAAACCCTAGTATTTCAATTGGGCTTCTAGGCCTGATCCCCCACTTTTTGAGGTGAAACACCCACTGTTCTCCCACTCATTTACTGGACCATCATCTGATCCACCTTCAAGCCACCTTCAATGCTGCAGGAGAGTCTCAGAGAGGTGGTTTGGAAACCTCCTCTTCCTGACAGCACCAGGACCAGGCCAAGCTGCCCGCTACCCGAGTTTGCCATTACCCACAGCAGAAGGTGGCTCTAAGCACTCCGTGTCCTCACGTCAACTCTTCAACCTGTCTCATTAAGATGTTCCTTCCCTCTGCCCCCTCCTTGCTGTTAACTTCCGCAAGCAGTAATGGGCTCCTTTGCAAATCCAGTGCGCATTTGACAGAGCTCAGTGAGCTTGAAATGCTAGTATTTTCATGCATATACAGAAAATCAAGTTTTAGCCTAAACAGAAGTGGCAGCTTCTAATTTAGACTCTACCATTTGACTGCTAGGCACAACAAAATGCCTCTTTCGCACGTAGGCAAACGGTCTGTTATAATGCCTTCTCAATGTGCAATTTCAAATAAAGGTGACCAACTTTGGCGTTACACAGAGTTACACGGGTTCCCCTTGCTGCTAATGCTAATCCCTTCTGCTGGGGCTCACTCCCCAGCAGCCCAGTTGTATTTTATGGATGAAATTCCATTTCCTCTGCTAATGCCAACAACCAGTCCCTGAGAGCAAGAATTTCATTAAGTTATTTCATCCGCAGTCAGACTGCCCATGGGGGCGAGGGAACAGAATCCCACAGGATCCTGAACACATACAGGGCTTCTCAGCTGCTCTATAGAAATACTACATGTGCACACCTATTTAAATGTACATCCACACATGCACGCAAATAAAATGCAGGTTTAAATCATGCACACTGTGCCTGCAGTGAAGAGTGCCTTGTGTTCGTATCACCAACAGACCAAGGAAAGCTTTGACAGCCCCACATGCTTGTAGCCAGTGGGGTCCTGCAAGCACCCCACAGCACTGCTGCTCTGCTCCCCAGGCAGGATCGGGACCTGCTGCACCCTCACATAGAACCTTTTCCTTGCAGGAAATCAAAGCCGTCCACTTCCAGGCCCTGGACCACAACCTGAACCAGGCACAACCTCACTCCAGCAGGAAACATCCCCATCACACACATCCCGAGGCTTGATGCACACAGCTTTATCCACTCTATTTTTCAACCCGCTGAACTGTTAGGATACGTTTAGCTGTTATACATGGACCCCAAATCCATAATCCCACCCTCAGCAGCTGTTACATTCGCTGTGGTATTTACAGCAGATGTTATGGCTCCATATAAAGGTAAAACAATTGAGACTTCCGAAATCGGGGCTGGGGGAAGGCAAAGGAGAGCCCAACCCCTGCAGCCAGCTGCAGCCAGGCTTGGACAATCAGCTGCACATACAGCACCAGCACATGCAGAAAAGAGCCACATCACAGCATACAGCAGCTTAAGGAAGTTTCATGTGTTACCATACTGGCATTAAAAAGCTGTCAGCTTCCAGTGAGTCAAGCAGCAGAGGCTGAAATTCAATGTTGAAAGGATGATTAAATATAAGTGACTTAAATTATACATTCCGGTTGTGGAACTGACACCATTTAAAACATCATTTATTCCCCGTTTCCTCTGACACTGTTTACTATCTACTAAAGATGAGCGTTTTCTTACAGGCACTCAAATACCAAACTAGGGATTTATAAATTGGAGATAATTAAAAGGTTTTGCATTACAAATAGAGTAAAAAAAATTACATTTCAGGGCCACCTGAGATCTCTTAAAGAATCAAAATGGACATTTTATACCTGAAAACCTGTCTGCACTCTACCAAGGCTGATAATTGAGGCACAAGAAGCTTGGAGCTGTTTTACAGCGGATTTATAATCAAACGTGCTGAGCTGGTAGACAACCTGAGACAGACTTGGGACCCATCATTAATTCTTCCACACAGAGCTCTGTAATCCAAAGCTCTAGTAAGCTCACACAAATAAATTGCCTGTTTCTCCTTGATAAATATACAGTGTGACTTTCAAGATGTTACCTTTCAGATTTCCAAGACAAGGAGCTGTGATTTTCTTCGCTAGCAATGACAGCACTTTACCAGGATCACAAGAGGAAGCACAAAGGATTGCCCAAGGCCAAGAGAACTGGGAGAGCCCCTTCCCCATCCACTGCCCTTCCCAGAGGCCAATTTGGTTGGCCCAGTTCCTTGCAACTGGGTCATGCTGTGGCCTTGTGGTCAGATACCACAACCCAGAGCATCGGGGTATTTGCCTTTGCCTTGGACAGAAACGGTGCTGGCAGTGCCAGCAGTAGACACCAAGCTTATAAACTATGACAGCAGATCATGGACTTGTGCATGGGCATCTCAGTAACTTCAACACAGGCCTTTTTAATGTGATTTCCTCCCCTTCCCTGAAATTCGCAAGCCAGAAAAAGCAGTATCGATCTCGCTGCCTGGCAGAAATAAGATAAAGATGAATTAAGCACAGAGATCTCAGGGAAGGAGTCTCCAAGGAATCTTTTCATTTGAACAAGGGCCTTTAGAAAATGTCAGGAGAAAGAGGAAGAGAAAGAGAAAAAGATACATAGAAAAAGCCTAATCCTGGATCTCCACTGTCATCTTGCTTTTTCCTTGTGCTCACAGGAGGCCAGAGCATCATAGCCTCAAATCAGAAGAGGCTGCAAGATCAGCAGGGAAGAGCTGAGGCTGCAAGCATAAGACAGAGGGAGGAGAGAAAGACGCAATGCAAACAGCAGCAAATATAAACAGTGACTCATGACACACAGCAGACAAACAGCACTATAACAGTTTTTGCAATTGCAATTATAACCACAATAAACATGAACGACAGTCCAGCACAACGGAAGGGAGGATGACAGTGATGGGAGCAGGGTGTGGGACTCCATCCCATTCACATCTATTGCTCACAAAACATCCCAAATGAGCCGCTCCAGAAAGAAACAAGAGAGAAGAGAAAATGTATGGGACAGCAGCAATTGCTTGTGATCTACATCTGTGCTTGAAGTTTTCATGGCTGCACTGAGAGCAGAATTTATATCCCAAAGCCAAGCAACAGCCCGCAACACTGCTACTGGATTTGACCCCTGGCCCCTGAAAGCACCTCTAGCAGCAGAAAGAAAAAGTCCAACCAGTGGGTTAATGAGCAAAATAGACCTTGTGTGATGGGTGGATGGACAGAAGGCAACAGGGCAGGGGAGCAATCACACCATCAGCAAGAGGCACCGGTTTAACTGCTTTGCAAACCCTCCAGTGAAGCAGAGCCGCAATTTCTTTCGCTATTGCCTCATTACCCTCATAGTGAGACAATCTCCCCCAGTCCACACCTTGAATACTTTTTTCAGGCCAATCCAGGTATTTTCCCCCTGTGGGTACTAAAAGCTGATGATCAGTCTTCTTACAGAAATCTTTTATGCATCAGAAAATGTATTGCCTGCACTCGGGCTTGTATTTCCAAATGCAATTCCTTCAGTTTTCCCCCTCTGGCCTCCTTTGTTGAGCCTTCCCATCTGTGTGGTTCACCTCCAGACTTGCAAGGCTTCACTGCCCGGCACCCCTCAGTGCAGCAGGAAGCAATTATCAGCCTTGTCTTACACACAAAGCTTCTGTAATGATGACTCAGACAGAGATTTGACCCCTTTCCTCAAACCTCAGGACGCTGGTGACCTGTTTGAGCAGGCCATCCACAATAGCCCCCCCCCCACCATGTACCACTCTGCCCACTGTTCCTCTTCTTGCATTCGGTCATTCACATCCTGCTCCCCTCCAGAGCCACCACACCTTCCTCTTCCCTATACCTCATCATGCTGCCCAATGAGCTCTTAGTAACATAAGCAGCCACCCTTGCCCACTAACTGGTTATCCCATTAAAGAGGGAAGTTGGGCAGATTCACCTCTTTGGTTTTCCTTACAAGTCAGATTTTCTTTTGGACCCTCCTTCCTCCTCCTCCTCTCTGCTGTGCACAAATTGCTCTGCAACTCTTTTTGTGGAAACAGGGTCAGATTCTCTAATCCTTCTCATTTTCTGGCTCTTCCCTTCTCCTCACACTGAAAGTCTGGTGTGGGCTTTTGCTTCTCTTCCCTTCCCACCACATCCCCAGGGGACACCGATGGCAAACACCAATGGTTCAGAGCTTGCAAAGACCAGGTTTTCCTCAAGTCATCCAGAATAACTCTACCAAGCTGACAAGTAATGGATAATATTTCTCTATCCACATTCCCTTATCTCCCCTATTTGAAAGAGTTACACGTCTGTGTATGTAATCAGCACTGCAGCCTTGTGAGGACTGAAGCAGAGGAAGCACAGAGCACATCCGCCTCTTGCGACCCCTCATCTCTCCAGCCTTGCTCTGCTCCTCTATGGCCTTTCTCACACATTCCATGGTTTTTTTGCAAGAATTTGGAAGCCTTCATATAAATAGTTTTTCCACTAGAGGGCACAAAGACAATTTCTCCTAAATGGAAACTGATGTCAGAAGGATTAATGAAATCATTACTAACATCTCACCAAAGATATCTCTAACTCCAAGAAATGAACACTTAATAAATTGAGATGTAGTTGCAAGTCCCCAGATACTACACCACCACCAAATGTCTCTAACAGGTAGAGACTGAAACCCTAGAAATCCAAAAGCAACACTACTTTAACAAGATCTTGCATACAGTGCTAAGTACTTTTTATCCAGTGATTGCTGCACTGCCCACAATTTCTCATTAGCCACAGACACAGCAATGGAGACAGAAAATCCATCCCAGTGTTTTTTAAGTTGAACTTATCCAAATTTAGCTTCAAGTCAATTAACTTCTTTGTACTTTTGTTTCCTAGATTAAAAGAAGTTGTCTACCAACAAAGATCTTCTCTTTGCAGATAATTTTAGATCATAATAAGTCACCTTCTGACCTATCTTGGGTAAACTAAAGAGATTTTAGCCTTTAAGGCTCTTCTATGCAAGCCAGCTTTTCCAGCTTTAAAGCTTGTCTTGTAAACTTCTTACAGGTTGAATCTATAACCCTGACACTTTAACCAGTTCCTCACCAAACAATAGTGCTGCCCCATGAAAACGTATAAACTCAACATGAAAGCAATCAAGTCAAACATTTGACTACACAAACCTAGTAAGAGGGACAACAGTGATAATATCAGAGCATCATGTATGTTGAGAGTGCCTTAGGATTCATCACGCTCCCTAGCCCCAACAGCTTCAAGTACAGCAAGCCCTGCATGGACCTACCTTGCCGACTCCAGCAGTCCTGACACCCCGTCCTCTCAGGGCCCAGGCCAAGGAGATGTGCAAGCACTTGGTAGCCCACTCGCCCGCGGGTGCCTGCACGTACCCCCACGCTCCCCTCCATGGCAGGCTCTCCTTCAACACACACTCACTGCTCCAGCCCGATGGCAGCAAGGTTTGCTTTCTGCCTACTGCCGCCTGTGGACTTCCACTCACTGGAAGGTTTGGCTTGAGCAGAGTCAGCCCAGAGGCTTTTGCTAATGGAAGAAGAGAGACAATAGCGATACGCAGGTGCTTCCTCCCATTTAAAGTGTTTACTTGTGCAGCTTAACACAGTGACGCTATTGTGAATTAGGTCTGCATGCTGGTTTACAGAGTTCAAAAGGGAGCACGTAACAAAAGGAACCCCAAAACACTGCTTATTAATTTAAAGTATTTTTTTCTTCCCTTTCAGACTCTGCTTCCTTTGCCAATGCCAAGTAAGAGGTGTTTTCCAACCATACAATAAAAGCAGTTTCAAATGGGAAATGATACATACGATATCAAAACAAAACAAAGAATTTAACACAAAAGCAAAGGATTTATCAGTACATCTCCACAGCCTATGCAGTAGGCTTCTTGTGGCATGGAGCCTGGCAGCCAGCAGAGAAGGCTGAACTCAAGGCAGGTATAACTGCATACACTTAGAGAAAAATCAAAAAGATCAAGCAGGAAGGTAGGGTATAGCTAAGCCACAGCACAGAGCTAAGGAAAACATTAGCCTGAAAGAGGAACAAAGGCGTATTTGTTTTATGAGATAAAGCAAGCAATTCAGCTGTATTCCACACTAAACCTTCTGGCTTAGGACCAAAACAGGGAAGGAAAAAAAATAAGGGAGCATCTGATTCTCATTTTGTTGTCCTAAGCTCTGAGCTAACATTACATGACTCAAGATGTTTACTAGAGGTGCCAGGCACTCAAATTCATGGTTGGATCTTGTACATAGGAAGTATCGGATGTGCTGAACATCTTGCAGTTCCCTCTGCAGCCAGGGAAGGCTCAAAGATACTCAGCACTTGGCATTTTTTATTACTGTTACTGTTGTTATTATTTTACTGCTAAGACGCCTTTTTCTGCTGTCTAAATGAACTCAGAAATCCAGCTTTATAGACATTGGTTTGTAAAATCTCAGTCCCCCAAAAAACACCAGCATTCCACTGTTTGAGAAGCTGCAAATAAAATACCATCATATTTAAGGTTCTGCAACTTAAAACCGTGCCTTATTTTCACATAAAGCTATAGTGCAAAATGCCAGACATGCTGAAAGCAATGCCATGCATTCTTATTCAACCCCATTCTCTTAGCATCTAAATAAACAGAATTGAGTCCTTTTGTCCAAGTGCCATATTATTTTGTCCTCTCCTCATGGCTGCAACTATTTTAGAGGTGTTTCCATTGATTTGCCTCCTTGGTGGGAACAGACCAAACAGATTCGGCACTTTGCTATCTTCTTCGGAGATCTGGTGGGATGGTTGCTCAGAGAATGTCAGATCCAGACTCCTCCTATCCTTTAGCATCAGTGAAACTAGAAATGGCAATTGAAATCCCTCACTCCTCTGTTCCATCCCAAGCATGTGCTAGATGGTAAGTGGCAAGTGCTACTTCCGCCAGTGCAAGTGACTAAGTACAGCAGTGACTTAAACCCAGCAGGTTAGTCATTTTAGAGTTGCTCTTGCGCAGATGAGCAATCATGTCCAGATTACAAGACTTGAAGTAACATAAGAACATAGGCAGATGTGTGCTAAACACAGCTGCAGCAACTCATGAACTCAACTGTTGACTAACAGTTTGGACCAAACCCATTTTACCTGCACTGAAACAGCCTGTCAGCACTTTCACCCCCACACACACTGTCATTGGAAACAGCACTAGCAAACAGCAGATGGGCTTCATAACCTCTTAAACCACCCTGTCTGTTCTGGAAACAAATCTCTGCAAGCAAAGGCTAAATGAGCATCTATAGTCACATCCAAGTTATCCACAAAATTGAAGACAAGGCATGGTGTGCACTGTGTTCTCAGGTATGAACTCACATCCAGGGTACCTGCTAGGCAGTCTCTGCCCCAAATCTCTTAGCATCACCACCAGCAACTCATCCTGAATTGCTCCCCATGCCTTCCAGCAGCCCTGCAGAGGGGGACCAGGGACCAGGCAAGGTGACAGACAGGAAGACAGCACTCCTCCTTTTATTGTTGGTTTTAGTCTCAAGTCTTGCTGGGCACAAGCAACCCACAAGTTTTATTTTTATGGCTTTCACTGTACTGCTGCATGCAGTTCCTGAAGGGACATAAGACACCACTGGTTCAGAGGAAATCCAAGTGAAAAACAATTTAATGCACATTCACTAAAAGTATCAGAAAGTAAACAGGTAAAAGCTATTTCATTTACCAGCAGTGGTTTATGGATGCCCGGAGACCCTGATGTTTATTACATACTGCCTTGGGCAGGTGGAGTGATAGAGACAGAAGAATTTCTGCCTGTAAAATGTCTTAAATGTCAAAATCCAAATGAGTCTTTATGAGATCTGCTACTTGTACTCACTCCAAAGCTGCAGGAAGGGGGGCAGCCAGGGCCCCAAGAGATTGCTGAGGACCCCCAGCAACCTCCAGGACAGCAATGCAACTGCAGGGCTTGGTCCCACCAGGGCGAGATAGAGGAAAGCTGCCCCCTCCCAGCACCACCACTGGGCGCCAATGTTCCAGTGCACCAAGCCCTGCATGGTTCAGCTGGATGGTGGGATTGGAGGGGACAACTTGGGAAGAACATTAAGAAAGGCTTTTCCAAAGCTTAGTATTGATAGAAGAGTCCTGCCTTACAAATATCAACTCTGAGGAAACACCTCTGTGGAGAGAAAACACTTTGCAAAATCCAGCTCTTTTGTAGTTCAGATTACTGAGAACAGAAGAAACAATTCACCCACAAGACCTGCATCCTGAAAGCAGCAATGCACAGCTGGAAGCAAACACAAAGTTGGCAAGTAGAACAAACTGAAGGTTTTCATTGTGGCAACAAAGCTTTCAGACAGACCAGCAGTAACACTGTGCGCAGGACACTGCTGCATCACTGTTATGACTCCTCCCAGCAGCATACACAAAACATACCTGAGCTGCACCCATTTCCTATAGCCTTTTTTAAACATTATGGGCATTTTTTCCTCTGTAATGCTTCTTGCTCTCAAGGCTGCAGTAAATAAGTCAGTTACAACCCCCTGCCGCTTTGTCTCCTATGGTGCTGCCTCAAGTCACTGCTTTTATGTCTGTTAAGCTACCAGTGTAACCACTTCCAGCTTCAACAAACACTTTAAAAGTAACCTGTAGCTAAACACTAGGCTGAATGTAGAATTTTATATTCACAAGAGAGGAAAGGAAAAGCTATTTTCTACAGTTAACACCACCTTCCTTTCACTTACTTTCTGTCTCCAGTATCAGCAAAGGGAATCCTGGTTGCAAATCTCTTGACCAACAACTCAGAATTGGGCCTGGAAAGCCCAGGAGATGGTAGACACTATGGTCATACCTTTGACTGCCGCATAAACAGGCACGCTGGCCTTGGACACAACAACTGCTGAGGATGTGAATGCTGGTCCATAACAAGCTCTAGTGTCACCACACTGGTTGTGGACAGTGTTGTGGTTGCACCCCACAGAGGGAGGAGACAGAAGAGGACCAGGACGCTCAGCTCCAGGAAGGTACATGCCAAAGAACATCCATCTTTTGAAGGAAGAGACCTTCCTGGCATTGAATCACTTCCCTCACTTCAGGTCCTGTCCTTAGTCCCTGCCCAAAGCACCTCGCAGAGCACATCCAGGCATAACTAACATGCTGGGTCCCAGGCTGTAGGGACACCTGACAGGGGAATTGCCTGGGCACACTGCAGGCTCAGGACTTGAAGTGAAACCTTAACATGGCCCGTAGCCATTCAGAGAGCTCCAACAGAGCTATGTGTCACTTAAGCACTGAACTGCCCTGCTTCGAGGCACTGAATTCACTTCATCTATGAAGAAAGGACAGTTTGCCAGATCACAGGCCCATGTACTCCCTAGTCCCCTGTAGGGAACAGCAGCAGTGACTGCTTTGGGAGGAATCCCAGAAGAGGACAAGTACATGGCAGTACTTCCCCAGGGAGCACCCCACCTGGCAGAGGTGATGGCTCAAGCCAGAAGTGTTATCTTAGCACAGGCCTGGTTGGGTTTCTCCTGATCACTCTCTCCCTTGGCTTCACCCAGGGAATGTCAAATTCAGCCCATCACTACGATAAAGCACTAGGGAGGATGGGGGGTGAGGAGGAGAAGAGATACCTGAGCCAACTTCAAAGGTTTGTTATCCTTTGAACGCTTCACTTATACATAATTGAAAGGGCTATATGTTTGCACTACAAGAAAGATATTTTTCCCCCCTCTCTACCAGACCCATCAGATGATAGCCTTGGGGGAGGTTAGCAAACTTGGAGAATTGACTGAGAAGCAAAGTAAACCACTACTGACAGCAAGTGGACCAAAGCCCAGATCCCTGAGAAGTTCTGACAATGGCAGGACCCAGAAAAAATAAGCCAGCCTTGACCCAGCATCAGGGGAGGCCGAGAGGAACACGTGCATGTGTATTTTATTTCACACTAACCTCCATTTGACCAGTTATGCAAATAAATCTCTTGTTTGTCCTAAGCACACTTCTATAGACTGGGGGAGAACTTGAAAGACTTAGCAATATAGTGACCTGCTTGTCACTGCATTGTGACTGAACTCAAGGGTTACAAGAAATAAAGTATTAAGCAGCAGGAATGGCACATACAGCCCATAAAATAAGGGAAAATGCATTAAAATTTAATCCAAGCTTAAAAGAGAAAAGAAGAAAAAAGTGCATAGGGACTTGATATGTGATCTTGATCACTTCAGTTCCTTGTGGGAAGTCTCCGGACATTATATCCCAGGGCAGCGAGACACAGGAGCAATGCACCACAGCTCTATCTATTACAGCTCTAGCATAAACCCAACAGGGATCAGACACATACTTACGACTGCAGGGAGCATGGCACAGCCCTGCAGCCTTCATGGCTAGGGAGAGCACTGTGCACACACTCTGTGCCAGTGCAAGGTATTTGCCTGATGAAAAGAATAAGAAGATGTTCATGACACCCTCCTGCTCTTGATTCTCCTAAGGCTCCATTACTGAGGCTATTCAGAAACTGCTGTCACAAAGATTCACTTAAGCCCAGTTTCAGCTTTCCTTCTTTTAAATCAGTATAGCTCAGACATTCACTTATCACTAAACCTTGCAGCACCAGATCAGCTTAACTATGCCAATATTCGAGCAAGCCTGATGTGAACTCTGTTATTTTCTAATCGGGTTTAGTTAAACAGCTATTTGCTTCCATTATAGGCAATGCTTCAGAGCAACAGCATGTGGAGTCTCTAGATTAATATGGTAACTGCAACAAGGGCTTGTGAAGGGGTGTAATTCCAGCAAGGTCAGGAATGTATGTCAAACCCCTAAACCCTTACTCACATAATTTCAACAACCCATCTTCTGCATCTGGGAACAGCATCCTTCCAGCACCCTATGCAACACCGAAACAGAACGTTTTGTACGACTGACCACAAGCAGCTGAGAGGATCTAGCTGAAGTCACACTGCTCCTTGGGGTGGGTCAGAAGAAACACAGCACAAGTCAAGTGAAAAATAAAGAAAATTTGCAAACAGCTTAAGATGTTTTCCCCATTGGAGGCTTACCCACCCCTACCACCTCTCCTGCATGTACCACCCATGGCAGAAGATGCTGGCTGTTTTGATGGCCAAGGGTTGACCTGAGCCTCCCACTGGGAAGTTCAGCTCAGGCCTCTGCAGCACAAGATGCTGCAAACCAGCAATGCAGATGAGAGGGAGTCACTTCTTCAGTGCACTGATCCATACAGACAGCAAGAGGCAGGGGAAGGCAGAAGGGGGGGGAATGCACTGAAAATTCTTTTGACAGGGTGAAAAATGAAAGCAAAGTGAAACACTGCTCAAGCTGTCAAAACAAAATCACAGCAAGCCAACTGAAAAAGAAAAACCACACAGCTCAACTTGCATCTTCTAGTAGGCAATAACCGGTACATTTGTTTTCCTGAAGATAAGTGGGTGAGTTAAATTTGCCAGACAACATAGAGCAGAGCTGAAAAGTAATCGCATCAGAAACACAAGGGATCCAATCTAAAAACAACCAGGACATTAAGGACTTGCCTGCTTCCACCTTGCAGTCAAACAACTCAAAGAAGTTTTTGGAGTCGCACTATTGAACCAATGGAAGAACGCCAAAGTGCTTGATCAAGACAAGCCTTGCCCTTTCCCTCTCAGCTCATCATTCAAAGAGGAGGAATGATCATGCTCTTAGCAGCAAACAAGTCAGAAACTGGCATGGCAAAAGGTCCTATGCAGTGCGTTTTTGGTCATGGTGGTAAAGGTCAACGTAATATTCAGAGTACAGAAAACCCATTAAGCTGGTGAGAGAGTCATAACAACGGTACCCAGAGGGTATTTTGAATGGTGAGACAGCTTGTAATTAGCTTAGGTGGGCCAACCTAATTACTCATGGCCTGAGGAAGCATCTCCCAATGCAAGAGGGGAACAAGATATGTATTTATAGTTCTTTCCTGATAGCCCATTATAAGCTTTCAGAGATGAATGACCACAGCATTTTACTGTTTTCTTGTAACCTGGAGATGCAAGCAGTAATGACTGAATGAGCCAGAAGAACAAAGGCAAGGGCTGCATGGGGCTAAAGGCAGGGGGAAGGAAAAAGAAAATAATCACAAAAAACCCAAAACACAGACTTGTGCTACACTACAATGTGACATTGACATTTACTTGCTTCATTTTGAAATGGGCAATTATATGCATTATGAGTATGTCCATAAAAACCATTGTAACAAGGCTTCAAGCATTAAAAATAGGAAATAATACAGTGGAAACAGTTAATATAGATATGTTACACCCCATATACATTCAGAACTGCCTTCATACACTAAAACCTTAAAAACATTCTTCCAAATACATTAGCATTATAAAAAGAATCACTAATTCCCACTATGTTTCCATTCCAGCAGACCTGTGCTTGCTCAGACCTTTATTATTAGCCATAACAGGGTTGCAAGTGCACACAGAAATTAAAGTGGGACCTGGCACAAGATAGATAGGAATAAGAAGGGTTTTTTTACATGTTTCCTTTTTCTGTTTCTTATTTATTATTTTCAGGGCATCTTCTAACATGTCTCAGTCCCCCCAAGCAAATACGGCTTTTTCAATTGCAGCTGCTTTGTTATAAGCTCTTCTCTTTATCACTGTTGGTTGCCTATATTTGCAAGAGCTGAAACTCCACCACTTCTGTTTTACTGATTCTCCACCTTCTCCCTCAAAGTTTCCCCTTTCATTAGAAATTAACTCTTCTGTGTTAAAGATAATTCTCTTTATAGCCAAGTGCTTGGCGTCAAGTAGCCTTATTCAACAACACTCTTAAACAAAGCCAAAAAGAGCAGCCTTGTCCCACACTGCAATTCTGATGCTATGTTATATGTACTTCCTAACTTATCAGAAACCCATCACGTTCTTCCACACAAACCTAATCCTGCAAAATAGTTCCCAAAACTGGGAGACTGGAAAACAAAACTTCATGTTAAAGACACAGTATTACAGTATACACCTTTTAGTAAAGCCCAGCTGGAAATGACTTGCACTTTAACAGGTAAAATCTGGGAACTGCCATCCCACCAGTAAATGCCATGACAAACCCTGCTTCCTTCCTTATCTGTAGCCAATAAAAGACGAAACACTCTAGAAATTAGTCACCTCCAATTGCCACCATCAGCAAGAACTTTAACACAGAGCATATTTTCCAATGATACTGACCCCTGCAAGAGCATTTACAGAAACGGGTCTTTTTAACTAAAGACCAGAACAACTCCTGGCACTGCCAGCACTGGAGAATGGCTATTGTTCAAACCTCCCTCCTCCTCAGCCCATGGAAGAGCCCCACTTTTGCTGCCCAAGCACTGCCCTCCTGCTTTAACAGAGCTGGTTGTTACACAGGATTGAAGAGCAAACATATCATCAGAGAAAAATGTATTTAGGAAGAGCAGATTACCAAAACAAATGGAAACAGTGAGAAAGATAATAGCAGATTTGCACTGACAAACAGCATGCAATGATGGCCGTGTCTAGATGCCAAGCCAGGGAGGGCACCCTCACCTGATGAAGAGCTGTCTGGTTTCCACTGGATGGTTGAAACCATCCACCACAAACTGCATTTCAGATGGAGAAACCTCCCCTGCATGTGGCCAGCCAGAGGCACACCCAGCTCCTGCACCACTTCAAAGCAGTAGAGGCAGATTCCACTGTCATCAGCTGAACTCTCAAAGACCATCTCCAGCATCCAAAGTGGCATTTTCCAGTCCCTTTTATGGCCTGAGCAAGAGACCATCTCCACTCCTAAGGGGCTGGCCTCTCAGCTGCCAGGAGGCAGGGCAGAACAGAGAGCTGCTCATCTGACACCCATCCAACCTGCCAGAGGTGACAGCTCCACTACTCCCTTCCCAGAAGCATTATTGCTCCCATCACCTATAACCACCCAGCACAATGTGGGCTTCATTGTGGGACTGCACTGCCACAGATACTGAATTAGCAGCCTCATAAGGAGTTTCTCAGATGCCAGAAAGTGAATGGCCCCAAATGCTCAGCAAGAGTTCCAGGCCACCCAAGCCGAGCAGCCTGGATGAAGCATGGGAATAAGGTATATTAGCAAGAGCTGAACATGGAGCATCTCATCTTCAAGGCTGCAGCTTTATTATTTCACACAGAATTAAAGCACTTAATAACATGCATACATTGATGGATAGCAAATTGCAACAAGAGTTATAGGAGAGCAAAGAAAAAAGGATGGCAAACTAGCAAGATAAAGCCAATCCTAAAGGCATGAAATTCCTGTTACTCCTGGATTAGCCTGTACTCCATTTATCAACTACCCTGGTGTTTTGGGTTTGCTTCCCCTAATTCTAGGGAGGCACTTTAAGAAACATGGCATTTCTTCCCTCTCCAGAAAAAAAAGGGAAAAACTTCATCTGCACTGCATATTTTTAAGATTAATGATCCAAGGTCAACCTTTTGAAAGGAGTTGTAGGGGTGAAATATTTTCCCAAACCACATTTCACTGAAGGAGGAATTTCATCTTGACTTGGGATACTTGTTTTTAATCTAGGTAGGTTCTGAAGCTTTTTTTTGGCACTTTAACCAATATCAACCCATTAGGACTCCAAAGCTTGATTAAATCAACACCCTTCAAGTCAGTCCTCCTTAGCAAAATGACAAAGGTCAAGCACTACAGAAAAAACAATGATCTCATGATAGACAGAAAAGGGGTACAAATATTGTCCTATTCTTGCCCTGCCAAAAAAGAGAAAGCCAAAGCCAGTAGTGCCTCACAATAGCACATAGTAGCTGAGCAAAGTTATGGAGGAGATTGTCTGCTCAGCCAAAACACTTCTTCACTTGGGCAGGAATCAGTACAGGACCCTCACAGACCTCTTTGTCACAGGAGGCAATTAAAGCTCTTCTGGATCTCTTCTGGCTCAGATGAGCTATTTACACACAAGCAGAGATGGTTTTGTGTTAAGTGAACCTGAGGATTAAAGGAGCACTCAGCCTGAGGGCAGTGCCTGCTCCTCCAGCCCCATCAGCCCCGGGGTGTGCTCCCATGCTCAGTATTAACATCAACCAGTGACTCAGAGAGAGGACATTATGGTCCATCTGCATCAGGCTGCTTTGGCTTGAGGAAGGCAGGGTCTCGAAAGGGTGGGCACACAGAGAAAGGAAGGCGAAATAAAACCAGTGTCTTTCTACTGGCAAAAATCTTCTGGGAGATGCAGAGAACCCCATTGTTGCTGATGCCAGCAAGCAGGTCAGGATCACTAAGTCTCAAAATCCAGAATTCCACCTCAAACCTGTGCCTTGTGCTTCCACTCTGCAAAAGAAACCTGGCAGAAGAGATTCCTCCAGAAACTGCTGATCTCTGCAGGCTCCAAGAACATGTAAAGAAACTTCTACACACTGAGGTTGGAAGCGTAACAGCAACCAAAGAGGGCTGTTTGTTTTTAAAACCTGCTCCCAGGCCGAAACCCTCAGTTCCAGACTGAGACAAATGCACACAAAGGTGTTTACAAGCCTCTCCAATGAGAGTTTTATAAACGGAAGAGCCGACGCAAGCTGAACTGTAGCCTTGAGAGTTATGAGCGCGATACCCCACTCTTCCTGTCTCTAGAGGTGACCCATCTCTTACATGTCATTTCAGCCTCGCGCTCAAGCGTTAATTTGGGACCAATGACTCACAATTCCTGTTTTCCAGAACATCCAAACCAATATTGCAAGGAAATCTGTTGTGGTTTTTCTCCCCCCATCCCTGAGTGGCTGGGTAAGGACAGGAAAGGCAGGAAGTAAAAAATTGAGTAAAACATGGATAAACAGCTCTGTTAACCTTTCCTGAGCCCTTCCCAAATTATGTGCAGCAGAAGGTCCCCCCTACACTGACCGTGCAGAGGCTTGGCATCAAAAGGCCAAGTGCCCATTGAAAATGCTAATGATGCCTGCTTGATCTGGAGCAGAAATGAAGGACAAACAGACCCAAACACTCAAACATCCCAGATGCACTATCACATATCACCCTTTTCTAGGAGTTGCACCATGATGCCAGGCTGCCGCGGGCTCAGGAGAGGAATAGTTTCAGGTTTTATTAATTCCAAAAATCAAGTACATTGAACTGCCTGGCTCCACAAACACTGAAACTTGGCATATGGGAGGGGGTAGAATAGGAAAGCAAAGAAGGCAGCTGATCATGTGAAAAGGCTGGGGGCATGCCAGCATGGCTATCTCCAGCAGAACAACAGCTCTCTTACTGAGCCCCAGCTTCCAGCACAGTCCCATGGAGCACGTTACTGCAGCAGAAGCAAGGACCTGCTACAGATATGAAAAGCTCCCAATGGTTCCCAAAGCTGCCGTTCGCAGGAGGATGGTCTTTGCCTTTGCTGCTGTTTGCACTTGGTTGCCAAGGATGGAAGCTTTTAAAACATCCTTCCTATTTAAACAGTGCTGAAAGAACAGGGCTCCACAGGTGGAAACCCATTCAATGGTCCCTGCGGGTGCCTAGTGATGCAGCAGTGCCCACTGGGTCCATTGCCACCAGGACCAAGATTCTCTTGAATAACAACATAAAAATGCAGACCATGCAAGATTTCTAGTGGAGACAGGCTGCAGGCTCTCAAATAAGGTGGGACCACATCACACACAGCTTGTACAGACACCAAGGGCCACCTTCCCCATGCCCCAGGGATCTCTCAGCTCCACTTCCTGCTCCTGCAGGTGTAACCTTGGCAAATGAATCCCAGGGGATGTCTTTGCCATCTACCAGTAAACAAAGGGATTAAGTGATAAAATTATCTACTACTGACTCACATAGAAACTAGAGCCAGCCTACACTGCTAGTAGAGAGGAGAGCATGCCAGTGTTAAAGGTGCCTTCAAGACCTCTCATCAGCTGCTTTTCCTTTCTGAGAACTCACCTTTTCTGAAGACATTGCAGAGCCTGTAATTCCTACCAAAAGTGACATTACTTCATTTCCTCTGGAAAACAACAGCTCTCCCAGCCCCTCCTTCCCCCATCTTTCTCTCTCATGAGCAATGTGCTTGGATCTCCAGGAAGGCGGTAAGGTCAGAAGCAAATGCCTGGATTGCTCCCAGATTAGCAGCCCAGAGGGAGGAATTCCAACCGAAAGCATTTACAATATTCTTGGTATTAAATGATTTTGGCCAAGATGAAATTTGTTAAAGTTTGCACTTTTGTTTTTTCCAAAGCTCTGAAGTCATTTCTTTCCCCAAAGCTGCCTCCACAAGCTGTATTTGTGGGAAAGGGAGATTTCACACACAGAAACCAGCACAGCTAAATAACAAACTGAGGCAATTGTTCAGATGCTGAAGCCTGATCAATTATTCTGCACAGAAGCAAAGTATCCACATTAGAACGGCAAATTGTTGTACCTAAAATTATGGTTGTGTCATCCTAATTTCCAGAGATAAATCCTGCTTCAGTCAAACCCTTTTCTACATACAAACAGGAAAACTAAACATCCAATCAAGAAAACATGTAAGAAAATAAACTTCATTGCAATCTGGGCAGACAAGAGCTTTATCCCCAAGATTTCTGAATGATTTTAGTAGGATCCAAGAGCTCCTAGATGAGGCTGACAAGAGCCCATTAAATCACAGAACATTTAACAGTTTCATTCATTGCATTTGGCCCTCCCCCTCTTTCCAACACAAATCAATCTTATTCTTACTTTTCTTTTTATTTCCCAACTTCACCGGTTCTGCACACAATGAATTTCCATCACAATATTGGATGGTGAGCACCTCATCTATTAAAATGCCGTCAGTATCAGCTCTGTAAGTGATGATTTCAGAGAGGAAATAACATTGCTTCTCTTCCTCCCCGCTCTACAGCTTCACGTTTTCTCACAAGGAAAATGGCACTGTGCTCTCAGACTGGAACTGATAATAAACACTATCGAGCAAAGAAAGGCATAAAGGGCTGAATGAACCAGTTTTAACTCCTGCAGAAACATGCGTTTTCTAAGACTAATTCTAAAGAAAGCAGTGCCTGGGGAAATACTGGGGGAAGTGGAGGAGAGGCAGAAATCACAAGGTTTTGGGGGGCGTTTTGGTGCCAGATAGAATCCAGACCACTTTCATCCACCAAGTTTTTTAATCTAATGAATAAAGAAACCCTCCAAAGAACAGTCAAACCTCAACAAAGCCTGGCTTGACAATGCTTCTAAACAAGCTGGAGCAAACTCACAGTGCATGTACATACTTCCCATTCAGAAGTGATATATTTGCCCTGAGAGCAAAGGTCCTGCCCTGCACTCCGAGGCACCGGACCTGAGTCACTGGCTCAGCATAAAGGCAGCAAATCCTGTCAGTTCAGGCAAAAGGTTAAATTCAAGCTTGCAGATTGGCACATGCCTTATTTGAGAGATTTTAAAATGAAGTAAGAGCCACCAGGTCTTGGACAATTGCAGAGAGGGAAGTGTGGAAGAATTCAGGACATCCACGACATTGGACTGCCTAACAGTCCTTGGCTGAAAGCACTCAGATATTCCCACTGCTGTGATTCCATGCAGAAGCACAGCGGTATGATGAGTGATGGCCACATTATAACCACAGAGATATTTTAAACATTTTGGATTATTATTCTTTAAACAGTTTAGTAACTGGGATGAACACCACCAC
The DNA here is from genome assembly GCF_012275295.1 of Melopsittacus undulatus. Taxonomy (NCBI): domain Eukaryota; kingdom Metazoa; phylum Chordata; class Aves; order Psittaciformes; family Psittaculidae; genus Melopsittacus; species Melopsittacus undulatus. The sequence continues at coordinate 29,463,988 of NC_047535.1, forward strand.
CCCCAGCACTACAACACTCCTGTGATCCCTGTGTCCTGCTATTTATACGGAAACCATGGATCTGGGACAAGTGAATGCAGACCAGTAACAAATGACCAAACACTGAGTGCTGGGATTTAAACAGCATCCAGAAAGGAGCTGCAAATAGCTCTGCAAAAGTGGATAAGGAAGGAGGAATCCCTGCTCTTATAAACCCTCAATGCTTTGGATGCTCCATGCTAAACATCACTGCTGGCAGGCAAGACCATCCTGGGGCTGGATGAGACAAGGCACAGGACACTGGGTGGAGTAGCCACAGGAATGACTCCTAATGTGCTCCAGAGAAACCTTCTTCCCAAATCCAGACTTAATATTGATTTATATTCTGAAGCATGAAGCCATATGCCATCCAATATTCATCATTTCAAAGGGCTTGGGGTTTGTTTTAGGTGGCTTTTTGCCTTAATCCCAGTTGCTCCAACAGTCTGTGTATATTTAATTACTGGCATCGTCTCAGACGCTGTTGAATTATGGCCCTCAGTAATACCCTGTGGCAAGGAGCTCTGCAAATTAACAAGGGGGAAACCATTCCCTGTTTCCTTTGGAGTGCAGTGTTAAGGCTGCATAGTTAAATTCCCAGAGGCTAGGAAATGAAAACATTAAATATTCTAATAACATCACTAAAGAAGTCGTGTTTTACATATATGTCATTCCAATGAAATATTTTTCCTGTTTAATCATTTAGCTTTAACGCAGCTTGCGCTGTTGTTCAAGGTTCATGCACAAAAAAGAGAAAGGCAGGATCTCACACAGGAATCCCATGCAGGATATAACATTACCAGGCAACCACTGCTGCAGACACTCAAATTTCACATTTTTTAATTTTGTTGATTCTAACTAGACAAGCTTAATGGCACAGCAATTATATAAATTACCTGGAATACATAACACTGCATTTATACATAATAAATGAAGTGTTGCAGAGGAAACGCCAATGAAATATCATAACAACCTTTTATTCAAGTTTCAGTCTTTAAAGAAAAAAGACAAAATCAAAGGCCATACAACTGCAGCAGAGCAATGAGCAAAACCAGCTTCTCTGAGAAGCTTCTTCCCACAGACCTCTGCTTAACTCTGAGCAATTCAGACATTTCCAGAAGGATGGCACCTGGAAACCCACAGGTACATCTCTCCCATCACTGTCACACACCAAACTCAATTTCTCCACTCTGAAGTCCTGGGCCAGATGGGCAGGACCATAACCACATAACATGAGGAAAAGCGAAGGGGAAAAGGGAATTTCCCATGTAAGAGCTGTCACATGGAATGAAACAAACTCCCTTCCCCACATCCATACCCCCTTTTTCTATTTTTTAAGTCAAAAGGAGCTCTCCCAACACAAGCCAAGCACAGATGCAGTGCGGCTGAGATTGTCCAGCAGCAGCAACCAGCTAGTCCGACGCTGTGACAGTTGATGCAAACATTTTAAGCTAATAAGATTTCACAAGCATGACACAGATGCAGGGGCAGTACTCAGTTCAAGCAGATGCTGGTGTGATGGTCTTGCATTCCTGTGTCCTTTTAAGACAGAGGCAAGGTAAAGTTCAATGAATGTGGATGGGAGTTCTAGCATCTTGGAAAAAGGTGTGAGAGCAAGGCTATCACCTCCATAGCATTTCTGCCCCGGACCACTAGATACACAGAGACATCCTGTCCTCCTCTGCACCACCTTGCTGCACCTCACACCTCAATTTTATATACTTTTGTATTAGTCCTATAGAAAAAAAAAACCCCTCTGCTCCAGTTTTCCAATGGGCACCTTGCAGGCTGCTCCAGAGGCAACCCAGAGCAGAGCCCCTGCCTCAGCAGACAGTGGGCTCAGTCCCTTTGACAACACGTTTCCTGGCAGCACCAAGCATCCTCTGTAAAAGCGAGGTTTGGAGTGACTGGCATTACTGGGGCCCCCTTGCACAAAAGCTGCTTGTATTTTACATTTATTTGACAGTAAAATACTTGGTATTGTTGAGTTTCTGCCAGACCACTGCAAGAAAGCACTTTGCTGGAGCAAAGCTACCCCAAACATGCAACTGGGATGAAGTTCCCATATCACTTAACACCACAGCTCTCCTTCAACCCATTCCTCCCAGTGAGACTTCTAAAGCAACAGATGCTTCCAACTCATTTTCTTGAAGAAAGAAGAAATAAAACCCCTAAAAGGCCAGCAAACCACTTAAGGGAGAGTACAGGCTTGAAATAAATACATGTATTCAAGAAAAATCAAAACATAGGCTTTGATTGCAGCCAGAAGAACAAAGTATCTGAGCTCAGCCTTCAAAGACAAGGAAATTCAGCAATAACACTGACTCTCGTATTACTCATCCCTACTGTGCTGGGTTGTTACAATCCATGCAGGCCACCCAAAGTTAAAAAGACCTCCAGAAAAATATGCAACTCAAAGGGATATGTTACAAGCAAGCCCAAGGCAGGCTATGTGGTTGAAACGAAATGCACAGCATCCATCTAGTGTTGTATATGCTGTTCCTGAACTGCAATTGTCACACTCATCTGGTTGTAATTTACAAATTAGCACTAGGTAAAAGAAGAACTTCCTCACACCTTGAGATCTGAAATACCAGGGTTTTTTTCACAGAGTTAACTTCATCCTCCCTTACCTTTCAAGAGTCAATAGTTTCTCACGATGATAGCGTATCACTGGCAGATATTGAAGCTCTCAGCTCTGCTCCCTTTCCCTTAGGTGGCAGCCTGATGTGCATTGAAACCAATCTTGTCACTGGGAGGAAGCAGTAATCCTGGTTTTATCTGAACCATTCCTACTGCTGTTTGTGACACATCAAATGTTAGGACAATGGGTAATGGTTTCAGACTTTAACAGGAGAAGTTCAGGTTAGATATAAGGAAGTTCTTTACTGTGAGGGTGGTGAGGCACTGGAACAGTTGCCCAAAGAAGTGGTAAATGCTCCATCCCTGGTGGTGTTCAAGGCCAGGTTGCAGAGAGCCTTGGGCAACATGGTCTAGTGTGAAGCATCTCTGCCCATGGCCAGGGATTGGAACTGGATGATCTTCAGGTCCTTTCCAACTCCAACCATTCTACAATTCTATGAATCACACACAAAACACAGGTAAGGAGCTGAGAGGGAAAACCATTCAGTAAATGGGGTTATTTTACACCAGATCCGACCAGAGCATCGAACACTGAAGATGTGAGAGCAAAAAGGACAACATATGAAAAGACCACGCTGCTGAAGGAAAGCACATAAACCCATGTTTATCAAATAACAGCACTTTGGCCCTATTTTGACAGATGCATCACCCCCTTTGCATGAAAAGCACCAGCTAGGTCAGCTGAGATCTCACATACACTGTCTGATGGTGATGCCCTCCTGGAGGCAGCACTGATGATGTGGGTATCAAGGGACCAGTGGTCCCCAAGGAGGAACACGCACCCTCACAGCGATCCATGCCACTGGCTGTGGGATGCAGAGGAGACAGAAGTACAGCCGCTCTGGGTTCCCACCACTGCTCAGAACAGTGCTGCAACGAGGTAACATGGGATGACTCACGACTGCTGCGAGAGGGCCATTAACTACACCTCTCACATACGCAGTCATGCTCATACAGGCCTTTTGCAGGGTTTCCCTTGGGTATGACTGAGATAAATACTCGTGTGGACAGAGCAGGAAGGTGCTTTCAGCCACATAACCTGGGAAATCCAAAAACCAACCTAAGCTCTTTGATTGAAGCCTTTCTCCACCACAGCCTAGGTCAGGAACCGTTTTCTCTGGTTATGTCCGCAGAGATCCATTGCTCAAATGCTTCCTTACACTTGACACAGTGCTGGTTAAAGCTAGGTTTAACAAGGTTTAACACAAAACAAGACCAAAACAGCTTCCCACAGGTCTGGAGATGATATGAATCAGCTCGCTGAGTCAGTAGTAAGGCAACCCCAGACTCAACCTGCCCCTATACCCGCCCTACAGACTGGCCTAACCCATTGATGCGTATAAACTGCCATCCCAGGCACCAGGACACCCTCCCTCCAGCTTCCAGTGGACCTGGTGGCACAGGAAGGGACATCTTCAGCCACCACAGATCTAGCACACCTGGGTCCAGTCTTTTCACACTGTAAAATCCTGTCTGCACCAGGAGACCCTCCAGCTTCATTTATCTTCCACCACACAAGGTCCTCATCTACATGGTGACAGCTCCTTATTTAAGCACTCTTGTAGCTCAGTTCCCAGTGGCTTCCGCACATCACTCAGGTTGTATGCTGACAGTTGCAAGCAAAAATTACAAAGTGCTGCTGGAACTTGTAGCAAAATGGCTGGGAACCAACATTTTCAAAGGTGCTTCTGCCTCACCCTTTTGCTAAAAACAAAGTGGTTTCCTTGTTGGGAAAGATAATGAATACTAGAAATAAGAACAGTTTTGAGCAGAAGCTCTTAAAGCAGAAAAACTAGAACTTACCATAGGAAATCAACTTTCCTCCCCCCATCAGACTTGATTTGTTGGATAAACAATCTTTTCTCCAACAAAATCAATGCTAATTTCTCCTGCCTTGTTTTTTCACCTGTCATAAGAATGACCACGCTCTGCTGGGCTGCTTTGTGCCCAGTGCTGAGCCGAGTATCACCCCAGGGAGCTACTGGTGACCCCTCAGCAGCTCTTGGCATGAGATGCCACTCAGTTCAGCACAGTTGGAGATGTGACATATAGATACGTGTGTACATACACACACTTTACTACACCAACAGTCCTTCCTGCAAACAACAGTGCCCTGCAGCAGAAGTGACACTGCTCTGCAGTGATACAAAAGTATGACTTTCCCCTGGGAAGGAGGCAAAACCACATCTGTAAACACTAAAAACAAATAGAAGAGAATATTTCACACAGAAATTTGACTGATCTTAGCAGCTACTACAAAATGACTTTCTCAGAGAACTCGTGTTTAAAAAAACAGCCAACAACTTCAGAGTAAACCCTGTAAGTCAATTAAATACTACTCTGTGGCATGGGCAATACAGTGTCACGGATCATCCAGTGCTCAAAGAGTGGAACTGTTGATTTTAGTCAAAGGCAGCAGTCTGGTAGTAAATACAACATCGTGTGTCCTGGTCAACAGCTGACTGGTGCCTTTAGAAAGTATGTGCTCCCCCAAGTACAGAATTCATTATAAAGCCATGTCAGGTCACTCAGTTGGAAAACAATTATTTCACTTCACAACATTAAACAAGAGGCAGTGCCCCACCTTCATCAGTATGCAAATTGCAATGGGTTGCTCGCTTCAGCACTGGCAGGTACCCAATATACTTCTCAGGGGCGAGATGAATGAATATCACCCTGTAAGAGTCCAGTTTGGCAACAAGGAAAATGCAGCAGGTGAAGGTGGGTGGCAAAGAAAAAACACAGCCCTAGTGAACAAGTGCCATAGCAAACTTCCTAATCTACCTGAAGCCAAACACAGTGCTCTGGGAGGAACTGATAATTGCAGCACCTGCCCCGAAACAGGACCACATGTGACCATGGAAACCTGTCAAAAGCCCTATGGAGGATACTGCACATGGAAGTTCTGTTGGAAGACGGTCACTTACGTATTTGGGAATAGGCTGGTTGACTGCTTTTCTTTTTAAGGGGTTTTGGTAAAGGCACTACAAAACCTTTGGTAAGGTGTTGGTGGTGGCAGGTGGTTATGACTTCAGAAAGTTTGCACTACATATTTCTGGGGTAAAATTCCCATATTTCTCCCTGCAGGAAGGATCTTGAGCATTCCCTGATCACCCATGTCTGGGATACCAGACTGCCCTCAGCTCCACAAGCCTTTTGTATAAGGTTCAGCTGTAATACACACACAAGAAAAATTATCCTAGGAAGACTACAGAGATTTCCGTGGGTAAAGTTATACATATCCTATCTCCCAGATAGTAATTAGCCTTCTCCAAACCAAAGCATACTCTCATTTACCATTAGGTAACCTCTCTTCTCCCTCAGATTTACCAGGAATGCAGTTCAGAAGGTGCCCAACTCACAGCTGCTTACATAGTTTGTCCCAGGTGATGCAGCCCTCCAGCCTATTTAAATGATCTCTGCAGCATTAAACACTGTCTGCAACAAACCTCACTTCTGTAGAAGACAGCCTCATCTTCCCTCTACAGCATGTACTTACAAAACACACTGCAGGTTGGCGAGCACACGCATTAGTTTTGAAGAGTGTAATGAAGAAACTGGATAAAATAAGAAATACCAAAACAAACACCAGATATTCACCCCCCACTTGCCCACGAAACACTTGAAGCCCCAAGACACAGTTTATTACATCCAGAGCAGCTGTGCACGCTGAACTTCCTTTATTGCTTTGGGGACTTGCATCACAGTTACCTTCAGTTTGATAAATACTCTCGCACAGCATAATAAAACATTGTTGGCATAGAGAAAAAGCAGAGGGATATCAAATATAATACATAGACGTGCATATAAAAATGTATTATATACACATTTGCATATGATACATGCTGACATTTCCTTATCAACGCAAACAGCCTTGCCCTGATGCTTCCTGAGGCTATGTGGTGATGGGAACACCGAGATGTGGATGAGAAGAGTTTCGCAGCCAGACCTCCTTGTCACGCAGGTATATAAAAGACACTACTGCAAATCCCAGACATTTCCCATGTTAGCTATCGAGCCTTTGCCTCCAATTTGACCTGGCTCTGGTACGCTGGAGCCATTGACAAACTCTGGCTCCACAGTCTGCTGCTGATGTGCCCATCACACCTATTTCAGAGAAGAGCAATCTTCTTGCAGATACAGGGGGACCTGTTTGCACCTCAAAGCAGATTTAAATCTTCTGCCTCAACACCCATAAAAATAAATAAATGTTATGCAAATCTTCCTATTTAAAAGCTACATGAGATGATTAAAGTAACTTTGCTGGAGTTGCAATGGTTAATAGCCCCTCCCCAACACCATGCACGCTCACACAATTATAGTAGTTAAAACAAATCAAAGATGCTTCTCCAAGCCATAAACAAAGCCCAGAAGTCTGCGGGCCCTGAGCAGCCTTAGAGGCAGCGTTATCATTTTTGCACAGTTGCAGGGAGTTCTATTTATATAAACACCCTCATTGTTTCTGCTGCAAGTGCATGGATTGGAGTTATCTCCCTTATCTGGCTCTGTCCTTGAGATACAGCTTGCTTGCTCCATCCTCTCCAAGCTGTGATATAGCTTTCCAACTCCAGGCAAGACCAGAGATGGCTGAACTTCACAGAGGCAGTGATTTACAGCCTTGCCCAGATTTCTCCCCAGTGAATGCTTCTGAGTTGCTTGCACCACAGGGAAAAGGCAGAAATCTCAGAAAGACTGTGCTCCAAAAGGGCTGCTCTGCACTTTGGGTACCTCTGTACCAATGGGACTACATGAAAGGGACAGGGGGAAAACCAGAGCCAGCGTGTAGGACTGGCTGGTACAGGAAAGGATGCTGTAACAGCCTCAGCTGGCACACTGATACTTCTCAGTCAAACAGTACATTTGGGGTTTATGTCCTAAACTTCCATTCCAACCACCCTTTACCTACATGGGAGCCAGAGTCCTGGGGATGAAGGCTGCTCTTGACCTGGGGTCGTGTATGTCCCCACACTCTGGAGCCCAAAGCCACCAGTGATCAGAAGCAGCAGCAGACTAGTTTTCAAGATCATGAACATGGGCCACTGCATCACCAGTCACAAGCTGCCTCTTATCTTCTAAAAGCAATTTCCATTTTTTTTCATTATTTTTAATAGATTTACAGTTTTTATTTGTTTTGAAAAAGTAACTTGCTATCTATTTTCCCTTTTGATTTGGCTTTCACAGCTCTTTTTTTTTCTTTTGGGAATGACATTTTATTTGTCCTTCCTATGAAGTTTTAAATTTAAAGCTCTTTCACATTTTTAATCAACTGACAACATTCATTTCCTCTGCAATTTAGACAAAGTTTACTTGTATCAGTTTCTCGAGATATATTTCCTCTTGCTGAATAAGGCTCAAACATACTCATTTCCTCATGATGGATTATTTTAATTAGATTCTGCCCCTTTTGAAGTATGTGTCTTCTCTGGATGCTTTCCATCTCTTGGAGTTTCACCTTCTGCATTGCCTTATTGCCAGGCCCCCATGCTGCATTCCTCACCAACCCAGCTCTCTGCAAGAGCGCGCAGGAGGCACTCAGAGTATCTTCCTATCAACAGACATTCAGTTTAGCAAAACATACTGGTTTATCTGGTTTCGCTGCTGAATCTTGAGCTCCGATCTAACCTGGTTTAGATGGTTAATAAAACTTTAAAGACCAAATAAACGAAACTACTTCAATCCAGTCATGCAAAGACATTCCTTACTTTTAAGAATGCCTTCTACATGTTTTGTGTTTTCCAAACCTCTGATGAGAGCCTGCCTAAATAGAGGCCTTAAATACAGGCAGGTGATGAGGCCCAGCAGGCTGATGGGGGAATTTTCAAGCCCAACAGTTTGCAGCCATTGAAACACTCAATGTCCATGGAAACACTCATAAGATCCTCAGTGGTTTTTGAAAGAGAATTAATTTCATCCCTCATGGTCCTTAATCTCCAGAGATGCCCTAAAACACATACACATCACAGCTTTCAGCCAGAAAACTTACCAGTAAAGGTCTGGTATCAGGGAGCACTTCACCAGCAAGGCCAAGAGTTTGTTCACAAACCTCCTAGGAAAAAATGAGCAAACCACAGCCACCACTGCAAGGAACTGCCTTTGTGAGGAGGGAGATGGAAATAAAGGGGTGTGGGGGGAAGCTCCTTGCATTGCCGGACATTTTGTGGTCATGGTGTAACCAGCCAGACAATTCCCATGAGAAAAGCCGACAAAGAAATACTGACTGGATAATCCTGTATTTAAGAATGTCCTAATGTATGTTGCCACATTTTGCCTAGGCAGTACAGGAGTGCAATTGTGCTCGCCCAGTTTGATGCATCGTAAATCATGTTTCCAGTGGGTAAACATTAAAACATATTTTGGCAACCCTTTGTCTTTTCACCAACAACCACAGATCCGAGATCCCCAATTCTTCAGTACTTTTCTAAATTCCTAACTGCACTTCCTAACCCCCTAAGTAAACGTTTTGCTTTTCTAGAGCTCATCTGCATGGAACAGCGACATCTTTTGTTGACAAATTATGTATCTGTCAACAAACATATTGACAAGTACATCTGATGATACAAGGGCAAGGACAGAAGGGACCAAACCAATTTCTGGTCCTTCAGCCAAGATGCAGAAGTAATTTCAGCTGACAAGCATTAGCCATCTCCTGTTTAATTAGGTTCAGCAAAACCACCATTGTTTTGTACATCTTGAAGAACTGGGTACATTTCTGGGGTACTGAAAGGCCAAGGTACCAGAAATTAAATTAAATCCATGGGTATGAGCTCTGCTTCCATGTCTTTTCCACACTGCATTTTCCCCATTTGCATCTGAGTTTGATTTTAAGCCATTATCATATCGCTGCAATGAAAAGAATAACTTTCCCATTAACCACAACTAAATACATTTTAACAGTTCAGAACAATGAATCTGAGACACAAATCACTGCAGCCCTGCCAGCTTGGTAGAGTCATTGAGTCTCAGCAACAAAAGGTTTCAATCAGATAGCCAAAACTTTGGTCCATCAGATTTAGATTTGTCCTGAAATGCAAGACAGACTTTCCTCCTTCCCCCCCCCACCCCCCCTCCAGAGCCAAAAAGCACAGAAAGCGAGCAAATTAAAACCTGCTGCATTACTCTGTAACATGCTACAAAGTGTAATAAAAAGCCAAATGTCTCTTTGCCCTCCCTTCCTCATCAAGCTGAATTATTTTTTTAAACAGTCATGTAGTTGCAACTCTGCCTACATCTCCAAAAGCTAAACAATTCTGCCACAATAGGGGTATTCTGTTCGCTCCGAGAAAAAACCATCTAATGAAAAACTATGTTGGTGGTTGAATCCATTTCCTTTAGGAGGAGTTGGCTGTAATCTCAGTGGGACTTGTGGTTTCAGCTATTCATACTGCTCATAGCAGTTTCTGTTTTTTCTCAAAGCAATGTAACCCAGCAACACAGAAAAAAAGCTGTGATTAACTTCTTCTGAGATACAAGATGTCATGGCACTGCAAGTCTCTTCTTCACTGAAGAGAATCATAAATCTCTGTTGAGCTGTCCTTTTTGCACAGCCATCTCACATCTCAGGGTGAGCCTGAAGGGAAAGTTAGAAGTCACTGAAATTTTCTCTTTTACCCAAGAACAAGTTGATTGTGCACTCGTAACTCTCAGAGCAGAGATCATCCTGCAGAGCTGCAAGGAACTGCACCTCTTGGACCCTAATCGATAGCTTCAGCTCCTTGCCAGCCACAGGACAGCTTTAAAATTAACAAGCATTATATTAGCTGACTTTACCAAATGAATAGCTATCAATTGTCTACACACACAGAAACCATTTCCTTTAATTTGTATGCAAATGTCCATATGTGATGGAATGAAACTGTGAGTGAACATCTGTGCATAAAAATGTTACTTAATTATGTACTTTTTGAAAAAAAATGCATTAAAAAGCTTGTGTCAATCCCAGTAAGTGTAAAAAAAAAAAAAAAAAACAAAAACCCAAACCAACCAAACAAGCAAAAACCCAACCAAAACACCAGCTAAAGCAAATAATAAGAGTAATGTTAAGGGAAATTCATTACTCTTTCCCTATATGGAATTGGAACCACAGAATGGTTTGGGCTGGAAAGGACCTTTAAGCTCATCTAGTGCCATCCCCTCTCAATGCCAGACCAGCTTGCTCCAAGCCCCATCCTACCTGGCCTTGAATACTGCCAGGGATGGGGCAGCCACAGCTTCTCTGGACAACCTATTCCAGTACCTCATATGAGGCAACCCAGCCTCTCCCTCATCTCTGAAATACAACAGCTACACAGTAAGGCATGTAGGCTCTGTTATCAAAGACCTGGTACGACACACAGCCAGGCTGAAGAGACCTTACCCAAGCAGCAGCATCTCCAGACCCCAGCAGATTTTAGACCTAACTCACTGGAAGAGCCACCATAGCAGCAGTGAATCAAGACTCCTGCCCCAGCATAGCTGCTCCATTGCTCTTTTCCAGCCCCAGCAGCCACGATCCGGGTGCTGTTCTGGGACAAGCACCAGCCTTCCTCTATCCAAGCACTTAACTAATGCATACACTGATGAAGTCACTTCTTTATGCTCTGGGAGATTTTGTTTTTAATGACAGGTTCTGTTATCTATTGTGTATATTAAAATTGGCCTTTCATCTCTTCTATTAATACCAGATCCCCAAGTCAGAGATGAACTGGGTGACACTAAGAGCCATACTTTCAGATCAGGGCATCTCTCTGACAAGGCGTTTGACATGGCCTCTTTCATGTCTCAGGACTGCAGGAAGAGGGGGGGGAAATATTGCCCAGAACTCAGGGTTTCCAGCCTGCTCTCCAGCAGCAGGTATTTATTAGTACTCCGTCCTACAATGTCATTTCCCAAGCACTGAGGTGCTGCAGAAGAAAGGAAGAGGCCATTCCCCACTATCAAGAGCTACAAAATATCTTGAGGAAAAAAAATGGTGGAGGATAAGCAGATGGGCAGAAGATGAAAGCAAAGCAATCCTATGGCTGAAAGCCACAACTTTCACGTTTCACAAAGTGGCAGGTGATTAAAAGAATAAATTAAAATCAGAAGACAAGAATAAATTCACATAGCCAAAGTGGCGTCAAGCAGTCACTACCATCAAGACCAAAGAGCACTGCTAGCCTGTTGTATATTGGTGCACAGAGTGGCTCTGACCAGGAGTCACAATATTTGTGCCTGAAGCTCCTGAGATTTCCCCCTTCCCTGCACAGCCACAGAACCTGCCCCTGATGCCAGCCAGGCAATAAAACCAAACTCTCAAACTGGGCACCTCCAAAGACACATGGGAATGGGGTGTCTTCATTCCAATGCACTCCTCTCCAGGAAGCAATCCAACTATGAGCTCTTAATGACTAGTGTTGTTACTCACAGACCCCACAATGAAACTGCGGGGGGGGGGGGCGACACACAGGACTGAGGTTACCACGCTGTGGTAATAATCAAATTTAAGGGGATTATAATCATTATAAGCCAATCAGGGTAGAATTATATATGTTTAATTAGAAGCTGCTGTGCAGTTAAGGGATTAGAATCCCCCAGCTGTTTGCTGCTAACTGCAATGAACAGTATCCTATTTAAAGTGCAAAGTACATACTTTCACATGGAATATATATTAAAGAAATTTTAAAACTGCCTTTAAAAATACTCTACAGTGTAAAGTCTTGTTATAGGTCATCCTTTTTGCTTTCCACATCGGAAAGTTGTTGGGATTTTAAGCCCATAAATTCTTATATTTAATCTTATACTGAATATAGGCCAAATATAAAAACGGAATCATTTACAATGCATTCTGTATATTGTTACTTCAAACCATATAGTAGTTACCCGTAAATCCTCCAGCATTTGGTATAAATACACAGTGTTTTCCTGCTCATTGTAGGTCTAGAAAAAGACATATTTCTGCAGAGCTTTCAGAGGTATTCACTGCATGAATAACAGAGATTGAATAAAACTTGTCAATTGGATTTTCTTGTAACAACAGATTGCAGTACAGGATTCCCAAGCAAAGAAACTGATCTCTGCAGTTTCTGTACCCACCCCTGCTCAAACTGTTGTATTTTCACATCATTCTTCAGCTGCATTCGAACTGAGAACCCTTCTATGTTATCACAGAGAGACTCCAACAGGCACCAGTCCCCAGAGATCTTGCTTTGTTTAAAAATAAAGCAAACCCAACAGCCAGTTCATCTGGAGAAAAGCTGGTTTTGTTGAAGGGTGTTCGGTTTAGAAGGAGGCAGATCAGAGCCTGCAGACGCTTGCCAAGAAGAGTTGCTCTCTAAGCACCCAAATTTGGCAGAAGTCTACAAAAAACCTAAAATACCCAAACAGCAAAGCAGTTGGTCTTGTCATCAAACACATTCCTCAAGTTCCCAGTGTTCAACCAGCCCCATTCTCCACAATCCAACAGCATTGTGACATTCTGGTAGAACACAGAGGAACTGCATCCAAGCACAGGCAGGCCCCTCGTTCCCACACCATCTCCCACCTCTGTTAATTCTTCCCTTCCACTAATGAAAATACCCAACAGTACATGCTGGTTGGGAACCTCCTGCAAACCATTCCCTCTCCCACGAAAGTCATATTAACAGAAGTCAAATCAATTCAGAAAATGAGAAGATTCACAAGGATCAATAACATTTACTAAGATATAGGTTTAGCATGGTATTGCTGAGTGTCAACAAGGTTTCTTTTACCTTCTGCATCACCTTATTTTGAGCAGACTATGTCCACTGAGCAAGCATGGGTTGTCTCCTATACACGCTCCCTGGGACACAGCAACTTTCTCCAAGGTTACAACAGCTCCCCATCTCATGGCTAAGGAAAAACTATTCTTAGGGGGGTTAAAACACAGAATTAGGCTCCTCAGTAACTATTTGAGGGTATGCCTTAAGGTATCCCTACAAGGTTTCTGGCTCCAGCACTACCCCAGGCTATGGTAACTGGACCCTGCTGTGATGCTCTGCCCAGTGCAGGCTGCCTGCTGGTCCCCAAACCTTGTCCCATACTAAAAGGGTGATACTTCCCTTCCTCCACAGCAGTGAGCATCTATAACTGTTCCAACACATCTCTCATTGCAGACAAGGCGCAGCTTCTATTACTGCAGAAGACAAATGACTTTAGATTCAGCTATTTCTGATACAACTGTTCCCCCTGAAATAGCCACAATACAGTCCAGACTGCATACCCACTGTTAACGGAAACCACTATTTCTAAGACTTTTCAAGCACTAAGAGTCCTGAATAATGTCCTCTGCTATCTCCGGGGACTTTGACTAATGGTCAGCAAAAGACAACTCAGAAAATCAAACAACCAGCTTAAAGATCAAATACTCTTCTGCTGACTCAGACTAACACAACAAGCCCTGGGAAAAAAAAAATAGGCCTCCTTGAAAAGCCAAGAGCTTTTGGGTCAATCATCTGGTCTTCCAGATAGGTGCTGCTGCCAAGTCTGTCTCCACCAACACCACCCAAACCCCATGTATTGATGGCTTCAGACCAGTGTTACCAGTGGTGGGAGCTGTATAGGACTTAATTTCTTTTCTTTCAACTCTAAAACTCAGCATACCAACAGAGCAAGTGCAAAACATATCCAGGGTAGAAAGGGGCCTAAAAAGACAGCTGTTACACCCATAATATTAGCATAACAAACACAGCTCTATCTAGCCAAGAGGACAGAGTCATCACCAAAGACATTGGCAAGAAGAGGTGTGCAAGGAAACCAGAGACTTCCATGGAGCTGTACTCCAGCACGCAAAGAATGGACTGAATTAATTGCCTGTAGCATGACACAGCTGCAAAATCCTAGAGGTTCTGACTGCTTTGCAGCATCATTCTTTCAACTCTGCCCCATGCTGGGACTTTAATCTGCGGGGCTGTAATGGTGCTATCAGCAACGTTAGAGGCGAGACTAAAAATAAACACGGGACAAGAAAAATGCAAAGCTCCTCCTCCCAGTGAGGTCTGGAGGGAAATTCCTGAGTCAGACTGCTCCATCACTTGTTTACTTGTTACCAAGTACGAATTTTCACAGCAGCGTGTGTGGTTTTCACTGAAGTTTCCAAGTTAAAAATCAACAGGGCTATAATGTCATAACAAAACTAAACATCATTAACGCTCCCCTGGGGGATGGGGTTCTTGCTGCTTCCCTGCTTATGCTGCACACTGCATTTCCAGGGCAAATACTGAATTTCCAGGTCAAATACAAAATCACTGAGGGCAAAAACCACCCGTTGGGTCGTGGGATGAAGGACACCAGCTCCCAAAGTAACTTGCAATGAGGCCAGCATCTTACTCGATCCATTAGATCTATTTACCTCTGGATAAAGAAGCTGTCATGCAATGTCCAGAAGAGCTGGAGGGTTTGTTCCTCTGCAAAGCACCTCTCGAAAGGTCTTCCCAAGTGCTGAGAGGCATTTTGGGAAGGAGAGGTCACCTCTGTTCCCCGTGGCACCCATGGAGGCTGTAGCCACGGAACAGCAGCCACAACAACTGACTTCAGAGCTATATAAAAAGCTAGCGCAAGGATTTGTTTACGAAGAGCTAAAAATTAAGTCTGACTTTAAAATAGTGCAGTAACCAGTAACGGCGCAGAGGGTCATGTTCTTCCATCTCTGCTGGGTCCCCCACTGAAACCTCCTCTTTGCGCAGCAGCATTCCCAAAATGGTCTGCAAACATGGCAGAAGCTCTCCATGAGGGAGGCAGGCAGAAAGCTGTGGCTGCAGGACAGAAGGAATATGCTCGTGAAGGGATGCTCAGCACTTCCTACAGCACCAGTCAGTTTTCAAGCCCAACACTGCAGCAGAGACCATTCCTATCTGCAGCAGTTTGGTACAGCACATCCCACAGTATTTAATGAAAGTTTTAGGAGGTGACTGCAGGTTCACAATGCTTTCAGAGAAACACACACCCTCTCATTTCACAGTATGCAATTCTCCATGTCACTCTCCTTGTTCCCCTCCCCACCCCTTGAGCACAGACCAAAGGAAAATAGAAGATTTGAAGCTTTGCAAACCTCCAGCCTAAACCAACATCCTGTAAAACTACAAGTTAAAGGCAGGAACACTTCACTTCCAAACCACAAAGGCTGTAATGAGTGTGGGTTTAATTGGCTGGTACAAGAGCTGCACAGCCAGAATCAGCAGCTGGCAATGAAATCAGCCCTTCTGCAGTGCAGATTGCTAAACTTTTGCCCTTGTCTGCAATGTGGTGTGTCACGGAAGCAATTCAGTACCCATAAAAAGAGTTACAGAAGTATCTAAGAAAAATGAAGGGTTAGCTCAGAACTGTCAATACACTAAGGTTCTTCCCCTAAAAACTTGTAGTTGTACAAGTATCTACCGCTGATCCTGTAGTGATAAATTTCTACATGTGCATTTATGTAACATCCTCCATAAGAAACCTGTCTATTTTAGGTACCACTTAAAACCTGGCCCTTTACAGCCACTGATTTCAATAGGCTTCTTCAAAATCTCATTATCTGAAATTAGAAATTAGTTTCTTTCCTCATCCAATCAGTCCCAATTGACAGAAGTCTCTATCAAGCAACTGCGACACCTTTCCTTGCTTCATTTATTTAATGTATCATTCACAGTTATTCACACGTACACCCAACTTCTTCACAGGCTTACAAAGCACACAGCAATTTCTGCACTAGTTTGCATCTAACTTCAGAATATCTGAAGAAAAGCCAGATTAGGAGGGAACAGGATTTTACAGCAAAGCTTTCCTTTCATCTGGCACAAACTCCTTCGAATCTCATCAAGCTGATGTAGCAAACTTTCAAGCCAAGGTATTTCACAGAGTTAGCAGGGGCGCATTGCTGTCACTTGATAGAGTAAATGGAAGTTTTCCAGTTTACACTTGACTTAAAACCACCCTGTTCCTGAAGAAATGCACACTAGGCAGAGTCAAAACAAAGAAGACATAATAACACAACCCAAAACCACACCAACAAGAACTTCAGGTGATATGTGCATACATCTTTAAAACCAAAAAGCCAGGCTGACCTAAATAAAAGCAGTACATGTGAGAAAAGCAAGACAATATCATCCAGCAAGCAGCAGAGGGATTGCTGCTATAGGCCTCTTCCCACTGTGAAATCCAGAGCGCTGCACTCATCCACACCAGACCGCTTCTGTCTTGGCTAAGGCAAGGCTCAGGCCAGAAGCTCACGTCACTATTAGGAGTGCAGCACTCGAGATGAGATGCAGAACAGAACTGTAACTCCTCAGTTGGCTTATTTGGGCACAGTCTGTGTCTTTCTGTTTTTACCTGCACAACTTTATTTCAAACTGGGTTTTGTCCCCAGGGCTCCATATTAAAGAAGTTGCTCATATAACGAATCAAGAGTTGGAGGCTTTGGACGTGCCAAGACAAATCCCACCAAATGTAAATTGGTGTAATATACAGATTTATGCTTGCTTACAGGGCACTAGAAACAGAAAAGCAGTAACTCTAGCTGCTGCACAGGCTCCCAACAACAGTGATGATAAGCATTGCTTTTTTAGGGATGAAAGGAGATTCTGCAGGAGGAAGATAAATCAAAACATGGCATTTAAAGGGGAGCAGTGCAAGAACCAAGCCCCGGCAGCTCCACAAACACCCATCTCTCCCCAGGCAAACAGACTCAGGTGTTATTTAGTACTTAAGTTTTGTAACAGTTTTTATTCTAGTTAAAATTGCATGAGTGCTCGTTAATGTTAATGTTGTGTGATTTGCCATACCCATACCTAGGGTCACACTGAGCCCTGCAAGCATACACCTGGCATGTTTGCAGCAGGACTGGTCCCTGCTCACACAGCTTCACCCTCCATCCACAGCTCCTGCCTCACTATGAGCTGTAGCAGGACTCTGACGTTAGACTTGACCTTACAACCATCCAGCATCACTCACCCCACAATAGCCACTGCTACCACAGCCCCAGCGGGGACAGTGAGCAAAGCGGAATGGGGCCCCTTTCAAGCACCAAGGCTGAGACCATGCATGTGCCCTCTCAGCTTGCACAGCCTCATGTGGAATTCGGGTCTGT
Organism: Melopsittacus undulatus; assembly: GCF_012275295.1. Classification (NCBI taxonomy): domain Eukaryota; kingdom Metazoa; phylum Chordata; class Aves; order Psittaciformes; family Psittaculidae; genus Melopsittacus; species Melopsittacus undulatus. The sequence goes on from NC_047535.1 coordinate 29,481,689, forward strand.
GTGTTCCAAAAATCAGGCTCTTCCTCCCCACCTCCCCACCAAAAAAAAAGGAAAAAAATCAGTCTTGCTGGTCTGATGATTCCTACAAATGCTGCTCATCAGTTACCTGCACCCATGTGCTCAACTTGCATTCTAAAGGCATTTACTCCTACATTTTGGTGCATTATCTTGACCCACGGTATTAAATCCAATGGTTTGAGCTAACTTGCCTCAAGGCAACAAGGACTTTTATTAGCACACCTCTGGTGGAATATTAACTCCAGCGTTTTGCTGGGAAGAGACTGCATTTCATCTGGATTACAAGCAGAGAGCAGGAAAGAAAAAGTAAACATGGAACCTTTGTTAAAGACATGGGTTAATTATCAACCATGGGTATGAAAGAAACTGTGAGAACATGACAGCAACCCAATCCTGCTTGTGCCCATGCTGGCTGTTAAAGCAACCCAAATGCATTGCAAGAGGAAAGGGATTAAAGCTCTCACTTCGTTACATAAATAAAGAAGTTGCTTCTGTAGGAGGTACCTGCAGGGTATTTGGGGTGCACTGATCGTGTTAGCCAGAGATGCAACAGCCAGCAAGGCAGGTTTAAAATCCATTAAAAAAAAATATTCTCTGTCTGATATCAGGGAGGTCTGCAGGGTCCAGGAATGGATCAGACATTTCTTCACATAACAAGAATAGCCGAAGGCAGCATCTGATATTCCACAAAAGGAAGCAAACACCATAAATAAGGTATATAAAGCCTCCACACTTCCAGGCATAAACTGCCCTATGCCTACAAGAGATCAGAACACTCTTCCAGGAATGGGTTCTTCTACCAGCAGGTGCCAGTTTCTAATGCCATCCTCTAAATCAGATTATATTAACCAGCATTTCCAACAGGAAAGCAACTGGGAGGAGAGCCCGCCTGAATCTGCAGTGACACATCCTACCCACGGGAAACAGCATCATTGTGGCAGCAAGTTAATTTCCACACCACCAGTGAGAAGAAAAATAATGAATATTTGTTACTTTTTTGTTGCATTTGTTACTTTTTAAGTTACTGTTTCAGAGAAAAAAGCAACACTAACAGAATGTTAAAGGTAACAAAGAACAAAAAAACCCCAAAATAGCACATCAGCCCAAACCTGGCAATAATGAAGGGGTCTTAGCAGATAAAATAAACACAGTGTTAAAAGAAAAGCGGGTAAAAATAGAAGTGCCAGGATATGACATGCCTTCACGTTATAGAAAAAGCATCTGGATTGTCCTCAAATCCCCTCCTGCCTGTTGTCTAACTCGGTAACCATCCCTCTTAAGCAAGAGGGTTGTCTCAAGCAGAGCAACGCTGATTTCTTTTTTTATCTGATGCCCTTTGGGGTAAAGCACCTTCCAGGCACAAAGGGAACGGTTTGTGTCCTCGGTGTCCTGACCTGGGTGCAGCCCAAAGCCTGCCTTTTGGCCACGTTTGGAGGATGCTGGCAGATACAACCTTCTGCTCATGTCCCTGGGGAAGGACCTGTCTCCAGCCAGGGGAGCTTCAGCAGGGCTAGCAGAAAGCAGCCCTGCAAATGAATACACTGGTGCAAGTCACTCCAATTGAAAGGAAAAGCACAAAGCCTCATCTCAGCCATTTGGAGTCTTAGCATGCCTAAGGAGACCCAATTCTCTGCTGCACCCTCTTTCAAAAGCCCAAACGTGAAGCTTGCCAATACATCCTCACAGGACACACATCACACAACATGTTGCTCTGTGCTGGGTAACTAGAGCACAGTGATTACCTGAAATCCTTCCTTTCAGAATAAACCTTTTTACTTAAGCAATTTTTCACAGCAGTTACAGACAACTGTATCACTCAGTATCTTGTACCTGTCCACATATATCCATCTGCTAAAGTGACAGCTACAGAGAAGTAGTTGCAAACATTTAAGTAAAAGATGTTTTGTGTCATTTTGTGAAGCATTAGCATTGCTCAATGCTTTTGACAGACCTTACAGTGACTTGGCTGTGGATGCAGATTTTCCAGCTTAAATTATGAACTTCACAACACTCTGAATATCACTTCGGAAAAGCAGAGACCTTGGAGTGTTCTTCCCATCGTCCCCAAAGTGTAAACCAGGAGATATTTGACTTTCCACATCTAAGCTAAGGAGAAGTGGGGGAAACCCCCATTCAGTAGAAAACTGAACAAAACCCCAAGCAGCTGTGAGTATTCCATGAAGTCCAAGGCAACGAGTGTGAGCCTTAGGACACAGAAACAGTCAGGCAAGTGCACAAATGCCTTCCACGTGTTCTGGGTGGAAAGAAACTGATTTTTTTCAAGACTAACATGGAAACTGCTTTAAGCAATTTGTCATTTTCAATAGAGCTTCTGCAGCAAAAGAGAGATTTCGACAAGTTAAACAACTTGCTAGCAGAGCAGCTGCATGCAAGGTTTAAACCACCTCTTGCTGACTTCTTAGAAAAGGAATATTTCTAATTTTGCCATTCAGGATGGCTTTGAAATGTCACTGCTGCTTGATCTGAGCAGTGAAGAGGAAATGCAGAGCTGAGAGAAGAGAAAGACAACACAAATACCAGCCTGTATTTTAACTTGGTTTCAAGCAGCCTGGTGAGCAGGTGCTAAGAAGTGTGAATATTGCTCATTTACCTCCAAGAGGGGTAAGCTGCAGCCATATTTCCTGTAAATGTTACAACTTAAAGCTCACCTGGCTATTAGAAGGCATCAATGGGAAATATCATCTGGAAGAAATATCACCCTGAGAGCACCTTTTCGCTAAGCTTGAGCTAGAAACAATGTTTTTATGGTAAAAAGTCCTGCAAACATGATACACTGCAATGCATAATAATGCTGGGATCTCTCCTGCATCAGGGACTTTGAGGAAAAGCAAAAACACAATAAATATTCCCCACTGGTTCTTCTACCAGTTCAGACAGCTATCAGAATTCAGCAATGCTGCTGCTGTGTCCGAATACATGACAGGTCTTGTCCTTCAGAGGCCTTGATGAAGTTCTGTTTATCAGCTGGTGATGCTAATGGGAAGATTTTGCTCAGGGAGGGGCAGGCTCTGCCTGATGAAGCCCACAGGTTGATGGGAAGATGCTTGTGTTTTATAAAGATAGGAGCTGAACAGCACTATTGTTTGTAAAACCTACCTCCATCTGCAATCAATGCAGGAAAATAGGAACACCAGTTTTAATTAAATGGCTTTTTAAAAGCCCCTAAATTCTTAAAGAGACCTTTTTAATCCTCCTGGGGAGCTCACACCCCAGACTGGGAGGGCAGGAGGTGCTGCAGGCAGCAGAAACTGTCAGAAATCAACCAAGGAATCACTGCATCCCACACCTCCTGCACCAAGCTCCAGCCAGGCAGCTGATGTAACCTTCCCTGCCAACTCCATCGCACTGTGGAAAAATACTTGTGCTCCCAGCCAGGGGCAAGATCCCATCCGGGCAGCTACCGCTACGGCAGATGCTACACTGAATGAGGGAAGAGTACTGAGAATAACAGCTAACTGAGATGAGCCAGTTTGGGAGACAGGGCTGCCTTGTCTTCCCCAGCATCCCTGGGGAAGAGCAGGCAGCACCACTAAGCAAGATGCAATGACACTCACCCACTTGCTCTCAGTGCTCAAACCAGTGCAGCGCTGGGCACAGATGATCAGGCTGAGTTATGCACCAGCCACACTAAATCAATTTGAAATAGATTTTTGGCTAATCGGCTGCAGCCTTTTAACATCAATGAGCTCTTCGGGATTGTGACAACTTGCCCGGCTTTTAGGCAAGCAGCAATTTCCACACTGATTTAGGCAAGCCTCAGCACTGATTATAGCATCTTTTACATCCAGACAGACAGAAAAAGCCCTCTGTGATGTGTTACATCAGCACATGCTTATATTTAAGCACTCTCATTTTTATGGGGGCTTTTCTCATCTCTAACAATTTCAGCAGATCCAAATTTACACACTGATAGCTTCCCAATCTTCAGTGTGACCAAGATATCCCATCCTAGATGAGAACTATATAAAAAACCCCCTGTATTTAGCTCCTGGAAAAACTGATACATGTGTATTTCCAGCATCAACTGGAAAATTGGCAACAGAAAACAAAACTAAATGAAAAAGCCACCTTGTGTAGTCCCAGTGTCATCTTTTTTGCAGATAAAACTTTCAGCCTTTGACATGTTTTACAAGCACACATTAAAAAACAACCTTATTAGGTATTTGAAATGGAAACACTGTCATGGCAAACCTCCACCTGAGCAGGACGGCCTGGTGATGCAGCAGGGAGCTGCTCCAACTGAAGTAATTTATCCATTTCCCCTGTTTTAAAGTGGATCTGGGAAGCAGGAGAGCTCCACAGCACAGTGATGGGGAGCCAAGATTTGTGGATCCACAACATTGCCACAAGCATACTGAGTGAGTCACACCCTTTGTGCTTGGCTTCACTGTCCGAATATCATAGAATGGTTTGGGTTGGAAGGGACCTTAAAGCCCATCCAGTTCCAACCTCCTGTTGTGGGCAAGGACACCTTCCACTAGAGCAGGCTGCTCCAAGTCCCTGTGTCCAACCCAGCCTTGAACACTGCCAGGGATGGGGCAGCCACAGCTTCTCTGGGCACCCTGTGCCAGCGCCTCAGCACTCTTATGTGGGGTCTTTTTAGCCCTCACTCTCCTAATCCTACAAAGCATCCAGGTAGGGACAACTCTCCTGGGTTCATTTGCTGCCTGGCACAAGAGGGACCGAAACTTCATCAGGCTTGAAAGATTTCCATTGTGCATCCAAGAATTCACCACTTCTCCCACCCTCATAAAGGAATGACCTTCTGTTAAAGTGTAACTGTCACCTGCCTCTGGAATGAGGGAGCTAAATACCATTTTATTGCCTTTAAAATGCCAGAGACCTGCGTGCACTATGAAACTGGGCACCTTTCCTTGAGATAACGTTTATAGACGTTCTCTGTTTCTGCTCCTGCGCTCCCTCTCAAAATGATTCACAGGGATCACAGAGGTCTGGACAGCAGCTCCCTACAGCACTTGTCAGGCAAAGGGAATGTGGATCTTCTTCAGTAGCCATACTGCACAACCCGATCAGAAAGCACGAGAGGTCTCATGAGCAATCCCTTTCAAAGCCAAAGTGTTCCTGCAGATGATTTACAGGACAAGTATCACTGAAACGGTTTCACCATGGGAGCACCACAGAAATGAATCTAAATGTTTTTATAGGATCAGAGGCTGCCCAAGCATCCCGTGATGTGGTAATGGGCATGGGAACTGTTCTCAGCCAGAATGGTGGTGGTTTCATGCTCTTCCTTTTCACCTTTTGAATACCTGTGCCAACAACACATTTTGCTACTTATGGCAAAATCCATGGCATTGGCTGTGTAGCAGCCTGAGCTGCTGAAGCCATGGGATTAATTTCCATTAAAAAGGAGAAAAGAAACTGTAAGAGATTCTGGAACTCTTCATTGAAACAGCATTTGACAATATGAATGTTAGAGTGCAAAAATTAGATGTATGTTTATATAAACACACCAGTCACATGTTCCAAGAGCCTCACCCAAGAATTCAAACTATTTTGATAGGTGATACTGTATTTTCACAAGCTCCTCCTCTTAGGCTGGGTGTAGATATAAAACTTTCCCTTACAAGTAACATCCCTGAGCAGCCAACCCTTGGACAAGCACAGCCCTGGATTCCTCAACACCCATCTGGATTTTGCCCTGCACCTCCCACAGAAAGCCAGAGACAGCTATTGGGGGTTTAATTCCCTTGCTCCACCTGTAGTAAATGAAGCTTCCTGTGACATGAAGGATTTATACAGACTATGGTTAAGTTCAGACAAAAATACCTCCATGTAGCATTAGGTCAATCTCAGCATGTTCATATTTCTTCATTTAAAAAGGGGAAAATAAAAGGGGGTAATACAGCTACAGCAAATGTAGAGAAGTATTTGTCATCTCCACTTGGAAACAGCTGAATTAGTAACAGCAGATAGCAGATAACAGGGAGGACTTCCATAGTGCACACAGACTACATACAGTTAACAAAACACTATATACTGTGGCTAAGCAAGTTTAGTATTTGCACATAAAACAAATAGACAATACTGGGGTATGGGCAGAAGACAATCTAGTAACAGCAAAAGAGCCATCTCACCCCAATAAACAAACAACTTACTGATTTTCTTCAAAACCAACCCAATCCGTGGTGCACAGAGTGCCCCACTGTGAGCCCAGCAGAGCTCTGGATGCACTCATGCAGACAGGCTGCCGCTCCTCTCCGGCACAAGCAGCGCACATTGAGAAGATATTCTATATTAGTCACTTCATTGTTTAAGGAAAAATGCATACCAGGAAAAAGTGAAGGACATGATTCTTTGTTTCGCATCAGACTAATAAACTCTCTTTGGCCCTTAGGACAAGGAGAGAACAAAGCTTGAGCTGGGCTAGTGGCTGCCAAAACCCCATCAGGCATCCTGCCCCGCAGTGCCTTCCCCAGGCACCAGCACTGTGAAGGGGAGATTCAGCTTGGAAATGACAATGTCCCCAAACCCAGCCAAACCACAGACTTCTCCTGCCCAGGCTCACTGGGGATCAGTTCCTCCAGGGTTGCAGAGTGCCATGAGTCCCCAGCTGTCCCCAGCAGCCTAGAGGAGTATGAGTTATTTTAGGCACCACATCCTAACAGGATATTATTCAACAGCAAAGTTGCAACCTATATTATACATTGATACAGCATTTAGAATGTCCAGAACAAGATGACAGTGCTCCAGACTGCTCTGGGACCAGGGTCTGTCACCAGCTGGAAACATAGCCATGGTCCTGGCTGCCCCTGCAGAAAGCACTGAGCTGCCTCTGCCTTTAGAGACAGCCTCAGCATCAGTAGTGAACCAGGAAACCATTCCTCAGCCTGATGTTTTTGGTACCTTTCATGTATCTCTTACTGCTCACCTCATTCCACCTTTCCTCCAGCCATCCTTGGCTTCACACAAGGCTCCAGTGAACCGTTCCTCGGCAGGTCCAAGCCCCAGGAACATCCTCCTGTATCCCTACCACTTATACTACTAAGTGGAAGTTCTGCCTTTGGGAAAGGAGAAGGACAGACATGTTCTTTGCTCTTTCTTAGTGAAGCCTTTTCACAGTTATTCTGTAGGCTGGGTCCCACCTGTCCAGTTCAGCCTGTTTGGGAAGTATCTTTCTTCCTTTCTTTCATGCATCCAAAAAAATCCGAGACATCTGTGTCTGTCATCAGTTTGGACTAACACCCACTTAGCACAGGATCTGCACCACTGGAATAGGAGAAGCTGAACATCAAAGTTGGGGTTTTTCTGGAAGTACACAATACCTGCACAGCTTTGTTTGTGTTGAGGGAGTGGCTGGATTTTAGGCAGCTTCTTTTTCAAAGGCTTTTTGTTAATAACTAGATGAAAAAGCCGGAGTTGAGGTTTTCCCCTTAAAAAACAAACTACTGTGATTAAGGATATGAAGAAAGAAAAGCCGGTCTCTTCCAACCTAATTGTACTGAGGCACTGTCTTCAGGGCTCCAAAATTACAGATGTATAATCCGAGACAATGAACTCTTTAGTCAAGGATTAGCAACCATGCAAAACCGATTCCTTATTCAAATGTGTTGCAATTGTAAGGGCATCTGTTCCACTTTGCAAGTCATCCCAAAGGCTTTGTTTGTTTTTTTTCCTGTTCCATTATGAAGACAGGGTGCTTTGCATTATTTTCACACCATGTAATAAGCGCTATTGTTTAGTCTAACAGGGGACAGTCAATGAAATCCGACAAATATTTTTACCTTATTTTTCTTTCAAGCTATGATACAAACCCTCTCAAATATAAAAACAGGAACTGCTCATAGTCAGAAGCCAAGTCTGTAAAAATGTAACCCAAAACATCAGGTCCTTAAATAAAACCTGGTTTGTTTCTCCAAAGTCTACTGGGACAGTTAAAAAAAAAGCCCATGTAGGCTTAAATAATATTACTAACATAAAACAGCTCAGGACAAATGATGCCAAAGCCAGGAATGGGGACTAACAGAGAGAGTGGTGCCATCATTCCAGCCCATAGCAGCAGAACTGCTCTGGAAAGCATTTAAAACGTCACCAGAGGGAGGATGGATGGAGTGTCTGACCTTTGGGAAGTGAAGGGTGGGTCTCACAAAAATACCCCAGCTACCCTGAGCCACACTGCTCATGCAGGGCCAAGAAGGATGCGGGCCCACCTATTTGGTCTAGAAGGAAAAGTAAAGAATGAAAATAAGGGAAAGAAATTAAACCCAAATCTGCACCAGCCCAGTGCAAAAGCTGCCAAGCTGCTCTGGAAACAGGCAGCCTCTTCCACAGCTCTCTATCAGATCAGTAGGAAACAAATTCTGGTTGATAGCCCAGGCTTAGGTTTGTTTCCCAACACCAGATCCTTGCAGGGAACTCCAAACTTAACCCATCAAACACACATGGCTCTCTAGGGGCTGCCTTACCTGTGGAACTACCACAACAGCAAGGCCAACGCAAGCAGCGAGAGACCAAAATATAAAGTGAGAAAACAAACTATCAAGTGTCAAGAGACACAGAAAATGATGATGGGGTGAAAATAGTGTTTCTGCAGGAGCTGCTCTTGCGCGCTCAGCAGCGCTGTCACTCAGTGCTGAAGAGCTGCTGTTTTCTGTGTCCTGAAAGCTGTGCCTCTGGTGACAGGGTAAAGGGAGCGGATAAGATCTTCATAGACCACAGAGGGATGACCCATCCCTGTGCCCTTGATGCAAAAAGGTCACTTAATACTTAGTTCCTAAAAGGCAAAAATAATTTTCCTTAGCTGAGCTACAGTAAAACTTTGCAGAAATACAGACCAGGAGGATTCTCTATTTTGCTGCTCCAGTAGTTGGGATGCGGAGCTGGAAGGGGCTCAGATGGGATGGAAGGGTCCAAGTACCCATCCTCCAGGTACCACCAATTTCTCAAATCAAGAATCCCTGCCTTCAGCTGTTTTGCCTCAAACTCTTCACAGTCCTATAAATTTATGGCACTTGCTCATACAGAGCCAGTACTCCGTGCTTTTCACCAAGGAATTAGGTCACTTGCAGCACACAAAGATCAAAACCCATGTGCTTTGATTTATGAGTTCCAGTCAATGTCAAAGGAAAGTGTAAAGAAAACCCCAAACACCTGAAATAACCAGCAAGTACGGCTTGTGTCTGGGCTACAGTAAAGCAATGTAAATAACAAACTTGCTCAATTATTCTACAAACCCTCAACAGTGGCCCCAAGGATCCTACCCCTGCCCTTGCTAATGCAATAGAAAAAGCCTGTGAGGCAGCAGCATCTTCTCAGTTTCCACATTGCCTTCTGAGTGACGCTGAAATCTAACGACCAAGGGACGTGTTGGCCCATATCATCAGTTCTTCACAGCCACAAAAGTGCTACTCAGAAGATCTTTACACATTAACATAGCTGCCCTTGGGCAAATGTTTTCGCTGTGCATGCATACACTGACAAAGGAGTAGAGGCATTTCTCAGGCATCAGATAAAGAGATTCCGAAAGTCAAAAGAGATCCATGAATGATCACAGCCTGAACCAGAGAAAAATGACAATCTCAAACAGGGGAACACAATGAGCTATTGGTGGTTTGGCTTCCAAACCTATTAAAAGTAATTCTTGCATTTCTAACAAGATACGTGGAAGATGAATCTTAAATCTCACAACATCAAGTCAGTAATTTGCTCATGCAGAAGTTGTAACTTGGTCTTACAAAGCAGACTGAAACAACACTAAGGATGGTGTTAACATCTTATTTTGCAATGATGTTGAATGACTGCCCGTAATTAGACCATAATTGTGATTTAATTGCTCTGTGATCTGACGGGCCCAATAAAGAGTCCCATGTCAATGGGTGGAAAGACTAACTTTATTGTGGAAAACATAATCCCATTTCATGCCATTAACAGGATCATATTAATTCCTGAATATTTTGTATAACAGCAGAGATGTGGCACTCGGGTTCTAACATCCATCTCTGGGTGCTACCTCACAGCTCTGGAGAGGACGGATGACTGGTTTATCACATAGAGGACCAAATTCTAAATCCTGACAAGCACTACACTGTCAATTCAGGCACAGTAAAGATAAGGTCTTCCTAGCAGCAGTATTTCAATACACAGACATACACACTTTACAACTGCTAAACCCAGTACTACTTCAAAGAAAGAAGACTACCAGTTTGTAGCAAAATATATTAGAAGTGATGCATAAAAGAGATTCTGCCTTTTCTTATTTTATGTTTCAGTATTAACTAGCTCTGCACAATGCTCATCCCAGCAGGTCCTCATTGAAAACAGGCCTTATGAATCTGAAATGCATGAATGTCTCCCAGGTTTTTGGGTGGAAAATCTTTCACTCCTCTTCAAATCCAACTGGGTCCTAAAAGAATTTGGATCAAACAGAAGAAGGACTTACAGAATTCACCACGCAAGCGACTGCACTCAGCTATGCAAAGACTAAAGGAAAACGCTTCTGGAGCTCAGACATGACACTGCAGAAGTAGGAACAGCAAGAGCTCACTCTCTAAACAGCTTTTCCCTTCACTGGCCCAACAGAGGCAGCTGCCTTCATGTTAAAGTGAAGGAAAGCACTGCTACATCTCAGAGAGGCACGCAGCATCAGCGCTCACTTTCAGTCTCTGCAATGCCAGGCACCAGGATAACCTACTTAGTGTGGGATGGTCAGTGTCACCCGCTGACAAAACGACACTGCTTCCCAGTGCTTGCTGAGCTACTGAACACAAAAGTTTACCCATGCATCAACTTGTCTTTATTTCTTATGTTCTACAAAAAAAAATAATAAACTGCCAACAAAATACCAAAACCAGCATTTCTGTCAGGAAAATAAAGGTAAAGGTCCAGCTACGAGCTCACACAAACTTTCTGGCAGAAGCTGGTCTTGTTCACATTAGTATGTCGCTGATTTCAACATTCCACAATTGCCTTGTATAGCATATGCCAGGCTGACATTGAATGGTTGAGGCACAGCACTGTGCTTCTTATCTTAGGGTCAAGTTAATGTTTGAAAAGAAACAAATGCAGCTGATAGCATTGGGTAAACAGTGACTGTTTCTGTTTGGGATCACGCCTGCTCCTGTTTGCCTTACATAGGGCTAAAAACCCCCCACAGCTCCTTCCTGCTGTGGGATCATCCCAACTGCAGCATACTATGAAAATCATTGATAGCATAAACTGATCTCAGCACCTCCTGGTTTCAAAGCAATTGGTCACTGAAGAGCTCTGCTTCCCTAAAAGGTCTCAGGATCCCAAGTGTTGAACTGAGAACTAAAAACAGTTTCAAATGTAAGTGTACAAACATATTAACTCTGACAGTTTCCCATAGCAAGCGTCTGGCTTGGTATGGTTTGGCACAGGTCATCTAACCGAAGGAACAAAAGAAATAAGAGGCTGCAACTATTGTGTTACGGCAACGCAGCTTTACATAAGCACATGTGACCATTGCTTCCATAATTCAATCCATTCTTTCTATACTCCCAGACCAAGTAATAACCAAAATTCATCTATTAACTCCACAGGAGTTAATCTCCCGTTTCATCAGAATTTAGGCACAGATGTAAGACGGAAACAGTCAGTCATAAAAGTACTACATGTTAACTGAGGTTCTTTCACACATTTGACAGTTCTGAAAGTTACTAAGATACATGGCAGCAGATTCTTCCTCTCTCTCCCCCAAAACCAGGCAACTGTAGTGGTATATTTTTTCCTCAAACGTAATACCAAACCAGGGTGCATATGGGGAAAAGAAAGGGAAAGCTTCATTGAAGTTCTTTAGCTTTCTTTGTGGCATGAGCAAATGACCAAGAACATGAGCAGTATTAAATACTGTTATTTCAGTTCAGAGAACTCATATAGGTTCTCCCCTTTTTGTACTTTGTGGGAACTTACACAAACTTACAACCCACAAAAGCAAGAAGTACTGCATATGGACCTGCAAGTCTATAAACTCGAGTTCAGTGATAAAATCCATGCACAGCCTGTTCCACCTGTGTTTCACATCCTAGTCACTTGTCTTCCACCAAGTACAAGGTCAGAACAGTTGTTCTCTCTGTCCGTGCTTGTAGACTATTGACTTACAGTAGATTTCCTGGTTTTCCAGCCTTGTAAATGTCATACGAAAGAGACAAGGCAATAAAGCATACACATTTCCAGGTTAATATTGCCCTAGCACTTCAACATCAGTAGATTAGGCACTAAGAACTGCGACGAAGAGGAGAATCATAGCTAAAAATGCATTTACAGTCTTACCTTCACACTCCTTTGCTGCCTGCTCCAGTGCCACACAACTCATATTGAATGACACTTGCAGTTCCCACACTGAGATTTTTAATCAACATAGCAGTAATGCATTTTAATTAAACCACTCTCCTTTTCCACTTACGATCCCAATCCATGAGGGAGTTCCCTGCTCTGCACAGAACAGCACACAGATGCCAGGCTATCACCGACAGGCGCAGGGAACTGCTTTCCAGAGGACATAAATATATTTATGTTTCTATCCTACATTCCTTTCTAATAAAGCATGGGGAAGGGAGAAAAAAGAAGAAGGGGAGAGAAACTCCAATCCCATAGTAACCAAGGGTTTGGTTCTCACCTCCGGATGAGGATGGTCCAAAGGTTCAAGTGCCCTGCCTGACTCCAGGCAGGGTTACGAACCTTCTTCTCCCAACTACCAGGTAAACCCACCCAGAATACTAAAACCCAGATCTCTCCCTCTGCTTTTGACCATTTGTTGAAGCTGAGACACATCTACCACTAAAATCTGTCATTTCTGATCTATTTCTATGTCCAAATAACAAAATAACAAAAGTTTACTCACAAATTGGGAAGGGTTTATTTGTCGGGGCTTTTTATTAACAAACCTTCCTTCACCCACCAACACAGGTGACATTGCAACATCAGAGCCTAGATTTTTAACACTTCTGCTAAAACAATCAGTATGCAAATACATAAATAAAGCAACCAGCCTCATTTCCTCATACTTTTCTTCATGCTTACCCCGCTCCTGCCCTGGTAGGGAAGGCAGCAGCTCAGTTTCCCTCCCTGCTGGGAAGTACCCAGTAAAGCTGAGAAAACACAGCAGGGAAAATGCACATTTGTTTAAAGAAAACTGGTTTTGTTGGGAGTTGGACACTGGAATATTTCTCCTGACTCCTGGAAATGACTAACAAGCAGACGTGCCTGGGTACCTCAGCTCCAGGGCAGTCTGGAGCTGCCATTGCCCTGGAAAGCAGAGCAAGTGCTGAGGGAGTTGCTCAGCCTATGGCTCAGCCCCTCTCTGACACCCATCACTGTGTGTTCTCCAGCACTGAGGTTCGAAGAATGGCTGTGAAACAAGCGCTGCAGCCCTTTGGCTCAGCTCACCAGTGATGCTAAGAACAAGACTTCAGGTGATGGTCCTGCATCAGGCCATCAGTTCTGCCCACATCAATCAGCTGGGTTGAACCAAGTATAGAAAGAAACCTGTCTCACACCACCAGGCGCAGCAACCCCCCAGCTTTGGGATGCATACATGTGTTGATCAAAAACTTTCCTGTGAGGAATCTCTTGGACAATCCAAAGAAAACTTCCCTTCCTTCCTTCCCTCAGAGCTGACTCCAGGGCACTCTTCCACCCTGAGCGCCTCCAAGAGTGTGGCTGCAGTCCTGCCCATCCTGCCCACTCAACCTCAGCGGCTGCGGCTGCACCAGCAGCTTCCAGGCACTGTATTCTAGTCCTGCCTTGGAAACCCTAAGCCCATCAGCCAGGCCTGTTACACCAACCTGTTGAGCCACTGTTGCGTGTACAAGGATGTGAAGTGTCTTTTTTATTAATCACTCATGGGAGGAATCTTCCTATCCTATCCTCTTCCCAGCAAGCTGCCTGTGCAGCCTCCGCTGCAGGGCTGAGGGCATGGACATACCTTCACCTAAGGAAAACTAAGCAAGGGAAAGCAATCCCGAGCAGCCAGAGAGGGAAAATGCTCTAACAGCTCTTCCCTCCGCAATCCCACGCTGCACTTCTTGAACAAGTCTCCACTCATCACATAGCAGCGCGGCTGCTCCAAAGGATGCTCAGCTCCTGGAGGAAGGAATCTCCCCCAGCCGCGGAGCTGCCTCAGCCGCTCCATGGGTCATCCCCGCACACGGGGTTTACCTCTTCACCCTCCGACACCCTTGGGTGCCCCGCGGGGAGCGCCGGAGGCTCCGTGTTGCCCTAGAGAAAGTCTCACGCAACTGCTTGACACGGGGAGAGTCCCGACTGAGTCAGGACGATGAGGAACCTGTGCGTAAGTGCACACGAGTGTGTGCGAACCTACGCGCACCGACACACGCAGCGTGTGGCTCCTTTTCGGGGTCCTGCTCTGCCCCCGAGTGCTGATGTTCGCCTCTCCCCTTCGGATCACACTCACTCTTAGCCACGCAGCACCAAGGAGGGATCCTCCAACAGTCCCTTGGGCAGCCCGGCTTGTGTCCCCCTCCTGCCCCATTCCGCCCCGTCCCCAGGTGCCCGCACCCGTCCCCGCTCGCACCTTGCCGGACGGCTTTCACCACGATGGGGTCCTTGCAGCTCCGGATCACTTCCAGCACGTCGTAGCGCGGCAGCCCGGAGACGCGGACCCCTTGTACCTCCAGCAGCAGCTCCCCTTCGCTCAGCGCCGCCTCGCCGTCCCCGGCCACCGCGCCCGCGTACGGGAACTCGCCGTGCTCCGCGCCGCCGAGCAGAGTAAAGCCGAGCTGCCCGCCGGGCCCGCGGGTGAGCGAGCACAGCCGCACCCGCCCGGCCCAGTGGTTCTTCTTCTGGACGACCCGCGACATGGTGCTGCGCGGCCCTCCGCGCCCGCGGGAGCGCGGTAAGCAGGTGCGCAAGGGGCGCCGACCCGCTGCTTCATAGACCGCGCCGCCGCCGCCGGCCCCTCAAGCCATCACCGCGCATGGCTCCGCACTCGCGGAGGGTGCGCACCCGCCTCCCGCCCTCCCCTCCGCGCGTCTCTCTCCCTTCTTACTTAAAAATAAAATTAAAAAAATAAATAAATAATTAAAAATTTAAAAATTTAAAAGCGCTGAAAAACCAAATCCGGGCGGTCCCGCCCCCCCCCCCCCCCCGCGCTGCTGTTCGGTTCTGCTGCCCCGCTGCGCGGGACGCGGGGGCTACTGCGCGGCGCCTTTAAGGCGATACAAAGACCCGTTTGTTTTGTTCCACTTGGGCCCGTCCCGCTCCGCTCCGCCGCGCTCCGCTCCGCGCCGCCGGCGCAGGCGCCCTCGTACACCCCGCCCCGGCCCGGCACGGCCCGGCCCCCGCCCGCCTCCCCGCCCCCGGCACGGCTCGGCCCGGCCCGGCCCCCCCCTCCCTCCATCCCTCCCGCCGGCAACTTCTCCATAGGGAAAAGTCGGTTCCAGCGCATCCCGCGGCAGAGGCAGCGCAGCTCCCGCATGGCGCTGGCGAGCGCGGGGTCCCGCACACGGGCGGGTGAAGCTCATCCGCTGTGGGTGCTGGTGTTTCGGGGGAGGAGGGGTGGAAATCCTTGGCTTTCCCTCCGAGATCTCCAGGTTTTTTCCTGCTCACCTGTGCTTTCCAGGGAGCTGTTACGGGAAGCAACACGATGAGGCAGAAGTCCCGAGTCAAAACTTGCACAAGACAGTCATGGTATCAAAGCACTTGCACAAGGCTGAGTTCAGAACAGTGCTCACACCCTCCATTCTTCACCTTTTCAGTGCTTGAATTCATGACTTTCACATTCTGTTTTCCCTGTGTAATCACAAGACAGGCAGACCTATACCGAGGTCCATCTGCTGGGGAAGGGGACATGCATTCACTGTTTACTCTTGGCCACAACTCCTCAAAGTGACCCAGAACTGGCACAAAGCTCAGAAGAGGAAAATAACTCAGTGTGCACGTCCCAGCTGTCCCTTCCAGGGCATGCTCCATGCTCCCAAACCTGAAACCAGGCCTCATTTTGAGCAGTCTTATGCATGACCGAACCCCTTCCAGCAAGCAATTCAGTTGTCAGATGCATGCGTGCCCTATTTTGCTGCTAATTGGGGCTGAGAAGTGACACAGAGAGACAAAGAGCTTGGTCTCACTCCCCACACTGCCCTAACACACACTCTGCCAGCACAGCCCACAGACTGCTGCTGCCATCCACATTGCTCTCTCATCACACAGCTTTCAAGCCATGTGTGTACCAAAGTGATCTGCAACACAGGACAGGCACTGGACTCGGGGAGCCCACAGGTAGTAGCTGGGGATGGAGCTCAGCCTAGCATCCTCTGGTGCTGGCCAGGTTGATCAGCCAGGCTTAGCTCACAGACCTACAAGGAGTGATGGGGGTACCTTCCCTGCCCTTATGTCTGTCCTAGATGAAGAAGCCTGTCCTTCTCTCACACCCTGCTGTGCTACAGCGACAAAAGCAAAGTCTCTGGCCCAAGTGGCACAGCCACCTTCAGGCAAGGGAACAGAAAGCTTTGTCCAATGTCACATAGCACAGCGGTGAGTCAGCTCCATGCCCTGCGCCTCAGGCACCCCTGTCCAGGTCTCCATTGGAAGCAGATGGATTGCCAATGCTCAAAGTCGGATCAAGTACCTGAGCCCCTTCCAAGGACTGGGGCAGAGCCTGCCTTCCTGGGTGTGAAGGGCAAATGCAGAAATGAACTCATGAAACTCTAATTACCTGCTGTGTCTGGCCATGGTTTACTTTTATCTCTCTAAAAGGCTTCTTTAAAGCCATTTGGATCTTTAATACTTCATTTTCACACTTACAGCTGTGCTGACCCCCATGTTTGAGCCTCAATAACTGCCTTACATCTGCTTTCTCTGTCTCTGTAACCAGCCACCCAATCTGTCACTTTTAGGATGACAGCACACTTTTTATTGTATCTTCACCAATAAAGACTGGATCAGTGATCAAGGTAAATCCGTTAGGGAATAAATGCTCAGGGGGGCCACAATCCATGAGGAGTGGCAGCATGGCTGGCGGGGAAGGGTTTATATCCCATCTGTACATGAGCTGATAGTGGTGTCACACATGTGAGCTCATAGCGAAAGGAGACTCCTGTTCACAGCTGAGAGCTGGGTGTGACGCATTTTCATCACCATCACTTTGCAGGATGTGTTATGTGACAGCCCTACTAAGCTGGAATTCATCTGGGATCCATGTGAGCATCACATGAGCTGTGGCTGCCCTGAATAGATCTTACAGAGCTGCTCATGCCTCATGGAAAAACTTGGGTAAAAACACTATTTGGAAAAACAATTTTGCTAGTAAGATTTATGAGATGACAGATTTCCAAGGGCCATTTTCCGTGTGCTTACAAACACCGCAACATTAAGGCAAGTGTGAGCTGTTCCCATCGTAATCCCAAAGCTGCGCTCACGTCTGGGCCATGGTGTTCCCAAAACTGTACTTGCTGGTAATTAACAAAACCCACAAACGTCAGCCAGAACTTTCACTTGATTTTAAGGCTTTCCCATCATTTTTTTGCCCCATGACCAACTTCCTACTATTTTATCTCCTAGTTGCATCTAGTAAGGACCAGTTGGTCAAGCTGATATTCGGGATAGCCCTAGATGCTGGAAGCTGGCATCACTTGTAACAGCTGAAACACAGCCAAGATTTTTCATTGTCTTCATTCCTGACCCTGTGACTGCCCAATACCTTTGTGCTGCAACAAGACGATTTCAGGACACCTCTATTAAAGGAAGGCCTTGCTCAGCCATTAACAAGCATTGAGTCCATGAACTGTGGCAGGGCTGCTCCTGCCCAGAAGAGTCCCTGACACCAGCCTGATGGATGATCAGGTCATTACACTGTACTAAAACCTGTCTTCGCGTTTAGCTGTGCAGTGTGGCCTCTCTCCCAGGGGATGGTTATCCTGCCTTTGCAGGGAACTGATTTAAGGATTAACAGACCATCTTCATATCTAACAGCTACAGTTCTAATAATACTCTTCTTTGTGCACGGGTCTCTAAGCACTGTATAAAAGGGAGTTTATGAAGCTTCACAGGGCACCTACCTGGGGAACAGCTTAACATTAATACAGGGCAGGGATAAGCTAGGGCACGTCACTCATCCGAGCAAGGCTCACTGCAGCCATCCTACCTCACCTGCAGAGGCTGGTCCAGCCTCACCTCATGTGGGACAGCACAGACTCTACCAGCTCACAGCCTGTGACAGCACTGTAAAACCTGATTCAGCCTGGCTCAGAGCTTTAAGCAGAGACCGATTCCTTTGCTCTTTTCTCTACAGTCACCATGGTTTGGTCCCCAGCTACCAGCAGCCTCCTAGTCTGTCAGGATGAGTGGGGTGCTGCAATTTTCCTTCTTCAGAAGGTGCTTAACATGCTTTGGGTCCCCCTGCAAACACAATAGCAACTAAAGCGGTTCCTTCAAATAGGATATTGACCCATGGTCTTGGTCTCATAAGCATCTCTGAAACTTTATGCTGTGTTCTGGATTTTAAAATGGGTCAAAGCTCCCCAAGGCATCAAATCATTCGTTCATAGCAAAACTACAGAAAACCACAGTTTTACTTGTCTGGGGATGAAACACCCTGTCTAGTCACTAAGAATGTTGTGGGTTTATGGCAGTTCAGAGCCATCCACTCCCACCAGAGAGCATAAGGAAAGATGACAATGATTAAGGCTACAAACAAAAGTACAGATTAAGAATAAATTCTGCTGTATTAAATAATTTCCAGCTAAACCCCAAGCCCCCAGTACTTTGACATCACAGGCCTCAAGGCTTTGAAAGCCTATGCATGTGGATCCTGGGAGAAAAAAAGACCTTAAATAAGATCCAGTCTTTCAGACACAGAGGTTTCCTGTTGGGACACTCACACTACCAGCATCTGTCAGCACTAAAGCCATGTATTGCTGTATTTCTCCAGTAGGAATTGTTTTTCACAGTAACCCCACCTAACTTTTATTGAAGACCTTTCTATGTGGCATCCAGGGTTTCCGGACAAGCTGGTACTGCTGTCTGATAGCAAGGAGAAGCCTGCCATTACTCCTGGCTCTGGCAAACATTTCAACAGATGACCCAAGTCCAGATACTGATTGAACTTTGTATTTGTAGGAAGCCTTCCAGGTATCAGGACACGACCAGTCCTTGTTAGAGCCACAGATCAGGTACTACCTAAGGCCTTTTGCAGAGTTGGGCCAGCAGGCTTCATCCCAAAAGGCATCACCATCCTGCCTCCTACAGCAGGGTGGCTGAAGCCCTATCCCTCAGCTCACTCACCAGAGTGAATCTGTGATCAGGGGATTCTAAGAAGGAAAAGGCAACTCACCCCTTACTGGGATCCCCTGTGTCACCTTCCTCTACAATTTATTTCAATAATATCATACACAGTGGAACATAAAGCTGAAGATCAATCCCATAACCATATTAAGACACTCCAGAGTGTATTTTATAGAGCCACTAATACACTTCTTGGGTGGTTAAAGTCACACAGAGAGCATAAGTTAACGGCTCCATAAAACATGCTCTGTCATATCCTATGGTTTAAATAACACACAACAGGCTGGGTACGTTGGGATGTTGTAGAGCTTGTTGGGTGGAGGCACCAGGGCAGAGTGACTGCCTGCAGGCATGCCTTCCCAGGGATGTCAGCCTTGGGGAGTCTTACGGATGGTAGGAAACCAACTGTCATTTTTAAAAGCAAGATTCTACAAAACTCTGACACAATTAAACACTGTAGATCTCATTCGCTTCCATTACCATTTGCATTCCTGAGCTTTAGCCTCTTTCAGGCATATCCTCCCTGCAGAAGCCGTTGCTGTTCCAGGATATGATTGCTGTGGGTGCGGCTCTTTGGCAAGGAGGGAGTCAGGCTGCTCCCAGCCTTGGAAAGCTCTGGAGAAGTCCTGAACAGAGAGGGCACAGCATGTTGGCTAGAGAATGATCAGATTGGCTTTGCAAGGGAAGCTGAGCCTGCCACATATTTCAACTTTCTAAAAGAAGCCTAAAGGAAACCACAACACAGCATCCATTTGGGGCAGATTTTGCTGGAGTGGAGGACCCTGCTACTCACGGACACATTTCCAACTATGATTTCCCAAATCAATTATAAAAATAATCTTGACTTTGACTTTTCCTAGTCTTCCTTGACTAGGATCTAGTCATAGAAAGAAGTTCCTCCCCCCATTCTGGCAGATATTAAGTCTTACCAAGTCACATTTTTCCCTAGGAATGTTTCTCTTGCTATTTTAATGGTTCCACATGAGTTATCAGAGACTTTTCAGTCCCTGCCCTGCTAAGATAAGCTATTCCAATTCACCTGCCTCAGCTGATAAACCTCCTCCTTTTTGCTTCTGCTGCTCAAGAAAGGAAAAGGTCTCACCTCTGACTCCTGCTGAGAGCACAGCGTAACTGCCCAAGGCACCAACAGCAAAACTCACTTCAGCCCAAGTCTCATTGTCTCCTCCTTTATCACCCTCTTCCTTCCCTCTGCAGATACAGAGGGCCACATTGCATCCTCAGACTCCACCATTAGTTCTTTCGAGGCTAATGGACATGCCATTCCCTGTCCTTTCCCCACTTCCTACACAGTGCCAACTATCCATCCCATGCTCCATATCTCCTCTCTATTTTATTATTTGTCCTCAACACATAAAACTTGCTACTTATTCCCCTAAAAATCCTGAAAACTAGCAGGAGACAGCTAAATCAGGAAAGATTTTACTGTAAGTCTTTATAGCACCATAAAGAAGAGGCAAAGTCTGAACCTTTCAAAGATGCTTCATGTTGAGTATGTTGATAGTCCCTTGTGATGGATGTATATTCAAGTCTAATGGCTTAAACACAGAATAGGCAAGAAGGAAAAGCTCCGAATAACCCACCCTTCCCCACAGCAGTGTTTCAAACAGCTTGAGTGGAGCTAATTAAAGATGTCAATCTCACTATTTGGTTGGGAATATTACTAGCCACAAAGACTCAGCTTCCCAAACCAATCAGCACATGGGATTGAATCAGTGCAGTGTCTTGTCTACCAGCTCCACCATGCAGGGGTCTTCCTCAAAAGCAGAGTCAAGCACAGAATATTAATAGCAATTCTGATATGGAATAAGAGCAGAAATCTCTTTTTCCCCAGTAGAAGATCTGATTTGGAATACAGAATTTATTTCATGCTTATAAAAAGTTTGCCCAATTACCCTCCACAAGATTAAAAGAAATATATTTAAAGAATAGTAATAAGTCACAATGATGGGACTAGTTGAGGATGTGGGAAGGAGCTCCTGCTGACCAGTATTAATGTGCGACAGTGGGGAGTAGCTGAGGGGTCCCTCTCTGGGTCATAGTTATGATTCTGGCAAAAGCCACTACAGATAAGGCAGCAACGCAAAGCACAGCCCTGATCCCGCAGCCATCTGGGGACTGGCTTTGCTTTGCTCATGAGAGTAATTTACAGGCATCAGACAAGCCACATGTGTAAGGCTGAGCACACATATAGATGTTCTCAGAAGCAGAGCCAATTAACACACCACAAGATATCACTCAGTGATTTGGAAAATACACAGACCCTGTCTTGCTTTTTGAAGCACTGAAGCAGAAGAACCCATGGTGGTGTCTGATGCTGTATCTTTGCAGAAACATCCCTATCAACTTACTGCTTGCTGGTCCCACAAGAACATTTTTATGTTAAGCAGCATCTACTGCATGTATGAGCTTAGTCCAACAAAAGCAGCGTCTTGGATACAAGGCACTACCCCTGCAATGCCATACCCCCTATGGAAAGATTATGATCATCATTACTATTTATACATAATAACAGCCAGAAGCCTTGGCTGGGATAAACTGCTCCCAGGGCTAACTCAGCCAAACATAAAGGGAGATGCTCCTTTTCTCCAAGCAACTCCAAAGAGGGATTCGGGGCCTGGGAGCAGGTCAGTGGCAGTTGGGATTAGGATTCCTGACTCCCTGCTTGGCGTCCTAATATTAGCTTGCATTGTCTCCAAGACAGTCTCATCATTCTTTCACATGAACCACAGGCCTGAATTAGCATGTCTCGCTGCATAATCTGCCAGCCTGTCCTGTGTGCTAAATTAGTCGGGGACTGAGCAAACATCCTGGGAACAGCTCTTGTATAGTTTATGTGGGTTAGTTATTCCTACAGCATTGTCTGCTCGATATTTTCCTAGCATCATCACAAAAGTATGATGGGCCAGATCCTGGAGCTGTCGGCTATCCGCTGGTTCGTGCTCCAGCCTAGCATTGCTCTCCAGTGCGGCACAGAGATTAAAGCTGGCTCTGCAGGGAGCCAGCTTTGGGAAGAAGTGTTAACAAATAAACTCCAGTTGGGTGGCAGATGAGCAGACCAAGAAGCAAGCAGCAGTGCTAGGGTTTGTACAGCCTCCAGCCCATCCTCTCAGCACACACCGACCTCCATCGTGTGGTATTTACAAGCTTCCTTCTTTGTTTTGTTTCTCTGGTGCAATGGGCTGATCAGTTTCATCCGCCACATGGATTTATCTCTTCATGCCCTCCAACTTGGAGCTCAGGGCTGTCCATAAAGACACACAGCACTCAGCGCAATGGGGCTGTGGGCTGATTGTGTTTCATGCCAGTGCCTGCAGCGAGTTTCAGTCGGCTTTGAGTCAAGTGCCTCCTGCTACCAGGGGCTGATGGCATTCATTTCCACCCGGATCATCAGCCTTTTGCAAAGCAAAATCACTGCCTCTGTGGAGCGAGGCTTTAATCAGAAGCAGAAAGATGTGGCAGATTCACAATAAACCCTGGTTTGACTCTGTAGCCATTTACCTCCTCCCCAGGTAAGGGGCCAGTTGCAGGACAGAGCGTTAAGCAGAGAAGCAGGTGAAATCAGAAGGGAGGGGATCATGGGAAACCCTGGACCTCTGGGTGACCAAGTCACAGGACTAGTGGACTAAGGTGCATGCAGGGTCTTGGACAGCAGTGCTGAAAGACAAGCGACTCATTGAATATTATCCCTTTCTGGCAGTGAGATCAGTGCAGTCAATTAGCTGTAAATTCTGAATCATGTCCCTGGCAGACAGGCCTGAAGAGGAAGCAGCTCCACCTTCCTGCTCTGCCCAGCAGAGGTCAAGGCATCCACTGCATGGTTCTGCTGACAGCAGCTTGCCAGACTCATCATGGGCAGCCACTGCAGCGGGGATAAATCAGGATACTGATCCCATCATACAGCAGGAGCAGCTCAAGTCCCAGCCCTCAGCATGAGGTCATGGAGGCTTTCCACAATTCCAAGACCACTTAGGAAAACCCTGTGTGAGAAATCCATCCACACAGAACCAAGTATGGATGAGCATTTCCCATACATACCTCAATATCATTTTATTGCTAGGCTCATTTCTTTCTTACTGCTGTAGAACTAAGCCTTAACACCCTTGACTTGCATCGAATTAGCTTTTAGTCAAAAATCCAGATCCATGGGAACAGAGTTGTGTTGTACAATGACAGCCAGTGCACTGCCCAGCAGAGGACCACAACAGGGAGAAAAGGGGCCATCAGAGGATAACCTGCAGCGAACTACTTGTGCCTGTTCTTTGGAGCCATAGCTCCCTGATGACTCTTTGGATATAACAGCATCTGAACCAACAGAGCTGTCTTTGCACTTCCAGTATGTTGGCTGTAATGCTGCTGTTGGCATCTACGTTCCCGATTTCCACCTCCTGTGTGTGTCACTAAGCCCTACGTCCAGCCTTACCAGCTGGAGATGAGTCGTCTTCATCCTCCACAATACAACAGGGATTAGACTCAAGGCGTATTAGCAAAGTAGAAGGCTTGCTTTGGAAAAGGGCCAATTTCAGCATGTCGATAATTTATGAAAACACATGGCTCTCCAGCCAAGCAAGTTTCAGTTCCTCAATGATTCAGCAGCAGCGTTACAAGGAAATATGGATGTGAAAAGTCCCTGCAGGAATTCCTGTATAATTCTACATTAAAATAAAGTGTTCCAAGCCCAGCAGTAGGATGGAAATTGGGAATTAAGCATCATTCCTTCTGTGCCTACAGGGAATCCTAAAGATGGGAAAATTTTAGTGGAGTTTTCAGGGCAGGAGGGGAGAAAGAGCAAAGGGAGGGTGAAGACCCTGGGTTGGAGAAGGGAGGGAAATACAGCCCTGGGTTTTGTTTTGGCCACTTTGCACAGGCTGCAGCTCTGTTGTCACTAAAAACATGAAAATCCTGTGGGCAGGTAAGGGAAAAGTTGGAGTGAGAAACCTCTAAAAACACATTTTGCAGAAGGCAGCCTGGGAAATGGGAAGTATAAAGAGCCAAGGACAGCTCCCAAGCCCATCTGAACACTTTGGGGTTTGGAAGTGATCCATGTCTATTTTAAAAAAGGATGAGAAGAAGAAATATAAAAGGAAAAGTACCATGCAAGTGCCCAAAGCAAATTAATTTCTGAAAGGGCACGGCATGCCAAAGATGAAATATTCATCTCTTCGTCTCTTCTGACCTCCTCAAATTCATTATCCTAATGAGAACTTTGGTACCAAAGCTAGCTTTTGCCTACATGCAAAGTCAGCAGAACCAGATGGCATTTGCACAAGGTGCAATGGCTCTTCTGAACAGATTCCAATGGGCAATGGAGTGAAGAGGACTATGAGCTATAGAACTACTGCAATGGCATTAAGTTATTTCAAATGTAGCTACTAAACAAGCTCCTGTTTGCTCAGAAACACTTTTCAAGAGAGTACATGCCCAATTTCCCCTTTTATCATCAGCATCTGTACATCCTCCAACACCCACTTGCCCTATGATGCCCAGAAGCACTTTGTGAAGTCGAATGGCCATTTCTGAGCAACCTGAACTGATGCTGGACTCTCACCCTGTCAATGCAGAACAGCCTCTTCCCCTCTAGTGAGGTTTTCCAACCTGATCCTGGCAGAGATCTCACAGTTGCCCATGTGCAGCTTGGCAGCCACCCCACAGCTCAGAGGTGCTCTGCATTCTGCAGCAGGCACCCTTCCCATGAACCCAACCTGCCTTCACTGCTGTCACTTCTCCACAAACAGCAGTTTTATCCTTCCTTTCATAAAGAAAACCCATCTACATTTTACTGTACAGCACAGACCTCATCCCCTATCCTTACATCACAGGAATCCCACCATGGATTCCCTGGCAGCCAGGGCTGGCTGTTGTAAATTCCCTGTATTTTAAGTCTTCCTGGTTTTAATTGCTGCTCAGCATTGACATTTCAAAAGGACGCTTCTTCGCTGCTTCTTGTGTGGAGCCTGTTTGTGTTTTCCTGCTCACTGCTGTCTCTTCCCTGGAGCCCTCGCTAATGAATGCAGCATGCTGGTGATCTCTCCATTATAAATAGTTTAATATTTTTAAATAAATATGGGATGGTGCCATGACTGTGTGGGTATTTCATCTAGCCTGCAGCATGAGCCGGAGCTCACAAAGGCAGCCACTGCTTTATTTGTCATTCTGTTGCTTGTTTGTCATAAGTAAGCAAGGGAAGGGGCCTGGACCCTGGCTCTGCAACGTAGAGCAGCAGATGTGTTATTCTAAGTGTATCACAAGGGGCTGCTCCCCGTCCTCATACAGCAGATGGAGGCAGTAAAGAGAAAACTTCGGGGCTGTTGTGCAGTTACTTGAAATCAACAGGGTTGCAGGATTGTTAGCTGAGTAACTGAGAGAATCAGAGGAAGAATGGGAAGAATTCTGTTATATGGGGTTTTAATACTGGATTGCACTAAAATTAACACATCAGTCTGACTTTTATCTGATATAATTTATTCCTAAAGTGGGAGCAAAATTTATCCTAAGTAGTAATATTAAAAATCAAACTCCAAACCAATAGTGACAAAGGAAAAGAAACAGAAAGAGCCTGAGTTCAGGTCAAACTTTTCAACATGCTAATTATGTTTTCAGCCCATCAATTTCTGTTGTCCTGATTTCCCTTCTTTCCTTCTGGGTGTATCTGGATTTCTGCTCTATGTAGATCATGTGGGCTAGATCTAAATTTGCTTGTCCCTCACAACCAGCTTCACCATCAGTAAAATGATCCTAGAGAGTTGACCCAAATGGTACCCAAGGATCGCCTTCATACAGACAACTCCCAAGTGGCATAAAGCCAGGACTGATGCTCCACATCTTCTATCCCCAGCCTACAACTTCTCTGAGCTACGGGGCGTGAACAGGGACCATTGCCAAGGCAGTAATTTACAGCAGTGCAATCCATCCCCATGGACAAGGAGGAGCAGTGATAGCTGATACCAGCTGTTCCCCAAATGTTTCCACCAACAAATCTGCTTCTGGGCTTAAAAACACAGCTTCCAGATTTGAGAAACCCACTTTTGTGATTGCAATCTTCCTCATGCAGCTGAGCATCCATCAGGCTCCTTGTGCTGCTGCCTCCTTGATGGGCACCTCTCCCTTACACCCACTTCACTCAATCTGGCTCCAAGGATGTGCCTCCTCCTTTTTGCAAGCCACCAGATGCAGATAAGCACCTTTTCTTTCCACTGAGTAGCCACCTGAACTCCAAAATGCCAAAGTTAAGTCCCATCAGCCTTCCTTCCTTCAAGCCTGGCTTGGTGGAGAACCACTCAGCACATTCACAAAGTGGCCCTTTTCCACAGAATAGGAACAATTAAACAGCCTCATGCAAATGGATGGGGAATGAAGGTCATGGTTATTTTTAAGTGACTTTGCTCAGAGATTAATGAGGAGGCAGTCTGAAGCTATGCACGGCTTCTTGGCTGCTATTTCTGACCCCTTTCCTTCCTGTGCATCTTCCGTTTGATAGTGGTGTCCTGCAACAGCAGTGTTGAGGAAGGATGCCTCTTCACACACACTAAGCATCACACGTGCATTTACCCTGAAATGGTGAGTGCTGTGCATTAAAACCCAGTGCTTGCATGGCATGGGCTACAATTATTGGTATTAGGAATGGCAGAGTAAATGGGTGCTCTCAGGAAGAACAGGAGATGGTCAGCAGCTCTCCTGCTACTGGATTTAGAGGGAAAAATGCATTGTGAAAGAGATCCATCCTTCTTCGCAGAGATGAATGCGACACCTGCCTCAGGCCAAGAGCTTGGAGTGTGTGAGCTGAGCTCAGGAGTACAGCAGAGAAGTTATAATTACCTAATTGCCTCTAAATTGTGTCATTTATTAAGTGCTTTGCATGGTGCCTTGGCCTCTGGAGGAGACAGGCCCTGCCCTGGGCAGCTCTCCCCACGCCACCCTGCCCATCAGACCATAGCTCCCACGAGCTGGGAGAGCAACAGCCCCTGCTTTTCCTTCAGCCTCTCCTCCATTCCCCAGCAGCCAAACACCTATATTAGTTCTGTTTCACTAACTGCCTGAATAAATATATATGTGTGCCCTGTAGATTTTACCTTCCCCTGTGAAATAGGGTGGGCATAAGTGCTGTGTTATTAAACACTGGAAAAACAAACCCAAAAGCACTGATTCAGAAAGGGGGGGCATGGAAGGGGGGTAGCAAACCATTTTCCCCATAGTCTCTGAACTGCAGTTCACAAAATACTACATTTCTAATTATAAGCCCAGAAAGTTTTAATGTAAAAAAAGTGACTTGTGAGACAGATTATAGGGTTTTTTTACTCATTATAATATCCCCCGAGTATAATTTCCTTGCCCTTAATCTTGAACCTTAAGGTTTTCACAGGTAAGTAGGTAATTAACAGAAATCTGTCATGATTATACAGCTCTTGCAGCACTGGTTGTATTAGAGTTGGATTCTGTTGTATGCTGAGCTGCCACCAAGGAGGTGGGAGGCTGGGTACCCTGCAGTGCCTATGGATCACACATTACAGGCACACTGAGAAGCTACATCCTTGCTCAGGAGAAAGGATTTATAACCAAAATCCATGGGCAAACTTGGAGTGTGATGCAGGGAAATAGAGGGACAAATCTTTGTGGACATCACTTCCCCAGTGAGAAAGAACAGCAGATCTGCCCTAACCACATTATCCTTTTCTCCGTGCAGCCAAGCGATACCAACTGCTCTGCGTCACTGCAGATACCAGCACTATGCTTTAGAAAGCCTTCCTGGCAAGCTAGCGCTGGTGGCAATGAGAAGATACACAGCTCTCAGATGGCTCAAAGCAATTCTCCTCCACTCTGTGGTGCACATCAGGGATGGGTTTTGTGAAGCCAGCCACACCATAGGAAGGAATGACTTGTTGAACAGGTTTGGATCCACAGGGAAAACTAGTTCCCTTTCTGCCAGGCCCCCAGGTGAAGCATCTTTGCTTCTGCAGTGCAGGGGTCAGGCTGGCCCCTCTCAAACACAGGGAATCTTAATCTTGGAAACAAGTAAATCAACCTCCAGGTACCCTCAGAAGAAGAGGAATAGGTCCATTACATCAACAGAAGTCTCATTTGTAGCACCTTGCACTGAGAGATGCAGCTCAAGGCATGTTTCATTTAAAATAAAAAGACTTTCTGTAAGTTATTTCCAATTTAAAGGAGAAGGAATGAGGTTATTTGCCCAGATTTATACACCTTACCAAGGCCAAGCAAGGCTTAACACCCAGATCATCTGCCTTCCGGCCCAGCTGGGCTGACTGACGACCTCCTTTTCCTTTGCATTTAAAATGGGAGTACATTAAGTCCAAGGTTTTCTGCATTTATCACAAGCACAGTCATATGTGCAATGCAAGGCAGGTGAGACTGGAAGCAGCTTTCCTCTTCATTTGTAACACTAATGCCTTACAGCCTTCTGATCCTCAAGCCTGGAAACCAGCACACCAGGAGTAGGAAGCGCAGCAGGCAAAATCTTTCTTCTACAGCCCTAAGATTGAGTCCAAAGTCACAACTTCAGAGGAACCGAGTGTGCTCCAACATGCAAGGAAGAAATAAGCATCACCTTGCAGAGCCAGCCTTCACCTCTGCCACCCAGTCCATGACACCTCCAACAGCAGGACCTTCTGTGTCGAGGAACAGCAAGGGATGCAGCAGCAGTTAGGGACCCCAGCTCACCTCTCCTGCCTCAGAGGCTGCTCACACGCAGGGTCCTCCTTCTCCATCCCAGCCAGAGCTGGATGCTTTGCTCAGGGGACCTGGTGATATTTTCTCCAGACCATCTTAAGCAGAGAGAGAAGTTCCTGGTTCCCATGGGGAGCTCCATCAAACCAAGCTCTGTGTGAGCAGTTGCCGTGTACATAACAGCAGCTTTCCTGTATGCCACTGCCAGTAACAAACTCATTCCCCTCTAAAGCTGAGGATGAAAAATAAGATGTAAAACCAAATTAGACTCTGTTTACGTACATAATTCCCCACTCATCTGGATAAGAGCATGCCCGTGGCCTATATTATGCTGCATCTGATTCTCATTAGGTGCTTGTGATTCCTTCTTGATAGGTTTTTATTGCTTTTCTTGACACACAGAGCTATAGCAGGGCTGTTTACTCTCTGCAACTGCCCTGGTGTGGCCATCAACTGCACAGCCTGCCGCAGCCCACTCTGAGCACATCCATAACACAGTTTCTCAAATGACAACCCTGTTGTTTAATAACCAGAAATAAAGCCAGAGCTCTCCAAAGTGAGTTTTGTAAATTGGCTGCTGGGGCTTTATTTACAGTAACAGAGACTGAAGCATAGGACAAGCTTCAGACACAGCCTGTGCCTGGCCCCAGGCAGCACAACCCTCCAGAGCTAAGGCTCTGGACCAAGCCAGTACCTGGAGCTTTACAAGTTAAGCTTTGTATGACTACGACTATAGTGTTTGACTCTGTGGGCAGCTTTCCAAGACAAGATATTTTGCAATACATTTCTCTTTCCATGAATTACACCACTCCCTGCTCTCCTGCACATTGTAGCCTCATCCATGTACAAAAGCAGATCACGGCCTGTTGCTGGGTGAGCAGGTAAGGAGACACAAAGGGAATTTGGCTAATTGGGTGTTAAGACTCATCTTAAGTAATTTCAGTGTTGTGTCCTTCAGGATCATGGTTTGACCAAAGAAATTAATATTCTGGATCTGCTTCTGTGCATGTCCAAGTTCTTTCCTATATTCACTGTCACCTTCAATTGAGGGGAACATTATCAGATATAGCTCTTGATGCATATCAGAAACATCTATCTAGATAGTATTCCTGCTTGTAAAATGCAGATTTACCTTGCAATAAAAATCCCTGCAGTAACCAGCCAGAGAAAGATTTAATATACTTACAGATTTCTCCTGCAGACAGAGGAAGAAGAAAACTACAGATTTACCCTAAATCCAAACGTATTAATTCTTCAGAGAGTGACAGAGTTATTTTCCTACAGAATCAAAACTTTAATTTTCCATTCCATTACAGCAGCAAAATACATGGGTTTGAGTGGAAGAAAACCCCAAACAGAGAAGCAAACAAACAAAAAACCCAAACCAGTTTTTGATGTATGACTGAGATATCTTGGCAGCCTTGATTTTCTGATTGTCTCTAAGTAACCAGCTCTTGTGAACAAGAGTAGGCAAAAGGAAAAGTAGTTTCTTACCATTTTTATGGCTCATTGGGGTGGAAGGGCTCTGCAGGACCACCACAGCACCTACCAAACCCCACAGGCTCTCTGGGGATACAGCAGGTTCTGGGAACATCACTTGGGCTACCAGCTTGCTTCACAGGATTCCAAAGTCTTATTTGCGTGAGACCCCCTTCCTGCTCCTCATTTTCCTCCTTAGCACAGAAACAAGTGTCTGGCACACTGATCTGCCTTTATACCCCAAACCCACAACCAGCCCAGCAGCCAGTGGCCAGCATTAACCCCCTTAAGTTCATAAAGCAATTAGAACTGGGTGAGCAGTGCCCAGAAATCTCAGTGAAAGGTCTCTCAGGTTTTTAAACAAACCCATTCCAGCATGGGTTCCTGCTCCTGGTGTATCAGCTTCCCACGTGGATCCCAGCACGGGAGGTCAGAGGCAAAAAAGCTTTTGGAAAGGGTGAATTCTAAGTGACAATTAGAAGCTGGATGCAAATCCTGAGCTTAAGTGAGGGTCTGTGCAAACAGGAAACACTGCCAGGCCACGTGAGTTAGCTGGCTAATTAAGTCAGTGCAAGCATTGGGTCCATGAATGAGCTATGGGTCAGGGATTGTGGAAGAGAATGCATTCATGGAACTGATTATTTGAAGGGAGTTGTGATCTCTCTGCATGTAATTCCATCACACCGTGAGAGCTGGGCAAGGAAATAGCTTTGCATGTGGAGGATTTTGAAATATTTCTTTAATTCAGGACAAGAGCAATGCAAATTGAAAAGGGAAAGAAAACTCGGATGAGGTCCATCCCTCTCAGATTAGTTTGAAATGTGTTGTTTTCTCTCTGGTCTCATTATAATTCTGGTTTATAGTTATAGTGAAGAACATGGTTCTGACTGGATATCTGGAAAGCAATTTCATCGTAAACATTAAAAACATTTCAAAGTGTTAAGAAAGCTTTATTGCAATGTGACTTTTTCCAGGTGAAAAAGAGATTTTCAACAAGTCAACATTAGTTTTTGGGGGGCGGAGGAATAATCTTCCAGTTAAAAATCCATGACCCTCTCAGTCCTTTATTCACTGCATGTTACTGACCTCTAAAGGCAAGAGCTCTGGATGAGGTTAAGTTTTCTTAGTTACCTTATATGACACAACCCATCAAACAGTGTTTATTAATTATCCAGGCACTGGAAATAGAATATGACCAAGTGAAGTGGGACAGGAGGGTTGCAGTCCACATCCTCCACATGTCCTCAATCCACTGTTTTCCTTCTTTCAATGATCTCAGTTATCTTAAATGGGATCAGTCAAACCCAAAGCATTTCTCCAAAGACAAGATTGGGGAGATAAGATTTCGTTTGACTCTCAAAATCACAATGGGGTGGCTCAGCTCTCCATGATAAGAGGCTGTAACACAAGCAGGGCACAAGGGCAATAAGGGTCCCTGCTCTCTGAAGGCTTAAAGTGAACTAATGTGCATTTGGCCCTGGAGGAAATACCATGTGCGTAAGAACCTGGTCTGACCCCAGAGCTCCCTTTTAAAGTCCCCCAAGGGACGATCTTAAAGGGTTGCTTTAATGTGTAAGTATAAAGTAGGCATTGATTAGAATTTATTAAGATTTAAGATAAATTTGGCATACAAATGCAAGAAGAGTGAATTGGTCAGTTTTGATCATTTTGGAAGCTTCTCTGCCACATCTGAATGACATTTAATCAAATCTCCCATAGGAAATATTTGATTTGCTTGATTGAGTCTGAATAAATGAAGTTATAAAGTATCTGAATGATGATGGTGTGCAGCAATGGAGTTCACAGTGGCAGCCTGCTTGAAGTGGCTGGCACAGGATGTGGGACACCCACTTGAATTATCTAGGTGTTGGGAACAAAAAGAGACCATAGGAAGAGGGACACAAGGATTGCAGTCTGGGTCTCCTACAGCTTCTCAGTCCACCACTTTTATTGTTTTTGAGCAAATGCTATTTGCTCCCTGTCTGTGTATATGACTGCCACATATCTCACCCTGACATAAGCGCCTTCCTGAAAGTGATTAGCAATTTCTGATTGCCTCTTTGATTAAGGTGAATGAGAAGTTTCGACAACCCTGCCAAAGCCTGGGAGAGGATTATTCATCCTTCACTTGTGGCTGCTGAAATTATGCTAAAATTAGTCTTACACAGAAGGTTGCTGGAGCAAAAAATCCCAACTTTTCACTACATGATCACTCTTAACAAGGCCTTCCACCCCAGGGTCTCAAATCAATTTCATTAGAAACTCTGAACTTAATTAGACCTCAGAACAACCATGGCACTGAGGCAGATATCTAACTAATGGAGAAGTGTCTATCAGGGGCCAAATTCAGTCCTGGCCAGGCTGGCAAAGGCATTGAAAAAGCAGGCAAACAAGCTGGAAAAAGGCTGAAGCAGAATATGCCCTGGTAAAACACTGCAGAGACACGACCTCCATCACAGACTAAAGTGCTTTGGAAAGTATTCCTTGGAGAAAGAAGCCCAAAATGGCACTTGGAGCATCTTGTGCTGCTGCTGCCAGGCTTCCTGGGTCACTTGTGACAGGACAAGGTGGAGCCTGGGGCGTTCCTGGGTCTAAGAGGAGGGAAACAAGCAAACCAATGTGTCCTCAAACCCAAGGGCTTCTTCAGGTCCCCTACAGAGAAGAGGTTCTTTTTAGAACAGTCTCACATGCAGGCTGCACGGGTCATCCCTGAGGTCTGGTCCAAGCAGCCTGGCAAAGCATCGCATGGGCAAAGGAAATAGCATTGCAGATAACACTGAAATAGCAGCGTGTCTCAACAGTTGGCAAACTGTTGGAAAGGTGACTTTATTTTGCTCTATGCCCAGGGACAAAGGACTGGCAATTTAATGACAGGGAATTGTTTGATTCCTGACTTGTGATAGAGAAAGCGGCAGAAGCACCACCTGGCTTTTTGCAGCAAAGAAACAAGGTCAAGGACTTAGCTCATCCCATCTGCAGTATTTTTACACTGCAATTTATACTACAGTGGGAACAAGAGGCCTTGTCAGGAATTAGGACCCCCATTGTCCAGGAAAAATGCAAGAGGAGAAGCAGCATGTACCTCAGAGCCATTGTGCTACAGCTCCCCAGTGTTCTTCAGTGAGAGCCTCTCAATTGATGGGGTATCAAGGGGACAATGGACCTCAGATGGACCTGGTACTGCAGCCACATGGAAAGACCTCACAGCTCTTCTAAGGAACAACCAGTGTGGCTTACTAGACAAGGGCTGGGGGGGGGAAGAAAGATGCAGATGTACCAGGGGTCCAGCTCACTGAGTAGGAAACAAGATCCATGGCTCATTGTGCTGGTATTTTACAGGAATTCACTCCCTTTTCCCCAGACACCTTTGCACTTCACTGAAAGTATCATAACACTAGCCTAAAGCTTTTTGGATGCTATAAGCATCCTCCTGCATGAATTATGTTGTCAGTAAAAAAACAATTTCCATTCCGAGTTACATCAATATCAGTCTTCAAATGATGATTTCGGCTTTGCATCAGTGCCTTTGACAAGCACAAGCCCCTTGGGTCTGGTTTGGCTGTGGCTCACACATTTTCAGTGGAGTAGCACTGGGAACATGGATTTCCTCCCATCCTTCAGTCTCCTAAAACCTCAGGTAGTTTGGGGAAATTGGTGCTGGAGATGCAAAGAGCAGTTTGCAGCAGGAGAGGAGAGCAGTGCCCTGCTGCATCCCTGTTCTAGCTGTCCTTGAGAGGAGGGCCACTCTCCTCTCCTGCCCTAAGGAAGCTTTTCCCTCAGTGGGGACACAAGTATTTTCCTTGGATATAGAATTTAGACTCCTTAATATGAATTGAATTACACCCTGGATAGAAAAAGAAGTTGGGCAAGTAGAGGCAAAGATCTTAATTACAAATACAATGAAGGAAGACCTTATGGTTTTCCTAGGCTGAAGCCTGATCAGCCTGGGATGGACTGTTAGAGAGATGTGTGTTACTTAATGCGGTATTTGATTTAGGCAGCTTACCAAAGCCAGACTCCTTCAAAAAGGAAATGGAGTTTTGCCTGGGAAAAGGATGTTCAACTGGCCCCAGAAACTCAGAATATTCCTGATGGGAAGTTAAAAATAAAAAAGGGAAAGAGAAAGAAAATGAAAAAGGAGAACCCCCTCTGGATTTAATGTATAGTTGTTAACAAGGTATCCCACAGGTAGGACATGATTTATTGAAAACTAAAGAAACTGTCCTGGTTTTGCTAGAATGGAGCTTTTTGTTCCACTCGGGGCACTTTATATGAAACAGATGCACAGTCGATAAATCAGGCTGTCCTGCAGGAAGATAGGCTGCATTTTCTGTGTAAATTATCATGCTCTTTGCAGGTAAATGCTATGGATGAAAATGGGGGTATTCTTGCTTTTTAAAAACATCAGTTACTATTGTTGGAGGAAATAAATCCTTTGGCCCCTAGGATGTAGCAGTGGAGAGAACAGTCAAGGCAAATCTCCCTACAGAAATCACTTCCAGAGTTAGAATTTGATTCAAAGATGAGACAATGGGAGTACCAGAAATTTATTCTCTGCAGGATGTTCTGCTTTCTCAAGTTTCCCTTGGCTTTTTTCAAATGGCTGCCCAAAAAAGCAAACACATTCCAATACTGCTTTTGAGCTGATAGGAGCCACAAGT
The DNA here is from genome assembly GCF_012275295.1 of Melopsittacus undulatus. NCBI lineage: Eukaryota > Metazoa > Chordata > Aves > Psittaciformes > Psittaculidae > Melopsittacus > Melopsittacus undulatus. Next base: position 29,516,785 of record NC_047535.1, read on the forward strand.
CCATTTGCAAACCCTTCTTCTTATTATTGGCAAGGGCATTAAATAGCACTTAGGCAGTGATTTCCAGTGATGCTGCGAGGAGACGTAGCAGAGAAAGCTTCAGGACTCAGCAGGCAAAGAAGGAATCATCTTTGCTTGAGAACTGGTAAAATGTGTATCCAAAAAGCTGTAACACGGGTGGCATTTAGTCAGAATTTAGAATGCCAAAGGATATCACTGGTTTTCAGTAAAACCCATGAGGAGTGATGCCACAGGAGAGGATTTACTGGAGTTTGGTGCTTATAAATACATAAGACACAAAGAAGTTCACCAACTGTTGGTCCTGTGCAGTTGTAGTTTTAAATGCAGCATTCCCTTGCCTTGCTCTCCATGACTTTAAATGGCTTACTGAAAATGGGTGTTGTTTTATTGAAAATGTCAACTACCTAAGCTGAGGCTTAGGCAAAGTCAGCGTTTTCCTGCATGGAGGCCCTAAGGAATTCTCTGAATGGAGCAGAGCTGAGGGCGCATCCCCCCTTTGCTCTATCCTGGCTCTTTCCTTTCTTTTCTTCATTTAAACTGCATAAGCTGCAGATAAAAACTATATAAATAGTAATTCTATATATAGTCCTGGGATAAAACTGTAGTTCATTTATGACAGCTGACAAATCTAAAATGGGCAATGTAAGGGCATTACAAAATGATTAAACCTAAAGTTCTCTTCCCCCCTGGCTACAAGGCTGCATTAACATTACATTACCCACTGAATAATGCAATCTGCTGCAGTTTTCTGCTAGTTCAAAAATATAGCCAAAATAGCCCTTTCCCTTCTATTTACAGATTGTGTCTCAAAAGCCGTCTTCCTTGTGGCAGATACAGCTTCTGCTCACTTCTGCTTGCTCAGAGTCAATAAAATATGAATCCTGTGGAGTTAAAGTTGGTTGGAAGCATATTCTTGGGTTTAAGCCATATAAATGGCATGTACGCCAAGCTTAGGCCCCTGCCTGTGGGATTTCAGAGGTATCAGACTACACATCCCTGGGGTTGAGACTGGAATCAATACTGGGTACTTGTGAGAGATGTAATGGATTCAATCTGACCAAAACTTTAATTACATTTTTCATTATGATACTGACTTTTTTATTTCTGGATCTCCTTGTGCTTAGAAAGAATATTTCGGAGCATTACATAAGGGGTTGTTGAATATTCCCATCAATTTGCTTCTTAAGCCACGCTGCCTTTGTGACTTACTGTCATAATGTGATTTCAGGACTCAGCTGCTTCCTTGCTGCTTCTCATTGTGGCATGACATGAATGACAAGATGTGAAGCAAATAAGTATGATGAAGAAAAAGGAGCTTGGCAGAAAAATGTAGGGTTTTCAATTTGTTTTCTCCCAGCATAAACAATTTTCCCTGTCCAGGGAACAGCAAACTGATATTTAGGAAGCAGATTTTGAGGGCCCAGAAAATGGGAATGGTAACTTTGGTCCTGCCATTGCACATATGAAAAGATGCTTCATCCTTTTGCAGGTCAAATTCTGCTTTATGGCACTGACAGCACTTAATACCCCATGGTCCCCTTCAGCTCAAGAGGATAGTTAATGAGAGCCACATTAAAAATGCAGCAACTTTCATCCTTCCTTGCCTGGGACTCTCGGGAGTTAGCCCAGGGCATACATTTCATCCAGCCTCCCAGAGAAGGAACCTGAGCAATAACTCCAAGGGGAATCCCCTTAAAATAGGTTGTGTTCAGATCCTGTAGCTGATACCTATTTGTCCAGAAAACTCAAAGCCATGACTGTAATGAAAGGCAGCTATCAAGCTTTCTTTTTAAGCATCCTTAGTTCAGAAGGAATAGAAACAGCATCATCCCATTACACAGAAAGTCTATTTTCTCTGAGAAGGAGAGGAAAAATCAGTTTTCTCTCAAAAAGTACCATTCTGTCAATATTGCTCCTGCTCACAAAAAGGAGCTGTCAGACAATTCAAGCTAAAATTGGCATCCAACTAAAGTCTCTGTATCAGGATTAGAATGGAACTGAGCTGGAAGCACTCACAGGATTGCACTTTCACCCAAAGTTTTCCAACTGCTGGTTTGATCCACATGGCATCGATCTCTTTCTGTCTTTGAGAGGCTTAATGGCTTTTTCTGCTGCAGCAACACACATAGAAAGGAAGAGCAAATGAAGAGCAGGGAGGCTTCAGGGCACCCCAAATCTCCCTCCTTAAGCAGTTGGTGCTTGCAGGGTGTGAACTGGGACTCAGGCCCTCTGTAGAGCATCTCCATCCATTAGCACCCCACAGAGAGGGAACAGAGGTGTCTGAATTACTGAAATGAAGCAGCTGCTCTGGGAGAGAGGGATTTAGGGGAGGATTTTTCCTTCTGTTTGGAGTTACCTAACTTTGAGGAAGAATTGAGGAAGTTTTTCTATATTGGGTCTTAATTAAAAAGCTCAATTGAAAACTGTGTATTTGTGCTGCCTTGGAGTGCTGTCAGCAGCAAACTACATTCAGGGCATAGTGTATACCCCAAATTCCTGCCAAACCAATGTCTCCCATTTTTCTACTTGCTGCTGGTGGCTAGGGGTTTGTTCCTTGGTAGCTACACACTCTATATAGCATTTGTCCATATGGGTGCTGATCCCAATGTGATCAAACCAGGAGTGAAATGTAACCCTCCTCTATTCCTGCCACATTTAGACTTCTCCAGGATGCTCCTCTTCCCTTTGCCATCTCCAGGATCTCTGCAAGGATCACTGTTCCACTTCTATGCTGCTGCTGCTTTCATGGGTCCCCTTGCCTTCCCCATCCTGCTGTAGTCCCTCATGGGTGATGGTGCCCAGGGATGTGCAGCCACATGAAGCCTCCCGGCACTACTAGCACCATTAGCATCCTGCAGCCCCTTTGGGGACACATTTCTTTTGACATCTACTTTGTCTTGGGCTCACAAAACTCAGCAGCTGCACAGGGGCAGAGCTGATTAAGCTGTGAACCCCCTTCCACAAATCCCCTATTTGTAATATGCGATTTGTTTGCTAGCACCTCGATGTGTTATTGCTATCATTAACACTGGTATATAAACCCAACTGCTTATTTATCAAGTACAAGTAACAGCTTTAGGATTCAAATAAGTCCTCTGGTTTTCTCTACTCACGGCCAGGCTGTGTGCTGTGGGAACACCCCACTTTGCATAGATCGGGGCAGGGCTGCGAATGTGTTGTCACACATTGATGCTATTCTTTTTCCATGTGGTTTGTTGCTGCTTTTTTGTACTTGCAAATAGAAAGGAAGTAGTACAGCCACTGAGAGAGCTTTTAAAGACAGAGGAAACAGGATTTGATAGCCCCATTCAAATAATTTCCCCATCAAAATCCTGGTTTCTGCCTCAGAGCTAGTCCATATCCAATCCATCAGATGCAGGTGAAATCCCACAGGATCAAGGATAGTTGTGTAATAGCATGTGCATTGGAAAGGGGAGAAAATTCCTCCCAGAACTTGGTCAACACTGGTTATACCCAGAGCACCACGTTTGAGCACCCTGTGTTTTAGTGAACTGGCTGCAGTTCAAGATGTGCAAAGACATGCCACCAGGCCCCTTCTAAATATGACTTTGAGAAAAGATTTACATTAAATCTATAAGGACAAAATAAGCAGTGATAGTTATGTCAGTTCTTTAATCCAGCTACAGTAACTGACTCAAGAAAAGCCTCCTTTAAATCCCACTGCCTTGCTGCAGGCAGTCGTTAGCTCTGATCAGGAGAATGGGACAGACTAATACAATTGACCAGGCACAGTGTTGGTGTTAATGCAAATTAATGAGGATAAACATAAAAAATAGGTGCATGGATGGGTGGGAAAGCACGTTTAAAGAATAGGATTTGTAGACATCTCTCTGAAGGACTGCATTTAAGTGTGTGATAAGCCATATAATAGGGCTTACAGCATCAGTATCATTTGCTTCACTATTGCAGAAATGGGGAGAAATGGGTCAAATCCAAATTTCTTTTCACCTTCCCTCAAATAATATAAAAGAAATCCAATTTGCTCAGCTATGGCAAATAACCCAGTGCTCTGTTCCTTCTGTGTGCTGGGACTGTATGAACACGTTTTCAAGGTGGGCTTCCATTACAGACTCCCCTCTCCCCAGGCTGCTATTACTCTAATTGCCCAGACCAGCTCTGCACCCATAAACCTTGGTCCCTGGGGGCGCTGCCCATGCAGCGTGGAAATACCTAAGAGCATCTTCTGCCTCCTGGAGGACCTTATATACTGAAGCCTGCTCAGTGGCTTAATGCAGTGATACTACACTGTCTGGAAAATTAATATGCCAGCATGTGTGCCCAGTGAGGAGTCCCTTAATGGAGACTTCTTGCCTTTAGCATGGTAATGACGTTAAGTATAATCTGACATACAGCTGCAGAAAAGGTCTCTGAGAAGCTTAAAAGCACAAGTGCTGGAAAAAAACCTCAAACACTTTCAATATGACTGCCTGGTGATTCTTTTGTCTGAGGGTAGTGGTGTATTTGTTGTACCATATTCTAAGAAATCACATCTCTCCTGAGCTCTCATTCAGCATAAGGAGCGTGCCTAGTCTCCTGCTGCCTTTTACTACATATGTGTTGACTATAATAGGACTACCTGGTGGACAGCTTCACTGTGCTGAACTTTTAAAGAGGCTCTCTGAGGATAAGAAGAATGGCTGGTAAGAGATATAGGACTTGCTCAAATCCAGACAACCACTGAAACAGCACTATAAAGCTAATCAATTTAGTAGAAAGCAGAAATCCATCAATGAGAGCACTATCCAGACAGCCTGGCATGGATTAAGGGCTCAGTTCCCCCCACCTCACATCCAAAGGGTTGGTAGTGTTTTGTACCTCACTGTCTTTGAACTTTGCTCTCACACAAATAACGACACAAGGGGTCTGGTGGTGAAGCATCCTCGTATCAACTGAAGATTCTGGCTTTCAGGCTGCAATCTGTTTTCTTCCCCTGCAAAGTCAGGTGTGCAGCATTGGTGTTTGAAGGGTGAGGGTGGAAAGGTATAGAAAAAGAAGTTGAAGTGTTCAACTGTGTTGAACTGCTCTGTAGTAGGTGCACAACAGATGCTGTGTGTACCTGACATGCCTGTGTGAACCTCTTTATCTGCAGGGTTGTGTGGCTTAGCAAAATGTATTACCTGTAATAGTGTGTCTCGTATACACAGCTGCCTTTCTGGATGTATTTTGAAAGGTTTAATGATGTGTGGCTGAAACCTAATGCTATCTTCCTAGTGGAATGCAATGGAAGGAGAGCTCACACACATTAAGACATCTTATCTGTATTGGCAATTAATAACATAGGAATTAAAACAAAGTATAAAGCCTAAGAGTTTCAGCTACAGCCACAGGATACGGGCCTGTGATTGCAATACAGGTTTCCATAACGCTTTGCTGTAGTGAAATCCAGATGTCAGGGGAACTCCAACTATTAGATGTTAATTTCTTTTAGACTGTGGGCTTCTCGGTGCTTTCTGAGTCCCTCAGCTGTCCTGAAGTTCATATATTCATGTAATTATAGTGCTATAGATCTTTCTCTCAAGCCTATAAATCTGTTTTAAATTAAAGTAGCCAAGGGCCAGTTGCTTGAGTTACCAAATGTTATGGTGCAGACTTGTCTGGACACATCACAAGCATTTATTTGTTCCAGGACCCTAAACTCAGTGGTTCACCTATATTGTGACTCAGACCTTCATGGAGCATCCAAACCAAGTTCACTAATGCTTATAGTCAATTTGACAGCCTGGTAAACCATTCTCACCAGTGATTTCCTGTAAAGAAATACACAGATTTAGGTGGCAAGTGACAAAAACTGTGCCTTCTCCAAGGAATTTGGTTGAAAAGTCTCAAACTAACTTGGCTGGTTATCGTAAATTGTCTTTGAGTAAAAAAAAATCAGTAGAGAATCTGGATTGGATTTGATTATCCAACCTGCCAGAAATGGAGAATATTGAAACTGCTGCTTTTTGATTTTGCAGAATTACTTTGACTAATCCCCCTTTTTATTCTGTAGAGAATAAAAACCCCAAACAACAAAACCAACAGAGGCCGAAAGTAATTTAGTCTCATTGCTTCCTTTTCAAACATGAGAGATCTTCCCCTGATAACCCTTGCCATATTGCTCTTACATGATCGTGAAAAGACTTAGAGCTTTTAGGAAAGTTAAACCCCTTCCACTGCTCTTCAATACAATGATAAATTGCTTTTCAATAAGTTCACAGCGTGACTTCACTAGGCAGGAATATTATTTGCATTCTTCCATAAAGAGCTCTAAATTAAAATCATTGGCTACCTTACATCATTTAAGACACAAAGAAATCGCTGTATGATTAGAAGTGGGTCACAGGCAAGTGACTATAAAATTGAAATATAAATGAGTGATTTCAGGAGACTATCTTCATCACACATGTCTTGTTGTACGTATTTCACCCTCCCTCGAGTTTTAATGAAAGTACCACACTGTCAGCACTTAGTAAATATTAATATAATAATATATGCCATAATTACTTTCCAGACATTACTAACATGTTCCAATCTGCATAGAGCTTGACTCTCAAATTACACCAAAACCTTAAAGAGGAGGAAAATGGTTTCCTGTTCCTATACCATTTACAGGAGGGACCAGGTTAGCAAAAGGTTTTGTACCAGCGTGGGTCCTTGTCCTCTCCGGAGGCAGAAGAAGATATGAACCAAGTGACTGGTGCTCCCTTCAGGGGCTTTCTGCTTCCCAGGGCTGGAAATTGTCTTACCCCAGCCAATAACAAGCAGCTGCACGTATAGCTCCACAGGGGGTTGTTTGTTTAGGCACAGAAATGCACATTGTAGTATGAGAATGGCCCATCATTTCAGCAGAGGGACCTCTGGGGAGAAACTCAAGGCTGTGTCCTTGGGCTGGCTGCTGCAATGCTGCAACTGGGAGTGCTGTTCTGGGGAAGAGAGGGGCTGAGCTCATGGAGAGGGGATTTGGGAAGAGATAAGCAGTCGGAAAGGGAAGGGCTAGTGGCACCGCTGTTTATCAGAGCCCATCACCACAGGCACAGGGACCAGTGATTAACTGGTCAACTGGGGCACATCAGGCAGTTTCCTGATTTCACATTGTATCCTGTTATCATGCAGAAGCGTTTGGAGAAGGAAACTAAAGGTATGAGAAGAGACAATGAAGCTTTTCGTGAACAAGAAAAGGTTTCAGTGCCATGGCTGCTGCAGACTCAAGATCAGCAACCTCTGGGTGGGTGTATGTCGTGCTGCTGAGCACACGTGGAATGATAGCAAGGCTCTGTTCAGCCCAACCCACAGCCTCTTTTTGTCTGATAAAGCCCAAGAACCTGGTATGCACTTTGGGAACGATACCAAAAAGCCCTGTAACAACTGCACAGCTTCTGCTGGAAGGTGTTAGTGGACTAATGTTCTGTAATACCCAAGAGGTCAAGAAAAGTATCTCTTCTGATCTCTTTTTTAAGCTACGTATTATTTCCACACCAGTGCCTTGGACATTTGAAATAGAATCGAAATATGTTTAGGTTTAGTATTTTGGTCTAAAACTGGGGGTAAGTGAAAAGGGGTTCTTCTTATGCAGCTCAGTTGCACTGCAAGGGAAGGGAGTGAGGTGCTTCCTGGTCTTGCAAGCAGCACATCAGGTGGTGGAAGACAGGACCAGGACTGGAACACACATGCAAACTGACCCAAGCATAAGAAGGCACCAAAAAAGGTCTTTTTGACTGTGGGACAGCATAAAACCATGAGCACTGATATCCCTTTGCAGCCAGGATCCTTAACTGGAGAGAGCAAGATCTCACTGTGATTAGCTTGTAGGTCTGACCTGCAGACTCCCACACCAGTCACTTATATGCTAATTGTGGATTTGCACCCTGGTGACAATCTCAGGTGGGTTGAGGAGAGGGGCCAGTGTACAGCACTGTTTGAGCTGTCCCTCCTGGACAGCATTACCCCTCTGGGTACCTCTTAGAAGCACAGAGGCACTATTCTTCAATGCCTCCCTCTTGTGTCTGGAACATGCACTTATAGAACCAAAGCAAGGAATCACCTTTGCAAGCCTGTCTGAGCAATGTGCTCTTTAATTCTGCTAAGTTTAGTTAATGCTCGGGACCTAATGCAGGATGGCCTCATTTTTAAAACCATTTTTAAAAGAAGTGTATGTGTATATATGACAATTGTAATAAAACAATAGTTCTAATGGGAAGCAAAGCCAACACATTTGCAATTTCATTTCCCATAATATGCAGTAATTCAGCCATCCCATCATGAGATAAGAATTACGTTGACAATTATTTTCTTTTAATAGCTCTGTTTGCTCTGGAGCAAATTCTTTTCCTTGTCATTACAGCTTCTGGCCTGCAATAAATGGCTGGAAACTGAAAAAGAACTTAGAGGCAGCAACCTGCCATCACCCACATAATGCACTCCATGACCATTGCTTCAGTAGATTGAAAGAAGCATTTCACACCCTGGGCTGTAACGTTACCCGTGCACTACTAATTTAAACAAAGGCATTAGAAGATTTGGAAGCTTTAGTGCATTCAAAGAATCATTAATTAATATTGCTAATTTATGCCTTACACTGAGCATGGGAGCACAGGGTTGAAGCAAACAATACACAACAATAGTGATACTAAAACTATGTACTTGCAGGAGGCACACAGAAAATACCACATATGGTTGATAGAGCCAAAGATTTATGACTGTGGGGCCAGAAGGGTTAAACTGGCTATTGGATATGACATCTGATGTATGTCTTAATATGTATTAGAGCTAGAAAAGCAGCATGGACAATCCCACCCAAAGCTAATCCCATGTTAAATTCGGGGCTGCACTGATGAACCTCTGCTGACAGTAGGAACAGGATTAAGTATCCAGTGGGGCTCTAAGTAACAGCTAGTTGTTTGAAACGCGGATCCTGACTGAGATGTGAGATCTTACTGACTTTGTTTGACTTCAGGTCTTCCAGTGGCAGCTTCTTCAGTTTTGAGTTTCTGTATCTGTCACACCTAATGTAAGCTTTCATTCTTTAAGTGTCTACAGCTCTTTAGCCCTTTCCAGTGCAAGAGATGCTTTGGAAATGTGTATCAAGCTGCTGGGTAGGAAGTGTGGCTCAGCAACTTTTCCAAAATCCAGGAGTTATTTAGTCCTTATCCACACTGGTAGCTGGGACCATCACTGTCCTCAGGCACATCCCAGCTCACCATGCAAGCTGTGGCTCTCTGCCCTCCCTGTGGCCACGTAGCCCATCTCTATGAGCTTCTAACTGTGTTAGCACAGGATGCCCAACACCATGTAGCAGCCTGTTCCCATCTCCCCTCTCAGCACAACCCAATGAATGTAAATCACATGCAAAGCATGACCACAAGACAGCGAATCTGTAAATCTCTAAAGGTCACTAGCAGTGGAAGCACGTTCAATTGAAAAGTGTCTAGAAGTGTTTCAGCTCCACAGAATAAGATGCATGACCAGAAATACCTGCAATCAGCCCAGCATCCACAGGAAGCTTAGGTTTTACAGTCCTTGTTCTGAGAAGAAAAGGCTGCAAAACCAAGCTGACAGCAAAAATCCCCTGTGTCAGCCCCAGCTCTGTGATCACACACAGATCCTGGTGCACACCTAGATACAGAGCTGGTTAAAATGGCATTTTGCACAGGCAATTAATTGTGCTTAATGTTTAGCAGAATCAGCACAGCAGTCTCAGCATGCCTTATCCAATTGTTACCTATCGAGATCCTCTCTTCTGCTCCTAAATGAGAATTGGTTTCATTGCATCATCTAAATGTGATGGATATTTTTAGATCCGTAATTTTCCATATAGAGCTAATGAGGCCACTTTTATTCTACCCAATACAACACAAGAGCATCAAACTTACCCAGACACCTCTGGGACAAACAAGACCACAGGACTCCTTCCCCATGGAAATCCTTAATTTTAAGTCAGTTTTTTAGCTTAGTACGAAGATTTCCAGCTTTTAATTTGGCATTCAACACGCGTTCACAGTCTAGCTTTCAGCCATGATTTCCAAACAAACTGACTAAAGCCTGAAACTGTTGCTCCTATTTTAAGACAGGAGGAAAGCCATCCTTCTGCATTAAGTACTTTTGATCCTGATCTTTGAAAACATCAAGCAAAAAAGTACGACTTTATCATCTGGCAAAGACAAAGTGAACATTTACAACAGAAAAAAATAATGTAAACAATCAACATATCTTGATCTAAGACCACACAATATCCTCAGTGTTTGTGCTGAAAGTGAGAGCATGTAAAATTCCCTCTAATTTAGGAGCCCAGGTTAGCCACAGCCCTGCGGGATGCTGATCTCCCCTGCAGCCCCACTTCCTCCAAGACCCTCTTATCCCTCCCCAGAGCTCAGACTAAGACTGAGCCAAAAGGAAAAGTGCTGAGAGGGTGACTTAAAACCAGTTTAACCACTCTGTTCTCAGAGCTGGGCTAGGAGCAGGTAGGTTAGACTGGAGAACTTGACCCATCATGTTTAACCATGCAGTCCTGCATGGGATGAGAAAGCAGCTAGCTCGGTTCCCACCTGTGAGAGAGAGGAAAGAGGACACAGCTTAACCCTTTCAAAACTTAACTTCTGATCACACAACTGCTGTGAAAAACCAGCCTGACAAACACAGAGCTTCTTGAAAGGGCAAAGGAAGCCAGGCACATGGCAAGGACACACTATGGGAAGAGGGGACATAATACTAAAGTTCAAAAAGAGGAGCCATGCTCAGCTGTGCCCACCTTGGGCTGGACAATGACAGAATGGCATATGCTGAGAGGCAAGGTGGCTGTCCTTATGGCAGCAAATGGCCAAGGGCATTTGTTTGTCTCTCCCATGTCCCCAAGCTTGTTCCCTGCTCATTGTTCATTGTTTAGTCAAAGCAAAATGATTCATTGAAAAACAAATGCAACCCAACCACTGTACTAAATCAAATAGCCACGAAAGCCCCCAAATGCTGCTGGACATGTGTGTCATTGATCCAAGAGCTTAAGGATCAATGGAGAAATTTACTAATGAGTCAATGAATCCCTGTGATATTTCATAAAACAGAAGAATCTCTTCATTTAAATTAGGCCCATTCATTTTCTTGAGGACCATGGGAAGGATGTTTTCAAAGTGGAGAACACCCACAACATCTGTTATTTCTAACCAGGACTGCAGTTACTCAGCAGTCCTACAAAACAAAGCATATATTTCTTGCTTGCTTTAATTGCTCTTTAGTTTCTGCATTATTAATGACCTGTATAAAGTATCCAAATATGCCTCCCAAAAGAATATTACCTTTAGTAGCATTACCTTTAGTAATACTACCTCAGTTGAAAAACTGTTAGTGTTCACGTGAGCAATGATTTATGTCTGCCTAATAATATGCTAAATCAGCAGCTTCACCAGCACAGCATTCAACCTGCCCATTCAGAAAAGCATCTGTAACATTTAAAGGGTACCATTGATCATTATCTTAGTTGAAATACAAGTCTTTATGGCTAAACTTGAATTGACCTCCTGGTGTAATAAAACTTCCAGGCAATCTGTAACAATTAGCAGAATTCGCAGCTGTCACAACGGATGTAATAACAAATTCTCTTGTGATCTCGATTGTGGAGAAGCACAACGCAGTTCACACTCTTTGGTAACTGAGTGTGACTTAAGGATCCTTCGGCTTTGCTTAGGGTAAACCTCTTCACCATATCCCCAGCTCTGGATTCATGCTGTGTTCAGAGGGCTCATTGCACACCCTATCCCACAGGGCAATGCTGCAGCAAGTCTTCACCAGGATCACAGCCCAGAGCATCTCCTGCTCCCATATTTCTGGCCTGTCCAAACTGCAGCCTCCAGAGGGGTTGCTGCAGCTCTCCAGACTGATGCACAGTAAATCAGTTCCCAGGGCATAATCCATGAATATAGGTAGAGCCATTACTTTTCAGGTCCCAATTTCCTTTGAAAGCATTCATCTCAGATTTAGGCAAACGAATTAAATAACCCTGAACATATTGAACTAAAGATTCCAACCTATTTTCTGGATAAAACTCCAGATGCATTATTCAGTGAAATAATCAGTAGGCACACTGCTCACTCAGAGCAGTGGCCAAGAGCTGAAGGAGCACATGTGGGCAGGCACTGCACAGCCACCCAGCTCTTTGCTAAAGGGCTTTTGATTTCTCAAGGAGAACAAAGCCACTGCTCTCCCGTGGGCTCTGGTGTGATATCTGAAGGATATCTAACAAAATGACTGAACTCTGAAACAACGCAAACAAACATCAGCCACAAACTGATCAGAAACTTCGACTCATTCTCTGATCTGCTACAGACACAAACCTTCTTTCTAAAGCAGGGAAGAAGAGATGGAAGTTATCCATTTGCTCCTGACAGGAAGCAGAACCCAGTTTCTTAGAGATTGCTTGCTTGTGGGAACAAATAAATCCTAGGTGAAAGATTTGGATTATTCTATGCTCACTAACTGGTTTCCATATCTAGCACACACTTGTTTCAGAGTGGTGCCGTGAGAGACATGTAATGGGGAGAAAACTCTGCAAACTTCTTTTGGCTTCAATGGGTCCCTGTTGTCTACCCGAAGGCTCTAATTCAGCCAGTGGATTACTACTTTTATTCCATGCATCTTCAGAGAGCTCACTTTCTAAAGAGAAATAGAGATTCATGTGCACTGATACATCTATATACATGCACATAAAGGAAACTAAGAGTTGTGCTATTTTACATTATGTTATGCTGCACAACAGAAGTGGCTGATACCACATTGCAGTGATTTTTATGACGTTCACTGTGGAAGGGTCTGTGCTACATGTTACATTGAGGTTTGTGGGAAGCTTCCTTTAAATCTGTGGCATGGCAAACTGCTCTACTTGAGGATAAATATAAGAGCATTTAGCTCCTTATGGAGCTGGAACAGGAACCAGTGCCCATGGAGGGGGGGCAGAGGAAAGGTAGAAGTTGGGAAGGGCTTTGGATGTGAAATTGTTACTCATTCTTTGGGCCCGAGGGAGAGACGTGCCTTACTTGGCAGGCAATGCTAATGGAAATAAGGAGTCAGGTCTTTCTAATGAGAAGAAAAACACCACACAATTTATTAATTTAGGCTCCTGGAAATTAGTTTGCTGAACATACTTAAGGACTAAATGCAGGTGTTAAGCCCGGCCATTCCCACACTAAATTACATGCTCTCACACACATAATCACTGTCTATTTAAGGTTTTCCCATATTGCCTGCTATTATGGTATCTAGGCAATGGTTCCCATACTAGTAACTTGACACCTATTTTTACGGTACTGCTAAAGTACTAAATAGTACTTCTGTAGTCTGTCCTAAAATCAATTCCTAATGTCACCTTAGGAGCAAAAGTAAAACTTGATGTATTTTTCCCCAAAGGTTAATATCATATGTTTCTGATTGAGTAAGAGAAAAAAAGAATGTTTCCTTACAGGATGGATTTTGTTATGTCTCTTGTACAGGGCATGGAGGAGGGGAAAACCCTTAGAGGATTAGTAACAAGCTGGACCAAGACCCCACTTCACTGTGTAAAACCAAGCTAGGGGAGAAAGCTGCTCAAGAAACTGAGATAATTTGGTCTTTTCTGTTTGTGCAGCAGTGGGCAGGTTGCCCACATTGTAGGTGGCAGCATGGCCAGCACCAGTGGAGAGGTCAGAAGCTGATACGACAGATACCAGACCATTGAAAGGAACAGCACAACCCTTGGTGACCACCAAAGTGTGTGACTGAAGCTTTCCTTACTTTTTAGCTTCTGCCTGGACATGAAGAAGAGGGATTTTCAGTCTCCCTGGAGTCAGGTAAACACATGCAGTAGGAGCACTTTTCCAGCTTTGCCACCAAAGTGCATCCAGCTCTGTACAACTCTCTGGATATCTTACTCTGAACGAGCAGGCAAATGCTGTGCTATGATATTGTTACATGAATCAGCTTCTGCTTCTTTTCAGTGTGCTTTAAATTGCATGATAGAGCATGGGCCTTAATAGCTAGGTGATGATTCATTTATAATGATACCAGGACAATCCAAGTGAGTTTTTACCTTTTATCCTAAATGTAATGCACTCCAACTATTCTGATTTCAGCTAGGTCTCAGCAAATTCAATGATCGGATCAGTATTCAGCACTTTTCATGCACAGATCTAAGCCCAACTGCTACTAAAAGTTTAACGAGACCAGCTTTTTGCATTAACTTTATAACAAGAAACACAGCCTCAGTTCTGGGGGAGGGGGTTCTCTCTACTGGAGGTAAAGGGCTTTAGTCTTAGCTGATGGAACACCGCACAATTCAGTGTGCTTTAACACTCACGAGAGGAGATGAAGAGATTCAGAGGGTCTCCAGTTGTGGCTGGAGATGAGTGAGCTGCAACGCCCCTCTCATCTCCAGCTGCTCAGCCCCATTAAGACAAAACTCAGATGCATTAAGCACATTCCTGATACTGCTTTTCTGTGTAAGCAAACACAGGCAGGAAGAGAGGCTATGTGATGGGGAGTGGGACATGAGACAGTCTTTTAGTGTAGATGCTGTCCGTGATACGAAAGGAGTTGGGGAATGCTCGAGTTATACAAACATTCCTGAAATAACATGAAAACTCTAGCAGATGTTTCCTCTGCCTAATTTTCCCTCTTTCTCTTCTTTCTGTGTGTGGCTTTGCAGATCTCGATGCTTTGTAAAACTCACTTTAATGCAGACTAAAGGACCTGCATTAAAATGTCAGGTTTTATTTTTCCAAAAGACAACTGCCAGAAATGAAACCCTAAATGCTCATTTCATAGCCAGGCAAGGATCTCCTGGGAACCACAGGGAATCCCACCCTTATTTCTGATTAGATTTTTGACAGCAGCATAGGAGCCAAATTCTCAGTTGCTCAAAGGCTTTCATCTTGATGAGAATCAGACTTGGAGAAGCTCTAAGGTATCAAATCGTATTTACTGTCTCTGTTAGTTATTGGCAAGGCGTCTGGAAATACCTTGGAGTTAGTGTTTTGATTAGAACTCAATCATAACTTTTAAAAACACAGATAGAAATGATCTCATTTTTGAGCCAAGAACTCAGCAGAACTGAGGAAGGAATAACTTTGAGCAACAGTTTATACAAAGAGCTTTGGGAAGGATCAAAATCTTCTGCTGTGCAGAGCAAGGTGATCCCTGACAATTTAGGATCAGGACAAGTCCCTTTGTAGGCTAATTACTCAGCATGCTCCTAGCACAATTTGCTTGAGCTCTTCTTGGTCACAGCTGGGGCTGGTATATCAAGGTAGATGCTTGATTTCCACACTTTTGTGGTGAGCGGGATGTCATTTGCTCCTATTGATCTCAACAGCAGCAGTGGGTCAGCCTGGCCCTAGAAAGGTTCACTCTGAAAACTCTCCCTCAAGTGACCAGACACGGTGATTGTGAGCTATTCTTGTACAGAAACATAGATGGTGACTGGGGTGGGAGAATAAGCAATAGAGAGCTGCAAAGTGAGGGGTACTGTGACCTGGCAGAGGGGCGAGACCACACTGCTCCTCCTTGGGTGGGCCTTTGGCTATGCTCTTCCCTTGCTTTCCCCCCTTTACCTGCTCTACTCACAGCTCATGCTGTTTCCAGCAAGAGCTGTTTCTGTTTTCTGCTCTCACAGCAGAAAGGATTCTTAACCTCACACTTTATGAAATGCAACACACAGAGAAAAGGCTAATAAATGACAGATGATGAAAGCACCCTGCTCAGATACTGAGAGCACTGGCCCATCCCATGTGCAGGGACTCATCTATGAGAAGGGGCTGTTTTCCAACTGCATTTTCCATGTCCCATCCTTGGCTCTGGGAATGTATTATTCTGTTTTCAAAGAAAACAGAGATGTGAAGCTGGGAAGGGGCTCCTGGACAGCCCAGGCTGCAATGGGTGGATTTGCCCTCTGCTGGGTAAAACCAGACCCGCTGAAGCTTTTCTGATTGTGGATATTCAGGAACCAGCAGATAGCTTTGTCCCAAGGAAAATTGCATTTAGAAAACAGCCCCAGCCAAACCAACATTGTTATTGTTACCTTACTCTGCAAGGTAGCTGCAAATTTCCATTCAGGATCTCAACAAGCTGGGAAGGAGTGGGGCGAGTAGCAATGATGGAAGGTAAAGGATAGGGAGACACAGATATGCATGGCACAATGTAGAAAAGGGAAAAGTGGCAGGTTGTGTCTGTCCTTTATTACATCCTTTATTGTGACTGTCCTTGCTTCTTCCTAACCCCATATACTCACACAGATTTCAAATGAGCATATCAAGATGGCAAATCCAAAGTACATTTGAGAGTTATTGATTTAAATTCAGCAAATCAAATACATCTTACTTTGAAACCTATCTGCAGTAACAGGATATGCCATCTGCTTCTTGCAGTGGTAAAGGGCAGAGACTTCAGTTCCAGAGACATATGAAAAATGTGATGGTTTTTGCCCATTTCTCTCAGTTGTGAACTTTCAGAAGCAGAGACCACTGCCTTCAAAATCCCATGGAGAATGAGATACTTGGAGCTCCTGCCAAGGGTGGGCATGGGGGAGAGGGTGTCAGGGCTGTCCAAAACCACCCAGAGGTTTGGCACAGTGGCAGGTACCTTGTACAAGGGCAATGAGCGCTCAGTGTTGTGCTGGTGTTCTGGGGAAACATTAGATGACCCAGTGGCTGAGCCTGGCTTTGTGGCCTTAAGGAGCAGGTTTGGATGGGAAATGAGAACAGCTCTCCAGAGGCAGAAGTGTTCTCTTTCTCCTCTAGCACATTGATAAAGTCCAGCATGTGCTTTTTGGTTAGATTCAGAGAGGAGGGATGGTTCCACTGGCCATAATGAATATTCTTGTGTCCTTCACTCGCATAGAGGCTCAGGCTGGCCAAGCTCACTCTATCAAGGTCCTGCTGGAGGAAAGAGAAATGCATTAACTCACTGCCTCCAGTTTCCAACCCTTCATAAGACCAGATTTCTGCTTCAAATAATGTCAAGGATTAATTACAATCAGTCCATAAACAATATTTTCCCCCTTTCATGTATATTTCAAAAGCCATTCCTGAATTTGGGGTTCAATCCGACAAGTTCCTGAAGGGTAAACAAAGTCCTAGGAGGGTAAACTATTTATCTAAGGTCACCCATAGTGGCAGTCACAGAATGAGAGATGAAACAAAGCAGTTCAGACCACCCGTGTACCCCCACTGAAAGAAAACTGCAGTAACTCTGTTTTATCATTCATCAACTCAAAAGGCTATAAACACAAACTCATCCAAGGCATCAGCTCCTTTTGACTGATTCCAGCCCAGTGCCATTTCACATAGCTGCAGCGTGAAATCTAGTGATTTCATATTGGCTATGCTGCACTTGGGAAGACAATAACATTAATTTTTATTGTAACAAACAGTCTTAATTAAACTTGCAAAATAAATACATAGTTGTGCAGCCCTTTTCTGTGCTGGAGCTTGGCATTCATCTTTATTATTGTTATTAAGTGCTAGGAGATGAGACCATTTTGATGAATAATAACTAACAGTGCATACCCAATCAATGCATATCTAAAATATATGTTTACAAAAGGCAGCGGCACAAACGTATGACTTGTGCTGTTATGGCCAGCTAGATTAATGCCAGTAATTCATCACGTGCCGTGGGGATTAGAGAGATGAATAAGAATACTTGTCATGTCTCTCTGGCAAGCAGGCAGCAGTGCCTGGTCTGTATCCCAACCTCTCTGCTCCCACACTACATCCTCAGAGTCTTGAGGTGACGTTCAAAGATAAAATAAGCCCCAAAGTTTGCTGTTTATTGTCGCTTACAGTAATTGTTTCACAGGGAATAAAACCCAGGAATAAATTCTACATTCTTTTGCCCATTTCTCAGAAGAGATGAAGTCTTAGAAAGTTTCAGCTTTCTCTGCTTTTCCAGTGATTTACAATTGGACAAATGGGAGTTTATATCCCTTTAGTCCAAGTTACTACTGTTAGCAACAGCTCTGAACTTAAGACAAAAATCTTTAAAATGGAAGTTCAGACAGCCCATGGTGGAGGTCTTGCTCAGAGCTCTGAAGATTCCCCAGGTCCATATATCTGGGGTACATACATCAGTGAGGTACCATCACTGTCACCCAGCTCAAGCTCTCACGTAACAAAGACCTCTGAAACATACACAGCACTTCCCAGCTTTAATCCAGGAATCTGTGGATGATGCAAAGCATGTATGAGAAAGAAATCCAACCTTAACTGAGAGATTACAATGAGCACAGTATTTACCACATACCCCCATAAGCTGTTCCAAAGTTTAATTAACTGTTCATTTACCACATCCATTGAAGATTGTTCGAATGATTCATTTTAGGCTCAGCTTCACTCGGTTGAACAACCTTGCTGTCCTTAAGATCTAATTTCAGTATTCAGCTCTGCCACCAAATGACTCCTTCCCTCTATGCCTCCATTCCCATCTGCCCCTAACAACACATCCTTTGTCCATCTTGTCTGGTTTGATTATGTCTCACTTCCAGCTAGGGGTTTTCCTGCAGACACACAGCATTAGCATGCTAGCAATCTGCTCTCAGCTATGTCCTCTACTTGCTATACAAACATTTGATAACAACTAAAATGCTGGACTTTACGCTGAATTTAGTCTCCTCAATAGGCTGGATCATATCCACCCAGCTGTGATATAACTCAAATCTGGTATGTTAGCTCAGACATATATCTTTACAACTAAAAATATCAATTACAATACATTTGCATTCAAAATTATTCTCATTTCAGTTAACTAATTCAAGAGTCAACCCTCTGAGTTTTATTACATACCATCTAAAAGGGCTGGGAGATGGCTATATGCCCTATTAGCTCTAGACAAATATTCACCAGCATTTCCCCAGCAGCTAAAGCTAAGAGGAGGAGGTGTATGGGGGCTTAAGCTGTGCAGACCCAGCACTTCTGAATGCCCATGCTGCCCATGTCTTACACCAAATTTACTATAGCACAGAAAAGTATCTCCTCTGCAGTCACTCAGTGTATCTTATGTGTACACACTTGCCAGCACTCAGGACCCTGCTGAAGGCTTCACCTCACATTGCAGCTGGGCTCCCAAACACAACTTCAATTTCAAAGCACTCACAGGAAGCGCCTGTGGCATGTGGTGAGTGGTGGCACAGAGAGTAGGTGACCTGGCCAAACCCATTGCAAACCGCTCCTGTGTATGTGGAGAGCATCCCTTAATTATACAGGGGTTGCACTGGATTCAGTTCATGTGTGACACTGCTGGAGATGAGGAGCAAGACCCTCAGGAGTACAGGCTGATGAAGTGTCCTCATGCTGCCCTTCTGAGCCCTCATGCACAAGTACAACACGCTGGCTGATGAGAGCATCTCTTTTTTCCAGCTCTCTGACCTTCCTCCTCAGCAGTGAACTTTCTCCACACATGGGACTCAATTTAGGGTACAAAAAGGATGTTATCCTTTTCCCCCTGTTCCCTTTATCACAGCCTATTTGGCTTTGCAGTATTGTCATTCAAACACTTGGGCAGTTGGATCAAGCTATGAGTGTACTTAGGCACATCAACCCATGAAACCACCCCCTGCAGCTGCAGCCTATGGTAGTCATAACGTTGCTTGCCCTTTTGAAAAGGAATTAAATCCCCTCATGCAAGGGATAAACTAACCTGGCCAACAGGGGTCCTAAAAACGTGGCTAAATGTGCTTCTAATGCAGAATGTGTCTCTCACTGAGAAGACCCACTGCCTGGAAACAGTGATTCATAGTGAAGTTAAAGTCACTGTGCGTTTTATTCTCCCTTGTACCAGTTAATATGAAGCGGTTACACTGATGAATCTTACAAAGAATCTCCTAGACATGATATTAATCAGTGTAGCTCCACTGAAGTGATGGAACTGCACATATTTCTATCAGCTGTGGAGCCAGCCCTATATATTTTCTGGAGAAATAGCAGGATTTAAGACAATGAAGTGGTGTCTAAATGACTGAACCAGAACCAAACCCCAAAATGTAGGGGAAGGGAATGCAAAAAAACATTAATCTAAGAATAAAATCATATTTTTTATACAAACAGGCAATTTCCACTAATTTATAACTATGACACTCCTTCACTCACTGATACATATGGGAATTTTGCCACAGATATCACTGTGGTCAACCCAGTATGAGTCTCAGTAGAAAACATCGAATCCAACTCAGTCACACCTACATTTTCTTATGGGATCTGTGTATGTATTTTACCCACCACAGGCATCTTCCCCCAGAAATACACAGTTTACATGCCTTTGGTATTCTTCGTGGTTCATTACTCAGGGTAATTTATGACAAGTTTATGCTGCTACAGTACATCATTTTGTAATTTTCTGCAATAAAACCATTGCACTGACTAGTCTTGATTCTTTATTACATTTGAGGTCACTTGAAAGGGTGATTTCATCTACTGAACATTAAATCCTGCAATAATTCAATACTTTCAAGTTATCTGAAAGCAGGACTCTCCTTCTCTTCTGCTGGATCATGTGGTTAGCTCTGAGTAGCCATAGCTGGAAGAAACTACTGTCATGGTTGCAAAACACACCTTGGTGGCCATCTCTGAAATGTTTAATATAGTTAAAGTAGCTTGTATGGATATGCTGAATGCCTGATCTTTTATAAACAGTGGGCAAACTCACATTTATAGAAGGGGCTTTGGGAATAATGGACCAGACCATGGTCCAATCTCAATGGAATTTCCTTCAGTGGGAGCTAACCAGGATTTTAAGCATTTTTCCATCATGGTTTGCACAGCTAAACCATTGGAATCCCTTGAGAATCTTTAAACCTGATGAATTTGCTGCTAGAATACTCAAGGAAATGTAGCTGCACAGGAACTGGTTAAGTAATAACACTAGGACGGCTTTAATATTGCACCATATCAGTCACAGAAACACAGAATCACAGAATCACAGAATCAGAAGCACAGAATCACAGAATGGTTTGTGCTGGAAGGAACTTTAAAGCTCATCCAATTCCAGGCCCCTGCCAAAGGCAGGGACACCTTCCATTAAGGCAGGTAGCTCCAAGCCCTGTGTAACCCGGCCTTGAACACTGCCAGGAATGGGGCAGCCACAGCTTCTCTGGGCCTCTGTGCCAGCCCCTCACCACTCTCACAGTAATCAATTTCTTCCCCGTATCTCATCTCAATCTCCTCTCTGGCAGGTTAAAGCCGTTCCCCTTGTTCTGTCCCTACAGGCCCTCGTAGAAAGCCCCTCTCCAGATTTCTTGTCAGCTCCTTTGGGCACTAGAAGGCTGCTGTAGCCTGGGGTGGATGGTGGAGGCAGTGAAACAGGCTGGCACGCAGCAGGAAAGAGAAGAGGCTCCAGCAGAGACTCCCTCTCCTTGATTGTGCACATCCTAAGCAAGAGCTAGTGAGATATTTCTGTCCGTCCCTACCTGTTGGCACAGCTTTTCACTACCCTGTGCTGAGAAATCAAGGCTACTTTACTTCAGAGTTCAGCCACATCCAGTTGAGAGAGGAAGATGATAATGAACAGAAAGCTGGAATATCTCCAGTGACTTGCAGAAGAAGCTGCAATACACAGAAATGCCTTGATTGCAACGGCTGATGTCTGGCACATGCTGAGGCTTGGATTTTAGCAAGGGGCAGGGGTAATTGCATAAGTTTTCTTATCCAGTAACTTGGATAGCAAAGAGTTTGGAATAAACAGATGACTCGGATGCTCTGAGAAGTAACAGGCATGACCTCTTCTCTTTGTTTTAACCAGTGCTTTGCTATTTCATCCCTGCACTTGCTCCAACTGTCAGCCTGTGGCCTCCTGTAGTCCCTGCACAGGAGAATGTGGATGCAAGATTTCATGGGTGATCTTCACTCCTCACCCACAGCTCCTCACCTCAGGGGGGAAAAGTAGCCTTGAACATGAACTTTTGATTAATGAAAGAAAGAACCCAGGCACTCTCTGCTTGTTTCAGCTGAGTTGTTAGTTATCAAAATAATTTGTGCTCAGTCTAGAGTGATTCTCCGCTTGCTGTAAAAGTCTGCATTGCTTTTTCCTTCTGAATTTCAATTAGGTGTCATTACTGTGTACTGCCCACTTTTTGCTCAGGATAGATGCCTCTCATAACATACTGCAATTGCTCAATGCAGTGAACTTACTCTCTTTAAGAACTTGAATCATACTAAGTGGCTTTACTTACCATCTGCTTTTTTGAGTTACTTACTCTTCTGCTCATGCTGTCTGCAAGAGCCATTTGTTTCCTTGCCTATAAATTAGTGGTCCAGAAGAAACTGCAGTGTTGTCAACAGATTACTGAAATACAGTTCTGAGAATGGACCTACAAAAGAGGTTGGAAGCAAAGCTTAGCACAGAGCCAAACTGTCTGTAATTGGATTTGGAGACCAAAATCATTATAATGAACAGAGTGAAAGAAACAAACAGGATCATTTATTTTACTTGATTATTAGCAAAACTCCTCAGTTACATGGGATAATTACTGGCAAAGATTTACATACAGCAAGTGTGCCTGAAAATGTGTAAGCCCATTTCTTTTTAGCAGATCCACTACTGGCATACCAATTACATGACATAAAATGCATTGAGCTTGGAGAAATCCCACAAGGCTTTCAACAGCATAACCTGCTAGCCTTTCCCTGCTCTGTGCTTGGGATTTCTTGCCGGATGTCCTGATTTAAGCAATGAATACACATTCTCATCAATCTGTCATGTATGTTTACAAAATTATCTCTAGAGAAGCTTATAGGTTAGCCTGGAAATGAGAAGTGACAAGAGATCAAGATCTTCAGTCCTCACTCTGGTAACATACTAATGGATCATAATGGGTGATGTTGTGTAAGCAAGGTATGTGAGTACATCTCCATTAAGAGCCTTTCTTATCATCCTGCATTTTAAAAAAGCAAAGTTTTGAGACTTGCTAGAGTTTTCATCCATTAAAATAAAGAATGAAACTCCAGCTTGTTCCTCTGAGACTATACCATCCTAGGGGTTGATTCAAAGCCTACTTATAGAATGGAATTTGCTGAATTCAGAGTTGGACTCCAGTAGGTGAAAAGCCAAAATGCAATAAAGGTAGATGCAGGGATGGAAGGGAACAGCCATGCCCATAAGTATATAGAGATTCACCTCTGGAGGAAGGAGGAAGGTGTTTGGTGGGCTGGGTGTTGATATTAAGAGGTTCAGACATAGAAAAACACACATGATTTGCACTGGCCTCACCTGTTTCTAGGCTGGCCTGACTACCTTATGTAGAAAAAAGCATTAAGACCTTGGCTGTGCAGCACCTGCCAAAAATCCCTTCCTCCTTTGAGCACCCCTGGTTCTCCTGCAGTGCAGGGAAGTGGAGCGGCAAGAGGAAGATGGACATGACAGATGTCCAAGCTTGAGCCATTCAACTCAGCTTTCACATAAAGTATCTGGGTTAGAGAGCCCATTGCCCAGTTTGCAGCTCTGGGTGGTGCTCCAGCTCCTGAGGCAGTTTGCAGTGACCCAGAAAAGCAAGGTGTTAAGGACACCAGTCCATCTCCTTTCCTCCAGACAGGCATGGTGGGAGAGAACCCCATTGAGCTGTACTTACAATGCCAATGAGGCTAGGATAGGGCTGGTGATGGGTAGAGACAGGGTGGTCAATGCTGAAGTTTAAGGGTAGCAGGGAAGCACCTCTTCTGGAGTGGCAGAGGGCAATACAAGCCATAAATTGCCCAGTATTTACAATTCCAATACAAGTAAATCACTCACTGAATTTAGTGGACTTGCACCAGCTGAGAAGGCAGAGCAAAGGAGAGAGTAGCACAGGAGCAGGATAAACAGCCACTGTCCCCACATCTGGAGGTCTTTTCATCTCCAGGGTTAAAGATCCCGACCCACTCACAGAAGAACATATGGCCTGAAATTGGATCTGATGCTGTAATTTAGGGCTGCCCCCACACAAGTTTCTCAGCCATGTTTATCTCTAGCTCAGGTATTGTGTGTTGCAATGCAACACCATTACTCATTGTCTGCTACAGAGGGTTTTTTTTACCTACAAATATAGTGTAACGATCTAATACTTGACAGCAACATTGCTCCCTCATTACTGTTTATAAAAGCAGAGGAGATATACATGTATACTGCAGTGTGACTCACTGCACCATCACAGACGTCTTCAGAGGGAAGTGATTCTTTTACTGTTTAGGATGTTAGAGTCCATACCTTAACTCTTCCTAGACCTCGGGAGGGGGACCTAAGATCTCCTTGATCACATATCTTTTGATATGAGCCCTAAGGCTTAAAGCCTCACCTTCTTCAAATGTTTAGACTCCCTATGTATTAGAATCAACATTTTATGTGTTTAGAGGTATGTATTTCAGAGAAGCGATCTGTGAAATCAGAATGATGAGAACTGGGAACCATCAGGAAGCTAATGTGACAGGCTGGTAACAGCTGAATGACATTTTATAGTTCCAAGACTCTTTGCTGCAGACTTCACTCCTGTGCTGACAATAGGTGACGTGTCCTGCTCTGCCTTATCCTTACCCCAGACCCTGCTGACAGCCAGTTCTAGTCAGCCTGTGGAACACACGTCTGACCTTTCTGGAGGAGGTATAAAAGCAGATGGATGTGATGTTTGCTGATGATGCTTTTGTCTACTTCATCTAAGTGCCTTAAACATATTGGGTTCGTGTAGCACCTAACTGGAGCTGCTGGCTGAAATGGTTCTTGTGTTGCAGAGATGCTTCACTTTCATGCCGTACTTTCTCGTCTTATGATACTCTGGAAGAGATGGAAAAGAAGAAACACAGATAACCTTGGTAACAGAAGGTCTCTGCTGAAAAGGGGAAGGAAGGACACAGTCTACAGTAGCATGTCCTTCAAACCCTTCTATGAGGCATTTTGCAGCCCCACTGAGTCACAGTCATACCTGCTTAGATGTATTAGCCTGAATCTATTTTCAGCATTTACAGTGCAGTTGCACCTTAGATTGGTGCCTCATTGTGTTTGACATGATACAGGACACACAGAGCCAAGACTCCAAATGATGGACCCAAACAGCACAGCTATAGGTGAACAGAGCATGGTATGGATTGCACGGATTTCACCTCCCAGCCAAACTTTGATTCTTTTCTAGTTGTTCCATTCCCTCATGCTGCTATCTTTGTCTGTTAGAGAGGCACATCTTGTGCCTTTTCCCTCGTCCCATTTTAGTCCTAATACTGCCAGTGGAATGGATTAATGGCACACTATTTTCAAGCCTAGTAATCTTTGTCACAAAAGTGAGTGCAAGCATACAGTGAAAATGAAGATCTACCAGTCCTGCTGCCTGATGGATGGCTCACTCTGATAGCTAATGCAAAGGAGAGAACAGAAGATGACAAAAAAAAAGAAAGAAGAAATCCCTTTCTTATTTTAATACCAAGAGCAGTACACAGCCCCTGTATCCACGTTTTTGACGTAGACTATAATGAAAATGGCAGCATGCTGGAATGTCATTGTGACTCCTTGATGGGCTGTAATTCCACAGCTCTCCATGGGCACAGCAGACAGTCAGCACTCCGTCTGCAGGTACTTGGGTTAAAAATGCCTGTCACTCATTCTGTGTGTGGTATTGTGGCATCACCTAGATGGTATTTCAAGCTCCTTATGCCACACAAGCTATTGTATATCCAATTTTCCAGTAGTCAATTGGGCAGGAAGTCAAAGTGCAGCATGACTTGTTTTCTCAGTCAGTAACCAGCCGCATTTGACACATTCATATCTAACACCAGCTGGAAAATGATGCACTGAAATTAAATTCATTGCACACATCTTCAGCCGCCACACTGCAGGCATGTTCTTCACTGACCTTTTCCTCTGTTCCACCTTTCAGGCACACCACAAGCCTCCCTGAGCCTTCACAGGAGCAAAGAGAAGAGTGTACTTGTTTTCTGTACCCCCTGGCAAATCTCGTCTTACTATTTCCTTTTTTCAAGCCAAAGGCACAGCTGGATACTGCACAGTTAAGATGTTGTTATCCTAGGAATCACCTAGGAAAACTTGGTTTATACTTTAGCCCTGCTAGTTCAACTTTTTGTACATCTTGAACATATTGTTTGTGTGCAGATCCATCCTGGGAGCAGAAACAATCTTCATCTGAAAGAGGATCTGTGTGACTAACATTACACAGGAACAAATAAGGCTGTGTGATGCTGGGGTGAAGGATACAGTGCTCTGCTTCCATTTCTCCAGTAAACCAGCTCTGCTCGTTAGTAGGAGCCCTTTCCTTGATGAGTTTCAGGTCAAGCCTCATGAGCTAAGCACTTTTCCTTTCTACCAGCATGTGGAGGAGGAATCATATTCCCTTTCTTTCCAGGGGAATGCCATAGTTACACCTTGGCCCTGCCAAAGCATTGGATACAGGCAGGAGGAGGAGATGGGTAGTCCAGGGATTGCCCTCCTGACTTCTGAACTCAGTAGTTTTAGCCCAGGACAAGGCTGGCCCAGGACACCTCCTCCTCCAGCTTTGGCAAAGGCAGTATGAGCCCATCAAGAGTCTATTCTGATGGGCAGGTATGTAGGACTCACTCTTTCCAATAGGATGGGGCATGAAGCAGCACTTTGGGCCCCTTTCCAAGGTGTCTGCCCTAACCTTTCAAAGGGATTACTAATCCTCACTTGATTGTTTCCTGCTTTGAGCAATTTACATAGTTATTAAGTCCAGCCCTCATTCTCTTCACTAAAACATGCAGAGGACAGGGCTGAATGAGAAGTGAAATTTGATTGCTTTGTATTTTGTCTGCCTGTTCCTATCGGTAGGGAGCAGCTACACAGCCTGGCAACAGTTTGCAGAGAGCCTGAAATGCTCCAAAATTAAAAAGACCCAGGTTCACACTTCTCCTGACTCCTCATTCTCACAGAGAAAAGGGGAAAAAAGAAAGACAGAAGGAAAAGAGAAGATCATTTGTTTGCAGAATATTTCTGTATGTGTGTGTTTTGCAGGTTAATTGGAAAGGGTGTTTCTATGCCAACAAGGGCTGAGAACAGACGGCCAAACTTGGAGAAGCATCCACCCCCAAGCAGGCATTTTGGATGCATGGATGATGTGGCCCAGTAGCTAGCACAGGGAGCAGCCCAGCAAGAGATGGGACCCCTTGACCACAAATCTCCCTGTTTGCAAGGCTTGCACTTGACTCTATCCCTGCCCTTATTCACCCTGGCAGATCCAGCAAGAAGGTGATCTGGATGCTGACCAGAACAGGCTGCAGAGCAGCTCAGCAGCCAAGTCACCAGCTGCTGGAATGGCTGCTCTCCCTCTCCAGCAATAGGAAGGCACCAAGTGTCACTCACCTGTGTAGCTCTCAGGGACTGCTGTGATGTTTGCCTTGGATAGTGGGTTTTGACTTTAGGATTTAGAAGCAAATGCCATATGAAGGCACCAAGTCGCTAACACTTTATTAACCTGTGAGGTATTCATATCAATAGTTATCTGCTCCAACAATAATTTAGTGACCTGTGAGATATTCATATCAACAGTTATCTGTTCCAACCCTCTGCCCCCAAAGATATTTAAAGTTTGGGGGTGAGCACAGTGTTTTAAAGGGAAATAATTTTAATAAGTGCATATCAAATCTCCAGATAAAGTTAAAAAAGAAAACTATGAAAACTTGGCTTCAAACTACTCAAAGAAGGCAGAGAATGTTGAGGTTCTTCATGACTCATTTTTCACGCAAGAACTATAATTTAAGATGGCTTTCAGGACTGTCTTGGGAGGAAGATCCTGCTTCACACACTTTTGCATTCTGAGACGTTTGAAGTGCAGATGGGAAAGGAGGCGGCTTAGGCATGCCTCTGGATGAGAAGCTACAAATAAGCTCTAAATGGAAGCCAGATCATTTCTTGTGGATCTCTGGGGTGAGCAGCATACTCATGGTGGTAAATGGGTCTCTAGGACATTCAGGTCAATCTCTCCTGGCTGAGTTCAGCACCTTTGCGCAGGTTTTCAAAGCCAAAAAAGAAGTGTCCTACAAGAGCAGCTGAAGTCTTCCAGCTGGACTGATCAACATCCTTTGGATCAGCACCCATTTCCAAACTGCAAGTGGTATGTTCATGGGAAAAAGAATAACCTCCCTCACTGCAAATTCAGGTGGTGAAAACAGCTTAGAAACATGCGTTGGGTGGGTTCTGTTATAATGGCAGAAAGAAAATCAAACCTTTGGAGCTGCTGAGTGACACATACCCCAGCTAACTACAATGTCACTGCAGTACCTTGTAGCTGAATTCATTTGAATCATCAAATGAACAGGTTTCACTGTTTGCTTATCCAGGTTTTCCCACATGAACAGGGAAACAGAGTGGGTAGGATCAGGACATCATAACCTGCAGCCAGCCCCTGCGTTGTATCTGTGCTCCTCAGGGTGCTTTTGGAGCTTGACAATGCTGTGCCTTTGCTCAAAGCCCTTTCTGTCTTAGCCCATGTTTGCAGTGACTACATCAATTTTTGGTTTTCCCAAGTTAATATCAAAAGATATCACTTCAAGAGATGGAACAACTACAAACCTGTACCTTGTTTAACAGCTGAGCCACTTTTCATACAGGGCAATGCAGCACTTTGATGCATGCCATGGCCAGTAATGGAAGCCACTGAACAACTCTGCTCCTTCCTTTGATCTGCTGAGGTGCCCATGAGCAGGGTCAGCACATTTCACAGCTTTAACACTTGCCAGCAGAGAGTTAATCAGCGCCTTTAATATTCATCACAAAACCACCTTTCTAATGCTTGTGTTGTGTGCCTGTGTATCTGTTATTAATCAACACATCTGTGCTGTCTGCACTGAAAAGCTTTGCCAAGGTAACTTTAAAATCATAGTTTCATTTATTCAAAGCAATGACATAAGCTACACCAGCAAAAAACACACTGACTCTAGTTACAGTCACAAATTATCTCCAGGACTGAGCTAGAGATAAAAGCTTTGCCAGCACAGCAATGCTCCTTAGGGATCCCATTTTTTCATGACATTTCCACGCCAGCAGAAGTCATGTGAAGGCAGCTATGCCAGCATAAAGTTTCTTTTGCCAGCAATGAAGTGTTGGCCAAAAAAATTAAACACTTCACTCTTACTGCTTTCCCAGGAAGGATTTCTAGCTTAGGCTCAGCTGTAACTTGAGCACTGGGGACAGAGTAATCTACTACATTTGAAATGTCTTCTCTGAAGAAGCAAGGTAGGCAAGGCACCTCGAAGAGCTTCTATTGTGAGCAAGTCTGTTCTATTCACAGTGCCCTGACATCATGTAGTTTCCTTCTTTGCTTATATAGCCAGAGCCTCTCCACCGGAGCTCTGTGCTGAAGAAAATGTTCCCAACAAATAATTCAGGAGATAAGCAACTTAATTTGTGCTTAAGGAAATCACTTGCCGGAGAGCTGTGAGGCAGCTAACACCACCAGCCTCCTCTGGAGCTTTGCTGGGCTTGTTCCCTGCAGTGCGATGGTGCTTAGTGCTGGTTCATAGGCAGCACTGCACCCAGACCTGGGAGCTGCAGTATCAGCTACAGCAGAGAGCAATACAAGAGATAAGCTGCCCTACTGCCATAACCTGGACCCTAAGCAAGTGCTGTAGGAACTTCCAAACAATACCTTAACTATGGGGTCACACCATCCAAGATGACCAATTCTTCATCACTGTTTGCTTCCAACTTACACTGTGAGCTCTGCTCGCCTCCATCAGCTCCAGAGCACTGACCAGGGAGGGAGGAGGCAGCGCTCGTGTCCTGCTTGAAATTCCTCGGAAACACTGCGGATGTGGTGTCTGTGCTTTTGGCCATGGTATCTGGATTGTAATGGTTTTGGTTTTGCTATCCTCTAGATGCAGAGCAATAAAATTAGCATTCACATTCAGATTTATAACCCAGTAAAGGCAAGTTCCCTCTAATAAAAACAAGCTCATTTATGAGACCAGATTTCAGGCATGACTTGCAAAAGGGAAAATAACATCCTGTGTAATTCTAATGGCTCACACCTCAGTGGGCAGCCATGGCAGATATTTTCCTGCAGCTCTGCTTCTGCTCGGAGCCTTCCCTAATCTGTGCAGTGTCTGTGGGTCATTCACAAAGTCCTCTGGTGCCACTCTGAGCTACTGGCTTGGATCTGCAGGGATCCTAGTACCATGGTCTCTGCCTATACATCCTGGGGAAGGGGAACAACTACAGACCCTCCCTCTGCTTCCCATCACACATTGCTAAGCACCCTGGGGCAAGCTTTATGGTTGAGGTGTCAAACAGTGACCACATAGGCTGAGCAGGGATAAAGCCCCTTATGCTGCTGCATTGTTGTTAGTGTCCTCAGTCATTTAGACATCATTCCTGGGACTGTATGTGATGCACACTTGCTGTGGTACATTGTGCCTGGGTACCTCCCCATGAAGTGAGGCACCTTCTTGTCCCCTGTGGGCAAACACAGTGTAAGGACTGATCCGTAATCCACCCACCAAGCAAAATGAAGCAAGAAAAGATGAGTTTAAGCCCTGTTGTTGCACATGCCCTTTCTAGAGACACTAGGGAAAGGATTGCCTCTGCTTGTTACTGCAGCATTCCTCATGCTCCCTCTGGCTCCCATCGAACAGATCGCTGTGTGAGACTTCACCATTTCACTTCCCACTGCAGTGCTTCTGCTCTCACAATTCCCCCATCCTTCAGCCAGAAGCAGGAGACTCGGGAAGCAGGCAGGAAGGAAGCACCTAAGGGTGGTTGTGATCTGGCCAAGTTGGAGGAACAAGGGGATACCTTAAAGCATACACCAGGATAGATTTTAGCCTCAGACACAAAGGGTTGTGAATTGTGCATCAGGAAAGCCCAAGACTAAAAGTCTTCCTCTTGCTGTATTTACTATACCAATAAAATATCTTCATAGCAGCTGGCTGTAATGTAAATCCTCTTTAAGAACTAATGGCTGTGCAGGGGACCATTAACAAAACAGCTCCATTACTAAGGCTTTTGGTCAGAGACTGCTTGTATTGTTACTCTGCAGGGAGGAGGCTGCATGGAGCTGCTCAGAGACTGCTTTGCTCAGGGCTTTACTGCTGTGCACCACACTGGCTCCCTGCCCCACACACCAGATAATGGCTGGGTTTCACAGGGGTTTTCTCTCCAAATCAGTGTTACTCATTAGAAAACAGCGGAATTAGGGCCACAGGCTGGTTGCTGGCCATGGAGCTGATTTAGGTCTACCCCTAAATGTGACCCCACTGCAGACAGGGAGGAAGCTCTGGGCCTATGTCTGTGTCTAAACACTGCTCTGAGCCCAAATCCCTTCTTGTGCTACATCACAGTGCCCTGCTGCACTTCTGTGCAGTGGTTGTGATACACTGCTGACCAGCAAACCCCACTTTGGCAGCCTTTTTCTCTGTCAGTTCATGAACCCTGGATGTATTTGCAGGGGCTTTGCAATGTATCACTTTCATGGATGCATTTAAAAGAAAACCCTAAAAATCAGCTATCACCTGAAAAACAGTGATTATTTGCAGAATCAGCTCCTTTTGAAGTAGTAATATCATCATTTGCCTCTCTCTGTCCCTGAGGCATCTGCCTTTAATCTAACAACTTGCAGGCTTTCCAAACAGTGCCTGGCTCTGTGATGCTAAATTCCCAGCATGCTGCACTTGGTGGAAGCTCTTCCACACTGACAGAAATGGAGAGGCCCCTGTCCACCTCACCATAACCTGGGATAAGACTCAGCTTCTTAGTGCCATATGTCTTGAAAGCTGTGAAAGGGTAAGCACAGGGCAGGCCGAAGAGCATGACAGAAGTGATCAGAGCAGAGAGCCAAAAAGTGACCTGCTTGATGTCCTCAGTCTGATTTTGCCCATGTAGGAGGATATAGGGGAAACAACCAAAGCACACTGCAGGGACAAGAGCCTAGGGTGTCGCACTGATCAAACGGCATTTGCCTCTCTCTTTCTTCCAGCACAGCACTGTTCCTCAGCCTTTCCTCTGCGCAAGGGATTACTGTGCTGCATGCTGGCTCATGCAGCACATTGGCACGGACCTTACCCAAGCCCTCGTGTGAATCAGCCCACAAGCAGTGGGACTGATACCCCTGCACCATGCTCACCTTCAGCTTCCCCATCAGCATCCAGCGGTTTGGGCTGTGCCAGCTGTGTCATGCTCCCTGCCTGGCCAGCAGCCCATACTCATTTGCTTGTGCCCAAGCCAAATGAAGCAGATAACTGCTGGCCTCACACTGTGGTTGCTCCTGTTGCAGTAGTCTGGGTCACTCTGCTCTGCCTAAGACCTAAATTCTTCAATGCTTTTGAGGTCTCCTCACTGGTCTTCAACTGATCTGGTGCTGGCCAGTGGGTTCAGCAGGTACTGGGAAGGACAGGGGAGGGACAACAGACAGTACAGTCCCCTCAGTTCTGATTTCTATCTTCAGCAGCCACAGATGAGGCTCCCATCATAAGGTTATGGATGTTTTGGAGCTGTGGCCTGCCAGCCTTTGCAATGCCATGGGCTCCACAAGTAACAGTGGGTTATTTTCCTGGCAACGGCACAGATGGTGAGCCCAGCACCCTGTGATTGCAACCTCTTTCAGAGGCTGGAACCCCATGAAAAGAACTGAGTCTATCACAGAGCTGTGGCTTCAGATTTATGCTTCGCAATCTGCTTTCGGGCAGAGACGTTGGCACAAGGAGCATCCTCCTGCAGGATTCTGGCTGCCTGGCAGGATTTCATCAGTTATGTTCATGAAATCTGCCCCAGCCTGCACCTGCTGACCTTGTCCCCACGGCTTGCAGCATGTCAGATGAATGCAGGCTCGCAGATCCATCACTATCTTTTCCGAAGAACAGGTATATCATCCATCCAGCTCACCCTGATGATCTTCATGCAATCAGCATGCAGATTCCTGTTAGCATTTCTTAGATATTCAGAGAGAAAGAGTGTCTTGTGCAAAACCAGAGAAAAGATCTCCCATGGAAGAGGTAAATGAAAAATAGCTGCACGTTTGCACAAAAGCTCTCCTCCACTCCTCGTCTGGCCATTTAAATGGGTAATTGCTGCATAGTTTGTATCTCCCTGCTCCTCCATAGGTGTAATGGAGAAGATGAAAGCCTAGGTTACCCAATATAAACCAACAAGGTCCTTGCTCTGAAGTCTGATGGCCTCACTACTCCAGAGCCAAATCATCTCAGTGACCATATCAAAAGAAAGAACTGTAATGATGAGCTCAGCCCCAGTGAGAAGACACAGCAAGAGCAACCGTTCTGAAATGGAGCTCTTTCTTTGTGAATTAAAAACATCCTCTGATTTGGCACAAGCGACAAGGAAAATATCCTTTTGGAGAAAAAGTAGAGAAAGAATTGCCCTTTAAGTCTGATAAAATAAGAACATAAAGGTGGCCATCCAAAGAGTTTTCACTGGCTGTTAAGTAGATGAGGAGTTTCATGGTCTCATCTATATTATTCTGTTATTGAGATATCCGAGATAATTAAAATGAGCCAGCAAAGGGTGGATGGTCACATAAAGGACCTGCTCCAAATGGAAGTCCATTTACTAATGTACGTAATGATTAGCAGAAAGCACATGGCAAAGCATGCTCCAGGGCTCTGTGAGGTTATTTAGAGGAGGACAGTTTTCACACTAATGCTGGCTATTCTCCCATTCCAAAACTCATCAGATCTTCACTATAGATCCCTACTTGGTGCATCTACAAATTGTTGTGTCTCCTGGCTGAATGTCCCTCCTTGGCTATCAGTGTTTAGATTTGCTCATGATATGGCTGAACTCAGTTGTAATTCCAGCCCATATTATCTCACATTGACTGTGCCTCAAGTGTTTACCGTAGGGAGTTGTTATTTCCCATTTTTACAGCCTACCAAAGTTTTCACCTTGATCATTAGAAACCCCAGTGCACAACAGATGGCTGATTGACGCCATATCATTTGGCTTTATCACAGCAATCTTTCTGTCTCTCTTTTTTTTTTTTGGGGGGGGGGGTTGTATGTGTGAATCTTTTAGCATTTCAAAGGTAAAATTCATTATAAATCCCACAGTAACTTTGTGACTGAAAATCCCCAACCCCATCATCAAGAATTGACCTTGGAATTAAACGAGTTCCTCCAAAGTTTTGACTTGAGAAAATGTTCCTGCATTTCCATGCTTGGTGAAACTCATCATGTGAGTAGGCAGCCGTGAGATTTTCTGGGTCTGCTTTCCAAGCTTGGCTAATCACATAGCTTTAATAGCAATAAATCACTATTTCAACAAAGGGCTGTCTCTTCGGCAGAGACGTGCAACTTTTACTTACAAAGGTATGGATTATCGTGTTTATTAATAGACATATTCTGCAGCTTTGTCTTGTCTTGTGTACTGCAAGCGGTGACTCGGCCCCATGCCATCGGCACACAAACATTATTAATGAAACCTTATTCTGCCACATCTAGACAGATTATGAACAAATGATGAGGAGGGATTTGCATACAAGCAACCCCATAAGGAGCACATGAGAGAGGATCATAGCTTCTGGTAAATTAGATATGCCATTTCCTTTGGGAAAAAGATCTGAAATTCAGGTCTAAACTTCAGATCTAAAATAGCAGAAATTGTATTATAGACTCAAATGTGGCATGCACTAGCTGCTGGCATTCACCTGGCACTGCATTTTGTCAATGACTGGGGAATGCCAGATTACTTCCAGAGGAGGATTTGAAGGGCTGAGAGAGCCATGCTCACTGCAAGGGATGCACTGGGTTACATAATCAGTGAGTGGGGCCATCTGTGGAGGGAGCTGCGCTCTGTCTAGTCCCAAGATACAGAAATATAGTCTGCAGGATACAGACAGCAGGGATAAAGAGAGCTCACCAGTTTGGTGCTGAAAATACATACAACTGCAGCTATTAACTACAGGCAGTAAATTACTTACGGGAATTAAACCACAATCATTCTTGAGTATCTCCTGACCTCCTAAGGGATAAGGTCTCTGCTTTTCCCGAGTCTCCAGCTTTTCCCAGGGCACTTGTATAAGAGTGGCAGTAGGGCTCATTCACTGCACAGCAAAGCATTCCACTTTGAAGCTTTTGTCTGTGTTTCATGTTAACAGGACATCCCTCATCCACCCCCAAATCTCACTCCTGGTTGGGAATCACATGTGAAGACATCTGTCTCCACCAGTATTTCTATGTTGCAAGGCTCTGCTGCAAAAGGGAAACCAGCCAGCACTGCTGATGGTTGTCAGATCCCTCAGATACCTCCATATAGGGGTGCTCTCGGTACCTGTCTCTTTGCAAACACCACGAATATAAGAAGAATCCTTGAACGATCGAAGTGTCAGATAATGGAACTCAGCCATGGAAAGGACTGTCCTGAGACTGTGGTTCTGCAGAATAGTCAAAGTGGGAACTCAAACCACATAGAAAATCTTTGTAGCATTGACCATGTAGGTTTTTCTATGAGATAAGCTTTCTGTGTAAGACTAGCATGATCCCATTACAGTATCAGGAGCTTTGTATGAACCTACACAGCAAGATGCTGTAATTCCCTATTGGAAAAGGTTTGAGATAACTTGAAATAGTCAAGTACAGGGAAAGAGGAGCAGCTCAGAGGCACATAATTCACCTGCAGCATCTTACCTACCAGAGGCAGAGAGCAGCAGTCAAGCAAACAAGTAACACAGCAGAACCCAGCCTCTGGGGTGGCCACCCTGAAGTACAGAGCATGGTCTGATCAATCTTTGAAGCACCATTCTCATCATATCTATTATTCATTAGACACCACAGAAAGGGGACTTTCAGTTCCCTGTGGAGCTTCGATTGGCTGACACCATCTCCTAATACATTACATGAGCACCATCCCCGCCAGGCATACCACCAAGTATCTGATCCCCAACACAGGAGCAGAAAGAAGCATTATGGCTGCAAAAAGATGACACGCTGGGAGGTTTCATTATGCCACATTTGACCTTCCAGGCTTTCCTAATAGATTGTTCTTGTCATCAGGGCCTAACAAAATGCATTGCCTTGGTGGCATTTGCTGCTAGCAGCAATACAAATCTTAGCTCCACTAGCTTCGTTTGGAGGTCCAGCACTCTGATTTAGAAAGTAAATTCAGAGACCAAAAAGCTTATTTTTTTTCCTCCAAAAGATTAGATTTTAAATCCCTTTGGAAGAAGACATTTGCAGCTCAGCAGTCCTTTTAAACTACATTTCTTTCTAGACAGGGAAGAAATTGAAGTGCATTAGAAAATGTCCAACCAGATCAGTATTCTTACATATTGGTATGCAGGAGGCTGGAAAAGTGCCTTTTCTTCTCTATGCAGTTCAAGAAAGGCCCTCCAAGGACTTTTGAAGCCCTTGCCCTGCACATGTTGTGTGCTTGTGCATCCCAAACATCCTCCTCATTATTCATTGAAGACTCTCAGCTTTATGTTTTAATTTTCAATTCCATGCCACAGCTAGCTGCTAGCTGCTGTTTGTGTCCTGTCTCACCAAAGTTCAGTAGTCAGCAAGAGAGGTCACTTTTCCAACGATGTACTTTAAGTACTATATCACTTCTTGATGCTCCTATTGCTCACAGTTTAATTACACTGAAGATAGCTGTGATAATCCTGAACTAATTCTGTTTTCTGAAGGTCACAAAACCCTGTCCTCCTCTCAGCCTCTCATAAACTCTGTCAGACATAAGATCATCCTTGATTTCACTCTGAGGTGGCTACATTTCAGAGAAGAGCATATGAGCACCAATATCACTGACAATGATGGAGAATTATCTTCAGTCCAATTATTAAGCCACGATCTTTAATCCACTGGTCTTGGATCATGTGCAAGCAGAAGCATTGCTGGGGGAATGTCCCTAAAGGCTGTGTAAATATTCATCTTTACCTCCTTCATAGATAAATATATACATATTCTTTCACTCTCAGCCCCTCATTCAAGACCTGGCATGCAATTGAGTAAAAAGGCTGTATTTCCTTTACTAGGAAAATTATCTTGGAAGAAATATTGCATCAACTGGGGTTCACTAATGCACAGCCAAAAGCTGTCATTAAGTGATACATCATGCATTAAAAGGTAAAGTTATGGGTTCTAAAACAGTTTTGGTAAAGGAAAATTAAACTTACACTAAATTACCTATGGAAATCACTCACCTAAACACTGACTTAATTCATTACAATTGGTGCCATTATAGTAAGTACCAGATATATTCATAACTGCATGGCATTTATCTTCAGTTAATGACCTGTAGGGAGGTTATTACATAGGTTTCATCGTTTGGTTACAGTAAATGGAAGTATTCATGGAGCTGGCTTGCAATCTCACTCTCCACCCTGAAGAACAGGTATTGCTGAGCCCTCTTGCAGTGAGACTAAGGTGTGGACCAGCTGGTAGCTCAGCATCCACCCAGTGCTGACATACCCTGCCTGAGGGAAGAAGCACCTCATTTCGGTTGCTCTGTCCAGAAGCTATAAGGAAAGGCCAGGAGCTATGAGGCAAGGTTATGACTACTCCACCCTCCTGCTACTGCTGGTATGGGTCCCTTCAGCATGGTGTATTTGTGAAGAGCAAGCCAGGAGCAAGCTTTACCTCAGGTTCATTGGTATCACACAAGATTTCTGAGGTACCTGTGAGAAACACACAACAAACACATCCTACCCCTAATGAATGGTTAGCTATAAGTCTACTTCTGCTTACAGAAACAGGAATTAATGCTGACTCTGGTGGCAAATGGGTCCATGAACGGTCAGAGCAGTGAATAATCAGCCCTTCTCTCTGTTTACAGGATGGACAAAATAATAATAAGTTAGTAGATTACAGCAGCCCACCCATTTCCCTGTGGGCATTAGGTTTTACACACAAGTCACTAATCTGGTGCTTTTTACCCATGTTGCTTGTACTGGAAGCAGCTGCATTGCCAAATCCTAGAAATGTGTTCTTTACTCACAGCTAGGTTTTGGGAGTCATGGTCCAAGAGGTACTTGGCTGAATGCTGTGCAAAACAGCTCATCTTCCATGGCTGCTTCTTTACTCTTGATGGTTAAGTGTTCTTGGTTTTCCTAAGCCTCATCAAAACAGTAGGTGGCCCAGCAGGCTGAAAGACCTGTTGTTGCTATCCGTTCACCTCCAGGTCTTTCGGTTCTTCTGGGATCTCAGTTCAAGAATGGTGGTTCACGTCACCTTGGTACCCTTAATCCAACTCTTCCTGTCTCTAACCACAGTTAATGCTTGTGAAGCAGATAAAGCAGCTGCCTGTCCTGGCAATTAATGAGTTTTCTTTGGCTGGTATTTTATCTATTGGTCTTTCCTCTCTGGACTAATTTTAGAAGTTGGATTCAGTGCCAGCTTCACAAATGGTCTTTTTATTTTGTAGAGGTGCTTGTCTTTGTTCACCAATTACTTCATTAGAGGTACTCTCCAAATTCCATCTCTACTTACACAGCCCTCACAATTTTCCTTGGTTTCTCTTTCCATGAGTATGTCAGAGCTCAGAGCACCCATGGTGATGGAATGTGGGAACACTGATGAGTCCGTAGGAGGAACAAGGGCTGCAGCACCTGGGAAATGGTTTGCTGAAAGTCTCTTCCAATCGCAGCCACATTAAGAATGTCCCCCTTTGATGAAAAATGAGGGTGTTCGTGATGCTGGGAGCTGAAAGGAAGAGAGGGGACAGATGTTTCACAGGCAATACACAATGGGGAGGAGTGGCAGTACACCAGATGGTCGTGCTGCTCTTCAGAGACACCTTGGCAGGCTGCAGAAATGGGCCAACAAATGCAAAGTCCTGTGCCTGGGAAGAATAACTCCAGGCAGCCGGACAGGCTGGGTGCTGACCGGGTGGAAAGTAGCTCTGCAGAGAAGGTCCTCAGGGTCCTGGTGGACACCAAGTTGAACATGCACCAGCAGTGTGGCCCTGGGATGATAGACTGAAGCATGTGATATATGAGAATAGGTTGAGAGCTGGGACTACTCAGCCTGCAGAAGAGGGAGGCTCAGGGGGATCCTATCAGTGTATATAAACACTTACTGGGGAAAGTAAAGAAGACACAACAAGACTCTTCTCAGTGGTGCCTCGTGAAGGAACAAGTGGCTATGAGCCCACACTGAAATACCGGAAATTCCACTTAAACATAAGAAACAACTTACTGTGAGGGGTGGTTGAACACTGACACAGGTTGCCCAAGGAGGCTGTGGTGTCTCCATCTTTGCAGATGTTCAAAGCCCAGTGAGACACAGTCCTAGGCAAGCTGCTTTGAGTAGATACCAAGGGGTCTCCAGAGCTGCCTCCCAGCCTCAGCCACTCTAATTCTGTGATTTTTGCTGTCTCTAAGGCAAAACTTCAACTATTTTCAGCAGGGTAAATTGTCTGCAAATGTTTCTGACATTATCTGAATTTCTACTGGTGTTCCTTCTTTCTTTTTAGGAGCAATAACCATCTGTTCCAATCCCCTGAATGAAAGCTTTTACCTCCTATCAGCAGGCATGGTAGGAAAGAAGCAGCAAAGACTGAAAAAAGCTTATTGTTTATTAAAGTTTGACTGAGTTTATATCCTTTCTGGAAGTCTGCAGTCTTGTGTGTGCTGGCTATTCTCCTGGATATCCTTCCTATGGGTTTAAATGGCTCTTTTTTTTTTAACTCCTTAATAAATTCTTGGTCTCAACAAAAACTCGTGGGGGCAAGAATTCTCTGAAAACATGTTGCATTAATATGGAATATATTCCTTAGAAAAAATCTGAGTCCAGGTGTGATGGACTGTGCAAAGATTTGCTTGCATTTATCAAAATCTGTGACCTGAGGCCTGGGAATGGAGGAGGGTTGGGATTTGACCAGCATGGTTCTGACCCTTGACAGAAGAGTGAGATCCATGGGGACAGGAGCAGCATTTCATTCCAGCATTGCTATTGTTCTGGTTTTATTTAAATTGGAAAGGTGAGAAAGCTTGGAAAGCTGCCAATGTTCATGCTATAGTCACCGGCAAGGTAAAATGTGCCTTGAAAAGATATACAGCTCTTCTTCCACAGCTGCATTTGCTTTAAAGCTGGAGTTAAACCTCTCCACAGAACAGATACAAGGAGCATGGATTGCACTGATTCCTGGCCTATATGGTGGGGAGGAAGTTTGGCATTTAACACCAGGCCCAGCCCTGCTGCAGGAAGGGAGTGACTGCTTTACATGGCTTAATGGCCCAGAGCACTGCGATATGCAGCAGTTTGTTAAATTATAGCTAATGTTCAGCTTTATTTCTTTGTGAGAAATGGCAGCCAGTAATGAAGGAGAGCATTTAGTCAATGGTAATAAATAAAAATAATTTCTTTCTTAAGAAAGAAAAAAACAGAAAAGAAAAAAAAAAGGAGCCAGAGCTAGGCAATCAGCTCTTCTTTTCTTCTTGGATAACATCACCAACAAAAATATCCAAGAGCTTTAAGGAACCACATGCCCACACAGAAGCTTATTGGTGTGATAGAGCAGATTCTGCCTTGACTTGGCTCCTCCATCTTATGCTTAAACCTTAAGCCTATCCTCTGTCAGGCATGCATTATAAAAGATTTTAGTTCTCTGCCCACATAACACCTTCTTCCCTCTTGCTTGAGCCTCCTGCTCTTGGCAAGAGCGAAGTCTCCTACAGAAACAGATGTTTCCCTCTTGCCTATCAAGGACACATCACTGAGGCTGAGGCTTTGCATCCATTTGCTCATAATTCCAAGCCCCCCAGATAACCCCTGCTACCACAGCTCCCTTCTTTCCCCCAGGAAACCCCTGCCCCTTCTGAGCAGCACTGGGAGAAGATGCTAAAGTGAGCAAAGTTTTCCCAGAGTATACTCAATAGCTTCAAGGCCAGGTTGGACAGGGCTTGGAGCAACCTGCTGCAGTGGAAGGTTTCCCTGCCCATGGGAGGCGGTTGGAATTGGATGAGCTTTGAGGTCCCTTCCAGTACAAACCATTCCGTGATTCTATGTCAAGGCTTTTGCTGTATGTCTGCTCCCATAAAAATCAAACCAGGTTACTGAGATGCTATGTGAGCTCTTACTGACTACAACAGTAACTTGCAGGATCTGTTAAGAATAGACCAAATGTCTAGGGATGCTGCTGGCTCTGCCTGGTCCCTGTGTATTTGCTCATTATTTCTTTGTGTGCTCTTCCCTGCAAGGTTCTGCTATCAGTGTTTGGAAAGATGGTATGTACCAGTTACTACACTTGCCTTCCTCTGTTCTGTGCCTCATTAGTTGCAGCTCTTGGCATGTTGATGAAATGTTATCTCCCAGATAAGCTGTATACACACTGTATGGTTGTCTTGACTAGTGCAGTAACACTTGGCCTCTGTTTCTATGGGAAATAACTGAGTGGAAAGGATACCTTCTGAGACATGATTAAATTATGTCCTTGGAGTATTGCCTCCACAAGCAGTGGTGTCTGAGCAGGGATTGGAGGATGAGCATCCCACTACTGCCCTCTTCCCTGCTGGGTACCATCAGCACATGGCCATCTGATGCAGAAGCACACGTGTGGTGTCCTGACCTGACAGCTGAGCAATGGCAGGGACAGCAGGAGACCTGATTTAATAACCAGGTGTGCTGCCTAAGACTGCAAAAGGCAGGAACAAGCTTGGGAAGGTCATGCTGCAGTGGGCTGTAAGAGACTGACATGGAATGAAGGATCTCCCTGTGCCAGAAGCACACTTAATACTTTTGTGACTTGGGGGAATTAAGTTCTCCCTGGGGGCACCCAATCTTTCTGTGACACTGGGCCACTGCCCACTTTACATTTGAAAGGATGCCTAGGACTACATGTGGGTTTGTCCAGTACCTGAGAAGTGGGAGTGCCTGGATCCAGTGAGGATCCAAGCACATCATGGGACAAGTTGAGGCTCACATCCAGCTTTGAAACAATGTTCTTGGTATCTGTATGCATCTGTATGCCAGCAGAGCAGCACAAACCATTTCCTATGAACCCATCATGTGTTTTCTCTGCTGCTCTTGCACTGATTCCCCGGTGCACACACACAATATGTGGGATCTTTTCTG
The DNA here is from genome assembly GCF_012275295.1 of Melopsittacus undulatus. Taxonomy (NCBI): domain Eukaryota; kingdom Metazoa; phylum Chordata; class Aves; order Psittaciformes; family Psittaculidae; genus Melopsittacus; species Melopsittacus undulatus. The sequence goes on from NC_047535.1 coordinate 29,558,754, forward strand.
CAAGCCCCTCAGTGATACCTGACTATCAGCATTAATATAGTAGGAAAAGCACCACAACACTTTTCAGCACTGACAGGAACCAGGCTTGATCCAGGAGAGCACTGTATATATTCAGCAAGGATCAGAAAACCAGCTTACCAAGGAGCAAACAAAAAAAGCTCATCATTTAATACCCTTGTCTTTTTGCCTTCTCCCCAGGATATGAATCTGGACCCTTTTGATGTTCTGGGTTTTATTTCATTCAGCTCTCTAGAGGGTGAAGAGACAGAGATCACCACTCCAACAAGACAAACATGGCTAATACACAGGTAAAGCCACTGCCAGCAAAGGGCCCAACTTGCTCTAAGGCCTCTGAGCAATCTGTGCTTGGTGATCTCTGCCAATGGTTAAAGTGGCTCATCTCCTCTCTAGCAGAAGTGTTTTGTGTTCTCCATAGGAGGGGGAAAAAAAGGAGAATAACTGCATAAATTATCAGTGGAAGCAATCTCTTCCCTGACAGTCTTCCCTGTCTGCTGTGCTCCTAAAGGACCAGTATATACCGACTCTAATCAGGCCTGTCTGCTCGTGTCGGGAATTTCAACAAGAGGAGGGAGAGGAGAGACTCTGCTTTCCAACCAGCATAAAAATCTCCTGTGGCAGAGACTGCTTCCAGCGGGTTTAGGCCCTTTACCCCCATTAATCAGAGGAAAAAGTTGCTTCTAGGCATTACCTAGTTACCTTGGACTTTGTTTTCAGGAGTAACAAGACCACAACTGCCTCCTGCTGAGAATCTGACTTACGTTTGAACAAGGCTGATTTTCAGCTGGGACATGCCTGGTTCTGCCTGGATACTGTCCTGCTTTTCCCATGGCCCACGCAGGGCTGAGTGTGACCATCTTCATATCACACAACCGATGCAACCACAGCACAGCTTCACTCTATTTTCAGTGCAGAGAAACAGCCTTATGAAAGCACCCTTTACAGGTTTCCTGTCCTAATCCAGGGAGAAATCACTCTCATTGTTCACTGAGTTTAAGGAATTGCAGAGGTTTGTACATTCCTCTAAAGAGCTTGCAAGCCCTGCAGAGGCAGTGCCTGTGTTCTGTGCTTTAGCACCTGCAAAAACCACTCAGATCAGCAACTTGCCAGAGCCACAGAATACATAAACCTGGTATTTTTGCATCTGCTTAGTGTGTGCTGTTAGTGGGAACAAGCTGAGTAGGTTCATGTCTTTTTTGCAGGAGAAAGTGGATGACTCAAAATCCTTTCCCTTGTATTTTTAAAAGGAAGCCAAGAGAAGCCATTTCTCTCCCTGCATAAAACATTCAGCAGGACCCCAGCTCATTATTTTCCACATTTTTTTGTATAAATCTCTAGAAGCAATGACTGCAGCTGAGATAAACTGCAGCCTATCAACTATTTGGACTGAACTGTGCCCTCCCACAGTGTCAGCTCAGGTAGAATCAAGCATCCTCTTTGGGCTGGGTGTACATGTAAAGCTGCTTTCCTTGGTTCTGACTGGTATTTCCCAGCCCTCAATAGCCATAAGAATTTGGGGACTGCCTGGAGAGATGGGATGAGGCAGAAAGGGAAAAAACACCAATGTGGAGCTGTTAACTTGTCTGAACGGCTGGAGTATGACTCGAGGCGGGAATCGAAATGCCACTCGCAAGTGCACATGGGGTGAGAAGAGTGTATTAAATCGTCTCCTTTTCCTACTTGGGCACCACCTGCTGGCATGTAATTAAATTAGCATCACCAGCCAGAGAGCAAACTGCACTCCTTGGGAATATGCCAGGGTTTTTCCAGATTATTAAACAAGGTGGAGAGGAAAGGTTCTGTAATCCCCTTGTGCACTCCCTGTACCAGCACATAGTCACTGTAAATACATCTCCCTGTACATCCCTTGTGTTTTTAAGAGTGCAGTGTAACACTCTCATGGTGTTTTAATAGAACCATAGAACCATAGAATGGTTTGGGTTGGAAAGGACTTTAAGATCATCCAGTTCCAGCTCCCCTGGCTGAGAAATACTGGTCCAGCTCACTTGGGCATCCCAGAAGGAGCTGCAGCAAGAGCTCAGCCCGGGAGCCAGTGAATTGATCCCAGCAGGGATATGCAAGGGGGATATCGGGAGAGGACTGTGGTCACATCTCAAGAGCTGTTGATAGGTTTCTGGGAGCTTTGACTTCACATCTGACACAGATCCAGCTTGCTTTGCAATGCTCAAACAGCATAAGCTGACAGAAGGGAAAGGAGATGGGGTGGATGGGTGGTGAGAGAGAATGCACGCGGGGAGTGAAGCACTAAATAACCGTGCCAAGGGTTCAGCCTGGCCAGCTACAATAATGCAGGGCACTGCAGAACATAGTGCTGGCCAACAAATGCAGACAACATGTATCCACAACATGGGGACTAGCAAGCCTTCCTCTTTGGAATTGTGCTGCTCCCTTTCCCTTGCAGAAAAGGAGGAACAAGTTTGCTGGCTCAGGACTCTTCCCATGGCAGGTAACACAGCCAACTTATTCTCCCCAGGCACCCAAAGTCATCTGCTGGTTCATATACTGGTAACAGGGTAAGAGACAACCCATCGTAGCGAGTGATCACCCCAAGATATTCCCTACTCAGCTTTTGGCTGAGAGCTTCACAGCTGGTCCCAAACATGCTGTTCTGTTCCTCCACATTGAGAGAAAAAGGATAACCAGGTCTTGGACTGGGAAGGCTGAGGGGAAATGAGAAGTGACATCCAAAATTCCTCATTGCTTGCAAGATGTGAGTACACCACAGGAGGAAGCAAGCCAAGAAGAAATCAAATTAAAACCCATGCTTGTGAGAAATTGTGCCGAGAGTGAAAAACCTCCAAACTATCATTTTTGTTGCAATCTGCTGTTGAAGGCTTGTGGTCTCGCTGGACCCCCGGTACTGTGAGAGAGCTGTGTCAGGTGGCGCTCAAAAGGGATGGGGAAAGCCCTGTGAGATATACAGGCAGTTATGGGCATATTTATAGAGTATCTACCCTTATTTGGCTGCAGAAATATGTGACCTTATAAACAGCAGTGCTCTGGGGAGCCTCAGACCTGCTGCAGGCCAGATCTCAGTCCATTTCCTTGGCTATTTGATGAGAGAGACACAGGAGTGACTTCCCTGAACACAACATGCATATGAAGCTGTCCAGGACATCAGGGACAAGCTCCCATGGGCAGAGGCAAAGTAAGGACCTGACCCCAGGGTAAAACCCAGCTTGCCTGCTCAGCCAGCTCCATGGGAGCATGCATGGGATGCATGCAGAGAGCACACAAAGTAATGATGCTAAGGGTGTATGGTTAAGCCCATCCCATCCCCATGGTGTGTGTGGGGGTCCTGGGCCAAACACAGCCCCTTCCCCAGGGAGCAGGAATCACTTAGGAGAGCTGGAGTGGCTGGAAAAACAACTTTTGGGACTTGGGTTGCTGGTGTTGCATGCTGTTGGGGTGGCCATGGAGAGAAAGGCTATCCTGGACCACAACTTTTTATCCCAAATGCTCCAGCTGGGTTATTATGGACACAGGGCTCTCAGCAGGGTATACAGTGCTTTACTCAGTAGTTCATTTACTCATCAACTCATTGATAAAGAGCTTGGCCTGAGTTAAGTTGCTTTGCCTTCCTCATCATACCCAGAGCATACCATACTCCAGAGCATCAGCTGCTGGTGAAGACCCAGCTGCATGGGGAAGCAATCACAGCCTATGGGGATGCAAGGGGACATGAGCTACTCCCCATGAAAGGCTTCTCCTCACATCAGATGCTGGGAGATGAAATGTACTGAGAGATTATGGATGGAATTTCTGTTATTAAAGAATAAAGGTAACTTTGCCAAAAATACCATTTCCTGGAGAATTCTTTGCAAGAAGTAGAAGGTAATAAAGTAAAAATGTTTCCTCCTTATCAGACACAGGAAGGGAAAACCAGGCATTTAAAAGCAACTTCTGGGAAGGCCCCTGCAACATATAGGATGTGTGGAGCTGCAGGTGGGATTCATGCAGAGGGAACAGAGGAGTGATCTGAAGCTGAGGAAAGAATTTCCTACATCTCTGCTTGTGTACAGTGATGGGCTTTCACTTGGCAGCCCCCTGCCTGCTCGGTCATTCCAAGATGTTTCAGACCCCCATATGGGTAGGAGAAAAAAAATCTCAAAAGGGTCAGAAAAAGGATTTTTTTCAAACAAACTGGGATTACTTCCTAGATTTCTTCAGCATGCAGAGAAATGTGTGCCTTCACGTGCTCCCTGCAGTAACAACAGCTCTTACAGACCCAAAACAACCCTCCCAAAATGCAGCTGTACCAGCATTTAGGATGAAAACTGCGCTCACATCCAGAGGAATGTGGAATTCCCCTGGTCACCATAATTTCCTGTGGATCTGAAGGAGATGGTTAAAAAAAACGCAGATGGAAGCACTAAGATGCCGTACGTGATAGAGCTGCAATTTCCCTGTTGGATTTGGCTGATGGGGAGTGGTGGGGCTGCCAGTGGGCACTAGGTAGAGCTCAACACTGCCTGATCTGCAGGGGAGCAAACCTTCCTTGGTTTGCATGTAATGACCAGTGCAAGCAGGGGCTGAACGAGCCTCCAAGGCAGCATAGGGAAAAAAATAAGTAAGAAATAAGTGAAAAGGACTTTAAATGTGTTGTGTGAGCAATGAGGCTTTCCCTGTGCTGGCTCGGTCTGACAAGCTCTCCTAGTCCAAGTTTCAAAGAGAGCTTTACACTAGGAAAAATACAGTGAAAGGCTCTCTTTTATATGTTTTTTAAAGCCTGTGAAATCAAAAAGCTCTTTGAAGCTCCAGGAGCTCTAGACATTGTCAAAAAACATCTGCTTCTATTTTCCTGCTGTATTTCTCCTTGATGGGAAATTAAACCAATCAAACTCCGGTCATGGAGGAGAGGCAGGACAGCTCTGTGCTGATAGCCTGCGTGCTGGGCTGGGACCCGGCTCTGCAAGTAGGGATTTGTGGTACCTGCACAAACCAACACTGCTGGAATTCCCGAAGCCAGGCTTTGCATCCCCTGCTGCGATGGATGGGGTTTGGTCTGGCTTGCTCAGGATGCCTGCTCCAGTTATGTGCTGCCCCCAGCCCCAAAGCCCAGCTCCCCAAAGCCAGCAGCATTTGCTGATCATCCTCCTTCTCTGCACGGAGAAGTCTTTCTGGATAGCTAATGCTGGAGGACACCTTTGCCCTCTCCTTCCCACAGCTCAGTCTCAGGAAGCTTTTCCCTTAGTTCAGCTCCATCTGTGATTGAAATGAGAGCTTGATGGACAGCAATGCTGGCCTCAGAGAAGCCACAAGGAGTTGCCTCCATGCCCATAGCAAGGGAGGAAAATGCTGGCCAGCCCCCAGCCATCACATAGCTCACTTGGAGTTTACAGTGTTGAAGCAAGCTGGAGAGAACATCTGTGGATGTGTCATCTGAAAGCATTTTAATGAGAGGAAGCCCATTTTTCAGTGCTAAAGCAGAAGCTGAGAGGAATATTACACACTGTGAGCATTGCTTTCTGCTTCTTTCACAGCAGGTCTGAACCATTTCATCTGGTGTGCTAAGAAGTTAGTTTAGATCTCCTGAAAAACAACCCCAGGAGTAAGAGCACATCTACCTTGCTGCTTCTGCAGGTAACTGCTTAATAGGAACATCTCACTGCTGTCAAAGAGAAATAAACCAACCAGGCCTGGAGGTCTTCTTCCTAACTGTTATCTGCAAGTGCCCACAGCTGCTGCAGGTAATTTCTAGCACCCTGACTGCTTATATGTCAGAGCTACAAAAATATCATCATTGCGAACAACCTCATTGTGTAAGAAATTAGTATTTACTAAGCTGGAATTGATCCTATAGGGACAGCCAGGGTAGTGTGTTCTGTGTCCCAGGACAGTCAGAGCCAATTCAGCTTCAGTGGTGGCCAGGTCTGGCACCCCTCCATCAGCTGGGGTGAGGGGGTTCCTTCTGTGCAGATCCTGTTCAGTTAAATACCCAGCAAACAAAGCAAGCTGGGCTCAGATGTGCAAGGGGAGAGAGCACGTAGCTCCTCAAGCTGTTGTTTCTCCTCCCACACACTGGGATGAGTAGAAGATGTAATGGAATGTATGTCCAGACTGAGAGGGCATGGAGGAGAAGCAAAGAACATCCTCTAGAAGAAAACCACGTTTAAGCAGAAGATAATAGGGAATACCTTATGTAATTCTGGCAAATCTGCTCAGAGGCAGTGCTTGGGCAGGTGAGGGGCAAAGCTGGTGTTTCACAGCCTCACCCAGCCTTCCACCACATGTGAATCCTGAGCTTAATAGCTATTGGAAGGGAAGGGACCACTACAGCTTCACAACTTCAGTTCCTCAGCCCTTTTGTCTTTCTGACATCCAGCCCCAGCTTTCAGTGATTCTGATTTTGCAATGGCAGCCTGATTTTTACTCTCCTCAGAAAACTTCAAATAGCCTCTAACTACAGCTCCAACTGCTGCAGCTGCTGGCTGTGAACTCCCTGGTTCTCCAAGGATACTCACTCTCATCCTGCTGTGATAGGCAGGGTTGGGACTTAAAACCAGAACAGAGCTCTTAGCTCTTCCCTGTGGCTATTGTGTGCTTCCAGACCCTACACTCAGGTTTCCCTCCTGTTGGAGGTGGGAGCTGGAGGCTCCTTTCCTAACCAAGAGGCAGCACTGACATGCGATACCTGCAGCATAAAAACTATTTGGGAAATTGGAATGCAGGGGATGAAAAGACCAGTGTAAAAGTCTGTACTCAGCTTGAGGCTGAAAATCAGTGTGTACCCCATTCACTCACCTGATTTCTCCGCTTCCCATTAGCTCTGAAAGGGCCATCAAGGAGCCGCAGCTGAATATTATTTCTGTATGGAGACAGGAAGAGTGACGAATTGGCATTCAAAATGGATATAGCTTTTGCAGCAGGGAAGAAATTTGAGGGAGAGAGACTCAGCAGTGAAAAAGAGAGGTTGTAAGATAAAGATTCAACCCCCAAACACTCACAGAAACACAAGGGAAATGGTTTTTAACAGCAAGGCCCAGCAAAACCCAGGATGCCAAATAGGCTGCAATGTAGTGTGAGCTGCATCTAGTGGCCAAGGAAAGTAGTGCTTTTCTTTGAAGGAGCAGTTCAGCTTGGTAGGAAAAGTAATGACCAAGTCCAGAAGTAGAACTAGCACTTCTCTCCTTGCTGCTCGAGGCTGGACCCAAACTACAATCGTCCTGCCGTAGCAGAAATATCAGCTCCCATAACAAGTCTCAGCATTTCAAATAGCATTGGTTTGGAAGGTGACATAGGTGGCCCTCCTGGTGGAGGCAGTAGCCCTTAGAGCCTGACTGCAGCCACCTCTTTGGGATCGGTCCCAATAAAACCAGCCTGCTGCTGCTGCCTGCACCACTCACAAACAAGGCATCATAGGCAAAGGATTTGGGGCAGACAGGTAGCAAACACAGTGCAAAGCAGAGGAATACATTAGCCAAGACAGCCTGAAGGCCGACAGCACCAAGTGAGTCTCTTAAGCTTTGTATTCTTCTCAGGCCTATATAAACCCTGGCTGCACATTATTAGGATCCTGAGCACTTCCTTCCATAAATCTTGACAGTCTACTGACAACTCAATTTGAAAGCCAAGGTGCTTCCTTGATGCAAGGCTTCTTTCTAAACAGGAGGCAGAGCACATCAACCCACACCACGATTCATTACCCTCAACTCAGAACACACAGCAAGTCAGGGATGAAGCCATGACATTTTGATTTACACGGACTAATCAAAGAAAATGCTATTAACTGAGGGGCAATGGATTGTTAAATAAAATGACAGAAGGAACATAATGTCAAAGCACCTAGTTCTGACTCCTGGAACACATAATTACTCTTCTTATCTATCCCAAGTCTTTGCTATGAAAGTTAAAGCAATCCCTCCAGTTCAGGTACAACTATAAACACACTGAGGACCTCATCCAGCTACCATTTAAGCATTTAGAGCATGGCAAAGTACCTGAAACTCTGAATAAAGGACTTTCTCAAGAGTACTCAGTAATAGTGAGCTCAAAGATCAAGACCTGGGCACTACCTGCTGCAAAACTTGCAATAAATTGCCCTTGACTGAGAGCAGAGCTAGCTTTGGGGGGGCACAGACAGGAGGGACGTGCTGCAGCAAGTTGCCAGAGCGCAAGAGCAATATCTGTGGTTGTAAATATTACACTTCTGGCATCTCCATCCAATCAAAAGACCATCTGAAAGCTGTGCATCATTGTGAAGAGAAGGGGAGCTGAAACTGAAAAGCAAAAGAGAAATTCACAGCAGCACAGAAAGCCATCAAGAGCCATATATCTCTCTATAAATCCACTGTAACAACTATATCCCTCTTACAGCACAAATGGAGCAAACGCAGAAAAATCCCAACCCATGGAAAACTTCTTTTGCCATAGCCCCTATTAGGGCTAGCTTTAGGTTGTCCCCCTCCCTCCAGGGCCACCTAACACCTTTCACTACCACCTCTTAGCCCTCATCCCTAATAGAAAGATGTCCTCCCTGTGCTGCTCCAGCTCCATCCGTGAAGTCCCTTCCCACTCTGGTCTCATCCTGCCTAGTTATCATTAAAGCCACTATTGCCTCCTCCACACCATATGCCTGTCCTCCCCACCATGATTAAGAGGGCATGTGCTGGTACTTGATTTTCCCAGCCTACTACATTCAGGGCAGGAACTTTCTGAGTGGAGCCAGAAGCTGCCTGTCTAAGCAGTTTTATTCAGCAGGGATCTAATTAAAAGAGCCAGGGGATGGAGACTCAGGCAGAGTCCAGTGTGCTCTTTGTGCTGGTTTTGGCTGGGACAGAGTTTGTAGCCCTGTGGAGCTTCTAGAAACCAGGCACCACTGTACAACAGATCCTCCCTCAGTCTCTATTAACATGGTTTGCTATAGCTGTTTGTCCAGGTCTTTTTTTCCCCCTCCTCCAGTTTTGTGCTTAGCTTACCTGTTTTGCCTTTCCATATTTGTTCCCCATATATAAGGCAAATAGACTGCAGTGCCAAAGAGACCAGGGAGCACTCAACACCAAAGGAATAAATGCAAACACACAACCCAGAAATGTACTCACAGAAAGGCAATTCTGAATACCACTTGGCACTAAAATAACTCACAAGGCTCATCCTGAACTATATTTGCAGCATGGTGAGCAACAGTACATAGAGCAGAAATGGTGCACCTTGTGTTTATCTTCTCATGAGCTCTGAGGGCAGGGATTTTGGGCTGTCCTAACTCTAGCTTTCATCCCCTGGTGTTATCTCAGGCTGAAATAGCTCCTATGGCTCTGAACTCCCCACATCACCAGCACCTTTTCTTTGAGAACTTGCAAATGATAAAACAGTTTCTCCTCCCATCCCTGTTATCAGCTCTGCTACTGGCTGTCCACCTGGCTGCACAACACACAAGCGCTCTGTTGAAGTCCAAACAGGCTCTTTCAGTACTCTTTTTACCTAGGCTGGGTTCTAACTGAGCACAGTTACATAAGAGCCCCTACAATCTAGCCCATTTCACTTAAGGCAGTTCTAACCAAACAATAACTTAAAGCATTTGCAAAAGCAAAACTTAACAACAAAACAAAACTTTGACACAACTTGACCATAAAGCAAAAAAAAAACCCCTCCTGACTTCCTGTTCTATCTCTTCATTCATTTCTCTCCAGCCTGGATCATATTGCTTTCTGAAATAAACATCCATTCCCATTAGTAAGCAGCTAATTTCTGACTCCTCTCTTTTCCCCTGCTTCCTTCTCAGGGAAAAAAAAAATACCCTTTCCTGCCTGCCTTTTAAAGGGATTGTCTTCCACAGCCAAGCCAGTGACTGACTGTTTCCTGGATGATTTCGATCAGCTGGAGAAAGGGGCATCACAGATAAAGCAGAGACCAGTTGCATAAGGAATGTTTACCAGCCTAAGGTACAGCAGTCCTGTTCCAAACTAAAAGCTTATTGAGCTGAGGAGCTGATGTTATGCTATGCTGCTCCTAGAGCACAGCTAATGAGATAAGCTGGAAATAAATAGGTGAGCTTTTGTTTTATTTTTGCTCTCTAAGGTCAAAATACAGCAAAGCTCTGTTTGTTGCAGTGATTAGTTTTCAGGATGAAGGAGCTGATGTATTGATTTTCCTTCTTGCGCAGTAAGTTGATTTTACGCCTTTTCAGAGTATTTTTTTTATTTGAAAGACTGTCTGTGTTCCAATAGGCTGCTAATAGCCAGGCCTGCAATTTAAGCTGTGGGTTATGAATGGTTGATTATGCAAGGCAACTTTGTTTCCTAATTTTTATGGACTTTTGCACACAAAAATCAACACAAATACTGGTCCTGGTGACTTTGGAGTGACCCTGAAACATGAATCCTGGTCATGCCAGACATCCTGCATTGTGTTCAAGGCTCTGAATGCAACTCTCTAGCAACTCATTCTATATCCAGGGAAGCAGGTTTCAGTTAGTACAGCAAATGCACATTTGCTTCCTTTGCTTCACAGAGGGATTCTGCTATCACAGATGGATTAGTGCTCTCTTTCCCCTCAGTATCAATTCTCTTAAATTATCAGCCTAAGATCTCCTGTTGGATCTGCTGTACCTAACCTAACCTGCTGTGTGGTTTCTGGGGTCATAGGAAGTGCAGGAGTAGGGACTTGTTTGGGTCTGTGTAACAGGAGCATTAGCAAGCAGAAGGAAGGAGAGAAAAAAGTCTGCTGATATCAGTCCTAACCTGGGGGAAATAGTCTTTGATTGGCCTCTGGGGTTCCTCTGGTTGCTGAATGTCTATGGCATGGGAAAATGTTGGTGAGAAATCTGTCAAATAAGCTTTTCTCTTGAATCAATAAAACTCCTTCCCTCTGAAAGGGATTTCTTGGCTACTGCCATACAACTAGCATTGAGAGAGAAAAGAGCCATCAAGTTTAGATGCCAACAGTGTCAGTTTAATGCTAGAGGGAAGGACTTCCTTACATGTCCTAAGCCATTTCTCCCTGTTGTCACATTTCTGGCCTGACCAGAAGTGGCCATTGCTTCTGCCTCTCTTTGCTCGGAAAAGTCTCTTTAACGTTGGCTGATGGGAGAGTTTTGCTGCTGGCTGATGCTGCTGTCTTGGCTGGCAATTGGCTTTCTCAGGCCTGAGAGGTGAGGCAGGGGATTTCTCTTGGGAATGATCTCCATTTCCCTCACTGCAAAGGAGCAGAGGACTCTGCAATCCAGTACCCTGTCCCTTCCCTGTACTCCTATGTCTTTATGGCAGGAGTATTTCTGTTCTTGTCCTGGGGCAGCAAAATTTGTTTTGACTGATATTACTGAGTAGTTTTAATTTTAAAATTACTTTATCATTTTGAGAAGGGTGATGAGATGTTCTGAGGGTTGGTCTGGATGTCTGAGCTGCAAGAGGAATTTTGAGATTTGATCAAAGTCCACTGGAGAACATATTTAAAGTATGCTGAAAATGAAAGGCAAGTACTCAAAAAAGGGTTCAAGAGCATTAATACTTTCAGCCTGAGGCTGTCCAGAGCCCTTACAATACATTGTGTCAGTTTGAAGAAATAAGGCACCATTATGGCTTCGGCATCAAAAGCAATGTAATGGCTTTTCTTTGCTGTCAGTGGGTTAAAGGCTTTCTCTGAACTCCAGTGTTTTCAGTGGAAGATGTGTATAATGAGCCTGGGATGGGGCAGTCTGTCACAGATCATTCAATATCTGCCACAAAGCAGAGCTGCTTCAACAGTCCCTGAAACAATATTTTTCTAGTTGAAAATGATGTTAACAGCATGTTGAAACTTTAAGTAGGGGAATGGGAGGATTTTAAGGTGACTTCTTTTGGAAAGGCACAAGAGTTTTCATACACTTCTCTTTTGAAAGGCAGAAGATCAAAGAGGAGCGTCTCATTGTGTTTTTTTGAAATAATTTTGGAAAGTGTAATAGAAAGGGAATGGTAATTCAATAGAAGTAAAGAGCTGGAAAAGGTATTTTAGAGGAAAACTAACTTTTTTTGGCACCCTGGAGAGGTTCTACACATGTTCCTCACCCCCACACTAGGGAAGTATGAAGTGTCTTGAAGCATGGCTGGTCCAGCAGAGCTGTGCCATGAGCTTCTCCAAGGACAGCTGAAGATGTCCCCAAGGCAGGGAGTTTCCATGTTTGATCTGTGCCAGTTCTGTCGAGTATCGCAGAGTGCTAGGAGCAGAATTAATGCGTTATCAATTTTCCTGTCTCTCTGGAAGAAAAACATGGAAACCAAACATATCACTTAAGCTTCCTGTGAGAGCTATTATTAAATCAGCTCAGGGCTTTTCTTCCAAGATCATAAGCCTAGATGACTTTCCTGTTCTAATTCAAGTGGTAAAGTAAGATAGCATTGTGGCCTTCAGTCTCTTCTATTTGTACATGTGTCTCAGGAGATGAATTATTTATGATAATGTAATTATAGAAGTGAACAAACAAGTGCATTGCCCATTATTCTCCTTTCCCCCGCAAAGAAGCTGCAGTCTCTCAACAAGACACTAGATGGTAGTCTCGGTTCAGAAACATTTCAACGGGTGTTCAGCATTGCATTGCAGTCACAGTAAATCGCGACTGTTTTCAGCTCTTTGCAACACGAGATTTGAGGTGAAGCAGTTGTGATGTTGAAACGTTATTGAAAGCAGTTCTTTGCAGTTAGGTTCAGAGGCTGGTAACCAATTTCCAGCTGATCAGATTTCTCCTCTGATAATTTTGCGATTAACCACTACTGATCTACCTGAAAGCCAGTGAAATCTCAATGATGGTGTGAGCACAAGTTCTGATCAAAAGAGAAACTTGGTCTCTAGGGTATCTCAATGACCATGGAATTGTCCTAGCTTGCAGGCTATTACATGAAGTTGTCCTAATTCACTTTTGGGGTGGACAGATTGTGACCCGTGAAGTCATGCGAATTTCATCCTAAATTATTATGTTGGTGTCTTTGCATAAATCATGAAACATTGACTTGCATTCTCTGCTAGGGCTCCAATATGCTTTTAGATTAAGCTTGTTCTTTGAAGGAGGTGGGCTAGAAACTTTAATTTGTATGTTCCATAGCCAAGCCCCAACACCCTGTAAGACACTCCCCTTCACCTGCTTCTCTTTCCTGAAAAATCAGAATTGTTAAGGCTTATTTTACAGTTACTGCAGATATATTTATAAAAAATAAAATCCACATATGCCATTAAACTTTCAAGAGTAGAATACAAAAGAATTCAATAGCAGCACTGAAGCAGAAGATATTTAGTTGGCTTCATTTCCCACTGACCAATATTCAGCCTATTTTACAAGTGCCAGCTGGGGATGGAGCTTCTTCCAGCTTTCCCTGAATCAAAGGAACGATTCACTTTGGCACCAGTGAGGTTAAGACTCTCAGCCGTGCTCCTGCTTGCTTTGTTCATTTATGTTTCAGTGTGAGGTTAATAAAAACTGCATGTGGGATGTGGAAATAACGGGTTTTAATTATTAGATATCACAGATTGACTGAGGAATGAATTCAATTCTCACTGCTGAGGGACTGGGAATGGAATGCAAGGAAAAATCAGGCATATGTTACTCCTGATGCAACTCTTTTGGTTTCTACAAATTGCAAACTAGTATTGATTTTTATACATAAGCTATGAACAAAAAGGAATTACAAAACTTCTCAGCAGCCTGAAAAGCCAATATCGACCAAGCCTGAATGGCATTTCGGAGAGCGATGCTTAGCTGATGGAAATAAATAGCAGTAAAATAGCTTCTCACTTGTAATCTTTATCTAATATTGTATCAGGTCTGTAATCCTTTGGAAGTGTCATCTAATGCATCACTGGTGACTGCAGAGATGTGCACAATTAATAAAGAAGGTGCCTGGATGTGGAGTAGCTATCCACCTCCAATCTTCTTGATAGGTTTCAGTTTGATGTATGATATTCCTCTGATGAAAGTACAAAATCTATTAGCTCAAAAAGTGAGTCTTACTCTTGAGTTCCAGCAAAAGAAGTCCTTTGCTCAAGGCCCACTTTCATACCATCAATTTGTCTTTGTCCCAGCATGCATCTTCAGCTGTAAAACTGTGTGGTCATGCTATAACTCTTCAAACAGGGATGGATGTGGGGTTGAAAATGCAGATTAGAATCAAATCTGGCTTAGTATTTTGGTACCTTTTAATACCTGCAGCAGAGGAAGGGAGTAACATGAAGCAGAGGGGTGTGAATGGACAGGCTGCACATGAACGGAATTCTAGCAGGAAGGAGAGTAGAGCATGGGTAAGGGGTGATTGGGATGCTGTGGGATCAGTCTGTTCAAACATGCAGATACAACTTCCTACTACCATTCTGGTGACAGTAGAAAAGAGCCTGTGGAGTACTTGCTGGGTCTCTGAATGCATCTAATGTTCTGCTTAAACCAGTCCCAGGTCTCCCTTAGGTTGAGCAGAAAGTGAGACCCAGCTCCTTGCCTCCCTGGAGCACTCTTCAAAATGCTGGATTCTTTTCTTTCAAGGGAATTTCAAGTAATCCTCAGTTTCTTCAGTAACCTCCAGTACTGAGATGAGAGATCCTACTAGGCAAGCACTGCTGTCATTTTTAGGCTCAAGAGGATATCAAACAGTTTGTACAACCTCTCCAAGTATGTAAGCTCCTGCTAAGTATGGAAGATTGTTGCTTGCTGGAGGACATGGGTGTTTCAACATACACTTTGTCAGCCTGAAGCTTGAATGTATCTGTGACCAATGGCAACAAGAGCAGCCCCATCCCTTAGGTTAGAAATGTAACTGTTTGACTGGTTTGAAATTAAACTGAGAAGCAGGAGTTGCATATAACCAGACTAGGAAGTACTTCAGGTACTCCATATCTTCCGATCCAAGATGAACTTTGATAAACTTGGATTAAAAATCCATTTTCCTTCCTCTTTTGACTTGCAAATGAAGGTAAACTTGTACAATCAAATCAGATTGGAGTTTGCTTTCAGCTGAAAAGTTCACCACGGTCTTAAAAGACTAAAGCCAGGATTGTAATTGCATATTGTGGACTGCCCCTGCTGAAAAAGTTTTCCTGATTTCAGAGCAAAATCCTACTGAGTGAGAAGGGGTTTTGTACTAAATGAATGGTTAGAAATGCAAAAGTTGATGTTTCTCATTCAAATGCAGGAAGGATATTGGTTCAGATCCCTCCTCCCTCCTTTGAAATACTGTTTACCTACATCAGAGCTAATAAGGTTAATGTGTTAGATATTCCCCCCAGTGTAAATTGCATTGGTGGGAAGAATACTGCCTGAATAGAGTCCTCCAGCTCTATTCACTTGCTTTCAATGTGTCAAATTAATTTTGCCACATGGGTAATAAAAGCTGTGCTTCTGTGTATTTCTGTAAACATTGTATGATTTAGAAAGTGTTTATAATTTCTTTCAACAATGGAACTTAAACTGTGCACAGTCCAATACCAGCGAGTAATTTCAGAAGCGACTGAGGCATGTAATTGAGTTTGTCAGAGTAATTGTATTTTGGAATAGATAGTGGTGTGGGGTTTTTTTAGTAGTTAGTCTTGTATTTAGTGTGCTGATTAATTCTATTAGAGGAGTTAATTAGACTGAGAAGGTGGGGTTGTGAATGGATACAAATCACTTTAAAGCTCTGCATTTAACTCAGAGTTGATGATTCTGTGCATAGGGAAGGGTTGCCTCTCCCTGCTTTGGACTCAAGTGTGTGATTAGAGCTCATCAGTGCAGCCCCAAGCCTGCTTACAAGGACAGGGGATGATTATGGATGCAATTCTCTTTCCTTTCAAGTGTCAACCTCCAAACTGAGGTACTGCAGGGTACCTGCAGAGTTGACCAGACAAAAAAAAAAAAGCTCCTGTGCATACTCCATAGTAATAATTACAATATCTATATTTCTGGCACAGCCTCCCCTTCTTGTTTCCTGTAAAGAATAAAAGACAATAAGGAATAAACAAGCACCACTTAAGGGCACTCTCTGGCTTTGCAGACTTCAGAAGAATTTGGGTCCAAGTCTTAGCATGAGAGATTGATTTTTCTCCTGTGAAAAAAAGAGACTTGGATGCTGGAGGTGTGGCAGCTGCAATAATCAGCCCTGGAGGCACTTGAGCTGGGAGCTGAATGCAGGTCTGCTGACATCTCCCAGCAGGAGCTGGCACATCTTGCTCACAGGCAGCTGCATGGGCCCTGCCTGCCCCAGAACAGTGGATGATCTGTAGAGGAGCTGGCTTGTCTAGAAGATGCAGCTGAACTTGCAGCTACACTAAAGAGAATCTGTAGCTCTGACCCAGACCCTGTGCTCATGGAAGTTATGAACTATTTTAGTAGAGCATCACTAGCTCTGGGATAGCAAATGGAGGACTGAAAGACATTAATTCTTCCTATCTGTTACCTGGGTGCTGTGCACAAAGAAGCAAAGCCTTAAGAGTGACTGTGGAGGAGCTGACATGGCTCTTAGTCTTCTGCATCTTGGTCCATGTAGTGTGGACCAAGACAGCTCAAAATGTGGGTAGGCTGATCTCAAGCCCTTATATGCCTCTCCTTCAACATAGTGTGCCCCAGAACGCTTCTAGATGTGTGGTAGGAGGAAGTGATGAAAGGGGTGATGGAGACTTAAACTAGCTTTCTCTAAAGCCAAAATATGTGAAATATATACAGAATTGATGGGGTTATTTTTAAGCAGCAGTGTGTATTTTTTTAATCAGTTGTAATATTTCCAACTAGACAAACAGAAAACACTTTCAGAAGAGCACTGAAACTCTCCTTGAGGCACATCTGAGCTGGACATAAGTTGAGGCCCATTATAAACCAAACATACATTTTGGGAGCTGGTGTAAATTTCTGGAAAAGGAGTCTCAGTCTGAATAGATGTGAATGAACATGAACCGGCAGTGTGCACTTGCAGCCCAGAGAGCCAACCGTATCAAAAGGATCATGTCCAGCAGGTCAAAGGAGGCGATCCTGCCCTTCTCCTCTGCTCTCGTGAGACCTCACTTGGAGTATTGTGTGCGGTTCTGGTGTCCTCAACATAAAAAGGACACAGAACTGTTGGAACAAGTCCAGAGGAGGCCACGAGGATGATCAGGAGACTGGAGCACCTCCTGTATGAAGACAGGCTGAGAAAGTTGGGGCTGTTCAGCCTGGAGAAGAGAAAGCTATGTAGAGACCTCTTAGCAGCCTTCCAGTATCTGAAGGGGGCCTATAAGGATGTTGGGGAGGGACTATTCATTAGGGACTATAGTGACAGGACAAGGGGTAACAGGTTAAAACTTAAACAGGGGAAGTTTAGATTGGATCTAAGGAAGAAATTCTTTAATGTTAGGGTGGTGAGGCACTGGAATGTGTTGCCCAGGGAAGCTGTGAATGCTCCATCCCTGGCAGTGTTCAAGGCCAGGTTGGACAGAGCATTGGACAACCTTGTCTAGTGTTAGGTGTCCCTGACCATGACAAGGGGGGTTGGAACTAGATGATCTTAAGGTCCTTTCCAACCTGAACTATTCTATGATTCTAAAGAAGGATATTGTGAAAGGGAGCAGCAATCTGGACTACACACAGTCCAGGTCAACAGCCTGAAGGAATGATGATGCTGTGTCAGGGAATTGCCCCCAGGCCGCCTGGTCAGGCCACTATTGTGCTGTCAGTAAAAATGCCTCTTATCTTCCAACTTCTTCCATGTACAGATAAAGCAGCCTGGTCAGTACAGGGCATATTTTAATAAGATTCAGAGTGGTAACATCTGGCAAATTCACATGTCATATGCTTCTTGTTCCCTGCACACAAACAGCCTATGTTCTCATGCTTTTGTGTTTCTCTTGGATAATGCCTTTTCTGCAAGAGAATACAAATGATAGGTTATCTGCTGGGAATGTCAATGGTACTCACAATGGCATGATGCAAAGAAATGATCAGAAACTTTCACTGTTGGGAAACTTCATATCGGAAACCAGCTTTGATAAGCCCACTGACAGGAGAAGAGCTGGAAAGTCTCTCGTGCTGCAAAACAGAAGGAAAAGGAAGAGGGCCCTGGAAAGTCACAGGAAGGTGAACAAGAATTTCTTGTCATCAGCCTCCTTCCGCTGTTCCTGGGAAAGACCTCTCTTCTGCCTCTCAACAAGGGCTTGTGCTCCACAATGTCAAAACACAGAAGATGTCTTGCAGCAAAGAGGAGAGACTGAAGTATCTCGGTATTCAGTGACTATTAAAGCAATAGTTCGAGGCTTTGGGTGTTTACAGATGCAAATACATGCCTCCAGGGATAGTCTAAAATGCCCCAAAAGGGTAAGTCTCTGCAGCTGACAGGATTTATGAACCTGAAAATGTTTAGGTGGGTGCAAAGCCCCAGTCCCATTCCCTCCTCTTCTGGAGCTGCTCTTTCACCTTCCTCCAGGAGCATCCCTGTGGGTTAGAACTGTAATGGGTGACTCAAGTACTAGAAACTGGAAAAGGAAGACTGAGGTTAGGTAGCCTTCCTCCCTTGCTGTTGACCTCCTCTTTAGGGATAGGGCAGCACGCACATCCTGTCTCTGGTTTGAATTCAGGGATGGGACTCTTTGTGGAACAGTCACCTCCATCCATTCCACTACTATCCCTGGCCCTGCAGAAGGGGAAAATGAAGCAAGACTTGATGTGGTCTTATAGGACATAGGCAGCATTCTGAAGCGGTTCCAAAAAGGGGTGTGCAGGAGCTTTGGGGCAGGCAAAGTACGCCAGCAGATAGTCCTTACATGAGTCTGTACTCCCTTTGTCCCTCTGCTCTGTGTCCCTACTCTGTCATAAATGTACTTTGGTTTCTTTGTCCATCTCTGAGTAGCCAAAACAGACTGAAAAAGACTTTTCTTTGAATTAAATGATACTAAAAATGAATTATTATATCAAGTATAGAGTGCCAAACACACAGCATGCTTTTTTTAAAGCAAACTGTTATTTGTACAGTTTACACTTAAGAGAATAGCTGTAGTTTACATGCCAAAGTTCAGCAGTTCAAAAAGCCCTTGAGCTCTTTTCTTCAGTAGCACCTCCCAATAGGTGGATCGTTTTGGCCACAGTGGCTGCTCTATATGTCATTGCAAGCACTTCCTATCAGCTGTTGCTCCCTGGGAGCTAGAGAGGAAATTTAGCTGATAAAATCTCTGAGCTGGGCGGTTGGCAATGAACAGATTTCTCTAAAATATTGCTCCTTGTCTGTACAAAACCAATTGCAATTTACTTCTGCTAGAAGCCTTCTGGAGCTGAGCAGTTGAGGTGAGGGTCATTCTTGAGCTGGAGCCACACACCTCTCCCAGGAGCCAAGGCTACTGCATGGCACTACTGGACCACAGCATTGGGATAAAGGATCCATCTATCCCCATGGAACAGGAAGGGGTCAATGTCCAGCTTTCCAAAACCATGAAATTCAAGGAAATCCAATTTTGAGTCTTTTCCTTAGAAAGGTCCAGCAAAACAGTCCAAGGGGTCATGCTAGGCCTCCACCAGGATGACCTTGGTGTACAGATGGTCTGTACTGGTTAGAAGGGGAGGGACAATGCAGTCCAGCACTAGTGTCCATTCCTTCTCCTAGGACGGAACAACCCACCCCATGTTTCATTAACACTGGCTGCAGCCTTTGGAAGAGACCAGATCTGTTAATCCTCTTCTATAAAAAGGCAGGCACTAAACCACCAGAATGACTCAAGCAATTCAGTGGCTGAAGGAACTCAGTGTCCTGCTTCCAGGCAGGTCCACTGGGACCATTTGGAAAGGCACAACTGTTTCAGAGCTTAAGACCATCCTGTTGCAAAGTTTTTCTTAACTCTGCTTCCTGAGTCAACTAAGTCATTGCATCAGCCCATAAAATGAGCTGAGAACAGATGTCAGCGATTCCAGTGTCGGGGCTTGGACTGTAACCACAAATGCAGGCATAATTAAGATTTTCCTCCATTTCTCTTATGTCCTAAATGGAAAGACTAGATTAACTCAGCTGTGCTGTAGGACTAAGTGCAGGAGTCTCTGGAACACGTGCTCACATGGAAAAGGTCACTATGTTGCCACTGAATCATTATTTCACTTACTTTACCCAGAAGTTAAATATATGTTTGCTATCTTCCCCAGCCCTTTCATCTTCAGTAGTCCAAGGCACAATAAATGAGGAGCATCAGAAAGTTGTACAGTTTAAGGCTTTCTATCATTATTCAAAATCCATATTATCATTAATCACTTTTTTTTCTTAATGAATTTGGGGACTGGTGTTTCTGCTGCTAAGTACTCAGAGGAGTTATTAAATTTCTGGCTGTCTGGTTCCCCCATCTGTTTCCATAAAAATTTACTGCAATTAGTATTTCAGCAAAGTTTCTAAAACCTGCCAGATTTCTTAAGAACAGAGAACGCTACTGTAAGTGTGAGGGGGAGCTTCTGGTGTCTGAGGAGCAAAAAATGATCTAAAATTCACATTAAACAAGCCTTCCCTGTAGTTTGCAAGAGGGTTAAAGCAGGAAAAAAGGGAGACAGACAAAATGAGGAGAGGATGGAAAAACTGTTGCCTGTCCAAGTCCAGCTGTCCGCTGCTGGCTCAATATTAGGGTAATATTTAATTCTTTTTCATCCTTCTGAAGCAGGCAGCTCTAGAAGCATATGCAGGGAAGTGGGCAGAGGGCTGCAGCAGAGCTGCTGAGTATGCAGAGGGTACCAGGCAATGGGGTGGCTGCTGAAGGTGAGTATCAGTCCTAGGCACAGGACTCTGCTTCCTTGAGTAAGGGCCTCAAATTTTACCATAATGGAGCTCTGGCCAAGAGCATTGTGCCTTATTCCTGGCAGAAATAAACTGCAGAATATAAGCTTGTGCTTCTCCAAGACTATGGCAGGAGTGTGTGCATATCAAGTGTTAAAAGGAGGCTGGTGCTGACCTGGAGAAGGACCAGTGTCACACCTATCTAATGCATGGAAACCACACTGCTCTCTGATGCACTGATCTCAAGGAAGTCCCTTTGCTCTGCATTAATTTCGCAGCTCTGCGTCTGTTTCCAATAAAATGGGACAAACGATTTGGACGGACAAAGGGTTATGTTTTGTTCCTATTCTTTCAATTAACAGGCCCCTCCTGCCACAATAGGCTCCTATGGTGCATCACAGCCTCTTGGGTGCCATGTGTCTGCAGAACTGAAATTCCCCCTGCAGATGGCCTCCCTGACCCCACTATGTACCTGCTTAGGATCAAATTACAGGGATTCCTGAGTCTTTATTTTCACTGTATTGATGCCAGGATAATTTTTTTTGCAGCTGATAAATTTCAATCTGCTTTTCAGAACAGCGGGATGGGCTGGTTGTTTCTCAGGAAGAGCTGCAGGGTGTTGTCCGAGCTGAAGCAAAATTCACATCCAAGGAGAGTTCACTGACTGGAAAGGGTTGGCTCAGATGTGCCTGAATTGCCCAGGAGAAAGATGAAAAACAGAATGAGGAGAGCAACTGCTTTAATAAATAAACTGGAACATGTGTGCAACTGGTACCAACAGGGGCTGATACATGCCAAGAAGTCTGTTTTTAACATCTGCTCTTCAGCAGCCTTAATTTGTTATGACCAGATCAATACATCTTCTGCTGCTGGTGTCAGACATCCTTTAGCAGCTAGAGAGTGGGAGAAGAAATACACACAAACAAGCATTTAGACATGTCCACAGATATATAGATACACAACTACAGGCATTTTTGTACATGTGCATTGTACCAGTGGAAGGATTGACTATATGAAATTGATTCAAAATACTGCTTAAGTAGCCCTGACAAAGAGGACCTTCAGTGGCTGATACTCATTCCCTATGATCTCTCTTTTGTTGCACAGTATAAGCTAGATGATTGCTGTGTTGCTGGCAGCTCATATCCCATACAGTGCATCTAAAGATGCAATATGTTTTTTATCATGCTGTAATTCAAAAACTTCTAATCTTTTGCCAAGGCTTTTATGCACTGCAAATGCTGAGGGAAGCAGGTGAGGTAGTGTAGGCATAATGGTCATTTTTAAAAGTACTCTTGCCACTCTTTACAGAGAAAGAGAGAAGGGAACAAGTAGGTAAAAAGAAGGGCTAAACAAAAACTCAGTGGCTAACAACCTGCTCTGGAGCTGGCAGACTCAGTATGGACACAACTATCTATTCTCTGGTACAGGGTATTGCACCAGTAGTGCTTGGGAAAAGCAGTGTGGCTTATTCCTCAGCTCCCCAAGCTTGCCCTTCATCCACAGCAGAAATCAGGCTTGGGAGAAGGTACAAGACCACAAACAAGCTGAAAACAGAGTTGAATGAAGGGATGGGACCACAAACACCCATTGTTCGTGTGCAGTCAGATGCTTCATTTGCCCGGGCTAATGTTTTTCTGCTAAGCCCAACTTTTTCACTTGCAGTGGAGAAGCTGGGGAGCACCTGCAGTGTTTTCTGGCAAGAAAGAAAGGAGACAAGAAAACAGATCTCTTTTTTCACTCAACTTACTCTGCAAGCTCAGAGGGACTCCACTGAAGGACGTAGCATGAAGATTAATGTTTGCCTTGCGGCATCAAGCAGAACTTGCTCATTTAAGACAGGACAGTGGCTTGGAAGAATAGGAGGTTGTGACCTCTACGATGCAGCAGCAGCTCTCCTGGTAGAAGGTGATAAATAGGAGTCACAAAGTGTATTTGAAAGCTTTGCACTGCACAATATGAAAAATGCTTGCTGTGACCTCAAGAACCTTTACATCCAGAGACCTCTTGGGCACATGTGGGAAATGAGGTCTCATTTTAAATGCTGCCATCAGTACGTTGTATGGGGATAGCAGTAACTCTAAAGGCATGCCTCATTTACTGCAGATGTTGGATTTTTCCCTCAGTATTGTTCCAAAGCACCTAATTTAATGATGCACCTAATTCAATGATGGACATGGACTTGGAAAATGAGGAACTTTCACCTTTTGTGTTTGTTTAGTCAATTACCAGAACATCAGCTGCAAATGGCGGATTTCAAATCACTTTTGTTTCTGTCTAGACAGCACAGTTCTTTTGGAAACCCAGGTACTCTGCTGGGCATTACTATAACTGCTCACAGTCCAGTCTTTGCTATATTACAACTGAAATATGTAGCCATGTCTCCTGCTTCTTCCAGGAATCAGAGTTTTCAGGATCACTTCCCAGGACAGCAAACTGGCTTGCTTTAGGCTTCATGAACATTACAGGCTTTGGAGTAAAGGTTGTCAGCCAGCTCTAGTGGGGACATTACTATCACCAGCTGTCAAAAGACTCCACTTATTTGATCATGTCCTGATCTGAAACCAAGAAGTGATCCTTGATGAGCACAACAAATCTTAAATTAAAACTCAGGACTGATAACCCAACAAATTATTGTAGAAATCATTAAGTTAGGACTAGGAAACCAAGGAGCTGCCTTAAAATCAAAGGAGGCTGAAAAATATAATACATTCAGGTTCTTTCTATTTTTGCCTGCAGAGCTCTGAGCTTTTCACTTAAATAAAAACTAAATGAAATGAAGACTGCTCTAACATTGCTTCTACCTGGGGACTGAGGCAGTTCAGAACACAGTGTCGAATAAGAGCTGTAATAAATTTGCTGGAGTTGGGCTCTCCATTTTGATCTCAGTCACTATGCTGCTGTGGGCAGAGGTGTGGGAATATGCAGGTGGGTGCTTCCCACCTGCAAACACCATCAGCAGTCTGATGAAGGGGAGCTGAGCACCTGAAGGCAGTCACTGATGCTGAGCCATCCTCAGCTACAACACCCAAACCTCACCCCATGTGATGTGCTTGCAGTCAAGACTGACTTGAAGCCTGCTGATGTTCTGGTTCCACATGCACTGCAGTGCTCTGCAACATTTATCCCCTGGAATCACACTTCCTATAAGGTCGAGTGTGCTTTCCTACTGGCAAGGATTACGTGAGGACTTTGTGCCAAAATTCTCTCTGTAGCTTTTGAAACCACTGCCGATTTGAATGTCCTTTGTGGAGAGGAGGAGACTCCTCCATGAGACACAAATGCAAAACGCAAAGGTGTTCCTGAAGGGATGTGACTGAAAAATGGCATTTTCCCTTCCAGCGAAAGCCAACACACCTCCTGAGAGCAGGCACGAAAGATGTCCCTGGCCAGGAAGCTTTACTCATGATTTGATGATCTGAAGTGGCTTCTCCAGCCTGGCTGATTCCATGACTCTGTGTCCCTGTGCACTGCTCTGAGCTGTTTGCACGAACAGCCCCCAGGGAGCCTGCACAGGACAGCACCGCAGGCCCATGCTGCAGACATGGGTTGAGGAAACACCCTCCCAAGCGCCTTCAGGAATGTTTTTCCCTCAGAAACGCCTTTTATTTCCTCAGTGGACGTTGGTTTGCTCTGAGGAGCCGCGAGCGGGGAGAACAGAAAAGGCCATGGGAGCAACTACCTCCAAGAGCCCCTCAGGGGCAGCTCTCTTCCCTCTCCCGGAGCGGCACAGCTGCTACCGCTCAGCGATTTAACCACTAATTACCGCTCAGTAGCAACGCATTAATTAACGCTGAGTGCTAATTAACGCGCGGTCTCACACCGCTCTAGTGCGAGGCTGAGGCAACCGCGGCCCCCGCCCACGTTACCGACGGCGCTTCCCACCGCGCGCAAGCGCGGTGACGACACGGTCCCGCCTGACCGCGGGTCAGGGGCAGCAACATGGCTGCGCCCATGTGCGCGTCCGTGGCACGGCCGGAGCAGGGGCTCTAGCCCCGTTCTGTGGCGGAGGGTAGACGGGTCGTGCTGCGCTGTGTGCCCGTCCCGTACCGCTACCCGTCCATGGAGCCGCGGGAGTCCTGGGCGGCCTTGGCGGTGAGTGAGCGGGGTCTGGGCCTGCTCGTTGCCAAGGAGACGCGGCGGCCTCGGGTGCCGGTGCCTTGGTTTGTCTCTTCTTGGCTGTCTGCAGGCTCTGGGTGCGTGCACGGTCCTTTGCGAATCGTTTCTCGCTCTAAAAGTTACTTTTCGATGTGTTCACTCAGCAGCATCACATGTAAGGGGTCCCCATAGGTAAGGACTTCCTTGGAATTACCAGTGACTGCTGTGGGCTCTGTGTGGAAAATCATGAGTGGGGTGCCCTTAGCTAGTGTGAGGAGAGCTGCTGACCTGTGCCTGTCGGGAGGGTTCAGAACCCTGCCAGGTGCAACGCGCAATGCATTTGAATTAGGACCTGGTCTTGCTTAATTGTTTTGATGGAGTTAAGTTTAAGGGTATGTTCAAATCCTGGTAAAGGTTTTTCAGCTGTTCTATATTTAATAATGCTGCTGTTACAGAAAGGTGGGGGAAAAGGTGCATTCAGCTGTCTTGTGATCTAAAAATCATTACTGTTTTCTCCAGATGGTATAAGCCCCCAGGTATTGTCGGCCTCTGGCAGGGGCTCTATTAGCTGTTTCATGAATTTAAATGACATCTGAGATACAGAACTTTGAAAATGAAAGAAGCGACTAATAACTTTTGATTCGTGTTTTAACAGATGGCTGGATTAAATCTGATCAATGTTATTTTGAGCAGATAAGGATTTTGATGACAAAAATGCAAAGAAAAATCAATGCAGGCAAAGTAGCCAACTAGATTAAAACAGTAATTAACTTATTGATTAAAAGTTTAGTAGTGAATAGTGAACATCTCTGTGAATCCTCTGTTGGCCCTGAAAAGAACCCAATCAAACACACCTGTGATTTGTTTTCAGGCAGTTAAAACCTGCACAGCTGTTTCTTGTGTGCTGTTCTATACAGGGTAGACTTTAAACTCTGTTTTCTGTTCTGAATTATAATCGTTAATCATAATTGGTTAATGGGAACTGTTCATACTTTTTTCTTTTGAAATGAGTTTTTATGCTTCTTTTAGTCTCTTTCTGCTGTTTTGGCAAATAGGTTTTTTTGTGTAGATATGTCCTGAGGAAACTAAAGAAAGTCAACTAGAAACGCAGACAATGGAAAAGGGTTGCTTTAGCTGAAACTGTTTTTTTAGGTTTTGGTTATAAGTGTTGCTGTGGGTGAAAACCTTCCCCTTTTTCTTAGACCTTTGAAAATATTATTGTTTAATATGATTTTTCCCCCCTATGGACTTTTGACAGCCAAAGAAAATAACGCAGTTTTACTTCAGGCTTTGCTCAACAAATGAAATGAGGGATGATAGTTTAAATGAAGAAGTTTGCTAGAAAAAAAAAAAAAGGGAATGTGCTTTCTAGAGATGCTTAGGGTGAAGGAGAATTACTTCTGTATTTCCCTGATCTTATCACACAACTTCATAGAGGTTTTGATCATTCTGTGCTGTCCCGTATTGGTAAGTGTCATTCACTGTCTTGCTTTTATGTATAGGGGTTAAGTGTAACTTTGTACTATCCAAAACACTGAAATTGTTTTGAAAATATCTTAAAAATGGGTTTTAAAGCTGTAATATCTATTACTTTCTCTCTTGTTGAAGCTTCTTTGTTATAGCTATAAAGCTACTGGGATCTATGTAATGCTGTCGGTTTATAAGTTGACCTCTGAAGGGATCCAGTCAGTAATGCTTTGCTTTAGGCTTGCCTCAGTTATCACATAAGCATCACAGCTTCCCTTCATGAATGTTAATGCACTTTACTCTATGGTTTTGTCTTGAAGGCTGGTGGAGTTGCTGGTGTCTGTGTTGACTTGATCCTTTTTCCTTTGGATACTGTAAAAACAAGACTGCAGAGTCCTCAAGGCTTTAGGAAGGCTGGTGGTTTTCGTGGCATCTATGCTGGTGTTCCTTCTACTGCTATAGGATCATTTCCAAATGGTAAATTTTCTTTGGCTTACTCTTTGTTGTCCTTAAGTAGGAACTGTTTTAGTTTAGGACATTTGTGCTCATTGCTTCCTCTCCTGCAGGTGATTTTGGATTCTGTGAGTCCAGGTCCACCTGTGAAGAGCAGTTGCTAAAATTGCACAGTTGAGCAAGCCTGGAATGAAGGTTGCTGCATGTTTACTCAGAAAAGCAACCCTTACTCCTTGGAATCATTCTGTACTATCCATACTTATAGGGGTACCCTGAAGCATTTTTGGGTGCCAAAGAGGGCTTGAGTCTTGCTAGCTCTTTTGTCATGACCCACTCTGTCAGACCATTTGGAATGATTCAAAATTCCAAGTGTTTGAGCACTGGAGGTCTTTGAGCTCATTGCCCTAGGGATGCTCTGCTTGTCTTTTTCTTCCTGGAAACAGCTACACCACTTAAAATGATAAGACATCAGGAAAACTTTCGAAAATTAAGCTTTAAAAAAGTAGTCCCTGCAGAGAAAAAGGCATCTGAAAATCCTAATGCCTTTGTCCATTTTGTCTTTGTAGGGAGGGATAAATAAACAACAGGCTATGCTGTCAGTAGTGAATGTTAGGAGAACTTTGCTGACAAATCCACTGATACCTTCAGATGTTTGATGTCCTTCATAAGGTGATACAAAAAAATTCAGTTCTTTATCTTGTCTGCTCTGTTATCTCCTTCTGAGGTGATAAGCATCTTTTGATTAGCAGAAGGCAATTCACAGAGCCCTTCCTCACAATTAAAGTCTGTTCCCCCGCAAGACATGTCAGTTTTCTCATGATTTACATCTTCAGAATCTGAACTGTGGTTTTATCTTTCCAAAATATGAGTGAGAACTTATCTTTCGGAGCAGGAGTAACCCTTAAGGTGCAAATGCCTTTGTGGTTGACTGTTGCAGTGAATAAACATGGCTGGTTATTGCTGTGCTCTGTTTGCTTTGGTAAGTTTCTTGTTCAGTGAACAGGACTTTTACAAGTCCTTCAGAAACTTGGAAGAATATTTTTTTGGAGCTAGAGTGCAAAATATGAAACAGACAATAGCTGGGAAGAAGTTATTAATTAACTGCTACTGAAACAGTTTTACACATTGCAGGGTAGAGACTTGCATCATGTGCCTTGAGTTTTGGGTTATTTTTTCCCCCTTTTTGATTTACTGATTGTTCCCTCTCACCCAAATAAAGACCATCTAATTCAATCTAACAACTTCCTCCCTACCCTTCCTACCTAGGAATGCTACCTTCCCCTGTCCACATGTGTCCATGTGTTCTTGAATTTCAGCTGCTGCGTTTTTTATCACCTATGAGAATGTGAAATCCGTACTGCACCATGGCTCTGCATCCTGCTTGGCTCCAGCAACACACATGGTGGCTGCCTCCCTTGCTGAAGTGGTAAGAAAGAAGGTCATATATTGTGTCTGTGGGAGGAGATGAAATCATTCAGTTATGAAACCTCAGGTTTCATGTCATATCTTACTTTTTGAATGTTGACCATCTTTATACTTGTGAAAGTCCTCATAAAAAATATTAAGTTTTTTAATGAAGTGTTGGCATTTGTAAGGATTGTTTCAAAGTGAATAAATAAGTAACACTTTTAATGAGCTAGTATGTGACACTCCATAACAGGAATATGGTATTCTAGCAAAGTCTATTTGGACTGTAGCAAGTGTTGAAAGAGAGCACTTCTCAATGTCGTAAAAAGATGATGATTCCTGTGTGATCTAGATCCAGACTTGTCTGTAGGTGAATAGTGAAGGTGCTTAATCTTAGAACCTTGCATATGGTGTTTTTAATAACTGTTCTTGAGGTTATTTGCAAACAGAAAGAGCACGGTTGCTTTGGATTATCTGAATAAAATATATTCCAGGTTCACCAAAATCCTTCAGAGGGATCTGTGCCATTTTAACTTAGCACAGAGTGACTTGTTACAGCAGCATGGCCTAGGCACTTCCCACAGGAAGCAATTCAGCTCTCCCTGCTCTCTGTGGATTCAGCTTTGATTCCCAAGTAATTTTTATTCTTCTGTGGATGTGATTCTGATTAGATTGAATGGGACTTAGACAGGGAACTTAATTTAACATACCAAGCACATAGAGATAGGTTAATATAGCACCCTGTAACCACTCTGGTAGTGGTTATAGGTGGGAGTAGGTAGAAGGTGATTTAAAGCTGTGTGGAATATGTTTGTGTTGCAGCCTCAGATGGGGTTTTTTTTCTATCCTGATCAGAGCCTGTGCTGTCAGGCCATGATTTCTAACTTCAGGCAATGCACAGAACTTGCTTTTATGGAAATTCTCTAAAGGCTGTTTGAAGTAAGCGTGAAGTTCTTCATCACTGTGGCAGTGCATAGCCCTGATAAATTTGTTAGCCTGATATCTCATGGAACAGCAGATCCAAGAGGGGTTCTAAGCTTCTCAAGTGCTGTTTCAGAATCAAGCAAAATAACAGTTGGGCTCATAATGAGGTGCAAGTGTTCTGTGATAAAATCCACTGAAAAACCAGTCTCTTCTTTCACAAGTGGGTTATTTATAATATACTGCCTCTGCCTGTGAGTATTTGGTGGAAAATTATAACTGGATGTGACTTATCAGCAGTTGGCTGCAGATAACTCCTTGCATGATTACAGAACCTGTCTGTTGCCTGTTTTTATTCCAAGGTGGTCTGTGGTCCTGTGAGCCTCACAGCTCTGGCACTTATTGCTTTTATTTTCAGGCTGATAAAAAGAGATGCAGCAGAGTTAAAGGAGTTGCTCAGAGCTGTCTTAGGTGCTTGGCTCTTGCTACTGTGTGGCCAGGGAAATCCATAGCGATAGCCATTGAAATGACTTTATAGTGTGGAAATTGCAATGCTGTAACAGCCATTATTCAGTTAATAAGATTTTGCTTGTTGCTAGCTTTTCTGCTCCTGTTGATGTGATGGGAAAACTAAGCTGTAAAATAATTGAGATGGGGATTTAGAGATTTGCTACAATAAACCTTTAATAAAAATAGCACAAAGCAAGATCATCTCACATTTGCTTTATATGAAATCTTAGGTGATCCATATAAATAAACCATTCCAAATTGGATCAGGGTGAAAGTTATAATTATAGTTTTATTGATTAGACATTAAGTTTTAATCAGGGCATAACCTCTGGGACTATTTTGTCAGTGGTTTCTTTTAAGGTGTACTCTTCCTCTTTTGTACACTTTTATAATTACAATGAAATAAACTGCTGTTAAATGTGAAATAATAAGCCAAAGACTGTATCATGTTGGGATTCTCAAGGCATCCCTTTGCATTTCCAAACCATCCTTTTACAAAAAGGAGAAATTAAGATTTGGGTTGAGAAACTGATGTTGGATTTCCAGGTTTGCTGCTCCTTCACTGGTCAGCATAAATGAGTTAGTTTTTTGTGCATTAATAAAATGTGGGTATGTACTAACCTTAAAGGTATGTTCATGCTGACTAATCTGTGTTTTGAACGTGGCTCAGTAAAAATAATAGGTGAAGAGGAAACAATACAAAGGTTGCATCAAGATGTATTAAAATACATGGGAGGAGTCAGTAAAGTGGGAGCTCTTGATTTTTGTTACGGCCACTTTTTGTGTTGTTTACAGTCTGTGTAAAATCATGGAAAACATGCATTTGATCCAATTTCCCATTTCTAGGCTAGGAGGCACAAAACCAAGCCATAAAAAGCAGTGGCTGCAGTGTTTTTTCCCCCCTTCTAGGCACGAGGAACATGGAAGGTGAATCTCATCTCCCAGAGTGAGATAAGGAGAAGTACATACAAAGTCTGACCCTGTTAAACATGGTGTTTTTTTTCCCCTATAACTGAATCTTGCTGTACAGGGACTCTGAATATCCCATAATGCATGAAAGGTTATTTACAAAGGCACAGAAACTCTGGAGGGCAGTTATATGGTATCTCATCAAGGAAGAAGGTTGAAGTATACATGAGTTATTAAAGGTGGGGAAAACCCTTATTTACCGCTTGTGTAACTGAAATCTGGAGATAGGAAACACACTTGCTGCATCCAGGGCTTCGGATTTTCATCTTGACTCTACATTACCCTGTATGTTTAGTCTGCCTGTATCTTTACTGTGAGCTGCCAAATGTGCTTGGAAAACATGATATCATAGGGAGTGGAAAGGAAAACCAGATGTTCTAAAACTTTACTTTTAATATTCTAAGGCAGTGTAAGTAACTCTGAGATGGAGCAGTGTATTTAACCTCCTGGTGCCCATTTTAATAGGAACTGGGTGCGTCTTGCAGATCCAGAGTTAACTGTACAGCTCCAGATTGATTTGTATGGAATTTATATCAGCTTAATATGACAGTGTATGCTGTTAATTAAAAGAAACCTTGATAAAGAGAAGTCCCCCTCAGGGCCTTTCCACCAGCCTCCCGCAGACATGGTTTCATGGGAGAAGTTTAGGATTGTCCCAGTTTGACCGATGAGGTTTCCTTCATAAGTGCCAAAGTGGTTGGATTCAGTGCAGTTAATTTTGCATTCCGCTGGCTTTTCCATGGAGGTGAGAATAAAGTTGTTTGGATCATGTCCTAGAGAAGGCTGACAACAGCTTTTTCCAGCTAATGTTTAGGTATTGTTATGGTTACGATTTGAACTTTGCAAGATATTAATGAAAGTTTTGAGCTGTTGCTTGTGAATATCAGGATGGCTCTTATCTCTCTGATGAAAAGTTTCTTTTTGATTGGCTATATTTGGTGATTTTGTCTTGTTTTGCCTTGACCCCCAGCTCACTTGTGAGGGAAGGTTGGGGAGAATTGAAAACCAGGATGTGAGGTAGGTGTCCTCTCCTTTTGGCAGCTAGTGGTGATGATCATGTTCTTGAAGTTAATTATCTGCAGTTGTTGAGCTGCTTTTGTCCTTGGGTAAAACTCCAGAGTACATTAGGAATACAGCAGTAGGGATGTGTTGACACTGTGCAGTGCATCCCCAAGGTTGCCAGATCCCAGGCTGTTTGTTGTAAAGTGGTGTGTCTACGGGGAATGCGTAGTACCAGAGAGAGTAACTTGGATCCTGAAATCTGCCTGGTCATATTAGTGCCAAGGTGCCTGCATTCATTTGTTCTGTTTTTAAGGTCATGTAGCCTTGATGCTTTAGGTTCCTCGCCTTGTGCTTGTTCTGCTTCAGTGTCTCTGCAGTGTGATCCCTTGAGTTGTAGAAATGCTGGACAAGCTCACAGGCCTAGAATGGTATTTCTGGTCTGACTGCAAGAATGCCAAAACTTGGGCTTTACTGGAGCACAAAGCTTATAGGAAAGGATAGAGCCCTTGTCTGTGTTTTGAGAGAGCTCTCAAGGGTTAGGTAGGGACTTCTCTCTTAGAAGATGAAGGGCTTGGTTTTCCTCAGCAAGAAGGAGTTTGGCATAGCCTCGCACTGTTCTCCGCAATTTGAGGAAGGATGGGTGGTGAATCAGTTTAACTTGAAACTACCAACAGTTTGTCACTTAAATGGGGAGAGGGGATGATGCAGCTCCGCAGGGCAAGGTGAGGACAGGTATTTCAAGGTGAAATTCCAAGCTCACTTGTGTATTCCTGTGTGTTGCCACTTAAGGTACTTTAGTGATACGAGCAAAGTGTGTGGTTCATCTGTGATTAGCATCTGACCCTCAGTATTAATAACTTGGGGATTTTTTATCTGCTGTTGGGATATGTCAAATAAGAGAGCTTCTTAATGCAGGAATTATCTTTCTGGTGCATTCAGCTAGATTTCTCTACTAGTCCTAACTTGATTCTTAGAAGCAAACCCAAATGCAAGCAAGTTTACAAATTATGGTTTTGTAGAATGACATTTTGAGTGTGCTTTTAATTCAACTAAAGAAGGAAAGTGCATCTTTTGTATTAGACATGATGGGCAACATCGCATTTTCTGTCACTCTCTGTTCAAAAATGATCCCCTTCCCTCTGCCCTCGCAATATCTTTTTGAAGCTGTTAACTAGTTTCACTTTAATAGAACAAAAAGAATCTCCAGAGTGATATTGGTATGAATTCCGTGAGAGTAACTGCTGAGATCAGAGAAGGAAGGGCAAGGCAGTAGCATGAGTTGGGCAAATTCACAGTAATATCGTGAAGGAATCTCCAGCAGGATAATTGGTCAGGGCTTTACAGCATTGTAAGCCCAAGAAGATCATCTGCTGCAACAAAGAAATGATTTAGTACTTGCGGTGTCTAGACTTTGGGCTAATGGCTTTGAATTTTTCACTATCCCTTTTCTAAGATCTGAACTAATAAAGGGACAAAACTGTTTAAAACCAAAAGCTGCATTTTCTGCTTTGCATCTTACCTGTTTTCAATGAGGGTAGTGTGAGTGGGCTGACCATAGTATTCAAAGTAGTGTCCGAAGTCTGACACAGTCAGAGTTTGTAAGCTCTTTCATAGTACTTCATCTCTTTTTTTGGTGTTTATCTAGATCAGTGTCTCATTTTTTTTGTGATGGTGTCTTTTGTGGCGTGTGTGTCTGGGTACCTATAGGCACTGAGAAAGAGGAGCATGCTGACCCTGGCAAGATAAGCAATGGTGGGGAGTGCAGCAATGTAGGTGGTCTTTTGAATAAATCATAGTGATTTTGAACTATTCATAAATGAAGGTAGGTGAGGTGAGGTCTGCAGTACAGATGCTGTAGGATGTTTGCCAAATCCTTGTGCAGAAGCATAGCTGAGCAGTGGTTTGAAGACGGTTGTGAAGGTGCGACTGCTGTCATTAAGAGCGAGTGAAGAAGGAGCACAGTTAGAGTGAATGGAAACTCCAATTAGAGCTGCAGCTGAAAATTGGTTGTAAATAAAGATGAATGGAACCATGAATCCACAAATGCTGCAAACAAATTTATCATACAATTAAAGGCTGAAACAGCAAATTAAGAACTGTCAAACACCTCACCAGCCAGCCACACTGAGCTTCTCTTTATGCTCCATGTTATCTGCATGTATTGAATATTCTTCATCAGCTGGTTTTGTGTTATTTGCTCAGTTCAGGGTTTAGGGGATATGCTACTTTGCAGTGAATAATAGACGCATGATGGTTGCCACCTCTCTTCTTTTGACCCTAGAGCCGATATCCTTCAGCTGATACAGAAATACTTGTAGCTCAGGGTGTCTGTAGAGGAGCTAATTTGGGTTAAAGAGTTTAAATGAGGAAAAAAAATAATGTAAAGTGTTTCCTGCTGGATTTCCTGGCTTGCAACATGCTCTGCCAGAGTCAGCTTTGGAAATGTCTGAGATAGCTTAAGGTAAGTTTATTCCAAAGTAAGATTATGCAGAGGGTTTGTTGGGAATAACAATTTCTGAATAGCTCCATATGTGGACGAGCCTGTAATTCTTTAAGTGAAAAGGCTGTAGGAAAGAGTAAGGGATCAATTAGAGGAAAATACTTGATAAAATACAACATAGTTGAAATTTCCGTGTTCTGGGCCAATGTAACCCCAAGAGACTGAGCAAATAGTAAAATACCAGTCATCTTTCAACAGGAGACTTCATGTGTTTGCAGAAAATACTGCCTGTGTTCTCTTGCCTGGAGGCTCATTAACGTTTGTCCTCCTGTAACACAGCCTGACCCCACTTGGCTCCTTGGAAACGGTTTTATGCTGGATGGGCTGCACCATGTTACTTTTGCTGAAAGAACAGTTTGGCTGGTGGATGTGATTAGTTTCTTAAGCCTTTTAAAATAAGTTTAACAGACTCTCAGTAGTGAAAGAGTTGCTGGGAGAGATTGGATTGAGCAGAAAATTCTGGAGGTTGAATTAAGAGTCTGCTCCTTTGGCTTTAAGCCTTTCTGTGTTTAAATGTAGTAGTGATTTATGATTCAGGCATCAACCAGGTTATGGAAGTCTTTTTACGGAAGACTTACAAAGCTATTCAACTGTCTGCTTTTTGCAACTTGAGTTTAAACCAATGCTTGTGACTGTACCAAGGAACTTCAGAAACTGTGCAACACTTACTTTGTGCTGGAGTACAAAAGAGATGTGCACAAAAGCAGGCCTCTTTAGGTGTTAGATTATAAAACTCTACATGGATTAAACTTTGAAAGACCAATTTGGTTTATGCAAAGCACAGAAACTTGCAAAACGCAGTGAGAAAGACTTCTATAAAGAAGTGTTTAGTGTCAGCTTTGTCAGCTTCAAAAACTTTCCCTGTTCTTTGCCTGCTAACTGATGTAATTGGGGTAGTAGTTTCTCCTTTCTGTGAAAAGAACTCAGCACAAATATCTGCTGCTTGAGGACCAGAGTTTTCCAAGGTGTATCTGATGTGGCTGATGGAGAGGTAGGCAGGAAACCCACAGCAGGAGCTGTAGAGCAGGTACCTGGGCAACTGAAGAGCCACACATGTGAAAAGAATTGGAGAGGGGCAGAAGCCCATGCTGAGAGGGCGTCTGAAGTAATGGACAAGGAGCCAGCTGAGGACTTCACACAGCTGGGGTGCATATGCTCAGACAAGATAGTCATTTGAAGGGAGAAGTGTATGGTGGTGCAGGTGATGCTCTGGAGCAGGAAGAAAGGAGCCCTGGGAAGCAGTAATAAGGTGTTAAGTTTGACAATGACAGGATGAGATAGCACTCTACAAGACAGTTCTGCAGATGCCAGGTAAATACATCTAAGGTGGAAACTTGGAGGAAGTTGAAAATGTTTGTACAGAAGCTCTGGCTTTCCAAGTGCTTGCAACATTCAATCCCTGTGAATGGTCTCATCTCTGAAATAGTGTGTTTTCAGACTCTAGGAAATGCTGAGATCTGAGGGATCTTGCTGGCTGAGATTGTTCTTTGAAGAATGTTTCCTGCCAGCAGACAGGAGAACTGCAGCTAAATTAATGAAGACCCTATTGTGCCCATCAGAAGAAAAGATGGGACAAAGAGCCTGGCATTGTTCAGACTTTCCCATCCAGAGCCCATTAATCAAAACTTGTTCTCTCCATGGGTCTTAAATTAGGAGTGGAGTCACTTGTTCATGACCCCAGCAGCTTTGCACTGGACTGAATTTAACTGTGATGTTCATAAGTGTGGGAAGGGAAAATAAGATTAGCATATTCTGAGGTTTTATTTGGAACATGAACTCTTGTTCTGGGGCTGGCACTTAAAGCAGAAGCAGGTAGTGGACAGTGCATATATTGGGCAGTTTCTGTCATCTCTGGAGACAATTTCCTCATTAAAGTAGGTGTTAATGCTTCAGTTTTCCACTTTGGTTGTGCTTTAGCAGGTAGCACAACCTGATGACAAGCACAAGTGAAAGGACTTGTTCACAACTGGAGTTGTGACCCACAGCAAATTACAGACAGTAAAAACTTATGGGTTTGTTCTGTTTTGGTCAAAAGGGCAGCAGTTATTTAGGTGAAGGTTTACTGGTGTTTGAACTGATTATGGTCTGTGATTACAGCAGTTCGGGCTTCTCTGTTAAAAAAAATATGAAACCAAATGACAAATGTATTTCATGTTTCTCCACTGTTCTGTTAGTATTCCTGCTGATGGAAAGGGTGAAGCAGTTCATCTGCAGCTCCATCCCATGATTCCCACCTGCCACACTATCTAACATTCTCAATCCAAGAGTTGTGACCAGAGTTTAGAAACAATTATTGGGAGGATGAAATACATTTCTAATCTCATAAAATTGCATTGGAAAAGTTCTTTCTCCCCCCCTTCTCTGAGAGGGGAATCTCGGTATGATCTGAAGTACTGAACAGATCTCCAGAGTTTAGAGAGGCATGGAAAGCTGCAGTACTGAATTCTAAATTTGTTGAGAGCCTCTGACTTGAAGGGAAATTTCCCCTTCTTTTTCAGGATCCAAAAGAAATCAGCACAGTTTAAGATCTCTTAATTTTAGACACACCTATTGTTTTAATCATCCACTTATCTGAGGAATGGAAAAGGACATTTTTTTGTGTTTTAGATTAAAAATAGTAACTTTCTACTTGGAAGGGAGCATCTGACAAGCAAATCGAGATGCTCAGATGGTCATTTATTAACCTATTTTGGGAAGAAGCATTTTTTAATATACAAAGCTGCAACCACACAGAAAACCACCTAACCAAACCTGACCTATAAGGTAGCTTTTGTCTGCAGGAGTCTGACTAATACTATCTTGGTTGTGTCTTCTCTTTGAATGGGGTTTTAGAGTTACTCTGTTTTTCTTGCTCTTCCTACATTATGTTGGAGCAGAAAATCTTGACCTTCAGGAATGGGGTGAGCAATTAGATGTTTGTTACCAGATTGACTGCAGCCTAAAGATGCGTCCTTTGGTAAGTCATAGCCTCTTTGGTGTCACTTTTCTGCAGCAGTTTTTTCTCCCAAATGGGTTACTGCTTATCTTGCACAGGTATTGTGAGGTTTAGTTTGAAGTCTCTGCTCCCTGGATACAAAGTTGTATAGTGTCATAAATTAGATTCTTACTTAAGAATAAACTTACACAAATGACATTTAAGAGTAACTTTCCCCAGGTATGTTCCTTTAGTTCCGTGTTAAGTATTAAATTATATGGTGAACATCAGCTGAAGCTTCCCAGGCTGCTTAGGTAAAGTCATTAAAGATAAAGTCATTAAAACTAACCTCCTGCATGGGAAATTTAAAATTTAAATCCTTTATAAAGTGTTCTGAAGGGTTTAAAGCTGTAACAGAGAAGTTTTCTGGAGCTTAACACATTTCTGTACCCAGTTTCCAAAGTAGCTTAGCCATGCAAGCCAGAGATTTGCTTGGAGTCACCAAGTGCAGGTTCCTAATTTGCCAGCCACTAATGTATTTCGGAGCCATTCTTTGTCCTCAGACTACTCTCTTGCTTGTAGCAGAATGGCTAATGACTAAGTGGGGAAAAAACATTGGTCTTTATCCTTACCCAAACCCAGGTTAGTGCAAAGAACAGGTCAGCTCATCAGCCAGGAGCATCAAGTGCCAGCATCTTAACAGAACATCTTCTTGATGTTTGCCCTTCAGTGATGTGTCTTAAAAGCATGGGTAATATTTCTCTTATTAAAGATTAGACCATATGGTTGTGGGAGCTTTTAAGATCTATGGGTCAAATCATTAACTGTGCAAGGTGCTGCTAGTCTGCATAAGGAAATGCTTTCTCAAGCTGCTCTTGGAGGTCCAAAGCTGCTGATAGTGTTGTACCAGCTGTGTCCCCAGTACTGAGAACTGGGGACACAGCTGAACTTGCTATGCATCAACTCAAGTTAAGTACCCAGCATAAACCCTTAACAGCAACTAGAACACCTCCTCTGTTGTTTTTCAAGTGCTTCTGGATACAGCTCATGTGCAGATCATGCCTGCAAGGTTAGTGCTTGAACTGTGGTGTAGGTGCCTAAAAACAGATGCATGTTATCTTTGATTCTCTACTAAATCCTACAAAACCAGTCATGTAGGAAATGGTTAGCCTGGAGCACAAAGGGTGGAATCTAAATGGGATATGTTAATATTTGGATAATAATATAGCTTTAAAGACCAGGAGGTATTGTGCTCCTTTCTGAAGTTGTTGTCTTATGTTTGCCTTTGCTTAAAGGACAACATATATTGCATAGGGGAGCAAGGACCTGCTGGTGAGCTACAAGTGGTGTCATGGTGGTTTGTAGATAAGTTCTTACTCCAGAATTTGCAGCGGCAATGCAATGGGTTCTTCCTAGTCCAACTAGACTGTGTCTTGTGTTATTGTCAAGAGGGAGATATTTGGTAGCCTTGTGCTGATAGATTACGTGAGTATTGTCTCCTTCTGAACAGCTGCTCCAGCTTTAAGTAGGATTGGCAGCTATCATAAGGTAGTGGTTGAAAATAAGGTGTTTCCAATAAACTTAGATGAGCCCATGCAAGAGGCTTTGTGCAGGTTCCTGGTGCTGTTTGCAGCAAGACTTGTTTTCTGTTAGCTGTGGCCACATAGGAACAGGTTACAGATATACTGAAACAGTTTAAATCAGTATATATAAAGAGTACTTGTGTTGACTTAAAGGCACTGGTCATTCATCACAATGAGTCAAGACCTTGGTCAGAACAATCAGGAAAATCTAGTCCCAGTATGAATCCAACCAGGAGATGGCAGCATTGATGCATGCAAAGAGTATTTCGAAGTTGAAATGCTTCCCTGAACCAGCAGGAAAAATGAGTATCCTTCAGTTGGGAGATGTGCTGGTTTAGCTTTACATAGGTAAATATTAACAAAATAGGCCTAGTTTTAGCTTTTGTCCCTAATGGGCTAATGCAAGTCAGTAAATTAAAAATGCATTTCAGTTGGCATCTAAATACTGGAGTCACATTTGAGCTGATAATGATTTAACAGGATTTTGAAATTCAGTACTCCTAATCAGAAGTGGTTATGGCATTAAAAGCCTGGAAAGTTAATAGATGCTAGTGCTGTCATTTCTGCATACCTGTCCTGTAAAGCAATCGTAGCTTTACTTGAAGCTGTAAAATTGGGTTTTGTTAAAGCTTTAATCTAAAAATCCTTGAGCCTTTTGTTTCAGTGTTACTGTTTTCCTGACCTTATGGTATGTATACATGTGCACTGACATGGGGAGAGGCTGATAACTGGTGTATTGGGTTACCTGACCTGGTAAATAAGGAAGGAGCTTGGTCTGTGGGATCTTGATTCTGTGTTTCTGCTCCCATCAACAAAAAGGAATGAGCGTGGTCCCTATCAACAGGGTGCTGTTGTCTGATGCTTTCAGCAACGTAGCTGAGGGCACACTGCTGTGCCCTCTCCATGGCTGGCTATACAGATGTTTGACAGAGCTAATTTGTCACAGGGTCATCCCCAGAACTGGTGGGATGCACCAGGAATGGCCCGAGTTTGATGGGCTGTATTGTGCTCTTCTGTGGCAAGCAACAGGCTGCATTTACGCGAAGAGCCAAGAGATCTAAAAGCAATTTCTTCCTGGGTTGTCAGTGACCAGGGAGGTGAATGGGCCTCCACTGTGCAAGGTCACATTATTGTCTGTCCTCCACATCTATTTGTTTAGTAGTTGATGCATCTAAGAAGCATGTATGTGGTCAGTGGCTGCAGAGCATCTGCACAATTACATTTAATCCTTACGAGTTCAATTTACTTATAGCTTCCAGATTAAGTATGAATTCTCTTGGTGCAGTGTTATCATACTGGTGCTGCGTGGCCATATTTAGCTAAGAAAGCAAACTGTGGAGACGTGTATTGTATTCTTCTAACTTTGTCAGCATTGCCTGGAAGGTGCTGCAGTGATTGAGATCTAAGCACAGTGGATTTGAGACTTTTCTGAACTCACCTGTCCCAGGTTGTTACTGTCTTTAAAATCCTGTGGGATAATAGATAGGTGTGAACCTAATCTTGCATACTTCCCTTTAGAGACCTGTGTTTGACATCAAAAGACTGCTGGGATTGTTAGTGATGGTAAGGTATGAATGTAGGAACAAATCAGGTAACACATTGTACATTCAGGTGCACAGTGAAAATGTCACTGTTCCGTCTGATGTTAGCAGTTGCAGCTCGTGGCTTTTTGCGTACCAGAAGTGCCCTATGGAGCCAATCTGACAGCGCAGCCCGGGTGACATGAGCCTGCATTTCCTTTCATAACAGCACAATGTAATCACTCTTTTTGTTCTTGTGCAGCCACAGGCTCCCTTGTAAGTGCAAATTCAAATGGGAGAAACATCAAAAGTTAATTTGAAATGAAATGCACCCCAAGTAGTCTGGGGGAAATGGAGACATTACTTTGAGGCCACCCTCCTCCTGCCAAAACTCCAGCACCCCAGATGTCAGGAAGCCACGCTGCGCTCTTTGTCTGGTCTTGATTGACTGGAT
The DNA here is from genome assembly GCF_012275295.1 of Melopsittacus undulatus. Lineage (NCBI taxonomy): Eukaryota > Metazoa > Chordata > Aves > Psittaciformes > Psittaculidae > Melopsittacus > Melopsittacus undulatus. The sequence continues at coordinate 29,599,224 of NC_047535.1, forward strand.
TGTTTTCATCCGAGCCTTTTTAAAGCTTTCCTCCTGCCACCATGTTTTTAAGGAATAAAAAGCTAATATAAGGACATGGAGTGTTATGAAGCATGAAGTTCTATAAATATTTATGCTGAACTATCAAAAAAACTTGACAGCTCTTATTTTCTTGACAGATTGGGGTCACTTGTTATTTTTGACCCTGAGAATTGAAGAGCACATGGAGTTAGATCTGTTTGTAATGACTTTGGATATTGTTGTCTGGTAAACTTGTAGGAATGTAACAGGATAACAGACTTTTTTTTTGTGGTCTCTCTGTGAAAATGGAACTTAAGCCTTGTACTGTGTTACCCACACATCATCGCTCAAGTTGCTGTTCTGTGCAATGTGGCAGTGAATTCCTGAACTTCCTTTGGCACATGTGAGTTTGAGTTAGCAGATGGGTTTGTCACTTCCCATGGACAGCTTTCACCTCGGTTGCTCTTGAAGTGTTCAGTGATCACATTTGTCTCTAGGAACCACAGTGTGTTCCTGAGGCCAGCACAGGATGGGAACAAGGAAGGCTAAATATCTGGCTTATAGTGTCCCCAGTGTTATGCCACCAGTCCCAGCACTGCTTTGTGTATCTCTTGGGCCAACTGAAGACAAACTCCTGATAAAAGTGCTAATAAACAGGTATTTTCTGGAGACAGGAGAGGCTTGTAACTCTTGAGGATCCTTATTCAACATTATGCACACATGAGCTTAATTCCTGCCTGAAGCTGAAGTGGCAGGTGAACATTATAAAGCCAGGTCTGTTTTTTTCAGCAAAGCTGGAGCTTTGTGGCAACAGCCATGTTATTACATCCAGCTGCCTTTCTTGCCTGTAAATTCCTTGTGTAGGAAAGGATCACTCTGATGGTTCACACTGAATTAAATCTAATGTGTTTTAAGGTAAATCTAGAATGTATTGTGTGTGTTTGAAGCTAGCTGGAGTGTGTCTTACCATCAGTCACTAGGGGGCACAAAGGAACTACCTAGGAAAGAAGCTTATTCTTCCAAGTCCTGCATTTTCAGTTTACCTCTGAAAGGGGGGGAGGGGGGCGGAATTCCTGTGGCTGCCAAAAGACAGGATGGCTTCAAAATTCTGGTTTCATTGTCTACTTCTAGTTTAGAAGTTAAAAACTTCAAGGGGACTTCCGTTTATGTATGAGCACAATTTTGTGTTCAGCAGGTACGTAGCTCAGAGCAAACACGTGAGCTGCTCATTGAGAGCTTTTAAGTACAGCTGGTGTAATTACTAAAGTTGTTTCCTGGTTTCTCAGTTTTCTGTACTTGGAACCATCTCCAAATGTGTCTGCTATATAAAAAGTAAGGCAACAAAAGGAATTGTTCTCTGAACTTGTGGTTCTTTTGCAGGTTGCCTGCCTCATACGGGTTCCATCCGAGGTAGTCAAACAAAGGGCCCAGGTTTCTCCTTCCTCGAGTACCCTCCAGATTCTCTCCCGCACCTTGTATCATGAGGTGAGTTCAGAGCAATTTCCAAACAAGTTACTTGATTCTTCCCACTCAGTTCCATACATGTCCAGAATCATTCCTGCAACTTTATTCCAGTTCTGTGTTCTCCCAGCACTTTCCCATCTATTCTCTCTGTTAAAAGTGATTGGCATGTTATGTTTAAGGAAACCAAACCCCCACCTTTCCCATGTGCATGCACTTACATGCACGCTCTATAAACAACTCTTTCCACTTCTTTTCATATGAGATACCTACAATAAAAAATAAATGTAAAAAGGGGATTTAGCTTTCCATTTTCCAAAGCTCTGCTTGTTTTTATCGTAGAATGGTTTGGGTTGGAAGGGACCTTAAAGCTCATCCAATTCCAACCCCCTGCCACAGGCAGGGATGCCTTCCTCTAGACCAGGTTGCTCCAAGCTGTATCTAGCCTGGCCTTGAACAGTGCCAGGGATGAGGCAGCCACAGCTTCTCTGGGCACCCTGTGCCAGCTCCTTGGCACCCTCACAGGGAAGAGCTTCTGCCTTATGTCTAATCCAAATCTACCCTCTGCATGTCCTTGTAAAAAGTCCCTCTCCAGATTTCTTGGATGCCCCCTTGTACTTATGCCATGTTCTGGGAAAACAGAACATTGGAATCTCTGTATCTAGAGTTTGCTGAAGGGTTTCCAGTTTTTGTAGCTGGCTTTAGAGGGGGTGTTCTAAAGGCACCATTTCAGAGAGGCTCTGTAGGAGCTCTGGAAATGAGTGCTTATCCAGTATTTGTAGCTTTTGAAAAATAAGGGCTTTTGTTATCTTTTCTATAGTTATACTGATCCTTCCTGTAGAAACCTGTTCACCACTGTTTTTACTGAGTCTCACAGGGGTATTTTTCAAGTTTATTCTGTAAGAGAAAGTGACTCCTGACAATACTGTGGGGGAAAATATTGCACGTATTTCTGTGTGAAAGGCCAGGAAAAGGAAGACATTAATATGACCTTTAAATGATCCACTTGATTTTTATTTGCTTGTAAATAAAAACTATTGTGATAACCCTGTGCAAGAGGGTCACTGAAGCTTCTTGCTTGAAGAATGGATTGATCATTCTGCTCTAAAAGCTGGTGCTCTCAAAACTGTATGGTTTTCCCCTTGTTTATAGCTGGCAGAGAACCTTAGGTTTTGCCAAACACTCATACTGCCCTGTAAGATAATGAATATAATCTCACATACACTTATAAAGTTGTAATGATTTTTAATGTTATCAGCTAGTTAAAAATATAAAATGTCTTGATAAAAGCTGTGAATCAAGACTAAATGTGGTCAGGGAAAGTTGCAATCCTATAGGTTCATTTTTGCATGGGCTATTCAAACAGAAAAATAGTAGATTCAAAATATTTATGGGGTAGTGCATACTTTTAGACCAAAGTTTTGGGCAAGTAGAGTTTGAAGTAATGTATTTCTGTATCTTCTTGTGCTTTTAATATTAACTGTAAGGCATATTCTCTTTTCTGTAACTGATTATTCTGAACAGTGGTTAAATGATCTTTGAAATGAACATAAAACTCTGGTACTGTGAGTCATGGAATACAGTATGCAATGCTATAATCAATATAGTCAATTTGCAAGAAGTTCATGTCTGATACTCAGGCTACAATGATCACTGATAAACTGTGGTCTTTGGCAAACTAATTCCCTATAGCTGATGCTTTCTTTTGTTGGCTTACAGGGTATTCAAGGACTTTATCGGGGTTACAAAAGCACAGTATTAAGAGAGGTAAAACACTTGTTTTTCTCTTTTAATTGATTCCTTTGTGTCACTTTGTTTTCTAACACCAGATAGTACAATTGAGATCAGTTGCTCTAACCGTAAGCTCTAAATCCTAGGGTGTTTCAGTCTAGGTAAGTTACTAGTTTGTGATTGAAATAGAATACTGATAATGTGCACTAAGAAAACCTATGATATATGTGAAAGATTGTCTACCACCCTGTGTCTCAGTTCTATTGCTGCTAAATTGTGAAAGGATGGAAATGTGTATGTTAACATGATGAAAACCATGAAGTAAAATACTGGAAACTTCCTCCAGTGCTGTGATTGCATCATTTGTAGCATGCATGCCAACAGTGGTGAACTGGTGGCATTAGGCCAAGTTTGGCACAGACAGATTTAGGCATTCTTTAAATATATTTGTCAGCAGATGCCAAAAGATTATCTGTCATCTGTTATATAGGGAGGATTGTGCTCTCTTTTTAAATGGGTGAAAGCAATGCATTTAGTCATCCAGGCTGTAGATGTGATACGGCATTACTTAACTCTGAATCAGAATACTTCACTGCTGGAAAAAGAATGATGAGGCTAAAAATATTTTGGCCTGCTTGGCAGAAAATAGCTCCTAAACTAAAATCTCTTAATAAATGTACTGTGAATGACAGGATTAGTGTCATGGAAGTGTTTGATGTGCTGTGTGAAGGCAGATTGTAAGAGGTAGAAAAACACACTGATGAGATCCCAGTCTAAAACTGCTTCAGAACTGGATCCCAATTGGTGCACCATTAGCACCTCAAATAAAGAGATAAGGTTCAATTGCTATGAAAACATAAGAGCTTTTGTCCAGGAAGGTTCTTAAGTACTCTGTTCCATGTGCTGTGTGTGGGTTTGTCCTCTCCTTATGTAACTTGCTGAATAAACGTTTGGATCTTTGCTGCTTTTGTGTTTTAAACACAGGATCAGGTCTCTTGGCTGTGTTGCGTTGATATTAAAGCCAGTTGCAGAGGCTTTTCAAGCCTTCATTCAATAGCTCTGCTTTTAAAAGCTTTTCTTCATGCTGAAAGCTGTTTTTAGGACAGTTACGTTAGCCGGCTCTTGTTACAGCTGTGGTATAAGAAGGGATATTACCTAAAATAAATACCAAATATAGAGTTCCTTAAAATGCTGACACATAATAATTGATTGAGTCTAATTTTGGCAGGTCTGAGTGTTTAAAAAAATCACTTATTTGTTCAGAGATGACACCTGCTTTTCTGAAATGTAAACCCCACCATAGCTTTGTCCTGTACTGATTTTCTGGCTCACTAAACATGGTATTCACTCAGATTTCATTTGGAGACGGGCAAAAAAAGGCCAACAAATGATTTTGATTTCTCTGAGGGCTTCTGAATAAATGAATAAATTTGGATCCCGTTGCATACAGATTTTGCATACTAACAGGTAGATAAAACACATGGTTACCACTGGGTGCTGTTCACCTTAAAATCTGTTTTGACACATGTCGGGGTGGTAATTCATTTGCAGACCATATTCATGGCACAGCGTATGACCCTGCTGAGAGAACTTTGTTTACTCAAAATGGCAGCACTTTGCTGGAAATTTAATGGGGGTCCTCTCCATTATGTATATTCATAAAAGATCTTTCAGAACTGATTTCAGTTGAAATATTGCTTTTTGGGAGAAACTGTCCAATCGAATGAGAAATAAATGAAATGTGCTTTCTCTTCCAAATGAATCAAATCAGAGGTGATGTTTAAAAGAAAAACATCATCTTTGAATTTAGCACTGTTAAGGCCATTGCCTTTTTCTGACACTAAATGTTGTAAAGCAATGTCCGCTTGAGTCAGAACCTGCACCTGGAACTGTTGTAAGCCTGACACTTAATCTTGGTGTTTTCCCTTCTCTTCAGGGACGCTTCTTCCTTTAAGGAAAGTCTTTATTTTCAGATAAAAATCTATATTAATTCATTATTGGACATATCCAGGTAGCTGCATAGCATATATAAACTGATACTTAATTCCAGCTGACTTGTATGCATATAGACTTTGTTCACATGCTTTGGTTCTTCACTTACACAAACCCCTTTGTTTAGTTACATTGGAGTGGGGTTTTTGTATAGAGGGGCTTCAATGCATAATTTCTCATGGAAGAGGCTGGGAATGTTGATGCTTTTCAGATGATGATATTCTTGCACTGCCAGAATTTGAGAAAGGTTAATTTTAGTTGCTGCATTGAGATAAAATTTTGCATATTACCTAAAGCAGTGCCTGGCCAGAGATGTGCTTGCCAATTGCTCTGACTTAAGTGAAAGTCAGTCTGTTATAAATGGAGTGAATGTTGAAATCTTGTCTTTATAGCATAGCAGATCTTTTCAAGACAGCCTTATTCTGTTCCATGTAATTTGCATTAGCTGCTGTGCTGCTTCTGTTCTGGTGCAAGGTAGTTGCTTCATCCTCACTCTTTCACTTATCCTTCTGTTTTCTCATCAGAAAAATCTCTGTACAGATGAATACTGGAAGAAAAGGAAAATGGATATATGTGGAATGTTTTTGGAAATAACTTGGTGTTAACCTCAATGCTTGGAAGTTTTGCCTGACTCTTTCACCTACCTCCTTTTTGGTGCCTCTTCTCTCACATTGCCATTACATTTTGGTCTTTACATCTTTCTTTGATGCAGTTACACTAAACTAATCTGAAAATCAAAAGGGAAGTGAGGTACAGTGCCTCGCTCTGTTGGCAGTAGTAGCCCAAAAGAGACATCTGTGCTCCAAGAGGAAACCTTTTGTGATAAAGCACAAAGCGGGAGCGTGGTTATTAGGTTGCTGAATGAGACTTTGAATAAATTGGAGGCTGTGAAATGATGTGGAATTCCCATGATGTCATTTCCAAAGCAAATCCAAGTGAGAGTTGTCCTTTCCTATGGGTGTAGTGTACCAGTGTGCATCGGTGTGGAAACTGCTTCCTGCTACTAAAAGCTGCCAATGAACAGGTAAATTTATTCATCTTTTCCACAAAAGAGACAAGTTCATTTGTAAAATCTCATAACAAGGCAGGAGCAGCCTATAAATCCACTATAAATCCTCTAGTATTTCTTAATGGGAACACAGTTCTGCTGCTGAGGTCTTATATAAGCAAGTGGAGCCAGATTTTTAATTCCTGCATAATTCATTTTATTAACTATGACCAAGTAGAACATCTGTTAAAATTCCATAATGTTCAGTTCATGGGAAAAAGAGAGAAACCCCTGAGTTCCCATTGGAGCATTTCCATTCCCATTAATGCTACAGGACTCTAGCAGATGTCTTAAAAGATGTTATGAATGACAGGGCAACATAAAAGAAAAGGAAATGCCTTGTCCAGTTTTCCTGTGTAAAATAGCTTGCTGTAGAATGAGTTATTTCACCCTCTGTGTGTCTGTGTGCAGGTTGTGGCTTTGCACAGGCAGTGCCACGCTTAGCTGTAGTGTCCCTTCTGTTGGGGGTTATCATAGTTTGGAAGAACTGAGTGAGTCCTGAGTGGGTGTTCTGTGTGGTTTTAATCTGATTTGTTACTTTTATAAAGTACTGCAGATGGACTGGGCCCTAGCCCAGAAATAGGTTGAAAAGGAGCTAAAATTAATATTGAACCTTTCCTTAAAGACAAAGGGGATGGAGGAAGACTGGCTCTTTATAATTCACAGATGTCTTGAAAGGAGACTAAGGCTTCTACAAACATAGAATAGTTTGGGTTGGGAGGGACCAAGGATCATCCAGTTCAAGCCCCCATGGCCAGGGACACCTCACACTAGATCAAGTTGCTCAAAGTCCCCTCCAGCCTGGCTTTCAAAACGCATTCCAATGTCAGTCTTTGTGCAGGTAGCACTAAGTAAGCCTGTCCTCTATGTTGCCTCATGGACTGAAGGCAATTCAGGCTCTCTGCTTGAGATGGGCTCTGTTCAGGTAGAGGTGGTATTGATGCTTTACTTGACAATGTCTTTCCAGAGCTCTGAATTTGAAAGGAACTACCAATAAATCTGAAGCCACTCTTACAGTGTGCTGGTGATATTACCCGCAGAGAGTTAGCACTTTGGGAATCTTACTGTTTTAAGTTAGTACAGTTGTGGGTAACTTTGGGTTTTTCCTATTGGCTTGTTTGGGTTTTTTTTTACTTCAGTGTATGCAAGTTAGAGCCCTAAGTGGATAAAGGCAGTTGCTGCTACCCTGGGAGGGAGAGAGCACTCCATGCTACATTAATTTTGGGGAGGAGAAGGACAGCTAGTTAAAAGTATGCTGTTGCATTCATGAGTGGCAGCAGTCTGATGAGCAGGCAACAAATTCGGGCTCTTGCCAATCTCAGAAAGCCAAGAATTAATAATGTCTCTGAGGAAGAGGAGGTACTGTTTGTTGTATGGGTGCCTGACTAGTGTCCTGACATAATGTGTGTATCAAAAGGGATATGGAGGATATGCAGTGCAGCCTGTGCAGAAAAAATACCTACAAAAAAACCCCTTCTTAAATGACTTACAAGCTGGGACAGGGAATCTAAAGCAACTACCAGCCAAATGGGCCTCAAAGGCTCACCTGCTGCCTGTTCCTAAATGTAAAGAGTGCAGAAAGGATGCTGAGAAGGTTTAGTGTAGAACTGTGAAACCCAGCTGAGATCTGTTGCCCCTGCTGAGGGAGGGAGGGGATGTGTGAGCTCGAGAGGGAAGAGTCTGCGAACAGGGAGCCTCGCTTGTTTATCCACCAGAGGTAGTTCTGCACGCTTTTCTTTTGTTAGGACATCTTTACATAAATATCCTGTTCTCCTAGCTGTTAGAGGCTTTTATTAAGTTTATCTCTGTTGCTGTAGGACAGAAAGAATGTTATTAATACATTCTTTTTCTTGCACAATTAAAACTTTGATCTTCTGTCGTTCTCTGTATTACAGAGCAGATGTCAGTAGAAACAGGCAAACGGGACACTATGTTAATATAATACTTGAAAAAAGAAACTTCCTCCTCCATGAAATATGTGCAGGAGCTGTGTTTTGTTATGTTCTGGAAAACTGAGCTGGTTTTGTTTTGTGATTCTGGATAGGTTTAACCAGGAATTTGCTGTGCAGGATTGTAACACTGGGGTGTTGGCTTGTATTGAGCAACCAGCATTTCTCTGGCTCGGGTATTTCCACATAGAACAAGTCTCATGAAAGGGATAGGGACTGTAAAATGAATTAACTAGCTGGTCCCTGCCACGTGCAAAGTTGTGCAGAAGTTACATGACATGATTAATGGAAGGTAAGTTAACAAATAAGCCTCTGCTTCCCCCTACTCCTAAACACTACTCTGTTTTGGAAAGGCTATCACAGGGGCTGTATCAGCTCTTGTAACGCTTGTACACTTGTGTCCTGGTTATCTACATTCAAGGAATTTGAATTTTGAAAGGTGTATAAGGGTTCACAGTAGTTCTTGTGGGATAAAAGCAGGAGACGAGTCCATGGGGTAAGACGAGCTCTGCGATAAGGGCTCAGGGACAGCGTAACTCATGACCTGGAATGCTGAAAAATGAACAAAAGAAATAACTGTCCTTTGCTGTTGTAGGTTATGCTTATTACCTTCTCCATACAAATGCTGGGATAGTACTTGGAAATGAAAATGGACACCTCAAGAAGCATTTATAAATGGCTTTTGCAGACCACAAAACAACTCTGGGTTTTCTGATTTACCAGTTGTGGAAACAGGCTTTGTGACATGCTTGAATAGCAAATAAACTGGCCAGGGTGGACAGAAACCTAAAGCAAATTCCTTGCTGGAGTTTGGAGAGTTGGGGGTGGCTTCATTTATTTACTTTGTCAAGCATGTGCAGTGATCTCAGATTTTTCCAGCTGAATTCCTTCTCCGAGGCTAGCTGCAGTACCATATATACTGGTTAGAAGCAGAATGCAGCCATCCTTGCTGCCATTGATTTGCAGTTTATTGATGGAGCATACAATTATTGCATCTGTCTGACACCAGTGATCTCTTCAGATGAAAAGAATTTCCTATAGGCAAAGTGTTTCTGTAGTTTGAAAACTCCAGCCTTGCATCTAAGGTCTTTGAACAGAAAAAAACCCACTTTGAAAACTATGTGTGCTAAAAACAGCCTCTGTGATTTGATAATACAGATTCTTTCCAAATGAATGTGTGTGCAAGTAGAGTCTTGCAGGAAACGTATTCTACCACATGCTTGAAATAGACACACTATTTCCATACATTCTCTAAGCAGCTTACTAAAGCATTTTTGTAAGTGATGTTTTCTGCATCATTCATAGTGTAGGAATGTATTTTGTGGGTCAGTAGCAACACTGTGGGCAAGGGCAAGTTGGGAAGAAGAAAATACTTAATTTTGTTCTGGTTTTCTTCATGCTGTGATAATTGTGTTTTTGTTGGTTTGCTTGTTTGTTGCTTTTTGTAATCTTAATAACATAACTCTATTCTTTACATTGCTTGGTTTTGATTTTTGCATGTTTCACAATGGTGTGAAGAGCACACTCCATGTGCTCTCTCCAGTGGAGAATGAATTTCCTCACTTTGTTTCCCCATGTAAATAGAATTATCTGGGACAAAGGATCAGGAAGTGTTTGCAAACACATAAAAGCATCCCTTTCCCTGATGAGGTGGGACTGTACCAGGAGGGAGGACAGGCACCAAGAGATGAGTCCTCACTGTAAAAGGAGGAGAAAAGGCTTAAATATTAAAAGTAGTAAATACCAAATAAGTGATTATAAAGTGTATTTAAAAAGCTATTTGGTAGTGTCATGCAATAAGTAACATCTTTAAAGCTTTCCAGGGCAAGCTGAGGGTATTAAAATTAATGGAATAACTTTGAATCTTCAGTCATTGCAGCCTGAGAGCATGACACTGAAGTCACTAATGGGATAAGACAGTTGTGCCTACTTCTGTAAAATCTGGCTGACCTGAACACTTGTGGCTTGTTGAAAAGCAAAACTGAAAGCATCAAACAAAAATCTGTGGGATTTTTAGCTGTGGTGGCTTTTACTTTTATTTCCACAGCTACATTCCACTATGGGCGACTGTATTTTGTCTGTCTAAACTCTTTCTGTAGTTCTCAGTGGGAGACAAGATTTCCTGTTAGTAAGCTGTGGTCATCCTGCTGATGGCTGCAGTGTTGCTGGGCTCTATCTGGTGGAGACTGTGTTTCATAGGTGGGTGAAGAAGTTTCTGTGTGTTTGTGCTGAAGTAGATAGTTTTCTAACACTAAAAACTGATGTGTATGTGGCTTATCTGCTTACATAAAATCTGTACAAAGACATAGGGATGTATGTACATGTAAAATATGGTATTATTTTTAATAATACCTTGTCAAGGGGTTAGGACTCTGAGGCAACTAGTCTTATAAATGTGATTGGTCTGGAACAGCAAGCAATTTAACAATTCTTCAAGTACAGGACTGTCTTTCAAGGATGAAATTCTTGCCTGAAGTAGTCCAAACACTGATTTTTACAGTGAAATACTTCCACCAGCAGAATCATGCTGCTGTCAGTCTTAATAGCAGTTATCTTGAGCTGCTGTTACCCAGTTTCTCTATGTCTGCTGAAAACCAGAAGCACAGTTAAAAGAATCAGCAATCCAAAATCAAAAACTGTTCCCCAAAATTCCTTGTATGATGTTATCTCAACCAGCAGTTCTGCTTTAACACAAAGACCCCAGTGTCTGCTCTTCTGGTCAAGAGAAGATGCCCTTCAGGCCCCAAGGGCATAGTGGGAGTTCTGGGGAGCAGGGCTGGCATGGGACCAGGAGCCTGGGCTGTCTGCTTCCTGCTTGCCCTTGAGCTTGGCAGTGACCAAGAGCTTTTACCACTTGTGAGTCTCTGGCCACTGACTGAGTGGTGGCTGTTGTCTTGCTTTATCTTTTATCAGAAAGATGCTTTCAGAGAGATGTTTTTGTATTCTGTAACTTGTTGCAATAGTTCAGCAAGAGGGAGGTCTGAGGGCACTGACATTTGAGTTCTAGTGATTTGTTTGGGGGAATTCTTCCCTTTCTGTTGCAGGGTTAGCATCTCTGTAGCTTAAAGTAGCAGGAAACAGTGGGCTTTGAGCGGAGTTCAAAGGAGGCCCTGATGTGTACCAGCTTCTGATATTCGTACAGGGTGAAGAACCTCTGGCAGTGGGGTGAGGCAGGCAGCCGAGGAAGATCTCCTCTTATATTATCCCAGCACTGACTGTAAGAATCTACTGCCCATAGTTTCAGGTACATACCCACAACCATAGAATTATAGAATAGTTAGGGTTGGATAATAATGTGCTCATCAGCAGTGCTGATTTTAATGGACATCTTAGTGCTTGAATTGTTGCTTGTTCAGGGTTTTGATTGCAGTAGTGATCATGATCTTCCATTTGCAGGTACAGCAGCAGATCTGGAGGAATGTAGCTAAAGCACATAGGAAAGAAGAAACTGATTTTAATCTAGACTGTTGCTGCTGAAACCATACCTTCATTTGACCATAAATAATTCCACCCAACCCTGACATGTCACTAGATTATATATATATATATATATATATTTTTACTCATGTATATACTTTCTTTGTTACTTGCTTACATTACATATAATGTTTATATATTAAAGTAGGCATCTGAGAAATATGAAACTGAAAAGTTAAATCTGTAACTCAAAGTTTATGGTGAAAGTGTGAAAAAGAAAATAGATCTGTGGCAGAGAGCTTGTGTAATTTATCACAGTTATGCTGATGTTTGGAAGCATGGCTAGAGAGGCACTTGGGAATAGTTCTTCCAAGTGTTTAATACAGATAATACTTGATTTTTCTTGAAATGCTATCTTATTATCATATTATGGGAAGTAGGAATCGATTCCACTGCTTTGAGTGTAGAAGTAATCCCCAAAACAGTCATCTGGGTCTTCAGAATATTTTACTGGCTTGTTAAGGGAAAAGAAGTTGATTTTGGGCACGGGAACTGTACCTTCTAATTTAAAACAAAACTGAATTGAAGCACAGTGACCTTCCTTATGTTTCTTCCTTGCTGTGGGCATACTGACTTGAGTGCTGCAAACTGTTATACACTAGAGGGCACGCAATGCCTGCACTTGCCACAATACCAGCCCAAGAAAATGCTTATCATGAGGGATCTAATCTCAGGATGACCTGTGGATGTTGAGATTGACTTTGCTTTGCAACTGGGTTGAGAGGCAGGATTAAAGGAAACATCAAATTTGAAATGTTACTAATTTTATTTGACTCTGGGGACTAGTCCCATTGAATTTCCTGGGACTAACTTGTATGAGTAAATGGAGTGTATGTAGTATGGATGATTTTAGGTGTTCCTATATTTTAACTTTGATATGAGTTGGTTAAGATCTATAGTTCTAGCATTCCCCTTGTATTCCTGCCCAGTGGAATAATGCCTGTGTGATCATAAAGAGAAAGGAGGTTGTATGATCATGACACTCTAGTGCCCATACTGAGATATGAAGTTACTTATGTAAGTTTTATGAGTTCTGAGGTTATGCGTTATTTTACATTTTATCGTCAGTTTTTGCCAAGATTCCATATTTCCTTTGTTTATCTATTGTTAACAAGAATATAATAAGCTTTATAATCTTTGGGATAATCCCCGTGTGGTGTGCACCTTAATTTTAGAACCCCATGAGTCTTTGTATGCAGTTAGAAATACATGGGGGGGATGAAGCAGGAGGGACTGATGGCAACGTGATTTTCATTATGTTTATAGAAATGCAGGCAAAGCAGGCCTGGTGTGTATGCTGCAGATGGAATGGTGTTATTAAACCAGGCTCTTATCTCACTTTTAGTTTTCTGTTAATTTTATAGAAACCAATAAAGTTTAAGCTCTGTAGATTTTCTTTTTATGCTGGTTGAATATGTGAAAACTATGTTCTTGCTTTTCAAAGCCAGCAGGTCTAGCTACAGTAGAGCTTGGCCTGAACATTTTGGAATCACAGCACAGATACAGCAATGCCAAGGCCACTCTACCAGATCCAACTATCCCAGGCTTGATTCTTTCTCAGTTAAGGATGCTAGTGATGCACAATAAGTGACACGGATTAATTTGTCGTGAGTAAACCGAGGCATCGCAATGCTCTTTCAGGAAGAACAAACCCCGGATAAGAGAAACAAGAAATAAGGCAGGATATTACCTGTGTTTTCCCATGGGAAAAGTACATTGTATTCTGCGTTTACATTTGACATTGTACAGTCTCTTCGCATGAAAGAGAAGAGCAAATAAAGAAGTATCTATGCATATCAGAATAAATAATGTGCTCACACCTCAGTGGGAGGTTATCTGCTCCCTTCTTGCTTTTGCTGATATGAACATCTGAAGTGCAGTAAAACATATTAGGAGTCTCATGAAATACAAGGCTTATAATAATAAGGTGCTTAACTGAAACATGTCTTGCTGACTTTAACGTACTGAATGCCAATTAAAGCAAAACTTGGCCCAGTATGAATTTTGCCACTGGCTACATACCTCACAAGGTTGGGGTGGATGGTTATTCCCCTTCTCTAGCCTTCCCAGCATTTTGCCTTCTGGCCTGTACAGCTGTGCTGCTGCTATACTTTCTATTTCTGGAAATGACCCATGCAGTTAGGTCAGTTTGTTTTAGCCTTGCTCCTTGTTGCTGAAGTAGAATAGCACATTTCCCCTAACTGCATGAAAGCTGGGGTAGACAGTCATGATAAATATGATTAATGGGCCTCTCTGCTCTGCAGCTGAAGGCTTCCTGAGATTCTGTGTCAACTGCGCTACAGCTCCCCAAACCAACGTTTAGACAGAAAGTGTTCCTCAGCTTCAATTAGCTTGATGGCAGTTTTAGTGAGGCTCTTATTACAGGAAAGTCCTTGCAATTGAAATAGGAGGCTGCAGAGGTAATATTGACAAGAAAAGCAATTAATAAATATGGGTGAATTTGGATGTTTTTCCATTCTGCTTTGTTTACCTTGTAGTTCCTTAGTTATGTTTCTGGGGACTGAAGTTAACTCTGGGTTTAGGTTAGTTTAATTTGATGCCCTGCTCATGAGATAGTAGCTATGCTAGGGGCTAGTAGCCAAGTGATGGTGACTTTGAGTCAATTATAACTTGTCAGTACATGGGATATATTTGTAGGTTACTGTTCTTTTTGTCTTCATTAATGTGACTCAAATACTGTATTCATAGAACTTGACAGAAAGTATCTTGTGTTGTCACTTTTGTCAGAAGGAAGAACGAATATTATATTGATGAAAAATGCTATCTAGAAGCTCCAGCAATTATCTGACTGCTCCTTCAGAAATGGAATTAAAGAATATAGAGGGGGAAAATCCCCACATTGATGGGAGTGATAATAAAATGTGATTGGCATCAGAGAACATTAAGCTTGCACCTTTCTGTTAATCAGCAAACATATTTGTGAGGGTAGTCTGAATTGTCCCCCAGACTGAGAGGACAGGCTTCTGCCCTGCTGTGGGAATTGCTGCTGTAGCACAGGCTGCTGAATGCTCTGCAATTGTAATGGCAGGAGCACATCAGCATTCTCAATAATTGAGTACAAGTCTTAATAGCAAATAATCCTCTTGAAGTTGTTCCTCCCTCCACTACAATCAAAAGAGAGCTTTGTTAAGGTATTAACTAGCAAATGAGCTGCTAAATACTGGTAATAACCTATTTCCCATAGATTGCTTTTTAATTATAGCCTAAGCTGTGTCCTGAAATCGCTGCTTAGGCAAACCAATGTTTACGGTCACTTCCAACCACTGTGTAATTGGCAACAAAGTGATTCTTTAAAGTCTTCACTGATGTTAGAACATACTTCGCTTATTTATTTCTGCCTGCAGACATACTTCTGTCAGTGTTTTTCTTCTTCGTTGTTGGAGTTTAGTTTAAATGCGCTATGAAATTGTTTTAGTTCTACTTCCGTGTACAATATGTCCTCATTAGATTTTTAGTTAGCATAGATATTCTTCCACTTAACTGTTACAAGAAACTTTTCCTATGAAGGAGGAGGAATTAACCACTTTATTTTTATATCTGTTGGTTAATACAAACTATTTATTTTGCTAATCCGTTGCAGCAGCCATTTAGAAAACTAAATGATGTTTGTTTTTTTGCAGGAAGTGAGTATTTTTTTTGTCTATTCATTGCTTTTTTCCTCCCTAGACTTCAATAAAGGCTGCATGTCTTCCAATATATCATTCTGCTTCCCTTCAAACCTGACTTTTTTATAAGGCAGCGCAGCCGTCACCATTGGCAAGCGTTAAGCTTGATAATTAGTTCAATATAGTGACCAATTCTGTGAATTATGAGTTCAAAGCAACATATGGACATGGATGAAATCAGATTTTGGCATTTCTCACTTAGATTGTTTCAGGACACTGCTGGAGCTTCTTTGATCTGTAAATAACAACTGCAGTTCAGGGCCTTACTTAAAATACATCAAACGCATTCATGACTTGTGCTTTTACATGTAGACCTCGCTTCTAGTTACGATTTTGAATCAGATTAATAAAGCTCTTCATGTTAGGAGATTTTTGTTGAGAAAGCTTCCAAAGATAGTTCTTGTCATTCTTCACATTTTAGGAGAAGCAGCAAACGTTTCTCTGTCTTAATGTGTACCCCAGACTGAATCAACAGATGCTTTATGAAGCCAAAAGTGACTACCTCCTGTGTTGCAGATCCTCTACAACATGATGGCAATGGGTGTCTTCCTTGACTCTTTAGCAGTATAAAACAAGTGAACCGAAGGTATATTTTCATTACACTGTGCAGTAACTTCAGTAACTCCTTGCCCTGCTGTAGCCTGCCCATAGCAGCCTTTTTCCTAGTTCTGACATTCCCATGCTTTGGATTATGCTGTGCCATATACCAGACAGTAGCTGGAGATAACCAGACAAGCTCTATTTGTTGCCCCTTAAAGATATACACAGGTGCTGACTTAGTTCAAGAAGCATCATTGCCTTTCAGTAGTTCACTAAGTGTACTTCTCTGGGCTTATCAGTTAGTTATAAAAGGGTTGTATGATTTCTTGGTAGCAAAGGAATGTGAGGAATTATGGCTTCTCAGTATTTTACCATCAGCTTTCTAGCTGGGTAACTCCATTGCTTCTAATTTGACTCTCAGTGTTTTGCTTAGGATAGTTCAGCATTCAGCAGTAGTGCAGTGGGGTGTTTCTGGTATATAGTTAGTGTAATTACTTGAGTTCTGCACAAACATTTAAGAGCTGTTTTCATTGTGTTCTTGGGTCTACTGAGTTAAAGTTCTTGCTCTATACAATCTCTAATATACAACTGTGTACTTGGTGAAAATTCACAGCAATTCGCCACCAGCCACAAAAACCTTATCAGCTTGAAAGTCAGCTGAAAAAAAAGCTTCTCTTCCAAGCAGCCCTGTCCCTTTTCTGTCTGTAGTCCCTTGATAAGATGTCAGATACCTCACACTTGGAGCATTTATTTGTGGGTGGCATATTGGAGAATGTGAGCAGGCATGTTAGGTTTTACCCAACAGGATCAGACCCATGTCCAGTCCAGTATGTTGTCTCTCCTTGGGGCTGGATGTGAAATCCTCGGGGAAGCTGGGAGGTAGGAAAGGTGCCCTGCTATGTTTCAGGCTCACAGCTGGCAGCTGTTGAAAGGCAAGCATTCAGCCTTCCTCAGTGAGTCCCTGTTGAGGACCCCTAACAATGACTGTAGAAGTAAGTACTACAAATCCTAAACCTTTACATTAACATGCATGTAGCTGGCTTAGATTTCTTTCACCACTGACAGATATTTTTGGGGGGCAGCTTCTATTTGCCTAGAAAAACAGATACTTCTTACTTATTCCCCATTTGTCTTTCCCTTCAAGGCTCTTCTCCACAACACCTTTATTTCAGTATCCTGCTTTGTAAAACATCATCTTACACAGAGAAACTTTTAATCTCTGTGGGCCAAATTGTGCTCCTATCAGTGTTTTCTGATTCTGGTGTCCCTCTCAGCAGAACTGTGGGCTGATAAGTTGGGCCACAACGCAAGTCCCTGTATTTCCCAGACCTGTGTGGCAGAGGCTTCTTCAGAGTGATTTCATGGTGTCCCTTACCTTTGTTGCAAGATCTTTTGAAGGCTGCAATTTGATGTCTGGAAAGTAATAACCAGAAGAAGAGCTGACAAAGCTATGGGCTTCGTTAGATGGCTCAGAAAGAGTAATTCTCACCATGAGGATTCTTGGCTGCTTTGGAACAACTTCTTCCCACGCCTGCCATGCTTGGAAGAGGATTTCAGTTCTGTGTCAGGGTAGGTAAAAAGGCTGTATGCATCCAAAGAACCCTGAGGTGTGTAGATGTAGTGTAACAAGAGAGGAAGAGTTGACGTCAAAATGCAACTGGAGCTGTTGTGAAAAAGAAACCAGCAGAGGACAAGGAAAGGCTGAGGGAGTGGCAACAGCAAAAACAGCAAAAACAGTGAAAGGAATTGTGTTTAGTTCCAGATTTTGACAAAACCTGATAATGGGAGCAAGAGTTTTCAACTGATTTGGTGCTTTCTTATCTTCATTGATTTCCCAATGCTCATGGGGAAATGAACATACTCATTGAAACGGAGTGTGCTCATGGACACTTGAGGGTTTTTGTCACGTACTCTGCCTGGCTGGAAGGCCTTGTGTTTTGCAAAGGGAACACCCTGCAGAAAGGAAATGGGTAGAGCACATAATTTTCAACGTGAGAAACGTTGGGGGATGCTTTCAGTGGGGTGTCTTTTTCTTGCTGGTTCTAAAGGCCTTTGGTTTCTTTACTGGCATTTGAAACTGAAGAGAGAATGCTACTGCTGGGACCATCCGTCTTTGTGGTTTTAATTATGTCAGTAGGTTTGAAAGGCTCTGCATTTTGGAAGATAAATGATTCAGTGAATTTTTATTCTTTAGCTTGAGTAGTTTGTATCACTGAGCCACTTAATTTGTACTTCACTCAGCTTGCTTAAGCTGAATTCTGACTTGACCAGTTGGGAAGGGATGGGATCACAGGGCTTGGAATTGGCTGAAAAGGGTATGGTGAAGAGCAAAAGGACAATGAGGTCTGCTTTGAGAAGGTGAAAGAGATGTCTCTGTGGGGGCTTTGGGACTGAATGTCAGCAGCGTTTTTATTGTAAATTAATATCTGAAGCTTCTGGGATTTGTTAGAGTTAGATTCTGATAAACATTATTCCTTTTTTGGTTGTCTCTAGTATTTGTATCAAAACTATATCTCATAAGATTATATTTTATGGATTTTTTAGTTATTCTTTTTTTATCCTCAATTTATTTACCCTTTTTGGTGCTCTGAAACACATGCATGTTTGCTGTGAGTGCTAATGCTTCATCCTAATGAGCAGGAATTTTGTTTTGGATTCTTAGCTCTTTCCCCAGTGCTCTTTATTGTTTTTTTTCTTTGATTGTAGATGTGTTTAATGTGTTCATTTTGAGTTTTAGATAGTTGAGAGATGCCTATTCTGAATATTTGATGGTACAAAAATGTAGTTTGTGAAAGAATGTAATTAGAAACTAAGCCCAGGAATTTCTGTGGCAGGGCAGGCACTTCTGGCCTTTACTGTCACTGACTGGAAGAAGAATAAAGCTCACGGTGCCTCTACAAATCACTGAAGCGTTCCCTTCCCTGGATGTTATGATACATGTCTTATGGTCTGTTGAGAGACAATATGAATGTGCCTGGTGGAGAAATGTTCTCTGGATAAACTTGGATGTTACTGTGGCTTCTCCCTGTGCCTTTTGTGATCCACATCTCTCAGACTGATGTGAATATGTCAAATGTGAGCTGCTTTTGAAAAACAGATGTATGTTTACATCTAATGAGCATGAAAAAATGTGAACTAAATGCTATGGGGAAGTTTCAAACGCTAGCCAACAAAAGAGCTCTGATGGGTTTGTTTTCATTCCTGCACTTTTTGGAGCCTGTTTCAGGATTGTTGATGTTTCATTTGGAATTTTAGGTGGGCATTTGAAGGAGGCAGTGTATTTGTGTGATTTAAGATGGCCTCTGTGCATAGTGACTGAGAGCGAACCTTGCCTAGATATTCCAGGTATCTGGAAAAGAAAATAAATAAGGGAAAACAACAATTTGAGTCAGGAAGAAATAGTTAAACATTTGGGATTGGCAAACCATGGGGAGGGAACTCTGCCCATGATCCCGTAGTGCCATGCTGTGTTCAGAGCAGTGAAAAGCAAGATGCGAAAGATCTTTCGTCCTTTGTTTTACTTTAATATTGGAGTCAATATGTTGCACAGATCCACAGGTGAGGTGAACATAAATTGTGCTCTTGGAAGTTATCCGGCCAGTAACTTAACCTCTGACTCACCCCTGCATGGTACGATATTGCAAATGTAGTCTCCAAGGAAGGATGAACACATTTCCTAAGCCATTGGGCACAAACAAAACCTTCAAAATCACTCAAGAACACCTCCTTGTTCACCGCTCTCTCATCCCTCCTGCCATGGGGTGTATTCATTGTGGCTATTGTGAGGAGAATTCAATCTGTCTGTTTTGTTCTGTGCTCAGAGTGACTAAAAGCACCTTTCCTTGTTTTATCCACCTTGTGTTTAGTTCTGTGTCCTTTTAAAACTTTCCAGACCACCGAGTGTGATGACTCTCAGTAGGCGTATGAATATCCATGGCTTGACAAACTCACCTCTTCAGTTACTTTACTTCAACAGAAGGGAATATAAAGAAGGAAAATCAAAAGCATGGTTTTCTTGACAGTCCCAGCAGTTTAGGAATTAACTAATCCAGGCCACAGGAATCCTGTGTATTACGAAGGGACAAGGAAGGAATGTGTCCTCTCATCTATGAATTCACTTCACCTTTGTGCTCCCCAAAACCTACCAGCCATGCACAGCTCCCACTAACAGTGGTGAAGGAGCTTATTACTTCCAGAAACTAATAAGGCTGCTTAAGTGCGCTTAAATCTGGTTTAGCTCTTTAACTATGAGGTATATTAGCTGGAAGTGTCTCTTGTGTGTGGAAGGGAACTATTCCCATTCCTAAATTTCCTTTCTCTGGAATTTCCCCCCCATTTTTAATTAAAAAAAGAAGAGCTGGGTAGTACTGGTAGGAAGAAGCCAGCTCAAGAACCCATTAGGAATTTTGTCCTAAGTAGCAGGAATATCTCACTTGGGTAATGGGGCAGACACTGAAACGTGCTACCACTTGCTGAGGTTAATGTTTGATCTCTCAGTCCCCTTGGAAATGATGATCTTAAACTGGGATGGCCTAGAACAACTTGAAGTATTTATTTTCCCAAGGCCCATGAACTGCCAACACAGGGAATACTTTTACTGTAACAAAATACTGTGTATTTAAAAAGAATTCCTTCTTTCTATGGAGAAATGTGACCTTGATTAAATTATTTCTATTTTTAATCAACTTGAAGGTCCCTGGAACTTCTAAAGTGCTCAGCAGCTGTTCCTCAGATGTCTGCTGGCCTGTTGGCCTCACAGATTTCCCCATCTCCTCGGGAGCACTAAGGACTCTGAACACATCCTAAACAGGCAGAGGTAACATTTTGTGGCCAAAAAAGACTTAAGTGGTGCCCTGAGCTTGGGAAGGGGCTCTTTAAATGGTCTCCAGAGCTTCCTCACAGGGGTTGTATGTTGGAGGACCCTCTTAAAGAGCACTTCAGTTTCAATAGCTGTATACTGATCCCCAAACACTGGATCTTCTTTCTGCTGCCAGTCTTTCTTTTGTGTGTTACGTTTCCTTTGGGAACAGAATACAGGCAGAATTTCTTAGGCTCTTGCTTTTCTCTTTAATCCAGCACCACAAATCAGAAACCTGTGGGGTTTAAACAGCTTCACCATTTATTTACACAGGTCTGCGGTGGCTTTTTGTTTTCTTTTGTTGTTTCATTTGTGGTTCCCCCCTTGCTGTGTTTTGGATGGTTCTGTTTTCTGTAGGGTATTCTGAAAGGCTGTTTAGCTGCATGCATACTGCTTTCTCTTGCATTCACCTTGTCGTCTCTGAACAGGATGCAACACATGACCAGTATCCTGTGCTCAAGGCCATAGTGTGTTTTCTTTACTATCCAGACATTGTGTAATTTGAGCTGATGGAAGGCAAAACCCAACAATGCCAATGAAGTCTGGATCAGAACCATGGTGTTAATAACTGGCAAAGTTACTGAGTTTTACTGTACTGACTAACTAGTGTCATTTATGATGTCTTAGCTACCCATTGAAAACACATGGGCTGCAGTCCAAATACTTGTGGAGATTAACAAGTTGAAGGTTTAGTTCAGGGCACTTCTGAAACCATTCAGGTATTAAAAATGAGGAATTCTTCTTGGTACAAAATGTCCTCAAACTTCCTCAGCACAGGTGTCCTTTCAGTAGTTGTTATGGGTAGTCTGTAAGTAACCAAAGCATGATGCAGGTCTGAGGTACCACTTTCCTTTTCCTGGTAGATATGAGACTTTAATTGGAGATTTAGGTATGGAATTTTATTTCTGTGATCAGAATTCCATAGTTTATTATAGTGAAATTCCTGAAATAGCAAATAAATTAAAAGAAAAAAAACTCTATAAAGGAGGATCAGGGAATTTAAAACCAAGATATTAGACTCACATGGTCTCGTATGTGCATTGGGTTGTAATGGCCTTTACCCATCATGAATCAGACTTGCAAATGCTCTGTGTCTTCAGAGGTGGAGTTTTGCTGTTTGTGGTTTATTTTCAGTTAATTACATCCATAGTAGATAACTGTTACAGGTACCTGAACAGTCTTAGAAATCATTTGAGATGTCTGGTACTTTGATGGTTTTCAGCTTTAACACTGGTAATCAGGTTTTATATATCAGTGGTGATCTTATTTTTCACCACAATCACTAATATTCAATTCTCTCAAAGGTGTTTCTGTAATTAAATTTATAGTGCAGCTTAATAACAGTTCAGAGAGCACTACACTCCCTATGTGTCTGAGTTCTTTTTGTAAATGGATACCCAGGCTACCGTCTGGATTGAGACAGTAAAACTGGATCGCATTTTGTGACCCTACAGCTTTTCTGTTCAATCACATCTTAACATTCCATTCTACTGGGACAGAAAAGATTCTGTACAAGAGTGAAGTATTTTAGTACAGTAAAGAAATATCACAATAAAATAGAACTGTTGGCATTTCTGTGTATTAAGAGTTGTTCTGCTTTCCAAGCTCCTGTTAAAGTGTGAACTGCTTAAAGTGTGAACAGGGTGCTAGCAGGGTCAGGCTGCTTCCAGGAATCTAGATGGCAGATATCCTGGTTTCTTTAATTGACGAAGCATGTTGCATTAACAGGAAGTTACTAGTACCTTGTCTCTCCGCTTCTTGTATTTTTCCATGCGAATGATCAGGAGATAAATTTGTTGCCTAACAGAGAAATGATCAAATGGTCCTTTGACAGTAAAGAAATGACGTTAGAAAATCCTATTGACCAAAAGGCTTTTGCAGATTTTGAAAACTGAAATGTCGTGAATATGGGTACAATGCAGATGCCACAGCTCGAATAAACTTTCTGATCCAGGATACAGGTGTACCTTTGGATGAAAGAATGCAGAATTGAGATTGCTTCCATTTTAGCATGAGCTGTACCCCAGTATATTCTTTAATGCCTGTGCTTACGCTAACAAAAAACTTGATTACTAGTGCCTATAAAGAGCAGATGGTATCTCCTGAATGTGTTTTAATATGAGGAGGTATTGAGCATAGATTGAGACCTTGTATATTTTAAATCAGCTGTGTCTGTAAATTCCATTTCAGTGTTACCTGTGCTTTGAAGAACTTAAGATATTTAATATGTCTGCAGATATCCCATAAATTCTTATTCACCCCACCTGCCTCCCTCTACTAAGTTCCTGCTGTTACGAGTAGAGCTTTGATGAATATTTAGATTGCACTATAAAGTTCTTTCCTTCAAAGATATGGGTTTTCCTCATGGAGAAAGCTTTGTTTCTGTTCAGAAACACACCGGACAAAAGGTTTGTCCTATGTCCACAATTCAACAGTGCTGCAAGTGGGGTGGGAATGAATAGCTCTTCCTAGAGCAGCACAGAGACGCAAATATAATTTCCTATTATCCCAAAAACTTGCTCAAGTTTGGTATATCCTTAGGATTTTTGGTACTAAAGCCATCTCTTTCCCTAGTTCTGAAATGATTGTAGTAGTGATCATCTTGATGGGTATTATTTTGTGCTTGCTACATGCTTGTTCATCTTGAGACCTTTCTTCCCGCGCCCCCTCCACCTTTCCAGCCATACATCAGAAGTATCAGAAGTCTCACTCGTAGGAACCTGGCTGGGCTCTCTTTGATTCTCTCTTCAAGAATCAGCTATTTAGAGTGTGATATAGGTTTACATGTGCAGCTGCCTGAAATTACAGCTCCCTTTTCTGAAAGGGGATGTTTACTGCCTCATTAATACCAGTTAAAAGTCCTGCTTTTATAGCAATATATTAATAGGAGCAAGGTGGAAACGTTAGTGGAAAGCTGAGGTCTGAGGTTTTCATTAGTGCTTTTGAGTGTTGTTACTGTCCTCATAAAGCTACAAATAAGCCAGTGTTCTTGTGAGAAATGTGTGTCCCTTATCTGGCCAGATGGTTTGTAGAGCTTTAGATTTATCATTTTCCTTGTCTTTCATAATTCATAAATGACCTCATTGTGAAGCTGTCTGGTAGACAGTTGTTTGATCAGAGTTGACTTTGAGAGGTCTCCCCTAGAGCTTCCTGGAAGACCTCATCATTTGATGGTTTAATTTTATCTTGAAGCATTTGGGTTCTGTGGAAAATCTCCTGTGTGTCCTCTTGAAGAGGAAAGTCAGGATCTTGCAGCTACTAAAAATGTTTGTGTTACAGTGTCAGGATCTGACTTTATACAGTCCTGACAGAGGACTCAACAAGAAACCTGGATCATGTATATGCTGCATTCAGCTTCAAATCAAAATTGGACATCTGTGGACATAATATGAATGCCCCTTGTGTTGCTGGGGACTAATATCTATAGGCGACATGTGTTCTGATGGAAAATGCTTATCCAGAAGTTTTTCCCTTCAGGGTATTTATGCTTCTGAATGCAACAGTAATCATTAATGGGAAGAGGTTGTGTGTTCAGGTCAGCTTCACGTGTGTTATCGTTGCACATCTGAGCTGGCATGTTATGTTTGGGTCCTTCAGCCACAGCTGTAATATGAATAATCCCCACAAACCCCATCAAAAGCAAAGCCTTACTGTTTTACTGACTGTCTTCTCAGCAAAGGTCATCTTTGAGCTGATGACCTCCTGGTCCAATGGACAAGATGAAGGGCTACCATTTTTTCCAGATGTCAGATCCAGAAAGATTGAGTGCTGTGCCTGAGGTTATGTTCCTAACCTCCTATGCAGTTGGGGAATTCTCCTCATTACTGGAGCAGTTTCAGAAGTGAAAGACTACCCTACTGCTTCACTTAAGGGCTTTTTGTAATGAACTAGCAGTCGAGCACACATGTGGCATTTTGCAAGGTGCTGTGGACTGAAACTGCCACACCAACTTTGACTTTTCTATCCATCTACCGAGAAATTCAGTGTACATATGTGGTGACTTCTCTCCTGCACACTTTAGAGCTCCAGAATAGCATAGTCCTGTAGCTCAAGCTCCTGCACCACAGCCTGCCTCAGACTGCAGAGGCTTGCACAGACTCTTAGGGTTGTACTTATTTCCCACAATTTTCTGCGTGTTTGTCTCTAAACGAACCATGAAATGATTCAATGCCTGCATGTGGTTTTAATAGCAAGCGCATGTGGGCAAATGAGGAACTACAGAATGTTCAACTGGAAGTTTCCAACAGACGCTACGGGTTAAAATCGAAGTAGGTTTGTAGTTTGTAGTACAGTGTTTGTCAGGGTCGGTTAATGGGTTATATGACATTTTAGATGCGACTTCTTTCTATAAGTTTGTAACAACTGTTGAGTTGTGGAAACCTCCACACTTAATGAAGGGCAGATTATGAGCAGCAAGCTCCGGTTTGATCTGCAGTGGGATCTGATTGTTCTTCTGGGAAGTTTATGCGGTGGTGTTGGGGTTTGGGTTGTTTGTTTTGCTGCTGCTGTTGTTGTTGGTTGTTGGGTTTGGGGTTTTTTCAAGCAAGAGTGTGCCACAAGTAGCTTTCTGGTCTTGTTTTAGCTGAGAGTTATGTTAAGGGCTTATATTTTTTAAGTCACGCTAGTCATCCACATCTTGAAAACTGCATCTACTGACTTCAGGTGTTCTTTTCAGAGTCCGGAGCCCATGTTCAGCTCTGATGTTCCTTTTTTCCATGGGAAGGGAGATTGTGACTAGCACAAAATAAGAAATTTATTGCTGATAATAGAAATCTCTCTTAGACTATCCTGCCTCTATTTTCTTTTGCTCCCAGACTTAAAGGGTTAATGTTGGTTTAGACTTAACCAGCTTTTGCTTACTGGTTTAAGCTTGCTGATGAAATACACAGTGAGAAATGCCTTTGGCAGTCTTTGAGTCTCATGTCCTTGTGTGTGAAAGGGAGGAAAAGCAATGGGCAAGCCACAGGGGGGAAAATGATAAGTAAATACAAGTACTTGAGTATTGTCTGCAAAGGAGACAAGAAAAATCTGTTCCTGTGCCTGCGATGAGAAAGCGAAGAAGGAATGACTGAAATTTCTCTGGGGAACCATCCAACAGCGTGGCACCTGAGCTGATCATCTGTGTGGTTCATCCATCAGGAGGGGCTCTTAAAACAGGTTAGACAAACATGTTGGGAACAGGCCCTGCACTTGGTCAGTGGCTTCTGGATCTTGTTTTCCCCATAGTGCTGTAATTCCCAGGGAAGACAGGTGTAGCTGTAAGAGGAAGTGAACAAGAAATGCAAGGGAGCAGTGCTACTCTGACAGAAACACTTTGGGTATTGTGTAGAATAAGAGACTTAAGTGAAAAATAGGTAAAGACTATAAAGCTTATTAAACTGTGTTTCTCCACTTGTGTTACTGGAAAAGTTGTTTTTCTATAGAGACTTTTTCACTGTCAAAATGATGTGTCAGGGAGGGGATGTGGAGAAGTACTGAACTTGGTGCATGGGTGCTGGGCTGCATTGACTTCTTACTGTCATATTTGAGCACCAAATTGGGTTGCAAAGAGGAGTTACATGGCATGTGTATAGATCTTGCTGTACTGTGAAGAGTCTGCTGGAAGCTCTTGTCAGTGTAGGGGTCTGAAGTGGCAGCAAGGAAACTATGATAAAATTTGCTATGTAAGTGGACCCAAACCTGGTCAGTTTATGGAACTTCTCACAAAGCAAGGGCTCTATATAGTGTTGAGGCAAACATTTGCGTGTTCTAGAGAGAAAATGCACTTCTCTGAAGCACAAACATCCTAAGGTGCTCTAGTTATAACACCTGTATGCAGTTATTTTATCTCTGGGCTCATCGGGCTTTAGGAGTGGAGCCATATCTTAAAGGAGCTGTCACAGCAATCCTTGTTTGCCTTCAAGGTGTCTCCTGAAGTGCTCCTGCAGGTAATAAATCACCCCATAAAACACACTCTTTGACAGTAGGTGGAATTTGGAAATTAATTTGCACCCCTTAAATGAGGCTTCTCAAACTATAATTATCATGAAAGGAAGAAATGAGCTGTTTCAGGTGTAGAAATGATTTATTTATAAAGAATAAACTGTCATCAAGGTGGCACTTAAGCTTGCAACGCTTCTGCTGCCTTTCTTTTAAGTCAATTAAGCAATGATATTTGCCTTCCTTCCCCTGTTTGCAGGTCCTGGGGCAAATCTCCAGTTGGTTGTGAAATGCTTGGTACAAAAGTGGCCTGCAATAAAATTATAGCAGCCTCTGGCATGTTCTCTTTCTCTAATGTGTGAACATCATCATTCCCTGCTCAATGCCTTATTTCCGGAAGAGTCTCTGGTCTCTGCTGGGGACACTACAGACCTTGTGCAGCCCAATTGGCCATTCAGATTTCTCATTTTCTCTTCAAGTGGTGGATTTTGTGTACTGGGTGTTGGTAGTATCAGGAAATAGAAAGGGGAGGAAGTTTAACTTGTTGGCTGGACTGCATGCGGTGTAAGTTACGTAGAATAAGAGGCAATCCAAGATAACCGATTCTCTTTTTAATAATACAGATTTAAAGGTGCCTGAGAGATCTATTTTTGAAGGCTTTGAGGGCACTATTTTTTAAATGCAGGGAAATGTGAGAATAGCAATATTATAGAAGTGAATTATTTACAGAAATATTTACCTTCAAAATTGAGCAAGCACCCTGCTAAAACTATGGTACCGATGTGTCTGACCTGGGCACCAGAGCACCTGAACACTTGCAGCAGCCATGTGGGTGAGAAGGGGATGTGGGCTTCATGGCAACTCTCATTGCAGAATTGCCACTAACCATTGTTCTAGTTGCTGCATCTGAGATGTATTAGCTACTGACAGTGTAATTTGTTGGCTTCAAAGAGCACGTGGTGTGCCGATAGAGTGTATGCAGTTTGTGTGACATGGAAGAAAATTGCCTCATTATTACGTATTAATATTCCATTATTAGTGCATTAATTTCTGAGAAAGCCCAAGAGGATTTCCATTCATTTGTGTCAGACTCCAAAGCACAGCTCCTGGGAAGGGCTGTGCCTGATTATTTCCCCCATGCGTGTTTGCCTGTTTAACTTGTTTGCGAAGTTGACTTGACGAAGGGGCGAGGGTGCTTAGCACCACTGGATGATTCAGAACTCCTTTGCACACAGTGAGAAGCTTTTTCAGCTAAAGCCCCTTGAGAAAAACAGAGTAAAATAACTTACAGTGCCCTTCTAATTTACATTTTAGTAATGTCTCCTACACCACAAGTGGCTTCTGCTGGAAAGCATCACAAACACAAACGAACTAGGCTGTCATTCAAACCCACCCCACTCCGTATGATGTTATTAGATTGGAAATGCCATATATCAGTTATGGGAACTGACAGATTACAAACAACTCATGGGAGCAAAAAATACTTGTGAGTCTTACTTTTCGCTTAGGTTGGAATAATGCTGTGCAGAATGCTTTCAATATAAACTAATACCTTTCTCCTCCCGTCTTCTCCAAAGCTTCACCACAAAGTATTTTTACTGGATTGCAGAGGGTTTTTTTGCAAGTGTGCTGGAAATATTTGTCATGAAAACCAAGTGGCAAAAATTAAGCGCTCTGGAATGCAGCTGAAGGGGCAGCCCCACTACCCTGAGCATGTCCTGGTTTGCTTGAAATATGGTTGCCCTTTACAAGCACTCAATTCATCTTGAGGCCAATTTTAACAGTGCACAGCGCAGAAATGACTGTTATGACATGCCCTGAACCAGCTCCAGTTCAGCTTGTGTAAATTCTACATGTGGGGTGCTTTTGGAGCTGACAGGTGGAATTTTATTGTGATTGTATTTAACTATTCCGCCACACTAAAGGCTTTTGTCATTTATCTTACCGAGCTGCTACGTGTTGCAAAGCAAAGGCAGGAGTTCTTTACCCAACAAAAAGTTGGGGTTTTTCTGTGGGTTTTTTAATTTATACATTTCCAATCAGTACATCTGGTAAAGACTGTTCCTCAGGGTAGGATCTTCTCAGTGCTCAGCTACACTTTCCAAATGGATATTTCCCAGCTGGTCTGTAGGCACAGGGCATAATGTTGTGGTCTTTTCTGGGATGACTCTCCATCAGGGACTGTAGTGATAGGACAAGGGATAATGAGTTTAAACTTAAACAGGGGAAGTTCAGGTTAGATATAAGGAAGAAATTATTTACTGTGTGGGTGGAATGGGTTACCCAGGGAAGTTGTGAATGCTCCATCCCTGGAAGTGTTCAAGGCCAGGTTGGACAGAGCCTTGGGTGCCAAGGTTTAGTGCGAGGTGTCCGTGCCTATGGTAGAGGTTTGGAACTGGGTGATCTTAAGGTCCTTTCCAACCCAAACCATTCTACGATTCTGTGACTGCTGCTGATGGTGGAAATAGCTCGTCCTTGGTTTAAGCCTGAGAGTAAAGTCAGCCAATGTTGTCTGTTCCTTAGGCTGTGCTCAGAGATCCTCTTCTGGTTGTGCTGCTGAGAGATTACATTCCCCAGTTATGTGAGGAGCCAGACCAGTGCTTGGAAGGTACAGGGACAGTAATGGGGAGTTCACCATGTCTGCCAGCATTTCCTCATGAATTTTGGAACCTCCTTTCCACCCCTTATTAGTTCTAGGCCTAGGACACTGCTAATATTCACTGTAAGACTTCCAGACAAAGTCAGATCATTTACTGGTGTCATGTCGGCTGAACTTTTAAAATGGTATGTGTGACTGCAGAATCAGAACACAGTTCTGCAGGTTTCTGAATGCTTTTCATTATGCCAAAGACCACTACCAGGATTTGGTGATACTATTTAAAGAAAGGTGTTGATGATTATATCTTCTGGTTGAAAGGCACAGTTAATTTTTGCTCTTGTATGAATTTCACAAAGGCTGTTTTTTTTTGTCTGAAGTGTTCTATTGCTGCTTGTGCTGAGATAAAAATGGTGGTTTAAGTAAAGAAAGCATTCTGGCACAAATCAGAAAATCCCAGGGGAAGACAGATGAAAAATGTGATTTAAATGCCTTGAGGTTGAAACATTGCAGGAATTGTGATGTTTGGTTTAAGTCACCTGGCTATATTATACACTGCTAACACCAGTCTGTTCCTTTTCAGCCCCAAAGGTTACAAACATTACACTGGGAAAGGCATTTGCTTTGAGATCAGCTTGTTCCTTGTATTAGGCAATAGCATTGCTTACTTTCCTTTTCTCTTTGGTCTTTAATTTGCTTCCTAATTTCTCTTTATGTACTGCCTGCTGCCCAGTTCTTTGAGTCCCACTGTGATCAGTGCAACCTCAGGGACACCATGTCTTTGATCAGGTTCAGTATTTCAGTGTTTTCTTCAGATGCTGCCTTGCACTTTTGTTGAACTAATTTGAGTACTACGTCTCAGTCTTAGGGCAAAAGGATGCGTTATAATGTCTGTGAGTAGCACTAAGTAAGGCTTACAAGTGCTACAGGTACAGAAATAGCTCTGGGGATCTACCTAAAGAAGGGTTTCTCAAGGAGATACTAAAATACTGTCCTCAAAGGTAAAAGTTCTGGAGACTCCTCATGGTTAGGGAATGTCTGGCTATTTCCCCAACCAACATTTTTGTGTTTGATTTTCTTTCCCCTCAAGTAATGCCTGCTAGCATGAAAATTATTTCATTGCTGATTTTCTGTTTCCCAGCTGGAAAATAATTGGGAAGACTATGGTTCAAATCATATCTATGTAAATGCCACCTACTGCTGTAGGTGTAGACAAAAGGCCATACCAGGCAACACAACTTTAGCTTTATGAATCCACCTATGACAGCAGGGAATTGGCAAATCTGCCCCTTGGCTGTGATGGGCATTTGACGTGGCTGCAAAACCAATGAGGAAAAGAAATCATCTCAATGGAAACTTCTGGATGTGAAATGTCCCTGAAATGAATTAAAGCTATAAGAGCAGCATTTCCCATCCCTTTCCCTCTGGAGGCTGCACTGCAGTGGGCGTGCAATTTGGCTTTCTCCGTTTGGTGTCAATGTTTTCCACAGAAGTAACATTTCTTAAAGGAACCATCATTGCAGCAGATGCTGTGCTCAGACCTGCTGTGTGAGAGAGGAGTGTGCTGGAAATGCCGGGATCTGATCCCATTGTGGGGCCCTGGCAGTTACATTGTCTGCTTGGATGTTTCTGCCTCTAGTGGTGATGCTGAAGCGTGTTGGTGGAGCTGGGGTTGTATTGTTACCTTGGCTTATCCTCTGTTGGGTGTTTGAGGCCACTTTGGGTTCTTTATTGTATATCAAAAGTAACCACAGAAAAGTTTAGTCTATTTCCTTTGGCTTTTCCCTCCATTCACCACGTCAGTTGCAGCCCTAAATTAGTAGAAAACTTCATTTTAGGTGTCAGTTCAACAAAACACTTTGGTGAGCTCCAGCTGTGGAAGAGCTTTTAGATAGATGGAGAGTTGGGAGCATAAAGAAGAGTGTAGAACCTAAGGACTTGTTTGGGTCTGGTCTTTTAGGTAAGTTTTTAAAGCATAATGTTCCTATTCAGCAATAGGGAAAACTAATGTCATTCATGGTTTAACCCGAGCTGGCAACACAACCACTTGTCATTTTCCCATAGTGGGATGGGGCAAGAATCAGAAGAGTTTAAGTGGGAAAACTCGTGTGTTGAGGTAAAGGCAGTTTAATGGGTAAAGCCAAAGCTGTGCACACAAGCAAAACAAAGGAATTAATTCACTTCCCATCTGCAGGTGGGTGTTCAGCCATGTCTAGGAAAGCAGGGCTCCAATAGTGGCTTCTTGGGAAGACAAAATGCTATCACCCCAAACAGCCTTCCTTTCCTTCTTCTTCCACCAGCTCTATATGCTGAGTATGATGCTATATGGTGTGGAATATCCCTTGGATCATTTGGGGTCAGCTTTTCCAGCTGTGTCACCTTCCAACTCCTTGTGCTTTCCCAGCCTACCCTATGGGTGGGGTGAGGAGCAGAAAAGTCCTTGACTCTGTATAAGCTCTGCTCAGCAATCACAAAAACATCCTGAATTATCAAGGCTGTTTCCAGTGGAAATCATCATCCAGCACAAAACCATCACCCCATACTAGATACAATAAAGAACATTACCCGAGCCAAAACCAGCCTGGCTAAGGATGTGCTTAAGTGCTTTGCCAGGCAGGGAGGGGATGATTTATCCTGGTAAAGTAGAAACTCAATAGTGTTGACTTTGCTGATCACAGCTATAACCAGGATTTCGTAGAACAAGACTTTGTTGCTGCTGTGCTCTGTGGCTCACCTCCTATCAGGCTCTGAAGATAGCCCAAACCTATAGCTGGGATGTGTGAACAGCCATGCAGGATGAGCAAGTGAAGAAAAGAAGGGTTTGTGTGTATGTGGGATGTTCCAGTTTAGTTCTTGCCCACCAAAGCACCCTTCTGGATCCTGTTCCTGTGCTCTTGTAGTTTCACGCCCTTTCCTCACGTCCAAGCTGGGTAACTGAGTGTGAGAAATTGTTTTGGTTTAGCTTTGTGGTTTATTTATATTTGGTTTAACATCGTGGTTATGACAGATCCTCAAGCAGACGGAAATGATGTGGCTGCATGAAGACATGCAAATGAATTTAAAGGCGTATGGTGAAAGCATCTTCTCCACGAAGGAATTAAAACAAATCATAAAGAGCCATGGCTTTTATTTCCACAGGTCTTACAATGGTTGTGCTGTTGTGCAGGCAGGGTTAGACTCCTTTGCTCCTTTGAGGAAGCCTTAAAGAGGTCCTCGGATGCAAACCCTCCCTGCTCTCTGCACGCTGGGTTTGCAGATGCAGCTAGCCTCTCTGAAGCTTTTTCCAGCTTGCTGACAGGCAGGAAGTTGGGGATGTAGGCAGCGGGATGGCTTTCCCTGGGGCTCAGTAGCAATGGACAAGTCTGCAAGTCCTCACCTGCGAGAGCAGTGAGTCCCTTGTGGCCCTGCAGTGCCTGACCCGACATGGTACAGCTGCTACCTTCAGCGGTGAGGGGGGGAAAGAAATGCACCATTAGGAGCAGAGTAGCTCTCCAGCCATATAGGCAGGGAGGCCTGCTGTGTCCAGGGGGCTTCCTGTTTAAATAGTTAGAGTCTGCAGAACTGGTTAAACCATCAAAAAAACTACAGAGGGTAAAGAAAAGGCTTTAAAGGAAGCATCCTTCCTGTATCAGTATGTGCATTGTCTGGCTGTTATTTGGGTTCGATCAAATTCTTGTTGTGATTTTTCAGCTACCTTTAGTGAGTTTCAGATTAAGTATTTCATAATGTAGAATTAAAGTTTGTAGGACTGTAGCTGCAGTCCAGGAAAGCTTGTGTTTCAATACATGAAAGCAAGGGAGAACATTGTCATAAGGTACTATGGCTCCCAGTGGAACACAGGCAAGTCATTTCACTTGGTGGCTTCTGCAAGACCATGGCTTGTGGTTGGGCTGAATAAATGCTACTGTTTATTAAAAAATAGAGGTAGATGAGGGAGACAAAATAGTCCAGTCTTATTTCAGGCACACAGGATAGTCAGACTGTTCAGTACAGGACATAGGGACGTATTTGACTGCTGCTCTATAAAGAGGTAGAAAATTAGACATGTTTTAGTGCTTTGCAGAACTAACTCCTATTCAGCTAATAGTGGTGAAGATCAGATATGATGAACCCCTTCAAGGAGTCTGTGAGGGTAAGTCCTTTAACTCCTCCTGTACTGACTTGCTGTTTAGGCCTGTATGCCAGAAACCTCACCTTGGCCTGCTGCAGCTTCCCCTGTGTGTTGTTTCAGTGGCACCCACTGGGACCTGACCAATGAGGCTGTGAGCACCTTCCAGGACAAAGCCCTTTCTTCTTTTACCTGTGCTGTGCAATGCAGACACGGATCTTTCTCAATAGCTGAAAACAGCCATCACAGAAGCAAGCTTAGCAGCGCCCCGTTTTGTGAGAGGCTCATAAAAGCTTGAATGTGTATATACATAAGTGTGCATTTTTGTGTGTAAGATAAGTAGAACACCTTTACATGAATAGCCTTTCCTAAATCTGACATTAATCTGCATTTTTTCTGTCTGCCACATGATGGAGGTACTGGTGTGAGATACATAAACAGTGCTGCACGGTCACGCACTTCAAAAACAGAAGTTCCAATTTAGTGATTTATAGTAGTAGTTCTGTTGATGTTGGCTTTGCATCGGCCTTGATGGAGTAATCTCATAGCATCTGTGGGGTGTTTAGGTTAAAGCAGCCTTTGGTTGTCTTTTTTCTTTTTCCTCCACAAAAGACAAGAATACCCTTACCAGGTAATCAGACAGATATGTGGGACTATCCTTACCCAATAATCAGGGCTATCAATGCAGTGAAATACCAATGTTTGTGTTTGGGAAAACACTCAAGAGGATTTGCTCAGCTTACATTAACTTTATCGGGAATTTAAGTGGTACTGAAATGTGCATGGCTTGGGCTCAGGTACAGTTTCTGTAAAAGCAGGGAATTTGCAGCCATTCAAGAAGTTTAAAAGAGCACATCCTAGATCCTGTTCTCATCAGGAGTCTGTGCATCCTGGGAAGGATGTGGTAGGATCCAAATGAGTTGATCCTTGTGTTGTATGCTAGAACCATGCATCTACTCCCTCCTCTTTCCTCCATCTTGACCATTCTGGGTCCTGATCCAGAAGCTATCAAACCCACATGTGCAGAATTCCCAGTGCTTTCAATGAACTCTGGATCAGGCCCATATGCAAAGGCAGAGATGGATTTCCCTATGACAGTTTTTCTAGTGACGCTCAGAAATCTCCTGGTAAGAGATGAATTTATTTTGTTATGGTGAGAGCTGCTCTGTTATACTTGTAATCAGAATGTAGTAACAAGACATTTGTAACAGAACTGCTAAGGGTTGAGATACATCCAGGAAGGGAGAAACACATGTTTCTTGTGGCTGTTACTCCGAGGACAAGAGTTCCTCTGCTGATGTCAGTGTGATTACAGCTGCACTGTTGTTAAGTTTCTCTGATTGAATATTTGCTGGATGAAGCAATACTCTCACTCCTCTCCACAGATCCACCTGCTTTGTGAATCAAGCATGCTACTTGTCTAATTCCTTGTGCTTAAGTCCTTGTATCCCCTGCAAAATCCTCATGTGAAGAACTGTTCAACTCTGATACTCCAAATCTATCACTCCAGCACCTACCTATACATTTGATTTCTTTTATTAGAGTTTAAAAGCTTGTATTTAGAGGCTGTCTCTCAATAGGTGTCTTCAAAAGGCATTTAAAAAATTATACTTCTATTTAAAATGCTAAATGTATGTAAGATGTACATTAAAATGCCTTCAAAGCTAGTGAGCTGATGTGCCGCCCGAACAGCAGCACATAACCACGTGTGTGTGTCTGCACCCACGTCCTGATGTAATAGCTTCTCCAAATGTTCAAGTTTTTCCTCACAAGACTTCTTCCAGCAATGCTGCGCTCCACGCTCCAGGGTTCTGCCCCTGTGGTTTTTTCATGAGAACAAAGATTAGCCCTTCATGCTCCTAAACTCAATGCATGTGCATGACTTAAAGGCATTACCTACCAATAAATAGGAGATTAGCTGCGGCTTGTGTATTTCCTGATCAGTTCAGGTTTTTTCAGATGGCTCGTTGTTATCCCGTTTCCTTTAACGATGGGACACTTTAATGAGTTTGCCATCTGACATACATCTGCTTCCTGTTAAACAATACCTTCATTCTTCTACAACTGCTAAACTCATCTTTTAGCCTACAAGATTTTTATCTGTGCCTTGCAAGCAGCATGTACAAATCAGTGTCAGCATATTCATTTTCTTGTTGGGGATTTTTCTGGGCATGTTGTTTTCAAGGATGAATGGCAAAACAAGCATCTCCTTCAGTGCTGCTTTGCTGGAAAATGGGTGAACATGGATATTATTTGTCTAATTAGGGGCTGATTGGTCCAGCTTGTGCTTAAAGTCCAATAAGATCAACTTTTGTGGCTAACATACCATTCCTAATAGTTATTCTGTCCTCTCTGTAAAGGGTCTGGTGCAAAAGGGTGGGGGGAGATTTTCAAGGCTGTTAATACTGTTCTTTGAAGAAAGAGCCATTAATAGCTCAATGATGGTCTGTCTCACGCGTGGGCAAAGTTAAGGCTCTGTGATGATCAGGCTCCCTTAAATCAATCCAGCCTGCATTGAGTTTGTGCATCTGCCTCAGTGCTTCTATTTTCCTCATGTTTTGGGAACACACAGTCATGCCGGATCTCTGACTGTGTCTTTCCCCTTCACTGCTCAACATTGCCTCTCCAGAAAAACTTGTTTCTTTTCTTTCTTTCTTGTTATAAAACCTTTTTCTAGAGGAGAGAAAACTAGGTAGAATTTTCCTTGTATTTATCTGTCTCTACGCAACATGTGCCGCTTTTATAACAAGCGTGCAGTGCTTTCTACAAGCCTGTTGCATGTGCAGTTCTGCCACGCAGGCCCACAGGACATCTATGCAAATGATTTGTAGCCAAATTAAGCAACCCTGTGGGGCACATAATATTTTGTCTCTGAAAGGACTTTACTTCCATTCACATGTGCCAGGTGACTAGTGGAAATACTCTGGGTTTAGAGCTGGGGAAACAGAGGAAGCAAGGTGCAAATGTTTATTTGAGGATCAGTGCATCAGAATAACAAACATTATTC
Organism: Melopsittacus undulatus; assembly: GCF_012275295.1. NCBI lineage: Eukaryota > Metazoa > Chordata > Aves > Psittaciformes > Psittaculidae > Melopsittacus > Melopsittacus undulatus. Next base: position 29,635,596 of record NC_047535.1, read on the forward strand.
AGGAATTCTGTGTTTCTCCCTGCTTATAGGTTGTAGTTGTCTCCCAGCTCACACAGGGTTAATGTTACTTGCTTAGAAATGAGGGAATTGCTGATTACTTCAGGTAGCTGCTGGTGCATGATCTGAAGGTTTTGTTTTAGTGATGCTCATGGTACTTGGTTTCTACCACCTTAAATGGTGTTCCTTTGCCTCTGGCAGTGCTGTAGAGCCAAGGTTCAAAACTGAAGAGCTGTGGAAAGTTGTTGCAAATGCAACTTGATGGTTTAGCTGTGCTGACCCAACTTCCCAGGGGCTTCCACCCCTCTTTGTCTTCATGCAGTCTTACAGGAAGGTGCCGTATGTGAACTTGGTGTTTCACTATGTCCCTCAAGGAATGGAGCCAAGAGAAGATCTTCTCTGGTCATTGCTGTACCAGTGTTGTCATACTTGCCTGAAGAGGTTTGTTTCTAGTTACATCAGTGTTTATTAACAAAGCCCTCCATCATTTATTTAACATATAAACTTGTTTGTTCTTTCACTACACTCATACCTTCCATCTCTGGGAACACAGCTGATGGATTTGACAGTCTTTCATTCATGTTAAGATTACAAATTACCTTTGTTAGGTTCCTGGGATGCAGTATTTATTGAAGCTGTGCAACAAAATAAGTCTACTTTGTCAGCTTTGGGGCATACAATCAATGCTGGCAGTACTGAGCTCCTCTACATCTTCACTGTCAGAACTGCAGAAAGGTACAAGTCTTCCTAACAGTGCCAATTGCTGTGACCTCTGACATGACCAGGGAGAAGTTTACCTCGTTTCACGCTGTCTTTTTGAATTGTACCATAGGGAAAGTATATTTATAGCTGGAACACCAGTTTATTATAATCCAGATGTACTGGGCAAGTGTGTAAAGAATTTTAGGACAAGGCACTGAATCAGATTTACTGTGATTATTAATGGAAATGTTTTGGTGCTAACTGCAGTGTGCAGACAACGTTTTCTTCTACTGTAACATGAACCTATTTGAGAGAACCATCTTTTATAAAGAAGCTGACTTAAAAAAAAAGGAATGTAATAGGGACTTCAGTAAAGGGAAGATTGTTTTCCTGAAGTTTGTGGTTTATGGATCCTTGGAACGTTCTTTGATACTCAAAAGTGGGTTATTAGATTTTTTGTTTTGTAATTGTAATGGAGAAGGCACAGTTTGGCATCTGCAGCTCAATCACTGTGATGGGGTGCTCCTTATAAATACAGGCTTCAACATGACAGTGTCTCTGTGAGCCTTGTCAAAGAACATGCTACTGATAGGTTAGGTGCAAGCTTGAGAACGACTCCATGACTGCAGTTCAAGAACTGATGTCCTTGTCATTGGCCTTTGTGATACCCGTACTCTCAAAATTCTCTTCATAGCTGTTGGCTTTCCTCCCATTGCTGTTAATATAGGGAACAGTGGAGGAATGGAAGGAGCTGTTCCTGGAATGGAGGCACAGTTCCAGGGGCACAGATTGCTCTTACAAGGTGCGCCTGTTCCTCCTCTCACTGTTTATGCCAGTCTCTCCTGCAGTATTTACTCTAACATTTGTAAAAACAGATAGCTGTTTTGGAGAGCAAAGCCTGCTGAACTGGAGACAGGGAAAACCTGAATAAACAAACATGTGCCACAGATTAGTAAGAACATCTGTAGGTTTTATATTGTTTTGAGAACACATACCACATAGTTTTTTCATTTCTTATGCTTTTCTAGTTTCTCCCTTTCTTTCTGTCTCTCTCTCTTCTTCTTTTTAAATATATTGCTAATAAAGATTGGAGGTAGAAAGCACAGCTGGACTCTGCATGACATGCCACTGTTTAATTTCTAGCTTGGAGGATGAGAAGAAGAGTAGTTTTATTGTATCCTAGAAGAGAATAAAGCCACATGCAAATTCCAGCCGTGGACATCTGTTTCCTCTTTGTGTGAAAGAATTCTCATATTTGGAAGGGAATCCCAGTTCTGAAGGGGCTGATGAGTTGGTTTGGTTGGGGTTTTTTTCCTTTTGGTTCTCCCTCTCCCTCTTTGTCATTCCTTCAGCATCTTCTCTTTGCTCCCTGGCTGCAGCGTTTCCTTCAGGACAATGTCAGCTTGCAGTTTAGCAATCAGATACTGAATGGGTGAATTTTGAGTTACATTAAAATGTGTTGTAGCTACAGTGGGTCTGCTGTAAATTGCTTTTACTTAAAAAGTACGTGATTGTAGGACTTTTGCTCTGCCATCCATCTTCAGGTTGGTGTTTTCATAGAGTGAGATGTGTGTGTCTGTGCTCTGGCTGTGAAGTGAGACTCTTGGTAGAAGTAGCTTATTAAAATGAATCTTTAAAATGCCTGTATCAGGGGAATTAAGCAGATCTGTAGAAATAAGAACCTGCAACATTCATTACATTAAGTTAGGCATCAGGTGCTGAGGACTACAGGGACCACAGTAAATGAGAATGTCACTAACCTAGAAGACATTTCAGGACAGCAATTTACAGCGCTCTGGGGGTTTTAAACTTCTTTTTTTTGGTGTAAGAGCTGACTGCATTGAACAAACAGCACAGTTATATAACATTAGGCCAGACACGAGAACTGGTACTCTCTGTCTATTTTATATTAACATCGAATGGGAGGGTGGTGGAGCTCGCCAGGGTTTCATATTTGCTGGCACAGAGTTACCCACATGTGCGGACCACATTTTTATTGTTGTTTTAGCCTATTTCAGGCATAAATATCGCTGCCTGGCAGGGTGTGATTCTGTTCATTGCTGAAAAGCTTTCCTTTTTGCAAACCAAAGTACGAAAAAGAATAAAATGCTGTAAATGTTCAAATTAAGAAGTGTCTCCAGCCTAGGAGATTTTGCCACCTCTGTCGTAGTAGAGGAATAAAGGGCAATTAGCCATCTAAAGGCTTTGTTGGATGAGCTACCCTTGCAGAGCTGTTTCATTTTTGCATACATTAATCCTGCCTTTGGGCGTGGGTTGCTTAGTCTGGTCTCTCAGGGAAACAAGGCTTATGCAAAGGGGTTGTATGCACACATGAATGCATGGCAGCCTGTGCAGCCCTTGGACACGCTGGCTACAGAAATGAGGTGGAAAGGCAGAAGCTGCAAAGAGAAATAGAAGTTCCTCTGAGTTTCTTTAAGAGGAGAATGTGAGAGGAGAATAAGGGCAATGAAGGGGTTTGGGAAAGGCTTGCAGTTGGAACCGAACTTTCAACAGGGGCTGTGGAATGTTGAGGGGAAATGTGATGGAGTTCCCCATCTCAAGAAGATCGATGAACACAGCTCGGAAATTATTTGGCTTCAGTGAATCTGATGACAAAACCTGCAGGAAGCCAGATTCCCTTCCATTCCAGTACCCATGAAATTGCTTGTGTGGGTTTTGTCTTTAAATCACGATGTTGTCAAACAGGCTACAACGGATAACTGTAAAAAATGGAGGACATCTCCTTAGTACCATCTTCATGAAGGCAAAGGTGCTGCCCTGCATGGTTTTGTTGGCGGAGCTTCCCAGTTTGTTTGCTTTTTTCAAGCTTTCAAATGCGATCAGTGTGGGACTTAGGGATGTTTAGGCCCTTATCCTGCAGGCATCCTAGAGAGGAGGGACCCCAGTGGCTGTGCAGATCCCACTGTCATACATCCATACTATTCCCAGGCACTTTGGAAGCCTGTGCATAGCAGCAGCTCATGGGGCGCACGGGGAAAAGTGAAACAGATAATCCCCATCCAGGTCGGGTCCCTGCTGAGCAGGACATGGAAAGCAAACACCAGGAACGCCGAAAATCAAACAGCGGTCGTGAACAAATTTCCTCTCAGATCGAAATGCTTCGAGCTGGGAGATAAAAAGGGGTTTATGTCAAAAGCTTCCCTTGTTGTCTTGTTAACAGCTGCAGAATTTTACCACTCCTTCGTGAGCATAGGAAAGCGAAACTTGGAGGCTGTGTTTGAAAGCCTGTTTTGTTTGGTGTACAGCTGGATACAGAGCGTTTCCTTTCCTCTCTTTTAACAAATTTGAAGCAAATGTAGTGGGTATTGTTTCTTTTTTCCCCGTTTTTTTGCCTAGATAATAGATTATGCTGCTCTTCATTTTACATTGCAAAGAAATCGTGCCATTTAACTCCAATTCAACAATGACGCAGCAGCATGTGGATATATATATATCTTCTCATAAATATATTACCACACATTACTGTCAAATAGCCGGGCTTTTTCACCCAATATTAAAAGGGAAATTTAATTGCTACAGTAGAGTTTCAAGGCCCTGATAAATAAGAGCCATGTCTGACCTTTATTGTGGGGCTCGGAGCTGCCACCAGGGATATTGCTCATTGCTCAAGATGACAAACTTCCTCTGAGATTTCAGTTTGTCAGCTCAATGTACAGCAGTGACATTGATTTCTTCTCACTGCCATTTCCTGCCCGAATAGATAACAAATGTTCTGTGGCAGGTGCCTGTCAAGCTTCGTTTTGCCTGGCAGATTAACCTAATAGACTCATTTATTAATCATTAGTTGCAACACAGTGAAGCAGACAGGACTCTTTAGCTCTTGTGATGTTTAATGGATGTACCATTGCAGATTCCTTTGTGTAGTGTGAATTTGGGTTTAATAAGCAGTTCGTCCCTCTGTAGTGAATGTTTTTAACCTGACATTACTCACAAAGATCAAAGATTTATGTATTAGTTAAATGTGACCCATGTTGAGCATCTACTACATGGCAAAAGGTGCGTAAGTTCTCTCTGAGACTGATAAAATGATGCACGATCTGCAAGTCAGCCTAAGGAGGAAACTGACCCAACATGCATCATGTTTGGGGAAGAAAGTTAAAAGTAGGAGAAGAAAATAGATACTTGGAAGAAGATTTAAAACTGGGGCTTGACTGGCTGTCAAAATGGAGAAGTTAACTGCAGATGCATTTAGGAAGGGGCAAAGCAGACCTACACATACATCTGTAGGGCAACTCTAGCACAGTACTGTTTTCCTAGGGACCTCTATTTCCAAGATGTCTTGAGATAGATTGTTCGACTGGAGATGGCAGGGGTGGCACCAGAGGAGGATATTGGACATGGCTTGTCATAGTGGTGATGGAGGAGAAAGATACAGAAGAACTTAGTGGAGAGAATGGAGAAGTGAGGAAGAAATTCTAAGGGAAGGTGTAATCTTAGAAAGCGATGTCTCTTGTTGCAAAGAATCACTGTTTATGGTAAAAACTGACTTATTACATATGTTCGCCCTAAAGAGCTGACAGAGCTGACAGCAATGTGTGTTTGCTTTTTCCCCCCCATGTGTCAAGAATTGGTTAAGAGTGTTAAGCTGGTCATGAGGTGTTTATCAGGGCAAAATCTCCAAAGTAGGCAACTGTTGGGGACACATGGCAATGAGAATGAGCCTAGGCAGAGATACAGGCTGTTGCTGGACAGAAGAACCTCTCATTATATGTGGGGAGATGAGAACCACCAAGCTTATCCTTTGAGTTTTAGTTGACTGTGGTAGCTCTTCACATCCTGCATTTAACTCTCAAGGGGGCTTTTTCATATGAGATTACTGGGAGAAAGTTCCGCAGCTGATGCTCAACTGCAGAGCCTTGGTTGGAACACAACTGTTTTCAGCTCAGCCTTTGTGAGAGTGTCTATTGCTGAAGATGTATTTTTGCCAAGCTGTGACCGTGGTCTTGGGAACGTGTTTCTTGAACCATCCTTATGGCTTCCTTGGCTAAGCGTCAAACCAGGAATGTCCCTGCACTAGATCATGCTGCTTATTGCTCTTGTAGGCCACCCTGGTACCAATACATTAACCTCTCAGCAGGGAATGTGATAAACAAAGTAAAACTGCTTTAGTGAAACCAGTCATTTAATGGCAGCGTACATAAAGTGTCCGTAAAGATTTGTAAATGTAATAAGCTGCAGTTCTCTGAGTGAACAATAACTGTTCTTAATTTAGCCAGTGGAGGAGCATGCCAACCTCATTTGCTTTTGTAACATTATGTTGTTTTTTCTTTTCCCACCTCTCCAGATTCCTTTCTCTCTGGTACAGTTTCCCCTCTGGGAGTCCTTAAAGGTAAGTCCTCTTTAATGAGAGAAATAAAAGTTATGCATTTTGCAAAGGCTTCCCATGGTAACTTACCTAACTTGGTTATCCTAATTATGGGCACGTCCAAGAATCAGTATGTACTAACCTACCTATGCCAGAATAACTGAAAAATAACAGGGGATATCTAACCATTGATGTGTAGCATGCAGTCTAAATTTAAGTCCCCAACATACCAGAAATCTAATCTTTTTGTTTTAGTGTTTTATTCTTCAAAGTAATTGGGAAATTGCAGTTGATACAGAGAAAACTGATGGTGTTTTGCAGACACAGAGAGACTGTGTCACTGACAGGCTATTGGCTGCATATACTTCATTTAAATAAAGGTCATTTAAAGAAGCTGTCAGTAGACGATATTCTAATAGTGCAGTGTTTCACAATGATACGCTATATTCTCCCATCAGCTGGTTGCTCTGTTTATCATGGACAGAGTCAGGGTCTAGATTGTTGAGCACAGGACTGGATTTGAAGACATGGCATTTCCTCATCTCTCTGGTTTTGCTCTAACTCACTGCAGAAGGTGAAGGAAAGGCTTCTTCAGGTGCTTTGGAATCTGGATTGGAAACATGGACAATTATTGCAGGTCACTAAAAGCATTGTAGCAAAATAAAATATTTGTAGGAGAGGACCTGAAAATAACTTTCTTTGTGTTAAGGGTACTGGACTTCTGAGCAAGCTGGCTGCTGACACCCAAATTGGGCAGTGGTGTTGGAAGGATGGGATCCTGTGATGATCTTCCTTGTCCCTTGCTGCTTCCATTTAGTTAGAAGGACTTATATTATCCTTGAGACAATAGCTTGTTCTCTCACTGTAAGTGGCTTGGGTTGTTCTATGGGGACAAACCCACAGTGTGGATGTTGCATCTAGAGACTTCAATGAGTTAAATACAAAGGGCAGTCCACAAGCAGAAGGAGCATGAAATCATACAAGAGCTTTCACAGAACTGAGCTGTGTTCATAGAGAATTCTGTAGGTTCTTCATGAGCTCAGCCTGATATGGTGTCTGGGTATTGTCCCATTGGACAGGGCAGCTTTGGCTGCCTTATTAGGAATCTCTTTCCCTGCCAGCGTGCAGGAATGGCTTTGTGTAAACTCTTCAGCAGGGATGCTGGCCTGACCTGCTAATTGTTAGTGCAGCAGCAGTGCTTGGGAGCAAGAGGTGGCAGTGCTTAAAGAGAAAAAGTGCCGTGTTCTTGCCAAAGCCACATAAACCAGCAACATTGTGTGGTTGTTTGCAGACTGTAAAGTTGGTTTAACTAATGTCCACGTAGCTGTGACAATAAAATGTATTGTTTAGACTGCAGGCTTTAAAGAAGACAGTTTGAATTTAGCTGGCTACAGGAGTGAGTCACTTAGGATGAGACATCATGTTTAATCTAAAGAGCTCAGTGCAGATCTGAAGAGAAACAAAACCAGGTCAGTTTGTTCCACAAACCCATTGCAATATATTCTGACAGTAGAACCAAGAGCAGATAACTGCAAAGATCAGTCTTACGTGCTCCAGTCACCTTGGCTCAGCACATGGAGAGCGCTCGAGGTTTGTCACATCAAAGCTAGGCAATGAAAGCAGGATATGTATTGTTTATCTGAATGGAGCTCTTAAAAATTGCCCTGACAGTACAGCAAAGGGAAAAAACCACTATGATCCAGCAGACTGGATGTGGGCAAGTAGCATCGATAGGAGTAATATGCAGGCTAGGGATACTCATGGGTGCAGGAAGGGAGAATGAAAGAGATGGCAGTTAAGAAGAGGTAGAAGTCCCAAGGACAAGATAAAAACAATACAAAGCCTGAACATGGAGAAGTTATTGAGGTGATGTCTGAGGATTCTACACTGTGTTAATGCGATTACTTGAGAAAGGAAATGCTGGAGCAGTTGTGTGTGATGTGTGTGGGTCATCTTGCAGAGCAGAACAGAACAAGTGCCATGACTCTGTTATTTTTAAAACCATTAGTACTCAGTTACACGAGCTGATGGAAGATAGACTCAGTCTTATAATTCCCTGAACAACTTAATCATCATAAAAATCAGGAAAAATATTTTTCCATTGTAAAGGACAGTTAGTACATGGAAGAAGACGAAAGTTTCCTTTTTCTTTCCATACATGCTGGTTGCAGCCAGCAGAAGGTTGTTAAGCTTAAAGAAGCTTAATAAAGGTTTGATGTAGGTATCAAATCAGGTGTTTCTCTATCCCATTTTTTCTGTCTGCTTTGTTCCAAGCTGCTCTGGTTATTCATTATGCTTCCAGCAGATTTTAGCCACAAAGTTTACGTGCACAGTTTTGTTCTGTCTGTGAATGTAGACCAGCTGTCCCATGTGAGAGTAAACTTACATACTGTGCACTAAACTAGGTTAGAAGAGAGCATTTTATGAATGATTGACCTATACAGTTACGTATGCTAAGCGTGCTGGCAAAGAGGGTATTGCAGTGATTAGCAAGAAACAGATACTGCTTCAGATATAAGCTATCCTGCCAGTTACTCAGGTGAACACACAATTTAGAAGCAGTTAATAGGATTCTTTCTTAGTTCACAATGAATTAAGAAACAGCAGTAAAGAAATTATGGTGTAGGCAGCACCCACTGCTTTAATGCATGCTTCATGTCCTTTCTTTTGCTAATTCTTCTTTTTTTCTATACTTTGGTTTAGATTATTGATATAAACCAAAGGGAAGAAGAAAACTGCAGTGTTGTATTGAATTTCAGGACAGACATTGTAATTCTGTGCTAGGCTGAGCCTGAGTTAGTGTTGCTCTTCTCTGTCTTTTTAGCCCAAGCCTTACAGTGGAACAAAGTTTGAATTCATCTTAGAGTTCAGGAAAAGAAGGGGCATTTCAAACCCCATTCACTCTTCACTACACCAACCCTTGGAGGAGCACCATGGCTAATGACCACAGGGGCTGTTTGATCAGATTTAGGTTCTTTTAGGGCTAATGCTTCTGATTCCATCTCCAAGCCAGCTGGCCATGAAGAAAGGCAGCAGAGCACAGATGTGGTGTGCTTCCCAAACGCCTGCAAAGCACACTGCCTTCCATATTAGTTCAAGTTTTGCAATAATGTAAGACACAGTCCCCTTGTATTCTGTCCTGGAATTTCCAGGGTGCCTCTGTAATTTGCTTTGGAAATACTGTACGTGTGTTCTTCATTGTGGGAATTTCATATTACAGGCTGTGTATTTGGCATGAAATGTTGTGGGTTACAGAGAGTCTAGCACAGCTCTCCTGCTCTCACCCTGCTGCCCTGTGTGTGTAGTCTCCACTATGGTGACTGTAGCCCTGTGGAGCTCATCCCTTCTCTATTATCTCCTTTTGTGTTCAGGCATTTTATTCAGCACTTGTGATCATCATATTGTAATACCTACCAACCGTAAATGATGTATCATCTGTTTCATGTTGTGCTTTAATAAGTGTTTTTTTCTCTTTTAGACCTGAGAAAAAGATAACTTTAATTTCTGCTGTGGAAATACCACAGAAATACAGGGCATCAGTGGTTCTTTTTCAACAAAATAATGCTTAACCCCCTCTTCCCTCAAAATCAAGAGCTTCTGGTTAGGTTTAAGTCCAGAAACATCTTGTCAAAAATGCCTGCATCTTATGGCTGAGTGGGAATGGCCAGCTCCCTCAGAGAACAGAGCTGTGTGTAAGGTAAACCCGTCCCAGGTGAAACAAGACTCAGGCCTCTTGGGTTTTATATTTCTGCGTGTTGGCTGCGCTTCAGAGCCTCTGAGAGTTACTCAAATGCAGCTGTACATGGAGAATAGTCTCTTTATAGACCAAATGTATTGTATGTCTGGAGAAAAGGCTTTGGTAGCCAGTGAGGAGGGAAGGAGCAGGTGGGATCGGAGGACATAGGTCTCAAATGAGTAGACTTGAAAAACAAGGGGGGTTTTGGTTGGTTGGTTGTTTTTTAAAGGAAAACAAACCTATTGTCCTGGGAACCTTTTATTTTTCATTAGACATGTCTGATTCTGAGATGGGACAGTTGGGTGGTGCTAAGACTGTGTAACATCAGGGTCAGGCTGACTTCTCCCTGCAGACTGTGTGTGCCCGTGGGTCCTGGGAGGGCTGGCACAGACTGTGCTACTCTGCTGGCCCAGGACCTGCAAGGAAAGATAAAAACCTTGGACTAGCCATGCTCAGGGTGATGGTCTGACTCTTCTGGTACTACGTGGGGCCAGGATTTCCTTCTTTGTCTTGGTGCTGGCCAAAACCTAAAGCTCAAAGACTTTCTGCAGCTATAGTGAGCCCATGTGGTTTTCTGTCACTGGCGTTAGCAATTAGGTAATTTTCTCAAATCTGTGAATCTCACAAATTAACAAGTGTTTTACAAGGAAATACTTGGTTGGACCTTCAGGAGCAACAGCCAGAGACAGGATGCTTATAGACAGTGGGATTTTGTAATGACTGTGGTGGCATGTGGTAGTGCTGTAAGATGCTAAGAAAGCAGAGCTATGCTTCGATGGCTTCAGGAGAGTACACACTGGCATGTTTCCACCCTGTGAAATAAACTGGGCATTGTAGTTAAGACAATGGGGAGAGTCCAGCCGTTCCTGTGTGAGGCTGAGCAGTATCAGAAGGTTGGTTGGGTCAGAACAGAAGTTCCCTGTGTTCCTAAACTGGTTTTTGCCCACACAATGGAGAGCAGGCTTGGGATTGGTCTTATGTTTCCTTAGGTCCCTTGTTTTCCATCCAGGTTCAGTTGTCACCCCAGGAACAGGACACTTGCTTTGAGAGGAGCAGAGCTTAGGAAATCTGCTGTCGGACTGATCTGCATGAAGACATTGGCATGTGTACTCATATGCTTGGTTGTCTTGGTTACTCTCCCCAGAGAACTCTGAGGAGCTGGTATAGGCAGTAGAGGGTGTGAACAGGTCTGGCTCGAAGTGGACTTAGCCTTGCTTGTAGTTGTCAGTGCAGACATACCTTTGAGATGTATTTTGAAGTATGCTGTACAAAGACTGCTTGGTGGGTTTCTGCGGAGAGTGGAGGCTCTAATCTTGGTTGGAGCTCATTGCACCTGAGTTTTGAAGTTAATAAGAATGAGAAGTTTACAGAATGCTTCTGCCTGGGCAGCTGGGGCTCTCAGCAGTAATATGTGTTTATAACTCCACCATTGAAACAATAAACCACATGCTATTTCCCTCCTAAAATTTACAATCAAGCCTGTTGCTTTTTAACAGGAGAAGTAGAAAATAGAGGAATGTAGCCAAACTGGGGCCTAAAATGGCTCTTACCCTCCTCCATAGGTAGGTGACAGCTTTCCTTTTTTCCTGGAGAAGCAGTCTAGTATTTCCTTCTGCTGCACTCAGCTACGTGTAAGTCAAGAGTAAATGAAACCCAGGTCCAGCTTTAAACCCATTTCCTTGCAGGCAGTGGAGTAAGTATTCTACCATACCTCACTCCCTCTTTGAGTAACGAGCGGGCTGAATTAGGGATTAAGTCCTAATGGTTAAATAACGCTAACGTGTCTGCCATTCGCTTAGGTGCTCTATCAGGAAAACACATTTCCAGGCGTGATGTAACTTGCGGCCAGCGTGGCCTGTGCATGCCATTAGCATAACGGCTGCATTTTCCTCACAAAAGAACAATGTCCCCAACAGCTGTTCAGCAAACAGCCCTCGCTTTATTAGTGCCACAATAAGTGTCATTCACACAGCCTTGAAGCGCAGTCGAAGGAATGCTGTACGCCATCTGCACTGAAGAGCAAGAAACAAATGCAATCCTTACTTATAGCACTGCAGGCACGTTTGAGAAAGTCAGATGGGCTTGGCTCATCAATGCAGCATTTAAAACGGCAGAAGTAAACCAGACTCACACAGTCTTGGAGATACAGAGCCAGATTGTGATGGCCTTGGTCATGCCTAGACCACAAGCGGTTCGCTAGAAGCTGCTGAGGTTGCCAATGACATCTGGGGTTTTTTTGGTACAATACAGAAGTAATCAGTGTGAAGGGCGCACTGTTTGATTCGGACACTTGCTTCTTGCTGAAGAACCTTAAAAAGCTTGTGATCCTTCCATGGAATTTATTCATGCAAGCCTGCATGAAGCACAGATTTATTAGCAGGTAGTGGCAGTGCAGATGCTCAAGGAAAGCCATTCTAACTTCAAAGTGATTTTTCAGAGGTACATTTGCCTCCCCAGGCACATATATGGCCCTGCATGCCATGGAAACTGAGTGTTGCCGGCATATTATGTTCTGCCTTTACCATGGGAACACTGTTTCGAAGACATTTTATTTAACCAGGCTTTTAGTACATCCATTTTGATTTACATCCAAATGGGTCACAGCCATCAATGCAGTATTATATGGAGAGAAAAAGGGAATGAAATGCTTTTAACGTGAAAAATATGCTGTTGCATGTAGGCCAACTTTTGTTCTCTTTCAATTTACCTAAAATTTAGGTGGGTTTAATTCTAGGGCCAAATTCAGAACTGGCTTAAGTGAGCACAACTCCATTAGCGCAATTGGGTCTCAATGCTTTTGTCAACAGTGAACTTAGATCATTGAATTTTTCCCATGTTTGGGCTTGCATGTTTCCTGCAAGATAATATACACATGTACTAGCACATATGCTGCACATATGTATGTAGAAATTCACTGGGGAGGACATTTGGCTCTATGCTGTATGCTTGATTTTACATATAGAAACTGCGATCAGCTCACAGAGTTTTTGCTTCTCCTGTAGCTAACGTGCCATGCATCTGTGAGGCTCAGCCATGCAGAATGCCACGTTGAAAGCAAAATACCTAGTAGCAAAGGCAAATGTGAAAATTGCTTTTCTTTCTTCGGTCTGCAGGACTGCACATGCACACAAATCCGTGTGATTAATTTGGAGAGATTTTTCCTCCCCTCTGTTATCACAAAGTTGAACACTGCCTTGAACAGAGGGTTATGTGGAAATACTGCAGATGCTTATCGTTGGAGTGAATTGTAATATTTACTCAGCTGCAGGCCTCAAGTTTAGTGTATGCCATGAGGTCTGCTTGCGTCTTAGTGCCTGCAGAACAGCAAGGCCAAGGCAGAGATATCTCTTTCTCTGCGATGCTTCCTATAGTGTTTGGGGTGTTGATCCTGTCATCAGGTTTGAGAGAGAGGCAAGTGTTGCGCATTCCCAATATATAACAGAATATATCTGAATATATCCTGAATATGGACCAAGACCCAACTAGATTGAAAATCCTTTGGTATATCCTAAGAGTAGCTTTTTCAATGCACTTTCTGCCCAGCAAAATGAGCTTCCTTGTATTCTCAGTATCAAAAGAGCTAAATAACATTTGTAGTGAGAAGCAGAGGACACAGGCCTATGGGGCAGCATGAAATGGGATCGTTGGGAAGAAAAGTAAGGCTCTGCCCACATATAAAACTTGACCCTTCTCTGTGAACATTATCCCTGTGAATAATTGGAAATGTGCATTCAGGCTTCCCGCTGGGTCCCATCCCTTGAGGACGCACCCTCTGGATTGCTTTACATGGTGCAGCGATGCACAGCGAGATTTACATATATATCACATGAAAGTGTTTACAATAAAAATTAGCATGTGATTGAGCTGGGAAGCTGCAGAGGGCCCCAACTGTACGAGTTTCCATGCACTTCAGCCAGAAGATTTATTTCCAATTTGTTATTCATAAGGGAAGAGCGAGAGATTGGGATGGGGTCCTTTGAAGTGGAAAACAAAGTCTTCTATTCAGCCTTCAGCTTAATAGAATACACATGACACAGGCTTGGCATGGCGGCCCACTTTCATGTAATGTGCTCCTTGTCATTTTGCTTTCCTAGGCTGTGAATACTAGTGGGAATGGGTATTGCCTTGGAAAAGTCTCATTATCTCCTGCAGCCTTCTGCAGGAGGAGCACAGTGTAAGCAGGTAGGAGCCATTTGGTGATGAGGAAACCGGGCTGGTCCAATTGTTGTGGTTGTGTTGCTTATAATTCCCAGTTTATTATTCCCAGTTTCATACTGCAAGAGCATATATGGAGAAAGCAGTGTAGTTGTAGGGCATCTGCAGGCATTACCAGGATGCCTCTGCCCTGTGTGGAGGCTCTGAGCAGGGAGCTGTCACCTGGAGTGGGAGGCTCTTCTCAATCTGGGCTTGGCAGAGCATTATCTATTGCAGTATCACTGCAAGTAACCAGCAATTCTGTCCAAAGTCAGTGCTCTGTGGAAGATTGATTGTGAATCCTGTATTTCTTTCCAGGAACAAGGTTTTAGTTTTACAGTGGTCAAGCCTCTAATAGCTTCTGTGCTTTGCTCTGTGTTAGGAGTATTAAAACCATGCTTAATGCAGCACAAAGGCGAGCATTTGTGAAGAACTTACAAGCCTGACTTACCACAAAGCCCTGTCGATAAGTGGGTCTGTGGGCTCTGAGAGAAAACACATGTGGCCTTCAGCTCATCAGCTTGGCCCATAGCATGGGTGTGGGTAGAAAGAATTTGGGCTAGAGTCCTGCTGGTCCTCTTGGCCTTGTGACACTTGTTCCTCTCAGCTTCCTTTTGGATGATGTCCTCCTGCCCCGCTTCTCTCTTGCTCTTCTGCATGTTCAGGTTTGGAGCTTGGGTGAATCACCGAAATTGGAGATGGAAAGAAATGCATGAAGTCATCTCATCCTGCCCTTGCCAACACAGGATTATTCCCCACAGTACAGTCTCGAGTGCCTTCTCCAGTCTATTTTTAAATGACTCAAAGGAGAGGGCTTTCCTCTCCTCCCTGGGGAGGCTGGCCCCGCTCTTCAGTAGACCTCACTGTTGGGGAATTTTCTTCCTGTTCTCCAGCCTCAATTCTCCTTTTCCCTAATTTAATTGAACTGTTCCTGGCTCCACCCTTCTACACAATTTTCCATATTGCATGACTGCTGCAAATACCTGTTGTCAATTTGCAGGCAATAACGGGAATTCATCACCATTTGCCTGGCTTGGCAAAGGCTCTCAGTGCAGAACTGTACTGGGAAGCCAGCCTTTATCAGAAACTAGATTTCAGAGCTACATGCCAAGAATTAAGACTGACCTTTTCCTCTTTCTTTGGACAATGCCATTAACATAAAACCCCGTCATGACTGAGAATTAGTCTTGGCTTCTGGCAAAGCCATGAATGTCTGTATTAATGTGCTGGTTTTCCTCCCAGTCCTCCAGCAGATCTTTCGTAGTGATTTTTTTGCACTACAGAAGTAGTGATTCTGAGTTCTCAGGTTTAGTTGTAGGGTAGGCATGCTTGGAGAACACTTAATGCAAAAATACACTAATTCTGTTCATATCAAGTGGCTCCAGGAGTTAAATTCTAAACCATGAGCTTCAAATTGAGGCTTTTTAAGTACTTGAAGTGTTTCGAAATTGGATTTTGAGGGTGGGATTTATGCTTTGACAATACCTAAGTGCTTCAGAAGGAAGCACTTTTTGTCTTGGGCAGATGTGTCCTTCATCCAGCAAGACTGAGCTACAAGAAAGCTGTGTGTCCAAAGAGTGTAAGTTATTCCAGAAAAACCTCTTATGGGTTTGAATAATTATGAATCCCTATTTATTTGCTTACAAGATGAAAATCAGTTTCTGCTGTGTGTGACAGCAGAATAGAAACCCATCCTGCAAACACCCAGAAAAGCGTGGCTAGCATTAAAGAGACTGAAATCCCTTTAGTGCTTTCGTACAGCAGAGCTGCAGCTATTTAGCTGTGGCAGGAGACCAAACAACATTGTGGCTGGCTATTGTTGCTTGAACAGTTTGATTTTTAAAACATTCAACTGAAATACAACCACCAGCCAAGCTGGAAGAGGCGAGTCACAGGGACAGCGCGTTAAATGAAGAGTCAGCAAATGAAGGCAATGAGCTCTCGTACCCCAGTGGAAAGTGCCTGTATTGCAGACCCAGGAGCCTGAGAGCAGCATCGCAGCGTAGCACAGCTACAGGGCTGCTTGTAAGGAAGTTTTATAGCATAGAAGTAATATGGCTTTAAAAAGAATGAGATAGTGCCACAGCTATAAAATGAGATTACTGATTTCTCTGTGGTAGGCCTGAGAAGGGCCATGAATCCCACTGCTTTTTGCTCAGCACTGGTCCTCACATCATAAACCAGAAACCTCTCCTTCAGAGAACTTCCAGCGTTAAGCATGTCAGGAGATGGGAGGGAGGTGGTGGAGCGGAGGAGGAGAGAACAAAGCGGCATAATAGAAACCATCCCAGCACGCATCAGCCTTTGCTGCTGATACTGATCGGACACATCAAGCTGCTGTGATTCTCGATAGGTGTTTTTTAGAAGGCACTTCTCTTGGTGGTGGTTTTAAATGTGCATGTTTAAATGATGCTGTGAGTTAATGGATTGGAGCATGGTGTGTGGGAGCAGCAGGGAGGAGAAGGGTGTGTGGTCCCTAGTGACGCCAAGTGAAAAACAGAGACACACCTGCTTTGGGATGTAATGGGAGTGATAAGAGCAATTTCTTAATGATGGGGGGTTTTTGGGAGTGTGAAAGGAAGCATTGGTTTAAGAAATGTAGGGACAAACAGGATATGTCTCACTGTGCTGGGTACTGTTCATTTTAAATGAGAGTGTTTGCTGCATCTGGGCTGAACTGATACTGGTTCTTGCATGCTACTCTCTCCCCCCCCAGTGTTTTGCTTTGCACTGTTTCATCTGCCAAAAAGACAGTAAATTCACAACATAATTGCAAAGCTGCATGGCCACAGGCTTAAATACATACATATGAAATCCCTGAAAGCAATTTGCTTCAAGCCTTCCTCGGTTCCAGACATCTTTCTAACTCCATCTGCTCGTTCAAGTACACAAGTTCCTTGGGAAAAATCACTTATTACATCACTGAAAAATGCCACAAAAATAGCCTTTCACTTAAGTTCCCATCCTCGGAGTTAACTCACATGGGGATCAGATAGATTCAAACATTTAATAACTTTTTATTTTCCTTTCTCTTTAAACACAGGATCTCTGGTCATGGAAGCAGGGTCACGTGGTGGATTCTTGGCAGTCAGCAGTCTGTGGAGCTTTTGCAGGTGCAAAGGATTATATGTTACACTGGGAAAGACTAAAGAAGAAAGGGGAAAAATGTGCAAATCTATTAAGTACAGCAGAACAACATTCCTTTGTAATTCAAGTTTGTTTAGACGAAAACGGATCCAGTTGTTGTTTGGAAATGGAAAAGTCAGCAAAGGAAAGAGAAGGGGTGGGGAGGGGGGAAAGGCTCAAACAGGGTGTCTGTTTGAAAGACAAGCAATTTGTTTTTGACAAATTTCAGTTCTTTAAGAACCAGGGGCCTGTCACTCAGGCTTTGTCATCATTTCAAAGTTGATTTGTAAAATCCTCATCTAGGAGAAACTTTTGCTTGGGTGGGGGTTTGTGCAGCTGTTTGCACCGAGCACTTCCCCAGGGGTTGAAGTGATTGCAGCGAGAGGCCATGATTCACCATTCATGTGACAGCTCTGACAGCCATGTAGATTAACTAGAGCCAGGAGAGCAGAGGCTAGTGCTGCACAGCCCGCAGGCTAGAGCCTTCCACAGCAGAAAGGGGAGGGGGGGAACCCAACAGCACAGGATGAAACATCTGGGCAATCTCCAGACACTAGGACAAGAATAAAGAGTGGCAGAACACAATACTACACTATTTATTACCAAACAAGCCAGAAGTTAATTGAATTCTTCAGTAGGCTTCTTGCTTGATTTTAGCCTACTGTAGTTGTTTCGAAAAGAAAGCAATTAATGACTCATCAGTAGAGCTGACAAGTTTGAGGGAGGAGAGATGCAACTGTCTAATAGAAAAAACAGATTAGTAAAGAGATGGATAGCCCGAGCCTTTCCCCAAGGAGCTAAAATACATTTTGAGATTCCAAACCAGTAACAGAGTCTGTGGAAAAAAAAATAAATCCTGTTTAAAGAGGAATTATAGCATTTCTGGAAATAGAGACTATCAAAAGCAAAGCTTGTTCTTTGATAACTTGTAAAATTAGAGCCATTACATCGTATGTAAGGTTTTTTTAAACAACCTCTGTTAGGGGAATTGCAGTATTAATAGCAGCAGGATTCCAGCAGACTTCCTTTTGATGGGTGCTGTAACTGCATGACTTGAGAGAAGAAAGCATGGCTGTAGCTGCACATGGTTTAATAGATCCTGCGCATGAGCTGTGTTGGAATGGTTTAAGTTCAATTGATTCCATTATGGGACAAAGGGGGTATTTTAGGTAACCTCTTGTGGTCTTGTCCAGCTGTATTTTTATGTTTATGTGATGGGAAAGGAGTTTTATTCTGATTAAAATCTTGTCTACTGTTAGGCTTTACACTGACATCAAGTCAGTGCAGATGGAATCAGAGTGATTGAAGCAGGTCGCTCATTTTTGGTTTGAAACTAAACAAGCTATCAGACCAAAAATGCTTTAGAATGCAATCTGTGTGTCTGCAGGTGTGATGGGGATCATTAATTTAGCTCCGTTGATTTCTTTACAGTCAGATTGATACAAAACCTGTGTTCAGGCGTGTTCAGAGAGCTTGAAAGGTTATCTGATTTACCCAAGGCCTTGCAGAGTAATTTCCTGAAGTCCAATTTGGTGCCTCAATGGGAAATCTAGCCTAGTGCCCCCACTTCCTTTTCTGTATGCCTGATTCTGACCGGTTATGCTTGGACTTGCTGCTATTTGGTGGATGTTCAGTAGTGTCTGTTCACTTTCTAGCAGAAATATTACAAGAAGGAGCTTCCGGAGGCATGGTTGTGCATAAACACTTTGCTGTCCTTTGGCAGATGCTGGGGAGACACTGGGTCCTCCTGGAGCAGCACAGAGACTTCCAGGTCCATGGTGGTGGTAGATGAGACAGTTTAGCCTAGGTGTCTTTACGGGCTCTACATCCCAGGCACAAATCTTTGTAGAGCTGGAGTGCTATTTTGTAGATCGTGCTGTAATTGATGGTGAATATTCTCTGGGTTATCCTTCCACCTTCACTTCCTCCAGCTTGGTTTTCCTTCTCTGTTCTTTGTTTCCCCATTCTTCTCTCTTCACAGTATTTTAAACTTCTTTTCTCATTTATTCTTTGAGGATCT
Organism: Melopsittacus undulatus; assembly: GCF_012275295.1. NCBI lineage: Eukaryota > Metazoa > Chordata > Aves > Psittaciformes > Psittaculidae > Melopsittacus > Melopsittacus undulatus. The sequence goes on from NC_047535.1 coordinate 29,654,697, forward strand.
GCTTCAAAACTCATGAGGTTCAACTCTTCATGGATCAGAACCTTCTCCTTCCATCTCCATTGCCTCCCTCTGCAGGCATGTAACAGACAGGCCCTGTATTGATGTAATCTGGTACCATATCCATTCAGTTTCACTGCAAATATTTAGCCTTCTTGCTGAGTGGAGGCAGTGGAAGAATAATTTCCTGCTTTCTGAAGAATGGATTCTGTGGTTAAAAATCAACTACCTGCATAGAGCTTCAAATGAGGGAAGAAAAACTAGACCAAACTGTTTATCCCTTTCTTTCCACTTCAAAACCTCACCAGTCCCCTGTGAATAAAATAAGATTCATGTGTGCATCTGAATGATTTAAAATCATCGTGTTCTAAACCTTAGACGGAGAGGATTATCCAAACCCCAGTCTTTAAATGAAGAGATGCTGTCAAATGCCAACATGGTAGTAGTGGGATAGTGAAATCACACAGAACTGCTTTTCTCCTGTGCTCTTTGCTTGAATTCAGTGCTTTCTAAAAATATGTTAGAGGTCTTGAGGGGCAGAGTAATGAGCTGAAATAACCTGAAAGAAAAGTCTTGTTTGGCTTCCCTTTATGGCACACACATATGTGTGTGTCTGTGTGCATTGGTTGGTTCCTAGCTAAATCATCGTTGATTATTTGCCGAAGACGGAACAAAGAGCAACAATATATTGGATTCCATCCCTAGTGCCTGTGAAATGGCAGTGATTTGAGCCAAAGTGCTGTGAGAGGCCCAACTCTTCCTTGTTGAGTGCACATGTGTAAGATCTGTATGTGATCCATGGGTTTTTTATAGAAACCTAATAGGCATGAGCATAAATATGAGATTTTGAATCAGTCCTCTCTGTCTCATCTGTTAATAATTTAATCTCTGGAGGCTGTGTCAAACTCTGTTCATCTCTGGTATCTTAACTAGAGGAGATGTTTGCACCAGTTGGGGAGTGAGAGAAGGTGATGCCTGAGCAGCCAGAGGAGAGGAACCCAAGGGTAGACTTTAATCCTGAGGTTGCATTTGAACCAAACCTTGCCTCGTGTTTGGACATCAGCCCACATTTGGGCCCAGGCTTTAGCAGGCTGCATTCAAAGAAGGGAAGCATTCCCCATGCTGTGGGCAGGCCAGGCATGATTGTGGTTGCATTCCATGCTCTAGTCTTCTCTGAGCTTATGCTGCTGGGTTGGACTACTGCACCCCAGCCCCGCATAATACAGCACAGGCCATCCCAAACAGCTTTCTGGATAGGATTTAGGTGTCCTCCATGGAAGTGGGCTGGTGGAAATGGAATTCTGCTGTCAGGTATTTGGAAAGGAAAGTACTGCCTCATACCAATGAGGTGATCTCCAACCTGTCAAAGAACCCAAGTGTCCATTTAATGACATTGAAAATTGCATCTGTTACAGACACCTTCTTTCTCCCTATTGTAAAAAATAGTGTGGCTTCACATTAATAATGAATGCTGTGTGGTGACAAAGTCACTAAGAATGGAGGAGCAAGTCTAGTGAATAATAGAGCAGTAACAAGAGCTTTTTTGCACATTAAGAGGGAAGACTTCCCATCACTTTTGTTCTGACCTAATCGGCTCTGACAAGATTACACACTGTGTCTAAAAGCCTCTTTAGCTCTATAGCTCTGCATGAATGTTTGACTGGTTCTCAAGATTTCCCCATAGTGTCTGCTTTGACCATGTCTCTAACCCTGAATTGGTTAAATCACTGGAGGGGCAGTGCTTTCCCTCTTACCATTTCTGTTGAAATCCAAAGAGGTTCTTGGGTCCCTTTGCTCTTCTGTTGGCAGGTGTTGTTCCCACAGTGAGACAGGGCCAGAATAAACTTCCTCTTAACAAAAAATAACATGCTATCAATAAAATAAAGGTTAAAATATGAACCAATTGATTGAAGAGTTGTGAAAATTACCATTTGTGGACTTGGAAATCAGTCAGTGGAGGAGGTGGCTGTGAGGTTTAGTGTTGGAACTGAGTGTGTGACTCAGTTTTTCAAGCTGGATCTGGGATTCAGTCCTGAATCAGTGCTGGATAATCTTCAGATGTTGGTTCAGAAAACAGCAATGAAGACAGGCAATAATACAGCTTAACCTGGACTTTTTTCTTTTCCTAAGGTGTGCTAGTTCATCAAGGACATTAATCAAGCACAAGTGTCTGTGTCTTAAAACAAGCTTGACTTGCTAAGCTGGGCTGGTGTTGCAGGAGAGAGTGCCAGGGTCTGGCCAGAAAACAGAAACACAGAATCAGGATGAGCCTTTGTGATGGCCAGAAGGGTTCCCTGGACCCTTTAGAAGGGCTGAGGGAAAGCTGTAATGGTAGAAGATTATATAGTGGCTGAAGAACTTCTTCACTTCATAGGGTCTTACGTGAGGAGTGTGTCAAGGAACCTGTGAAACATTCTGTAGCAGCAACAGATCCTGCAGGCAGCCACCTTACTGCGAGGACCTAGGGTTATGTATTGTTCTCGGGTGAAGTATTTCACTCTGTTCTGATGTGTCTCAAGTTTTATTTGCATATGGCAGCTAGAAAAGTGGGAATATTGAGACTTCTTATTGGGAATACAGGTAAATCATTCTCTGCAGATGTCTGTCACTAGCACATCTGTCAAGAGCTGCTCACTGGGGAAGTGTGAGTAGCAGAGAGATTTTCTGTTTAACACCTTGAGCTTGGTGAAGTTTAGGTGCTCAGCTGATGTGAATACACACAGTGTCCATTGTACTTCTTGGGAGACAGGTGATGAATTTTCCACTACTGTGTGAAGTTTTACTTTCCCAATAAAGCAGTTTGTCACTCTGCTGGAAGTGTTAACAAGGCAAGGACCTTCTCCCATGTGTAAATCCATCTTTATGACTACTTGCTGAGCCCAAGTCATCACCAGACACTGCTAGGGCAAGGGAGAAAGCTGGTGACTGTGTCTAGATGCAGACTGCCTGCATAGATGCTGTTTCCTCTGTCATCTCTGTAGAGAAGCTGGAGTGATGAGGAGTGTAAGGCTGGATGTATCTGGGCCTTCCTTATCTGATACCTGGTACTTTGATATTGGCTTTTCCCTTTGGCTGATTAGTTGAGCAGATTCCAGCCTTACATGGCAGCTCTTGGAGAATTCAGTGGCAGCAGGAATAGACTAAAGGTGTAATTTAAAGATCTGTTGGTCATGACTGTGCATTAGTGCAGTGTACACCCCTCCTTATTTTGAATGAGTCGGCTCTGGCTGGCCTAGTTTGTATCTGTTGTATTAACCTGATGATTTCAAAAGAGTCATGGTTTTAAGTTCTTTTACTGTAGAGTAGATGGGACTGAGCAGTACTTAACTAGTGCTAGAGCCTGTTCTTGGATACCTGTGTACTAACATTGAAGAGATCACCCTAAAACTACATTGGACTTTTAGGGTTAAGGCTGGAGCTAATTCATTCTGTCAGACTCACTGCCTTCAGTAAAATGCTGTTCCCAACAAAAGCTAGTTTTAATCTTGTGGCTTCGTCAAACGTATACAAACTTACTTGTAATTTAGCCACTATCCTGCTGCTTGTCGTGCTTACAAAGTACTTTATTGTTGCTGTTGTCATTCTAAATCAATTGGTAATTTTGTACCAAATACTTCCCAGTGATGGAAAATGAAATGTTAGTAACAGGAGTCTGACAGATCCAGACGTTAGCTGAGGAAAAATGCAAACTGATCAGTCTTGATTAAACCTTTCAGATAAGAATATCATACCAGGATAAATTGTGTTTGTTCTAATCACTCCATCAGCCAAAACTGAAGCTTCTGCCAATAAGACACTGTTAGGAATGAATGCATGGAAAAGATTATTGGGATCTGATATGAGAAATGTTAGTCTGACTGAAGTGTGATTGTTGCCTCTATAGCTGAGTAATGCGTTGAGATTTATTTGCTTGATACAGACCTGACAACCATGTGGTTCACTGTTTAAATTTATCTGGGTCTGTGGGCAAAGGAAGGGCTTCTGCATCCAGGCTTATAAAGCCACTCTTTTCCATGGAGATTATTTTTACTGTTCTAAAAATACATGAGTACCACAGTTTCTATCCAGCCCATTCTCTCAAAGCCTTTGGGTCACTTACTCAAAAACTGGCTCACAGTAAAAAGATTTTTGACCTTAAAGAAAGTCCAAGAACAGGCTGGAATTTAGTTTAACTTGCTCATAGTTTCTGCTTTGACTTCTTGAATACAACCCATTTTTCCTGCTTTTTAGTGAGGTGTCACTGCTTGAAAGCTTCCGGCAGAGTGAACCGGATGGGCTGACCTGATGTGAGCAGGAGCTGCTCCTAAAGCAGGCTTTTGGGGCTGTTGGCTAGCTCTGCTTGCCTGCTGTCCCTGTTTGAGGTCTAGGGGACTGCACATGTACCTTACTGCATCTCCTCAACTGTTGTGGGACGCTCCTTAATGAACTGCAAGAAGTCAATGCAGGGTGCCAGCTGGCCTAGCTTCCTCTCTGACATAAGGCAGGGTTTAGTTTGTCAAAGCAAAGGGTGCTGAGAGAGGGAGATGCAGGTAACTACAGAAGCCAGAAGGGAAGATGGATTTTTTCATTACTTTACAGATTTTAAAAGAAATGCTTTTCCTTTCCCCCATTCCAAGAAAAAAGAGATCAATTCTTCTACATTCCATAAAACTTGGAACAGAAAATAGATTATTTTTAGCTTATTCCCTGGGTACTGTGTAGGCTTCAGTCTTTGGAGTCACTTTGTCCCCTACTGAAGCAGATAGAGGATTTATGCAAGCTCCAGAGAAAAAAAACAGGAGGAAGAAGAAAAAGAGATTTCAGAACAAGTTTCTCATCTCTTCCCCCCTTTCTTTCTTTACTTACTGCTGGGCTGCTCCTGCATTTTAAATGCTTCCCTCACTTTGGCTCTTCCTTATCATGAATTACTTGAAATATTGTGAACAGAGAAGGGAGAGAGAGATTAGAGTTAATTTTAGGATAGGGAAATAAGGCAAAAGGAATAAGATCCTGGGAGAAAAAGCAGCAAAGCTGGTCCCTAGATATAGCACAAGAGGCCAGGCTGTAGGTACAGGGTTGACATAAGGAAACAGACACAGGTTTGTGGCTGAGCCATGCAGATGGATAAACTGAAGATTTCTGGCTTTCAGGAAGAAAGCCACAGCTGAGCTGTCTGCTCCAAGTGAGAGTAATGAGCTCCAAGGGTGAAGTCTGGGAGTAATTAGAGGATAAAAATGCCTGTGAGAGGAAAACAGCACTTGTGGCAGCAGACTTCTGCCCATTTCCAAAGACCCTTGAGCATCTTCACATTGTTGTTATCCAAAATGGAGCTGGTTTCATTTGTTGGAGATGAGCTCCATCAAAAACATTGGCTTATCTTTTATCCTTGAAACAGAGTCCCAGGTCTAACAGCTGAAGTCCAGATCCAGTCCATCTGTATGTTGTGGATAGCTTTGTCTGAAGCATGTGTGTTTCAGTTGCAGAGCATCTTTCTTTCTGTCTGGCATTTGAATGGTCAGACTTTCATGCACAAGGCAGAACACAGTGTGACGACCTTATTTTCCTGTCTCTGCAAATGAGTAAGCAGGTTCTTCCTTTCAAACTTGTCTGTAGATGTTGGAAGTGGAATCCATTATCCTTAGGACCTTCATATATTCATATTTGTACAGAGTCCAAAACAAAAGGACAGTAATCTCAATGGGGATATTTGGATTTACTGTTGACTTAAGGAAACAGCTCTATACTGGTTAACACACAAGAATAAAACACTCTGTGTACAGACCTTCGACAAACATACCTGGACTGTGACGTGAGGAAACATTCTGCAGGCATTAATAATGGAGCAGCAGTGTTGACCACAGCCATGGGAATTATAGGCAGTGTGGCATTCCTATTCACCCAACAATGTCTCACTTGTGTTTGGTGTTTTCATTTGCTCAGGTGGATTTGCAGCTGCAGTCACCACACCTCTCGATGTAGCGAAGACCAGAATTATGTTGGCAAAGGTAAGAATGGAGGAGGCCAGTGGACATGCAGGTGAATGGCTTGGCTAGTTTTTCCTATGGTCATTACAGAATGAAATCCAGCATCTATTACTGATTTCTGTTCTTGTCCTCAGAGGGAGGATTAGATGTGAACAGGTACTGCATACAGAACTGATGAAATTGTTGCTTCTTTCCTGAATTGCTTTTCTGATCCATTTCCTGTCTGAGAAGGGCTTGGGCTTGTGCACTTCAGAGCCTCATGCATTATCTTTAGGAGAAAATCCTTGCAGAGTCAGACACCCAAAGCCGAGCTGCCCATCAGGGTTTATTTCACTGTTGATTTGATAGTTGTTGGGCTTTAGAGTGCAAGGAGGGCTTGGCACTGGATTTGCTGTCCTAAAATTTGAAGCCATGGAGATCGTGATGGCTTCCATCTGCCAACCAGGGCAGAAGGAGGATTGCTTACATGATCAGTAAGTTTAGTAAGAGTCACGTGCACCTGCACTAATCATGCTGCAGTGGGGTGTATCTCATTGCTGGGTGTTGTACCTGCTGCAGCTTCTTTGCCTTTGGACAGTATGGGTGATGAAACTGTAAGAACTGGGTTTCATTTATGTCTGCTGCTATCGTGAGCAACCAGGTCAGCGTTGGTAAGAGAATGATGATGCTTTAGAGTGTTCTGAGCCCCAAACAGCATCTTTGTATTAGTCATCTCACACTAGCTAGATCACACATGTGATTGTCTGTAATGCTGCTGTTTGTCCTCTGTTATGCATTCAAGGCTATTTCCACATGCAATACACTGCTCATGTTGTGTTGGGTTTTTTTTTTAAGTAAATCTCAAGGATGCTTTCCTCTTGCAGTGATCAGCAAAGTTACTTCTTGATGCTTTGAGTGTGTTTTTGTTAATGTCTTCCTCCAGTGTCAGTTGCTGGACATAGAGTTGAGTGTAGTGCAGAAGGGACTGAATAGCTGGTTCTGATCTAATCAGCTCTGTGACCTTGGCATGATCATTTAGTTCTTCCATGCCTCGGTTTCCCTTTCTGCCCTTTGCCTCGTTCCTGGAGACTGTGACTGGTCATTAGGATGGCTCTAATTCCTGTAATGTGGCACTAACCATGGACAGGGAGCTCAGTAAATAACTAAACCTCTCTGCCAACAGTTTCCAATCTCTCTCTTTCTGTGGTGCAGGCTGGTTCCAGCAATGCTAGTGGGAATGTTCTGGCTGCACTTGGTAGCATCTGGAGGACACAAGGTCTGTCGGGGTAAGGACATGCTGCATCTGAGGTGGTGTATCTGTGTGTGTCAGCAGGTGGGATGGTCTGCTTATGTTTAAATGATTGATGGCTTGGCTTTGCGAATGAAGATTTGGGAAGGGCTTTACCCACACTTACTACAAGGTAATGGGGACTAAAAGGGCAATGTGGGATAGGCAAATCCAGTTGGAAAAAAGGCTGCTTGGTCATTCAGGATGTTTCCAAACAAGACTGTCACTCTAATACAGAACAGACTTTCAATTGCATGGACAGGGAGCCACTGTGGGGTAACTAAGAACAAGTCCCTCCAGGGAGGTCTTGTGTCCTAGCCTTAGCACTAGCTGGGAGCAATGTCCATGGAGTAGCATGGAAACAGGGCATATATCCATGATACAGTCTCTAAGCTTAGCTCCAGGCTTTGAAGGCAAGTGCGGCTTTGTGTTTAACAACCTGTGATGGACTTTCCTCCAGGAGTGTGTGCAGCTGTGGTTTGTAGCCAGTTAAACTTCAGGCATGTGTATCTTGTGGTAGTGAGTACCATGGTTTCATCTTGAAGTGTCTGATTCACCCCTCCTGTGATGTCGGGGAAGGCCAGGGCCGGAGCCACATGTCCCTTGTGGACAGCCTTTTCCTCCTTCTGGCAATTTCCTGCTGATTGCAAACACCAGCAAAGTCTCCTCTGTTCCTTTGTATTTGCTGTTCTTACTGGATACGTGGTGGGAGCAGGCAATACCAGTGTGGTGCCATAGAAACAGAATGGTTTGGGATGGAAGGGACCTTAAAGATCATCCATCCAGTTCCAACCCCCTGCCATGGGTAGGGACCCCCGCCCCCCCCCCCCATGTCCCTTTGAAACTGAGGTTATTGGAAGCTTTCCTTGGGGCTTTTCTCATGGGTTGTTAATCCACTTGATGTGGCCGATGCTTTCAGTTGCTGCTTTAACACATGTAAGCTGTCGCTCACAGCAGCGTGCACATCTCAGCCTGGCAGGGGACAGGTTTCTCTTCACATGTGATCTCCACTCGACCACCTCATAAAAGTCCAATTCTCTGTCTACACATGTGGAAATAAAACAAACTGCAGGAAGTTCCTGGACACGGACTGCAGGAAGGTGCCCAGCTGTGCGCCCAGCAGCGCTCAGGTCCGCTCTTTGAGGTGACGAGGTGATGTGGCAGTGGAGGAGTTTTGGGTCCTACATGGCTTGATGGGCTCTAGGGCATGTTTTGAACAGAGGAAGAAGTGAGGCCACGTCTTCTGCTAATGGCAGGAGGGTGTGAGGAGGCATGGGTTTGGCTGGAGAAGCCTTCCCCTTTTCCCCAGGGGAAAAATGAATATGTGCATTTGTGTTCTTTTCAGGGTGTTTCAGCAGTGCCCTTTTCTAAACAACCCAAAATTAAGCTCTGCTAAAGATGGTACCCATGGAGTCAGACCAAAGGGAACACAATTCAATTGAAATCAAAACAATAAGCTAGTCTGGAGAAGAAGTACCATGGAGAGGAGGCCAAGCTGTGTCAGCTGCAAGGAAAAGGAAGAAAGTCTTGGGAAAAATAAACGCAGAGGCTGCCATGCCTGCTGCCAATTATGAATCTATTAATCAAAACCAATAAAAATGTCAGGCTTTTTTGGCCAGTTGCACGAAATGATTTATGGCTCCTCTTAATAAATCTCGTACTTGAAGAGGAGGAATTCTGAGGGCAGAAAGACGTGTTGCTTATTGCCACCTTATTAAAACCAGAGCACGGGCTTCAGCTTCCTGGTCTTGCACCTAGTAAATCCCTCTGCTTCATGCCAAGGAATTGCACATCCCTTGCTGTGCAGGGAGAGCCAGACCTGTGGCAGGAGGTAGGATAGGGGTGAGGTGAGCGAATCTGTGCACCTCTTCGCTCTTGCCAACCGTGCAGATGAGCTGTTCGCATGAGAGCAGGTTTACATCTTGTCCCATTGCTCTTCATGCAAGGAGGACATGGTGGTGTTTGAAACCTGTTGATGAAGCTCAATGAGAAAGACAAGGGTTATTTGGGTGAGAAGTCTGGTGCAGTGGCACATCCCAGCTTGTGTGTAGTTTGTGAGTTATACAAGGTGTCCTGTTCCTCAGATGAGCTTCCCGGTTGGAGCAGGCATGGAATGGCTGGTGTGAACCACACTGCTTTCCAGACCCAGTGTGAGTGGTGAAAGCAGCTCCTGTGCCTGAAGCTTGTTGCTCTGTGAAACACAGGCTGTATGAGGGGTGAGCTCAGTGCAGGACTGTACTTGGTGTTTCTCAGCATGGCCACTGGTTCAGAGTGTAATACAGAGGGTGTGTGGCTGAGCACACAGTGCCTTTTCCAGTGTGGGACATGCTGTGTCCAGGCCCTGTAGTGCCTGTCCAAAGGGATAACTTCAGGAATCCTGGTTTGTTTCTATTGAGAAAGAATTTGCTTTTGGCTGCTGAGCTGTCACCCAACCCATTGCCTTTAGCTGCTGGGAGTGTTGGGCTGGGAACCCTGGCAGGCATGCACATGGTTGAAGCTGAAGGGAAAATCCAGGCAGGAGAGAAGAGTGGCAGGGGTGCTAGGGGCAGTCTGTGCAAACACCAGATACCAACAGGCAGATCTATGTCCACCAGAACCGTGTCTGATGGGGCCAGCAGAAGTGATCTCAACTTACCTCACCTGCTGATGAGGGCAGGTGGGGACCAGTTTGGATCAGGCCTGCAGCTATCTCTGGATTCAGGACAGCCCTGGAGCTATTCAATGCTACCCTCCTGCAGAAGGGGAAGTGTTGGAGAGGCCACAGGTGGAGGTGGGAAAGGAAAACTGGGGGGAGCAGGGCCAGGATTCTTGGAAGTGATGGTTGGTAATAGAGGTTGCCAGGGATGCAGCTTCTGGGTAACTCAGTTATCTGCCCCTGTTTGTGTAATAGCTGTGTCTCGAGTGGGCTGTTCTGTAGATGAATGTCTGCCCTCCTGTAATGAGCGCTGCTGGATTCAGCAGAAGGATGGTGAGCGTTCCGAGAGTAATGCTGCACCATAGGATTTACCCCATCAGCGCTCTGTCCATACATGCCTTGTACAAATTACCCTGTTTTAAAGCTGTCATTATGGTAATAGACCCAATTGCTGTCTAGTAAAGCCATAAAATGTTTCCATGTGCCTCTGTGCTCCAGGCTGCTGAGCAAAGCTCATTATAGCAAAACCCAGCCAGCGGATTTGGATTCCCCAGTGCGGCGCAGGGAAGCAAATTGGTCCCTGGGAGTACCCCCATCTCCATCTCACTGGGAATTGCACCTTGTCCCGTGGTGGACATGCTCCCAATGGGGACCATGCCAAGGACAGCATCCTGGGAGCTCAGCCACACTGGGCTGTGAGGGGCTCCTGCTACACAGGTGATAGATCAGCAAGGGGATGCCAGACGGATTCAAGCCTAATGTTTAATCCTTGCTTGCAACAATGGAAGCCTGTAATCTTCTGGGAGGATACACTGGCCTATCCCGAAGTTGTTAAACCAGCTACAAGCTTAGATGTGTTGAGCCAATTGGCTTTGCCAGAGCTTCCTGTTAACTTCCAAGAACTGTTAGGATCAGGTACCTAAAACTTGTGATGGCTGAACGCTTGCAGCCATTCCTGCTGGTCCCTGTTGTGTGTGATGGGAAAGAGCTGTTGTGGTGAGCAGGGCTGTGTATGTCATGGGGAGCTCCTGGCAGGGAGAGGGGATCCCTCTGACAAGGCTGGATGAGGGCAGTGGAAGGTGGGATGCCTACAGCCCTGCATGGGGATGTGTCTGAGCTGCTCTTTCCATGCATGGTCCACAGCCTCCAGCACCTGAATAGTGAGGTTAAAAACCACAGTGCTCTGTTAGGGAAGTCTGGACAGGTTCCTCCAGTGAGCGTGGGGTGGGACTGAAGACAACAGCAAGAGAGAGTTTGTGTTGGCTTTGTCTCCCGAAGCCCCCACAGCATCCAGGCAGCATCCTCTCTCCCCTCATCCGCTCAAACAGCCTTTCCTTTGCCTTCAGCTTGTTTGCAGGTGTTGTCCCACGGATGGCAGGGATCAGCCTGGGAGGCTTCATCTTCCTGGGGACATACGAGAAGACTCGGCAGCTGCTGCTCTGACACAGCCACGTCCTGCTGGAGAGGATGCTGAGGAGGAGTCCACCCATGGATGCAGCTTTCCTCCTGCAGCCCCTTACCCACGCTGCAGCAGCTGTTGAGCCACTTTCAGTGCCACAGAAGAGTAAATCCTCCAATAATCCAACTTCCCAAATGAGGAATTTTCCTGCATGGAAAGCGAGTGAGGTCACTGCGAGAGTCCTGCCAAAACAGTGGGGTCTGGGGGGGTATCACCAGCCAATTACAGTGGCTGAGAGCAGCGCTGTGAGAACTCCTGCAGGGAAAGGGGTTTGTGAGCCTGGAGGCTGAAATAAAGCGAGTTTTCATCATTCAGTGGCACCTGCCTTGTAACACGTGGAGGGGTTTGGTGGTGGGGAAGGGGCTGATAGGGTTACAGCTCTGTGAGGGCTCCAGGTTGGGACAGCTCTTTGTAAAAGACAATAATCCATTTGTTTCTGATTTGAGCTGTGTTTTGTGGAAGTTTATATTCCTGTTGATACCTACAGGTGCTCAGCAAGCATTCCTGTGTGGGAGCCAGTGCAGCTTCATTAACTGGACTCACGTTTGTCCTAAAACCATGGGCTTGTATTATTTTACAGCTCTGCTTGTGCAGAGATGTGCAGCTCAGCCTCCTTCCCACAGCAGCTGAGGAGCAAAGGCTGGAAAAGCAGAAGCTCAGGAGGGAGCCCAGGAAGGTTGGGTTTTGAGAATGCACAGGTTCTCCTGCTGGTGTATGGATAGATCCTGAGGGCTCTCAGGGGGATGCTGGCAGGCAAAGAAAACCTCTGCTGCTGCTCTCATGTTAGGAAATGGATGCTGTAGCAGCCAAAATGGTGCAGGAACAAGCTCAGGGAACAGCCTTGTTGAAATTACTCAAAGTTATCACCAGGGGCTGGGGTGGGAGCCCCAGGTTTGCACCAGCAGCCAGGCTTCTGCAGTACATACGATTATAATGAACTTTCTTTGCAAGAGATGTAAGGGATGTGAGCAAGCGTTACTGGAAAGGGCAAGCATTAGTAGAGCATAAATACAGAACACTTTAGATTCCTGTTTTTCTGGCTGTTTGTTGTTTGAATCCATGTTTGTTACTCATCTACCAAAACATCATGGGTACTCCCGTATACATTAACGCTTGACACAGGAAATCTATCTATATTGAAGAGAGCACCTTTGGCACACACCAAACACCCTCCTCGTGCTGCACTGGTGCAGTGGGATCCGAGGGGCTGGGTCCAGCAGCTCACGAGTGTGCCCTGGGCTCAGCCAAGGGGCTCCTTGGGCATTGCGATGCTGGGGGCAGCTGTGTGCTGGGACATGGTGCAGTGTGACCATGGTTGGGCTTATGCAGCACCGGCCTCAAACTGGTGGTGAATGCAGCTTCCAGGTCATCCCAATGCTCCTGTATTACCTGAACTCATACCAGTGGTGCCATGCTGTAACTGGGAGGCTGTTCTCATCAGCAGGAAGATGTACAGAAGCAGCGAGACAGAACAAATACCAAACCAGGTTAGTGCATGACTGGGCAGGCCGAGCCCCTGCAGACACCAGCTGCTGCTCAGGCTCAATGGCCAGGCTTACTAAGGCTGGGTGGTTTATTACACTGTCCTCCCATGACATAGTGATAAGCCATTTTTTTGTGCCCAAAACTTAGAAAATAATGGCAAATGTCGTGGTTTAAACCCAGCCATAAATCAGAACCACACAGCCACTCTCTCACTTCCCCCCTTCCTTCCTACCCCCCCACTCCTGGAGGGATGGGGAGGAGAATGGAAAGAATATAACTCTCACAGGTTGAGATAAGAACAGTCCAGTAACTAAGGTATAGTACAAGCCACTGCTGCTGCCACCAATAATAATAATGATAAGGGAAACAAGGGGAGAAAATACAAGCACTCACCACCCACCATTACTGAGCAGCAACTAAAAACATCGGTGTTATCAGTGCTGTTCCCAGGCCAAAAGTCAAAAGCACAGCACTGCACCAGTTACTAAGAAGAAGAAAAATGACTGCTACTGCTGAACCCAGAACAACAAACCAGTAAAACATAAGAACAAAGGGTATACTTCTCAATTTGCTATTAAAATGGGGAGTTTCAGCCAAGGCCCGTATTGCTGGTTAATTCTGCTCAGTTTCATGGCACAATGCAGCAGCACTGCCTGCGACTTGTAAGGTTGTGTCTTCTGTGAAGTTTTATATACATATATATATATATAAAATCTCCAATTTTAGGGGCTTTGGGGAAGGGACGGCTATTTATTTCTCTGTTGTAAAAGCTGACTTCCTATTAAAGCTCTTTAAACATGGTGAGTTGTTAGCATGGCACTTGGTGCCTTTGATTACTTGAGCTGAAAATAACTGTGCCTTGTAAATTATTGGATGCAAGTGCTGTGTTTTTGTTGGTTTCACTCAGTATTTGCATAATCACTTTTTGTCATCACTGCTTTTTTTAATTCAAAACTAGCCAAACCTCATGGGGAGATGGACCCATGTGATGGACTGTGCACTCCAGACTGCAGCAGGGAGGACAAGGATACCCAGGAACAGCACCAGGCAAGTGGTCCACACAGACTGAGCTGTCATCCTGCTGGGACTAATACTTTTAGTTTGGGACTATGTGGGAAAAAAAGGCCTGGAAGTGTTTTATCAGGGACTGCAGCGATAGAACAAGAGGTGATGGGTTTAACTAGGGGAAGTTCAGGTTAGATATAAGGAGGAAGTTCTTTACTGTGAGGGTGGTGAGAAGCTGGAACAGGTTGCCCAAAGAAGTGGTGAATGATCCATTGCTGGCAGTGTTCAAGGCCAGGCTGGACAGAGCCTTGGGTGACATGGTTTAGTGTGAGGTGTCCCTGCCCATGGCAGGGGAGTTGGAACTGGATGATCCTAAGGTCCTTTCCAACCAAACCATTCTGTGATTCTGTGTGTTTAGTTTTTCCCCTGCTTCCTGCTTGCCTGAAGTTTTAGCAGTTTTGAAACTGTTTATATGAAATGTATCATTTCAAGTTTACCAAAACTTGACAAATTAATTTGAGGCAGTTACCAGGATAATGCGGAACAACAGAGTGTGAATCTCAGCCCAGGCACCGGCCTCTTGAAGGCTCCCTCTAAACTCACATGTGTCAAACGGTATCAGAGTAGTCTCAGAAAATCCCAGACTGGTTTGGATTGAAGGGACCTTAAAGCTCATCCAGTTTCAACTCCCTGCCATGGGCAGGGACACCTCACACTCCACCCAGTGGCCCCTTGAACACTGCCAGGGATGGGGCAGCCACAGCTCCTCTGGGCACCCTGTGCCAGAGCTCAGCACCCTCATAAGGAAATCTGCTTTATACCCCAAATTACAATTTGGAGCAGGAAATACTGGTTTTTAATTTTAAAAACCCTATGTAAACAACATAAAAGAAGAATTCCAGCTTATCTCTAAAGCGCCCTCTGGAATTTCCATGCAGGGTGGGGTTTAGGTTTGACTTAGGGCAAACCAGAGGTGTTCACAACTGCAGCCACAGCAGTGCTATCCCAGCCCTGTTTCTCTTCCATCTTTAATGCACACAGCCCATCTGCTCTGGTCTCAGTGCCAAGATAAGAGGCCGTGCCAGATACTTAAGCAAGCTGATATATTAGATCTGTATTTCTTATGAAGTCTTTATTGTATCTTTCAATCCAGCCCCCAAATTCCATCCCATCCACCAGTTCAGGCTGCCAGCATCTTGCACTGATCCACAGTATCTCACAGTAGAGTCTTGGGTCTGATTTCAGGTGTTTTGTCAGAGAAAGACAGAAAAGAGTATAGCAACAGATTAGATTTTTATTGAATTTTTCAACCCAAACTCCCAAACGCTCACTCTCAACCAAACAGCTGTAATATTATAAATGAACCTTTATTAAAGACACTTCAATGCCATTTGTTAGACACTTCAATATCTTACATGTTTGTCAATGTACAACATTGTACCAAATGTTTCTAATAAATAAATAACTTTGTACACAAAAGTAATACTTCCTCTTTCACATTGCCTCTTAGAAGCAGCAAATTCACATATTTAGTGGAAGTCAGAAAATTAGGCAGTTAACTTGATTCAGAAACATTACTTTCCAATGTTAATGTGGCAAATATGCTTGGTATCCGCAATGGTGATGACATATCCACCAGCAAAACAAGCTCAGCAAATCATTCCTATCTTTCCCTATCATTCCCAATGTTTGCACCTTGCAAGTGGGCTCCGCAGTACAGTCTGCCCTCTGGTAAAGGGGAAATGATGCTGGGTTTGTAATTCCCAAACATCCATTTCCTTCGCTTTCAAGCAACTTGGCACTCACCATCATCAGCCACCTGCCCCAAAGTGCAAACCTGTCAATAGTCAGGAAGGGATACAGACAGGTACCTGGCTGAGTTATGCCTTCCTCAAGGTCAGGTTCAGCTGGTCCACACCGAAACCACCACCACAGGCAGAGCCCAAAGTGATGGAAGGGAACAGCAAATGAAATGTGTCTGCCCTTACCTATGATGCTTGGTTTGAGCTTCACTGAACTAGCAGAGGTGGATTTCCCCAACTTGGCTTCTGTGGAACTGGTGTTTGAGTTGCTCCTAAGGGAAAAATATAGTAACAACCCCCCAGTAAACCTTCCCCAAAGTAGTCATCACCAGAGTTAGCAACCTTATGTTAGCAGAACTGAAATTACAAACAACTGGGAGTCCTCCATCCACAGGTACCAACAGAGAGCAGCCTTTCTATAAGAACAAAGCGTCATCGTGAAGTCAGAAGTGACAAAGATGATCTGTGTGACCAATGCGGGTAGTTCTTTTTCCCCCTATTCATGGACATACTTAAAAGACCACATAAAAATACTTGGGACATTGCCATTTAACAGAGCCCTTTCAACCATAACTATACAGTTCCCCTTCTAAATGAGTGTATTTCTGAGCAGCCCAGGGCTGCTACACAAGGCAGCCTAATTCATTTGTAGCGGATATTTTCATATAGGGTCTGGCTGCAGGTTGGGTTAATGGTGTTCAATGAGAAAATGTAATATTGTGTTGCAGGAAAGAGAAGTATCAGATGAATTAAGGGTACAGCTGTCAGCTCAGGAGTGTGAGTTTAGCTTTGTTGTCAAAACAGCTCTATGGTTTCAAACCCCCTCCAGAACAGATGGATTTCTTTGGGGTGTGAAAATGCATTTACTGGCACAGGCTCTTCCTCCCAAACAGGGCCAAGCTCCATCATTCCATGCACCTTCCAGAGGCAAAGCTGTGTCCAGCTGGGAAGGGAAGCGGCTGTGTTAGGGCTGGAGGTGCCCAGTGTATTAGGGGCAGATAACGCCTCTGCTGTGAGGTGCTTTGAGCAGTGCAGTGGCTGTGAGCACCCCACATTTACTCTGTGAGTTACTGCTTTTGTACTGATGCCCTCCAATCACCAATGCCTTTGCCCGGTTGTTTTGGGGCTCTGTGCTGTTGGTGGATTATTTAGTGCCTCTTGTGTGGTCTGCCCAAACGTCACAGTTCAAACACTTAATTTCTATGCTGTTTGGAAAACAAAAATGGAATTTAAGTTCTTCCACCACCAGGACTACATCAGGTTGCTATGTAATTCCTCACCACACATTTTTTTCCCTAGAAACTTCATTTGAAACAGTTGAAAATCTCCATTCTAAATGTAAGTGCAATAAATTTCAGAGGGGAAGGAAACTTGTGCTAAGTTAACCCAACTGATAACACGATTTCAAGGAACTTCCATTGAAAAGAGGGCAATCCCTTTGGAACAGTTCTGCTTATGCATTTAAGGCACCAGAATTATTTTCTCTCACAAAGTTTTAACAGCAACCTGATACTGAAAACAATATTGCCAAAATGGTAAATTTTCACTCAGTTTTCCATGCACTAAAGATTAAAATAGCCTCTGTAAAAGATATATATATATATTTTTATATATATATATTTATATATGAAAACTCTTATGTACAACTGTATCAAATACTTTTCTCTTTACACAATAATCCCTTGCATTTATGTGCTTCATATGCAAGTCAACTTTTGAACACTTCATACTTCTCAGGGAAGTTTTAAACTATGTACAGACAGATGACGCTCGAACAGGAGTTTGTTCCCCATACAAGCTTGTTTCTCATACCTCAGGTGTTTGTTTGCCTCTGACAGGTCATCAGTTCAAGATTTGAGGTAGAAGTAAGTAGCCTCTATACTCTGTGCAAAAGAAATATTAAAAAAGGGAAAAATAATAAACTAGTGTGTGTGTGTTAATCTGTGTCCTCTCAGTCCAGCGCTCTATGGGGTGGCTTCAGCTCAGGATGGGAGTCGCAGGGCTCGGGTGCGTTGCCGTTGGACAGGAGGGCCTGGTTCACTCCTGCTTCGCTCCGCAAATCCAGTAGTGTTGGGGGGATCTCCGGAAGCACGTTTAGTTGCTTTAGTGACCCTCCTGCTGGTGAAGCCCTCACCAAGTTAAGGTTGTTGAGCTCTGAAGGCTTTGCTGCTGCTTGTGAAGAGCCTGTGACACAAGCCAGGGAAGCAGTGTGGTTAGCTGGTGCTTGGCGTCCAGCACATCCCACAAACCAGCCCTGCCACTGTCGTTCCCAAAGAAGTGGTAAATGCTCCATCCCTGGTGGTGTTCAAGGCCAGGCTGGACAGAGCCTTGGGTATATGGTATAGGGTGAGACATCCCTGCCCAGGGCAGGGGGGTTGGAACTGGATGTTCTTAAGGTCCTTTCCAACCCAAACTATTCTATGATTTATGCCCTCGAGCCAACAAAAATGCTGATGGGAGAAAACAGGGCTCTGCTAAAACCCAGATGGAATTACATTGCGGGAGGGGGGGGAAGAGACATCACCAAAGGATCACATACCCTGTTTGTCTGCAAGCAGTGGGCTGGTGGTGCTCACAGGTCTTATTCTGTCATGGTTGCTGGGGTACAGGGTCCCGTCTGTGTCCATCCTCTTGCCACTGGCAATCCCATTGCACGGCTGAGGATGAAGAAGGCTGGTGCCTGCACCCCGCTTCCTATTGCGCTCCTTGCTGCTCAGTGCGTTTGGGCAGGTGCTCTCCAGAGTCTTAAGGCTCTCAGAGTAGTACTCGGCCTCCTTGGGGTAAATGTGGACATTGGTGCTGTCCGTGCTGCCACTGCAGTCCGTGCACACAACGGGCAGCCCATAGCCTGGGAGGAAGAGCAGCAACAAACACATTAAGTAGCTGGAAGCTGACAGCTCTGAGGCACAGCTTGCAGACAGGAAGGAAAGGCAGCTCTGTTTAGGCAGTGGGGGAATCTCTCTCCCTAATACAGACCTTTCTTGGGTTTATACAGGGCTAGAAGTACCTGCATCTATCAGAATTCCAGCTATAACTAAAGGTAGTTCCAATTACTAGATTTAGTTGGATGGGTTTTATTTTACTCCCCCCAAAAAATTGTGACTTTCTTTAAAATAAACCTTTGTTTTTATGTTTTTATTTCCTTTATGTATTTATCTCCTTTTCCAGACTTTCTAGTCAGGGTAGAAACAGAAAGCGGAACTTCCCTGTACCTGCTTTAAAACTCAGAGTTACCTTTCTTAGTTTTGTGCTGCTGCTTTACAGGGCTCACTGTTAACTCACACAGTTACCCTAAGATGTGTTACTGCTGTCAGTGGCATTAGCAGATGAACAGACCTCAAAGCAGGATGGAGTTTCTAACTGTTGAAAGTTAATTTCCTCAGTGCACTCCACAACTTTCCATTATTAAACTTTACAGTTTCTCCTGGAGAGAAAATGTGCTTCACTGGCTGTTTCCCTGTGGTTATTACAATACAGCATGAGAACAGAAAACACAGCCACAAATAGAACAGTGCAAGTGTAACACCCAAGAAACTGGCAAAGAGCAGAGGCAGGTGTAGTGCCCAAAATAACCTTTCAGTTTTGCGAATGAAAAGCCAAAGCTGGGCTCTGGAGCTGACAGACCCTTTAGAAAGCATGGAACATTTTAACACCTTCGGCTTGAAAGTGCTCTCGCATTTTAGGAATAGCTCAACTCAAAATACCGATCAGCCAGCTGCAAGGAACGGCAACTGTGAGCTTCAGCCTGCCTCTTTCTGACAGTTCCTCCAATTCAAGCTACCCAAGCTCCATATGGGATCAAAGAGAGCAGGAGAAAGTAAATTTACTGTGCTCACACCTGAGAATCATTCTGAGCCTTTTTCTCTGAAGAGAACAATCTCTTGTCTTAATGCTGTCTGACTTGGAGGGCTTTCCGATCTGTACAAACACCAAATACCTTTCCAGATTCATGGGGTTTGTACCTGTCTTATCTGGAACAAGCATTCCATCAGCCATGTCTTCTGTTTTCCAAGTGTCTTTATTATAGCCGATACACAGCTTTGGCTGTCTGCAACCTATAGCAGGAGCTTCAACATCTGGACACCTTCCAGCATCAGTCTGACACATACCTGTAACAAACGAACCATCTGGCTAAAGATTACAACCATCTGCTCAGTTAAATATCTCAAGTCTTATTTCTGCTGTAAAAGCTGTGAAAGGGGGGGGAAACAGCACTAGAGATAATAGATAATTTTAAGCTAATGTTTAACAGAACTAATGCTGTACAAGCTGAGGAGAATCTTTGCTCAGAACACTGAGCTGCTCCTTCCCAACGCGCTGCCTTTAACTGCTGTAAAACCCCAACATTTGATTTCTAAGCCTGAAGGCAGGGCCAGGCAATGCTAATGTATTTTCTAGCAGAGCTTAACTAGGAGTAACTCTGGTGCCAAAAAGCTAATCCAAGATTAGCAAAAAAGTAAGTCCTTAGGGCCTGAGCGAGCAGTTTCTGAAGCTGTCTGCTTGTAGGGACACTGTTATTACCAGGAGAGCACAGCTTTGTGCAGTGCAAGATGCATCCTCGTTCTGCATAAATGCAGTAGCTGGAGAATTACACTCTGCAGATCTCAGATAACCCCTAACAAGCACAGAAGTACTTTGTACTGTGATTTCTACCTCCTCCCATCAAGTTCAGATGTTACAGAAGGGACAATGGAAGCGGTTCTCACCGTTGCTGTCGATGTGCCCATTGGGCTGCTGGTTATCAACTCTGATGACCGCTTCCTGCCGGTCAGAAAGAGTCCCTTGTGAAGACAAGTAGCTTGGCACGTCAGGAGGCACAATAGTCTCATCTAGAGCAATGGGAACACAGAAATATCAGTTCCCACTAAGAGATAAAGGCTTCTGATTTCAAAGGCATACAAAATCACATTTTAAAGAGGGATTTGGGACCAGGTCTGTAACTGGCATTCTCTGTAGATGCAATGGAACCAAACTGCCTAAAAAACTCCATTCCCCTCAGAAGCCCCACTCCTGGTTTTTCAAAGCTTCATAGTGCTCATAAAGCCATTCTGAGTGTTTGCATTTGGCATGGCCAGTACAAGGTAGGTGGAGGTGGAACTGTCTCTTCAGAACAAGTAAATCCTTCCTTTTCACCTTGAAATTCAGAGTAGCCTGTGCAACTCAAGCCCTCTGTTTCCCAAAGTCATGGGTAAAAGACTTGTGGAGAACACTTTGATTCACCTAAGCAGGCAAGTAAGGCTGAGCCCCTTGGCTATCCCTGCTTTCTCCATTTTACATTAGGCAATTTCAGTTTCCCAAGTGAAACTCAATGATGCCAGGCATGAAGCTCTAGATTTTCAGGAATTACAGTTCTTCCATACTTCTGTTCAGAGGCTGCCTCCCATTGAGGGCAGGAGAGTTTATTCTCACTGCAACACCTATGTCAGCACCAAATCATCCTCTCTGAATTATCAGAAGGAAGCAATAAAATGAGAGGGATACCTCTCATCAGCAGGGCTACAACAGCTCCCGCCAGGCAGCATGGAAAAAGGGATTCCAGCTTCAAAGTCTTCTTCAAGTTTTGAATACAAAGTCTTTGAAAATACAGATTCCCAAGAAGACAGGCAGGTTCCCAGCTTCATGGACATAATCCAGACTGTCTCAGGAGTTATCATTTATGGTCATGGAAAAATCAATGTAGCAAAGCAATGGCTGAAACCATTGCCAAGTGGAACAGATCTTTCTGAAGAGCAAGCCAAGGGCAGAAAAGCAGCTCTGAACATGTTTCGACAACAAGTGGAAGCTGGTTCCAGCTTCCTGAGCCAACAGAACCACCAAGATAAGCCAACTGCTTTCCTAGTGTGATTGCACAGCTACCTGATCCAGCCTCAGTGGTAAGCCAGACAGCACAAAAGGTCAGAGGAAGCTGTAACAGGAAACTAGAGGTACCTACCTGTGTTGGTGACACTGTATTCTTCACTCTTCTTCCTGGTTTGGTAGATGATGCAGACCCAGACCAGAGATGTCAGCACGATGCTGCACACCACGGCAATGGTGATGATCCCCACAGTGGTGCGGTCCTTCCTGCAGCCCAGAGACTGTAGGATGCTCACATGGCTGTGAGCACGCTCGGTCCCCAGTGTGTTGGACATCTCACAGGTATACTTCCCAGCATCTTCCAAGACAACATTCCTCACAATCAGCAGCTGGTTGCCAGAGGTGAAGTGATGCCTTTCTGTCACAACCAAGGGCTGGTCACCTTTCAGCCAGGTAATGCGGGGAGGTGGGCTCCCTGTGGCCTTGCACTGAAGAGCCACAGTCTCACCTACAGACACCACATGATCTTCCAGTGGATGAATCAAAGATGGTGTCTCTGCAGGAGAATAACACAGACATTAATTCATGGGCACAGTGTAACAACAGGTTTCTTTTAGCAGTACTAAACTTAACTAATGTTCCTGCAGACAAATACAAAACAACACATGTGCAGCCATGTGCCCAGGACCATGGCAGCTGTAAACCACAGCATATCTAACAATCACCACCAAGGCCTTCCCATCACCAGTTGGGGTTAGGTATTATGACAACATAAAACAAAACAAGGGCAAACTTAAACAGGGGAAGTTCAGGTTGGATATAAGGAAGAAGTTCTTTACTGTGAAGCTGGTGAGGCACTGGAACAGGTTACCCATCCTTGATAGTGTTCAAGGCCAGGCTGGACAGAACCTTGGGCAACACGGTCTAGTGTTAGGCATCCCTGCCCATGCCAAGGGGTTGGAACTGGATGATCTTAAGGTCCTTTCCAACCCAAACCATTCCATGATTCAATGCAGAACATTGCCTCTTTATCCTTTTGCTATATCTACAACTGCTGAAGAGGATGAACATCAATCCCTCCCAGTTCCCACTTCCACACCAGTTGCACTAACTGACCCAGTACAGTGAGGGTGGCGTTGGCAAGCACAGAGCCCGCAGAGTTCTGTGCCGTGCAGCTGTAGACACCCATGTCTTCTATCTTCACATCCGTGATGAAGAAGACGTCGTCGTCAGGCATGACGTGCATGCGGCGCTCGCGGGCCGCAGGGAAGTCCGTGCCCCCGTCCTTCTGCCAGGCAATCTGCGGCGTGGGGTGTCCTTCGGCTGCGCACTCCAGCCGGGCCGTGGTCCCCGTGCGGCTCGTGATGTCGTGGGGAGTTTTGATAAATGAGGGCAGCACTGATGGAGAGACACGGGACAAAGGGATGAGCAATTCCATGGGGAAAACACCAGCTTCTGCGCAACAGTTTTCCTTCTTGGCCATGATAATTACCAATAGGCAAGAGCTGATTTTACAGCATAGATCTAAACCGCTGGGGACTACAGCACATACCTGTCTGCGGTACCCAAGACCACCACCATCACCCCCCTCAGGCTCATTAAAGCTGAGATCAAAGCTAATTTTCTTCTGCCACTAACCTGAAAGAAACCCCATCATCTCTCCTACAAAGAACTTTCAATCACTACAGTCCCCGTCCTTTGTACCCTTTTGTATTTTCATTTTGCCATTTCATTAGGCAAAGACTCTACCAGAACAGCCAAAGAGAGGCAGCTAAAGCCACTAAGAATGTGCTGAAGTGCTTGGCTGGATGGCAGCAATCACAAGCCTCGCATCTGCTCCTCACATGGCATTTCTCAGCATCCACTGAGGTGCAAGCAGCTGTGTGAAGGGGTTGAGAGCTCCTCACCATTAGAAAGGGACCCTCGTGAGTTCAAAAGTGGGTGTGAGAGAATCGTACCAGCTCAGGCTGAGGAAAGCAGGGAGAAAGCAGCTTCCTACTCACCATTAACAGTGAGTCGGGCTTTGTTGGAGTAGGTAGAGCCAAAGTGGTTGGTGATGATACACTGGTAACGCCCCTCATGGGCAAAGGTGACATGGCGGAGGTGCAGGATGGTGGTGTACTCCATCACCTCGCCATCCTTTGCTCTCACATGGGCAAAGTTCTCGATCTCAGCGTTGTACAGCATCTCGTTGTCTTTCTTCCATGCAAACATCATGGGGGAGCTGCTACTGCTGGCGGCTGAGCAAGTGAATCGGATGTCCTTCCCAAGGACAGCCACTGTTGTCTCAGGCTGGATGATGATCTGTGGCTTGGGGAAGTCATCTGAAAGAAAAGAGCATTGTCAAGCATTGATGGTGCAGTCACCATCCCCAGGGGTACTTAAAAGACGGGCAGATGCGGCACTTAGGGACACGGTTTAGTGGTGGACTTGGCAGTGCTGGGTTAGTGGTTGGACTCGATCTTAAAGGTGTCTTCCAACCCAAACGACTCTGTGATTCCAACCAGCACACACTGTCAAAGCAGAAGCAGCTATATTTGCCTGTCACCCATCTGGGGTGGAAAGCTTTGCACTCTGTCTCTGCCCTGAAGACTGTTGGTTTTAGCAAGGTTCCAAGCAGATTCATTTATTAGATTTCTACAAATGGTGTAATTTAATATTTGACTAAAGCTTAATTAAGCAGCCAGGCCTCTGGAAGCAGGAGTACTAGTGCCTGGAGGACTTGGCAGGCACTGGAGAAGCAAAGCTGTCTTCACTTTGTGATGTTGCTGTGGCGATGGAGCCTTCACAATCTCTTCTTCCAGATGAACACCACAAGCCTCCCAGACTCGCTCAGGCAGAGGCCACCTAAGCAGAGCCCTGCCACTCTGGGATCAAGAGGGATATGGGACAACACCTGGAACAAAGCTTCTGCTCCATGTTCAATGCCAGTCATGCATTCCACTTGGTTAAACAGTGTTTTCAAAGGCTCAGTTTTCCTTCATCAAACAGCCATGTGCAGCTCCACCCACAATCCACACTGGTTGGCTCCACAGCACAGGGTACGGCTCACCAAACCTGGCCTTCCTATTCCCCAAAAGCTGGATGCATGAGCAGCAGCACTGTGGCCTCCTCTGATCACTTACATTTCTTTATGAGAGAGGTTTGTGTGTGCTGGGTATTAAGTAAAACTGCTTTGCAACCACAGCTCAGGTGCAGAGCCAACTGCAGTGTTTGGGTGGGAGAACAGCAGTAGGTGCTGGTTAGAATTAAAACCAACCATAGGAGAAAAGAAGATTATAATGTCAGCTGTTAGGTTCATGTTAATGCTTTACTGGTCCAAAAAAGAGCTATGATGGAGAGATTCTCCTCCACTTTTTCTAACCCTTAGTTATTTCCAACAGGGAGAAAACTTGAGTGCGGAACACAAAGCCACAGAAGCAGCTCAGAGCACAGCAGAGTGCAAAAGTTACAGCTGCAGTCTCAGAAGCATCACACCAAGGGAAATCTCTGTGCAGCCCCGTCTGGAACTGAAACAAGCATTAGTCCCTTTTGACTGAATACTCCGGGAGTGCTGTAAGGAATACCCTGATGCAAGCAATGGGCTGTGTGGTTTTGGTGGGAAATAAATTGTAGCCAGTGACAAATTTCTAAAGTGCAGGCTTGGGCTTGCTTTGATTCCAGGGAATAACAAACCAAAACTGAATCCCTCTCGGAACAACACACCAGTAGGCAAAGAAAATGCTTCCCAAGTGAGTCCTACCCTTGGTACAACCTCAGAACACAGAGGCAGCACTTACCACACACAAAACTTTCTGGCAGGATGGCAAAAATGCTCTTGCTTTTCAGTGACTCAGGATGGGCGCAGGTGGCCACCACAAAGGATTGCAGCTCCTTCTCCACTAACCACTGGGGCAACCATTTCAGCTGGCAATCACAGAGGAAGCTGTCGCTGTTTATGTGCCTGCAGGGGAACAGAACCAACACAAGCCTGCTGTGAGTCCTGCACAGAGAGAACTCACAGCCCTTTCGTGTTAGACACATTCCTCCCTCCCCTCCCAGCATGGGTGGAAGGAAGAAAAGGACTGGAGGGCTGTCCTCTAGGCATTAATGATGTTAAATGCACACCACATTTAAACAGCATTTCATCTCCGCATGGAGCATCCCATTCCTGCTCTCCGGTCACACTCCCTAGTGCCTTATATTTATTAACCAATTTCCAGAGTGATCCCCAGGAAGAGATGAGCAATGCCAGCCCTGGCTGAAGTGAGAGAAACTAAGGCAGGTCATCTGCAAAGGAGACACGCAGCAGAGGCACAAGTCAACAGTCCTGCTCTCATTTCTGATATCTAATTACCACTCATGCTCCTTCTCCACCTCTGTGGTTTGAGCATATTTGGTGAGGACTGAATTCAGGACTTAGTTACTGAACAGTCAATACTGTTAATCTGAACACAGCAGGATCCCAGCACTGTGTTGTTAAGAAGATGCAAGTCTCTGATTTGTCTACCTGATAACCTCAGGAAATCCTGTAGTATGAAACCAGCCAGGAAAGCCAAACGGAAAGAAATGGACTGGAGAGGGAAGGAATGAGGGAACACAGGGATCTGATTCTCCAAAGTTGTTCACTTTCTCTTCTACAAAGGTGTACAGTCCCTAATACACATGATGGGATAAACACCGCTCATAGCTGGGAAAGGTCAGAGAGACCCCTAGTATTTAAGACATCAGTACAATGCATTCTGCATGTATATGCCCCTATCTTGACACCTTCCCCATGGTATAAAGGTTCCTTCAGAGTATGTGAGGTCCCACAAGCTCTTCTCTAATAAGATTAATCTTTCACCTCAATATTGTTTCAAGAGCCACTGCAAAAGATAAGGTGGTTAAACAAACACTGGACATGCAATGTTTGTCTTATTCATTCCCAAGTCACTGGTATTAAATGTCACTGCTAACAGCGACCATCCAATTCCCATTTCCAACATCAGGAAGAAGAATCTGAACCTGTCCAAATACCAAATCAGTGATTTCTTGTTCCACAGCCACTGCACTACTCCAGAGTGTAGCAATGCACTGACAGTGGATTAAATATTTATGGAGAAGAAGAGAATAGGAAACCAGGCAAGACAGGAAACAGTGTCTGATAACAGTGCAGAGCCCT
Organism: Melopsittacus undulatus; assembly: GCF_012275295.1. NCBI lineage: Eukaryota > Metazoa > Chordata > Aves > Psittaciformes > Psittaculidae > Melopsittacus > Melopsittacus undulatus. Next base: position 29,681,249 of record NC_047535.1, read on the forward strand.
GGCCTGGAGCACAAGCAGCAGCTCTGATAACACATCTGTATTTTTCCACCAGAAGGCTGGATGACAAGTGCATCCAGTTCAAATGGTGCTTATCACTGAAGTGTCAGTGCTGTCTGTGAACCCTAAACACAGGTACAGCAAAGGAGCAGAGGGGCCACTGGGAATTAAATCAGTGACAGTGTGAGAAGGAGAGATGGCCAACAGGACCAGGGCTGGACTTCCTGAGGGGAGATGAATAATTGCACAGATGCAAACATGCTGGAAGAACCTGTTCAATGACCTAATTTCACTCACTATTAAATGCAAGATGTTCCCATGACATCTATCTACTCATGTGTAAAAATACCCTGCAAAGCAGCTAACTCCCCATTGGAAACAACGTGCTACCTCTCACGTTCAGGGCAAGAAGGATCTCTGCACCTTAATGGTGTGCGCAGTGCAGTTACTTACAGCTGCCGCAGGCTCTTCATCTTGGCAAAGGCATCTGCTTGAATGGAGCGGATGGCATTATCCCCGAGGTTCCTGCACAACACAACCAAAGGCAATGTGAACAAAAAGGGTGCTATTGCCTATAGCAAAGGCTCTCCAGATTTAAGCAATGACTCCAGCACCAAGTAATTCAGCAGCTCTCTTAAGGCCGTATTCACATGCAGCTCATAGAAATGGTTTTCCACAAAACACTTCAATATTGAGTACTGCTGAACAATAGACAACCAACAAAAATGATGGGAATGAATCACTAAGTCATTCCATACCCCATCTTCTCACTACACTTCCTCAGCCTCAGCTACCTCCACCATCCATAGCTCAGAAATTCCTCAGGCCCCTCGATAACCAAAGATAGTCAGGAATGTCGTATCCCAGGCTAGACCTTCCGCAAACATAAAGAAAGCAAATACTTGCACTAAACGGCATCTGAGAAGTTATTTGAAAGTGACATTTCTGCTGTGTCTGAAAACCACAGCAATGTTTCCAAAAGAAGGTGTTCTTAAGGGCTTCTCACAAGCACTGCTGACTGAAAAACTCACTTGTCTTCTGAAAAAGGACAGTGTCAGATTTAGGGCTCAAGTGCAGGACAGACAAGCATTGCTTGCAGAGGAAATATCAGCAGAGTATTAAAGTAAGGGAACCTTTATCTGGGAATGTATCCCCCAAGCCAGGCAGCTCTAACCCTTCAGTATGCTCTTAATGGTCATCACATTTCATACCATCAACAGCCAATAAAACATCTAGAGCAATATCACATACACTTTAACTTGGCTTCATTCAGAAAGGAGATTATCCCTGAATTACTGCTGGAGTCATCAGCCTTGGGACACAGGAAAGAAATGACATCCCAGTAGCCAAAATGTACTTCTTGCAAATCACTTTAACGCAGTTGTGCTGAATGGGGACGTTTGGTGCCTGCACCGTAAGCAGTCATGTGCAAGATGTGTCACTGCCAGAGAGCCTAGGGTGGTCAGGAGGAAGTTGGGGCAAGGGAGGAGAAGAGGGCTACATCTGCAGCTGAGTATTTTCACTGCTAACAGCCTACAATGCGCAAGTCAGGGGGATATTTATCCAGGAACAAATCACAAAATTAAGAGCACGCAGATTTGCCATATGTTCTGTAACTTTGTTCCTGGCATAAAAAAAGGCCAAAGTTGAGGCGGACTTATAATGAGAAGGAAGCAGGTGGCCCCCACAAATGGACTGGCTTCTCAGTTTACAAAGACACTATTAAATTGCTAGCAGATCTCTCAAGCAGCTCCTTTTGGCAGACCCCCCCTTTCCCAAGCTCTATGGCATGGTGGGTTACTCACAGGTGCTCCAGGGCCTCCAACCCTGAGAACGCTTTCTTGGCCACGGACTTGATCTTGTTTCCAAACAGAGTTCTGCAGTTTCCAAACATCCAGTGCCAGATAAACAGAAAGAAAATGGGGAAGGGGGGGCAGAAAAAAAGAAGGGACACAATTAGTGGGGCTTTATCTGATATACGCGCTCAGTGTAAGTCCTGGGAAATCTGAACTGTGTGGGGATTAAGAGGGCTGAAGTACACTCGCTTTCCCGCTCCTGAAATTAAACCCTTTTATCTGTATTTGAATTTAATAGTGATGACAGCACAAAAGGGAATGTGCCGTATCATGTAAAAAGGCAGGTTTGCTCCAGTGCGTGGAAACCAGCTTGCTGAGTAACAGAAGGTCCCCTCTATTCTTCGGAGGCTGGCTGCAGACAGGATTAAGTGCAATGACAGTTTAACAAGATTTTGGTCTCTCCCTGCAACACTTTTCATTTCTGACTTCTTCCCAAATAGTAAAAGAGTGGTAATTTATGCACTGCTGCTTGGCCTGAACGGACATCACACACCAGGGCTGAGGGCTGGCTCTTGGCTGCATGTTTACACAGCAGCTCACTGAAGTGACTGCTGACTTCCTTCCTTGGCTTATTACAAATACAATACCAGAGTAATAGAATCACAGAATGGTTAGGGTTGGAAAGGACCTCACAATCATCAAGATCCAACCCCCTGTCATGGGCAGGGACACCTCACACTAGACCATGTCGCCCAAGGCTCTGTGCAACCTGGCCTTGAACACAGCCAGTGATGGAGCATTCACAGCCTCCCTGGGCAACCCATTCCAGTGCCTCACCACCCTAACAGTAAAGAACTTCTTTGTTATATCTGACCTGATACTACAATATATACAACGATATATACAATAATACAATAAATAATAGCCAAGTGGGGCAAAAGGAAGAAGTGAAAAGTTACTGTACAGAGCTGAGGAGCGTGCTTGCTTACATCTGTGACCAGGGAGCATTCCTCTGAATCAGCACAGTGCTGCGCAGCAGCATGAGGGGCACTTAACAGCAGGCAAGAGCCAGCTGGAACCATCACAGGCCAGCTGCTATCTGCAGAGTAACAGCTCTCTATAAATATTGACCAGTGGTGATCGGCCGAGGGCAGGGCCCATGTGAAAAGGACAGCATCCTCACCTGCTTTAATAGAACACCAACCAATGCCATTAACCAGGACATGCTTTTTCTCTAAGGTTTAGCTTTCAGGTGCACCTTTTATCATCCACGTGGTGTCCAGTTCAAGTCACTGCTAACACCTCAGGTTAAAACCTGGTGCTGCATTTGATTTGAGCTTTCATTCAAAACTTTTCCTTTGATATAGAGTGCAACCTATACCTGCAGCCCTAAAAGGCTCTAAAACTATGATGGTCCCTCCACTTGCTACTGGCTGGGATACAAGATGAAGCACGTGCAGCTGTTACATGAGCAAGGACATTAGCAGGAGCTTGTTGGGGCTTTCCACAAAGCACCCTTCAAATGTCAGGGTAATTTGGTGTTTCAACACTGGCACCCAGAAAGCCCAAATTCTGTGTGAATAAAGCAGTGGATGCCACAATGGGTAGAAAGGAAAACTAGGGCTGATCACACCACAGGACAGTGAGGACTGAGACTGTTTCACAGTCTGTCCTTGCAGTCTGTTGCCTCTGGAGGGAATTTGGGTGCCTGCGACTGAGCATCACTATGACCCTGAGTAGGTCCTCACAAAACCAATCACACTGATGATGGTATCATCAGATGAGCCACCACTCTAATGCTTGAGTAGACAGAAAACTCCCAGCTCCACACAAAAGGTCTGTAGCCCCAGAAACACTAATCTTGTACATCTAGAGCAAAACACAACCAAAAGCTTTGGCTTCAGCCAAAGTCATGTCCCAGCCTCTATAGTGAGACACACTTGAAGCTCTTTCCTATAGGCAGAATCCTATTTACTGCATCAGAGTGTGTGGCTTTTTGGTTTGGATGAAATACCCTAAGCACCAAAAGGATGTGAGCAATCATGTGTGTACCATCATTTGCTAAAAAGGATGTTGTATCAATGAAGGCTATGAAATATCCATTAAAATGATTAATATAGTAAATAATTTACTAGATGCAAATGCTGGGTAGTGCCTGCATCCATACACACTAATTTCTGGAGCCATATTCCTAAATGAGGGTATCATGCTGAGCTTGGGTTTGGTAACTGGGGATTTCTATTTCTTGTTTATGGTGGATTCCCAAGTTTGAAAATCAGAGATACTGATTATATCTGTCCATTTATCCATGCAGAGATAAGCAGGATGTCTGTGGATGTGACTACACAATGTATACACCACTTGTATACACGGTGCACACAGTTTGATGGCTCCATGCATGAGAAATACATAAAACACTGTTAACAAAGCCATGCCTCAGCAAACTCATTAAAAACGTGACACCTTTCAAATTTCAACTAACCACTTCTCCCACTCTGGAATGGTTTGAACTCAGCGGCCCCCTTCAAAGGGCTGTGGCAGGCTGGAATGCAAAGGCAGTGGTATGCAGCTCCACAATTAGCCTGCTGCAGCCCAGGAACGCTCCTCTGCTCTGGGCAGAGCTGGGCACAAGCCTGCTCTCCCGGTGATTGCATAAGTGTAATTACACGCTAGGCACGCAGCAGTTCATTAGAAAGCAGCATTTTCTCCTCCAGCCAGTTTTGCACCTGCAGGAAGAGCTCAGGCACTGAGTGAGCCATCAACAAACCGGTTACATTTAACAGCTTGAAGCATTAGGGAACCTGTCCTTCCCTGGCGATTCCACTGCTGCTTTTTCTGCTTCGGTGCCTCTCGACTCCCTCTTTCTTGAAGCAACATTTTAATTTAGCTGTGCTCTCCATCCCGGGGAGCTTCATATATAATGCAGGGAAGGCTGCAGTGACCGGCCTCCACACCTCTCAGTTTAACACCTTCATTTCAGCCAACAGCCCTCTCTGCACTAAATCCTTTCAGAGGCTAATCTGTGCCACATCAAAGGGGAACGGCTTTTAAGGCAATCTCCACAGAGCTGAGGTGATTATTAATTCATTGGAAGGTCTCCTCTGAAGTGCCCATTTATTTTCTCTATGCTAATGCTAATGCTAAAGGTGGTTGACAGTTTAAACAGGGGCCCTAAATCACACAGTGAAATGTTTGCTGTAAAGGCTGATATTTACCAGCAAGGATACTTACTTCAGCCTTAAGAGTTTGCGATTTACATGCAGATGAGCTAAAAAAGACCTGAGGAGATCCCTTTAAAAGTGACCACTCTCAAGTGTTCCCAAAAATCAAGTGTCCCCAAAACACCTCAAGAAATATAATGAAGTAATCTTATATTCTAAGGGGTTTTCTAGCCTTACACTCTGGCTGACAATGAACAATCCCAGCACCCTGTCTGGTCCACAGCAGGTTTGCTCTGTTAGATAATCAAACCAGCTAAATGATCCTTTCCAGCCCTAACTATTCTATGATTCATTCCTGTCTGCTCAAGACCAACCTGATCCACACACTCTTCCAAGCTATGAAATCTGCTGCAATCCCCCCCACAAACCATGTCCTTCCCTGTGCCCAGCCAGATTCAGGACTGACCAAACAAGTATGTGCAATGAAGGACAGAGGAAACATGAATAAAGATGCAAACCCAACTTCTTTAGACTTGAGCAAGCCCTTAGTGCATCCTTTGCTAGAAGCAGACAAAACCTGCCCTCTCTGGAGCCGTCCCTTGTTCCGGATGACAAACATCACATCAGGCCACAGCTATTTCACAGGGGAGCTCCAAGCTTCTGCCCAGAGCTCCAAGCACACAACCTGCACAACCCCATGGCTGCCCCTGCTCCTTTCCTTCCTCCTCCCGTTCCTTGCAGTACCTCCTGGCCCCTGCCTGACCCCCGCAACAGTTCATCAGTGCTCATTGCTCCTGGTGGCTGAGTCAATCCTTTTGCTGAACTCTTTCCCCCAGTGCTCTCTCCTCTGGCTTTTTCACCTCTCCCCTATTTTCTGCACCAGCATTTCTAACACATGTCAGTGACTTGGGACCGCCACTTTTGCTCCCATGTCAGTGGCCACATTGAAGGGATGCCCTACAGTGCATGTCCCACCAGGAGAGCTCTATCTGCTCCTTTCCTCTACCTTCTTTCCTTGCCAAAGCAGCACTACAGACTCACAATCTTACAGCCTGCAAATACCTCTGGAGCCTGTGCTCCCACTACCCTCCTAGCTGCTCACATGGCTTCACTGCCTTCTTCAAACCAGAAACTTCAGCAACAGCAGCCAAGGATTCTCCTTCCCAACACATCTGCTCCTCTGCCTTTTTTACAGCAACTCAGGGAAGACTTCCCAACTCCACGTGCACAGCAACTCCTACCGGCTCTTGCTCTCCCACAATTCTTTACTTCCTTGCCTGACTCTCCATGCCCAAAGTCCTCTGCCTTCTGCCTCCCTTGCAGCTACAACTTAGCTCCCTTCTCCTTGGATCCAGGCACTCCACTCAACGATGATCAAATGCCAGCTATGTCTGTGACTCCAAATTCCCCACGAATCCTGTCCTGGCTCTTCCCACTCCCCCAGGAGTCTCTAATGAGAGCATGACAATATACCGCCTGCCAGGATTCATTCTAGCCATCTGCTATCCATCGAGGTACTTTTACTGCACCTCTGGCTGTGCCATCTCAGCATCAGAGACAGTGTGATAGGGGGGTGCTGAGAACTTAAACAAAAGCAAGAGGTAATGATTAGAGACTCTTGATTTGTCACAAGCCATCAGAGACTTCTCTGACAGGGCTGATTTATAGAGCTGATTTCAGATGGAACACGAACAAGTACAGAGCAATGTGAAAATACTTGCAAAAGCCAAGCGAGCTATAAACATTTGCAAGGCGCATGCTTGCCTTAGGTTTCTTTTTATCTCTATAAGAGCCTGTGCCCCATGGTGCCTTTTATTGTCGCTGCACATGGAAGCAAGCCCAAAAGATCACTCTCAGAGTATCCCACAGAAACGAATGCTGTTTCAATCCTGTGTTGTAACAGGAAGTGGGGTGATTTTTCTCTTCTGTTTATTGTTACTTGCTGCATCAATCAGTGCTTCGCTGAAGACTGCGAGGGGTCTTTTCTGTTGCTGTTTAGCTTTAGAAGGAACAGTTGTGCTGAATGTGACAGATGAAAACAACTTAAGATTCTCTCTCCTGTGTCTCTGAACTACAGGACATGGCACTGGCTCTTCACTGCTTTATAATGGCTTCGTATCTGGTTAGAAACACAAGTGCCTGATAACCACATCTGCACTCTTGCAGCGAGCCTGCAAAATTACTACAGCTCAGATTTTCTGATGGGTTTTATCTTGTTCCAAAGAAATGCAGGCTGCTTTGGAGGGGAGAGGCCCACACACAACACAACTGCTTTGCACAACTTCAAACCCAGGGATACTCACAGCTTGCTCAGGTTTTCTAGGCCTGTAAAGGCTCCGTTGGTATCTTCTATTGTGCCCGAGATGTCGTTGTGGTCCAGTTCCCTGGGGAGAGGACAAGAGAGAGCTCATCATCAATGTCTCAGTCCTAGGCTCACCAGTTAAAACAAATGGAAGAAAGATTGAGAACGCTCCAACAAAGAGCTTCCCTTTTCCTCCTGTCCATTACCAGAAAAAGCAGAGTCCTGCAAGCAAAGCAGCACTAACCACTTGTCCTGCACTGACCCATGCTGAGATGGTGCATTCCAAAGAGAGTTTTGGCTTTTTCCTAGCTAAAACCCTGTTTCTGAGACAGCAGCAGTGGCACATAGCTGCTTTTTAACAAGTAGGGTTCAGTCCCTTTCTAATTCTGTGCATTCAAACAGAAGGAGGAAAGAATATACGAAGTCCCTAAAACTAAACTGAAAGAAACAGCTGTATTTAAACATTAATATCATGAATTGAGATAATTTTGGCTATTCCAATGTGCTGGTCTATAGAGGAAGATGATTTGGTGTATTTTCTATATGAAGCTGCATTTTTTTTCTGGCAATGAACTTGAAAGCTCACCAGGGAAAGCACCATCACCCCCCCAGGAATCTAACTCTCTGTATAACCACTTTAAACAAAAAAGAAAGAGTAAGAATTCCTTTTTCAGAATGAGCTTCTTTTGGCTTTCAAATTGACCATCAATTACACGAGTCAAAGAGGTCTGAAGAAAAATAAGCACCCAGAACAAACAGAGAGATCCACAAAAGCTGTTTGAACAGTCTGCTTAAAAATCCTTCCCTCCCAGCTTTAATTCCAGCAAGCAATGAACACCCAGCAACACAGACAGAAATTCATCATTTCTAGTGTGAAGTACAAAGAAAGGAAGAAAAAATAAATAGGCTTTGTTGGTTTTGTTACATCACTCGGATTGAAAACCCAGCAAAAACCCCACAATAAAAGTAAACTTCACCACCCAGATAACCCCCATGAACCCTCGCTACTCCTTTTGCACCTTTTGAAGATCATTATCAGAACGTTCCCAGTTTAAAATAAGAATATCAAAAAAGAAGAAACAAATCCCCTTCGTTTTGGACCAGGCCAGACATGGGCATCATGCAGCACCAATACACAGTAACCCACAAGAGAACAGAAAAGAACTCCCCCAGTTTCAGCACTGGCAGAGATGGGGCTCAGATTCCTGCTCTCAGTACCTAAGCTACTGCAGACTCTGCTCGTTTCCCAGCTTTGGTGTGAGAACTAAAGATGTGAAAGGAGATGGCCAAAAGCCACAATTCCTGCATCTCAGCTGGCTTCAGCGTGAGACCTGACTCTCATGTCCCTGGGGAACCCTGGTCTCATTGTGGATGTCAGGGTGATCTACGCCAACGGAATGGATAAAACTCAACATCCCCATGGCGTATGGGTGCACATAATGCTATGGTGACCTAAGAGACAAGTCCAGGAGACTCTTTGATGTGCTGACATTTTCAGCACCATCTGAGTGGGGCAGGAGCAAATGCATCCTTCTGGAGCTAAGTTTCTGCAGTTCCCCTGTGGTTGTCAAGCCAATGACTGCTGCTCTGTTTGTTTTACAGGGGCAAACCCCTTCTCAGACTTTTCTCCTCTTCAGTTCCACCACGGGCTACTGGTCTTTGGGCCAACAAACCCTTTCCCATGGCAGAAACAGACAAGTGGGAACAGGCTGTAGAAACTCCCTGACACACACTTTTATTAATTGACTGCCACACATTGTCTTTTCTTGAGAAAGGAAAAGAAAATGGGATTGCTTGTTCATCCAGAGGCAACTCAAAGGTTTAGTGTTCGAAAGGAGGAATAAAAACCTTTTTAACAAATGAGTGAAAATAGAGAGAAGAGAAAAAAAGCGTGGGGTATTTTGGCTTGGTTCTCTTTGTATTCAAACTCCTCTCCCAGCCCCTGTTGCCAATTTCCTATTCTTTCTGGCTGGCTGAGCTCGAATGCTCGAAGCCTTGTTAATCATTGTGCTGCGAGGTCTCCGGGCCTGACCTCTATTTGAATAGCTCCACATTTCAGCAGTTTCACACCCACCAAAGGCTCCCCAACAATAGCCCATAATTAAAGCATGCTCGGGTCTTTTTCACCAGGTGCAGGACCCAATAGGCCTTTCTCTTTATTAAATTAGAGCTCGCTCACACACTCCCCTCCTCTCCACCTCCCCTCTCTGCCCTAGACATGAAAGAGGCTCCACATTCACTGCAGAGCAAAGAGAACTACCAGCTCCCCTTCCCCTCCATTTTTCTTTGGAAACCTTTAGTTCCGGTCTTGACAGCTGCCTCAGAGAGGTCCCTTTCTGAATGCCCAGTGCCTGAAAGGCTTTGGCTTCAGTTTAGGAAAAGGGGGGGAATAAAAAGCAAACAAAACCCAAACTCACTTTCCAGTCATTTCCTTCACTGTGAACTTCAATAAAGGAAAGAGTAAGATGCAAAATGTACTGCAAAGAGGGGAGACCTCTCTGTTCCCATTTCCTTTTAATCACTCAGGCCACAATGGACTTCTGAAAAGGAATAGAAGTATTGGGGTTTCTTTTCTCTTTTGGAGAAAGAATTGAATCAGGCTGAACTCAAGCAGCCTGGGAGTGCGGATGGTGTTGTAACACAGACTGTGAGAACTCTCTGGTGTGCCAATTGAAGGTGCTGAGCTCACAGCCCCTGGAGGACAGCAGCTATCAGCTCAGCAGCTGCAAATAAGGGAGAATGAGGCAACACAGCTGCAGGAATGGACAATTATTAGAATTGGACTCCCCTTTTTCTGATGTTTCTAAGGCAAGCCCAGATGTTCTTCAATCTACTGTGGGGTTTAACAGTGTGTAATAATACAGTTCTACAGCTGCCATCCCAGAGGAGATCAGACTGATCTAATGATCTCTACTAGCTCTAGTATCTTAGAAGCTGGTATCCAGGCTAGCAAGCTCCTTTCCAGGTATTACTTTGTGTCAGTGACTTTAAAAGTCTCTAGTCAATGGCCATAGCCACCGCTGGATGGATCATCTGGCAATTCAGTATTAGGGCACATGAAACTTTTCTTTTGATACCATGGCAACTACTTTTTTGTTGTTCAGGGGTTACCATGAAAATCTGATTCACAGAACATTTCATGACCCAAGTGAGCCCAATTCTGCACCAAAGAGAAAGGAAGACAGAAAGATTACTCTCATGGTACTTGCAACAGCTTCTTGCTCCCTTGGTTGAAAAGACTGCTCTGTCAGTGGTAGGAATCATTCCCTACTCTTCCTGAGCACAGAATGACCCAACCATAAAAATGGACCATAGAAATAGTCCATTTCTATGAATTAGATGAAGTTCAATTAAATAGCAAGAGAAATACCACTGCCAGCTGAAGATCCGAAACCTCAGGGGGTTTTGCTCAGGTGGGCTAGATTCCATCTCACAGGCACACAAAGCAACTGCAAAGCAGAACGGTTTGGCAGAACATAAACTGTGGAGGGAAGGTATGTGTTAGCTGACAGAGCAACTTACAGGACACGCAGGTTTTTGAGTCCCTTGAAAGCACCTTCAGCAATGTGATTGATGGAATTGTGGCTCAGGCGTAGCACGTGCAGTCCCCCAAGGTCTGCCAAGCTTCCCTCATCCAGCCTGGTTAGGTTGTTGTAGGAGAGTATTCTGAGGGGAAAAAAACAACAACAGCCCTTGTCAATCCAACCAGTATTTGCCAAACTCCTCTGCACCAAGCAATGCCTGCCTCCCACAGCCACCTTACAGCAGGCAATGTGTACTGGGTGGATACATAACAGCTTGATCAGGAAATATGGCCACAGTCTGCAAATATTCCCACAAGATATCCATGGGGCAGCTTGGATAACCATATGGGAAGAGGAGGCATTTTGTACCCATCTTCGGGAAGTCTTCTACACAGGCAATAGAGGCCCCTCCAGCAGCAAATGAGAGCAGTAACCTCATACACATGCTGCCAGGTATAGCAGGGACAAGCCGCTATTTATGGCTAGGTTTGGGTCTGGGAGCATCACCTCTTCTCAGACCCCAAACGTATAGGTAACACTCAGGCATCAGTCCTGGTTGTGCTCAATCCTCACTCCCATTTGGACTCCCTCTGAGGCTGAGAGGAAAAAGCCTCCCCATGCCCTGCGAGATGCAGAGTGACATCAAACAGATGCACTCTGAAGTACAAGGCCCAGGACTTCTGCATTCAGGTGTCTTATCCTTCTGCCCTCGTGCACAGCAAGTCTCGGGCATCTGGTTGTGCGTGTCTCCACAGCCTGCTCCATCCCAGTCAAGAACCAAAAGCTTTTCATCACAAGGCAATTGAATGCTTCCTTTCATACGCAGGAAAGAGGCACCCCTTGTAAACCAGCCGCCTTCCCTCACACTCCCCTTTGTCAAGGAGTGTAGGGCCTGCTTGAAATCATCTTCACTTACAAGTGACTTATATTGGAGGGTTGGTTTTGTTCCTGCTTTCCATCCCTTCCCCTTGTCTGGATTATCTCCGGGTTTTGGAGATATTTAAGTGCTTACTCCTGTTGCAGTTTGGCAACTGGTGGGAAGAAAGCTGGTTTTCTCTTGTAGCCAGAGTGCAGATGAGGCTTCTTGAGATTTGACACAGAGGACAGACACTGGGAAGCTAAAACCCACTGCAGACACCTCACACACTATGCAACCATCTCCTATGCAAGCAGTACAGCTGCAGCACTGGTGACAGTGAAGGCCAGCACAGCTCATCAGATGGGGCACCAGCAGGCAGTCACTGGTCAGTGATCCTCAACCTAAAGGATTCACCCACAGCTCCCTGCTGCGAGTATATTCCTCCTGATCTCTGGATGTCACTGCAGCTGGGTAAGCCCTGCAGGGCTGCTGGCAGATGAGTGTGACCAGCAATAGCCTTGCCTTTAAGTTGCCTTCACACTGAAGGTACAAAAAGTGGCATTCAACTACCTGCTGCTACGCACATTTTCTCAAGCTTCTCTCTTTACAAGGGCAGCTGCATTGGATTTTTTACCTCAGTCACCTGAGAGGACAAGTCACTTCAGAAGATGTGAGGGTTTGGGCTGCTAACCTTCAAAAAGCAGAGCTATGCAGCTTTGAACAAGCACTGAAATCCCTCATTGTACAGGCAACAAGAAAAAAAGCCTCAGCTGAATTCCAAACCTCCAAATTCCTCTTCTAGTAATACATGTTAATGAGGCTGCTTAAAAATGGGTCTACGGCTGGTGTGAAAGTCAGTACAAAGCCAGAACCTAAGTCAAAACAGACAATCGGAGCACTGAGAGTCATCTACCTGGGAAATGAGCTGTCTTTTAGTTGGGTAAGTGAGCAGAGGAGAAGCTTTAGAATCATCACTCATTAATGAACTTGCAGAAGCTATGGGACAAATACTTTCATTCCTAAAGAAGCTGCAGTGTTAGCTATGAGGAACTGGCATCCGGTCAAAATTACATGCTCACCTGGAATTAAACAATTCTGCTTAAATAAAAAAGTGTTCAAAAGGAAACCTAAACCTGGCTGAAGTAAAAATAGTTCCTTTTGATTATACACAGAAGAGCTCCTGCCACAACTGGTGAATGCATGTTCCCCTCTGTTCATTCTGACAGCACCTCAAGAAGGATGGATGGACAGCAGCAGTATTTAGAGGGCTCTCTCAATGACTGCAACCACATGGAAGGTTTCAGGACCTAATACACCTGACAGTGGCTCCTTTCAACATGGAAAGGTTGTGCTTCCTGCCACAGGACAGGCCAGTTTGTATATTTCCCTTCTCAGCAGTTTGGATTATCTGGGTTGAGAAGAGAATGCTGCTTCCCCTACCTTGTCATCTCTGTACCAGTAAGAAATCACAGGAACAAACAAGTGGGAACATTTGCCTCCCCAGCCCTTTTGGCCTGGTGAGGAAGCAGGATGGCAGCACACAGAGCAAGCATGCCAAAACTGAGATATAAAGGAGTTCACCTTTTCTAAAATAGAAACCTGTTGTGCAGCTGGAGCTGCTGCTGCCAGGCAGTTCTGGACCAGGCACATCTAACACATTTCATCCCCGTTGACCAAACTGTAAATATAAAGTGAAAAGAAAGACCCAGCAGCCAAGACATCATTTACCTCTGATGAAATCCTATGCTCCCACTGTGGATTTTTCCATGATGTTGATGTCCTAGCACCTGACTGGTGAATACAATCAGCCTTTTATCCTGCCCATAGCAAGGCAAAAGCTCTCTTTCCTTGTTAGCTTTTACATCAGATCAGAGCCTTGGGGTCACATTTTCTCCCAGCATCCAAAGGAGAGACAATTCTTCCTTCAGATGATCACCTCCTTCCTTAGCACAGATAAGCAGGGGTTTGGCCAACTCTCTTTGAACTATGAAGTTCATTACCTGTACAACCAAAGAGTGTTTTCTGGTAACTGAAACTCAGTAGAGCTTTAGCAATAGTGGAGGTGAGCAAAGATCTTTTAATAAGGAACAACATGTGCACATTCAAAGAAGTGAACAGAGGCAGCCTAGATGGATCTAGTCTTTCCTTTCCTCACCCTTCAATTTCAGAGCAGACCTCTCCTACAAGTGCTCCCTGGCTGTGGGAGTTTCAGTTAGGAGTATCTGATGGCTCCCTGCAGCAGCTTTACCCTAAAGGCAACACCTGCAAGAGCTTGCACTATTTTGCAGGGATCTGTGCTAACACCCATCTAATCGCCTTCCGAATCAGCCTATGTCGTCTCTGGCCTCAGACTCCAGCACAATCCTGTTTGTCAGGCTGAGCATGCCCCTGTGGCTCCTACCACCTCACACCACCAGGCATTTTCCACATCTACTGCATCCTGCACCAGGCCAGGTGGTTTCTGCAGTTACCGCAGAGGACGGCCTCTAAGCCAGGACAGCTCACTGTTAGCACTGCTTGTTGGTAAATGATCCCAATCCATAACTGACAAATACAGAATGTCAGCAAGATAGTCAACCTCTAACCTAAACCTTGAGGGTTTGCAAAGACAGTGTCAGGTAGTAAAGACAGACAAGCATGGCTCTCCCTAAACAACTCTGACATAAGCTCTGCAAGATGCAGATGGGGCTTACCCATCCCATCTGAACCTAGGCTGAAATAAAGCTTCAACACAGGCACCAGATAGCAGGTGCCCAAGAAAGCTTCTGTAGCTATGCTACTAACACAGTAGGCATCTGTGGGATATGCCTTATGAAGGAAGGTTCTTCCTTTATGATGTTTTAGATTCAAGCAGACCACAGGCATAGCATGGTGCTGATTCTGATCTGCTGCCTTTAGGATTTCTCTATTGACACTGCCCTAACCTAGTAAAACATCACTTGAGGATCTGCATGTGAAGCAACAGTTCTCCCTTGTCTACAGCACTGTGCCAAGTAAAGGAGCCCTTTAGGCACAGGCAGTTTCACAGCAATTTGGAAAATTAGGCAATTAAACAAGCACATATGTATTTAACTAAAGGGGAAAAGAAATACTTTCCCGTGCCCCCAAAAATCACCTGCCTGGCTAGCAAATGAATTCTACAGCTTCTAAACTTAGAGGAATGCCATGTGCTATGTCCACCTATCTCTGAATCCACACCCCAAAAGACCAGGGACCCCCAGCTCGGTAGGCAGATACTGGCCTTCAAGCCTGAGTCCGGACTGAGGCCTCTGAAAGCAGGAAGCCGTTTTACTGTATTGCTTTTTGGTAGATAGGACAACCCCTAACAATGTTTAACAAGAGATTTCCGAGCACCAAGCAGAATGAATTACAGTTCAGCTAACCACATGTGTCAAGTTCTCCCAAGAAAAAAGTGTATCTTTCCACAGGCCCACCAAGGGGATGACAGCTACTTCTGTAAATACTGCAAGCATCCATGTGTGCCTCTTCAAAAAGGCATTAAGCAGTGCCATAGACCCAAAAGACACCCTTGCTGTGCTGTCCTCAGCAGCGAGGCTTTCTTTCATTTATCAGAGAGACTGTATTCACAGCTGGAAATCTCAGGAGAGCAAAGTCAATGCATTTACTTTTCAACAACTGAGCCTTACAGGAAGGGTAAAGTGTAAACAGGAGAAACAAGGAGAACTGCCTTAAAGGGCCAAATCTCTGCTGGTTAAAACCATGATTGCTCTTTGTAAATACAGAGGATAAAGCAAAGCTTCCTTCAGGCTGTGCCATCATTATACAGCAGGCTGTGCATGTCTTGTTTGAAAGCGTTGGCAAACTGCAGCTCACAAGCTCTCCAGGCCTTTTGGCACTGTATACTTTTAGTGGGTTCTAGTCTTTGTTGCTGGTGCAAACCTATTTTAATCAAGTCCTCTGAAGGTCACAGCACCATGAATAGTAAGGGCATCACTTAACAGGCCGCAGTTCCTGCATTTCTACTGGTCGACACTGTGAGAGCTGTAAGCCATATGAATGGGAAAAATCTTGTTTCCCCTTTCCTACCAATGTCACATTAGCATCACACGCTGCCCAACCAACCACAACAGAAACCATCTTACAGCTCATGCAGCTTCTGACAGAAGCTCCATCCATCAGGGTTGATGCGGGATATGGAGTTGTTACTGAGGTGAAGCTGGTGCAGAGATGAAAGGCCATAGAGAGAGCCACTGTTTACTTCTGTCAGGCTGTTATACTCCAGGTGGCTGTGGAGACAAAAACCACAAGGAATTGACACGTAAGCAGTGGTCAAATACTGAAGAATTTCCAACAAGGACTAGAATTTTCGCTATTTCCACGCACATTTCTACAAATCCATGTGGATATGTGCATGTGTGAGCAACTCTTGTGCAAGAACAGAAATTCAAGGAAAACACAAAGAAAAAGCCCAGAATGAGCTGCGGCTGCAGAGGTATGTGCCACTGCAAGTAAACTGTCCTTAAAGCATCGCATTTATGTTTGTATTTGTAGAGTCTCAGTTGTGTGACAGCAGGATCCAGAAACATGCTGCCTTGATCACTTGTGACCACACAAACACACTTGAAAGTCACTCATGTTGGAAGTTTCAAGCGTTTCTCTGCAATGACTGTTCAATTTGTTCTCTCATATGGAAAGAACACATCACTGAGATAGGCCAGCTTGATTTGTGGGTATCCCAAGAGGCAGAATAATCAGGTCTGCAACACAGTTTCCACGTACCACTCCAAATTTGCAGAAGCCACATGAACTTTTATTTAAAGACCAGTTGAGATCCTACTGAATGTTCAAAGCAAAGAAATACTGCCACAGCTTGAAAAACAGGACTCTTGTTGAACCTGGTAAAGCAATAAGCTTTAGTAAAATGGGGGTTAATGAAGCAAAAACTGCTTTCAGAGCTCTGTGCATGCAGGACACAGAAAGAAGCACAAGTGTTCTCTGATAAGAGACGGACATGATAAGAGAAGTCTAGGCTTTTTAAGGGAAAAAAAGCCCATTTCTCCAACTTACAGAACTTGCATCTTGGCTAGACCCCAGAAAGCCCCATCAGTCAACTTGCTTATGTTGTTGCGCTGGAGTTTCAGGACTTCCAAGCTGTCCAGTCCCTGGAACGTCAGGCCTTCGATCAGGCGGATGCGATTCCGGTTCAGCTCCCTAAAATCACCAGGGCCATACAAGTTTATTAAACCCCAGCTCTTTCTCACAAAAGCATCTGCACAGCATACAATGGGGACAGCAATGCCAACAGCTCCTCTGTCAGCAGTTCCCAGGAGACAGCAGAAGCACACAGGAAACTTTCAATTCCAGAGCTAGGCAGGCAAGTCAGCTGGGTGTGATCCCTTAAACAAACTCGCCCTGGGACAGGCTTGCACTATAGAGAAATCACACCGTGCAGAAATCCCTCTTCATCCCTCCTCTCTCTGTGTTTCTTTTAAGCCATTTATCCTTTTCATCAATGAAAAGGATAAATTCGCTTCATCTTCTCTCAGGCAGAGGCACCATTAGAACCACACAGTTAAACATCAGCATTATTTCCCTTACAACACATGGGACCTGTAATTGCCCAGTAAAAACGTGCTCTGAAACAAGCAGGTGCCCTAAGAACTGTGAGCCCAAGAGGAAATGTTATGGCTAAGTTTGAAAGGAAAGCTTTCAGTTCCCCTGAAAGATTTCACGTTTTTCCTATTATAAGAAACTAATAAAGAGTGAAACAAGTTGTTTCCAGTAACAAGGCAAGTCTTAGTATTTTGTATACACAAAGACCTCCAATTTGGTTCATTGTATTTCATTTCTTTCCTCCCTGTGTGAGGACGGGGTCCTAAATTTTGGGAATACCTTCTGTCTGAACAGCGGTGTGAACATCTTCACAATACCTTTACCAACTGTATCAAAGAATCCTATGGACTGCTAGAACCAGACAGACCAGTTCCCTAAATTCAGTGAAAAACTTAACACAATGCACTAAAAGCCGAAGACAGAGCTTTTAAACCAGGTATCTTTCTGCACATCCAAGACTAACCTAAGGGTGGTTCCCTATTCAGTGTTTATGTGGAAGAAAACAGTGGAGGTTACAACATCAGAACTTGTATTGGAAAAGATGAGGAAGCCATAGAAACTTTAAGCTTGCTTCGTAACTGCCTAAAAAAACAATGTTGAACTTGCACTCGAGTGTAATTAAAGTCAAGTTAAGTGATTAATATCTCACAGGCCTTAAGACTCTTGCCTTACTGCACTTCCTAGGCTATAGCAAACTATGCCAGGAAACATGAATTCTACAACACACCAAGTCTGTATAGCTTGCATTTCATTCATGTTTTAGGGTTAAACAACAAGCTGTGAGGCTGTCTTTAGGAATGCCAATTACTCCAACTTTCAGTGAAAACTATGATCCTAAACAGATTGAGTTGACTCTCATGTTGCACATGACGCAGTGGGTTACAAGCTCTCAGTCAATGGACAGTAACTTCTGAGAGGCAACAGACTTTTAAGATGCACATGCTATTGTGTCACACTGTACAGTCCCAAACTAGCTATAAATCCTACATATATGCAAGCATAAATGCACACTCATTCCTTAGGCACGCCTTGACTTAAGGATTTGTCTCTCAATCAAGAGGTTGCCATTTAGAGGTGTGAGTTCCAGCAGCTTTTGTGGACTTTGTTAACAGAGAGAGGTTGACCTTTTCCCTATCAAATTTGAAGGATAAACTAAAACATGCCTCAGGCTGGGCCCATTTCTCCACCAGCAGCAGAAGGGAAAAGCTAAACCCATTAGAGCTATTTTACACATAAAGCATATTTATAGCTGCAGATGTCTATGCATCCCCATGCAGCTCCTGCCATATGGACCACAGGCAGGACAACAACAATGCGTGTGTTAACTCATCTAGAGTGCTATTTTCTCTGCCCAAATATATCAGTTTAACAACCCTCCATCACTGAATTTTTACCACCACATAAAGATATGTGTGGTCTTAAACTAACACAGTAGCTGAGCTCCGTCACTCTCAATACAAACATCTTCCAAACCTCTCTTGTGCCACAGACACCAGCAGCTTTCAAGGGTTTGTCTTACACTGTTAAGTGCACAAGATGCTGATGTCTGCTGCAGCATCCCTCCCTTCATAACTGATCGGAAGAACAGCCTGAAAAGACAGTATTTGCAAGACAAAAAGGACCCTCTCCTAATGTGTTGCACTAGGTGCTGGCAGAGGACTACTGCATAGTGTATTCGAAGTTTTATAGATAGCAGGTGAGGAAGGGTGACATTTGCTGTGTATATCCTCAGGGATATTTTCTCTCCATAAAGTGTGTCTGAGCTTAATTACAGTGGGCATTTCTACTCACAGTTGTATTAGCCTGGGTAGCCTGAACGCCTTGACAGGAAGCTGAGTGATCCTGTTTTTACTCAGACGAAGTGTTAGCAGGGACCGTGACAGACTATCAAATGCACCAGGCTCCAGGGTGCTGATTCTGTTGCTCCCCAGGTACCTGCAATAAATCACAGCAGAAAAATGAACGGTTCAGTCAGAAAACTCCTTTTATCAGCATTTAGTTGGTCTCCAGACAGGCTGGTGAAATCATAGAGGCAGCTTCAGATCACTTGGATTTCTGGCTGCACAAAGAGCACAGTGCCCTTCCCATGTGACAGAGAAGTGCTGTGCACTTCCCAAGAGCTCCTTGACACCCTCTTATTTCAGCAAGGTAATCAGGAGTGGAAGCCAGAAACTGGAGAACATTCCAGTGCAGGATGGCTCTATTCATCCCGCATTTTCCCCTCAGCATCTGTCCCAGGGCTCTTTCTTACTTAGCCTTAGCCACGGAAGCTGCCTTTAAGGACAACAGGAAAACAGTCACAACACCATTCTCTGTATCCTCTTACAATCAGGGGCAGAAACTTAGGTGCAAACTTTAATGCAAGCAGATTATCTGTCTGCACCTCTTCAAAGGTACCTAAACCAGATTATTTTATGTTTCCTTGAATAAGGAAGGTGTTACTCTGCTTAACCCCAGTTTTCCTCAAACAACCAATGAGAGATTTCTGCTTTAACATTCAGTAGTCAATTTGATGATGAAATAGTCATTCCCCCTTTCCTCCTCCCCTCAGATGCTCCAGAACATCTGATCTGAGAAACAGCATATACACTTCCCATTGGGACAGAGACATAATAGGCCTGCTGCAAATAGTTCTTCTGGCTTGTAGGTGTGAAGACAACCACACCTGAAGGATGCAGGATACCTTTTCTATGTTGCCATGCAACATAATGAATAATAATCTGTATTTTTACAGATCCACCAGAAACTAAAAAGACAGAGCTCAAAAAACAACCTGACAGTAGGGACAAAGTGCTGCCTTCTAGTTGTCCTTTGCACTTAGAAACCAGAGGAACAACCCTGTACTTTGTATGTTCATTCCCTCTCTTTTTAAAGGTTTGAGGCCCTTTCGTCTGCTAAGGTAACTCAACAAAAGCCGTTCCCAACAAGAAAAACTCACAGCTCCTTTATGTGAAGTCCCTGTGGGAAGCAGCCGTTTCGGATTTCTGTGATGTCATTGAAACTCAGGTCCAACGTTTCCAGGGAAACGTAGGGCTTCAGCTGACTTGCTTCAATGCTGCGGATCCTGTTGTGATGCCTGAAACAGATCGGAGGAGAAAAGGAGACAAGTTAGTTCTCTAGGAGGAACACAAGAATACACAAGGTTGCAGCAGGCCCAGAGGCCAGCATCTGAGTTCCAACACTAAGAGTTATGGTTCTTCTTCAATAGCTGTCCCAGGAGAAACCCACATAAGAGGGATCTTCCTTAATCCCCATGCTACTCCTATGGCTCGAGAGACTAGAGGGAATAGCTCATAGATATTTGCAAGCCTCCAGACACTTCTGTTATAGCAGAAGACCCTTTTCTTCTACAGAACTATTGACTCCATAGGTTTTAATATCAGAATGCCACAAAACTGCACTTCCAGAACAGATGTGTTATATGCAGGGCTGGATTATAAACCCGCAGGCAAGGAGTACCCATCAGTGGTTTAAGCAACCTGCCAATGTTATACACAGAGAATGGCATTTTCCAAGTGGGAAACAGGTGAGTAAATATGATCTCAGGAAGTTACAAAATATTGTTTCCTTACTTCCTATGGATCCTTCTGAAAGCTCACAGCTTTAGACCATGTTACAAGGGGTTGTAATGCACAGAAACACTGTAAGAGAGCTTGCAAATGACTCCTCATCTTTTGATAGCTTTGTTACCATAGGAGAACTCCACAGTGCCAATGCTGTGCCCAAGCACCAGGCTCAGACCCTCTAATAATCGCCTGTGTTTGCTGCCTTACCAGCCCCAGCCTGAAGGATTCAACCTAATGGTTTTCTTTAGAGAAGGTACCACAAGCTGCCCTCAGGGTTTCCACAGCCATCAAACAGTCAAGTACCTCTAGACCTTATCTGTACTCAACAAGGTCTAAGTAAGAAAACCCTGAGTCCTTTCATCTGACTCTTTTCTGGCCTGAATCAGTTGAGAGAACAGTAATCAATTAGAAAAATACATTGTGCATTAGTCATAGGGAGTAGAGCACATGCCTGGTGTGAACCTAGACCAGTCACTGATATTACTGGCAAGGCTGTGAGTGAGGCACTCCAAACAGGGATGCTCACCAGACACTTGAGAACTTGCTGAATAATAACAGATAGTAGAGAGAGCTCAGACAAGAACTGTGCCTTAATCCGGCTGGCTACCTACTGAGAAGACAGAAGAGAAGACAGCAGCCAGTGAAAGCACTCTTGGATGCAAAGCGGGACATCCCAGCTCTCATGACAAAGCACTCTGAAACTGATGGATGAGCTGACCACAGCCTTCCAGGCACTGAAGCTGCTGTCTTCTGCAGTCTCACTCCCACTTCAAGCTCTCCCAGAGGTTCAGACAAGTCTATTGTGAAGAAAACCCCTCCCCTCAAAATACCAACAGCACATGGCAAGGGACCTGCTCCCCACACTGTGATCTGCTCCTTTACCCTCCCTGTAATTAAAACCAGATTGTTTCACCACCACATTTGCTGGCATCTGTAACAGGAAAAGGGTAAAAACTGCATCCCCAGAACAATTTGCTTTCTGGAGACTCACCATTTAAACAGCCAGCACATCATCCTCACTTATACAGGCAAAGCATTCACAGAAACACTGCTTTGATTAAACAGTTTCAATGTTACTTCATAAAAGGCTCGTAAAAGGGCAAATTTTACACCACTATAGCAATATGCTGCTAATATGATGCAAAAGGTACCAAATTAAAGGGAAGTCATAACTTATGTCCCCAAACTCATTATTCCAGGGGTTACAGGCGAACAGGTCTCTACAACTACTAACTGCATAAAAGGCAACAATATGACTACTATCCAAATGACCAATATTCATTTACAGCTAGGAATGAAAACTGAATTTTCACATCCATGCACATAATAGGACTGAGGACCAGTGAACTGAACTCTTACTTTACTCTTACTAGAATATAACCCATACTTTAATTTCACCCTTACAAGTAATAGTAAAATACAGGGAAATTCACCCAGAATTTCGTGACCTCCATAAACTCAACACATGGGCGAGGGGAATTTCCTTTCCCCAAGGACTAGTTTCTTTTGCAATGAACTTGATTGGTAGCATCAGCAAGTTCAAAAGTTTTAATCTCTTGCCTTCCCAAAAGAATTAAACCTGTGTATGTGTGACCCTGATTCAGGGAAACACCTCCACAGACATAAGTGAAAACAAACCCCAAGCATGTTTTCTGAAGCAGGGGCTGTGAGTTAAACTCTGATCTCATCTAGGCTGTGAGGGCTGAGATGAATCTGGCTGTAAATTGAAAGGAAATGAATGTTTCTACACGTGAATGTGGAGAATCTATAGACTACTTGACAAAGCCTGTGCAAGGGGACTGAGAGCATAGAGTGCATTTGGACATGAAGCACTCTTCAGAAGCCAATGTTATTTTTTAGAGTATTAATATTTCTGTGCTTTAGTTGGTCAATGTATATCCAATCAGCCAGATCTCCCTGCTGTCCCAGAAGAAAGGAAGGAAAGGACAGGAAAGAACACTTGTTTGAGCTATATCCACAGTTTCCAGGTGATTTCTGTCCATTTGCCTCGATTTCCATGTGCTGCAGCTGGCAGATTAGATGGATGCGTTATTTCACACAGGAAAGAAACAGGCTCCTTTCTCTCCTTTCTCTGTCTCCTTCAAACATGGGCCGACTCCAAATGGAACTCTCAGCTCCAAACACCATCCCCAGTCAGTCCCAGCTGGGGAATGTCAGACAGTTTGCTGCAAAGCACTGCACCCTCTCAAGCACTGCACTTCAAACAAAACCAGCCTGGCTGACTTTTCCTATACACAGCCTGTGATATGAACACAACATCATCCAAACCTTTTACTAGCTTGATTACATTGTATTTTTCATTCTTTGCAGTAACAGCTGAAATGGGATTTAACCCTTCCTGTTATTACTTGGAACCTTCCAGCTCGCCTGCCTTTGTGCCCAGAGTCTCATTGCAAGGGTGTTTTACAGAAAAGACCAGTGACGTTCTGCCTTTGCCTCTCCCCTTTAACAGTGACTGGAAAAGGGCTGGATTTTTCCCAACCAGCTCCTTAGTTTACACTTTGTTGGCTTCAAAGGTGGCAGATCAGATTTTAGGACCAATTGCTGAAACCAGGCTTTAAAGCACCAATTATTGGTGCTTCCACAACCAATTTGGCTCCAGGTGTCTCTTCCTCTCCCCTCTCCTTAGGTATCACAGCCTGGAAACAGCTTCCCTCATCTCACTTCAACCAGTGTTACCTCAATAGTATATGATGACAGGGCTTCGATGCAAGATTGTGCAATTAGAGATTGGAGCTGGAGCCAAGTCTCTTGGTTTCTATTCCCAGCTCTGGCACTGACTCATATGCCTTGGGCAAGTTTCTTAACCCCTCTCTACCTCTAGTTTACCAGCTGTATATGGGAATGCAGGATTCGGAAGATGCAGGACTGCCTTCAATGAGGACTAGGAATTTGAAGTGAAAACAGTTCAAGTGACAAAGAAATCACAGCAACCAAGAAGCCCATTGCAATCCATTTGGGTTTGCTCATGAATATGGAAGGATCTGGCTATGACAGTTGAACTCTACAGTGCATACCCAACTTCGTTCCCAGAGCCACTTCATACTGTAACATCTTAGGGACAAACCAAGGTAGCTCAGTCGGCAATGGATTAGTGCCACAGTCTGAGGTGCATGTGTGTGGCACTTGTTGAAGAACTGCTTCACCTTCATGTCGGCACTAACTACAGGAGGAGAGAGAAGAGCTGAAGGAAGCTCCCTGCCCTCCAGCCACCACTGCTTAACTCTCCTGCACCAGGGTTCAACACCCCCAGGTAGCACAGTCTCTCAGCACCACTCCTGAACCCTCAGGATTACAGGAGATTGGGATTAACCTCAACCAGCTCCACGAGGACCACATCAGGAAGCTCTGGCTCTGCCATGAGACAGAAAAACAAGCAGAATGTTCCAGTGAAGTCAAAGCGTGTTTGGGTTTGCTCTGAGTCGGGAGGGAGCTGAACAGGATGGCAGGAAAACAACAGGTGGCACAAAGTCAAAAGCTTGCAGCATTTCCAGGAATCTCGCCTTGTATTTTAGAGGTAAAGTTACACTTTAATCCCTGTGGGTTTCCCCACTTGAAGAGTCTTTATGAATATTTGTTTGATAAACAGGCTGTGAAACATTTTCCACTAGACCTAATAGGAGAAGAATTCACCTTCCTCTTTGCAGCAACCCTGTCCTTTGGAGAGCACTCATCAGTGTAACGCAGATCGTAGCTTCAAACTCCTCGTGTGAAATCTCTGCAGAGAGCGGCACAAACATGCTCCCCTCCTTTTGTCGTTCAAGCCGCATTCGCTTCCCTTCAGCACCTGGCCCTCAGAAAGCTGACAGTGGAAAATCAAAGCAAGCAGACCCTCAGATGGGAACGTGCGAGGGGGCTTTGGCTGGGCTGATTCAAACACCATCAGCACAAAACCTCCTGGTTTAGGCAAAGCCTGAATTAAAGCTGCCTTGGCTGCCAGGAGTCTGCAGCGCAAGTGTTTGGTGTGAAGTGAGGGTAAAGGCAGGGAGAAGTCACATGCCTGGCCTTCATGTCGTGTCAGCTTACAGATCTGGCTGGGCTCACACAAGAAAGAAAGAGGCAAGCCGTAATGCAGCAAACCTATTAAACCAACACCTGTTAGAGGCATCAGGAATAAAATCAAGCTTCAAAAGAGAGGTTCCGCACCTCGGGTAGGGTTCTATCCATATGCCAGCACATTTTCACCATTAGCATACAAGGGAGATCACAAGACTAGAAACAGAGAGATTAAAAAGTTCAGGCTTTGGTTAATATTTCCATACGGGGAAAGTATCAGAGAAACTAAATGCTGGAGCCAGGAAGAGTTATGGGGCTTGCTGCTGAAGGAGAGGTAAGGTTTGGTGTCAGATGCAGGCTATGTAAAGGGAAGGAGATCAAAGGCACTGTAATAGGAGACGGATCACATACACTGTGACTAAGCCATGCCTGGAATTACCTGCCCTCCTCCTTCACCTTCTCAGTACAGAAAAGATGGGATCTAATACTGATCTTCCTAGAGATGCTGAAGAAGATTCAAGGCACAGGTTCCTGAACTCTCACCTTAAATGATCTACTAGCTGATTTTAGCCCATCACTCCCTACACACACACACACAAATGATAAAAGACTGTTCTATTCTTGACTAGAACACAACACCTGAGCAATTTTCCTGACAAGGATGAAGAGGAGCTGACAATGTGGAAGACGTGTTTGTTTTTACAATAGCAACAACAGAAATGTTTGTGTGTTCTGGTCACCTTATTACAGTCAATAACTGAAGATCTGTCCCAAGTCACTCTTATTAATGTAAGAAAAAAGCCAAGATGAGAATGACATTAGGACCTGGACATCAGCTTTGACTCAAAGATTGTACAGTTTATCAATACAGAACTTCTTACGTTATTTTCATATTTTACTTGTAGAAAAAAAAAAAGACTTTTATTCCAGAAAAGTTCCTCTTCTGTACTACAACTTGTGAAAGATTTGCCTTGGAATAGTGAAGCAGATGGCTGCAGCAGCAAGTGAAGTGAACACGCAGATGACATCCTGGAAATCCATGGCACACAATCCTCTGCTACTCTGCATGAGACCTTCCCCAAAGGACTGAAGTGCCCAGAGTCCATAAGCTGTCACACTTCCCAACTGCTCTGGGAAAGCCTCACTAAGCTGCCTGACACTTGGCATTGTCATGTCAGCCTCGCCAGGATAATCCGTGAGGCTCAAGATTTCATGCCATTACAAGAATGTACATTTTTTGTCCAACACAACAGGTATTTGCTTATGGGAGCAGCCCCACTGCCTTGCAGAGTAAGGCTGCAGGGGTTATCACTTGGGCAGGAAGCAAGGATGCATGGAAGCAGCCCACACTTCTCTCAGATGCTCTGAATCACTCTTTTTCCCCAAGGAGTCCTGGTGGATTCCCAGGCTGCCACAGATAAAGCTCTGTTTGTTCAGGTGCAGGCTGCATGCACAAGAGCAGAGCAGTGACAGGCACTGCAGTTTAAAGTCAGCCACAAAAAAAAACCCAACAAAAACCACCCACATACCACCAAGAAACCCCAACACTGCATGATTTTTACAGGCATCCTCACATCTTCTTAACGGTTTACATGCTCTGCTTTAGGCTGTATGTCAGGAACTTCCCTCTCCCTAGCATTCCTTCAGAAAAAGGTCTTTCTAAGATGCAGAGAACAAAATCCATGACCATTTTACACTGTTTCACTTAAAGCCATCATATCTAGCATTAAGCAAGAAGAAGCTGATGGAACTAGTCTAACTATCACACACTATGGTAGAAAGTCTACAGACATTTCTCCATTTGCTGTACATCGGCTTCAAAACAGATCTGTTTCAGGGGGCTTTCATCAGGTCATGTTCTCGCCCTCTGTTGTTGGTTTAGGATGGACAAGCATGAAGCAAACTACCCACAGCTACATATGCAGGCTGGGACAGACAGGAGCTTCAAAACCAACAGTCTTCTTTCTTCCTTTTTGAAAGCAACCTGTCATAGTGAAGTAACTACATCTCCTGTTCCAGGTCACTGATGTCTCGAGTCAGAAAGCAATGTGGGAGATAAGAATTGCTAATTCATCCCTATGGACATGGGAGCAGCAGCCACCTGCAAGTCAAGTCCATGACACTGCAGAGGGCTATGTTATGAACTCCTTATTCCCACAAGCAAACTATTATTCATACAAATAGTTCTACTGAAGTCAACAGGACTATTCATGTGAGACCAGTGTGACTCAAGGGCTATGTTTTCCCTATCTATTAAAGGCTGCTCTATGGCCACCCACGGGATTAAACTCATCTGCTTCTCACACCAATGGACTGCAACCATTGACCCTGGTGCAGTCGAAGTGTGGCCTCAGAGCATCTTTGTGCCCTGGGTACCTAATCACAGGCAGATGTTCTCCTGCCAGGCACACTCTCAAAGCTCTTTCATAAGGCAGCCACATGGATAAGAGTTAGGCAAAGATCACGCATACTTCTTAGAAGGGGACTTTCTTAGCAGTTGGACCTAAGCAAGAGCTTGGATTTGATGAACTAAGGTCTTTTGTTGAGTTCAGTCTGAAGTGCATGAAGGAAAGCCTTTCTTCTGATGTAACCAGAAATGCCACATCCAGCGAGATACATATTCTCTTAGGGTATTTCTGCACTAGCAGGAAACTTCCTGACTTGTTAGATGACCTTATGCTGTGTGTTAGACCCACCAAGGTATGTGATGCAGTTTTTAAAAGCTCTCTCCTTCACTTTTATCTGCATTTACTCTCACCAGACTTTTCTGACTTGCCACCATATGATTTTGGATATTTTTTTGCAATACAGAACTTCCTAAGCCTTCAGCATTCAATTCCATTAACAGAGCGAAACACGCAGGACAGGCAGGAGGAGCAGTTAGTCATCTTTAAAACAGAGGCTGTCTTATCTCGTCAGAAAATTACACAACCTGTTATGACATCAAAGCAAATTAAGATTTCTGAAGACAAGACAGTCTCTGTTATGGGCACAGCTCCCCCCATCAGCAACAGGGTGGTTCCAAGAGGACCAGAGTTTCTGCTCTGTTCTGGTTACACAGGATGTTTTAAGACTGTACCCCACAGAGGCTTTTTAAATGACATATTCACAAAGGGCATTAGAAAGCTTGTGCAAAGCATCTTTCATTGTCTGTCACATGCCCTCTTTAAGGAGCTTCCCTGAACTTTTATGAACTCAATACCAGAGCAGAACCTCATTGCCACGTGTGGAGCTCTACCACAAAACATCTCAGCAATTACCTTCAGGGTCACTGTGTGCATCCCTCAATGGGATGAAGCACCTGCTAGGCTTGGGGCAGGCACCTCTAGCAAGGGCTGCCTAATGTGTAATGCAGTTTGGCCAGTTCTCTGGTACAAGGGAGGCAGAGGACCTCTAAATCATGGAGTATAAATCAGTGCTGGTTTTGAAACAGCCAGTTTATAGATACTCTGAGTCATGTTAGTCTTTCACCCCCCTTCTCTTCTACTTCTCAGTCCAAACCACTGCTCTTGCCACCCTCCATCTTCACACATTCCCTGACCTCAGTCTGGAGCAAGCACTGAGAAAGGCTGCAAAGAAGAAGGGATGCCCTGCTGAGTGCTGAGCTCTGCCAAGAAGGAAGAGAACTGTCCCATGGGAACAGATGGAAGAGAGTCATATAAGGTAAATGGCAGTTTTCATACAAGAATGCAGGAAACCACATGGCTCTGTGCCAGCTGTCTGAATGGGGTCGTGGGGCTCAGCAGAGCCTCTTCAAAGGCCAAGCTGCATCAGTATTTGAAAAGGGTCATTCAGCTGCTGGCAGATGACAGTCAGGTCAGCGTTTCTACATCTTCGGTCTGTTACTCTCTTGCTCTGCCATTGGCTTTTCATCTTGCACTTTTACCTCAAGGGCTTTCTTCTGCTGATGATACATGCCAGCCAAACTCAATCTTTTATCACAAATTAAATGCATAAGCCAGGCTTTGAAACCAAGAGTCCTGATTCATCCCCACCAGTTTGCTGCTGAGTTCCTGCTCTCCCCAGCCCCACAATTGCATAGCACTCAGCACAAGGAGTCACTCCATGTCAGGACTGCTGCCTTGTGCCCCAACATCCTTATCACTGACCTCAAAGATGAGTCAGGTTTCTGATGAGGAAGAACAGGCATTAAGAACCAGATCCAGCTCATTTTAAGGGGCCCAGAGCAGTGGCTGGGGCAACTATCCTGTCCCATTCCCCAGCACAGACAACAGCAGCCTCTTTTCATTTTCATTGCAGGCAAATTTTGTGCTTCTAATAAACACCTTCATTTGAAAGGCAATAGAGCCCTGGATCACAGAGCATGTAGGCACTTTTATCCTTAAATCCTGATGCTGATTTTAGTTTCTCTTTGTGTAATAAATGATCAAAGTAAAGAAGATCCACCACAGCCTAGTGAGTGCATGTGTTTTGTGGGTGGCTTTGTTTTGCTTTTGTCTCTCCACAGGAGTGAGTAGGAGAAAATACACAAGCAGAGATTTAAGCGCAAACCAAATGTAATGACTCTGCCGGTGTTGCTGCAACATTAACCCAAGCTGTAATTGTAAGCAGACTCCATGATAGGATACACTGTGTCTGAAAGCCATGATCTGACACAGGTTTTTCTCACCTTTGTCAGGAGCACAATGAAGACAGGTGGATTTACACAAGAGCTCTGTGACTGTAATGGCAAGGCAGGTAAATAAAGGACAACATGCCTGAGTACATCTACTCTCCAGACCACCAAAGTCTCAAAATCCCATGGAACTTGCAGCAGAAGCTGCTAAGAGACTTGCCTCTTGAAGGCAGCACTCTGAGAAACACATTTTTGACCGGCCAGTCAAACTCCTGTTAACACTTTAGAGATGTAGATAGGCTGCTGGTTAGTCTGTCCAACACGACACACACTTGTGCTTTGTTGAAAAGGCTTATCTGTCTTGTCAGCAAGGTCACCAGAACAGGGATAGCCTCTGGGCAGACTTCACTGCTCAGCTGAAGCTGTTGAGCCTGCAAGAAGGAATAGCTCCAACGTGGAAAAGCAGTGGTCAAGTTTGCAGGGAAAATAGCTGCTCTTCACAAGTCTGGGCATCCTGTTATTAATAAAACGTGTCAAGTAGGAAGGGTGGCCTCAGGAAACTGCAGAACAAGGCGTCAGAAGACCCAGGGAAAAGAGAATTGGAGCCCTGAAGTAAATTCCTACTGTGCTGTGCCAGGCTGGTGTAAAACGCTACCTGTTCAAACCTCCTCAGAGCAGATCTTACGAACTCAGTGGCAAGCATTTAGCACCACTTAGCAAATAAGTTCTTCAAGCATCTTTAAGAAGACCATTTACTGCTTCAGTTCCTGTTATTTTGAAAAAGAGGACAACTGTCTCAAAAACATACTCCGGAGGGGAAAATAAAACCAGTCTTCAATAAGAACACCAAAAGGTTTTCCTTTTCCAGGGCACCTGAAGGAAAACAAAGTTCAACGCCTTTCCCTGGCCGTTTACACTCATTACCCCTGTGGTTCAGCAACTGCTCCCATGCAGCCTGTTATCTGCAGTATATGGACTGGACAGGAGAAGATAGTTTAAGTCTTAAACCAATGAGCCATTTAGAGATTCTTTGCCACCAATTCTTCCCCTCTCCGAAACTTACTTTCCTCTGCCCAGCTCTGACCACTAAACCAGTTGCCTTTTCACTCACACGCCCCTGCACTCCTGTTCCACTTTCCAGCTGCTGTTCCTATTTTCCCTGATGTGCAATTGAACATTAAATGGTTTGACAGGCAGAACATGTACTCACCCAACCACTTATTCCCAATCAATATTCACGTGGAATTGCTGTTAACAAGCAAGAGTTATGCACACACTTGGAAGGGAGGGTAGCCTCTTAAGTGATCACTTCATCTAAAGGTATGATTGATCTCTCTAGCATCTACCCTAACCAGAAATCACAGTTTCCCCCACACACACACCTCCCTGTTTCTAGAAGAGTAGGGTCATAACCTAGACATGGCAGGATCACATTTTTGTGAACACTTGTTTACAGTGGTGTTTCTTTACTCTGGATTGTACACTATTCCTGATGGTGCCAGTGGAAGCAATGATGGAAGTGCTAAGCATTGTACAGAGCAGAAGGTAAATGGCAAAACTGATGTTTTACTCACTGGGCTTCGAACCACATGGGCAGGATTCATTTTTTAACACCTCTGCTGAAACAGTTATAGTCTTGTTATATGTAGAGGCACTAAAAGACACTGCCTGTTCTCAAACCTTCCAGGACACTTGAGGGCAAACAAAATAGATATATTTTCATAAGTGCTTTATGGCACCACACTTTTAAATAGAAACCGTAATTGTGCCCCTACCCCGTTCTTACTCCTCACTGGACATCTATTTGATGCTCTAAGCAAGCACCACAGGTCTAACTAACAGGATAACCTGAGGACCAATAATGAGGACTGAGCAGTTCAGCAGTAAGGAAAGCACAGACACAGTAACTCATATTGATAGCTTCTTGATTTTGTGCTATTTTGTTACAAAACTGAATCCAAGCTTTCAGAGAGAAAAACACATAGAGAATTCTACTCAGAGATGATTTAACTTGCTTTACTGCAGCTGTAACTCTGCTTTTACTCACCTCTGAGAAAACTAAATTGCCATTACTAGCAGTTTTCAGGCAGGAAACTCCTATATGCTAAAAAAACTTTCAACTCAGCAAGCTATTTCTGTTTGAAATCTGCTCTGCCTGTGAAGACTAACAAAGGAATTGCTTTTGTAGACATGTGCTTTATTTGCCATATGCCATGAAATGAGACAGTCAACCTACCACAGATATTAATAGTAGCAAGTTTGGGCTATTCTAAGGCTCAAATATGAGGCTATTTTCCGTATTGACCTTAAACAAAAGATCATGCTTGCAAATAACCCTAACAACTAATCTAGGCTTGATCTGCAAGAAGGACAGAACTTGGAAACCAACTTGCACATTGTACATGAAAGCACCTGCCCTTGGAAAACACACCAGAAAATGCTTTACATTCATGAGTTCCATCTGTCCTGGAGCAATACCTGCTCTTCTGATGAAGCAAGCCTATCCAAACAGGAGTTTATTTGGTCTTGGGGTGTAATGAACACCTGGAGGACACAAAAAAGACACTGTTCCAGTACTGCAACTCCTGATCGTGTGCTCCATCCACAGGACCCCTTGTGTCCTCTCCTTCGTCCAGAACAAATACAAACCTAGCATGGCCTGCTAAGCAGCATACAGATCCAGAGCAGACCTAGCCCTGCTCAAAGTAATTCTCTACTTGCAGAAGCAGCTGCCATGGCTTCACAAAACTTATCCTCGCTAGTAAATACATAATAAAGTAGCCTCAAGGGGTAACTGGTATTCCATGAGCTGCCACCAACTTTCACTATCTTTTTCCTCTGGCTGATTTCCTCACTGCTCTCTGTACATGCCCAGATTGTTTTTTGATGCTCTTGAGTTCGATAGCTATGTGCTTTACTGCTGTTGCTTTTCTAGAAGAAAGGATTACTCATTTCCCTGGAATAGCCTCAGATCTTTTGCCATTTCCATGCACTCACGTTGTATCTGAAAGCTTGAAGAGGACATGCAAATGATTAGAAGAATTCCAACAGAGAACTCAAAACAGCATCTCTTCTGCTGCTTGGGAGCACATGATTAATGACAACTTCCTCCACTGGGAAAGGCTCTTGCAGTCTTTTGCCTCCAAAACTAGCAAGACTTTACTCACCAGAGCCTTACTATGAACTCTGAGCAAAACAAACAGGAGGTGGGTTTCAGAATATCTTATGCTTGTACACTGCGTGCATACTGAACAGCCTCACTGCCAGCATTCTTTCTAGTCACTTTTCCATACCAGTATGTTCACAATCAAAGATAGAAGCTGAGTAGTGCAGCCTGTAGCATGGACCAAATCCCCTCAGAAAGCAACTCTCAATCCAGCATGAGGGGAATTGCTCGAGTAAACAGTAGACAAATGGTCCCTGTAGATATTACACTGCCTAAGAACTGATGCAAGCAGGGATGGGGGTGCATGTGCTCCCACTGATGGATCTACACCTGCATATACACCAGAGAAAGTTTTCCTTGTGCAAGTAACGAGGAAGCATGGGAGGTAGAGAAGCTTTCTGAGCTGCCCAAGGCATGTCCTGAACACAAGAAGAGCCTGCTGACTTCAACAGGACCCCGCACACGGCTGCATCTGAGTCATCTGGATTTTGTGCTTATGAGTACAAAACCACTTGCTGTGACCCAGATGGAATTAACAGAGTATTCTCCTTACTTCTAATTGTTAGATCATCCTTTCTTAACTCCAGCAAAGATGACTTGCAGACTAAGCCTCTTGGGGATCAAGGCAGTTGTTTTGTTTGTACAGCATTAGCACAGCAGGATCCCAGGCCACAAATGGCCTCCAAGGCTACCTCTACACTGTTGTATCAGCTCCAATCTCAATTCTTCATTTAAACCCAAACTTCCCAACTATCAACACCGCCTACACAGAGGTTCATACTCTGGCCTCGTCAGGAACATGAAGTGAGCTCAGACCTCGTGTAGAAACCAGCCCAGGCTTGAGCTGTGCTCCATAAACAGTACAGATGAAGCAGTTCTGAGCTTTCCTCTAACAAGGACCATGCTGCCCCAATCCACATTCGAGCTCATCACTCCGTTCAAGCAGATTTAGCACATTCCCTGCCACTCCCAGCTTTCCAATTCTCCATGTATTTAGTTTTCAAATTTTACATGATATATTTTGCCTGTGGCACAGTAGATCACTTACCCTTCTCCCATTAGCCCTCTCTGTTTAATTACAGTTTAATGTGAATTGATCTTCACATTAATGAGCCTGTAAAGAAGATTGATTTTCTTCAAGAGACTTTTATGCTCAGTTTGGCAGCAGAGTAGTCCTATTGATTTCACTCTCCCCAGTAAATACGCTGCAGTGTCACTGCATCCTCTGTGAATCAGCTAATCCTATTTCACACTCTTTTGCTCCAAAAATCCCTATTCTGACTTCCTTGTTATCTGTGCTTATTGAGAGCAAGATCATGGGGCCAAAGCATCTCAAGCAGCTTTGACCGTTGCTAACACACAGCCTACTGCCGTGGGTCACTATCCCCTTTGTTCCTAAATGGTCAGGGGCTTAAAAGACTTAAGAGTGAAAGAAACTAATGTTATTTGTAAGTGTTTAAACTGTTAACTTCCTTAATTCCCAGCCAGCTAAGGATGCAGTACAGTGTGCTCTGTTTACCATGCTTGCTTCGGAGGTCTGGTTAGCAAGCTTTCCACTGAGCTCTACAGCTGTGGAACAGCCTGTGCTGGCATGCCTGCATTGGTGGATGCTGACTGCATCAGGTTGGTCAGGTTGGAGTCAGGGCAGAGGACAAAGATCCATCATTGTTATCCCATGCAGACATCTGAAATGCCCCTGAAGATGCATTGACACACATGCAGGTAGATCAAGCAGTGGCAGACAAGCCCCAGCTTAAGGGCTGAGCTTGTGCCCACACAAAACTGACAGCAGCTCAGGTCCTCCTCTTTACCTGGCTTGCTAGCAAGACTGAGACTCTCCACACAAGCTATTGAGGAGTCGGGATACAGACTCTGGTCTGCTGGAAATAAATGGTTTCTTCCACCTTCCCCTTCCCCATCACATCAAGTAACAGCCTCCTCAAGAACCTACAGAGTTAATGCACTTGAGTTAGAGGAGAAGGGAACACTGGGAAGGGAAATCCTCAGCCAAGAGCATGTCAGTGAAAACATCCTGCCATCAACTCCCAAGTGTCCAAGTCTAGGAACTGTAGCTAAATTACAAATGCTGTGGGAATTTCAGGCAAGATTCTCCTCTCAGCTACTCCGATGTAATTTCGGAATGAATCCAGACTCGGTCTCTCCCCCTCCCAGCTGAATTTCCTGGCTTTTGTTCACACTAACAGATGTTTGCATTTAATGTCTGTCTTTATTTGGTAACCCGTACGTAAGATTATTTTCCCCTTCTGTTCTATTAAAAGCCTTATCAAGTCCCTTATGTTTGCTCTTGTCGAGATGAACAACTTTGGCAGTATTTTCAATGTGCAAGGGAAACAAACTGGCTCTTCAAGGAATAATTAAGCTGAACCAAACTTCACGGCAGTATAATGGGGCATAGCATGTTTGATACATATGTCTGCATCCATCTGCAGCCTGAAACACCCAAAGATTTGTAAAGAACCTTGAGAACTGTTTCTCCAACAGATTCCCACATGCTTACATATAAACATAACTGGCCCATGGTCCACACATAAGTGGGAGTCAAGACTGGGGTGATGGAGACAGGTATGGGAAACTCCAGAACAGCCATCAAGCTCATTAAAAGAAACCTTCTTGGAAAAAAAAGTCTCTTCCCTACTTTAGGAAGAGTAGGATATGAAGTAACTCATTCAAAGGGGTTGTTTTGAGTGACAAAGATACAACCCTTGGTTTTATAATGCATTTGCAGCCCTTTGGAAATACTCAACCACATGCAATATACAAGACCTACTTCAGAGGTTTCTGAGGTAAACACACTTCACACATTTCTAAACACTGAGAAAAAAAAAGAGGAAACGTATTTATTTTTCTTTAGCAGTAAGAATACACTGTAACACTATACACTTAAATATAAACCAGTTCCTCAGTACACAGTCTTCATTATGAGTCTTCGCCCTGGGTTTGGTTTGGCAGCCTCCCCAATTATTACTTCACAGATTCGAAGGCCAGAAGAAACCAGTATGACCATATTATCTGATTCTTTACATCACATGAGGCCAAAGAACTTTACCCAACAATTTGCGTATCAAGCCCATTAACCCAGAGTTGAACCGAAGGACCATCTTTTAAGAAGCCACAAGATTGATTTAAAGACTCCCAAGGATGGAGAAAGCTTCATTTCCTCAGCAAATCATTGCAATGCAAGTTAGCAGCATCGATTAAAGCAGGTTCTTTAAAACAGCTTTCAGATTATTTTTACCTCTGATAAAAATTAAAAAGAAATGCAAGGGGGGAAGTGGCATTCTCTGAAACAAGCTAAACAAAGAGCTCCTTCTTGCAGAGGTATGACAGCAGCATTACAAATCCCACTATCAGAGTTATTTATGTGTAGCAGCTGAGGAGAGCACTACAGATTTCTGCAAAGTGATCCTAAGCAGGTCTCTTTAGAACACCGTCCTTTTATCATTTGGCTTTGTACCTTCCTCTTCCTTCTGCATCACTCTGAAATTTCAGAGGAGCTGTAAATCTACTGCCTTCTACCAGTCAGTGTTCCTCCTTTCCAAACTGCTTACTTCATTTCAGGAATAAAAACCCCAAAGCGCCGGCAATTTGGGCCTTTGCCAATAGCTAAATTAATAGCAAAAATAACAACAGGGGCTTGTGAAACTCAGATCATTTATAGACTTCGTGAGAAAGAAAAGTCAATTTGGGGGGCCTAAAACTATATCCTGGATGGTAAACTGTGCGCAAGCTATCCCACCCATAAATCAGAGTTCTGGAGTTCTTTTTGAGTCCCAGTGCATCACACATTGGGTTACACCATAGGCTGGTGAGCTCAGTTCAAGTGGCAGGCAGATGGCTTCTCATGTCAGGGGATTGTGCCTTAAACAAGGGGACCCTGCTCGGAGGGAGCTACCACCCTGCTCTGCAGCCAGCAGCCCCCAGATCACGCATCCAGGCTTCACATGTGGTCACACAAGCAGCAAGAGGCAGCATCAGGAGGCAGGAATCAAACAGGATGGTTTCACACCAACTGCACATGACTTATTTGACAGGTCTGGTAAGTGCTGAGACACAAGCCACCCCCCTCCACCCAGGAGGTGAAGTGGTTAGTTATGCATTTAATAGAGACAACACTTGCTAGATCCAGTGCTCGTGATAGCAGAGGAGCACTTAGGCTCTTCATGAGCTCTGCAGGAACACTGTATACCCAAGAACCAGATGAAAGGAGCCATATCTCAAACCGAAGTTCAACCCACTTCACCCCAGGAGTGAGATATGGACACCAATTTGAAGCTAAGATCCTTAACCTGAATTTTAAGTCAGTGAGGGAGTTTGTCTGCTTTGCATATTTTAACATTGCCTAATGGAAGAGCAGGAACAGTGCCAGTTCATTTCACCCAATTCTGTCCTTCATTTAAGGAACAGGAATGTACTTTCAGTGCCTCAGAGCAAATCACAGCCTTTTGAGCATGAGAGGCCAATCACCTGGTAGTACGGACATGGGCATCTTCCACAAGGAGAGGCAAACCCATAGCAAATATGCCACACTGCAAGGCCATGAACACTGGAAGCCATCACTTGAACTGCTCATGCACTTTGCTGGAGTTCGTATTAGCTATAACCACTTCTCCTTCCCAGGAATCTGGGAGGTATCATGTATAGCTCAGCAAAATTCCTTCTTGGTGTGCATTACAAGCAGACACATGCAAAAGTAATTCTAGAAATCCAAATTCTTAAGGTATAAGTAGTTTGAAACTATAATGTCTTTATTCTCTTCTGCAGCATCCTTAAGAACCTCAGAGCAGATACACAAGGGCTCTCAGGTGTCTAACACTTTGTGGGCACCTAAACTACTAAAGAGTTAGGGACTTCAAAGCTTCTGCAGATATACCCTTACAGTCACCAATCACCCTTTCAAAAGGAGGGGAAAAAAGTTGAAAGAGACCATAAAAATGGGTCTGGAATGAGTTCCCTGATGGATTAAGATGGGAATGGTTTTAAGAGAAGAGATTAGAACAGGACCACATGAAAAAAAAAATCCACAATAAAGGTAAAACTATATACCCTTTTAACACAGCACGAGTATGACATAATGATTGAAACTCAAAGGCAGATGAGAAAAAATGTGATTTTACTCAATATGCAGTAACCTGGGGAATTTTCTGATATGACATGTTACTGTTGACCATAAATAAGCACAGCAGCAACTGAGCACAGCCTCACACAAGGAACACCACTCTGCATGTTCCTTCATTGAGGTGCCCACAAACCTGATAATGAAATGTGAAGAGTCAACAGAAGCAAGTGTGACACACACAAAACCCTCCATCAGTGGCACCTAAACCTACCCCATAAACCACCCAAAGCCAGAAGAGCAGCAGTGACTTACAGGTGGAGGGATCGGACACTGGAAGCAGCAGGTCCCAGGGAGGGAATGGTGGTCAGCTCATTGTTGTCCAGTCGCCTGCAACAAACACAGATTAGTTGTTGAATCAGGCAGCCTAAAACCACGCATGGAGGAGCAGGGGATGGCTTCAGCACTTCTTTATCCAGCCCCCGTGACTCCCCAGGAATGCTGATGTTTTGGCATTAAGGGGTTTGTCTCGATCTCCCCAGCGGTCCCACCTTATCCTCCAAACCCAACCATTTAGTGAAGGAAAAGCACCATAACTGGTCCCACAGAACCTTCTTCACAAAACCAAGGCTTTTTATCCCCCCTTCCACCCATTTCCCTAAGCAAAGCCACCAAGGAAGGTCCTTATGCCACTCCAACTTGAGTTTCCAGTCATCATGGAGCCAAGCCTGAGACAGGAGACTGCACCCACTCCCATCCTCAGGACAAGGAGCTTAACTCCCTCTCCACAAAGCAGCCTTTACTTGCCCCTCCATGCCAGGCCAAGGTGCCATGGCCATGCAGAATGGTGGTCTCAGTCCTTCTCCCCACATCATGCAAATCCCACAAGGGCAGTCACACAAAGCCGCAAACACACACATAAAACCCACCGTGGGCACAGCAAAGCCACCAAATGCAGGTGACCTGCTCCAGCCAGGGAGCACCATGCAGCCCCCCAGGGCTAATGGCAATTGCAGACACAGCCCTGTTGCTGGAAACTGTGGTATAAGAATGTCCCTTCAATGGCCTAATGTTTGAAGTGTTTTTCTGACTGAAAACAGATCCTCACCATGTGACCAGCTCTTCCTTGGTTTAAAGAGCCCTTGTTTGTATGGTGAATTAGTCAATTAATTACTGTAACAGTCGCTTGTCTGCCTGCTTGAGAATTACCTAATTTCTCAGCCATCTTGCTCCCCACTGCCACATGCCGAAGTGATTAAAGCTGAGCCGGGCAGCACACGGCAGCTCCACAGGACCCCAACCACCTCTGATCAGCAACTGCTTGAGGCAGAGCCCTGCTGGGTCTCCCGACACTGCCTTTAAACCATTCCCTTCTGCTCTGACCACCACTGGGTGCAAGAAGCAGAGCATCCCCACAGCAGGCAGGGGACCACAGTGCAGTTAAGACACAGCATGAGTCAGGCAATCCTAGATTATGGTGATTCTTTTATTTCTTTCCTTGAAAATGATTTTTGGAAGGTGAGAGAGGGCAGCAGTACATCCATCCCAGAACTTCCTTCTGACTCCTCCGAGAGCAGGTAAGGGATTTGATTTCATGAGGAGTACCAGGCACTTCTCATATAAAAGCTCTCCTTGGGCTCAGCTCTGACTCTGACACTATACCCGTACCTTAAAACGTAACAGGGAAAAATAAAGCCAGATGCATTGCAATGCAGCATGGAGCTCCACTTTGCAACTAAAAGCTCATTGTTGCTCATATTACAGCAAGGATATAGAGCTTTCGAAGACACAAAGCTAGCTGGAAAGAGCATATTGTTTCTATCTATGCGTGTTTTCATTAACATCCAAGTGAGCATCTTTTGAAACAGCATGGGAAGAGGACAGGTAGGCTTACCCTGCCCTAGCCTAGGTCAGCTCTGCTTAAGCAGCTCCAGTGCCAACCAGCATCTAACTGGTCAACCCCTCCTCTGACATAAGTGTAATTTTCATCTATCAGCCTCCTGTCAGGTCAGAAGTGCTTTTCCCACCTCATTTTCTCTCATCATTCACATGCACCAGGTGTCAATACAGAGACGACAGCTAACTCAGTGTTTGCCTTGATTTCCCTCCCATCTTGTCCTTCTCCCATATAAAGGAACAAAAAAGAGGGGAAGGCAAAAACCAGCCAAAACAGAAGAGCCAGGCTCAACAAATTTAAGCTTTCAGCCTCCTTCCTCCTCCCCATCCCTCCCCTTTGACGACACAAACCCGCTGCCTTTGGATGCGGAGGCAGACGAGGAGGGGGGCCACCCATATAAAATATTTACGGTCCAGTTGCCAGGCTGGTGTCAAGCTGAAATGGAGCCTGCTCAAAAATAGCACAGCTCTCCAGAGCCTCCAGTGAAAGGCACTTTAGCAAATAAAAGGTGAGTTGTTTGGGGAGGAATTGCAGCACAGTTACTACTTCTCTGTTACAAATGAGCTTGGAAAACCTGAGAGCTGTGCAGCCATCACTTTCATGGGTCCCGTGATCCATATGACCTGAGGAAGCTCCAGAAAGGACCACAGCATCTACCTCCAAGCAGCACCCTCCATCCCACCCTTTCAACGAAGGGATGGGAATGGACAGACCCCGGGGGTTGTTATTAAAGGAGGAGCACTAGTGACCTGAAGTAATGTCCCACCCCAGCCCTACCACCTGAGCCTCTATCAGCATAAAGCTACTTATTTCAGAGCATGTGGGTTTCATATAACTTTGAACCACTAAATTTCACCCCAAAGACTTAAATATTCAAGGGGAAAAGGCTTCTCAAGCCTTCACCCCACCCAGGGAAAGGGAAAAATTTAGGGTAAATACAGCTGTAACTTTATTACAATCTCAGTAAAGCAAAACCAGAGCACCCAAGATAAGTGATGGAGTTTAAATCTTTCGGTCTGCAGGCATTTTCTTAAAATCAAGGGAAAACTAAAGGTTTTCAAAATGTATCACACTTACTATTCACATGCAGAGAAACAGAGAACTTCGAGCCTTATCTGTAAGGCTCAGGAACTACAGGCACCATGTTGGTAGCACCATGGGAGGTTTCAGGTCTTATCAATGCATCTATTATTTGGGGCAATGTCTTCCCCTGAGGGTGACTTGGTTTGCCCAGCACAGTGTGCACAGCAAAACACTATCTTGCTCTCAGGACATGCTACAGCACGATACTTGTTTCATGACTGTTTGTAAAGTGCTTAATAAAAAACCCCACTCTCAGAGAGGAGATGCTCGGGTAGCACAGATGTGGTTCTCTTTGTGAAATGCAGTTTATTTCAGTGGTCTGTGGTTTAGCTATTATTCAAAAGCAACCAAGATTGGTAGATAGGGCTTTTAATAGAGCTTCTCCCTCACACTTTCCAGAGCCTGCCTTCCAGGCTCTGCTCCAGACCTCTGCCTCCCTCCCAGTCTCCCATTTCTGACTGCTCCCTTTTCCCTCCTACTCACTCCTCTGCTCTCTCCCTTTTACCTAACCCTGACACAGCAAGCAGCTCTTCTCTGCACTATTACTTTGCAGGCTGCATCACTTACCTACCCCAAACCCTTCTTTTAGTGGATGCTCCATGCAGGGCTTGTCCTGCTTTACACACGTGCAGCACTTTGCATAGGGAGCTCCCTGCCTAAGGAATCAGAACCCCCCCACATTTCCCAGCCCCACGCTCCCTGAAGTCACATGCCTTCAGGCATTTCCACAAATAAAAGCTATTGCTAAGCCACAATCATGTTAGGATAATTCTAAAGGCTCATGGGATCAAGGCTGCAATTCTCTTCTTTAAGCACAGAGCAATTTAAGGCTTTCCACAGTTTAAAGCTGAGAAAACAGATCCTGTAGGCAGGGTTTCACTGACCTGCATCACTTTCTCTCCCCTCCCTGACTGCTCTCATGACAAACTGATTTCAGAACACTGTAAGCACTCCTCACTTGATCATGATCCCTAGCAAGTCCTTACTATTAGTGTAAACAGGGAAGCCAGGGGCAAGATGCTACGTGGTCTGCACATTCCAATCCTGTAGACATCAGTCAGGCAGAACTCCTGCCATAGCAAACCCTTTTGCCTATTTAAGAACAGCAGGATCTGGCCCTTCCACAAGCCTCAGAGCCAACACTTTAATGAAAACAAACAGTG
Organism: Melopsittacus undulatus; assembly: GCF_012275295.1. NCBI lineage: Eukaryota > Metazoa > Chordata > Aves > Psittaciformes > Psittaculidae > Melopsittacus > Melopsittacus undulatus. Next base: position 29,723,004 of record NC_047535.1, read on the forward strand.
GACAAGAGAAAATGCATGATATACACAGAGCACGGTATTGTTTCAGAAAGGAAATGTTTTTTCAGCTTCCCATGAGGCATCAGTAGCTCTTCAAACAGAGCCCAAACCTCAAGTATGCCAGCGATTCACCATTCAAATATGAGCTCATTACCTCAACCCACCACTTGCAATTTCAGTCACTTTCGGTTTTCAAACCCCAAAATCAGAGCTCCAGGAACCACTGACAAGCACAGCTCCTCTGCAAGTGTAAGTGCTGAGCAAAGATCAAGGGCCAGGAAATCCTGTGATTCCCTAAACAAGGTTTCTCTATCAGCAAGGAGGGTCTGGCACAGCCACAGGGACCATCACCGGCTCCTTCTCTTCCCCCACCAAAGGAGAAGACAGCTCTGTTGTTTTAGCCTCACCTAGCAGGCTTCAAACAGAACTTGTTCTGGTTCCAAAAAGGAGCACAAATGTCAGAGAGGAGGAGACACAGTTAAGTGCTTTGTTATCCACTACACTACACCTTTGTTTCCTGGGAGATTTGGGTTAGGTTGGCATCAGGTATCACAATCCAGGCTGTTCTGCCTTGCTTCAGGGTTAACCTTTCAGCAAGAAGCTTTGTGTGTATGTTCAGGTGTGTTAGCTGAGCATTGCACAAGACTGACGGAGGTAAACTCCGATGACTTCCAGTAACAGCCGTGCTGTTTCAACTGGGATGGTGTGTTCTCCTAACTGTTTAGTTTAGAAACCCCCAGCACAGGTACAATGTGGAGTAAACGAAACACTGCACCAAGTCCGATCTGCTCGTTCAAGTTAACTAAAGGAAGGCACTCTCTTACATACCATTTCCTCCTGGCACACAAAGCGCCCTGGCAAAGCACAGGTTTAAATGATCTGAAAGAACACTTACACTTCCTCCAGGTTCGACAGCTCTGCAAAGGCAGAAGGATCAATCTCCGTCAACTTGTTGTAGCTCAGGTTTCTGTTAAAAGAAGAGACAGTGGGATCAGCATAGCGCAGTTACCGTGCTCACAAAAACACACACTTCATTACTCTGGATTGCACTGGGAGGGTGCGGTTCGATTTGTTTTAAACACGAGCACTTGAACATGGCAGGGCAGCACCTTCCTGTTCAATACATGAATGAGTTAAGTTCCATGCTCAGAATGTTATCTAGCTCTCCCTAGGCTTTTTCCTCTCTTGCATTAGTGTGGTTTTAATTTGTCTTTATATTGCACAATTACATTTATTATTCTTCTATTGGTTATTCACAACCACAAGACTAATCACAGATGAATAGGGTATTTCCTGACAAATTAGAGTCTGAACTGAAGCAATCAGCAAACCTTCTGCTAAATATTTTATAGCTGTATTCACACAGAGTATTTTCACAGACCGCTGTGTCACGTACAAAATAAATACACGTAGGTATGCACACTTACTATAGGTATAAACATAAAATATAGTCTACATTTTCTATCCAGATATTTTAGATCACATGTTTTTTTAATCAGTGATTAAAGCTACTCATGTAGCAGTGCACACTTTGGTCCTCAACAACATGAACCAACTGACAACATAAATCCAGATCATATTATAGCACTTCACTGATGGATGGCAAATAGGTTGTATTATCTGGAAACAGCCTGGTGGGAGAGCAGAACTGTCTTGTGGGACACCCCTGTTTGGAAACACAGACAGAGCTCAACGTGCCTCTGGAAGAGACCCACTACAAGGATTGCTAGCGACAGCAAGCACAAAATAATTCAAATAAAGAACCAGCTCATAGAATGGGTTGGGTTGGAAGGGACCTTCAAGATCACCCAGTTCCAGCTCCCCTACCCCAGGCAGGGACACCTTCCCCTAGACCAGCTTGCTCCTAGCTCTGTGCAACCTGGCCTTGAACACTGACAGGGATAGTGCAGCCACGGCTTCTCTGGGCACCCTGTGCCAGGGCCTCAGCACCCTCACAGGGAAGAACTTCTGCCCATCTCAATCTCCCCTCTGTCAGGTTAAAGCCATTCCTCCTTGTCTTGTCCCTATAGGCCCTGGTCCAAAGGCCCTCTCCAGGTTTCTTGCAGCCCCTTCAGGCACTGGGAGCTGCCCTAAGATCTTCCCAGGGCCTTCTTTTCTTCAGGCTGAACTAAACCCAACTCTCTCAGTCTGTCTCCAAGGGAAATGTGATTCAGCCTTCTGACCATCTTCATGGCCCTCCCCTGAACTCATTCTAACAGGTCCACATCCTTCTTGTGTGGAGGGCCCCAGAGCTGGACTCCAAAAACCACAGGTAAGACCTTTGGCATGCTCTGCTGTAGCATCATACAGCACAGCCACAGTGTCCCCTCCAAGATTCACACTATCAGCACACCACACACGACAGGTCAAACCTGCAGCTATGGGCTTACCAGGAGAGAACAGCTCAATTAAAACCAAGTGACTAATGATGTGGAAATTAACAAAAGGCCTAATTAACATGATGTATGCAGAGTTGCACGTTCCTCTGAGTGTGTAATCTAAAGAGGGAGGAGGTAAACTGATGGGCAGTAGCAGAGGAACAACCACAGCAAGTTGTAAGGAAATTGTGAGGGGGACCTACTTTCATTTCACCCTGCTCCACACCCTGCTCCAGGTAAAATCCTCGGTAACATTCAACCCTCCTGTCTCCTCTGCAGGGAGGTTACACCCTCTTACTGCACCTATGAACACAACCCAAAAGATTCACAGCTTGATTTCAGATAAGCCCTCAAACACTCAGCTGCTCATTCAAACCACTGAGCCAGTCTGACTAGAAAACCAGCCAATCTTCCCTGTGCTGTGTGTTCTGTGCTGTTCTAAAGCTGTGTCCACAGAACCCATGCAGGTCTGGAGGCCACACAGGTAAACAGGACCTAAGTCGCCTCCTGAACTTTTGCCCATGGCAAAGAGGACACAAGGCCGATAAAGAAAAGGGCAGTGGTCAAAGAGCATAGACAAAGACCTCCTGTTTGAATTGCATGTGCTAACCCACTGCACTTCATGGTACTGCAAAGAGAAATCCATCCCCACAACAACCTTACAAATACCAAGACTTGGAAGACCACAAAGCTTACCAACTTTGCTTGATGAGCAGGAAACGATAAACACCTCTTCCAAGCTAAAAAGCAGTTATTGATCACCTGTCCTCCTATAATGCACTTATGGGAAGTCCTCAAAGCGTTCCCTGCACATGGGAACCATTTAATAGCTCTCACGCACACGCCATTCCCCATCATCTCAGAGCAGCCAGCTCTGAAGGCAGCTCCTCACGTCTTGCCTGACATGTCCGATTTGATGCCAATACCTGCTGTGAAAGAAGGCTCCACAAATCAACAACACAGGCTGGCTCTAAGATGAACCTAGACCTGAAGCTACACAGGACTGTAAAACCTAACCAAGCATCCAGCTTTAAAATATACTGTCCTGTAAGCCCCTACTGTCTTTTAAAAGACTCAAGAGACCTTTAAATCAATACCAGCCTACAGCAGATATCCATTTCACTATGAACTCAAAGGCATTTATCTAAGTAAAAGTCAAACTGCAGTTTAAACTCAGAGTGCGTCTGAAAGCCAAGTCCATACTCATAGCACAATTATGAATTAAAGTGCAATTTGCCCACAGATTACATTACTATTTCTTTTTTAAACCACACAGTGAGATCAGGTTGGAGCTTGCCCCTGCCTGACGTGTTTTCTCTTTTTGTCGGTACAACAGGTAATGTCCTACAGGCTCAAGACAATAAAGATAAAGCTGACACAGAAGTACTAGTGACAAACCGTAAGGGGGAAATACAGCCAGATATGACCATGCATGAAACCACCTGTTCTCATGTATTTTTATGCCTTCTATTGCTCCAAATCTCTGCATTTCTTAAGGTAACATATTTATCCTCAAAACATTCCTCTGCAATAAGCTAAGAGGCTATTTTATGAATCAAGCACTGAAAATCACAGGCACAAACTGATCATCCTTACCTTCATGAAAGGGATCAGATCCCTGGCTTAACCAGTGCTTAAGGTGATATGAACCTCAAAAGTTCACAAGTGAAAGAACAAATGTCTTGGTGAATTAAAGGATTTCATGGCCACAGTTTAACACCATCAGGAGTGACTTTCTGATTATTGTTGCTGCCATTCAAGAAGTTGGAACATCAAAGTCACTGCACAAGCAGCTGGCTCATCAAAAGGCACAGGTGAACTCCACCTTGTATGCCAAACTCTCCTGTTCTTCCCATGCTACCGACTCCAACTGCCACAAACACACAATACACTTAAAATCAGATGGGGAAATGAAAGGTAGAAAGGCAGAGTCAGTGCAAAATAAGCAGGAGATGAAGTCAAACTTATACACCAAAATAAACAGTTTACTCCATTTCTGAGACTAGATGTATTTCAACTGACATTAAAATGCTCAAGAATTTCTAGCCTGAAGCATTAGTAATCAAAGAGTGTGTTTCCCAGAACATGGATTCCCTCACCAGACAGTATTTGGCATGCTAGTCACAGAATTCAAACAGGAGAACGAACCAACATGCTCCAATACATAGATCATTGGGACTGGGAGTCAGGAAACCTCTGTCTATTCCTGTCTCTGTTAATCTCCTGCTGGGTGACCGGGTCATGTCACATCACCTCTCCAGAGCTTTTGTTTCCACAGCCACCCTTTGTCTGTCTTGTCTATTTAGACTGTAAATAAAATTGAAGTAGGTATTGTCTTGGATTGCCTGATGCCATGAAATGAGGCCTCAGTCTTGGTTGGGCTCCAGTAATGCAAATCAAGAGAACTCAAAACTTAAGGTCATGGGTACATATGAGATACTCCCCCACCACCAAGCATGGGTCCCAAATGTACAGCAGTGTACAAAGCACTGCAGGAGCTGTAACATCTCCATCAGCTCAGCCTCATCAAGCTGAGCAGACTAGCAATGCAGACTGGTTGGAGATGCCAAGCTTAGAGGCACAGCTGTCTCATTGCTGAAAACTGTCACATTCCTGCTCTCCCACTGCACTGAACACATCACTTCTCAAGAAGCCTCTTGCTCTGATGGCGTGCAGTAGTGCAATGGATCACTGAGCACATCTTTCTGCCATCAGTACTCTAAAATGTCTTCAACGAGCCCTCAAACCCAAAGCAAAACCTGTCCTTTCCTAAACCAGAAGTCCTCCAAACCACCTGAGCTATGTCAAGTGCTGGGCATCTCTTCAACATGGCAGTTTATAAAGCATCATCTACAATGCTTTATGCCAGTCCCAAGAGACTTTGTCTTTATGTGGTCTGCCTATTTCCTGGCATCTGCATCTCCATATGGAGTCAGCCAAACCCAAGTGTGGACATACCCTCACAGAAAGCAGACTGCAGTGTCCTGCCTGCTTCCCTCCATGGGTACATGTTTCCACTGAATTACTCATGGGAGGGTATTTTGATCCCTCCAAGGCAACTGTGGAAAGAAAACAGAATTCAGACAGCCAACAGAAATCCTGGATAAGAGCCTGTGCTGCAAGTCCAGGGATGCATCTTACAAAGGTCAAAAGCTTCTACAAACAGCAGAGAAGATAGAGCCATCAACTTGAGTGGGCTCAAATGTTCAGATTGCTTTTTCCTTGTTGAATAGAGACACTGCTCTGAAGTTTGTGGATCTTCTCAAACTTTATTTTGACTTCATGGTATGAGATGTACTCTGCACGTTATTTATCCATTGCATACTTCAAGTCTTCCTTATATTGGCTAATCCAACAATGGAGGGGTTTTCCCCCTCCAGTCAGTAAGATGTCTGTGATCAGGAACTGAGGACTTTTTAAATCAATATGGGAAGGGCCCTGTTCTATTCATCCATTCCAGACTGAATAAGAAAGCAGGCTTTACCTTCAGTGCACATTGTGAAAATGGCACTGTGGATCACTGAACAGTGCAGAGACTAAAAAGAATGCCTTGTTAAATAACCAGGTACACAGCCTGCCTTGAAACCACGTCCTGAAAGTAATCACGCTGTCACAAAGGGTTCTGCTTGCCAGCAAAGAGGGATCAATAAGCTCTTTGAACCATGAGATGCCAGTCCTGCCTCCTTGGGCAAGAAGCAGGGTAGCGCAGGAACTCATGTAGAAGTTAAGGCTCTGTTTGGGAACTTGATCAGCATGGAGAAGAGTCACCTCTCTTGAAAGAGAGGTGTTTGGCTGGCTTGCCAGGCAAAAGAATGGAGACACAGGCAGCTCCTGGTCTGTGCTCACCACGATGATGGCTGAATTCTGTTTAGTGAGGTGAAGGTTTCCAGCCCTTACATCAAAACCATTTATCTGTCAGTGCAGAAGATTATGTCAAAAGCGTTTCTCCACCTTTTGATGACAGGCACTAGAGAAAAGGAGGATGGCTCAAAGTTCTGCCACTGCCAACTGTGGCTTTCATTAAACACTTTGTCAACCATTGTCATAACACAACTTTTCATTGCTCCTGCACAAAAGGGAGCCGAGGGCCCAGAACAATTGAGCCCGGCAATAGAAATTCCTTTGGCTAATCTGTCGAAAGATAGCTGCCTAGTCTGCAGCTTACTGAATAGACACCATCCTCTTCCCACATGTTTGTGGATGGCTTTACTGCACAGGAATGGAGGCCCCATGCACACTTGACTGGGTATGAAAAGCATGGCTGAAGCTGAATTAGCTTGGGGATGGGGGCCAGGAAAACAAGGGGGAACACGCTGTCCGTGCTAAAAGTATACAGCTGTGCAGGAAAGCAAGCACACCCAATTTCTCTTTTGAACAAGCTCATGAGCTCCCAGAGAGATGGCAGAGTCCTTGTATGCAGTGACATGCGAGGCTTAACACTGAAGTACAGAGAGATCAAAGGGACTGCAAGGATTCAGGTGGTTGTAGGGATGTAAGGATGGAAAGAAGCAGCTTTAATCTATTCTGTCATCCTTGTGCACAGCAAAAGTCCAAAATTTACTTCCATAAGGCAAGAAAGAGTAGCCAAACAGCTCCTGCAGCTAGTGCCAGCTACATCTGCACTGCACAGCAACACCTTCCCTTAAAGGGGAATTTTCCAGCTTCCACCAAAACAAATGGCCACCAAATGGAGTCGCGTATTCCACCACAGTGATGAGAGTCAAGAGGACCTTTCACATGATGGACACACAGTCCTTATTTACCTTCTGAAGGATTTCTTTTCATTTGAAGTGGCTCAGGCATTGCCAGAAACCGAAGCTTGGACTTAAGGAAATCACCCACCCAACCCAACACAACCATTCCTGTGTTTCCTTTGAATCTAGCCTGCTAAACTGATACCAAAATCACAGATTCTTATACCCCTCAGGTACCTCATCACCCTCACCTCTGTTCCACTGCTCCCAAACTCCGCATCACAGGCCTATGGTCAGTAATGACAAAGAACAGCAATCCATCCTTGCTGAAGGGCTCTGCACCCATACTACATCCTGTGTTTAAGCCAGCCTTGAGCATCAGCTCACACACTGCTGAGCAATACTTGGACGGACTGGGCTGTGCAGCCTCTGGAATGCTCAACTTCTGGGGTGCCCATGGCTGTAATAAGCCAAACCCCTCATGATTTTAGAGTGCACCCTGATGGGCTATGCTCTACCCAGCTTACAAGAGAAGGGACACTGCTGGGGCACAGAAGTCTCTCACATGAAGCACCAGCAAGAGCTGCCTGACAAAAGGAGGCAAGAACCACAAAACACAGGGCAGCAAAGGTGAATGCTCCTTGCTGCTCTGTGTGCTTTGGAGAGAAGAAGGGGACCCTGCAGGGCACTGGAAAGACAAGGAGCACCCACGTGGGTAAAACTGCCCCATCATTGAGCAGTCCTGTTAGCAGCTAAGCGAATGTGCTCACTCAGGCTTTACTTATGCCCTAGCTCAAATTAGCAGCAGCAGCATCATATTAGCCTGGGTTAATAGCCTGCTCATATAAGGGGCTTTATGTGCAGAAAGGAGTCAACCTAAGGGCAACCCTCAAGCCATAATATGAGCTAATTTGACAGTGAAGACAAACTTTGAGAGGTCATCCAGACACCAAGAAACCTGCACCATGAATCACTCTCAGTCACGACCAACAATACTGTCTAAAGGAAATTCCTGTAGCATGATCACCAAAGAATCAATACCACTCTGACTCCAGCAGATGCATGCAGTCATTAATGAAAAGAACATTAATTAAAACCTCATCACTGAGAAGCATTGTGCTGGAGTACAACTTAAACGTGTGATAGATATGGTTCAAAGAGTTAGGGAATTAGCTTCAAGTAACTCTCAGGGATGTATTCTCAGCCCTGGCCCTTCCTCCTCCTCTGCCATTCTGCCCTCACAATTGTTTCTGCTCACTAGCACAAAGATTGCATCTGGCACATAAGGGTAAAAGTACTACCAGAGCTGGTCTGTTCACACAGGGCTGCAAACGTAGGTATCTCCATCACTGTTGGCTCCCTGGCTCAAACAGGCAGTACAAGAGAGTGACCACACTCTGGCTGAGGAAGGGCACAGAAGTGTGTTGTAGCAGCATTGGGTAATGCTACACTAATGCTGGTGGCTCCTACATCTCCTACAAACAAGGAGCTTCCAGAGGCTTACTTGTCTCTTTCAAAAAGGGCATTGTCAGATTATTTTAGGTCCTGTTCAGTTTACACAAATGTGTTTTGACAAAAGCTAGGATCCCATTTCCTGCTATTTTAATAACCTTAGCAAAACTAAAGTGCAGTTCTCTGCTGCCTTTTTCTTATTTTGCTTGGAAAACCATCTCCTCCAAACACCTCAAGTGTTTTAATTTTTTCTTAAAGAAAGATTAGCTTCAGCTTAATCTACATAATCACACACAGCTGCAAATACACAACATATATGCAAAGCACTTTGGTAACTCAGGTGCTTACAGACGTCTTGCTATGCCTCTGCAGCATCAGGAAAGGTGTGAGGATATTCATTTTACCAAAGGTTGATCCTGGTCCACCCAACAGTTGTTCTCTCTGCATTTCAACTGCTCCACGCTCCAAAAAGAATAAAAGTGAGATTTCAATAAGTGAAGTAACTTGAAAGCCATCCAATGGCCTCAGCCCTTCCTGCAGCCCGCAGGGACCCAAACCAACTGAGGATGCCTGGACAAAGCAAGCACGAATGACAAGGTATTCAACAAGGCTTTCTCCGCTTCCGAAGATACTAGCAGCACTTAGCTCACAGTTACCAAGACCACAAACCCTCCCATCAGGATTGCATGTTCCTCTGCTCCTAAAAGGCGGCATTGTACGCAGGGAACAGGGATGCTGCAAGGCTTAAAGCAGACGGATGGAATTGCAGCAATTTTTCACTTTATTTGTTGCTTCCGTTAAGCTGCACTGCCTGAAGGAGGCTGATCCTCTCCGAAACACACTGAGCCATCAGCTGCAAGGATCGCCTCAAAGCACAAACACGTTTCAAAGAGGGCATGGGCATCAAATAACGACTGAATTAACATAGAGCAACACTAGCTTGCCACCTGCAACAGGTGAGGAGCTGGAAGGAAAAGCAAGATGTGGAAGACTGGTTTTTAACCCACAAATAAAACTCTTCCCTTCATCCTCCCAGATACCCACAGGGTTTGTTCTGTGTTTATTTAATCAAAGTGCTGCCTACTGACATTAGAAAGCCATACCCTAAAACCAAACCCCTGCACATTTTTTGCTCCACTGCATGAACAAACCCACCTTCTAATCTGATAGTCAATTCTGCCTCCACAAGGCAAAGCATACTATGTCTCAGAGCACTGAAACAAGGGCTGGAGGCCTAATTCAAGCAAAAAGCCTATGAAATAAATTGCTACTGCTTCCATCACCACTGTGTTTCTCCAGTAAATCAATAAAGGCCATGACTCCTTTACTAACATTTTCAACTAGGGTTCCCCGCTAGTGTATTCATAGAATCATAGAATAGTTAGGGTTGGAAAGGACTTTTAAGATCATCCAGTTCCAACTCCCCCTGCCATGGGCAGGGATACCTCACACTAAAGCATACCACGGCAAGGCTTCATCCAGCCTGGCCTTGAGCACTGCCAGGGATGGAGCATTCACAGGTTCCCTGGGCAACCCATTCTAGTACCTCACCACCCTAACAGTAAAGAATTTCTTCCTTATAATATTATATTACATAATATCTATTACATTTAACATACTAAACCAACTTACTGAGGATTAACAACTATGTATTTCACCATCCTTAGAACTACTGCTAAGCCTCCATCAACTGATAACAAGAGCTACACTGATAAATCACCTCTAAGTTCTATTCAGTGTTTCAAAACCTGCTGCTTCTGCATCTCAGAGTTTGTGCAACTTTCATCTCAGAGTTGTGCAACTTTTCGCAAGTACTCGCAGCAGAGAGACCACAGTAAACCTTTGGCTTGTTCGGATGCTTGGAAAGACCCAGGGCTGTGTGTTTAACTGCTGGCAACCCAACCCTGCCACCACATGACTTTGCAAAATCCAGCTGTGGATTACAAGTCGAGTGCTGAAGGAAAAGGGAGATAACCCAGGCTCCCCAAACACTGTTCAGAAGCTCCCACAAGGAAACATCCGAGGTCAACAACCATTCAATAGCATCCAAAAACCCGTATTTTAAGATATGCTTTCTCCTAAAACACTCAACTGTGATGTGCTTTGCTCTCTTTGGGGATGCAAGTGGTTTCAATCATGTCTGCAAGCACTTCTGGTAAGCTCAGAGTGCTTCACTAGCCAAGAAGGCGTTTTTCCACTGCTTCAACACCACAGTTCATCAGAAACACTGAGTAAATACATCACCAGGCCCAGCTCTGACAGTACCACCATGTTCACATACACACAGGGATGGGAAAGCTCCAATGGCAGCACAGGGCACAGCACCACATGTCCATGCCGGAGCAGAGCTTGGTCAATCATTAATGGCAGGGAGAAGGGCAGGCAGCCTGCTCCCTTGGTATCTGCTCAGTGCTTCATTCTCTACTGATTCTTCCCATTAATAGTTAATTGGGAAGAACAGATCTCCCCCCCCAAAAAACACACTCACTTGGAAGCGGCACAAAGGAATTTTGTGCGCTGGTTAAAACTAGTCAGGCAAAGAGACGGGGGAAAAGGTACTGGGAAAACAGCATGCAGGTTTGGCTTGCAGCTCAGGCATGAGGATTGCCAGCTTGCTCTCACCTCTCCTGCACTTGATGCTGCTTTTAACACCAGAGAGGGGCTGCAGCATCTCCCACCCTCATACAGCAGAACACTGGAAAAGCAAAGAAGCATCTCCCATTCCCTGTCAGCCCAGGCTGGCCGCACTACACCAGTATCACCAGTGGCTGCTGCTCACCCAGTATATCTGCTGCATCATCATCTATGAGAAATCTCAGCAGCTATGTTGACTTGAAGCTCTGTCCCATTCGATGTGCTGCAAAGAAGGTGTCCCTGCCCATGGCAGTGGGGTTGGAACTAGATGAGCTTTAAGATCTCTTCAAACCCAAACTATTGCATGATTCTAACTGACTAGAGCACCAAAGCAGCTACCCCAGGCACTGGTCATCTCTCCTGTCTCTGGCTCCCTTCTTCCCAACTGGTGGCAATAACTACTCTCACATAATCCCCAGAGAACTCAGCAGCTTTCCACAGTGGAAATAAATCCGTTTCTGATCCTAGCAGCAATCCAAGTGGAATTATACTGGACTTCTTGCTATGCTCACCATAAAAAAAAAACCCCACTCAAGCAAGGACATTCCCTTCAGTTTTCAATGCTGTAGTCCAAAGCTGAGAGGTTGACTAAACCCAAAGACCTTGCGCATGGAAAGGAATGACACATACAACCTAAAAGCACCAGCTAACAGAGCAGTTCATGCTGGCAGCACTGCGTGATGCTGTGCCAGCTCTAATCCCCCAGAGGTGTGAAAAAACATGGGGCAGACAGCTCTCCATTTGCAGGTTAAAAATAGCTCTTTATTACAAAGAACAGCATTTTAAAGGAAAAACATACACATTTTAATCTTAAAAAAACCCCTAAGCTGGCTATCCTTCGCAGGAGGTGTGTGGTTTACACAGGCATCCACACTCTCTCCTTTCAAGTAATCAATGTCCAATCATAATGCACTTTCATTCCCAGCACTTTTGCATTGCCAATAAAGCACCCAGCAATTTAATGGATTTCTAACCCCAAATTGGAAGCTGTACTGCATCCAACTGATTCAATTTGTTCAGTCTTAGAGGAAGCCCTGGAACAAACTGCTAGAAATAAAACCACATGCATTGATAACATTACAGAAATAGATACACCAAGAAGCAAATGTTCTGCCCCTTTTATCTGACCTCCAACCTGTTTTAATTGACCTTCAAAGATGGAAAAGCTACATTTAAAAGACATTTCCACCTAGATCAACAGAAATAAAAGCCAAGCTATATAGAATGCTTTTGCTGCAAAACAAGGCAAATACATCTATCTTTCACTTGTCAATGAAAAGCCAGAACCTATTTTCAAGTTAATTTACTCCATATTTTAGGTCCTAAACAAACAATTTTCCTCAATGAGCTTATTTCTGTGCACATGGTGCAAGAACAGCAGAGATGGCTTCCTCTGCCCTCGTGTTATCACAAACTATAGTACCCGATAACTGTATTACCACCTTTGGCTAGCAAAGGCTGAAGTAGCAGATCACAGAGGCAACCGTGTGATATGGGAGTTAACAAAAGTTGTCCACAGTGTACTTCCTGCTGGCAGGAGAAAGCCATCAGGTTAGATACTGCTTGACACTGTAGCCACCCTCCTCACATCGATTCTACATGTAAACGATCACTGCAATTACAATAAACATGACCTAGAATATAACAGTCCTCCAGAAAACACTCTTCATTTTACAATGTGCTATATAGAAAGCTATATTCCTGCCTCAGTGTTATGAGCAGGGCCATCTATCAGAACAAGCATTCACACTTTCTTGGCATAACTCCTATAGTACTGCTGTTTACTGCTGGGACAGCCACGGGATACCAGCAAGGATTTCAAAGGAGATGAAGCTGGTGCTTATGTCTCTGCCAAAAGAATGCCACAAAGAAGTCAAGGGGATGGTTAGATCTCTTGCTGCTTTCCATTACATGCCAGTCTTCACATTCCTTACATACAGCAGGATGTCACAAATAAGCATATATTCTTGCTCAAATAACTTGCACATGTTCATGACTTTCACTATGAATTTACAGATGCATGTGCAGCTACAAACACAAGCACACACACATCTATACCTGCGCAAGGCAGTACACCTATCGTGATGTATACAGGTAGACAGGCTTTCTGAGGAGAGTTTGGGATAGCTGTATAGCTTATGACTGAGTTGTGAAGAGTGCTAGTAAAAATCCTTATTGCACTCTGCCCCAGCATATAATGCTGCATATTTTACAGAAGCACTATTATTAAACATGTTTGAGTGCTTTACAGTTTTTATTGGTGCTATTTTTCAACTCCTTCCACTTACAAAGCCAGAGTTCTTTATTAGTGCAACTCAAACTGTAGAGAGACACAAAGAGAAAGGAACAGTTATAGCCAATATCATTTAGGAAATCCTTCAAGCGAGCTTGTTCTTCCTCTGTCAGGTACCTCAGGACTTCCAAGGATTACAACAGGGCCCGTTTCCAGTGGCTGCAGCTTTTTACTCTTCAGGTCCGTTGTGGTTTAAGCCCAGCCTCTTACTCAGAAACCACACAGCTGTCCGTTCACTCCCCCCCTTCCACCCCTCTGCTCCCAGAGGGATGGGGAGGAGAAGCAAAAGAATGTAACTCCCATGGGTTGAGATAAGAACAGTCCAGTAACTAAGGTATAACACAAACCACTGCTGGTGCCACCAATAATAATAATGATAAGAGAAATAACAAGGGGAGAGAATACAACTGCTCACCACCTGCCAACCGATACCCTGTGTCCTGTCTCTGCTTCCTCCCGGCTTCCCCTCCTCCCTGGCAGAGCATGAAACTCACAAAGTCCTTGGTCAGAGTAAGTAATACTGAGCAGCAACTAAAACCATCAGTGTTACCAGTGCTGTTCCCGGTCTGAAAGTCAAAAATACACAGCACTGCACCAGCTGCGAAGAAGGAGAAAAATGACTGCTACTGATGAACGCAGGACAAGGTCTCTAAAGGGCAAAGCAAAGGTGAATCAGAGAATCAATGAGGCCAGGCTTGCTCCTGCTCCCTACACTCCTTGCTGGGGCAATTGAGCTGAGCTCAAACCCTGCATTAGCATCACTCAGGCACTAAAGCTGAGCAAACGTTTCACCTTCAGATCAGGAAGGTATTTTTTCCATCTACTTCAAAGAGATGTACTTCACTGGATGGATGCCTTGATTTATTATTCAGTGAACTCCCTCAGATTTGTGCAATTTCCCAGCTAAAAGCACAGCTAATTCAAAGGAGAGTGGATATTATTAAAGCTGAATCAAGGAACAAACTTCTATAGATTTTTATCCTTTCTAAATTGTACAGGGATGAGAAGGGGAGCATTCCTCTGTTCTTCTGCTATAAGAAGCAATTAAAAACCCAGTCTCTTGTAAAACTGCTGGATTCAGAGGTATCTGTATAAGCCCATTCCATCTTCTTTTAACTATCACTGGAGTACTGCTCTGCTCTGCATTTGAGATCAAATCTTTTGTTGTAACTGTCTTAGTTTCTACCCACAAGCTGTGTATATGCCAGTGGATGTTCTAGCACCAGCTTCAAGCACAGGGACCCCCTTCACCCGAACAACGGCTGCATGAACAACAAATTCTGCAGAGGAATGTGAAAAGGCAGACAGATCCTTCCCTCTTGCTTCAAGCCCATTTCAGACATAACCCAATGTAGATGCCTCCTTAAAATCACCTGATGGCCTCTTAAAGGAAGTCCCATAACTAAACTCCATGTGGGTGGCCACCCAGCTGTACTGATCATAGAAAAGCTAACACTACAGTCAGGCCAGGAACAGAAACTCCCCATTCACTCTTCCGACTGGTCCTCACAAGCTCAGGCTCTGTGCCAAGGAGCTCACCACACACACTGAGTCTCCCATGGGGAAAAAAAATCACCTTGGCTCTGCAGCAGCACCCAACACCTTGCACTCCAAAAGGTGTTTATCTCAAAAACAGAAGTACACAAGCTGCTCCCAAGGTTTGTTACTGCATGGGGAGGGCTACAGACAAACTCATGGCTTGGAGAATTCTAACTGTGGCCTTTGGGGAGTAGATAAATTAACTTCTACAAAGAGAATAAGGAGAAATGTCACCATTACACAGCAATCAGGAAAAAGAGAACTCTTAGGGCTCATGGAAAGCAACAATAGCAGTGTTCAAGGCCAGACTGAACAGTTTCGGGGGACATGGTCTAGTGTGAGGCATCCTTGCCCATGGACAGGGTTTGAAACCAGATGTTCTTAAAGTCCTTTCTAACCCAAACCATTCTATGATTCTAAGAGCAGATAGCAATGGAAAAAGAAGTGCAGCACTTCATGCACCAAAGATGAAGTCTTGAGCTGAACCACGATGGAGAACCCAAGACACCGCACAAGTGAGATCATGGGAGAGATTAAAGAGGACAAGACCAAGGAGACCAGAGGGTAAGAGCACATCACATGCTTGAAAAAACACAGAAAAAGAACACCCATGCATATCCCTACCACACGTGTGAAGCCACAAAGAGGAGATATTTTCTCTCCTCCGGGCAGATCACAACTTGGCTGTTGGCTGCAGCCTTCTCAGTCCTTCCTAACCCCAGGCACTGACAGAAGCAGGACCCTGTGTTAGAGAAGCCACCAACCCATAGCAGTGTGAGAGCACACGCTATTGTCCTCTCTATTCCAAGCCTGCCTCGACTACAGCCACATTAAACAACACATTTTCCTCAATTTGTCACAGTAAGCGAGGTATGAAATAAAAACGTTCTCAATCTTCCAAGCACACAAATTCCCCCCCAAAGCTTTCTGCAAACCAATGAAAACCGTGTAAAAATAAATTGTAGTGCATTTTATAGGGGAAAATAACTGCACTGCAACTGGAAACACATAATCCAGCTTTTCTCTAACAGAGCCTACAGGAAATGGCTCTGCAAAAGTTAACTAAGTGATACTGAGCTTTCTCCAGAGTGTTGTATAGGAAATAACACTGCAGAAACCACTGCTTGATTTAACCTTCTGTCCAGACTGTGCTACAAAGCCATACTACAGAGGTATCTGGCTGATATTAACAACCCTCCGGTGTATTCTCTAGAGCTGCAGCAGAGAAAGCAGGTTATCTCACACATGCTCAGCAAAGCACACTCACCACGGCACACAGCCCAGGCAGCCAGCTGCCGATGGAAAACAGCATTTTACAGTTTTCCCTTCCTCTGGCTGGCAGCTGGGGTTTATTCAGGGATATAAGGATGTGAAAAGGCAAGGGCTGTCCTGTGGCACAAAGAGTAGGCACATGCATCCCTAGAATTCAGACCAAGGTGTCCCATCTCTAACAAATGGATGGATGCTCCAGCACTTCAATGTGATACCACAGTATTTCTGGGTGAAACCTCCTCTAGCATCACATTTCTCAGCTGCACTCACTGAGCTTCTTCCCCTTTATTCACCACCTCCACCACTGCAGGAGGAGCTGCTTCAGGCACCACTGAAGGATCACTTACTCCAAAGGCATCTCAGGAACAACACGTCTGCCAAGAAATCTGGTGTCAATATTTGCCTGGAGCTCTGCAATCACAATTACACATGCTGAACCAGGCTACCCTCCATCCTTTCTTCCTCACCGTCTACATGCTCTGGTGTGGAGAAGGTGATGTTGCAAAGGCCTGAAACAAGTCTGGTTTTCAGCCTTCACTTCTTTTAGTCACGAAGGAGGTGGCTTAGAAAATATATATATGTATATATATATGTATGTATCTAGTGAATCTCCAACATCTCAGTCTTTGCTTTTAATAAAATATACTGTATGGGAAAGGAAAAGGTAAAGAAATCCAGGTTTTCCCACATTCCCACAAAGCTTGGGTTTCTATGTAACTGCTGAAACAAGGACAAGCTTCAAGAGCTCCAAGACACTGCTTCATCAGGTTAACCAGTGGGAAAGCACTTTATGGGGGGATTTTCACAGCAAATTTGACACTACAACCACCATTGCAAGGCACAAAACTCCCACACACAGAGGGGTGAGAGCCAAAGGATCCATCCAGAGCAAGGACATAACCCTGTGTTCAGGAGGCTCACAATAAAACACCATCATGCAATGACACTGATTTCAGTATACCAAATGGGCTGCTGGGAGGGCAGCCAATACCCAGCAATACTGCAGTGAGCCTTGGGAATAGGCCCCAAGCTTACGTCAAGTCACGTGAATCCAACTGCATAAACTGTACCTTTTCCACAAACACCTTCTCTGGGATAAAGGTTCTCATTTTACTCCACGTAAAAAACACTCTCCACAGGTTTATAAGCTTTAATTGCCATGCAAGCACATAAAAAGTGCGCAAATAAGTCTATTTAATGGTTACACATTAACTATCATACACCTCCAGGCTTGTGTTATCCACTTATTTGCTAGATCAATAAACTGCTTGTAAGCAAACTTTTCTAAAGTGTTGCTGCTGCTGCAAATGTTCCATTCCTGTTTACCAGTAACTTCATGGAATTAATTGGAAACCCCTACCTATACGTGAAGTTTATGCTAGGGAAAAAGCAAGCTGTTTTTCAGCACAAACAATCGAAAACATGTATTCAATATTTGGACACTGGCCCACAAGGTAATGCAAAAGAAGTGCAACTCTGGGCTGGGAAGGACTGGGGTGAAGAACTATTCGTGCATGTGTGTGCCTACAGAGACAGGACTGCTCTAAACCCAAGGAGATGAGGTCTTGCTGTGAGCCCAGACAGCAAGGAACAGGGAAGCTGTTTGCATGAGGATGACAAACAGCATTAGCAAGAGGTGTTAGGAACGTACACACTCAAACTACTCTTACTGGCAATTAAAGCGAAGTGCATCGTCCTCTGTAAAACCACTCCTTTGCCATTCATCTGCGGTTCTACATTCACCCCATGGCACTGCGACAGGCCAGTGGCACAGCAGGTAAGGAGATGGCTGCCTGCATGTGGGCAACAGCAACAAATGGGGCATCATCAGATAAAGCCTTGCCCAAGGCACTCTTGTCTGTTAAACAAGCCACTCAAGAACAGCTCTGCCAGGCTGCTCTGTGGAGGAGGGCAGGAAGCATCTTACCACTGTCCTAGAAGGGGCATCAGCAACCTGGTGCAGCTCGACTGCTCTCTTATAGCAAGAACACATTAAATACCTGCTCAATTTCACCTGGGGCATTTACAGATGCCCTCAGCCCCACAGACACATGCAGTTGGCAGCATGGGCAGGAGGCTGAGTCCTGCACCCCCTGCCTCCTGCAGGACGAGGGAGAGGATGAGCCAAACAGCCTGAGAGTGATTAAGTGTTGATCAAATCCAACTATGCCATAAAGTCTCTGGTATGCCCAACAGCTTCAACAGTCTCTGCACTTTGCTGTGAAATCCCTGTGATACTTACGACAAGTCTGCAAGCAGCTGCTTTGGCCCTTTATGGTTTCCTCCTTAACAGAAATGCAGAGCCTAATGCTCCAGAGATGCACTCTGACTCCAAGTGTGCTTCTCTGAGCACTCTCAGTGTGTGCAAAGGTACCAGAGCCACACACCTCTTGATATGTATCCTTCTAAGGACTGGTAACAGCACTGCTTTCTCCCTAACTACCTCTCTCCCTTTTCCCCATGACAAAGAGACATCCCTTCTCCCACACCGGCCATTCTCTTCCCAGCCCATCCGCAGACCTGCTTCCATGGGGGGCAGACAGACAGCAAGCACTTCGCACCTCCCCACCATAAACCTGCCCAAAGCAATTACCGGCCCTGCTCCAGCTGGGAACACATTGCTGCCTGGTTTATGGCAGCAGAGCCCCAAGGGCAGCAGGCCCCAGGTATGCACAGAGAGAAGCTAAAACCCCATGACAGCAAAGGAAATTCCGAGGCAGGGGGGCTCTCACTGCCTGCCCACCCCCTGGGCCCATTAAGAATACTAATCCCCATCGTAAAAGCCGGAGCACAGGCTGTATTTCAGGCTAAATAATAAGGGGAGGCCTCTATAAATAAGGAATCACTCTTCAGAGGGAGGGGTGATTCTAAAAGGTTATTTAGATTAAAACCAAACTGCACAAACAAATAAAACTCACTGCTCCCCCCTCACCACTGCAGCCCCACATCACTGCCTGCTTTGCAGTGTTATCTGCAGGCTGCAGGCCAGGCGAACACCCAGCCATGCTGTTTCACAATCTGCTATCTCCGAACCGTACGCTACACGTCACGGATTAAACAAACATTTCCTACTCCTCCTTCTTCAGGGTTTTCCTCCCCAAGTCTGGAGCTCAGCTCCAAAGTCCAGTTGGGCAGCAGACATGGGGCTGAGGTGTAACTGTGGGCTTAGAGAGCTCAGCACACTCCTCATCATCTCCAAGAGCATCTAAGGCATGGCTGGTGGTCATGACAGGGTACACCAAACCCACAGCACCAGGAGAAGCAAGAGGAAAGATGGGGATGCAAGATCCACTGCAGCCTTCCACGAAAAGGAATTCTACCATGAAAAAATGAGGAAAGGGGGAAACACGTGTTTGTAGCCTTGCTCCCAAGGAAGACAAGGCTCCAGACACACGTCATCCCAACAGGCTAAAACTGGGATGAGCTCAAGGAGTGGGAAGGGTGAGCAAGCTCCCCTTCCCAGGGGCAGGTGAGTGGCCAGGGTCCAACACACAGCATCTGCCCTTGGCTGGGATGGCTTACACCCATTGCTTTGGTACACAGGCAGCCCACGTGCTCCCAAAATACATCAGGGACAGCTGAGGTGGGCAAGGAAGGTGACACTAAAACACAGTGCAGAGACAACAGGAACACTCTGCACAAGTCAATTAAAACCTCAGTCAGCCCTGGAGACAGAAATCCTCAGGAAATCAGACTTCATTTGCCTGTTTCCACACTGATTACTGGTGATTATGTGTAACTACAGCAGGAAAACGTGATGAAAAGTCTTTTCAGTCTGCCCATATTACCAAACAGGTTTATGTCACAAGTTTGGGGGTGATCTGCCTTAGAAAACACTGGAATAGCAGGAACCAGCAAAGTGAGAGCATGAGATAAACCAAGGGGCTGAACATTGGAGAACCAAGTCAGGGTGGCTGAATTTGTGTGGTTGCTGCTATTTAATAGCAATACCTCATTAAAATTTGGGATAAAGGAAGCTTTTGTTAAGGACCTGCTCTTTCCCTCCCTCCCATACCTTCCCTCAGGGCTTGGAGATCACATAAAACACACATCCCCAAGCTCCTCAAGGGAGTTTTTTTTCCCCAGCAAAGCTAAGGCTGACAAGATTTGACATTCCTGAGATGTTTAAATGGGGGGAGAGAGGGAGAAACAACAACATTTTTTTCAAAACCCACTTTCTGCATCAGAGACAAGCAAAAATTGGGCTGAGGCCAATTAAAAAGAACATTTGCGAGATCATCTTCAATACTCCCAATGTTCCTGATGGAAAACTCCTAGGCTGCAACATGGACACAAGCCCCCACACTGAATACTGCACATTCCTGGAGGGAGCTGTGGAGCATAAAGACATAATCGAGGCGATTGACACCACCGTGATTGCTGGTCTGTGCCCAAGTGCCCCATGGGGACATGCCACCACTGGCATTCACCCACTGCAAGTCTTGGGCTACTCAGAACCAGCCTCCCCTTCCAAGCAGCCAGGGAGCCTTTAAACACATCCCAGAGACTTGGTAACAAGTTTGGGATTAAGAAGCCTGGATAATGAAGAGGTAAGAGCCAAGATATCCAATTTCTGCCAAATACCACTAAAAACACACCATTATCAGTAGCCATTAATTCATACACAGCCCATTTTGTAGCTTTTTCCAGGCTGGGTTTTACTTGCCCAATGCTGCCAGACAGAACCAGGCAAGGAGAAGGGTACAGACAGAGCACTACAGCTTGCAATAAAACCCACTGAAGGCAATACAAACCAGATGTGGACAGTAACTCCATGTGCTCCAAGAGGCATTAGAGCTTCATATGCCAGCCACAGCACTTGGGAGCAAACACACTTGAGGATCAGGGTGCAGAACAGGTTAATGAGAACGCACTGAGCTCCACTGGCCAATTATTCTTTTTTGGTTTATTAACACAGAAATTTGGGCAAAGAGGACACCACAGTGCTCCACTTGTGCAATAAACTCCTTTCACCAACATCACTTCACACTTTCTAGAGTGCAAAGTTCACGCAGATATTGTTGGCTTTCTCACTCACTGCTTTTTGGCACTGTCCTGCCTGCTTGGCTGTTCATTAATATGCAATCAGTACATTAAAGGCTTGGTTCCACACTCCCAGCTAGGCTGTAACAGCCTTTTCCAGCCACTGCTGTCCTGTGGGGCACAGAAGTGCAAATGTGTTTAGGTGCTCTCAAATACTCAAAAGCAGACCCAAACCCTACATTCCTACCAACTGGGTTTTACAAAACAAGGAATTATCGCTATCAATGGAAAGAGTGCCCAGAGATAAACTTGGAAGTTATAGTGAATTTACTCTCATTATGCCTTACTCCTTTGTGCACCAGTTATACTACTAAGTCTTTGCACAGTTACATACTAATAGCTACACAGCAAAGACTGTCCAAATGCACTGCGAATGAGAATGTCTCCACTATTTCCATTTGCACGATGGCTCACGGGATGCTGTGAAGTCTCCCCCCCCAAAAAAAAAAACACCTTTTGGGGCTTATTCACCTACCCTCTCATCTTCCAGAACTGAGCAGGAAGCAGCACAGCTCTGCCTCATTTACCGTCACCACAGTTGCATGGAAAACCATGCTACCACAGATCAAAATCTCCTGCCCTGCTTTCCAAACTGGCACAGGAAAACTTATCCCAGCCTCACTTAATACATTATGAAATCCTGTCTTATTTTTCTTCCCTGGGAGACTAAACATCAGCAGCTAGTTCAATATAAAAGTAAGTACATGCTCAAAACACAGAGCAAACAGTTTAATTGTAAGGAGTACTAAAAGAACCCACTCTAGTTGTTTCAGGTCATTTTAAGCCACAGTAATAAGCTCTGTCTCAGTTTTTCAAGGATTGCTTATGATGGAGATGAGCCCAAGTGGAAAACCAAACTGAAGAATCCCTGCACTGTGAAGGAAGGTTTATCCGAATTTGGGTCTGTATCAGTGCAGAACGCAACACAGCCAAGTAACATTTTATCCATTACTTTAATCACTACATCCCTTTGTGTTCTCCCCTCTACGAGCAACAAGGTCACATCAGAATTTCTCCAGGAGGCCCCCAGTCCCATAAACTGTTAAAGATCTGGATTGACATCTGTGGGATTACAGGAGATCAGCCAAACGCGCACATGCTGGAGGGAGAGGGGACAACGCAGCACTGGAGAACCGGAGAGTATTTTTCATTTATAAATAGTTTACATTTTTTGGATCCAGTGGCAGACAACCCGCTCAGCCTGTACTGCAACCAAAGACATATCATGTGCGAGCACTAACCACAGGGTAACAGAGAGAATAAACACCAGACAGGCAGCCATATGCAAAGAGGCTGGTGCTTTTGGTAGGGGAGACAGACTAAAAGGAAAACACCAAATTCAGCAACCCTCATGCAGCTGAAGGACCTGTGACATCTCAGAGGGACCTGCTTCTCCAAGTTAGGCTACAGAAGTAACCTCCATAGGGAAGCCAGCTCCCTGCTCTCAGCTGTAGCAGTGGTTTCAGCATCTCTCTGACCACAGCCACAGCACTAACAGGGCCCAACTCAGGTACCTGCAGCAAGGAGGGACAAAGTGATGCCCAGATGATCTTATATGCATAGCAGAGAGAATAGGGTGGCATCTGAGTCCCAGGACAGCACCGTAGGTTAATGTGCACAGCAGCAGTTCAAATTCTGATGCAAGACAGACCTGGTGCACTCTTTTAAATTATATGTAGGCAATAACTACAAGAAACAGGAACCAGAAATACACTGTGCATCCTGCAACAATGTACCATGTCTTCACACCCCATGAGATTACATTTGCAAACAGCTTGTACTCAGCATCAAGCAGGTGTTGATCTAGCTGAGGATGTCCATGCTCATTGCAGGAGGGGTGGATGAGATGACCTTTGAAGTCCCCTTCCAACCTAAACCATTCTATGATTCTAAGTGCCTAAAGTCTGCTGGGCTCTTTCAGAAGCCTACAGCCTCATAGACTTCACCAAAAGAACCAACTGAGCTGGATTACAAACCTCCTATATCAACCTTTGGTGTCACACCAAATAAAGCTAAAATGAATGCTGACATCTACCTTATTTATGCTTTTACATCAAACAATATCCTATATCCCACAGAAAAGACATGTCTTAAAAGGAAGCAAGACAACCCTGTGCTTGCAAAGCAGAGGAACCTGGACTTAGAGCATCTCTATGGGGATCAGCTTGCCAAGAACAATTTGATGTGTTTTATTACCATAAGGAATCCCACAAGTATGCTGGTAACTTTGGAGCCTCAGAATGGGTTCCTAGGTAGGAAAAAGAGAATCTTTAATACACACTTTCCGGGTTTTGCAAACATTTACCAGATGCAAGAGAATGCACAGACATTTCATCTGCCGTGACAAGTGTGTAGACACTGAATCTAGCAGAAGAGGCTGAGCACCCATCTCTGCCATGAGTGAAAGCCAGCGGCCAGATACGCCTGGCTGAACAAAGGTTTGGTTTCAATTATATTTCAGATTCCTCTAACAATAACTGCGTGGCATCTGGCACCAACACATCTGAGCCTTTGAAGTGGTTCTTGACTTCAACAGGGAAAAGGGGGAGGGTAAAAAAGGGAATCAATCCGCAGCTGTGGTCTGAGTGAAACCTCTTCTCTGAGCAGAAGATGTTAATACCACAAACCCCCAGCACACCAGAAGTGTGCTAGCGAAAACAGAACACCCAACACAAACCCCATATTGGGGTCAAACTAGCCATGGACCTGCACTTTCATCTTCAGAAACAAGGTTATGAGATACATTGGTCAATGGTCCCAGACTCAAGAGCCCTCCTGCCTCTCAACACCTCCCCATGACTGCTGGGGGTGGTGTGACACTCCACATCCCCTTCCCGGTCACTCATGCCTATAATAAAATGCTCATGGGAAGAGACACCCAATGCCTAAACCCTAACCCAGCAACAGTTAACCAGAACAGGAAGCCAGCAAGCATCCCTTGCCCTCACATTACCCATTCAGAGTGCCACTGCTGGCTACCCAGCTCCAGGGAAAAGACAGCATATTCACTGCCATATTTCTGGGCAAAGGCAGCAGCTCCCACTGAGCTCTTCACAAAAACTCATCATAATTATACATTTGGAACACTTACAACAAACCAGAACAGCAACACATGGGTGCTGTGGGGTGTAAACTATGGAGTGATGGTGACCACAAGACTTAACCGCCTCTGGATATGCCCAGGAGAGCGTTCCCAGGATGCTTGAGCAGGTAAAACAAGCTGCCATACACCCCTGCTTCACTTTTGCTTAGGTCCAGCTTTAGGTGTCTAAGCCCCTTTTCAGCTCTAACCTTAAATGACATCGCTAGGATCACCAGGGAAGTCAGTGCAACAAACCTCAGTTTTAAAGTGCGTATCTTCTCTATCTGGTTTGCCCACACGAGCACAGCTGCGGTTCAGCAGCAACAAGGTGGCAGAGCTCACCAGTTCCCAAACCGGGGATGGTGGTTTCGATCGGAATGATGCTCATTTAAAGAGGGATAAAAATGCCTCATTCATTTGCCTGCTTCCCCCTTCCCCCCCAAGCTGTGCCCAAGTCCTACCAACTCTTTTTGTTAGGCCAGGCAGTTTCTGGAAGCATCTTCTGGCTCAAAACATTCCCAGAATTTCAAGAATCTGCTCCACAAATCTTGAGGCTGCTTTGTTCAGGAATGCTGACATGTGGGCAAAGGGAAACCAAAACCTTCCCTTGAATACTGCACAGAGCTTTAAAGCCTGCCCAAGATGAAGAATGCAAGAGTCAAAAACCCTGACGGAAGTGTGGGTTTTCTGCTGCATTTCAAGCATCGCCCCAACACGCTCTTCCAGCACGGGAACGTGGCCGTGCCAGGACAGCCTGCATGCCTAGCGAGGCTGATGGCCTCCATGTGCTCCCCTCAAAGCAGGGCTGGAGTTAGGAATGAATAAATAAAACAGACTTTCAGATCAAGTTTTCTTGGCCTTCACAGAGATGATCATGCTGTGAATAAAAGCTCTGGGCTCCAAGTCACTTCTCCCCAGACAGGATCCACCCACTTCCCAATGCCTCCAGGTCCACAAGCACCAAAGGGCAAGCATGCTCTTGGTCTTCTGCTTGCACAGCTCCCAGGACAATACTTAAGTTGTCCTCTGGAAACAGACATTGCATTCCACAAAACTGAGAAAACTAGACCCCTAGCTTACCATAAAGCCTAATACTTACCTTAGGTGAGATGATCTTCGCTGTTGTACTTAAAGGACCATTTTCAAGCCGTGGAACCCTCCCCAAGCCAGCAATCTGCCAGTACCTTGCAAAGTAAGGCTCAGCTCCTGCTGTGACAACACTGGCCATGCCAGCTTGTCATTTATTTCTGCCCTGCTCCCCATTGAGGCCCAACAGACACCATGAGATGAAGGCTGGAGGGATGCTTTTGACTCCTGACTGCAAGACAGTCTTGCTGCAATCACAGCACTGCCCAATGCAGAATGAGGGTGAAAAGCAACCACTGCAGCAGGCTGGGCATGGGTCAAACAGACACATGCTGCCCCTAAAACACCATCGAATATGACAAACACTCCCAAAGAGAATATGGCTGGTTCACATGGGCTTGAAAGCACTCAGTGGAGGTGTCACAGAGAACACTGAAGAGGTGAACACAGGGAGAGGTGTCGGAGAGCTCCTTCCTGGCTTGTCCTCTGCATTTGACCATGTAGACCTAAACCTAAGCAGGCATCCTGCAACTCCTTATCCCACACCTCTGGAGTGCCAGGAGAAAGAGCAGCTCTGCTCCGCAAGGACAGGCACAGCCAGGTGGCTCCAAAGCCATCCCAACAAGCCAGGAGGGATTCTGCATTTCAAACCTAAAAGCAGAAAACCATCAAAAGGCATTTCAACTGTGACAGACCATAAACTCCCAGAAACATTTCAAAGCGTGTTTTCAATCCACTCCCAATCCCACCCCAATCCCATGAGTGCTGCTGCTGTTATTGTCTATCACAGTAAGGAAACTGCTTTCCCAGGGGTTGGAATGTTTCCTGCCACCAGCTGCAAAGGGCACAGGGAACCAAAAGGAAGGGGATGAAGCAGCCCAAGGAGACAGTGGGTCAAGGAGAGCTTTGAGGGATAATGCATTCTGCAACAGCAAGGCAGAGCTTTTTATAACGGGAGGTCAGAATTACTCAGGAAGCCATAGAGGAAGCAATTGGAAATTGTTGGACAGGGAAACTTCCCCATTCTATTTCCAAACGCGCAGGCCCATAAGTCTGCACTGAATTCCTCCTCTTTTAGCCATGCCTCTCACAAACAAAGCAACATTAACTAGCACGCAGCCCCAAAAGTGCCCAGCTGCCACCTCCTCCTCCCCTAAAAGAGGTGGATTTGTGTTGTTTTGTTGTTTTGACTTTAAAGAAAGAGTCTGGCAAGCCTAAATGGCTTAATCACACACAGCGAGCCCCACGCTGGCATTACGACTTGCTCACGGGGTGCCTGAAAACCTCGCCTTGGAGCTGGCTCCAGCATCCGCAGCTGGAGAGTGAAGCCAACAAAGTAAACAGCAGTAACGGGAGCCCAGCCAGCACCGGGGCTGCTGGAAGGGACCCAGACCTGAGGATGGGGTGGGCAAGGGGGTGTTGGAATAAACCTTCTGCAATTTGAACAAAAGGAGAGCCTGGGAGACACCGAGGGATGCAGCACATCCATGTCCCTGCCAGCTGAAAGGACAGCTCGCCAGGCTCTTGTTAAGCAGACCACAAAGTGGTAGTACTTGAGACACAAGTGCTAGGAGCCATGAGAGAAGCACTGTAGTAAACAGCTCAGGCTGTGATCTGGCACCTCCCAAGGATGCTGCCCAGCTGCATGGTTCTGCCTTCTCCCCACAGTGCTATGAAGACTAGACACCATGAGCTCCTGGCAGCCATCCATGCCCTGCTTCAGTGCTGTCAGGGCGATGCAGGCACACAGGGCCACTGCTTCCCACCAGCTCAATGGCCATCAGGTCACAAAGGCACCTTCTTCCTGGAAACTGCTCCAAGAGAGGAGCAGAGAGCCACCAAAACCAATTCCCAGTTTGATGCTTTGGCTGAGTCACTCCCCTAATCCATGGGTGACACCATTTCATACATAAAGGACCATGCCAGTCCCCAGAGAGGCCAGGATTTGGGTGCTGCCTCCACAGCACCTCCTGCTCACAGGAATGACACACAGGGTAACCCAGGACCAAACCCTCCACTCCTGCCTATGGATATTAACCAGTGACAGCACCATCCCAGTAACACTCTAAACTACTCCTTCATCAACCTCCTGGTCCTGCACAGTGCTTGGCAGAGCCGTGTTTCACAACTGGGTCTCCATTATCCACTCTTCCTGCAAAGATGGTTTAGTAGCACTGCTCTCCCCATGGAGATTCTTTGACGTCTCACATGGGATCAGCTCACACTGCTTCCCTTCCCCTGGTGGGCATACGGCCACCCTCCCCAGCCTGCTGCCTATGAATGTGGTAGGCATTTCAAATTGGAGTTCACTCCTCAAACTAAAGCTGGCCAACAGCATCGGAAGCTCTGGGGGAGAAAACAGACACATGCACCATCAACACAGCCTCCTATCTTAGGAAACCTGGGTAAAAAGCAGTACCTGCCTCAGAGACTATTAAACCAGGGAAGAGCAAAGCCAACCACTGTTTCAAGTAGAATGTAAAGGCCAAACACACTCTGTCAGATCTGTACAGCTTTCTGTCCAAGGAGAGTAACTCAAACGCCAGGACATGTCTCTACTGATAAGGATGAAAACAAAGCTCCTGGAAGGGGCTCAGCTCACCAAGAAGTCAAAACCCAAGCAACCTCACTGGGGAGCTGGACTGAGCCCCATGGAGATAAACAGATGCGTTTCCTAGAACTGAAGGAGCTGAAACATATCCTACTGTAAAAGGAAGAGCTCATCCATCTGCTCTTATGAGCCATCATCCAAAGCCCTTAATTCCATCGATCTCAACAGTTTTTGGGCAGTCATCATCCCAGTAACAAGGTTGGAAAGCAGGAAAGAGGATATATAAGAGGTTTACAACCATGTGAAACAATAAAGACAGTGCAACTCTCACAAATGCTTCCAAATCAGGAATGTCTAAAAATACACACTATATCTTATTTACTGATTTAATGCAGGATGTGTGCCCTACTCCAGGTGTTTGAAAGCCAGGAATTCTGACTTAGACTTGTTTAAGGGAGGAAGAAAGGAGGAACAGAGTTGTTTATAGACTAGCAGACAGGAACAGCACAAAACTATGCTTAGCAAAGGAAAAGTGGAAAGTATTATGACACCTTTCAAAATAAAGCATCATATGGTTTGTTTAAATCTCCTGAAACAGAAGAAATTGCCCCGTTCTGCCAAAGCAAATGAAATACAACTGTGGACGTGACTCTGCCCCTCTGGCTCAGGACACAAGAGATTTATAGCAAGTTAGAGGGATAGACAGCATGGGATGCTCCCCAGGCTCACCAGCAAGGGCAGACCACTTTGTGAGAGCAGTGCAACATTCCCTCTTGTCCTGTCCCTGTCTGCACTGTCCATGCCATTGACAGATGAAGGAAGTGGGCATGAGAGAAGGGGAATGTCCAGGTACCATCCAGATGATCAAGAGATACCTCCTCACCCTGTGCAAATGACAGGGAGGACACTACTGACATGGGCCATGCACAATACCTACCATGCTCCCCCTCCCCAGATCCCCCCAGGGCTGCAAAGGAGGAAATCCCATAGCTCCATGCACCTTCCTGCTCCAACTCAAACCAACCTCCTGGTGGTGGGTAAAGAGCCAAATTCAGGTTATTTGCTCACAGGCTGGGCTCCTGCAGCAACAGCCCATGCTGCTGGAGGATATTTATTTAGGTCTGTGCTAAAGGAAGGCTTCTGGTGCCTTTTCACAGCTCTCAAGAACGGATGGACTGCAGCTGAACAAGATACAGCAGAAAGCAAGCAAAGGGCTTGCTGAGGGCTGCTCCCCAGGCAGTGGTGGTGCAGAGCTAGCTCCAGCCTCCCCCCGCATGCAGCAGAGGAAGGAGAGGCACCAATGTTTGGACAACTGGAACACATTTAGGGGGTGATTTTTCACAGGGCCTCCAGCCAGGCTGTTTCCTACAATAGCCATTTTATTACCCGTGATAGAACACACAGACCAACAGCTCCCCCCATCCATGAGGTCTCCCACCACCCCACTTCTATAAGGATATCACCCACATGTCCCACTAACTGGGCACCTCCAGCATTGCATCCTTAACATGACAAGAAGACAGTGGCCAGTAAACCTCCTATCTCCATCAGATTATCTCCCACTAAGCCCTGGGCACATCCAGTTCAGCACCTTCAACCCTGGTACCCATTCGGACCAGTGATCAAACAGCACTTGCACAACGCAAGCACCAGCCCGCTGGCCAGCCAGCAGTTCTTACAAGTATGTTTTAGATGATAGATAACATAGAAAACCTGTGTTTATATTGGCACACAGCAGGCTAAAACAGACTTTAAGTGCAGTTATAAAACAGCCCAGTCTATGCCAGCTAGGCAAAATGTGTTTTGAACTCACAGGGCAGTAGCTGGAGGTTCATTAGTAGCTGGTGCTGGTAGATTCTCCAGGGAACATAAGTATTCACAGCACTGAAAGACAATGAGGTCTCATCCTGGAACGTGCCCACCCCAAAAGCACAGCCTTTGGCCAACCAGGGAGAGGCACACTGGTGGAGAGGATGAATCTATGTCCCTGTGTGTGGGGAAGCAGGAAACAGCACAGCCCCAACTCTGCATTTTGCATCTCGCATTTCCTTCTTGCACCCGAGGGCTTGTCCGGTCTTTCTGCAGGGAGCAAAATACCCGCCAGCTGGAGGAGGCGCTCTAGGACAAAAGCATCTTAGGTCAAGATTTCACAGCCAAATTAGCACTGAACTCAAGGGATGCTTTCTAACCCAAAAGGATTCATCTAAAATCAGGTGCTTTCAATAGAAGGCGTTCTGACATTTCTGCTGAAATCCATGCAAAGCCACTGTAAAACACAGAACAACAAGTGCATATAACCATCCTGCCGGCACACCCAGCACAGTTCACATTAAAAACTAGGCAGATGGCTCCAGTTTGAGACACATCCTTCAATTCCTACTCAAACCAAAAATACAACCACGTAGAAGTGAGCCACGCTCCTGGAACTGGATGAGACATATCATCAGCTCTCGATGTGATGTGAGGTGCTCCCAAAATAGCAGGGCCAGCTCCTAGGCTTCTCCAAAATTATACAGTTGTGGCTTGAGAGACAACGCGCTGAAAATATAATGAGAGAGCATAGCCTGTATTACATGTGTTGTGGTCCTGCTCTGAAGCTGGAAGAGGCCGGGGTTGAAGGACTCCAGGACTTGGTTAACTATTAATGGATGACTCAGCTGTAATAGTAATGGGCATTTCGTGTTGTGCATTAGCACAACGGCATCCTGGTCCTTGACTTGGGCCCCTGTGCATGGTAGGAAGAAAACCCAGCTTTGTAGCACATCTTTTAATAGCTGGACACACCAGGAAATAGCAAAGAGGGTTTATTTGCTCTGTTTCTTCCTGCAGCCTCACACTCTGCTCCTTCCTTCACATGCCACTGACAACAAGCAAAGGACCTCAGGAGAGCACCAGTGGGTGCCCAGGCTTGCACCAAACCACAACCC
This sequence comes from Melopsittacus undulatus, assembly GCF_012275295.1. Classification (NCBI taxonomy): domain Eukaryota; kingdom Metazoa; phylum Chordata; class Aves; order Psittaciformes; family Psittaculidae; genus Melopsittacus; species Melopsittacus undulatus. The sequence goes on from NC_047535.1 coordinate 29,753,952, forward strand.
AGCCCAAGGGGCTGTGTTTATTCACTGTTACTCGAAGCCATCCTTATGTTAATCCACAACCCTCACCCTGAAGGAGGTGCTAATTCCTGCCCAGCCCTCGTCCTGCAGAACTGATGAACCTGGAGCCTGGATTCTCTGCAGATGGCTCTTCCCAGCAGCATTAGCCTAAATTATCTCTGCTCCATTCATCCACATGACCCCATCCAGTTCCGCATTGCAAAACAAGGGAGTCACACTGGGTGATTAGGTTAGCAGCACAAAATGATTATGTTAAAAGCCGATGAGCTGAGCTAACTCAATCCAAGGTGTCTCCAGGGGCAGCCAATGTGATCAATTAAAAGCCCTGTAGCCCTAACAGAGATCCTGGGTGCAGCTGACAATACCGCCAGGGACAATACACAAGTTCTTATCAGAGCTGGCCACTGAGGAACGAAAGCCATCATCCCGTTTCACAGCTACTCAAACGTCAAGACACAACTTTAATCCCTCTTCAGGGGATCAAAGCAAACAGAACCCAAAGGCAGGCATTGCTTAGGCATGGTCAGGTCCTCAGCAATTCCCAGCTGCTCTTTAGAGCCAGTGGGAGCTGTATATACATGTATATTCGTGAGCCCAGAGGGACACATGGAGTCAGGATGGAGTTTCTCCATCACCTGGGGAGCACCTCAACATGAAGCCACCCTGAACCCCTCCAGCACACTGTTATAGATGTATACAAGGGAGAATCCCTCTTGGAATTCCCTGCACCAGGAGGGGCTCACACCAACTAAACCCCATCCCAAAGTGCTGCTGCATCTACCTAAATCCCCACCAGAGACAAGACTCCAGCACCAGTTTAACTCTAAGCAGGGAAGTGAAATCTCACCCATGCACAAAAAAGCATTTAAGTACCTCAAGTGCTTTATTGAAGCACCTGAGCTCCCAAACACATCGGTTTACCACCTCTAGCCTCTCAATGCCAGCAATCAACCTCACATTCACTCCTTAAACTCCAAGTAGGAACTCCTGCAAGGCTCAGCCACCCCAAGCCTTGCAGCCACAGAACTGCAAAACAGCTTGCACTGGCAAAGATAAGAAATACTAAACTGTATTTAACATAGAAACGGTTGATTTTCCTATAGAACAATTGATGGTGTGTTCGACTCCAGGGCTGCCTACTGAGATGCTAGCTCCCCTGCCCTGGGAATTTTCCCTCTCCTGCTCCTCCTCCCCCAGCTCCCAGACCATCCATTCTCCCCTTTTCAAACTGCACCCATTGTAAATGGCACTGAATATTAACACAGCCCATTGAGCACTTGCTTCTTTTGTATGGGACCCCTGCGTTTCAAATTGCAGTCACTGCAGAGAGGAAAAGCCTCGAAGTGATTAAATGCCATGAAGTTTCTCAAAAGGAGAGAAGAATATACTGGGGCTGAGGGGGTCCTAGAACCTTCCATTTGAAGCCAGGAGCTCCTGCAAGAGCCAGAAGAGCTTCTTGGTAGGGACATTTTACCCCACTCAGGCTTCATTATGAATCTCACACATATTTCCAATGCTAGTCTGATTGAAATAATTTCTGCCCCAGCTCTGGCTCAGTCAGGAATTAAGATGAGCAACTCAGACAGCAGCTGCAAAGGGCTTGCTGTTAACTGCTGTCCTCCAGTTTAAGCACTAATAAATATCACTGCATGCTGAGGGTAATCAGCAAATCCACAGGTAATGCTCACACAGGAAGGGTGCAAGCACACGCATTTATCTGTGCTTAAACAGCAGGCCTGGAGAGGCACTGCTTTGCTGTTACCCCACCAGAGCCAGGCACATAGCAGATGGAGATCTTCCACAGCAGCCACTTCTGAGGACGATGCTCCAGGAAGCACCGCACACAAGTGTACCACAAGCTGAGCAGGATTGCTTTCACAAGCTCCACACTGGGCAGGAAACCTTCCCTGGACCACCACCCAGGAGGGAGCCACTGCTTTCCATTCCCTTTCCCCAGGAGGAGGGAGGGGGACCAGCCACCTGCAGCCATCCCCATCCCGCTCTCCCAAGCCCCCCAGGCAGGCAGCACACGGTGAGGGCTCTGCAGCTGCATGAGCCCAGGGTGACGATTACTTAATCTTTGTTCCATTATTTCAGCAGGGCTGGAAGCAAGACATGCAGGGGAGGAACTGCCAGCAGCATTCCCCCCTCCCAGCGCTGTCAGCAGGACCGTCCCCCCGCAGCCTGCTCTTCCAGCATCTGCAGAGGCACAGCGGTTACTCCACAGACAGAGAGCAACTATGTCCATCTCCATAGAGCACCAGGCACGCAGGCAGTGGTACAGCAAGCTCGGCAGAGCCCTATTCTACCAAGCAACTAAAGAAGCTACAGTTACGTGGGAACAGATCAGAGACCTGGCACATTAAAAGCTGAGTTTAGCAAGAAATTTAAGTTAACAGGCAAATTTGAGCAGTTTCACTGCCTTTGACAAAATCTTTGTGTACACTTGAGCACAGCACGAATCTGTTCCTGAGTCCTAGTTCAAATGTACTTCCAGGCTCTAAAACCACTGACAGGCACCCACAGGATTCTCAGAAGCATCCGATTTGCCCACTCCATACAACAGCAGCACCATATAATGGCCAATATTCACACAACTGGTGCCTCGGGACAGCTTATCCATATAACCGAACCCCAGAGGCTCCTCAGGAAACAAAAAGCAGCGCTCAGCCCTACTCTACCCCAGGCACTGGAGGACTCTGCCTTGTTCCCAGCCATGCCAGGCACACACTGATCCACAGGCAGAAGGGTCCATGCAACAGATGCCCAGTATCCCTGAAAATTCCCTCCAGTCATTTGGGTCAGAAACACACAACACATGTTTAAAATGAACAACTTCTACTCCTCCAGGACAAACCAGCAATGAATCAGCTATCCAACTGCACTTCCACAGCCCCAAAGCCTTCTCATCATTAAAGTCTGTACATAAAATACTATTGCTCCATCACTAAAAAAGGAAGAAAAAACCCTCTCACATACACAACGCCTGGAAGAAACGTCTCTTCTATCACTCCTCAAAAATTAAGAGGCATGGAGAGACAGGGTGCAGGGGATGTCCCAAGTCACCAACACTGCTGGATCCCTGCATCTGGCTTTTCCAGGCACAAAGTGTTTTGTACTTAAGCTCAGCTCTAAGGTTTACACCATGTATTACGCGCTAATGTAAAAACAAATTTCAGACAAACACAAAGCATCTCCAGCAGCTTCAAAGTGAGATATTCCAAAGGAGTCCTGCACAGCAACTACCCTGCAGAGCTGGGTTCTCCCGGCATTCCCAGATGGACCAGGGACTTTTCACAGCAGGAGGACAGTATGGGGCATGCTGGAGTGTTGCAACGTGCCCTACTTACACATGCTCAGCCAGCAAGTCCCACACACTTCAACTGGCACACAGTATTGAGCTGCCTAACATCTGTGCCACACTGCATTAACTGTGAGCAACCACAGCCCTCCAGCCCTTCTGTGCATTAGTTATGTCTTCTGCAAGCTAGGGACAAGAATTACAACTGCATGCTCTGCTGCCAATAGAGAAATAACAATAGTTTCCAAAGATCCCAATGCTTTTCCTCAGCACTCACAGTCCTGTTGACAAAATACACGGAGCTATTAAGTCTGTTCCACAGCCCCCCCCAACGCACCCAGCCACATTTCCAACCCTACAAACAAAAGCTTTATCTCCAACACACTGAAAACTGACCCCAAGCACTGCTTCAGCGTTGTGGCTCTTCATTAGGAGTAAGAGATAAAGTGCTAAGGAGGGGTTTTTCAATAGCACTTTAATGAAGTTAAAGCACAGCCACTGAAAACAGGATTTATCTTGTCTCCTATTTGTGATCGAACATGCCCAAGCTTATCACCCCAGGGGGAAACACAGCCTGCCCAGAAGTGATGGGATCAGGGACACGCAGCCCAGACATCACCCATCTCATCCTGCTTTATGGCCATGGGACCTGCACCCACAACCTGTGCTCCTCCATCAGCCCAGGGCCACCACGAACCTTCATGTTTCCCTTTTGTTTCTTTAAAAGGGCATGTTGCACGGAGATAACTTTACTCCAGCACATGGGGCTTTTATAGAGGACATTAAACAACTCCTTTAGGTTAGCAATTCTCTGCACCAAAGTTTAGCATTTACGATCCTACCAAGCATGAAAAACATGCTTCAGCTTTGTGCCTCTAAACTGAAATAAGCAATTCAAGTGATTTTTAGCAATTAGAAGCAATATTACTTTAAAAGCAAAAGCATCTGCAATAACTTAAATGCCTGCTTTTTCTTAACAGTTATGGAGAAAGAAAAACACCCTATTTTTACATTATCAGCTATGAAAGTCATCACAAATTGCCACTTTAACTAATATTTTGTTAGCTTAGAATTCAAGGTTACCAACCATATTCTGTCCAAGTGGCTCAAGATCAACATCCTACAGGTTCATAGCAGCAGATTTATATGTGCTATTACTTCACCAATAAAATTTAAACTGAACTCGTGACACTCAGAAATCTGTTCCATATGAAAGAGACACTCCTGGGTATTAGCACTCCCAAAAAACCCACAAGAAGTAATTCCTTCAGGCTGGGCTGTTAACGCATTTCTCTGCATGAACAGAGATATGTTGTCCTGTTTGAAGAGGTCCATGGGAATGCTGGAATTATGCTGAGAAGACTAAAAACTTGCTCCAAAATGTGCCCAAAGGCTGAGGGATGGCTCCTTTAGAGCACACAGCAACAGGTGAAGGGGATGAGTCAGGGGTTTCACACCAGCCACACGTTCCTCTCAGTAGACACCTGATAATTTCATGTACAACAAGGCATTCCTGCAGCCAAAAGTGAACAGTACTGGGAGAACCTGACAGACCTCTAATAATTCTTCTTAATAAGGAGCTGGATTATCTCCAGCAACACTTCAGTGACCGTGCTCTCTCTGGCAGGGCTGAGGAGTATCTATTACAACCGGGAGTTTTATGGATTCAATAATCTATAAATCTGTTCAGACAGCAGAAGGGCCCAGCAACAGAAGCACCAAGAAGTCATTTTCCCATCTCCTTTTCTGGATGCCTATTTCCCCGAGGTTAGCTATGAGCTAGATGCTTACTTTTACACGTTTATGAGCACACAGACACACTCACAGCCCTCTTGCACTGTCACTGTCGAACGAATTGAGCTGTCAAAGCTGAGCATATTTCCCTCCCCCCCCCCAGTCTCCTGTGCTTCAAGTGCCCGATGCTGCGCTATGGATCCCAGAAGGTCAGAGCAGTGGTCACACAACCGGAGCGTACCCGATGCGCGTTAAGGGAAACGGCAACCGCTCTGTCCTGTACTCGGGCAGGTACCTGGACACTTTAAACCACGCTTCTAGGGAATAAAAGCACCGTACTAACCACCAGGTGCTGGACTATAAGCTCAACTGCCATCCCGACATACGATACACCGCAGGTTAATAACTTCCATAGACAAGTGCCAAGGGAATCACAGCTCTGACTGGAAAATAGCGCCGGGTTTTTCTTGAGACACCCAAGCCTACAGCTGTTTCTGCTCACGGCCGCTGCCTCCCCACTCTCACACCTCACCAACTGGGAGCTCCAGAGCAGGGAGAGCCGAGCGCTGCAGTCCGCGTTCGGGTGCCAAGCCGGGTGGCCGAGTAGTGACCAGCCGTTACCCCCTTTGATGGAGAGATCAACCCGAACTCCAGCTATCCCTCCTCCGAGACACCCAACAGAGGGCCCGGAGAGCAGAGCCGGCCCGAGAGCCCCGAGCACAGCCCCGCCGGCCGCGCTGCCTCCATCCCCTCCGCGGTGGGACACCGGGATCACGACACAACTTTCGCAGCTCCCGAACACCAAATCTTAACTTTGCGGCTGTTCCGCTCAGCTTTCCCTGTTTGTTTCCCAAGCTGCCCGGTGCTGCCCAAAGACCCGATTCACCTCCCCGGTCCCCGCCGGTACTCACACGTGCCGCGGCCAGACGGGCAGGTCCCGGGGCACGGCGGCCAGCGCCAGCCCCCCGCAGCTCAGCAGCTCCCCGCCGCAGGCGCAGCCTGCGGGGCAGTCAGCGGCGGCCGAGCCCAGCAGCGAGCCCAGCAGCAGCAGCAGCAGCGCCGCCGCCGCCCCGCCGCCCGCCCGTGACGGCACCGCCATTTTGTATCCGGCACCGGAGAAGGTCCGAGGCGAGAGAAAGCGGCAGCAGCGGCCCCGGCGCGGAGCGCAGCGGTAACGCCGAGGGGCCCCGCGACCGCTCAGCGCCGTTCCGCCGCCCGCATCATCGCCTCGGCCGCCGGCGGCGTGGGGCGCTCACGGCACCGGCATCCACCCGCCGGCGAGCGGGCGGGCGGGCTGCGCCGGGCGGGTCGGGTCCGCGTCCCCGAAGCGCCTCCTCCTCCTCCTTCACGCCGCACAGCCCCGGCCCCGCGGCCGCTGGAGCTCCGTGTCCTCGGTGCTCTCCCGCGGGGCTGAGGGCCGCTGCCGCCGCTCCGCTGCCCTAGCGCTGCCCGCTCCGCCGCTCCCCGCCCGGCCCGAGCGCCGCTCGCCGCGGACCCACGTTGGCGACACCGCAACATGTAGCCGCGCCGCCCCCTGCGCGCTCGCCCATTGGTTGGCAGGCGGACTCCGGCGGGCCCGCGCCCGCTGCCATTGGTCAGAAGGGCCCCCCGGGCTGTCAATCACAGGCACTAGTCCCGCCCCTCTTTCCCACTCCAGGTGTGAACGGGGGCGAACACCTCCTCCCCTTTCGCCCCCCCCAGCTACCCCTCTTAAAGGGGCCGCGTCCTCTTCAACCCAACCCAGCTCTGCGCGGAGAAAGCGGTTTAAACATCTCCCTCCTGCAGATGTAGATAACCTGCTGCAAGACGAGACTAAACCCCGATGTGCCCTTCTCCAGAACCCAAACATGTCCCCCCACACACCCGTCGCAGGAGTGGATTAATTATCCACGCGTGTTTCAGACTAAAGTGGTGAGGTTTGCTCCCCAAACCTACCCCTATTTTTGAAAGCCCAGCACAACAGCAGACGCAAGGGAGCAAGCAGTCCAGCACGGGTCGAAGCATGACTCATTAGATAGCTGCAGCAAGATCATTACGGGCAAAATTAATGTTAGAGCATTGATACACACTAAAGTCTGAATTTAGAGCTTAGTGGACAGCATCCAACTGGCTTTGGTCAAGTTTGGATGTGGTCCATATAGCATTTAGGGAGGAAGCTCTTGGTGGGCTCAGTGGGACGAGAGCAGGGTTTAACCCCTAAAACATCAGCCTAACTTTACACCGGGAATTATATGCAAAGAAGGGGTGTGATATTTTAGGGACAGAAACACATACCACAGCCTGATCCTGTTTCAACTACCTTTGGTTAGGTTTCTGTCCTTCTGCTGCAGTTCTCTCCCTGGTGCAGGGCCAGAGCAGTATTCCCTTTTGGTAACAGGATGGGGCATTGCACCACAACGATCATGCCGCTCACCATCCAAGAAATGCGTATCTTCATATAAAATAGCATGCACAAAGGGAGTCACACTCAGGTTTGTTTGGTGGTACCCAAGCTGCACAAACATGCTGCCTCCTGAAAGGCAGCAAACCTGGGTTGGTGTCATCTGCAGAACAGATCACATCAGCTGTATCAGAACCTGGGTGTGATGTTAAAAAAATCAAAACTATGTCTTTAGTTATTCCCTGTCAGAAACACACAGCACTTTAATGGAGCAGATTTCTCTTGCTCAGTAGGGCAAATAAAATACTTTTGGTTCTTTTCCAGGGTTTCCAAATTTGACAACCAAGCTTTTTAATTAATTTTAATAATTAAACATATTTTAATTATTCTTGTGCCCTGTGACCTCAAACCTCACTGATTTCATCTCACCCATTCAGTAGAGGACACTCACCTTGGCACCATGCAATTGGCATTACAGTGCCTGTGTCCAATGATCCTACCCTGTGACAAGGGTGAGAAGCTGGCCATGGGGTTTCCCATGGAGAGAGACCTGAAAGCCTTAGATAACCTGCATAAAACAGAAATCCAGAAGCAGCTTTCCTAGAAACTGGGCTGTGCACTGGAAACAATTGAACGAGGGCAGTTGCTAGGAAATAAGAATTTCCCCCTCCTATCTGAGTCAATCCTTTTGCTAGGGAGAAGTCTGTGTACAGCATGGAGGATGTTTCTTCCTCAAACCTCATTAAATCTAATTAAGTAGCTTACAAAAGTATTTATGAAAACAAATTTTAGAGTGGCAAAAGCATGCCAACAAGGAAGATACTTCTAATTTTGCCGGTGTCTTTTTGTGGATTTGGAGTTGGTTCAGGAGGCACACTTGGAAGGTAATTGCTGACAGCATGCAGAATCCATCAAGCTATAATTAACACTCTACTATTATTCTAATTGCCTCACTCAAGCTCCTGTGTTTTTTAATTGTAGAGCAATTTGCCAATAGAGAATTTAATTGCAATACGCATTTCATGCATTTTGGGACAAAGTACCATTATTTCCACTTCAGCAAAGATTCTCCTCAGTTTTTAATAGCCTGCTTTATTCTTTTCTAGGATTTTTCCTTTTTGCCCAGTAAAGGGATTTGATTGGAACCTCTTGTGAAATTAGTAATGATATAACACACAGGAGTGCCTGGAGGCTTCAGTTTGGATGGCAACTATTAAGCTAGGAACTGTACATACATGTAGCAAGACACAGCCCTGAGGAGCTTGAAATCTAAACAGAGAAGACAGACCGAGGTGAGAACAGAAGTATTATCCCTGTCTTAGAGCAGGGGAACTGGAGCCCCAGTGGCTCACCTTAGGTGACCCTGCGTACCTGGGGTGCAGCCAGCACTCACACGAGCCCCGAGCGCAGGGCATCCTTCGTCTTTAAAATCAGGTTATTTTCTGACTCCTGCAGAAAGTATATCTCTGTAATTTGATTTGCAAACAAGAGGTTCCAAATAACTTCTAACCTAGGTGGTTTTGGATGGATCTCCAGTCAATTTCCATGGAGTCCTTGGATTTCAGAGCAAGCCCCAGCATTGAACAGGAGCCCTGGTGAGGCTGCAGAGCACCCCAGCAGATGTGACACACTGGATGGAAAATGATAGTTGTAAAGGATGCATTTAACTTCTCCAGGGGCAGGCTGAAGGCTGGAGGCAGTGCAACAGAAAAGGATGAGGGTGTGCCTTAGCTTATGTTGACCACCCTTGCATTTGACAATCTTCCTTCACTTCAGCTTGCTGTTTCTATCTGAAGGGCCACAAATCTCCTTGTAACAATATTTATCTTCTCATAACACTCATGAGTGCTTTTGACCCAACACTGATGGCACTGAGAAATGCAAGATCTCTGATACTCATGGTCACAATACCTTATACTGTCATCCTGGTGCACTAAGGTGTCAATCCATATTATGATGATGACAAATGCTGAAAAAGGTTACAGAGGGTGTGTTGTGGGGACAGTATACAAGATCACATTGATCATTCAACACCGCAACAGCCACATTTGTACATAGCTAATAGTGGTCTTTAGGATTAGATGCTCATGGCAAGCTGCATGGTTTGGCTTCCAGCATCCAGGCTGCAAGAGATGGTTTCTCTGGTATGACCAGATCAACCAAAGCATCAGCATTCCAGAGGTTTATTAGTTGATCTGGTTACACCAGATCTGCAAGGACAATTTTAGGGCATCTTGCCACCCAAAGCTGGTCTTTGTATGTCTTGGATCCCAATCCTGCTCCACGGAGCTCATTTTGTTGGAACAACCTGCAAGATGTATGACATGATCCAAAAGTGCCTACCAGCAACGACTAACGATAACATCACTTCTCACTGTGATAATGGGTGAAGCCAATTCAGCTTTGCAGGAGGCAGCATATGACAGCGAGAATTAAAGGAAGAGATGATCACATCAAGCCTCAGTACAGGGTCACTCACAGTGCTGACTTGAAAGTTTACCTTGGGTTCAGACTCTTCAGAGTTTGCCTTGCAACAACACATAAGCCTTCTCTCTTAAAATTAGAGAGTGATGCTTGAACCCTGTCCTGCAGGAAAATAGAGTCTTTGATCAAGCCCAGATCATACTTCATTAATGTGAAAGTACACTCAAATAGCTGCTGTCATTTCTTTTTTCACAGGCAAGGAGTTAAATTGCTTTTCCAGCCTGGCACAGGCACAGACAGCTAGCAAAAGATGGTGCAAATAGCTAGATCCAATTAACTAAATCCATGTTCTGTCACAACACTGCCACCTCTGATCCTTTTCTTTTTCCCTCCCAAAAGACTTGCTTTAAAACTGTGGTATAAACATACGTGTATTTATGTCATCCTTTTAAAAGCAGACTATCAGAAAAGCATGACAGTGATTTATGGTCAACAGAGAAGGGGGAGAGCAAGCAGGCTGTTAGCACTAGAATATCACCTGCCATTTGGATGGGCAAAATGCATGATAAGAGAAAGGGTTTGAAGGTAAACCTGTAGTGCCTGTGTAATTGAGTGCAAGCCTGGAGCTTACACTCAATTGCATAAAATCATGTTTTTGTAGACAAGGCCATGGACTAACTCCAAGAGCAGGAAGAAAGCTGGTAGACCTGAAGTCTGAATGCTGTCTGCTTGGATCACAGTTTTCTGCATGACATTACACTCCCCTAACCATGCTGGAGATCCAAAATCCAGAAGTTTCCCTAAGCCCAGGGAGATATTTGGCCCCATGTAGGAGCTGGCAGGTATTAGGGTTTGCTCTTCAGATCTGGGCTTGGAATCAGATCTGTGACAAGCTTCCGACAACAAGAGCAGAGCTGGAGCCACAGCTATTCCCGACAGTGACTAGCACTAATAGTGTTTATGCTATGAGGAGCTCTATTAACTGGCATAATAACTATAATTATGTGGTGCAACTTCTTTCCTTGCTTTCACCTCTAGGCTGAGATGGAAGCGTAAAGTTCTTGCAGCCCCAAAGGAACGTGTTAGATGAAATCATGCAAGTGGAACCACCTGCCCCTGCTCAGAGGACAATAGGAGATTTAGGAATACAGGAGGAAGAGTTTAACTTCCCTTTCAGAAAGGGATGCTTTAAATTGAGACTATTTCTTCACCCTGGACAAGGCTCCTCTAGGAAGAGGAGAGGTTTAAGGTGCATCTGAAAGTAACAAATTCTATTTTAGGGCAAACCCTTGCCACAATGTAAGTGGGAAAATGAGCAACCAGCTTGAGTAATGAAAGTAATGTAAAAGTAAAGTGTTTAAAGTAAAAGTAATGTTAAAAGTAATGTAAAGTAAAAGTGTTTCCAAAGTAAAGCTTGTATTTCCTTGCTGATGGCAATGGTTGAATGGTTGACCTCCAGCTACTTTCATAGCAAACAAAGGTAACTACCAAAAATAACAACCCATACCCCTCTGTGGGCTTGGATGGTTAGTAAGGAAAAACCCAAGCGAAGCAAGTACAGGGTGCCCTCTGAAAAAATAGCCAAGCTGGGTATTTATTTAGTAGCTTACTGTCAAGACTTTATACTGCTGATGAAGGGCACCATGAGCAAGCGTGGTCTCTGCCTGGCAGTATTTTCAAGGCAAGATTAGCTGAAAGTTGCACAAGTATGGCTGTTCGCAAAGGTCTAAATCCCCTATAACAATTAAAGGAAGATGACTGCAGAATGACCACAGCAGCCAGACTTTGGAAGGATCTGGCAAACAAGCACTGTCTTGCAGGTCAGAGCTAGTTTGTTCTAACTGTTGTACTTGATCTTTATCCATACTGGAAATGGGGCAAGATACTTTGTGACAGCTTTTATTGGTACCCAGTTACTGCCTCTGTGATTACCATGGGTTATTACGACCAAACTGACTCTTGTTGCTTCATCTGGCTGGAAGATACTCAGATTTGTCTGCTGCTTCATCATACTTTGATCCCTTGTTTAGGAAAGAAATCTGTTCCCTCGCTCTTGAGTGCCTCATTCTTGGCTAGGGACTGAACGGCAGACTGATATTTCTGTTTGGCCCTTGAAGCCAACTATTAACCACACTTCTTGTCCTGCTGGTACCACCCAGGAGTGCATCAATAGTGCAATACAAATGGCACAGCATCATTATACGAAGAACAAAAAATGTGGCAGGGCCCTGCTGTGGCTTAGAGGCCCCGAGAAGAATCTCTCAAAATATCTTAGACATCTGCCATGTGTAAAATCTCATGATTGTTCTTCAAATTCTTCTGTGGATGCATCAGCCTCTCCTCCCCTTCTCTGTCTCACTCTAACGCATGTGCTTCTGACCAGCAGTGTGTGACACAAGGCTTATTTTCCCCCACAGTTATTCTATTTATTCAATACCTGAGGTTATTACCCTCTGGTTTGAGACATCCTAAATCACTTCCATAGAGCACAGTTGGGATGACATGAAGGATTATGACTTCATGTGGAAATAAGGAGGAGCAGATGAAGACTTAATAGACACAGATCCTGGTTTATGCCAATGGCATAACTAATTAGAAACAGGGTGGGGAAACAAGTAGATGGGAGCTGTCTCAAAGTTGTCTTAGGGCTTGCCATGGCATATGAAAGAGTTTCTAGCATTGTCACACCAGCACTGCAGAAGTTGGACAGCTTTGTCCATAAATGCATTGGTGGATGTTTGGGATTTATACAAGCTCTGTGTGCCTACAGCAACACCCATTTCATACATGCATTCTCCATCTCCCACAAGATGTGAGCAACCACGGGAAGTTGCAGGGATGTAGGATGACTGTTTCTGTTCTGTCCCAAGAGGATTACATTCCTTTTGCCTTTGCGATGAGGTTTCCATCAACTTGGCAATAAGGCACGCTGCAATTCAAGAGCTCACGCAGGAGTAACAGGATTGAATCCAGTACCAACTCGTGCTCTGGAGGCAGCACTGTTTGAAGGGGCACAAGATGCTTTATGCCCCCCGCCATCCAGCTTTAAAAAAGCAAAAGCACTGCAGTATGATGTAATTTGCCTCGTGGGTTAGAGAAAACTGCATAGAGCTTTTAGCCTCACAACTGTGCTTCTCCAGATGGGAGCTAAATTCAGCCAGGCTTTCTTTTATTCTTTAGCTTCTATATTGTTCTCAAAGAAGGCTATATTAGTCCCTTTCCATCTCATTTAGCCAGAGCTTTTTTATTGTAGCTATCCTGGACTGCATTATCTATTCTACTTTGGAAGCTCCATAACCAGACACCTTGAAGGTATCAACCAGCCATCCCTGCCTCCTCACCTAGCTAGGACAGTATCACCTATTGCCAGGGCATTGAGAGAGGGTTCTTACTAAGGGCAGATTAGAGAACAGATGACCTTCAACAGAAACCATAAGGAGAGAATGGGGAAGAAGCACTTCTGCTTTCTGCTTACCCCACTCTCTTGAAGACGGCTTTGTAGTCATTGAATCCAACTGGCAGAAACACAGTAAGCAGCCACATCCCCCAAGCACAGTCTTGCTGAGAGCAGAAAGGAAAGTTGAACTCCTTCTCTTCAACATCATCTGATAACACACTAGAACATGGGCTGTACTACCCCTTCTTTTAGGAACAGGACTATCTGCAACAAAGATAAAACCTGCTCTCCCCTACATTTATGTGTTTTGTGTCTCTGTATGTGGTGGTTCCCTGGATGGGGAACATCCCAGGATGTGCACCTGAGAAAATCAGCTGTGACTTATCAATTGCCAATCAGGAACCAGGCTTTTGTCCTGTGAGGGATGTTTGAGGGTAAAATGGCAGTTAATGGGTGCTATTTTTTTCATGTGGTGACTTTGCTGGCTATTTTGCTAGAAGCATCAGAGCTGCAGTTCAGGTGATTCCTAGTTCCTAGCCCTAGGATTTCTCCTTGCTTCAGGCGGAAGGGAATGCCTCTGTGTTGTTTCTGAGTGCACAATACAGCCCTGTGACACCTGAAATATCTGTGGTGGTCCCAGACTGCAATATGAGGGGTAAGTGAATAAGAATTGTCTTTCTTGTTGAATGACATTTTGTTAAGTGCTCTTTTATTTGGGGTTTTTATTTTCAGTTTGGCTAGTAAAGGCTGGGTGACTGTATCTGAGCTACTGTATCGTTTGAACTGGTGTCTGTAAGTGAAGTGTTTCCTTGGGATTTGAGATGTCTCCTTTGCTTCTGTACCGAGCCTGGTCTTAGGTGCGTTCAGGAGGGGTTGCTGGTTCCAATGCACATGGCATTTTCAGATGGTTTCCATAAGGACTGATGGTTTTCCTTGCCTCTTTTGCTGATGGTTTTGAGACTGGAGCTGTAATTCTTCTAAATGTCTTCCTTTGGCCTTTATGCAGAAGGCAAGCAGGCAGAATACAATATAGAGGTCTATATGTACCACAATGCACATAGGTAATGCAAAGCTTAAACTGGCTTGTCTCTGAGATACCCAGATCGCATGGATTCTGACAGTTTCCTTGCATATGGCAGCCCGCAGGTGATTAGAATCCTCTAATACATCATCCATAATTTAATAAAGTTTAGCTCGCTGTATTAATGTAAGGCAACACGTTGGAAAAAGTCATTAATCACAGCGAGTCCTGATGGCTGCTGAGCCTGCACCTGTGAAGCTGGAGCCTTGGGAAATAGTATTTTGAGCAATCTGCATGGCTTTGACAGAATGCCTGTAAGTTTTTCCCATTACATCATTACTGGGGCCAACACAAAGGCTATCTGGGTTGCTCAAGGAAGTGTATTGTGGAAAACAATCTTACTTTGATGACTGATCCAGGCATTTATTTAGGCAAAGCAGAAGCAGTTGCATTGGCTCATTTGATCTGTGCTGTTAATAAGAGACAGCTCAGTGCATGCTTTTGCTGTACTTGCTCTTGCTTGCGTAAGTTCTTGAGGTGTCTTTTTCCTAATGAACAGAACTGTCTATCCCTTCACGTAGCAATCATGCCAGTGTCACAATCTTAATTAGCACTCACATTTTCCAGATTGGATTTACTCCAAAAATCTGTCTCATAAGAATTTGCCCAGGTTTGAGAAAGCCACTCAATAAAATACAGAACAGCTAAAAACAGACAGGTATACAGCAAGATATAAAAGATGGGATGCAATGTGAAATGCATGGGGTAAAAATAATAACTACTTTGTTTCTAATACTGTGCATTGCTTTTACACTGGAATATGTCAGTACCCTTTTGCAGCAAGGATGCAAAAGTTACTGGTTCCCTGAAAGGGAAGGAAATCTGTTACATAAATCACAGTAGTCCCTGGGGCTGCAGTTGGAACACCCTGCAAACCATTTACTTTCTTTTTTAACATTCACTCTCTGTTAACATTTCTCATATGTTAGTGCCTGTTATTAAAGGCTCGATCAATGGTTTGAGTGAAGGACTTCCAGAAATGGCAGATTCACCTCTTTTGCATCAGATTTTGTAATTTTCTGTGTTATTTGTGTAGGTATTTATTAAATAAAGATAAACTGACCTGAAACAAACTAGTGAGGCTTTCAACAATGTAGTATCTAAAAATAAAAGGTGAAACTTATGGGGGGAAGTGGATGTGTTCTTCTCAGGTCTACATAATGTGATAAAAATGGTGTAACTGCAGAATTCTTCTGCATCATAGCAGTTTTATCCTGGTTTAGATCTCTTCTAAGGGTTAATATTTGTTACCCCCCAAAGCTGTGTGAGAGGAATGGGTTTTCAGCTGTACCCTGCTTGCAAGAAGGGTCACAGTAACTAGCAGGGCATTGCTGATTGGGACTGCAAGAACCTACAATGAGGAGACATCTGCTCCACCCTCAGCTAAGGTAAAGGCACTGGCAATAAATATTCCCTCCAAAGCTGGTCTTTAAAAGACCATAAACTCTTCTTGCATAAAAAGCAGTAAACTGGATGTCCAACCCTACCGTCACAGGCACACCAGCGTCCCAGGCAGCTCCAACAGGAGCTGGCTCCATTCCTCCTCCTCCTGCAACAGGTCAAACAAGCTGTGGGCACTGAAGTCTTCCAGCGAAAGCTCCAAAACCCAGACCCTCAGCACACCTTTCCAGGGCATAGCTCCAGCTGACAGGCTGGTTTGTGCGCCTCTTCTCCTAAAGTATTGCTGACCATAATGGGAAGGACCATAAAACTGATGTCCAGGCAGCTGGAACTTGTGTCTTGTGGGATAATGGATGGTGCAGGTTCGCACCATTGTGGATTCGATCCAAAATGACTGTCTAACTTGGAAGGATGCTGATGGAATACATGGAGGGGAGTCATCGTTCCCCCATCACGTCCTTCAGCAGAACAGTCTTTCCCATCTGCTACCCTTAGCTGCTGGATCATTCATGTGCTTCGTGTTATCTAGCTTTGGCTAGGAATGGCACATCAACATCTCTTCCTAGTTCTTGGAATTCATTTTCCACAGCCATTATAGGGCATGTCTTTTTATTTTTCAGCAAAAAGGGGTTTTTAACTAGTTTTTAACCTCAAAAGCCTGCTTCAGTATGAAGCTGGAGGAAGGCAGAGCTGCGTGCATGCCTGTATATCGCCTGCATGCACCAGACCCTGCAGCTACCCATTCCTCCTTGCGCAGGCAGCTGTGAGCGTGACAATAGCATTTGGATATCATCCCATTTCCTCCCCCCTTAAAACTGAACGTTGTCTTCCAGGTGTTACAGGCGTTTCTGAAGTCAAAACACTTGCCAACTCCAATTAAACTTGTGGTTTGCAGACAAATTGGGAACCGGCCGGAGAGGAAGCTGGCAGGAGAACGGCTTTGTACGTGTGCTGGGCTCCAGGAAAGTTGGATTTACATAGGTTTCCTGCAAATAGGCAGCAGGGCAGAGAAGAGAATGTCAGTGCTCTGTCTCTGGTAAAGAAGATAAATGCACAGCATCATTGTGTCTGCAATGGAGGACTAACAGCAGGGACATGCTCTTGGTTAGGTAGGGTGAGCTCCTGTTGGAGATTGCCAAATCGGAGAACTCTGGTTTCATTTGTCCATCTCATGGTCCAAAACCACAATCTAAAGTGCCACCTTTCCAGGTGCCTTGCCTGCAGTGATCAGCTGCAGTGGGCTGGAATTAGGCTTTCCATGAGCACAGTCTGCTCATCTTCTGGGGTACCCCTATATTCTTCTTCCTTCTTTCCCTCTCCATTTTGGCTGCTGCAGTCATCGATCCTTCCTTCTCCCTGAGCCCGTCTTGTACTACTACCTTATTCTCTGTAGGACCTGGCCAGAAGAGAGCTCATTTACTCTCACCTCTTAGCAAATTGCTTCTGGACATTTGACGTCTCCTTTAATGCAAAGCATTTCATCAAGCAAAGAGGTAGCTTGAGGCCATTTGTAATGCATTCCTTTAAAATGGAGTGGGAAATAGTTTTCTCAAACAGGGAATATTTTAGAGACCTTTGAACAGTGTAATTCTCAGATTGCACAGTGGCCATGTTTAAATGCTTGGGTTTTGTTTGGGGGGGTAAAGGAGGGCTGTATTTAGACCCCTTTCTTACTTTGGGAATGCATTCATTTTGAACATCAACATAAGGACCTTCACTTTTGGCACTTGCCTGAAATTGGATGCTTCACCTGGATTGAAAAAATTGATCAAAATGGCCTCAGAGCTGAGCATTTTCTGCAAATAAAGAAGTTTGCTTTGACAATCTTTTCTTTTTTTCTGTGGGAAAATACTGAATAATGAGGAAAGTGCTCATCAGTTTTACCACTTGATACTGTTGGAGAGGCCTTTCACAGCTTAAAAAGAAATATCACCTCTTTTTCTTACATCTGCTCTGCCAGCCAACGTGGAACCTGGGAGCAAAGTCAGACACAAAACCAGGAGCAAACAGAGCTTATTAGATTGAGGGTGCCTTTTGCAGTACATCTCACTGTCCTGTTATAGTGATCTTTCCAACCTGGCTGTCTGCATTGCAAATACATCCATGGATAACGTGTCCCTGGTGTTGCAATGATGTTTCTCCCCAGCATCCTGGTGGCTCAGCTTGGGGGATTTCCAGTCCTCTTGCTGAAGTTACTTGCTGTTCTCTGCCTGAAGGCACTAGAAGCACCTCCCAAAGACTAGCCATGGCCTTGTGCCATAACCTTTTAGGTTTTGCTTGCTGCACCCTGTCTGCCAGGCATTGCTTTCATTTACTGCCCCTACTGCAGCCATAAAAGCACCGGGCACTGGTGTCTCTGAAAGCCCTAGCATCAGTGATGCTGTGGCAGAACAGCACAATGCTGTGGTGCATGGGAGGGTACAGGGGACTGCAGAATAGTGCCAAGTGACCTTTTAAAAGCACCACACTTGCAGAAGAATGTGTCCTACGTGCTCCTTGGAGGAAATGCTTCTGGGCCAGGCACCACCAGGGTGTTTTGGAGGGCAGAGCTGGAGACACCGGGAGGTCTGTGGCTCTCTGATGGCTGGAAATGAGCCCATGTCTCACTTCCTTCTCACCAGTGGGACTTTGGCTCAGCAGTTCCCAGTGTTAGTGGCCATATGGTGTCCTGGGTGGCCAGGCAGCATCTGAGCTTCTTGAGTGTCTCCCAGCCCCCGTATGAGCCAGAGCTGTGCTCTGCTGTTCGCCCATCGCCATCGCAAGGACATACAGGTCTCAGTGTGGTGGTACTTCTCCCTGCTGGAAGCGCCTCTTTTCTCCTGCAGCCTTCTTCCTGAGTGTGTTCCTGCTTTTCCTCTTGACTGTTCCTCCATCCTGCACCTCCCTCCCCTCCCCCCCCCCCCCCCCCCCCCCCGTTCCATCTGGTTTCTATCTGGACTAAACAGATGTTTTTCCACTTCTTAAATGTCCTGTGTGCTCACCTCCCCGATGTCTAACAGCCATTGTTCATTCCTCTTTCCCTAGGTGTAAAACTTGGGAAGCTGGAGGGGCTGGGGGAGAGCCACCTCCTTATGATACCTCAGTGTGCATTTAGTACTGAATGGAGGGATGAGAGAAACCTCTCCCACTTACATACCTTGCAGCCTAGAACCCTGTTACTCCTTCCAGGTCCCTCTTTCCACTGCCAGTGTATACAGAGGATCAGACCTGTGATTTATGCCAGGGCAGTGTATATACTATTCTCACTTTCATGTTATAAATGTTTAACAAATCCATAAGGTATCAAAAGAACTTGCGGAGGAGATCTGCTAAGAAGGGTCTTATGGATGAACCTTTAGGACTTGGCTGGAAAGCAGACATACACAGTTTATTGCTTCCCCCCTGCTGCAGAGTGACAATAGGTTAATTGTAGGGTTTTCCTTAAAATAAAAGTTCCTTGCTTGGCAATTCAATCAAGTGGTATCTGTCACAGGGAGGTCTCCTGAAGGATTTATTCCCATTTTAAGTAATGTTTCGGAGGTGCATGCTCCATATGGAATACATTAGATAGACAGCAGCAAGGTTTGCTGGTATGTTCGCGGGGCTGGGGAAGGTATGTGTCCTGTGGGCACTGGGATTCAGCAGCGGGGATCTTCCATGGCTCAGCAGAGGTCTAGTTTCCCCTTGATCTCTTTGTCTTGTTTTCCCCTTACATAGCAAATAAAGGTCTTTGAGGGAGGGTTTTCCCAGCCTCCCCCATGGAGGGACTGGAGCACCACAGCAGAGGAGCTATGCCCTTTGCCAGGTGCTTGGCAGAAGAAGGACCCCATGTCCTTGCTCCCAGTGACCATGGGGCAGAAATCCCTGTGCAGATCCCAGCTCAGGACCTTGCAGGGCCTGCTGGGGTTGCAGAGATGCTCTGAGGTGCTTTGGGGCTCCCTGAGATGGTGGCAAAGCACTGCTGGTGGCTCTGGCAATGGCAGTGCCCAGCTCCTGCGCAGGGAGGCTGAGGATGGGGCTGAGGTGAACAACTGTTTCTTCTCTTGGAAGAAAACAATTCCCGTCTGTGATGGGAACTGGATGACCGAGTGAAATAATGTCATTTGGAAGCTGCTCTCTGTTTAGCTTTTGTATTTATTTATTTTTTAGTTGGCTGGACTTTTCCTTCTGTAAAAACAGCCACCAGAGATAGGATAAGGGAGCAAAACACTTGCAGGGCAAGCGCCTGCCAGGCTCGGACGGGGCTGTCGCAGCCCACTGCCACCAGGAGCTGCCAGCAGATCGGGAGGTGGGTGCTGGACCCCAGCCGCTGTGGCAGCCACTCCTGCTTTGCTTTAGGTTATGGAAACTGTCCTCCTTAGAGACCGTATCTGTGAGTGCTGGCATTTTCCACGCTGCCTGCCAAGGGGGGCTGTGCACTGTGGAGCTGTGATTGAGAGCCAGTGTGTGCTCTCGCACCGGTCGCGGCACTCACTGCAGCACATCCTGCTCTCCTAGGGAGCTGGGCTTTGTCACGCACCAGCCCTGGGACCAGAGTACCCACATTATTGCAGGTGCCTGGCTGCAAAGGGTGCTTTGTTCTGCTGCAGATGAGGTGGGAAAAGTCCCTGTGGTGTGCTTGGAGGAGCAGCAGGGAGTGGGAATTGCTTTTGCTATGCATTTGCTTTCATAGGTGCGTCCTATACCATCCATGATGAGATGAATGCATCCCCTCCAAGTAGGCGTGAGCACTGTTAGAGGGGCATGGAGACATGAAATGATGAACAGCTTGGAGCAAAAAAAACAACCAAACATAAAGAAACAATCTGAACAACTTGAGGCCATTTTAATCTAGATCTACTTGTTAATACAGCCATAGCTTTGCAGCTTCATGCACCTTGACACTACATCACCATACCGTGTCTGGTCATGAACTCTGCAGGTTTCCTGCTCCCTGAAGCTGTGAGCATCGGGGCATATTCTCTGCAACTGCTGCCAGTCTCCCCTGTGCACCCCACAGGAAGCTCCATAATGTGGGGGGTAAAGAGCCAAAAGTAGGGTTTCAGTTGCTTCTATGAAAGTATATTGTAATGGCAGATTAAAACCAGCCCTTTGTCCAGGGAGAGCTGAGTCTCTGATAGGGCATCTCAGCACTGCACCTATGTGAGGTCTTGTTGGAGATGGGACCCTTCTCTGGGTGAGGTCAGTGCCCTGCGACACCAGCACCGCCAATAGCAGGAAAGAAGTTTAGTTTTCCATGAAACCTATATCCCCAACTTCTGACCTTCAAGTTTTCGGCCGGAGCTTTGGTATTTCACGTTCCCCAGCCCAGTGAAAGATGAAACTCATCACGGAGCGGACGGGGTGCAGCAGGCGCGTTACTAATGGGATGTGGAAGTGCCATATGGTCCTGAAAAATCACTGTCAGTGAGACAACATTGAGGAGCCCCCCCTTGGAGGGGAAGGGGGGAGAGAGGCAATTAATCATGTTCCCCTCCTAGTATGTATGTGAGCTCTCCTACCGACCAGAGCTCTCGTTGGAGGAGCTGCACTTCAAAGTGCCCTGCAGCCCAGCAGATGCGTGGGGTGTTGCTGAGCAGAGCCTGAATCCCACTGGGTTACAGTGTGTGCATCTGAAAGCACAGAGAACTGGCTACAAATGTGATGGGGTGGCTGTAAATGATGCCTTGGGACAGCGATACTGTGTTTTACAGGGCTGTGCAGCTCGCAGCATCCCTGGCTCATCCTGACACTGGTCTGTTGGGCTACGGGGGAAAGTGTGTTCCTGTGGGTTTCCAGCTGGAGAGATTTAATTTCTCTTTGGGTGCTCGAGGGATCTGCACAGCAAGGGAGATTTTTCCCTTGTGAGCACCTGACATTGGCTTCACAGGGCCTGAGTCCCTGTCAGATTGGCTGTGCAAGTGCAATGCTCAATAAACACATCCCTGAAGCCACTGGCTGAAAAATAAGCAGCTCCTTCTTCTTTTAAGCTCTGGCTGGATGAAGCTGAAAGTGGAGTTGGGGAAAAAGCCTGCTTATTTAGGCTTTCCTTACTTTAACAGACTTCCCTTTGTCCCAAGTACCTTTATTTCACTCGTTTGCCTTTGCAGCAGAGTCTGCAGTACTGTCCTCTGGCCACAGACAGGCTCGTACATCCCTTCCCACTGTTTTAGTTGTAAACTTGGTGCAACACTGGAAGTGTCTCAAGCAAATTGTGTTTCAGCTTGTCCCTACTTCCATTGTCTGTGGCTACAATTCTACTTCCAACCTCACAGCACTTAATAAATATCACTGTCTGTCTAGAGAGCAGGAGGTGCTTTCTCGATCTCTGTGCAGGGCTATGGAGATTTTGGCTATTCAGTGGGAAGCTGCAGCTGGATCTGTCCCTGCCCAGTGCTGGCAGTTGGTGTTTGCTTGGGGCAAGCCTGCAACTTGCAGAGGAGTTAATGCATCCAAGTCCATTATCTCTGGAGCAGAGGGATTTGTACCTCACTGGATCCACTTGTGAGGAGGCAGAGAGCAGAGTGCACAGTGATGCTGCTACTGTAGGTGGATGAGCAGCTTCTACGCAAATACAACCGAGTGAGGAGTAGTGGCACTGCGAAGAAGGCACTGGAGGAATAGGCCCTTTACATCCCTGTTTTCTCTGCTTTCTGCTTTGTCTCCATCTCCAAGGAGGGTCTTGGAAGCAGCTTCCAGTTTGTCCTTCTTCCATCTGTGTCAACCATGGCTCTCTCCGCACTGGCACTGCTGCCACAGCCTCTCCATGCTACTGCAGGACCCGCAGCACTTCATGTGGGGTATCCAGCATAAAGAGGTCAAACCAAGCTGTCCTTGGCTCACGTTTATCTCTGGTTAGGCGAGCAGGCTTTGCAAATCCTGTGGTCTGAACAAGCTTCCACTTGTATTTCCACATATGCCATCATCCTGAGCTGTAACATGAAGCAGATGCCACAGCGGCTTGTGTGTGGGAAGACCTCTGTCCACCAGTGTTCTCCTTGTGGTAGTGTCATCTGGGCACACATTGCAGCATGAAGTGGTGGAGACCTGGAGGTGAATGCGTGTGGCTTGTTGCTTAACCATAAAACCCAGTACCCAAGCTGGGGTATGATTTTTGCTGGAGGTTTTTCAGATGTCTGAGCCTGCAGATGTGTGGGTAGGTACATGTTCTTCTCCTTCTTGTCCACTGTCAGCCCCAAAAGGTCAATTCCCTTTTCCCACAAACTCTGCCTCCCTCCTGTGCCCAGCACTGCAGAATCAGTGCTTTTGATTTCCTGTACTCATCCTGGTGTATCCGTGGGGAGAAAAACATCCATCTGATGAGCGCAATTGTGTCGTCAGTCACAGGGAGGGCCCAAGAGCAGCCAGACTGGAAATGACTGATTCTCTGAGTGGGTACTGGAGACCTCCCGTTCGCTGCGGGTAAGGACACACAAGGCTTGTCTGAATGTGCAGGGTTTCCGTTGGGAATGAACAGCAGCAGTTCCATATCCAGTAATCTCTGGCAATCTGCTGTATCCTAAAAATGTCATTTCATTAAAGCTGTTTTCTGAAGCATTCTTACGTCCCAATGAGGGGAAGTGGGCCATTGAACCAGCTGTGGGGTTTTTTTGCTAGTTTGCTATACTGGAGTTTTAAACTCTGCTGCTCAGTTTGCCAACTGCTGTTCTTTCTGATGCTACCCAGTTGTTTTGCATGGCCTTGAAGTGGTTTCCCAGCTATTTGAACTCCCTAAATGACAATGCTTCATTATTGTCTGACGGAGAAGTGGAATCTTCTGTTTATATGTAAAGGTTCTCCTCCTTCCCCCCCTACCTCCCTCAACATATGCAAAGGCACTGCAGAAACTGGAACCAGATAAAAAGAAGAAAATGGGCTTTTAAAGCAAGTTCTGAAGTGTAAAGATGTGAAGGCCACTAAGAAACCATTGCCTTGTGCTTTCTCCCACACTGTGATTCATTTGGTCCAATCCATCATTGATTCAACATGCTCATCCACCAGAGCCTTCAAAGACAACTGTGCATCTGCTTTAGCCATTCATCAAGGAGAAGCACAAAAGAGAAGGGCAAAGGAAAATGTATTGCCAGCTCCCTTTGGTGCTGTTTAATGGGTGTGAAAAAAGGACAGTGGAGGAGCTTGGTTAATGAAAGCCAGGACAGCCGAGGAATTGCCCCTGGGACATATATTTCTCAGCCCAGGTATGGACCTTGCTAAATCTGATTCTGCAGAGGAACTTCAAACACTGAGCATTAGAGCCAAAATGAGGTCAACATGCAATAGAGTAATCCAGTGCAGGTGGATGCTCTTCCCCAGATGTGGCCCCTGGCCTCGCATGGACACCCTGGACCAGGCAGCTCTGTTGTGTCTTTTAATTTCCCTAATAAAAACCACAGTATTTCCAGGGAGATGGTGTTCTGCTGCCCTGAAAAGCTCCCATAGCCTGACTTCAGGAGGTGGCCTAGTTTGTTTCCTTCAATTAATAAATTCAAGCAGCAAAATGCAAAAAAAAGGCTTTTTGGGGGCTGCTCCTTCAGCTGCAGTCCTGCATGCAAATAGCTTATCTGCTGATGCTGAGTCTCTGCAGTATGGTCCTTGGCTCCCCAGGAGTATTGACCCAGATGTCAAACTGTGTGCACATAACCCTGGTACATGGATCTGCTGCGAGCACTTGGGGTACCTGGACTTGCTGGTGGCACAGGCATCTGCTCCATGCTCTGCTCTGCAGGGGACGTGTATGACTGAGCAATCCCCAAAGCAGCAGCATCACTTCTGACCAACCCAAGCATGTGATGGCCTCCAAGGGAAGTTTCTTGTCTTAACACCACCTGGATGGTGTTTTGTTGAGGTTGCTAGTCTTGTTCCTCATGTCATCTGTGACCCTGCTGAGCTGTCTAGTGATGAAGTGAGGGATGTTTTACCTCATGTGTTTCTATTTATGTTCTTGCCTTCTCACATTGTTTTCCTCCTCACTCTTCTTCACCCCTCATGTCCCTCCCTCGTTCTGTGTCCCTCCTTCTCATAACCCTTCCCTGTGCAGAATAGAAGAGATGGCTGTGTTTTTAGGAACAGGTTCGACCCTTGTTTGTCACCTTAAACTGAGAATGTTGGAGGGAAAATACTCTTTTTGCAGTTCTCTAAGTCTGAAGGAAAAATAAGACATTAACCTGCAGGAGTATCATGCCATCTGACTGCACAGCACCATGCCTTCCCAAACACATGTTCAGACAATCCCAGTTGATAACACTGAGTGCTACAGTAGATGAGACATGGTCTCCATCTCTCCTCTTGCCCAAGTGGAGTCGTGCCTGTGCAAGTGGGAGGTGGTGGTTGCTCAGGGGGGGCCTCAGTGTTTCTGATGCTGAAGCCAAAGTGCCACCAATCACACAATTCACAGATGACCCAAGCTGACCTTGTGTAGCATCTCTTTTCCCAAAGGGAGCTATGTACTTGAGATGTGACTGTGCTCTCCTTGGCAAGGGTAGGAGTTAATACTGACAGGATGTATTTTTTTCCCTTTGCATCCTTGAAGCTCACCCGGAATTCCTGGGCCAGCCAACCCTCTGTTAACAGAGCACAATTATTTGTCCTTCTCTAATGTGAGTTTATCTTGGTGGAGGAAGGTTGTTATGAGCTGCACAGAGGAAGAAGGACACTCTGTACGATACCACGAGGAAGACTCTTGGGCAACTTATTGGCTGGTATGGAATAGCAAGTGATAGAACATGTCTTGCAGTTAATTATCTCACTCCTGGGGGAGGCTGAGGCCTCCTCCTGTGTTCTCACGTGATATTATTTATCACTGATAATGATGTTCTTTTCAATCAAAGATGCTTAGCCTGAAGTTTTGGGAAGCCTGCTTCCAAGTAGTTGAGCAACAATTTGTTCTCGGAATAAACCAATTTGCAGCTGGGGCCTGAAATGCTTTGAAGAAGATGAGTTTATACTTGCAGAGATTCTGCTTTGTGCTTATCTTGATTTAGCCTTACAGATCTTAGTCCAGATTTATGGCTGAGTGCAGCCTTTTCTTCAGCTTCAGGATGGGGAGGGAAAGCGCTGTGCTTCCCAATGCATGTGAATGGGCGAGCTCTTGTCCAAAATCCTTCCCTTATGAATTATACAGAGCTTCTGGACTGGTGTAATGCACTGGCCAAAAGCTCATTTCTGTCCATCCCATGCTGCAGCATATAGATGGAAGCTGGAGGAATGAATTATTAATCTTTGTGCTTCAGTTCTGTAAACTGGAGAGTTGGGAGGTTACAATCTCTCTGGGAAAAGGTTGGGAACTCTGGGCAAGAATCTTATAGAAGTACTGTGAGCTTTTTCATTTGAGTGCATCTATCCCAGAAGCCATGCTGTATCTGTATTTATGTGGTTCATCTTTCAGGACAACTGTATAGACTTTGTCGGTCTGTACGCTGCAGGTTGGGATTTGCTTTTCCTGGCTGTCTCCCTTATTAATACTCTTGCTTTAACATTTTTCTCTCTTGAATTCCCTTGATTTCAGTCAGTTCTGGAGCTTTAAAACTGAAGCCTGGGAGATCCCTGCTCATTTCCTTGCAGCTCAAATCAAATACAGCAACCCCTCTCCTCGAGTTCATAATTGTTATGGAAATGTTATAAGTCATTCTTGGGAGGTTTGAGTTTGCTCTTGAAGAAAGCAGGACAATGTATGCCGCTAAATGAGTGTACTCATGTTAAAAGGCTCTTGATGGGGATCCAGGGCAGTGAAGTCACATAGCCCTAGCCTGGGTGCG
Source organism: Melopsittacus undulatus (assembly GCF_012275295.1). Taxonomy (NCBI): domain Eukaryota; kingdom Metazoa; phylum Chordata; class Aves; order Psittaciformes; family Psittaculidae; genus Melopsittacus; species Melopsittacus undulatus. Next base: position 29,780,400 of record NC_047535.1, read on the forward strand.
GTCAGAACTGTGAGCAGAACATCAGGTTTAGATAAAACAGTGTTTTAGTATTATTGCTCTTTTATAGAAAGTTAGTAGCATGGATGTTGACCTTATGTTTGGCAAAAATAGACTACCCAGACCATGTATGCAAGGCAGATGGAGAATGCGATTTAATTAAAAAAGAAAATATTATGATATTCCGAGAACAAAGTGGTAAAGTCTTCTGGCTGTGCAGGAATTTCTTTTTGAGAAATAGAAAGGCATTGAAAGGCTGGACCGGGAAGCGATGGGGTTTAAAACATCCTTCTCTAGTGGGGAGGAAGAAGGATGATCCCAGGGTATCTGCTGGCAGCAGGGTTATCAGTTACTCATGGAGCAGCAATGGCTGGAGAGCTTCCAAGCACATTTTTCCATAGGAGGGTGCCAGCCTGCTGGAGCTGAGGGTTTGATTGCAGTGATAGGGCCATGGCTCCCTGCCTGCCTGAGCCGGCTGTGCTGGCACCCCATGGCCCCACCTGCGCCTGTGTTTGCCCTGGGGCTCCAGAGCCCCCTCCCCCCATGCTGTGCCAGAGCCTTGCACCCATAAGCCTCAAGGCACCAGGTGATGCTGGTGCGGGTGCTCCCAGATGAGCTCTGAGAGTGGGAAAGTCCTTCACCCACCAGTGTTCCATGCATCTGGGTTTCCCTCCATCCCCTGGGGACACTTACTAAAGCCCTGGAGCCTGGGATTGCTGGATCCCAGCTCCTCAGTGGTGAGGAGTGAAGCCCTTTGAAGTGCTGCTGCAGCAAGTCCGGTCCTTGGACCCAGGGAAGCCCCACGGGAGGACAGATGTGGTGTTCTCTCCCGGTGGGAACGGCGTGACCCTGAATTCCTGTGGGCTGGGAGAGGGCAACAGAAACCTTGGCTTGTTCTGCTGATGGCTCTGCTCGCTGCCTGCACCCCACCCAGACATGAGCATACAGCTGCTCCCCAGCCCCATACAAGTCAGGGGGAAGCCAAAGGGTCTATGTGGTGCAGCTGCAGATTGCACTGGCAAATAAACCAGCAGTGGCTTTCCTGAAGGAAAGGGTTCCAGCTGTAGGATCTTCACTACCCATGACTGATGCCTTTCCAGGCACTCAAGTGAATTGCTGAGTGGGCAGGATTCTGGAAATCGGGCAATTTAAGGGGCTTTAAAAGCCTCCAGGTAGACATCTGCTTCTGAAAGTAAATGCCAAGGGCAGCAGTTGGGAAAGGAGTGGGAAGGTAAGGCTGAAAAGGTGACAGTCCTGGGGGCAGGTACAAGGGTGACCTTCTTGCCTACCCAAGAGGGTCTCTGGTGGGTGACAGAGATGCTTCAGCTCAGGGAGGACCTCACTCTCTGTGGGGAGATGCTTGCATAACAGTGTCAGCTCCACTCATAGCATCAGCCTCTGGGCAGCAGCATGGCTTGTGCCACAGGATCCAGCCCTTGGAGACTTGGTGATCATCATCCACCTCTTGAATGACCCCAGAGAGACACTGAGAGCACAAGTGCAGCCTCCATCATCCAGTCCTGTCCCCACGCAACCACCTGTAAGCCTTCTGCAGTGGCTCTGGGGGGACTGGGGCAAGCAGGTCTGGCTGCAGCCTCCAGCTCTTCATTTGTGAATAGGCACCTTGCTGCTACAGTAATGCTTAGTTAATTTAGGTGAAGTATTTCTACAGCTGCTCTGGGGAATCATGCTGCTTTATGCTGAATGTTTGTTCTTGGCTGCTCACAGCTGCAGAGGTCTGTTGGTCAGGGACAATGCCAAGGACAGGTTCTGCTGCATGATAAGGCACAGATGTACAGGCTGCCCCTGCTCTGGGGTTCATTCCAAAGGCCAGCTGCTCTTCAGGACCACTTGAATGCAGCTTACACAAGACAAGTGATCAGTACCTATCTGCTAGCAAAGCAGGTCATAAGCTGTAGGTTACCTAAGCCATTTTGAAACAAAAAGGATACCTATCTACTTCTTGGATATAATGTTGATGTCTTTTAATTTACCTGTCTTCTGCCCAGTCACACCGTGGCAGAATGGGTTTTCCTGCCTTGATTGTATAGCACTAAATCTCTCCTTGCTTCTTATCCAGGTTTTGAATGACTAAGTTGGGTCAAGGTTTATCAGCCTGAGATGATGTTGGTTCAGGTCCCAAGTTGGGCCATGGTCTCCACTGTGCTGTGAACCTGAGATGGTTGTGGCCCATGTCCCAGGCTGGGCCATGTTTCCAAGTGTGCTGCAGGCCCAGCATCATCTCAGATGTTGCAAAGCTTTGCAGGCCTGCAGTGTCCATGTCATGGTTGAACAAAGCATCATCTCAGGTCTGTGGCACGTTGGGTCTACATCATACTAAAATAAGCCCCCTGTGATAGGAACCCTTACGTGAGCCATCACACAAGCTGTTTATAGCTCAGGATTGTCTTTGTCTTTTAAACACTGCAGTGAGGAGTAAACGCAGTGAGCCCAATGTGGGCTTTGTTATGACATTCTGTTGCAGGCAGGAGGCAAGCTCCGGCTCCAATAACAAACACCCAGTGTTATGACACTTCTACCTTTCCAACTATTTATGCAAGCACAAATATTTTATTTTAAGGTTTGAGACACACCGTTAACATAAAGCAGTCTCATTCCTTCCAATATGGTCTGGTTTTCACTTGGGGAGCTGTTGTTTAATGAAAAGGTTAATTGTGTTTTATAGGGCTCTCTTGCCTGCCTACCAGTTTCTGGCTTGGAAGGAGGCAAGGTGCAGCTTCTGGCGCTTGTGCCAAGTTGTGGAATGTGAATACAGGCAGTTCCTGGGAAGAAGACAAAACGCAGGCCAGAAAGTGGCTCAGAAACCAAGGGGTTTGGTGGTACATGTCCATTTGGGGGCTGCAAAACTCATTTCAAGTGAACTGATTTCCCACCAGGCTACCCCATGACAACACCCTGTGCAGTGGAAGATGAGAAGGGAGTGTCAAAGGACATGAACTGCTTTTCACTCGGCAGTAAACACACTCAGCCTTTCCCTTCCATAGCTGCACCAAGTTAAAGAAACCCTGCGTGTGTTTCCCTCTCCTGAGATTGAATTAATTAACTTGAAATTTCTTCTTAACTGCACATAATGACCGAGCAGAAGGGACTGAGAGTTTAATCTTGACTTGTCAGCAAATTCCTCCTCGTGCAGCTGAAGGAGAAGCAGCCATGCACTTGCATAATGCCCTGGTGCGGCCGCCGGGCTGTTTTGATTAAATGGATTCTGGGGGTTTAGGAAAACTACAAATTTTATAGCTGTGGTGCTCTTTGCAAAAGTGATGTAAAACATCATAAAGCTGCCAAAGCAGCACTGCGGTGCAGAGGTTCCTGCTGGCCTCCTCTGCAGCACTGCCTGTCAGCCCCAGAAAAGGCTGTTAAGGAAATAACCGAGATGGCGTTGGTAGGAGGGTACAAGGGGGAAGTTTGCACACCGCAAACTTCATTCCCTCTCTCTGAACATTTAATGCCCCTCCATCTGTGCCACTTAGAATCCACATCTGAATTTGGCCCAGTGATTGAAGTAGGCACTTGTGAACCAAGTGTTTCCCTGTAGTGGCATCAGTTGTGGCATCAGTAATAGCATCGTACCTGCTCTTTCCTTCTTCCATTTCAAAAGAGATTTAACGCTAGCCCTGTATCACATTACTGGCCATTTCTGCCTTCAGATTGCATTGAAGATGGATCCAGGGGAAAGTTGTTATCTAAGCAAGTGGTTTCTGACCAACTATTTGGAAGAAGGTGCTATCGGCCCAAAACCTCATGCAGGGAGTCATCTCCTGCTTTATGTGCACCCCATGTTGCTCCTGGTTGCTCCCCACAAACAGTTGTACCTAGCTTAAGCTGCCCTAAACGGTGAACCAGTGCCTGGATGTCTCCGTCAGGGTGGCAGAGGGTCCTCAGCTCAATCTGTGCCCCCTTCCCACTGAATTAGGCTGGCAGACCTTGCTTGGTTTGTTCACCTGGTGCCCTGCATAGCAACAGGCTGAAATATGTAGTTGTGATGGTGTCTGGGTGTAAGCTTTTGTCCGCTCCCCTGTTGCAAAACCCCACAGGCTTTGGGGCTGGATGGAGGTGGCAGGAACCGTACACCCTCCACCGTGTCCGAGTGTTTAGGGAATGCTCCCTCTTTTGGCAAATTCCGATATCTGTTCCTGGGAAATGCAGCTCAGAGTTTCTGAAGGATAATAAAATGCGAATTCCTGAAATCAAACAGATTGCATTAAAATTAGAGCCACCCCTTCTTGTGGCCGGTGCCAGATGGGTGTTCTGTGTACAACTGATGATTTTAATGGCCAGGACCTGAGCATTTCAACATCCCAGGCCGTGAAGGAGAGTCAAATTCAGAGCAGAAGGGGAGAAAATGAAGCCCTGTTCACTGCCAAGAAGCAGCAGGAGGACAGGCATACACAGAGACGATGCTCTGGTCAGCACTGCCACCAAACCGTTTGTTTGACTCATTCCTTCTTTATGATTTTGAACTCTTTCTTTCACCCTTCTTCTTTCACTGGCACAAACCATGCTGCCAACAGCAGCAGGGCAAAGTGTTCAGTGGAACTGAATAAAGCTTTTGCTGCATCACTCAGCTGAAAGGGTTTTGTGTGCTGGAAGGTACACATATCCATGGTAGGACACATGGACCTGGGGTTATGCTCTCTGCAGCTTATCCATGGTTCCAGGCATGCTATTAGACCCAGCACCACCTGACGTCCATGGCACACTTAGAATCTAGCATTGGGCCAAGCATGCTGCACACCCAGCATCATCTCAGATGGGAACACACTCTGGTGTGGGAAAGTTGTGCTCTTAGTAAGGCCCCTGCTTGAATCTGGTGCAAAAAGTTTAAAATCCAAATACTGCTAAATGCCTCTAATGTATAGATGTAAGTTCTCTAAGCCTGAAGGTTTAATTGATATTTTTTCTTCAAATAATGGACTAAAGTTGAGTAATTTAAGCTATTTTACAGCAAAGGCAATCGAGTAATTGCTAATGGCTTTCAGCTGAATGTATTTAAACTCAGGTCACAAATCTGAGCTGATTTAAAGACCAAGGGGCATTCCTTTCTCTTGAAAATGAGTTAGATAACAATGGTAATTACAAGTTGGGATTCAGAGGAAAACTGAGATTTGAGGATAAACCTTGGCAAAGCAAGAGGAAAAGAACTGACTTGGTGAAGAAAAATAGTGACCAAGTATCCCGTGGAGTGCTTGAGATGAGAAAACCGAGAGAACAGAGGCCTTCACATTAGATACTTGACTTGTTTTTAAATGTGCATTAAAGGGTGAAAATAGAAGGGGTTTTTAGCTGGGTGTCATGATGTAGAGGCTGTACTGGTGCAAGATTTCCTGGGCCATGGCTGCGTCTTGCATCTGTTCACAGGCTGGAAGATTATTTAATGTGGGGTGATGGACATCTAGTCTAGGTCATGCTTAGATTTAAAGGCTGGACCAGATGGTCCTTGAGGTCCTTTCCAACCTGGCATTCTGTGATAGGCACCTCGGCGGGAAGATCCCATGGGAGTACTGCCATGGGCTGCAAGCCTAGGGATGGTGATAGGGTGAAGCTTTACAATAACTCCTAAGCTAAGGAGAAATACATACCCCCAAATATTTGTGTGGGTGTTCTTGGAGCAGATCAGCCCCATGCCCTTCCGAAGAACCACTTATTGATATTTGAGGCAAGCCAGGACTCCTGCCCCATGTTGCTGTTGGGGCAAGTCATTGCTGTATTTGTTTGTTTGCCTGCCATTGGCTCAGGAATGTGTTGGCTTTGAGAGCTGGCAGGTGTCTGTCCTCACTGTGCTGCACGGGTGTCATTGAGGCAGCATTAGACCATGGTGCTGAGCACTGCCACATCTGCTGTCTGCTGTGCCAGATGTGCCGCCTCTGCCATGGGGGACTCATCCTGCTGCTGGGGAAGGCATTATAGTTTTGCAGCAGGCAGATCTGTGCACAGCATCTCTAAATCTGCTCTATGTAGTAATTCCAAGACATAGTACATGTGCCCAGCCTGGGGCCTGAGTGATAATTCAGGATGAGGTTGCATGAAACTGCCTTTTGCTGTCCTCTGGACTGGTTTTGCTCTGGTAGTTCTTGAGTAACTGGAGAAGGAGAAGAGAAATTGCTCATCAGCTTTCTTCAAGTAATAGAAAGCAGATTCCTTTGTCTTCTTTTTTGTCTCCTTTTAAGGTATCTTGTACTGGCTTTTTAGAGGAAGCTTTTTTCTTGCCTCAGTGTTTGTTCAGCTTCTCTAAACTCCTTGTCCTGCATCCTCCAGGGATGGAGTGTCCTGTAGCAGAGCAGCACATCCCTGCTTATCTCCGTATTGCTCTCTGCAATGGGGTTTCACTGACATGTGTTGTTCACCACACGCGTGTGTTCAGCTGAGGTCATCCCTACTGCTTCAATGCTGTCGGTCCCTTCCTGCCCCATGCAGTGAGGTGAGCACCTTCCAGCGTGTACAGCTTTGCCTCTATCAGCACTGAACTTTGGTTGCTATTGCTTTGATTGCATAAGGCAATAGTCCTGTCTCTGGACCATGGCTGTTTGGGAGCTTTTACACATCACAGCCTGCCTTCTGCTGTAATTTATCTCTTTCCTTCTGCCAGCCACCACATGTGGCACATGGAGGTATGATCTGTTAACACAAAGCTGAGTTGAGCTTTAAGTCAGAATTACTCAGGATGTGCTGTGGGTAGTTTTGCTATGACTTGTGGGCCTGTGACTTCTTTTTGGCAGTTCAATAATGCTCATGGAACATTCTTGCAGCCCTTCATCGCAGTTCTCATGGGCTTTCTTCAGCCTTTATGGCTCTTGGCAAAAGATCCTTCCTCACTCGATCCCATTTGTTCAAGTGTCCTCAGCAGAGGCATCTTTTGTCAAGGTCTTGTTCCTTGCAGATTCCCTTCTGGAATGCTCCTGCTCTCCAGACTTTAGTAGTCTTCATCCTGATGTCACCAGAGCAGCTCCTTATCTGCAGTCATGGCTACTCTTCATTTTCCTTCCCTGTTATTTGTTCCCCAGGACTCAAGGCATAAGATAAGGAGAAACCAAAGACCAAAGCTGCCAGTGGACTTTTAACATCCCATTGCCTTGAGAAAGATGCTTGGTCTTGTACTTTATTGTTTTCTTTGCTGTCACCCAACTTTCCACCACACTCTAACATGGGAACAGTTAAGCAGCATAAATAGCAAACAGGTTCACGTGCTTAAGCACTTCCAGATGCCTGAGCAGGTAATGCTTTGAAATGTCTTTTAAATGAGTGCTGAGTTTTGACCTGCAAGATAAGTGCTGGCTGGCATGACACAAATAATACCGATCCTGAAAATTAGCCCAAATTATCCCCACCAGTCGTAATGGTGGTAACAGCTCAGAGACCTGCACCTTAATGAAACCATTTCCTGTTGTAGAGCCCTGCAGTTACTGTCATTGACTTGTACCTTGAATTACCATGTCTTTGCTAATTGTTCATGCTTCTTCATCTAGGTCTAAGCACAAAACTGGGTCTTGATCTATTATTTGTTCATACATCCGTGCTCCAGCCATGTCTGTTCTCTGCGTCCTCTCGCGCTGGCCATAAGCTAAGTGCTGCATGTTAAGCATTGCTCACACAGAGCTTTTCCCTTTGGTATGCTTTCCTCATGCAGCTGGTCTCTGCAGGATAGAGGTGTCCATTTCCCCACCACTCCCTCTGATTACAAATCTCTTTTTGAGGAGGATGGTGCTTGTCTTACTGCAAGAGCAGCACTACCGAAGGAGTAATATATTTAGTTCAGTGGTGCTTAGATATCTCCGTTACGACTGTAGGCTGCTGCTGTCCAAACAGCTTAGATGGCCCCAGTGCATTTAGGAAAATAATTAGGACAGGGTGTGTTCTGTGGTCTTTCAGGAAGAAAATGCTTTGGAACTGCTCACACTCAAACATAGCCTGTAAATCAGAGCAGATCAAACTCCAGATCTGAGTGTACCGGTGTGAGGATATTCATTTTGTCTGCAAAATAGGGGAGAGGAGGTGGAATTGAAAACCTGGATCAGACTCCTGGATACTCTGGGAGGACTTCTCATCCTTTATAAATCTTGGCATCAAACCCTGCTTCCTTCCAAATCCAATGAGCTCATAAGAGACTATTTCTATAGAAATTTTCATTATCTGCATGCTGCAAAAATTCATCTGTGTATTTCTTTTGCTGATTTTTTTGCTGCTGAGAATGAATATTGCATCTTCCACAGGAGAGAAATTAATGGGCAAAACCCCTAAAGTCTGTGTGTGGTATAAACCAGTGAGCCAGACCATACACTGCAGTATTGCACAGCATGATCAAATGGTATTTCTAGTAACTGTTTACAAATGCTTGCTTCTTGGAAAATGTCTTCTATATGTGGGCAAGGAATTAAACTACTAGTTTAAAACTATTATGAGAGAGAGAACTTTGTGCTGAGTGATAAACAGAATTTTAGAGCCCTTTTTTCTCTGGGTGTTAATAGTTGAAGCTTAATACTAAAGTAAAATGCGAAAGGAATTACTCTCCCTTTGCTGCTTTCTGTCTGCTCCCACTTTTTTCTCCAATAGCTGTAGGAGACCTTTCCTAATCTTTCCAATTAGGTCGGTATTTCCTGTAAGGCTAACACAGAAGGGTAAGGAAGGAGTGTAAAGCGAGGAAAGACATCTGTCAACTATTGGAAATACTTTCAGTGTTAGAAATTGAAGGGAGCCCACACTGAAGCCAGATGATCTGGCAAGAAGAACAATTGCAGCGTTGGCTTGAAAAGAATGTGGGTGATTTGTTATAGCTGTCCTCACAGTAGGCACCTGGTTGTCATGTTCATATGAGAATACCTTGGAGATATGCTAAACACATATCCTGTTCCCACCAGGAGTGCTGAAGGGCCAGAACAGGCAAGGTTTGACTTGCATTTTCTGGAAGACATAAATTATGCTTAAATCTCCATCTTTTCAAATCCTTCTCATTCCTCTCTGCTGTCCCACAACTAATTTAAAGCAAGCTGTGAAGAATCTGTGTGCTGCATGGGCAATTGAAAGTGTGTTTTACCAACTATGGAAACTCCTGATTGACCCTTTTGGGGGGTGAGGCTGTGTGCAGAAAGTTTGTAATGGTCTGGGTTTGACTATGAGCTTTATGTAATAGGTCAGTGGAGACCCAATTTGGTAACACTGTGGTAAAAGTATGAAACACTTTCTGGGGGAAGAGACCCAGCACTTCAGCTTTTGGATTGTTATTTGTATCCTTTACTTTTTGTTTTATTCTGAAGTTTGGAAATGGGTCTAGCATAGTCCCAAACCAACCTGGAACAACAGCTTAGCTTTGTGAGCCAGACACGTTCTAACAGAAGAACGGGTCTGCAGATTCCCAGGGCTGTCCCACTTCTCCATTCCTCTCCCCCGACCCAAAGCAAATTAATTGTAGATGCAGAGAGAAGACTAAGCTTCATCCTTCTGAAAGGCAGAAAATGTGATTTCACTGTGATAGTTTCTGCACCACTGGGTGTCTTCCTCCTTTCTCTCATCTGATCAAAGACTAGCTTTTCAGCAGTCCCTCACCATTCCCATCTGCAAAAAGAGGCCTTATACCTTAGTCAGGACATGGCCCCATCGGTTTGACCTTATACTCTTATGTTCTCCCGCACTTCACTGTGCCAGGCTCCAGGAAACCAGAATAAACCCCTGTGTACAGCCGGAGTAGTTTCAAGGGCAGAGAGTATCACAAGATCAACAACTGGAAGTTTACATTTCATGAATCACAGGATCTACCCAGTCACCCTGCCAGTGAGCCCAATAACTCTTACTCCAAACTGGCCTGCCAGTGAAGATGTCAAGGGATGAAAACTGCGTTAGCAGCTCATTTGTTATCTTTGTGCTTAGTTGTGATGCTTGAATTGGACTGTGTTCATTTCTGACAGTAATTCACACCAGTTCTTCCTCCCTAAATGGCAGTGGATGTTACTGTGGGGTGACAAAAGGAGAACTGTGGAGGTCATTGCTGCATGTTTAGGTCCGTCACAGATCTCATGGAGAAAGAGCAGCCTTGTCTGAGGGAGGGAGCCCAGCAGCTCCCAAGGCATCCAGCTTGAGAGTATGAACCCATCCAAGTTCTGATCCTGAAAGCTGTAAGCATCTCTGTAGCTGTGTCCTCCCTTGTTGGGTTTAGCACAGATTGATCTGTTTTAAATAGAAATCTCTTATGAAAACTGTTGAATATATTCTCCTTCAAAGGGTCAGACCTACATCATCTGGACATTTTCCCCCTTGAGCTGTGTCATTCTGACATTTAATTAGGATGGACCCAGAACAGGCAGGAATTGGTGCAAGGCTAAAGTCAATGCACTGTGGGTTTTCCTGCTCAGGTTCATGCTTGGAGAAGACAGTGAGTCCATCACAAGCAACAGACCGTCCAACTGCATCATTTGTTTTATTAAATGAAAGAAGAACATTGCCTTCTTTCAGCCCATTGCCTACTGCTGGTTATGCTGATCCATGCTGTTTGGTGGGACATCCTGGCCATGACCACTTCCAGCCCCTGCCTCCATCCTCAGGATTTACACTCTTCCCTTGCACATCTCCCGAGCCCAGCTTCATGACATATGTGCTATTTGCAGAAAACGGTTGTCAAGGCCAGGTGGTTGAAAGTAAAAATGCCAACAGATCTGCCTTTTGTAACCGTGCGAGCAGCCTGTTGCAATTAGTCACAGCCTGAGCTGCAGCACATCTGTGCCGTCAGCTGGCCAGAGAGCCATCGATACCTCGTGCTCCCACTGTGCCCGCCGCACATGGGAGCTGTGCTGCTAACGCCTGATCTTAAGGGCTGAAGTCATTCCCAGAGCCTTTTCCTCCTCCTCCTGTTCAGAAACCTCTGCCCAAATTTAGCCACAAGCCTCCTAAATGCATACACATTTGTGTGTCCTGAGTTTCAGACGCCTGCGATGGAGCATCCCAAAACAAAACCTGGTAACTTCAGTGTTGGCATTTACTATAGAAGAATTCGTAGTTGGCTGTTCTGAAAACTGTTTTACTTTTCCATCTAATTGAGCAAGGTTTGTGATTTCCAAGGCCTTTTGGGGAGTGAAGTACCTAGCTGTCATTGGAGGTTATATTAAATTTGGGCCTAACTCCCATTTCCTGCTTGGAAAACTGCAAAGCACAATTCCAATCTGGCTCTCTGCTGTTGTACATCTGTCTGTTGGAAAACACCAAATCATTTGGTGACATTAATATATGTCCTTGGTGCTGAGCAGGAGTCATCTGTTCCTGCTTTCTGTGTGACACCCAGCACCAGAAGCCTTTGGGGACAGTACCCCAGTGACCATGGCATATGGGGCTGAGAAGGCAAAGCTGTGCCTCCAACCCTCTGCTTCCCATTGGGAATTGCCTTTGACGCACATCCAAAACTATGGCTTGAATTGGCTTCTTTGGATCCATCGTGCTTAACTGCTCTGTCAGCATGCCCCACTGTACAAATACATAAACAGTTTGCATGTCTGTCCTCGAGCCAAAGGTCTCGTGTTTCTTCACATCCTACCTCCGATAACTTCTCCCAACATGCCATAACTGGTGCCTGTGCTCACCCTGTCCTGCTTTCCCGCTCCCATCTGTGGGCACATAGTCCCTGCTCAGCTTGGGAATTGCTGCATCTTCTCCTGAAGCAGAAAAACATTAGGGTTTTATTCTCCCACACTTAAAACAGAGTTTCCCATGAGTTTGACCAAGTTTTCTTGCACTACCACCAGCAATGGACCCAACAGTCTGTGCTTGGGTAGGAAACAACAGAGCAGCATTCTGGTTTTGCCTGTTTCAGAGCACATTTGGTGCTGACTTCCAGGCATTTTGCACATAATTCCTTGCTTGTGTGAAAGCCCAACATTGTGCCGGGAGGACATGAACACAGAACCTTTGTGCTCAGGGTATTATGCTTTCCCCGTGCACATGCTCTCTGCTCACACATGCCGTCTGGCCAGCCCTTGTAGCTGGGTCTCTTGCATACCACGCTTTCCTATGGAATTTGGATTCAAATGTGAAAATTCTCCGGCACACAATAAAAGTGGCATTTCCATGCCCTTTAGCACATCAGTCTTTTCTTGTGAATAGAACCCTGAGTTCTTTGGCTTTTGCCGTATGGAACAATTGATCCCTTCAGTTCACTTGCCAACAGTAATCGGTTTCTTCTAGCCGTAAATTTTAGCCATTCTTTTTTTCCCCCCCTCTTTTTAGGGGGCATGGAAGGGAATAAAGTAATAAAAAGAGACAGCCATAAAGTAGGCAGCTGTTACCAGTCAGATCTTGGTCTGAGAAAGAAGCATAGCAAACACCAGCCTGACTTCTACCTGTTGCTGTCTGCTGATGTTTAGCTAACGGGACAGGTTGTTCTGCAATGGATTCCACTTCCAATGTTCCTGCTTTTTCTGTAACAACTGGCCATGTGGAGTCTTGCTGCATATAGATTAAAGGAATAAGCAATTTCAAGCACCTTGTGGGCTTTAGGGGTTGTTGAAGAAAGACTGGTGAGAGAGTCTAAGTGGGCAAAGCAGTATGGAGACAATAGTTTTGCTATGATGGGATTTTTGGATACATCACTCTTCTATTTGGTGTCACTATTTGTTTGTCTGTTCTTTGCTTTGCATCAACAGACTCACTGTGCATTTTATAAGGGCTTTCCTTTTCTGTGTGTTCAGTATCTATTTCTCAAGGAGGACCCCGGTGCTCCTTGCTCTGGTTGATCACAGTGTGCTGGGTGGCACTGGAGAAGCTCTCCAAAGCACCACAGCATCCTAATACCAACCCAGCCTGCAATCTCCCTCTTTCCTCTCCCCACTGCTGTCCTGGGGACCACATGTGTGTTTTGCTTTCCTCCTGTCTGCAGCTGAAGCAAAAAGGGATGGGAAATGCCAAAGAAAACAGTCACCTTTCTGCAGAGTTTACTATATAGGTCTTTCTTTCTCCTAAAGCTAGAGTGTATCTTGAGGATGGGTTTAGTTGATGTATGTTTGTCCTGGAGGAAGATTTTCTATCCATATGGCCCAGTACAGTCCAAGTCATTTCACACTGCTCTTGTGGTTTACAGTGAACTGAGCACCTGCCTCTCCTGGGCTTTGGAAGGGGAAAGCAGCTTTGGAATTGCTGATAGGATTGTTCTGAAGAGGAACTTGATCCTGCTCAGTTTCCTTCCTCCACCTGCTCACTGCTCTGTGCTGCTGGTATCAGAGGAGGAGAGTGGGAGCCTCTGCTGTGGGATCTTATTAGAGGAAACATGGCAGATTTAGGGTCTCATCCTTTGGACTTACAAAAGAAAACCTCCTGCAGCTCTGGGAGGGAGGAACGTGTTCATTGGGACCATCCTGCACCTCTGCAGCTGCTGCTGCCGCTCCAGTGACTACCATGAGGCATTAAAAGTGTGTGTGCTGGGGTCTGGGCATGCTGGGTGAAACCCCTCCTGCAGAATGAGTTTCTCCTTCCCCTGCGGTTGTGGGACTGCAGACATTTGCTTTCTCCCCAGCAGGATTTTGATTCCGAGGCAGTCCTTCCAACACTGATGTCATCTGGGCAGAGACCTGCCAGATTTGCTGACCTTTCCAACATGCTCCCCATATCCACATCCCCTGGGTACTCTGTAAGATGACGTGCATTGTGGCCAAAGGCCGTGGGGCTGCTGGCCCTTGAGCAGGGTGCTTGGGAGAGACAGCCCCGAACCCCACATTTCAGCTGCCCCCTTCCTGGATGAACCCCTCCCACTGAAACCACTTTGTTTTTCTAATAACACTACAACTACATCTTGATTTTGGAGAGGGCTCAGATTCTGTTCCACCATCCCCACTGAGGATATGTGTATTCTAAACCCCCTAGATTTGGCAGAATCAGCCCTTTCTAGCACTGTCCCTGCCTGTGGATTTGTGCATCGTGTGCCAACATCCAGCTGCAGTGCAGGTACAGCATAACCTTGTTTCTAACAGTTCAGTATGAGGCATTAAAAGTTTTTCTCAATCTTGGATAAACCAGGACCACCAAAGAAGGCTGTCATCATGAGATATGTCATCAGCTGCTTTCTCTTGAGGAGATATCCATTTCAGTGCCTTGTGTAACCATACAAGGCCAGGTTGGATGGGGCTTTGAGCAACCTGCTCTAGTGGAAGGTGTCCCTGCCCATGGCAGGGGGTTGGAACTGGATGATATTTAAAGTGCCTTCCAACACAAACCATTCCAAGATGAGTCTTATTTTCCACTTTAAATACTGCACTGGTGATTGTAGTAAAGTTGCGTGTCTCCTAAACTCCCCCTTGGAGAACAATGTGCATCACCAGCCATACTTAGAAGAGGTGGATGGATCTTGAACACAAGTGTGAACCAGCTGGACCAGCCCACACAAGGAACATGCCTGAAAAACATTACCTAAGGCTGGACACATGTTTATGACATTGTGGTTGTCAGAAAAGGCTTTTTTTTTTTTTTTTCTGTGGGCATTTCATGCACAGAAGTGGAATGTTTCAGATCTTGACAGGTTGGTGCCACCTTGATTGGGAGATGGGTTTCCACCTCCAGACGCACAAAGCTTGGACCATGTTTCTGAAGTCAGATGGGCTTTTATTTGTCCCTGCTTGTGCATGAGGCTGCAGGGGTTGCCTTCTGACTGTGTGAGAAGGGACCCCCTCAGATGGATCCCCAAACTGCTGCTGGCACCCAGGGAAGATTAACAAACTCGAAGGAAGGCCAGAAATAACATCTAGAGCCCCTGCTCACATTCTGGTCATGATCAGTTAAAAACAATAAATACACATAACTGCCAGGCTGCCACAACTGAACACAGTTGTATTATCTGCTCCCCTTTCTGATTTATTTGTTAAAGGACAGCAGAGCACTTATGCTCTATACAGCTCATAGTTGCCCTTTCATGAGCAGCAGAAATGCTTACGCATTCCAGTAGTTAAATGATGCAATATCCAGGTGGATATTTAATGGCCCATGACAAATCTGGAATGACACAGCAGACACCATAAATATCTTCACTCGAACACATAGAACAAAACCTTTTTTATGAAAGCTGTTCCCAAGTTGGTTTTTTTTTCCATGTGCTGCCCATATTTTAAAAATATCCTTTAGAACCAGCCTGGGGAATCGTCCCTGTCCTCCCTGATTCCTTCCAAGTGCTTCAAGAAGAGCCTGCAGTACTGCAAGCAATGGAGCTCCTTCCTGTCAAACAGATACTTCTTGGCATTTCTGTAACACTCATATTAAACCTTCCAGAAGTTCATCCATGCGAATGTGCCCAATTTGTTCAGTGAATCTCCCAAGGCCTTTGCACGTATAATGTCTTTACATAATCCTGGAGGTTTTCTTAAGCATTTCTTCTTCTTATAAGTAAATGATGTCTTGGTTAGGGCATGTTGCAGGATGTCACTGCTGGCAGTCACTCATGGCTCTGCTGTAGGTGCTTCCATACCACCAGTGTCCTTCAGCAAGGAGGTGCGAGACAGACCTGAGCAGTGCCCAAAGTGATGTGCCTGAGCATCTTCTCTGGGTCTTGTTGTCATCATGTTACATATAACACACTGCAAAGGGGCAGATGAATCATTGCGGAGGACACATTTATTTTTACAATAAGGCTTTGGAAGGTCTGGAGCTCTTGTGAATTGAGATTGAACTTCTTGGATCTTTAATTTTTCTACTAAAGGTTTCTTAAAATCCTCACGCTTCCTTTTGTCATCCTTCAGATTTAAGTGTGGTTTAGGCTAGATTTAAAAGGAAATTTCAAATACAGAAAAGTAGTCTGAGTAACCCAAAAGTGAAGCAGACTTTTATTTTGAATCAAGGAAAAGTGTGTTAGGTGTTGAAGGCTTTACTCAAAGTCTTTCAAAGGGTAGGGAGGAGAGGTGATTATTTTTCTGAAACATTCCTTTTAGTTTAAGATTAATAGGTATTTTTAAGTTATTTCATTAGTTACTCATTGACTCAAAACCTCTTGATTTTCTTAGCTCCATTACAAACAAAGTGGTGTAGAATCCTCGGTTTGATACTTAGCTTATGGAGATGCTATTTCTGAGTGCATGGTACCCCGCAATGCCTCCATGAACAGACAACAGTGGGGTCATTAGCAAATACACCTGAAAATCCTGACCTTAAATAGCCAAAACCTGCAGGGGCAGGCTGGAGCTGGCAGATCCTGCTGGCCACTGTTACCAGGGCAGTGCTATAGCCACAGGGACCCTGCTAAAGGGATGTTGTGTCGGTCCCTTGAATACAGCTTGCACACTGGCGTCCCAGGGAACAAATGAAGGTTTTGGCACTGCTTTGTGTAGGATTTGATCCCTTGTGAAGTGCATGGCAGAGCCCGTATGTAACCATTTCTAAACAGGCTATAAAAATTCAGAAGATTGTATCTCTTGCTTCTGTCCTTGCTTATGGGCCTTTTTTGTGTACTTTCTTCCAAAACATTTAGAAAGCAGTAGGATTTTATTACTGATACATGTGTGCCTCGGAGGCAGCTATTGGGTGTAGTGGAAATATCATCATCTCTTAAAGAGTGTCTTGGACAATAAAGTACTAACTAATCTGTTAGGTTAACAACACATGCTGGTATGAGGTACCTCGGAGCCTTTTTTCAAGAGAGACAAGTCTGAAATGCAGCACGTGCAGCTTAATGGACTATACATAACAATCCTCATGCCCACATGTCCCCTCTCTCAAAATGCTCTTTACTCTTTTAAATGCATCCTTTATTCATAAGCAGTGAAGACCTTGTCAATTTGTCATGGTCTCTATACCGTATTCTCCCTCCAGTTAAATCTTTGTTATAGGCTGATTTTTATCTGTTTTTAGCCACTTATCCTTTCTGGAATTTTGCAGTCACTTTTACTGATAGTCATGTGTTTATTTCTGTTTAATCTCTAGTGTCAAAGCACTAGAAATCTCTCTTGGTTTTGAGTTATGGGATACTTGTCTCTCCCATGAATTAATGAATGATGTAATCACAGCTTCATCTCAAACTAGCCTGCCTGAAAATGCCTCTGCAGTGCTCTCCAGTCATCACCACAATGCATCTGCCCTGCAAAAAAGCCCATACTGAGGCCAAACATCAATGGGAAAGTCTCACAAATGCACGTGTGGACATGGGCAATTGCTTAATCCAGCAAGGGTCTAGTGAATGGACACACTCTGGGCCCTTGGTGGGGTGCTGAATTTGTCCCATGAGTGGGTCTGTCTTATGGGGAAAAACAATCTGGCCACTGCTGCGCCTCTACAACACCGATGCTTTCCATCTTATGGCTTTGAACTTGCTAACTCCTCTTTCATCTGGCAAGCTTTAGTGTTTCACTCTATTGTATGGAAATATTAATGATGAAACAGTGAGGATTCTTTTTTCCCTTCAACGTAGACAAAACAACAATGTTTTCCATGAGCTCATTCTACTAAACAGGAGACACATTTCAAGTGATGTTTTCCCCCCAAAATCTAGACTGAAGCAGATGCTCACTTGGAAAATTTAAGACCCAATAGTTGAATTTTGGCAGCAGCAGCTGAAAACCCAGGGTCTTGTTATAGACAGTGTCTGACAACTGTAACCACTGAAAAGCACTATGTAAAATAAACCTGTGGAACCCATTTAGCATGCAGGGAAGGCTGTGCAAATGAATGAATGGGGAATGGTATCTTCAGGTGTATGGTTTTCTCCTTGCTTTTGGACTGTACAGAGTCTCCCACTGGCCAGTGGAACTGGGGGCCACTGGGGCAGCCCAGCTGCAACAAAGCCATGCTCTTGTTGTCCAGGAGAGCATTAGCAGAGATTACAATGATGCACAGTCCTGGCCTTGGCTTGGTAAGTGTCCCATTTGCTCCATCTCTGCTGCTCACTTCCCCTCATCTCCCTTAAAAATGTCATCTCCCATAAAACCATCCAGGAGTACAGATGTGAAGTCATTTGTGTGTGCGGTCTGCTGTAAGGGCAGGCTGGGCACAAGCAGAAGCTGACCCAGCTGGGAGAGCCCCTTGGAATGCAGTTTGATACCAGCCTGTCCCATTTGAGCACACCCACAAAAGATGCTCAGGCTTCCCAGGCCCCTCTGGACCAGTGTAAAGGCACCAAGAATTTTGGCCAGACTTAATTTAAGAGCTATTTTATGTTTGTTTCCCAGACTTCACTGATGACTTCCTCTGCTTGTCTTTCTGTTTTCCTTCTCTCCCCTCTCCCTGTTAGTAACAGCACAGCCCCTTCCCGGGGCTTGTTTGCCTGGCTGGGAAGACTTGAATTTCCATTAGTAATGTACATCACATGTTTGTCAGGTCCCACACACAATTCTCCCTTTGTATTCCCAAAGTGTTAAATTGCATTTATTATACAGGACACCAAGAGAAAATTGGCCAAGCAGCTAATGGATAATTGTATTTCTTACTTTCCCCCTATTTCCTCCTGTAGAAGAGGTTTGTTTGGTGGAAAGACCTCTGTGTTTTCATCCAGTTTTTCTCCTGCTGTGGCAGAGCTGTGCTCTCATTCAATTTTTATCTTTTATGGCAATGAATTTAGAGGGTTTTTGGCCATGAACTCCTTTATTCTGTCTTTGCCCTGATTAGCTCACATTTGCTTGTCCTTCTCTTCCCGGCTTGTAGGGAACAAGAACATCTTTTCCTACAAAACCTTCATGCATTTATCTTTAAGGCATTTATTTGTAAACCACTACCAGGCCTTCATACTTCATTCAAAGACAAAAGCTCTGGTATCTCCAGGAGATGTTTGCAATCGGACTACAAAACAGAGTCATGTATGTGCTGGGTGTTTGCACACAGTTTAGGATCCCTGGGTTGTATTTGGGACCATGGAGCAGATGCCAAAAGAAAAAGTCTAAGGATAAAGCAAGAGTTCCCTGATGCCACCCTTGGCACCGTTTTGATTCATGGCAATCAAAAGGTTGTGTTGCCTCTTGGTATTTAATGTTTGTGTTTCTGATCCCAGTTTAAGCACTGTGCTTAGTAACATTTGTCTATGTGGTGGCTCACAAAGCCTTCTGTAAGTGGCTTTTTTATTTTCATTAGCAAAATATTTTTGGGTTCCATAAAACATTTTCCTTAAAAAAACAAACAGAATAAATCTTGGTAATCTATCAAATTTAGTGCTGTAAAAGTCACAGCACTTCTCAAGCCAACCCCATTGTTTCTGGGCTCTGCTCAGCCTCTTTGACAGCTTCCCTGAGCAATGAGAGTTTCGTGGGTGCAGAGATCTTTGAGGAGAAAACTGCATATCCCAGGACTGTGACTTTTCCATGCAGGAGTGAGTCTGTGTGTCCAAAGGCTTCCTGCAGTGGAGTCACACAGTTCTACACAAAATTCACACAACATTCTACAGCACTTTGCTGGAATTTTCACAAGAAAAATGATTTTTCCAGGTGTTCTTCATATGTCCTGAATTGACGGCACCATTGTTACATGCAATGTTTTGGGTGTTCCTTGGGTGCCCATGCTGCTCACTGCACTGCCTAGGAACCACTCTGTTCAAGGGCTCAATCATGCAACTGTAGAGACCATTCCTGCATCCTGATGCTCACATCTTCCTGCTGTAGAGGAGAAAGAGCCAGCCCAAGGGGGTGGTATCTGCCCCTCTGCACCTTCTGGTATCTCCTGGATAGGGATGTTGTCAGTGGGAGACAAAATCATTTTCTGGTACATGCACACCCCAGACTGCTCTTTACAGGATTTTTTCCCAGGCCGGGACTGATTTCTTCTTGATGCATTAGGTTGTATTTCATTCCCAAGCAAAATTCCTGTTTTGACTCTTCCCTCCTTGTATCTTTTTTCTCCTTAAAGAAATTTTGTACCCAGGATGAATTTTTGGAGTGGCTTCTGTGCTGGTTTCATTACTAACAACATTGAATAAACTGACCCTTGCCACAGCCAAAATCTCTGCACACCTCCTCTAGCTTTCCCTGTGGCTTTGCATGCTCAGCACCACACTTTCCATGGCTGTAGGTCTATGGTCTCCATCTGAGCATCTGGTTGGGCTTGTCCCATGGCTGGAGCTATGGAAGCCTCAAATGCTGCCTACGGAGGTCTGTGTGTTGGGGTACAAGTGAGATGTAGGTCTGCTCATCCAGCTGACTCAGGAGTGCTCTGCATCCATCTCTCCATCTGCAGCTAGGGTCTTGGCTGCAATGTGGAGCTGGAAAACTTCTGCTCCCAGCTTTTGGGCAAGAGCCTATTTTAGAAGTTTGCCTGGGTGCCTTTAGCAGTGGCAGTTGTTTTCCAACCCAAAGCAAACCATCAGGGCAGCAGATGATGTTTACTTCATGTGACATAATGCTCAAGTCAAATATTATTTAATAGTGCTTTCTTTCATGTCCTGACAACTCTGAAAGTGCCTCTGTATGACAAAAAGCTGTCAAGCAACTTTCTGCAGCTTTGTCTTGTTTTGTGTGCAGAGTGAACATTTGTCTTTTCTTTGGCCAAGTCAGACTGATCCCAGAACAACTACATCAGGTCAGACTGAAGCCATTTGCGTTCAGCTTTATTAGCACAAGTCACATCCCATAAAGGAGACTGGAAAAAAGGCTCCAGTGGGTTTTGGACTGAGTGTAACATCAACTACAGCACTGGATGAAGTGGGAGGGATCAGTAAATCATCATCATCAGCAATGGATGACAGGGTGAAAACCTCAGATTATGACCCGAAAAAGTGTCAGTCCTTCCCAGTTGTGTTCAGGAGTTTGGGCTCCTACTGACATCCTTCACGAGGCATTGCTGCCCTTATGCCACACTGTGAATGTCTGGTGCAGAAGAGCACTGCTGGCATCACGTACCTGAGAGAGGTCACCAGCTTCTTCCGTGTGCCCAGCTTCAAGCAGGCTGATGACCTGTGTTCTCAAGCTTTTCCTCTCTTTGCTTCTTCTTCAAGCAGAGGGAATTCTGCCCTGTGGTTGCTGCCAGACTTTGTTTCTGTGAAATAACATGATAAAGCTTTTGTGGGTCTGTGTGAGCCCCAGCAAGCTCCAAGCAGGAGCTGTGATAATTATAACCAAGCATCATCTTTGGGACCAACCCCTAAAAGTGTCCCCACATCCATGTAGGAGAACATTGAGGTGCTGGTGTCTAGACTTTCTGGCAGCACTAGGTGCTTTACTAAGCTCCTATAAACCTAATTTTCATGAAGAAATGGCACATTTTAGAGACATGACCTGGTGTCTTGCAGTATCACAAACTGATTGGATTTTAAGAGCCTTTCCTGCTATAGCTTTGTGGATCCAACAAACCGAATGCTCTGGCAGTGTGGTAGCTGTGATGTAGTAAATGTGCTATTTCATTTTTATGGTGTGCTTAGACACATTTTATTGTCACGTTCACTGCAGAAGGTACATACTATCTGTATTGGTGAAGACGTTTCTTTGGAGATGGTATTTCAGGTGACTGAAGCTCACAGAGAGAAATGTACCTGCTCTTTGCCCACGACAGGCTTTCTCTTTCAGAGCTAGCAAGGCTCCTGTGATTAAAGTAGAAATATCCAAGATTTTGTTAAAACTCTTGCTGATGAGAGAAAATATCATTAGTGGCATGTCTGTAGCAGCACCCAGAGGACCTGTCGGAGCTCAGGCTCCCTGCCCTGTACCAGGAGTTCTCCAAATCCCATCTGGTTTTGCAGAGAAAGGCAGTGCCCCACTTGCCATTTGGTCTTTAGTAGAGGAGTCAGTGGATCTGAAATGACTTGGAGAGGCTGGCATTTGGCCTGAGTTTTGAGACTGGATGGGTAAAGCATACCAAGGGTGGCTGGAGGGTGCTTCTTGGATGGAGGGTTGTGTTTAGGGTGTCTGCAGGCTGTGTGAAGTGTTGCAAAGCATTTGGAGTAAATTAGCGCTGCTCCTAATTTATCAGTGAAGGGTTGATAACAGCTGTGTGAAGAGCAAAGCTTTTCCCCTTCCCCACAACTGGCTGCAATACTGATGGGACAAGTCCAAAATGCTGGTGATGACTGAAAGCCACCCAAATGTCATGAATATTCACTGAGATCTTCATATCAATTTGCCTGAGTGGTTATTGCACCCTCTGTGTCCACTTTTCACTGATACTCAGTCCATGAGGTTTTACTGGCAGCAGCACACAAGTATTGAAACTAGGATGTTATTGGTCTGAGTATTTGTAGACATTGAGCTTTACATTCCCCATGCAAAGAAAAACAAAAAGGCAGAAGAAAAAGAGGGAAAAAATGCAATGGAAAATATTCAGGTAATTGTTTAATAACAGGAAAATTGGGTTCCAATTCTTAGAGCTGAAGTTGATTTTGTTATGGGCTTGGATGCTGGGATGCAAAGTATAAATAGGGCAATATCCACCAAGACCAAGTAATACTTAGTTTGGTCTTTGCAAAGCAGCATCACTGTGCTGTTGGGGTGGGTTGTCTCTGTGTTTTAATTACCACATAAAACTTGCTGGACATCCCAAGCACAACCCTCTGAGCAATTTCTCAGAACTGAAAACATCCAGGAGCGTTACATGTGTACAAACATTAAATCAGTTTTGGAGTTGCAAAGAATTATCTGTGTGCTCTGGAGCCCTATTAAGCCCTCTCTGTTTTCTTCAGCAGTGACTGTGTGTGGTAGTCCAGGAAAATAAACTCCAGCCCATTAAAATAGCCTTTGCTAAGAGTATTGGCCTGATAGAGCCTACTTTATCATAATAAAGTCGCACTTACAGCCGATACAGATCTGAAGTCACTAATGCTGATGTGTTTGGAAGCAAGATGTTTGGTCCGTTTTATGGATTTTATTGTTCTAAGATGATTGATGTCGCAAAAGGCTTTATCATGCTGTCAGCAATAAATGGAGAAAGGACACAACACATCCCGAGTCATGGAGCTGGGTCTCCTGACTTGCAGCTGCACGCCTCCTTCACTCGGCCACCCTGTCTTCTCCAAAGCACTGGACTATGGTCAAACCCTGTGCCGTTTCCCAGCCCAGCAGCAAGCCAAAAGCCCACAGGAAGGAGAGGGATGTCTATCAGCAACTCTGGTGGGCTCTGCTTCGAGAGCTTCGAACCTTGTGGGATTTTCAAACGCTGTATTTCCAACCCCAGACACTATCCCAGGCTCCACTTGGGGCTCCTGCAGACATGTTGTAGCCGATTCGGTTTAACATTTAGATTGGAGACAGACGGCGCGGCTTAATCCAGAAAAGATGGAGACAGAAGCTTTTAAGAAAGGACTGTTTATTAAAGCTCCCTCTCTGCTTTAATGTCAGGAGGGGCATTTTAACAAGACAGAGAAGGCTGGGCACCAAAAAGTACCATTCATTCACAACAGGGTGCAAACCACCACAGAGGATCTGATGTGCCCATTCCTGGAGCTTGGTGTGCTGGTTCTGGCACGACACCTGGTTTAGCTCCACTTCCCTGGCATGCAAACCCCAGTGTCCAGTCGGCACTGAGGGCCATCTCTTGCTTTTCTTGCTCCCTGCCTGCTTTTATAGGGCAGCATTTTTCTGCCACTTCTGGCTGTGAGACAAGCTTTGTCTGAACAAGCAGGAGGGAGACTTCTTTGGCAGCTTTCCGTCTCTTCTCTCGTTTCCCCTGGTGTTTTGGCTTTCTCTCCTCTCTGTTTATTCCCTCAGGAGCCCAGACACTAGCAGAGCTGCTGAGACTGCGGCAAGGGTGCAGCAAACACAAACATGCAATCACATTTCACTTTGCAGAGAGGGGAAAAAGAGCAGATGCCGGTGCAGGGAGCTGCCCTGGGGATGGTGTCACGGGTACAGATGCGGTCAGACCTACATTGGCATCATTTGTCCCACAGCTGGGGTTGCTTTAGATGCCACCAGCAGTGGAGAGGACTGTGTCAGCCACTCACAAACCCAGGCAGGACAGGCCAGGTTGGTGAGGTGAAGCTCAGCATCAAACCACATCTTCTCCCTTAGAGAACTGCAGGACTAATGTGGGAGCAAGTCTGCCCTGCAAGGGAGCATTTGTAAAGAGCCTTTCATCCCTGCCTTGTCTCCAAGTGCCTTTCCTGTAAGGAATTCAGATTTTGGATGCTTACAGGAGAAGATGGGGTCTGGATGCTAGCAGGTTTGGCTAATTGGAGCAAAGGCTTTGAATCCTCACTCAGAATAACTAGAAGCTGGAGGTGCAGCGGTGTGTTGCTGCCTCTCCCCTGACACAGCAGGAGGTGAGGATGTTTACTTCTCCACTATTCAGCCGCAGCTCTCTTTGGCTGACACAAGGCGTACCCAGGAGCAAGAGCTGTTTGTTGGCTTACCCCAGCCCAGGATCTGCCTGTCCCACCTTCTTCTGCAGCTTTTGAAATGTTTACTTTTCCTCTTATCTCTGACTAAAGCATTGCAGTGAAACTCCCAGATTTCCCGAAAGAGTTTGCACAGCAACAGGGATCCCCATGACCCTGCCTGAATCTTTCTGCCTGTCCTCAGCATTGGGACTGCAAGAGAAGGGGGATGCTGGTGAGCTGAACCCTGCCTTTGGAATCCTTCCTCTTTCACAAGCCTAGGATGAATAATGGCATCTAAACCCCTCTGGTTTTCTAAAAAGAGCCTTTTTTGGCTTTTGAAGGACATTTTATGAGCTCCTTTGTGATGGTAAGAGACTGGATTCAGAGGTCTTCCAGTGCTCCATCCTTAAACCCAAAGGTTGTAATTTAAGCATTTTTACCCAGTCAGCCTGGTGTTCTGTGCTAAAAAGAAACTCAGAATCAGTAATGACAATAATCTTCTCACCTTAGCACCCACTGTGGGAATGGGGCTGACCTGACTGAATGATTTATCCCCACCAAGACCTCTGTTCGGCAGCACTGCCGCAATGAGGCCAGCAGCCTCCACAGGGGTTGGCCATGCTCTTGGAGATGCCCCAGCAGGACAGATCTGAATCTAAAGCCTCCGTGTCAGATGTGTGGGAGCCCACATCCAGCACTGACAGCTCTGCCATCCATCAATGCATCACAGGGATGGCTTTAAACCTTGGCTTTATATGCCAGAGCTGCCAGCTTGCCTGGCACAGGGACCTCCTTGCGCCTCTTCAGGGAGCATTTGTTAACTTTAAAAACTTAAACATGGGAAATCCAGGCTAGA
Source organism: Melopsittacus undulatus (assembly GCF_012275295.1). NCBI lineage: Eukaryota > Metazoa > Chordata > Aves > Psittaciformes > Psittaculidae > Melopsittacus > Melopsittacus undulatus. The sequence goes on from NC_047535.1 coordinate 29,805,443, forward strand.
TATAAGGAAGAAGTTCTTTAAAGGTGGTGAGGCACTGGAATGGGTTGCCCAGAAATGTGGTAAATACCCCATCCCTAGCACTGTTCAAGACCAGGTTGCATGGAGTCTTGGGTGACATGGTCTAGTGCGAGTTGTCCCTGCCCATGGCAGGGTGTTGGAACTGGATGAGCTTAAGGTCCTTTCCACCCCAAAGCATTCCATGATCCTATGTTTCTATTTAGCTGAAGCAACTTGTATGTGTGACCCCACATCTGGCAGGATTAGCGATGGTGGGGAGGGCCATCTCCCATCCCTCAAGTGAAGTAGAAGATGTACAGAGCAGCTTTCAGTGAGGTCCAGCTCCTTGTGGGATGGCCGGTGGGGACGTTTGTCTTCTCAACAAACCACCTACGAGCTTTTCCTATGCACTGCTTGGGTCTGGGCTCAAGTCTCCATGCTTTGAAGGGCAGGACCACACAGCAAGTCCATCTGGCTGATGAGGGACACTGCTAATTGTCTGTGTCTGCTTCGGTGTTCAGCTACTGCTTGGCAGAAGCCATCCGTGCACGCTGAGCAAGGTGGGCTGCATAAACTCTGCAGGCTATGGCAAGGGCATGTCTGTTTGTGGTGACTTGTGCTGTAAATGGCTCCATAAATAACCAAGGAATTACCTTGCTCTTTCTTTCAGGAAGATACACTGAACTAAACAGAGTGCGGCACCCAGGGGTTGCTTTGTTTGTTGATACAGTTGGTCTCCATGCAGCACGCAGGCTCTGCCAGGTTGGAAACCCCAGCAGTATTTTGGTGACACAGAGTTACTAAGCTACTGTCAAACCTCCCTGAGAAGGCGAGCAGATTCCCCCCCAGCACAGCACGCTTGCTTAACTCTCAGCTCTTCATCGAGCCCGTTCTTACATTTTATGGCAAGGTTGTGCAATGTCTTTATCAAAGTCCTACTTAGTTTCAGAGACAGTTGCAATCAAGATGCTCTTCCCTTCCTCCTGGAGATGCTGCACCGATAACGCTCCTCCCTACAGCACCCATGGCAGGAGGTGGGACTGGGGTGCTGGAGGAGCCTTTTATTTAGGAAACCCATCCCCAGCCTAACCTGGCTCCCTATCCTGGCTGCGGTCACCCTGCTGTGGTGGCTTTGTATGAGGTGGGAGGACCGGGCTTGGCTGAGAGTTGTTTTGTTTGTGCTCCTCTCCGTGCTTTGACTCCTTGACAATCCCTGTGAAAGCGCCTTGGGGTTAGAAAAGGCTGAAAATGTGTTTGTTTCAAATACTTGGCTGGGCTTTTTCTTAGGCAGGGTTCCCAGCACAGGTGTGAACTTTCTGGGTGCTGGTTGCAATGCAAACAGTGAAGGAAGCGCTCCCATATTCTGCCTGGGTTTCATAATGCTCCAGCTCACTTTGTTGGGGGTTTTTCCTGACTTATGGCCTTTAGCAGTGTTTAAAGTTTATTCTTTATCTATTCTTTTATCACCTAAAAAACACCCTCCCTCCCCTCCCTCCCAGTCCCAAGACACATTTGGATGGAGATGGGGAGCCAGGAGAAGCCATGGTCCCTTGGTGGCTTTGTCCCCACGCTGTGTGGGGGCTCCTTCCCCTGAGACTCTCTCTGGAGCTATTTGGTCAGGTTTGGCCCTTGCAGGACCACAGCATACAAGGGGGAAAAGGTTTCCTCCAGCTCTGCTAGAAGGTGATAACTCACTGAACTCCCAAGCTGGCTCTTTGCCTGAATCAACGCTGCAGTGGTGGTGGTGGGGATGGATTTCTCTTTTAAAAGGGGGAGCAGAAGTGTGCCTTGTTTGCTTTGCCTTTCTTTTTCCTCCCCCCAGTGTGATGAAACAATTGAAGGGTTTGTTGAAATAGGACTTGAAAAGTCAGACAAGCATTTTCTTGACGAGCAAAGGGGTCTGTGGCGTTCCTGTCAAAACACAGCTCAAGTGAAGGGACGCAGTGCTTGGAGTTAACATCGTGTTTCTTTAGAAAACAATAGTGTTAACCCCCCCCCAGTACGAGTTCTGGCAGCAGAGCAAATGGCCATAAACAAGCAGAAAATGAGAAGCTTTGTAATCCTCAAAGGATCAGGTCTGCTGGGGTTGCTGCAGGCAAGGAGACCTACGAGGGTGGGAGGGTTTCAGGGGAGCTTGTGATGCTTTGGAGAGTATGCCTGTGTGGTGTATGAACCGGTGATATAAGGACATATAAGGTGCTCAGGGGGGTAGGAGCTCTTGGTTCTTGTTTCTCATTTAATAATAAGACTATTTTCATACTTAAGACAAATATTCTGGTGAGAGCAGCAGTTGAGTCCCAGGTTTTTCCCAACTGTCATTAGTATTGCAAGCTCTTTCGCTGCCTCAGCTCACAGTGGTAGAACCACCCGAGCAAACACTGTGGCCTAAGGCAATTTGCAGCTTGCTTTCCCCTGCAGCTCCAGTTATTCAGGGACCATGTCAGCCAAGTACTTGGTCTTGTGAGGAAGGTTTTGGTTGTTCACTGGCTGCATTCCCCCACCTGAAGGCTGGCATTGGGTCTGAGCGCTCTCTTGATGAGGGGCTTGGTTACATGAGGTTGTCATTTATTGCCACATAAACTAATGAGGTTAAACCAGCAAAGCCAGTAAAGCTTCCTCAAAGCTACCGTTTTTAAATGTGAGAGGATAAAATCCCAAAGCTCCATATCAACTTGAAATGCCAATATATATTTCTCCCTACTTTTGCATGCAATGAGGGCTAAGACAAGAGCCTGGTCCTGCTCCTATGGACAGAATTGACCCTTTAAAAGAATTGTATAAAAAAGGTAATTTTCTTGACAGAATTTTGATCCTTATTTTGTCCTGATTTATTTAATCCAATTTGAAATACTGGAAAAAAAAAACCCAAACCCTCAAAGCTTGCACTTTGTGTCCACTGAGCCCCATATGTCTACCAGCTGGCTTTGTCTGCTTTGCTGGCTCTACATAGGAGACCTGGTTTCCTAAGGCACTGCCCAAAGACACCAGTGGATATTTCGATTTCACAAGAAAAAATTACCATGTCTAAATACATTGTCTAATGTGAGAGTGGGCATCTGGGGTTGATGCAGCTCTTGGTGTATCATGGGCTCTGGTGCAACGGGAAAAGAGGATTGAATCAGCAACAGCACCAGCCCTTACCCTGCATCCCTCCCATCCCTGAACTCCTGCTAAGGGATTTGTAGGCTACAGAGGATTTCAGTGCCCTGGGGCGTGTGGGAAGGTGAGGAGAGAGACCTGCTAATCTGCTGGAAAGGAGGTTTCCTGTAAAATATCTAATGCAATCAACACACCATTACAATGCAAGGCAGGGATTATGATAGGAACAACGTCCTTTGCTGAAATAGACTGGTTAGGAGGAGGAATGCAATATAGAAGCTGCTGTGGCATCCGTCTTTGGCCTCACTCTGGTATGGATCGTCTGGTGAGAAGCAGGTATATGGCCAGGGTTAGGCTCAATGTGCTACAGGCTCCTTGCAGTCCTCAAAGCTGGATGGATCATGCTTTACTTTCTGCAGCAGTATGCAAGGTCTGTCTGTGCCTTCCAGTGTCTCTCTTTGATCCAGCCTCAAAGCTGCTGTGAATATTAGCCCATTTTACAGATCTAAGAAACTGAGGCAGCACCAGATAAATTACTTTGGTGGGGAAAGCCGAATCCCAACACACAGCCCCTCAGCTTGCTGCTTCTGCTGGTCTTTGGGCATGAGCTTAAAGTATTTTGAGCTCTTATTAAAGGCTCCTTTGAAAAAGAACCAATTATAGCTCTTAGCATCATTTCCTTGCTCAAGCGTGACCCAGAACTTGTAAGCACTCCCATTTGCTATCTGTACTTCATTTCAACTTCAATAATAATTCCTGCTTTTAATTTGATGCTGACTGATCGTGAAAGTGCGTGTAAGCCGTATGGCATCATGTGTACAGTTTTACACCATCCCCATTTTCCAGCAGTTGTATAAAACAATTTCTGTAGCTCCAGACATGCTTAAGAGACAGCCAAAGAGTGGCATTTGTTCTGATTATCTTATTAATGCTTTATTCAATCAAGAGAAATTACAGCCAACACGTAGCAGACCAAACGTGTACAAACAAGACTGCCCAAGCTCAGATGAGGGCCAGCAGGCAGGCCGGGAGGAGAAGCATTTGCTAGGGTTTTACACATCTGCTTTCCAAAAACCAAATGTTATCTTCATCAGCAAGGCCTGAGAAACCCTCACCGAAGGCAAAAGAATTTGCTTGGACTTGCCCTTTCCTGGGTTTTCCTGAGTGTAGCAGGAACCGCTGTGTGAGCAATGGGTTGTGCAGTTTGGGGATGGAAGCTTGGGGATGGGGTGAGGGAGGAGGAGTCCTCAGTTTCAGCCTCATCAGCCGTAACTCACAGACTGGGTTGCTACTTGGGCTCTAGCTGTGAGCAGGGATGCGTGCAGCATCCCCAAAGTGCAAGGACTGAGTGAAGTTACCCTAGGAGCTGCTGCATGGACCAGGCTGCAATTCCCACTCCTCACAGAGTGGTGCTATGGCTGCCCATCACCCAGGCTTTAATTGCAATGCATGTTTTTGCAATGCTTTATCCTTACCAGGCTGTAATCTCAAAACTGGGAGGATGCGTTTTGGCTGGCTGAGCTCAAAATCAGGAATTCCAAGTTTCCTCAAAATCTGACAAAGGGGAGAGTCATTTCCCACTCAACAGATGGAAACAACTACTCCCATAGCTATGGGCTGGGTGTGCAACCTGGGCACTTCTGTAATCAAGCTTGGCCTTTTTCCTCCCAGTGTGCCCATCAATGTACAAACCACAGGTGCTTAATATGTACAGACTCCATTTATTCAAGTTTGAAATATAAAATGAAATGGCAAAGAGGCAGACAGATCATGACAAATACCAATATTCATTGTAATCTCATTCTTGGCTGTGTCTGGAGCCTTTTATCATAGCCAGGCATCTGAGAAAAGCAATTCATATTTAAAAGATTAATTCCTTAAAGGTAAACTGCACATTCAAAATGAAAACCAGGTTAAGGGGAGAAATCTGGGCTAGATGCCTCACTCAGACTGGGGTTGAGGCATAGGAATCTGGTTTCAGTCTGAGGTTTGCAGAGTTGTCTTAGGGATATAGTGCTCAGTTCCTACTCATTTCAAAAGCTGTTGATCCCTCAGATCCTACATGTGGCATATTCCTGTTTGGATGAATGCTGCTTGAGTTAGTTAATTATACAAAAGTCATGTTTTTCATGAAGAGCTCCAGGTAGGTAAAAAGGAGACAACACTGCATCCTAATAACTGGAATACCAGTTGTTTATTTCATGCAATATTCAACTTAAAATCTACTAAACTTTAAAGGAAAATAACCCCTATCAGTTTCATTCTTTTCCCAGTTAAAACCCAGACCCCCTTGAAAAGAACAATTATTAACTCAGTAGTGAATTTGCCCTTGCTGGCATAAAGGGGGACAAACAATTACGTGAGACTATTGCTAGTAAAATTGCACCCATCTGAAACAAATATTAGAAGTGTCCTCTGTCACAGTGCGAAATGAACAGAAATACAGAGAGTACGGGCTAAAATAGTCCAGGGGCTGGTTCTGAGTCCCTAACCCTGTTTAACTTATTTTGGAAATAGAAATTTCTCCTATTTCTGCAAGAAATTTCTGTATGAAGTTTCTGTATGAAATTTGGACTGGTTTTATGAGTACTTGGTACTCATAAAATATCAGCTGAAATCCCCCATTTTTAGTGCAGTGTAAATCTGCAGTAATCTATTTGACCTAAGTCACATGAAAACCAGCAGGATTTAGCTTCTATATAGATTTTTTTTTGCCACATTAGAGAAGTACAGAAATAGATTTTAATTATCTTTTAAAGAGAAATGGTTAAAATCAGAATTGATTGAAACGTTTGCTTTCTGGTAGGAGCAAGGAGTCTTTTGAGGTCTCTTAGGCGAGCTTCAAAACCACCTCAAAGTTGCATGATCGAAGCTTTGTTTTCAATTATTCATTTGTTTTCAATATCTGAAGGTCATACAACAGGCTGGGATAAGGAATGCAGCTGTCATTAAAAATTTACTTACTTTTTGTACTCCAATTAAACTTACAGATAATAGCAGATAAGAACAACCATGCAATTGCTTTCCTGACAAAGGGACTGATTTATTGATACTGAACTTGGCTTCAGTGTACTTACACCAGGGATAAGTTTGTCTGCAAAGGTTTGCTTCCATTTTAGGAAGAAAAAAATTGACAGCTGTAAAAACAGCAGGATATGATACTGTCCTTGATGAGGATTTTTCTTGGCAGCATGCTATATACATCTTACAAGACTATGACATGCCCCATTGCCTCCAAAGACACGGTCAGCTAATGCTAGTATGTTTAATTACGGATTCAGTGCCCTCCACTCCATCTGTAGTCAATGAAAAAGGGAGGAGAGCAGGATCAGGGATGGAGGAGTCCAAGGACTGGACCTCTACTGCATTACAAAGGATCTGTGAATTTTGCTACCTTAAAAGCAAGATCTTCCCTGAGAAGTCACCTCCTGCTCAGTTTGCTAGACCTGCAAGCTGGTGTTTCAACACAGCTCATTGGGGTATCAGTAGGAACAAAGTTATCAAAATAGTAAGCGTTTTTGGAAAACCAGCCCCCTAACTTTGGCATTTGAACAATACCTCCTTTTACAGAGGAAAGTGATGCTGCAGTGACTCAATATGTCCTGCATGTATCTTAGACATACAGGCCAGTAGTACCTAGAACAGCTGCAGGAGTAATTGGGATGCAGCAATAATGCAACCTTTTGTTATATGTGATCTAAAAAAGAAATGGGACCCAGCTTTGTACATCAGTTTCTTCTGTCTGAGTCAGGACTAGATTTACAATGTATGTACTCAGTTACAGCCATCTCCTGTGTTCTTCGACACAGAAAATTAGGCAGCTATACCAAAGCCAACTCTAATCACCATGATCAAACCTGAATTATACTCAATATCTTTGCAAAGGTCTGTGGATACATTAAAACTGTTTCTAATGTAGACAAATATTAAACAAACCAAACCAATAATAAAGAAACCACTGAGGACTGCATTTGGAAGCTACTATAAAGAAGAAATCTTGGTTTATGAAGGATCAAGAGGAGAATGTTGTGTATAGAAATGAGAGAAGGAATTCATTTTTCTATTAATGTCTCAAGGGTCAGAATTTCCCAGAAAAACACAGCAATTTTACATGGAAATAGCTCACAGCAAAGATGGTTGTACTCTTACCCCTAAGGCTCTCCTCTTCTATGTGGTTCTCTGTCTCTTGCAGTATTTGTTTTGTCCCTCTCAAACCTGTATCTAAGCTTATCAGTAATATTAGGGACTGATCTTGAGCATTGGATCAAAGGGATCATTCTACTGCGAGATTTCTTGCTAGTGAGCTTAGACTTCTGCATAGCAGTTATCCATCCCCATCTACAGCCTCTGCTCTCAGAAGGAATTCAGAAACACTAGGTAATTTGGTAAGTGATTCAGCGTAAAGCAGGTGACTATTTTGGTTAAGAATGCAAGAAGTAATGCAAAATCTGCTTAGGGATGGTCACAGGACCCAATTATTGCCCTTTATTTTTGCTCTGAAGAGAACTGTCTTGAATATCCCACAGGCTTTGATGGGAATTTCAGAAACATTGCTAATAACAGTAAAGATAAGAGTATGCCATTACATGTTTGGTTTTTTTTGGGAGCAGGTTTGCTGACACTATAGGCAAAATGTGCAGTGCAACACATTACTATTGGAGGCCTGCAGACATGCAGATTGTGATACGAACTATGTAGATAACAAGGTCCCATGAGTTCAGGGGATTGTGTCATTCTTACTGGACTAAACTTTCATCCCCTTTTTTAATGCTACTCCAGGGTGTTCTTTAGAAGCTTTGAATTTTTTGAAGCATCAAAGAAGTCATCTTCATGGTGCTTTCAGACTGACAGCACAGGCTTGCTGTCATCACACTGTCATCACACTGTCATCTTGTCTGAACTGGCTGAATTGCAATATGTTAAAGCTCTGGTTTGACTGAGGAAAGGCTTCAATCTATGCTTCTAAGGACAAACTCCTGTTACAAGCATGTAAAATCACTAAGATAGATAAGGGAGGCTTAGGTTTGAACCAATCTTTAGGTTTTCCTTTAAGTCTGACTGATATGACTACGTGCAATGAGTAAGAGCTTTGGATCTAAGCTATGAAGACAGCTGAAGCAGAAGATGGCTCTTAAATCTCTCTCTGGATGCCTGTGTGTATGTGTGTGTCTATCAGTCAACTCTGTCTTGCTCTGTATCTAGCCAAGCAACCTTCTAGGCAAAGCTTAGTGAACTATTTTCAGCAAATCTTATTGGAATTTGATGAGTAGTTTCAGCTGAGGTGTTGTATCAAGTGAATTTTGTGAGGATTTGAAGTGCTCACTAGTAAGTTTTTAACCAAGAAATTCCACTTTGTTATTTGTTACTTTTCAACAGTATGTCAAGCACTGAATGGAGCAATGGGCTGTTTTAACTTTTCAATATACTTCATAGATAGTAATGCCCAAGATAAATCTGTCATTCCCACACTGCCATTTAAAGAATACCAGTATGAGTGTTATCATGCCATAGTGAAAAACTTAAAGTGTCAAGAATAAAGGTTTAAGAAACATGAGCTCTGAAATAAGAAGAGATCCAAACCACAGCTGAGATGAAGTCTGGGAGGACCTGGGTTTGGGATTGCTCCTTACCAGGACATTTGAGTGCTCTCACTGAGCTGAACAATGTCTGGGGAAGGCTGCTGGGATTGTCTGCCCATTTTCATGAGAGATTTTCCATGCCCAACCTTTTTTCTTCGTATCACTGCCTTGCAAGCTCATAAGGTCACTGCAATCCACTAAACTAAGGGCCCTTTGCCAGAGGGTTGCAGCTGAGAGAAGACTAATGCAGCATCCTTAAGCCTAATGCAGTATTTGCCTAGGAAGTAGAGGAAGTGCTCAATGTAGTTTTTAATACAGACATAAGCAAGATAAATTTAAGGATTCTTTCCATGCAGTTAGAATTTTTATGTGGGTTTTCTGAAATTAAAATAACCTCTGGTCTGTATTATTTCTTTTCTTTCTGCTGATAAGCATTGTATTAATACAGGGAATATTTCACTATCCGTAGAGTGTTTAATTTCCCATATAGACAGGATGTTAAGAACAGCATTCTTTCTTCTTGGATATTCACCAAAGCAGCCTGAGGTTTAGATGCATACCAGTTTAGGTAAAAAGATGAGGAGTTTTGGTTTTTCTCCATTATATTTTAGTGAGATGAAAGTTCTCAACTGACTTTAAAGAAAGAATAATTATAGAAGTCAGCCTACAAGCATAAGTGCTAGAAGTTAATTGAATGTATACAATTGCATCTTAAAAACACCTTTATCTTACTGTAATGTTAACATTAGTGTAATTTTTTTCCCTTTCTGGGAGGCAATGTCACACTAAGCTGATATGGGTATGATTAGATAAATGTTACTCTAACATGTGTGCCGCCTTAGTGGCTCATGTGTGCACATTTAAATGATTGAGTTCTCCTTTCTATTAGAAAATATCCTTTTACACTTTAGGTAACGTAAAAGGACACAGCAAAAATATCCTGTCCTTAGGAAATGCAGTTAAAAGCATTTGGAAAGTTGGAATATATCAGAATGAGTAGGTCTGAATGGGTAATGCAGCTGGTGCAACGGAAAACCCTTTTCCCACAGAAAAATGGAAGAAGGTTCTTCTGGAAAGCAATACAGATACATTTTGTTTTCAGTTGCTGAAATGTAAATTTCCTAGGTTTTTTGGGTGGTATCAGTTTGTAAATCAGATCTTCTGCAGAGCGGATTCTTTCCTGGTAGTCACGTATGTGAGCACTACCCCAACCCAAAGGAATCACATCCAAGCCACTTGTACGTAGTTACATGAAGTATTAGAAGGTGGCCATTATTAAACCAAGCAGCAAAACTTCTTCGAATCCTTCCCCACCTACTCCCTACCCATGCATTCAAAATAACTCTGTTCTCACGTGAAAAAGACCAGGAATCTGGGAAGCTGATACCAAGTTTCAAAGCCCTTTTTTTTGCTGCTATTGTGGTTTTCTAGTTACTGTTTCAACAGGAAAGTGTTTAATCAATGCAAGGCAAAAGGCAGAGAAACGAGCTGGTGATTTCCAGAAGGAGAAAATGTCAGGCTGATTAGAGTGTTTCTTTCTCAGGATGGAGTAGACAATACAAAGCATGTGATAACACGCTTGAGATATGCCTCAGATCCCCACCAGCAGCCCTGTGAATGAATGGCACATTTCCTATCACAGCTTTCGCAGTCCGAGGCCGATAAGAAATGTCTAGTGCAGGAGAGCGTGTTTGTGCAAGATCCTTGAATACACCTTTGGAAAAGCTCAATCTTCTCTCAGGCAACAAAAACATGAGAAGTTCAATGAGAAGAAGCAGTTCCCTTTGGATTTTTAGCTTGTAAACTTGCAGGTTTATTTGATTTTGTTTTTCATATTAGATAGTTGTATTCCCTAGCTCATATGATGGAAGGACAGGAAGAAAGAGGATATTTCCATTAGGTTTTGATCTGGAGAAGTGAAATGTTTGCTCTCCAAGTGGGTACAATGTCCTTTTTGTGCTTTAAAGTTTGATTGACACTGGCAAAAGGGACATATTATGCACATAGTGCACGTAGCCCTTCATATCCCGCTTGATGTGTGAGCTGAAGTCGTTAATCTCACCCATTTCCTCTGCTCAGTGCTGTGTGCCAAGATGTTCAGAAATAACCAGGGATTTGGGATGCCTTAGCTATTGGGTGTCCAGCTGAAGAAACTTCTAAAGGTCTTGGTTTTCAGCAAGCTTTGAATAGCCGTCCTCTGGAAATGAGGCTTGTCAAACGTCTGTTGGCAAGCAACTAGACTCGGTGCTTGGAGGTCTTCATGGAGCAGATGTTTTCACAGTTGCAGGTTGGGTTTGGTGCAACATGACTGGCATCCTAAGATAGTCTTTCAGAGTCAATGCTGCCATGAAGGCAGTGGGGTTGGGCTTCAACTGTTACCTGCTGTGTTGTGCTGCTTTAGTTTTCCTCAGGCTGGTACTGAGAGAAGGGCAGGTTTTCCCCTTGGGATAAATATTTGTGATCTTTAAATGTAAAACAAGGGGGAAAAAAATACCTTTCTTCGGTATCCCAATATTATGTTCAGTACGATTCAGAACAGGTATGCTGAAACTGTGATTGACCTTCAAGCTATAAGTTTTAGAGACAGAGAAGTGATGCCTCTGCTGAGTATTAAGTTTGCAAACATAAAGTTGAATAGAAATGTCAAATTCATCTTGTTCTAACTGGTGTTCCCCAGTACCAACTCCTATCCTATCCTATCCTATCCTATCCTATCCTTATCCTTATCCTATCCTATCCTATCCTACCTCGTCTCCTTCAATGCCATTCTCTCCCTGTCCTCATCTCTACAGCCTCACAGCAGCTTCTAGAAGTGCTGGTTGGAGACATTTTACAGCTGAACTTTAAGGTCAAAACAGCAGAGAATAAACACCCCATGGAACAGAACCTGCATGTACCAGCTTGTCTTAGTGGTACAAAGCTGAATAATACCTGGGTAAACACAGCAGAAGCAGCTATTGACAAATCAGCCACTCAGGAACCCAGTGACCTCTGAAATGCTGGAGACCTGCCAGAGTCCAGCAATGGCAAAGCATATGATGAACCACATATGTCTGAGAGTGAAGATGAGGGGAGAGATATAAATTACATCCGGATGTTGCAGTGTCCTAGAGCTAACACCTCTGTTATCTACAGTGGTATGTATATAGCATACAATTACACACATTTAATCTCAGGAATAAATATGTCAAGGGAAAGCCAGTTTTCACCTTTCTGCTTCCAAGGTTTTTCTCATTCTTTTAAAAATGAAATAATGCAAAATAATAACAATAAAATCTGCTCTTCAGGATGTTTGCAGCCAGTTTGGCAGGTTCAGAAGATAATCCTTCACACCTTTTGGCTTTAAATAAATCACCTTTTGTTTAGCGAAGAAAAAAAGCAGCCTCGACTCCTTTTCTTCCTTTGAGGAAGGAGGCTGTGCAATACCTCCCAGCTATGTAAGTGACGTGGTCACCATGCAAACACATCTCCCAGTTAGGCAGGTGGCTAAACATACTTTCTTCCATCTTGGGGAACACAGGAACAGGGTTTGTCCATTCTGCGTTAATTGAAATAGCCAGCCTAGTAATCCTTTGCAAACTCTTTGTAAAGGCACAGAAAGGGTGCTTATTCATGCAAATAAGCACTATTGGGTTTGTTTACAGAGGTATGCAGTTTGTCCTAATGATCTCATGTAACATGGAGGCCTTGGATTTTTCCTTTCCATATTCTGTTTCCAGACTTTCCACTGTCCTCCTCCCCCCGAAAGCTGTCTCTTAGGTAGGGTTACTCATGAGGGTTAGGGACAGGCTGATGATGCATAGCTGGTAGCAATTGCTCCTGTGAATATTGAACGCCTGCAACATGAGCTGCGTCATGAGCCCCACTGGAGAGCCTGGAGTTCTCTCCTGGCAGCGATGGCTGGGGGGAACAATCTGAAATGCTGGAAGGTGCAGAGGTCTTACATACATTTTTCAGGGAAAAATACCTGGTTTTGGGGTGGGTATTTTTAATCTTATCCCTGTCTTCAGTGGGAAAAGGTAAGATGCTTCTGTATTCAAACAGCAAATTTTTGGTCCTGGGAAGATGCATGACTCTTCATCAGGGACTGCAGTAATAGAACAAGGGGTAATGGGTTGAAACTAAAACACGGGAAGTTCAGGTCAGGTATAAGGAAGAAGTTCTTTACTGTAAGGGTGGTGAGGCACTGGCACAGGGTGTTCAGAGAAGTGGTAAATGCTCCATCCCTGGCAGTGTTCAAGGACAGGTTGCACAGAGCCTTGGGATACATGGTCGACTGTGAGGTGTCCCTGCCCATGGCAGGGGGTTGGAACTGGATGGTGTTAAGGTCCCTTCCAACCCAAACCATTCTGTGATTCCCCAATGATGACAGTAGTGACTATGAATAAGGTTATTGATAAAGACAACTATGAAAAGACGAGGAGGATCTGCCTTGGTCCAGCTGAAGTTTCTGCAAGATGATTTCATGACCTCCCCAGTGCCAAGACCAGTCAAAAGAACAAGTCATGCTTATGCTTTATGCAGACCATATGCCACTGAGTTTTCTCTTTGAAACGCAGCCAAAATCGTTCTGTGGTTAGATGGAGGTGCGTGAATAATGCATTTTCCCATTACCGATACTTCATGTCTAGAGCAAATCACAGATACCTTTTAAAGCAACTCCTCCAAAGATTTATTAAACACCTGCTCTTTCTCCCTGCTTGATCTTTGGCTCAGGCCTGCACTGAAGAGCAATTGATTCTGCTTTTAAACACAATGTCAGATAGTTTTAAAAGACTTAGTCCTCCATTACAATGAAAAAAAACACCTTCTTCTTAAAAAATGAGGTATCTATTCTGCTCTTGTGCAAACACAAATCTGCTTCTTCCCATGTCCTGCCCCCTGGCCAGCTGCAGTTCACTTTCTCTACTGAAATGGGGTGGACGAGTGGCTCTTCAGTGAGACGTTTATCAACAGTGGTTTGCAAGCCCATTGCTAAAAGCTCGCCTTCTTCCTGCCACCATGTGTGTCCTGTGGAGCCCTGCTCCTCTTTCACAGCTTAGCTGTGCCTGCATGGCTGCTAATCTCATCTTCTCTCCCGCCTGGGGGACTAAACCATTTGACCTGTGACCCTGAGCTGATCTGAAACCTCCATCAATCCTTCTGAAAAGTTTTCCTGGAATCAGGGCTTCCCGATGACCCTTTGCATAGTTCCTAAAAGGAAAAGAAGAAAGAAAATAACCAACAACCTACTCAAAAAAAAAACCAACCCACCCAGCCCTGTGCTGTTTTCTGTTGTTTTAGCACAAACCAAACATAACTCATAAAAACACAGGCAAGGAAAATAGAGCGCGCTGGTTGCCAGAAAAACAGATTGTAACAGAACACAGAGGGGCCTCTTGCAGGGAGGAGGCAGGGAAGAAACACCTGTGATTTCCATTGAAAATCCCCTGATATCTGCATTCCCCCGTTCCGCTCCAATACGAGTTCTGGTGTGCTCTATCCCTGACCCCGGGGCAAGGTCTCCATGTGAGGAGGTCCCTTCGTGTTGGGCTGCCTGGACGCAGCTCTGAGCACTGGACCAGTGAATCACAACGCAGCTGAGGAGCGCAGAGCGCCTGCCAATTGTCCTCATGTCATTGCTATGGTTATCTTAGAGTGCTCTGCAGATGTTTGCCTGCTTAAAAAACAAAAGGGAAGAAAAAGGAGAGAGAGGAAGATAAAAACAAAGCTTTAAATCTCTCCCTCCCCCTCATACAACTGTTAGGCCAAAGGTGCTAAAAAACCTTGGATGGAGGCAGAGCTGTTGTTGCTGATTGAGTTTTGGACCATGATGGTCCCCAGAGGCTCTGGTGGAGAGAAGATGCCCAAATGGCGCTGCTGTGCCTGCAGGGGCATGCAGAGCACATCCCGTGACAAGTGAGCAGGGAGCAGGGATGGTGCCCAGGATATGTGCACTGTGCTTCTATGGGCTCACTTCTGCTTTTGCCCTTCTCGGAGCAGAAGGGCATTCACAGGAGCTGTGTTGGTCCCTTTGACATCCCCTCCACACCAGCTGTGTTTTTGCATATAATTTTCCTAAAACTCCTTTATTACCATGTGAAATTTGGGGACTGAAATCAGTCACACACAGGCAGTGGAAATAGGTACCTCTGCACCACATCACAGGCACAAATCCACCTGGAACTTCTCAAAAACCAGGCTTCAGGGTTAGGAAATGTAACTGCATCGGAGCAGCTCCTCACTGGATAAATAGCTAACGCAGATGCACTGATTCCAGGACCCTTCTTAGGACTGTTGTGCAGTGTGGACATGCCTGATGGGGTAATTACAGTGCTGAGCTTTAGGACACAACGTAAACATCCAGTTTTCAGCATTGAGTCACATAACCCCACCTGCAGGTGCTTTTGCAAACACCGTTGCTTGGCTGCCTGGTAATGACCCCTGTTCCTCATTATCCTTCCCCAAATGCTCCTTGACCAAAATGCATAGGGACAGTGGGGCTTGGAGATCTGAGGCTTCATGGACCTGAACCTGGCGCTTCAACATTTGTTGTGTTTGTTTAATAGCTTTTCCAGACTTGTTTATGGGAGGCGTGAAGATAAGTGATGGGAGAGATAAGTGCTGTGGATGTAATTTGGATGAACAGCCACATCAAACAGGGTCTGAAGGAGCTGCTTTGTGTTATAACTGCTATGGCACTTGCACTACATCCAAATGCTGTGCAGAGATGTTACAGGGCTGTACAGCTCCCTGGAATCAACAGGAGATTTTTATCTTCAACTTAGATGAGACCTGAATCACATTAGAATTGAGTATGCATGTCCTCAGAAGCACCACCAGCCCGTTGGGCTTCAGTGAGTTACAACAGGACACGATGCACTGTTTGGTGAGCAGGCTGTCCCTAAACCACACAGCAAGAGAAACAGCCTGGGCAGGAAGATCCCTCTGTTACCTCACGGGTGGTAGGTTCAAGAGCACAGGAACATTCTGGAGGCTGGGGTGGCTAAATGTAGTTTCAAAGTAATACAAATTCCTTTGCAAAATGGGGTGAAAAGTCCTTATTAGGAACACAGAGCCCAGCTTAGAGTTGAATAGAAAATAGTCTTGCCATATAAAGCACCATTGCCTAGGAACATAAGCCCATGCACATAAAGAGCTCAGTTCAGCAGTACATGAGATGCTTTGCTGACCTGGGGTCTCCAAATTGTTTGCCTTGCTGTGGGACAGGAAGAGATGCATGACTTGAAACCATCTGACAAACCCATTCTTTGGAGCTGCCTGACTTACCTTCCGAAGGTCAAAAGAGGGAGCTCATGCTGCAACAAGAAGACAAACTACACAGAACTTTGTCTTCCCGACTTCCTTCTTAGGGCAAGGAAGATCCCAAGAACTCCAGCATCTGAAACTTCCCTGCTCTGGTTAGAGCTATCTGAGCATCTCCTCAGCGGAGGGGGTTTCCATTGAGACAAATTTCTTTCAATAACCAAAATAATGTGTGAAAAATTGCCAATTTCAGTGCAAGTTCTTGGTTTGGGGTAGCCTTTGGAGTTTATCTTCTTACTGAAAGTGCTCACTAGTATTTTTATATCCTTCTTTCCTTCCTTTATCTTTCTCCCCCTACATGAAACACCAACAAACACCAACCCAGCTGGCAGAAAGAAATGGGCTTCAGGCAAGAAGAAAAACCAGGAAACATTTTGGAAGATACTTCAGTAAACATTGGATAAACCACTGAGAAAGTGGGTTTGTTTGCTTCTTGGAGTGGAGGAAGTCTCTCCACATGTGTGCTGAGCTGGTCTTTTGCCCCTAATGTCTGAATGCCCCATGCATGGTGCCTGGCTGTACTTCCTCTCAGGCATCACTCAGCTTCAGCTATAGCATGGTGATGTGCTGGGGCACCTCTCCTGCGTGGCATTGCAGCCAGGGCACTTGTCCTGTTTCCAAGTCCTTTTCCAACTTCCTTTTGGGGTTTGCTCAGTGCTACAGCGTGAGACATCTTCAGGTCCAGACCAGATTAAAAATGAGCTTGTACAGATTAAAAGCGACGAAAAACACTTGAATCACTACCAAAAGACGCATGCCCTAAGTAATAATTCTGGATTAATGATATTTATAAGAGAGCCAGCTCTGTGGTCAGTGCAGTACTTGTGCTGCTTTGGGGTCAGCCAGCACGGCCTGTATCTGAAGCTTGCAGAGATTTGGTGTGCACAGATCCCCAGCCTGTGCTTTTGTGTTCAAGCTAACATTACCACCAGCTAGTCATTTCAGTTTGGTTCTCCATCTAAGGAGATCACTGTCCAAAGACGGATAAAGGATTCCTTTCTTCTGGGTAACATTTGGAATCACAGCCTGGGCTTTGGTAACAGGATACTGGTGGCTTCAGTTCTTCCGATAAGGGGGAATGCTTTTTTTCCTTGTTGTTAATCCTGGGAATGGAGATCAGTTGCAGTGCAGGTGTCTGATTTTCATTAAAATTGCAAATTGGACTGGAGGCTTGATCAGATAACAAAGACATCATTGAAACCATGTGTCTTCCTTCAGCAGCAGAACAGGGACAAGACAGAATTTCCCAGTGTGTGTCCACTTGTGCATATTTACTGCAGAGAGCCAGTCTTAATACTTTGGTCATGGGTGAATAAATAGCTTCTAAGAAATGCCAGCCCTATCAAGCTTGCTGCAGCTTTGGAGCAGCTTTTGAGCTGAATTGAAGAATTACAGTATTAGCCATTTGGGGAAAATACAGGCTGTTCTCAAAGGAAATCAATTAACTGTAGCATCTCTATGGTCCCAATTTGTCGGATCTTTTTTTATATCAAAGCACTTAAGTGTTTTCTTAGCTCTAAGCATGAGCTTAAATGCTTTGATGAACAAGGATGGACTTTCACACATGCTGCGGTCTTCCCCATAATCAAGGTCACGTGTTTTTTACTATGGGAAAGGGAACATTAGACAGAGAATATCAACAGTCATTCTGTTTGGGAATTGTATGCAAAAAGCTTGTCTGGAGTAGGAACGAGTGGGGGCTGATGGAATATACAAGATGTTTGGAAAGGAAGTTCCTCATGCGATGTCCTTTTGGCAGCTAAACAAAGTGACTTTGGAGCAAACACACAAACATTGCCTTTCCTAAGACAACATCTCCTGACCAATGTCACAGCATTTATATGTCTTAATTATGTCTTGTTTTAAATCCTTGTTTTCTCATCCTCTTCTTTGTCATAAAATACCAATGAACTTCCCTTAGTCATGATGAAGGGAGCAGCTAAACAAAGGTTCATTCGACCCAAACTATTAGCTAGCAGGTATCTAGGACAGGTTCATCTTAATCCTTTAAGCATTACAGAAACCATGATCAGTGAGAAAGGTGCTGAGCTGTGCCTACACAGAGATGTGCATTTCTGTTTAAACTTTGCGAGATGGGGAGATTTCAGCTGTGATCTATTCAGCTGGTGTTTGCAGAGCTTCTGAAGAGGGTGTATTTCAAATGGAGCATGTTAAATGGGTCCTTGACATTAGAGGAACTCTGAATGATCTTATCTCACCATCAGTAGGGTTAGATGAAGCTAAAATGTAATGTTTACCCATTCATGGGTGAAAGAAACTCTTTTCTTGATGCAGGGGAGCAAGGACATCCAATGTTAAAAACCAAGTTTTTAACAGCTCTTTACCAAGTCTGCTCTGCTCTATGGTAAATGTTGCAGGAGGAATTCCTCAGGGTGTTTAGACAGCTCTTAGGGAGGGAAAATAAGTCTTGACTTTTACAACGAGACAGTAACAAGAAGTTCCTCGTGTCCTGCACACATAGTGAGCAGCTTGACCTTTAAGTACAATATGTAGTCCTGGTGTCCTTGAGTAAAACCTTCTCACCATGGGCTGTCTCCAACACAAGTCCCATCTCATCTGTGAGGCTGCTTGCTTTGCTTTGGATGAAGGACACGACATGGACAGTGCTTGCCCTCGTGGCTCTGGCCATGGGAACAAAGTCATGCAGGGGCAGCTGGTTGGGATGTGCCTCCGAGTACCCTGGATGTGCACTGTGAATGGTGGTGAAAACTGTGCAACTCTGAGAAAAAGCTGAACTTTGCACCCCCAAAACACTGTGAAAAGTCCATGAAATGCTGTGAAACATTTTGTTTTCCAAGGACCGAGCATTATTTAAATATTACAGAAATATGCAAGGATTCTTTGGGACTCGGACACAATATAGACAAACTGATTGCTCTGACAGCTTCCCATGCAATAAGCACTCCACATTTACTGCTCATTTTCATCCCTTGGTAAATGGGAGGTAATTTGAAGATATTTTCATTCCTCTCAGAGCATCACTTGGGATATCTGTAGAATCACTCAGCGTCACAATTCCAAGAAATCTGCCAGGATTATGTTCTGAAGTTTGCTTTGGATAACGAAGTACTCAAAAGGTCATAGATTATCCCAGGACATATCAAAACATGCATTAAGAATTTCCATGTTCTTAAACTTGTGGTAAAAGTCAGCCACATTCACTCGGTTTTGTTCAAGTTTAAACTCAAGGGACCTTATCTCTGCTTGCCAGTGTGTCAGTGTCTTGAGAGGGGAGGTAGAAATGCTCTCTGCCTGCATCCCATCAGAGGGGAAGTGAGTGCTGCAACTGGAGCAGGGATCATTTGGACTATAAAGCATGGGAAACCATTGGCCCAAAATAGGACCATGTAGAGTTATAGTATTAATTAGTTCAGAGGAGCAACTATTTGGGCATCATTTGTAACCTTCTCTTATGGCAGTGGAAATCTGTCAGGAAATTGCTTCGTACAGGGATAAGTCAGATGTGCCCTATCCATGACAGCAGGTGGTTTTCAAGGACAGCAGTCATCCAGGAGCTGAGCTGTGGGAAGCAGCTGCTATTGTCACTGCAGGGAAAACACAGTTTGCTCCAGCTCTGCTTTGCTTATTGCCTAAAGGGGTGAACATTGAAGCAGAGACAACATCACTATTCTCACCTTTTGCTGTAACTTAACAGGACTTCCAGCCTCTTCAATGTGCAGCAGATCACCGAAGGGCACTGTTACTTTCCTTGCTGCTACCACCTTTATTAGCTCTTATATGAGCAGTAACCTCTTTTCAAAAGTAAGGTGAAGGTGGCACACATTGGCACACCGTGGTACCTACCAAGTTGGTCTCAGAGGATGCTGGTATAGAAATAGATGTTGCCACAAGTTGTGTGCTGACCACTCATTAATTGCATCTGTAAGGCCTGCCCACCTCTCTGTTTCAGACATGTTGTCAGAGGATCATTTCTAATCACAGAAGAATGGTGTCGAGAGGCAGATGAAATCATCACTGGGCAGGAGGTTCCAAGCAACAGAGACAAGATCAGTTGAAGCCCCTTGGCCAAAACTATCTGATGAAGAGAAGCGGGCCAGAACTCCATCAGTGACCCTGGGGTTGTTTTGGCTTTTAGCAGCTTAAATAATCTCACCTGGCAACTCTGCTCTAAACAAAAACAGGGGGTTCATGGCCGTTCTCAATGCTTTTGCTTGCACTACAGTGGCAAAACAGAGGGTCAGAAATGGAAAACAGATGTTTCAATGTGTACAACAGAAGCAAAAAAGCAAATACTGCGAGCACAAAGTCTGACATGATAAGGAGGGTACCTCAGGATTCTAATGATAAAAGATCCACTTTCATGAAGCACAGGATTAGATAAACTGCTAATTGTTTTCCATGGCTGTTTTCATGGCTATAAAATCTTAGTCCTTATATCCGAATCAGAGCCTTACTTTAGCGTAGCCTGCTCCTGGTTCATACAAGGATAAACTACTGCACGAGTAGGGTTGCAGGAAAGTGCTGTGCTGCCAAAAAAACAATACAAGATTAATTATTTGCCTGGCACACTGCTGCCAGGCTATGAGAAATGCTTCTATGTATTCTTTTAATTAAGAAGAGATTAATGGAGAGACCTGCTTTGAAATCAGAGCGATTTCAATATTTCAAAATCAGTTTTCTTTCCAAGCTGGATTTCTAAACCATGTCTATTCAGAGAGATTTTTAGTAGTGTCAGAACATTATGTAATTCAAAGTATGTTTCTCCTGCAATATTTAAGCTATTGATGCACATTGGGAAATTATTACCATGAAAAAGAATCTAAGGGAATAATGCTTATTTTCCTTTAAACAACAATACACATTCCTGAAGTGCATTACTTTGGACATGCTTCATTTTTGCATAGAAAACTATTTGGTTTGGTTTTTGCACCAGCAATAGCAGTATTGATATGAGTTTCAATCTTCATCAAAGGAATGTGATATAAAACATGAAAATAAGTGATTTCCTCAACCTGTTTTTGTGGGATGCATACAGACACACAGAACTCCAGCGACACAGTTAAAAGAAATATTGGAATTGCTCTATTTGAAATGATAAAGATCATCTTGTTCTTTTTCAGCCTGTCTCCCTGCTATTCTTGGATGAGGAATAAAGGGTCTCAAAAGTAAATGTTGCATTGAAATCCATTGAGAAAAAATTAAACTTTTATATTATTTACTGGGAAAAACGATGATTCTGCGAGCTGACATTAAGGGACAGATTTTCAACATTATTCACCCATTGAAAATAGCTCCTATTGTTCCCAAGTTCAAAAGCCTCTCTGGTTATTGCAACTTTGTCCTAAATATGTGGCTGAACAGTTGGGCTCAGGCTCTTAAAACGCAGTTGCAAACACATGTGACTTGCCCATGCAGTCACCACCCGGCACATGCAGGGATGCTGCTCGCACCCTCTGGCCCTGCCGCAGACACTGTGTTTGTACTTGTGTTTAACAGGACCATGGGTTTGGCTGCAGCAAGAGCACAGAGAGGTTCTATGAACCCTCTTTTCTTCACCCGAAGCTGGACCTTAGCGTGTTACTGCATTTCTGATGAGGGTATAAAAAGAAATGTAGCTGCTTTGTCAGATCAGCCAATGGCAGATGGAATCATAGAATAGTTTGGGTTCAAAAGGACCTTAAAGCTCATCCAGTTCCAATCCGCTGGGTTGGACAGGGACACCTTTCACTAGACAAGGTTGCTCAAAGCCCTGTTCAACCTGGCCTTGAACACTGCCAGGGATTTGCTGCTTAAGAGCTTACCGGGAAACTGAAGGTCTCCTCCAGGTTGAGTGATGCTCTGTAGCTTCGGCACTGGGTCTTCCTGCTAGGTCTTGTTGAAAGGGTCCTTCCCCTCAGGCTTCATCTTATCTTATTGTTCTGTGTCAGTGTATGTCAGACAACAGTGTCTTATGGGGAAGCTGCTGTGAGACTGTAGATTTTATTGAGACAGCACAAACTGTGATCACCCAAGAGGCTGTGCCCCCAAACAGGAGCAAACACAGTCCTAGGCATGGGGCTGGAGGGTTGGAATGGCTCCTGACCCACCTCGAAGGATGGTGGGAGGCAGCTAGCAGTGGAGCTGGGGCCAGGGATTGACGGTAACACTTCACACATGACTTCTGTGTGAAACTGAAGCAAGATAAACAGGATTTGGTATGAATTTAAACATGACACTGGTTATATTATTTGGGAACAAAACAGTTGCATAACCCTGTGGAAAACAGCACAGCTGTTCAGGCTGGACAGGCATGCCAAGAGCCCCGTCCCTCCCTGCCAGAGGGATGTGCCTGCAGTCAGGGCTCCCTTCCACATCCTGCATGTTGATGCTCGCTCCCTGTCCTGGAGGTCCCAGGCAAATCTACTAGCCCACTCCAATCTGGTTTCAGGAGTCATCTACAAATACATACTTAAAAGACACGCAATGAATCGTCCCAGCTGCAGAGCCCCTTGCACTCAAGTGGGGAAGCTGGGTCCTTCTCACTCTCAGCCTGTGATAAATGTGCAGAGCATGAAAATCCGATTTGCTGTGAGATTAAGGGAGCATAATCCCATTAACAATGACAAGCTCTGCTGGTCCACTCTGCCGCCCACTCCATAGCCCTGCACAGCAAGCAGGAGCTTTGATTAACAGCTCACTGCAAAGATAATGACCCCACCAGCTATGCTGGCATTGCAGGGAGATGTACCCTGGATGGAGCTGGGCATCAGTGCAATCCCATGGGAGCCAGGTCTACTTGTGTGTGGTGTGACAGTTGATTTAGGACTAGATTTGGTACAGTCCCCAGACACAATGTCCCCATAAATGATAGAGATCTCTGAAGGAGTGATCACTGGATAACCCCATCCTGAGGGATGCTTGTGCTCAGTTTTCCTTTAATAGACCCCAGTTTGTATTCACCAAAGCTGCTCTGTTATGGGACAGCCTGCATGGGAAGGAAGGATGACTGAGGACTATCCCAATCCTAGGTCAACACTATCAAGCCTCTCCAGCCTACTTACCTCAAAGGGGATTTTCTACCATTAAAGCCAATGTGCTTTAATGTTTGCAGTGCACTTTCCAAAATATATCAGAATTTTCCTATTTTTTCCTTTTATTTTTATATGCTAAAATTAAAATCAGCAGAGCAAATAGCTCTGATTTGCATATGCAAAAGGCACATCAACATGCTAATGATTACCTGCTAACGGTGCAGGCACTAATCCTTACAGAAATATGCTTGAGAAGTAAAACTAGGACCCAACCATGGGGCAGGTATTACAGGCAAACAGCGCTCTCAGTGACAATAAAAAGGGAAGACTAATCCTGCAGGTGTTCTGGGAGTTCAAGTTTATTCACATTCCTTCCCTGGGCATTAGATGGAAATCCTTCTTTAATTAAAAACTGCTCCCAGTCCCCCAGTGCAGCAGGTGCTGTGCTGTGCACCATGTTGTGTGCTTGTGCATCCCGCTCTCCTCATCCTCCTATTTCCATGAGTCCCACTAATCTCTCCTCAGGTACAATCCTCATGCAGACCTTTCAGGACAGATCCTATTTTCCCCCATGTATAGAGAAGAAAACAAACAGGATGGTTTCCAAGGTGAGCGTGTGGTCCCCAAGCACTAAGGATGCCTATGTGCGCTGCACGTGGCCGCAGCGCCCGTGCTCCGATGCTCTGCATTATTTCTTCTCAGAAAGTCTCAAATACTGCCCAAATACTTCCCTGAAATGCAAACTATTTTGGAAGCTAAAGATAGTCCAGGCAGGAAAGCAGACATAGAGCTGACACTGAGCAAATAAATACAAGTTATGAAGAATTCCTAGGGAAAATAAAACCCTGGGGGAATGGAGCTCATTACCGAAAACAGGGTGGGAGGCTGGGACAATGTTAAGCTCCACTGATAACTGTTGGCTCCAGCCACTCGATGGTTTTTTGGGGCTCGGGAGCATCCACAGTTTCTGTTAATGCCACCAAATCATGCTGCAGCTAAAGGAAATCACAGTACTGTCATATGTTGTAAGGTATCTGATCTTGGCACAACTTGTGGGCAATGCTGGTGGCTTTCACCAAGCAGTGTGCAATGGTCTACGGTCCGCAGAAGTACCCTGGACAGGGTGAACTGGAGTTTGCCGTCAGTTCCATCCCAGTCAAGTATTTTTGGCTGCAGATGGAGGTCAAGTTCCTTTCACAGCCAAGACAAGCTATGGGGCACGTCTTCCCAGGACTTCCTCGGCGTCATTTTTTGGTCAGGTTGCTCCTAAAGCCTGGCCTGGCTCTTAGGAGCATTGCTGCTGTTAAACATGCTTGTGCTGCTGCTTTTCCAGCCTTGAGGCAGTGCCTTCAGGCACTGATATTTCTGAGTTTCAAGGGGAAAATCAGTAGGGAGAAACAGTACTCAACCCAAAGGATGCATTTTTGCAGTATCTTTCCTGGCTTGCTCTGTTCTCTAGACTTCAGTGACTGCAAGCACTAGGAACAGGGACTGATCTTCTTTAACCTTTATTGCTATTGAGTGAGGATTGAACAGAATCAGGTGGAATTTCAGGAAAAAAACAACAGTCTGCAGAAATCACCCTTCTTTTAAACACACAAGCTTGTGTGTGTGCATGCACCTTTATCTACTTCTAATAATGGTTATATTGGTGCTGTTGTCACCTGTTGACGGTGGTAGGACACCGGTGCTAAGCAGAAGTTACTGCTAGAAATACTTTTATTGGGTTTTATGTGTTTAAGAAAACTGCCATTAGACAGTGGTTTTCAAGGGATGCAAAGCAGAAGCTTCAGAAGAGGCACTGAAGTGTTAGCTGAATGTCAGGTCTTGCTGATAGCTTGACATGAAGACTGTGGTTGGGTACGTAAATACAATAGCAGATGAAGAGACCAGAAGAGGATTGAGAAAAGATACTGAAGGCTGAGGAGTGGTTTTGCACAGAGGGCATCTTCCTGTCTGATGTTTCAGCTGTGAGGTAGTTTTGTCTTGAGGGTTGAAGCCTCATTCTTTCATAAGAACACAGTTTGGTTCCCCACCGAGAGGCTGATTTCCTTGGCTCAAGGGGATCAAAAGCACTGGTTGTTGCTTGAAGGGGTATATTCATGGTAGTGTCAAGCTAAAAGCAGCCAAGGCAGTTTCCCATCACACAATGCCAGGGCACTGCGTGGAGCATGTGGTGAATGTCTGCTCCCCTGGGTGGATAGGCTGTCCTCAGCACGTTCAGTTCAAGGGAACAAGGAAGGACTCTCTTTTACAAAGAACTGCTGAAATGATGTAAAAGACTGGCACAACCAGACGAGAAAAGTTCTCAGCTTCTTACCAGTGCCAATAGCTGCCATTATTTTACTTCCTGGGGCTGAACCAGGGCTATTTTGCAGAGAGTGGGAGTAAATCCCATATTGAAATACCGCAGTGAATATTAGCTACTAGAAATGCCTTGATAGAAACACTAGATAGAGCCACAGCAATCAAGAAGAATATGCCAGAGATGATTTCATTGCTGCAGAAGCTAATTAGCCTGATAGAGGAAGACACTATTATTAGTGGCTGCAGATACTTCCAGCCTGCCTTGTTCAATAAATTCCAGCTCACGAGTCTTGATTTCCAGTGTGTTTTATTGCAGAGCACAGGGCCCATCCCATGATGGCATCCTGCAAATCCCAGGCTGGTGTTCCAGGGGATGTCAGCTGTGATGTGAGCCATGCTGCAGGCTTCCTGGACACCTTCATGCACCCACTTAATTTCCTTGGGCTCCATCTTTCTGCATCTTTCACCTGGTACTATAGGGGCTGGGGGTTATGTTCAGATACCTCATGGGGAGAGAAAAACCTACTGTAGTGGTTTAATTCCTTGGGTAACCCTGAGATGCTCTTTAACAGGGATGCAGCTCCAGCCTTGCAGACTCTACAGCTATCTCAGTTTATATTGTGATGAGTAATAAGTCAGTCCTATGGCCATACTGGAGTCATGGCAGTGACTTGCAGGCTGGGGAAGTCCATACAAAGGACAAGCTCAGCTGACAGGCACCACAGGGTGATGGTCCTCCTGCAGTCATTGACCACATTTGATTGTACAAATGTGGATGCTCATAATGGCTTGGCTCAACTTGAAAATCCTGGATGCAGATCGTTAGCCTTCTCCTATGGACAAGGTAGGTTCGTTCTCTTAATGCAGCCAATGTTGCTGGGCAGGGACATAAGATCAAAGTTTGCCCGATGCCTTTCAAAGAGAAGTGGCATATCTTCTGATTGGGCTCTTAAATAAAAGCCGTGCAGCCACCCTTTGAAAATGCATGGACCTGAGTGTAAACATTGCATTATGCATGGAAAACACCAAGAGCAAATGCTTTTATCAGCGAGAGCAATCAGGGCTGGCTATTAGCTTAGCACAGCACTAAGAGGACAAAAATTGGTCTGGTTGATGCAGTTGAGAGAGGTTATGAGGTGTAATGAGTTTTCCTTTTGGAGGGGCAGGATTGGAGTGGGAACATGGGCAGCAGAGGTGAAATGGGATCTCCAAAGGACATAAAACCCAGCCAGTGTGGCTCAATTGTTCCCTGCACATCCTAGGTCTGCTGCTGCCTAGATTCTGCAAGCAGCTTCAAAAGCAAATAGGTAGTGCTAACACCAACCTGGCAAGAACATTACTCTGTGCTTTAATACAGCCAATATGACAAAGTCTGAGCATCTCTGTTTGTAACAGAGAATGTTTCCAGCTCTTTGCATGTCAAATAGTTTGTGTGAAGCAGTTTGGCAGCCCAGTGAGGTACAGCAACTCTTGAAGCTATGGGAACCAGGAGGGAAAGAAGGCTGAGATGTTGGGGTGAAATCATGGACCTCCAGAGTCTCTTCTTGGCCCCGCTACAGATGTTCTGCATGACATTAGCTCTATTAATGCAATGACTTCCATTCACTGAAGATGGGGCCCTTCATCTTTTCTGCTCTGGGTTCTCTCTTGGTAGATGGAAAATGCTTCCTTTTCTCTAAGGGGCTCTCAGGATACATGTCTGTTCTCACCACTGAGGTGCTCAGAGGCTGAGGTGATGAGAAACCTATAGAACCAAATCCATCTCTCTCAGAACCGAAGAAAATGAAATGGGAAACAAATGTTAGCCCCAGGTTGGAATAAGTGCAGAGGGATTGCTCGCTCTGTTGGAAGAATAAAGAGTAATTCTGTGCATTTTGGTCTCCGTTTGGTGTCGAACTGCACAGCTGTGAGTACTCCAGGGTGACATGACAACCCATCCTTAGGAATACTGTGCCTTCGGAAAGACGACAGTTTTAAACAATTTGGTCCTAATTGAAAGGGGTCACATGAGACTGACTTTACAAAGTTTACATAACAAAGAGTAATTCTGTTAAGTAAAATGATTAATTCCTGTCATTGCACATCAAACGGCGCGGTTACAAAACAGTATTGTCTATGCTCCCGTTGCATTCAAAGCCATTTTTCCCTCCAATTTCCCTTCCCATAACGCAACCTTTTGACAGAGCCTTAACTCTTTGGTGTTATTCAGCAGAGGAATTTCTGAATGGGAAATGAGTAGGCTGCCATGGACGTGTGAGATATGTTATGCTGGTGTGGTGGCAGGCAAAAGACAACAGCTCTTTAGAGTGGTCCCAGCTTACCCAGGCACCCAGCGTGATGAGAAATGTTTGCCAGCACAATGCGTCGGTTGTCGCCTTTCCTCAGCATAATGAGGCATTGAGGGAGAATCGTAACCCCAAAATGGCAAATTTTGCCTTTGAAATGGTTCCATGGTGTCAAGAACCCACAACAGCAAATGGCTGAGTAATTTGGTGCTTGGATAGCCTGGGAGAACATGGGTATCTTCACATCCACCACTGTGTGCTTACATGTCCTAGGGGTAGCATGCTAGCTGCTCAGGAGTCCCTGTGTGATAGGTGTGAATCTGATAGGAGAACCTTTGAGTTTGGAGCCATTCCCTGTTAAGACTGTAGGTCTGCCAGCTTTGGAGGGGAGGCTGTATACCTTTTCCAACCCTAACTATTCTTGCTTCTATATCCATGTGGCTGCAGGGAGACCAGATGTCCATGGGATAGAGATCCTTTGTTGTCCTCTGGACCAACCTGTGTCTGTGGGTACTGGAGGACACTTTCCCAACTCACTAGGCAAGGGGTTTGTCTTTGCTGCTGAATAGCACAGGCAGGCTGGGGAATGGTTGGGATGCACTGGGGTGCACTGCTTTCCTGGAGAACCGTGCTTGCAGCTTGGGCTGGCATTAAAACCCATTGCTGGATTTTAATATGAGGTCTCCTCCATAGTTTGGGATTTCCTTGTGTAAAGGTAATTTGACCTTTGCCCAGTCTGTGGAGTACAAGTGACTTTCCTCTAAGAACTTATTCTTGCTCTCTTATTCAATATAAAGCGCTTATGTGCTCCCTTCGTGTTTTTTCTTATTACAGTCCCTTTCCTTCCCTTTCTCCAGCTTCCCCTTGGGTCTCTCCCTCCTGGCCTGCATTTCAATTCAAAGCCCTGTTGGAGTTTTCCATTCTCTTCTAGGGCTGAGTCACTGACTTTTGTCAGCCTCCCACCATGGATGGCAGAAGGGAGGGGGAAGAGAAAGAAGAAACAGACAGAAATTGCTTCAACACCAGCCAAAAGCTGCATAAAAAGGCCCAAATGTTATGGCATCTGAAATAAAATCAAGTACAAGCAATCCCTGCCAAATCTCCCTTGAAATGCTGGAAATCTGGAAGTGTTCAGCGCAGCTGAAGAGCAGCTTTCTAGCCTGAATGTCAGTGGAGGGGTTGGGCGCATATCCTGCTTCTCAGGTGGGATTTCCGTGTTCCTGGTCCTTTTCAGGCACATCCAAGGTCTGCATTCCTTTCTGGTTGTGAGGGCATTTGCTCTACAGAGAGATGATGCCATGACTCTTGGTGGCCTGCAAACCAACATGTAGTAACATTTCAGTTAACCTCCCCATGAGGAACACTTCCCCATGGTGGAACACTGCAAAGGATGGTGCCCGCCTAACCCACTGCCAGCCCCATCCTGCCCCTGGCACCCTGCTGGAGCTAAGGGAAGAAAGGCTTGGGTCTGCTGCTGCATTCTAGTGCCAACTTCAGCCTTGGTCATGCAAAGACTGAGCTTTGGACTCTGACTTTCATAGAGCCCTCCCAGCTGGTGCCCAGGACACAAGTCATGCAACACAAATACACCCCCTGTATTCAGTACTTCTTTATTTCATGGCAACTGATCATTTCTAATTACTGAGAAATCTGCCAGGTCTAATTAATCTGTTTGGGATCTCCCCATGCTGAAATCAGACTCCTCTATTAGCAGAGAACCCTGGGCTCAGCATGACACATGGAGTCCTTTTTGTTGGCCATGGGCTGCACCTTAGTGAGTACCTCGGTCATGGGTGCAAGGATCAGACCTGGAAATCCCTACCCACTGAGCAGCCAGTGCTCCTGCAGCAAGACCAATGGTCTATCCCCTGTTGTGGAAATGATGTAGCAAAAGAATCTTATTCTTCTGTGTGTACAGTGAGAAGTCCCACTTCTCCCAGGTCTTTGCCTGAAGAGAGAAGTTGCTCCAGAAGGACATTCAAGCTAGATTTTGTCCCTGCTTTTGATGACAAAAAAAAAGCCTGTTTTTCTCGACTATGTAAGTACTGATAGTCTCACCGTCATGCCTCCTACTTTAAACATCAACCCCCTCTGCACCTATCACCTTGCAACATCATTTCAAGGCCCCATGACAGACCTTGCAAGGTTTGCTCTATCGCACTCTGCTTTGATAGCTTGCAGAGTAGGTGAAGGTTCATTTTGATATCTGTCCACTAACATCTACTTTTGCCTTAAAAGGCTATCACTGGTGAGTCCCAGCCATTTTCTACACCTCTTGCTATAAATCTCAGCAGTTTCAACTACATTTACTTATTTATTTGTGCCACCAGCTAATCTGTTCTGTTGGGAAAGCAGATTTTGTATTGTTTGTCATTTCAGAGACATTTTTCCATCTCTTTCATGTGCTAAATCACAAGCTCTTTAATGCTGCAATCCATTTTTCTCCATAAAAGTGTTTAATAATGATAGATTAGATTGGCCTTTCTGACAGATTAGATAGGTTTTTTAGCTTTGGCCTTTGATGAAATTACAAGGGAGAGCACGAGGCAAGTAGTAAAAAACGTCCTCGTAGTGAAAGGTTTGACTTCTTATCTTCATAGATTAGCACCCTGCCTTGGCAAACAGCTTCAAGAAAGCTTAATGAGTCTGTGGGGACTGGCTGTTATCGAGAATGGTTGCTCTCTGGGGACTTGAAGGGCAAGGAGCAGCCACTTTGATTTAATGAGTAAAAATATACTGTGCTGCCCACTGCAAGGGCCATTAAACAAAGGAGGTCATGGGCTTTCTTATGGCTGCACATACATTGTCTTCTCCCTCTTTCTCTTATGTACACCTATCTTAGAACATTCTGAGAGATCCCAGGACAGCCAGTGCAATCAGGACAGGTAAAGGTTGGTGGTTTAAGTACTTGGTTCTGTCTGTGGTTGTGTCCAGCCAGCCAGGAGAGGGATGACAAGACCTGAAGTCTGGCTTAGGGCATGATTTGGCAAACCAGTGTGATTTCTGTCTAATAAAGACAAATCTGAGGACATCACCTGTCCATCCGCAGCCCTCCTGTGATACATATTATTCATGGCAGATCAATATGGGCTCTCTGCCTGTCTCCATGAGATGGGAGACGAACACACATTAAGTGCACCCTGCTGTCGCACCCTTGCCTGTGATGAGTTATGCTCCATAGCTGTTACTAGTATGTATGGAGACTAGGCACCAAAAGGATATCAAGTGAATGGGAAAGATGGAAACCAAAGTCCTTAATGTTCTTTTCAGCTGCAAATGTATTGAGGACCTTAGAGGAAAAAAACTTGCAGAGCATCTATGATGGACAAAATATGCTCTGAGAATGCCACAGGTCAAGTGTTGCCAGGAGGAGCAGGGATGTATGTAACAAGCATGTAGAAGCTGTGAGTGAGACACTCTCTAGAATCATACACTATCTGTGTATGGTTCAAGTCACCCAGGTTCAGAGACTTGTAGCTGAAACGGATGGGACAGCTGCATGATGAGAAGGCAATGGGGAGTCTGTCAGAGAAGACACTAAATAGGCTTGTTTAGTCTGGCAAAGAGGAAGGGTGGGAGGGTGGACTCTATAAATATACATTTGCAAAGCAAGGCCCCATATTTATGTTTTTATTTTTGTTAGATCAGTTTAAATGGGAAACTTGATTTTGGTTTCTGAAAAAAAAAATGCAGTCGAGTTCACTGTCATTTCCACATAGCAGCATCCTGAAATTGATCCATTTTACAGACATTTTTAAGTGTTTCCACCTCACTTTACCTTATTTTCCAGGGGGACTGAGTTCAGAGGTAGCAGGAGGTGATGAGGGGACTGGAGAAGTGAGTCCCACCAAGGAGGACCAGTACCTACAGGAGGTGTGTGGGACACATGGTCACCATACAGCCTACATATCTTGTGCATGGATGTGTTCGCTCCTCCATAGCCTTGTGGTCCACAGAGCTCATCTCCATGGGACCAAAGTTCCTGAGACGGAAAAGGGGCTGGATGTTTGGTTGTCATGGGAATCTGGCCATTTCCACGTCAAAGGAGGATGCTCTCTTCCTGTGTGGACTTTTCTGATCCTGTTGTTTCCTCCTGCAGCAAGAGCATTGCAGAGAGTATCTCATGGCAGTTCCACCACAAACTATTGCCTTTATTTTTAATGAACTCAGAATGTTCCCTTTTCAACGACTCAAAGGCAAAAGGACGTCCTGGGCCTTTGCATTGTGGCTCAGTGCCTTAAGGAACAGTCCTGTCCCGTAGGGGTGCAGGACTCCCTTCCCTGTAGGGGAGGAGACCGGTTTTCATCTGGCTGTGTGGTGCAGTGCCCTATAGCAGTGCCACAGCCCTGGGGACCTTGTATAAGGCTGAGCTGGGCAAAGGCCTGCAAACACCATAGGGGAGCTTTATAGGGGAGTGCAGGGATGTGGCACAGACTCTCACAACGCACAGTAGGTGTCTTTGCCCTTTAGGGAGTGCCAGCGATTCTTAGGGTTTTTTTGACCATAAGAAAGAGAAGATCAGCATGAAGCATGCACAGATTTCTGAAGCTGCTCTCATCCTACAGCTTCCACCCATGGAACGGCTGATGGGGTGTCAATGCAGCATCATTTCTCTGCAAGGGAAAAGGAAAAATGCCCCACTGAAGCAGAGCCTTTGTACCTCCCCAGAAAAAGCAGATTCAGCCATCTCTCTGTTCTGCTCTCATAAGACCCCACTTGGAGCACAGTTCTGTTGTCCTTAATGTAAGAAGGACACGGAGCTGTTGGAACAAGTCCAGAGGAGGCCACGAGGATGATCAGGGGACTGGAGCACCTCCTGTATGAAAACAGGGGAGACAGTTGGGGCTGTTCAGCCTGGAGAAGTTACATGGAGACCTCATAGCAGCCTTCCAGTATCTGAAGGGGGCCTACAGGGACGCTGGGGAGGGACTCTTCATTAGGGACTGTAGTGATAGGACAAGGGGTAATGGGTTAAAACTTAAACAGAAGAAGTTTAGATTGTATATAAGGAAGAAATTCTTTACTGTAAGGGTGGTGAGGTACTGGAATGGGTTGCCCAGGGAGGTTGTGAATGCTCCATCCCTGGCAGTGTTCAAGGCCAAGTTGCAAAGAGCCTTGGACAACATTGTCTTGTGTGAGGTGTCCCTGCCCATGGGAACTAGATGATCTTAAGGTTCTTTCCAACCCAAACTATTCTATGATTCTATGGAGCTGAGTCAACAATGATTCTAAGTACCTTTTTTTTTTGGAAGCTGCTGCTGTGCTGCATCCCTGAGCATTATTCCAGCAAAATGAGGAGCTGGTTGGTGAAAAAAGTATCTTAATACCACTGCCAAGCCCTTTTCCTCTGAAAAAAAGTCAGCCTCCAGATTGCAGCTGCAGTTTTACAGCCCTGCAGTGTGCAAGCACTTCAAGAAACCTGGCTGTGAAGAGGGACCTGTGCCTTCCCCTTGTGCATCTTTAGGAATCCCTAATTCCCTTTTGTATTAATGAGAAGAGCCTTCAAACTTCCCAAACACAATGATTTCCCTGCAACTTTTTCAAATATGCAATTTATTTTAGGAATAGTACCTAAACCTCAGGGACCTGTTATCAGTGCAACTGATTTATATTAACTGTGGAGCAGGAATCCTTCGGGGTGAAAACTTGAGCTTCCAGGATATTGTGATACACTGCTGATTTGTACTTTATTTATTCTACAAAAGGTATGAAAACTGAAAGGCAACCCAAGGATTATTTTAATCTCCTTGCCCTATTCTGGCTATTGTTTGTATTCTGGGGAGATCACTCGATGTTTCAGCGCTGTCTTCTCATACAAAGGAGATGTTATTAACATGCATATTCTTTGGCAGCAGTTCCATGTGTTTTTTTGAACCAGGAAGGCATTTTTTATCTTGCTTGCATTTGAAAGGTGGAAAAACTGTTTTTCCATTAGGGCAGATCATCAAGGGAAAAACTTCAGGCTGGAAGAAATCAGTCACAGGAGTGTCAATTCAGCTGCACAGGGCCCCAGAGGAAGGTTTGGAGGAGTTTGGCTCATATCTAGCATAGCAGAGCATTCAGGCCTGAGGGCTTTTTAGTGCAGAGGGTGATACCCAGGGAGCTTGTGAGGAGCTGTGGTCAAGGTGGGTCTGGTGCAACTGGACTTGGCATGGAGAAAGAGAGACTAAAGCATCAGCTGTGCTGCTGAGGACTTGTAACTCCTGACATGTTCTGGCTGAGCCCGACTCCTCTTGGGCTGTGCGAGATGCTTTTGGCAAAATAAGGGAATGAATTCTCTTGACACCTGTATTCTGGGCTGATACATGCTGCAAGTAACACAGGGCAGACCTGTGGAGGGGTACTCTGCTTCTAGACTTTAGCTCACAGTTAATCTGAATGAATTCAGCTGCTTTCTGTAGACATGAGTCCACAGGGTATTCTCTTGCCACAGGAGCATGAGCAGGAAAGGAGCTGTTTTCACTGGAGTGCCTGGATCCAGAAGGGGTTTGGAGCTGTGAGGTCCCCAAAGTACAGCTGGGCATTGCTCCCGCAGGCACCAAGGAGATGGCTCTGCCTCCCTTGTGCTCCTGGACACCTACCAGCATGATTTCACCTTCTGGCCTAAAAACACTTGCAGTTATTTCACTGTTTGCTTTGTGCCTGTAACAAACATGCTGATAACACCTCAGTTCAGTTATACAGAAGTGGTTTGTGCGCTGCCAACCGCATCTGCAGCCAACAGAATGAACGGCCCCAGCTGGCTCCGTTTCTTTCCCTACAGGCAGGACACAGGTGAGGAAAGTGCCAGGGAATGGGCAGAATTGGGTGTCCCAGCAGACGCGCTGGAGAGAAGTCCCCTTTCCTGACGGCGTGCAGGCAGTGCCCTCTAGTGCTGTGCCTTTGGACATCGCTGGCAATAGTGAAGAGAAACAGCAAAGCGCCTGTCCGGGATGTCTTGGTGGCATGGATGGATATAGACCCCTGAGCCCATGTGCCTTGATATGGGGTGGCTGTGATTGCTCTTCTCCATGGAGGAGCTGCTGGTGGTGGCAAGAAAATGATGCCACCATGGAGAGGGGAAACACAGAGGAAAGCCCATTTGACGCTGGGATTCTTCCCTGGAGTCCCAGGAAGAAGTGGGATGTGGGGGATCTGCAGGGATGTCCTCTCCCAGTGGTACCTCATATCCTCAATGTGGTGACCAGGATCCCTGAAAGCTTGTATCAGGCTCATGTTGGGAAGCTCCCATACAACCCATCATGCTCTGCTGGCCACTAAACCAGCGTGTTTCAACCAACACAAACTGATGAAACCAACACCATGGGCAATAATGGGAAGAAAAGGTAAATCTGTTTTGAATTAAGAAAACAACAACTTTAATTTAGATTAGGGACTTCTTTTGTACCTTTCTTCCTTTTCATTTTTTCCTCCTTTTCATTGCCCTGCAAGTTTCATTGCATTTTAAGCATTTTATTGCTTCATTTTAATTTCTTGATCACACTTCTGTTTGCTGTTGGCTCCCGGCTTGAATCAGCTCTGCTTTCCAGAAGGGAAAAATGCTTTTTTTCTGGATGCATGTATGTTTAAAATGAAAAGTAAAAAAAGCCAAAAAAGCCAAAGAAGCCCATCCTACCTCTGGATTGAAGGAAATTTTCATGGGTACTTTCGGGAACAGGCAAAAAGCTAAACACAATGAGAGAGGAAATCTGATCCATATGATTCACCACACAGCCTCTTCCTTCTTATTTCTGGCAGCACTCTCAGAGGATGTCTTTTATCTTCATATCATCTTGGCTGACACTCGCCACAATCCACGTACCGCTCTCAACATTCTTGAGCACAGATGAAAATGCCTCCCATTTCTCAGCAAGGAAGATGTCATTTATTACTCCTGCCCCCTTAGTCTCTGGGCACTGAGCAGAGAGCACGTTTCTTTTGTGTGAGTCACTGTAAATACACACAATTAAAAGTTGTCCGTTACTTCTTACAGATGGAGGCAAATGGGAATTGACCTACCTTTGGCATCAGTCCCTTAGGGCAGAATCAGGACCAATGAGGTGCTGGTAACGGAACTGTGTCATGGAGCAACTGCCTCTTCTCTGCCCATCTCAGCTCCATGGAGACATCCCTTTTGAAATCAAGAGGGCTAGAATGACTCTTTGGTTGATGCATAAATATCCTGGCCTGATATTGGAAGAAAAAGGATCAGGGTATCTCTCTCTGGAAAATCTGGGCACAAGTGCTTTGTGGATTCCTGCTGCAACTGATACTCTGATACTTGATCATCCCCAGTGTAGATGGTGCCTCATTAACAGAAGAGTTTCAAGAGAGACACATCCCAGTGCCAGCACAGCCAGAAAGCAGCTCTCCTTCCTTTTAGTGAGCTGAACTTCTTAGTTAAGACACATTTTTCCTTAAATGATATTTCAGTGCTATAGTAAATGATCAATTCCTGTTCCTTGTAGCCAAGGTCAGGTGTGAGGGAATAACAGTCTCCTCCTCTAGCCTTGCACGCTGTGGAGAAATGATTTATTGCATTTTTAAAAGAGGATGCTTGACATTTTGAAAACGCAATGTAG
Organism: Melopsittacus undulatus; assembly: GCF_012275295.1. Lineage (NCBI taxonomy): Eukaryota > Metazoa > Chordata > Aves > Psittaciformes > Psittaculidae > Melopsittacus > Melopsittacus undulatus. The sequence goes on from NC_047535.1 coordinate 29,841,568, forward strand.
TCCAACAGTAATTAAGCACAAAGTAGACGGCTGAACAATTGATTGCCACTGTCAGCAAAGCCTGATTAACTCAGATGCTTGAAGAACTCTTTCTGCCACCTATGAATTAAAGGTTAGTAATTAAATTTATGGGCCACGGCCACTGTCTCTGGATGGTGCTTCACGTATAAGGGGCCCCATGAAGAATAATCAGATGGAAAAAATGCAGGTTGTTAAAGGCTAGCTGAGACAAGAGAGAAAAGTTCCTGAGGACTGTTCCAGCCTACACACAGTGTGATGGAGCAGTGTCAGCCATGGGGCAACTTGCCTGCGGTGGCCAGCAAAGGCACGCCTGGGATGACTGATGTCCCAGTGGGACCCACTTTCAAACTGAGAAGCAGGAGCTTGGCTTCAACAGGAATATTGATTTGAAGGGATGAGCATTAATAACTTCTCTCCCACTTGGAGTATTCGGGGATGACTCCTGATCCCAGCAGCCCAGCTGCACAGTGTTAAGTATGATGCAGAAGTCACCAGCTGAAGCCAGGAGGTGGTCACTTCTGCAATAAAAGCTGGTTATAATCACACCTGGAGTGATAACAGAGAGTCTATTTTGGGGCCCAGCTGGCCAACGTGTAGAACAGGACAGAGAGCAGCTGCCATGAAAAATTGCTGAACCCTAAAAACAAGGATGATCTCAATGTTACCAAGGCCCCATATTTCAGGTCCTGCCTTGTGCAGACTGGGCAACATGAAGGATTTGCAGGAATCTTACATCCTTTCAAAGACCCAAATTTAGACCTTAGGTGTTTAGGGTTTCTAGCCCTGCTTACGGCTGGGGCTTCCTCATCTGGGACCTACCAACCCCAAAGTAGCCAAAAGGCAGAGTTTAACCCAACCACAAGTGAAACAACACTTTGGGGTTGGGTGAAGCCATCATTTTTGTACCAGATTTGTGAAAGCCATGCCTTCACCATGCAGGTTTATTGTGTGCCTGTGGAGGTGAAGCCTTCCTGTTTGGATAAAGATGTGGTTGACAAACCCTCTTTGGTTTCTCTCCATCAGTGAAGCTTGGAGCTCTCTTGTAGTCCAGTGCACTGAGAGATGGTCACTGGAACAGGGAGTCTGTGAACAATTTAGATGTGGATGTCAACAGGATGAGACCATGCTGCAAATCTGCTGTTGGCAATAGACTGCAATGGGTACTTCTGGATCTAGCTGCCATGCTGGTGTGCAAAGACATGTTCTCCACCTACCCCAGCACAATGCAGAGCATCTCAGGGACATCCTATGCACATGAGTATCCAGGGATGGGGGACACAGACAACTGAGTATGTTATCACATTTGAGTGCAGATACCTATATTCTGTCCTTTTGGGCAGCCTGAGAAGCCCACGTGAGCATGCAAAAACTACAGCAAAGCACCATATTGGCACAAGTTGAACGTGGTTAGCGCCAACATCAGCCATCCTTCTGCTACCCTCCATCTGCATGGCACTGGGAAAGCTGATGACAGAAGGAGGTTTGTGGGGAGGCCTGAAGTTTTGTTGCTGAGCAGAAGTAAATGGGTGTTATTTGATTGCTTTGACAGTCTTTAGCATTGGCTTTGCAGCTTTTTTTCCCACTGCTGTGCTGTCATTCTTCATGAAAGCAACTTGAATTTAATTGCAAGGCTACGTAAGGCTCCTGCAGAAGCAATTTGTAGCCTTGTTCTGACATTATGATAAAATAATAATAAAAAGAATTCAATGCATAATAACTTCTGCAAGCTGCCATCATCTTGGGTCAAACTCATCCATAACAAACTGAGTAGCAGTAAAAAACCCACGGCTTTAATGAAGACCCAACTTTGTTCATTGTACATTTAAGATTTCTGCAGCCTTTTTTCCCCTTCCTGCCAATCGTGACACATACATTTAAAATCCATGCAGTTCACTGTCAGCAAACGACTCCTGGTTTCAGCAGCTGGAAGAGCACAGTGTGACTGAGTTCATGCTGCACCTTTACTGTTGTTTCCCCTCATGAACACAGACCTGCAAACCCCTGTCTGCTCTCAGATGATGTTTCTACCATGCACAGAGCGTGTCTCAGCATGATTAGGATTCACACTCCCTTGCTGGTGCCAACACACAGTACCTAAATGTGCCATTGCCACCAGGTTTGCTGTGGTACATTACTTCTCCTGTTAATTGCATCTCTGTAACCCCCACTGCTGTTTCTCAGCATGCTGCCAGCAGCTCAGGCATTTATGAAGAATTTATGGTGTTTGTAGGAATTTGGCTGTGTTTGCCCAGTGGCACTGGGAATACCTGTCATGTGTGAAGGAGCTGAGCTCATTCCTGTGTCATTGCCGACAACGTGAAATCTGGTTGGATATCCAAAGTGGCCATAACTGGAACTCAGAACTGATTTTTTTCCCTGAATTTCATAGAGGATAAGAGAATTAAAAACCTTGCCTGGAACCCAAAGTGCTGCTTCCTATGCATCTAAACAGCAAAACTGCTCCATGGGATTTTCTTGGATCCAAACCAGCAGAAATCTCATGGGATTTTTAGTGATTTGAGGTTAAATTTATTAGGATGTTGGGAATTTTATGCTGCTGAATTTCAGACTTTGTCCTTGGGCTCTTTGAAACTGAAACCTGCACTGAACTTGTTCTTTTTATGCACCTAAGCATGGGGCTGAACTAGTCTCCATTTAAAAACTGGTGCTTTATTGAAATGAACAGAAAAGGGATAAGAAAACTTACTACCATCAACTGAACATGGGGTGACTGGCTGCGTCCTAGAAAGCCTAACAGGTAAGTGTGGTTATTACACAAGTAGTTAGGATAGTAAATATTCCTTTATTCCATTTTAAAGTACATTTGGTCATCCCAGAAAAGCGAAGTGACATGACCTGCTTCACAACTGGCTGGCTGTGGTCCATCTTACAGCACCTCCAGAGCCACTCTGCCTGGTGGCATTGCTGATGGAGCTCTTTGGTGAGCACACACGGTGCTCATTGCACACCACAAGAACATGAAAGTGCCCCATGGGGCAGAGTGGGTGGTCGGGGACATGTGGCTGGGGCAGCAGCAGTCAATCACTCAGCCTGAATGGGATAAATAGGCAGTGATTCGTATTTCCATAGGCTCAGACACGTTCACACAGTCACAGTGAAAGGAGAAGAAAGAGTTATTTATGATGTGTTCTGAAATATGAATTATATCAAAGTCAAAGCTCAGGGTAATTGCTGCTGAAGTGGATCCAAAGGTTGGCATTATGATTAAATAGCGCTGCTGCCTTTTAGCAGAAATCTAGTTACAGCCAAACAACATGGAGGTCAGCAACAAAATATAATCCAATTCTGAGCTATGAATTAATGAATGTGTTTTAGATTAATTTAAATCCACAAAGAGACTTTGTGTTGCAGAAATATTCATTAGGAAGTTTACCAGATGATTCCTCTGGCAGGGGTTCAGCTTTCTGCACTCCTCCAGGTGAACCCGCTTCCCGCAAAGCACAAGGAACGTGCCAGCTTTCCCTACAGAATGAATCTGGTTTGGTTTTCCGATGCTTTCCCTCCTTTGCAGCTGATCTGTACAATGAATAGGACATCTGTGGTGTGTACCAGCAGGATGAGAGCCTGAGGGTTGTTTGAGCTCATGGATGGAAATACCGTCCATGGAGCAGGTGATATCTTTCCATCTTCTGCTTTAAGAGTGTGCCCTCTCTGCAGGACAGCACAGGCTTCAGTGTGTCCTTGAATGTTTTCTGGAATAATGAAGCTCTTCCCAACCACTGCTTATGGGTGTGTGCGCTGGAAAAGCTTGTATTTCTGAGATTATTTGGAACCTTTTCTATGTGATGATAGTCTCTGGCCGCATTCCTAATCATGCAAGGAAAAGAGCTGATATAGCCAAGGACCATCCAGGCGAGGAAAATGAAATGCTTTCAGTGGTGGCAAGAGGGGATGGAGTGAGGACAACAGAGGTTCACAGCTCTGCCAAGGGATGCTGAGCCCCAGTTCTGCCTCCAGGAATGGTGCTGGAATACAAAGGGCCCCCCAACTCACCACCCTTTCCCCAGTGGGAGCTGTGGCTGAAGGGACTGTGCTGGCAGGACATGAAAGCAGCTCTGACACTGCCTTGGCTTCGCTGTCCCCTCTCATGGTGGTGGAAGGGGGAGGAATGGCCAGGCCAGAAGGCCACCCGCTTCCTTCCACCTCCTGTGAACTTAACGTGCTTCGTCCCAGCGCTGGAGGGATTTATGATGATCCTTTACAGGGGCAGAAGGCTGCACTGAAATAAGATGGACAGATCCCTCTGTCTTCACTCAGGGCTTCTATGGCTTTGGGTTGCAAACCAAACCACAAAGAGTCATAGGGCCTTGGAGGAGAGCAGATAACACCTCCCTAGAGTGAAATGTTTACCTATTGAGAGCCAGGTCATCTCATCCCCAAAACTAAACTGCTGCTAACAGAGATGGTTTGTCTGTGCTCAGCACACTGTACTTGCATGTGGTGTGCATGGGGGACGTTAGGGGTGGCTCTGGGGGTATCTTCTCATATTCACCTTTTTCTCTGCTTCCCCACCAGCTTCTTGCACTGCATTTCCAGCAGTGATGCTGTTTCCCCTCAGCTATAACATTTGTTTGAGTGACTTTGCTTTTTGAGCACAAAGAGTACAAATTGCCTGAGCAATTTGCTCTTTGATTTCAGACCTTCCACTCTCGACACAAATGCTTTGCTTTTGCTGTGCTCCTTGCTTTGTAAGCCATTAGTGGCTGAGGCCATGTGTGTGTGTGTTATTTGAACATCTGGATTTCGAAGACTTGGCATCCTGCTCTCTAATTAATATGATGTAATACAGCCTGTGCAGAAGCCTCCAGCGAGGGCGACCACTGGCCACAACAGCCCCTGCCTGCTCTTACTGTGACATTGCTCAGTGTCCCCAAAGCACTGCAGCTAAAGCTTCCAGCCTCAGACGAAACACTTTGCTCCATGTCCTAAACACTATTTGGTTGATTGCATCTTCAATGCAGCGCTGCTTTTTCTGGGTTTGTTTTTGTTGGGGCTTTTTCGGTTGTGTTCGAGTTTTTAGTTTTAGTTTTTCTATTCCTGTGGCTTTATATGGTTTGTGTCAGAAAGCTGCCTGAGCCTTGGGTAGCCTCAGCCTTCCCAGCTTTGTGCTCCAGATGGTTTTGCTTTCCTGCAACAGCAAGATCTCTGGTCACAGAGGCCAGCAAGTAATAATTCATGAGCTGTGTTTTGGCCTCTTTTAGCTCCACAGTCAGGAACCAGGGTGGAAATGCATTTATTATGGAGAAGATTCAGCCATTAAACTTGGACTCTGCCTTCCAGGCACTGCAGTAATTCCTCACCCCGAAGTTTCCCTCTTTGCTTATGATAGGGAATCAGCTGCAGCAGTTCAGGATTGCTCAGAACGTGGCTTCCTTCACCCTTGTGCACGCTCAGACCTCAGGTGAAGACTCTTCTATACTCGTAAAAGGGGATTTCAGTGATCACCAATTCAGATCTGGGGTTTCTGGAAGACTCTTGCTTGGCTGAATGAGGGTATTTTCCAGACACTGTCTTGGGGTCCTGTACAGAGGGCACAGGATGAACCCCCCCTGTCCTGGCGTAAAGAAGCAGGTGGGCTAGGGTTTGTATTTCTTTCTTGTATGGCAGCTCTGAAAGCTGGAGTCTGAGAACAAGATTCATTGCTGGCATGAAATGGTATCGCTTTAATGAGCTCAGATAATATCTGCTTGAAATGAGATGCTCCTGGTTTCCAAGCAGCGAGAAAAGCAGCTGAAGTTGCTTGGCTGAAGTCTCTGAGCACGAAGAAAGCAGAAAGAGAACGGTCAAAGCAAGTATCCTTGTGCTGCTCTTGGGGATCACAACCCACATCTTCCCCTCTGAGATTTAATACAGCTTCTATTCAGTCACAAGTCCCAGCCTCATTCTTTCTGGGTGCTGGAAATTACTTGTCTGTAGGCTATTTACCAGAAGATTTCCTTTCCTAACCTAAATGCCACAACAGCATTTGAGCTGGGCACCTGTTCCCAGCAGAAGCATTTCAATTCCTGAACAATAATTCAATATTCTGGCAGTCCCCAGGATAAGCATGTGTGTGTGTTCCTGTTATCAGCATGTATCTACTATCTATTACCTGAATATGCTAAAGGGTCAACATGATATTTGTAACCCTATCCTATACAGGGCCCCATGCTGGAAGGAAGGGCCTCTGTTGATAGTGTTGCTGATGACTGAACTGGATGCTTGACTCAACCTGAAGTTTATTAAAAGACTCCTATAATTTTGAAGGATTCAGGACTAGAACTAAACTAAGCAATAGAAGAAATCTGTAACTAAAGCTCCAACGACAGTGAGAGGAAACCATGTGTGAATTTTTGAAATAATAGGTTCAGGAAATAGATGTTTTGGGCTTACGGAGCATCCTCAAAATCCATAAAATTAATTGAACCAAGAATTATACTAGTGACTCCAAGGAACAGATGCAGCACAGACACCTTGGCTACTTAGCTTTTGCTATAAAACCCCAGCCCAGTTTCTCTTCCCACTCCCACCCTCTCTGGAGGGCAATCTCCTGGTGTCACTGTGTCCCTTCAGCATGGAGGACACTGTGACCATTATGGAGCATTGGATGTTTGGTCTCTTGCAAGTCAATTAGCGGGGACATAGAGATGAAGGCAGAAAGATTGCCCAATGGAAAACATGCCAGTTTGAAATGTTTCACCCGCAACCAAAGCATTCCCAAAGGGTTTAGTGATTTTCTCTCCAAGGTACTTGGCTCCTGGAGCCTTTGGATGAGATTTTCAGCTCCAGGGCTGGCAGCCCTTGCAGGACTGTGCACTTAAATTTTATAGCCTGGTTTCTGCATGGTTCCAGGAGAAATTTCTATCTTGGAGGATAACCAGTTGAGCGGGTGGGAAAGGCTGAAGCAGCTGCTGGTCCAGGGAGTACATCTGGAGGGATTTCTAGGCTCTCATCCACTGCCAGCTCCCAACTGGATCCAGCCACGCTGATGCCTTGGTGCATCTCCCAAAGGGCATCTTGCACTGACTGTGGTACCAGCCTTGGGCATCGGGGGTGGTATTTCAGCATCCCATTGCTGGAGCCTGAAACTGCCAAATGCTTAATTTCATTACATGCAACAGTTTTACTGCCAGATTTGCTGACTGTGGACTCTGTCTGTGCGTGTGTTCACTGACCTCTCCCGGCCAGACCCAGGATGCACCAGGCATCGTGCAGCCTTGAACTCGGACCGGTGGTAGCATTCCCGGTGGACAAGGAGTGATACGGCTTAACTTCCAGTTAACAGGCAGAAGAAAAAGAAGCAGAGGCAGCCCTTTGGGGAAACGAAGGAGATCTTCTGTGATCTCTTTAACTAACAAACTAAATGTGACTGGGATTGCGAATAGACCATGGCATGAAAGTGGTTATTACTGCAATGATAAACCCCACTATAGGGCCCTGGGCAACGGAGACCTGGAAGCAGTCCTTCCTGGGAAACTGAGGGCTGTAAAAACATGTAGGTGAGAAAACTCACCAACCTTGGAAATATTAAAGGAATAAGTGCAAGGAAGAAAGGAGACAACCCAAGAGGTTATCACGTGTATTGGGGAGGGCATCGTCTGCTGAAGGAATCTGTCATATCTCTTAGCTCACAGTGTGGGGCCTTTTGTAAAAACCTGTAGGATAATGACTGTTATTGTGCAGTAGTAGTAAAAGTTTAAATAAACAGCAGTGATTTTCCTGAGAAGATAAACCCCAATCTCCCTGTTCTTATAGATTTCCACAAATTCCCCTTATTTATGTAACCACCTCAAAACACCTCATTCAATGGCTATTTCTTGGCTGAATGTTTCAAACCTTGCCACCTCATAGGATGAGTACATGTTTGCTTTCAGGAAGAGCCAGAAGACAAGTGGTGCCTCGTGCCATCAGCCCCAGGGCAGCACTTGCCCCTCTGCAGCTCGCTTGCACACCAGTCCTCTGGGTCAAACAGACCCAGACCCCTCCTTCCCATTCTGCTTTCCTTTCTTTATTCTCCTGCTGGAAAACAAGGAGGATCAGCCAAGCCTGTAGCTTAAATATTATAATGAATTGGTGGTGCTATTTGATTTTTTAAATGCCTTCTGCTGCAAGGCTAGAAGAGGGTTTTCTTTGTGTGAGAAAGCCTTTGTTTGCCTGAAACAGGTTTTTCTCACCCCTGCATAAACACCACTTTGAAAAACAGCATCACAAAACCCACAGCAATTGTGATTTCAGAAAGAGAGCCTGGCTTGAAACTTCACATAGCTCTGCAGCGAGGAGAGCGTGGCTTTCATCTGACAGACGTTTAAGGATGGTTTGACCTCTCTCTTCCTTTACATGCTGGGAGTTAACTTCTCCTGTAAGTGTCCAGCATAAATTATTTTAATGCAAATTTCCTTGTCAAAACTACAAACACATTTGATCAAAGGTCAGCCCTCCTTTGTGTTCCTGTTTGATAGAGAAATTTCTATTTCATCTTTGACTGTCATGGTCAGTTAGGGGAACTGTAGCCTGATGGGAAATTATGGATGCATTTCATGTCTTCTCTCCAACAAGGCTTTTTTTCCCCCTTTCCTATCTTTTGGGTATTTTAATTTGAATATGTTTTCGTTTTTTTTAATGGAATATTAAATTAGCTTTGAAAATGTAGCGGTGTGACACTGGAAATGGTCTGCTCAGTATCCTGAGAGCTGATCAAATCATTATTTCCTCACTGCTGCCTTTATTTCATGATGAAGGAGGGAGCAGGGCTGGCCTCTGGGGCTGTAAAAAGTGCAGGGGTTGTTTGCGTGAATGCTGTCATTTGGAGGAAGAGATGCTGTGGTTAGAGAGCTAAGGCTTGTAGGGCACCTGGGGGTTGGCAAACCTGTGTGGAGAGACAAACGATAGATCAGAAAAACGCTGAACAACAAATGGCTGTGGAAGAACTGTCCTCCCTCCTTAATGGTTCCCCTTCCTCAATGAGAATGCACTTTAACATAAGGGAACATTGCCTTCACACATAAAGCTACTTAAGACCAAGGCTTGGAAGACCTAATCATAACTGAGCCACTGCCTCCTCCTCTCCACACAGCTCCAGTTTGAGCTCCCAAGACCTGAACTGCCCCTTCTGCTCTGTAGCTCTGCAACCCCCACCCCTCAACACAAGCATCTCCCCATGGCTCTGTTGGAGCAGGATGACCAGAGCTGCTGATCTCCAACTCACATTGCTAGATTGCGTCTCCTCTCCACAAAAAGCCTTTTAAGCAATTTATTCTCCTTTCTTGTGTATCCTTCTCTTATCTTCAAGAACACGAGCTGGTTCCTTTTAGACTGAGATGGATGGGAAGCAGCTTGGATGTGCAGAGCTGACCTTTGCCAGGGAAGACTTTGTCCTTCCTCAATGTTTGGGACTAAGTCACCCCTCATTTATCCACCATGAGCGAACACAACTGCAGCCTGCAGCGTCCCAACTCCCCTCCACAGGGTGACAGTGACACCAGATGGCAGCAGTGGCCTTCGGATCCCAGCAGCTCTGCCGGCTCCGAACGAAGTGTTTCTCTGCATCCGGATATTTCGAGGACAGCTTTCCTGTGTTCTCTCCTTCGCTGCGGCTCAATCAGCATCCATATGGGCTGTCAGAAATAATTGCAGCGAGGATCTATATACTGCAGTTGTTTAGTGTCTCAAAATGACACACAGACTCCAACTTAAAAAATCAAGACAGAAAACTCCTATCTCCAGTTGGGCTTTAATTAATCATTTTGTCACGGCTTTGATGGCTTTGGTGCTGCATTGACAGGTGGAAGCAAAGTGCAGGATCTGTGAAGGTCACGGGGATTTTTGGGTGCCTGGTTACAGTGATCATCTGTTTTCTGAGGGGGTGCCAGTCGATCACTGATGACTCATGGCATCCTGCATCTTTGACCCTTGGTCCTAAGAGGCTTTGGGAGATGTTGGACAGTGCTGACAGCACCACCACAGAGCCTCCTGCCTGCTGTACCATGGTGTGAGTCCAGCCACTGCCCCACTGCAAATTCCTCAGTGGGCTTAGCATTAGAACCATGGCAGAGACCAAAGGAAGCCATGGACTGTGTCAAGACATGGGATTTTGGAGATGCATTCACCTGCGAACCTCCTTTGCAGGTGTGGAACATGGGACCCTGTGCAGTGCTCCCCAGGCAGAAATCCCCTCTGCCACTACAGGCCGGTTGGGAGACGTAGTGCAGGGTGTGTGTCCTATAGGAGGAGCTGACTGCAAAGCAATCCTCACAGGTCAGGCAAAGCTGGCTCCATGTGGCTGGCTGCATTTCAGAAGACTTTCAGGACATGTTCCCGATGACTGGAAAAAGGGAAATATAGCCCCCATTTTCAAGAAGGGGAAAATGGATGACCCAGGGAATTACAGACCAGTCAGTCTCACCTCTGTGCCTGGCAAAATCTGGGAGCAGATTCTCTTGGAAGGCATGCTATGGCACATGAAAAACAACAAGGTGTTTGGTGACAGCCAGCATGGCTTCACTAAGGGGAAATCCTGACTGATCAATTTGGTGGCCTTCTGTGATGGGGCTACAAAAGTGATGGACAGTGGGAGAGCAGTTGACGTCATCTACCCGGACTTGTGCAAAGCGTTCGACACTGTCCCACATGACATCCTTGTCTCTAAATTGGAGAGACATCAGTTTGATAGGTGGACCACTTGGTGGATAAAGAACTGGCTGGCTGTCTGCACACAAAGAGTTGTGGTCAATGGCTCAATGTCCGGCTGGAGAACAGTAACGAGTGGTGTCCCTCAGGGATCTATGATTCTATGTGTGTATGGTTCATAATACAGAATCATAAAATAGTTAGGGTTGGAAAGGACCTTAAGATCATCCAGTTCCACCTCCTGCCATGGGCAGGGACACCTCACACTAAACCATGTCACCCAAGGCTCTGTCCAACCTGGCCTTGAACACTGCCAGGGATGGAGCATTCACAACTTCCCTGGGCAACCCATTCCAGTGCCTCACCACCCTTACAGTAAAGAACTTCCTTATATCCAATGTAACATGCAGCTGGGCAAACTATTGCTTATGCCACTTATTTTTTCTTTAAATAAATCAATTTAAGAAAGTTACATTAACTGTCTGGGCAGCAGGTTACCTTCTCATTTCAAATTACCACGTTGTAGTGCTTTAATCATCAAATCATAGAATCATAGAATAGTTTGAGTTGGAAGAGACCTTCAAAGGTCATCTTATTCATGCCCCCTGCAGTGAGCAGGAGTATCCAGCCTGGCCTTGAATATCTCCAGGGATGGGGCACCCACCACCGCTCCGGACAACCTGTGCCAGTGTTTTACCACCCTCTTAGTTCAAAATCATCACCCCTCACCCTATTGCAACAGTCCCTGCTAAAAAGTATTCCCGTGTCTTTCTGACAGGCCCTTTTTAAGTACTGAAAGGCTGCAATAATGGGCTCTGTTTATGATGATGCCCAAATATTTATTGATTTTGCTATTGATTGGAGGGTCACTAAGTTACCTGTTAGCCACTGGGCCACTCAGGGGTTATTATAATGTGTACAAACTGCAAACAGAAGAAGAGAAAACCCAGCTTGGATGATGTATTGTTCTGTGTGATTGGCCAGACAGTACCAGCAAAGAGAGAGAGGGGACCTAAATCCATCTGCAGGGGAAGGTTTCTGATGGACAAAAGTGGAGCAAGCCAGGCAAGTTCTGTCTGTGCTGGCTATGCTCCTTCTTTGGATTTCGGAATGGTACCAAACCCAATTCAAATGGCATTAAGGAAGTCACACTGGCACACTTTAAAGCAGTGAGCATTTTAAGCAGTCTGACAGTGAGAGTAATTTTGCTCAACACTGGAGACTGATTTCCTAGGTTAAATAAGAGAACTACTGAAACAATCAAGGAATCCTGCTTTTTTCCTTCAGATACAAATAACCACATTTTCGCCTCTCTCCTACTGACACTGACCTGGTCTGCAAACAGAAACAAACCGCTTCAGCTTAATTTTTACAGGCAGTGGCCCTGCAAGATGCAGGACAGGAAATCTGGGTTCAGCTTTCTCTCCATTGGTGCCCAGGAGCTTGAGGACATGAGTCAGGAAAACAGCAGAAATGCCAGTAGTTGTGGATCACCAACTTAGTTTCTTTATGTCCCTCCACTGTCCCTGAGCAAACCACTGGTCTGGGCTCCTGGCATGCCTGTCACAGCCTGCTCATCCTGGAGGCCCAGGAGAGGCTGAGATGGATATCTCTCAGTGTTACTCTGAAGCCTGGAACATGAAGCCCCTTCAGAAAGGACTGACAGTGTCTCCTACACATGAATAGCTTGAAAACCTGACCAAGCTCACTAGATACCTCTGCTACCACAGAAACAAACTACTACCGAGAGCAGAGATCCTACTGGGGCAGCCAGGCAGAGCAGGCTGGACCCTGCTCCTGAGTTACCAGTACTTACGTCCCGATGTATAACCTGAAAACAGCCATCAGCACATGAACAAAACTGGGTGCTCACAACTGAAAGAGAAGCTTGCACCAGCTTTGGATAGCAGTAGTCTTTAGGCTTTGCAGCTTGGGATGCTAAGAAGGTGCCTCAGCATATTGCCTTGTAATAACATGAAGCAAAAGCTCAGCACAAAGTCTGTGAACCAGATAAGATTGATTAAACAATTTCTAACCAACGGGGTTGCACATAAAAATTTTATTAAAACCTCAAGTGCTAATTTTATTTCCTGGGTCTGTCACTGCTATTTTTTTCTTTTTTTTTTTTATTCAGTAGTGATAATTACTACATTAGAAATTAAATGAACCTCATATACTACATCTTTCAGACCTCCTAGGAGAGTTGTGAAAGTGATTTAGGGAAGTGAATTTGCTATTGTGCCTAATCAAGTTACAGTAATTGTCACCTATAATTTTAGCTTGACTGCTACGTGTTTAATTGGGAGCTTTACCTTTGAATTTTTGTAACTGAGCTTCTCTGTGACTGTTCTCCTACTTCCCATCCCTTCCCAAACCCACTAACAGAAAACAAATCACTGCATACAGCTGTACCATCAACAGCATTGCCACTTGCTGCTACATTGGTTTCTTCATCAACCTGAGGTGCTGCAGCATCAGGTGATTTTCCTTGCGAGACCAGCACCAGGTTGCCTCCCTCGAGGTCGTTATCACAACTGTGTAGGTATCAGTGGCAATAAAGGGGCTTTCTGGTCTAAGAGAACCCTTAGTAGGGCTGTGTTGCAGTACTTTGGGGATTACAAAGGTAAGTCCTAGGACTGTCTTACGTGTGTTGGGGTATCTGCTGCTCTTCTCTCTGCCTTGTGCTTCAGTGATGCTAGGCCATGTGCAGCCACCTTAGAAAAGCTTATTAATAAGTTCCTTAGTCTGATTGCCCCAGTCAGGCCAACAGATTTTCCCTCCATGAGCTTTGCAGGGCAGCAAACTGCCAAGCAAGCAGAAGGGTTTATAGGACAGCAGAAGGAGACCTGCAGGTGAGTGGCAAAGTAAGATACAGTGGAGCCAAGGGCACCCCAATCCTTCTTAGCAAGATCCCAAGCTACCCAGGTTGGACGCTGACTCAAGGGTAGGCTTGTGGAGGCTGCTCATGCTTTCCCCCAAGCAGACACAGTTAGTTTAATGCACACGTTCCTTTCTGTGGTCTGAGATCTGGGTCATTTAGTTCTAAAGCAGGCCTGCTTGTTCCTCCTTCCCTTTTCTGGCTAAAAAAATGGGTTTAATGCACATACATGTATGTGTGCATAAAACCTGTTTCTAAGACAAGGGGTTTGCACATATATAGATCCATACAGACTTGGCCTGAAGGAGGTGAGGGTTTTTCTGGATTTAGGGAAGCTGGGGATAATTATGGACATGGAAACTCTGAATGCTTCACGTAATTATTGATCTTCAACCCTCCTGGATGCTTGCCCAATATCAAGTTGAAGAATGTGGCTGCTTCTGAGCAGACCTCTTCAACATAATGTAATACTTGCCCCACTGCAGTCACCTAATATATAAAACCTACTCAGTTTAGGTTGGGATCAGGCTCTGTGGTTTTAGACAGTCTGTTATGGATCCTTAAAGATCCAGAAAGGCTACATTATGTTGATGCAATTAATGGAGGTTATTTGAAACTATTTACCAATGTAACACTCACAGAAATTATTCTGCTCGTGTGGCTTTGTGCTTCCATTCTAGAGTGATGTGTGTAGAATAGCAGTAACCTTGTCCCTGAATAATTCATGCTGTTTGTCAGCCACTCTTTAAGCCTTTGTGCTTAACCACGTAAGATTAGCATTTTTGTTTCCTTTTTAATCAAAGTTTTGGGGTGGGGAGGGAAGTGGGGAGTGTTGGTTTCCTTTCTAGCTTACTTTAAACACTTCCCCAGGCTTACAGTCTGTAACTTAGCTATTCAAATTGGGGTATTTTGGCCTTAGAAGCATTTTTTGCTGGCTCTTAGGCCTTTTATATTTTACAACTTTCTAGTAAATTGTGAATAAGTTGAAAGGCTGTAGAGTTTTCTTCCTAATTTCTCAAGGGTCCTTTTATTATCTGTTTCCATCCCATGTTATTTACTAACTCTAACCAACTCTTCTGGTACTGTTCCACTCTGCAAGTGTGGGAAGGTTTGGCAGGTAATGTGTATCAGCGGGGGGGGGGGGGTGTTGAAAGATCCTGGACTTGAAATGAATATTGTTGGCTGGAAATTGAATTGCATTCATTATGTGCTGGTGTTCTTCCGAGCTTTGTCTTTGAGTAAGGATGCCCCACTGGGGTAAACTAAGGGTTCTGAGGTGATGCTGAGTTGCACAGCTGCAGCTCAGAAATACTTAGCCTCAAAATCAACAGGATGAAGTTGAACCTTGGCAAATTAAGGTTTGGGGGTACATTTTTCTTTGCATCTGTTTTGGGATCATGGAAAATGGTGTTTGAGGGTGTTTTGCTTAAACTGAAAGTGAATTTGCCATCCTGTATTTCAGGGAAGGAGGACAACAGAGGTAAGACAAGGGGTTTGCGATACCACTAGCTGATGGGATGACAATAGGAGGCAGCTCACTGAAACCAGCCTGGCACCTTGGTGGGGAGCTCCTGACCAAGAGGCCACTCAATCAATGACATAGCTCCTTTGACTATGTGTGGATCCATGCTAGCACCTCATGTCTGAGTAATCACTGGCACACACAGCAGCCAAGACCTGCTGGCAAGAGCATATCACTGAAGGGAAGATGTTTGGGTTGTCATGTTGACAGATTCAATACAGAAATGTTGATGTGTGTGAAGAGCTCTATGGACATAGTTGGTGAAGGAGAGAATGGGGTGAGATAGCGGCTGTAAGGAAACAAAATTCCCTATTTCTGCAAGGCTTTCCACGCTTATGTGTTCTTTTTCTGTGCTCTTTATTTGACTTTGAATCTCCCTCTGATTTGCCAGGTGAGATCTGCCAGGGGATGGGGTGACAGAAGCTGGTACATGGCCATGGCTACTTGTGGAGCACTGTGATGTGACAGTCACAACTTCCTTTGGCAGTTGAAGTTGGACTATCTCCTTTTTGCCGTTGCTGCTGCTTTTCTTCTCCTCTTTATGCCATAACATTTAGGAAACAAAACCAGAATGCTCTTGGAAAACCAAATGGATTTTGAGAGATTGCTGTGTTACATCCCAAACTTTGCAGTGCAAACTTTCCAGTCAATCTAATTTTCAAAAATGCTGGCACTGAGCTTCTCACCCTTCCCTTACTGATACCATTCAAGCCTCTTCTTCTGGAACTGCAGCTTGTTCCCTGTTGTGTGTGCTTGCCAAGAGCCAGTCCACAGCTCCCACACTGACATGTGGTTGAAATGACACCTCCAGCTTTCACACACTGGTGCACTGTAGTCGCTGGAGAGTTTCTCCAGTTTCTCTGTTCCTGTTCCACTATTAGGTTTCAAACCTCCCTGCTGAGTAGCTGTCCTCAAGTCGCATCAGGTAAGCTTAGCTATGCATTGAATTCAGAGAGTGGAACTAATCCTGCATTTCAGCTTTAGATAGAGAACAATGAGAGAGGGAGCTAAGCCTGGCCTCTGTCTGCAAGGTAAGGGTTTTAATATATTAAAAGAAACAGATGCCCTACTAAAGCATGTGTGTTGCATCTAATTGCAGGTCTACCTCTGAGCTGAATGCCAGGCCCACATATTTGAGATAAAATATGTATAATGCATAGTGTATTGCATACATGTTTAAATTATGTGTATTGTTCAATGTGTGTATGTTTTGGTTCATTACTCCTGACAGGAAAGCTGTAATGCCAGGCTCAACAGTCTGTGTATAAATTCAGGAAGCTAGTATCATTTGCAGACAGGAGCCAAGCTCAACAAATACATACTTCTGCTTTTCCAACTCTTGATACTTCCGTCCCCAAGTTTCATCTCCACCGTTCTGTGGAGGTGTGACTGGCTCACAGGGAATTTCCTCCCAGCATTCTCTTTGCCTCAAGGGGACATTTATATTGACTATGATAGAAGTGGGTTTAAATTCTTTCAATGATAAGATGAATCCTTATTCAGATCTGAAATTATAAAATCCTTATTTCTAAAGATTTGAATCTTTTAGCTGAAAGGAGCGGATATGCTAGCTGCTACAAATGGTACTTCATTGTCTTACCAGTTCCCCAAAGCACACTTGCTATTTTCTTTGGCAAACAAGAAAAATTAAATTTTCCTTCATTTGAAATGTAAAAAGAATGGTGAGGCAGTGCCCTGAGACCCTGCCTGTACAGTGCATGCTAAAAATGAGAACAGTCTCTGCAAGAAGTGTCTTTAAAATTACTTTCCCTTTTAGCATTTATACTATTGCTATGATTAGTAAAAGAACTGAGTTCTGAGTGCTCTCCATGCCTATGATGAGCAAGCATGATCAATGTGAGGAACCAATGAAAGTCCTAACTCATTCTCCCTGCCCTTCAATTCCCATGCTCCTTGTGTTGCTGACGAGCTTTGCCTTCAAGTTTGTTTAGGGCAGCAGGAGTAATGGGTCACTTCCCAGCAGGTGGAGAAGCCCTTCCCAAGCCAGGTCTTGGGAGGGACTGATGAGCTGCTGAGGCCTGAACACTTCCCAGGGAGCTGATGGGTGTGTGGAGCCACAGTTGATCCAGCCATTCCTGCAGTCATGTTTGTAGGCTTGCTTTCTTGGAATCCCTTCCCCTTTCCACCCAACAGCAAAAAAGTGAATGCCCTGCTAGCTGCAAGTATCACATGAACCATTTTATCTTAACTGTTCTTCTGGTTTAAAGAGCAGGCATGTTGTCTCAGCACAGTTAAATCCCACAGCTTATCACCATGAAATACATGAGCTTAGAGGATATGAAAGTGTTTCATCCAAGAGGATATGAAAGTGGACTGCCCAGAGAGAGTTCCAGGCCTCTTCTATGAGGAACACAGCTCCAGACTTTAAAGGCGTTGTCAGGATTTTCAAAAAGGCAGGTTGCAAAATGGCCTTTTAAACGGGCAATTATTTTTCATATATCATCAAAATAGGCTCTTGAAGGAGACATTCAGTTTGGAAAGGTTCTGCTTCAGGGGTGCAATGGCAGCATGTGCAGGGAGAGTCCAGCTAGCTGCAACTTTGGCTCAGAGACCCAAGAGTAGCTTAATACTGAAGCCTTTAGAGCCTAAATTGGGTGTTTGGTGTGTACTGCAGCTGACATCATTGCAGCTTTACTGCTACTAGTATGTCCTTGGTGTGTGTGTGTGTACGTATATATAGTATATACTTGAATGACCTTATCTGGAGAAGGGTGGGGTTCAAATAGGAGAAACCCCTATTGTCCATCTTGCTCCTCTGGAATCCACAATGAGTCATCTTCCTTTCTGTATATTCAAACACAGTGTCTGCAAATAACCTCTAGGAATCCACCCTCTGTCTGACTTCCAGTTATCTGACTTACTCTGCTGCACAGGGATTTTAGAGGAAATAACCTTTCATTCTTTTTAACACATAACCATTAAATGCACTTTTACAGTCAATAACAGACCAGGCATTCTCTGAGGATCTCAGCTCAGTGTCTTTTCATTCAACAATAGTACAGCTATTGACCACAATGAGATAAGGGTCTAAAGCCACAACTGAAAGACAAAAATTGCCAGTACCCAGAAATATGTAAACTGAAGTTGTCCTAAACAGTGTAACATTCCAAATCAAGCCATAGAATATAAATGATGCAACTGAGTTTGGGTGGGTCAAGTAAATAAGGGCAGGCAGACCTGCATCACAACCCACTACTTAAAAAGCCTACTGCCAGGTATTACACTTATGAAAGTTGATCCACTGTGCCTTCCTCTATACAGGAAAGCAAATACAGAGACACTTATAAAAATATTCACACTATCCATTACCCTTTCAAGGATGTAATTTTTTAATGGTTGTTACCTTTCTGCATTCAGTGAATAGTTCTATAACCCCACACTGCCCCATCTTAGTGTCTGCTGAGACACTTTTTTTAAGCAATGGGCCTTCTGAGTTATGAAAATAACTCCAGTGTATTAACCTTCCAGAGTTCTTTAGGCTGAAAGACTGAAGGGGAGAGATACTTTCCTTCCTGTTGCAGCTCCAGGGATTGTCCCTTCCATATTCAACTTCTTCAAAACACACACAGAAAAGTTACAGAAGGAAGAAAGAACTAAAAAACTCAGCAGCTCTGAGCAATGACTTCAGAATGGCCCATTGGATGGTATTGAGTGGTTCAAGTTTACTATACTATCCCCAAAAAGAAACAAATGTGGTTGCAGCTATGCCAGCTCCCCCAGTTAAGAAGGAAAATGAGTTTGCTCTTAACCTTCATGGCTTGTTCCAGCAGGAGTGCTTTATTTTTTTTCTCTCCCCTTTCATTATCCATCTGTACTCTTTGGGAAGTGCCTACACCTTTCCCATGGTTGAATCTCATTCTGACTAGTGGCTGGATCAGTTTACATCTACTTTAGTGCACTGCATCTTAACTGTAAGAGCTGACCAGGCCATTGGTGACCTGGAGGTCTGCCTGGGTTTTCTACATGCAAGATGCAAAGTTCTAATAACCACACATGTAGGTAGAAGCAAAAGTGTATACAGAAGAGAAGGGGCTGTAAGAAGTCATTGCTCTTCTCTGCTGCGGCTTCATCCAGCATTGCAAGGTTTGGTTTTGTCTGGGCCCACTGGATGTAGCGAGGCGGTAGCTAGAAGGATTTGGAGATGAGTTTAAGTTACTTGTTGCAGCACAGTTCTGAGACAAGCTCAGAAACATGCCTCCTCCTGCTCTGGATGGGGCACATTCCATCTTTGTCTGTGGTTTGGTGTAGAGAGTGGCCCAGAAGCCTGTAGAATATGGGTCATATTTGGTGAGAGGGATTTTGGAGACACCAGGTTATGGAGACACAGTGCTTGCTCCAAAGCGGCAAGAAGCTGTATTTATTTTTCAAGTGGTGCTTTTAGACACAGCTTTCAGGAATAAGAAATTAAACATGCATAGATGTGCATGAAATACTGACACAAATACGTTATCTACAGTTAATTCAGTCTCAGTGAATGCTCCAGTGGAGACACATTTTCTGGTGGCAGCCAAACTCTGATGCACCCCTCTGGAACAGCCAAGAGAAGCTTAAAAGTCGTGGCATGTTAAGGAGGGATGATCATAAAAATATGATTAGAGACTCAACAAATCTGAACAGAGCTCATACACAGAGTCTGCTGTAACCCAAGCAACGTCATTCCGTTTGAGGTTGCTGTTGGCTTATACCTGCTGTATCTCTTCTTTCTGTCCCCTGTGTAGAGCAGATCCAGTGGAGTACAGATTTCCCATCTCTACGCAGGCACGAAGCCTTCTGTGTCTATCTCCTAGTAATCATAGACTGCTCTTGGGAAACTTTATGTTGATGATAGATGAATGCCTATTTTCCTCTGAAGTGGCTGCTCCAGAATACATCACTCACATCATCTGAACAATGCTGGTCATCCACCTTTCCAGTAGCTGCTGGTACTTGCTGAAAAGGGTAGAGCTTGTCATTCAGAGATAGGGAGGGATTAGCTGTGCGATCTCAGTCAGCCTTAAGAGAAAGGTTAAACACTTTGGGAGAAGAAAGTACATGTGTGAGTGCACATGTGTCTTCCAAAACAACAGATGGTTTCAATAAAGTTGCTCCTGCTGCTAGGAAGTGGCACTTCTTGACATTAGCAGAGCCATATCTCATCAGGGTTCTTGTTTCTACCAGCCTGTCTCAGCAAAGCCAAATCCACTGTACAGTATGTGGTAATCAGAAAAGGCACTCTGGTATCTGCCCCATTAATTGCCCCCTGCTGGCTTTCCCTCTCTCCTGATGTAAGGCCCACTGTGCTCAGTATGGTGGGATCAATCAGCTTTGAAGGGCAACTTTCCCTAATGATCTGCAATTCCCCCTACTTAAACTGCAGCAAGAACTGTCCTTTTAAGGATCCTGCAAGAAATGCATGATTTCTGGGAACCGCTAAACAAAAACCTCTCCACTTCAATCGATACATCAATGTATTAAATTATTGTGCAACTAAATTAATGTGCCCCTCGGTGACAGGACTGCAGAAAATGAGCAGTGTTTTATGCATTAAAGCCAAACTGGTAAAAGATTGTTTTCAAGGTTAGATTGTGCCATAGTGAATATCAAGATTTTTCCTATTAAAGTGTGACAGGGTTTCAGAGTGCAGTTGTCACCTGTATTGCTTCTTACAGACTCACAGCATAAATTAACACGTACAAATAACTGAAGAGTTGTAAATATTAGTTATTGAGACATTTGGGAGACAGCAAGGAATATTATTTACTAGTATTTGATTTTAATTTTATAATTAAACAATTCTGTTGGAA
This sequence comes from Melopsittacus undulatus, assembly GCF_012275295.1. NCBI lineage: Eukaryota > Metazoa > Chordata > Aves > Psittaciformes > Psittaculidae > Melopsittacus > Melopsittacus undulatus. The sequence continues at coordinate 29,862,419 of NC_047535.1, forward strand.
ATTAATGCTTGTTTTTTTTTAACTCAAGCAATTAAAAGAGGCCTTTCAATGTTGCTGTGAAAGACTAAAAAGCTGCTTGAACAACCCCCTAATTCTATTTTTCTTTACATTTTAGTCCAATTGCATTTATTATCTTCATTTTTCTGGCAGGAGGCAGTATGAAAAGTCTTACCTAACACTGAGTAGCAAGAGCTGGCATTATCCAAGTGCTCTGCGCATTATCTCTTGTGCAGCAGGGCTTGGGCAGTTCCCTACCAGATGACCCAAACCAATAATTTGCCAAAGATATGAGGCTTTCTTGGTCTCTGTGTTGAAGGTAGATGAACCACAGCTCTCTAATTAGCTTGTTCTGTAGGGGTAATGAAGAAAAACATCTCAACAGGCTGAGAGAGTTGGGCTTGTTCACCTGGGGAAGGCTCCAGGGAGACCTTAGAGCAGCTCCCAGTGGCTAAAGGGGCTGATAAGCAAGCCAGATAGGAGATTTTGACAAGGCCTGTAGTGACAGGGCATGGGGGAATGGCTTTAATCTGCCAGAGGGGAGACTGAGATGAGCTCTTAGGCAGGAGCTCTTCCCTGTGAGGGTGCTGAGGTGCTGGCACAGGGTGCCCAGAGAAGCTGTGGCTGCCCCATCCCTGGCAGTGCTCAAGGCCAGGTTGGACAGGACTTGGAGCTACCTGCTCTAGTGGAAGCTGTCCCTGCCCATGGCAGGAGTTGGAAATGGATGAGCTTTAAGGTCCCTTCCAACCCACACTAGTCTATGATTTGATTATTTTCAATAACTGCACTGTTTGTTCAAACTTTTTTCTTTTATCTAAGTTCTCAGATACCTGAAGAAGTGTTTATTGTGTTCATCTTCTCCTGAAACTTTCTCCTTCCCCTGTTTTCATTCTTAGGCCCATAACAAAGACATGCTTTATTCTGAAGGCAAGAATCCTGGAACAAGCAGTGCCAGTTCTCAGTTCATAAACGGGTGATGCTTCTAATCACTCATAAATGACAGACGTGGACTCTGTGTTCCCTCCTGGTTGAGATTATGTCATTTGAACCTTTGGAATATCAAATGGGAAAAATACACTTTCCCCACCAAGTGTTTTCAGATGTATGTTTTCAAGCTGTATCTGCAGAAATGATAAATTAGGTGTGAAGCTAAACCATAAGTGAAAGCATCCCAGTCCCTCAACAACCAGGTTTTGGATTCTTGCAACATGTTAAAATGGTATCACTAGTTTCAGTGCATTGCTGACCAACAGAAAACGTAAAGCAACCAAAATACAAACAAAAAAACCACCCTACCCAAACTAATCAAAATATTGATAAAGGAATTGACATCAATATGTCTATCCATAGCTCCCCTGTGTCTCCTGGGAAGCCAAAATCCATTATATCAAATAATGTGATCAACAGCATGCAATAAAATTAGTGTCAGCACCAAGCTGAGAACCCAGTATTCAGACTTGTAGTTCTATGCTTGAATAGAGGGCTTGCATCACTTTGCAGGCAAAACAGTGACGGAAGAGAGAAAAAAAAAGGATACAACAGATGCAAAGGGAGCTGAAACTCATTAAGCAACTTGTAATTTCTGAGAGAAAGGTTCCAATATTTGTGTGCAATGCAAATGCCATTTCTAATACCTAGCTTCAGCATACTAGGTGGCTGACATGGATTTCAGAGCAACTTGCACAGGCACATGCTTCTCATTTTGCACCTCAGTGATCCAGTAAATAATATGCAGAGATAAGTGAAAAAGCAGGTCCTTGGATTTACATTGTGCTAAGTCTTCTAAGTGCTAAGGACTAACAGTGAAGGCTTCCACAGAGGAGAGGGGTGGTGGCATATTACACTTGAGAAGACTTTGGACTAAGATAAATAGTTGATATCAATGCCTCTTAAAGAATATTTAAACCTGTTTGTATCACAATTTATGTGCTTCACCAAAGACCATACAAAGGTAAGCTGTTTGAAGAAAAGCTTTCACTCCAAAGTATGGTTCAATGTGGTATCTGTATTAAAAAGCATTCTATGTTTTGCTTCCGCATTTTGAATGCTAGTCCAGCCTGGCCCAAGTGTCCACAGCAAAGGAAATGAGCTGTACCAGACAGTGTCATTTGCTGCAAGGTAATAATAGAGGTATTCTTCTTCCCTCTGTTTTACATTCCAAGGGACAATTTCACAGGCTGTGCCACTGCTGAATGGGGAAATTGGAAAAACTGCAGGATTGATTTGCAGACGCAAAGTTCTATTTTCTTTTACACCTTCTTCTTCAGTGTCTCTATCATCCCTGTGCCGTGTGGCGTTAGTATCGACAGCAGCCTGGATGCCACTGATAATTGCTAAACTGGGGAAAAGCCATGCCTCGCAAGTGAAAGCAAAGCCACGTCGGCAGCAGGCAGATGACACTGAGTGGTGCTGTTCTTGACTTCAAATTCACCCACTTCAGAGCACTGGTGGTGGACCCATTTTACTGTTTCTGCAAATTAAAGGGAAACGTATTTTACAAATATAATTTACATTGGTTTGGTTTGCAGTTTTTAACAGAACTTCCCAGCTAGAAGCTGCAGGGTTGTATTAAATTTATTTTCATCAAACCCAGAGAAACATAGTGGACTTTGTCATGCTTCCATTATGGCTAATTCTTCATTAACTGCATTTCACAAAGGAGGAAAAAACCTCACTTCTGCTGCAAACTTCTGATGATGACTCAGTTACCAAGCATGAAACCAGTGGCCAGTGGCTGCAGAGAACTGGAGAAGCTGGTGACTATCAGCCGCTTGATCTCTGGGATGGAGTGAAATGTGCTTTGTGATATTAAAGGTCATTGCCAACAAAATGGTTGCTTGTTTGCTGGAGTTGTTCAGCTGCTCTGTGTGTAGGGCTGGTTCAGCACCAGCCACACTGCGCTGGGTGTTGTGAACAATGGTAAAATAAAGACTCCCGGCGTGATGAGCTTTCAGACTAAGCAGTCCATTATGCTCATCATTAAAGGTCAATTCTGCCTTGCACAGCTCTGGGTCTTGCATCCAGACGCTGCCCTGCCCCAACCACATCCTTGCATTATTAGGATGATGGCAGGCATTTTCGTCTTCCCCTTTTCTGCCCGTTTTCCAGCAGTGCCCATAGTGGCTGCTCTGCCCGGCCTGCTGGGCACACAGCTTCTGGGTGATGCCTCTGCTCCACTTCGGGAAGGACTGCAAGTCAGTGAAAGCAGGAGAGAGGCAGCACAAGGGCTGATAAAGCAGGAATCGGGACGGGTTTATTTGTGCAGAGAGGCCATTTCTGCTGCGTGCCCCTAACGAGGAGATCACTCACAGCAAGGTGCTGAGGGCTGCCCGCACGCCCCTGCCTGAAGGCCCCAAAATGGCTGCTCCGCCCTGGGGCGCGTTGCTACGCGACAGTCAGAACCCGTCCCCATGTCTCCCTCCGCCTCCTCCTTTAAACCACAGCACCCAATCAGACACCCCCGGTGACAACTACAACTCCCGGCATGCCCCGCGCGGCCGGGGGCGGTGCACCGCGGGGAGGGAGGTGCGCACTACATTTCCCGTCAGGCTGTGGGGGTTGTGGCCAATCAGTGTGCCTCAGGTTGGCCGGTGCGAGCAGCGGGGTTGGCTTCCGCGGGAGTAAGCGGGCCGCGGAGAGGAATCGGCGCGGGTGACATTTCCTCTCGGGCCGCCCCTCTCTGCCGCTGCCGGAGCGGGGCCCCGAGAATGGCAGCGTTAGGAGGTTGGTGCGGCCGGGCCAGCCGTGTGGGGGAGCGGGCTGGAGGGGGGAGCGGCCTGTGGGATAGGGCACTCGGGGTGGGGTGGCTGCTGTGGGGGGCCTGTGTGGTGAGGGGTGTCTGAGGGGGGAAGGCACACAGAGGAGGGGGGTGAAGCCTTTATCGGGGGGGTGGCCGTGGGGAGAACCGAGGTGGGGGTTCCTGGGCTGAGGGGGGGATGTGAGGGGCGACGGGCCCAGGGAGGCCCGGGGTGCTTGGACGAGGGGCCTGCGGTGTGGCGAAGGTGATGTCAGAGGAGGGTGTCTGAGTGGGTTGTGTGCAGGGGGGTGAGGTGAGGGCTGGTGTATGGGCAGCGAGCAGGGCCGCGTGAGGTGTGCGGCAGGGCTGGGCTTTGTTAGGGAGGGTTTCCTCTGAAGGCACCCCAACGCTTGTGGTCTGTGTGAGGAGAGCTCAGCCGAGAGGGGTTGTGCCTGATGAAAGGCATCCATGAACGTGGATGTATGGGGAGCGGAGAAGGGAGGGGGGTCTGAGAAATTACTGTGGAGTGTTTTGGGGTGATGTCTGAGAGAAACAGTTAAAATTTTGAGATGCAAGTAAGAGGAATCTTGGCAGAGGGTAAAGATGCTTGGGGCGGGAGGGGGGAATGAAGGTGATGAAAATGACTGGGAAGGTTTTATGGGGTGAAAGATGAAATGGGGATAGGGTCAAGGATTAAGCAGAATACATGCATGAGTACCTATTCTAGCACTAGAAGCTGGCTTGCTCGTATGTGCTCATTGCCCAACTTACTGGCAGGGTCAGAAAAAAACTGTTTTGCATCTTTTTCACTGTTAGAAAAATAAATTAAACTCTCCCACAATAGTAGCTACATCAGAGCTTTGTGCACATCAAAGCTGTGGTAGGTAGGAAGCCCTGGAACCGTTCTAGCAAAGTATTATTTACTTGGAATTTGCTTGCTGGTGATTGACATTATTTCTAAACAAGCACCAATTCTCCACTTCCCTAATGATTGGTGGGTTTTGAATGTTGGAGCTCAGTTAGTGTGATAAAGTCCCCTGTTGTAGATTTTTACCTGAAGTATTTACTGTTCTATGGGAGGAGTATGAAGGGAGGGAAGAAAGTGTTTTGAAAACTTCCTAACAGTACTGAGGCACTGATGATATTTGGCCCCAAGTGTCCATGGGAAATGTGTGCCCAGCAGCAGATCCCTGTTGATTTAATTGTGCCTGCTCAAAGCTGTGTCTTAATTCTGAGTAAAAGAAACTGTAACTGCTGTTTATCACTACGAATTAGAATTGAAATTTCCTATTCATCATCAACGTTGTTTGCTGTCCTCTTTGCCCTTTTGTGTTGCCCAAAATTTTTTGGAAGCATTCTCTGTTGCAGTCAGCAGCTTTACCTGATTTGCAGCTCTTGCCACCTAATGTTTTTCTTTTGAGCTCTCCTTTGTTGTTGTTGTTGCGTAAAAATTTGGTTGCTATTACGAAACAGTTTTTCGTGCTTGAGGTATTGCTCAATTTTCACTTTGGGCTTTACTTCATTAGGCACATCACATGTTACTTAGAAGCATATGCTCCACTTCATATGTTTTCACAATGATATGTGAGCTCCTTCATAGCCAAGCGATTTGATATGGCAGTTGAGTTGTATTTGTAAAGAAAAACATCTAAGCATCCATACAAGCTGATGTGATTTTAAGTTTGTTGCCCAACATATTTACTGTTTCTTCATGAGTCCATGCTATTAACCATCACTTGTGTAAGCTAGAAGCCAGTTCCTGTTTCGGTGTGAAGTTAAGCTTGTGCATATAGACTTGTGTAATGGTGATATAGGTTGGAGGCTTATGTTCTACATTCTTCGGTTTTCCTGTTTTATAAGTCAGTAAGCTTTGTGATTCTTGACTTAATTTCCCAGTGATACGGAGTAATTATGAACTATTCGGTTTGGGTTTTTTTCTTAATGTTAATAGATATAATTTAATGGTTAATAGTAACACATACATTGGGAAAAAAAAGATATCTTTATATCTTTACTTTTGAAAGTATTAGACTTGGTGTTGATGAATAGTGACAATGAGGAAGTATGGAATGTTAATTTGAGCTAATTCTTGCTCCTGCATGTTTTTTCTTTGGAAGGAGAGGGTTGGGGTATTGTATTTTTTGTTTGTTAGTTAAACAGTTTCAATTTTTGCCTTGTAGAACCAAGTAAGTTTTCACAAACACTGAACGGAATTCCTTCTTCAAACCCAGTCAGCAGTGGAATGGACCCCTTCCATGCTTGTAGTATTCTTCAACAGCTGAAAACCATGTATGATGAAGGACAACTGACAGATATTGTGGTGGAGGTGGATCATGGGAAAACATTCTCCTGTCACAGGAATGTTCTTGCTGCAATCAGTCCTTACTTCAGGTACAATAGTCCATTATTCTAGTGATCAAAAGCAGAATTAGAATTGAAGTTCATTATTAAAAGTAAAAATCACACCTATACTAATATTCCATGGAACTTGGTAATATAGTGAACCTAGTTAAGTAAAGGTTATTGTTATCTTCAGGCCAGTGAATTAGCAGTGTCTGTTTATAAAATGAGAGTTTCACTGGAGAAAATGTTACATGATTTAACAAAAAAAACCCAAACAAAATTGTATCCAGTTTTGAGGGTATCTTGGATACAAGAACAGCATATTTAAACTCCTTGTTTCCTTTTAAAATTATATATTCTAGTATGCTAGAATGCACATGTGAAATAACATGTTGAAAGTTGATTGTGAAGACCTGTGCATGTCAAGAGCTTTGCTTGTAAACTGAGTGAGTTTTAATATGGGGTTAATGAGATAATTAGGCAAGAAATTCAAGTTTGCCACTTTTGTTTCAGTAAGTCTAGAACTGATCTTAAATTTAGGTATCCAAACAGGATAGTATAATATCAGTGATAAATGTATTTGTGCTGATACAAAGGCAAACTGATTGGGATTAGCTGTACAATATAACTTTGTTTCTCATACATGTATGTAGAAGGTGATTACAAATAAACTGCTGAATGTTTCTCTTTTGTAGATCTATGTTCACTAGCGGCCTTACAGAGAGTACCCAGAAAGAAGTTCGTATAGTTGGTGTTGAAGCAGAGTCAATGCATTTAGTATTGAACTATGCATATACCTCCAGAGTAATGCTGACAGAGGCCAACGTTCAAGCTTTGTTCACTGCAGCTAGTATCTTCCAGATCCCTTCCATACAAGACCAGTGTGCTAAATATATGATCAGTCATTTGGACCCACAGAACTCCATTGGGGTGTTTATCTTTGCTGATCACTATGGTCATCAGGAACTCAAAGACAGATCACAAGACTACATTCGTAAAAAGTTTCTGAGTGTCACCAAAGAGCAAGAGTTTCTTCACTTGAGAAAAGACCAACTGATAAGTATACTCGACAGTGATGACTTAAATGTAGACAAAGAAGAACATGTTTATGACAGCATTATAAGATGGTTTGAGCATGAACAAAATAAGAGAGAAGTGCACCTTCCTGAAATATTTGCCAAATGCATCCGTATGCCTCTGTTGGAAGAGACGTTTTTAGAGAAAATCCCTCCCGTGTTTGCACAGGCTATGGCCAAAAGCTGTGTACAAAAGGGACAACATAGTGCCAATGGCTATACACAACGGCTTGGAATGACCGCTTCTGAAATGATCATATGCTTTGATGCTGCCCACAAACACTCAGGAAAGAAGCAAACAGTGCCTTGTTTAGATTCGGTCACAGGGAGAGTGTTTAAACTATGCAAGCCACCAAATGACTTGAGGGAGGTTGGAATTCTTGTATCTCCTGATAATGATATTTATATTGCAGGTGGTTACAGACCTAGCAGCAGTGAGGTCTCCATTGACCACAGAGCAGAGAGTGATTTTTGGATGTATGATCACTCTGGCAATAGGTGGATTCCGAAAGCTCCTTTGTTGCGAGCCAGAATAGGCTGCAAACTGGTTCATTGCTGTGGTAAACTGTATGCAATAGGTGGTCGTGTTTATGAAGGAGATGGACGTAACTCACTCAAGTCTGTGGAGTGTTACGACAGCCGAGAGAACTGTTGGACAGCTGTCTGTCCAATGCCGGTAGCAATGGAGTTTCATAGTGCTGTGGAATATAAGGATAACATCTATGTTTTACAGGGTAAGGTGGTTTGACTACATGGTGTTTTGTTGGAAGTGGGGATTGTTCAATCTGACTATGCTCCTTTAAGCACCTTGGAAAACCAAAATTTCCGTGACATTTAGAGTACACCTGGACCAACAAAGTGGAAGGAAAGCTAGGGAAAGCAGTGGGTGAGGAAGAGTGAGGTTGCAGCTTGAGTTCTCATGCCTTTTGAATGTGTCACTGAATTGTAGCATTGAGTATTGCACAAATGCCAATTTTGGTGGTGCTAAGTCAACAGTATAGTATTAAATTTTACTGTCGAAATTCTTTATTAAATCTTCATCTGGTTGAAATGCACTAATGTTGACAAAAAGATATTGTCCTCTGAAAAAGCAGGTTTTGTTTTATTTAGTTAAACCTGTGAAAATTCCTGATGTCTGTATTCTTGGTGACCACTGAAAGCCTTCATTTCATCCCCTGCTATTTGAAGTCAACCTGGGAACTAAGAAAGATGATTTCTCTTTCTAATTAGCTCAATTTCTTTGGTCAGTAATTATATAGTGCCTTTACATCCTTTTTTCAAGGCTCACTGGTGTATTAGATATTATTAAATTAATAAGCAGGATCATTATCAGAATGGATCAAATAATTTATTCTTCATTCTTCTATAAAATACCTATTTGTATTTTGAGCCATATAGCATTCTGTGCATAAAAATGCAGAGACTGGTATACGGAGCTGTAGTAAGAGTCCCAAGAAGTGGAGCGAAAGAAGAGAGGATGTCTTGGTTATGTTTTGCTAAAGTCCACCTGTGAAAACACCTGCAGAAGTTGGAGTCTTAGATTCACATCAACACCCTCTTTGGGTTGCTCTCCATACAAAACTGGAGCAGAAGAAAGGAATAGGATAGAGAATACTGTAAAGTTATTGTTACGTACTGGAAGAACTCAAGTGGATTTCTTGACTTGCTTCCCTGTTACTTGGTAAGGTTGGGCTTCCACTTGACTGGCAGAGATATTTGTAATTTCTGTATTAGGTTTGACTCTTGTTGGTTGTGGCTCTAAATAATTGTGTTACACTAGCAAGTTGTCTCAGTCTGTTCTGTTGGGTCAGACATCTGCTTTAGATGGTTAAAAGAACACAGAAGAATATTTAATGTAATACTTTAATACTTAACATAGTGACAGGACAAGGGATAATAGCTTTAAAATGAAAGAGAGTAGATTTAGATGAGAGAAAAGGAAGAACTGTATTTCAGTGAGGATGGTGAGGCACAGGTTGCCCAGAGAAGCTGTGGCTGCCCCACCCCAGGCAGTGTTCAAGGCCAGGTTAGACTGGGCTTGGAGCAACCTGCTCTAGTGGAAGGTGTCCTTGCCTGTGGCAGGGGGTTGGAACAGGATGAACTTTAAAGTCCCTTCCAACCCAAACCCATCTATGATTTAACTTGTTAGTTAGAACTGCTAAAAAAAATAAAGTTTTATAACCTGCATAATTTGTTTACAGATTTAAACTGCACTGATTCTGTGCTTCAGTGGTTTAAATTGACAGCTCAATGCTTGCAAGGTATTTCACTGTGCAACCAGCAGAATACAAAGTTTTATATTATGAGAAATAGGCAACTCTTCTGTTTGAGTGTGATAGATAAAACCTTGATTGAGTTGCACTTGAAGTAGTATAAAAAAAGTTGACTTTCAATAACCTTTCTAGAGAAAGGTAGTAAGTTTGAAATGGTCGATAAGGATTAAATGTTAAAATGCCAATGGAACACAAGCATCAGTCATAGGAGATTACACTTTGGAATAAAAATTAATAATAAAAAATATATGTAAGGCTTGTCTTTTAAGCAGTCCTCTCATCCATTTTATTGTATCACTGCTGTATTCTTTGTTATACTTGAGGTGCTCGGTTACGCAGCAGCTTGGTTAAGATTCTTAAAACAGCCATGTGAAATTATATATGATTTGAATTATGCTAGTATTTGGCAAAGGTTAGGCCTTTATTTCCCCAAGCTTTACAAAAGACAGAGTAATCTTTATCTATTTTCATCAAGTTTGCAGAGCATAAGCTTTCAGTCAGCTGAACTTCCATTATCTGCAGCCTGTAGATGCTTCTCTGTGCAGTGAACAGAAGAGATGTTTTGTAATCGCATCACAAAACTAATGATGAATCACTAGCTTCATGCAAATACTCACCTGCCATCTTCCTAAGCAAATCAACCCAAATGTGTAACCCAGCTTCCTGACACAAATGGTTTCAAAGTCTGTTTGTGGTGCAAGACACAGTTGTTTGCTCAGGTTTAGTGACTTCCTGGCACTGAATTCGGGGACTCCATGGTTGTAGATGACCTATTGTGAAGATGTTAAAGAACTAAACAAATACTCCAGACATTTCATGCCTAGAATCTCATGAGAATTTGTCCCAAATTAGTAAGCATGGTTTAGAAGTAGTGAAGGATATCTAGTAAATATGTAAAACATTGTATTTCTGATACATTTCCCATTCCCTCTTCTTCGGCTGGAATAGAAACTCAGAGTAGTTTTTACTCATGTGTTTGTAACCTGGATGAAAGCAGGCCATGGTGGTAGGGTTTCTGTTAAGGGATCAGCGCACTTAAAAATTGGTACACTGTTTATGTCTGTGGAAGAACGTATGTGAAGGCTTAGTAGCTGCAGAATTACTGATCTGAGAATGAAACATAAGTTATGTTTTATTTTTCCTCTCTTTTTTCAGGGGAATTTTTCCTCTGCTATGATCCTCAGAAGGATTACTGGGGCTTTTTGACCCCCATGACTGTGCCTAGACTCCAAGGCTTGGCAACTGTGTACAATGACTCCATCTACTACATAGCTGGAACCTGTGGAAACCATCAACGTATGTTTACCGTAGAGGCCTATGACATTGAACAAAATAAGTGGACTCGAAAAAAAGACTTCCCCTGTGATCAGTCCATTAACCCATATATAAAACTCGTACTCCTCAAAAACAAACTCCATCTGTTTGTCAGAGCTACTCAAGTCACTGTTGAAGAACATGTTTTCAGAACCAGCAGGAAGAATTCGCTCTACCAGTATGATGAGGTTACTGACCAATGGCAAAAGGTCTATGAGACTCCAGACAGGCTCTGGGATTTGGGCCGGCATTTTGAATGTGTTGTTGCTAAATTGTATCCACAGTGTCTTCAGAAAGTTATTTAAATCTTGTTTGTTTTCAGTCACAGGCCTTAGTGATTTCAGTGGTGATCTGATGCTAGAGAAAACATGTCTTAAAAGAAAACAAAGAAATCCTGTCAGTATTTATTGTAAGCTGAAACAGACCGTTTTTGTCTATGGGGACGGGTGCTCTTTAAAGGTTGCAGTCTGGGGAGGGAATACTGGTTCAGTTTCATATTTACTGATGCTTTCCTGGGAAATGAGAAGGAGGTTACAAAGTGCAATTATCAGCATTTTATTTTTTGTTTTCTGGTAAACACTTAATCATGTCATACTAGAGGGGTGGTTTTGTGGTAAGAGCAAATTAAGTGGAAGAGCCAGGATAACTATGCACTACAGTGAAAGAAGATCTAGCATTACTAGCTAAGGATGTCCAAGATGTTTTGAAGTGACTTTTCTTTTTTTTTCCTCTTTTTTTTTTTTTTTTTTAAATACGGGTAAATTTTGAGGCAATATCACTAAGTTAGTTTTCTTTGGTTGTTTTTTATTCTAGATTGAAAGTACATAGAGGAATGATAGATCCTGATTCATAATGATCTCTCTTTTTTTGTACTATTTTTGAAGTCTGCGAAGATGTTTTGTGATGTTTGTGCACTACAATTTAGGAGGAAAACTCAAGTCCTCAAGTCAGAATTGGAGCACAGAGTACCTTTGACCTGGACGGATCCCGTTCACATTACTGTACCACTTCTTGTCTGTGGATTTCTAGGCTTAATGATGTGAGGGGAATCCCAACACCTATTTTCTGCCACATAGACTTAGTGTTGTAAAACCATATATTTTTTTTAACACTGCTTGACACCTTTTTTCCATCCCATAAAGGGCTTTAACCCAAAAGTTGATGGTGCTAGTACGTTTTTAATACTTGTTTGTCTGAAATGGGCCAGCTTTATGCTACTGTTTAAGACAGCCTGTTAGTTTCCATGAAATGTGTCTGTCGTGAGGCCCTGTCCTGTCATCAGGTTGTCTTTTTTAACATAACGTTTTTACTGCAGTAGTGTTCTTGCACAGAATGGTGACAGGATATGGCCTTTCATAATAGTGATTATTTTTCTTTTCTTTTTGTGTGGAGTGTTCACTTTGTCTCCACTGAAGTACAGAGCTATGTGCGGAGTTGGCATGTGCTCCAGTAGTCTGGAAAAGTGTGGCTTAACTTTACAAGTTGTTGTTCTTTTCTCCCTGCAGTCAAGCCCTCAAATAATCGCTCTTTCATTCTGATCTATAATGTGAAAATTTGCACTACTGAGCTGTCTTTGTTATCTTGTGTATTAAAGGAAAATTGACAATAAGTGTCCGTGGCTTAAATGCTCTGAGGTGCAAATACCTAATAGAAATCCGACATGTTGCAACACTTTTCTCTATGTATTTAACATTAGTTTATTTTTGAGTAGTAAATGAGTTCAAAGTTCAGCCTCTACTTCAGTACTGAAAACTGGATTTAAAAGGGAAAAGATGAATCCTAACATTCGTATTGGCTGTAACTCACCAGGTTTACTTCATTACAGCTCTAATTTTTGCAGAGCTGTGAGTATGTTATCTTACTCTTCCCTGTTTTCTCCAATTGACCTAAGGAAATCAGTTAACTTGCAACAGCAGTGGCCATCACTGGCTGTAAGTGCTTACCACTATCTGGCTTCACAGCTGATATTTCAGTAAGCCAAATATTTAGCTTGTTGTTTATCCCCCCTGGCATGGCTGAGGATTTTGATACTGTTTGTTTACAACGTGGTGTTACTGTTCCCAAATGGGATATTTCTCATCTGCAACAATACATGCCTGGTTCTATTTCTTAATTCTTGCACAAAGTGTTTAAAAGGCAAAAAAAGAACACAAAAACTGTGAAACAAAAAGGAGAAAAAAAGAAAAAGCCTCTTTGCATTACATACCTCATCTTCCAGAGACTCACCAAGCCGCTGCTTTTGAACGTGAGCGCCTGATTTGACACTTCTTGCTAAGACTGCATTTTCCAACAGTGTTGAGGTGTGTTGTTGTTTTGTTTAGTTCTCTTCTGGATACTGTTTTCTGTGTATCCATAGCCAAGAATAAGAGTGTTGGTGTTTTTTTGAAGGGCAACTGACTTTGTTTTTACAATTACCCTTAGTCCTTGGCTAGCTCTTTGCCCTGTTGTAGGCCTCTAGCTGCAAGCTTTCTGAAGCACCCTCCCTAACAGTGTTGCATTTGTGTGTAAAACCATTTCTTTGCAAAGTGTTATGTACCTTTTTTCCCCTTCTTTTTTTTTGGTTGGTTTTGAGGTTTTTTTGTTGTTTTGGGTTTTCTTAAGCTTGGTTGAATATTTACAAGACTTCTTGCTGCTTTTTGACAATCTATATTTATTTAGTAGAACAAATTTCAATATATTACTTGAAACTATGAAATAGAATTGAGTTAGCAGTTGACTGGTCATGTGATGTATAGAAGTACAATATGCTGTGGTTAATTCTACAGTAGGTTTGTTCATTTTGTTTTATCTGCACTAAAGTACGAAGATCTCCATTCTGTTTAACCATTCAAACTGAGGGTGTGATCCAAGTCTGTTATGTGTTTAAAAGTTAAATCCTGGAACTTGCTGTGGGAGTAGAATATACTAAACTTTTTGCATGAGGAGTTTGTTGAGACAGTAATGTAGCTGTGACATTTTGCCAATTCTTAAATGCTTCTACGTCTTGCTGAAAGTCAGATTCCTGCTAAAGTTTTGCTTTAGAGTCAGGCTTAAGTAAACTTGCACAGCACAAGAGAAAAAAGTAATTGCACCAAAGGTACTGATAATATTTAAACAGTAATCTGTACATTTTCCCCCACTTGGTATTTTTTCTGCATTCATTTCTTGCCCTTTATTAAATGAATTTCTAGCATTGTGAGGACTTTGTGAGTGTAAATCTTTTTCCAGACTTCTTAGTTACTTTAGAAGGAAACACTTTGTAATTTCCACTTGATTCCATCAGTAAAATTTAGACTAACTAAAAGCAGTTCTGGTGCACCAACCATGCAGTGTGTGTATGTTCTACAAGAAATCGAAGAGCTCCCTGTTCGTAAGGCTGTTTAGAAATGGCATCCAACATTCAGTGCTCAGGTATGTTAGTAAGAAGTACTGTAGTCCTATGAGGGCAAATGTGTGGATTTTTAAACATTTTGCCATAATTGCACAATTTTGCATTTTTACTTAATGTCATGTTATGTTTCTTAAAATAAACCTATTGTTGAAATACAATTGAGTTCAACTGACTTTGTGATAAATTTTGTGCATGCTTTTTAGTAAAATTCTGCAAGCTAACCCAGTGATACATCTTTTTGATGCTCATTCAATTGTTTCTCTACTTGTGTGTAACGTATCTATGCAGTTTTGTACTTTTTAAGGCTGTTACTTGGGGTGGAAGGTGCTTTGTTCTGCTTTGCTGTCTCCTTGTTGCTATTCAGGTCTAACTTCTTATTTGCTTACATGCAGGTGGCATCATCTTTCCCTTTACCTTCCTCCTTGCCTTTGCCTGGAGCTGTCATAGCAGCAGGAATGTCAAGTAGGGCTTTCCAGTCTGATACTACTGCACACTGGAAAACCCTGAAATGCTTCATACTGAGTTTCCCAACATCCTTAGTAAGGAAGTTCCTTCCCAAGTGGCAAAAGGGAGGTGGAGAGTATAGTGATGCTGGTTGCAAAGGAGTCTGCTGCAGGGCTGAGAGCAAGTAGCCTCTTTTCCCCTAGCTGTTTAAACAAGCCTCCAGCCTTATATGTGGCTTCTGATGTAGTGACAGTGCTTAGCACATCTGCTTGTAAATTATACTTTTCATTTTAGAACCTTTGTTCTCTTTCAGGGACTGTCTAGTGATGTTCAGTCATTGCAGGCTAGAAAAACAAGAAGTTCTCTTGTTTGAGAAGGTACCCCTTTTATTGAGTTCTTGCAGGTGTTATTTCCACCTTTCCACCCACTCACCCCTTCACCCCCAGCCTGTAAACTTGTCTGGTTGTGATTTAAACGCTGTTCACCGGGTAGTCTGGTCACAACAGAAGAAATTCAGCATCCAGGCTGGTGGTGGTGGTGTACCTTCAGATGAGCTCTGCACACAGCAGGTGAGTCAGGCTAGCTTGGCTGCCTGAGCTACGCAGGAGGCTGCTCATGAGCTATGCATTGTGGTACCCATATGTCTGGAGACTTCTGCATGATGATCCTAGCCTTGGGTGAGTTTGTGCTAGCAGATCCATGCTCCTGGTCACCATTTCAGAATGATCCACTCTCTCCAGCTGGACAGAAGAGCAGCACCCATGTGTCCGGGCCTCTTTGTATAGTCACTAGTTTATTTTACGTGATTGCATAGTTACATATTTTATGTGATTGCATAGTTCTTCATAGTTGAGCTACTTTCTTCCAACCTATGACAGCATGTACTGGACAGTCTTGATATCTTTTCTATTTGCAGCCTTCTGTTGCTGGGAATATTTCTCTGGAGTAATCAGCCAGTAGAGCAAAGGCGTCACTTGCCTTCCTGCTTTCCTGTCCAGATCTGCAACTGCTCTGTCACAAACCAGGGGTGTGTCCTCTTGAAGACTTAGCACAAAAAAATGATGAAGCCAGCACAGAGGAGGTAGGCTTGAATTTTCTAAGACATATCTGGAAGGCACTCTTGGTTTCTAATGGCCGCGGAGAGGGACCGGAGCCAAAACTGGGACAGGAGTAGTTCAACCATGTTCTTTGGTTCTTTAATTTCTCTTTTGCTCTCATGGCAAAAAAAAAAACATGATAAATGAATCGGCCCTCATTGCTCCAAATTCCCTAGTAGCTCTTATGAAATCCTTCTAACACTTGTCATGCAATGAATGAGAACTTTGCATGGTCAAGTTGACCTATTCAGGTACATTGAGGGTCATGGCTAACTAAGGGAGCAGTTTTGCATATTATTCTACCCTGTAAGCATCAAAGAGGTTTTCCCTTCTTTGGATACTACAGTAAAGTCTGATGTATTTTTTTGATGAGAGAAATACATGGGCACGTGGAGAGACTGTTTCTGTCCTGGGAGGGTTGGAACTATTTTCTGGCCATTTTGTTTTTCCCTTTCAGACATACTTAGGGAAGCAAGACATGTTATTTTGGAAGCATTTTCTGGAGGAATGGAACACACATGTACACCCCAAGGCAAAATAGCATTGCTTAAATGAAATAATCCATCAGGTTTGTTCCACTTTCATGAATCTGTGTCCTGGTTTTTCACAGCCCCAAAGCTACAAAGAAGTACACTCCCATATGCTGTGTGCAGGGGATATCTCACAGCTGGGCACTCATGCTGTCAGAAGGTGGAGAAATAACCACCCAGGCATTGCTATCTGCTTATCTCTGTGCAACATGTACTCCCCTCTCTGCCTCAAGGTTTGAACCTCACCCCTTCCTTAACATCTAGTTAAGCTCCCATATGCCCTCACTGCTGATTTCTGTACTTTACACAAATGATAATGCAAATATCTACTGTCAGAGGCAAGTATTTATTAACTTTGGCTGCGTTTGTGTGATCGAGCTACAAATTAACAAGTTATTTCAGGAGCAGCAAAACTAACTGATTTCTAATGTGTCTCTCTGTAGCAGGTTTTCTGAACCATAACAAAGGTTGTGTTTGTCAGCTTCCCCTTGCAGAAAGTTGCACAGGGTGCCCAGAAAAGCTGTGGCTGCCCCATCCCTGGCAGTGTTCAAGATCAGGTTGGAAGGGCCTTGGAGCAACCTGGTCTAGTGGAAGGTGTCCTTGCCCATGGCCCGGGGGTTGGAACTGGATGAGTGTTAAGGTCCCTTCCAACCCAAACTAGTCTATGATCTCCTTCTGTTCTAGCCAACTAATTGCACACAAAACCTGTACAGGCTACACATCTTTGAAAGCTTTGGCCCTCCATAATATGTAATTTAAACCAGACAGCATCTCAGAAGTTGAGGTGTATGTGGTAGCAGATACAGTAATTGAGCACATTAAAAAAAACCCCAAAACAACAAAACTAAATACTGTGTTTCCTCGAGGAAAAACAGGCTAAAAATCCCCCCTTGAAGAGCTGGCAGGGTTTGACTCTTTTTGAAGGACCAGGCAGTTTCTGACATGTAGTTTTTCAGTAAAGAAGACATAGATCTGCATGAAGAGGAAAAAAAGGAAACAGGCAAAGCATTGTGTCCTACCCTTTATAGTACTTGAGTGATGGTGAGACATTCTCAGCGTGGAAGGACCATTGCTGCATGCAATTTATAGAAGTGAATCTCAGGTTCTCCTAGCCCTGCTGCTTTGTGCTGTGGCCCCACAGCCACAACAGGTTAACAGGGCAGGAGGCTGTGCCCTTACAGTCTCTGTTACCATCTTTAAAGCGTGGAGTCTGACCCCTTAAAAGACAGTATGTGCTTATTTAGATCTTCAAGTGTCACTGAGTACCAGCAATGATAACATACCTGTAAACCATCAACCAAAATAGTACCAAATAAGTCCACTTTAAGAAATGTTCTCTGTGTTCCCATGTATCCTTAGGACCTGCACATGACCTCTTTCCTGCAACTGTTAGTATTGCAGAAAGCTGGCAAGGTCCAGGGCGAATGGAAGATGTGTTGTAAACTGTACACTCGGTTTGTGCCAACTTTTGATTCTTTTTTTTAACTATAGCTTTTGATTATTTGTAAACTCAATTCTAAATTTCATGAGATTTATTATTTTGAAGTCAAGTTGGTATGTGGTACATTAGCTGCAGGAAAATACTTGCTGTTAGATTTTGAATTGCTTTATACCCTTCTAGTTTGATTCTGTTCATATGCCTTCAGTAACAGATTTCTTCAAACAGTCTGGAAGTTCAGGGGCAGAACTATTTGGTGAATATCAAATTAACCTTCTTTCACAGCCAATAAGTGAAGTGCTTAAATTATATTTACTCTGAAACTTGCATTTTGTTTTTTCTTAAAAGAAATAAGAGATGTGGCACACTTTACATCAAAAATGGCATATGGAGAGCAACTATCGAAGAGCCATCTGATTAGTCCTTCACATTTCAATTTTTCATAGGTCAATGGAATAGTGAAAGTTTCTGCTGCTTTTTTCTTTCTCAACCATTGATGGAGATGATTTTTCCAAGTGATGAAAAGCAGTCTCAATCATTTGAATTGCTATTGCGTCTGAAGTGCATACAAATGGCCACAGCCCAATAAGCATCAGTAGAAAGCTTTTATAATGAAGGCAATTGCGATTAATACAGAAGTGGAAGGTGGGACAACATAATTTAACAAAGGCAAATTCATGTTTTGATTTGGTAAAGTACCAAAATGTCTAAAATATCTCAGAGCCCAGGGAACTATCAAGTATCTTCAAGCAAAGGGGAAAGCACAGTTTTAGAAGAAAAGACCAGCAGTGTAGAAACTACTGAATTCTAAAAGGAATTTCACCTTTTGCAAAGCCATTGAGTTTCCACAATAACATTGCTCTTAAAGGCTGTAGTGTTGAAAGAAATTACTCTTGTGAACCCTAGGTCTGGTGTGATTTCAGCCTCTTCAATTGGCAGCTTCTGATGACCTCCAGTGGGACAGCACTGAGGACCAGTGGTGTCTCGAACACTCTGCAGTGAATTCTCATAGCACCTATAATTGATACATTCCTTTCAGAAGACAGAACACACTGGATATGCTTGTTACATTTCTGGCTCTAAGATGCTTTTAGAAAGAATAACCTGTAGAAGCCATGACCAGAGAGGTAAAGAGGGCAGGACCATAAGATCAGTTCAGACCTTGGTATGTTCAATTGGTATTCTCTCCCTGACAGTGGATATCTGGGGAGACAAGAATGGCGCTGGCTGTCAGTATTTCCCAGTCTCCATCAATTTGCAACTGCAGTACCAGAGGTGGCATCTTGGTGTTTAATAGCACTAATGGATTTCTCCCAAGAACTTAAGTTGCTGTCTTTTGACTCTTGGAGACTTTTTCAGCATGCTGGTAGTATTGGCTGGTAGAAAATCATCTTAAATTTGACGAGTGCATTGTGTGTCCTATGTGAAACAGACGTCGAGCTGGCTGCAGTAGTGCTGGTAGCAGCCTTTCTTTTTAATGTAAAACTGCAAGCTAGTGCAAGGGTTTAAGCATTTGCTATGTCCTTGTGAGGAAGGTATTTTTGTTGGGGCAATACAAAACAGCATGGATGACTGCATGTGGCTCCTAGGAAATGTGGGTTATGGTAAATGCTGGCTTGCAAAGTTAGCTTGGATATATTATTTTTCTCTGTGTTTATTTACCTTTCTGGTGGGTTTTCTACTAGATTGGATGAGAACATTACCCTGACCTGCCTACAGTCAGCTTGATTCCTGCATTTTCTTGTGCTTAAGTAGTGCATTGCAACATCTGGATTATAAACACGCCAGGGGAATGTTCAAATCCCTCAAGTGGGGATTTGCAACCTAAGTCTTGTGGAAACATTCCTACTGAAATTGGGTTTTATTAAACCTCCACAAAGTGTGGACTCACATTGTGGACATTGCTCGCTTGTCCAAGTCATCCACTTGGTTACTGGGAAGAAATTCAGGAACTATGCATATCCTCCTCCCCTCGCTCCTGGGTGAAATTTACCCCTTGGTAAGTATTGCTGTGGTCTGTGAATCCCTTCATTTTGTTCTTGAGCAATCAAAATAAGGCTGATGCAGGATTTTAGCTGTCGTGAAAGAGAATTTCAGGCAGGAGATTAAAATTCCTACAGCAGGATAGGCAAAGATAGGGGATCTCAGTATGCAAATGCCCCCAGAGGAGAGAATGGGAGCAGAACCTGCAGAAATGTGGCGTGAAGAAAGAATAAGTTAATACGTACAAGGAAGAGAGGGAGGAATGAAAAAGGATATCTGGCAAGTAATTTATAAATATCAACAGAGATGTGAGAGAGGCCAACATTGCAAGTGCTGCAAACGGGGAGCTGGCACTCATGTTGTCTCTGGTGGGCAAATGGCCATCCCTGTTCCTGGAATATTAGTTTATGTGGGATGTAGTTGCCTTTGGATACAGCTTGAGGGGTTGGGTGGGAAAGGGTGTTGTGAGTTACAGCAAGGTCTTGTATCTGAGGATACAGCCTCTGATCTCAACCTTTGATCTCTACTGCATCTGGGGTGGGGGAAGAGTTCAGCAGGCGGTTTTAAAAGCTGAGCAGGTCGCTACCAGGGGAGCCAGAAACTGAAGAGCCACAAGGAGGAGAATCCCAGTGGTACCCACCTCTGCCAAAGAGAGAGCATCCCACTGAACAGTGGTCAGCGAGTTTGTATGTATGTATGGTGTGCGGTGGTTTGCTTGGGTTGAGGGAAACCAAGGGAGTCCTTGTATGGACAGGTGAAGCTACATTAGACTTGGGTTTGATTTGTCATGGTACTGTCATTTAACAACAAAAAATCACACCCAACCAAATAAAGCAAATGTAGAAAGTAATTGCATAGTCTAAGAATAGTCCCCAGTTGATGTAATTACAGAATGGAGGACTGTGACTGTATATGTTGGTTCCAAAAGAAAAAATGTTCAATAAATTAAGATGATAGTATCAACAAGATTGAGATTCAAGGGCCTTGATTGTGCAAGAAGCCTGGAATTTCTTTCTTTTGAAGTTGTTGATAGTAGCCTTATCTAGTTTCCTAAACAGGAGGAAAAGGTAGTGGGTAATGAGTATCCAGATGTGATCAATGAATAAGTAGGTCTAAAAAAAGTAAGAGGAATAAAGCAGGAAGCTTATAGGGAATGGTGGGTGGAGAAATGGGAATTTCAGACATGTATAACTTTGTAAAAAAGGAAAAATTAGTAAAAGGAAAGAGCCTACTAGTGAATTTGAGTCAGGCCATGTCTATACAAAGGCAATTTTCTCATGATTTTCCTCTGCTCCAGTAAAAGGTGAATGACGAGGTGGAGGTTTCAGCGCTTTCTGGGTAAAGGAAAGAGAAGCTATCAAGGATGAGGCGAGATGGGGTCATTTCAAAGAGCTGACAAATGAAATTACATGCACAATGCAACTAGAGAACAACAAATGAACTGTAATGCCTCCATTCATTTAAATAAGACCTGGAAAATTATAGGTCTGTAATTTTATTTCAGTGGTGTAGCAGGGCCTGAACAATACTGAGGGGAGGAAAAACACAGATGTGGTAAGGGTCAGTGGGAGCACTGAGGTAAGAAAACAGGGGCTTCCAGGAGGAAATCAAACAGTTTAGAGAACAATTAATAAAAAGGAAAATCAAAATGCAGAAGTTTTCCTTGAAGTGGATATAGGAGAAGGAGCTGCTGTGATGCCACATGGAAATTAAGAACAAAGCTGTAGAAGATGAGGGCTGGTGCTGAGGAACTTTAAGATGACAAGGACATGGCTGAGAGGCTGGTAACTGAAAGGGGTAATGTCCCCACAAGGGTCCTGTGCCCTCCTTGGTGCTGCTGTCCCCACAAACCATGGGGGTGCCACAGGAGAAGTGGGGGAGAGTATCAATGTATCCCATTGCTGTTTATCACTCAGGCTATTACACTGTTAAAATAGTCCCTAGAGTTCAGTTCCTCCAGGCCAGCCTCTGGAAGACTTATTTTACAGTCAGGGAAGTAAAAGTCAGTTTATATGATTTTTATTTCCTAGTGTACACTACGTTTTCATTTATCTTCAGTTCCTCTCTTTGGTTTTCCGTATTATGTAAGAAATTGCCTTGATAAAGAAAAGCTGAACAAGGAAACCGATACCATAATCTGATTTTATGCTAATATATTCTTAATAAATCTCCCATTAAACAGAAAATGAGATTCAGTGAACAAATATATTCATTGTGTGAGACTTTTAAAGGTGGTGCACAATTAGTCAAGGTTTTACAAGAGGAATGGATTGCTGGTAATATAAAAATGACCTTTCTTGTTAATCCCTGAAAATATATTGGAAGTTCAGGCTCAACCTTTTTAAAGGGCTGCCAAAAGAGATGTGAATTTGAGGTACCTGAGAAGTTTTGCATATTCTAAACTTTGGTAGACTGTGAATACATAATGTTAAATAAGGGAACATGCCCTCACCATGCTCATCCCTTAATCAATTTTACTTTGCCTGATTTCAAAAGCACTAGGATATGTCAGTGTTTTCTTGCGAGCTTGGTATTCTCTAATATTTGAGTAGTTAAAATTGGGTAGAATAAGCATAGATGAAAGAAACAGTGCAATGAAATGCAAATATGATAAGTAATAAAAGCTCTTAAACATCTTGTCAATGGACAGTCATTCCAATGTCACCACTATTACTCTAATTTAGGTTTCCTTTTAAAACACCTCCTATGGTAACAAAGAATAGTTAATTCTAAAAGACAACTATTCTTTCTATGGTAAAACTTTAATGATGAGGGATAATAGGTTCTTCACCAGAATAACTTGTTCCTTATATTCTGAATACCAGTTATGGTGAAATAATGTTCCATGAGTTTCCATGAGACTATTTTATTACTTCATATCAGAACAGGAGAAACTTTGCGAGTGCCATCTGTCTTGCTGCTGAAATTGTACCGTAGCATCCCTCATCATGTAACAGGACGTTTTCATTATTATTTATAATGCTGTGGTAAAAGACTTCTTAGTTGGCCTTCTCTTGGTATAGCAATGAAAACTCAGAAAACCCAGCATCTTGCTACCCTGGATTTCGTCCAGGTAGAAAGTAAAGACTGGATATATTAAATAGGAGCTCTTTGGACCAGTGTTTCCTCCAGTACAATTGGCGTTTGCTCAACTGCTTTGGACAGGGGTTTAGGGCCATAGGGGTCTTCCTGTACATTAAAAGTTGAGTAGTTTTTACCTGTGCATTTGCCAGGAAGCCCTTGGAGCAACAGCTGTAAAAGCAGATGAAAGAAAGCCTGAAGCCAGGAGTGTATCATCATATACCTATACCATACCAGTTTTTTTATTTCTATATGGTTCCAGTAGTGTCCCCCTACTTACAGTTTCATTCCAAACTACATCTCTCAAGAGGCAGTGCACTTTCAGATAGATGCAGATTGCACTGAACTTTTCCTAAGGTTCTGGGATATTTCTCCTCTCTTTCTGCAAGATAAGCGAAGGTCCTTCTCTCCCCAGTTAGCTGACTATTGCCTCTATGGTTCAGCAAAATGTGTCCAGATGACTATCTGTACTTGCTCCTTCCCATTAGCCCCGATGATGCCTTTTTCTCTCAGCTTCACTTGCTTCTGAGTTTGCAGTATATGAAGGTAATAAATCACCTTTTATCCACAAAGATGCAGGTGCACCTACCTGGCACTCCTTGCTGTGGTACCTATTCCTCTCTGGTTTAATGCCTTGACCTTGACAGGAGGCTTATGGACTAACTCCTGAGAGGTGGTGCTTTTCCTTTTACTCTCATTTTATTTTAATTGCCAGGGAAAATGGGAAGAATGTGAGTGAGTGAATGCCCTCTTTGATCTGTGTTGCTCCTGAGCATAATCTGCTAACCTGGCAGGCACCAGGCACAAGTGGAATTGCTGCCCCTAAGTAGAAAGAAACTTCAGCCTCTTTGCAAGCAGTTGCTTACACGTTGCTTGTTGGCTTGAGGGAAGTGAACAACCAAGAGAGCCTTGTCCCCCTGCAGAACAAGAGACCTGGACATGCTGTGGGGCCGTTCTGCTGTTCACATAATGGGAATTATTCTTTTAAGGAGGGATAACATGAAATCATAAGGTTTTCCACCCACATCAAAAATACACAATGAAGCATTTACCCTAAAAACACAACTGCATCATCTGGTTCTCCCTGGTGAGACTGTTACAGGAGGAACCTCCAGAAGACAACTCCTGAGGTGAGATACTGAGCTCCCGGTTGGATATGTGAGAGAAGAGAAAGTAGAGGCTTTAACTCCAGTTGTGAATGAGGTCTGTCCGTGGAGGTGGAAGCTATGGGAGAACTTTGAGGGTGTGTATATTTAAAATACTGGTAGAAGGGTTATTGGGAGGGAAGGGTGATTTTGGTTGTGTTAGAATTGCACAACAGCGAAAGATCAAGGCTTCAAGAGTTGGGTGATCCTCTGTACCTCTAAATTATTTCACTATGCTTTAAAACAATGCATGATTACATGAGATACATATTCTTTAAAACACACATATCCTTTGCCCTGCAGGAGAGCGTGAAGTGGATTTTGCTTTGAAATCTGGGTTGACCATGTCTCCTCCAGTCTCTTCGGACCTAGGCTATGTACCCCCTGATGGTGGATGGGGATGGGCAGTGGTGTTTGGAGCCTCCATCTCAGTTGGGTTTGCATATACCTTTCCTAAAGCTTTCACAATCTACTTCAAAGAGCTCCAGGCTGTTTACAGCATCTCCTACAGCCAGATTGCCTGGATAACGTCCATCATGTGTGCTACCACCTATGGAGGAGGTAAGTGAGGCAAGACCATATTTTCCTTGGAAAAGAGGAGGTTGGAACCCATGGCAAGGGAGAATACATTTCTCCGAGAAAGTTCTTGGAAAGCTGTAACTGCAAGTTTGGCTTTCTGTTTTGTGATGACGTGCATTGGCAAAACAGCGAAAACCATTACTGGTATTTTATTGACCCCGTATATGATGCCATCAGTTCTTATTATTTCATCAGAAATCTTGCTATGTGTGGGGAGAGCCCATGGTGCGATTATCTGAGTCTTGGACAGTTATTTCAGCATATGTAGTACTGTCTTCAGTTCTGTTCCTACTTTTGGCTTTCTGTTTGAAACAAAAAATGTGTTGCTTGCATTCGTGATACTGGATACTCAAAACTTTGGTGAACATGCACATAAATTTTATGATACAAGTATGTCTTTCCCTAATTCTATTGCTAAAATTTTGCTGCAGATAATTTATTAAGGGATGATTGTTGTCTCTGCTGAATTTTTCTGAAAGAAAATGTGCCCACCAGTTACTTGAAGTTAAAAGGTTCACTGGATATTTGTACCTTGGCTGCAAAAGTTGCTGTTGCACAAAGGTGTTGTGAAGGTACTGCTTGTCCTCATAATTAAATCCTCAAGTGGATATGCTGAGGGATATTTCCCTCAGATACTGATGTCAGGTATCAATCTGCCACTTTGATCTGAGAAGCTGGTGTGTATCTTGCTGTTAATGGTTAGTAGAGGACCATCTTGCTTTTAGGTCATGATGCTTGTGAGTTTGGGGGTTATTTCTGGGCTCTTAGCTGGCTCTTAGATCCTCTTAGCTTGTTTTGCAAGGGTGAAAGGTAAAAGGATTAACACTTAAAGATAACAAGAGCAGCCACACCAAATCACATCTACCCAAACCTGTATTCTTCCTCAAAGAGGTCATGGACACACACTTTGGGAAAGACTATTACAACAAAGTCGTAAATGGAGGGATCCTCTTGGTATCCCCTTGCTTTCAGGAAGGTGCAGTTTGGAGTCTTCTTGAGTCACGTACTATAGACACCAGGGGTGCACCGTGTGTACAGAAGTCATGCACACTCATCTCGTGTATTTTAGGAACTGGTTTTACATGGCAATAAAAAGAGACATTTTGTCATTTATATGGATGGATGAAGTTGAAAGGGGAAAATTTCTGTAGAGCTCATCTGGCACTTGGGACAGTGATACACATTACTATGTCAGTGCTGCGAGCAATACCTGTGACTCTGTGGGCAACCTGTGTGTACTCCTTTGACAACTCATGCCTTGCGTTATTACATGTGCAATTCCCAAGATAACAGCATGCCTTGGAAAGCTGGCACAGGAGCAACCGACTTTGACTTACTGATTTGAATCCAGCCCTTGTCAAGGGATATTGAATGGGTCTCAGCCCATTCCCAGGGGGTTGGTGCCGGTGTCACTAACCCACCAGGCATGCTCAAGGTTTGGGATGTATGTGACTAGAAAGAGCCTTTTCACATCTGGCTGTGAGACCAGGCAGCAAGGAGACTTTGCTGAGTTCTTTGGGCTATTTTTTCCACTGCACATGGACAAAAAGGTTATGTTCCAGGGCTGTTAAATCAGCAGCTGTATTGATCACCTATTTCCCCTTGAAACAGGGAATATGTATCTTCTGGCTGCTGTTTGCCTCTGGTGGTTTCATGCACTGGGAAGGGCTAACAGAGTCTGGGCGAGAGACTGAGGACAGGTTCAGGCTGTAGGCACTGTCAGAGGGCTCATTTTTCATTTCCTCAGTGTGGCTCTTCAGGGCCCTCTGAAAATTGGATATCTGAAGCTGAGCATTGAGCATTAGACAGGTTGAGTTGACTGGTTGGGGTTTCTGGCTTTTCATTTTCCACATTCCCTGAGCTATGGCCCTCAATGCCTGATGAAGATACAGGTGAGAGTACATCAAAGAGAACTGCTGTCAGTGATCTTGATGGGGGCAGAGACAGTTACAGAATAAACCCTGTGGTTTTCTTCATTGATCTTTACATACAGACTTTCATGAAGTCTTATTGCTGCAGAGCTATCATTAAAACTGCAGTGCACGCTAAGACCAATAAGGTGTCAGGATAAAGAGGAAGATACAAGATGCTGTGAAGCAAGATGACTTTTCCTTTGCAGCATTGCATTTACCTTTACATAGACCTTAAGCAAAGAACTCGGTGCTGGCCAGGTGTCCTGGGTTCAGCAGTAGCAGTAATTTTTTCTCCTCCTTGGTAGCTGGTGCAGTGCTGTGTTTTGACTTTCGGGCTGGGAACGGTTGCTGATAGCAAGTATGTTTTGAGTTATTGCTCAAATGTTTGGTTTGTCCAAGGCCTTTTCTGAGCTCATGCTCTGCCAGGGAGGAGGGGACGCCGGGAGGAAGGAGAGACAGGACACCTGACCCAGGCTAGCCAATGAGGTATTCCATACCATAGCACGTCATACCCAGGATGTAACCTTGAGTTACCTGAAGGGCTGGTTCTTGGGGGGTTGGTGGAGAGATTCGGTCAGTGCTTGGTCAGGCAGGGTGGGGTGAGTTATGGGTCGGTGGCTGGTGAGGTGTTGTATTCTCTTCACTTGTTATTGGCTTTATCATTATTATTATTGGTGGCAGCAGTAGTGGTTTGTGTTATACCTTAGCTATTCAACTGTTCTTATCTCAACTCGTGGGGGCTACATTCTTTGGATTCTCCTCCCCAGCTCTCCAGGAGTGGGGGGAGTGAGTGTACAAGCTCTGTGGCTTGGTTTAAACCACAACACATGGGGGTCCTGTCCCTCGTTGTCTGGTGTTTTCAACAAACATTGCTGCAAGAGCCCCCTTCCTTTCTGGGATCTGTCCTGTGGTCTTGTAGCTGTTGCTCTTCACCGCAGTTTTTACCCACTGTAGTATCTGGGCTTAAAAAAGAAACAAAAAGGCTAAAGTATGAAGCAAATAGATCTTGGATACAATAAAAAGTCTTGGGAAGCATCCCTGGGTAGCAATTGCACTCTTCTAGAATTAAGGAAGATCAATTACCTCCTCTGTGCAAACAATTAATAATTCTAAACATTTCCCTATCATATTCCAATCTTTCACTTTTTGTTTCCAGTAAATAGTGTTGACAACTCCATAGGTCTGAAAGCAGCAGCACGTGAATAGTAATAGAAGAGGGACTGGCAGTAACAGATTTAGGAGTTTTATCTCAGGGAATAAATATCTTTGAGGGCATAAGTAATTGAATACTCAGTTTGATCTTCCTTTCAGATACACCAGCGTTAAGTCTAGAGCAATTCTGTAGCATCCAGGGAAGCTGCACGTTGTATCTGAGGGAAGAGGAAAGCACCAGCAGAGCCTGCTCAGAGTGGCTGAGGACATGCAAGGGATGGATCCCTTTGGGGAGAATTATACCTTTAAACCCCAACTTTAGTATTATGATATTCAGCAAAGCTACAGCTAACTACATGAGTAGTCATGTGGGACAGCATGTGTTTCTTTGCACCAGACTAATTAAAACAAAAAGATTCAACAAGCACTGAATATTATTAGTAGATGAAACTGTGGCTGTTCTGAAGTCAGCAGGCACCTTGCTGTCACCTTTAGTGGAGCCAAGATTTCACCTTTCAGCTTCAGTGGTTGATCTGCTGATCCATAGCAGTAGGAACCTGGCAAATTTCAGCCCCAAGCATGGCATTTGGGAAAGGGGGACTGGAAACCAGATGAGATTTTAGTAATGAATTCTGTGCCTGTAAACACTTGGTTTCACAAAGGTCTCCAGGAATGTTAAGTGATGGAATGCCCTATAAACACAACCTAGATAATAGGTACATCCTTGAAGTCTGTCTTATGAGGAGTCATTTCTGTGGCACTTAGGGGGCTCTTGGGAAGGTCAGTCTGTAAAGCCAGGATTACAGCAAGCCTGAGCAAATACTACACTTGGACCAAAAGTCTCCTTTTGATCTTGTGGGGTAACATGGATGTACAGTGTCAATAGCTCAACAAGCTCCTAAAGAACAATCTGTGTAAGAACTTGAAAGTTAATACTAAAGCATTGTGCTTGATCTGCTAGACAACCGTGAGCCAGAAGGGCAAAGCTACACAGAAAAAGGAGGCACAGGAGCCTGTCTGGGTTTACCTAGAGTAATTCTGTGTATTATATCACCCCGTATTAAGGGCACAGAGGGCTGATCAGCCTCGACTGTTATTACACACAGCTATCCACACCACATGATGCATGAACTCATCTCTTCCCATGTTAGACCATGTGGTTGCTTCCTTTGTAGTATGTTACCATCACTTCATATCTTCCTAAACAAAGGGATGCACAGGATCACATGAAAATAATTACTTGAGGTAAAACTGGGATTATGCAGTGACTCTAAACTTGCTGAAAGTAGAGAGAACATGCTCAGGGGTGGAGAAAGCTGCTGTCTTTGTTGCTGGTTTAACCTGATATCCTTAGTGGGATCAGCTACCCTGTGACAGAATAGAGGATCTGGAGGGTGGTATGTGTGTGACAGTTTGTGTTTACCAGGACTTCCCATCGTTGACAGGGCAGAAATGTAGGTTATTTATTTTTAGTGTGCCTTTACTTCAAAACAAGAACAAGCAGGCAAAGTAGTAAGGCAAACTGGAATGAGATGGGATATAGTACTGATGCTACTTTGACAGCACTAAAGTGCTTTTCTTCGCTACATATTTACCTTGAGTGAAGAGATATGAGCCTGTTATCCTGCAAAGAAACCTCACAGCAAGGAAAACAAGGCTTGAGTGTTTTCTCTCACCCCTTGAGAGTGGAGAACCAGGGGGTGGGAAAGCATAGATTCCCTATGCACACAGTGATCTCCGGTAGGGTCCCCTTTCGTTTTGGTACAAATGAAAGAGCAACCTGCTTTGCTCTGGCTAATGTGTAATTACACTTTCAACACAACCTTATGCCCCAACCTTTTGTTTGCCTGTGTTTGTGTGCACAGGCTGAAATGCCACCAGGCTCTGCATTCAGCTGTGCTTGGAACAAACCACGGTATTTTTCCTAATTTTCAACCATTC
Source organism: Melopsittacus undulatus (assembly GCF_012275295.1). Lineage (NCBI taxonomy): Eukaryota > Metazoa > Chordata > Aves > Psittaciformes > Psittaculidae > Melopsittacus > Melopsittacus undulatus. Next base: position 29,891,831 of record NC_047535.1, read on the forward strand.
TTGTCTTGGCATAGCCAGACTTCTGCCATAAAAGCTAATAGCTAAATTCTGGATGCATCTTTGAGTACTACAACAGAGTTGTTTTTCCCTTTCTGTGCAGTCATTTTCCAAGTATAACAGAGGAAGATCCTACTGGGATTAAAATGTAAATGAGATGGAGATGCAACAGCAAAGGAATAATTTGTTTTAATTCCCCAGTGAAAATGTTCTAGTTATTAGATTTAGATTAATTGTGGCCATCTCTTTCCTAACAAAAATGTTTTGGCTTGGGTTGCTGATTAAACTCCTGCAACAGGGGGAAAACAGCAGAACTGATGTCACTGCTCAGTTTATTTTATCATCTCCAGGAAAGCAGCACATCCAGCAGCAATGCTGCATGCACCTGGTTGGTTTGATGGTGTGGATGCAGGGCTGGAGCCATCCAAGAGGTTTGCTCACTCTGAGAGATTATTTTGTGCTGTATGAGCCCCTCTGCCTGGCCCCTGTACTATTAATACTGGGGTTTAGCAAAAAGCAAGCTGGACATTTCATAACTTTCTGTTCTAACCTCTCCTTGACCCCCTTGTAAAACATTACTCAATGGAATGCAAAGCCACGAGGCTCTGCCAGCATCCCGGGTGGTTCTGAACAGTGCCAGCACCGACATCCCTTGACTCCACATGGTGCCAGGGACACATGGAGCTGGTGACTCTGCCCACAGCAGAGCATCTTACACAGTGGTAAAGAGGTTGTGTAGAAATTAAAGTTCCCCCTGAACTAGCCATGGGGATGTAAAGGTATGCAGGTAGATGATGCTTGACCCACATGCCCCGTTTGGACCATGTGTAGCTACTGCATTGGTGGGATGCTGCCCACATCCTTCCTGCTGCTCAGTGCTCTGAGAGCTGCTGAGCAGGGTGAGGTTCCTTTTAATTAAGACCTTGAGTATGAAAATATTAGTGGTAAATCCATGAATGCTGGAGGTCTTGTGGCTAAACACTGAGGAATGTGTTGTATCAACTTGGTCATGCTCAGTGGTGAGGAGAATGCAGAGGTATGAGGGCAGTTCTGTGCTTGCCAGAGAGGGTACTATTGATCTGTCCCCAGGTCTGTGTTTTGTGATTGCATCTGGTTGGGGTCCAGAGCCAAGAGTTTTACTGAATTGAAACCTTCTCCCAGGTAGCCATCTATATTATTATTGGTAGATCCCTTGGAAAAAGTTAAGAATATTATTAGGAAAATAAATGTGTGGACCTATTTTCAGAGGACTGGGATATCTTGTCTCCTAAGAGGAGAGTAATGGCATCGCACCCTTGGCCATGGTGTTCAGCCCTTTGGTTTTGTGGACAATTGCTGCTTATAATCTCATCCATTAATTCAGAAGCTCCATTTTAACTGTGGTTATGGATTGTGTTTCACTGCTGATGCATTTTATGGACAAATGGAAAATGACAGTGGAATAGTTTTAAGAAATGGTGGTGTGCCATGGAAGTGAGGATTGCAGGCCCTTTAAAGCAGCACAGAGTTACCTGTTTAGGTGCTCATTTATCAGACGCTGTTTTCATGCAGCAGAGCTAGGTATGTATTTATTTAACGTGGAAGCAATCTTTAAAGCCTTTAATTGACTTTCAAACACTCAATGAAGGAAGAACTGTTGGGGTTATGGAGTTGTAGCTCCTACCTTTGGCTATAGTAAAATGCCTTGCATCAAGGCTTTGAACAAAATTCTTTCCAAATACCAAAGTGGTGCGCCTGAGAATAAATAGAAACACTTTCCATTCTCATGTGAGCCCATTTCTTTCCTTTCTTTTTCTTTTCCAGGGAAAGAAAGTGCACTCAAGTTGTCAACACTTGTAATTGGATTTTGTGACCTTATGTTGTTCCCTGTGAGGGTGCTGAGGCACTGGCACAGGGTGCCCAGAGAAGCTGTGGCTGCCCCATCCCTGGCAGTGCTCAAGGACAAGTTGGATGGGGCTTGGAGCAACTTGGTCCAGTGGAAAGTGTCCCTGCCTGTGCCAGGGAGGTTGGAATTGGATGAGCTTTAAGGTCCCTTCAACCAAAACCATTCTAGGGTTTTAAATATTGTTCCTCAAAGCTTAGTTTTCAGTAATGAATGATGTTGGTTCATTTGATTTTAAAAATCATGACTTAAAATATCTACGGGAACTGTCGTGGAAAGCTTTGCAAAGTTTGGGGAATAGGCTCTTTCCATAGAATCATAGAATTCTGTGATTCTATGGGAAGGAAGCATTCTATGAAAAGGAAGTGAAAATAGACCCTTTTTGGGGGGAGAGGAAGAGTTTGGTATTCTGCCTTGCTCCTGGCCCCTCCTCGCACTTTGCCCCTCTTCTTTAGACAGCTCTGTAGTGGAGTGCTGGGAATACACCACAATAGCAGTCACTTATTTACATGGAGCACTGCGATAGGGGAGTCATTTGGAGAAAGTATTTGCAATTTCAATCAGTTTCATTGCTGCTTGCCAGCAAATTAAAACCTTGCCCTGCAGGAAGCGTCTGCTGTCTGTGGATGGGTGAGCAGAGCCTGCCCCGGGGGAGCCTCTGCTCCCCAAATGGAGGGAGAGCACTCACACAGGCAGCTACTGTGAGATGAGCCCAATCCTCCCCACGTTGCTAGTTAGTCCTTTTTGACCTAGTGAGCACGGGGTTTCTGCTGTCAGCCCCACTCTCTGCTCTCAGGATGCTGTGCTTTGCTTGTGAGCATCCGGAGTAGCATCATGAGGGCAAAGAGTAATTGTTTTCAGACATGAAACAAAGAGGCACAAAATGTAATCAGTTCTAAAGTAATGATAAGTTTGGCTTTGTAATGAAAAGTAACCGTTTTGCCTGAAGGCAGTTTCAGGTCCTCAGAACCTCAATACAAAAGGTGTGACAAGAAGAGAATGGAAAACGACCAAGGGGTGGGTAGCACCTGGGACTAGCTGATGGCCAGGATGGCAGTAGTTAAAACCTATTGATAAGTAAAAGAACAGGATGATTGCTATGCCTGTAATGTTAATTAAGCTGGGAACCACCATCATATTTTGTATGAATGCGGGAAACTTTCTGGAAATGATGTAATGTTCTCAGTGACCATATAAGGATGACCTGTAGAGCAATACGGGGACACACGTAAGGAGGAGCTATCCCCCGTGTCTCCCGGCGCCGTAATAAAGAATACCTGCTTGTCAACTTGAAACTCTGTTGGCGAGTTTGTACCTGGAGTTTTCTCCGAATCAATTTGGCGACCCAGATGGGACCCTCTCTGCTCGGCTGCAGGACCCGCTGAGGACAGGGCTCCCTAGGGCCCTCGGGAGTTTTTCCTGGAGGGACCCCTCGACTCATTCGGATCACTGCGGGAGCAGACAAGGACCATCTTCATAAAAGGTATTCTTTTATATTTTAAGGGGGGATCCTGCAAGACGCAGTGGCAGAAGGCGTCTTGTAGAAGGCATTGTATATTGGTTTGGTAAGCGTACGCATGGTGAGGAAGCCTTCCGTAAATCGAGATAGGAAATCTCGTGGGTAAAGGCGTATACCCGGCTGCTAGCGTCCGTTTGGTATACACCCACAAGAAGCAGTGGGCATCTTGTGGTTTGGGTTATGCAAGACGCAGTGGCAGTAGGCGTCTTGTAGAAAAGGTTTTTACCGGTATACAATCACAAGAGGCAGTGGGCATCTTGTGGTTTGGGTTATGCAAGACGCAGTGGCAGTAGGCGTCTTGTAGAAAAGGTTTTTACCGGTATACAATCACAAGAGGCAGTGGGCATCTTGTGGTTTGGGTCATGCAAGACGCAGTGGCAGTAGGCGTCTTGTAGAAAAGGTTTTACCGGTATACAATCACAAGAGGCAGTGGGCATCTTGTGGTTTGGGTCATGCAAGACGCAGTGGCAGTAGGCGTCTTGTAGAAAAGGTTTTACCGGTTTACAATCACAGGAGGCAGTGAGCATCTTGTGGTTTGGGTCCGCAAGACACAGTGGGTGTCTTGTACAAAAGGTTTTACGCACGAGAGGCAGCGGGCGCCCTGTGGTTTACAGACACAGGGGGCAGTGGGCATCTTGTGGTTCGGGTCCGCAAGGCACAGTGAACAAAAGGTTTTACGCACGAGAGGCAGCGGGCGTCCTGTGGTTTACAGACACAGGGGGCAGTGGGCATCTTGTGGTTTGGGTAAAGGTGTAAAACAAGAGGCAGCGGGCGTCCTGTGGTTTACAATCACAGGAGGCAGTGGGCATCTTGTGGTTAAGGTCCTACAAGACACAGTGGGTGTCTTATAGAGAGTCCTGCAAGACACAGTGGGTGTCTTATAGGAAGGGTTTTGGATTTTACTGGTATTTGACTTCTATTGTGGCTTATTACAGTTGTGATTTTGGTCTTGTGATTTTTGGTATTGGTGACAGACTACTATAAATGAGTCTCTGTTTCAAGTATTGTAACTGTGGAGTGCCTATTCTGTGGCTTGTTATAGTGATGATTTTCGTCTTGTGATGTTAGTGTTGGCAGCAGGTTATAACTATTAATAGTTTGATACGATTTTAGTCTTTGTCTCAAGTGTTGCAGCTGTGTGGAGTGTGTGTGTGGGATCCCGTGTGTGTGTGTGTGTGAATGCGAGATTGATAATGGGAAATCAGCAGAGTGGAGAAATCTTGAAAAAGAGTCCTTTAGGGTGCATTTTGGCCCATTGGAAAGAACTGGGAGGGTCTTCTGGGGGCTCGCTAAATAAGAAAACATTGGTGAAATATTGTAACCAATGGTGGCCTTTGTATAGTTTAAAAGATCAGGAAAAATGGCCTAAAAATGGAACTTTTAATTATGATACATTGTTATAATTAATGTTGTTTTTGAGGTGGCAAGGAAAATTGAATTAAGTAATGTATGCAGATATGACAGACGGAATGCAAAATTAATATACCTTCGCCAGATCCCTTAATTTTGGCTTTGGAAAAGGACAGGGAAAAACTTGAAAGCTAAGCTGGAGAGATGTTGTTCAGATCGTGATACTGGGGAAAGATGTTTAAAGTTAAGGAAAACCAAGAAGGAAAGCAGGGGAGCTCGGGCAGCTCCTGTGGTTGAGTGGGATGAGTGCTGGGGGAAATGCATGGGATGGCTCCGGTGGCTGAATTGGAGCTAGACTGATGGGGACCTGGGTAATCTACCCTAGTAGATCTACTGGTTAAATTAAAACCGGGGACTAGAGGAAATAAAGTAGAATTTTAGTGGATACAGGAGCAACTTGTTCAGAGTTAAGTCAGAGGGAAAAGAATTTGTTACAGATGTGGGAGCTAATGGTCACCAAGGAAAAAAAACAAACAAAGCAAAACAAACAAAAAACTTTCTGAAACCCTTTCAGACAATTGGAAAAACAAAGGAGAATGCATAAATTTTTATGCATACTAAATTCTCCAAAATCTATATTAGGACTAGAAGAAGCATTTAAAGAAGGTAAAATGGAATTGAGAGTTAAAAATCAGTTAATTTCAGTTTTGAGTTTATATCTTCAACAGAAAAGTGAACAGGAGGACACCCCCTGAAATAGAAGAAATCCATAATCAAGTATATCTGGGAGTATGGGCATCTGAAGTTCCAGAAATGGCGATAAGAACTGCTGAAAAAGGTGGACACATGCGTCTTGAGTAAAAGGACCCATAAAAGAATGGAAAAGTTGTGACTGAACCCAGAGACGCCAAGTTGACCCTGAAGAGGACTTGGGATAAGTAACTGAGGGAATTCATATTGACTCCTGTAAATTTGATACGGGAAATGCAGATATAGTTGAAATTATTTTAAGAAACCATAGGATAAGGGCCAGTACCAGTCCATGTCCTATATGCAAACACTGCAATTTGTATATTAGACCTAAGTGTCCCAATTGTTTGAAGCATATTATTACTCGTAGGGGAGACCAGGAACAATTTTTTGAGAAATCAATTACAGTTCTTTTGCATTCGGTGTGAAATTACCACCTCATTGGAACAGTTGTTGTGGGTCAAATACTACTGCCATAGTAGCCGACGGGGAATATACCTTTAACCTACCAGAGAGGGCAAGACCGGAGGGAATCGGTGCTGCAGCTGAAAAGGTCTGCCGAGGGCTGCAACCCCTGGGGCTGTGACCGCTGAGCACTATGATCCTGACCGGACCTCTTTTGGTGTCGGTTCTGATAGGAACCATATGGGAAAATGCCGTGGCTTCTAAAATCATTCACAACTGTAGTGAATGCATTACCACAACTAGACAAGGGAGAGTAACCTCTCAAATGCTGATCTACCACACCTTTTATGAATGCAAAGGAACAAAGACAGGCAGTTGCGTATACAATCAAACTCAGTGAGAGCAAATTCAGAAGGAAGATTAATTGGAATAAGTTATAATGAAGTTATAACCAATTTGAGTACCTCACTGTCAATAATTTTTGATGCATGTGATATTATAGATGATGATTTAGATACTAATTGTGGAAGTTCAGAGTAGAGGCGGTACTACAGTAGCCAACCAAAATATATTTGCCCAGGTGGATACCAATGTCACATAAATCCTGATGATGTACCTAGTCAAACGGCTAGATATCAGTCATCACACCTCTGTGGAAGAAAAGGATGGTCTTGTGTATGCTGGAATACTGCAGGCTGGAGATATGACTAAATTTAATAGCAGGAATAGCTGTACAACCCATGCCTGCAAGCCAGTAAATTTAACTGAAATTTAACTGAAAAATTAGAAACAGAAAAAAAGTAACTAAAATTGGACTTAAAATATATGGAACTGAAGAAGACCCAAATGTGATTATTAGTATTAAGATCAAAGAAAAATATAAAGAGTCAATACAACATTATGTATTATCATGAAATGGAAACTGGAGTCCAATATGAAATTCCCACAGTTGCTAAAAAAATCTCTTTGTAAATCTTGCTGAAAATATAGCTAAAGCATTGAATGTAACTAACTGCTGTGTTTGTGGGGGAAATAACCGGGGAGAGAGATGGCCCTGGGAGGCAATGGAGAGTAATATAAGTGACCCTGCAATCTGGAAAAATCTAAAAGGGAACAAATGGACCAGGCCAACAATGGCAGATTGACTTTACAGAACTGCCAAGGAAGGGGGGTATAGGCATTTGTTACTAAATTGAATAATAATCAAATGGTTTGCTGTCTTGGATTTAAAGGACTCTTTCTTTGCTTAATATTGGCCAAAGAAAACCAGAATTTATTGGCTTTTGAATAAGGAAAATCCTGACACAGTAAGGAAAACTCAACTAATTTGGACAGTATTACCTGAAGGGTTTAAAACCAGTCCAACAAGTTTTGAAATCAGTTAACACTGGAACTAGAAACATGGAATCCACCCACTCAGAGGGACTCTGTTACAATATGTGAATGACCTATTAATTGCTACAGGAACAAAGGAAGAATATGTCTCGTTAATGGTGGGATTATTGAATTTTCTGGGACTGAATGATTATCAGGTATCCAGACAAAAGGCCAAACTAATTCAAACCTGAGTTTCCTACCTAGGATATGAAACAACAGGAGAACATAGAAGTTGGAACTGCTAGAAAAGAAGCCATTTATCAAACACCACGACCATCAACCATCAAGGAGTTCTGTACGTTCCTGGGAATGACTGAATGATGCAGACATGGATACGTGATTATGGTGTTCTGGTAAGACCACTATATGAACTGTTAAAAGAAACCTCTCTCTTTGGAATAGACCGATTCTGTAGAGGAGGGCTTTAAAACAGAGCTAATGAGAACTGCAGCTCTGTGACTTCCGGATGTGACTAAATCATTTTGGCTATATTCCTATGAAGAGGGAACAGCTTTGGTCCTTGCTCAGAAGCTAGGACCCTATAAGAAGACAGTGGTGCATTTTTCAAAACAGCTGGATGAAGCAAGCAAAGGATAGCCCAGAATCCTAAGAGCTGTGGCTGCAGTTGTCATGAACATTGAAGAGGCTTGCAAATTTACCTTGGGACAAAAGATTACTGTACTAGTGTCTCATGTTGTATTAGCAGTTCTGGAACAGAAAGAAGCCCACTGGTCATCTCCTTCATGTTTTTTTTTTCTTTTGGTTTTTGTTTTTACCAAATTTGAAAGAAACCTGGAACATGCTGAACAAGAGCCCTGGAACTGTCTAAAGACAAAAGGATAAATATTTGGACTGATTCTAAATATGCATTTGTGGTCCATGGACATGGTGACGTCTGAAAAGAATGAAAACTTTTTTTAAAAAAAAAAATAAATAAATTTAAGCTGGTGACTCTGATCAGGAAACTGGAAATAATTTGGCCAATATTGGAGCCAAACAAGAAGCTGAGCAATCTTAAAATCATTCTTTTAATCCCTGATGGCAAACTAACAATTGAGAAATCTAAACCTAGATATTCAAAGGAGGATAGAAAATTGATTGAAGATCTCAAAGGACAGGAAAAAAGGGGGTTGGGTTCAGATACATGATGGGCGAATTGTAATTCCCTGTAATCAACTCTGGAAGATACTTCAGGAGGAACCTAATAAAACTCATTGGGGGCGCAACTCTTTGTATAAATACTTAGACAGGCAAATTGTAGGAAGGAGAAAATAGAAATCAAATTGGTACAACTGGGGAGGAAGCTACCCAGGACAGTACTGGCAAATAAATTTTCCTGAGTTACTGAGAACAGGTTACCAATATTTGTTGGTGTTAACGGATACTTTTTCAGGGTGGCCAGAAGCATTCCCTTGTAGAATAAATAATGTAAGACAAGTAATTGGAACATCGTTGTATGATATACCTTGTTTTGGAGCACCAGAGGCAATTTCTTCTGACCGAGGCTTACACTTCAGAGCAAAATAGTTACAAGAAACTAGCAAAAATAGAAGCTGATTGGCAACTACATGTACCATACAGGCCCCAGGTCAGTGGGCAAGTAGAAAAGATGGTTCATCTGATCAGAACATCAGATTGGTAAAATATGTCAGGAAATAAATTAATATTGGTACCAAGCCTTACCACTGGCTCTATTAAGGCTTTGAACTAAACCTCGGTCGAAAGAAAAGGCTAGACCATGTAAAATTTTATATGGAAGACCATATCAGTCCCAGTTTAAAAGAGAAAATCTTCTGGAAGTGGGAGAAGGCCATCTCTGAGAGTTTGACCACCTTTACAGCAGTGAAGATAAAGGAACAACCTGCTTGGATACATTATTCAAGAATAAAGAAAGCACCAGAACCAGAGAAGACATGGTGGATTGAACCCTCAGGCTCCTGGTGTATGAAATTGTATCGGTCGTAATTTGAACTTATATGATAACTGGCATACTAGTTTGGGACCAATACTTATACCTGAAATTAATGCAGAATGTTGCTAAAATTGTTAATTGTAGTGGCTGTTGAGTGTGTGCACAGTTGCCTGAATCAGGAGATCAGGGCCGTCCATTAATTGGCATTCCAGTTTCCAACACTATCTGATGGACAAATTTGTGGGTGATATCTAAAATGGTATTACAAAGCCGAATGGCTCTAGACATTATTGGCTTCACAAGGAGGGGTTTGTTCCATAATCAGTGAAAGTTGCTGTTCCTGAAACAAATCTGGAGGAAATTTGGAAATAAACTAAAATCTTTCATAAAATGGCCAAGGATGATACCTCCTGGGGGCTTAAAGAAATATGGAAAAAGTTAACTTCATGGTTACTTGATCTCTCCTGTTTAAGGCAACTGGTTGCAGGATATTGTCTTAATATTAATTACTTGTGGTATAACAAAATTTTCTTTCTGGTATTGTAAATGATCTATAATAAGTTATGAAGACTGGAAAAAGAAATGAAATTTAAGTATCAAGTAGAAACAGGAAACTTTCAAAAGACTCTAGATGGTAATGGTATTATACAAAATGTTGCAAAAGAATTTGCAAAAGGACAGAAAAAGGGGGGATTGAAACAAAGAGGCACAAAATGTAATCAGTTCTAAAGTAATGATAAGTTTGGCTTTGTAATGAAAAGTAACCGTTTTGCCTGAAGGCAGTTTCAGGTCCTCAGAACCTCAATACAAAAGGTGTGACAAGAAGAGAATGGAAAACGACCAAGGGGTGGGTAGCACCTGGGACTAGCTGATGGCCAGGATGGCAGTAGTTAAAACCTATTGATAAGTAAAAGAACAGGATGATTGCTATGCCTGTAATGTTAATTAAGCTGGGAACCACCATCATATTTTGTATGAATGCGGGAAACTTTCTGGAAATGATGTAATGTTCTCAGTGACCATATAAGGATGACCTGTAGAGCAATACGGGGACACACGTAAGGAGGAGCTATCCCCCGTGTCTCCCGGCGCCGTAATAAAGAATACCTGCTTGTCAACTTGAAACTCTGTTGGCGAGTTTGTACCTGGAGTTTTCTCCGAATCAGACATCTTTAGAAATCATTTCTTTGCCCCCAGTACACTGCTGCAACTAGTTTCCTGCTCCAGTTTTGAGTTTGCCACCAGTCTGTGAGCACATGTACGCAGAAGTATCAGGGTTTGCTGAAGGGACATGCTTTAATAAGAGACCAAATTTAGTGTTTGAAGGAAAGGCCCATCTTCCAGTTGAGGTCATGGCTGCTGCTTCATCCCTCTGCTCCTGAGTGCTTCCATCTGTCCTCCCCACCTTCCACACTGCTGCTGAGGATATGCCAAAGTTTAGTCTCTGTTGTGTTTATGTAGATTTTGTCTGAGCTGTTATTTTCGGGGGGCAGAACACAGAAACCAGCCTCTGAAACAAACTTTATTCCCGTTTATGAGGAAAAACACCACTAATCCAAACCCTCATCCCTCTGTAGTAAAATAGAGGGAAACAGCCCTGTCCCCTGGGCTTATCCCCTTGTTCAGCTGCAGGCAGGGCTTTCATGCTGGAGAGACTTTAATTGTCTCCTGTGATGGCAGACTGCCCACCACTGCACTCTGCTCCTTTGTGTGTGCAAGACTACGTTGTAGAGGCGATGCAGTAAAAGCATGGCCCATAAAGTGGGTCTGGGCTGTATGAAAACAAGACTCTCCAGGTCATCCCGGAGCCCTTCCACCTGAGAGTAAAGGCCTTCTGGTCATTGTAAGTTTACTCAGTTTTATAGGAAGAAAGAAATAATAGTAATAAAACATCCTACAGATGTGTTGTAAGGGCATCTTTAAAGCTCTAGGTTGATTGTGCCAGGAAAACTACTGAGTAAGGCAGTGACTTTTTTATTTTTTTCCCCATTCCTCTTCATTATTGCTTAATTATGTATGTAGAAAAATGGGATTTACAGTAATGCAGTGTCTGTTTTGAGAGTGCTGGAGGGAGGATGGAAATAGAGGGGAGCAGAGCTCCTTATTTCATCACAGATTGACATGGTTGTACTTGAACCAAAAATGGTGCCACTGTTAAAACTGTGTTGTTAGTTCAAGAGTAAAGAAGAAACACCAGCCAGGAGCAGCAAGCTTCGTCCCCCCTTCCCTGGGGAGGGAAGAGCTATGTACAGGCCCAGAAAGGTGTGAGATGGGGTAGCGGCCAAACCTCACAGAGACCCTCGTGAGCAGGGATTAGCTCTTCCTGGACTGCCTGGGAAGGGCTCCCAGCATCCCCATGCAGAGGACCTCCACCTCAGGCAGAGGGATCCACAGCCCCTTTTTCATTGCTGCATGGTTGGTGTTCTAATCATATAGAAGAGGAGGAAATCAAAAGCGTGAACAGCAACAGAACTTAAATGCAGATTTTAAACCCAGCTCATTTCCGCACACCGAACTAGTGTGAGCTGGGGTTTTGAGTGTTAGGTTGTCTTTTTTGGAGGTGGAAACAAAAAAGGCTGAATGCAGCTTTATAGGAGTTTGGGGAATAGTTAGTCTGAGCCTGAACATGCAGAGGAGCCAAGGGAGAAAGGGAACCTCTGCTCAAGGGAACTGGAAAGAAACTGCTGTATTTGCAATGCAGGCAGTGTGATTATTTGCAGGCAAAAATAAGTTTTGCCAAATTGATTAGTAAAATCTGCCCAAATCATTCCCCAGTCTTCCTGGTTACACAAAGAGGAAAGAAGGTCTCTTGTGGGAGGTGACAGGGTGCTGACACTCACGTAATGGCTCCATATGTATGGCCCCAAAATTGGGGCTGGAAAGGCATGAGGCCAAGTTCCTCCAAGAGCCAGGGGCTGTTACTTAAGGCAGGGGGAGGCAAGGTTGAGCAAGATGCATGTCTCCAGTGAAACTGCAACTTTCCAGTAAGGGCAAACATTGCTATCGCTTCCTGAAACAGACTTCGACCTAAAAGCTGGAATATACACGGAATGGGTGAACATAACGGAATGGGTGAACATAACCAGCAGGTGAATGACCATGAGGCTGCAGTGTTGTGGAGGTATGGGAGCAGAGAGCAGCCAGAGACTTTGTAAGGAGGAGAACGGAGCTGGGATGTTGGTGGGAACACAAGGAAGGAAAGAAATTACTGCGGCTGCCTCCCGTGTGCCTCGGCTGGGGGGGGGGGAGGCAGTGATAGCGGGAGGGGAAAGGAACAAGCAGGAAGGCTGTAGAACCCAGTGAGGGGCTGGGGCAGGCTGGCCCCGTGTGGGGCGGTGCAGGCACCTTGCCCGCCCTGTCCCAACCATCCTGTTCCATTCCAGCCCAGTCCCATCAGCCACAAGGGGCTTCGTGTCCATGCTGTACTCTGCAGGTGGGTGCTGCCACGTTGGGGTGTGGGGTCTATGCATGTCTGGGGCTGCAGCCCAGCCTGTCTTGGGGCTGGGGACACACACGGATGGGGTGGTGCACTGGTTCTAATTCACCTCCACTGTGCATATCTTGGGACCATCCCGCTCTCCTGCCAGGCCCAGGATGCAGGAGGCTCTATGTCATATAACTGGTATATTCATCTCTTAAGTAACAAGTCACAGGACAAGAGCTAACAGCCTCAAGCTGCACCAGGGGAGGTTTAACTTGGATATTAAGAAATATTTCTTTGCCAAAAGGGTGGCCAGGTTTTGGAATAGGGATAATATGAGGTTTCCCTGCCCATGGCATGGAGGTTGAACTAGATGATCTTAAGGTCTTTTCCAACCCTAAGTATTCATGATTCTATAATCATGATTCCTGGGAGTGTTCAAAAGCGATGTAGATGAGATCCGTAGTGACATGGCTTAGTGGTAGTCTTGGTAGTCTTAGGGTGAAGATTGGACTTGATGATTTTAAAGGTCTTTTCCAAACTAGCTGATTCTGTGATTCTCAGATTCACATCAAAGATGTGAAGCAGCAGCATCGCAGCTTCAATCTGGTTATTTATTTCTAACGTTACACCCCTGACATTCTGTTTTCCCATTTAACATGAAGATACCAGTTATATGGAATAGACTGGGGGTCTAGGACTGACTCTCCACCTTTGCACCTTGTGTTTCAGGCTTTCCGAGGAGCCATGCCACCCCCTGCTAACACAAGGCGAGCCCCCAGCCCACCAGATGGTGGCTGGGGCTGGGTGGTGGTCTTTGGTGCCTTCGTGTCTATCGGCTTTGCGTACGCATTCCCCAAAGGTGTAGCCATCTTCTTCAAAGAAATCCAAGATTTCTTTGGCACATCCTATAGCGAGGTCGCGTGGATCTCCTCCATCATATTGGCCACAACGTACGGTGCCGGTGAGTAAACCTGCACCAGCCCCTGCTGCGTGCTGTGTTGGAAGGGCACAAATAAGCCAGAAATCTAAGTTCTGGGACAGGGCAGAGGGACATCTGCAGGGGTACTATCAACAGGTTCATTTATGATAATGTTTCCAATGTCCCTTAGGGAAATGAGTCATATGTGGAGCCTAAAGGGGTTGAGGGGAAGTTTTTCAGAGGTGAATTGGTGTTGGTTCAGATTTTCAAACATGTCTGATGCCTGCCTTATTTATTACTGGGTTCAGGCATCTTTTGATTTCTCTGGGTGCCTTTTGGCTTTTTGGAGGTTTCTAAATGCCTTGGGAAATGTGGTCTGTGAGCAGTTTGGTGTTGACATTCCCTTAGTTTTTGGTTGGTGTTGCAGCACCTTTGCTGCTTTCCTGCTTATTTTATTAATATGGGCACAGAGGACTTTATAAAGCCTCTGTGCATCCAGAGGCCTGACCCTCATGTGTTGTTGATGGTAGTAGTGGGGTCCCCTGCTCAGAAATCGAAAGAGCTTTCTATGGGCATCAATGAAAACATCCTGAGAATAGCAATAGCTGGGTCTGGGTTTCAGCCAAAGGCAAGTGTGGAGTGGAGCAATAAATGAAGTATCTGCTTGTTTCTTGTGGCAGCTTATAATTACAGCAGTGGAATCGCCAGAGTCCATCATTCTTATCAGTTGCAAAGCAGTGCACAGAGCTCTGCTCTTCTTGAAATGATTCTGATAGCACTTTCATGGCTCAGTGAAAAACTTGGGCTGCCTTTGAGTCTGTGATGGGTGGCAGATGGGAGCCATGCTCTGCTTGCAGGAAACTTTATCAATATTTATCTTGGCTATTCAGGCAATTCTGAAAATATGCTGCTTTTTAAAAACAGGGATTTTTTTGTTGTTTTCTTTACTTAATAATGCATTGTGGTGTTTTTTTGGAGAGCACAGCTGAAAGTAAAGATGATTTGTAAAGAGATGCTTGAATCAGAGCCTATAGTAATCCATTCTATCATAATCCACTGCAAAGGCTTGGTCCAACAGAAAGTAGCTCTGCAAGGGCTGAGTTCTGGCTGGAGAACCCACAAAGGGAGCACTTTGAGGGCAAGACCCAAGCAGCTTAAGTCAGTGCCATTGTCCCAGGCCACACTTTTGGCCTCCCTGATGGGATGCTGGGCCCAAGCCCTGGGGAGTGCTGCCTCTTGGAGATAGATTTCCACTAGGGCTTGTTATTAGCTGTAGATAAAAGCACTTTTGCCTCAGCCACATCAATATCAATAAGCAGTCTGCAGTCAAAAGGAACAGGCTCTGCTTAGGCTCAACAGAAGTAAGTGGGTTGTGGTGGGAAAGGGAAACACTGCTATGTGGAGGCAGGCAAAAGGACCACTTATCATTTAGGTTACACTTAAAAGCTGTTTTAAAAGGCTGGGGTAAACTATGTGGAATGTCTCTGAAGCAGTCAGGTGGGAAAAAAAGGCAAAGCAGACAGCCCATGCCTTTGGTTTGTTCAAGTGTCTACATCCGAGTGTCTAGGAAGTTGCATGGTTTGAAAGTCAAAAAGATGGCTAATATTTGGTGCCAAAAGTATGCAAATGAGTGGAGGCTGCTGTAAATGTCATGGTCTGGTACTAAAGTTAGGACATCACTGGTGAAATGCTGCTCTGGTCACCTCTGCCTTTTCCTGTCTGCAGGCTTTCCAACCCACTTTCTTCTCTTTCTCTCCAAGTTTTCAAGCCAGTGGCTCTGTACTTGGAACACTGTAGTAGATTTTTATCCTAGTCAGCTGTCTCCTGCCTTTTATCAAGGAGTTTTAACCTTATTCTCCCTTATGCTATTACATGGTAATATGGGGGATGATCCATCTAGGTGCTTTTAGACTTAATGCAGGAGATTGTACTTTCATACCTTCCCACTGCAGTTGCTCAGAGTTATGTCCATTTAATAGTCCTCCCCTCCTCTGCTCTGCTCTCAGATAAGATTTATGCTTGTTTGATCACCCCTGTCTGCAGTGATCTGGGCTGAGACACCGTCAGTTAGTGGCTGCAGACAGGCGCGTGATGGGAGTTTGCAGAACATGGAGCAAATGGAACACACGTGCCCAGGAGTGTATTTAACACTTCTCATTTGATTGACTGAGCATTTAGCACCAGAGCAGGTTTGACTTATGAATGACTTCAGTGATTTGGAAATTCTCATTAAAGGAACAGGGCTGCCCAAGTCTCGCTCTGCTGCGGTGCCTGTTAGAGCTGTTCAGATGCCCATGCAAAGCTTGATTAAGTTTGCTGAAAAACCAGAGAATGGTTTAACACTGGATGTGCTGATCTCTCCTGAAAAGAAGTTTCAAAAATGCCAAAGGAAGTGTTCAACATAGTCCTGTGTAACTAGTGGAGTTATTAAACCAGGTAATTATTGCCATAGCTTGCCCATTCCTTTCCCATATCAGCGGTGAGGCAGAACTGTCACTGTGTGGAGTTGCAGGGGGATGCAGTCTACAGCCATATAGGAGCCGTGTTGGGATGTTGAGTATCCCCTATGTGAAGCATCAGGCCCGAGGGCTGGAGGGGATGAATGGTGCATTTGCTGGTGTCAGGTGTGGGCATCACAGCCATGAGAGGAAAGCCCCAACCTTGCCTCACCTCCATCAGCAGTGAATGGCAGTGATTTGCATCAAAAAGTGTTCCTGAAACATGTGGATCAAAAGCTTTCCTGCAGCATGCACAGGCTCTGCTGTTTGCTCGCTTGGCTTCAGGGAGCTTCAGGCTGTAGTGTTCCTGTTCCCTCGCCGGCATTCAGCCGTGTCCCTGTGCTGTGGCTCCCTGAGCCAGGACGCAGGATAGGGAGGCACATCCAAGCACAGGATGTCCCCTACGAGGACTGCCCCAGGCAGTCAGTTCCCTCGGATACTAAGAGCTCCGGGCAGGAGCGCAGGGTCTGATGCTTTCAGTGACAACAGCTTTTGTTTGCAAACACCCTTAGGTAATAGTCCCTCATTTCCTTGGCATGCTCCTTGTGTGGGGATTTGCTCTTAGGCTTCGTGGCTGTGTAACAGAGCTTGTTTGTGTTTCATAAATAATGCAAATGCTTGTGTTCTGAAAACACTCGCGTGAGCCATCCCAAGCCTCCACTGGAGCAGCCCTTTTTACTTGGACAGCATGGATGCAGATTTACAGTGATCACTTGAG
Source organism: Melopsittacus undulatus (assembly GCF_012275295.1). Lineage (NCBI taxonomy): Eukaryota > Metazoa > Chordata > Aves > Psittaciformes > Psittaculidae > Melopsittacus > Melopsittacus undulatus. The sequence goes on from NC_047535.1 coordinate 29,908,582, forward strand.
GCTTTAGCTTGTAGCACCAGAGCAGCTCCAGTTTTTCAGACTCAAACTGAAAACCAGCAGCCGAGACTGTTTCTGCCCTTCACTTTTTGCTGAATTCCCCCAGGAAGCTGTTTTATACCAGCTGAGGCTCTGGCAATATATATTGCAGAAGTTTTAATGTGTCTTATCCCCCAGTTTCTTAATCTGAACTAGGCTGCTGAAAACAATTCTGTCACTATAATACAAGTAGTAAAACAGATTAGTGTGCAGTAAAGTGGATAGCTTGGACTTTATGATCGGGTGTTTGTAGCTCTCGCCAGCATTCATGTTCAGCAATTCCCTGTTTCCCATTGCAGAGGGCAGGCTGGGAGGTGTGTGAGTGAGGAGCACAAGGGAACATTGCTTTTCCCTGACCAAATCCTGCAGGGTGAAACCTATGAATCTGATAAAGAAAGGTTTTTTGTTTTGCAATATTTATACTTTTTCTGGAGTGAGCTCAGAGCTAATTCCTTACTCTAAATGAGAAAAGTATTACAGAGCAGAGTCTGAAGTGGATGGAAAGAAAAGGAAGGAAGATTGCATCATCCTTCCCTAAATATGCTTTCAGCTGCACCTCAGCTTCCAGGTATCAGGCTCTAGGGGTGACAAAGGCACACCAACATGTGAGCATCACAGGGTGCCCATCATGCTGCTGCATGCCTTTGGCAGGATTTCCTTTGTGAACTGCCTCCTTGGACTTTGCTATGCCAGCACCAAGGTTCCCAAGGTCTTGTTTCATGTACAGGGATGAGTTTTGTTGGGAAAGACAAACTCAATTAATATAATTGCAAAAATAAAAGCCTTTGGCCTTCACCTCCTGTCTTGGGCCATGTGTTGCTCTCACAATACTAAACTGAGTTGCCCTTCTCCCATTTTCTAGGGTGACACATTTCAAACTAGGCCACAGATGAGTTCCTGGAGATAATCATTACCTGGGAAAGCAGGAGGCTGTTGAGCTCCCAGAAAAGAAAGGATAAACAGTATTAGTTTGCTGGTAATTCAGTTGCCCTATACAGCATCAGGGGAAGCAGCCAATCCTTCTAAAAATAAGGAATACTGATGCCACTAATTTAATAGCAGCAATGTTCTCATAGCTATTATAGTCTCCTCTAAGGCTTTGAGAGAGGCAAGGATCGAAGGAAGAAGTAATGTCTTTTATTATGGCCAACTTAGAGCTTGAGCAGTAAGCTTTCTGGCACATGTGCCAGAATAGAGAAAATAGTATCTAGGACAATATCTTCATTTTCAGGGGGTTTTAATAGTGAGTGTGTGGTGAGGATGCTCCTGTCATCACAGTAATGAAACAGGAGTCACCTGAGTGAAACACATAGATTAACTCCTGACACAGTCATTTCAGCTGCTGAGCCTAAATAGCTGGGGCTGGAACAGGGGACATCTGATCTTCTTTTCCCCCTTATTTTGAAGAATCTCTTTCTTTTGCAATTGCTGTGCAGCTGAGCCTTGTGCATGTTTGTGTACACTTTAGATGTAAATACGAGCTGCTTCTATTGCCCCTTTATGTATAAAGTTAAGTTTCATCAGGACCATACACTGTTTTCAGTCAGAATGTAGTGCAGTGGAGTCCTTGTCTCAGTCTTACTCTATGCTGCTGTAATACTCCCCCTAACATTTCCAAGGAGCTGGGTTTACCCATCCAAATGTATATTAAAATTGGGCAATCACCTTCTGTCTATTTTTCAGACAGGAGCAGAGAGCTACCTTTTGCAAGCACAAGGGAAAATGAGTGTTTCTGAAGCAAAAGCCTTATCCTGAAGCCAGTCAGTGTTTATTACTTCTGTTATTTATTATTTATTGGTTTGTAATTAGATGAAATGGCTGAAGATTTAATTCTGGAGATGCTCCACAATAGAGCATCTTTTCTCCAAAGAAACTTACTCCCAGAGCTTGTAACTGCTTAACAGGGCATCTGCTAAAGCAGCAAGGAAGAGACTGGGAAGTTGAAAGGCGACCATTGACCTTGAGCATTTAATCCAAAATTTTATAGCTGTGTTTTATTACACTGCTGCATGATAAATTGCAGTGACAGGTTTAGAAAGCACCTTACAACATACAGCAGGGTAAAGCTGTATTAATAACGAGTTTGATTCTGCAGTTTTTCACTTCATCAAAACTGCCAATGTTTTCTTCTGGCCTGCTCTGGGCTCCATCAAAACCTTCTCTGCCTCCAGAAGACCTCACCCAGGGCTCTTACCCATCCCAGGTGCTTGCAAATGGTTGTGAAGTATCAGTGCTAAAAGGGGACACTGAGGCACGGGAAGGGAGGTGTAGGGTCTTTTAAAGAACAGGCAGTATGTGGGTAGCAGAGTCCATCCCAGGCTTTAAGAAGTGTGAGCTCTGAGCCACTTTTGGCTCAGACAATGCTGATGGGCAACAAGCACCAGGGCAGGATGTGCCCTGATAGGTAGGGGCTTTATGTGCTAGAAGCCTGGTGATAGCTTAGGACAAAATTATGTGTTGTGAATTGCCCAGTGTTCTGCAGTGGATTTGCTGTGTGTGGTGTTTCAAACAAGTGGGTATCCCCATCACTATGGGGAAGAGAGCTGCTGGTGTGAGAGATAGGTTATCTGCATGGAATAGCCTATGGGGCTGTGGTCTGGTTTAAGAAATAATCTCTGCAAGGCACAAGTTTGCCTATTCTGAGCTGGTTTCGGCTGGGTTAGAGTTACTTTTCTTCACTGTATCTAGTCTGGGGTGATGTTTTGGATTTGTGCTGAAAACAGCTTTATAATTCAGGTGTGTTTATGATTGCTGAGCAGGGCCTACACGGAGTCAAGGCCTTTTCTGCTACTCACACTATCAGGGAGGAGGCTGGGGGTGCGCAAGGAGTTGGGAAGTGGTTGCACTATGGGGCTTCCCATCATTTTCTATAGCATGGACTCAGCAGAGAAATAAAAGGGTTGGCTCGGTTTGCATTTGGAGATGCTCAGTTGATACACATGCAACATGGATCTTCTGTGTGCATCCAGCTGCTCACTGATCTTTCCAGGAAATCCAGATCCTGTGTTGTCTTTGACCGTCCTGTGGGATGCCTTAGTTCCTGAGGGTGTCCAAAGTGACATGAGCCCTTAGTGCTGAGTGAGGGGTATGAGAGAGGAGAAAGAAGGGGAGGGCAGGTGGTGTTTGCAGTGATGTATCTTGTGGGAGCTCACTCTAGTTATGTGCTTGCAGCATTGGTTCAACAACAATTCTCAAGCAGGGCTTTCTTCAGTATTTCCCTAGGCATGTGCTTTTCCACATGGATATTATGTGTGGGCTAAAACAAAAGGAATATCTCTGTTTATCCAGGGTGGTTATCCAGCATCCTGCCATTGTGGTCCAGGCTCGGTCAGGTCCTCCCTGTGTACCCACTGCTCAGCTGCCCTGTGCAGGACTGCATCCTTTTGCTTATCATTATCACCTCTTGGAGTCCCATCAAGAGTCAATCAGCCTGCCTGTTATTGAAACAAGGCATCTTTCCACACTGGGGCAATCCCCAGGGCAGCAGCACCATTACAATCATGGATTTTGTTAAGAAAGCTGGATGAGGAATGATTTGGTTTCTGTAATGGATGATGCTGCAGATTCATACACTTTTCCTGACTCTCAGAGAGGACTCAAGCCCTGCAAGGTCATCACATATGTGCTTATATTTTTTATTTTTTTAAATAGCCCTGTTCTACTTAGGAGCTCTAATAGCACTGTAGCTTCAGGTGAAATATTTCTGTGTTCGAGGACTTGGTCACAAAGCTTCATCATTTCGCCCTTCATTGGAGCCAGCAAGGTCACCAGGCAGCAGTAATAGGGATGTGGGAGACTTAATAAACCCCAAGATTAATAAGAACTAGGAAAAAGAATGCACAGAGTTTTGGTTGGGATGGTATTAACACTTCACAGGTGGGTGTTAAGCCCAGGAGTAAGTTATAATCCACTCCCCTGGCAAGGGATTTTTCATCAAAGACTGTAGTGATAGGATAAGGGGTGATGGGTTTAAACTTCAACAGTGGAAGTTCAGGTTGGATATAAGGAAGAAGCTCTTTACAGTGAGGGTGGTGAGGCACTGAAACAGATGCCCAAAGAAGTGGTGAATGCCCCATCCCTGGTAGTGTTCAAGGCCAAGCTGGACAGAGACTTGGACAACACGGTCTGGTGTGAGGTGTCCCTGCCCATGGCGGGGGTTGGAACTGGATGATCTTAAGGTCTTTTCCAACCCAAACCATTCTATGATTGCAGCTTTTCTGCCCTTGGATGACTCTCCAGCATAACTGGTCTCTTTCTCAAACATGTAGAAGTTCCAGGAGGTAGACAAAGCCCTTTGGAATCCACAGCAAGGTAGCAGCTAATTTGCCAATAGAGCAATTGTGTTAAAACCAGTGACAAAGAGCTGCTGATCTTGGGGAATAGGTGTTTCAGCCATGTAGGAAACTTGTGTTCTGCAGCCATGCTTCAAATGCGGCAGGGATAGAAGCCTGTGGTCCTGCCAAAGCAAGAGGTTAGCTAAAGAAACCATAGGAAAGCAACTCAAAACCCATGAAGCCATGACCTTCTGCAGGTCAGCAGCTGTGATCTGCTGTGTGGGGAGATCCAAACCGGCAGCCCAGGGAAACCACTGGGCACAGGCACCTGCAATGCCATCCTCTTACAGGAGCCGTTATTTAATTGACTAAATATGAAGTGACACGAAGGACCTTGGCTTCAGCCCCAGGTTTGGAGCTGTTGGCCTGTGGCTCCTCTGTGTGCTGCAGGAGCAGTGAGAGTCAGCTGTGTGATGTGGAAATTGAAATGCTGAGGCACTGATCAGGTGGGATTGCTGGATCAAGGAGGGAACACTTTGTCTTTCTGAAGCTTGGGCCTCAGCTGCCTTTTTCTTTTTTAACATGAGGATGCTGCTGTGGCAAATGCATATTTGTGATGGGAGGTCAGGGTCCTTCTTGGAGGATGCAGGTTGATTTCTGCAGCAGATCATTACACCCACTGCCTTCTGAGCTGGATACAGTACCGAGACCCAGCACCTTTGATGTACATGCCATTTTCCTCACCTGCAGTGTCTGAGCCAAAAGTGGCTCAGAGCTCACACTTCTTAACCCCCCCCCCCCCCCCCCCCTTCTGGTGAGGGGTTAGCTGGTGTAGCTGCTGTTGCATATGCTGTACTTCAGCCTCCTTATTTAACAATGATTACTTGCAGTGCAAAGTAATACTAACAGAAAGCATCAGGGAGGTTTTGGGGATGAACAGATCTTTGGAAGCTGCCCTTTGGGGTCTGGCAGAGGGGTAGTTGGTACCATGGTAGCCTCTTGGAGTGTTTGTTTGCTGCTGCTGCTGCTTGTCCTCCAGCTTGTGCATGGACATCCTGCTTCCATCAGCCCTGCCTGAGGAAGTGCCTGTTGTGTGTGGGCTCATAACCCATTGCAGGTGCAAAGCAAGCTGTCTGCATCAAGCAACTGGGACTCGTAATATGGTGTTATTGCTAGGTACCACCAGCTCTTGTCTAGTTATCTGGAGCTGTCACATGCAGTAAGCTCAGTTACTGTGGGACTACAGTGAGCAGCCGTTCTCCAAGCCCTGGTGATACTTATGTGAATGACCATCCAGGTCCTGGACCCTTGGTCTTCTAGCAAGGAAGAAGAGTGAAAAGCTGCAGGTTTTAACCCTCTCATCCCTTCTCCCTGCCTTTAGAATTGTTTTCTGGGGCTGTGCACCATTACCAGTGCTGGTTGCTGATACTGATCCCCTCTGCCTTGGAAGCTTGGTGGATTCTGGCAACGTGTTAAGAACATGGAGGCACTTGCTTTTGTTTGTGGGGTAATGAGGAGGTTGCTTTGTTACAGTGGGCTGGTACCCTAGTCGATGAATTACAAGGCCAAAGACAGTGTTGTTATTCCACTGAGGGAATGAGATTGTTACTGAGGAAATTGCAGGCCTACTCCTGTCCTTTTACTACTAGTATAGTAATAGACTGTTTTATCAGTATAAATGATTCCTCCCCGCCCCAGCTGAGTATGCTCTGCTCCTTCTTACATCCCCAGTGACTCCATAGAGTCAATGTCAGTCATGTTGTGCTGCATTCCTTAGTATATCATGCTATTCCTTAGTATACCAACAGTAGTTGAAAAACATTGACTATCTGGGCAGTTCTTTTGGTGCTGACCACTGTCCCTTTGCAGGAACAGCTCTTCAGAGCCGCTTGTCACTGTGGAAAACTAGGAAAAGCTGAGCTGTGTGTTGAAGTCCCAGCAATGGGGGCAACATCCCAAATCTGCCAACATTGAGGTCCATGCAGGTTTGCTCTTCTGTCATCTCTATGGCCATCAAATGGTCCTACCATCAGGTGTGTAACGTTTGCAATGGCTCTGTGCCACTTTACACTGGCAGAAGGTCAGTCCTGTGAAACCTGGGAAGACCTCCATGTTGTATGGAGTCCCCTAGGTTACAGGATGAGTCTTTCAGTCTCAGCTCTTAGCTGCTGCTCTGAAGGCCCTGCACAGAGATATTTTGGCAGAAATTCATCCAAGTTCCACCAAAAAAAGGGAAAATTATGTTAGAATTAGGTTAAGTTAAAAAAAAAAAAGGACAAACCAAACTTTATAAATAAAGGATATATAGATACATATAAACATTGTCAGAGATACAGGAGACAAGAATGCTTTAGTCCTTGTTAAAATACATTGTGTTTTGCACCACCACTGGAAGTTTTGCAGCTCATAAAAGATTCATAAGGCTTGTTGAGGAAACCAGAAAGGCAATTCAGGTGTCTATTTTTTGAGTACTGTTGTACTTGCAAGAGTTTAAGCCAGTCTGGATTGATATTTCTTGTTAAATGCCAGCTCTGCATTACAATCCTCTTTGGATCATAGTTCAGCAGCTCAGAAAGAATAAATAACAAATGGCCTGGCTTTGTGGAGACCAAAGGATTTTGCATTTTCTTTATGGTTTTGCAAACTCCTCTTCAGGGTCCTTTTCACTTCTACAAACACAAAACTCAAGGTGAGAAGTAATTGGACAAGCTAATAAATGAGACAGGGCTTGCTGTGTTTCCCACCGGTGAGCTGCTGTGTTTTGCTTGCCACCAAGATCAGCTTCTTTGACATGGCCTTTCATGTACCAGCTGACAACAAATGGAAATCTGTCACAGGTATGAGAAAAGAGGCTTTATACAGGACAGGCACTAAACCAGCATGATTTATATGGGCTGCGGATAGCGCTTTACATTGCATCAGTCTTCCAGGAATGCCATGATCCCGGCTGCATCTTTCAGGGATATTTGCTGTAAACTGTTGCTCTCCTGACTGCAGAGTTTTACTGCACTAAACTCTTCTTGTGTGCACCCTGTTCTGCAAGGGGTTGGGGTGTAAAGTGAAGTGCTTGAGTGGGCTTTCCTTGCTCTTTCCTTGCTGGTGGGCATGGTGGTAGCCCCGTTGGAGACCATGTGCCCTTCCAGCACTGCCCTGTGAGCCAGGGGAGGTGCGGAGGCATGGGCACAGCTCTCAACAAAGCCAGCAGCAGGATGAGGCTCAGCATCTCTCTTTGTTATAGATGATAAACGATGGCTGGAAGTTGGTCAGGAGGGAAGAAGCCACTTTCTGGTTTGTGGAAGGGGCTGCCTTGTTTCCCAAGCTGGGTGGGTAGAAATGCCATCTCTTCCTGCAGTGAAGCACCTTGTCCTCAAAATCTGTTGGGTTACAAAGGGATGATTAAATTTTACTTCTAATTTCCTCATTAGATGTTGCAGTGCTGCCATGGTGGTGGGGTTGTGGGAACAGTGCTGCCTGGGTGACACCAGCCCTGGTCCCAGAGAAGCTATGCACTAGGGATGAGAAAGCTTTTGCTCCTTGCTATGACTTTTCAGGGACTCAGGCAGCATTCATGTGGCTGGTTCTGCAAGGTGTGAAGCCAGGTAAATAGCGGCTTCCTGAGAGCTTGCACTGTCCTCACCTGTCTCTGTAAATTAAGAGGTAGAAGTCACCCCAACTCCTGATGGCTTCTCCTGGCTCACAGGAAGGAAGAATGATTTAGTTTGGGTGCCAGAACAAGGGAGCCTGTGGTTTCTGCACATTTGACCAGGCAGGTATTAGCAAGTAAAGGTGCCTTGGGAACTAAGCTGCACACACTGTTACTATAAACGGTTCCTGTGTGGTAATACACAGCATCTTTATTCATTTCATGCTGGCTAAATAATTGGTAAATGACAGGTCCTGCTTTTCAATTCCACCGTGTTTCCAGGGGCTGTCACACTTTTAATTTGTGCAATAGCTGCAAGCAAAGCAGTAATCGTGTTTCCCATTTCCCACAACTTCCCAAAGGTGTGGGCTTTGTTGTTGCCTCTCCTTAATTCCTTTGCCCTGACTTCAGCTATATGATGTTTTCCAGAGCTCCCCACAATGCTGCTGTTGAAGTTATCTAATGTCTGATGGCTAATAAGCCCCCTGCCAGAGATACGCTGCCAGTGGCATGTGGCAGAGCAGGGCAGGAGAGGTGCATTTAGATCTGTTGGGTGTGATGCTGATCAGTGAAGACATCTGGGCAGGGTGAAGATGCACATGTCTGTGCTTCATGTGCCTGCCCCAACTGGCAGGGTTTGTGTGCTGAAGTGTGCACAGCAGCTATGTGACATACTGCACACTCTCGGTTTCTGCTGAGAGATGGGACAGCTTGTGAAAGGCTGCTCCATTAAAGCCCATGGTTTTCTGTAGGACCAAATGACTTGAGTGGAAGTAATTTTGGGGATGTGATTTTTGCATTTGCTTCAGTGCATTTGAAAGGTCTGCTCAGGACTGTTACAAAACCTTTGGCCTGTGAGCAGCCGCTCAGGGAAGTTTGGTTTCCCAACTGTTTGAGTCGTTGGGTTGGATTCTCTGGTGTCTTCTAAAGCATGGGATAGTTTAGATGGTGCTTTCCTTGCAGGCTGAGTGCTCATCATGGCCTTTGCTGTGGGTTCTCTGATGGCTAGAAAGGTTTAGTCTCAGTGCTCTGCTACTGTTTTCTCCTCTAACTGGCTGCACTTAGTATCTTGGAGGTCTCCAGCCCTCAGTTCTATATGGGTGAGGCTGGTCAGGAAGATCAAATGCTGTCACTCACAAGCGTGTGCTTTGATCCTGTATGCTTTGTGTCTTTAGCAAAGCAGGCCCACAGGGTCTGGATGTAAGGTTTCAGGCTGTGAAGGAGAAGGGCTGATGTTGCTTCTGAAGTTCATCACAGTTCGTTGTGAGCTCAACCCAGCCCAGCCCAGGCAGGTAATGCCTTTGAGACCACAGCTCTCCCACCCAGACTGGCAAACAAGTGGGGTTGATTATCCCCCTGTAAAACTGACAGTGCTGGTTACAGGAGATGAAGGCTGTTTGCTGAAGGTCACTGCTGAAACACATTGCCAAGAGATCACACAATACAAAAACAGGGACCAGTTGTAGTCTCTTGGCTCAAATATGTCTTGGGATGTATTTGAGGACACTGCATGTTTGTGGAGGGTGCCACAGTGACACCCCCATTTGTAAAGCCAGTGGTTGGGATACAAGTTTTTGCTTTCATCTACTCCAGCCTCTATCCTAGGTTGTCCCCATAGCTGAGAATCAGAGCAGAATGTATCCCACCCTCATCCCCTTCCAGTTCATCATCTGCTGTCATGGTCCAAACCCATCCTAACTGATGGGTGAAACCAATACAAGAGCTTGTGGACTCGAGTGAAAGCACTGTGGTTCCATATTTCCCTTCTCCCAAGGTGGATGCTGCAAGAGTAGAACATATGTGAACATTTTGCTTGACTTCTCATAGCAGGGGCTTCTCTTCCTGGGATCTGTCCTTCGTCAGAGTAGGAGAGGGGCCTTAGCAAGAATCCTGTGGGCTTTAAATGCTCTGCTCCATGGTGGGACATCCTGTATTTTAGGGCTAATGTGAAAGCCCTCTTCCAGTGGAAAAAGGTAATTGAAACCACATTTTCTTAGTTGAGTAATTAGATTGATTCTGGAGAAATATGGACATGTGGAAAATTGAAAAGTGGAAGAGTTGTGTGCCCTTAGGCTGCAGATGAACATGTTGGTGCCTTTCCGAGGAACACTGGCTTGATCTATTTAATTAAAGGACATGCTGGCACTGGCTCAAGCATGATGCAAGTCCAAGCTCTGACCAGGGAAAGCTTAGTGAGAAAAGGGGTCCCTTTCCTGCTGTGCTGATCAGATGTATCTATCTCTTTCCCCAGAACTTAGCTGAGTTCTATAGTGCTCTGTACAGCAAAAGGATGCATGATGTGAATCCAGTCATTGGCTTAGGACAATAAGCTCTCTGTGGAATTATACACTCACATAAATGTTGATTGAATGGTGTATTCAGGGGGACCAGCCTCAGATCATGCAGATACAGGGGTGCTATTAAGACTGTGCTTGTGTGTATTTCATTTAGGAGTGTTTTGACCTTAGACATCTAGTGGGAAGTATTTTATATGTCCATTTTCTATATTAAACCAGTCACATCTACTGGTTTTTATTCTTGCACGCTGTAATAGCTGAGAACTTGTTCAGATGCTCTCAGCCATGCTCAGGGAATATTGGGGTTTTTGGGTCTCATTCCTGTGTGCTATGGTTTGCAAGGTCTGGAAAAAGTTCTGGCACTATTTCTGGCTAAGATTATTTAACCAAAGTAAATATCCTACTAACTGGCTCTGCAGTGAGGTAGATCCCACAGTCAAACTCTTCAGAGATGCCTGTAAACTTAAAATACCTCTTTCCAGTAATCCATATATGGACAACGTGGGCTGTTCCTAAGGGCAGGAATGAAGGCAAGCAGGCACACTGGGCTCTGAAACACCATTGCTGAGTAGCACCAGAACTAGTTAGGTAAGATAAGATAGTAAATGCTGCCTGTATCCCCCTGTCTCATTTCCAGCTTTTTTTTTTGCAGCACTTTGCTTCAGGGTTTTTGAGGAATACAGAATCTTTTCCTTCCATCTCATAGCTTGATTTCTGGACCACTCTTTCCTGCTCTGTTTGCATTCCCTAGTTCTGACATCTCAGCCTCATCTACCTTTAGAATTGTCTTTGCTTTGAGCAAGAGGTTAGTCCTGAGACCCTTCATTGTCCCTCCAACATAGATTATTCTATGATTCTGATTTTTACTAGTCCTTCAGCTAGTTGGGACTACTATACACAAAACCTCCCTTCTTTCCTCTACCACTCAAAGCTGCTGGCATGTTTCACTTCCTCAGATTTCAGTGCTTCCTTTCCTTGTGTGCAGTCTTTGTTAAGCCATTTATCTCCTTCTTAATTTTGTGCTGTCCTGCACCACCTCTTTACATAAATGCAAGACCAAACTGATTCCTTTGAGATCAGGGTAATCCATCATCCCAAACCATTTCTACCTACATAGACTGCTATTAAGATTTAATTAACAACTGTTCTGCTGAAGCTTCAGTTCTGGTCAGCACTATTGGAATTACATTAAATAGAGGCATTAAAAATGCAACAGTACTCATTATATCAGCCTAGTAATATGAACCCCTGCTTTGTGTGTATGGTTTAGCATCATAATAAATCAAGGAGGTCCTATGTTGGGATCATGTGTTCACCTGATTTAGTATTGCTGTTTGCCTTCTCTGATGACACTTGAAAGTCCTGGGGGCAGGAACTGTCACCAACAGTGACACAGTGTGGCATGGGACATGCTGCCATCTCCACACAGTGTGGATCATCTTTCTCTCCTTTTCCATTTTCTTCCTTAAGTCATGTTAGAAGCTGTCAGCAGCATCTCGGGGGCACTGAAATTGCAGGTTTTAACCTCCTCTGTGTAAAACATGCCCTTCTGTCAGAAGATACCTACCTCAAGGACCATTCTGTGCTCTTTCCCCAGGTCCCATTAGCAGTATTCTAGTAAACCGCTATGGCAGCCGACCCGTGGTTATGCTTGGAGGCCTGCTGTGTGGCATTGGGATGGTCTCAGCTGCCTTCTGCACCAGTATCATGCAGCTCTACATCTGTGTGGGCTTCATTACAGGTAAGAGCAAAGCATCTCCTTTCCATGTGCACTTGAGGTTCACATATGATGGCTTGGGGTGTTCACACTTGCACAGCAGCCGAACGTAATGGGAAATGAGATAAAAAGCTGGTGGGACAAGGGCCCTCTCTTACTAAGTGCTCCAGATGAGCTTTAGCAAAGAGCACATCCCCTGCTAAGCGCTGTGTTCCTGAACATTGCGTGCGGGATCATAGCAGTGGATCTGCTCTTTGCAGATGGGTGCTCTTGCCTGGAGGTGATGGTGAGGATGGCCATCAGTGCCCTCAGCTCCTGCTTAAGTGAATGCAGGTTGACTGCGCTCTGCCCTGGGCATGGCGAGCCCTTCAAGATAGAAGTGTGATTATGAAGAAAGCACCTGTCTTCCTATATTACTGTGTCCTGTCTTCCCTCTATGAGATACAGGAAATGAGAGTTCAGGTGTTTGCTTGTGCTTTGTCTACTTGTGAGGTTATCTGAAAATAATAACCACTGGAGTTGATTGAAAAGATGCAATATTCTCCCTATTAAGAAAAAATAAGACTGTATTTCCTTATTGAAGTTACAATTTGAATTGTCTGTACTGAAATATGAATATCCATATTGGAAACTTAAACAGGAAAAGGCATAGGCTCCGTCCAGCATCTTGAAAGCCTGCAGGTGCTGGGTTATTGCTTTTAAAGGTAGATGGATTGGAGTTCTCAACCTGAGTTACGGATTTAATTGTAAGCATTTTTGTTTGATTATTTTGGCTAAGGTACAGCCACTGTTCTTTCCAGTGCACTGAGAACACCTGCCTAAAACCATGACACAATGAGTTCACAACTGGCTTTTGAGGTTGCAAGGCATACATTTAAATGAGTGTTCCCTATCTCTCTGTAGCTGTATTAAGTGCTGCTGCTTTCTGATCATGAAAAGCACGAGCTCAACATTTAGAATCAATAAAACCAGCCACTAACAAAGTAAATTGGGACAGAAAGTTTGTCACCTTGTTCTCCTATGCCAGTATTGCTTTATTAAATCCATACAGTAGAGGATAAATCCCTGTGTAAGATTCCCTCTCCTAAAACTTAATCTTTCCAAGTAGAGTCACTGCAGTTAGATGAAACTGTGTTATTACTGAACGACTAAATCTTGCGGATTCCTTGAAAGAGATTCCATAAACAAAGCAATGAGAAATAAAAATAACCAATGTCTCCCATGAATAAATTCAATAGTTATTGATGCATGAGCTTGCATCATTCTGTACTAAACAAATGTCCTCAAGCAAGTTGATTAATGCTGGATTAGCACATGGAAAGCATAAATCCTTTGCTAAAAATATATGCATTTTGGTAAACAGAAGGGCTCAGGCAAGGAACAGTGCTATAAGAAAGCACTAACTCCTGTGTTCAAAGATTACCCAAAAACACGCCAGGGGGGAATTCTGTGCCTAATTCCAATGGGCCTAGGATTTATGAAGACCCTGCTCTGTTTTACTCCCTAATATCTTTACAAATCTGGTCCATTGCTCACACCAGAGAGCTGATAGTATGAGCTGTGCTTGATGCACACATGTAACCCTTGTGCCAGCAAAAAGATACAAGGCAAACAATCCCAATATCTCCTTGTCTTTAATGCCGTGATATTTCCTCAGAGCAAAGCACATATTTTGTTGTGTACATCCTTTCCTCCTGCTTGCTGAATGGAGGCAGCTGTATGGATGAGGTCATAGCTAATAACCCATCATTTCCAGACACGGTGTGTGTGCTGGGGAAGGAATATTAATTCGACAGAGAAGGGAAGATGCTTATAATCCTGCTAACATGCTTGATGCCTCTAATTGCACTTGAAGTGCTTTTGCTGGTCAGGCCTAACACAGAAGCATTCAAGGGCAATTATGAAGCTGCCTGCTCATCACGCAGCTGAGACAGCATCAGTGGAGAGAGACTTCTGTAAAGATGATTTGCAATGACTGGAAAGCGACCTGTAAACATGACACTCTTTCTAGCCTCCTTCCTACCAGCCTGAAAAGGAAACAGGCTGATGTGAAAGACCCTGTTTGTGTAATTCACAAGGATGGAGATAAAACCAAGATAGTTGGTACTAGGTCTTTGCCACAGTCCTATGCTTTTGGCATATTAATAGCAATCTTTTCAGAGGGGCAGAGCAGGAAGTATCTGTTTACAGTGGAGGGATTAGATGCAGAAGTCTCAGTTGCTTTCTTGATTATGTCTTTTTCCATTTGCATGCAGAGCAGGGACAAGGCTTTGTTGCTCTGAAGCAGCTCTGTCCTTGATGGCACTGAGCTGTGGGCTGCACGAGGCACTTTGCATACACTGTAAAACCCATGTTCTCTTCCTCACGTGTTTCCCTGTGGTGCTTAGAAAAAGAAATGGGGTTTGCAAGCTGTTGACCTGGATAGATGCCAGCCTAGGTGCATTAAATAGATGTTTAGGCATGCAACCCCTTCTTCAACTCTGAGGTAGAAGCAGCAAATTTCAAAGCTAAATACAAGGCAATAACAACTGGTCAGAGTTTAGTTCCATCTGTACCAATTAGACCGCCATAAAATAAAGCAGAATCTAAGGTGAAGCATGTTGACTAGTGAGACTACAGGTTTTGCTTTAGCCGTAAGTGTTGAGCATTGAAATACCTGTAGACTCTTCCCTTGCTAATAAGTTAAGAACAAGACCAATAGCTACACAGCTTACTCCTGTAGCACCACTTATTTCTTTCTACTATGAGGGAGACGTATTTAATCTAGGGAAGGATGCTCCTTTTGGCATGGGCTTGCTTCTATCCATGCCACACCATCAATAGGCTTTTCTGTCATATTCCTGGGGAGAAAATGTGGTTATTTGAGTAATGATTTCAGCTATGGAAAAGCTGCTGTAGTTCTGAAAACTGGAGTAAAATGGATATAAATATTTCCAACTAAAGTCAGCCAAAAGCTTAAAGCAAATTGAAATTCCAGTCAGTCAGTTTGAAACTCTCCAAATTTAATTAATGGGAAGAGCATGAGGTAATATTAAATTAGATTTGTCTGACTGGCAAATTAATGTTCATATAATAAAAAAACGGAGTAGATAATTGTTTAAGCAAGTAGCTGGGATCTGATTTTTCCTTCTCTGCATGACATGTGCCAAGTCCCTACCAAAAATAATTCTGTGGAAGTGATGGTTCCGTTTTTGCCCTTATCTACCAGCGTGGGAAATAGGGAGTTAAAGCAAACTCTAATCCACTGTGCTTCATCTTCTCAGGTGAAAATAGCTGCATTCCTGTATCTGAGCACCAACAAGGGTTTTCTCTAAGCAAGGCTGTGTTTTGCTTCTGTAGTCCTCAGGTCAGCCCTTTCATGGGGATGAATTTACCCCCTTATGCATTATGAGCAGCCCATACTTCCTGAAGATATGCCCTATCAAATAAATGGACTATCTAGAAAGGTTCATGCTGAGAACACGTTTCATATCAAGGTTAATCTGTTGCCATTTCAATTTATTTTAATGCTGCAGACCTCCAAGTATTTAAAGAATCTTAGACTTGGCAAAAATCATCATTTTGTAAAACCATTCAAACTGAAGCTATGCAACATCAGCTGAATTCTGCTGCATCAGATGGATTCTGCTCTACCAGCACCTAATGATAGTGTTCCTTAATTAATTTTGAGGACCTTGACCTTTCTAAATTCTCTCCTGTAAAGCAATATGCCTAATTATGTATTGCACAGTTAAACAAACTAATTATATAGACTAATGAACAAGAAAAATCTGCATGACCCTATTTTCAGGATTCATGTTATAATCACTGATATATCTGATATAATCACTTCAAGGATTACATTTCTGCTTTGTTCTAATGGGGCTCACTCTTTCCTGGATGATAGGGTGGAAAATATGTGATATGATTTTTAAATGTCATTTTGATGGAGTTCTGAAAATTCAACTTTTGAAGGAAATACTGCACATTGTAGCAGTGCTTGAAAAGAAGAGACTGTTATAGGCAAGTGCTCTCAGAACCACAGAAAGTTGAGATCATGATAGCATTTGCCTTCAGATTTCACCTGTGCAAGGGAAGCTGGCTAACTAAATTAGCAATGCAAATTTGTAATGCCATTTATATATCTAAGTGCAATAAAAATAAATTCTAATTAAAAGAAACACTCTAGGGCCCTGTTTAATTAGCATCCTCAGTCGCTGTTCTACTGTGTACCTGCAGACCTCTTCATCTTTTGCATCAGACCTGAACTGCTCATGCAACCACATTAGTAGTGGCTAGAGAAGGGTGATGTTATTTTCTGTGCCCAGCAGCAGTGTTGGGTGCCCACCACCCATGGAAGGGGGTGCTAGATCAAGATGCACCTGAGAAGGTTGTGGGTTGGTGGTTAGCACTGTCCAAGCCACAGTAACCTTCCTCCAACTGGGAGCTGTCATTTGTTTTTTAATAGATCCATCCTCTCCTGCAGCAACACTGCTGTTTTTGGACAAAATCAACTCACTGAGAGTTATAGTTTCAATTTATTCTGAAACAAACTCTTTGTGGTAAGTTTGCCACCCAAGAGATTTGCTGTGCAAGAGGAAGAAGTGTTCTCTGACTGCAAGTGTCATCTGGTTACCCCCGTGCTAGCTTAGGGGTATCTTGAGCAGAGTTTGTATCCAGACTATCATGTTGAAGAGCCACCAGTGGACCAATTGCTCATGAGTTTGCCTTAAACAATGAGCTGAGGATAAATGGGTCTCCTGTCTTCCTTTGTGTCTCAACTATTTTTCTCTGTTCCAGGTCTGGGCCTTGCTCTCAACCTCCAGCCATCAGTGATAATGATAGGTAAATACTTTCTAAAGCGAAGACCCGTTGCGAATGGCCTTGCTATGGCAGGGAGCCCTGTGATGCTTTGCACCCTGGCTCCTCTCAACCAATTCCTTTTTGACAGTTTTGGCTGGAGAGGCAGTTTTTTAGTCCTTGGAGCAATTTTATTGAACTGCTGTGTGGCAGGAGCTCTCTTCAGACCCATTGGGCCAGGCACAGCATCAGTCAAAACTCAGGTGACTGAGGAAGGGAAGGGTGCTCTGAAACGAGAAGACACTGAAGATGCCATGGAAATGAGTAGTCCCACAAACCTACCTGTGAAGAACAAAACAGAAGAGGAAAGAGACAGGGACTGTTGTGAAAAAATCAATCAGTACCTTGATTTTTCCCTCTTTAAGCACAGAGGGTTTTTGATTTACTTGATTGGAAATGTGCTCATGTTCCTGGGTTTTTTTGCCCCCATTATTTTTCTGGCACCCTATGCAAAGCACATTGGCTTTGATGAATATTCAGCTGCTTTCCTCCTTTCAATCCTTGCTATCGTGGATATAGTTGCCCGCCCTACCACCGGCATCATTGCAAACAGCAAGTGGGTGAGGCCACGGATTCAATACTTTTTCAGCTTCTCCATCGCTTTCAATGGCACGTGCCACCTTCTGTGCCCACTGGCTTCGAGCTACACAGGACTTGTTATCTATTCTGTCTTTTTTGGCTTGGCTTTTGGCATGGTTTGTGCCATGCTCTTTGAAACACTCATGGACCTTGTGGGAGCTGCCCGGTTCACAAGTGCTGTTGGCCTGGTCACCATTGCAGAGTGCTGTACAATACTGCTTGGGCCACCTATTGGAGGTGAGTGCATTTTCTTCCTCTGTTCCCACTGGGTTGTCACATTTAGACTCTTACAAGCACAGTTTGTAAGAAGTGATTCTAAATGTGTTTTTTCTGCTTCCCACCCACCATTTTTTCCACTAATAATTGAACAGGGACGGCAGGTCTTACATATCTCCTTCCTGTGTAGCCCTCCAGTTGAAGTCAACAGTTCGGAAGTGATCTTTTCCTTTCTGATCCCTTCATCCACTTGAACTGAACTTGCGGAGTGGGACTTCCTGCAACACCAGATGACTCCTCCTGGAGACTTCTCCTGTTGCAAAAGCTCCACATTTTAAAGCACAGTAAACCACAACAGTTCTAACAGATTCTCTTGTTGAATCAAACCTAAGCCTTGCTATTTGTCTGTAAGGCTTTGAGTACTTCCTTTTATGGATTTTAGTTATCATATAATCACATTTTAGTCATATCATCACAGCCTTAAATCTAACAGATTGATAAGGCTGTTCCAAAAATAATAATAATAATCATAATCATAATCATAAAAAAGGTTTACTTTGGATGGAATGGTTTAAAATATCAACAGGCAGAGACCCTCAAAGGTCCATGCTGACAATATTGAACCTCCAGTAGGGCTTATAGTCATCTGAAGGTAAGTGGGAACAGTGATCTTCTGTCATTTTAGCAGCCTCCGTTTCTTTTCCTCTGCAGCATGCACTCACTTCTTTTTCTACAAGGAACACACCTTGTCTGGAAGACATGGATTTTGAATTTGAATGATATTTGAATCTGGCATTTGGCCTAAGTAAAGTTCTTATCAGATCTGACTTGGCTATGAAATAGATGACATTATAGGTGACATCATCTCAGTGTACAGATACTGTCATATCTATAGAGTGCTCTGTCCTGCAACTTGCATATCACCTGTATGAAAGTTTGAATAGCTAGTTTGGGAACTGGTCACCTTTAAGTATGAAAAAAAATTTAATTAGTATGTGTGTGCTCTCTGTATTCGAATGTATTAAACTCTGCTAACTCTTTTCATATAACAGTGTCATAATATAGGTAAAGAATGAACAGAAAGAAGTCACTTTAAATCTATTTCCTAGATTCAAAACTGAGACGTGGCTGATACTCTGTATGACACATTTTGCAGAGTCGTTTAATTCTTCATATTGCCATGTAGCCCATCCAATGTGACAGAAGCAGCTGTATCCTCTTGCTATTTTACTGATTCATTTAATTAATGACAAACAAAAGAAAATACTATTTCAAAATTACTGTTTTCTGAATGATACAATTTGCTGTGTGGAAGATTAGGTTAATGACCAGAGACTGCTAATGAGACTAAAACTGTTCTATGCCATAATCAGGAATATTAGTTTTGTAGGTTTTTCCCCACCATTTTAATAAGCAGCAAATTTATTGGCTCTTTGGCATTTTAATAACCTACTGCAGGGTTCTGCTTTAATGAACTAAGTAAATTGTTCCCAGTGTGTTTTATGACTTTATTTTATTCTCAAAGGAAAAGAGGCAAGATGATCCTACTGTTGAATTTTCCAATACTTTGCTCATTAAAACTCTCATTGAAACTCATTTAGGAGACCTCTAGGTCATCCTGATTAGCAGAAAAGGGAAGATTGTTGCAATTAGCATTTGGTTGATGTTTCACCAGTAACATGAAAACCAGTGCATTGGCAATGGTGTTCCAAGATATCTAGGAATGATTCAGGAAGAATCATGGCCAAAACCAGTTAAAAATTATTATTTTTGGGAGCAAGAAACCTATTTGGTGGCCATAAAATCCTTTGTTAGTGTAATGCAGTGGGATAATTAATCATCAGCTTTTCAACATTAGGGTTCAGTCAGGAAGTAATTAAAGGTCCCACTTTTTAAGGAGGGGAACATAGTCCAAGAAGTCAGAGAGCTAACGGATGATGGGCTAGTTTCAAGGAGGGCTATCTGTACTGTGAAGGCCAGGTTAGGAGTGGGTCTTACCTTAATTAGGATTTGGGATGTTAAGAATGGTTGGTGTTGCACCAGTAAATGGAATTAATGCTCAGGATCATAATCCCAGTAAGATTTTCATTACATTTTGACATAATGGAGAACAGTGACATTTCAATTAAGCCGTCTCCCTTCAATTGCTCTATAACTCCATGGCAGAGGCATTAACCTTTGAGAAGAACCTGTCACATTTGTCTTGGCATTGAAATTATCTGACATTGACAGCATCATCTTTGCATTCCCTGGAACTAATGTTTTCTAGTTCCACGCAGTGCCCTTTCATCTTTACATCATGGGTATAAATGCAGCAAGGGCAGCTGTGAGCAAAAGATGAGTCCCCTCTAATGCTGGTGAATGAGCAGTGGTGGAATAAATTGGAGGGTCTTTGTCATCAGTGTGAAGTGAGACTGAGTGGCCAAGTGCTATCTCATGAAGGTCTTCCCAAAAGCTGATGCTTTTGCTGTCAGCCTGATGGCTATCAACTCAGATGAACACCCTTGTAGGTGATCACCAGAGTCAATGGAAAGAATGTCTCTGTGATGAGATTAGTTTCTGCATGGGAAAAATAGGTGTGCCTGAAAAGTCCAGACTTTGTAATGTAGGTTTCCTGTCACTTTCTACTTAACTGCACAAATTATTGGTAGTATTACCTATCTCAGTGTTGACTACCCAAAGGATACAATGGAACACGTCAAGTATTTGAAGGATCAGAGTATTTATGGAAGAGATCAGAAGTCTGGGGAATGTCTCATTTTATCCTAAAGCCACAAGGGTGTCCTTTAGGATCTGAAAACACAATATTCTTACCTTCATCTCTAAGTTCCTTTTTTTATATATGTATCTTTTACAGGAAAGCTTATTGATACCTTTGGGGACTATAAATACATGTTCATTAAATGTGGAGTTGTGATGGTGCTGGCAGGAACCTTCCTGTTCATCATGAATTATTATAATTATCGCATGCTTGCCAAGGAGGAAAAGGAGAGAAAGGCAAAAGAAGAGGATCCTAAAACTGTAAGGACAGAAAATGAATGCAGAAATAACTGGATCAAAGAAACCACACAGGATGGGCCTGAGCTGGAACCTTTGAGAGAGGAACAAGGACCAAAGAAGGAAGTGAATGGCATAATTGAGGTTTAAACCTGTTGTTGTGGGCTGAATGGGGTATTATTTCTGGGTTAAGTGAATGCCAGCTGTGAAATCACACTAGGTTTTTAAATTTTGCTCTATGTTCTGCCATGTCCTTCCTCTCCTTTGTTGTAGGAGAAGACTAGAACAGAAACAAATTTGGTTTATTGTAAAGTGCTAGGACACAGTGCAGTATTTGTACTACATCTGTACACAGTGAAAGGCCAATGGCCATCAAAATCCATACAGAGCTCTTCCAGCAGCCTAACAGGCTTTGCATTGAGTATTGTGGTGGCTGGATCTTCCCACCATGCAGTCAAAACTCTTTGACTCTCTTTGACTGCAGTGTTGGAATCATCCCAGGGATATGGTGCTGCCTTCCACTGGCAGCTGCACTGTGACTTGCACCTCTGGCTCATGGAAATGTAAAATAGGCTTTACACTCATCTTAAATAAAACATGAGAGCTGCATGAGTAGAACAAGGGCAGTACATATCTGTGTAGTAGGTGGCAGCAAGGCAGCCCGTCCCTGTGGCCAGAGCATGCTAGGAAGGAACTAATGTGGTTCTTCATGGCTTGACCAGGGACTTTCTCGGGGACCTTTGCATTAGCAAAATGCCTTGATAAAGGTGATGTTATGCAGGTGCCAGCATAACAAGGCCAACATGCTACAGGAGTCTTTCTTCCAGGACTGAAATTATCTAGGATAGAAATTCAGTCTTAGAGGGCTTAAACTTTGAACTACATTTGATCAGTTCTTTAAAGTTTTCCTTAGGAGATTATAAAGTCCTTATTATGTATCTGAGTGCCTTACTGTTTTTAGCATACTTTTTATTTGCAACACCCTGGTGGGGCAGTAAGTGTTGTTACTATTAAGTAATTGTACAATGGAGAACTGAAGCACAGAGGAGCTATGAGCATCATTGTATTGGTGAGTAATGCTGAGGCATGCCAGAGGTGAAATGGGATCCACTGCCCTGAATTAGGTGCCTGAACATACAGGTATTAGGTGCTGAGCACAGGTACCCTCCTGATAGAGAATGGGGAAATACCATGGATAGTTGTACATTAAACCACAGCCCTCTCTGCAATTCATCCTGCTTACTTTGTGCTTCATACTACTTGGGATTAATGATTTTAAACGCTGTTTTAGAGCTGTGACCTTGCGCCATACTTTTTTACCCTGGTTATGTAGCATCCACCCTGGAGGGAATCCAAACACAGCTGCCTCCTCTCCTTGTTTGGGCCGGGTTATACACCTCCCTGTTGCTAGCACTGGAATATTGGCTGGGTTCACGCCATCCTGGTGCAGGAAAGTTTCCCCAGGTCAGTAATGTAGAGCTGGAGCTGAAGCCACATGGAAAGCTTTCATTCAGTGGTGATAATTTTGAGCTGGGAGGAGCTGGACTCTGGCAGCAAGCAGTGATGTATTTTATAATAAGTAGCTGTTGCACAAGAGCCATGGATGCTGAGCATGGCATCACATAGCTGAATCCTCAGTGTTTTGTGGATTTAGCTCCAAGTGACTGGATAAAAAGAAGAACTCTTCAGGCAGATCACCCAAATCTGATTCTTCTCTGCTGCAACAGTATTATGTGATCAGATAGTATTTTATCATGACGATGTATGCAAAGAATGGATTGTAAAAATACTTTAATAATTACACTGTACTCTTAAAATTTGATCACTTGTATCTTTACGTACAAAATCTTTTCTGTGAAATCTTTTGTTCACTGAAGAATAATAGTCTGAGGCTGCTGAATTCAGGAGAACTTAAATTTTATCCTTATCTTGTATTTTCTCTGAAAACCAAAATCTGAACAATATACTTAGGCTTTTGTTGCTGTGTTTTCAATATTCTTCCTTTCTGTCAAGTGTATCTATGGTATTGCAGTAACAAAAAAGATAGAAGGTCCTGAGCATTTTCCACTCTGCCTTTTGTGAGCTTTCCTCTACTTACTAAAAAGATTTGTAAAAAACGAAATGAGTTTACATTTGCCCATTGGGATGTGTAGGGTAATGATGCCTTTCTATTCAGCAAGGAATTTATTCTGGTATGTTTACCAGTCCTGGCTCCATGTATATGGTAATACATCTCATGGTCTTAGCCTTTTATTCCAGGCCAATCACCAGTAGCTCTGTGCCACAGTTTCTTTGCCATCCTCAATGGCCTGGGCCAGCCTGATTCACACCTCCAATTGTATGGACCCATGAGTCTCAAAGCAGCTGAGAATGATGTGGCAATGATTTGACAAGATTATTTTTGTACCTTCTCACCAGATTGTATCAGTTAATTCTAGGAACAATGACCCAGATCCCCAGATGCCCTTACTGAGAGAGCTGATATAGGGCTCTGTCTAGCAGAAACCCAAAACAAGCTGTTTGATCATAAAACTTTGTTAATGCAGATACTATTTTCAATAAAAAGGCTTTCTTTCCAGCTATCTATAAAAATCCTCTGGCAAAGAGACACCTTTGTTAACCTGTCCCCAGTGGCAACACATGTTACATTGGATAAGTGGTTCTTCACAGATTCAGAAGGCTTCTACCATTAAGCAGTGACTTCATTTAACCTACTCAACCTTCTGTCACAGAACCATATATCATCTTTAAGATTATGACACTATTTCTATCACTTAGGAATCCAGACTGTTTTAATACAATTGTGGTGATTATGACTGGCTATCAGTGATGGCTGGCCTGCCTCCTGCCCCACCATAGGTTAACATCTCTGATCACATCTCACTAATCAATGCAGCAAAGCAATGCCAGATAATTCTGCCTTTTCAGCATGTGAGTAGCCTTAGAAATGCTTTGTTGAGTCAAATCCCATGAATTCCACACTTTTCAGGCTAAAGCTTTAATCCAGACTTGGGAAACTCTCAAACTTCCCTAAGAACATCTTCGGTTATTAAAAAAAGACTGCTGCAATATGAAATACCCATTAGAAGAAGCTCTTGTGAAGGAGCAGAAGCTGCCTGTGCATCTAATTTTGTGATTTGTGTGGCAAGTGGAACACGATATTCACATTTACATGCATGCTTAAGTCTGGAAAACACCTATGTAGGAAAGTCGAGAGGTGTGAGTTTTGTACCATAAACCACATGGGAAATTTGGGATATCAGACATGAAAGGATGATGGCTAACACTTCCATTGGAGTGCAATTACTGGATGCCTTTTATATTTCATTAGCTTGTGACCTTATTAGAGGATATTACCCATTTTTTCCAGGGTTGCTTGAACTTCTACAAGAGCCTGATTGTAATGCTGAACCATCATTCCTAACAGCCACAAAAGAAGCCAACAGACCAGGCAGCAATACAGCACTCCCCACAGGTGTGTGCCAGTGAGGCATGAACAGTGTTTGATGGGAAGGTGAGACAAGCACCATGGACTGGATTTAGATTTATCCCACATACGCATTTCTTATTAGTAGTTTCCCTCACTTTTTCTCCTCCTTATATATTTAACTTCCTAAATTTAAAGGCATGGAGGAGGATTTCAACTATTTCAACATATTCAAGTGGCGAAATTTGTACATCTTCCTACCTCCCTTTTTAACAGAATGATAAAGCAGTGACCAGTCCACATACTGGAGTGTCATGCTGCTGGGACGTTTTCTACCATCACCCATTGTGCAAGATGTTGCTTTGCACACATGGCATTGTCTTGGCCTGGGAAAGGAACAACACAGGCTGCGTGAGAGCAGGGCTGGTGAAAAAGGGTGGGAGACACAGCACTGCTGGCTCTCAAATCTACAGTCTGTGTGATGAACTCAAATATACAGCTGTGATGAGCTGTAATTTGAGCTCCTCTCAATCAGTTTCAGTGTTTCTTATTTTATACTGTCAGTTAAAACCTTCAGTCAGGTGATAGCAAAGAGGATGCCAGAGAAGTCTGGAACCATGAGTGAGATCAGAGGTGACTTGGCAGTAACCATATTAAAACCAAGCAAAACTAGCAAAGAAACCAAAAAATTAGGTACCAATCTCTATGCTTGAAACGGGCAATCATTCTAGACAGCACAAGAGAGTATTCAGAAGGAGAGTTCCAGTTGTAGCTGACGCCACATTTATTCTGATGTGTTCAGAAAATGCCTAGTAGACAATGCAGGTGTATTCATTGAGGAGTGAATTTAAAAGACTTCTGTACCCTCTGTGGAGACAATGACATTGATTATAAACCAGTACTACTGAGACTTATCAGACCCCTGCAAGGGTGTTGTGATGAGTGACATTCATAACTGTCAGCAAAGCTTCACATAATGGCTGTGCAGCTCAGGAACAAAGACTTGATTTGCTGTCTGCTTTGGCACTCACTGAATTATTGCTGCTGCTGTTTATATTTGGAGAGAGGTTCGTGTACATTCTGACACCAAGAAATTCACATACACAGGTAAATGGGATCTCCTGTGTCATCACGGTCAAGTCCCTTGTGGCACAGGTGATAATTCCCGTTAAAGAGCGTACAACCCATCATCCCAGAGCCAAGCACTTGCCAAGGAGTGACTCTCCTATGGTGTCTGTCCTGCAACTCAACCTGAGGAGTCTGAGTCTCCAACAGGTACAACAGTTTAGGAGTCTAGAGGCTTAAACACAATCTGACACAGCTTGAGATACATAAACCCTTAGCTCATCAATCAAACAGGATACTTAGGCAAAGGAAAAGACCTCCAAAAAGGCACAAATTTGGGCAATTTTTAAAAATTATATTTCCTTTTTTTTCATTTATATTTGTTTCTATGTTACTACTTTCTGAAACAAACTCTGCATCTCTTCAACTTTGGCATTACTTATGGGCTGAAAATGCTTCCTCTAATGACTTCATTTTTTCTTCTCCTTTTAAACTATCTTATTCAGACACATTAACATGGTACTGAGCTTGGCTATCATAGCATGCTGTTTCTGTACCTTTTAAAAGCACATTTTCCTCTATTCCAACACTTCTGAAGTAGTATGAAGTTATTTAAGAGTTGTAGATCATATTTTAGTCAGATACTCAAGACACAATTCTGCTGGATAGCCTGAGAAACCTGTTCCAGCACAAGCCAGACAGGGAAAGTTTCAGTGGAACCACACTATTCTCTCGCATCAAGGACTAGGTAAGTTATGGAAAGTCTATAGCACAGACATGGATTTTTTTTCCCTTCAAATATAACAGTTCTTCTCAGTGTTCAAGACAGACATTTACATCTTGATTTCTCTGAATTCACTGAGGATTCCCCAGTCAGCTATCTTTTATAACTGCAATAGACCTTCTCTTCAGAGACCACATGTCTGGCACTCCAGAAAGTGCTTCTCTGCAAAGGCTTATTACAATCACACCAGAAGCTTTCATTTAGGTGAATTGGTGTTTCCCAGCCAATGCAGATGAACTGGTACAACTGAAATGGAGTCAAGTACTTCCTTCATGTTGAAGGACTTAGTGTTTCCTTCCTGGACAGATGAGATTCTTAAGTTAACTTTTAATCCATATGTAATAATCCCTGTCCACTAGTTAAGCCACCTGATCACAAAACATAACTCCAGCGAGATATCCTTAAAGAAATTTAAGAGGATCTATGTATTATTAAGTGATAAAATCACAGATTCAACCTATCACCCATGAATACTCTGAATAATACACACTTGTTTAACAAACTTGCCAAATCTAATTCATTCTCCCAGCAGACTGTAGGGTTTCTTAGGCACTTCTTGAAGTCTAATGGAAACCACAGCATGCCTGCTCCTGTAGAGGCAGCATCAGGAAGGAAATCTCTGATGTGCTTCTGAGATAGTCCCTACCTTGTGCACACATGCATTCCCCCATGTCCCAGCCTCGCTACATCAGATGGACGGAAGCACAACTTGCTCTCAATGTCTGGGCTTTCCTGTTTATCCTTCCAGGCAGGACAACCCACATAATGGCTTGTTCACAGTCCGTGACCTGGGACCTGACATATGATGGTTCATATTTCTTATTTCTTTGGACTTCTACCCAATAGGTGTTTGTCCTCTCTCCTACCTGTTACAGATATCCTTCAAAACACAGTATTGTGTAGTACATCCCAGTATGGAACACGAGGGACAGCAATATCACAATTTCACCTTTCAGCCAGAGAAGATAGCAATTATACACTACATAAATAGGAGTGCAGTGAAGCAGCTTTGTGATTACACTGTAACCTAAGCCATAGCTAATTTACTTGTAATCTGAAGTGCACTTGAAGTTAGCAATAAGGTCTGGTACAGGACGAAACACCTTCACCAGTACATATACCAATATACTTACCTTCACACTCTGTATTATTTTTCACTCATATCTATCATGAGCCAAGATATTTTCTAGGGATTAATGATAGGCAGTGAAAAGTTGATAGCCTGAAGTTCAGCAGAGAGCCATTAAACTGGCCTGGTCATTAATCCCTTGAAAATACCCTGCACCAAGGTTGCTATAAGGTGAATATGGAAAATAACCTTCCACTCATGTTGACTTTTGTCCTGGCTGTTATATCTTTGGTGGTGTATAGAAACAATACCCCAAAAGCAAGTGCCTCTTTCTCCCTTGTGTTTGGATGTGCTGGACGTTAAGAGGATGAATCCTTCCTAAGTTCACCTCTGTACACCACTGAGGACTGCCAGTAGAAGACCCTGAATAAATAGCTTGTATTCCAGTAAGTCTGGCTTAGCCACAGCCACATGGCAGCATGTGGAGGTTAATTTTAGACCAAACCTCCATTTTCTAAGATGTGTAATTCCAGCTTCTCCGAGCTGAGAAACAACACTGGCAGCCGAGTAAAAATATCCATTACCAGGGGAATATATAAAACCACCGTTCCATCAGTCATCCTGCTCACACCACTCCCTCCCAGAACCGAGGGTGGTAATGAAAGTAATTTAACATACATCTATAATTAATTTACTACATTCCTCCTGCCAGTGGCAATCATCCTACCCAGGAAAGTTCATGAAATTGATCTTAATGCATAAAAATAGAGATGGAAAAGCGTTAAAGGCAGCTCAATGTGGTTTACTTCTAAGCATGTAAGCAGTTAAGCACTGTTAAGAGAAATGTTTTGGGGCTGATTAAAGCAGGAGCCATTACCTGTGGGAAATGATGGTAAGCACACAAGCTGAGCAGGACTTTCCCCTTGACACACACAGTTTGTGAGCATTGATGAGAGCAGCAGGCGTTTGCTCCTGGAGGTGCTCTTATTTTGCATAATGCAAACAGAAGCATGAGTGTAGGTCCAAAGAACCTTTTCAAAGAGGACAAAACTGCTGGAGAGCCAGTGGTAGCACCAGGGACACAAACTGCACCAGCTCATGACTGTTACTCCAGTGCCACTCAAAGCTGTGAGCCCACATCCCCAGCATCCATTCAGAAGGATGAATCTGGCCGATGTGCCAAACATCCAGATGTGCAGATGTGTCTGGGCACTCCATGCACCATATACACACTCATCTACGCACACACTACAGACATGTGTGACAAAGAGTCATATATATACATGTTCAGGCTGTTCCTAGGACTTCCTAGTGCCTTGAAAGCATCCTTGGATTGCTTGGGTATCCCCGGTTTCTTGTCTATTTGCTATTACCATTTCACCAGCTGCGGCTTTTCTGCACATCCATGAGACACACACTCAGCTGAGCTTGTGGCTCCTACCCTCCCAGTGTCTCTATGCTCCTAGAGCTGCAGAGCAGGGCTTGGGACCATCATCCTGACAGGAACTCATACACTTATCTCTGCTCATGATCTACAACTTCCCAGAGAATCTACTTGAAAATGAAGACCATTGACTTTATGGCTTTAATGCAGGCTGGGAAACCTGGAAAAGCAGAAGCACATAGCAAAGAGCACTTCAATGCTCTTGTAGCAGCTATATAAATATGTATATAATTACATAAGAAGGATTTTAAGTGTATCTTCTGTCACTGTGACCTCCAAATGAGGGAGTTGAGTAGCCTTACATAGATGGGGTTCAGAGAAGGAAGAGCCACCACTCCTGCTGGTGTCCTTTCGAGGTGGAGCACAGCCTGTGCTGACTGCACTGCAAGGGAGGAAGGAAACCCTGCACATAAAACATAATTTCTGCTATGGAAAAGCCCTAAACATGGAAGTAGGACGATTCTTTCATTTCCCTATGCCGACCCATGCAGGAGAGCCCACTGAATGGACACGACCTCTGTAGTTGGGGCTGCTTGTTGCATGGCTGATTCCTCAGCAAGGCTCAGCCAGAGGCATTTTCTACAGGCTTCTTAGTTCAGAGCTGTTGACTGGCTTCTCCTTAATGCCAGAAAGAGCAGGATGTGTCAGGCCTGTGCTGCCAGAGAGAGAAGCATGAGTCAGCCTAAGGATCCATACAGACAGCAGCAGGTTGCTGCAGGACTTTTATTGCCCGTTGGCTGTCATGCAGCTCCTCATCACAGGGCATCAAATGCCGTCAGTGCTAACTGTTGGAGCCATAAGAGGGACAGCCAGCAGCAAAATGTATAAAACAGCTCTGAAGCCAGCAGAAAGTATTCAGGGATGTTTTGAAATGCTGGGGCATGAGCCCCAAATACCTGCTTTTCACAGTGTCCCCATGGCAGGAGCCTGGGAAAGTGTCTGCCCCACCAGAACCCTCACTGCTGCCCAAACGGCTATAGGAAAGGTGGCCACGATTGCTCTGTGTGCCCTCCTGGAAGAGCCTCCAGAAGCCCTTGTCCAATCCAATCCTAACCAGCTCATAGCATGAACATTGTGCAAGACCTTCCCCTTGTAACACTAAAGTGATATCAGAACCAAAAAAAGCCTTGTAGTAAATCTGCTCATTATAGACATGAAGTAAATTTCAGGACACAGGCATCCCATGGAAAGGGTCAGGGATGGATGGGGCTTGCCAGCTTTCTCTTGAAAAGCAAGGGCTCTTTCTCCTCGTAAGCACTTGTCACAAGTGAGACAATTGCAGGGAACAGCCCAGCTTTTGCCAAAAAGGAAAGTTTTCAGCAAGAGGCAGGAAAAAACAAGATTCCCTGGACTGAAGGCACAATCTGAGTCACATAGCTCTATCTCCAGCCAAAATATGGACATTGACTATGGCAACACAGAGATCAGTGACGGGCACAGGGCAAACCGCTATCCCTGGCCAAGAGCTCCACTACCAAGTGAGAGATACCCTAAGACATGTTAATTACTGAGATTTGCAAATGTGAGGAATATCAGAAGGATTCTATTCACCTAAGAAAGGGGATCTTGGTGGTGTAGTTGGTGGGAAGAGAATTAGACCAGTGTTGGACACTTAAAGACAAAACCAAACCCCCCCTTCCTGTAAATTCCCATACCTTTCTGGTTGGCTCCTTCCCCCTACATTACAGTTATGTGATGATGAGGCATTTCTGTCTTTCCCTGAAGTGGCTGTGGGTTTGGTGATAACATTACTAGCTGTTGTAATGCTAAAAAGCTGTCGTTGGAATAGATCATGGCACGTTAGCTGCTGTATGGGCAGAATGAAACCTGCTTGGAAGGAAAATGATGTGACAGGAAAAGCACCGTTAAATGAGCTGTGCTAGATCAGTTTGAAGTGTTTTTAGTTATACCTTCTTCAATTAAAGAAAGTTAATACTTTATCTAGAAAAAACCCAGCCTGCTTCAAAGCACAGCAACGGCTGAAATGAAGTTTGTAGGGTTTTCTCTCTAGACTTAAGCAGTTCTCATCAGCAAATGTTATTGAGCAACAATTGCTAATGCAACAGACAGATATACAGCAGTGCTATGTGTTTTATCAGCTAATAAAATAAACCCCTCAGATTAGGGAAGTGTGAGCATATGTAATGACATAAGTGATGCTCTGAATGTGTGGTTTCTGTTTCAGTAACTTGTCAGCATTATGTGGAACACAAATACATACAGTGACTGAAAAAGCAATAGTGTCATCACCATTTGTCTTGCAGCTTGATAACAAATTAGTGGGTTTAAGTGATACAGCACAACTCTGAGGGACATGTCTTGCCTGACAAATCCAATTCTATATACCACTTCAAACTACATACTGCTCATCAATTCTACCTATTTTGAAATGTGTTTTGGATTCCTGCTTTTCTCCTGGTTCCTACAAGTGGTGCCAAAACAGCATCTGATTTTCCCAGTTCCCCTTTCAGAGACTGCCTGAGAAACCAGAAGTCGTGAACCAGGCACTAATGGCCTGGTGCACGGCTGAGCAAAAGCTGCTTTGCTGCCTGGCTGACAGCATGAGTTAGGTGAGGAGCTGCATTTTTCTATTGGAAATGGAGAGCAACCACCCTTTTTCTTTCAAAGAAATAGCCTTGTTTTTCCCTTCTTCAACAGCACTGCGAATATTGTGCATGAAAGTCCATCCCTCTGTCTTCTTTCTGTTTATAACTAGGAAGAAAACTATTTCAAACAAACGAAAAACCCCTCATCTTTGCCTTTTACATCTCCTTTTCCCACCTGTCCATCAGTCATAGGAGGAACAAAGCAGAGGAATTATAAAGGAGCCAGGTATCAATAGAGAATAAAAAAGAAACAATTGCTATGAATCAGAATATAAAAACCAGAAAGATACAAGATCAATGTTTTCCTTTCCTACCCAAACAGTGTTAAGAAGCACAGTACCGCAGACAGAGCTCCTGCCATGTGCAGGAGACACATGGTAGCGCTGCTGCCGAAACAGCTTTTTCGCGAGAGAAAACACATTTTGCTCTGTTCTTAAGGGTGAAAAACCACACATCTGGGCCAGTTTCCACCCAGAAGATGCTGGCAGTGACACCCCAAAGACAGCCCTCGCTTTGGAACCGCAGAGGATGCGAGCTCGCAAGCAGCAGCATCTCGCAGCCGCTAGAGATCAGCCTTGCCCTTCTCTTGGCGCTGCACTAAACCCCTCCGGCTGCTTCGGTCCCCCGGCTTTTCACACCCGACTTTTTCTCTCCCGAATGTTCATGCTCTTTGCAGTGCATTTTCAGAGTCCCCTGCGCTTTTTCCGCCATCGCTTTTCATTTGGGTGTCATTAATTGCGGTTAATTGCAGGGGAAATCTGTGCGTTTCTCTGCAGCAGAAATGCACAGTTCCCTCTCCTTCCCCAGGCTGTTTGCTTTGTTTTAGCTGGTTTTTATATGTTGTACGCTGTTACAGCATTTTGGAACTTCTCCCCTTCCCAGCTCCTGTCTGCTGCCAGATGACTGTGTTAGAGCTATGGCTGACATTTTCCTTTCTTAGATATATGCAAACCTGGGGCTGGGGATAGCAAACAAAGGAAGAGGGTATTTTGCTCTTCTACAAGAGTACTCCCATCCCAACCTGCTGCCTGCTCTCTGAAATCGGAGGCAGTGGGCAGTGACAAAGCCAACACAGCCCTGTATGGTCCGAGCAGGGCTGATGGGCATCCATCCTCCATCCCACCCTGTGCCCACACCACTTCACTTACACACTTGGGATACTGGGGGCAATGATATCGCACTGGCAAAGCAGTGCACAAAGGTTCCTCTGGAGCTGAACTCTTCTACCTCCTGCTTAGAGGCTCCTATTCAAGCTTAATACTCCAATTAAGCTCATAGTTTCCCTGTTTCAGGTATTTCAGCACTTCTCTGATCAACTCTCATTTTGTGACTCAGAAATATATTGAATATGATGTGCTGACCTAACCAGCCGTGACAAATTGTGGTGTAGATGTGGGAGGCACACGGAATACAAAGGGAGGCAGAATGTCAGGAACTGAGCTTCAACTTCATTGGTGTTGTAGGACCTCAGTTATCATTTTGGCTCAGACAGAACTGTGTTCACCCTCAGGTTTGTCCCAGTGCTCTACCAGTGCAGGACCGTCTTCCTAAATGAAGAGCACAAGAGTTACTGTGCATGCCTGCGTGTGCATGTGTTTATGCTCATCTCTCATGACACACATATGGTTTGGAAGCATGCCTCACTATTAGAAATAGTTAATCTGGAATAAATGGTTTTAGTTAACTAGTTTCTTCAGCAAAAACATGTGGCAGCTCTCATTATGCCTTACTGCAAAAACCTACCCATGGGCTGGCTTAATCTGGTGAGTCTACTCTTACTCTTCAGCTAAAATGAACAAACTGAAAATGAAAGCTAACATGACCAATGTGACTGTGTGCTGCACAGAGAGCAGATGTGGGCTTAGTCTTCTGTTCTAAGGTAGCCAGATGTAGGGAACATGCCCACCTGAGGTCACTGCTACTCTGGAAGCCATGCTGTGCAGCTACCTGAATGGTGGATTTGAAGGCCACTCTATGCAGGTGCTGGGAACTTTCCTCCTCCTGCTTATCTCAGGGAAACAGATTCAGAAGGCACAGGAAGATGGCCAAAATTAGTGTACAGATTCTGATTCTGACACCTGTATCTACCTCAGTCTTGAAAGCTTAACATGTTGATACCCACACCTTAGACTTGTGATGAGCAGGCTCTTTGAAAAGCCAGAAGTGCCAGCACAGGTCTGCAGGGTGATGGAAACTAGACAAAAAGAAGAGCCAACCATTCTGCAGGAGGCACTAACCCAAAGTGATCCCTGCAAACTGGGACAGGAGCTAGAGAGTCAGAGACAGAGTGGGAGGAGAGCTGAGAGGAGGCAAGAGTACAAGAAGTGTTAGTCCAAAATAGCCTTCACGGATGCCCAGAGTGCTTTTTTTTCTGCTCTCACACATGCTATGTGGGCACTTGTTATTCTTATGCATTCATTTAGTGTCACCAAGCCCTTTATGACTACAGGGGACAAGAATGGGCCTGACATTACAATATCTATTCCTGCAAGTGCACTGTACAGAGGATTTTACAAGAAATATGGCAATATCTAAGAACCTAATCTTTCCCAAATAGAGAAAATAACCAGAAAACACTGGAATGAGTCCCCAGAGAGATGTCACTGTATTTAATGTGTATTTATGCAGCTATTTAGAAGCAAACAAGAAGCAGTGATTATGTATAGAATAAAATGGAACAACAAATTGAGACTGTTTTAGCTTCCGCTCTATCTGATTAGCCAGGAAGAACAACAGACTGATATGCTCTGAACAAACAAGAATACGCTAAGCCTAAATGCTCTGCTCCTTGGGGGATTCATTTTTATTTACTGCCTGAAACAAAGAGGGAGAGCAAAAGAGATTTGTTTCAGATCAGCTGGGAGGCTTGGCAGCCCAGGCCGAACCCGTCCTTCTGTGCACCTATGTGCTGCTGCAGTTAACAGGACTTTTCATGCTGCTTCTCTGCTCCTTGGCTGAGAAGTCCTCAGTTAACTGTAGCACCAACAATGGCAGTTTGCAAGTCAGCCCTGGAAATTGGTGGTAATCATGGCATGGGAAAGGACTGCAGCTCAAGGTATTCCTCTCCTAAATATATTTAACAGCAGAATATTAGGTTGAATAACTGAAGCAGATGCCTCACGGTCCTCTGGCTCTGATGTCTGCTCAGCATAGTGAGACATGAGCCAGATGCTGAAAGAATGAAAACCCATTACAGATATAGCCAGAGAGAATGGAAACCGGTGATTTACGAGGACAGGCAGCGATCTTTCCAAACCCTACTCGCAGCTATAAGGAGCAGTGAATCCCCGAGATGCCTGGCATGATCACAGCACAAGATTTAGCTGGGGAGACTTCCAGGAGCCAGGTTTTAAAGAAGAAAGCAAACTGCAGTTGTGCATGAGTATGTCCTTGCTAGATCTATAACATAACATCTCAGAAAGACCAAAGTCACCAATCATAGCTTTGTTCTCTTGACCCCTGATAGGCACACCAAAGGAATGTGCTTGTGTTGAGCAGGAGCCACTGGATTAGCTCTTTGAAGTTACATGATTTCATTCATCTACCTTTAGCACATACCATGGGACCAGAAATTGCTAATGAGCATTGTTGCTCGGTGCACCAGGTGATTATATATTACCAAGGCTCAGGTATTACATTGTAAGGGTAACATGCCTCAGATAAGTGAGAGAGTGGGTGGAATAACTAGTTTAGTGGTAAAGGTGAATGTTAGGTGGCTTTTTAATGCAGCAAATTGACTCTTACACTAACAAAGACCTCATGACCTAGGTTATAAGTAACATGACTGGAGCAGGCAATAAGACTGCAAGGAACAAGCATTTTGTGTACATGCAGCCAGGGAGCTAACCTTTAACACAACTGGAGAGATCAAGCCAAATCTTATTTCCCTTCTAGTCTTTCATAGGGCCATACTGGTGTGGGCACCCCTCAGGTTGCAATGCACTACAGCAGCCAGATGTTATATTAATTCATCTCTGCTGGCCATTGGAACCCTGCTCTGTGAGGACAGAAAGCCCGAGTACATCCCAAAAGCTGCAAAACAACTGGAATATGGCTGAATAAATGGTACATTTTGTTCTCTCTCATCAAAATAGGACACCAGGTTCTTTCCTCTATTATCCTGTCTCCTTAAATGTTTTAATAATATTCTTTCAATCTCTCAATTACATTTTATGTGGAATGAGAAACTGAGGTTTCCTCACAAAACATGTTGTGCTATAAATACCATTACAGATACACTTAGGAAATGGCTGAATAAACACACTGATGAAGAATAGGAAGAACTGTTCCTACATAGAGACAATGGTATGATTTTCAACTTATAAAGAGATCCTGTTAAGCATAAGGAAAGGTCAGCAGCATAATTCTTTGTGCCTTTTCCCAAAAAGGGATGATTCATCAGAAGAGAAAAATATGGTTTCTGCAAACATACTTTAGCAAATTTCTAAATAAAGAATGGCAATAGTTTTACAAAGCCTGGCATAGAAAAGGTCATTCATGGAGAGGACAGCCAGTAATGCAAAACCCAAGTGAAACAGAGGCGACTTAATAGAATATGTCAGAAAAGACTGTTCAGCTGTGATAATAACAAGGCTTCTGCATTTTATTGTGGTTTAGCCTATTTTCACAGGCAAGTGAGGCTCAACAAATCATTCTCCATCCATATACCTCTGTGTGTCTATGTTCTCCACAAGTAATTCTTGAATCTATGGGGCTCTCTGCACCATATTTGAAAGGGAAAAGTAGTTTCAAAGGCAAATAAGATCCTCTGGCTGTCACGAAAACAGTCACTGCTATCCCCACTGATGGGAAGGCTGCAACCATCCTCATCTGCTCATCCTCCCTCAGCCATGGAAGAGTCCACATGGGGAAAGGTGTTATCAGCATCCCAAACCCAGGAAGATGTTCAGTGGAGTCTGCCCCTCCCTGGCTACCAGAAAATCAAACTACAGAGTACAAAACCAAGAAACCAGCTTTTGCTCATCCCACTACTGAAGGAACTACTCATTCCCTCAATAGTTTCATGCTGTAAAGTACAGATATCCCTAACATAGTTCTCTTTGTCCCAGCCTCAGTGATATCTCACATTGCTCTCCCAGGTTTTGGAAGGATGAAGCCAACCATCCTATTAAAGCATCACAGTACTTTGTTCTATTCTCTGCAGGTCAGGGGAGAGTACTGGGAACATTATTTGCATGGGTAAGGAGAAGGCTGATCAAATTGAGAAGCAGCATTAGTAATCCTGATGTGAGGAAATGCCTGTGCTTATCAGGACATTATACCCTTCATTTATCTGTCATCTCTCCCCTTCTTCAGCTGACCAGTGAGGTTTTACGTTGCGCAGATTTGGCAGGCTTCATTTTGTGTATTTACTTTTTCCTTGTCATCCTTGCAAACAAATGCACATACCACACACTGACTAGTTTATCTATATAGCGCATACAGACTATCATCTCTTATGAATGCACTAAAAAGGTCAGAGTACTCAGCTTGCATTGCAAATAAGCACCAGTTATGTTCTCTGACAGCACCAGATGTCATCTGCAAAATGAACTGCATCTGTTCAGCTGTACACAAGAGCAATGCATGCAAGGATGAGACCAGACTCTTGAATGGATCCTCAGAGCCAGGGCTGTGGACTTGCATTGCAAATGCAACGAGTCCATCTGCAAAGAAAGGTTTGGCCAGACCCCCTCCCCTGCTGCCCTCCCGCACCGCATCCTCGCCCCTGGGCTGCACGGGGGGCACCCGTGTCACAGCCTAGAGCCGGGGCTGGGGACATCCCCGAAGCTGGGCAGAGGGCTCGTGTACTCCTCACTGCCTGCCCTCCAGCCCTGCCTGCTCTCCCTTGGCCAGGTTCATGCACCTCTGCTGCACAAATGTGCAGTGAGGAAAAGAACAGCCTGGACGCCATCGTAGTGTCCATGAGGAGCAGACCAAAGGTATCCATGGCCACTTCCATGTGGCTGTGCCTGTGTTTCCTGCACGGTCTTTCTGCCACCGTTGCATACTCAGAAGGTGCTGGGGGCTCTTACAAACCCCCCATCTGTCTCTCCTGCCTGACAATGTCTGTCCATCTGTCACCTCCCCGGCTGGCAGCAAGAAGACCAGAAGCTGAAGTTTCTGGAGTCCGTCTGCACCTTCTGCACCACCACCAGCACGCAGTCCTTCGTGTGGAGCATGCTGCTGTTCCACCAGCCTGAGCTGGCGGAGACCCTCAAGGTGAGGGGATGGCCGGTCAGGCTGAGGCAGGGGCAGCGGCACAGCTGAGGGGCGGGAGAGGGCTCAGCCAGGCACGGAGTGTGAGCGGAGCAAGGGTCGCTCTGGGAGTGCATCCTTGGCCATGCCCCAGAGCCACCTGCATGGCCCGGCTGCAGGTCCCTTGGCCAGCCTGTGCTCTGTGATGGGTGCAGCCCTTCCTGCTATGCGGCTGGGACCACTGCTAATGGTTGGGGATGCCAAGACAGGCTCTGACAGCCCCATGGGCTATTGCTGGATGAAGGAGTGGCCCTGTCCTGAGCCATCCACACTGCTGTGCCCCTCAGGTGCTGTTGCAAGAGGAGCCCATTGATCGCCTGGACACCACGGTGCGACAGCAAGTCATGCTGACCATCACTGCCATGAGGTACCTGCCAGTCCCAGCTCAGCGTCCCCAGTGCCCAATGTCCTATAAGCTCTGTCCCGGGGCCACCCACAGACCTGGGCCTGAGGGGGGGGCAGACAGCAGGGCAGGGGGTGGCACAGGGATTTCCCTCCAAAGGCCAGTGTCAGGCTCAGGAGGGGTTCAGAGGGACCCGGTAACAAGGGGATCAGCCCAGATCTCCAACCCCTGCGTCTGCCTCCTCCTTGCCTCCTCCAAAGAGCTCTTCCTTGTCTCTGCAGCAGAGCGGAGCTCCTTCTGCAGGAGAATGACCTCCTAGAAGCCAGCTTCTGCAGCGTCTTCCACCTGCCTCCGCAGGACAGCCAGGGCCACAAGGCTAGGCTCTACAACAAGGTATGCCCTGGTGTGAGCCACAGGGAGTTCCCTGTTCCAAGGCCCCTTCCTGGTCAGAGCAGGACCAAAGCTTCGCTGCTCTCCCAGGCTGCCAGGGCTGCCCTCGACACTCTGTCCCCTTGGGCAGTGACCTCCGGCTTGAGCGGTGCCCCCCCCCAGCCCCTTCCTCCTGGCTGCTGCCAGAGCCCCTTCTCCTGCCCCAGCACACCCTGCTCCTCGCCCACTGCCTGTACTGCACAGCCCTCCAGATGCAGCTGCCTGTCTGCCAAGGGGAGCCCAGCCCTGGGGCTCTCCCCCTGCGGCTTCACGGGCCATATCCCAGAGCCCCACCACAGGTCCCCAGGGAGGGGTCACCCCAAAGCCTCGGGATCCTCAGGGGAGCAGGGTGCAGGGAGGGACCTTTGCTGAGGGGCGGTGAGTGCACAGCAGCAGGGCAGCAGCAGCAGTGGGATGTGGGGAACCGCCTGGCCACAGCCCATTGCTGCGAGGGGCAAGAAGGACACGTGCCCCGTGTCAGGCACTGCCGAGGTGCTGTGCTGTGCTGTGCCACCCCACCTTCTGGCACACTGACAGCTTTTCTCCTCCCAGCTCCTGCTGCCCTTCATCATTTCGGAGCCAGCCGTGGTGCAGGAGAGGGCCATGGCACGGGTTGCCCGGCTGGCCAGCTTCTTCAGAACCTATCTCCTGCCACAGGTACTGAGCTCCTGGTCTGGGCAGCTCCAGTGCCCCAACCCCGTGCCCGGGAGCCTCAGCAGCACCCGGCCTGCAGGAGCTCAGGAGCAGGGGCTCTGCCCTGCCTGGTCCGTGCTCTTTCCCAGGGCACAGGCAGCAGCCTGGGGCCGGCATCCCTGCCCTGCTTTGGGCTGCTGCCTGGCTGCTCTGGGAGCACCTGAGGCTCTCCTTGTGCCCAGGTGACCTTGTGCCCATCTTCCCCCAGCTCTGCTCCTGCTCTGTGCAAGTCCCAGGGCTCCAGAGTCAGTGCTGGAAGACGGCTGTGGTGATGGGGAAGATGGTGGGGCACCTCACCCTCCGCTCCACCTGCAAGAACGAGGGGATCCGCCATGAGGCTGCAGAAGCTCTCTTTCAGGTGTACTGCTTCACCCTGCAGCAGCAAGGTAAAAGAAGCCGTGTGGGGCTGGGTTCCCCCGGGCATGGGCAGCCAGGGGCCACTCTTCTTGGCAAGAGAAAGCCACATCCAACCTGCCTGCCCACAGCCCGAAGAGCCATTTCCCCTCGCCCACACTTGCACTAGCCCTGGACCTTCCCTGGCCTCTCTGGACCTGTGTGGCCCCAGGCCTGTCTTTGCCAGTGACTTTTCAGCCCAGGGCTCTCAGCTGCACCTCCGGCTCTGCAGCCTCTCTGAGCACCCTGCTTTTGCTGCTCCCCAGGCATGAACCCCTCTCTGCCAAACAACAGGCAGCAGCTGTTCCAGGAGAGCTTTGAACGGAAACACACCTGGGAGCTGTTGAAAACCACAGACATAAGATGGATGTTCTCGGTGAGAAGTGCCTTTGGCTCCTGGCTGGGGCTCAGCATGAGTGAAGGGACACCCGGTGCATGGGGTGACGGGCTCCTGCTGTTCCTGAGCAGGGGTCAGGCAAAGGCCCCAGCGAGCTCGGGTTCCCTGCAGGACCCTGAGCCCCACCAGTGGTCTCCTCCCAGCACAGTCTGGCTCTGCGTCCCGCTCTCGCTGCACAGCCAGGATGCTCTAGGTGACAGTTATCCCTCTCCTTCATCCCGCGGAGGTTTGCAGATTGTCTCCAGACCTCTGCGCGGAGAGTTATCATCCTCTTGGCCATCAAGACGTTGACAAATCCAGGGGTCTACAGCGTCAGCATGGCTGCTTACATGATGGACACCCTTGTGCCAAACACTGACTTCTGGACAGGGCAGGTGAGCAGCCTGTGGTGGCACGGCTGACGCACCAACGCTCCCGGGACTCTTCTTGTCCCAGCTCTGTGCCTGGCCAGCACTGATGCTATCTCAAGCTGGCATATCACAGTGGGAATGGAAGCAGCACCCAGGTGGCGCTGGGGAAACAGCCACACTCACCCTGCTGACATTACTCCCCACTGCCACCCATGTGTCCCTTGCAGGTGCTGAACATCACGTGGACCATCTACAGAAACCTGCTCACCGTCAGCACAGAAATAGCCCGCAACAGCCTGAAGAGGGCCCTGCTGGTGCTGACACGCAGAAAACCCAGAGAGGTGGTGGCCACCATGCTGCAGTGCTCCCCAACGTGCAGCAGGTATGGGGCCCAGCAGCCTCTGGGGCTCCCCTGCCACTGGGACGGGAGCCCCAAGACCTCCCTGAGGGCCTTCAGCCTGCCCACCCTCCAGAGTGTCCCCGCTGACAGAGCCCTGTGTCACTGCAGTGTTGCCGTGGTCACATGGAAGGTGATACTCTCTGAGCCCAGAGCTGCAAGGGAGGCGCTGGAGGAGCTGCACCGCGCAATGATGAATCTGTTGCAGCGCAAGGTCTCCCCTGCCACCATGGACAAACCACGCATCCTGCCCCTGGCCGTGAGTTGCTCCATGAGGCCTTGCTGCCTCCCAGAGCTCCCCCTCCTCTTCCCTGCCCACCCAAGCCCTGACCTCCCCAGGGATGAGAGGAAGTCTCAGTTTCTGGGTGTCTTCTGCAGGCATGCAGGACGATACACGAAATCCTCAGGCAGTCCCTCTACCCAAAGGAGGTGGTGGAGGTTTTCCCTAAGCTTTTCCTCGCACTGCTATTCCAAGTGTCATTCACAACAGAGCTGAAGGAACAGGAAGAGTTCATTTGCTGGAAGGAGAACCAGCAGAATCAGCTCGCTCCCATCAGGTGCACCATCCCTGTCCTCTCATCCCTGCTGGCCACCCAGAGCCAAGCCAGGGGTCCCGCTGGCAGCTGAGCATCTCTCCTTGTGCAGGTCAGCAGTGCAGTCCATGAGAATGTTGCTCTGCAAGATGGGCTTTGAGTACGGGGACCTGGTCATCAAGGAGCGGGGTGGCTGGGACAAGCTGCTCCATGTCCAGCACCACCTCGAGGGAGTGCGCATCGTGGCCGGGTGAGAGCCCCTTCTCCCCACTCCTGCGGGACCGTGCGCCCCACAGCACCTGCTCCCTTGGTGCTGATGGTGGGGGGTGTCCCGCTGCTCAGAGAAAGCGCTGCAGACTGGTGATGTCCAGACTGCTGCAAACCCCAGGGAGATGAGCCTGCCCGGCTCAGGCCTGACTGTGCCTCCTTCCCTCTGCCAGGGGGATGATGAACACCTCGAGAGAGCTGCGCTCCGTCCTCTTGTCCCGTCTGCTGGACCATCTTAGTGTGAATCACCCCATGTGTGAGATGGCCGCCATGGTCATGTTAACTGAGGTGAGCCCCACGCCAGCGCCCCAGGCTGCCTCTGATGCTCGGCTGTCTCATGCCCAGCACTGTGCTGCGGGGGGAGCTGGGGTGGCAGGTGGGCTTTGGTTCATACCATGGAGAAGCAGGCAACCAACCAGTGCAGTGTGCTGTGGGCCACGGGGGCCCCCTGCAGTCCCTGCCACCTCCGTCTGAGCTTGCTCTTGCCCCAGCGTCCTTGCCTTGAGCTTATGGTTGGAGCCAGCACCGCACCTCACCGGCTCCTCCTGTGTGTTTCAGATGCTGAAGTACACCGACATTGGTGACACTGTGGACCGTGCTGTGAGCATCTTCCCCATGTACCTGAAGAGCCAGCGCGTGGGGATGCCCAGACTGGTGCTCGAGACTCTGTACGGGCTCTCTGAGAGGCCCGACATGGTGCGTGGGGGCTCTGCTGGAGAAGGGGCAGCTGAGGGGATGGAGAGGAGCCTGTGTTGTCTGTCCTTCCCCTCTGTGCCCTGCTCTTCCCCTGGCCATGCCAGTGAGCCCAGTCTGCTGGGCTCATGCTCGCCCTCATAACCTGTGCTGCCTGCTGAGGAGCCAGCGGGGAGGCCGGTGTTTGCAGAGAGGGTTTTCACTCCTGCCATCGGTCGCTGCCTCACAAAAACGAGGTGCCATGTCTCACACAGGCATGGAAAATCCTCACCCTGATGCCAAACATCGAGGCGTGCCTGGAGAATACTGACAGCGATGCTGTGACCACGGCCATCCTTGTGCTCCACAACTTGCTACCGCTGCTGGAGGAGAAGACACTCAGCCCCAGGGCCCTTGCCATCGCTCCCAAGCTCCGGTTGCTCTTTGACAACGTAAGGCTGGGGGAGAGCCCTGTGCCCCCCGCATCAGGCATCTCCATTCACACAGCCCTGTGCTCTGCAGGGGGATGCTTTGCCCCACTGCCCCCAGGCTGCATCGTTGCTCTCAGCGGCTCTGTGCTGTCCACCATCCCCGCTCCACCCCCCACCCCCGGCATGGGGCCGCCATCCCCGCCCCCAGCAGACCTCCCTGCTGCAGGACTTGGCGGTGGCAGGATGGCAGCAGGGCTGCTGAGCCTCAGCCTGCCCTGACAGCATCTTCGAACCCACCCGGGGTCTCCCGCTGTGTCCCCCAGCCCCGCTGGGCAGACGTTCTGCATGCTGCAGCTCGCTCCCTTTTGGAGCAGGCTTGTGAAAATTGGGGCTATTGCCCAACTGGTGGATATTCTCCACCCAGAATCATGGGATTAATGTACTAATGCATTAGCTGAGGAGACAATGTCCTCAGGTAGTGGGAAACATCTAAAGTCATGGGGGAGAGTCCTCCAGGCTCTGCGGAAGGCCCTGCAAGAGCAGGAAACCTGGAAGGTGGCAAGGGAGTGTTTGATGGCCACCCCGAAGTTAGGGTTCGGGGCAGCCACACAGACTTTGTCCCCACCAGACTATGCCGACTCCATTAACCCGGAAGATCGGCAAGAGGGCGATACGACCCCTCAATCCTCGGGCGCTGACAGCTCGCGGAGGGACAGAACCAGGCTGGACCCCTCTGGGGAGCGCTGGCCGAGGGAGCCAGGGGGGTCGCAGAGAGAGCAGAGCCCGCGGAGGTTAGGGCGAGACCGCCGCCCTATGCGCCCCAAGATGGCGCCGAGCACAAAGGCGAAGGGCGGGGCGAGGATGCTCCTGGCGGGAAGAGAGAGGGAGCACAAGAAGGGGAAGGGGGGGGGTGCAGGGGGGACACCGATCCGAGCGGCATCGGGAACAGTGCCCATGATGGACACACACCCCCCGAGCAGAGGGAGGGGCGAGCCCAGAGAGAGGGAACGGCCCCGCCCACCGGAGAAGCGGGTGGGGTTGGACCCCGAGCAGAGGGAGGGGCGAACCCAGAGAGAGGGAACGGCCAACCCACAAAAGCGGGGGGGGGCCGGAGCCCAACAAACAGGCACCGCAAAGCGGCGGTAGCCGCCAGTCGAGTTCCGGCTCTGAACCAGCCACGGGGTGGGACGGGCGGTCCGCAACCGGTTCAAGTTTAGAGGGGGAGGAAACAGAGATAAACAAAATCAGGAGCCAAAGTATTCCCACCCAAACTACAGAGGGACCACGAGGGGAAGAAATCCCTCTGACAGATTGGAAGAAAATACAAATCGCGTGCACCCACCGGACCTCACCAGCCACATCAACGTTCCCGGTCCGGGTGGCACCTGGGGGACAGAGGCACTATTCGCCAATAAGCCCCAAGAACATACAAGTGATTGTTAAGGCAATTGCAGATAAAGGGCTTAACTCTGCCATGAGTCTCTATCCACAGGACTGGATTATCGGACGTCCCTGTAACCCGTATACCCCGGTGACAAGAGAGGACGATAAGCCAACAAGCATCCAGCCTGCACCTGAGAGTTCTGCACCGATTAGATCCAAACGACAGCCAACGCAGTGCCTTTGTATACTGAATAAGCTCATGTCGTTTGTAAAGAGCCGGTTAGAGAGAGTTAACATCATGTTAGTAGAACGCTGGCAACTGCTTTAAAAACGCAGCCAACAACTGCTTTAAGAATGTTCTCGTTCAAAAT
Organism: Melopsittacus undulatus; assembly: GCF_012275295.1. Taxonomy (NCBI): domain Eukaryota; kingdom Metazoa; phylum Chordata; class Aves; order Psittaciformes; family Psittaculidae; genus Melopsittacus; species Melopsittacus undulatus. The sequence goes on from NC_047535.1 coordinate 29,952,492, forward strand.
TTCCTTATCCCCAGTTACACCCTGTTATTCCCAGTTATTCTCCTGTTACCTCTTGCTTACTGTGCCTTATGTTTTCTATCCAAGTTTCTGATATATATCCTAAGTATGTTGTAGAGCAAAGAATAGGAGTAGAATGCATTTAGTATATTTTTACGATATCTATATTCTTTAAGATTGTTACATTTTAGCCAATTTAATTAAGCATAGGGAGGGGGGAAATGTAGGCAGATAGGGCCTGGTGGCCGGAAGATACCGTGCTCTACGGAAAGATAAGACCCCTCTCCAGGTAGCCAATAGCATTTAGGTGATGATACCAGTTTTACGATGCAAGCAGATGGAAATGACACCGTAAACCTAAGCGATATCACGCCGTGTTCTCTCTCAATAAACGCCATTTGCCATCCACCCCATTGGTGTCTGTGAGCATTTGGACCGAGCGGCCCAAGGGGGGGCTGTCGTGCTGTTCCTGAACCAGGTCGTCAGGCCTCTCGATGGCAACACACCCCAAAGCCTCGGGATCCTCAGGGGAGCTGGGTGCAGGGAGGGACCTTCGCTGAGGGGCGGTGAGTGCACAGCGGCAGGGAGCAGCAGCAGTGGGATGTGGGGGACCCACCTGGCCACAGCCCTTTGCTGCGAAGGGCAAAAAGGTGATACAAGGAGGCACAAAAGCACAAAATGGAATCAGTTCTAAGTAATGATAAGTTTGATGGCTTTGTAATGGAAAATAACCGTGGTGCCTGAAGGGAGTTGACATAGTTTCAGGTCCTCAGAACTTTTGTACAAAAGGTGTGAGAAAAGCAGCATGGAAGAACAGGACCTGGGGGGGGGTGGGTAGTACCTGGGACCAGCTGATGGCCAGGATGGGAGCACTTAAACTAACTGGTAAGCAGAAGGACAGGATGATTGCTATGTCTGTAATGTTAATTAAGCTGGGAAAAGTAAATGACCCTTAAAGACCACCATCACATTTTTGTAAACATTCTGGAAATGATGCAATATGCCCGGTGACCATATAAGGATGGCCTGTAGAGCAATACGGGGACACACGTTAGGAGGAGCTATCCCCCGTGCTTCCCGGCGCCGCAATAAAGAATACCTGCTGGTCAGCTTGAAACTGTGTTGGCAAGTTTGTTCCTGGAGTTTTGTGCGAACCACAGGACACGTGCCCCGTGTCAGGCACTGCCGAGGTGCTGTGCTGTGCCACCCTACCTTCTGGCACAACAAAACGTGAACCTGGCTGCCCACCCCACCAGCAGCGCACTGCAGGGTGCCCTCCCATACTCGCCCAGCCCATCCAGCCACGTGTGCCTCAGTTCCCCCAGCCTGCCCAGTGGGAAGAGCGGCAGCCACGCTGCAGGACATGGCCTACTGTCAGCAGCCCCTGCCACGGCACCCAGACTGCATCCCCCATCACTGCAGTCCACACTGCACCCACTCGAGGTGCACAAACCTGAACGGCATCACCCAGCTGATCACTGCCCCCATCCCATCACTTACCCGCCACTGACCCGTCACCCATCCCCTCACTGATGGGCCCATTATTGACCGGCTTCAGGACTGACGCCATCACTGCCCCCCTCCCTGCTCCGCCTCTGCCCATCACCCACCCCCTCCACTCCCGCTCGGCTCCTCCGCACCCACCGCTTCCGGAGGCCGCGCTCCTCTCTCCCCCGCTTGTGGCACAGGCGGCGGCCGGGGGCCGGTGTCGAGTGGCCGGGCGGAGCTCACCGCCACTGGCACCACATGAAATTGGGGTTTCACTGAATACAGAGACTTAGGCACAGACAGCGCGACGAGGATGCTTCAACTGGTGCTTCACTGTCTCTGGGGCTACAGTACTGCGGGGAAGGCAGGCTGCAACAGGAGAACCAGGTGTCTGCTCTCACCCCTGTGGAGGGAGGTTCCTCCTGTTGCTAAGCCTGAGAAACAGGTACATGGCTGCAAAAGAAAACACCTCAAGGAGCCTCTCAGGGTCGTAAATTAGAGCAAACAAGAACATGTCGTTAATTGCAAAGACTAAACACGCATTCCAATGCCCTGGGACTAAGGGATTTCCATAGCAGTGCAAAACGAGTCGGGCGATTCCTCCCCAGATGAGCACCACAACCCCCCGAGACCACTCCTCAAATGCACAGCGCCTGCGCCATGGCCTTATCTGCCCAAATTACCACGTGCATCAGTAACGAGAATTGGGTGGGCTTTGCATGCGTTACGATGAGTACGTACTTAATGATGATGCCTAAGCTTGTGAAATATACAGGAATGATTCGTGTCAGGAATTTAGGCGTCCTGGTCACTTTGTGTGAAACCAGCCCTCCTTTGTGACCGTGATTACCATAAGTGCTCCTGGCAACAAGGAGAAACAAAGGGGATAATCTCTCCTAATTAATCGCTTTGTTTTTCAAAGGGGGCTTCCGTTTAACGGTTTGACTGGCCTAAGGAGGTTAGATAACCAAGATATACATTTTGTTACAGGATGTGGCAAACTTGGGTACTAGGCAAATAACCATATAAGGTATAGTACAAAATGTTAAGACTACGGTTAAACTTATAAGCGTTTTTCTGTTAATACATTGCTAAGAAAGTTCAGCAACGTCTTCACCGGAGAAAGACCCGGGCAAACAAGAAAAGAACAAAGGAAAAGGGCCACGTCGACATTCGGGTAAAGAAGACAACAGGATTGGCTAAAACCCAAGACTGAGAAGTAGAAGAGACTGTACTCCAAAGATCCCGGTGTGCGTCCTTGGTGGAGCAGAGACTCCCAGGCACACCCAGCGCTGCTTGCTTATTGCCTCTCGATATTAATCAATTGTAAATAAAATGAATTGGATTAGACCACGGCTAAGACGAAATTTTTGTAACAAGCTGTAAACTGCTCCTTCTCGGTGTGTGTGTTAGGCAGTGACTCCCGGTGCACCCGGTACCCTAACAAAGTAACGTCGGGTTTCTGAGCGGTCATTCTGGTTACAGAGTTTATTTCCCGGATTTCGGTGACAAGCTCACTGCCATGGCGTGTCCTGCTGACCCACGGGGGATCCTGGTGGCAGAGGAGGCAGCGCTGGCGTTTCCCAGCCCCGCAGCAGGCGGCTGCCTGCTCCAACCCGCTCCCTCCTGCTCCAGCCTGCTCCTGCTGCCCAGGGCTCTGCCACCCGGGCCTCGTTTCTGGGCTTGAGGTGGGTAGGGGCCCCCGGCAGGGGCCATCACTGAGTCATAATTGACCCATTACTGATGGCCCTGGCAACCGTAACCAGGGGACCGGCTATATTAGGGGGACACCAACATCCCCAGGTCAGTGCGGCTGCACCAGTGCCCGAGTGCTTGGTGTGCACCCGGCATCCCTGCGTGCTCAGCAGCCTTTGTGCGAGGGGAGACCCTGGGCTGTGTCCAGGGCCTCCTGTGGAAGAGGGAAGAGCCTTCGAGTGCCTGAGGGCCACAGACTGCGCCCAGGCCCAGCCACAGGTGGGGGTGGCCCCAGTCCCCAGGAGCGAGGGGACAGTGGGGTTGTGACAAAGGGGTGCTCTGGCTCTGATGAACCCCAACCCTGTGCCGGGAGAAGGAGGAAGGCGGAGTCAGTCCCACTGCCCTGGGGCAAGGAGGGCTCCGTGGGGCTCTGGGGTCACAGGAGGGGTGCTGTGGAGGGGGGGGGGTCAGGATCGCGGCACTCTGCCACCCAGCCCTGCCTGCAGAGTGTCTCAGAGGCATGGTGGGAGCAAGGAGCCCCCCAAGCGCTCTGCCCCGCCATTCCTGGCAGGGCAGCTCTGGAGGAGGGGGTCACCTTCACCCCTTTCCTCCCTCTCTCCCTCAGGATGGCGGCGAAACCCCTCAGCCAGACCAGGCCGGCCTGGGTGCAGAAGGACAAAGCTGGCCCGGCTCCCAGCTCCGGGCTGAAGCACAATGAGAAGCATACATGTGAGTGTGCAGGTGCTGCAGGCAGGGGCTGCCCACCCTGCCCCGCCCCGTCCCACCCTTGCAATCCCCAGCCAGACCCCCTCCCCTGCTGCCCTCCCGCACCGCATCCTCGCCCCTGGGCTGCACGGGGGGCACCCGTGTCACAGCCTAGAGCCGGGGCTGGGGACATCCCCGAAGCTGGGCAGAGGGCTCGTGTACTCCTCACTGCCTGCCCTCCAGCCCTGCCTGCTCTCCCTTGGCCAGGTTCATGCACTTCTGCTGCACAAATGTCCAGTGAGGAAAAGAACAGCCTGGACGCCATCGTAGTGTCCATGAGGAGCAGACCAAAGGTATCCATGGCCACTTCCATGTGGCTGTGCCTGTGTTTCCTGCACGGTCTTTCTGCCACCGTTGCATACTCAGAAGGTGCTGGGGGCTCTTACAAACCCCCCATCTGTCTCTCCTGCCTGACAATGTCTGTCCATCTGTCACCTCCCCGGCTGGCAGCAAGAAGACCAGAAGCTGAAGTTTCTGGAGTCCGTCTGCACCTTCTGCACCACCACCAGCACGCAGTCCTTCGTGTGGAGCATGCTGCTGTTCCACCAGCCTGAGCTGGCGGAGACCCTCAAGGTGAGGGGATGGCCGGTCGGGCTGAGGCAGGGGCAGCGGCACAGCTGAGGGGCGGGAGAGGGCTCAGCCAGGCACGGAGTGTGAGCGGAGCAAGGGTCGCTCTGGGAGTGCATCCTTGGCCATGCCCCAGAGCCACCTGCATGGCCCGGCTGCAGGTCCCTTGGCCAGCCTGTGCTCTGTGATGGGTGCAGCCCTTCCTGCTATGCGGCTGGGACCACTGCTAATGGTTGGGGATGCCAGGACAGGCTCTGACAGCCCCATGGGCTATTGCTGGATGAAGGAGTGGCCCTGTCCTGAGCCATCCACACTGCTGTGCCCCTCAGGTGCTGTTGCAAGAGGAGCCCATTGATCGCCTGGACACCACGGTGCGACAGCAAGTCATGCTGACCATCACTGCCATGAGGTACCTGCCAGTCCCAGCTCAGCATCCCCAGTGCCCAATGTCCTATAAGCTCTGTCCCGGGGCCACCCACAGACCTGGGCCTGAGGGGGGGGCAGACAGCAGGGCAGGGGGTGGCACAGGGATTTCCCTCCAAAGGCCAGTGTCAGGCTCAGGAGGGGTTCAGAGGGACCCGGTAACAAGGGGATCAGCCCAGATCTCCAACCCCTGCGTCTGCCTCCTCCTTGCCTCCTCCAAAGAGCTCTTCCTTGTCTCTGCAGCAGAGCGGAGCTCCTTCTGCAGGAGAATGACCTCCTAGAAGCCTGCTTCTGCAGCGTCTTCCACCTGCCTCCGCAGGACAGCCAGGGCCACAAGGCTAGGCTCTACAACAAGGTATGCCCTGGTGTGAGCCACAGGGAGTTCCCTGTTCCAAGGCCCCTTCCTGGTCAGAGCAGGACCAAAGCTTCGCTGCTCTCCCAGGCTGCCAGGGCTGCCCTCGACACTCTGTTCCCTTGCAGACCCTGTCCGCGATGGACAGCATGTTACAGGCACTGGTGTGCAGTGCCGGCATTTACGGCATCCTGGAGCTGCAGAAACTCTTCAAGGTCAGGCCTTGGCACAGGGTCCCCTAGGGCAGTGACCTCCGGCTTGAGCGGTGCCCCCCCCCCCCAGCCTCTTCCTCCTGGCTGCTGCCAGAGCCCCTTCTCCTGCCCCAGCACACCCTGCTCCTTGCCCACTGCCTGTACTGCACAGCCCTCCAGACGCAGCTGCCTGTCTGCCAAGGGGAGCCCAGCCCTGGGGCTCTCCCCCTGCGGCTTCACGGGCCATATCCCAGAGCCCCACCACAGGTCCCCAGGGAGGGGTCACCCCAAAGCCTCGGGATCCTCAGGGGAGCAGGGTGCAGGGAGGGACCTTTACTGAGGGGCGGTGAGTGCACAGCAGCAGGGCAGCAGCAGCAGTGGGATGTGGGGAACCGCCTGGCCACAGCCCATTGCTGCGAGGGGCAAGAAGGACACGTGCCCCGTGTCAGGCACTGCCGAGGTGCTGTGCTGTGCTGTGCCACCCCACCTTCTGGCACACTGACAGCTTTTCTCCTCCCAGCTCCTGCTGCCCTTCATCATTTCGGAGCCAGCCGTGGTGCAGGAGAGGGCCATGGCACGGGTTGCCCGGCTGGCCAGCTTCTTCAGAACCTATCTCCTGCCACAGGTACTGAGCTCCTGGTCTGGGCAGCTCCAGTGCCCCAACCCCGTGCCCGGGAGCCTCAGCAGCACCCGGCCTGCAGGAGCTCAGGAGCAGGGGCTCTGCCCTGCCTGGTCCGTGCTCTTTCCCAGGGCACAGGCAGCAGCCTGGGGCCGGCATCCCTGCCCTGCTTTGGGCTGCTGCCTGGCTGCTCTGGGAGCACCTGAGGCTCTCCTTGTGCCCAGGTGACCTTGTGCCCATCTTCCCCCAGCTCTGCTCCTGCTCTGTGCAAGTCCCAGGGCTCCAGAGTCAGTGCTGGAAGACGGCTGTGGTGATGGGGAAGATGGTGGGGCACCTCACCCTCCGCTCCACCTGCAAGAACGAGGGGATCCGCCATGAGGCTGCAGAAGCTCTCTTTCAGGTGTACTGCTTCACCCTGCAGCAGCAAGGTAAAAGAAGCCGTGTGGGGCTGGGTTCCCCCGGGCATGGGCAGCCAGGGGCCACTCTTCTTGGCAAGAGAAAGCCACATCCAACCTGCCTGCCCACAGCCCGAAGAGCCATTTCCCCTCGCCCACACTTGCACTAGCCCTGGGCCTTCCCTGGCCTCTCTGGACCTGTGTGGCCCCAGGCCTGTCTTTGCCAGTGACTTTTCAGCCCAGGGCTCTCAGCTGCACCTCCGGCTCTGCAGCCTCTCTGAGCACCCTGCTTTTGCTGCTCCCCAGGCATGAACCCCTCTCTGCCAAACAACAGCCAGCAGCTGTTCCAGGAGAGCTTTGAACGGAAACAAACCTGGGAGCTGTTGAAAACCACAGACATAAGATGGATGTTCTCGGTGAGAAGTGCCTTTGGCTCCTGGCTGGGGCTCAGCATGAGTGAAGGGACACCCGGTGCATGGGGTGACGGGCTCCTGCTGTTCCTGAGCAGGGGTCAGGCAAAGGCCCCAGCGAGCTCGGGTTCCCTGCAGGACCCTGAGCCCCACCAGTGGTCTCCTCCCAGCACAGTCTGGCTCTGCGTCCCGCTCTCGCTGCACAGCCAGGATGCTCTAGGTGACAGTTCTCCCTCTCCTTCATCCCGCAGAGGTTTGCAGATTGTCTCCAGACGTCTGCGCGGAGAGTTATCATCCTCTTGGCCATCAAGACATTGACAAATCCAGGGGTCTACAGCGTCAGCATGGCTGCTTACATGATGGACACCCTTGTGCCAAACACTGACTTCTGGACAGGGCAGGTGAGCAGCCTGTGGTGGCACGGCTGACGCACCAACGCTCCCGGGACTCTTCTTGTCCCAGCTCTGTGCCTGGCCAGCACTGATGCTATCTCAAGCTGGCATATCACAGTGGGAATGGAAGCAGCACCCAGGTGGCGCTGGGGAAACAGCCACACTCACCCTGCTGACATTACTCCCCACTGCCACCCATGTGTCCCTTGCAGGTGCTGAACATCACGTGGACCATCTACAGAAACCTGCTCACCGTCAGCACAGAAATAGCCCGCAACAGCCTGAAGAGGGCCCTGCTGGTGCTGACACGCAGAAAACCCAGAGAGGTGGTGGCCACCATGCTGCAGTGCTCCCCAACGTGCAGCAGGTATGGGGCCCAGCAGCCTCTGGGGCTCCCCTGCCACTGGGACAGGGGCCCCAAGACCTCCCTGAGGGCCTTCAGCCTGCCCACCCTCCAGAGTGTCCCCGCTGACAGAGCCCTGTGTCACTGCAGTGTCGCCGTGGTCACATGGAAGGTGATACTCTCTGAGCCCAGAGCTGCAAGGGAGGCGCTGGAGGAGCTGCACAGCGCAATGATGAATCTGTTGCAGCGCAAGGTCTCCCCTGCCACCATGGACAAACCACGCATCCTGCCCCTGGCCGTGAGTTGCTCCATGAGGCCTTGCTGCCTCCCAGAGCTCCCCCTCCTCTTCCCTGCCCACCCAAGCCCTGACCTCCCCAGGGATGAGAGGAAGTCTCAGTTTCTGGGTGTCTTCTGCAGGCATGCAGGACGATACACGAAATCCTCAGGCAGTCCCTCTACCCAAAGGAGGTGGTGGAGGTTTTCCCTAAGCTTTTCCTCGCACTGCTATTCCAAGTGTCATTCACAACAGAGCTGAAGGAACAGGAAGAGTTCATTTGCTGGAAGGAGAACCAGCAGAATCAGCTCGCTCCCATCAGGTGCACCATCCCTGTCCTCTCATCCCTGCTGGCCACCCAGAGCCAAGCCAGGGGTCCCGCTGGCAGCTGAGCATCTCTCCTTGTGCAGGTCAGCAGTGCAGTCCATGAGAATGTTGCTCTGCAAGATGGGCTTTGAGTACGGGGACCTGGTCATCAAGGAGCGGGGTGGTTGGGACAAGCTGCTCCATGTCCAGCACCACCTCGAGGGAGTGCGCATCGTGGCCGGGTGAGAGCCCCTTCTCCCCACTCCTGCGGGACTGTGCGCCCCACAGCACCTGCTCCCTTGGTGCTGATGGCGGGGGGGGTCCCGCTGCTCAGAGAAAGCGCTGCAGACTGGTGATGTCCAGACTGCTGCAAACCCCAGGGAGATGAGCCTGCCCGGCTCAGGCCTGACTGTGCCTCCTTCCCTCTGCCAGGGGGATGATGAACACCTCGAGAGAGCTGCGCTCCGTCCTCTTGTCCCGTCTGCTGGACCATCTTAGTGTGAATCACCCCATGTGTGAGATGGCCGCCATGGTCATGTTAACTGAGGTGAGCCCCACGCCAGCGCCCCAGGCTGCCTCTGATGCTCGGCTGTCTCATGCCCAGCACTGTGCTGCGGGGGGAGCTGGGGTGGCAGGTGGGCTTTGGTTCATACCATGGAGAAGCAGGCAACCAACCAGTGCAGTGTGCTGTGGGCCACGGGGGCCCCCTGCAGTCCCTGCCACCTCCGTCTGAGCTTGCTCTTGCCCCAGCGTCCTTGCCTTGAGCTTATGGTTGGAGCCAGCACCGCACCTCACCGGCTCCTCCTGTGTGTTTCAGATGCTGAAGTACACCGACATTGGTGACACTGTGGACCGTGCTGTGAGCATCTTCCCCATGTACCTGAAGAGCCAGCGCGTGGGGATGCCCAGACTGGTGCTCGAGACTCTGTACGGGCTCTCTGAGAGGCCCGACATGGTGCGTGGGGGCTCTGCTGGAGAAGGGGCAGCTGAGGGGATGGAGAGGAGCCTGTGTTGTCTGTCCTTCCCCTCTGTGCCCTGCTCTTCCCCTGGCCATGCCAGTGAGCCCAGTCTGCTGGGCTCATGCTCGCCCTCATAACCTGTGCTGCCTGCTGAGGAGCCAGCGGGGAGGCCGGTGTTTGCAGAGAGGGTTTTCACTCCTGCCATCGGTCGCTGCCTCACAAAAACGAGGTGCCATGTCTCACACAGGCACGGAAAATCCTCACCCTGATGCCAAACATCGAGGCGTGCCTGGAGAATACTGACAGCGATGCTGTGACCACGGCCATCCTTGTGCTCCACAACTTGCTACCGCTGCTGGAGGAGAAGACACTCAGCCCCAGGGCCCTTGCCATCGCTCCCAAGCTCCGGTTGCTCTTTGACAACGTAAGGCTGGGGGAGAGCCCTGTGCCCCCCGCATCAGGCATCTCCATTCACACAGCCCTGTGCTCTGCAGGGGGATGCTTTGCCCCACTGCCCCCAAGCTGCATCGTTGCTCTCAGCGGCTCTGTGCTGTCCACCATCCCCGCTCCACCCCCCACCCCCGGCATGGGGCCGCCATCCCCGCCCCCAGCAGACCTCCCTGCTGCAGGACTTGGCGGTGGCAGGATGGCAGCAGGGCTGCTGAGCCTCAGCCTGCCCTGACAGCATCTTCGAACCCACCTGGGGTCTCCCGCTGTGTCCCCCAGCCCCGCTGGGCAGACGTTCTGCATGCTGCAGCTCGCTCCCTTTTGGAGCAGGCTGTATGGGGAACATCCATCTCCACGTCAGCCCCCTGCTCGCCATGGGCTTGAGGCTGTGGTCCTCCTCCCACAGGAGTCAGACACCGTGAGGCAGCTCTCCATCCGCTTATTCCAATATGTGATGGGGCTTGCGACGGGTGCTGAAGAGAAGACGATGGAGAAGGAGGTGTGGGAGAGCCTGCTGCCGCTGGTCTTTCACCTGCAGGACCAGAAAGAGGATGTGGCCAAGGTGGGATTCCCAACCAGATCGGTCCTTCGGCCAGGGAGCTGGTGACACTGGAGCCTTCAAATGTGTGTCACCATGAGGTCTAGCTTGCTGAGGCCCTAGGATGAGCCAGAGCCCCCCCTCACCCACTGCTCCTTTCTCTTCCTGCCTCCTGGATGAAGAGGGTGGTGGGACCCATTCCCACCCAGCTCCCTCCACACAGCCCCTGCCATGGGGCACGGGGCCCCGCAGCCCCAGAGACAAGGCTATTGCTCCACAGCAGCCTGGGGCCACCAAGGCCAAAAGCTTGCAGCCCCAAGGGGCTTCCAGGCAGAGAGGGTGGCTGGCCTTATCTCCTCCTGTGGTGCCAAGCATGGTGGCAGCACCAGTGCCCAAGTCACGCGTATTCCCTGCGGGGAGCGGGACAGGCTCCGAGCCCTGCTAAGCGGGAGGACACAGGGTGCTGTGCCTCCGGGGCTGCTGGTGCCATCTCTTCTCCTTCCCAGGCCGCCCAGGAAGCCCTCCACTTCGCTGGCCGGTTCTTGAAGTGGCAGGAACTGAGCGAGCTGGTTCTGACTGCAGAACCACGGGAGATCAGCAAGTATCTGGTGAGCAGAGCCCCAGCACTGCTGGGATGTGCACCGGGAGAGCCCTGCCCCATGCCCAGCAGGGAGGACGCAGGGCTGTGTCCCGCAGCTCTATGCACCTTCCTGGAGCAGGCTCTGTTCCAGGCTGTCCTCACCCCCAGGGTCCCAAGGGGGACCCTGCCAGCAGAGTGGCACCCCAGCATCAGTGGCGAGCCCTGTGCTCCCTCTGAACCTGAAGGCCACAGGGTGGAGAGCTGGGAACATCCTGCTGGGGGGAAGCAGGGTGGCCCTGGATGGGGGAACAGCCCAACCAGGCGGCAGCTCTGCGCCAACCCTGCACCCTTCTCTCTCCAGCTGGAGAGGAAAAAGAGGAAGGCCAAAGACTTTCTGCAGCAGAGTGAGGTCTACCTGCAGAGCCCACAGGAGATCCTGAGGCAGGAAGCTGTCAGATTCATCGGTGAGCCATTAGCCCTGGGTCCCTCCCTCTGACAGGGTCTCTGCATCCCAGCTCAGGACCTGTGGAGCATCCCTTGGCCCCTTCTCAGCCACTCCTGCCTGCACACGTTGGGCTGGCAGGAGGCTCATCCCCTCCTCGACACAGTCCTCCTGGGGAGCTGTGTGGCCAGGCGGGCTGGGTTCAGGGGTCCCCGACAATCAGTGGGTTCCCCAACATACTGCATTCCCCAGGGCTCATTGGGCGGTACATGGATGAGCACAGGACGACAGTGTACATCAAACAGGGTGAGTGAGGGCAGTGGGGAGGACGAAGGACTCTGGCACAGAACCGCCCCGGGAGAGGGGGGCTCAGCTGCCAGCGCATCTATGGGGAGAGCGTGTTTGTGGAGGGGGGTGTTCCTGACCAGCAGCCTCCAGCTGAGCCACCTGCCCCCTGACTCCCTCCCGGCCCTGGGCATCACGGGGTGTAATGCACCCTGCCTGGAGGGGACACAGGGCTCTCACCTCACCTCTCCTGCTTTGTCCCCACAGTCCTTGAAGGCCCAAGTAAAGACGCCAGCCCGTCGGTCTCGTCCTTGGCGACTCAGACCGTCCTCATACTGGAAAAAAGCTGGATGAGTTCAAGGCTTAGCCAACAGTGGCTGCGCTCATTGCTGCCAAGGGCATGGAGGAGGCGGCGCTCGGCCACCAGCAAAGACTTGTGAAAACCTTTGGAGGTTCAATAAAGCAAAGTGCAAGGTCCTACACCTGCGTCACGGCAATGCCAGGCACAGCCACAGGTTGGGTGGAGCACCCCTCATGCAAAGACATGCTGAGACAATTGGAGGTGGAGAAGAGAAGGCTGCGTGGAGACCTCGTAGCAGCCTTCTGGTGTCTGAGGGGGTGTACAAGGGCATCCAAGTGTCTGACTCTTCGTCAGGGACTGTAGCGATAGGACAAGGGGCAATGGGTTTAAACTTAACTAGGGGAAGAGACCTACCCCCACCTCTCTCCAGCCTCCTTTCAGGTAGTCGTAGAGAGAGAGAAGGTCCCCCCTGAGCTTTGTCCAGACTAAAGCCCTGCCAAGCTCCCTCAGCTGTTCCTCATCACATTTTGCTCCAGACCCTTCACCAGCTTTGCTGCCCTTCTCTGGGCCTGCTCCAGCACCTCAATGTGCTGGAGGTACAGTAGTGAGGGGCTCAGAACCAAATGCAGGATTCGAGGTGCAGCCTCACCAGTTCCCGGTACGGGGGGACAGTCACTGCCCTGGCCCTGCTGCCCACGCTATTGCTGATAGAAGCCAGGATGCCGTTGGCCTTCTTGTCTGCCTGGGCACACGCTGGCTCACGTTCAGCTCCATCAGTTAGCACCCCCAGGTCCTTTTCCGTGAGCAGCTTTCCAGCCACTCTTCCCCAGGCCTGGAGCGTTCCATGGGGTTGTTGTGACCCAAATGCAGGACCCAGTATTCTGCCTTGTTGAACCTCACACCATCGCCCACAGCCCATCGATCCAGCTGGCCGGCTCCCTCTGCAGAGCCTTCCTCTCCTCCAGCAGATCAACACTGCCACCCAACCTGGTGTCGTCAGCAAAGTGACTGAGGGGGCCCTCGATCCCCTCCTCCAGATCATCAGCAAAGATATTAAACAACACTGGCCCCAACACCGAGCCCTGAGGGACACCACCAGTGACTGCTCACCAACTCCATGCAACACCACTTACCACCACTCTTTGGGCTTGGCCATCCAGCCAGTTTCCAACCCAGCAAAGAACACCCCTATCCAGGACATGAGCAGCCAGTGCCCCCAGGAGAACACTCTGGGAGGAGACACTGTCAAAGACCTATGTCCGGCTCAGGAGGGGTTCAGATGGGCCCTGTAATGGGGGGATCAGCCCAGATCTCCAACCCCTGGGTCTGCCTCCTCCTTGCCACCCCCAAAGAGCTCTTCCATGTCCCTGCAGCAGAGTGGGGCTGCTTCTGCAGGATTAAAACGGCCTCCTGGAAGCCTGCTCCTGCAGCATCTTCCACCTGCCTCCGCAGGACAGCCACGGACCCGAGGCTTGGCTCTACTGCAAGTTTCTGACACCCTGCAGATGCAAAACCTCTTCAAGGTCTGGCCTTGGCACAGGGACCCCTTGGGCAGTGACCTCCGGCTTGAGCGGTGCCCCCCCCCCCAGCCCCTTCCTCCTGGCTGCTGCCAGAGCCCCTTCTCCTGCCCCAGCACACCCTGCTCCTCGCCCACTGCCTGTACTGCACAGCCCTCCAGACGCAGCTGCCTGTCTGCCAAGGGGAGCCCAGCCCTGGGGCTCTCCCCCTGCGGCTTCACGGGCCATATCCCAGAGCCCCACCACAGGTCCCCAGGGAGGGGTCACCCCAAAGCCTCGGGATCCTCAGGGGAGCAGGGTGCAGGGAGGGACCTTTGCTGAGGGGCGGTGAGTGCACAGCAGCAGGGCAGCAGCAGCAGTGGGATGTGGGGGACCCACCTGGCCACAGCCCATTGCTGCGAGGGGCAAGAAGGACACGTGCCCCGTGTCAGGCACTGCCGAGGTGCTGTGCTGTGCTGTGCCACCCCACCTTCTGGCACACTGACAGCTTTTCTCCTCCCAGCTCCTGCTGCCCTTCATCATTTCGGAGCCAGCCGTGGTGCAGGAGAGGGCCATGGCACGGGTTGCCCGGCTGGCCAGCTTCTTCAGAACCTATCTCCTGCCACAGGTACTGAGCTCCTGGTCTGGGCAGCTCCAGTGCCCCAACCCCGTGCCCGGGAGCCTCAGCAGCACCCGGCCTGCAGGAGCTCAGGAGCAGGGGCTCTGCCCTGCCTGGTCCGTGCTCTTTCCCAGGGCACAGGCAGCAGCCTGGGGCCGGCATCCCTGCCCTGCTTTGGGCTGCTGCCTGGCTGCTCTGGGAGCACCTGAGGCTCTCCTTGTGCCCAGGTGACCTTGTGCCCATCTTCCCCCAGCTCTGCTCCTGCTCTGTGCAAGTCCCAGGGCTCCAGAGTCAGTGCTGGAAGACGGCTGTGGTGATGGGGAAGATGGTGGGGCACCTCACCCTCCGCTCCACCTGCAAGAACGAGGGGATCCGCCATGAGGCTGCAGAAGCTCTCTTTCAGGTGTACTGCTTCACCCTGCAGCAGCAAGGTAAAAGAAGCCGTGTGGGGCTGGGTTCCCCCGGGCATGGGCAGCCAGGGGCCACTCTTCTTGGCAAGAGAAAGCCACATCCAACCTGCCTGCCCACAGCCCGAAGAGCCATTTCCCCTCGCCCACACTTGCACTAGCCCTGGGCCTTCCCTGGCCTCTCTGGACCTGTGTGGCCCCAGGCCTGTCTTTGCCAGTGACTTTTCAGCCCAGGGCTCTCAGCTGCACCTCCGGCTCTGCAGCCTCTCTGAGCACCCTGCTTTTGCTGCTCCCCAGGCATGAACCCCTCTCTGCCAAACAACAGCCAGCAGCTGTTCCAGGAGAGCTTTGAACAGAAACACACCTGGGAGCTGTTGAAAACCACAGACATAAGATGGATGTTCTCGGTGAGAAGTGCCTTTGGCTCCTGGCTGGGGCTCAGCATGAGTGAAGGGACACCCGGTGCATGGGGTGACGGGCTCCTGCTGTTCCTGAGCAGGGGTCAGGCAAAGGCCCCAGCGAGCTCGGGTTCCCTGCAGGACCCTGAGCCCCACCAGTGGTCTCCTCCCAGCACAGTCTGGCTCTGCGTCCCGCTCTCGCTGCACAGCCAGGATGCTCTAGGTGACAGTTCTCCCTCTCCTTCATCCCGCAGAGGTTTGCAGATTGTCTCCAGACGTCTGCGCGGAGAGTTATCATCCTCTTGGCCATCAAGACATTGACAAATCCAGGGGTCTACAGCGTCAGCATGGCTGCTTACATGATGGACACCCTTGTGCCAAACACTGACTTCTGGACAGGGCAGGTGAGCAGCCTGTGGTGGCACGGCTGATGCACCAACGCTCCCAGGGACTCTTCTTGTCCCAGCTCTGTGCCTGGCCAGCACTGATGCTATCTCAAGCTGGCATATCACAGTGGGAATGGAAGCAGCACCCAGTGGCGCTGGGGAAACAGCCACACTCACCCTGCTGACATTACTCCCCACTGCCACCCATGTGTCCCTTGCAGGTGCTGAACATCACGTGGACCATCTACAGAAACCTGCTCACCGTCAGCACAGAAATAGCCCGCAACAGCCTGAAGAGGGCCCTGCTGGTGCTGACACGCAGAAAACCCAGAGAGGTGGTGGCCACCATGCTGCAGTGCTCCCCAACGTGCAGCAGGTATGGGGCCCAGCAGCCTCTGGGGCTCCCCTGCCACTGGGACAGGGGCCCCAAGACCTCCCTGAGGGCCTTCAGCCTGCCCACCCTCCAGAGTGTCCCCGCTGACAGAGCCCTGTGTCACTGCAGTGTCGCCGTGGTCACATGGAAGGTGATACTCTCTGAGCCCAGAGCTGCAAGGGAGGCGCTGGAGGAGCTGCACAGCGCAATGATGAATCTGTTGCAGCGCAAGGTCTCCCCTGCCACCATGGACAAACCACGCATCCTGCCCCTGGCCGTGAGTTGCTCCATGAGGCCTTGCTGCCTCCCAGAGCTCCCCCTCCTCTTTCCCTGCCCACCCAAGCCCTGACCTCCCCAGGGATGAGAGGAAGTCTCAGTTTCTGGGTGTCTTCTGCAGGCATGCAGGACGATACACGAAATCCTCAGGCAGTCCCTCTACCCAAAGGGAGGTGGTGGAGGTTTTCCCTAAGCTTTTCCTCGCACTGCTATTCCAAGTGTCATTCACAACAGAGCTGAAGGAACAGGAAGAGTTCATTTGCTGGAAGGAGAACCAGCAGAATCAGCTCGCTCCCATCAGGTGCACCATCCCTGTCCTCTCATCCCTGCTGGCCACCCAGAGCCAAGCCAGGGGTCCCGCTGGCAGCTGAGCATCTCTCCTTGTGCAGGTCAGCAGTGCAGTCCATGAGAATGTTGCTCTGCAAGATGGGCTTTGAGTACGGGGACCTGGTCATCAAGGAGCGGGGTGGTTGGGACAAGCTGCTTCCATGTCCAGCACCACCTCGAGGGAGTGCGCATCGTGGCCGGGTGAGAGCCCCTTCTCCCCACTCCTGCGGGACCGTGCGCCCCACAAGCACCTGCTCCCTTGGTGCTGATGGCGGGGGGGGTCCCGCTGCTCAGAGAAAGCGCTGCAGACTGGTGATGTCCAGACTGCTGGCAAACCCCAGGGAGATGAGCCTGCCCGGGCTCAGGCCTGACTGTGCCCTCCTTCCCTCTGCAGGGGGATGATGAACACCTCGAGAGAGCTGCGCTCCGTCCTCTTGTCCCGTCTGCTGGACCATCTTAGTGTGAATCACCCATGTGTGAGATGGCCGCCATGGTCATGTTAACTGAGGTGAGCCCCACGCCAGCGCCCCAGGCTGCCTCTGATGCTCGGCTGTCTCATGCCCAGCACTGTGCTGCGGGGGGAGCTGGGGTGGCAGGTGGGCTTTGGTTCATACCATGGAGAAGCAGGCAACCAACCAGTGCAGTGTGCTGTGGGCCACGGGGGCCCCCTGCAGTCCCTGCCACCTCCGTCTGAGCTTGCTCTTGCCCCAGCGTCCTTGCCTTGAGCTTATGGTTGGAGCCAGCATCGCACCTCACCGGCTCCCTCCTGTGTGGTTTCAGATGCTGAAGTACACCGACATTGGTGACACTGTGGACCGTGCTGTGAGCATCTTCCCCATGTACCTGAAGAGCCAGCGCGTGGGGATGCCCAGACTGGTGCTCGAGACTCTGTACGGGCTCTCTGAGAGGCCCCGACATGGTGCGTGGGGGCTCTGCTGGAGAAGGGGCAGCTGAGGGGATGGAGAGGAGCCCTGTGTTGTCTGTCCTTCCCCTCTGTGCCCTGCTCTTCCCCTGGCCATGCCAGTGAGCCCAGTCTGCTGGGCTCATGCTCACCCTCATAACCTGTGCTGCCTGCTGAGGAGCCAGCGGGGAGGCCGGTGTTTGCAGAGAGGGTTTTCACTCCTGCCATCGTCGCTGCCTCACAAAAACGAGGTGCCATGTCTCACACAGGCACGGAAAATCCTCACCCTGATGCCAAACATCGAGGCGTGCCTGGAGAATACTGACAGCGATGCTGTGACCACGGCCATCCTTGTGCTCCACAACTTGCTACCGCTGCTGGAGGAGAAGACACTCAGCCCCAGGGCCCTTGCCATCGCTCCCAAGCTCCGGTTGCTCTTTGACAACGTAAGGCTGGGGGAGAGCCCTGTGCCCCCCGCATCAGGCATCTCCATTCACACAGCCCTGTGCTCTGCAGGGGGATGCTTTTGCCCCACTGCCCCCAAGCTGCATCGTTGCTCTCAGCGGCTCTGTGCTGTCCACCATCCCCGCTCCACCCCCCACCCCCGGCATGGGGCCGCCATCCCCCGCCCCCAGCAGACCTCCCTGCTGCAGGACTTGGCGGTGGCAGGATGGCAGCAGGGCTGCTGAGCCTCAGCCTGCCCCTGACAGCATCTTCGAACCCACCTGGGGTCTCCCGCTGTGTCCCCCAGCCCCGCTGGGCAGACGTTCTGCATGCTGACAGCTCGCTCCCTTTTGGAGCAGGCTGTATGGGGAACATCCATCTCCACGTCAGCCCCCCTGCTCGCCATGGGCTTGAGGCTGTGGTCCTCCTCCCACAGGAGTCAGACACCGTGAGGCAGCTCTCCATCCGCTTATTCCAATATGTGATGGGGCTTGCGACGGGTGCTGAAGAGAAGACGATGGAGAAGGAGGTGTGGGAGAGCCTGCTGCCGCTGGTCTTTCACCTGCAGGACAGAAAGAGGATGTGGCCAAGGTGGGATTCCCAACCAGATCGGTCCTTCGGCCAGGGAGCTGGTGACACTGGAGCCTTCAAATGTGTGTCACCATGAGGTCTAGCTGCTGAGGCCCTAGGATGAGCCAGAGCCCCCCCTCACCCACTGCTCCTTTCTCTTCCTGCCTCCTGGATGAAGAGGGTGGTGGGACCCATTCCCACCCAGCTCCCTCCACACAGCCCCTGCCATGGGGCACGGGGCCCCGCAGCCCCAGAGACAAGGCTATTGCTTCCACAGCAGCCTGGGGCCACCAAGGCCAAAAGCTTGCAGCCCCAAGGGGCTTCCAGGCAGAGAGGGTGGCTGGCCTTATCTCCTCCTGTGGTGCCAAGCATGGTGGCAGCACCAGTGCCCAAGTCACGCGTATTCCCTGCGGGAGCGGGACAGGCTCCGAGCCCTGCTAAGCGGGAGGACACAGGGTGCTGTGCCTCCGGGGCTGCTGGTGCCATCTCTTCTCCTTCCCAGGCCGCCCAGGAAGCCCTCCACTTCGCTGGCCGGTTCTTGAAGTGGCAGGAACTGAGCGAGCTGGTTCTGACTGCAGAACCACGGGAGATCAGCAAGTATCTGGTGAGCAGAGCCCCAGCACTGCTGGGATGTGCACCGGGAGAGCCCTGCCCATGCCCAGCAGGGAGGACGCAGGGCTGTGTCCCGCAGCTCTATGCACCTTCCTGGAGCAGGCTCTGTTCCAGGCTGTCCTCACCCCCAGGGTCCCAAGGGGGACCCTGCCAGCAGAGTGGCACCCCAGCATCAGTGGCGAGCCCTGTGCTCCCTCTGAACCTGAAGGCCACAGGGTGGAGAGCTGGGAACATCCTGCTGGGGGGAAGCAGGGTGGCCCTGGATGGGGGAACAGCCCAACCAGGCGGCAGCTCTGCGCCAACCCTGCACCCTTCTCTCTCCAGCTGGAGAGGAAAAAGAGGAAGGCCAAAGACTTTCTGCAGCAGAGTGAGGTCTACCTGCAGAGCCCACAGGAGATCCTGAGGCAGGAAGCTGTCAGATTCATCGGTGAGCCATTAGCCCTGGGTCCCTCCCTCTGACAGGGTCTCTGCATCCCAGCTCAGGACCTGTGGAGCTATCCCTTGGCCCCTTCTCAGCCACTCCTGCCTGCACACGTTGGGCTGGCAGGAGGCTCATCCCCTCCTCGACACAGTCCTCCTGGGGAGCTGTGTGGCCAGGCTGGGCTGGGTTCAGGGGTCCCCGACAATCAGTGGGTTCCCCAACATACTGCATTCCCAGGGCTCATTGGGCGGTACATGGATGAGCACAGGGACGACAGTGTACATCAACAGGGTGAGTGAGGGCAGTGGGGAGGACGAAGGACCTCTGGCACAGAACCGCCCCGGGAGAGGGGGGGGCTCAGCTGCCAGCGCATCTATGGGGGAGAGCGTGTTTGTGGAGGGGGGTGTTCCTGACCAGCAGCCTCCAGCTGAGCACCTGCCCCCTGACTCCCTCCCGGCCCTGGGCATCACGGGGTTGTAATGCACCCTGCCTGGAGGGGACACAGGGCTCTCACCTCACCTCTCCTGCTTTGTCCCCACAGTTCCTTGAAGGCCCAAGTAAAGACGCCAGCCCCGTCGGTCTCGTCCTTGGCGACTCAGACCGTCTCATACTGGAAAAAAGCTGGATGAGTTCAAGGCTTAGCCAACAGTGGCTGCGGCTCATTGCTGCCAAGGGCATGGAGGAGGCGGCGCTCGGCCACCAGCAAAGACTTGTGAAAACCTTTGGAGGTTCAATAAAGCAAAGTGCAAGGTCCTACACCTGCGTCACGGCAATGCCAGGCACAGCCACAGGTTGGGTGGAGCACCCCTCATGCAAAGACATGCTGAGACAATTGGAGGTGGAGGAGAGAAGGCTGCGTGGAGACCTCGTAGCAGCCTTCTGGTGTCTGAGGGGGTGTACAAGGGCATCCAAGTTGTCTGGACTCTTCGTCAGGGACTGTAGCGATAGGACAAGGGGCAATGGGTTTAAACTTAACTAGGGGAAGAGACCTACCCCCCACCTCTCTCCAGCCTCCTTTCAGGTAGTCGTAGAGAGAGAGAAGGTCCCCCCTGAGCTTTGTACCAGACTAAAGCCCTGCCAAGCTCCCTCAGCTGTTCCTCATCACATTTTGCTCCAGACCCTTCACCAGCTTTGCTGCCCTTCTCTGGGCCTGCTCCAGCACCTCAATGTGCTGGAGGTACAGTAGTGAGGGGCTCAGAACCAAATGCAGGATTCGAGGTGCAGCCTCACCAGTTTCCCGGTACGGGGGGACAGTCACTGCCCTGGCCCTGCTGCCCACGCTATTGCTGATAGAAGCCAGGATGCCGTTGGCCTTCTTGTCTGCCTGGGCACACGCTGGCTCACGTTCAGCTCCATCAGTTAGCACCCCCAGGTCCTTTTCCGTGAGCAGCTTTCCAGCCACTCTTCCCCAGGCCTGGAGCGTTCCATGGGGTTGTTGTGACCCAAATGCAGGACCCAGTATTCTGCCTTGTTGAACCTACCACCATCGCCCACAGCCCATCGATCCAGCTGGCCGGCTCCCTCTGCAGAGCCTTCCTCTCCTCCAGCAGATCAACCACTGCCACCCCAACCTGGTGTCGTCAGCAAAGTGACTGAGGGGGCCCTCGATCCCCTCCTCCAGATCATCAGCAAAGATATTAAACAACACTGGCCCCAACACTGAGCCCTGAGGGACACCACCAGTGACTGCTCACCAACTCCATGCAACACCACTTACCACCACTCTTTGGGCTTGGCCATCCAGCCAGTTTCCAACCCAGCAAAGAACACCCCTATCCATGACATGAGCAGCCAGTGCCCCCAGGAGAACACTCTGGGAGGAGACACTGTCAAAGGACCTACGTCCGGCTCAGGAGGGGTTCAGATGGGCCCTGTAATGGGGGGATCAGCCCAGATCTCCAACCCCTGGGTCGCCTCCTCCTTGCCACCCCCAAAGAGCTCTTCCATGTCCCTGCAGCAGAGTGGGCTGCTTCTGCAGGATTAAAACGGCCTCCTGGAAGCCTGCTCCTGCAGCATCTTCCACCTGCCTCCGCAGGACAGCACGGACCCCGAGGCTTGGCTCTACTGCAAGTTTCTGACACCCTGCAGATGCAAAACCTCTTCAAGGTCTGGCCTTGGCACAGGGACCCCTTGGGCAGTGACCTCCGGCTTGAGCGGTGCCCCCCCCCCCCAGCCCCTTCCACCTGGCTGCTGCCAGAGCCCCTTCTCCTGCCCCAGCACACCCTGCTCCTCGCCCACTGCCTGTACTGCAACAGCCCTCCAGACGCAGCTGCCTGTCTGCCAAGGGGAGCCCAGCCCTGGGGCTCTCCCCCTGCGGCTTCACGGGCCATATCCCAGAGCCCCACCACAGGTCCCCAGGGAGGGGTCACCCCAAAGCCTCGGGATCCTCAGGGGAGCAGGGTGCAGGGAGGGACCTTTGCTGAGGGGCGGTGAGTGCACAGCAGCAGGGCAGCAGCAGCAGTGGGATGTGGGGGACCCACCTGGCCACAGCCCTTTGCTGCGAGGGGCAAGAAGGACACGTGCCCCGTGTCAGGCACTGCCGAGGTGCTGTGCTGTGCTGTGCCACCCCACCTTCTGGCACACTGACAGCTTTTCTCCTCCCAGCTCCTGCTGCCCTTCATCATTTCGGAGCCAGCCGTGGTGCAGGAGAGGGCCATGGCACGGGTTGCCCGGCTGGCCAGCTTCTTCAGAACCTATCTCCTGCCACAGGTACTGAGCTCCTGGTCTGGGCAGCTCCAGTGCCCCAACCCCCGTGCCCGGGAGCCTCAGCAGCACCCGGCCTGCAGGAGCTCAGGAGCAGGGGCTCTGCCCTGCCTGGTCCGTGCTCTTTCCCAGGGCACAGGCAGCAGCCTGGGGCCGGCATCCCTGCCCTGCTTTGGGCTGCTGCCTGGCTGCTCTGGGAGCACCTGAGGCTCTCCTTGTGCCCAGGTGACCTTGTGCCCATCTTCCCCCAGCTCTGCTCCTGCTCTGTGCAAGTCCCAGGGCTCCAGAGTCAGTGCTGGAAGACGGCTGTGGTGATGGGGAAGATGGTGGGGCACCTCACCCTCCGCTCCACCTGCAAGAACGAGGGGATCCGCCATGAGGCTGCAGAAGCTCTCTTTCAGGTGTACTGCTTCACCCTGCAGCAGCAAGGTAAAAGAAGCCGTGTGGGGCTGGGTTCCCCCGGGCATGGGCAGCAGGGGCCACTCTTCTTGGCAAGAGAAAGCCACATCCAACCTGCCTGCCCACAGCCCGAAGAGCCATTTCCCCTCGCCCACACTTGCACTAGCCCTGGGCCTTCCTGGCCTCTCTGGACCTGTGTGGCCCCAGGCCTGTCTTTGCCAGTGACTTTTCAGCCCAGGGCTCTCAGCTGCACCTCCGGCTCTGCAGCCTCTCTGAGCACCCTGCTTTTGCTGCTCCCCAGGCATGAACCCCTCTCTGCCAAACAACAGGCAGCAGCTGTTCCAGGAGAGCTTTGAACGGAAAAACACCTGGGAGCTGTTGAAAACCACAGACATAAGATGGATGTTCTTGGTGAGAAGTGCCTTTGGCTCCTGGCTGGGGCTCAGCATGAGTGAAGGGACACCCAGTGCATGGGGTGACGGGCTCCTGCTGTTCCTGAGCAGGGGTCAGGCAAAAGGCCCCCAGCGAGCTCGGGTTCCCTGCAGGACCCTGAGCCCCACCAGTGGTCTCCTCCCAGCACAGTCTGGCTCTGCGTCCCGCTCTCGCTGCACAGCCAGGATGCTCTAGGTGACAGTTCTCCCTCTCCTTCATCCCGCAGAGGTTTGCAGATTGTCTCCAGACGTCTGCGCGGAGAGTTATCATCCTCTTGGCCATCAAGACGTTGACAAATCCAGGGGGTCTACAGCGTCAGCATGGCTGCTTACATGATGGACCACCCTTGTGCCAAACACTGACTTCTGGACAGGGTAGGTGAGCAGCCTGTGGTGGCACGGCTGACGCACCAACGCTCCCGGGACTCTTCTTGTCCCAGCTCTGTGCCTGGCCAGCACTGATGCTATCTCAAGCTGGCATATCACAGTGGGAATGGAAGCAGCACCCAGGTGGCGCTGGGGAAACAGCCACACTCACCCTGCTGACATTACTCCCCACTGCCACCCATGTGTCCCCTTGCAGGTGCTGAACATCACGTGGACCATCTACAGAAACCTGCTCACCGTCAGCACAGAAATAGCCCGCAACAGCCTGAAGAGGGCCCTGCTGGTGCTGACACGCAGAAAACCCAGAGAGGTGGTGGCCACCATGCTGCAGTGCTCCCCAACGTGCAGCAGGTATGGGGCCCAGCAGCCTCTGGGGCTCCCCTGCCACTGGGACAGGGGCCCCAAGACCTCCCTGAGGGCCTTCAGCCTGCCCACCCTCCAGAGTGTCCCCGCTGACAGAGCCCTGTGTCACTGCAGTGTTGCCGTGGTCACATGGAAGGTGATACTCTCTGAGCCCAGAGCTGCAAGGGAGGCGCTGGAGGAGCTGCACAGCGCAATGATGAATCTGTTTGCAGCGCAAGGTCTCCCCTGCCACCATGGACAAACCACGCATCCTGCCCCTGGCCGTGAGTTGCTCCATGAGGCCTTGCTGCCTCCAGAGCTCCCCCTCCTCTTCCCTGCCCACCCAAGCCCTGACCTCCCCAGGGATGAGAGGAAGTCTCAGTTTCTTGGGTGTCTTCTGCAGGCATGCAGGACGATACACGAAATCCTCAGGCAGTCCCTCTACCCAAAGGAGGTGGTGGAGGTTTTCCCCTAAGCTTTTCCTCGCACTGCTATTCCAAGTGTCATTCACAACAGAGCTGAAGGAACAGGAAGAGTTCATTTGCTGGAAGGAGAACCAGCAGAATCAGCCTCGCTCCCATCAGGTGCACCATCCCTGTCCTCTCATCCCTGCTGGCCACCCAGAGCCAAGCCAGGGGTCCCGCTGGCAGCTGAGCATCTCTCCTTGTGCAGGTCAGCAGTGCAGTCCATGAGAATGTTGCTCTGCAAGATGGGCTTTGAGTACGGGGACCTGGTCATCAAGGAGCGGGGTGGTTGGGACAAGCTGCTCCATGTCCAGCACCACCTCGAGGGAGTGCGCATCGTAGCCGGGTGAGAGCCCCTTCTCCCCACTCCTGCGGGACCGTGCGCCCCACAGCACCCGCTCCCTTGGTGCTGATGGCGGGGGGGGGTCCCGCTGCTCAGAGAAAGCGCTGCAGACTGGTGATGTCCAGACTGCTGCAAACCCCAGGGAGATGAGCCTGCCCGGCTCAGGCCTGACTGTGCCTCCTTCCCTCTGACAGGGGGATGATGAACACCTCGAGAGAGCTGCGCTCCGTCCTCTTGTCCCGTCTGCTGGACCATCTTAGTGTGAATCACCCCATGTGTGAGATGGCCGCCATGGTCATGTTAACTGAGGTGAGCCCCACGCCAGCGCCCCAGGCTGCCTCTGATGCTCAGCTGTCTCATGCCCAGCACTGTGCTGCGGGGGGAGCTGGGGTGGCAGGTGGGCTTTGGTTCATACCATGGAGAAGCAGGCAACCAACCAGTGCAGTGTGCTGTGGGCCACGGGGGGCCCCCTGCAGTCCCTGCCACCTCCGTCTGAGCTTGCTCTTGCCCCAGCGTCCTTGCCTTGAGCTTATGGTTGGAGCCAGCACCGCCACCTCACCGGCTCCTCCTGTGTGTTTCAGATGCTGAAGTACACCGACATTGGTGACACTGTGGACCGTGCTGTGAGCATCTTCCCCATGTACCTGAAGAGCCAGCGCGTGGGGATGCCCAGACTGGTGCTCGAGACTCTCTACGGGCTCTCTGAGAGGCCCGACATGGTGCGTGGGGGCTCTGCTGGAGAAGGGGCAGCTGAGGGGATGGAGAGGAGCCTGTGTTGTCTGTCCTTCCCCTCTGTGCCCTGCTCTTCCCCTGGCCATGCCAGTGAGACCAGTCTGCTGGGCTCATGCTCGCCCTCATAACCTGTGCTGCCTGCTGAGGAGCCAGCGGGGAGGCCGGTGTTTGCAGAGAGGGTTTTCACTCCTGCCATCGGTCGCTGCCTCACAAAAACGAGGTGCCATGTCTCACACAGGCACGGAAAATCCTCACCCTGATGCCAAACATCGAGGCGTGCCTGGAGAATACTGACAGCGATGCTGTGACCACGGCCATCCTTGTGCTCCACAACTTGCTACCGCTGCTGGAGGAGAAGACACTCAGCCCCAGGGCCCTTGCCATCGCTCCCAAGCTCCGGTTGCTCTTTGACAACGTAAGGCTGGGGGAGAGCCCTGTGCCCCCCGCATCAGGCATCTCCATTCACACAGCCCTGTGCTCTGCAGGGGGATGCTTTGCCCCACTGCCCCCAGGCTGCATCGTTGCTCTCAGCGGCTCTGTGCTGTCCACCATCCCCGCTCCACCCCCCACCCCTGGCATGGGGCCGCCATCCCCGCCCCCAGCAGACCTCCCTGCTGCAGGACTTGGTGGTGGCAGGATGGCAGCAGGGCTGCTGAGCCTCAGCCTGCCCTGACAGCATCTTCGAACCCACCCGGGGTCTCCCGCTGTGTCCCCCAGCCCCGCTGGGCAGACGTTCTGCATGCTGCAGCTCGCTCCCTTTTGGAGCAGGCTGTATGGGGAACATCCATCTCCACGTCAGCCCCCTGCTCGCCATGGGCTTGAGGCTGTGGTCCTCCTCCCACAGGAGTCAGACACCGTGAGGCAGCTCTCCATCCGCTTATTCCAATATGTGATGGGGCTTGCGACGGGTGCTGAAGAGAAGACGATGGAGAAGGAGGTGTGGGAGAGCCTGCTGCCACTGGTCTTTCACCTGCACGACCAGAAAAAGGATGTGGCCAAGGTGGGATTCCCAACTAGATGGGTCCTTCGGCCAGGGAGCTGGTGACACTGGAGCCTTCAAATGTGTGTCACCATGAGGTCTAGCTTGCTGAGGCCCTAGGATGAGCCAGAGCCCCCCCTCACCCACTGCTCCTTTCTCTTCCTGCCTCCTGGATGAAGAGGGTGGTGGGACCCATTCCCACCCAGCTCCCTCCACACAGCCCCTGCCATGGGGCACGGGGCCCCGCAGCCCCAGAGACAAGGCTATTGCTCCACAGCAGCCTGGGGCCACCAAGGCCAAAAGCTTGCAGCCCCAAGGGGCTTCCAGGCAGAGAGGGTGGCTGGCCTTATCTCCTCCTGTGGTGCCGAGCATGGTGGCAGCACCAGTGCCCAAGTCACGCGTATTCCCTGCGGGGAGCGGGACAGGCTCCGAGCCCTGCTAAGCGGGAGGACACAGGGTGCTGTGCCTCCGGGGCTGCTGGTGCCATCTCTTCTCCTTCCCAGGCCGCCCAGGAAGCCCTCCACTTCACTGGCCGGTTCTTGAAGTGGCAGGAACTGAGCGAGCTGGTTCTGACTGCGGAACCACGGGAGATCAGCAAGTATCTGGTGAGCAGAGCCCCAGCACTGCTGGGATGTGCACCGGGAGAGCCCTGCCCCATGCCCAGCAGGGAGGACGCAGGGCTGTGTCCCACAGCTCTATGCACCTTCCTGGAGCAGGCTCTGTTCCAGGCTGTCCTCACCCCCAGGGTCCCAAGGGGGACCCTGCCAGCAGAGTGGCACCCCAGCATCAGTGGCGAGCCCTGTGCTCCCTCTGAACCTGAAGGCCACAGGGTGGAGAGCTGGGAACATCCTGCTGGGGGGAAGCAGGGTGGCCCTGGATGGGGGAACAGCCCAACCAGGCGGCAGCTCTGCGCCAACCCTGCACCCTTCTCTCTCCAGCTGGAGAGGAAAAAGAGGAAGGCCAAAGACTTTCTGCAGCAGAGTGAGGTCTACCTGCAGAGCCCACAGGAGATCCTGAGGCAGGAAGCTGTCAGATTCATCGGTGAGCCGTTAGCCCCGGGTCCCTCCCTCTGACAGGGTCTCTGCATCCCAGCTCAGGACCTGTGGAGCATCCCTTGGCCCCTTCTCAGCCACTCCTGCCTGCACACGTTGGGCTGGCAGGAGGCTCATCCCCTCCTCGACACAGTCCTCCTGGGGAGCTGTGTGGCCAGGCGGGCTGGGTTCAGGGGTCCCCGACAGTCAGCGGGTTCCCCAACATACTGCATTCCCCAGGGCTCATCGGGCGGTACATGGATGAGCACAGGACGACAGTGTACATCAAACAGGGTGAGTGAGGGCAGTGGGGAGGACGAAGGACTCTGGCACAGAACCGCCCCGGGAGAGGGGGGCTCAGCTGCCAGCGCATCTATGGGGAGAGCGTGTTTGTGGAGGGGGGTGCTCCTGACCAGCAGCCTCCAGCTGAGCCACCTGCCCCCTGACTCCCTCCCGGCCCTGGGCATCACGGGGTGTAATGCACCGTGCCTGGAGGGGACACAGGGCTCTCACCTCACCTCTCCTGCTTTGTCCCCACAGTCCTTGAAGGCCCAAGTAAAGACGCCAGCCCGTCGGTCTCGTCCTTGGCGACTCAGACCGTCCTCATACTGGAAAAAAGCTGGATGAGTTCAAGGCTTAGCCAACAGTGGCTGCGCTCATTGCTGCCAAGGGCATGGAGGAGGCGGCGCTCGGCCACCAGCAAAGACTTGTGAAAACCTTTGGAGGTTCAATAAAGCAAAGTGCAAGGTCCTACACCTGCGTCACGGCAATGCCAGGCACAGCCACAGGTTGGCTGGAGCACCCCTCATGCAAAGACACGCTGAGACAATTGGAGGTGGAGAAGAGAAGGCTGCGTGGAGACCTCGTAGCAGCCTTCTGGTGTCTGAGGGGGTGTACAAGGGCATCCAGGTGTCTGACTCTTCGTCAGGGACTGTAGTGATAGGACAAGGGGCAATGGGTTTAAACTTAACTAGGGGAAGAGACCTACCCCCACCTCTCTCCAGCCTCCTTTCAGGTAGTCGTAGAGAGAGAGAAAGTCCCCCCTGAGCTTTCTTCAGACTAAAGCCCTGCCAAGCTCCCTCAGCTGTTCCTCATCACATTTTGCTCCAGACCCTTCACCAGCTTTGCTGCCCTTCTCTGGGCCCGCTCCAGCACCTCAATGTGCTGGAGGTACAGTAGTGAGGGGCTCAGAACCAAATGCAGGATTCGAGGTGCAGCCTCACCAGTTCCCGGTACGGGGGGACAGTCACTGCCCTGGCCCTGCTGCCCACTTCTATTGCTGATAGAAGCCAGGATGCCGTTGGCCTTCTTGTCTGCCTGGGCACACGCTGGCTCACGTTCAGCTCCATCAGTTAGCACCCCCAGGTCCTTTTCCGTGAGCAGCTTTCCAGCCACTCTTCCCCAGGCCTGGAGCGTTCCATGGGGTTGTTGTGACCCAAATGCAGGACCCAGTATTTTGCCTTGTTGAACCTCACACCACCGGCCACAGCCCATCGATCCAGCTGGCCGGCTCCCTCTGCAGAGCCTTCCTCTCCTCCAGCAGATCAACACTGCCACCCAACCTGGTGTCGTCAGCAAAGTGACTGAGGGGGCCCTCGATCCCCTCCTCCAGATCATCAGCAAAGATATTAAACAACACTGGCCCCAACACCGAGCCCTGAGGGACACCACCAGTGACTGCTCACCAACTCCATGCAACACCACTTACCACCACTCTTTGGGCTTGGCCATCCAGCCAGTTTCCAACCCAGCAAAGAACACCCCTATCCAGGACATGAGCAGCCAGTGCCCCCAGGAGAACACTCTGGGAGGAGACACTGTCAAAGACCAATGTCCGGCTCAGGAGGGGTTCAGATGGGCCCTGTAATGGGGGGAATCAGCCAAGGTCTCCAACCCCTGGGTCTGCCTCCTCCTTGCCACCCCCAAAGAGCTCTTCCATGTCCCTGCAGCAGAGTGGGGCTGCTTCTGCAGGATTAAAACGGCCTCCTGGAAGCCTGCTCCTGCAGCATCTTCCACCTGCCTCCGCAGGACAGCCACGGACCCGAGGCTTGGCTCTACTGCAAGTTTCTGACACCCTGCAGATGCAAAACCTCTTCAAGGTCTGGCCTTGGCACAGGGTCCCCTTGGGCAGTGACCTCCGGCTTGAGCGGTGCCCCCCCCCCCAGCCCCTTCCTCCTGGCTGCTGCCAGAGCCCCTTCTCCTGCCCCAGCACACCCTGCTCCTCGCCCACTGCCTGTACTGCACAGCCCTCCAGACGCAGCTGCCTGTCTGCCAAGGGGAGCCCAGCCCTGGGGCTCTCCCCCTGCAGCTTCACGGGCCATATCCCAGAGCCCCACCACAGGTCCCCAGGGAGGGGTCACCCCTGTAGGCAGATAGGGCCTGGCGGCCGGAAGATATCGTGCTCTACGGAAAGATAAGACCCCTCTCCAGGTAGCCAATAGCATTTAGGTGATGATACCAGTTTTACGATGCAAGCAGACGGAAATGACATCGCAAACCTAGGCTATATAACGCCATGTTCTCTCTCAATAAACGCCATTTGCCGTCCACCCCATTGGTGTCTGTGAGCATTTGGACCGAGCGGCCCAAGGGGGGGCTGTCGTGCTGTTCCTGAACCAGGTCGTCAGGCCTCTCGATGGCAACACACCCCAAAGCCTCGGGATCCTCAGGGGAGCTGGGTGCAGGGAGGGACCTTCGCTGAGGGGCGGTGAGTGCACAGCAGCAGGGCAGCAGCAGCAGTGGGATGTGGGGGACCCGCCTGGCCACAGCCCATTGCTGCGAGGGGCAAGAAGGTGATACAAGGAGGCACAAAAGCACAAAATGGAAGCCTGAGAAACAGGTACATGGCTGCAAAAGAAAACACCTCGAGGAGCCTCTCAGGGTCGTAAATTAGAGCAAACAAGAACATGTCGTTAATTGCAAAGACTAAACACGCATTCCAATGCCCTGGGACTAAGGGATTTCCATAGCAGTGCAAAACGAGTCGGGCGATTCCTCCCCAGATGAGCACCACAACCCCCCGAGACCACTCCTCAAATGCACAGCGCCTGCGCCATGGCCTTATCTGCCCAAATTACCACGTGCATCAGTAACGAGAATTGGGTGGGCATTGCATGCGTTACGATGAGTACGTACTTAATGATGATGCCTAAGCTTGTGAAATATACAGGAATGATTCGTGTCAGGAATTTGGTACCTGGTGTACCTGGAGCCAGCTGGTGGAAGGGACACTTGAGCTACTCTGCTACCATGTGTGTGAGTTGGGGTGGTTTTTGCAGTGTGAAGAAGCTTGTTTACACATTGTTTTGTGGTTGTTTCAATCAAGATCTGACCTGAATGTGACTACATCAATGGGAGCATGGCCAGGGTTATAGCTGGAGCTCTGTGCTTTGCCAAGCAGGTCCTCCAATTAAAATTTCCCTAGTATATTTGCAAGCCAAATAATTAGCACCCCTGAGATCTCCATAGCCTTCTACAGATTCCCAACTTCTACCTTTACAGCAAATTGCTAGAAAACTGAATAAATGCAGTAGCACAAAAAAATAAATGTATTACTTGCTTTCATAGAATCGTAGAATGGTTTGGGCTGGGAGGCACCTTGAAGATCATCCATTTCCAACACCCTGCCATGGACTGGGACACCTTCCACTAGACCAGATTGCTCAAAGCCCCATCCCCCTGGCTTTAATGTTACTTGTTTGTAAGCATTAAAACAGTTGATGAATTTTAATAGCTGTGACACTTCCTGCCACTCTTTAGAAGAGGTATAGTGCTATAGATTCAAAGGGGGTTCCTTCACCTTGTCAAACCCTCAAGAAGCATCTCCCAGCATGTCAGTTTTCACTGATGGAAGAGCTGGTTTGGTTGCAACAGCCAGGGCAAGGCTTCCCTGCTTCAGAGCATCTAGCCTGGAAGGGCTCCTCAGAGTCATACCTGTTGAGTTAATCATGCCCCTCATGAGGCTTGATAAAATACATACTCACTGAACATGATGAGATAATTTGGCTTATTTTGTCTGAATTTTTCTAAGGTAAGGGCATAGAAGGTTTGTCTTTCCTCCCTTGCACATTGCGTCTGACATGATATATCTCTTAACAGTAATGAGAACAAGTTAATACAGGACTACATTTTCTCTTCTCTTAATGAGTTTTGTCCTGGAAATGGATTGATTTTATGTCACTTTCTTTTCTCTTTATGCTTTTTATGGGTGGAATGAGGGAGCAAAATTTTCTCTCTCCTAAATTCAATAGGAATTTGTCTTAGCCTACATAACTTCATGTCTGTTTTGGTCTATTTTGGCCACTTATTTCACTGTTCCCCTGTTTACAGCCTGGGAAGGGGGGGAAATGGCCAATCAATCAAAATCTGGAATACTGAAAAGGTCACAGCCATCCGCATGATAACACCATCCCCTGCAGCATTAGGCATTTCCCAGCTGCTGCATCGCTCCAGATGTGCCTCTTTCTGTTTTCCCTGTCATTTCCTCAGGCCCTGGAGGAACTGGGGGCGAAGGCAGATCTTAGCTAAAGGAAACCCAAGCCCAAAGGGCAGGAGTGAGAGCTTTCTGCCTCCCCTCCAACCAGAGCAGATGTCCCGTCTGGCACATGGCGAGCAGCGCGCTGTGCTGTGAGGAGCCACTGTGCTCACGTATGGCAAAGCTCCCTTCATGCTCCTGTTACCCTGTCTCTGATATTTTCAGCCCCTCAGAGAGGAAATGTATTAACTATTTACTGGCTTCTTCCAACTGCTTTTCCCTGTAGCCCCAAAGCTTGAGGCCTTGTGAATCGATTCGGAATAATTTCCCTTGGAATGCTGCATGGCTTTGTCCATCCCTTTCAAATTTGTTCCCTATGACTTGTTATTAATCTTCTTTCTCCCCAGTTCAGCAGCTGGCCCTGTGACAGAGAAGCAATTTTCTCCCAGGTACACACAAATACAAGGGGCTGAGCTTCAGGTATTACTCCTTGTAGGACTAAACCAGACACCTGTATATTTATCAGTGCTCATCTCATTGCACAGACTAATTGAAACTTCAAAATCCTCATTTGAAAATGGGAGTATGGAAATGAAAGGGGATTTTTCACTTTGTGCAGCTGACTATACGCAAAAACAGCTGTAATGGCTACAAGTAGGACTGTTATCTTCTGCTGCTCACAACAGCAGGGCAGAATGTACAGAGAGCAGATGTAAATCAAAACAGCCTCAGTGTCTACTAAGGAGTTGAGCTAATCCCTACCAGCTAAGGATCTGGCCTCTGGACGTCAAAGTGGATCAATAATTTGGGCTCATAGTGAATTGGCACAGAGTCAGAGGATAACTCTCTGAAGACTGTAAACCTTTGCAGTAAAACTGTGTACTCCATATTATGAGACAAACCCACTGCTGAATGGGATTTTGGATAATAATTCTCTTAAATGGGAAGACTGTATGGAAGAAAAATTAAGCAGGGGAATTGCAGGTTTGCATTTTATGTGATGAAAACAATGGGGAAATGAAAGAAACATGTGGCCGATGTTTTACAAATAGAGCTGTGGAAACCAAGCTGCAGCTTTGCTCCCATTTAGGATTAACATCTGGAGATAAGGGTTTAAAATCCAATACTGCCTCGAAAATGAGGCACAGACACAGCTTCAGGTCATTGTGTTGGCTGCATATTCACAGCTCACCAATTTTATACCCCTTGTTTCCCCCTGAATTATTCATCCAACCATCCTCCATGTTTCCTTTACATATGCCACAGCTGGAAAAGGAGGAAGACATCCTGCATGTACCACGGCCCCTTTTGTCCCTGCTTTCATCCTCCAGGTGTGGCACACTTCCTATCTCCTTTGCTTTTCTATACCACCTCTGCTGCAGGCTTGAGGTCATACCTGCCACATCAAAGTGGAAGTAAATGGGCAGGTTTGTACAAAAATAGTCAAATAAGGCAAAGAATGCATCATGGATTGTGATAAACCCAGGAAATCAAGCACTCTTTCTCTCTTCAGCTCATCTGCAGCCTGCATCTCACCAAATAAGAATGACACTCCACTCCAGCAGAAAACAACATCCCACTGTACTGTGTCAAAACCCCTCCACTTGAATGCAACACCCTCATTAACCCACCAGGCAGGTTTTTTTGCTGTCTTGCAGTTATAGCCAAGAAATGCTTCCAAGCATCCATCAGAAAGAAATTCACAATATTCTCCTGCGCCCTGTCAGGTTACACAGTTTCTGTAGGCCCTACAAAACTGCTTTGTTAAACAGCCCTATCAAATACCACAGAAAGGAAGGGAAAGCTGAAGCATGTTAGATTGTGAAATGAGAATCAGCCTCTCCTTTGGCTTTCAAGAATAACTGTCCTCTGCAGCACCTCAAAACCATCACGCTAATAAATTAAAGACCTACTGTATTGAGTTTGCATGGCAATGTTTTGGTAATGGGGATGGTGTAGAAGTGGCTTCTGAAAGAAGCTGCTAAGAAGTTTCCTCCACAACCTACAGAGCCAATGCCAGGCTTTTGGGATAACACATTTAAGAAAGGAGGAAATGTTACTGAGCAAGAACAACTGTCCATATGTTGACCCATGAGTCTTTAATTGTATTTCCTCTCTCTGTCCATTTGAGGAGGGAAGTGATTGACAGACTTTGGTGGGCACATGGTGTACAGCGAGGATAAGCCCAGCACAACCACTCACTACCAAGGTTTAATTTTCTTTTTCACCTTTAAAGAGAGACTTAAGGGAATATGAAGGGGGTGAAGGAGGATAAATTAGTACATCAAATACTGATTAAAATCACTGGGAAAATTTACACCTCATTACACCTACTATATACCTGTTATCTGCTGTAGTCAGAGTTTGAGTAGCTGCTGTGCTTGCCACTAGGGTTGGTGTAGCTGCTGTGTTTGGAGTTGGAGTAGCTGCATTGTCTGACGCTTTGCCATCCGATCCAGAGACATTTTTTTTTTGCTTTTGAAGGTGCTAGATAGTGTTGAATAGGGCTCTGTAAGCATAGGCCAAGCCCCAGGATGACAACACACCCCATCTAAGTGTTTTATTAATTTTTCTGGATTTTGCACTTATTCAGTGGTGAAGTTCCAAAGCACTGGAGGGGCCCACTGACCTAGATATTTGCCCATGCACACTGCAGTCATGACTGTCCAGCCTCAGGGGAAATCTCTTGGTTCTCCTATATCATCATCAAACCCTAGACAAGATCCAAACCTGACTCTGCTTAACTTTTGAGATCAGATGAAATGGTTGTGGGCAAAACACCCTCTATATGTGTGCCAACATGGTGATCCCTATCACAATCAGAAGACAGATCTCAAGGGTACCCAAAGTTCATTCAAAACCTTCAGAATTCTCAAATGATGCTGTAAACGGTCTGCTGGGGGGGCTGAGAAGGTAAGACATTGTCTCCTTCACAGGTTGACCGCCCAAGGAGGAAACAAAGATGTGTAGTTG
The DNA here is from genome assembly GCF_012275295.1 of Melopsittacus undulatus. NCBI lineage: Eukaryota > Metazoa > Chordata > Aves > Psittaciformes > Psittaculidae > Melopsittacus > Melopsittacus undulatus. The sequence goes on from NC_047535.1 coordinate 29,986,749, forward strand.
CTAAACACTTCTATTATGTAACTCCCAAAGTATAGAGGTGATGACCACACTGGGAAGACTGGGAAGCAAGCCAGATGAGTTCCATGACCGATGAGTCTATTGTATTACAAGTTATTACCATAAAGCACAGCGAAACAAGAACCTTAGCCCAAGCCCCCAGCTGATAAACACTAAACCAGCATATACAGGCTGTAAGTAAGGTACAACATGCTGAAACTCTGAGATCAAGAGCAACAACTTTGAGAGTCAATAAAACAGAATTGTGATGAGTGACTTGTAATCCGAAACAATGTATGCTTATCACAAATATGATCAGACACACTCCAGTCAGATCTGTCATTATCTCAACCCTTCGTGCCCCACAATGAACTGTTGTGGTTTAAGCCCAGCTGGCAACCCAGAGCCACACAGTCTCTCGCTCACTCCCCCCACTCCTGGAGGGATGGGGAGGAGAATTGAAAGAATGCAACTCCCACGGGTTGAGATAACAACAGTCCTGTAACTAAGGTATAACGCAAAACACTGCTGCTGTCAGAGCACGAGACTCACAAAGTCCTTGGTCAGAGTAAGCATTACTGAGCAGCAACTAAAAACACTGGTGTTATCAGCACTGTTCTCAGGCTGAAAGTCAAAACCACAGCACTGCACCAGCTGCTAAGAAGGAGAAAAATGACTGCTACTGCTGAACCCAGGACAAAGGGGATAAAAGCCCTAGAGAAGGAGAAAAAAATATTTCAGATTTTCAGCTATTGAGCAATGACAACATACAGACAAATTTGCCTCATATGGCTTTCTGAAGGCATGAAGCTTGGAAATTAGAAGTCAGCTTTCACTGAGAGATTGAGAGGAAGAGAGAGCAAGAAATGAACATATCTAGGTCCTACAATACTAATATTAGAAGGTTTGAATCACATTTCCTTCCATGGGGTAACTGAATAAATAACCATTGATATAGGGAATAAGAAATCTGTAATGCATAACCACTGCGTAAGAACGAGATCTGACTGTGTGTTAAATATTCAGCAGAAGAAGGTAAATAAAGAACTTAGGGTACTCTATTTAGAAAAAGAAGGAAAAAATGCCTTTTTTTTTGACAGCAAACAGAGTGCATCAGATTGCCTCAAAAGTGTTGTGAATAAATGTAATTTCTAAGTAAGGATTACTAGAGGTAAATAGGACAAAAAAACCAACTCTGTGAGCAGTGATGGTTGGGTCACTACGATGGGTTCTCAAATTTGCAAAGTGAAACTTCATGAAAAGTAAAACCCATCTAAATCCACTCAAATCTGAGTTTGAGTTCTGAGCCTGAGGGGTCAGTGCAAATACAAAGCCCAGGGGGATGCTCTACACTAAAACCTGTTTGCGCTCCTGGATGAATCCTCACATCCACTTAGATGCAGGGCAGGAAGGTTTGTGCTGGAACTGAGCTCCTGGTTCCAGGGCTGTGACAGTTTGTTCAGCTGCATTCAGTTCAGCACCAAGCACTTCAATCAGCTAATTGACAGCTAATGGCTTGTCAGCTCAGAATATTCCTTTCTCCCATAAGTAGTAGGAGTGGGGAAAAAAAACTACCTGGGAGTCAGTATAAACTTTCTGTATGCAAAGTATACAAAATTTATTTTGGATAAATCACTTTTTCTTGGCAGCTAATACCGAATTGGCCACAACTGTTCAGCACAGCCCCATTGCTTAATACAGGGGCTCTAACATATTGTTCACATATGAATGGAGTTATGAAAGCATGCTGTGATTTATAGGCGCCTTTCAGTTTACATCTCTGATTCAGCTAGGCTGGGATTTGATTCTTTATGGAGTTTTTCACTGGCATTCGCAAACCATCAGACTACTGCAAGCTGTGAAAGACTTAAAAGCTTAAGAACAGTTGTTACTGTGCATCCCTAACGGGGACAGAGCTCTCTGAATGAGGACAGTAAGAAATGGTTACCCTGCAAACAAATTTCAAATCCTCCCTCAAAGATCCTGCTGCTTCTGCAGAATTGCTTTGTCATCTTAGCTTTACAGCATGCCTGTAAGGAACATCTTGGGACAGAACTTAGAGCAAATACGTCTGTCCTAAATTGGGGAAAAAATATCAATTGCCCTGGTTAACACATCTGGAAGAGGTGATTTGGATATTGTTCTCTTCCCATCACCACCTCCTTGACTGTTTGCCATCTGTTGCGCAGTCTTTGCTGCAGGACACTGTGATCCATTGGCCACACAAGAGACCCAAGAGAAAGGTCTTGGTTTGCAGATGTCAAGCAGCCTCGACACATCACCCCTACTCCTCTTCCCTCAGCTTGCTCATTTGGAACTAGAGGATAATACTGATCTCCTTGGAAAAGCCTCTGGGACTGATGGCTGATATTAATTTTGAAGCAGCAAAGCAAACAGATGACGGTTTATGACTGAGGAAGGATGAGCTGCTCCTCAGGCATAACAGCACACAGTGGTGAATGACAAGGTGTATTCCACCTTCTTGAAGAGTCCTGTCAAAGAGTCCTAGCTCTTTCTTCTGAGCTGGCTTTCTTCAAGCTCCTCAGTTGCAGCAATCCTTTGGGTACATATACTGCAGAAGGCAACATCCATGTATCAGTACAGTCATGTTTGCTTTTTTGTTCTCTCTTCTAACTCATTTGTGCTGTTCACCCAGGTCTCACCTTTCTGTCCAGCCAGTAAATGTTTCATGTTTGGGATTATGTAGGGGACTGGATGAATGCACAAAGAGCTGGTACCATAATAAATCCAGTATTAACACAAAAAGAGAGAGGAAAGGACTTTGACAGGGGCCATGGGCTGTTAACTTGACAGAAACAGCCAATAATGCGATCGTATAATTTTAGTTCTCTTTGCTGACTACATGGCAAAGATACCTCTTAGCTTCATGTCAGAACTGAAAATTTAAATGAAACTTGCCTCATTTAACACTGCCTCGAACATGGCAGACATTTATTTGCCTTCCTTTTCACTTTCGTTAATTCCAGTTTTGCTTTTAGATTTGTTTGTTAATCCTACAAATTAAATTAAACCAAGGCTGTTCTACATAAAGGATTTGCATGGACCAGATCTAATAATGTCAGATTATGTTATTTTATACAAAACGATTAGCTAGTAATTGGTTTAATGGAGGAAAAATAAACAAAAGCCTTCATGAAATAGGTATTTCACGTGCCATGCATGGCTAAAGTCATGCTAACTGCAAAGAGTACCAGTTACTTCATTCTGGATACATGGTCCCACTTGAATCAGCAGAGATACTCCAGCATTGAGAGCCAGTGCTGATGCAGTATGGCATGGACCAGACAATAAGCAGCTGATGTAATTCACTGTGGTTTTACTGATGCTGGCATTGCTGATGTTCTGGCAGTAACATCATCTCCCTCTGTAAGGTGTTCTGACTGGTGCAGGTTCCCCACCCTGTAACAGCCCCAATCATCTCTCCACATCTCTGTGGTCTGCAGTGGCTCAGGTCTCTCTCTGGTTGTGGTATCCATCCATCTGCAGCTCCAAGTCTATCACAGATCCACTGAGCACAAGTGTAGAAACTACACGATGCTAGAATGACAGTATATGGGCAGTTAAGGCTTTTTTAAAGCATCTTATACATTTAAAATTCTTCACACACTGCATCAAGATTTTAAGTATCGCTCCAGCTTGGTGTCTGTTTAGAAATTCTACTCCATTCTGTTAGCACCAAGGGAACTATGTTAATTTCCCCCAGAAGAGAATTTGTCTCTTGTTTTGATCAGTGGCATGACCAGGATATTTGTGTATTTTCTGTTCTAATGTCAGAGTGCCTCAATGACATGCACAGGCTATTATTCAATAATGATGCCTAAATGGAGCTATCAGAAGGGTTATTATCAAGGTTATTAAAAAGCAATTCTTGTTGCCTTCAGTTTAACCATGAATTGCAGAGCTAGTCACCATCTAGGTGAGGATGTGCATATTAATCAAGAGGCTTCCTATAGTCTACCTAGATATCCTGAGCCCAGATAATGATTGATTTACTCTACTTTTAGATCGGCACACAATCAACCAGTGGTGCTGAACATCTGACCAGCAGAGTTAATTCATAATGCTTGGCAACCATTGTGCTATTTTCTCACATCTGCTCTTTCTGGCTGAGACACTGGATTTCTTTTAAGAGCCCAGAAAATAGCACATGGAGAAATGTTTGTGTTGCAGTATTCCCTGCTATCAAATGGTAACAGTCCTACTAAAACCCCTTTCACTTCAACACTTTTCCAGGAAAAATAAGCCTTCTATATTATAATATTATAATATGCCAGATGCTAAAGTATGCAAAATGCCAGCATTTTTTAGTAATCATTTGAAGGTAGCTGTACATAATTGTATTCCTATGCAAACCAATGTTGATCAGGTAAGTTATTACAAAGCCCATGAGCACTACGTGGGCTGAGTCCTCAGCATCAGGGAAATGTATTTAATTCTGCCTCTTGCTTAGCTTAGGTAAAGGGCAGACCCACATTGCTTTCACATGCTTCTAGCAATCCCTGAAGTGCAACATGGCTTGCATCTGTTGATGCATTTCTATGGACACAAGCAGTTCAGCTGGCTCAGGTCTTTTCTGCAGACCCTGTGCTATCAAGGCACACATTTCAGGTTTGGCAAAGTTCTCACAGTGCTGTCAAGCTAACCAACACATTGAATATTAAATGGGTTCCCATTTGCTGTTATCATTTTCACAGGCTACACTTGAGCTTTGCTGTGTACTTCCTAACACTTTCAATATTGCTTTTTTCAAGTGCAGAAACCAGGGATGCCAAGACACAGATGTGTCCACTCCAGCCCCTTTCCCCAGTAGCCTGAGGATGGCACTTGGAGTTAAAAACAGTCACTAAAACGCAGACAGACTTCTCTCTGGTTTATCCTTCAGTTATGTTATCAAAACAGTTCATCCTATCTTGGGGAACTGTCGAAGATAAAGTGTGCAAAACAAATGGGAAGGTGGATTTAATAAAGAGTCTTCTGAGAAGTATTGCTTGCACAATCAATAAAAAGCTTTGGAGAGGCCTTCAGGGCTTTTGGACAGTGATTTGAATACAAGGAGCTGAGCTTCAACAAAATGGGAGATACAGGCACTTTATAAAGAACATCCAAGAACAACCTTCTTAAACTTCAGCTTTGCATGGCAGGCAATGGTGTGAGGATGAACAACACTATGATGCTTTTAAAACGTTATTGTGAAGAGTTATGGTGATCACACTGATTTAGGATAGCTGCCAAAAGTGAGAGGAAGAGAAGTGGTATCATTTTGATTAATAGAAAAACTCTAAGAACTTGCCAAAGTTTAAATTGATAAGCATGTATTTATTGTGGGGCCAGGAGACATGGGGATACCTCCTCCAAGCATGTCTCACTTGAGCAGCAAAAAAGCCATGATTATATAGTCAAACACACATACTCATTACCTTACATGCGTATTCATAAAACTATTTATACATGACATTATCCTAGAAAATTCCTCCTGCATGCACACAGTAATGTGGTAATGGTCTTTGGGACCCCTGATGGTTATTTCTTCATTATCTTCCTCTTCATCACTTCGTCCTTTGCCTGAACTTTGGAGTTGGCCAGCCTTGCTGTCCATTTACCACCTCCTTAGTTGATTCTAACTGGTTTCCCTAAATATTAACTGAAGAGCTCTCTTCCTTATCATTGTTATAGAGTCCACCTGGGGTCCAGATTGCTTAGTTGCAAGCAAAAGGTTCATTCTATATACAATGAGCTATCCTTCATTCTGTCTTTCTTGTGCTTTCCCCATCTCAATTTATAGGCAGAAAGATGTATCTGTCAAAAGTAAAGAGTACTCTGAACTTTATGACATTCATGGAGTCAGTAAGTCAGTAGTCTGAAAGCTGGATTCACAGCAAATGAGTAGGACCAACCAAAACTACTTTACCGGAAGCACATGAAAAGCCTAGTGGAGAATCATCTCAAAAACCTATGCACTTTCATTGAATAATTCATTGGTTGGAAACTCATGTTTAGTTGTTGATTCTGCTTAGAAAGCAAAAACTACCAGGACTCTATACCTCTAATGTTACAGCACAAACTGGGACCAGCAGCACCTTGCTCTAAGTAAGTTTACATGTTGTCTAATAAATATTCCTTGGTACAGGTGCTGTTCCTATTCTAAGAGATCTTGGTACACACAGTCACATTAGAGTCCTACTTGCCATGGTACTTCCTCATCTGCAAGCCTAAGAGCTAATAAAGGTGCTTTTCCAGAAGTTATTACAATTCAGAAAGTGCTTCAAGCTTCTGCCTTAGAATAAGTAATTCACCCCTCTGGGGATAAATAAAGCAATATATTTTTGTATCCCCCCTGCAGAGTTGGATACCAAACACAAATATCACATCTTGCTTTAAAAAGGAACTCTTCCCAGAGACCTGCTTTATGATAAAACCTATTTTGAGAGAGTATTTTGCAATGCCAACAGATGAAAAGCTCACAAATCTCTGTAGGGCAAAGCCTTATGGGAGCTGCAAGGATGGAATGCTGCTGTAATAGACAATTTTAGCTATGTCCAGAAGACAAATTTCAGGGAACAGAGCTGCTGAAGGCTTGACTATGTAGGGAGCTGAGGTGTCCCCAGGATGGAGACCACTGGGGTGGGGGCATGTGGTGTAGGTGGGCTTGGCTTTTCTCACCATCATGGGGTGTTTGAGCCCAGCTTAGCTCAGTGGACTCCTGTGGCCTCATAATTTATGCCTGGTTATGTCTTTGCACTGTAATATACCAAAATAAAGAATAACATTCCTGTAACAGAGATTAATGGCTGTGAGGCTGCAAAGTAATTTTTCAATATGAAGTGGAGCAAAACTTACATTTTCAGCACAATTTCCCAGTTCAGTGATGCACCTGGTAATAATTATGATTTACATTAACCATAACATCATCCTTCTTATATCAACTTGCCTTAGCAAAGAATGAAATAGGCTCTTGTTAAATGTTTCAGGAAATAATTCGAAGTACATATACTAAAACTTCCCAGCTCTCACAAGCCAGGCTAAAAATCAACAAGGACAAAAACTATTTGCTGCTGCAAAGACCCTGATTCTGTGTTAAGAATTAAGCGAGCAGAGCCCTAAGAGCTCTCGTGGTTAATTATAACAGCTGACAAAAACTTAAGCCCAAAACAATGATGCAACTGCAAACCCCATTCTCTGCAGGTTTTCCATGCACTGAGACTACGTTCAAGGTAACTTTCCCCGGTAAGATTTTGCCTATAACAAAAAGTAATTTGTTGCTTTGCTAATCTAGGGCCTGAGCGCGTCTCTTGTTCTCTAAGGCACCATGAAACATTTTCCTAGTGGGGTTTCCTGCCAATATATAGTAAACAAAGCTCCTGCAACAAAACTGAAAGACAATGTCCTTGGCATTTGTGAGGAATGCAAACTATTTACATGCTAAAACATAACAGCAAGAAAAGTGATGAAACAGCGTGAATTATTTGCCTTAGAAACACAGATAAGTGAAATACATAACTAATGTAGCCCTAAAGAGGAGGTAAATTCATTTGAATAATAGGATTATGATTTATGATTTTCTCATTACAGGAACTAGTTTCAATTCTACAGACTTTAATTATGCTTTGGCTTGCACAAAAGCTGCTCTGTTCCTGTGCATGAAGTATCAGGACCCCAGATGGGATTCAGAGGCACCATGCATAGACAAGGTGCCTGCTTCCTGGGGCCCTGCATCTGTGCTAAAGGAGCACCTTAGCCAGCAGCTTACCAGGAATCCAAGGGGCTAGAAACCCTCATTCCCCCCTAAAAAGGCTCTATTTTACCTAAAGAGCTGGTGGAACATCTGTGGTGTGACCTTTCTCCCTTGCTGGTGCCCTAGCTTGGAGAATAGGATTGGTTTAAACCTCTCTCTCTACCCTATATACTATCCTATATACCTTATATGTATCTGCTATGTGCTAGGGAGCCTGCTTCTGTGTGGGGAGGAGCAGCAGGATGCAGCTGACCCCAGGGATGTGCAGTGTTATCCTGTAGTACTCAACACCATACATATCTTTCCTGCAGGGTTGCTCTTTGAACCCTGCGCCAGCCAGATGCTGCAAACATGGCTATCAGATGGTGGTGGCAGCTGTGTTCAGCACCAGGCATCAGTGCCTGCCAGCCGTGCCCATCCCAGGGCTGTCGTCAGTACAGGGCTGCCCACATAGCAGCCCTGCCTCACTATTCCAAAGGGCTGTTTCATTTCCTCTGACTCACTTAGTCCCTATCAGCCAACGTGGGTAATAGCTTGGTTCTGCTGCCACTGCTGGAGTAAAGTTCAGCACTGAATCATTAATTAGGATGACTGCATACTCTGGGATTTAAACTAGTGATTAATGAGCCTTTCCAGCTCTAGCTCCATGTGAACAGCTATCTAGTTCATGTTATATTTAATTTACTTTAAAAAAACCCTCCCTGTGACAGTAAATCTTGCTCAGAAGAATTAGTGGAGGAAGAACTAACACACTGCATTTATAATGTTGATTGCAAATTTATATTCACACTCTCTCGCGCTAATTTGAATGCCTTCTTCAGAGAGACAATATAATTCATGTTTTAGGGGAGTCTTTGAAAATTCATTTAGTAATGGGAAATGATGAAGGAGACATCATGCTATGGGAAGTAAAATGAGTATGACAAGTAATGCAAAATAATTCAAAGCAAGCAAAAATAGAGTGCCTTGTTCTTATTTTTGGCATAAAGCTACCATTCCCTTTGTGGCAAGACAATGTAATCTGCCAAACAAATCCATCTCCCCACTAATCAGCTTACAAAGTAAGTTCGAATCCTACTGTTTGCATCATGCAGGGGCTGAGACATCCCAAGTTTTAGCAGTGTTTTGTTGTTATGTTTTTCCCCTTAAGCAAACATTACAGTGCTGAGGCACATGGCAAGTGTGCTGGAAACCCAATTTTGAATTAATCTGTTCAGAGCATTAATCCACTCCTAAGCTTCCTTCACTCCTGCACGGTACATAATCGAAAGCTGGGATCATGGCTGCTTGAGCAGTGCTTTCCCTTACATCTGCATTCAGACACCATGAAGTCAAAGGCCACCAGTCTTAACTAATTCCTCTAACTACATATCCACTGATCTCCCTACCAGGAGTGAGCCCATCGTCTCTGCAAATTTCCATATGTTTGAAGTTTTCCTCTCCTCTTTTATCTTTGCCTGAAAACTGTCTGAACGCAGCTATAATTTCATAGGATAATGAGGAAGAGATTAAGGAATTTGCACATCTGTCACCTAAATGCTTGCAATAAGGAGAATGTAAAATAAATAAAATTAGGATCCCATAAAAGCAAACAGCTGGTGCTGAGTCGCTGTCAGGGTTGCCTCCTGCACTGAGTGGTGCATGAAGTTAACTCCTGCATCCCTGAGCCACAGCAGCACTGCCTCTGTAAGCTATAGGCCCATCCACCAGCATCTCCTGGGACATTTTTATTACAGCTAGCCTTGTGTCCAGGGGGATGTAAATGGGCTTATGGGAAGGTGGGATAGGCAATCATGCTCTCCATCCAGCCTATCCCACTTTGCAAATGGGACACAGCCTAAACAGCCTGTGATGTTCTGGCAGGTCTTCTGCAGCTGTGGATTTTCTTCCAAGTAGCTGAATGGAAAACCCTGAATTTCAAATCAGCTGCAAAACCCAAACCAGTTTTTATGCAACAAGTTGAAAATCCACCAACATTAAAATATTGGCATCTTGTTCATTGGGATTTCTCTAGCATTATCTCTGGAAGCACCATCAGCCCCCAGCGTTCCATATCTTGGTAAGGCTGAAGAGATCTGCCTGAGCCTGTGGATGGGCAGAAGAGCTCAAACATAAGGCACATTGTCAGGCTGATGGGCTGGGATGTCCACACAGCTTTCTCCACAGGAGCTAATGGAGATTGTGGAAATGGGTTCATTCTCTTTACATTAAGCAATAAAGTCATGGAAAAAACTTTTATTTTCAACCTTTATCCAGAAATGGTTAAGCTTTTAAATTGGATCTATTATCACCCAGATGAAGACACATACTAGTCAGCTAATTATGTTTGTTACCAAACTCGCGAATAATTAAATATTCTATTGTATTTATTATCCTCTGCTAAGAAGTGAAATTAAATATAATGAGGCCTGTTAGTGTCTCTCTTCAGAGATGAGCTCATGGTATAGACACCTATATCATTTGCACCAATGGTGATTAATGGGTTTAATTTACTTGACTTGCTTGTTGAAATCTGTGAGGGGAATAGAGAAGGGAGCTCAGATTGTTAAAATCCTTTTAATTAGACTAATAATGCCAAGTTTGCATGTGTTAACTAGGGCACACTATTAATTAGTTTTACTAGGTTGTTTTCTGAAAGGTGGCACTATAGCATTTAGGCATGTCTTATGATCCCAGGAGAGCTAATAAGATGACAAACAGAGCATGACATTACATATAACTGCAAGCAAACAGCCTTTAATCTTTCTGGATAAAGGATTGGAGATAGCTGATGGACAAAACACTTGCTGCACTGTAGCTGCCTCTCCCTCTTACTGCCTTTACTAGCTGTTACTCACTCAGCTATGACAAGGTTCTGCAGAGCTGTCCATCCTCAGCAGTGGTAGAGCTGGAGGTCAGTTCTGCATCTAAAGCCCTACAAAACTGATAGCTAAGGGCTTGCCACAAGCAAGATGCTCACTTCTGGGGTTTTACAGCTAAAATATCTCTTCCATCACCAGGAGGCAGCAGGTTGAATGAATTGGTCTGGGTGGCAAACAGCATTCCCACTAGTACCTGGATCTGCACTGCAGCAGCTCTTGAGCTTGTACTGGGGAGCCCTCAAGGTACCACCAAAGCCATACTTGTTATCTTATCTGTTCTCAGAGGAGAGGAAAACAGAGAGCCAGAGGCAGATTCTGTCTCTGATCAGATGACAGGACAAGCAAAAAAGCACACTGACAGGCATGGGCTCAGGAAGGGAGGCAGAGATGTCAAGGTTGAGAGGGCAGGTGTAAAACTCTCTGGCACAATTTGGCTCCCACTAGCATAGAGGTAAGAAATGCATATTTCCACAAAACTTGATTGCTGGTTACCACATTTATTGTCTTCTATCAGAGCTCAGCAAAAGTGGGCAGGTAAAATTATCCTCAGTTATCCCATGTGAGCAATTGGCACCATGGTCTATACATACCCCCAGCCCAGGGCAGGCAGCAGGACCTGAGCCAGAGCAAAGGCACCCCATTTTTTTCTGGTCATATTAGCCAATCTGTGCCATCACAAGCAGCTCTCAGGTTCTTCTGAGACCACGGATGCAGTAAAATCCCTACCTCTTCACTGCTATGAATCTGGAGTTCAGCTGCACTGTCAATAGGCATTAGTAATAGTTTAGCAGTTTCACTGCTCATATGGATGTCTAAAGGATTGAAGATTTCAATCTTCGCTTGGCTTTCTCTGCTCACATTAAATACCTGTCAGTGTAAAAATGTGTGGAATTTGCATGAATATCCATAGGGCAGTTTGAATGCAGAACAAGCAGGGCTGTGAAATAAAGACCCATGGGAGAGCAGACAGCAACCGTAATCATAGAGGAAAAATGTTTTCAGTCTATTCTTTCTGCAGCCCTGTCACACTGTCCCCAAGAAATACAGGTGAGTATGTGGTTTGTGTCCCTACAGGCTATAGGCTTGCTGAGCTATAATGAGAAAGGAAGTTAGCTCCTGCTTGAAGAAAACAGGAGGGGAGAAGAGGTGTTTTGGCATATGCCCCAGGTTGGGAGTTTGGAAGTGAATGTAGCCTTGTGGAAATGGAGATGCATTTGGAACACTAGAGTCACCACATGTATCCAGAGCAGAGGAACTACTTGGGAACAAGGACTCTGTGGTTAGTTTCCATGGCATGAGCACTAAAAATGGCTTTAATATCATTCATTGTCTTAAAAAGCCTTACTCCCATCACCCATGGCAGAGCTAGAGGGGAGAGAAAAAAAGGCCATGCTCTTCATTGACCTATGCTGAACAGGACCCAGGCACATGGCTAGGTTTGCTGTTCCCAGTTCTGGTGACTGTGCTTAAAAAAGAGTTATTGTTCTGTACATTTCTTGCTTTGCTGCTCATTTACAGAAGCTTCTTAGGAAACTGCTTTGAGCTAGCACCAGGATGAGCCCATTTGGAAGCTGGAGCAACTGGCAAGCACCTGCGTGTTGGGATTTCCTGAGCGAAGTGTCTCAAAAGTGTCTGTATCCTATTTCTTACAATGACTGCTTGCTCTCGAATTACACAATTTCCCCAGTTGCAAGAAAGCTGAAAGCTAGAGATTCATTTAATGGCCTCCAATGGTCTTTTCTTCAATTAATTTCTCATTGTCTTTCATTGCCTTGATCCTGCAGCATCCCTTGGGCATGACTTCCACAATTTCATTACGCTTCTCCTTTTTTATATGTCTGTTCAACAGTGCCATGTGACACCTCCCTCCTCTGTCACATTCATGAGGAATTAAGAATAACCATTTCCTGACATTTATAATAGTAAAAGAGGTTATTTGCTTCTCCAAAGGGGAGAATAGATTGTCTCTATAAGAAGATCAGTGACATAGGGATGCCAGATACATGCAAATTACCTAAATAAATAATTGCTTAATGTATGGTTTTTGATTCTTAAAGAAACAGATATTGAATCTTTCAGTATGATATCCACTCAGGGGGTCCTGTGAAAAATATAGTAGGTTTTAAGCATTTAGTGGAGCTCAAAAGCCACATCTGTCAAAACCCCCTTTTTGTTTATCAGTGAAATGTATTGACAGGTTAAATAGTGTAATTTCCTACATAGTAGGAGGCTTATTTATTGCTTTTATTTTTATTTGGGTAGTAAGACAATTGGATTGATATCTGCTCTCTCCATAGGGTTTCCCTAAAATTTTCTCATATTTGAGGATGCTTTTCAGAGACACTGATCACATTTATTCACCTGAGTGGCTCACTGTACTTTGGTCTCTACAAATTAACTATTCTTTATTCTTCATTCTTTATTTATCTTTATTCTTTATTTATTTTATCTTTATTTATTCTTTAAATAACTTTTAATATATCTATATACTAATGATATTTAATATTTTCCACATGCAGACTTCTGGCCTTGCTTGTTAGCAATCTCTAAGGTAAATCCTGATCATCTTTGTCCATTTTTTTGGGGGAAAAAATCTCAGTAAACCCAGGTTCCTATATTACAATAACCTACTAGTATAACTGCAGCTAGATGATGTTTAAAGGAAGAGGCAAGCTACGATCAATGCCATATTCTGATCTATTTCAGCTTACCTATGTAGCAGCAGAAATGAAGCTGAACATCCCCCACAAAGGACTTAGCTGAACTCTTGCTGGTGCATATCCCTTCACTCCCAACTTCAGCTGCTCAACTCAGGTATTCACAATATACTCCCAGCCTTGTAGTCTGTTTGCTTAATTCCTGCAGAAGACCTGCTGAGTTGTTTTCAGGCTAAGCAAAGATAGATCTGGAAAGCCAAGCCTCAGAACTCAAGGCTGAAAAAAACCCATCATGTTCTCACTTTCTAAAGTGGGAGCCAGGGCAGATATATCTTGCAAACTTCACAAAGACTGCTGAACAAGAGAAACATTTGAGGCAGAGGAGTACACAGCTGGTAACGCTGTTTGATCTATTTGCTAAACTATCTGTGGCACACAGCCCTCTGCATCTCAAGCATAGGTTTTCCTGCACCCTCTACCCCCATAATTTAATTTTCACTTAGATGAAAGCTGGTACTACCATCCTTCGGACCGACTGCTACGCATTGCCAAGGCAGACTGTTCTAGGGAATATGTCCTCACTATTCAAACATTTCCATTCACACTTAGCTCACTTGTTTTCTCTACTGTGCCAAGTTACCCTGATTCAAAGTGCACTGAAACTAATGGAAAGGCTCTTCATGATCTGTACTGAACCAGGCCAGTGGGTTTGGGTTCAGTTTCCAGGTGGAGGCAACACTTTGAGAATGGGACACCTAAACCCTGAGCTCACGTACTGCCATGCCTTGGGGATGCTGAAACCATTGACAGTCTAGCCCACAAATAAGCAAAGGTTAAATTAGAGCAACAGCCACAGAAGAACACTAATAAAAAATGCTGGGAAAGAGAAAGTACCAGGATGCTTGCAAGTCCTCCTTTCTTTCTGTGTTTCAGCCCACATCAAAACAGCTAAGGGCTGCAGTCCTGGGTACCTCTAAAGCATCACTTGGATCAGGGGTTGGTGCTTAGCACAGGTAAGGATCACAGCTTGAGACAGAGATGCAAATCTAATTGCCACTTTAACAAGCCCTCCAGCAACACCTTATTTTATCTATTTTGAACGAGCATCAAGTGACCATCAAGCCATTATGTGACACGAGTCAGATCACTAGGCAATGCACTGGCTTCCTTCGATGATGAGTGGAGGAGTTAGTGGCAAATAAACCCATCTTTTTACCATTTACCAACTGCTAGGCTATGAGTTGCCTTTTCAGTCAGACCTTGTCGGCCTAAATGGTAACACATCACTCTAAAGTGGTGTTCTGGGACTTGAAAGGAGAAATACTGCAGATTCTTCAAGGAAAATGGGAAACAGGCATTCATTTTTTGCTACAATCATATCACTGCAGTTTACACCTGGTGCTTTGCACATAGCTACAGTTTAAAATTTGCCTTGCCGTGAGAAATGAACTGGTACATTTGCCCCATAAAATATGGATAAAAGCATGTTTTGTTTGGCCTAGGTTCCTTATCTGGCTGTAATGAGATTGTATAAACAAAGCACCCATTTCAAGAACAGATTGCAGAATCATGATAAGCATTTCTGGCACATACCCCACCCTTCAAGTAGGCAGCCTTCCGGGCTTTGTCTTGAACATTTAGAGCACTCCAAGACATGTTATCTTGAGCTAGGATAAGGTGAGCTCTCCATTATGCTTAGATACTGATGAAAGTTTCAGGTTGAGTCAGCTGTCATCGACCTTTCTGATAAAGTTTTAGACTTCAAACCAAGCAAACTGTGGACTGGCCAACAATTAAAGCATGGTGGTATTTCACATTACAGAAAAAACTAATCTTAAAAACAAATGAAATGAAACTGTGTGGCTTTAAAGGATCTTCAAATTCTAGTAACAAAGACCCACATGACTCACCCTTCAAGAACAAAAACCATCCCTACAAACTATAGGCTAGACTCTGTTCTCCAGGACCTGGTTTCCCAATAGGTTAAATAAGAGAAATATCAGGTCCTTTGACACAGATATACTAATTTCTATTTCCTCCTAGCAGATAAAAAGTACCTATCACAGCAGGAGCAAAGACACCCAAAAGAAAATACCAGAAGGTGGTTATGATAATAAGCTTATTTTCATTACAGTAGGATTATATTTTAAACCTTTCATCAGACTCTTAACATTTCAGAACATGCTTCTGTGATCCTGGGTTTTTAAAAGACAAAAGAAATACAAGAAGAGAACGTAAAGTCTTACTTCTGTGGATGAACCCGGTTTTGTAGCCTCAAGAAGATCTTATTGTAAAGTAACTTAATTGTATTCAGAGGACAACTTCAATTCTGATTATGACTAGAATCATGCATGTCTTCATCTAGGAAGTCCTATTGGAGTCTGTGTGTCCTAAGCACAGGCTCTTTGAAGCATTGCTTAGCAGGGTAATTTTATTGTGCGAGTTTGCATGTAAAAATTATTGTCTTTCTGGTTGTCTAATTAAAATAAAGATGTAATAAAGAATTTATGGTTTTAATTAGAGCATAGATCTTAAAGCAATTATAATGTGATTAATAATTCCTTAACAGGCTTTCTTGTACAAGATGAAGAAAAAAGAAGATTTGAGCCCCATGAAAAATCAATATACATTACTCAATTACATTAACGAAGCTACACAAAGCAGTCTAGGTCCCAATTAAGTTGCTTCTCATGTTAAACTGGCAATGGAGTCTGTAGTTATTAATAAGTCTTTACCTATTTGTTTAGTCATTGTGGGGGTTTTTTGAACTGTAGGATTTTGTTGCTTTAGGGGGGTTTTATTAGAAAGATGCTGAATATAGAGATGTGCCTATGGCCTCATCCTGCCCGAAATACAATTTTGGAGGACAGGGTGACCGAGGTTTGCTCCAGAATCAACATGACCGAGCACAAGCCCTTTCTGCTTTACCTTTACCTGAACTGTCACCTAAAGCAGCACAAAAGTTGTTCATCAAGGACAAGCAGACGCAGTGCAAGGCACTGCACCCCTTTCTAGTGATCTCTGCTTGGTGGAGGGGGTTCAGGGGTCCACCAGAACCTCATGAGAAAGCACCACTCTGGGCCAGACATGCTGCTCCCCTTATTCCATGCATAAAGATCCCTGCCAGGAGCACAGTAAGGCTGAAAGGTCAGGATCCCAGATGCACTCAGTGTCTTTACTGTTTGCAGTCCCAGGTCCTAAACATTGGCAGTGGAGGCCACCAGCATCTCCAGGAGCCACATGCAGAGGCTCAACTAAAAGGATCCCTCACTGGGCAGCGCTTCATTTTTTGCGGATGGGGAAAGGGAGCACAAAGAGTTCAGTGCTACACCTGCATATTCAAACACTTCTTTCTGTCTAATGGTGAACAGAAAGCTATCTAGCACAAAAACCTTGACCCTGACTCAGGCAATCGCTTTACAACATGCTCAACTTTAGGCACACAGTGGTCAATAGTGTTATTTATGTACCTAAAAATTAAGAATATAATTAACTGATGAAGGACGCAATATAGATCTATAATGAATAGTGAATCCAAGCTAAACAAGAAAAAGTTATTCCCTATTTCACATAAAAGCAGCTCTGGAGAAACCAATGAATGTACCAGGGAGCAGGCATGAAACAAACCAAAAGAAACAATTTCAAACAACATCCCTGCAAAAGTTCCTGCCAAAAAGGTATTGTAAAGGCCAAAATAATAAATCAATTCAAAAGGGGAACAAGGAAGAGTCATTCATTGATAGGGGCTTTTACTCCTAACAGTTCAGATGCCAGCTGGGTGAACCCACTAACAAAGGGATGTCTCAAGGCATCACAGAACAACCACCTACCCATCCTTGTGCCCTTAGCCATTTGCAGCTGGGACAGGACACATACTCAGCACAGATGTTCTCTTCTTCCTTGGTGATGGCGCAGTAAGTATTGAAGAGAGGGTTTGAGGGGGGATCAGGATTTAATGTACAACTTATGTGTCATCACTGAAACTTCTAGCAAAAATTTGACTTTACCTTTCATTAATAACCTGGTTGAAGCGGTAGAACTAAGAATTAGGTAAGTTCATATTTTACAGATGAAATGAACTTTAACAACAACAATATATCTGTACATTCATTCATGCACAGACAGCTCCTCTGATCAAGCTGCCTAGAAAATGAAGCCATACTAATTTAAATGTAGAACAGGGGCAAAATGAACTCACACAAAACTTCTAATTAGTAATTCTGTAATATGGATTGTCACTTGGGAACTCACTAATTGATCATTAAGAACACATTGTTATAAAGGTGGACTTCTTGGTGTAAGGAGAACAAAACCCTCAAACTTCTGAAAGAAAGAAACCACGATTCACTCCAAATAAATGTAGAGAACATTGATGCTTCATTATGTTCAGACCTAGCTATAGCAGAAAAGAGATTATTTTAGTACTGTCAGCTTGGGTGCATCGCTGCCTGTGGATCTGAGCCTTCATTGATACCTGTGTGTGAGGCTGCCCTGCTACAGCAATGCACAACAGTAAAGATGTTATTGGAGCTACTTGCAAATTTCAGCATCCAGTGTAACTGTATACATCGAGATGGATTTCATTTCTTGAGCACATCCTGTGTAGTGTTCTTTAACAATGTCAGTTCCTTCAGCCAAATGACTGCACAAATTCATGTTGTTTTCACAAAGTTGGTGAGGTTAAAAAAAGAAAAGATTCAGTAATTGCAATGTAGAAGAGCAAGAACTATTTAATTCCAAGTTAATTCTGTGATTTGAGTGAATGCCTTGGAGCTGGTTTCAGTTATTTGATAATTTGATTCTAAAAATCCTTTAAAACATTCAAAAGGAATGCAAGGTTTTCCCAAGATTTTCATTTCATGTAGTTGTCTCTCCTTCCAACACCTTTGAGTTTCCCCAATACTCAGTGGCTGCAGGCTTCACCAGGCACAGGATAGGGAGGCACACAGCACAGTCACAATGGGTGCATCCAACCGGAAATAGTCCGCCTTCTCCTCTTGCCATCAACTATGGGCTGACACCAGTCTAAATGTGGGGCTACAGGTGCATTAGAAGAACTTAGGGTGACAGCCTGGTTCTCTAGATGAGCCTGTTAAGGAACCAAAGTGGAAAATCCCACCTACCAAACCAGTGAGCTGGTTAAAACACTACAGCCATGCAACAGCCATCTGTATTTATCTTTGATCTACTGATAGCAGGATGGGCTGCTGTTGTGTGCCTGGCTCAGACAGACCTGCACAAACACATGCAAGACTTGCAGAAAGGCCCCATTTGTGCAGGATCTGGGACAAGAAAGGACCACGTGGGTCCAGGGTTTGTTCAAGTAACAGGAGCTGTCAGTATTTCATGTCTTTCAAGGCCATGTCCCAGTTAGAGAAGAGACTTCTCAGGAGCCCACATTCTTCAAACACTAAGGATGACTTTGGGCAAGGTCCTGCACTCACTCTTCTGTTTCCAAGTACTATCTTTGCTTAACACACACTTTCCTCCTGTTATTTCTTTTCATATCTCTTTTTCCATCAGGAAACCATTTGCTTGGCATGTTTTTTCATCTTCTCATTTACATGTCTCCTGCAAGACTGAAACTCCAGCATTGATTTTACCACAAGATAATGTTAATAGGATCAATAAACCGCAATGACTATATCAAAGTGTCTGTTCTTCACCCGCCAGGACTGCAGAAGGTGCTTTCGTCTTAAAGTACATCCAATACACCATCTCTCACTCTTCTTGTCTACCCTTCTGTATGAGCGACTGTCTGTCTGCCAGGTAGAAAATAAATGATTAGCTTGCTGAAATAATTTAAATTGTAATACCACTTCAGCAGATATAAAATATTACTGGTGCAATTCAAATCTAGACAATCAGCTCAGGGCATCTAAAAATGGGTGCGGTGTGCCCTGACAGGAATAAGCAAAGTCTGTTGGGAAGACTATTATAAGTACAGGTTCCTCCTTCACCTAAACATTTCTCAGCTAGTAAAAATCAGGTATCCTATTTCAGTCAGGTCAGCCACCATTTAACAATCTTTGTAGGGAAAGATAGGGAAAGACGGTTCAAAATAAGCTAGATCTTCTGAGAATGCACATAAGGGTCATTTTCACTGGGGTAAAGGAGGTTATGTGCTCTCTGGTTTCTTGGTTGGTTGTTCCATGGACTGTTTCAGACAGATCATTTTTCAAAGGTCACAAAAAAGAAATTGCAGGACGGGACAAAAGGTCACGATAGAAAGTTTGCTCTGATTACTTCAAGTCCTGTGCTGTGTGCCCCCAGGTCCCAGAGTGATGGTTGCAGCCAGCTGCAAAGTCACAGGACAAAGGAGAGGAATTATGTCAGTTATCATTTTAAAAAGAAACATTGCCTTGTTCTTTTTCTGTTTTGTTTTTCCCTTACTCTTTTTGATTCCAACCAATATCTGACCCTTAAGCACAAAGCATTTGCAGACAGCATTAGAAGACCTGAAAGTCAATCTAATTATTTTTCTCAAGATCATATGAAGTGTTTCAGTGAGGCACTAATGGCTTTGTTCAGCTTTATGACCAAAATAATTTCACATTTAACTAGCAAGTCCTCTGGCACTGATGAGTTTGAAGACAATGCATGGTCTTTGTACAAATGAAAGTCGGCCTGGGTTGGTACTAAAGGACACCTCTTCTGTGTTCATGTGAATGGGAAGCAGGTTTCTACTTCAAGCAATCAGAATCATTTCCTTGATGATAAAGGTAAGCAGGTGTTACCCTGAAGAGGTAAAAAGCTTTTAGAGGATATGAAAGCAGTTTGGCTGAGAAGCAGTAGCTTAAAGTCATCACCTTTCAGGACACCATGTGAAACAGTGGAGGACTCAGCCCCTCTGCTAGTAAATGCCTGTCTGCAAAAAGCCACATAAAACCCAGCCAGTCTGAGTAAATCAAACCCAGCAGACTGCATTTGTGAGACTTTAGTGGAGATAAAGGGTGAGATTTATAAAGTGCCTGTGTACTTCAGCAACATGAGTGCTACCAAAAAATTATTCCCTAAGGGTTCCTGTAAATCCAAACCCTCTAAAAACCAGATTTTTGACTATTTTCTTATTGATATAAATGAACTCTCTGTTATCCCTGGAGTATTTCAAACTTGTTATCAATGTATTTTTCCAGGGGTTTTTGTATATGCCAAACAAAGCAAAGGCTTTAACTTGAGCCCTATACATAATGAAACAGATTGATTCTGACAGTTTAAGCTCGCTTAAATTTAAAACAAAGGTCAGGGCTTCAAAAACCAAGCAGACATATTCTCATCATATGATATAATGCCACTTTGCCCCTGTAATTATGTTTTCCATCTCTATATTAAAAAAAATAAATAAGGAAGCTTGAAGAATATAGTGGTTTTATTTAAAAACTCCTATTCAAATGATTAAAGGTCCCCACAGCTCTACCAATAAGTTGACAGCAAGGACAACAAGCTCAGTTACACTGGTGCACCTCAGTAACTTGAAGGAGGAGGGATTTTAAAGGTCATCTAGAGCAACCTCCTGCTCCACACAAGAGGCATCACTTGCTCAGGTCAGCTGTGCATTTGTCTTGCTGAATCCTGAAATCCTGCTATAACTTTAGATTTATTCCAAATTTACCCTCCTGTAGAGCTTGTCTCCACAGCAAAATGAAGGAAATGTATCCAAATTAAAACTAGACCCAATGTAAAATGAATGTGTTAAATCATGTTTACTATTTTTTAGGCATGGTTATTCATGATTAAGAGAGCAATAATTTGATTTTTGTTTCCAAAGTAAATTAAGATCAATTAAATCCAGTCTAATTCTTTACAACACTGTCATTTCGGAGATATAGTACAGTTCAGCAAGATGATTTTAAAAGTTATTTTGGAATGGTTTGACCTCCAAGTTAGAGCAAGGACATTATACATAAAAAATTTACTTGCACCCTTTTGTGACATAGATTTTTTGGTTTTATGGATACATTTTGATGTCGTCCCCCCTTTTCCTCTCGAATAGCTGGTTTTAAATTAGAGTTTTACCTGCAAGAAAATACCCAATTAAACATTCAGAAGATTATTGAAGGCTTACTGTCAGTAATGCCCAAGGAAGACTGGAGGAACAGACCCTCGCTATTCCATGGGATTAGGACTGGGGCTTAATTTCATTATGTAATTATAATTTCCCTTTATTTACTATGAGGAATTAGCTGTAGGTTGGCTTTCTAATGTCACCTTAACTGGCTCTGGAAAAAAGAGCAAGATGCAATAAGAATGAACATGATGTGCTCAGCTGAAAGGTCAAGATCTGGTTTCAGCAAAGCCATCAGCTTCTGAGGTTCGCACCTGGGTGTGTGGTTCCCACCCAGGCTCTGGCCACGATCTGGCTCATGGAGTCTCCAAACAGAATTTGGTCAAAGTACACCTAGAGAAATTAGTTTAACCTTTTAATAAGTGGTCAGAGCTAAGCAGAATGAACGGTTTCCAAGGCAAAATGTCACAGAACAACTGTGAACAATGGGGAAGTCAGTGAAGGAAATTGAGGCCAATTTACACTCAGAAGGACAAACACTGACATTTCTTTCTCTGTCCCTTCCCCAAGTAAGCATGCTATGCAATATTGTGGATAGTAAATTGGTCTCGAAGAAGGCAAGGACTTGCCACCTTACTGGCACTCTTAAGTAACTAAAGCAACTGCTTTCCAACTGTATTAGTTGTATTTCTACTAAACCTACAGTTGACAAAATCAGATTCATGTCACTTTCTAAGGATGAGGATGTCCAGAAATGGTAATAAGGGTAAGGAAAGGGCAGAGTTGGTACAGTAAGAGCCCCCCAGAGCACACTGCTCTGCTGGGTGTCTGGCAGATCGCTCTGCTCCAGTCCAGAAGGAGCCCATTTGCGTGCCAGGGAGGATGTTTTCCAGCTCTGAGGCTGATCCGTAGGGAAAAGGCTGATCAAAGCAGTGATTAAAGGGGGATCTGGCAGGGTCAAACTGAGCTCCTTTGTTCTTCTGGGTTTTTTTAAGAAGCATTTGCACTCAATAAGGTAGCTCTTCTCCCAAGGACACATTGGCAATCAAACCCTTGCTTCACTGGACTGTCTTAGATTTGTCTTGGAAATAAGGAGCAAGTGATGCATCTAGATTATCGTAACCTGAGTTCTGGCCGTGTTTTACTCATGCTGTTAAAGTTTCATATTAAGCTGTATTTCCAGAACTGTGTTTGCAGAAGGGCTTGATCTGCAGTTAAGCTACTGAAAGGATGTGATTCCTCAGCCACTCAGCACACTCATTATAAGCATTTTTAAGATTCTTTATACCTTTCATTAAAACTGCAGGAATAAAAAAAAAGCAGATTACTCCATAAATGCATCAGTCCCCATCACATCTGAGTGTGTGTCTCCCACAAGAACCTTGACTCCAAGAAATCTTTACCTGAAGGGAAAATATTTTCCATGACTACACAAACAAAACCAAGTCTGGTATTGTGTACACAGGCAGGGTAGGAGTTGTGATTTTCATAGGAAACATGAGTTTGTAAGTGCAGTTGTCATCGTTCAACTACTACAACCACCCTGAGGATCAAGGAGAAAGCACAAACCCAGATGAGCAGCTTTGCACTCCAAGAAGTGAATTTTGTTTTCCAAAACCTTTGCTTCTCAAACCAGAGCACTAAAACTGCTCAGCTGTGGCAACCACCTTTGAATCTAATCACCTAAACAGAACCCACCTCAAAGGTGCCAAATCTGCACATAGCTGGTCCCTCAGTCTTGACCCAAGCACTCAGATACAGGAGGCAGAAACTCACTCACACCACCAGCTTTTCTAAATGCAAGTCTTCTCTATAGCAGCTGACAAGCCTTGCTTATTTACTCTGAAGCCCTGCTACAGGGCACATTACCAGACTAAGTCCCTACAAAAAGACATACAAAAATCACATTATTTTCCAAGTTTTAGCAATGTGTTTTGAAAATTTTAACCAAACAACTCTTTCCTTTTGCACTGAGGCATCTCAGATTCTTTTTTCTTGCTTTTTTGGCAGATTTATACAAATGACATCTTTGACATGCATGAAATGTGGAAAGGCCCCATTACCCCACCCTTTTACAAACCATTAAAGAAAATGGATTATTTTCCCTCTATAGTTTTACAAAAAAAAGCATTAGCACCAGCTGGAAAGAGAATTTTTTTTACAGCTACATGTTAGTTCCAAAACACCCCATGAAGATTTTGCTCATGAGGTGAAAATGATGATGCTTCTAAAGTCTGCAAAACAGTTTGACCTGGTAATACCAGTCCCCAAATATACTGATGCAAGAGTAGGTTATTCTGAGCAATATAAGTATTTCCTTGCATACACAACACTGTTTGCACAAGGTCTCATATCTCCAGCTTGCAGTCTTTACTCACTCATGGCACCAACAAGGTTGTTCCCACAAGTAAACCATCTCTCAAGGATTATTGATTTCCCACAACAGAAAGCCATGTGGAATCCAAACAACTTCAATCACATCAGTAGTAAACCAAATTAAAATCTGACTTTTCACATTGGAACTTGCATCTCCCAAGCGTTTCTCTTGCTCCATCATGCAGGAAGCAGCTAGACCAGAAGACACAAGCAAGAATATTGTAGAATTATAGAATGACTAAGTCTGAAAGAGACCTTAGATGTTAATGCCAAACCACAGGAAACACCTGACAGCTTTTAAATAGCAAAGGGTGGTCAGGAGCTGACTGGTCAGGAGCAGGGTGGGTTGGCCACATGGGATTGGCCAGGTTAGAAGCTGCTCTCCACATCTCCACCATCTAATATTAACACATGAGGAGGATGTATAGCCCATGTTAGGCTTCTTCTGGAGGCAGCAACTATAATGTTGCCATTGTGAGTTTAATGAGTATGGTCTTGCTCCACCCTTGAAGAAATCAGTAGGAAAATCCCCCTTGCTTGTGGTTCCATAGGATCAGGACAAGCTCGGATAAACAGTGTCCTTGGTTAATAGGCATTGCTGTTCTTTGCACAGAGGAACAAAAGAAATACCGAAGAACCAAAGGAGAAGCCAGATGTAGTATTAAAACCACCAATGCTACCTGAGTCCTAAATGACTGGTGCTCCTGAAACCAGTCTGTACTAAGCTGTCCTATAATGTCTTCTTTGTATGCTACAGCTCTATCTGAAATGCCTTATATCAAGCTGAGGAAACTTTTAGTGGAATGAAGCCCTATCCATGCAAGTTTGGTGGTGCATCCATAATGAAACGACAATTTAGCATCTAAAGAAAGTAGTCACATTCCAGCATGACTGAACAGAGTGATGGAGTTAAAAACCATGTTGTGCCATGCAAGCAGGCGGTCCACCCACCTTCCCACCAGATTAACATCAGCAGAGGATCAGAAATTAAATGCTATATTTTGCGCCCAAGTAATGCATTCTGAAGAAGAAACAATTAATTACTGCCAGGTGACACTGTCATGGGCTGACTAGGTGACACAGTAACTAATACATTTTCTCAACCAGCTCGTAGCTGCAAGGAAGACACAGCAAGATTCCCTTCCACTGCAAGCAAATATTAAAACAACATTCATTATATTTTCATGAAAGGGAATAAAACAGTGACCTTGGCAGTATTTGTTCCTTTGCTTTTCCCTCTTCCAAAATAAGACCAAACCAAGGCAGCACATCCCCCCCAAAGCCCATCAAAAGACAAAGCCCCAGTAGAAAGCAGCATTGCCTTTTTAACCACTTAAGGTGTTTTTAAGATAGGCTTTTCCCACAGGGATTTCAGAAGCTCCATTGCAGCTGCAGCAAGCAACTGAAGCAAAGCATGGGCCATTGAGTCAAAGAGGAAACGCGAGCAGACATACTACAGCGAGCTATCTTAAACCATTATTGGAGATCTGTAGCTAAGCTCTCCAGTGGCCTGCTTCTAGCTAAAAGGCTTCCACTTGAGTGCTTCAGATCATGTAAGTTTGTTTAAGATGCATAATTCATGAAGGGTACATAGCACCATCCTTGAATAACTTTTCACTCACCACCTGCTTGACAGGGAGAGAGCTGACAGAGCAGTGTGACTTCAGAATTCTGACATTAGCACGCTATGTGTCCCAGGAAGGGACAGGGATCGCTCCATTGCCTTAACCCCTTCGTTGGTTAAGGAAGCCAATCGCACCAGGTAATTTCATGATTAGGACTATTTCCATCTGTTGTCAATACCATTGAAATGAGAGAAAGACAAATGATGGGAAGAGTTACAACTGCTTACGTTATAGGCCTTGAAAAGGGATGTAAGGAAAATGTCTGGTTTTATAGGCTTTCAAAAGAAATAAATCTATTGCACACCAACTGCCAAGTGCAACCATTCCTACTCAAGCTGAGCAGTACTTGCACCTCAAATCGTCCCACTGAAATCAATTTGGGATTATAAAATGCAAGTAAGGAAAACACCACTTGTTTTTTTTTTTTGGTGGCAAAATAAGATATGTAAGGACGAAACCTTCAGCTAAAGTTAATGTGATTTGCCTCATTGTGGAGCTGTGCCCATTTACATCAGCCTGGAGTTCACTGCAGCAGCATGCCTATTGTAGAGCACTTGGGGTTTAATTACCAATGGTAAATAGTACGTCCTTAAACTTTATATTATATATTTGCCCTACTTTATTTTGTAGATAAAAGCCCAACTGTGGCCTGATAACCAATTGAGGAATGATTTATGGACTTTGTCTGCTGTTAGTATCAGTTTGGAAGTGCTGTGTGACAGAAGGGAGGGATTTTTTTCCTAATGTATTTTGAGAGATGGTGTTTGGAGTGGAACTATCATGCATGGATTTCCTTTATAAAATTGTGAATAATTTTTAGCAGGGCTTTAGAAAAAGGGGAAAAAATAGGGCAAGACAAGATATAAAGAGAACAACAATGGACACAGTAGACAGGATGAAAGATCTAGTGCATGGAAGAGAAAGAACACTGCTTTCATAATTTATGCTGTTGGCCAGCCATCCCAGCTGTGAGCCTTGTCCCACTTCCACTCAAATCCCAGGCTATTCTCCATTTATTTTGGCTCCTTTGTCACTGAAATGTGCCTCCTGCTGTCACGCTTGATGTGACATTTAGATTAAGCACAGACACCTCTCAGTTTCATTTTAAAAGCCAAAACAACAAACACATGCATAGACAAAGGAGGACAGGTTAATTTTCAAACCCAGGTGTATGTGTATTGTCATCCCCCCCATACACACAGTCTCCAAAATAAACATTTCACACAAAGCAGTGTTTTGCCTCTTGTGTAAGTACAGAGCAGTGAAGTGCAGCAGCACTTCCAGCCAGGGCACTCTGAGCATGCACGTTTTAAAATAAGAAGGGTTTTTCCTCCCAGGATATCAGAGAGGCTTTGTAATTAGCGGCTTGTATGACCCCACTGTGATTTCTGCCCTACACCAGAGTGCTGAGACTACCTGAGAAGTGATTTGTAAGTCAGAGAGAAAGAGTGAAATACACGGACCTGGTGTATTGACATGCACTTTATCCTTTCTTCTGTTACTCTGAAAGCTAGCATGGTTTCCTGCTTTTATAAGGGTCACTTGAGTCTTTCATCTGAGTCAAATCCTGCTCTTGCTTCCTGCAGGGCATACAAGAGAAATTACACCAAACATTATTCTCTTATCAAGGAAGAGATTATTCCTGTGACATGGGTGCTTCCTGTGGACAGCCAAAAAATCTGGCAGTAGGAAAAGTCATCCATGCCAAAGGTTCTCTGTTTACTGAGATGTTGTTCGGAGAGGAAGAAGTCAAGCAAGTCTATCAATGTAATTATTTTGCATCTCTCCCTATGTAAATCTGGGCTGAAAGGCTGGTGCAGAAGTAGGTGCATGCAGGGTGCTTTGGCTCAGGATTCCTTCCTCAGTAACCTGGAAGAAGCAGAGCTATCACCAGCAGGATGTTTCCATTCCCCAGGGAAGGGGAGGGAATAGGACTTATTCTGGGTAGCTGGGAAAAGAAATGAAAGTAAAGGTGTGAGTTTACTCATTTACACATTAGAGGATGCTTTTGTGCATTGTTGGAGTCACCAAGAAGGGGGAAGTGGCAGCAGAGTGAAAAGCCAGGATGCCTCTGAGCCATAGGCTCAGGGGCAAGATGGAGAGGAGAGTGGGAGCCCAGCACTGCAACTTTGCTTTTCAGGTCATCCCTGGTGTTGCTGTGCCACTGTAAGATAAGGCAGAACCACAGCTGTGAGTATTTAAGTAGCTCATGCTACTTTAATGGGATCTCAGTGACTGATATTTGGAAATATATTATTAAGTTTCTGCAGAGCAGCACTGAGATTTCCCAGTGTCTTCAGGAAAAGAAATAGCACCTTCTGCTCTCATGTCTCTTGCAGGGGAGAGATGTTAGAGATCAGCTCAAATGCATCCAGCCCTCTGCTAAAAACAAAGTGGGCTTCAGAAATGGCTTAGCAGCATTATGCCAAAGGCATAGCCTGGGCTTTTGCTTCAAAGCTATCTCGCCCTTCAGCAATGTTTTTCCTCCTGTCTACTCTGCCAGCTTTTCTACCTAACTCCTCAGTCCAATAACTCCACAGTGATGTATAAACAGGCTTTTTCTATAACATCCCTCTGTCTTAAAATTAAAAGAAAGTAAGCATGCATTGTCTTCCCAGAAATAAACACCCAAAACAGAAGGCAGAAAAACTGTCTTTATTTGGGAGAATTCATTTAGAGATGCAAGATGTTCACAGCAAGTGTATAAAGGGTGTGCAGTGCCGTCTCCTAACTGAGTATTCAAACAGGAGGATGTATGGGGAGCTGTGTACAGCACAAAGTAGTTTCAGGTACCAAATCTTACACTGGCACACACACATGCAAAAAAGCTATTTGCAGCTGAGATATGCAAAGAACTATGTGTTCAACCATCCAGACAAAATCTGCAGACAAGGCAATACAAAATTATAAGTGTTGATGTGCACTTGTCTCCAGCATGAGGATGTGAAAAGAATTACATCTGTCCACTCCAGCAGGCAATTGTTCATCATTTCTAATGGATAAAATCAGAAAGCACGACAGAGCCCTGAAAACTCAGTATACCCCAAGCTGGCTGATGAGAGGAGGGCTGTGAGGATATACTTTCTAATCACCATTCAACCCTTAGCAAATGGATGGGTTAAAGGCCACTGTGCTGGACTTGGAAGTTAATCCATAGTTCACCCTAAGTACAGATTTCCTTTGTGACCATGAGAAAGGCTTGGATAGAGCTTATAGAAAATTGGGGAGTTTGGGAAGACTAGTGTCAGAAAACCAGAGAGAGATAATAAATCATCTCTATTTCCTTGGGTACATTATCTAGGAAGTAGGTAAAACCCCATGTGTAACCTCTATTTATACCCAGGTGTTGTACAGAAGACAGAACTTGTCTTTACACAAAGGGTGCATCAGGCTCCTGACCCATGTGGTGACACTACTCAATTGACACTCCAGCAGCTGAATAACCACCCTACTGAAGCATCTTTCTGTGTGAATACAGTCAAATTTCCACTGTTGAATGCAGAAGGTGGAATAAATAGAAGTAAATGAGAAAAACAGGTTCCTGCACGCTTAGACGCACAGAGCCTGCTTTTTGGCTCTGCTCCTTCCACAAGTTGTGCTCGCAGATGTGCACAGCCCATGACCTCCTCTGTGGCAGGGGGATGTGACAAATTGCTGTGTCACTCAGATATGTGCGAAGGGAATAAAGCCCACGTCCGGCAGCACTGTGAGAGACGAGGCGAGACGAGACAAGTCTCCCCATCCTCAGCAGGGCTCCATTTGCAAAAAGAGGCCAACAACATGGCAGGGCACATATTCTGCACAGAGCACCAGAGGTGCAGTAAACCTTGACGTACAGCATATATCCACATAGCTGTAAAGAGGTTAAGACTCTCTTGGTAGGAACCAGTAGGCAAGAGCCTCAGGAATTACTATTTTTCTTTCCTGACTTCCCCCTACGAGGATGTAGGGAACAATTCCTTCTGCCTCAGCTGATGGTCTCTCCCCTAAGAGTTCTGTTGCCCATCTGAGGACAATATTGTTTGTACAGGGATGCTGTAAGAATGACTGGAGTTTTATGAGGAAGGAAGAGATGACTCCCAGTCTCACTGCATAAGCATCATGAATGACAATGAAGCAGTTAAATCACTAACTAGATCCAAATTGTATGTGCACTAGATCCAAATGCTGTCTTTGGGACTTCCATTCTCTGTTTAGTTCTTCGCAGAGGTTGCTAAAGATTAATGATTTATAAAAGCATCAGACTGTGTTGTATTTCCTCGGGTCCAGTTAAAGAAATCCAATAAACATGGGAGTTTTGTGTTGTGAACATATGTATTTTTCTTCCCCTGTAATGTTAGGCCTGTCAAACTGAAACTGATAGGTTGGAAAAGAGTCTGCTGAGGAGCCAAAAATGAGAACTAAAACTGGTGAAACCTATCAGATGAGTATCAGAGCAGTGCTATCACAGTGCACTGTGCTGTTTGAGGAAGAAGAGGAGCAGTAGAGTCTAACTGGCCAAAAAGCTCAAGATACCTGGGGTTTAGGTCTGCTTCTACTGACAATCGTCTGTTGTATGACCTTGGGCAAGCACACTTTTTCTCAACGCTTGCTTCTCTCACTGTTTGTTTTGCCTTATCTGTTTAAATTGGAAGCTCTTAAAATGAAGTTTGGCTCCTCATGTGTATTCAAAGTCTGGGGCTCAAGGTGCTACAATAACACAAACAATAATAAAAAGGATTGAGTGATGCAGTATAATCACATGAATAATAGGGTACCTTTTAAGACGGTTCTTCTGCGAGATCATCTTTGTGCTAATAAGTTCTGTTTACTCAGGGAATATTCAATAAATAATAAATAAAACCTTAGGCTGAGACTTTCCCAAGCACAGCAGGTAATTTAGGTGCATCATCCATTAAAATTAATCAAAGGGTGCATCTAAATCCCCTTAGCACTCTCAGAAAATTCTTAGCTTTAGTATTTCATTTCCAAGCTAGGCAGCTGGCAGGGTGGTATCTGTATCCAGTGGACAGTGGGGTAGAAATTAAGAGGAGTACTGGGCACACTTGGGTGCAGAGCTCTTACTCACTTGGGCAGCTTTACTGGTCATCTGGTTGCTCTTGCTCCCCTGTAGCCCTGTATGAAGTCCCTGGGAACTGATCACTACAGGAGGTAGGGCTGGGAGACTTTTGCCTCTGGGTTCTGCAGATGAACATATTGGGCAAAGAAAGGAAGATTAAAAAGGAGAACTAGCACCTTCATTGCATGCAATATGACTCTACCTCTTCTATCCCCACTGCTCCAACCTGAAATTGTGCTCCTGAGAGCACACAGTGCTGCTCTTGCTTTCGGCAAGGGTCAGTGGAGGCCCAGGGTGGATTCAGCAAATGGGAAGTTTAAAGCCACTTAAAGCCACCTACTCTCCATTTCTCACCTCCAATTTCTTAAACCCAGTGCAAGGGGGGGAGGAACAGCACCAGTCTTATTGTAAATGCCACATCACTATGTAAGACAGGACTGATGTACTTCGAAAGGTGGTTGCTGCAGCTTTCGTAGATCACTCTGTCTCTGTCAGCATGACAGATAACAGCCTCCAGACAACTATGAACACATTAAAAATATACTCCCATCTCCGAGCAATCACACGTCAGTGCAGCGCTGTCTCACCGTGGAGGAGCAAAGAATGCCATACCTCTGGGAGAGCTGTACAAACATCTGCATCTGCTTCAGCTCTATTTTTCACTATTGTTCCTTCCTGACAATTTTGCCACCCTTGACAAAAAAACCCAAGCGAGAGCTAAAAATGAAATGAGTTCTTTCTGACACGTGTATGCATATTTAAGCATTTCTGTCACTGTATGTTAGAGTTGCAGGCACTCTAATGATGCCGCTCAGTTGCTTGCTTCTTGCGTGGCGTCAGTAATATTAGCCTATATGGTTTCAGAAGCTGAACATATCTCCTTTCTTCCCATTTCATATTGGCCATTAAACTTAAATTATCATCAGAATCACAACAAAACAGAGCAGTGTCTCTAATTCTGTGAAGAAACGAGGCTGACAACACCAGAACAAAATACACATCATTAGCAGAGCCCTGCTCATAACACTCTTAAACACACAGCTCTGTGAATATTCATACTCCATTTTTGAAGGACACTAGGCTTAAATCTGGAAATTTCAGTTATGCTATTGTTTCACAGATCAGAACACCTAGGAAAAAGAACAGTTTTGTGCTGTTCAGGGTACCTCTGTCTCAGTAAACAGGCAGAGGCAAGTTGCCCTACAAAAAAAGAGAGATGGTAGGCCTGCATTTAAAGGACTTGTACCTCACTTTTAAAGAAATGAATTGTGAATACTGTGGTCCTGGATTCATCACTAGATGACAGACCAGATGGTTGAAGGCTCAGAGTGTAGTCTCATCCCTATGCAGAGGGATTTCTACACTTGCATAGTAACTGTTATTGAAAGTTTCCATACACATGTAAGTCCCTTTGTACTAGAATGAGAAAATCCATTAATGCAAAGCATTATGTCCATTACAGGAAGCAGAATGAATAGCTAATAGTCATTGCATTTACACTGAAAATCCATTTGGCCTGCTGGCACCTTGAGCATAAAGCAGGAATTCTATAAATTCTGTCTTTTATTTAAACAGCACCTTTCATGTCAGTGACACTTCCACAGATACAAATAGCAGGAAAGTCCAGTTACATGTATTGCAATGAGTTCCAAATAAAATTTTAATGCTCAGGATATACTGAGAAGTCATTGGTCTGCTTAAATTTATTTCATCTGTATACTAAGATATCAAGTCTGTGTATTTACTGTAGTGCATTATAAATAAAGAGATCTGTAAACCTTAAAAACACCACTGCAGTCCCAAATGAAAAAGCCCTAAGCACTTACTGTTAGTAAAACCCCACTGAAACAGATTCCCAGCCTAATGCCAAAAAAGTGTCACCAGAAGTGCTCAGTGAAAGTAACCTTCCTGAGAGGTAAGGTCAATTGCCATTAGCATGGTCTTAAAACAGCCAGTCTCTGAGGATGATCCTCAGGTCCTTACTCCAAGATGTTAAGCTCTTGGATCTTAGCATGATTCCTTAAAGGCAAGTATGAACCTTCCGTGGAGATTGCTGGGTATCTCAAGCATGAGCATGCATGGAACAAATAGTTAGCCCATCCTTACTTCACTATATTAATTAAGAAGAGTTTCTATTTCCATACTACACTGAATTCTTGAGAGGAGAAATTCAGTAACATGCATCAGATGTTACTACAGCCACAGTAGTCATACTGATAGGAAAAATATGCTTGACACAATCTCTCATTGCTGCACTGATACCCAGTTCACTCATGCATTTGGTCCATAAACGGATCTGTGTGTTTCCTTTTGCTGTTGTTTGTAAAGATGGTTTTACAAACCACCATCTAAAAGCATTTGTGACCCATGCTACACACTCAAACAATGATTCTCAGCCTCAGAGAAGTCAGTCTATTCTGCAGAGAATATTAACAAATAACACTCCAGAGAGATCATATTTAAATGTCTGTTCAGAGCAGGGTGCTTCATAGTCTTACACAAAATAGAAAGTGTTCTTATGGGAATGTGTCTAGAACTACTCAAATAAAATTATATATTTTTCTCATTTCCTCATTCTAAACTCTTTTTGTTGCAAACAGCATTTAGTTACCATTCACTGCACTGCAGAACTTTGCTACATTGAGATGAATTAAACTCTCCTGGGGAACTCACCCAAAACTCAATATTAAAACTATGCCCAAACTCAGAAAATACGAACCAGAGAAATTACCTAGAATGTTTCATCCATGACTTGTCTTGGAAGCAGAACGGGTAAATATATTTTGTACATGAACTTAGCATTAATTTATTGGTGCTACTTATCCCCAACATTCCTCTGTCAGTGGCTCTGGATGGAGCTCAGCAAATGCCCCTGCCAAGTGTCTCAAGGCCATTGAGACCGTTTATCATAATTGTTTTTTTTGGAGCTCCATTTCCATCCTGCCTGATTATAGAAATTCATGAATCTGAAACAAGTAGAAATAATAGGAACAATCATTTGTTCTCCATTATTCACTCCTCAGAAGACAAAGGCCTGGCCTCTTCTTTCAAGAAAGAATTTGCCTCAAAGTGAATTTATAACACTGAAAAATGGAAAGGTTGTTTTCATGGAAAAAGCCTGCAAGCAATTCTGTTTCTCCCAGTAGCACTACCACTGCATCCTTTAGGGCAGAAAAAAATACACTCCCATTGCCCCCAACCCAAAGAAAAAGCTGAATACTTTTAAAAAGCTGTCATTTACAAAATAAATAAATGTATTGAAATGCTATTGTTTTTTTCCCTGAAAAACAAAAAAAAATGGTAGGCACAAGTTTAATATTAAACCTACCAGTAACCCACAGACAGTAAGGGTCCTCTCAGTAAGCCAACTCTTCTGTTGATTTCCATGTAGTTGGATGGTCTTATTCAAATTTCCAATTCTTCTGATGAATCAAGGTTCTTAGGGTCCTTCCTTTCTTCTCCTCTGTTGTTGGAGAAAGGACAGCTAGACCCATGGTTGGATAGATACACCATCAAAGAGGCCAAACTTTCACACACAGTGCAAAAGTTATTTCTGCCCTTTGCTGCAGAAAGACTGAGCTGGTCTGGCTTTTTTATTATTATTATTTTTTATTATTATTATTTATTTATTTAAAATTAGTCTATGAATTCAATAGCACTTGCTATTGTCTTGTACGTGTGTGTGGATATGTGTATTAAACGAAATACAAACCTGTGCTTTAGTCTAAAAGAGGAAAGGAGTGCAAATGGAGGGTCATTGTAAAGCTGTGTAGGATATGGGGAAGTCAGCCAAAATGACCTTTCAGAAATGGCAGCCTTCCCAGCCTCAAAGTCTTTTGTGAAAAATAAAATATTCTATTACATTATTTTCCAGTTTCAGCTGTCTCCCTCACTGGGCTCCAGGGTCATACATTTCCAAAAGTTTGGATATATTTTGCTGTTCACCATCTGGCTCAATAGCTGCACATATTGATCATCAATACCAGGACCAAACAGCTGTGGCCCAAGGACACCAAGCAGCCACCAGTGTCATGCCAGTGGGAATATCCATGCTCCAGATCTCTGCAGCCTCACTGACCACAACACTGTGGGCACACAAAAGTAAACTCCTCTCCCCTACATACTCCCCTTCTTGGTTAACATCAGTACAAATTGTTTTGCCACATTAAGATGAGCCTACAGTAAATGCTTTACTGTACCCTGAATTTGTGGCAATGTGCAGTGTTGATTTCTCCTTTCCTCCATGCAGAGAGTGCTGGATATTTTACATTGTGGGGGGGTTTACAAACCTTTGCCCAGTCTATTGTGGCATGCATCACTCTGCAGTTAGTATCCATATGGATGGCATTTGTAAAGCACTTTCAGGTTCCTTCTCACAAAATTAGTTTCATTATTAAAGAGGAAAAATATTTCAGCATGGAGCCGCACGAGAAGCAGCCAACTGGCTTTGCACTTGGCTCAAACAGGCTGGTCCTACTTAACTCATGCAGAGGCCTGAAGTACTATAAACCTCCTGCACCAGGCAATGCATCACACTCCACAACAAAATCTTTTGGAAGGGCTGGGCAATGCAACCTCAGAACTTTCCCCTAGAAATACACATTCCTGTTTTAAATAGCAAATGACCTATTTTCATACTCAACAAATACTTTATCCTCCTTTGCCAGCTACTTACATTTTCTTTCTCAGATATGTGAAAGAAATACAGCTGGTGGTGTATGTATAGGATGCTTTTCATCCTGCTTTCTAATGTGAATAATTATTTGCAGGTTTTTGTGCTGAATATTGAAGAATATAATCAGCATTTTCAAATTCCATTGTTTAGGGGAATGGAGTTCTTTCAAATGAGGGCTAGATACTTCTGATATCGGTGTCCCCCTTTAAAACACACTGAGCTCTCATGACTGAGAATATATTAAGGCACAGGATAATTATTCAGAACTATCTTTGTAGATCTCATCCTGGGACTTTATATCCTGATAATCCAGAGGTTAATTTAGGAACAGATAAAAAAAAACAACCAACAAAACAAACAAAAAAATCCAACAAACAAAACCTGATTCTTAAGAATTATGGTGATGAACCGAAAATGGTGAAATGTAAAGAATATGTCAATATTTCTTTTTGTTTAGTTTGCATATCTTATTGTGAGATGTGGTGGAAAAAACCTAACACCTAGACAGGTGAGGCTCCAGGCTGCTTTACCAGACAACATGATTTTAGACCCATTATCCTGAAAGTGTTCTGGTCTAAAACCCACTGTGCTTCATGGCAACTTCCTGCTTTTTTAAAAGCAGACAAACACATTCTCCCAGTGTGGAGTAAAGCAGATGAAACATCTGACCTCCAGGTGTTGCTGTCATGGTTTCCTTGCTGTGAATTCTCTAAATTCCCAGCTATTTGCTCAAACCTCTGTTGGCTCCCTATGTGGTAAACAGTACCTCTGGACACATACACTGCTCTTTTTGACTGGCAAGCAATAAATGCCAGAAATGGGCCATTCACATGCATATACAGTGCAAATAGGAAAACTGTGTCCTACTGTAACCACAATAGAAAAAGATTCCTGTACTTCACCTCATCCTAGACGTCCCTGATGTTGGTGCAACCATGAAAGAGAAGAAAAATAAAATCAAAGTTATGTTGCCCAGTAATTGAACTGAAAGCTCTCATTGCTTGTTTGCAGTCTGTCTCTGAAGTGCATAGTGACAGCCCTTGGGATAGTTGTATACATGTTAGTTGGCCATTTCAGTTTGGAAAGGATCTTCTCTTGTCTTGTTAGACTGAAATCTGTTGGGGAAAGGGTTCAAAGGATGTGAATAGAGATATCTTTTTAATTTCAGTGCCATTACATTGGTTTATATTAGTGGAGGAGCTAGTCTCGTAGGCCTGCCTGCACACAGCTTGAACAGAAGAAACATGATGGATTCAGGCCTATGTACAATACCAGTACAAAACCCTGTATAAAGTTACAGCTGTTGCAAGAGGATACTAACGATTAGATTTGAGTATCTAATGCAGGGAGAGAGTGGGGGAAGAGCTGGTATTTCCAGGTCAACTAGAAGCTATTGTGTTTGGAAGTGAGAGGAAAAAAATTGTTGACGTTGCTTTCATGAAACGTGTAATTTTCCATCTCCCTTGCCATGTCTTAAGAGCTTAATTGGACACAGTTGAGGTAGACACAAGCCCAGCTCCTGTCTTAAGCTTTTATTTCCAAAGGTCACAGATTTCACGCTGATCCTCTGCATTATGCTATCATTTTCATGAGAACCTGAGGAGGGGAACATTAATTGCCTGTGACTGTAATTGGCTTCATGATGGCTGGGAACACACACACCAAAACAGCTGTCAAACATGTAACCTGGCAGAAAGTCACCAAGTGTCAGGAGAATGCTCTGAACAGGACTGTCATTTTCTATGCCTGCAGAGACTCTGTGATCAAGACAGATCTCTTGACATAATGATTCTCAAAAGTGACTAATTTGAAACATTTTCTGCTGATGGAAAGTGAAGATGCAAAGCATGCAAGGGCTGCTGGCAGCAAGGCTCATCTTAAATAGTGAGAGGGAAATGTGGTATCCTAGACCTCTGTGTATTGAGGCCACTACAAGATCACTGGGGTACCAATTACACAGCGTTGATATTCCTGGTCAAGGGTTAGTTCATAGAAGTGAAAAATCAAAGCAGGAAACCACTGGATACAGTGATCACCAGGTACATGTGGTGTAATTGGTATTAACATCAGACCCAGCCTCAGTTCTGCTAATTCAAAACCAGTCGCTTTTTTGAAGCCAAGTAGGGCAACTCAGATCAGTCAAAATGTCATCAGAGAGTTCTGCTCTTTGTGTTACTACTAGAAATAGCAGTTCTGCTCTCTAAGACAACTGAAAAACAACTATCCTTGATGTAATGCGTGCTAAAGCAGAGAGCTTTGACTGTGATTTTTAGATATATACCTGCCAGTTATACAACAGTAGCCTGTGCCCTGCAAGCAATTGCCTTCTCTTCATGCTGAGCCAGTCTCCAGCTTATCTTCACCCTCATGGGATGCCTGCCCTGGAGTACCATGATGTTACTCCTTTCAAAACTGTTATAGCAACAATTGGCTATCAGTGTTACTTCTATTCCAATAGAAAATCCTGGGCCCCACTGAGCTATGCGCAGAGAAAATCCAGAGTGAGTAGTACTCCATGTCTCAGGGAGACAACAGTCTAGATATACAAGATGAACAGGGAAGGAAAGGGAAAGAAAAGTTTTATTGATTGAGAGCAGGGACATGGGTTATGAAAGGAACTGGACAAGGTCAAAAAGAGAAGTCTGTGCTGGAGCTAGATAAATGATCCCAAGGCTTTGCCAACCAAATCCAGTGCCTTCACACAGAACTCACTTTTCCACAAAAATATATTGTGTGAATTTCAGCCCAGAGAAGGATAATTCAAGATGTGGTACCTGTGAAGATGGTTTTCCTATTTTCTGCCAAGGAATGACATGGAGTGGGGACCAATGGAAAAGATGTGACTATGGTTGCAGTTCTCTGGATATGTGTTCAACTAGAAGAAAGGTGTTTCAGCTCCTCTCTAATGGACTTCTTAGGCATTGTTCTTGTGTTATTACAGGATTTTCTCTTGTTTTCAAGCAGCTGTTTATCACACTAATGAAGGGAACTGAAAATGGAACAGTTACTAAAAACCTTATTTCCTGAAGCCCAGTATATGAGAAACTAGCAAAAAATCTATTAACAAAATGACTATATATAATGACCAAAAGGACTTGGAAAGTGACTTATTTCTCTGTGACCATGGATTTAAATAGTTTGCTGCATGTTTCTGCTGCAAAATACAAGGCAATAATCAAATGAAAATCCTCTCAAAACCACAATTATAGATCTCAAGTGTCAAGCATGTGGGTACTCACATTTCAGATTAGAACTGTAGTTTCTTCTAATTATAAAACACAGCAAATTGCATCCAACTACTATAATTAAAGTTAAAAATGAACTTACTCTTTCACACACCTTTGTATTTACACAGTTGGAGGAGAGAAAGTAAATACACTGAACACACCGTGTGTATATGAACACATGCACCCTCTCCCTTGAAGACAGCTGCTTCTAGCAATGCAACACTAGAACATGAGTAGTACAATAGTTTTGGTGCATGTTTTTCTCCTGAGTCCCACAAACTGGGTCATACAAGAAAAAGCCAGTTCAAGAGTCCCATATGTTTATTACAGTGGCATAAAGACTCTTCCCATGTGTACAGAGCACTGTGTGGAGCAGACTATGCTAATCAGTGCCACAGCTGTTCAGGGGAGGAACATATAGCACTGAGCTTGCTTTTTACCTCACTAAAATTAATCTTAATTATAGCAACTCATTCACAACGTTAATGTGAAATATGCTGTAAAGCTGAATGTAAATTATAAATTCAGTCCAATTTATACCTGCAGCAGCTCTTTTTTACATGATCAGGGAAAGTACTGTAAAAGCAGCACCAAAATGCCTTGGAAGTCTTTTCTCTCTATCATAAGAGCAGGAGGATCCTATGCTAACAAGCAAACGTACTCTTGGGCAGAGCTAAAGAACTTGATAACACACTGAGTGAAGCCAACAGGAAGACTCCCCAGACTGCAGATGAGGCCATGCATATATTGCTTTGCCAATTTGGTCCTGGCTTCAAACTGAGTGAGCTGGAAAACAGAGGAAAAGAACAGCAGAGCCATCACAGTGACCTCTCTATGAACCTGGATTGGGTAGCGCTTTGCTCCCTCCCGCACTTTAATTCATATCTCTGTGCTGACTGTAATGCTGTGTACTGGCCCCAGCAAGAATTAGATTAAATATTTATACTTTTGTGATGAGATACTTTGTTACCTCGTAAAACTCGCACATATGGAACTCTATTAATTTATGCTAATTCCTTATTTCTCTAGAAGAGCCTTTCTCCTCATTAGCATTTGATCGTTTAATACAACTTTACAGCACACACTAAATTGAAGCCCATAATCTTTTGTAATTGAAGCTTTGTGTGCATTCATTGTCATTTAAGGGAAAAATGAAGGGGGAGATGTGTACGGGAGTATTGCCTTTGTGTGGCACGCATGGCTCCGGGAAGGGATTAGCTCTGCAGGGAGCTGTTTGCACTGCCAGCTGCAGGGAGCAGACTACATTTGGAAGGCTGGACCTGCCCTTGTTTGTGTTGAGGAAGCATTTTCTGTTGACCTCAATGAGAAAAGGACCACTCCTCTGGCATACTGCCTGTGCCTGACAGCTGTATCCGAGGATGGTGGTAGGAAAAGAAAGTGGAGGTGGAAATTGCAGCACACAGAGCAGACCTGCAGCTAAAACAAACTGTCCAGTTTCCTCTATCTATCCATCTTACTTTTGTCTCCTGCTACAGCCCATTGCAGTCCTGTTGTCCTTGCCAAACCTTGCCATCATGTTCCTGACATTATGTTCCTGACATTATGTTGAGATACAGATTACTGGGGAGGAAATCAGTATTGCTTCCCTTTGCTTTTCCTTGTCCAGGGGACCAAATTCACTTACCCACAAGTCTAATGAAATGAAGCAAATATCTCTGGCTAGCGCATAATCTGTTCCTCTTGCTGGGATTGACCTCTGTTCTGGTACCAGTTTCCCAGGCTCATCTATGGCACCCATCAGGAAGCTTATTCCAGTGCTCATCTCTGGCCACAAGCTATAAATCAGAAGTAAACCAAAACAATTCCTATTTCAGGAAAGGAAGACAAGAGTGTGTTTTTATTTCAGTATCAGAAATCAGGAGGGACCAATGGGATGCAATGCTCAGTTTCACATTGTTCTATCTTATATTCCCTTTCTCCCACCTTGCCATTAGCAGCTGGGGGTCTTAAGCACATTGAAGAGAGACAACTGGCCAGCTTCTGGATTTTTCTAGCAGCACTACAGAAGTCTATATTTATAACAGCACTATAAAAATATATGATTTATTAGAGTAAGTGTCAAATTTATGTTGTAAGGCACAGAGGAATAGTTTTGTGCTTGAAATACTGGGGTTTTTCTTCAGTAGTGTTCACTTTGTTCATGATTCAAGGAAACTAGAAGACACCCATCACTGAGACAATTCGAGTACTTTGAGGTTTTCAGTGCTTCTGTGTATATCACATACAGTTAAATGGGGCTCACTTTTATCTTGCTGAATTCTCTACATTGTGTTTTATGAAGAGGAACTCACACACACACTCCTGCCCAGCTACTGTTCAACTTGGGCTGGCGGGAGTAGAAAAGCCAATGGTTAAACAGAGTCTAATAGCATGTTTCCAAACACAGGCTGCCTGATTTTACTGATATGAATAATCTCACTCAGGTTAGGACCTTCTGATACACCTGTGTCAAAATTATTGTGAGTTTTAATGTAAGAGTTGTCAAGTACCTGCAGACTGCAGTCTGGTTTTATGCTCACTTGACATTTACAGCAATAAGGTTCACACACAGGCACTCAGCTTCCCCCAGCACAGTTGAGTGATAGTTCAAAGCTAGGGCAGGGCTGTGGAAGATGAATAATTGTAATGTACAGAGGCCCCACTCCATCTCTGGGGAGGAGTCTGTAAGCACTACCTTACATGCATCCTTAGAACTGCATAGAGGGAAACGCTGGACTGAATGCTATCATCCATTCTCAGGGACACACTGACAAAGACATAAACAATGAAAAGGCTAAAAATACCCATTGCCCCAGTTACAGAAAACACCTGCAGGGAGCAGAGCACTTAAAACTCATCTAAGTCTCATTGAGTTCAGTGAGAATTAAAAACATGTCCACTGGCTGTTCTTGAATCAACGTGTAAAAGACAACGTTGCTATGTTTGTGCTTACATGTTGTGGACATAAAGCAGTGA
The DNA here is from genome assembly GCF_012275295.1 of Melopsittacus undulatus. Classification (NCBI taxonomy): domain Eukaryota; kingdom Metazoa; phylum Chordata; class Aves; order Psittaciformes; family Psittaculidae; genus Melopsittacus; species Melopsittacus undulatus. The sequence continues at coordinate 30,027,960 of NC_047535.1, forward strand.
TTGTAACACCAAGTACTGTAGCCTGAGAAAACACACTGTATCAGCAGTTTGAAATGGAAAAAAAGCCAAACCACCTCTACATATTTATGTTTAAAAAGCGCTTCCTATTTAAATGCCATCTGCCTGCACCGATGTTTATTTAAATTGTCAGTTAATCAATTAAATCTATTTGAGCTAGCAGTACATCACAGTAAATCAGTGTAATCACCTTCATCTTCATTTAAATTTATCTGGACTCATCTCTCTGTTCTGCCCCTGACCAGATACAAGGCAGAAGTGAAAAACAAGAAGGATCCAATTTTACCTATTGGAGTCATGCATTTATGTCACGGAAGTCATCCTTTCGGGGAAGCATGTATTTGTGTTCCAAAATGCTCCCTTTAGTACCTTTTTTTTTCCCTAGGGCAAGGAGAGGAGGAGATTGGATTACTCACCTAGAAATTAACAGACAACCTAAATCTTGTCTAAATGCTTTATCAAATAGCTCTTCAACTTTCCTTTACACCTGAATCAGCCAGGAACCAAGTGTACCCATGTGTCAGCAAAATATGCTCAGGTCTCTATTGAGGTGACGGTCAGCTAATGAAGGAAGTATGTTTCAAATCAGTGCTCTCAGCCAGTTACACTGACCATAAAATTACATGGTAAGTGCTTTTAAAGACAGTTACCACATGGTTATTGTGGCTTTCCAAATTAGACTGTCATCAGGAGTGTTAAGAAGTGAAAGATACAGGTAGGGAACCTGTTAATTCCTTAGCTCCGGCAGGTTGGAGCTCCCAGTGCTTATTCATTTTGCATTAGCAAGAAACATCAGAACATCTCAGCTCCCCACACCACGAGGTAAATTATTCCTGGAGCACCGTGCTTGGTAGCTTCAAGTTTAATTACCTTGTAATCTACAGGTCATGTTATTACTTTGTGGTTATATGTTTGGGGTTTTTTCATACCTATTTATACAGCCTATAAAAGAAAGTGACATTGGAATGGATTTTTCTAAATTGGTCCCATGCATACAGTTCTTTCAGTGTCTGAAAAAATGAGACTCTGCTCTCAGTGAGCATCTGCTGGCTAAATCTATAAGCTATCTTTAGAATGAAGCACCTACTAATGTCTTAGCAAGGCGCAATAATTTTTATATGAAGCCAAAACGTATACTACAGTTGATTATTTTATATGAAACTCATGGGACCAGGGCATGTATTTAAGAAAGAATTTATATTTTTGCCAATATGAATTTCATTTGGAAGTAAAGATAGCTACCCCCAGTTCTGTTTGAGTAGTCTTCCCTAATGGACAGAATCCAGAACAGGCTTATCTCAGAAGATACATTTAGATCACAAGTTGGATTTCTTTTATCAATATCTTTTGTGATGCTTACTGAATTCAGCAGTCAGCCCTGAATAACAGAAGAACAGACTCTTTGGTGGCTGAGAGCCCATGTCCAAGCATAGAAAGATGGCAAAGTTCTGCATCCTTCTTTGTTCAAGAATAGTTCTCTCATCAAAGCCTTTCCAAAAAGAAGAGTCCTATGCTTGGAATTTGTGCCAAACTCAGTGTCTGAGTGTGTATTTACAGGGGAGAAGTGTACTGCTCACTACTGTACAGAGGCACATCTCCATCACTCTGCAGAGATGCTGGGTTATGGCCAAAGATCTGTCCCTCTGACTGAGGTGGAACATTTGAAGTATAGAGATATCTGGCTTTGAAAAAAGTGTAAGAAGTTACTGTAAGTGGTGATGGCCAGTTCTGTATTGCATTTAAATGCATAAATATTTTACAGCTTTTCTTAATGTACAACCCACCAAGGTATTAACCTTTGCAACAAAGAATGCATTGAAATCTTCTTTGCTGTGTGGTATTTGATTAATTATTTCATTGGTTTTTAATTGTAGAGAACCTTAGTGTGTTATTAAACAGTGTATAACTTCTTTACTATGTAAGGGAAGAAGTAAACATATATATTGGTTGCAGGCAGCATCTTTAAACTTTTCTTTATCTTGGAAACATTAATGGGTTTTCCAATTAAATGTTAAAAATATGTGCAATAATATTTTTTGGGATGTTTTGAGCATTCATCTGGTTAAGGGAGGAGGGAATGTTTGCTCTGATGTCTTCATCCAGAGGGAAAAAAAATGTAATTTCAAGCAGGTTTTGTATCTAGCTCATATAATGCCTGGCTCAGCCATAGAGAGATCCAGTTACTGTGTTAGAAGAAACACTATAGGAGGAAGTGAGCTCTTAGTTGTGAACAGGGCAATGCATTGCACTTACTGGTATTAATACTTTTTTTGTCTGTCAAATTAATGTTCCTAACAGATTTTACCCACTTAATTTTCATTTTCTTTATGTCCTTTTGGATCACAAGTATCATGTTCAGTATGATCTGCTTAGTAATAGTTTGAGCAGCAAGTAATACACAAGATCTGTTTATGATGAAGCATGGATTGATATGATGGGATTCACCTTAAAAATATGAATATGTTTTTCTCCCTTGCCTCCTTCTCCTACTTTCTTACTTCTTTGTGAATCAGGAATAAAACCCAGATGCCCTTTGCAATATGAAAAATTGATGTACTTCTGTAAGCAGATTTTCTGAAGGCACCAAGCCTTGGGATTTCACTGGGTAAATCAGACGCTTGCAAGCAGTTCTGCTTATTTAAAGGAATGGGTGACTATGCTGTTTTCCTGAGAAGCTACAATCAAGAGTGGCAATTTCCAGACCTGAGTGAATAAATATGTAGTAACTTCAGCAAAACATGCACAGGTGGAATCCGCAATCATGATTCCACTGTGCATTCCTTGCTGGCTAGAAAAGAGACAGACATTTTTCCTCTGTTCAGCTGTTCTCAGTGCTTCTTAAAAAACCAAGGGAACCCTTCCCACTGCATGCAAAACACTCTAAGGTTTCATCTCTCATATGAAGAAGTAATAGAATAATAGGAAAATCCTGATGCAGACTTATTTCAGGTGCCTGCTAATTGACAAAGCAAGACTCAAGAGCCATCTAGAGGCTGTTTGGCAAGAATCATTTACAGTATTTCAAGAATGTGGTTTACGCATGCCAGAAAAAAAACCCTTAGCTCCTTCAGATTTTGGTTTTATGTGCAGCATGGTAAATCAGGAACACCTCTAGCTATACCACTGGAACTTCAGCAGTGAGGAGATGGTGTCAGAGAAATCACTCCCTTCACTAACAATACAGCTGTTTTATTAATGAGAAGCTGCATTCATATGCTACAACAAAAAGTATTACAGAAAATGCTGTGAGGCAGAAAGCATTTGGCATGAGGACTGTGCTCCTGTGAGCCCCAGACACACTCCAGTTGATAATAATGAATTAGTAAGGGGATAAGCGGATTTAGCCAAAACTGGCACACATTTGGGATTTACTTAATTATGAAGCTATTACAGTCCTGATGGTATTGTCTATTCTGTTCTGGCTTCCCCTTAAGTCTGCCTTGAATCAAACCAAAATCAATAGTGCTTTGAACAGCAGCCATCGTTTGCAAGAGGATGGTAAGAGAAAGAAGTTAGAATGGGGAGTCTGTGAGTTACTTCATCATTTTTAGATAGCCAAAATGTGCCAGCCTGCAGATAGAGACACTTTCTCTTTGGATGGAATGGTGGGAGACTTAGTCTTGAGGTACCTGCATGGCTGCTTAGAAGTAAAGGAGAGAACAGAGGGAAGAGGGTTTTGCAAACAGTGGTGGGAACGGTTCTTCAGTTCCAGCAGATAGTCCTATCTGCAGCTCCAGTCTTTGATGGACTGTGATTTTATTCAGATTTCAAGACATCTCCAAACACAAGGGGTTTTTAATGCTATCAATTGAGCTAATTTTCTGTCTCTTGAGTTCATATCTCTATTTGTCAGGAGAAAAGCAAGCACGACTTTTCACTGAATCAGATTGAAAGCTCTTCCCAATACCCTCTACCCTCCAGACAGAAGTCTAATGAAGTCCTTCTGGTGTAAGCTGCTTTGATGTCAATACATCCTCTGTTTATCTCAACAAAGAGCTTGAAGATCTAAATATACTTTGCACTAACTTGATAAATACCAAGTATACTTATTAAAATCTGAGTAGGATGCACACATGTGTATAGAAAGTAATTCAACAAGCATATTATGTATTCACTTTAAGTTATAGCATATGCTATAGGTTTAGAAGAATCTCTGATATTTCCTGTGTAAATCAATCTACTAGAGGAAGTATTTAAATACCAGACTGGAATAGCTGAAACACAGGGGGAGGACTGCTGGTGTAGCACCAATAAAACTGATCCCACAAAGCTCTCCAGAGAGACACAGGGATCTGCTCTAGGCAAAGAAGATTCCTGTAACTTGGGCTTATTTGGATTTTCCACTGAGACTGAGTTTCTTGGGGAACCAGAATGCAGCAAGCAGCAGCACAAGTTTAATTTCAGGATATGAAAACTTCCTGAAATGTTTCTAAAGCAATAACCCAAACAGTTGCTATTCTGGCTTCAGCTGAGATAAAGTTAATTTGCTTCCTAGTAGCTGGTGCCGTGCTGTGTTTGGGATTTAGTATAAGTTGATAACACACCTGTGGTTTTAGTTGTTGCTAAGTAGTGCTTCTACTGAGTCAAGGGCTTTTCAGCTTCTCATGCCCTGCCAGGGAGAAGAATGGAGGGGCACAAGAAGCTGGGAAGGGACACAGCCAGGACAACTGACCCTAACTGGCTCCATTCCATAAGATGTAATGCTGAGTATATAAACTGGGATGAGTTAGCAGAGAAGGGCCAATCACTGCTTGGGAACTGGCTGGGCATCAGTCACTGGGTGGTGAGCAATTGTATGGTACATCACTTTTTATTGAGTTTTATTCCTCTCTCTTTATTATCTCCCCTTTCATTACAATTATTATTATTAGTAGCAGTATATTTTACTTTATTTCAATTATTAAACTGCTCTTATCTCAGTTCATGGGCTTTACCTATTGTCTGATTCCCCTCTCCATCCCATGGTGCAGGGGGTGAGCAAGAAGCTCCATGGTCCTTAGTTGCCGGCTGAGGTTAAACCATGACAGGTGCCTAATGGATTCCCAGGGCTGCTCTCTTCATAGCAGCATGTGCACCTGCGAGATCTCTGTACAAACACCACCTGCAAAGCCACGTCCCAAGCATAGCTCCACTTCTGCATTATGCATGAACCTCATTGCTCTCACCAGATGTAGGTGGATAGGGGGAACTAACGCAGATGCTGCCAGGGCTTTTTGAATCCTGAGAGAGGGAAAGAGAGGTTTTGTCAATACATATTATGAATGAGCTGAATAGAAATGCTTCCATAAGGGATTTCTGGCTTCAAGATGCATAAACTGGCTCGATCAAAACACTGAGGGAAGGAGACAACAAAGATAAAGACTTCAGGGGCACTACTGTTTAGTATTTGCCAGCTATTCCAGCTATGTCTCCAAGTGTCAGTGAAAACATACAAATAATAGAAAGGCAGAATCTGAAAATCACAGCTAAAGGATTTTTCTAACAGAGTTGTATTTTCCAGTACTTCTGAATTCAGGACATTGGATGCAAAAAAAAAATAAGATTTATGGGTTCTAACCTTTGGATAGACATCTGCACAATAAGAAAATGTTTTCTTATGAAAGATGCTAAAACACAAGTTCAGTGTAATGGCACAGCTGCATAACTAACAAAGAGGAACAAGCAAAACGTGAGCAAACCAGGAAGTATGTGGAACATGGAAAAATATTATGTATACATGTGTATACACACATGCATGCAATACGAATATGAGGACAGCATCTGCTGCTAACTCAGCCATGCTGCACATTAGACACTGCAATATATAATCTATCAAATGGGTGAGATCAAAATAATATAAATGATGCTAATGAAACACTATGGCCAGGAGTGGCCCACAGAGAAAGGCAGGGCTCTCACTTTGAATGTAGGCTGGGTTGGGACTCCTTAGACTAGTATAATAGAAACACGGTTAGTTGAATGAGGTATAAATGAGTTTGACTTTCACATACTGATTCAGTGAGTAAAGTTCAAGTCAGTACTAGCAAGAGCTCAGAAGAGCAGACTGTCTAGTTAACCAGTGACCCTGCTTAAAATTGTTCAATGGGCTTTTGTAAAATGCAATTTTAAACGGTTTTTGTGTAACATGATGTCGTGGTTTAAGTGCAGTCAGTAACCCATGCAGCCCACTCACTCATGCCCCCACTCCCCAGATCCCCGCTCCTTGAGGGACAGGGAGGAGAATTGAAAGAATGTAACTCCCATAGGTTGGAATAAGAACAGTCCAGTAACTAAGGTATAACACAAACCACTGCTGCTACCATCAATAATAATAATGATAAGGGAAATAACAAGGGAAGAGAATACAACACCACCCGTCGATACCCAGCCCAACAGAGCAGTGAACGATCCCTTCCGGGTAACTCTCAGTTACATTCTGGGCACGATGTGCCATGGTATGGAATACCTCTTTGGCTTGTTTGGGTCAGGTGTCTCACCTCTGCTTCCTCACAGCTTCTCATCCTCCCTGGCAGAGCATGAGACTCAGAAAGTCCTTGGTCAGAGTAAACATTTGAGCAGAAACTAAAAACATCGGTGTTATCAGCGCTGCTCCCAGGCTGAAAGTCAAAACCACAGCACTGCACCAGCTACAAAGAAGGAGAAAAAATGATTGCTACTGCTGACCCCAGGACACATGATACAACAGAGGAGACTCAACAGAAACAGAACAGGTAGTGCCTCAGACAGTCCTGGCATTTAGCACCTCTAAATGAAGTTACAAATTCAAACTCTGTATACAATATAATAAACATAAGAAATCAGGTATATTTGTCTAACACTTACAGATGCTTCAAAAGATTGGCTATTTCCACAATTGCCTATTTAAATGGATTTAATAGCTACATCCCTCAGTGAAGAGAAAAAAATAGCCTATGAAACCCCAAGTCTGTGAAACTCTAGGCCTTAATAGATAAACCCTTAGGGATTCTTTCCTCCACGTCTTCACAACAACCATACCTTCACATAAAATCCAACTGCCTCCACTGAGAATAAGCAGGACTGAAAAACAGACATTAGTAGGTAATAAATTATTGAGAACAAATTAAACCAGCATGTAAATAGCACGTCTTTGAAAAAAAACAAGCTTTTGATGCCATTTGGAGACTACAGAAATAAGCTTCTCCACCCTAAGCTAAGTTGCCCTCAGTCTATTACATGTCTGATTGCTTCTGACAGAGGGCAACACTTCAGCAGACAGAAAGAGCCTAAAATTTCCGTGAATATCACTGAAATGCAAGAAACAAATTCAGGTAAGAGATTAAAGGGAACATCTTGGGATGGCTGTTTGCTTCCAATTTTCTAGTAAACTAGCATCTATCTACAGCAGAGTCTAAGAGTGATGAGGTTTAGATTTGTATTTAACAGTAAACAGCAGATTCTTTTCCTTAGCCAGGGATCAGTGTTGTCATTCTCAGAGTCCCACAGAAATTAGTGGGATTACTGTGCAGTAAGGGAGCACTCACTGTGTGCAGGTTGCAGGTGCGTTTATATCCAATTTCAGACATAAAGTTTCCTCAAAACAACCAAAAATGTGTTGGAGTTTTCCTTGGAGTGACTCAATTCGAAGACATTACTTTTTAATGTATCTCGTAACACGTTTGCAGTCCCACTTGCCCCCCAAGAATACTGTGGAATACATAACAACACTAACACTCATAATATATAATTAAAATCTGCAGCATTCAATTAAAAGTATCCTTTAAAATTTGCCATGCTGCCAGCTACATATTTTACATGATTGGAGACTGCCATGTACATTTTAGAATAGCTATTAGTAAATATCCTGCCTGTAGATGTTGGCAATGTCTTCATTTGCAAGTCTCCGTGTTCATAAATTATAGGCTAACATAAGGTCCAAAGCCAGGAAAGTACTTTGGAGCTTTGCTGCTTCCTTTATTTTCCATCTCTTGAAAAACACCAGTCTAGCTGTGAGCTCAAGAAGTTGCTTAAATTTGAATTCTGTTCAGCTGACTAACCAAGAAAGAGGAAAGAAATAAGAATAAGATTTTCAGTGTGTGCCAATATATAAAGGAAAAGGTGTTGTGACCCTTTCTTTAGAGCATAATCTTTGTAACCCTCTGTTTTTTGCCACTGTGAACCGAGTCTCAAACACCCAGTCTCCCCCAGCAGCATGTCTGCACCACACCTAGTTATCCTGCTGAAGGATTTTCATCAAATTCAGATGTTTTCATCTGCTGTTTTTCATCTGTGGCACCAGGTTGCACTGCATCAGATTGGCTTTTATCAGCTCACAGTCTTGTTTGTTGTGTGAGGAAATACAGCTCGGATGCACTGAGGAAAAAATCTGTCCACATGAATTTGTCAGGGATTGTCTGTGCTTGGAACAGAAATATCTGAACTAAGATGGAGGGCAGATAGCAGGCTTTGTGAGCACAAATTCTGTGGGGTGCTACACCAGATAATGTTTCATGATATGGATGTAGTTGTACCTTTAGTCCCCAGCCCTGGTACATCCACACACATTTTACAGTTCTCTTCAAGGAACTATTTGCAGCATTTCACCTGTATTTTCATACCTGCATCTGCTGACAGGATTGTATATTACAGGTCACCTATAGGCTGCAAAATTGTAATCCCTGTATATGAGGTAGGATCCTGTAAACTAAGATATTTTTGATGCCAAATGGCTTGCTCACACAGCTGCTGTGTGCATGGGATCTCCACATTCAGTCTTACTTTACCAGTACCAGCCTTCCCAGAAAAACCTGCCACTATCATAAGTAACTTCAATCAAGTCACTGAAGCTGTTAATGTGATTACATTAATTAACATGCATTAATGTTTATCCAGAATCAGTTAAAGAAGAATTACGTATATTAGATTCACTCAGAAAGAGTTTGAAATGAGTGGGTACTACAGAGCTACTCACCAGTTAGGTTTGACACAAATCTTCAATTTGACAAAAAATGTTTCTGAACATCTTGAATCTTTGCTTCCAGTGTTTTTCTTCTTACAAATGGGATGCATTTCACTCTGCTCTTCACATGTTTTGTTTTGCCATTTCTAAGTGGTGCCCCTTCATTGTTTTATTTCAATGACATTTTTTTCCCCTTAAAATGTAATGTAATTGGGTTTGATTTAATATCCTGAAAATAAAAATACACTGCTTTGGGCAAACTGAGTATTTCTGATGAACCAAAAAATGATATTTCTTTCAGATATCCTTTTTTGTTGCTTGTGAAACAAACCAATCAACCAAACCAAGCACCCAAACATCCTCTTCTGGCTCAGTCCCCCCCACATGCACCCTACTCTCCAGTTTTTGGGTCATCTAGCACTTTGCAGGTAAGCTGAACACAAGTGAGGGCATAAAACTTGGAACCCCTGATCTCAGATCTTGCAGGAGGGCACTTATGAAATACAACACACCAGTTCTACCTGTGAAATCTTTCACTTCAGTTTATGTATATTAGAACTGGAAAAAGTCACTTAGAAGATTCCATTTCTTGCTGGACCAGTTCAGGCCAATATCCCTATATATTACATCTTCAGCTACTTCTTTAGCCTTAAAGGTCTCAGGGTACTCAGACCTACAAGTGAGACAGCTCACTTCAGAAGTCTCTCCCTGATATTTTTTTTTCTGATATTCCCTAGTATCTTTTCCCGATATTTCTAGAATTTGCCTTTTCTTATTTTCAGCCCATTGTGCCTTAGGCACAGCCAGCTGTTTTCTGCCAAGAGCGGAGCACGTGTGATAGGCATAACATAATAAACACATTCAATGTATGGGTTGTTCTGGACTATGTCTTCTGTGTCTGGCTCCTTGCCAAACCCTTTTGGGACACGCTCACCTTTTTCAGCATCTGGAATGAACTGATGACTGAGAGAACTTATATGACTGAGTAAAAGTACACTTACTGGAAGTGACAACTCTGTTCAGATCTCGAAACTGGTGAGCTACTTAAAAATCAATTTTCCCTATTAGCCAATCAATAACCTAAAGGCAGCTTAGAGGTCATTGGAGCAAAATTGTCTCCCCTGAGTCATGAGCTGAGACCACAAACAGCCCAGTAACCAAAGCTCTTCATCCTCCCAATGCTGTAGTGCTCACAGAGCAAATATCCCTTTTGTCTATAAAAACACAACAAACATTGCAACAGCACCCTGGGATTCCAAGTGAACAACCCTTGAAAGAATTGCATGGAAAACATTTTTATCCTTTTGGCTTTTTTTCTCTCCTGCATTACTTTCCACTTTGCTCACTTTACCCAGTACCTGCTTTTCATGATAACCCAGTTTACCCATGTCAAGAATAGCTGACAAGATAATAGAAGAATAGAAAAAAAGCAGGAGAGAGATAGATAAACCCAAAGACATTTTAAATACAGAACTTTCAGTGGGTGGGATACATGTAAAACACAGGCTTCTCTGCAAAGAGGTTGAATTGAAGGGTTTCTGAAGCCATCTCTAGGCTTTAAATCCACTGCAGTGTCATGTGAAAGGCACTGAACCTCCTATAGAACAAGCTATGAAGGTATGATATGGATGTGCTGTACTGTTGTACGTAGAGAAAGACTCAGCAAGGACTACGGTGTAATTCATGTGCTGATTTCATGTAGTTTCACCGCATGGGGAACTATCCTAAACTTCTGATCCTCATGGAGGTTTCTAAAGATTTTTTGTTTGATTCACTCTGTTTTCTGAGCATCTCAGCATTTCAGACTCTTCAGAATAGCCGTCAAGTCATGAAAATCCAGTTAACCTCCTTTATACTAAAGCATAGGAAAGTAAACTATTTCCATTGGCAAACTTTTTCCATAGGCAAACTCATTTCTTATGATCTTCATGTGCTATTGCTGTAGCCATGGGAGGTGTAATGTACACTTGTCCATGTACAAGTGAAAGAAAAAGTATAAGGCACAGAAGTAAAAACATGAAATCACTGTTCTTACACAACCGCTGAAGGAAAGGTAGCCCAGTCACACCTGTAGAGGTCACAGTTTCCTTCACTAGCTTTAGAATCCTCTTTTTCCTTTTGCTTAGGAAACCTACAGGATAATTGGGGAAAAACATATCCTACAGGAACCGGGCTTCTGCACTGCTAAAAAGTTACACCAGCTGCACAGCAAACAACTGAGCTGCATGAAGATGAATGAAGGGGAAAAAATGTCCAGCATTCCCTGAAAGTTCTCTGAGGTTTTTATGGAGGAACTTCAGCAGTGTATCTGTGAAAATATCCAGTGCTGAGGTTAGTTTACCTCATACAGAACTTCAAATGCTCTTTTTATTCTGTGCCAGGGCAGATGTATTCACACACATCAGTTTTACACGCAGGCACAATCAATTGCTGCTTTTTTTCCCAAACTCCATCACTGTAAAAATGTTCCATTAAATGTCTGGTAATAACGTTGTATAGATGTTCTATTGCAAAAACAAGTTTCTCTAAGCCAAACTGCACACAGTGTACCTGTAAAAATGTGAAATAAATTGTTCATGCAATGAAAATATGCCTGAACCAGTAAAAACTATTGCACAAAACACAGAGAAGAGCTCCTTAAATAAGTTTGATCCGGGCTATAAAAAGTTAGTGGTAATCAAGAAATGCCTGGTTCGGGTGGTTGGCTAGAATAATATCAGAGAGATTGGCACTGGGAGAAGGACCTTGGTGCACTTGCTCCTGGGAAGCTCTGCTCTCTTCTCACGATTTACTCTGTCAGTAGCTCAGCATCCACAGGATCTGTGTTGGTACTTTTGGCACAACAATTTTCCATGGCTTTTCTTAATTAAAGTTAATTCCTAACTCACCAAAATTCTGCCACTGGAAATAACCTGGAAATATTCTGACTGTCTCCATAAAATAGAAGTATTCTGGGTTTAGAGAAAAAGCATCAAGCTTTCCTGAATAAGAAAAAACAAACCCATTTTCTAGACAGTTCTGTCTGTCAGCTGTCTCCTTATCAGGTCTCCCACCTTGAGATTCAGGCTATCAGGAGTCATCAAATCAGAGAGACCTTTCTCTCCAGTTGCAAGAACTGGGTTTGGTATCTTCTCTCACCCTGTTGCCAAATCCCTAACTGCTATTTGAGGTTCCTTCTCCACCAGTCTTCAGGGGTCTTTTAGTATAAGATGTTCCTGGTCCTGTAGTTTATATTTTGTTCACTTTTTCCCTTGGTGGTTGTTATCTTGTTTCTCACTGTGTTGGTCACTGAACCCTGGCTCTTCCATTATTTCTTATCTATGCCTACTGTAGCAAATTCCCATATAACCTTTGAATCCTTGAGACAGAAAACACAGCATCTTTGAGAAGGCTGTCACCTTTTGGGTTTAGGTTTGTGTGTAACCAAGTGATTTAATTCCTTGCTTTTTGCTAAGGTCCTCAGGTTTGCCATCCTTACCTTTATGCCCCAGTTTTAAAGGCATTCTTAACATTAAGCTGCAAAACTCTGACCGATCTCACTTGATAGGGCTTTCCATTATCTCCTCCAAATCACATAAATACTTTTTCTTGCTTTGAAGACCTTCCTTTTTTTATCTGAGTCGAGGAAAGCAGGGCAGATCTTGAGAGAATCAGAATGGATGTACCCTGTAGCACTGGGAAGCTAAAAATTAAGTTCAAGGGGACCAAGGGAGGCAGAGGGGACTGAACAAGTTTTATTACTGCCCCAAGAGTCCTTCACTAAAAGCCTCCGCACTGCGAAAGGAGAAGAAAGTGTGCGTCACTGTCTGTCTTCATATTTCTGAAGGGGGAGTCATCATATTTGTTTTGTTTCCCCTTATTCATGCTTAATGCTCTTTAGAATAGAGACTGTACTGTCAGTGAGGACACTCACAATGTGCACATGGACTATGTAGTGGTCACTAAGAAAAGCTGGTTTGGAGTTACACATAGAATGAGAGTCCAAACAGCCTTCAGTGCAACTGTGACTACACATCCCTGGAAGCACCTTGGCGTTTGCTCTGGCTAACAGGCCTTGGTGAAGAAATGGCTCTGTCATGCTCAGCAGCTCTGGGTAGTCCAGCGACATGACTGTGGAGATGCATCAGGTTGCCTGGGCTTCTAAACCTACATTCAGATCAGGGGCTTTATGTAAGTGTGGTTTAAAAAATAAAAGCAGATCTGTAAAATCACCATGTATAATATATTAGAAATGGAAAAATATTCTCAAGGGACTCTTCAACTGAGAGCAATGGGATGATTCAGCTGAAAATGATGGATGGCTCCTGCCTTTTTCTCCTGCCAAATAAACATTCCATCCCTCACCATTGGAGCTGGGCAGCAGATGCAAAAATACAGCACAGAAAAAGAGCATAATTTGGCCATAAAAATGTTGCAATAAGTCGTTATACAGCTGAAATGCCATCTCCTTTAGTGCATCCACCCTCTTATTTTACAACCAGTTAATATTTTCCTGAACTTGTGTGTTGTATTCTCTCCTGCCGCCTCTGCAATATTTTTGCCTATTTTTCTGCCAAAGCCACAAGAATAAAGCTGTCAACATCGCAACTAAGCCATCTTTCTTGTCTGGCAAATTGTCTAGTGGAGACTATAACCTCCTGGCTGCTCCACTGTATAATGTAAGTATCTTGTCTTAACAAAACAGAATTTAAATATTCTTTAGATACAACAGATCTGCAGGCATCTGTGCAGAAACAAGTTAAATATATTTCCTTGACATTTTTTGCTTTTCTCCAGTGGGAATGGCACAGACATTCATATTAAGCTGAACACGTATTGACATGCTTAGAGAGATGTTATATGGCTTTTCAACCGAAATATCTCCAGGTATTTGAACTGCAATAATAAATATGGCTGCTCCCGAGGGAAGGAAGAAGCAGCAGGAAAATCCCTGGAAGACTATGATTGAGAACAGAAGTGAGCCAATGGCACACAGTAGTTATGCTTTGAATGTGATTGGGATTTATGATTTCAATTAATGCTGGAACAATTTTAGAAAGTTATTAGCAAGCTACTGGCTATACAGAATGTGATTCATTTGTGCATTGTGTTGGGTGAGCTGTCTCATTCTGTTGTTTACAAACACAAGGTCAGATCATCCGTGGTATAAACTGGTGCAGCACAGGCAGTGGGTGTAGAGGAGCTACATGGATACACCAAAACTGTAGCCTCATCTGTATGGTAGGTATTAGTGTATCGGAGGAGCTGTAATTTTACATTTGAGAGATCAAACGAAAGAAACTCATCAGGGAAGAAAGACCAATCTCCTTTCCTCTGTCTCCATTTTGTGTCCCAAGGAAGGCCCAGGGCTGTGTGTTCAACTGATACAAATTTGCTGGATTCACATCACGAAGGACCTGGGCCCTCTGGACGTTTGCTCACAATTCAGAAGCTAACGGAGGGCTGACACAGCTGTACATGTGTGGGCATGTGCTGCATATATATAGATATATACATATATAAATATATATACACAAACATGTCTCATCTTGCCTATATATTCTATACACGTGGCTCTCCCCAGCTGCATCCTAACTTCAAAATTTAAATGGCATCTGTATTTGTTTAGACCCTGTTGCCTCAGGCAGGGTGCTACTCAGTGGGAAGCTCTGCATGCTGTGCACCCAGAGAGAGCCCAAAAGCTAAGGTCTGGATCCTAAATATGTCTTGGCTCACTGAGCCGAATGAAGCTAGTCATAAATGAAAGAAAATCAGGTGTAAGCAGCTGAAGGGTAGGGGATTAATGAAGCAGCAGGGAAGGAAAGCAGCAGAGTGGTTTCAAAGCAGAACTGGGGAGAGGCACAAATACCCTCAAGTTTCTACGGCCACTGGCAACAAAGTACAGGGAGCTGGCTGCAACCTTGCGCTCCTTTACCTGCTTCAATCACTGCCCCCTGTTTTCATTTAAACCTCTTCTAGACACTCTTAGAACAGTAAAAGTTGTAAAGACCCCTTACTTCATTCCTATCAAGTACTAAGAAACATTTACTGAAGACTCATTATGTACCTATGTCAGTGCAAATACTTTGGTTTCTAATGATGGCAACAATCATTCTTCCCCCAAAGAAATACTAAAATCCCTATTTGGACCAGGTGTTGTATATATTATCTCTCTCTGGTTTTATATGGTTGCAGAATAAATGCAAGGGACAACAGAATTACATCTCTTTGTTTTCCTATTGCTAAGACTGCAATATTCCATACAGAGCAGTTTTCTATGAGAAGCATTTTCGCTTTCATTTCAAAAAGCAGCCTATCATATAGTGCCAGTTTTGAACCAACACTGTGGCTGCCAGCATGACTCACAGCTACTTGGGCATAACAATATTTGCCAGTGACTAGGAGAGAACATCTCAGTGATGCTTCAGGCACGACTCTGTGAGAACAGAGTAAATAACTTCTGAAGCTGACCATTTCGATCCATGCATAACAAGAGTAAGGGAAACCTTCCACCTGCAGGTCTGGGATATCCCCGGACCAAGATATCCAGGCCAAATTGTTTTAAACTTTGTGGATTAAACTACAGAATGAACAGCTGACCAAATGGAATAGTTCCTGCTTGCAGTAGTATCTGTTCCTCACAATTCCTGTTTAAACCTGTGGGATGGAAAAGCTAGGAAAAATAACCATTTGTTTAAACATCTTGGCATTGCAAGATCCACCATAACAGAGATCCTGCCTTTTGAAGTCTTGCTTTCAGTGGGCTTCATATGTGTCTAAATTACCTTCCAGCAAGGCTCTTGGACACAAGCTTCTACTGAGGCTGTGAGTGTGGAACTAGTAGAGATTATGCCAAAGGCAGCCTTCTTTCATTCAGATCACAGAATTCTCTTGTGCAAGCTGCCTTCTAACCACAGCAACGAGGGAACCAACACTGATGTTTCTGAAGCATTTCAGGAGAGTAATTTTTTTTGTTGCACCTGATAAAGCCAATGGAAACAGAGAGGAAAAAGAAAACCACAGCTTGTGGGTGTTTTTAAAGCTGACATTAGTCCTCTATAGCCTCCAGCACATTCTTATTACTCTATACTATCTGTTTTACAGTTTCGGAAAAGTGGGTAAACCACTTTTGGCTTGTTTGGTTTTCCATACGGCAACAGCAAAGCTTTCCCCTTTGCTTCCATCGGATCTAAAATTGACAAGGCTGCTCTTTAACAACCTATATAGCACCTTATTCTGCCAAGACATCTTTGTTTGTGTACCAGCCGCATCAAATGCAGTTAGCACAGGACTGGGAATACTGTTTATTAGTTAACCACAGCTGCAGAACTAGCAGATGGAGCAGAGCACATTCTTGTTGGAGATCACAAAAGTAATGACTATTGTTCTTTTCTTTTTATCTGTCATTTCTTCATGATGGAGTTGTAGATTTCATTAGAGTGCATAGACGTGTACAGAAACCACAGTATCCATTACATTTAATTACTCCCCCATTTGTTTAAACAGTGAGTGATTTTATTGAATTAAATTCTTTTTCTCTGCAGCTTACACGTCAGAGTGGCATTATAATTGCAATCAGATTGGTGGTTTATAGTTATAACGTTTATAAGCTACAGTAAAAGTATCCAAAGCTCTGCAGATATTACATGAATATTTAAAAAGCAAAGAAATATTTGCTCACACAACACCTGTAAAGATTTCTTTCTCACTTCTGTGAGCTGAGACCAAGATCCCAGCTGAGGTGTAACACACCAGAATGACTGAGTGGCCAGCAAAATCTGTTTCCTTTGAGAGCTCCTATAGCAAGGACGCTGATGCAGAGCAAAGGAGACAGTGGTAAGATCACAGCTGCTGGCTGTTACTTAGAACAATTCCCACTGGCTTAAATAAGTTTCCTCCAGTAAAAGAAACAAACAAGAAAAACAAAAAGGAAGAATTTTTAGTCTTTTCATTTCTAGCATCCTGTCCAACTAAGCAAGTCTGCTGCCATTGTTCTTAATCCCTGCAGTTTCAGTCGTACCAGTCCTCTTTCTCTTACAAGATTCCCCTTCTCTTTACAGTCTTAGCACTGGAGCCTCCACATCTCCAGCTTCAACACCCAGACCTGTGAGCTTCAGGAGAGATTCAGGAGAGATCAGGAGAGATCACTGTTAAGAATCAAGATGTTGGTCCCAAGGACTTGGTGTCAAAACTGCAGAAACAGTTGTAGTCTCTGAACTTGGATTTCATGCTTGATTGATACCTCATTTTCATTACATTTTCACTGTGTAACTATTACTTTCTTCAGAAGAGAGAGATATAATTAGATGTTAACATTGCAAAATGATAAGAATCAAACTATTGTTACATCCTACAGCCCACATAGAGCACGAAGCTTGTACATATAGTCTGCATGAAGAAATTCATTTTATCAGGGCTTTTGCTCCAAAACACATCAGCAGAAACATCAATTGCATTAAGGATGGAAAATTAGTGCTTTTACAAATGAAAACTGGATTATGAACAAAAGAAATAACAGTGTGATGTGGTCTTTCACTGAAGGGTGAATGACAGGAAGTTTTCTTTTGGTTGATACATGAACAGGGCTTCCCACATGCTCTTTGGAAACAAACAGACAAACAAACAAACCAACCCAACAAACAATGAAAAGCAAACCAGAGAAATGAAGGCTGGGTTTGGCAGTACAGTCATGAGATGATGTGTCAGTCAGTGGGTAATGCAGTGGACTAGAAGAAAGGGATTTTCTTACAGCTTTGTTGTTGTCCTGCTGCTTGCATTTGATTAAGACCCATGGGGCTCCTTGTACCTGTGCTCTGCTCTCCTGTTTGTTTGGTCTTTTAGGCAGGAGACTAGAGGCAATAAGTCTTTGTATGTGGCTCCACCACAATGGAACACTGACCTTGGCAGAGGGCTATAAAAACTATAAAACCTACAAAAACTACCCCCCCCCAAAAAATATCCCCAAATCCCCACCTCCAAAACCCCAATTATGAACTAGTTCTGCTGATGGTATTAACACATTCCCAAGATGCACCTTTACAGAACATAACCTGCAGAACAGACTGTACTGACAACCACACGCAGAGGGAATTTATGGTGTGTGCCCTGACTTCATGATCAATCTGTCAATGCTTCATACATCCAAAGAGCAAGATATCTTAGTGGTTTGAGTCATCAACCAGACTAAGATGTTGAGAAATAAACGCCAAATGACAGCAGCCATTCTAGCTACAGCCAGTGTTGAGTGTCTGTCTAGAGCAATACCTTTATAAAACTTGAAGGAAATGAGCCATTGTGAACAGGACTATTACTATGGTGATAAAATTCTTCATTGCCAGTAACTCAGCCCCTGGACAGAAATCACTGAGATCAGCAGTGGGACCCATCTCCGTGGGCTACTTTTGTTATGCTGAGATCTATTACACTGGTAAGGGAAAGCAAAGATGTTGTATCTCTCTATCTCCCCTCTGGATATTCCCCAAAGTATCTCTTACATCACACAGAAAGCCTGCAAATGTGGTTCTGCACTGTCTAAATGTCCATCCATGACAGGAGAAACCTCCACAGTCCATTTAAAACAGCACCAAGATACAGGTCTTTCTCTTCTATAAGAAAGTAGCATAAAGTGCAAGCTCCTTCCATGAGCAACATTTTTCAGTCTGAGTATGTTACTCTGCTTGAAGTTACTGGCTTCTTGAATAAAAATGGGAGAGTTTTCCCAGATTCAGAATCGCTGGGAATTGTTAGGATTGAGACTCCTGGAAATCAAAGCTCCGAATACACATGATGAGTCTGCCAGCAAACACTGCAGCTCTGTAACTGTCCTAAAGATGCTTCAACCCTGCCTATATGGTCAGTTAACCAGAGTTAAGGTTGCTTTGCTGTGCAAAATAACCTGACTTCACCTGTGGTCTGTGATCTCCAATATTTCACACCACCAATAGTCATAAAACATCAGGACCTTTTATCACCCTGACTGACCTGAGGGAAAAATGAATCCACCAGTATCTCTCTACCCCACACCATGATCTCTGACATACACATTGCATTTGAATCAAGTGAAGTATGAAGCACACAGCTGGGAAAAGCTGGTTAATTCCACAAAGCCAGCCCCACCTTAAGCACAGGGAAATGCTGCAGGTGAAACCCTGCCACAGCATATCAAATACAGGTTTAGCCACCTACCTATTACATCCGGGAAACATCCCTGATCAGCACTTGGGCATTCTCTTTGTTCTGCAGAAGCTGATGATGACAAACTCAGTAGAAGGTTGGACCCATCCAATCTCTCCAGAATTATTTCTTCTTGCAGAAACATGAAGTTCTCTTAAGCAAAAAAAGAAGACAACAGTAAAAAAATTGGTGGAAGACTCATGAAATTGAGGCACAGTGAAATGCCTTCTGTTTCTCCTCTCAATGACACAGACACACTCGGCATACATCTGTTTACATACTAATCTCTGTAGTGGGAATTTGGTTTCCATTCTAGCAACATATCCTATGCAGACATGTAGAACCTTGACAAAACCAAAAGAATCCAATAAATCAATATATCTACATCCAACTGAGAAAGAATTTCTAGTTTAATTCTCCCTGATTGCTTGCATTTCCCACTCACTTTCTCAGTTCTTCTGCTTCAAGCCAAGAAGAGAACAAAGTAGCAAGCCAGCCAAACTACAAAATAGTGAAATAAATCAGAAAACTGCAAGGCATCATTAAGAACAAAACATTGTATGAGACACATATATGAGATTTGGTCATTTTCATTACAAAAAAAAAAAAAGCACAATATTAACATCATCCAATATTGTTTCAATCCACTGACAAACCATATAACTAGAATGATGACTGCTGGACACTTAACATGTTCTCAGATTGAATTTCATAGCAACAGAACCAAATGGGTTATAACAATTTTCTCATGCATGCATCAGAGAAGAGCAGTTATCTTCCATGCAGAAATCTGTACACAAAAAACCCAAAGTAGTCAGTTTAAAATTAAATTGTGTTCTACTTCTGTGTCTAAAAGGAATCTCATCATCTCCAAGTGCTTGTGCCAATTGGGTTCATCAGCTAAAGCATCTTAAACTCAGGAGTTCTGGAAACCAATCTAAAACTAACTCAGTGTCTAGGGCAGATAAATCTTAGAGGACATTTGCAGAACTGTCTGCTCTTGAAACAAAATCAGCTTGTACATCCAACATTCTAAAATGGGCCACAGTGTATCTAGAGTTAATGAGGTCTTTGTAGACAAGCTGGTCCAAGAATGTTTTCCAGTTTAAATATTTATGTGTGTCTATATCAGATATAGTTATGTATATTAAACATCTATATCAGATACAGACATATACAATGAAACACACACACACTGGAATTTATTACATAATCCCATTAACAATTTTACATCTGCACAGTGCTAGGTACATGCCATGCACCGCCTGAACATAAGACATCATCAAAACATGCTTTAAAAGTGTCATTTTTAATTTGAAAAGAATGACTGGTACTACACTTTATATGATTTTAGATAATTCAGGACATCAGTTGAAACTTCAGTGCTCTCTTAAAAGTTATAGCTCCAGTAATTTCTAACTCATTAAAAAAATAGCTGAAAGCTTTATTATGCTTTAGGCTCCCAAATACATAGAAGTTCTGCTAGCAGAAGGACTTAAAGGATCTAGGATGAATAAGAGATATACTTGATTTATTGACTTACAGGGGCATTTGTAAAATGAAGTTGGTATTTGTCAACTATTCCATGAATCTTAAGGTACAATAGGACAGCTTGGGAGATAGAGTGAGAAAAATAGAGTAACACTGTTTAAATCCAAACACAGACAGAGGAAGAGGTCCTTTATCTTTGATTTTTCCGATGTAAAAAAAAAACAAAATAAGGAAAATCCCCAGACCTTCAGATTAAAAGGGTATGAGCCAATTTCTAAATGTATTTCTTGCCACTTACACATGCTTTTGGTGACTTGGAATTGCTGTCAGAGGAAGGAACCCTTGAAGGAGCCTCAAACAGTGTGGTCTTCCATACTGCCCAAATCAATGGCTCTGAGAAGAGAACCTCTCATCCTGTCACAGGCTCAGTGGCAGATGTTTGGCTAATTTGTTCTCAAAAACCTCCAACAAGAGAGTCCCATCTTCCCTAAGCAATCAAGGCTGATGCTCACCCCACCTTTATGAGAAGGCAGCTTTCCCAAGTATCAACTTGCCTGGCACTGGGAGGCCAAGACTTCATATTCTGGCAGCACAAAGCATGTATTTGTTGTTTTTGCTTAGTTTTACTTTGTTTTGCTTTACCCTTATTACATATTTACAGGCTACCTTGGGGTGTCACCACATACATGCACCCCATGCACATCCATGAGTGATGACTGGGAGAAGAACTCCCACAGAAGTAACACAGTTCAACTGTTTGAAAGATACTGCCTCTTTCCTTTTGTTAGAACCTGCCAAGGTTATGCTGATTACAGATATCCTGGGAGATGTGAATCGACAGCATCATCCAAAAACATCTCAGCTTGTGCCACGACCTTAGCAGAGAACCTTCAAAAGGCTTCATTTTAAAGCCATTTACCAAGGCTTTCACTATAGGCATTTTCAGAAGGTCAGAACTCTTTCAACCTGGGAATGCCAAAATACAGATCCTCAGAATGAAACATACCTCTGGAGAGTGTCAGCCAGGGAGTATATAATATGTGCTCAAGGAAGTCAATGTTCATTGAGGCAATTAAATATCATGCTTTATATTGCTGTCACTTGTAATTTAGTTAGACTGGAAATGAAGAATGGGCTGTCTATGCAATTGCTATGATAAACATCACAGAAACTGTGTGGAAGAGATTCACAATAAAATACTAAGTTGCTATTATCTCGATGGCAGGCCTGTCCTCTTACAGAGCGGTAAGTAATAACTCTCACATTTGCAAAGGAAACCAATATTTGCACTGCAAGGATGTGTCCTGTTAG
Organism: Melopsittacus undulatus; assembly: GCF_012275295.1. Classification (NCBI taxonomy): domain Eukaryota; kingdom Metazoa; phylum Chordata; class Aves; order Psittaciformes; family Psittaculidae; genus Melopsittacus; species Melopsittacus undulatus. Next base: position 30,049,849 of record NC_047535.1, read on the forward strand.
TTTGAAAATAGTGTCAATAAGGTGCTCTCCTTAGAAACATCTCCACCATCCAATTGTTTCCCAATCACAATTCATTTACTCAAGGACTGCACTCTGCTAGAGAGTAGGAATGATCCTGCTTTCGTAATTACTACTCCTATGTGCAAACACTGACAACACAGAGGCAATTCTGGCTGATTTAGCCAAGTGAAAGGTTAATGCTGGGTAACTGCAGCCAGGATGCTTTTTCCAGCAGGAAGGCATTCAGTGTGCAATAAAACCTTCTCCCCAGCTACCGTTAAGCCATTGTGCCAAGTCTTTGCTAAACGTGGCTTCAAAGAGAAAGCACAGGTCCGTTATCTTGCTTGCCTCATCCACACTTGACATTGTGCAATGAAAAAGCCAATGAACTTGCAAGGTCTGGATCCCCATTTTGTGCTGAACTGTACCTCTCTAAGATAAAAACCATTATGTTTTATTCACTCAAGACAAATTGCAGCCAGAGACAAGACATTTTATCCATTATTCCTTTTTTTTTAAGCTTTGACCTCAAATACAGTGCTCTCACAATAACAAGGCAGTTCCTGCATACTGAACTCTTGAAGATTATTCTTCCAAGGGGAAGCACTCAAGGGAGTCAATTTCCAAATTTCCTGTGGACAGTCATTGATCTTTCTAAACTTTTAAGGACATCCCTGGAAGTTGCAGGGTATTTATCATGTCCGAAACATACTAGATAAAGTGACTAAATTGAGTGATTAAAAAGAAAATACAGTACCCAACGCCTTCTGCTATTCCCACCTAGAAATAAGTTGAATCAACAGTCCTCTAGACAGACAGATGCATATGCATGCACTTTGGCAGCACTCCCATATCACATCCTGTAAGCACAGAGTTATTCGCATTCAAAGTAGAGCTATATTCACCTGAGACCTAGACTGAATTTTAGCTGCTGACTTCTTAGGATGCTAGAAACAATCCTGGCCTCAGTGAGGTGAAAGATCCATTGGGAATTTATTCTAGTCAACATTTGTGCAGGTGACAGGTAATCCAGAGCTCCCCATGTGTGATGGTTTGGAGGAGACTGATCTTTAGAGAACATTATCCAGCCCTCGGAAGAAATCACACCCTTGTACAATGTCTTACTGAGCAGCTGAAAATGAACACAGCCAAACCACTTCTTATTCCTGGTCTGCATTTGGAAAGACAGAAGCAAAATCAGACATTGTCTGTGAAAGTTAATTCAGGGTGTTTAAAACAAAAATGAATTAATATGGTCATTATGAACTGATTTTGCTATGGTTAGTAAAACTCCCAGCACCTTTTCAAGGAGGTTACACTCTCATTTGATAAAAGGCAACTTTAATAGGTGTAGGTGGCCACCTGGTGCATCATTGCTCTCTCCTTCTCCAGTGAGACAAAGTGAAGGGAATTGAAAATGCTAATGATCATGCACATGAATACATTAGACAGCAACTAAGTTAGTTCTCATGCACATGTACTACAGCACAGCTGTGAGTAAAATGAGCATTCTTTTTAACAGCAGCCCTATTTACTCTGTCATCAACCCAGAGGTTTTTTTATCATTCTTCCATAACCACTGATAATTACCTAATATATTCTGTAAACCACAAGTCCATTTTCAGAGCAGAAATGGCACTTAGACACGGATTGACTCCAATTGGCTTCGCCTCCTGCTCCACAGAGGAACAGCCATCATACGACTTTTAATCTCCTATGAAACAAAAAGATTAAACTGTCAATATTAGGATGAGCCACCATGACGGCTGCCCTGATGGAATGGCGCTTCCGAACTGCTCCTAATAATATGTATGCAAGGAATAGATTTTTCTTTATAATGCATGTAATTAGAGCACAGGACAAAATGTTCTGTTCACATTCATGACATGCACAACTAATAGAGAAGGAGAGAATGAGGCCCTTGGCTATTTATTTGCATGAAAAGGCTTCAATATAGGCTATACTTTAGAGAAATTAGTTTTTAATCTAGGTGACTAGATGAGATTTTGACCCTGAACTGGTTTTGAGTTGACCTGGGAGAATTTATGCAGAAAAAAATGTGATGCCCTGGAAGCCAGACGGATGTCACTTCTTTCATTAATTTCTGAATGTCTCATGTAGTCAAGAAGAGCAGAAAATCACTCCTTTTAAAGGCTCACCTTGTGTGAATTTGCTTTGATGAAACACAATCAAAAAAAGCAGATGGAAATCTTAGCAGGAATGTATTCTTTGTAAATTTGGGTGTTGAAGGGAGTTAGATACATCAATTCAGCAATGATTCCCCCTGCTTGACCTGTTTAAAAGAGAAACCTACAACTGTAGCTTCCTATGAATACATTAAGTGGGGCAACTTACTTTCCCAGCACAAGTCTATTACAGAGAACTATTGTTCTACAGCTTTAATAAAAACTGATCCAACCAGTCCTTGAAGAAGGGTTTCAGAACACAGCTCCTTTTTAAATAGCGTTGCTCATTTAATGGCTGATACAGGAAATGTATGGCAAATGTAGGTGAAGGTTTTGTATCAGGTCAGGACAGAAACCTCACATTCCCAGGGTAAAGGTACTCTGAGCACAACTGTAAAGGATCTGCGTCTCTTCCACCTCACCCCTTGTGAATCATTGTTAACAGCACAGTAGGGGCAACAATAACTTCTAATGCATCAGACTGTTAAGCCTTGCTAGTTCCACCTGTTATTAGTACCTCTTAGCTTGAAGTCAGATATTTTGAGTTATTTTTATACAAAAGCCATCTTTTAAGTAATTGCCATGGACTGCAGATGAGCTCCAGCAGAGACCCAAAACCACACAGTGCTAGACATTCAGCCTCTCCTCAGAATCCCACCACTGGGAATTACTAAGCACTTTTTGGCTAAGGGGAGTGCTGGCCACCACTGGAACCAGCAGTCAAACTGCTTCAGAGAGGGAAGGAGTAACGTAATGAGCACACAAGCCTCACAGCAGGAAAGGACATGGAGCTGTAAATTATTTCTGTAAAAATCACCACATTAATTAGGGAGAATATATAATTTCTTTATGGTTTCAGGCATTGAGGAAGGCAGAGAAGAAAGAACCTTTGATGGCTGCGGAAAAGCAAGGGCAAAGTGTCATCTAGTAGCCTGACGAATGAACAGGTCACAGCAGCAGAGGAAAAGTGAGGATTTCTCTTCCAGCTGATGAAAAGGGTGTTTCTGTGAGCAATTGCAGAGGTTGGAGCAGGCCAGAGCCATTTTGGACTTTGCCTAAGGCTTGGGCAGTTCGAAAGACAATCTATACACAAATTTCTGTGTGTAATTGCTGTATCTGCTTTTTAGGAAAGCCAGCTTCCAAGTCTTTGCTCTTCCATGTTCTCCCCTGAAACCTAAAGCATGCTGCACAGTTCTGCTTGCACATATAGGAGTAACAGCCATCACGTACTATCAGGAATAACTCACAGAGGTGCTGCAAAGTGGCAGGTGCTACAGTAATGGAGGGAGGGGTAGGAGGCAGGGACAGATATCCTTTACTCCTGTGCTTCCTCATCTGCAAGCGTTCTTTTCTTTCTGGAGTGCACATCACATAGAAGTGCATTATTCCTGTTCACTGTCATAACTTTTGGTAGAAAAGCTGGTAGACACACACAGCTCATTAGATGAAGGTAAAGGAGTCTCCCAGATTCCTTCCTTTCATCCCACAGCCATCATGCTGTTTCTCTGCAGGACTTGGAAGCAGGTGGATTTGCTGGTGTGCACACTTTTAAGGCATTTTTTCCAAAAGCTCGGTCCATGAATCCCTGTTCAGTCTATGTTAAAGAGCAAAGCAAAGACATGGACTTCAAAGAGATTGCACCCTGCTATCAAACAAGGGAAACATGAGGATGATTTTATAGTTGTGACATTTAAGGAGGCCTGGGGATGTGCTAAATTAACTTGCCTTGGGCAGAGGTTTGAGAGAACTGTTGTTGCTGGGGGCAGTGCAGCCAGTCTGGTTTCTCAGCTCAGGTATAAACAAGGGAGAAGAAGAGATGTGGAAGGGGCACCCTGGAGGGGAGGAACTGTGGGATGGGCTTTCTGAGTGAAAGGACATATAGGGCTGGACAGTATGTTTGGGATACACACTGCCCTTCCTCACCCATCCCCTCTGCAGGCAGTGCTGCTGACACTGCCTGGCCTATGCCCATCACTGTGACCTGGGCTTTCCTCTATTAGCCTGCAGCCTTGTGACAAAGCCCTTCTCCCTCCACAGTGCTACCAGAGGCACTGCAGCCAAGGGAGGGACATCTGAGCACTCACACCCTGCATCACCCCCTTCAGCAACACTTGGACACTCCTTGGACACTTGGCCCCAAAGTACACTTCTTCCCAATATCCACACCCAACATGTTCCTCAAGGATATCACAAGCGTGTCCAGCGGATCACCACAGTCAGCACAAATGTAAACCTACCTCTGCCAGAAGGAACTCCTGTAAACCAATCTGCAACACCTTCAGGCAGGTAACACTTTGACTGCAAACTGCCCTACATCCAAATCTGAGAACAGTGAGTAACACCTTGTATCACACAGGCTTTACCCAGCCCATCATCAAGCAAAGGGTTAAGTCACTTCAAAATGTCTATGCCAGCTCTACACAAGTTGCATGTCAGTAGCTGGTGAACAGGGTTACTTGTGAAGTTGTTTTCATGCTCATTTCTATGCCATTCAATTTCTTCAATTACTTCACCCTGTTGCAGATATTGGTACTTACCAAAAGAATGTTCCAAGCCAAGTTCTTCTGGATGCTCAAACGAATGAATGCCTCCAGAAATGACTGTGAAAATATTTGCAGAAAAAAAGGTGTCAATTTTCATTCCTTTTCCCAATTTTTCCCTCCGCCATTGGCAATAGCTTTTGTGAATATTTCTGGTTTTTAGCTTGGAAAGGAAAACTTATTAAAACCTGTATTTGTGGAGAAAATAACACGATGATTGTGGAACACATCACATAGATGAGGCAAGGGAGCTGAGGTAAATCAAAAAACTAAAAGCCATGTGAGATGTGCTGCTCAGGTGTTGCAGGCCCTATGACTGCCCAGAGCAAGCAGTTTGACTTATTTCACTTATCATTGATGCCTCTTTCAGTGTGCACCCAGCTTTTCAGACTGCCTCTCTGTGTGAGTTTAGGTTTTATAACAGTATCTCACCTGCTCAGGTAACACTTGAAAAGCCAGCTCAGCTGAGCAGTTCTCAGCACCTTGCGGAACTAAGAGCTGGCGTGAGAACAGTGGCTCTATTATAAGGTCCTTTGCTGACAGAGATATTCAGTGGCAGCATCTTCCCATGTCAGTGGTCACCTTCTATTGCTCTAAAGAGGAAATGAATTAAAACCAAAACAAACCTTTTTAGAGGCAAATCCAGACTGTGCTGAAACTGATGGGTTTTTCGCTTTGACGACACTGTGCGTGTGCCAGCCTGTAAAGGATAACATCCTGGGTGGAACCTTCTGTTTGCCATGAAGTCCAGAAGCAACAGTTCTGTGGACATCTTGAGAGCTTTTCTGAGTGCTAAGCACATCTGTGCGCTACCCTGGCACATCTGGGTAGTGTATTTCGTTGTGCTGCTTGACACGGTCAGGTTTGGTTTTGTTTTTCTGTTCTATGAGTCTCTGATCTTGGCTGTTGAAAAGGAGATATGCAGACAAAAATACATTTGGAGAATGGTAATCAGGGACCATAAAGCGTTTGCTAATACAGTTTGTACGTTCATTGTATCCCAAGCTTTCTTTATGGGCTAATTACTATGCAGGCTCATGTTTGGTTTCTGAGCAGTTGGGAAGCTAGTTGGAAGGTGTATGCTGAAACTACACTGTCTCATTATGCTACTTGCTTCCTCAGTTGGAAAAATCATCTCTGACAAGCCACTTTCCTGGGTGCAGAGCTCAAAAGACGCCAAGGGGCTTGGGGCTCGATGAAAGGTATTTGATGTCAATAGCATTTGACATATGCAGGTTTGATATGTTCCTGGCTTCTAAGTGATGCCAAAAATGCAGCTTATGAGAATAATATAAAGACAGCGGACAGAGATCTAACCTCCTTCAGATAATTGCTCTGAGTTGTTGCAAGGTGACCTTCATCTCCACACAGACAGCTCATTGGTGAGAGTGCAAAAACATTTCTCTCTCCCTATTTTCCATGGACACATGAGGCAGTCTATGCTGCTTAGAAAACATCGATGACCCCGTGTCTGTGGTGCAAGTGGTTTAGATGGTAGCTTTTATAGGAACACAAGGGAGCCTGTCCTCAGACTTCCCAAACAGTTGTGGTCCATGATGTGTTGTATTCCCCCTGGTAAGACCAAAAAATCTGCTTTGTAAGCAGAAACAGTGCTGTAGCATGAAGCTTTCCAAAGGTGCAAACTCACCTCTCCCATCAGCCTTCTCTTTCTCCTGGGAAATTCTCTGGGCACAAAGAAATGGGTGCTGAGGGCCAACATTGCTCCATTTTCCTCAAATGAGGGAATGGAGGAAAGCAGACACAGAGATGAGGCTTTCAGGGGTGGAATCCTGCACAGCTTTGCCATGTCCCTCACACCCTAGAGAGCCTAGCTCATGTCTGCATCCTCTTTCAAATGTATGATTTGCTGCAACTAAGCCCTGGACTGGGCCATTAACTGGTTATAGTTAAATTAGAGGTGAGGCAGGACATTAACAATACAAAACCACTCAGTGTGTACTGAGCTGGAGGTTGTCTTCTGCCTGGCAGCCACACAAGCACTGGCATTGACACAAAGGGCTCCATTTCCCACCATGCTCCTGCAGCATGGCAGTCCCTGCCTCTCTCTGAGGACTGGCATGGAATGGGAAACTGGCTCTACCCAGTTTCACAGTGTTATTTGGCTGTAGATGTAATGCTCAGGGAACACATCCTTCCAGCCTGCCCTGTGCCAGCACTGCTCACCTCAGCAAGCAGCCGTGGGCAGCGCCAGGGCAGCTCAAGAAAGAGAGGACAACACACATGGAACCATTGCCATGTCTTTAAATGGGAAGGAAGAGCCAACAGCCCTTCTCTGTTTGCATGGCTCCAGCCTCCCAGTCTGGCTTTGCCCATCCCTGTTGTCACTAGTGCCACTGTAAGGCTGGCCACCACCTTGACCTGTCAAACCTGCCATGAGGAGCCTGAGGTAGACATGAGCTCCCCACCACCGTGCAGAGGGCTCTGCAGCAGGGACAGAAACAGGGGCTGTACATGTTCTTTAAGTCATCAGTTGCCTTCTCTGCATGGTCCCTCTTCACGTACCTGTGACCGGGACAGGCTTAACTCCATGCTCAGCAGGAGATGCCAGAGACCAACATCCCTCAGAGGCCCTTCTGTGGTGATTTTCCCAGAGGAACCCATGGCAAGAAAAATGAGATCACTCCTTGTGATGGCTGTGTCTGTATGAGCTGCCTGTCCAGCCTCAGGTAAATGAATAGCTGTAATGTACAGGGGAAACCATAGAGAATCTTTTTGTCTGGACATTTCCATGAAATTTTGCTCCAAGGTAAAAAAGTGCTTTTCACACCGTGCTCCCAAATGTAGAAATAAACAGGAAAAAACAAGCTTCTCTTTTACTGATTCATTTTCCTCCATGTCAAAGCAGCACAGAGCCACAGGTCGGGAATATTAATGACTCTCCATCTGAGCTGGGCAGTGCTGCAGGGCCCCAGAGCCCCTTATCAACACGGGCATCAAACACCAACAGGAGAGGAAACTGTTTTGTGCCTTCCTTTGCTCACTGACTATTTGTAGGTGAATTCCTTCTTTTCAAATCCGAGAGTGACTTACCTCTCCCCAAGTGTCACTGCTGGCACACAGCAAACTGCTTTGTTGTTTAGAAGAGCAACTTCCATGCTTAGAGTTTGCACCTCCTAGTGCTGGGGCCAAACTTTATCTGTCCTTCCTTTGGGAAGAATACTTTGTCCTGCAGCTATCCTTGTTCAGATTAAAGCTCTCTGCTGAAAGCCCTCACCCATGTAAGATGCAGTTGCTCCAATAAGGAAACAGTTTAAAGCTGTCTTTAAAACCTGCTTCACTTAAAACCTTTTGAAATGCCTTCAATCATAGATGGAGGCAGGACATGGGTGGGATAGCCCCACAGCTGCAGTGTGTAACATACCACAACATGCTTCAGAATCAAGCCCTGTACGTTTAAGAAATGGTATTGCATTCCCAGAGGGACTTTGCTAAGATCTTCAGAACAGAAAAACTGGAGAAAAGTATTTTCTACCATGAAATTCTAAATTATACTTGCCTCTTTCCAGCCTCTTTCTGAAAACTGCAATTCCCATCTGTTCAAATTCATGCCTTTTACCCATTGCTGCAATATCTTACTGAGTCCGTATACTTCTAAATACTATATATCATCTCACTGTTTACATTCTCTTTGGGCTAGGAATTGTATGTGCACATAAGACATAATCCTGATTTGAAAGACATAGATCAATGGTGAGGTACAAAACTCCAAAGAGGAGTTTTATATATTTCATATAGGTCTTGCAGCACCTACCCTGCCTTAAACCTAAACATCAGGCCTGGAAAACAGAGGCCAAAGGGAATGTGGAACTTGCCATGCCAAAGACAAACAAGGAATCTGTGAGACAACAGGAACAAGATCTCCCAAATAGAATTTAAAACACTAGTCCTAAAACTCTTCCTGGTACAATGCTACACATCTGTATCCCTGCTTTCTGTCTTGGGTATCTCATACCCACGCTTTATGTATCTTTAAATAACATTAAAAAGGAATAAAAAATATGCAGGTGCTACTATTTATGAGTAGGCAACTTTCTTGGAAGTTCAAAAGAACAAAAAGCTCAATGCGTGTTCCAAGGAGCAATAAGATTTCTGAGCAAGCCTCCTTTATTATTCAATTTAAGCACAACTACAATATATAGCTGCTCCAAATGTGGTTCCTATCTGAAACATGCCTTGTAGAACAATGTTTCTCTCTCTCCCTGTAATTCTGGCTCCACAGCACCAGTTTTATTTGCCAGGCCTAGCAAACAATGATCTATCCATCCACGTCATGTATATTATGTCAAATTTATGACGGCAGCTTTTCAGCATATATCCAGTCCAAGGTTCATTCTTCTTACAGATTCTGCAAGTGAACAACAGCATAGTTACAAATGCCTCCCCGTGAGGCAGCGCTCCTGACAGGAGACCTGAACTTACTGTATTTCTTGCAGAATTGTGACACCCATATAACCAATCTTTATGACACATTGCTGAGAAATACCGTTTTGTTCTGTGGTTGATAGATTCCCAACTCAAACTGAGCAGGGGTGATCCTGGGAGTCGTTCAAGCCTTGATTAGTACTTGAATAGATCAAGCATACATCTTCATGTCCCAGTAGAAGACAACCCAAAGAATTAGCTGTCCACAGCCAAGGCCCTGAACCTTGGGAGAGGTTTGTCCTCAGAACAAATGACACGTATGTGGGAACATGAATACCAAATATGCACAGAGCAGCATATCAGGAAACAGAAAGAAGTGCAAGATGTTTCTGACAAATGGTGGCAGTGCTAATGAGCGTCTGCACTAAATGATTATATTCCTTTTTTGATTGAAAGTGTTGAAAGCGCTTACAGATTTACATTAGCTCTGACCCAGTAAAGCTTTAGCACCTGCTCATAGTGAGGCTCACTCATTGCAATGGCAGCACTCACATGCAGGTACACAATGAGCTGGGGTTTGGGCAGGACAGGGCAAGCACCCAATAAACATGCCAGTGAAATGCTATTTCTGAGCTGTGAATACCTCTCTGTGAATACTCTGCAAGGACTAACTGTGAGTTGCACTGGGAATAAACGAGCACTTATAGCATCCTCCCACAGCTCTCTCAGTACACTTCTTCCCTTCCTGTTTCCAAGCATCCCCAGCCATGGTCTCACCTCTCCTTCGGTTTTGTAAGCAGAGGTGCCCTGATCCAGCCCCGGGGACGTCTGTGTGCTGAATGCAGTGTGGATGGCTGTGTCCAGGGGACAGGAGAAGCAAGAAAGGCTTATGAAAAGCTCTTTGATATTGCTGAAGGTTTAACTGTGGTTTCTCAAGCCTCACAGTCCATGTAAATTGTAGCAATGTTGGAATTTCTGGTGGCAGAGGTAGAACAAAGGGGCAAAAGCTTTGGAGCATTAGTACATACTACATTCTCTGCTGCTCCAGTAATCTGCCTCTCATGAAGAGCACAGATACACTGTATTATCAATATCAGACCCAGGGAAGAAGATTAATGTTATTAGTCATGAACGGACTGAGGAAAACTCGTCTGGAGTTTACGAGAGTGTTAGTGATTGTCTTGGAGAACTTGCAAGTGCAAAGATATTGAGCAGCAAATAACTATTTAACCTAGTGTGCGGGCATTGCTCTATGTAGGAGGTTTATACCAAAAACTGAAAAAAGCAGGATTTAAATAGCTGTCAGAGAAACTGAAAAGCTTCACAGCACCAAGGGTTTGAAGGAAATAAATGCAGCCACTAAGAGTATTTTTTAAATCATAAGCAAATGACATTGAATAAGCTAATAATGGTGAATTTCATACAGCAGTAAATAGGAATATCACTCTTCAGCTCCAGGTTTTACAATAGAAACCAGTGTCCTTTGGCACATAGCAAACGGAGGTGCAAAGAATTGAAAAGGTTCTTTGTCAGGAGGAGACCAGCTGGGAGCCATGAACAATGGGCAGGTCTCCTGCTCAGTGTTTCAGTGTCTTTCTCACTAGAGCAACACTACCCATCCATCCACACAGCTTCGTATCTGGTGGTGCTAACTAACACAGCACAACTCCTGTCTGCAAGGCACTGAGCATCTTCATTGCCATCGCAGCACAGTAAGCCTGTGAGCTCTGGTTTCATGCCAGCTGGCATTCCTCTCTCTTTGGAACAAGCATTCAGGCTAAGTCATTCAAGAGCTGACAACTGCTAATTCTCAGCCACAGGGCAGCACTAATTTTATCTTCCAAATCCTGGTCATCTCAGGACCTGTACCAGATTTTTCAGCTCTCTGGGAGAATGACTGAGCCCTGTGGATGTGCTCTGAGGGATGCCAGAATACAGGAAGTGCTGCACAATGGAGGACCCTATGCTGTGAAGAGGACATCCCACCAGGTCAGGTCATCAAGTGTTAAGCCATGGGTATAACTTACCACAACAAGTTTTCCAGCAGATATAGCCCAGAGCTTAATCCTAAAGCAATAGTGCTGGGTGACAGCACTCGGAACTTGCCATAGCGGCACAAGGCATTCTCTTCTGAGGGGATGCAAACAATAAAGTCCTCTGCAGGTCTCAGTTGCAATACAGGTGGAAGTGGGTGAAAGTCTAATAGACTCCTCAGAGGACAAAATGAACTAACAAAACCATCAGCATCCATCCTTTCTTTGTCAGGGAACATAACTGCTGTCTTCCATCTCTGCTTACAGCAGAGCACATGCTTAAGTGGTTTCCTGCAGCGGGATGTCTTTGCTGAACCAAGGCCTGCAGGAGCCATTGATCATTTCCACTGATAAACAACCTTGTTTTTCACCAATACACGGATGCAAAAATGCCAGCTGTGGACTAAAAGGTTTCACAGCAAAGCCAAAATCTCAGGGAATAACTGTCGCCTAAACTTAAAATTAAAAAGAGGAAAGAAAAGGTTGGATTCCCCCCACCTCTGACATCCCGTTTCCAATAAAGCACATAGAGCAGCTTCCAAAACATAACATCACAGGCAGAGTACAGTTCATGCAGCCAAAGTTTTCTTATCAAAACAAAAAATATCCAGGAAAAAAACAGACATTGATTGTGCAATGGGAAAGCTCAGATTTTGTCATGTGAATCCATCAAAACCAGCACAAAGTTCCCTTATTTTCAGTATAAACTGTTATTTCTTACCTTCCAGTAAAAAACATCCATTCCAAACAGCTGTTTCTCTTCAAGTGCAAGCCCAAATCTTTAACACCAGTACTTCAAATGAAGACTATTGTTCTCAGATAAAAAAGTCCCTTTTCCAGCCACTGTGAATAAAACACTTTGCTTCCTAATTCTAGGTAGGAACCTTCTGAGTGGAAGCTTAGGTGGGGCTGCCAGAATGTGGATTTGAGGTGCTTTAGGGTTGGGCTTTTTTGCTTTGTCGTGTATTTGTTTTTGTGACTGCTAAACGTGATGCTGTGTAAGTGACAGCAGCATTTCTAATTAAAACCCCACTAATAGAAATTCGAACAATTCCAGGGTCAGGAATATTGCTGTATTTACTGAATAGAACCAGCCTCTGCTGGGATTTATCAGCATTTTTCTTATAAGATTTATCAGTATTTTTCCTGTAGAGGTTTTTTTCCCTTCAGGTCAAGCGGGAAAAGCAGAATGACCTCTTACTTTGGCAACTGCTGGGTATTTAAGACACCATCAGGAATTTAACAAGCCAGTGCTGTATTTATCCCAACATTAAAAGCTGCCCTTCCTGGGGGTTTAAAAGATTCTTCCCTGAGTGCACCATATTTTTTTTTTCAGAATACATATCAAGATGTTATTTTCTCCTTAAATTTCCGTTTAAAGCATTCCCATCTGTCACTGTCTGCAAGTCCCATATACCTTAGGGAAAGGATATAGCTGTGTTTTGGTTATCCCTGGTCACACCATAACTGCAATGTGTTTAAACATAAAACCACTGTGATTTACTGCTACATACAGAAACTGGAACCTGTGCTAGAGCTTACCTGTAGCATTATGGCCAGGTTCTTGGTTGACTTTTCCCATTGATGCCACAACCCCTTCCCTCTCATAGAGGTAGAGGCAAACATGGAGATAAGTTTAAAAAAAGAAAAAAGAAGTTAAAAAAAGTGAAAAATAATGACTCTCAAGTTTCTTGAAATGCATCCTGCCTTGCTTTGGGCTCGTTTTGATTGGCTTCTGTATAATTAGCTCCCGCTCACAGTTTCTGTGATAATTGCACTCTATTAATTGAGCATATATTGTACTCCATGCAGTCAGCAAGTGATGAAGCTGTCAGTATTTTGTTAGCTATTATACTGCCTGGCTCTTATGGGCTGTTTGATATTGGTAACAAATTAGACAATTTATACGTCATAAATAAGATTCAAAAGCCCTGCTTTATCAGCTAGAGAGTAAAAAGACTGCTATCTTGGTTTAGAAAATGCTTGTGCTAAGATTCCCAGTGCCTTTTGGCAGGAATTCATCAGAGCAGATGTATTCCTTCTATTGGGCACCATTTGGTTCAATTATTCTTAATGTTTAATGGCAGAATAATTGGACCAAATGGTAATATATACTCCAATAAAATACTTTCATCAAATGCTTCAATTGCTTGATCTCTATAACTGCAGTGCTGAGCTCTTTATTCTGCTTATTGACATTTGATAGACCATGATCTTAATATGTTACTTTCATACATTTTTTCATGAGCTTTATCAGAGGCGAGCACTAAACCCATACGAACAAGTCTAGTAAATGGGCTGGGGATTTGGGACAAATAGGGGAAAAAGCAAACTGACATAAAGAAGCTCCATCACAACCACAGGCACTTCTGTGCAGCCACGCTAGGCAGGAGAAGGAAGGATGAGGATGGCCATGCTTGGTCTGTGACTTCAAGACGTGCTCCAAACATCTTCCCCTTGCTAGTGAGCAGCTTGGTCTATGTGGTCAAGTAGCTTTTGTTTTCTGCTTACTGGGCATTCAAAGTGCTTGTGCTCAATGTCTTTCCTTGGGCAAAAATCTCACTAAGCTGAAAAGAGTTGTGACAGTGGTAACGTGGGGTCTCATCCACGCTCCATGGAGTCAGCAGAGTCTAACGATGAAAACAGATATCTAACATACTCCTGACCCTCCATTGGTATTGTGGTTTGCTGGATGACCTAAAAACAAAGAGCAGGATGATGCCAGGAGACAGAGTGAGCAGGAAGGAGGTGCAGAGCCAGGAGAGAAGCTATCAGAAGGGGCTGGATAACTGCCTTCACTCCCTGCTGTGCTCAGGGAATAAATACCTGTTACCGGGGACTCATGGCTTACAAATCAGGAGAAAGCCTACAAGCCAGGAGAGGATTACTGGCTCTCCAAGGCACTGCCTGACTTTAGTTTGTATAATGCTGGGTACAATGGGCCCTTAACCACTAACTGGGGTTCCTTGCTGCCAAGCAAAGGATGCAGTAATCCATTTATCATGCATCCAGAATGGACAGAAGCCAGTAAGAAGAAGATGAAGCCATTTTCTTCCCGCTTAAGAAAAATTCTCTGGCTATAATTACTGATAGATTTTATTTTAAACTGACATAAATGAAAAGCACAGAAATACCTGATGGAGAAAAGCACAGAAATACCTGATAGAGCTGCCTGCTCTCACATATCCGTGTCCTGATCTCATCACCGCAATCACTGCGGGCACCACACTGATCTCAGTAAACGCATCAGCTCTGGGACCTGGATATGCTTCTGCAAGCAGGTGACATCCCAGTTTCTGCACAAACAGGGAGTGCCCAAGAGGACAGAGCAGCAGAGAAAACAACAAGGAAAGAGAGTCCTTCCTAGGTCGCCAAACAGCCCCACTCTGCTGAGACACCTGCTCCAACTTCAGACACTGAGCAAACAGTAAAGCGGCATGAAATCCCTTGTGAAGAATTCTGCTGGGGATTGTTAGAGGATTAAACAGAGCAGAAGGAATGGGGAGGAGATGCATTTTTAAAGCTTCTCAATTAGTTTATAATTGCTGGCATCCAGCCAGTCTGGAGAGGGAGGGAAGGGATGGGAGCCAAGGGGCCCAAAGCTGCTCCCACTGCAGAGAGTCCCTCCATGGCTGGCACATCAGAAACACCAGGGCAGAACCTTCACCCCTCACTCCTGCTTGGAGCTTAGGTCTGAGAAATCAAACATTACACAGCTATGGATATACTTACTGTGCCTAATTAGTTAGTAGCATTTTATTAGAAAGTTATTCTGGTTTTACCAATCTGGCTCCTTTTGTTTTATTTTTCTGGGGAAAGACAGAACTGATTGAAAATTGAAGGGGGGAAGTCTGTGGAAAAATCCTACCTGTCAAAGTTTTCATCACAATATTGTGTTTCTGTATTCCACAGGGAAAAGCAGGAACATTTTGGGGATCTTTTGGCTCCAAAGTCAATTAAGGTACCCACAGGTATAATGCTCCATCCCTGGCAGTGTTCAAGGCCAGGTTGGACAGAGCCTTGGGTGACATGGTCTAGTGAGGTGTCCCTGCCCATGGCAGGGGGGTTGGAACTTAAGGTTCTTTCCAACCCAGACCATTCTGCGATTCTGTGAAGTTCTTTAATGCAAACCATTAAAGCAGAAGCTACTCTTGTGTTGCCAAATTAAGTTTGTCAATGACATGTACTGAGCTATGGATAGGGGGCCCAGGACATCGGCAGAGTACAACACGGTGATGTCCTGAGAGCTGGGAGTGACACAGGTGCTTTCTGAATTACCTGCATTTAATACCCATCTTAGAAGAGACTTGAACACAGTGTGCAGGTGGTTCTGTTACACCAGCAGCAGAGAACAAAAGGGACCATACATGAAAGCCCTGTCATACAGGCTGCAAACATGGGCTTTGCTTCTGCTGCTGCTGCATTTTCAGATCTTAGCAAGGTCTGGAAACAACCAGGGAAGAACTCGAGCTGTGGCCTGAAACAGCTCAAGCTTAATGATGAAACCTGGAAAACAACGGTTAGTAGGAGGCAGAGCTCTGGCAGACCCCTCCATGTCCTTTGAAAGCAAGCTGTTTTCAAAGGGCAGCCTCATGAGGATGGAGATGGGAATTTCCCAACTAGAAAAGCCAATGAGGCTGTATTGCAAGAGCAGGCTGGCTTTAGTGAATGCAGCATGACAGCAAGAGTTCTTTAGGTTTGTGAGCAGCAATTTCTACAATGGGCACAATCCAGAGGATAGTGGAAAAGTCGATAGATACTGCTAAGGAAATCCATAGGATTGAAGCTCTAAGGCTGAGCTATACACATGGAGAACTGACACTGACACTAGCCTTGAGCCATTGATCTCTAAAGTTTTGTCCTGAAGAAGCAGCATCCGGCAGTGCTCCCATCATGGTAATAACAGAGAAAAAAATCATTCTCTTGCAAGTGACATCCTGCATGTCTGAGAAGATCTACTTTCCGCTCTGAGTATTCTCTGAAGTGAGTTTCAGGACTGATTACCAGATGTTGAGCGGACAAGCTGTGGAGGAGCGTTACGTCAAATGTTTCACCAGGGCCACAAGACAATAGTTATGGAAAATTAAATGTGAAATAATGTATTGCTTCAGTTTCCCAGTGTTTTGCACTTGCTTGTTTAGAGCACAACTCAAAAGGCATTAACATCGTCACATCACACTCCTCCTGCTATACAATAAGAAAAAAGCACATGGGAAAGCCATAGGAAAAGCCACTGGCACTAAGGGCTTTCCAGCACCTCAGGAAACTGGGGTTAGGCTGAGCAGTGAAGCTGACAGTGGATCGACAGGTTAAGGAAGTCCAAGTAGATAACTTGGAATTTGTCAGACTTCCTATTAATACTGGTTTCTTTGGGCCAGCAACTTCCACTGACATCAGCCAAGAATGCTCCTAGGAACACTGCAGCCTCCTAAAAGCCCTTATTTTCATGTTTGCCTCAGAAAATGGGAAAACAAAAGGTTCAGAGAGAAAAGCATCCATCACATGAGAAAGAGAGGGCAAGTGCACAGGTCACCTTGCTCAAACATTTCTAGGGGCTCCCTCCACAAAGCTGCCAACACCAACCAGCTTCCTTGGCACCACATTCAGAGGAAACTCGATCCCATCCTATTTGTCTACATAGGAGCAGAGGATTTTAGGCCTGATTATCTTCTAATGATAAAGGAAAGATTTACACCTCCATAGCAAATTTGAGCTTGCCTGTACATAGCACACAGGTGCATAAGGTTCAAATCCTACCTCACCCATTGCTTGGTCGCAGAAGGAGGATGAGCACTCAGTGGTAGCACTGCTGGTCTCATGTTGAAACACAGCGTGAGTCCCTCCAAAGCTGCAGGCTGTCTGTTTTCACAAGACCTCCCCTACAGACCAGGACATTACAGCTGCAGGAGACTAACACCACTCTGCTGCCAGCATCCTTTGAATGGAACCTCTGGCTGCACACTGCTGAGGCAAAAGGTGAGTTTTGCTAAGCAAGTAACGTAATAAGGCAGGGCACCAAATACTAGTTATTTCCTGAACTGTGCTGCCTTGCAGGCTGAAGTCCTTTAATGACAGCACAAGGAATGAGCTGATATGGGGACTGAGCTGCTGAGCATTGGCCAATATTCAGTCAGAGCCAAACAGAGCAGGGCTTGTGACAAAACAGTGTTTTCTGAACCCCTCTACTGACCCACCTGTGAAACAAAGGAGCAAGGTCTCTCCTAAGTATTTCCTGCAGTGCCCTTCCTTGACTGTAATGTTTTATTCCTGTTTTGGAGCGGCTGGAGAGCAGCAATGTGCATCTAGCACTAAAGAGGCTGCCACATGCAATTACAGAGTGAAAGTCTTAAAGGACACAGCGCTGAAGCAGATAGACATTTGAAATCAAGGGAACAGCTTTGTTTAGCTGTGTGGCCTTTTGCTGCCCTGTAATTCTTTATGTTGATTATAATAGAAAGATCAAATTCCTCATTTTCTCATCTCTGTAGCTAGGGAAATGCAAAAACTCTTTCACACTTCATCTCTCTGAGCCTCCTTTCCCAGATTCGCTTACCAATACTTTGTCACTGTCACCTCTCTGGCGATGGCCTGATGGTATGTACACGCGCGTTCAGAGGAGCTGCTCTGGTAAACACAAAGGACACAGTTTTCAGTTCCCTGTTGCACATCCCAACAGCACTTAATTCATGGAGTAACCCATTTGTGTCAGAAGCTTCCTTCTCTCTATACTTCACTGTCCCTGTTATAGTTCATTACAAATTAGCCTGGAATTAACTGGAAATTTGAGGGCCAGGCTATTCATCCTTCTTTGCAAACACAGAGAGGTCCAAAAGGAGGTACCCCCTGTACCAAAACAATGGGAGAATACTGTCCTTATGGCATTCCTCTTGCTTCCTTCTTGATGATGTGGGAGTGACCCAAGGACAGAAGGAGGACAGATGTGGGAATCCATCACAATTCCAATGTGGATCTTCTTGCTTCCAAGCCTCCCCAGCAAGGATTCACCTACCACCCCCATCCAGTCCTATGGGCTCCTCCATTGTTTTGCCCTCTGCTGGCCCATCGAGGCCACTTTGTACTTACATGAACAGGATGCAGAAGGGGCAGCTCAAGGGAAGCAGCCCGAGTCTGTCCACACACACCAGAATGGAGGTGAGTCCTGTCTCCAGCCTGGCACTGGGATCCAAAATTTACAGAAAACCTTTTCCCTCTTCGGTGTTCCAAGTCCTGTAGAAAAGGAATGGCCTCATATGCTATGCATATGCTATGCAATGCTCTGCTCTTACTGTCCCTACACCATTCAGCACCCACAAACATGGGCAGAATGGAGAAATGCAAAAGGCCAAACGCACACAAGCACTAAAGATCCTCGTGCAATCTGCAGGAGGGGGCTAGCACGTGTTTGGTAAGTCAACTCTCATCTCCCAGTACTTATCTCTGAGGAATAACACGCAATAACCCATGTACACTTTTATATTTAATCGTTAGCTGGGATTTTGTGAGGCTGAAAAAAGACAAAGATGTGTTGAAGATCCTGCCAAAGGTGCATCTGTCTCTGGATGAAAGCATCCTGACATCAAACTGACTGCAGCTGGGCTGCAAAAAGTTATAAATCACTGCAATCAACACAAGTCTTGCACCGAAGTACAGATACACATACCATGATTTCCTCTGGGTGCCAGGCAAATCCCGTTATCCTACTTATGAATGGGCCTCATTAAGTAGAAAAAAAACCTGTTGGTGCAACCTGTTCCTTTTTAAATTAAAGATATTAACGTTGATAGATACCCCTAATTCTCTGCTCAGCCTTTTATGCATTGCAGTAACACCACTCCTATTGGTAGGGAAGGTTTTTAGTTTGCATAATCTGCTTTTCATTTCCCTGGCAGCTGTGGATCATTCTCGGTGACTAAATTAAGAACAGTTTCTCTCAAGAATCCACCGGATCTGTCCTCCTTTTTCCTCCCTGTACCTACAACTTAGGAAGAAAATAGGAAAACAAAACCTTACCAACAAGCATTAAATCCTATCGGATCAGGCTGGAAGGTCACCTCATCCATCCCTCTGCCCTGAGGCAAAAATCATCATTTCTTAAGCCACTCCTGACAGATGCTCATCTAACTCTAAGAACCTGATGATTTCACAGCCTGTTCTTTGGCTTAGCTCATGGCTGCAAGTGTGACCCAAATGTCCCTTACCACAACCAAAGCTCCTCACTGCTTGTCCTGCCCACACTGGACTTGGGGAAGACTTACTTCTCCTTGAAGTATTCTCTTTTTAAAGCAGTCCTTCACATGCTTTTCACTCCTCTTACCTCTTATGAACATACCCATCTACAACTTTTCTGAAACACAGCCCCATTTCAGAGCCCAGCACTCCTGAACAGACAAGTCAAACTGCTCCTCAGCCCATTTCTGCTCTGTGCTTACTCCTGTTGTGAGTGGAGAATGCAAGAGGTCGAGGTTTAACTCCCCAAGAAAGCAATGGATAGGTAGGGAAGGGGCACCAAGAGGACACCAAACTTTTAGGCTGGCATGTGCCAGGTCACTGATGCCTGTTGGTAGCAGTGTTGGGCTGACTCAGCCTGGATGCTCACATGACACATCCAGTTCCAGAACAGCCAGCCCAACAGACTTGGTGGTGTGGACAATGTGAACTGAGAGGATGTCACTATAATTAGAGAAAAATCACAGTGAGCAATGTGGATGGAAAGGTGGGGAAAAACCCAGGGATTTTAGTAGAGGAAGAGGAAAGAATCTGAGATGATAAACCAAAGCATACAATGACTGGCTTTTCCTTCACTTGCCCCTTGCTAGAGTCAACCTTGACTTCAAAAGAAACTCCAATTTTCTGAAAGGCAGCAAAAGAAAGACAATGCATGAAATCTGGCCATCAGTTCAGAGGCTTACAGCAGCACCTAGTACTAGCATTTTATATATCATGCAATGAAGCACTAAGCCTAGGAGGTTTTTGGATTTCTGTAACGAAGTTGAGAGAATTTGCCAGCACCTTGCCTTGTGCAGGGACTTCCCAGCCCTCCTACCCAGTGATGTTGCTCAGACCTGTGTTTTGGTCCATACACTTGCTATTACTCTGCTCAGCTCTTTGCACAAGGGAACCATCCAGGCCAACATCACAGGTAATAACCAGAGGTTATTGTAGGTGCCCAGGTCTATAAAACCCCAAGGTCACCAGGCCAGGCTCAGCTTGGAGGGCAGGGTGAGCAGCACAGCACTGATCTGGACTGGGGAAGCAGAATCCACCGTGAAGGGATGGTTCTGCTTGAGATCTTATCTGGTGACGGATCTGCAATGATGTTCTGTTCCAATCACAGCAATTCTGCATGATAACAGCTGCTTTTCCGGATGTAGGGAAGAACAGGCCTCACAAATAGGACAGTAAACGCACATTAAGGACATTACTCCAGAACTCCCAGCTGTTACACTTTTGCTGTGAGAATTTAAAGGTATCTTGTTAAAGATGGAACACAATGTCAGCATTAACAGTTTCCTCCTGTTTTGCCTTCTAAGTGCCCATTCCTACAGAGCTTTATTAATACAGGCTGAAATGTCAAGATTTAAAGGCTAACTAAATCCCACTTAAAAATTTTCACAAAGGGGATTAGCTGTAATTTACCTCCTGCTTACACCATTGTTTGCTTGCTATGGGAGCGGAAACTCTCACATGTGAGCCTCTTGGGTTTAGGCTGTGAAAGGCTGATGGAGCAGAGTCTGCATCCCACCCTGCTGCAGCAGGGGCAGCACTCAGGTAGGCAGCTGCTGAGGGTAACAAACATATTCGTGCCAGGTTGTGACTCTGCATGCTTAAGCAAAGACAAAAGCATCCCGTCAAGGCATTGCATTTACTTGCAATTTATAATAGCTGTAAATCACAGGAAACGCTACTAAAACACCTTTCCAAGGGAGAAAACTAAAACTAACTACACATTTCCATACATGGCAAAACAACACATGCAAACAAAATCAAACCAGACTGCAACACCACACCACGGAAGTTGAACACAGGAAGAGAGCCCTGGTTACAGGGAACCAACAGTGCCTTGAATGCCAAACATGCCAAAGGACAAACCCAGAGCTTATGAAATTCTGCATAGGACAGCTGAAAATTAAACATTATACTGTTCTGTATATGGCTTAAGAGGAATAAAATTTGTATATACTGTCATTACCCTACATACAAGATAGATACATATAAGGATCTACTTTTTTAGACAAAAACCACATCTATATCAATATTATCCACTTAAAACTAAATTCTATGCATTTGATTTCACCCACCTGTAACAAAATGCTGAATGGCAGAACACAGAACGCAACAAATGAAACAATTTTCTACTTTATAGAAAGGACAAAATCATTAAATGGATTCATTTTTGCATTTATTTCATTACACAGCAGTAATCTTTGCAGAATAAGAATAGTATACACACACAATGAACAGGTTTGAGCCCAGAAGCTGCATACAGTGTGTGACAACATTGCACAAACAGTTCTTCCACAGAATGCTTCTATTTCCAGTATTAAAATATATAAAATAGAGTGTGCCTTTGTCATTTATTGTGGTGAGGTAAACATTGCTTCCTTCACAGCAGTGTGCTTCTATGCACCTTCACCAGAACTGCTAACGATACCCTTTCTCCTTCATTCAGTCAATAAGTCCCTACCCAGTGGCATATTTATTGCTCTTCTAACGGTCATACATTTTTTCCTTGAGCAATATGTAGAGAAAGGAATGGAGAAGAAAAACCCTACAGTAACTGATGATAGCAACCTATTTATACCATTTGTGTCAGGAGCCAAAGATCAGTGCAGATAATTTATTCTGCATGTAACAGTTTTAATGGAAAAGTCAAGAAAAATTTATTTACATTTTTCTAAGTAGAACTTGGGATTGATTAGAGCTGCTCAAAACTCACAATTAATAATTTATTAGACAAATTTTTATCTCTCTAGCCATTTACAGGACCAAATCATAATATCCACTCATTTGTTCACTGTTCAAATATATTGATGATTTTCAGCATGCAATTCCTGGGCTGAGTGAAATCTGTACTGAGTTCTTCAGTTACACAAGCCATTTGGTATTGCCTTCTGTTCCCTGAATGAATGATTTGTGTAACTAACAGTGTGGATTTTGACTGTGGCAAAATAATGTATCATCAAAATAAATCTCGGTCAATATCTGAGTACTGAAACTTACTTTTTCTTTCTTGTACATGTTTTTTACTGAGGCCTGAGAAATCAAATACTTTAAAAATTGAGAAGTTAATTTGTGTTTTATTCACAATAAATCAGAAATGTTGTTTTTTGGAAGGAAAATCAATTGAAGAGTATCCCACGCTCCTGACAGAAAACTGCTTCAGGTTCTCATCTTACTTTAAAACCTCACAGCAGTGACATCCTTATGAAAGAGGTTAGTTTAAAAAGTTAGCAGTTTTCTTACTGGCAGACACATCCTCCTAGAGCTCTCTGTATGGCACTGTTACACCCAGAAATACTGCACCTCATTCCCAAAAGCTACAACATAAAAAGAATCACATTTTGCTGGCTTATAGGCACAGTGTAAGAAAGAGAAGTCCTTTCACTACCGACTATTCAATCCCTTTTCCTGTTGTGAGGTATACTTTGGCGTCTACAAAACAAAAACACCTTAAGGCAAAATGTGTGACTTCTAAAGAAGAAAATAAACATTATTCGTTTGAATAAAAATAATGAAAGCACATTTTTTTACATTATTGTAAAAATCCATAAAAAATAGAAACCCATTATTAGTTTGCTGCCTCTTTACAATATAAAAAACCCCACTGAAAATATTGTGAAATAGGTGAATTACAAGAGTTTGATTAAAGAACAATCCTGTTGATAGATGTCAATTAATACTTATTGTATCTTATCATGACTTCATTAGTGACAATTCTGGAAGGAAATCACAAAAAGAGCTGCATTAAGTGAAGTATTACAATTTTGAGTAACAAAATGACCAAAATCACATTAAGACATACAAACTTTTCAAGGTGGCAGGTACAAAACTTCTGAACCCCAAACTTGCAAGCCCACGGCCTCAGTTTGCCACGTATCACAAACTAAGCCCACCTACTTAGGAAAACTCCACTAATCCTCTCTGAAACAGTGACAAGAATGACATCTTGTGCAATACACGTACTTCCCATGAGAATAATCTTCAGGTTGTTATTTTTTGGCCACACTAGCCACAGCCTTCTGTGCTGCATCCTCAAGGTCATTTGCAGACGTGATGGGGAGTCCACTTTCATTCAGAATACGCTGGGCTTCGTGAACATTTGTTCCTAAAAAAAGAGCGTTGACTATAATTAGCAATTAATATTAATGCATAAATGAGCATCTACTATTAAATCTCTATAAAAGGAGTTAACGTTTCAAACTACACATCATTCCAGTTTAGCCACAGATTCAATAAGTTGTTTAGAGTGAGCTGAGAAGAAGGAATTCTTGATTTCAATGACAATTTTGACAGATCATTTTGATAATAGTATTTGCATCCACAAGAGTGGCCTTGTGAAGATGAGAAGGTCAACCCAACATCCACTGGTCAGTAGGGACCTCCAGCAAGAGAAGATGAGAGACCACATACCAGGCCTTTTAAGACACTGAGAAGATTTAACACATTTATTAGCAATGATCAGCTATAGCTAGTCAGCAGCCAGTGAATCAACAGCAACTAAAGTTCACCGATGTTAAATGAAAGCTGCAAAATGGGCTACTGATAGTCAGAGATTTGGGTAATCCTGAAAATCTACATGGTTTTGAGCTGCTCTTGAATATGCTTTTTCACATTTCTGCCAAAAATGGGGAACACAGTGGTTTCTGAAGCATTCTGCATGACACCATTCCCTTTGCTGCTGCACTAAATTGCTCCATATCAAAGGCAACTGTAAGGCTGTACAGTCCAAGTGTTCCATTGTGTATGTAAAAAGCTCAAATTCAGTCAACAGATCACACACACAGTGAAGGGAAAAAATATCCCTAATGAAAAAAGGTATTTCAGGAAAGTCTGTTTTCCCCCTACTATTCACACCTGTATAAAAGACATCATCTTCCCACTTACTCCAGCTCATTCCCCTTGGAAAACAGAGACAGAAAATCTGAACTCTCCAGCAAAGCCAGTGGCAGTTTTGATCACTGATATGCTCTTCATCATGGAAGAGCTTGGAGTCTTCCTAATGAGGATATGAAACCCACACTTTGGGATCACACTCTGGTCACAAGCACAAGGCCCTGTGCTGATTCTCTTTAGGGTCATTTCTACTCCCCTTCTCTTCAGGACCATTTTTACTCCCCTTCTCTTCCACATCAAGTTCCTTGTTCATTTGCCATGTCAAAATGCTTAATTACTTTGTAATTCCTAGACATAGCAAAATGAATTTTAATTATATTTGGACATATACACTAATAATTCTCTTAATTATTAACCAAGCAAGGAGCATACTCTTTACTGTGCAACTTCCAGAATGCTCATTTTAAAGGGTGTTTCTGTTGGGCTTTCTTCTGGCAGACTTTATGAAACATCTGAAACTGTACAGCAGAAGTAGAGAAATTCAAAAGCCTGTTTCATCAGCATGCTCAGGTCAGGATTCCCACTCTCAGCACCAAAAGAGACCACAGACATCTCTGTCACAGCAGGTCCCAGCACTTTGTGATAGGAGGGACAGGTGTCTGGAAGAGGAATGTGGGACTCCATCTCCTATGCTTTAAAAGCACTGGCAGAAGAGGTCACGCTTCCCATTGGTATGCAGAGGACACACTGTAGGACTTGTGAAGGAAGGTCAAAGGCATCTGAAATCTCTGGTGGAAGAGGGATTTGGTTGCATAGTAACTGTATGCAATTGCAAATCCAGAATTGTACAGGACTTTTCCAACAGAAAAAAAAGAGTATTGTAGGTAAAAAAGAGTATAATATTTGATTTGCTTTTCCAACCATCCTATAAAACATGATAAAACATGATGTGGAAGCTGTTAATTGGCACTACAGAACTGCACAGGGCAGTCAGAAAGCATTATGAAGGTTCCCTTCTCTGTCATGTTCCTCACATTTATATAGTGATTCTCATCAAGTCTTGAAGGTTTTATCTATTATTTAGATACAAGTGTGATAAACATTTAAAACAGCCAGGACTGTAGCGCTCTCTCAAACAGGATTCTACAAGACAAAGTGCTGCAAGGAGAAGAAAATGGAAATAGGGAAACTTTCCTGGAAATTTTCCCACAGAGAAAAATACAATGAAGTCTGTGATAGCCACGTATTTAAAACTGACTTTTGCCCTTCACTAAGTGGCCAATATTAATTTACTAACAGGTCAGAGTGGGAAAAATACATAGGATCTATTCTGCACTGCATTGATTGCTATACTCACCACTTGTCTAACATGCATCACAAAATCAATACAAAACGCAGTCCACTATGAAGGGAGGGGGGAATTTATGCGGGCAAATGAAAAGATGAAAGCTGAAAAAAATCTTAACTGCAGTCAAACGAGTAAGGGTATATTCTGCGTTTTTGTTAAAAAGAATGTTTTATAGGCAGGCCACATAACTATTTTTGAGCGTGCATTTCCTTTGCTGTTGTTTTTGTGTATTTAAATAATAGCTTTTTATCCCATTGTGAGAAGTATTTTAAATATATGGAGACTACATTAATTATAATGAGATCCTGCTGAAAGCAGAGGTAAGACTTTCAAAATTAACCATAAACCACTGGAAATGTTTAAGAATATACAACGGGCATCATCTTATTGCAGTAGATGTTAGGATAAACAAATAGATACTCCCACTATTCTAACATTAACCTCCTGCCACTGGATGGTGTCAGAGAACCGTAAACAGAATCCCATATGCAGGCTACCAGAGTAACCCGCCCTTCACCTACACTGAGGCCAGTCCATAAAGGGTGAAAATCCACAGCACTGAAGGCTACAGGGCTTTTGTTGTTGTTGCTGGGGGTGGTTTTTGTTAGCTTGCGGTGGTGTTTTTTTTTAAACTGGACTCTATTAAGGCAATGCCTTTGTAATGAGAAAAAGCATCTTTTTCCATCTGACACATTACTGACAATGACTCCATAGAAAACCAGGAAAGATGTAATTTTATACCTTCAGGCTTTTTAATCTAAATATCCTCCTTCTGAAACAACCTGTGTACATGCAATCTCTCACATTTACACTTCTGCTGCCTTGAAATCTCTGCTATTACTGGCAAAGCAAATCTATTCAACTCATTGCCTAAAAAACCCAGTAATAAATATTCTATGTAAGCATGTTTCTATAGATTGTAAGATTACACTAGCACACATTGTTACAAATGAGTCAAGAGAACTGCATAGGTTGAATGAAAGCCAATAAAGAAAACACCCCAATCATACTCCAAGATTTTGATAATGCTCACTTACTCACTTGCACTGCCATAAAACCACTGGGAACACACTAAATTGCCACTGCTAAATACTAATGGCTGGAGAGGATGCAAGATTCTGCAATGCCATTTCTAGCTTTCTGGGTAAATAAGATGTAATGGGAGAAGACACAGTTATCTACATTTGATATATCCTAACAATTAGAAGACTTACACAAAAAACTAACCTGCTCTACCCCAAACATTTTGCTATGAGAAAACACTTTACAATAAGCAGCGTACCTGAAAATTGACACGAACACATTGTGACCATGTTACATTATCAGCAGCAATGTTTCAGCTTTGATATGCTACATGGATGAGTGTGTTCAAAGTTGAATTTACCCCCATCATGGGTCCAGGTTATGTCATTTGTGCTAGCCCACAAGCTGGAAACTCACAGCCTCACAGGGATCAGAGGTACTACAAAATAAGGGACAAGGTTCATCACTAGCTAACCTTCAGTCAACATCTGATTTGAGGTTTGACTGGTGATAACCTTTAATGAAGGGTCTTTGGCTGAGGAACTGATGAAGTTTTGGTGACTCACATATCTTGTTGCTGTTGGCTCTGCAGTCAAGAATGAATCAACTTTCACTGCCTACTTGTGAGAGGCAATTAAACCTTTTCTATTCTGTTCACCCTATTTGCACTTTTTTATCCCAAACTCTTCCCAAAGAAAATTTTAATCTTTTCCTCTGCCTCATGTCTACATCCTACCTGGGAAAGACACATTTAAATTTGTACTGAATGTTTAAACACCCAGGATGTCTGTAGAGATGAATAAAGTTCTAAGTGTGACTCTGCAATAGCAATTCTTCTCTCAATAGGCAATCTGGGATACTAAAAGTCACAGACATACATACTAGACCATATGTGTGAGCAAGATGTATAAGCTGGAGCAAAGTTTCACTTGTGTTTAAGACATTTCAGAATCTAATGACTGTTTAAATATATTCAGACGAACACTGAAGGTCACCAATCACATGGCTGAAAAACATGATTGATAGGAAATTTTAGATTCAGACATTTGAATAAAAGTCAACTTGCTTCTAGCTGTGTTTCAACACATTAAGTAGCTCAAATTCCTCCCAGTTCTTCTTGTCCTACAACCAGAGCAGCAGAAAAGTCATTGATTGAGAGAATATAAAACTTCCAGCATAGGAAGAGGATATCTAATTCACAATTCTTTTTCATTCTTTCCTCTTTTCATCTAACTCGGAACTGCATAAATGAGAAACAAGGTTTGGCTGCAATTCAGCTCCCCTAGTTAGTTTTCACAAAACTTAATTGAGTACATTACATTTTAAGGGGCAAAAAATCCAGCATAAAAGCAGCAGAAGTTACTTTTCTACATCTGTAAAACATAAAACCTGGAATATGTGATTTCTCCATTTGTCCATGGGCCTTTTAAACAATAATCCTGTGCCTCAGCTGGTGAGTTCTTTACTGATAAGGCACGTAAATACATGTAATTATAAAGTTACCATTTTCAAAGAGGAGAGTAATCCTTTCTTTATCCGCTGGTAGAACAGCTTGTAATTATTATACAACTGAGAACAAAGATTTGTCCACAGAATCCTGCTAAATCAAGACAGATTTGACTGATTAAAACTCTAGTCATCAAGACATTTGTAATACAGTGCATGCGGGCAAAGAGGTCTTTAAAGTGCAGGTCACAAATCTGTTAGATTTATGGGAATAATCATGAACCTTCTGTTGGAAAAATGTTCAGAATGGAAATCCAAAAAAGTGCCTGTCCCTTTTTCTCCTTTTGAAGTGCAAAATGTTATCAGTGGTGTTTTAAAAAAGCCTTGGGTAGCCGTATTACTCCCACAGTATTCGTTATTAGCTGAAAATCCTTCTATGTTTCAATAACCTGGTGTGAGTTAAAAGAAGAACAATGAAGATGACTAAGGATCCAGTAGGACCGATTTCTGAGGAATCTGACTACGTAATTAAGAAGGCAGACAAAGTATGAGTTAAATTCCCACCGTTTCTAAGTACATCTGACAGCTGTAAACATTGTCGCTTTTGATTTAGGATGAACTGATGGGTAATGCTAGAAATGAGAGAAGGAGTAAAAATCTTTTCAGATACATATTATACAAAAGTGGGAGTTTGCCCTATTAACTTAGGACAGAGTTTCCTGAAGAAAATGTGGCATCGCCATCTCTGGAGTATGCAACTAGTCTAGGAAAAGCATTACAAACCCAGTAAAGAGTGAGCAGTCATGGGACTATGGTCAACAAAAGATGTTTGCATTAAATCTTGTGTTTGACATTCTGAAGACTCAGCTTCCAACTCTGTGGAGGAACCAGCACACGGCTCATAAAGGTCCAGGCACAAGAGGCACAGGCACTGTGCAGTCACCTCTGCAGGGCTCTCTGCAAGCCCCAGGCAGAAGATCTCCTGCTCCACATCATCCCACCTTCTCTTCCAGACAAACTCCACGGTGCAGCAGCACTGGGACCTCCTCTGCAATCTCCCATAAGCCACGTTAGAAGATAAATAAACATTCACCCTTACTTGTGTACAACCACAGAAGTATCAGAAAAACTGGAGAAAGGTCAAGAAAGCCCAGTGGCAGACCTAGCAGACTACAGTTCAAAATGAGCAAGGTGATTTTCTTGTTTCTCTTATACCAGTCTCAAATGCTGCAATAGAAACAAACTTGGAACTATCTTGTTCATTAGGAAAACTAACGGCCTTTCCAGTATCTTCGCTTAAAAACTAACAGCTACAATGGATGAGAAGTCTTGCAGGTCTGACAGATAAAACTTTTTCCCAGCTATGACAGACAGGAAAAGTTTGCTGCTATGACAAAAAGCTGCACAACATTGCCTAGAGCTGACAAACAATGAGATTTTATATTATGAAACTTTCCTGCTTCTAACCAACATCCATCAGTCTCCCTGATCCATATTAAGCTGGCTTCTTACTCTGTTAAGGTGTTTAGTGGTGCTGCATCACCCAAAGAAATTTTTCACAATTAGTTTCTAAAATCCATTTTAGAGTAACTGGAATTTCCTGCACTTACCACAGCAGAAGTCTGACCCCGTTAAACCAAGAATGCCCTCTGGAAAGCATTTGAACCCAGCAGGGAAATGCATGGCACAACTTTCACAAGACAAAATTGTATGACACAGGCTGTGGTCTCCCCTGACGTGAACTATGTATCATGTGCAATGTACCAGGAGAAGGAGGGATGGGAAAACCTCGCTTTGTGGTGAAAGGAAACAAGTGCTGATCAATGGGCTTCATGGGTAACCTGCATCTTCAGAGTCCTGGTGACTTTTGAAAAGGAATGAGTCTGGTGTATTCAGAACTTTTTGTCCTCTCCCCTCTACCAGAGTGTTAAAAGCCACCTTTGTTTTGTACCTCAGGTACCTAAACGCATGCATTTCCTCCTTTCACCATCAGTGCTGAGTGACAGGACACTTCATGCTCTCTACACATACCCAAACCTGAAAATTGATGGTTTCGAGGAAAAGGCCTTAAAAAAAGCCCAAAACCCCCTCTATTTCCAAACCTGCTTAACAAAAAAGAAATGTTTTAAGCTTACCAGAGTTGTGTGCTGATTTCAAGCAAAGCAGATTTTCATTCAATGGCAGCAGAAGAATCCCCCTTCCTCCCTCAGGGTACTTCTCAGAAATTAGAGACAGAACTCTATACTCACCGCCGTTATATTAAAGCCAATAACTGCCAAAGAGCACTCTTCCTTACCTCTCTATTACTTATTTTTGTTTCCAGTTTCATAATGCTGGGTGTACCAAAAAAGTATTCCTTTCCCTTACCAAATCTGTTTTTTAATGGATTTTAGCTGAATAATTGGGCAGAAGAACATGTTACAGTAATCTCTCTCTCAAAAACACTGTTTCTAACATCTTCCTTTTAATTACGGTATTGAAAGAAGTTTAAGGAAACTGTGATGTTGCTGCAGGTTCAGCAATAATGGAATTGCACTCAAAAAAAAATCATTTGAAAAGAAATGGCTTCCAGTAAACAGAAACTTGCAGCAAAATAATTTCCATTTGCATTGCAAATCTTACAAGTAAAACTGTAAAACTTTCATTGCAAAATTTCATTGCTTCAAGTACCACCAGGGAGCAGGAATCAGAAATATGACCTGAGTTTATCGATTTCAGGTCATGCTATGGATGAAGAATGGGATGTATTCCTATTGTATGAGACTAATCTGTTTGGAGCTTAGTGATGGAAGAATGCCTAAGTGGATTACTGTGCACCTGAGGGACAAACCATCAGCACTCACCTTCCAGTCTGACCACCAGTGGTACTTTCAGCTCAAGCTCTCGGCAGGCTTTGGTAATGCCATTGGCTATAATGGCACAGTTCACGATCCCACCAAATATGTTCACAAGTATTGCTTCAACCTGTAAGAAAGACACAAGAGTAGGGATTAGGTGGGGATTTTGTCCGTTTTGCTTTGGCTTTGCTTTTTAAATAAACACAGGTAACAGACCCAAACCAGGGTACCAATTCCTCTCTGTTAGACACGTTTTCATTTATAGAAGATACAAGCTTTACCTGTGTACTCAGAGGATTTGGTCTCAAGTCTATTGTTTCTGTAGTGTGTAGCAGTGATTAATTGCTTTGGTTTAAACTGCCATGGTAATTAATGTCATAGACACATTATTACATAGAAAAGAGAAATTTCTACCAATAAGTATAAATAAAAAGAGATTAATCAATCTATGTTTTGCATTTTTTTCCATGTCTTGAATACTCATCAGGTTGGAGCTCAGAAAACACAGTGTTTTAATTCATAATGTGTGGATACACATGGAATGAAATATTTATGTGTGAATAATGAACAAAACAATCTGGATAAGCACTATATCATAAACAGTACAGAGGAAAAGGTAATATACTTGCCCTGATTTGATAAAGAGGACTAAAAATCCCTTCTAATTAACAAGAAAAGGCATGTAATGAAGAGCACTCATTACAAGAGATTAACTGATAACCTCAAAAAACTGCTATTCATTAGTTTATGGAAACTGAAATTCCTGCCCCCAATTCACTACTAAATTACCCTTCACAATGTACAAGACATTAATACCTACAAAATATTGACATGGTTTCTTTCCACTAGGTAAGGTAGTATAATATTGTACATAGACCAGGCTGCCTACCACAGCTTATTAAGTCGAGGGGACACCCTACACCTATGCTGAGGTATGATGAGTCGAGGGGACACCCTACACCTATGCTGTGTCTCATCCACAGTGGGGCTAATCCACAACATTTGGGGTACTCTACAGTAAGCTTCACTGGGTGTCACAAACAAGTTTTGCCAGAATGCTGTTGACTCAAAGGACAACAAGATAAAGAAGGGATTAGGTCTGAAGGAACGAAATATCACTGGCTTTTACTTGTGCATGATGTCAACCACAATTATGCTTAACTCACTGCACAAGATGAACAGATTACTTTGCCCACCCTCCAGGTAGCCAAGCTCATACCAGCACCACGAAAATTGCCCGCTGTCACGCACGTTTATAGCTCTGCACAATCAGGTTTAATATTTCTCTACAGACAAAATGTGACAATTAACTCCTGTGATGTGCAGTCACACACAGATTGAAAGCTCACCACTGTTAGTAATACTGCCATCCACAATGCAGCAATAAAAAGTGGGAAAAGAAATCTCAACAAATACTTTACTTACCATAAGGAATCATTTCACCCTTAAGCAGTACCCTAGACTGCAAAAACCTCACTTACTAGACCTATAGCGATGTTTACATTGCACTACAGAACTCCAATGCTAGAACAGTCATAAAATGAAGATGGCAATGGGACCACCTCACTGATATCTCTCTCATCACTTGCTGCTCCCTTCGGCACCAAGATGTTTCATGATGCCACTCAAAGTGGTCAAAACAATTTCCATCTGACCATATGAGACATAGTCCCATTTTTAGCTCTCAAGCTTACTAGACACTGACTCTTTCATCTAGTTTTCCATTGATGATATGCTAGAATGTTGCCTGTCTGCTATGCACCTCCTTACCATTTGCACTGGAGCCATCCAATTAAGGTATCAGAAGGAAATTAACAATGCAGTCAAATCAGAACATACAATTTAATTGATTTTATAACTCTTATAGTTTAGACATGGGCCAACACTTCAATGTCATGTTAAATGCATGTGTTTACCAGTTTAGGTGTTTCTGGGTATTAAGCTCGTGATGCCATTGACATTATTTATTGCACCTTTGCGTTGTTACAAAATCCTTAACCCTGTAGAAGCTACCAATAGTGAAACCTTCTCCTTCTCTGCCTTGCTCCTACTGCTTGTGCACAAACATTGTCGGTGTTAGGATGTGAAAACACATAAAGAAAAAATTTAGCCCTTCAAACTCTTACCACCTTAACCCTTACAGTAGAGAGAGGTCTATGCAAAACACTTTCATGTTAAAATATACTAGTGGTGGATTCTAACATTTGGACAAGACACAGACACCATTCTGCCCTTTCTAATACATACTCCTAATTCAGGGACATGGCACCAGGCATGTGACAGATCAACTTAACCAAGTGTGTTTACATTATTAGAGATAAGGAGGAGGATTTTATGCCCAGTACAGATATTTTAATTCCTAATGCAGACATTCTCATTTAAGGATCTGCTTTTCAGCTTCCAAGCTGAATTCTAATCAGGTCTTCTAATCCATTGGCAGCAAAAGGGGGAAAATAAAGTTGAAGGAAATTAGATGCAGCTTGGATAATTGATGTTTGTATGCTTGGCTTTAATAAAAATACACTGTTAAATTAGAGAGGAGTCTAAAAGGATTCAATCAATAAGAAACTGAATCAGGAAGAGAATTCAATGTTGGGTTTTACTGTAATCTTCCAAATAAGCCAAAAGATCAGTTCAAATGATGCTGACTGTAACTCCACTGAAATCTGTGAACATTGTTTATGTATGCTTCTGTAGCCTGACTAGAACTCGCATTTCCAGCTGAAAGAACTTTAACATTCAGACCCTGTAGTTAGATGAAAAGGTTTTCAGTATTTCATGTGCACAGAGGATGAGCAGACTCTGTATTATTTAAGTCTATAAGAGAAATAAACCTTCCACTGTATACCAGAACCATGCTCAGTATCTAATGTATACAGACTATTAGACATACAAAGGAGAGGGCAAACTGTCTACACTCAAGACAGGTTATTTGATAGCATTATTATTCTAATAACTATTTTTACTCAATAGCATGCCTTACAAAACTATTAAAGAAACTAAAGA
Source organism: Melopsittacus undulatus (assembly GCF_012275295.1). NCBI lineage: Eukaryota > Metazoa > Chordata > Aves > Psittaciformes > Psittaculidae > Melopsittacus > Melopsittacus undulatus. The sequence goes on from NC_047535.1 coordinate 30,083,704, forward strand.
TAGCACTATATTCACAGGTTAGGATCCTTGCACCCACAAAACAACTGATAGATGTGAAATCACCATCAAATGTACTTGCAAGTAATCATGGACTCTACTGGAGGAATAAGGAAGCCACAATAGAATGAAGGCATCGCCATCAATGGTGGTAACAACCTTCAGTCTGCCAGGACTAAGCACCAAAGCTGGGAAATAAAAGCAATAGTAACTAAGGCAAATGCTGCATTATCAATGTCTTCATGCTAGGTATGGGACTGAATCTTTGTAAATACTGCAAGACCCATCAATCCTACCGCTCCTAAATACTATATGAACATATATGCAGCCTCTTCTCTCTTTATTATGCTCTGCCTATACAAAAACTGACAGCTTTAATTATCAGTGTCTTTTTGTTCAAGGGATCCTTGACAAAGCTTTCAATTCTGCTTTGAATGTTTGGCAAAAACCCCCACCTCAGATGAATGTAACTGCATACTACCTGAAGCAGTGGTAGGGCATTACTGTTAGAACCGCACTGAATCACTGACATAATCCAAAAGGCTGCCATATTCCATGCAACTAAGAGCATTCTACATACAGGAGAAGCAGCTTTAGCATACAGCATACCTGCCTGCACTCCAGAAAACAGCGTGTGCATTTACCGTATTTTCTTCTTTTTTTCCTCTCTCTATAATATTTTTAGCCTTAACAAAATGTACACTGGCATTTGATTATCATACACCTAAGGATTGATATGAGCAGCACCTATAAAGCATTCTACCTCCCCTACAGCCCATTTATAAATCTATATACAGGATGTCTCGCTGTCTGCAGCAACTGCATTTCCAGTCTGCTGACCTTCAGAGCCCACACTAACACCACAAATTCTGTACACAAAAAGAGGCAGAATGAAAACTTGACACTTGAAAATTGTTATTTCTCTTTCATTTACCACTGAACAATTACAACAGGCTTAGGATGATAATGCACCATAGCGCTGAACAATGGCAGATACTTTATAGAGGTAAAGCTTTGAATCTCACAAATACAAACACGAATGCAAATGAACTGAGGGTGAGGTTTCATAATCATTTGAAGATGACCAAGTGGAGGTAACCATCAAAACTGCTCTCCTGCTTTCTCCCTCCCTCCCCTGCACACAACCATGATTGAATGAATCTCTCTCATGCTTGAATAAGCCCCTGATCCATACAGATGTCAGAGCAGCTCCTGAATCCAACTGACCCTACAGACACACAAACATTGGCCCTGAAGTGAGGAAGAACCCCTAATGTGCTGTTAGGAGCCATGATAAGGAATGTGTCAGCCAATTGTGAAGCCATTTTTTGGGCTATTATCTTTCAGGATCAGAATGAGTATGAGGTGTGTACAAAAATGTGAGGCTAACAGTACAACTAGAGAACTGTCCAATAAAAACCCAAACTGAAACCACCATGACCATAATTGTACAGCACAAATCTCTCCTGAATACTACTGAAAACGTATGGAACATACTTGTTTTAAAATACTTGTTTTAGCAAAGTACTTCAGGATGGTTGACATAATGACAGCTCAAAACCATAATTATTCCAACATTCAGACCCCTTTAATCAAAAGTTTCTGCTGGTGTATTTTTAATGAGAAACCCTTTTGAAACAACCCCACATTATGTGATGACAGCAGCAAGGACTTGGCAACACTTTTTCAACTATGAGCAATGCTGGATGCACACCTTGTGATTTGGATGCATCTTCTCCCTTACATGTACACACAGACATGTGAACATTCTCAGAGTGAACTGTAAATATTACTACAAACCCCACCAATATTATCTCTGTCCTTGCTGTAAAATGATTTTTCTGAAGCTCAATCCATCTATTTTAGTTTAAAACAAGCTATTTGGAAACTGTCAGTAAAACTACATCTGCAGCAAATTAAAAGCTACTCTAGCAAAGAACTTGCTTACAGATTGCTTTGACCGAAATTACAATATAAAACCTTTACAGCTCAAGCTAACTGAATTAATTTACTAACCAAACCTAGCTCTTTCATCAGCTATAAGCATACCCAGTCAGTATAAAGCAGACAAATACATCAAGTTTTCTTCTCCAGGATGCCACAGGTCACATCTTATGTGGAAGACAATGGTTTTGCATGGTACAGTTGGCAAATATGTTCCTGCCAGAAGGCTTCTAGCATTTTTGTGGACATAACATGTGATGTCTCCCAATCCTTCTAGTCAGTGGAGTCTGATTTTGTGTCTTTTACTGAACTAAATTATTAGGTTGGCAGAAAATAACTAAGAAAAGCAAGCCAGCAGTGTGCTGCCAGGCATTTGCTGCTTCTCTCCTTCCTTCAATACAATAAACACCAGTGGAAGGATGGCATCTCAGATTGCTCAAATGAAAGAATGTGGGGAAGCTCCCACTGCAGGGTGCTGGGAGCAGCTGAAAATGCAGATGTATTCCCAGCTCATGGAGGGAAAAAAAAGGGGCTGTCAGCTTACATCTGGATCCAGACACACAGCACTACAAACTTACACAAGCAACAAGCATTGTCATTAAGACTTTTGTATTCCCATTCTGCTTTTCAGAGATGTGCAGCTCCTCAAGTCCCAGTTAAAAAGAACGGTATCCGTCACTTCTAAAATCAGACATCCAGGACACAGTTTTGCCTTGCAAATATCCATTGGCCTTCGCAGCACTGACAAGGAAGAGCTTCTTTCTCACAGGGCTGGAAGACTGTGTGAGCCTTTACCAACAGCAAAGCATCAAGAACTGCTGCAGTTTAGAGATATGCAAAGCAAGATACACTTACATGCACGTGACTCTGCCAGGATCAGAGAGTCCCAGGAACATGATTTAGTTAGCTACAGGTAAGCAAGGAACTTTCATTTAATTTCATAGAGGCTACACCTTGGTTTATGAAGGAAGAAATCCTCATCATGACATGGAGAAAGCGAGTCTCCTTGTTAGCTGCTTTGGAGATAGAGATGCTGAAGCAGAGAGCTAAGGACATTTTCCACACCCTGTGGAGATGGTTTAGCTTACCTGGATTACAAATCCCATGTTCCTGTGTCTCAGACAAAGATCTATTCCCTATCCCTCAACAGGTAGAGAACAATACTAAGAAAAATACCAAACCACTGCATAAAATGGGATGCATAGTTCTTCACTTTGAATGTAATAACGTGTGTTTAATCCTTCCTACTATTCCATTGGTTTTTATTATTCACTCATTCGCAGCTCACAAAATTTGTTCCAATGTGTTATCTCCAACTCTCAGTGCAATGTTATAAAATGCAATAAAACACAGATGCCATACACTTGCATCTTCACTCCATATCTTTCTGCTTCAATTGACAAGTCAGATGCAAACATTTTTTTTAACGTCTCTACATTATTATGACTTGGATCACAGGTCAAATGTAACTTTTGCGTATCCAGTCTGAAATATTACTGTCCCTTCTATATCAGACAACATATATGGTTCATTTGAAAATAAAGATTAGACCTACTGTATCGGAGCGGTATGATTTACAGACACAGAAACAATTGCTTCAAATATCCACTAGAGGACAGTGCAATTCAATATGGAAAAGGGATGTGAAAATCCCCTTGTAAAGAGGAGCAGGGTTATTTTCCCTACTTAAAGCCAAACTATCTCATTTTACTTTATAAAAACTATGCGAAATATTATTTTGCCTCTTTGCGATGGGATTTTGAAAGTCTGAAGGTGATAAATTTAAGCAGGTTGAATCAACAAAAAGCAAAGCAAGAAAGCCTGCAGTGAGGTGAAGAAATACTGATACAATGACGTTTTGAATGGTTTATACTATCCTAAAATAGGTCATGGTTTAAAATTCACTACTTTATTCACAGGGTTTAAAATTCACCCTTCCGCCATAGCAGGAAAGGAGCTGTAATGGATCTCCAAAACAAAATTGAGGGTTTTTTTTATGTCTGAGGGGAACTGACAGGTAGGAAAAGCAGATCAAGGATTTTCTCCAGTGCTACTTTTTAGCCTGTATTCAAGAGGTTCCTGAGGAATGCAAGTCTCAAACACCCTGTTCCTTCTGTATCACTTGTTGTATATTAAGCCCTCATCCAGAATGGCTGGCGAGGAGGAGGTATCTGGCCTGCAGACCAGCCCAGCACTGGAGGAAGGCCTTTCAGAGACACACCTTCTTTGGTGCCACACTAAGAGCACCAGGTACCACAGCCGTCAGTCCTTCCTGCTCACAGCAAGTTCAGGATCTAGAACAGGATACAGCTTTATTGGCTTTTGCTTCTATTGGTTTGAAAAGGATTCAGTGACAATCCTCTGCTAATTGACCAGATTTGGGTTGTGGGGCTTTGATGGGGTAAGAAAAACATGCAGATAAGCAGGGTTCTGTAGAAGGGAGAGCTCTGGTGCCCTCTGATACCAAAGACAGCTCCAGAATGGACCACCAGGAACATCTCCATCTGAGGACTTCTTACTCCTCTATAATGCTGACATAAGAAAAAAATTAAGGGATCAGAGCTCATTAAATACTGATATGAGATGAGAACTGGCAGATAGTGCATCACAGTATGGCACTGGAAACAGTCCCCGGAGACCTTCCTTTGCTCAGCTGCAAGAAGCCTGTGTTTTGGAAACAGAAATATTCCAATTCTGGGCACACAGCCTCCTTTAAGTTCCAGAATATGATGGCAGGCAGCAACATGACCCCAAGAGCCTATATTTCAATATTACTTCTCTGTGAGACAAGTCTCGCACTGAGCTGGTTTGGGAAAAACACGCACTCTGCACACACTCAGCCCTGGCACAAACACATTCATCATGTTAATGCCGTCATTCCCATGCGAATTTCCATGAAGACAAAAACAAAAGGCAAAAACCAGGGGGTGAGGGGTATGTCAATCATCATGACTTTGCATTACTGCTCAGCAGAACAAGAGAAAAATAATGCCTAATCTTTAAAACAGACTTTGGTCTTCTCCCCATATTGAGAGCTGGGAACTCAACATGAGGATTTCATCTTCTGTTTATAGAAAGCACAGGAATAGAGGAGCTAGAATTCTCAGAGACTCCCCATTTTTAAAGATTCACACTGTAAGACTTCACAGCACCATAGTTATCTGCCATTTCTTTTTCCTGTCATCATGTGTTCAGCTCTGCACCTTGTTTTGGATAAGGGACAGGCCCAACTACCACTTTTCAAGTCATCGTGGCAAGGGATTTATTTTCTGTAACCAACAGACATCAAAACCTACCTTTATTCCCTCCTTAGAAATAGCCTTAGAAATATAAATACTGTATTTACCTGGAGTATCAAAATACCAAGTGATAGTACTCATCATAAGGGATAAAACAGATGAAAACCAGTTATTCTTATGCTCTAGAGTGACTGGGGATCTTCCTATTTTGTCACCTGAGAAACATCTCTGATATGTATTCCCCATGCAGAAAAGAATGAAATGCTACAGAAGCTCCTATTTAGGTCATTCTGCTTTTCTTCCAGAGATAATGGAAACTTTTAAAAAGGAATTCTGTACTTCAAGAAGCTTAATTAAAGTATAAAACTGCATTGTCATGGGTACTGAACTGCACATGCACGTCTGAAATCTCCAAATAATTAAACCTCATTCTTTTACAGTAACATTGTAGTCATCAAAAATGGGAATTGCTGTGCTCATTAGGTTCTGAATTACTGCCACATAAAAATCAGCTCACTATTAACACGTAAGCAAATCAAAACAGAAACAGTAAAACTGAGAAAGGTAGGAAGAGTGACAAAGATACTGAACAAGCTTTGTATACAGAAAGATTAAATAAACTAGGACTTTCTGTCTTAGAAGAGGAAAGCTGGAGGAGGAGGATATACAGCAAAGACTGCAAGAAGCAAGAGAAAAAAGGAAGAGGGTGCAACCATTTTATACCTGCCTATGGGTAATTCTATTTCTTAGTTCCTACAATGCCAGAAAAGATGAAAATACAAAAGGGATCCTTTTACTACTGTTTTTAAATACAGCATATATTTATTGAATGGAACTCATTGCCAAAGGATATTGTTTATGTCAAAAGCTTACATGACTTAAGAATATACAGTAACAAATTCATGGAAGGAAAGCCTCTCAAGACTTGTAAATACAAGGGTATTAAAGATTATTAGAAAGCATATGGGTACATCGGGGAAGTACCCTCACACAGTTGTCCTTGTGCTCTTCTCTAGGAACTTCTTTTGGCAGAGAAAAAAAGATCATATCCAGACAGATCCAAATCTTACTCAATGCAGTTATATTCTTCTATTAAAACAAAATGTATACCCATAATTTCTTTATTACATCTGTGCACACTCCTCCTCCCGTCCAAATTAAATCACAAAATAGTTTATGCTGGAGTCATACATTCTTCTGTCAATTTCAATGATTACAATACTGTCTAATCTCAGCAGTTACCACTTAATATCATCAAGTATGTGGCACCAGACAAGAGATCAGAATGGATGATTGATTACTTCTCTTTTCATTCTAGTGCAATTAATTCCTTGCCCTTTCCTATCCTGTCAAGGATAGGAGCCCAATCAGAAGATGGGAACTGAAATTCATACCTTTGACTTCATCCACAACAGGTAAGAAGTTTAAGAACAGTTTATGCAAACTCTCTTCCTCTTGCTTCATCAAGCCTATTCATTAAGCAACCAGTGTTGAACCACAGAGAGAAGAGCTATCTCCCTAGGATGTACCACGTCCTAGATGGAAGACTGCATAAGCAGAAATTAGGACATTTTCCTCCTACCTTGCTGAATTCAGGCTGCAATATTCCTGAGCAGCAGAAGGAGATGTGGGGCAGATTACTACCAATCAAGCTCAGACTCCTTCCCAGTCTGCACCAGCAACAGGTGACCATCAGGACTTGCTACAACCTAAACACTAATGAGAACTTTTGCTCCGGACACATCTCTTCCAAAGACTGGTTTCTCTGGCATTATATATTAAAGACATTCAGCTCAGAGCAGGACTGCTGAAAGATGGATAATGATCTTTATCTTCCGCAAGGTTTATATAAAGTAATTTAAACTAAGAAAGAGTGACAGTTTAAAAATTAATGTCTAGTAATAACATCCCCACAAACAGGATGCTAAGCTAAGAAGTGTATTATTGAAAACAGAATGACTCAGGAGCTGACAAAGTGGTTCTACACACTTTTTGGATTGTCTTGCTATGTCCAAAGTCCTAAAATGCAACTTAACATCTTTTCATTATAACAAGGAGGAAAAAGATTGGCCTCTCTGGTAAGTACAAATCAGTAATAATGCTTTACTCCTCCTAATAATTTAACCTGCCATCTCCACTTGCAGTAAACTTTTTCCACCCATTTTCGGCCTTAAAAAAAAAAAGGGGGATCACCTTCAGAGAAATAATTACTCAATAATGATGATCCCCCAGCCACTTTTCACAAATTTATCAAAGCATCTTGTAATAAAAGGAGCTGAATATTTTAACCACAACCCCAAAATGATACAATCAGCAAATCTAAACTGTGAAAGAAGCTATAGAGCTACATTAAGAAACAGATGGAGTGAGCATAAAGCAATTGGAGATAAGGTAGCATAAAGGAACTTAACTTTAGATTAGTTAAGGTTGAGATGCTCAAGGCTGCCATCAGGAGTCATACACATTAAAATTAATAGGAGACATGCAAATCACAGCCGGCTTCTTATATCTCAACCCAGTTCTGTACAGAACAACATACGGAATTGTAGGTGTCTGTTAACTGTATTCTCTTGCTTCACAAATGATTCTGCAGTATGGTCAAGGAAAACATATATCTCAAAAAATGGTTCTCCTGGATACCTGTTGGTGCCAATAAGGGTTAGAAAAATCTTATGAGGATTTGAAATTCACACATTGAATAGTGAAAAATGTCAGAATGAGACTCAAATGTATGCAGCCATAACACTTGGAATTAAGCATGATGAAAACAAATCGCCAGCAAATACTCAGTTATAAAACCAACTATCAATCACAGCCAAAAGCTGTCACTTCAGTAGCAGACTTTCTCTAAATTCAGATTTTCTGCCGTGATCAATACTGTATTATATTGGCAACTCAACAGTAGTTCTTTGGTGTAGGAATACAAAGACACAAATAAAGAGCCAACTCCCAACCAAAAACTATTTCAGAACTTTACTACAGCGCAAAACTCAATTGCAATATTTAATGCTAAGCAAACAGCTAAATCCAGCAGCGTCTAATACCTTTTGATCTCAAAAATCAGATAAGCAAGTATAGCTGAAGCAGATGATGCATTCTGCAATTTGCTAGCATAGAAGTGAAGTTTCAGAGGTTCCTATCTTCTTGTGGCTTCTTTTTTTTTTTTTCACTGCTGGATGATGCACAGAAAGGAACAATTCCTGTTGTCAGAATTTACTTCATCACCTGAGAAACACATCTTGTTCTCTGATAGAATACTGAGAACCAACCATGATCTGGGCTAAGCTGCAAAAGTAAAAGCGAGTTTGAAGTCTGTATTTCAAAGGAAAACAATACAAATGGTTATAAGCAAGGAAATTAATGCAGGCAGAAACAGTTTAATGCATGTATTGCATTTGGTTTTTGTTAATTACTTTTTAAGTACTTACGCACAGTAGTAGCTAAAGAGAATTTGAAACAGAGATCACATAAAAGCATTTCCAAGTGAGTGTTTCACGCTGAGCTACAGTCTGCCATAGCAGCGCTGATCAGTCAGGAAAGCCTTGCCTTCACTTTCAAGGCCTTCAATGGCCCACCAGGATCTCAACCATAGAACAGTTCGGGTTGGAAGGGACCTTAAAGTTCCTCCAATTCCAACCCCCTGCCTTGGCCAGGGACACTTTCCACTACAGCAAGATGCTCCAAGCCCCATTCAACCTGGCCTTGAACACTGCCAGGGATGGGGCAGACACAGCTCCCCTGGACACCCTGCGCCAGCGCCTCAGCACCCTCACAGGGGAGAATTTCCTAATATCTAATCTAAATCTACTCTGCCTGTTTAAAAACACTCCTTCTTGTCCTATCACTACAGACTCTTGTAAACCTCTCCCTTGAGCTTTCTTGTAGTGTCCTTCAGTACAGGGAGGCAGCTCTTAAGTCTTCCTGAAGACTTCTCCAGGCTGAACAAGCTCAGCTCTCTCAGCCTGTCTACACAGGAGAGATGCTTTGGCCCTCTGATCACTTTTGTAGCTTCGCTTGGACTCGCTCCATTTGGTCCATGTCATTCCCACCGGCTCTTTTCAAGCATCATCAAGGTAGGTTCCCTCCTAGATTCTGTTCTGCCAGTTGATGGCAGCCACAGGCTAAACCTAAACAGTCATAGAGGGTTGGAAAGGACTTTTAGACCATTCAGTTCCAACCTCCCCTGCCATGGGCAGGGACACCTCCCACTAAACCATATCACCCAAGGCTTCATCCAACCTGGTCTTGAACACTGCCAGGGATGGAGCATTCACAACCTCCCTGGGCAACCCATTCCAGTGCCTCACCACCCTAACAGTAAAGAATTTCTTCCTTATATCCGATCTAAACCTCTGCTGTTTAAGTTTCAACCCATTACCCCTTGTCCTATCACTACAGTCCCTAATGAATAGTCCTTCACCAGCATCCCTGTAGGCTCCCTTCAGATACTGGAAGGCTGCTATGAGGTCTCCATGCAGCCTTCTCTTCTCCAGGCTGAACAGCCCCAACTTTCTCAGCCTGTCTTCATACAGGAGGTGCTCCAGTCCCCTGATCATTCTCATGGCCTCCTCTGGACTTGTTCTAACAGTTCCGTGTCCTTTTTAAGGTGAGGGCACCAGAACTACACACAGTAGTCCAAGTGGGGTTGCAGTCATCTTAATGTATTTTGTCATGTCTGAAAGAAGCTTTCCATGAAGATTCCCCTGTGACACTTTTAGTTGTGACATCTACAACCTCTCAAAAAACCTCACCAGCTGACAAAGACAAGACTCTTGACAATCTGAAACCACAGTGATTATAGCTCACGTTCTTAATTTTCCATCTTAGACCCTACTGGAACCTGAGGTCAAAGGTTCCTGTAATGGCTTTAATCCAATTAAAGCATGAGTGGAAGCAGAGAGGTGTAACACTCTGCATTTTCACCTACTGTGACTTAGCTGTAATGCAAAATCATATCCTAGGACTGTCAGGTCTCTGAATTAGAGACCTGGGTTTTATGCTGCGTTGATATATCGCCCGGCACAGTGAGTTCTGGCCCATCAAGAGCCAGTACAAAAGGAGTAACCACAACAGCAATGACACTGGTCTGTAACTGCAATTAACCTATTCCAGCAGCTGCAAAATAACAGGGTTTCCACTGTGAACTAATATACTGGCCCTGAAAGCAAATCCACATGTGCTTCAAGCCATTGCCTTTTAATTGACTGTAGTTGCCCTTTTAGTGCTACCATTCATCTCCACACGAAAGCACTTCAAACACATGCAGGCACTTGCAACCACCCCGCAGAGATGCATGGCTATATTCTCACCAGTGCTGGCTTGTAATAGAGACACATGTCAGCTCTGGGAAGCAAGCAGATGACACATGAAAGTATGCTCACAAGACCGTATCCACATCCTTTACGAGGGATGGGAAGTCGGGGGTTCTCACTCAGTAGTGTTTGCAAAAGAGACAACGGACAAACTGAACACCTTTGGAACAAGTCCCTGTTCCAAAAGGCCCATCTTATTTAGATAGAAAACATCATAAATATTCTCATTTCTGTGAGACATCAGTCCAAAGTCAGCTACCACAGTTGGTCTTTAGGGCACCACCACACAGCTGAAGATCTTTAATGAAGAATGGTTTCTTGGATTTATTATTTGATTTGATAAAGCCATCTACCAATTATGTGTGGCCACACACTAAAAAAATCAAGCTGAGTCCTTTTCAAAAGCCAAGATACCCTGCAGCACTCTCAACAGCTCTCACCTTGGTGACACCTTTGAGTGTTTACAAAGAGCGATTGAAATGACTCCAGTTTACTTCTCCCTAATTAAAACGTTTTAAAAGAATTTAATTACAATTTGCCAAACTACACAAATGTAAAGATCTTTCCCACAGAGAATTAGTGATGAATTGAATGATTTTTCTTTTTTAATCAAACTGTTGGCAAGCAGTATGGGTTTCCTGTTTGTAAACAACCATACGAATGCTAAACATATTTATTCACAACTTGACATGAAATACAGCTCTGTAATTAATCATTTCCCTATCTAATTCAAGCTAAATGTAAACCCCAAACTTGTACCCCTCTTTTATTATGAAACAGTCAGTTACACAGAAATGAATAATTATCTGAATTATCAACTATCTACAGATGCGTGGCTCTTTTCAGCCCAGACAATGGCATATCCCTGCTGCATGCTGGTAATCTTGCACACATTCACTTCTTCTTTGTTTTAAGTGAGAAAATCGCCTTACATATTAAATAAGCTCAATCATGAGCTATTAAAACTATTGTTTCAGGTTATCTATTAATTGCAGGCTTCCCCGTCCATATTCAGTGCGAAGATGCCAGCCCTCTTATTAATGGAAAAATACTTGCATGAGTGTGTGAAATGTTAAAGGCCAGGGGTTAAGACTGACTCTGTAACAATAAGGTAACACTTAAGCTGTGAAAAGCTGTCATTGGAATTAACTGCTTCAAATCCTGTCCTATTTTGAAAACATAAAGCCTGAGTTTCAGATATATAAAAAAATACTCATTAGAGCTTATTTAGTTCCAAAGGCTTAAATAATTTGCAAGAATAGTTTCCTTTTTATATCAACAGATGTTTAGATCTGAAAGACTGTGTGATTACACTTCCTGTAAAACCTTATTTTCATCTGAAATGCAACAATTAGGAGTCAATAGGAAGACAGAGAAAACTATGCTGCTTATGTTAAAAGATTAAATTCTTTGCAGGAATGTTATATTAATCCAAAATGGACCAGAAATGTAATCTGCTGCTTGAATATGATTTTGCTATAATGGCAGCATTTGTATGCTTTTTTTTCCACTTAAATGGGAAAAGTATATTTACAAGGTCTTTACAAGCTCATTACATTCAAATAGAACAAAATTAATATGCAGGCATATTGCCCAAGTGACATCTCTGACAGACAAAAAGACTTCTGCTGGTAAAATAATGAAATAAAAACTATAACACATACAATTAAGGACATAAGAGATGTGCCAAGGCCTAGACTTGATAGCATGATAGCTATCAAGGATAGCATGATACCACTTCTTTCTAAGTGCTCTTTTCCACTATAGTGAACTAACAAAGCACCACATTTCTTACAGACATAAGATTGCTCCAGAAGTCTAATACAGGAACTTAAAAATCAACAACTTTCTTTAGATACCTTGAACTCACATACAATATTGCAAACTAGGTTTCCTTGGTGTGATGCAAAGAGGAGTGGGAAAGGAGGGGAAACAAATTAACTTTATAATCCATGAAGTCAACTGAGTGATTCTTGAGCAACAACAGACGATAATGCAGTCCTTATCAAAGTTACACTTTGTTGTTTGTCTTTGGTGCCTGCAGCTGACAGATATACTCATTTACACTCCTTTGCCAGCTGCAGTCTGGCAAACTATTTTGAATTAGTCCCTCCACTTGAGCCTATGAATTTAATTCCTTCCACAAACGGCTGGGCAATGTTTCAAAACTCTGCTTCAAGACATGCAAAAAGTCCCATTTCATACCTAACAGAAAAACAACAGGTTGTTCCCTGGTACTTGCTGGAATGCTGATACTCTGTAGAATTAAACACAACCAGGATGGACAATTTAAGATGTATCAGAAGTACCAAGAAAATATTTGCCCTACAAACTTCTGTACAGTTATAATATTGATCCAAATTAGAAGTATACCTAAATCTCCATGGACTTTTATTAAGTAGTGCCCCCCCCCCCATTTCTCTGGTTTTAAATCTGTTCCACTGACTGCAATTCTTTCTTGCTGCAAATGCCTGAAACAAAGTAAAAATTGCTATCCATATCAACGAAGAAAAATACTCTCCTTTTCAGGTTACAAACTCTCTTCTTTGTTCCAAACCCCAAAGCAAAACACTACTGAAGCTGCATAAATAGCATACACTTAAAAAACCTACCCAACAAATTATAGCCATGGTAAATAGTACAGTGATTATCACTCCATTTGGGATTATTCTGATGATACAGAATTAAATAGATTGCTCACAAAATCCTCTATGAGCACATGATCAAAACTATCTCAGAAATGCAATGATTACCAATCACAACTCCGGGCAATACATTCCTGCAGATAAAATTGATGCAATTCAGAAGGACAAGTGTGATAGGTCCTTGTTGAAACAACCAGTACTTTTCTCTCATAAATACTCAAATACTTCACAGTCTCTGTTTCTTGATTTTTCAAGTAGCTGGCTGCAAATCCCAAATATTTGGTTAACAATATCTAAAGAGGCTTCCGAATAGAGAATTAAAGAATGAACCGTATCAGCAAGTTATGGCTACTCATGCGTTATAATTAAAATACACAAGCATTCATAATTCTTCCTTTGCAAAAGATTACCAGAGTGGTATCTTGATGTGGAAGAAAAAGCACTGCCATGGATTAAGAACAACACAGGTGGGATTCAGAAAGCAAAACGCAAAATGAAAGCGTCAGTGTATACTTTGGCAGGTATTTAGCAGTGAATGTCTCAAGCTTTCATTTAGAACACATACAAGTTCTTTAGGAAGGTGAGAAGTCATACAGCCAGTAGTCCTAAGACAGCAAATTAACTGACTACAGTAGACAAGAATCAGAAGGAACAGTAATACAGCAATACTGGAATGATCCAATTTACCAGCTTCTGCACTCTTTCATCTGTGAATGTGTTCCTCTGCTTGAGTAGAGCAGAAAGATTATTGTGCAAGGCAGTGGTTTATTAATCCTGTCAGAAAACCCACACCTGCTCAAGGTTCAAATAATCAAGTTTGGATAACAAAGCACCTAAACACATGTGCAAAATTCTTCACTTTTCAGGACGTTTTCAAATACCCAATGAAGCAGAGACTAGGAAAAATCTCACGGAGACCTGTTTTGCAATGGATTCAAATGTAAACAGGGCTGGCACTTCACACAGCAATCAACACAGCTACACTTGTATTTAATTAATGTATTTGCTTGTTCAGAAAGAAAAGTCTTTTATAGTCACCACTATCAGAAGTACAAAGAATATATAAAACAATTTAAAATAAGTCATTGCTATTGAAAGCATCTTTTCAAATCAACCTTTACAAACAACCACTCCAAGCACATGGATTTTATCACTGAAAAGCAATACAATATATCAATAAATTAAAAAAATAAATAAATTTCAGGGAATTTGAATGATATTTTTTTAATTTTTGGTTTGTAACTGCCTCTTACGTAACCCCTCTATAATTAGTTATCTGTTAAAGGTTACTGTCTCAGATATAGTAATTAGCAGAGATGATAATTCTGATCCAAACTGGTAATGCCTCTGCTCGTGTTTTGTGTTTACTGATTCTGTATTCTTCTCCTTGAAGGACTAGCTATTTGGGATACAGAAAGCTCACTGCATTGGTGTTTCAAAGGAGGCTTATTCACCAGCATCCTTTAACACAAATTGCCAAGGCAAGACCAAGGACATGACATATCACTGTCACCAGGATGTTTGTATTCTTAGTCTAAACAGTTATGCCTCAAACTGGCCGATGTTCTTTGCACTTATTCCACACTATCATTTCCAACCCAAACCATTCTGTGATTCTGTGATCATCTGAGTTATTTTCTGGCCTGGACTTCAAGTTCCCATAAAATTTCCCTTCCTGCAGAACAACTATGTTCCAGTTAATCACCATCACATAGCCTGCCTCTATTATTACCTGCTAGGCTTTGATTACTAGGACCTCAGCAAATCCAATATCACTGATTTCCTCTTATGGCTGCAGCTGTGATGATGACTTCTAGAAAACACTGGAACTGGCAGAAAATACTGAAGCAGTTCTACACTGAGAGCTTGATGCTTTCCCTTAGGTCTAAAATTCATGCATGAGTTACAAAGCTACTTTCCAAATAAGTTTTCACTCTCTGGGCTTTGAAATCAAACCTCAGCAAGCTCTTGCAAGTTCCATCTGTCCTAACTCTTGGAATTGCAACCTTCCTTTATGACCAACATTTATCATTTGATGAATGAATTCCACAAACTCATCTAATGGCAGAGCTGTGAATTTTCCCAGGTAATAACAGTTCATGTGAAGGTGGAACCAAGATTATTTCAAACATTTTGCAGCAAAACAACTAAGAACCTTATTGTCAACTCATAGAATCAGACAACTGCCTTTGTCAGGATCTGTACTTTGCTACAACCACTGGTTGTAGTATAGGAAGTATAAACACTTTAAAGACACAGAATTATGCAAAAATTAATCTGATTTAAAAACTAGTTTATATATATATATATATAAAGCTTATTATATATTACTGCATGTGAATGGATTCTCAGTTCACTTACTGGTTATTTTCAGGCCTTCACTTGGATAGCATGCACTTATAAGCATTCTTCTAAAAGCATGCTGATCCACTGATATGTCAAAAAATATGCAGTAACACAGCTGAACACTGCACACAACTGCAAATGGTAAGACTCACATACAAAACCTCAAAGAAACAAGAATCACCTTATTGATCTCTGGATAGATCCTTTGGTTTTCTAACTGCAGAAAAGCTACAGGTAGCGGTTTCTTTCAGTATAACATGATGCTGAAGTTGTCGCCTGTTTCTTATTAATTTTTCATTTCTACATGAAAACGTCTTTTCTGGGAGCAGTCACTGGCAGCACAGATCTGTTTCATTCACTTTTCAACACCAGACACGTACTTATTCTTAAGTTTTCAATTTCATTGCATGGCTTGCTATGCAACTTGCACACATCAACCATAGCAGCAGACAGCTTTTCACCAAAAACTTGTAATTTGACATATACCTTGTCTTGCCTTAGGCTGCAATTGATTAATTCATCTTTCACTTGTGCTAAAGTCTTTCACTGAAAATGTTTTAGTAGGAAGAAGGAGATTTTACAAACTGAACCAGAAAGAGGACTTTCAGCATCTCCTTCGTCCCACTTTCAAACTTGGTGTTCTGCACAGCTGTTAAGGAAGTCTTTAACTTAATTTTGCTGTTGCTATTCACATGAAGTTTCTGTTTTTCAGACTTTCCTTCCTGTGCGAAATACAAGGACTGCAGAGCAAGGTTGTCTCAGCCATTTCTGCTCTTAAGAGTTCAGTTGAATTCTCTCATTCTCGAATTTTTGGCAAGAAAAATGGAATCGGAGAAAGTGTTACTCAGGATCTCAAAAATTCACTTGAATTAATAAACTTAACCTATTACACTACTGAATGGAAGATTACAGAGTAAATTTTGATAGGAGATACCTAATACTTCAGAAGGTAACGTACTACAATAGGAATAGCAAACTGAAGATTCATGTGGATAAAAAGGAAACTGAAGCATAAAAATAGATTAACTACAGAAAAGCTTACAGATGTACATGTGGTATCTGCCCAAACTAATGAAGTATGTATATGAAGATTGAGAATTTCCTCTAAAAAAAGACATATGCTAATGCAATTAGAGGACTTAGAATTCAAGGCATCCTTTTAGTTAGGAATGTGCAGGAAGTCAGACTAGATGATCTTAAATGTCTTTCCTAGTCTTCAAATCTGTCTCAAGGAGCATATACAGATTTGGTTTTGCATAACCTCCACATATGTACTGAGCGTATTACAGATAAAAATTTACTTCTACCATAAAAATAGCACAAAATAGCTTTTACTTAGGTTTCCCCTGAGTAACTGCTTACAGCTGTAGAGCTGGCAGATGCAAGCCTGCTCACCTGCATTCATTTCAGTAATGCTGAATCAGATGAACAGTTGACCCACAGTTTCTGGAACAGGTTTGTCTCTAAAGGACTGCTGGTAATACTGAACTGGAATGGCAGATACTTGACATGATGCAAGAAGAGTATGTACTTCAATAACAAAAGCAGTAACTGTGATTCTTGAGCAAGTAAAGTAAGTCAAAGCTAACACTTCCCTGGATATACATTCAAGGTCATAGCAACAGGAACAACTATGGCAACTTCTGCAATACTGATACTGACAGTACATCAAGAAGAAAACAGAAGAGGCTACAGTAGCTTCAGGGTTCATTAGGAACACAGAGGGTAGGGAAGATATCAGTGTTTGCCAAGTGCAAAAAAGGCAAAATCACTACAGAAAAAAAACTTTAACTTCTAAAGTGGGTATTATGAATAATGTAAAGTTTAAAAAATGAAGAAAAATTCTCAAGTATTTATGTCTGTATGCTCTAGAAATGCAGACACCAAGTTGCATAAACACAAGCTTCTGCAAAACATAAAGTTAACACCCTTGAAGTTATACCTCAGCAATCATTTTCCCTGCAAGGCCTGAGCATCCTCTCTTGCTTTTCCTAAGCATTCTTAATGAGTGAGAATGCATTAACCGAAGCACATGGCAGGTGCTTCCTGGGCTGAGACAAGGAGGAAAAGGGCCATGCAGCTCCTACCTCATCTGGAGCTTCCCAGAAATCATAGGGAATCTTCCATTGACTTAAATGAAAGCAAAGGCTAGCCCACTTTTTGGCAGCAGAAACATGCCTAATAGCAAAAGACATCCCTTCCAAAGCTTCTGCTGGCCTTCAGTAGTCCTAGAAAGCTGGAGACATTGTCCCATAGGTGGCACCTAATATAAAGGAACACATTTACAGTGACTATTTTTGCAAAATGTAGTAGTTAATAAGTCAAGAGTAATTTAGGGTACTGAGAATAATAGTGACATAGCATCATCCTAATGAACACTAAACACAGCAGTAACCTAAACACAAAGCCCAGATGACTGATAATCAGTGTATCCATCAGCTGTTCTCTTGACAGCTCATTATGATGGCAGGACAGGAGGGGAGAGCAGAGCAGTTCAACCTAGAAAATAAACTAAGCATTACAGAAAGCTGAATGAAGCAAAAAGATGAAGAAATAAAACCAAATGTTTTTTCTATGAATTCACTCAGTTTTGTAACCCCAGATGTTGTAACTGCAACGAAGATGAAGATGAGCTGATTTTCACCTGACACTACCCACTGAATAGCACAAGGTCTGGTAAAGATGCTAAGTACTCCTCATGTGATAAACTAGAAACACCTATTTCCAGTCAACACCGAGCGTCTGCTGTTCCAGGGGACACTGCTCTCTCTCACAGCTGAAGGCCAGAAACGGAAAACAGCAGCACTACTACCAGCTTGATTTTCACTTGTGTTTGAGACACACAGAAGATCACTTCTATACCTTTACATACACAAAGCATACCTGACTATCAGAAAATAAGATGTTACACCATGCTATTCTGCAAAGAACTGCAGAGAAAGCCACCGCTGAACACTGAAGACAAGGAAAGGTATATCCCTTGACAGGCAAATAAGACAAAAGCATGTAATTACCACATGCCTAAACAAGGAATGGGGCTGCAGAACAAAGGATGCTTAATGGCAGCTGCAATGTCTCATTTAAACACGTAAACAATGTTAGAAGCACCATTACAGGGCCTGTTCTCTAACCACACAGCTGTACCCTTACATTCACATTTCTAAACCTGTATTTATCCTGATGTTAATGGACTTTACAGCCTGAATTAGTGAATAAAATAAAAGCAACCAGAGCAGTGGAAATTTAAAACTATTATTAATGCTGGAGATTAATAATATTAGTGACTGTTCACCTAAGCACTACATACAATAGAAAGGGTAGCCACTAGACCATTCAAACTGTGCATTTATAAGTCTGCATGATCCCTCCTCTCTCCCCCTCCTCAAATATTTATTTTCTAATAGCAATAATGACCTCAGTATTCGATGCAGCCTTCAAAGATTAATGACCAGTGGAGGTTAATGGTCCTCAGCTATTCTTCAAGCCATCAACTCCTCCCAGCCAGTCATTAATCCCCAAGAAATACCTTAATGCTTCACTTATTACTGCTTAAGCATCAAGCCTGTAAATTTTCAGGGCATTAAATCTCAAAAAGTATCCTTTTTCACTTCATAGGCCACTATTTCAACAAAGCAGACAGATGAGATGAAAGTGACTTCGTTTTACAGGGATTCTCCTCAGCTTTACAAAACAGCATTTATTTGTGTTTATTTGCATTTATTTGGTTTGCACACTAACAAATAACATTTTCTTTCTTGTCAGTTCAGTAAATTTCCTGACAAAATGCTGATATCAAACCTTCTTCAGCCAGCATGTCAGCAGGAAAAAAAGCCTTAATGAGAACAGCTTTATTAGTTTCTGCTGCAGGAAAAACAACACAGAGGAACTAACACTCCACACTTTTGCTGAGTGTGTCATTGATCTTTGATACCCATTTAAATACATCCACATCCACTCTGCCCCCAACTCCGCACCAGTGACATCTGCAGCAGGAGGCCACATCAGAGGATGTGGCATTGCACAACTCAAGGCCACACAACCTGGTTTCTAACACAGGTTCTGCCACTGACCGTTGGGTAACCTCAAGGAAGTATTGTCAACTCCAGAGACCTTTTCTTTCCGTGCATTACCTGTTTAGAAACTGCTTAAGGAAAGGAATTGCTCTGCTGCAGGATGCTGACTTAGAGACCTTGATTTCAGCCCAAGTTTCTATTCTGTACTCCCATATAAGCAATTACAACAAGCCTCTTCAAGGGTCTGTTAAGCTCAATATTCATCTGGACGTGATTTGGTACACCAGAGTGGTACAGCATGCAAAATTACCTATCCTCCGAACTATTTATGAGTCTCCTGGAAAGTCATGATACATAATAAAGCACTTGTTTCATTGTCTCTAGATGCCAAAAGAATAAACCAGCAAAAAAGACAAAAAATAAAGTCTTTATTCGAATAGTGACATCATCAATCAAATTTAATCTTTATCCACTCGGAAGGTCAATGTGTCTAATTTAGACTGTACCTGATCAAGGCAGCCTATCAATCATTTAAAGGGCAGCCTTTTTTTGCCTTTTTCTTTCCCTTTCTCTTATCCTTTTCAATGCACATCAAGTTTTACATTCTTTTCTTATTGTCATACTCCTGCTAATAAGACCTGCTTTACAAAGCATTCACAAATTGAATTACCTGACATTGAAAAGAGAAAGAAAAATTCTTTGTAGGCTTCATTGTCGCAGATACGACAAACAAAGCAAGATTTCATTACTCCTCTATCATTTTCTTTGAGGAAAACATCACCAATAGATTCAGAAAAAATGTTGACAGTACATTTAGAAAGACTAGGCATAATATCAGACTATTATCATACTCATTTATATTGGCACTCAACCAGCATTAGTTGTGAAGGCAACAGGGCTAGCTGTCAAACATGTACAAATTGACAAGCTATTAGAATGCCAACTGGATATATTCAATTAGAGAATTTACTCCAGCACTGAAAAAGCTTGTTTTTAAGATAAGGCAGAAATGTGGTATGTGTTGACCAGGAAAAATAATGATAGAAAATTAATATGCATAGATAAAAACATATCTCTTCCTTTCTGCAGTAAAAGCTACAAAGATATTAATTCCAAAATATAAGCTTTATATAAGGTAATGTCCAAAATGAGTCAAAGGAAAACAACACAGGTAAGTCTAAGCCTGACAAGGTCTCACCTTCTCGAAGCTATTTAGGGACCCTGATCTTGAGTCCCTTCAGCCTTCGGCAATGACTTTCCTGCCAAATATCAAATAAATTAGGTTCACAATTTCAATCCAGGCTTAATAACTCTTAAGACAAAAGAACCCAAGACCCACAACCCCAATCCGGAACAGCAGGTAACCCCCACCCAGACACAACTTGGCATTAAATGACACTGTGCCTTGTTTCCTCACTAAGCTTTCAGAGTAATACTTGTTTCCTCCACCAGCAAGGTGTGAAGCTGTGGAGGTGCACTCGATCACCACTTCCTACCAGGAAGGGGGATAAAGCTCTGTATTTGGAAGTGCCAGTGCAAAGCAGGGTGCAGGGGCTCAAAGGAGGAATGGGATGTTAGAAATACAGGTTCCTATATGGGAAAAGATGAAGATGAAGAGGAAGGAACTGTAGAGGCAATTCCTGCAGAAGTTTTGACTTTCTGAGAAAACATATTCAAAGTCAGATCTCGTTACTAGATGCAAATCTGGAATTATGCCACAGCCTCTAAAAACAGCATTTATCACCTGCCATCTTCTGTGCATGTGACAGGACCGCTAATTAACATACAAAGAAAAACCTATGAGGAATTCAGTTGCTCTCCGGACAGGCCATGCAGCATTTTCCCTTTCTTAGCCTATTTCCTTTAAGAGTTTTCCAAAGTTATGGCTTCTTTTTTTTTCCTTTTTTTTTCTTTTTTATATATTAAACACATTTTTGGCAGGATTTTGCAAACAGAAATGCAAACTGGGTAAACGAAGAACCTACTCAGCAGCCTCCGCACCTGCATTAGGGAGGGCACATACCAAGCTAATTTCAGGATCAAAGTCTTACACTCTGGCTCTTGCTGTTTGGAAGTCTTCTTACGATATCCACCGCTCTTTGGTTTTTCAAAATGTTTAGCTCCAATTTTACTAAGATTAAATAACTCTACTCCCTCTCTCATGTTTACACCTTTTATACACTTCAAAATGCTCAGCATGTCCCTCTACCCAGGGAGTGTAATTTTTTTAACACTTCCCTATAACCCTTTCACCCCCTACCTCCATTATTTTTGATGCTCTCTTTGATTTACTCAGACACAGAAAGTTTAACGGAGGGAGAAAATGAAAGCATTTATGACAGGTCTAATTTATGAAAACCTACGTAAGGATGATTTCAAAGGGTAGGAAATAAAAGTTTTCCCTATTGACATATTTCTAAAATGCAATCAAAATTCACCACCTTCTTTAAAAAACAAGGAAAAAAAGTGTGAACGCCTTTACCACTTCACAGGGTAGGAAAAGTACCATAGAGCTTAACAAACTCTGGGCTGGAGAACAGCAGCAAGATAAGGGAAGTTTACTTCAAACAGTTATGATAAAAATGTGTATGAAGCATGCACGGAGAACTGGTATGTGTGATAAAAAAAAGAGAATACAAATTAACAGAAGATAGTGTGTGAACTGTTACAGGTTTCACTACTGTGAGTTTGGAATGACAACATCTCTTATGGGTGCCAGAGATATGAATGTCCTCTGTGGCTTTCCCCCCATGAGTGACAACAATCATAAAGATATAGCATCTGCACCATCACATTTTATTTCATGCCATTTATTTGGTTTCAGCTTTTTGATGTTGGTCTTTTGAGGAAATCAGTTTCTATAGAAACAATTCTGTCACTGATGCAGCATATGAAAAGTTGTGCCAGTGAAAAGTTAAGTTTACCATTCTAAAATCTGAATGGAAGAAAGGTTGGGTAAAAAACAAAACAGAAAATCCCAAACTGTACTACAATATTCTGTTATATCTGTGTCTGCAACAACTACCTGTACCCAGTGGACAGTCAGTGCTTCACTGCACTGTATCCGACCTATGGAGAAACCTTTACTCCTCACTCTGCAGGCTTCACTTTCTGAGAGAGAACAGCATCTCAAAAACTTCGAACTCCAGTTGGAAGGATGCTGTCTTAGCATCCCACATTATACAAGAGAGGAATCCTGCATTCAACAAGCTATCTGCCTTTGATCCCAAGTCTCAAGAACTAGACCCCCCCCGTCTCATCTATTCCTGATGTTTCTTCTGATCTGAATGAGATCACCCCAGGTGTTCTTTAAAGTTGTGAGATACCTTCTCTTGTCCTCCTGCTAAAATTTCCCAAGAAGAACGGTTGTGACCATAGGAACCCTGTTTTTCAGCAAGGCAGCTGGAGCCCCATCTTCCACCAATGCAGTCCTAGCAACTTCTTGGTGTCCCTGCTTTACTGTCTCTGCCACAGTCTGCTTCCTTCTGGAAAACTGAAGCTGTAGAAGTGCTATAAAATTACAGTCACAGACACCATTTGGAAATCAAAGAGGAATCTCCAGTTTATGGAAAGAAACCTCACATTGCCTAACTGTCACAATGCCAGTAAGCAATACTGGCTTCAAAGGGCATACGTTTATATGAACACCTTAATGCTTAAGATGTATGTGTGCATGTACATAACTGCACACCGGGGGAAAAAACAGTTTAATTCATTCAACACAAGAAAGAACTGAAGATGTATTAAGGACCCAATATGATTTTTGCTAAAGCAAAACAGCATTAACACTCCAGAACCAGTGGATGTGTAACTAAAAGAAACACCTCACTGAGGAGAACTAGACCTTGACTGCTCATGGAAATAAATCTTTCGCTATGACAGTTCTGAAATTTCATCTATAACTGTGAAAAAAGAAATCCAAAAATGATTCTCAGTTAAATCCATAGAAGCACTGACCTTCAGCTACATAATGTTCAAAGAAAAGACACTTCCACTTCTGACAGAGCCATTGCAAATACAGTGTCAGCAGCTCCAGAGCAAGCGTTGAGAAATGCAACCTCTTTTCATAACTCATGCATTGTAACTTATTCAAGCAGTTTTTCATTTGTCAAGAGAACTACACGATTCAAGATTCTGCCCTACACGTAATGAGCAATCACGAAACCTCTCTCATGTATGACATGCTCTTAAGTGTCAGAGTGACAAAATAAAGCACATGTTCCTATAACACTCCAAACCATAGCAAAATGCATGTCTCAAATTCAAATTCCCAATATAACTTTTGTGTTTACTACTAAAGAAAATCCATAAACAGTTCAGGTAAAAGACTAATTCTGAAAAAGCCCATTACGCCTTAAAACAAACTCCAAGCTGTAAATCAGACAAACCTTAACACAATGACTGTGCAGTTCTGCAAGACAAACTTATTATGTTCATTCCAAAGAACTGTCCCATATAACAACTGTACCACAGATCCTCACGGTGAACTATTTGGTTGAAGACACTGTATTTGATCACTTCTCAACTCCTGGCTCACTACTATGAAGCAACAAGTACAAGCTGCAGAAACTGCTTTGAGATGAGATTTTTCTAACTCTGCAAGAGCAGTGCTGGGACCGGCAGCTCCGCTGCCTGGAATGAACACAGCTTTCCACCATGAAAACCCCTCCCCGGAGATACCTGCCTTGGATCTTTCCAGCTTGAGATGCCAGAATTGCCTCTAACAAAAACAGAACAACCTTTCCCACAACAAATCTCATTTCTTTAAATATGTCAGCCCCCATGCAGAAAACATAGCACTAATATGAATGGAAGCCAAATGTCACAGCCAGTTTCCTACACGCATCAGAGCGGTCTGTAAACCAACCAAAAGCAGAAAAATACATCCAGGATTCCTTATGGGCTAAAGATTAAGAAAGCAGCATGTGATATTACCTGCCTCCTTTTACTTTAGTGAAAAGTACTCAAAAACACTTGGAGAACTGCTGTAAAACCTTTCCAGAATTGGAACACACAGTTACAGCTTTAAGTGGTTTTGTCTCAAACTCTTCAAGACCCTTTGTTATCTAAAATGTTAGATAATGCCTCAGTGCATTGCTAAGTTAAAATCCCGAGTTCAGGGCTGAAAGGCTCTTGAATACATGAGCAAGATCAAAGCAGGTACACTCAATAAACTGTGTAGTCACTGTTTAGGGGCTTGAGGAGCATCACTTCCACAGTATGTTGGAAGTAATTTTCTCTGGTGACACGCTATGTTTTGTCTTACTGAACATTTAACCTCTAGATTTGGACAGCACACATTTGCCATGGGCACAGTTCTTTAGGGAACACCAGAGTGGTTACTTCAAGTGACAGTTTTCTAATTATTCTGTCAAGCATCAATCTGTGAAGTTCCCAGTTCCTCAGCACCCTGACTGACAGGGCAATCAGTGCTTTACTTAAAGCCTCTAGAGCTGCTCTGTCCTGACAAATGTGTTTTAAGAAAGAACAACCAACCAACCCACCCCTCCTTCCAAAGAAACTCCCCACTTTCTGCAAATGCAGTTCCTCAAAGAAACCAAAACCATGGCATTAGTATATATAATACAGAAGGGGAAAGAACAGAGCAAATTTTCTTTTGTATTATAGTAATTAATTTCAGGCATTTTATTTTGGAACAAATCAGTTGATAAAAGTACATCAAAAACAGGGAAGGAACTGAGATAATGAAATAATTTTCACTAAGAAGTTTTCCTTAAGAGAGGGAAACCACCCACCTTCACAGCACTCTCAGCTTGATTCTG
This sequence comes from Melopsittacus undulatus, assembly GCF_012275295.1. NCBI lineage: Eukaryota > Metazoa > Chordata > Aves > Psittaciformes > Psittaculidae > Melopsittacus > Melopsittacus undulatus. The sequence continues at coordinate 30,108,983 of NC_047535.1, forward strand.
AGTTCCTCTTATTTTTGATGACTATCATCTTCCTCTGTTGAGGGTGCTATGATTTGCCCAGGGGGGTTGTGGAGTCTCCTACGTTGGAGATATTCAAGGCCCGCCTGGACAAGTTCCTGTGTGATGTACTCTAGGTTACCCTGCTCTTGCAGGGGGGTTGGACTAGATGATCTTTCGAGGTCCCTTCCAACCCTTGGGATTCTGTGATTCTGTGACTTCTTTTGGGGTCTTACAGCACCATTGACTGTAAGTGGGAAAATGAGGGACTTTGTGAGTGATAAACAATTAGCCCTGTACCAAGTTCAGGGAATAATACAAGCTACTTAGTAGTCATGACCACGATTTCCTAAATAACATGAAAGTACTTCATGCTCTTTATCTGCTGTGTAATTAAATTCAACACCGGGGCTAAGATTTTGACCAAGAAGTTGGCACTACAATTAGACAAGGTTTGATTTATATGCCAAGATCCTGCACCTGAGAATTCAATAGTGGGGTTGCTTTCCTTGGCTTGCTGGAACAATCCTGTATTGGTATTGTTTAACTTAACACAAAGAGAAAACCTCTCACCATTCAGAACAGCAGCACCAACACGGTCATACCAGTAATACTAGTTTCTATTTGCAATCAAATTTGCATCAGTGTTGATCCTTTGGTTTTCAAAGGTAAACTATGACTAATGCAGGTTTGATGACTGGCTCTTCATCGTGAGCACTACAGAGTGCTCTATGGTACAACACTGACTGAATTCAGCCAGACTAACAAATAAATGGAATATGAAGTCAGGTGTCAAACAAAGGGTAGAATGTGATCACTAATCAGAGCAAACGGCGGAAAACCCTCTCTGTAGATTTCATCCTTAATTCTATTTTTCTGAGAACATTAAATATGTAAATATATTCACACACACAAAATTCATTTTTTTTCTTGGATCTGAGTCAAAACTCCCAGTACACAGGTAGCTGTGATTTATGAAATGAAGGAAAAGTGTTCTAATCAGAGCTCACATCTAGTCATAGGCCAGCAATGGCTGTAAGAGTTTTCCTTTTGTTTGCTGAGCAACTTAACGCTCTGTGACTTTTATACATAAATCATCACTCTTGCTAACAACACCAAATAATTAATTTTCCTTAGTGGACCAGATTCCTTTTGGAGAAGACTGTGATGAACAGTGTAAGACCAGAAATTAGTTTCACTGACTTCAACAGGAGCACTTGAAGAGGGAAGTATCGCACAGTAGAAGAAAGAACACACAAGTGTGGCATCAACAAGGGAGCAATGGTAGCTGTGAAAGACTGAAGCTCATCTAGACCAGCACTGTCCTCCAGGAACTACTTATTTGACCTAGTAACAGGCCAGTTCAGGCAGCTAATCTATTTCCATAGAATACCAGGTTGGAAAGGACCTCAGGGACCATCCGGTTCAACCTTTCTAGGTGAAGTATGATATAGACAATATGTCCCAGCACAGTGTCCAGATAGCGTCCAACATTGGTGAGTTCACCACTTCCCCTGGGAGATTATTTCTGTTTCTACAGCCTTAGTCATTCTGCCTGTGTAGATCATTGAGCTTTTTCACTGCTGTGTCAGATGACTGTGGGTGCAAATGGAGAGGAGGAGGATGCAACTGTGGAAAACTATCTTTGACACACTATAACTGGCACAGACCTGATTCCTTGACAGAAGGGAATGTCAGAGCTGACCGCTGATGGTATAAGTGGAGGAAGGAAGTTCTTTGATAGAAAAGCCTAAAAATGCAGTGGTCAGCAAGGTGAAATCTGTCCCAGTGTCAGGGGAAAGGCCGAACCCATCTGCTTTCAGATGAACTTCCTGAAGTTCAATAGACTTTTAGTATTACTAAGGGATTTTAATGAACACTACTATAATATAGGCACTATCTCTACTTAAGTTGCTTTTATTTTATCTTTTCAGTTCCATTACTTCCAAAGTTTGTATGACTAAGTGAAAAACAAAAATGTATTTAAGATTCTGTTATACACACAAAGTCCCCAAACCAACTGCATAGAGCCCGGTGGAAGTTTTGATTAAAGGCAAATCCTTCACAATTCAGAGAGCACATGCTCAATCAGTGGTTGAAGAGGAAAACCTCCAGGGAGCAGCAGGAACTAAACAATTCTGATGAGGTTTCTGTGACTTTCCAGCAAATAGTAATTTGCTCTTTTATATTTCTTCAATAAGAAGTCAAGCATTGCAATCCCAAACCTTTAAATCAAATGATTGCTGGGCATCAGGCATTCAACTTTCACAACCTACTATAAAATACTGACTCCTCACATTCATTCATTTCTACCCAATAATTGATTCCTCTTTTTTTTTTTGCTAGTTACAGGCCTATAACTATTCTGGGAGGTTGACTTAATCAAAATTTAGTTAAGAAAAAAGAGACCCTCAGCATTTTCAAGTTTTAATCTTGTCTACACCACATAAGCATATATGTAATCTATTTTCTTAATGAGATGCTTTTACTCCTTCTCCCTGTTATCACTATTAATTCCAAATCTACCATGCACAAGAGCCATCCATAGTTAACAGGAAGGCTTCTGCTTTAATCAAAAGGTTGGTATTACTCTGTCTTAACTTTTGCTTAACGGCCTTCTCAGCTGGAGCTAACAGAGATTTCATCCCCTTTTCTGATAAAGTGAATACTGACTTACATGGCCAGCCCAAATGTCACCCACTCAGAAATCCAATTTTATGGCACTGGTGGCAGGACTGCCACCTTGCTTACACTGCAGCACTTCAGTGGTTCTTGGTTGGAGGAAGGCAACGCTGTTCCATGGCTATCATAGCTGGCGGCTCCTCTGCACTGAGCAGTTTGCTTGCAGTGACAGAGTGTTCCTTCTTCCCCACACATATGAGAATGAACATAGATTCACAGAATAGTTTGGGTTGGAAAGGACCTTAAGATCACCCAGTTCCAACCCCCTGCCATAGGCAGGGACACCGCACACTAGACCATGTCGCCCAAGGCTCTGTGCAACCTGGCCTTGAACATTGACAGGGATGGAGAATTTACCACAGCTTTGAGCACCCTATTAATCCTAAAATTAGTCATTTTCCTCATATATTATGAGAAAAAACTATTAACTATAAATTTATGATTAACTCTTGTTTTCTGCAGATTGTGATCAAAAGTACAAGCACTAAAAGAGATAAGCCTTCCACTTTTCACAGTAAAGGTAACACCTCATCTTTGAGACAAAATATTGAAAAGTACAACACAGACACCTTTTAAGAAACAGGAGTAATTTTCATTTTCCTATAACAGGGCAGTTTTTCTATTAGAAGATGAAACTAAACCTTTAGCAACAAGAGTAAGAACTACTCATTTGCGGTAGATGTGGACTTGACTTGCCAAGTACATAAGCACGTGACAAGCTTTAAAAGTGAATAGGCTCATTTATTTCAGCTTAGGCGTCCACTCAGAATAATAGATAATAAAACATTAAAACTTGAAACAGGTTTGAATATCTTGTTGAATTGGAGCATGAATAATGAACCTGTGAAATAATTCAGTCCTACCTGAAACAAAACAGTGATTCAAGGGAAAGAACAGCTTGTCCCTCTTTCATTAAGCCATATTTCAAGTAATTTTTGTCAATTCCAAAGCTTTTTCATCATCCTATGCTCAGTAATGCAAACAAATGGATAAACATAGGCCAAAGAATATTTTTCTTATTCAAATATAAATTAAATACATCCCTCTGATTTTAAAGACAGTGTGTCCTGCTCCAAACCCAAAGTTTACACACTATAGAAAAACACATTCCCTATCTCAACACTAAAAAAAACTGAAATAAAGGCGAAAAAAACCCAAGGCGTCTAGAGTGGAATATAGAAAACATCAGGAGATACACTGCACCTCAAAATGCCATTTCCATAGAGATGGGTGGATGTTCTAACAGATCATTCTCCTATAAAAGACACCAATGAATTTAAAAGCTATGTATTTGCCAGACCTGCATATTATTCCTGATCGCATCACTGCACCAGTCATTTCAGATGGCATATGAGATTAATAACAGGTCAGAACAAGATCACCTATCGTGATCTATTTCCTATATTAAGATGCCAACCAGAGCACAAGTGTCACAGCAGAGACAAGTGCAACATCTGTATTTTTAATGCAGTTCTCTCCTCTTTCGCAATTACTGCATCACTGAACCTGACACTGCACTTTTTGCAGCTCAGAGACAAAAAGTGCTTCAAATTTCATCCCCTCCCACAGCTCCTTTATTTTAAAGTACAGATGTTTCTTTACACCCAAAACCTTAGCAAGATCAGGCCCTTTATTCTTCTGTCTTTACAAGATAGTTTTATGATGGGGAAATGCTCACTAATTTTGCTGTGTTTCACCATTGCCCCCAGCCCCTGCTGAGTCTTACTCTTCAAATAACCTATGCTCTACCTACCCATGCTCCATCCATCAAGGGTGCTTCTGAAATTATAAGCAAACCCAGTTGATATTCATTTCACTGTTAGAAGAACGTCATATCTTACCCAGTTTAAATAGCTAAAAGCACCTACTTGAAATATACAGTTCATCATCTAGGCCTGTTTCTATCAGGAACAGATGGAGGTAAGGTGATTAAATTTCTTCATTTTGATGGAAAAAACAAACACTTTCCTAGACAGCCATAACACCTCAAACCACTTAAAAATAATGAGCATGAAAATGTGATTTTCTCTACAACAGAGTTTAAGTAAGGACACCTACAACTTTTATTTTAATATACTATTCCCTACCTGTACTGTCAAATGATTTGTCTTTCATTCTCCTGTAAATATATTAGATAGATAAACTATAAATACATTCATAAATTACTCATCTCATCAAGATGAGTTACCAAATTGAGATTCCTGAAATACCTTCCTTTTTTATCCTAACTGTGAAATGAATCGTATAAATTTTCAATATTTTCAATATTTGTAAACTACAGTAAAGGATTGCACACTTTTCTGATGTATTATGGCATTTCTTTTTAGTAGGCAGTACTAAGACACACAAACATAAGTGCCCATTATACCGCACACGCTGGATATGAGATCAGGCATTTGGCAGGTAGAGGTGATGCTGGCAAGGTTTTCAAGAGGGAGATTTAGTGCCTGTATCAATTGCCCTTCATTTTAGGTCCTGTTTTGGAGCAAGAGGGTGATACTACACTATGACGTGACAAGAGACATGCACTATCCCATAGCCATTAGCATGTACTTCTCTAGAACACTTCCCATCACAGGCTCAGCCATACTGGCTCATGAACACAGTCCAGTACCAAGCATTAATGAAATACCACTAATAATACTAATAATTCCTTTACCACTTTGATCATTAATCAAGTGTACTCCAAACAAGTAGGAAAATGCAACAAGCCTTGATCACACAACAGCCATCTCAAGAGGGTGAAGCGGATGGTCTTCTGAGGAACTGGCAAGGTCTTTTCTTTTGTCCCTATTTTAGAAGGGACACCACTACCAAGAAGGTAATGCACACACAAGCATCTCAAATTCCATCCAAACCCAACAGCTCAATTTTCATTGTGATTCTTCCACGCAATTTTTAGCATTTATAGCTTCTATGGAAACATTTGTGCTTTTTTCCTAATACCACTGCAAAGGAGGCAATTACAGAATCTCTGCAAGTTTTCCTCGTTCTTAGTAAGTTTATTTTCACAGCCAGTTTTTAAGATTCATTATAGCCAACTTTAAAATGCCAAAAAGCATTCAACTTGTCAGAGCCTATAAATAATGGGAGATTCATGTTACAGTATATTTACATATCAATTACTTAGGGCTCGATACTACACATGCTCTTGAAAAATACATTATTCTTGATTATAAATCAAGACAATTCAATTATGCAGCTTAAATGCATAACTGTCCTCACATTTTCATAAATATTGGCAATATGCTATCAGTCTCTCAAAATGCTTCAATGAAAGGAGAAAATGCCTTTTCAATACTTTAAGTGCTCTAAAAGATGACTAGTCATTTCACATTAATTCATGCAAAACTGTAGAGACACATTAGAAGAAATCCTTGTTAAAAGTTCTATTACCCTACCTTTTCTCACCAATGCAGTACTAATAAAAATGTGTGGAAATTTCTAAATTACTCTTATAAACTCAAATCCTACAGAATCCATTAAAGAACCATGAGCTGCTCCAATATCCTTGATTAAAGGCAGAGTATTTGTACAGATTTCTGAGGCAGAAAATACAATATACCTTTGTCAACTTTTCCCAGCTTTACAAGATGTTTCTGTGCTCCAATGGGTCTTTTCTACCTCTACAAGGTGTCATCCTATGACAATTTAGGGCTATTCTCTGAAAGAAGAAAACACACCTCTAGATCATCACCAACGCCAAGGAGAATCAACTCATCCTGAAACACTCTGGTTTCATATTTGTTTAGCTTGTTCTTGAAAACTTGCAGTGCTGGATAGCCTTTAAGTTCCTAAAATACACTGCTGTAGGACTCAGCTACCTTTCTGATGGACAATTTTCAGAACAGCTAACTTCTATTTCTTTGCTGCATTTAAACCTTACTACTTCTCACCTTACTGTGTCAGACACTGACTTGCAACACTGGGCAGATTATGCAGGTAAACTGAAGGTTTTCTTCACCTTTTTGTATCTGGTTCCTCTTTCAACACTGCAGTGTGTATTTTAAATAAGACAAAAGGATAATCCCTCCATATGTGTTCACATCCCCCCAAGGCAAAATGGGCTCTCTACATTCTATTAGGTGGTAATATGAAGATGACAAAGTAAGATCCATCTTCCAAAAACTATGTGGTATACTTCAATGACATTGTCTTACAGAAGTGTCAAAATTGCAACATGAACCCAATAGGTTTATTGATTATGACTTTTTTTTGGTAAATATGCAGCATTTCACTTCTACAAAAACCATGCTGAATACAAAACTGGCAGTGGGATAGGGCTCTGTAATAAGCAGTAAAGGAACATGTAATAAACACTCAACAGGAATAACTTTTATCATTTCCATAGTGCCTAATTTCTTTAATGGACTATGTAATTTTTGATTGTGTTGAGAGCAGTCATATATGGTACATGAGTATTATAGCCTACAGTTCACACAGAGGGGGGGGACACCAGAGCCGTCAATGCCTGAACTTTCAAAAGCAGCCACTAAATTGAAGTGCCACCATTTTCAGATATGCAGCCCCTTTAGGGCTATGCAGAGTTGTGAACACTGGACTAGCAGTTAGCTCTCATGGAACAGTGTATTATAACACACCAATATTTTTCACTACAATAACTCTTCATCTACAGCTTTTAGAGTACTCAAAACATCGTATGATGCTTCACCCTCTTGTATGAATCAGAAAAACACACAAAGCATAAAGCCTTTTCAGGCTGTGTAAAGAAGAGCTGGGTAATGAAGTGTGTAAAGGGTGCACGATAGTTGAATGAGAAAGCAGAAAGATTTCTAATGACTATTTAAGAACAGGGTTCTTCTGCATTATGTGAAATGATGTGCAATCTGACAATCCAAATCCAGTGCTAACACTCTAGTATATGTCCTTAACTGAATGCTATTTAATTTCATTTCATCAGCATTATAGAGACACTGAAATAGACTGCATGTGTGATAGAGAAGCTTATCTCATCCTACTGATTCATGCTTTCACATTACTGTAACACTGACAATTAGTGAGGGAAACACTGAAAATGCATGACAAACTATTCACAACCAGCCCATGCTCTAATAAGGCTCAGTATCACAGCAAGTGTGGGTATTTTAATGTTTATATTTTTAAAACCTCTACACCCTATTTTTTATTTATGCCTTTAAAGCTTAACAGTCCCCTTCCCACTCTCCAAAGCACCCTCCTCTCACTCCACACAAAAAGTCCAGGACTAACAGCAATACCAAACCTCATTGATGGGCAAAGGCAGTCCTAGAAGAAAGTTCATCAAGTTGTTTCTTTGTTTCTGGATGTTGCCTTTAATGTTCTCTTCTTCTTAGTCAAGACAGACTTGATAGCCTTGGACTGACTGGCATGCCTAATACTGCCACAGATGCTCTGCAGATCACATTAAATAGCTGTGCAAAGTGCCAGCATGCTGAAGTTGGCCGCTGACATCATTTTTATGTGATATGATTATAATGTCTCAGTGCCCAGTCCTGGATCAGGAACACCATGTGACAACATTCCCCTTTTCTTCTTTCATTCTCTTTTCTTCCAGACTGCTTGAAATGATGCCCCAGAGGGCAGGATGCAGGGAATAACTGGTTGGGAATAAACACCTGGCAACTTGTAAGAAGCTTATTTACCGAGCTTATCTATCTGGCTCAGGCTTGTAACCCAACAGTCAAACACTACTCACAGACTTGCTGAATAAGGCAGATTTTTACACAACTTCCAGGACAAACCCCACAGCTACACAGTGAAACCCATTTAAAAACCACACTCAAAAGAGCCTTTTCCCCCTAAAACTGGGAGCAGGTCTTTGCGTAAAGTTGCAGAGTGAGAGCAAACACTCCAATAACACTAATGTAGTTACGACACACCAAACTGCCTGAATGTTTGCAGACTTTCTGAATTGTCTTAACTGAGCTAGATCACCCAATTCTGAATTAATTCACCTGAAATAAAGACCAAATACATTCTACAAGACAACCTTATTTTTATTTCTGAAATCTAAGAAAAGAATATCCTAAATCTTTCCTCCTAGTATAATGTTCTCCTTTCTGTTGCCACATACAGGACTGCAATGTTAAGAAAACTAATACTAAAAATCCTTCCAGCCAAAAGGATAAACCCATGATAAAAATGTCTTATTATATACGGATGGATAAAGTGTATTACTTTCACAACAAGCACAGCTGGAAAATAAGTGAATTGCAAATATATGATTTAATTATACCCTCCTTCACAATGCTGTTCACTTTCTCAGATGACTGGAAAATAAAAGCCCCAAGACCTTTGCTTCACACTCAATGGTGAGACACGTTAGTGCCATTACTTTTCCCATCACTAAGGTGCGTGAAGATGCATCTGACATAGGCAACCAGGCGAAGTGACAGGAATAAGAATGTTTATTCCATATTAACAAAACAATCATCTGAATTCAGACTAAAGAGTAGCTAAAGGGAAAAAAAAAACCCAACAAATTTGTGTTTGATATTAATTATTCCCTGGATATGAGTTAATAGATGTCAATATAGAATATATTTTTTCCAGAGACATTTTTGTCAATCTGTCAATAGTATTTTGCTTAAATAACAAGCAAACGTTTGTTAACATCAATTGATTTAGTAAGTCTTTAGTCACATCAATGACAGGCTTCAAAAAAGGTTCTCAAAGGAGCTTTAGGGGGAAAAGGAGAACAAGAATAACAAATAATCTTGGCCTCTAACTGCCCATATTCCAGTGATACTTTCTAACAGGAGACAACTGTTAAGGACTAGAGCCAGTCACTGGTAAATCAAAACTGCTTACAACATACTTTGCTTTTTTTACTGGGTTTGCATAGCAAGGTTTTGGTAGTGGAGTGCCTATGGATGAGTCACCTGTGAGAAGCTGCTAGGAGGTTCCCCAATGTCCGACACAGCCAATGCCCTCCAGCTCCAAGATGGACCTGCTGCTGGCCAAGGCTGGGCCTATCAGTGAAGGTGGTAGTATGTATGTAAGAAGGCAAAAAATCCTGTGCAACGGTAACTTCAGCTGGTGAAAGCAGTAAGAGTGTGTGAGAGAAACAGCCCTGCAGACACTCAGGTCAGTGCAGAAGGACGGAGAAGATGCTCTAAAGTGTCAGGGCAGAGATTCCCTTGCAGCCCATGGTGCAGAGCATGGTGAAAGAGAAGCTTCAGTGCCCTGGACAGCAGATTTATTATTATTTCAGCTTATTATTATCTCAATAATTATTATTTCTATTTATTATTATTATTTCAAATTATTATTATTTCCAAAACCTTGTTAAATTCTGTAAACAGGTATCATACAGTAAATGTAACAGCCAGGTCTTCAGCAAGAATAAAAATGAGCACCTACTGAGCTTGGTAAGGATGTGAGAGTACTCAAGGATGAGGACTTCTGTAAGGATAGCTGAAATAGCACCTCATTCATCCAGGCATCACTCAGGCCTCTGAAGTACCAAAGGAAACAACCTCCTCTACCTGACTTGTGGCACAAACAGGAGAAAAGAAGCTCCCGCAGTGCCTCCCAGCAGCTTTAACATCCAGAATTGAGCCACCTTCCCCTTTCCTGTTACTAACTGGAATGCAAGAAGACAGCTTATTTTCTGCCAAAGCAGACACACAGAACAAAGTCACAGAAATAAGACAGGCAGGAAGGAAGAAAGTTAAAAACAGTCTGGAGTTTAGACAGTGAAATAAAAAAGGCATTCAGAACCATTGCAGTGACCTGTCTGACCTAGGAGGTACTGGATATGGCAGGCTGCAAACAAGACTGGCAGAATATAAAAGAGTCACTGACTCCAGAAATAGCATTTCCATCCAAAGCCAGTGGGTAACCTTCTGCAACAAAAATACCCCTTTTTTATCTTAATTTTTTTTTTTTTAGAATTATAGACCCTGACAACAGCCAGATCAAACCAGCAGCACAGCAGCCAGGATCTTCATCTTTCTCAAAAACAATATCCTCAGCTTCACCAAATCAAATCACTGCATACCCATATTGTGTTGCTTTAATACAAAACAGACGTTTTAAAGATCTATTTCAAAGTGCAGTTGAACGTTTCCTTCTGGGAGATTTCTTCTCCTGCAATGTCCTTAATACTGTCAGTGCCACGTCTCAGTGCAACTAAAAGATAGGATTTCTTCATATTACAGCCCTGCAAGCTTGTTTGTTCAGTCTTTCTCAGCTTAATGTTGTCTGGAGTCATTTACAGCAATTAATTGTCCCTCAAGTTCCAAAGAGCTAATTTTTATCTTCTCAAACAAGGTGGGAATCAGGTTAAAGGTTACAGGAAAATGACTGAGCAGATACAAACTGTGGATGCTGCATTAGCCATGACAACTCTTGGGGTTAAAAGCTTCTATTAGTTAAGAAAAGCAAGGATTCATTCAATTATTTTACTGTGTATTAGTGATTTAACAGACATGGTGTATTAGGAGAGGAAGTAACATATACTGTCTTTTCTGAACAAGGCCAGGTTGGATGAAGCCCTGGGTGATATGGTTTAGTGTGAGGTGTCCCTGCCCATGGCAGGGGGTTGGAACTAGATGATCTTAAGGTTCTTTCCAACCCTACCTATTCTATGATTCTAAAATATGACATGTTTATTGTTCTAATAGCTACTAAACTTACATTAATATTAACTGCAGAGCTGTAAGAAAATCAAGGGTTCTGATGTTAGGCTGATGTAACTGCCAGGGCTGCTACAGTCTCTTGTTATATGCCAGGATATCTTCCCTAGTTCTAATATTATCTCCTGCATATTCTTTATCAGTTGCCATTAAGAGAAGTTTTTCACCTGATGTCACACGGAACTGGAACAGTATTGCTGATGGGCACACTGACATAAAATAAAGATCAGCCACACTGAAAGGGCTGACAAGAAACAGTTCAGAAATGACTCACTTTAAGCTTCTCAAGGATCACAGCTGTGGTCATGTGCAGAACAAGGCTCTAAAACACTAATGTTAATAACATCCTCCCTTTTTTTCCTGGAGTGAAATAAAGAGAACAGCCAAGAGGGAGCTGTTCCGTGATTCTTCCTGTGAATGAAGGAAGATCAGAAAAAGCAATCAAAAGGAAAAGAGGATGCAACAAATTAATGAGGAATGAATCGTGCTGTGTTTAGGCTAAAACCTTCTGCATATTCCGTAAGTGAAAACCAGGAATGGCATGGCTATAGCTGTGCATAAAAACAAACATAAATTATTGTATCAGGTTCTTCCCATGCTACCTTTTACTTGTGTAGCTTTATTAGACCTGGTGCAAGCACATAGTATTAAGCAGTAATATATAAGCAGAATATATAATAGAAGAAGGATATATTTAAAAGTCAAATGTTGGGCAATGCAAATGTTATATAGCTGAGAGGTACTAAAATGCCTTTTTGCTTTCAAATTGTTTAAACTCAGCCAGCTTCATCACCAAAATACCTGTTGTATGTGCTGTAGCAGGCAGATGAATGTATTTAGTATACTGATAATCATCAGCTAAGTTGCATATCTAAGACTTTACTGCACCTGCTTCTCCACCAACACAAGTTTTAGAGCCCAATTACATCTCAGACAGACCCTGATCGTCATACAAAACACACACAATAGAACAACTCAGACACATGCAAGCAAATCTTTGTGCAGTGCCCTGAGGATAAAGCTCCACAAATTAAGACAAGCACAACACTGTCTACTAGCACCAATGAAGGAAACTAACAGGTTTTCTAACATGAATCTCAAATCCATCTTTCGTCCCTTCTGCCCCAAGTAAGATGTCTTGCATCTCTGCTTCTCCAGGCCTGTGTTCTTCTAGGCACGCTAGTAACTTGAAGCATATACAATCACTAAGCAGAAGGAGATAACCAGTTCTCTTCCTGTGGGTCTTGGGAAGAATGTAAGCCTAGAGCTCTACAAAGAAAAGGTCAGCACGACCCCATCTATGCATGTGCAAAAAGAAACAGGAAGAATGTTTTGAATATTGACTGACACCAGTACAGCTGAACGGTTGAGATACTATGTGCCTTAAAAACATGCAAGGAGAGTTACAACTGTAAAGAGCTTAAAATCTGAAGTCAACCTGTGCTTGTTTTGCACTGCAGATTTTCCTTCTGATTCTGCCTTGAAATTTTGTTACAAACAATATTCACCTCTGTGTGAAAAGTCACAACATTTTGTCACTGCTGCACAGGATATGCAATTACAGAGATGTAATTTTCACTGGAAGGTGGTATTTAGAGGAGTTCATATCACAGGCAAAACGAACATAAGGAAAATGGATGGAAGCACTGGAAAAAATAGATAAAGGAGACAAAGCCAGCAAACCTGCACATGGACCAGGAACTGAAAAGTCAGGCCAGTGGTTCACAGTGAAATAATTTTCCTTCCAGATCGTCCTTTAAGTAACTCATCCTCAGTGTTCGCACCATTATCTCTATTTTTCACCATACAGCTGTGTTATAAAACATTAGTATTACTGCACAGGGAAGCTTCTGGTCCAAAACCACCTTTTTTACCTTTGGATCAGCAGTAAGCAGCTTGAATGCTTGATATACTTGTGCTTCTTTCACGCCGCCACCCAAATCCAAGAAGTTGGCTGGCTTTCCACCATTCAAGGATATTATATCGCATGTTGCCATTGCAAGTCCAGCTCCATTGACTGTAATTATAAACACCAAGTACTTATATTTCACATAAAAGTATGTAAGATTTGTGAAAAAGTTTAAAATGTATCAGCACAACCACGTAACACAGCTCATGAACACCTACTTCTAAATGGATCAGTACCTATTCAAGGATATCCAAAGCAACACATAATTCAAACTCTGGTGCACACACCCCAACATTTAGGTTTCTTTATGACTGTATCTTTCAGACTTAGATGTGCACCTTTCCTTAATTATGGGCACACAAAAAATTCTTGGAATAATGATCACGTCATGAGACATTAAGGACAAATTGACTCCTTAAGCTCCCCTCCATCATTCTGATAGCAGTAGATGATGTTTTGTATTACTGCAAAAGAGACAACTAAATTCTGGGGACAAATGCTCCTGAAACTGCCTTTTATTTTGCATTTGCGTTAGTCTAGAAGCAATCCCAAGGACACAAACATCCTCTAAGCTAGGAAAAGTAGCAGAGAATTATTTGTCCTCAGCAAGTTGCTCCTGCTAGACAAAGGAAATCTTCTGTGTCACCTGCAATTGAACAGCAATACCTAAGACTAAAGAAATAGTAATATAGCATAGTGTTGCCAATTATTATTTGGGGTTTTTTTGTTGTTGTTTTGTTGGTTTTGTTTTCTTAATTAAGATCAAAGTCTCACTGTCACTGAATCTAACTGCAATGCGTTATCAGCATCTTCTAGATTTATGGTTAGAGTACACATCTAAGCAATATAAATGCTGGACATTTTCTCACCAAGCTGAAATAAAATGCCTAATTCAATTGGATTTGTAATAAAATGTACAGGCTAAAAGCATTTATACAAAGTGAAAATTATTTAGATTACAGCTCACTTTCTTACTTATCTCTTCTAAAGAGAAGAGTAATTTCTGTCCTACAGAAACTTCAGGAAAATAAGAAGCTGATTATTTTGCTTTTAACAACCTTCCTTAAAGGAAAAATGGAGCTCAATATTCAACTGTAAGTGGGAATATAATGTTTTTACACACACACTTTTGCAGTGTCTTTTAAGTAACACAGACTGAGTTTTGAGAATCAATGATTGATTTTTGATTACTTTTCTTGTTTTTTTTTTTATATTACTTGAAGGACCAATCGTATCAGCTTAACAATTCAGTGGGTAGAAACCTTCTCTCTCAGCCTGCCCTCTCCCTGACCCCCCTCATGTCCTGGCCTGTCTGCTGTGGCCTTAACCACAGTTTCAACACAGATTTAGTTTCATTCCTGCAGGAACTTGTGGAAGGACAGACAACCTGAGCAAAACAGGCTGAAATATTGTGAAGGGTGGACTGAATGTCAGAATGTAAACAAAGTCTATGCACTGAACAAGTATGAATTTGTCTTCAAATGTCTTTTGGATTTATTTGCTCTTACCAAAGCAAGCAATATTTCCATCCAGTCCTATGTACTTTAAGTCATGTTTGGCAGCTTCGTTCTCTATAGGCTCGTTTTCAGACTTGTCATCCATGGCAAATATTTCTTTTTGCCTAAATTCTGCATTGTCATCAAAGTTTATCTTGGCATCAAAACAAACAACTAAAGAATAAAAGAATAAGACAACATACAGGCTTTTAAAGATCACAGTTAGACAGAGCTTCTGAAATATTACGACTACTACAGTAGGGATGGGGAAAAGGTTACTTTGGGACTGAGGTCACTTCCAACATACGATAAGCTGAAGTTCTAGCATTGAATACAGCAAATAGAGGTAAGTTTTCCTTAAACCCTGTGTCAAGAAAAGCAAGCATATCCACACTAGTACAATGTCACAGCCCTTGTCGCAGATGATCTTCTGTGTTTGCTTTAAACAGTGTTC
This sequence comes from Melopsittacus undulatus, assembly GCF_012275295.1. NCBI lineage: Eukaryota > Metazoa > Chordata > Aves > Psittaciformes > Psittaculidae > Melopsittacus > Melopsittacus undulatus. Next base: position 30,124,160 of record NC_047535.1, read on the forward strand.
ATGTAAATTATGAAGCCAGTTTGGATGATTTGGACATTAGATTCATAAGAGAGTCTACTTCCAAAAACACTGAAAGTACAACAGATATAACAAATAACAGGTTAGCAACCCAAAGCAATGTTTGGTAACATGCACTCATTTATAGTTGAGCAACACACGATGCTTTCCTTAGCCATAGTTTTAATTTATAATATTATTAGATACACACACATTATTTCCCTAAAGGTCTGAATTACAACTTTAAGCCAATGGATGTTTAAAATGATCAAAAGATTACAGCTAAACAAAGAAAATTTACAAAAGAAATACAAAACTTCTCATCAATGTCAACACCCATTATGGCTGTAAGAACAGTAAGTAGCTAAATCTGACTGTATTAAATAATAGATACAAAAGACAAGCTGGTAGACATTAACATAGAAACACCAGCAACAGAAATGCACATAGAGTGAATGGGTTATTTGCCTATTTACTGACTCATTATTTCTATGGGTTTGCAGAGGCAAACACCTCATTAGATTAAAATGTTCTAAGTAAATGTAAGACTATACACTTATCATTTCACCATTCAAGTGATGTGACTTGTACTATATCTAGATTATAATTACTGACTGAAGCATAATTGATTTCTCAATGCAAGCCAGTCAGAAATAAGTGCCTTTAAATGCTGCATCCAGAAAACTCTAATAGATTCTCTTTCTGCTTGCTTTGATCCGTATCACCACCAAAATACATACATGTTACATGTGCATGTCTCACAAGAATTGTACACTCCTCTGCAACTAAAGGTGAATTGCAATTAAAAAGACAATTTTAAGTCTTTGATACAGATACCCACTAATTAAAACAACTACTCACACAACCTTTTTTGGTGGCACAAATACCTCTCTTTTTTTCCCTCAATATGCAATTGTTTAACTCAGGAGGAAAATACTGAAGCAAACAGCAAAAGATTTACACAAACAGGAGTCTCAATTGTACATCTTGATTTGCACTGGGTTTTCCTGGTTTGGTTTTCTGATGTTGCTGCAGGTTTTGTGTGTCTTTGCACATTGGAATTGTAACCAAAACCAGATTAAATTGAAACATGACCAAATTTCATGTAAGTGACTGCAGTTTCAGACAACTATTCATGTGTGTTTGTGTTTAATAAATCTCTCTTGGAAGAGTCTAGATCTTACCCAGTCAACCATCAAGTGGGAATCTGACAATAAGAGAAGCATCTAAATAAGTTCATAATATCCTTCTACTGTACTAGAGCTGCTTTCATTTTTTTTTAACAATGAACTAAGACTGGTACCATTTTTCTTCTTCAAGCTCTAAGTTCTCTGAATTGCTAAAACAACTCAAAGCTAGAGTAAAACTGCAGCCACAGAGTTTGTTTACCTTAGACATGAACATTCTCAATGTCACATAAATAGAATCTCATTTCTCCAGAACGTTTACCTTTAACAAAGGCTATGCTGTACAAAGTAGCAGGGAAAACATCTATTAATATTTATCAACCCATTTGCACCATCAAAAGCACATTGTTACATGCATGATAGATTATACAAATGGATTTTTTTTGTCTAAACAAATATCAAAGAAAGCTCCAGCACTTGTATTCATGGAGTACTTCTGTTGTTTTTGCTAGCAGTGTGGGATTTTTGTCATCTGCCAATTCAACAGCTTACATTGAGAGCAAACAAAAGAAACCAAATAAACGGGCAGTTACAGGCTTCTGACCCAATAGTGTTAACAAAGAATTTGCTACAAAATTAAACAAAAGGAAATGCATATGACAATGTATTTTCTAATGGAAATTGCACAAATGAAAAACACAAAGCACAGCAAGAAATGAATCCATCTCAACCGTTACTTAGAGAGGGATAATGGTGTTCATACAGAGACTCGTATTTTATCATTAGAAATAACTGCATTAAGCTACTCAAATGTTTTTCCATTTGTTTTATCTTTATTCTTCTTTAAGACATATCAGATGGAGAACCTGCTAGCAAAAAGAAATAAAGCACAGGAAGATTCCTGTGTATGCCTGCTAGTAAGATGGCTTTCACAGTTTGAAACCCACTCTGTTTCTGCTCCTCAGATTCCTGGATGTGAAACACATGCAGAACAACCTCAGAAGAAACAGCATAAAACCGCCTATCATCCCTCAAATTAAGCCCTCCTCACTAAATATACCAAGTGTGAATACCAGAACAACCTAGTCTTGGCAAAAAGAGCTCACCTCAAGAAGGCAATTACAGAATCACAGAATCCCAAGGGTTGGAAGGGACCTCAAAAGATCATTTAGTCCAACCCCCCTGCAAGAGCAGGGTAACCTAGAGTACATCATATAGGAACTTGTCCAGGCGGGCCTTGAATATCTCCAATGTAGGAGACTCCACAACGCCCCTGGGCAACCTGTTCCAGTGCTCTGTCACTCTTACAGTAAAGAAGTTCTTCCTGATGTTAAGGTGGAACCTCCTATGCTCCAGTTTATACCCACTGCCCCTTGTCCTATCAGTGGATAACACTGAAAAAAACCTAGCTCCATCATCCTGACACCCACCCTTTATTGTCATAAATATCCCAAATTCTTGATATCTGACTGAGCAAAAGGACTACTGGGTACCATCCATATTTATTCTATGATTAAGGTACCTTGGTCATTTATTCTACTAAATAATTATTTCATGAAGTTTTGAGAAACAATATTTTGTTTTTACAGTATCAGTGGTCTTGAACCCACAGAATAAACCTTGTAAGTACATCAGCCATGGCGGACAAGCATACCAATGAATTTGGGTTGAAGTGAACAGCATAATCTGCAGGAAATTCCAGTTTTTGCTGTACCTATTTTAAAGGTCCCATTTATCTTCAAATAGTCAAAAGTGTTACACATTGCATGTTACTAGAGCTTGCAAAATCCAGACCGTTCATTTTACAAGGCCCTATTTATTGTTCTGCTTTAACTTCACTGTGCAACACAGAATGAAGATGATCTTACCTTATTCCAGGCTGATTTTAATGAGGCCAACAGATCTATTTAAATGGTGGGGAAAATTACAGTCTACTACTAAGTTCTGAAGGCATATTTTCCATTTCCACTTACAATACAGCATATGATAGAACTGCACTGGTCAACAGCACAGCTTTTTGTTTCTTTCCCCCAGCACACATTTCATAAAGTGCATAAGAACCAACACAGCCAGAGTTAGTTCCTAAGAATGTGACTTACATTTATTAAGTTGAGTGAGGTTTATAATGCAGAAACTACTGATTCAATGTGCACATTATCATGGTACTTCAAATTAACTAGAAAACTAAGCACACAGTGCTGTGAGATTCTCAGATAAAGAGTTAAGGCATTTGGAGGAAATCATTCTCATGAAGTAAACTCTATACAGAGAGCTAAAGGATTCTGGTGGTAAGAACACACAAAAAATCCCAACCACAACAAAGAAGGAATGTGAAAAAGGTCTGCTATCAAAGCAGAATTCATACATTTAAGCCATAAGTATGTTCTTCTAGCTTAGTTTAACCTGAAAACAGCTTAATGTGTTAAAGAAATTGATGCATATTTAATATTTACCATTATTCCTGAATTATCCTCAGCTACTTTAATAGACAACTTTTTGCAGTTAAAATGCCACTTTATGATACAGCATTTTTGTGCCCCAGAGCCTATTTTATAACAAAGAGCATCATCATTTAAGGCGCATCAGTAAAGAGGGTGGGGCATGATTTGTTTTACATCTTTTAGAGCCTTTCAGAGTTCATAACCAGCAGAGTTTTCCTTTTAAGCTGTGGACAATTCTCTGCCAATTCTTTTGAATTTGTTTTTTTATTGTTAAAAAGGGAAGAACAAGGTTGGACGCCTGGAAGAGACTGCATACTTTCTAGTCACAATTCAGCATCTGAATTCCTGACCACCTGAGCCAAAACCAGATTTTTAGTGAAAAGCTACTTATGTTACAAACTAGCTGTGGGTACATAAATAGTATTTAAAAATGTTATTTCATTCAATTTGAGCAACTCATGTTCTTAACTGACACAGCAGTGATCTTTTCCAAAAAGGTTCTAGAACAGCAATTAAGCTGTCACATTCCTAATGTCTGTTAAAATGGGTAAAGGCAAAAGGAAGGAAAGGTTTCAGCTGGAAAACCAACTACTAGAATGATGTGAAAGGTAATCCAGTGCCGTATTTTTATGCTATACCTTCTTAGCCCTGCATTTCTGGTGAAAGCAGATCAATTACCCATTTTTTTCCCCAAATGTTGCATCTAAATACCAGTTCCAGCTGGAACCTCTCCTGTGCTCTTGTAGATTGTAGTCCTCCACTTAAAATTTTAACTTACCCACATGTTTAGACATGTAGAATACCAAGTTTCTTTCCACACAATCTCAGTAAGTCTAACAGCAAAAACAAACAAAAAAACAAAACACCAAAAAAACCCACCCAAACCAAGAATAACCTAACTTGTACAAAGAGCAGTAAAGCAGAAAATGTTACTGTTTCTCATCAACACAACATGCAGAAGCCAATACTTTGATTATTTGCATGAAATAAAAGGTTTTGCAATGTAAAATCTGCCATGGGAATATTAATGAATGTTGCCTAAATTACGTTACAAAATGAAATTAATGCAAAGCTGCTTTTACAGCTTTCTACACAATGTAATTTATAGTTTGGATAAATAAAGACTTATGATGCATTCGTTTCCTTCCATTTCTTACCTTGCCCTTCTGGAGTTTCACCAAAGGGATTCACTTCAACCTGAGTGGCATCAATTTTCAAGAAAAGATTATACAGCTTCTTGATTTGATCCGCTGCCTAATTTGATTTACAATTACCACAAAGAAAAAGAGAAGTTAATGTTTTCAAGGCAGAGGTAAACAATTATCAATTATTTTTAATGTATTCAGCTGCACACTAGATCTAGATAATTACTACTTTTATTTCTGTTTCTTTAATCATAATTGTATAGTACCTAAACCAGCCATCATGTAGCATTATGGTACTGCATAACATCTAGAGATTGAGCTTTTAAAGACTACACAAAGTGAAGATCTTCTACAAAATAAAGGGCATGACAACGATGACAAGTTTAATGTGAAGAGTTCACAATGACATATTCTCTAGCATGCTGAGATCTAAGTTGCATCCACATTAATCAGTCTAAATTCAGAAACCATAAAGCAGTATCTGCACATTATGACTTCAGAAAAAAATACATTTTTCCTTCTTAGATCAATCTAAAATGTTTCCTTGAAGAATTTGTGTCAGAAGCCTCTTGCTTACTCTTCACAAGACACTCTTGCTTACTCCTTACTGCTCTTCACCATCTAGCTCTGTGACTGGTTCTGTGGCTGAAAGTATTGTGACTACTAACTTCCAAGTCCTTTGTTCTTAGAACATTCTTCCATTAATAGAACAGCTTAAGCACAGCAACATGAATGTGCCTAATAAACAACCCTTACATTGTCAGTGTGTGATGAACCAATTGGCTGAGTAAGTCTGCAGATGAAGTGCACCAATAAAGAAACATTCAAATTTATTCCTTCATTACTGACCAATTGACCGAAGTGCACACACCAAAAACATTTGGGATCTCTCCTAATAAGCAAAGTGAATGGAAATAAAATGACAGAAGTTAGCTTTCTCTCCCAGTGCCATTTATAAGAGAGGAAACCCTATATGATTGGAAAGGCTCAACTCCAACCCCAGTTTGGGGATCAACACGTCTTAACACTCTGTGAGGAGTTACTGTTTGGAAGCAATATACAAATTGCTTATGAAGCATGAACACTCAGTTGACAACCTGTCCTAATACCAATGGGTACAGCTGTCAACAGTGACGCTGAGGAAAAGTCCCACTGTGCAACCCGACATTGATTCTGGGCAACCTGAAAAGCTGTTGCTGCCCTATTACACTGCTGTAAGTGTAACAGAGCATCGGAATCACTAACATTATTAAGGCCTGCTCCATCTTCCAGCATCAATATCTGAAGGGTGCCTAATAAAGATGCTGGAAAAGGACTCTTCATCAGGGACTTTAGGGATAGGACGAGGGGTGATGGGTTTAAACTTAAACAGGGGAAGTTCAGGTTAGATTTTAAGGAAGAAGTTCTTTACTGTGAGGGTGGTGAGGCACTGGCACAGGGTGCCCACAGAAGTGGTAAATGCTCCATCCCTGGTAGTGTTCAAGGCCAGGTTGAACAGAGTTTTGGGCAACATGATGCAGTGTGAATTAACCCAGCCCATGGCAGGGATTGGAAATGGATAATCTTAAGGTTCTTTCCAATCCTAACTGTTGTGTGATTCTATTCTATAATTTTATGTCAACTTAATGGCAACACTTCTCTTTCTCAAGGTTTGCAAGCACTGAGCCTCTTTAAGGCAAAGCATAAAATCCTAACCTAGAAATAGTGAATGTATAAGTAGATATCAGGATTTGTCTGAATAAAAACTATGTCCCTATGCTTCAGTAAATTCCTTTGAGTTGATAGCACAAGGAAAGAAATGCATTCACTGAAGCAGTATTTAAATGTATTGTTGAAAAGTCCGTACATTGCTGTTAATTATTAAGTACCAGAACTCTTTAATGGTTGAAAGGTTCTATATAATCATTCCTCCTCATTAGATATACAGCTAAATCTTCAAATGTGTGTTAATCAACTTAACGAGTATTCGTTTCTTAATTGCATGTTGGGATAGAAAATAATTAAAACTGTTGAATTAAAAACAAAGGAGTTCTACATAAATGACAGTTTGATACTATGGGGGAAAAAAATAGACAAAAGTAACATAAACAATCTTTCTCTTCCCTGCAAAATGATTCATAAAGGCAAAATATCTTACATATTTCTGTACAATATGGAATTCATATATGTGTATATATACACACACATATAAAAGAGATACTGACAGCTGGCAGCATTTTCGGTTTGAGTTGATGGTCAGAAAAAAAAGGCTTCATTTACCCAAGAGATTCTCCCATATTAAGGGCTAAATTTTCCAAAACATCTCTACCCATGTAATTCACTGAGCTCCATCGGAATCAAAAGAATCCCATGTGCTGTAACAGCATGTTGTCACCAAAGACCAGGAACTTTCACTCTGGAACAATAAGGAGCTTATTCAAATTGCTAAAGCCTGATGACAATTATCTAGGTGAAATTTAGTATTTAAAATGTCAAGACACTCCTGATCTAACGGACACTTGGCTTTTCATGTCTATTTGGAAAGCATTTATTGTACGGCTGGGCTAAAATATTGTCTGTAAAAAAGGAGGGAATAGTCAAGTTACCTTCTGTTGCAAAGGTCCTTTGAATCCCAAATTTTTTGCCATCTGCAACGCCTGATGATCCTTTATGCCTTCAAAAATATCTATTTCCTCCTGCAACAATAATGTGCATAAATATAACTAAATATTCAACCTGAATGGAGATTTAGAACTTCAAAAGGAAAACACTTAGTATACATTTGCAAATGAGTAATTAAAGCATGGCTGTTTGCCAAAGCTCTCCGAGACTGAGGCTACAGCAGCTGCCTATAGGGTATAATTACCACACCAACTCCAAAACAGTCCTTCCAAAAAGATACAGAATTCTTCAGGGTGGCATTCTGACAAGACAATGTGACACCAGTTTTCACTTTTAATTACTGTACAGATGGCGTTGACGACTATTTAGTCTGTTAATTTTAATGACATCTTCTGGAATACTATCAAGGCAATGGGTGTCACTGCCCAGCAATACTGGAACGTTTATGTAATTTTTAGAATGCACATTAAATATTTTTATAACTGTTTGAATAATTACACTTGATGGTATCAATTATTTTCCCAGATTAATAGCTCGTCTACTCATTACCATGCCACAGTAACATGAATAATACTTAAACGCAGTCATCATTGAGAAAGTGACTACAACAGTTGGATTTCAGCTGCAAAAGACATCCAGGTACAAAGAAATAATTAACAATTCTGTCAATAAGAAAAAATAACCAACTCCAGAAACAAGAACCTTTCTGGCACTGACCCACTGTGAACTATACCTTCCTGAAAGTGAAACTCAATCATGAAACAGCTACAGTATTAAGTTTAATGCATCACACAAAAGCCAGATTTAAGCCCTTTTTCTAATTGAGCTGAAGACACAAATACTGACAAAATCAGATGTTAGACATATTTCATTCGTCTACTAGATAGCAGGTCTGATCCCTTATTAGGTGAAACAATTTTTATGGTTTTTACTGTCTTCTTTCCATATGTGGCAGAAGAAAAAATGGAAGGAGAAAGGGGGGGTGAAGGGGGAGATGAGGTATGTTCTTTTGGATAACTGATAAGGAAAATTTTTAGTGTAAAACATTATAGTCCTACCTTAAAGATAAGTTCTGGGCTAGTAACTGCAACTTCTTCTATATCAACACCACCCTGGGGGCTGCCAACCATAACAGGTCCATTGCAGGCTCTGTCCATCAAAATGGCAAAGTATGTTTCCCTGGAAATATTCAGTGCTTCTGCAACCATCACCTGAAAATGAAGATAATAAAAAAAACCCCAAAACATGAGCAGTTCTGAGTGGTCCATATAGATGGTGAAGCAGAGAACATGGTGGCTCATATTTGTACACTGCCTTAAAACACAGCAGTTTGATACTTGCTATCCTGAAATGAAATACTTGTTTCACTTTTTTTTTCCACAAGGTATTACAACCCAGTAATCTCTTTCCAATGAAATCCTCTTTCCCTAAATAACAGACTCCCCTGACCCTGCTGTTCTCACTGGGTCATGGAACAAGCAGCAAAATCCAGGAACAACTAAGAGTTGGTGTTGCTGCAAGAGGAGAATTGGAGCTGCTGCTGAAAACTTCCATACTAACTTTTTACATGCCCTTTAAAGAGCTAACCACAGAAAAACCTGGAGTCACAAGGGAGTACAGTTTGCAAATCACATAGATGTGGGAGAGGGTATGCTGCCCTTCAGATGCATCTCATCAGTAGCTCCATTTCTCACCAGTAAATCCTCAGGCTTAAGTTCTCTTTCTCATTCTGACAGAAGGCCCTCCTACACTTACAATCTCAGTACTGAATTCTAGAACTGCCTAAGTACTTCCTAAGGAAATGGGGCTACAGATAATTCTGCCATCCAGCTTTTTACTTTCAGTTTAGAGACAAGCAGATGTGTGACCTTCAGATACACAACCTAGAAATAACAAAAAAATAGGTTTTCCAAAAATCTACTAATTTCTGGTATTTACAAGAAACTACAGAGCCCTTTTGTGCCAGTATCTGACAGATAACTCAGCACATAACACAACAGATGATTTAAATCCTACATGTTTGGAATCCAGAAGTATTCACATTAAAATTGAGGTGAAAATGGTCCAGGTAAATTCTTTGTAACATTTTTTTCTCTTCTAAAAACATGCTAAACACCAAGTCCTTTCCATTTTAGTATTACAGTAACTCTTCATCTGAACTGGCAGTTTCTGCAATAGTTTAACAATAGCTACTGAAGCAATTTCAGAGATTAAGTAATTCTACACTTGGCAAAGGACTCCTAAAACTATGCTTTGATAAATTCCCCAAAATGTTCTTCAGATCTGCATATGCTCATTACTAATTGTTTATCATGATCATTATAGGTGCCATCATCTCAGGTGCAAAAGCTATACTTCTGCCCTGCATACAGTTCTGCCTTTCGACCTAGAAGTTGAACAGCCACTTCTGCAATTAAATTAGCACTATCACATCTCCTTATGACAATGTATTACATTCTTCCATAGCAGAGCCACTATTCCTTATCTTTCAATGGAAGTAGTAGAAGTTAGGAAAATCACTTCCCTAAGATTAATATTAGGATTAGGCGGCAATGACTTTCTAACACTGTCTGTTTATAAAGTGACAATTTCTGACAATTATTTTAGATTAAATTCATCACTCCCAATGAAACATAAGGTGAAATTCATTTGAAATTAATTCATCAGTCAGCAGCTCAAACTCCTCAGATCCAAGAGGATGTATATACATGTGTATATAGAGGATGTGTATACACCTGCAGTCTTAAAACTCTGCCTACCTGGCAAGACGTGCTCCATCGAGTAAGTATTGTTGGGGATTTCACAGTTCAAGGACTATAAACAAGTTCGGGTTTTGACATTCTGCTCTGAGGTACACAAGAAAAACTGTACATACCTTCTACCTGGCTGTACATCTTACCAGATAGGAAAGAAAAAGTAAGAAGCAAAGCACTAAATAAAGCCGTGTCTAGAATGGAAGGAAAAATGCCGTTTCTTGATGGGGTTTTTGATTTGGAAACAGCAATTTAGTTTCTTCTATTTTTACATAAGGTGACACAAAGGAATAGTCCTAATAGCAACTGTTCAAAGACAAACTAAAGAAAACGAGGGTGAAGGGGAAAACTAAGAACTTCTAAAACTACCATGCTATTTAAAAGCATCTGCCTATTTTATGCCACTATAAAGGGATGCTAAAAGCCAACTTCGGAAACTTGGATAAGCTTGGATACCTACTAAGGTGTGACAAACTAACAAGAAAAGATATGGAATATATCCTTGATTTGCTACTTTTTACCTGTATGCATGTTTTCACCTTCTTATATATCCTGGATCAGTGCATCTGAAAAATGTGAGTCAATTGTTTTAGACATATATACTTCAAATAAAGCCAACTGGTGCTACCGGACCTTGTCTGAGCTGTGCTCAGAATCAGGATGATCCAGACTTAGGATGAGACTCAGTAAGTCTTGAGAGATACATCTGCAAGCACAGCAGGTGGAACTTAAATTATTAAACCAGGTATCTTTTCAACTGCTACTTCTGACCCAAGTGATTGTCCTCACTATTGCTTATTAAAACTATGTCAACATCATCAAATACTTCCCTCTCTTGTCTTAATGCACAAAACTATCGAGAGTCCATCTACTTCGTAGTAAGCAGGCTTACGCTAAAAATTGTCAAATGTATAACATCTCTCATTTTCCCAACAAAGCATTTACTTCCCTTCACCACCCTCCCTGTCTCATGCAAAGCAAAACCAGGGAAAATAGTGTTCAAGGTTTTTAAATATGTCTTAAAAGTTTATCTATCATTCCCATGACAAAACCAACACAAACACATCAATGAACAGTTAAAAGTAGTGAAACTGAGTAAGACTGTTGATCCTTCTCATGTTTTGTCTGTTTTGCTTATGATAAATAATGTGAAGCACCATTATCTCTTTACCACATCAGGTCTATATTTTAAATGTCCTGGGGGGAAGTCAGCTGTATTGAAAACTACCTGGCAACTTCAACCTTTCCTTCTTAAAAACAAACCACTACCTAAAAGTTTGAGTTACACATCTAATTTCATAGGGGTAACTATAACAGCTCTTTTATATTGAGTCAAATATTCAAAATGTTAATTGTTATTGCTTGGAGAGAAAACACAGGTAACGAAGTCTCAGGCTGCCACGATAAGAGAAGACTGTCTCCTCAGATAACGAGGCTCTCCAAATTCCAAACTGCCATAAGAGAATTTTATGTAAACTCACAAAATAGCTTCCAAGTTACAAGGGACCTGAGGAAACTGCTATTTATTTGAGAAACATCAATCTAAAGAAGCACAAACATGCTTTAAATTCCATAGTAGGTACACAGGGGAAGAAAGCTGAAAACTCCATTTTCTGCTCAGAAATTATTCTAATTGTAGAAAATTCCTGTCTTTTATTCCTTCCTTATAAACATGTGTCAAAGGTATGCAACTTTCACCCCTTGACTTGACACCAGCTCATTGACAGCCTCACAGAAAGTAACTTAATAACTATTTTCCTTCTGGAAAACATGTATTACCTAAATTCTTTAAAACATATGAGTTCATTCAAACTTTGCAGAACATAAAAAAGTTCAAAACCCACGAAACCTAAACCCATGCCTTTTCTTTTCTCCCTGAACTGCAATTTTCTTTAAGTACATGTACACTCACATGCACTTATGTTCACATACAGAGAAGGCTTATGCCTTGAAATAGAACAAAAATGCCAGCTATTAAATCTCAACTTCCCCACTGCTCTTAGTAAGCTCAAAGAGTCTGTCTAGCACTTCCTGTGCACTAGCTACCCACTGCATTAAATGACATCTTAGACATAGCTAAACTTATACTTTCAATCATATTACTGTTGTTTGGCCGTTGATTAAAATTTCAGTGTTTGACATTGCAGTCCTTGTACTACAAACATGAATGCCTCAACTCCTTTCACTATTTTATAGATCCTAGAGTGAGCTAACTTTGGAGAAAGTAAAGGCTCTTAAAAACACATTATTTTTTTCTGGGAAATGGCCTTTTGATGACCTAGATGAATTGTTTTAAACATGCTTTCTTTACTACCTAACAAACAATGGGAAACCATTAGCATACCACTAGTTGAACTGCTACATAATTAACTTAAAACAGGGTGTCAGCGCTCACCATAAATTACCAAGAATCAAGATTTCAACATCAAAAATATAAAACATACTATTATTCTGATAAATGTGTGTGCAATGAAGGCACGAATTGCCCTAGGGCTTTTAAAAGCCTAGTCCATAATCAGAATGGAAAGTCAAGACAACAGATGATAAGCTTTGTCACAGTGAAAAGCATCACACTAATTTATCATGGATCAATATTAAAATACTTGCAACCTTTGTCCTGAGAAGTTTCCAAGTGGCTCTACAGCAAAGGAAAAATACACAATCTATCAAGCCCTAGCTGCTTACTCTTGACCATTGTTTGTTCATACAATCAAAGTGTGGATGGAGAAGAAAGCAATTACAAGCCAAATCTTCCACAGCTACTCTACACATGAATAAAAAGTAATCTTACTACAAATCCCTTGAATAATGCATTTCAAAAACCCAACACCAAACACCTTTTGCTCATTTCTACCAATCTGAAAGAAAATTAGAAGTTTCTTTTTCAGAACTGAATATGTAAATGAACAGACTCGCACTCAAAGAGTGGTATTTCCTGTACCGATGTATTCAAAGTAGGTCAACTAGGGCAAAAGAATAAAACCATTGAATTTATAAAAGAAAACTGCTTTTACGATACAAATTTTTCAAAGCAGAGTGCCTTATATGGGAAATGTATATCCTCTTTTATATCCTTAGCATTATCACGATCTCTGACAGACGTGTCTGGGTAATACTGTTCCTTCTTTTTAATATCTAGTATTTCTTTTTAACAGCACCTATGAGGAGTGATGGTAATCTGCGCTCCCCAGGAGAAGAACTGCCTGAGCTCCTTCCTCCAGCCCTCATTAGACAGTATCTTTCCAGACAGGTGTTCTCCTTCTATGCTAATATATCAAGCTGTTCACAACATATTAAAAGTGAACTGCAGTTCTTTCCAGCTCATGCCAAATTATCTACTGGCCTCAAATACCAGGAGTGTGGCTCTTGACTACATACCTGTATGAAGGTCCTTTCTCAGTAAAGCAATACATTTATGCTGAGGTAAACCTCAGCACCTTGCAATATGTACCATCATAGGTAAATTAATTGCTGAACCAATATAATATATTGAACCAATATATAATATATTAGCTGAACCACTACCATAACCACATTTAACTCTGGATCTGCAACATGTTAGGAAGAATCTACTTTTAGACACCTTTCTTTTCTTTAAATTGAGAACATTCCAATGCAAACCCATGCATATTTAAAAGGGTCTTATAAGAAAGATGGGGGCAAACTTTTTAGTAGGTCCTGCTGTGACAGGACAAGGAGTAATGGTTTTAAGCTAAAAGCAGGTAGATTTAGACTAGATATAAGGCAGAAAATTTTTATGATGAGGCTGGCAAAACTCTGGCAGAGGTTGCCCAGAGAGATGCTAGATGCCCCATCCCTGGAAACATTCAAGGTCAGGCTGCAGAGGGCTCTTGGTCTACTTGAAAATGTCCCTGCTCATTACAGGGGGGTTGGAATAGACAGAATTTAAAGGTCCCTTTCAACCCAGCCCATTCTCTGATTCTCTGAAAATAATCTGTCTCTATCTTTAGTAACAGCTGCCCAAAACTGAGGATGTATGACATATGGATATTATTATTACTATAAGTAAACATGCATATATTACTTCTGCAAGAAGGACATCAATAAGCCTGTACGCTTAATGCTACAGAAAGTTATGCTAGCATTTAGTATGCATTTGGTGAAGAATGAACCTATGATACAGCACTCCCTTCAACACAGGTAACGGAAATGAATTTATTTCCCACTACTAGCTATACTCAAATTGATGGACGAAATGCACACACACAATGAAAGAGAAAGTAACATTTGTTTTGTCAATTAGATGCAATCAATCAAGCATTGGAAAAGGAATGAAAAAATAAATCTATGTCATACACTCCAGTATATTAAGGCAAAACTGCAGCTGAACACAGTTCTCAACTTTCAAGAGGCAAAAACCTTACCTTTTTAACTGTCACGCCATCCTTTGGAGTTTGTTTTGTTGACAGATTGTACCCAATCATCTGTTTAGCAAGCCGTTCAACAGTCTTAGGGCTACAAATAAAGGGGAAATGTTAGTTTATTAAAAGATATAAAAAGGAACAGTCACATGGTTCTTGTCAACAGCTTAAACACTACAATGGAATTTTTTATGCTTTCTCAATTTTAAAGACTTACTCTTTTGTTAGATGCACTCCTCCTTTCAATCCACTATTGAAAATACCTTTTCCTCTCCCTCCAGCCAGAATCTGTGCCTTCAGAACAATTTCCTTAGCCTCTGCAAGAGAAAAACCACCTTGTTATTCTATCGTGCATCACTTATCGAGCTTGTTAGTGTGAATTTAAAACGCATTTCCAGATTAGACCCTTTAAAATAACACGTTGTTCGTAACTTGCGAGCAATAAAACAAGAGTAAATTCAGCATTTTTGTAAAGCAACCCTGCAAAAAGAATGGTTAAAGGATAAATAAACACTACTTATTAGATGGATAAATCTGTCATTATTTGGATCAAACCCATGCTATTAATGCCATGTGGCCTGCGCAACAAACGAGATAAACAGCATACAGTTTGATGACTTACACTCTGGAATGGTTTTTAAAACATGAATGTTGTGGTTTAAGCTCAGCCAGTAACTTAGAACAACGCAGCCACTCAGACGCTCACTTCTCTCCTTCTTCCTCCCCCTGCTCCCGGAGGGATAGGGAGGAAAATGGGAAGAATGTAACTCCCACAGGTTGAGATAAGAACTGTTCAGTAACTAAGGTATAACACAAATCACTGCTACTACCACCAATAATAATAATAATCATAGAACCACAGAATCATAGAACAGTTGGGGTTGGAAAGAACCTTAAGATCATCAAGTTCCAACCCCCCTGTCACGGGCAGGGACACCTCACACTAAACCATATCACCCAAGGTTTCATCCAACCTGGCCTTGAACACTGCCAAGGATGGTGCATTCACAACCTCCCTGAGCAACCCATTCCACCCTTACAGTAAGGAACTTCCTCCTTATATTCTATCTAAACTTCTGCTGTTTAAGTTTTAACCCTTTACCCCTTGTCTTATCACTACAGTCCCTAATGAATAGTCCCTCTCCAGCATCCTTGTAGGCTCCCTTCAGATACTGAAAGGCTTCTATGAGGTCTTCACGCAGCCTTCTCTTCCCCAGGCTGAATAGCTACAACTTTCTCAGCCTAACTTCATATGGAAGGTGCTCCAGTCCCCTGATCATCCTTGTGGACCTCCTCTAGACTTGTTCCAACAAGTGATAAGGGAAATAACAAAGGAAGAGAATACAACTGCTCCCACCTGCCAACTGATACCCAGCCTGACCCAAGCAGTGATCTTGCCCTTCTAGGTAACTGCCCCCTGTTTATATACTGGGCATGACATGCTGTGGTATAGAATACCTCCTTGGCTAGTTTGGGTCAGGTGTCCTGTCTCTGCTTCCTCCCGGCTTCCCATCCTCCCTGGCAGAGCATGAGACTCACAAAGTCCTTGGTCAGAGTAAACATTACTTAGCAACAACTGAAAACATCAGTGTTATCAGCACTGTTTCCAAACTGAAAGTCAAAAACACAGCACTGCAACAGCTGCTATGAAGGAGAAAAATGACTGCTACTGCTGAACCCAGGACAATGAATCAGAGCACATTTTGTCTTGAATGCACAACAAACAAATGCCCATCAACAAAAATAATTACATTCCTTCCTCTGAGCACATGTAAGCAAACCTTGGGACGTGGTCCTAAAAGAAGAAATCCCTATCTCCAAATGGCAGGTAAGCATAGAGCAAGGGCAGTAGCTGTGAAAGCACGTTCATCTGTTTGAGGCATCACTTGAATCTTTGCTAATTGGAGTGTAACAGTATCTCAGTAACGGAAAAGTGCAGCAAGACACACTGACAAAATCAACGGTACCAAGAGCTACACTGGAAGCAGAGGAAATTCTGACATCCTTACAAAGTGGGGAGAGAAAGGAAAAAGAAAAAACAACTAAACAAAAACATCACTCCTGATCTCTGCAGCTCCATGGACTGTAGCAGCTTCTTGAACCATAAAAACTTGCCAGGTGCCTGCAAGATGTTTATGAATACTGCGCACTGTCACTTTGCACATTTATTATAATACTGCCAGGTATGTTGTGAAGCCTGAGATCCTCATATTAGAACTGCATTAAGAATGCTTAGAAAAGGCTACCATTATTCATATTTTCTAAAGCCTGTGGAAATGTCTGATTTCAGTGATGTCTGGATTAGGTCATGCCTCAAATATCAATATTCTATACAAGTATGCAAGAAAATGAGAACTTGTTAAATGGACAAATTTACTGTTAATGTGGCACAGAGAATACAGATACTTTTCATTTAGACAAACACAGGCTATCTAGGTTTGAATATCACAAAAGCATTTTACAGATTATTAAATTAAATAGAAACTTGGAGGTGTGGCAATTTTTGGTGCAGACCAGCTCTGACGCAGCGCCATTTCAAAGTTCCAGTATAATGAATCTCAGCAACTAGAAAAAAAGGTGGATCTTGGGACAGAATAAATATTACAGGATAAATATCCTATTTTCTGTATTAAGATGGGAATGCATTTTTAACATAGCTGTTGGAAGCACTGTACTAAGAGACGCGTGATTTCCAAGCTTCTCAATGCAAAAACCCTTCATGTGTTTACCCAGTCAGTAACATTTGAGATATATCATTCTGAACCATAAAAGCACTCTCCTTGAAAATACTGCATGCATTCCAATATATTCATGTTCAGGGCTCCCTATTATTCATGCCACTGCAAGGCAGATAACAAGGAAATTTAAATGCAACAAAGTTTGATATCAAATGTTTCCTAAGCACAAAAAGTATTAAGATTAATTAAAACTATAAATCACTTTCCAACCTGCAGAAACAAACTGTTGAAACCACAATGGCTGCTGCAAAAAAAATAATCTAATATAGTATTGTTAATAGATGCTGGAAGCATTTAATTATATGGGTTTGAAGTGCCAACCACCCCAACGATGTGAGTTTTGATTGTCAGTGATATCTGATATCAACTCTTTGAGTGATCATTACCCTCATTCCTAACCACCACACTACACGAGTGCTGACTATCTCCATTTGACTACAACAAATGAAGGTAGGGAGAGCAATTACTATGTACATTTTTATAATCCACTAGAGAACTATCAATGCAATAAGAATAACTTAAGAAAATCAACTCTCAAAATCATAAACATAATAAAAAGCAAGCCTAACCACGTAAAGATTAGACGTGAAGAACTAATCGATACAACAGCTCAGCAGAACACACTACAGCAGGTTCTACTTGCCCTTGGGGAAACCAAGAGGAAACAACCTAATTCAATAGTTACTTGGCTAAGCTCTGTAAAACGAAGTAAACCAGCCAGATCTTATAATACAGCAACCGGGATTGGTTATTCAGTACTTACCAAGTTGATTCAGTACTTAGTGTCACTGTTTTATTTAGAGAGGCAGTTTCTAGAAATGCTGACACAGTTTTTGTTATCTCCTGCATCAATTGCCAGATTATGTTATGAAAGACTACCCCCAAAAGAAAAATGTGGGCTTAGCTGGAATATTTGAAGTAACCACCTTCACTTAGAGGCTCTAATAATAATAAGTGTTAAAATTCTTAAGAACAGTAAGTAAAGTAAGGATTACACCCATTAAAACCAAAAAGCAGTAAGTAATTTCCATTAGCACCCTTCCAAACTGCTGTGGTAACACTGGAAAAATGGTTAAGGAGGGCTGTGTACTTATAAATACTGATCTGAAGAGAACCTAGCACAAGAAACACGTCTTTACTCCACCATAAAGTATAGTGCAATGTTTTCAACAGCACTGAAATTTGATAATTAAGGCTTTGATGAACTTTTGTGTATGTCCACTGACTGACAAGCATCTGTGTAAATATAGAAACAACGCCCATAAAACTCCCCAAACAACACAACAGACCGCTGCTTAAATGTGCATACATCTATTTTTCTTTTTTATTATGACAGATTTAACATTTTCCTTACCATTCAAACCAATACCAAAAAAAGACTGCTTCTAAGTGTCACTAATTTAGCAGCAAATAGCCGCAAACTGCTCCATGCAGGTTAATGACGCATTTCTGGTAACAGCATGTGTTCTTAACTAATTATAACTTGAATATTAATATCTCAGACTTAACAGTTTATTTACCAAATCTCGTATTTGTCCTTTTTTTTTTAATTAATCCACAAAATACAGAGGCATGAACATTTCCAAAGAGTCCTTAAATAAAAGGGAACAAATCTTAACTCAGATGCCAAGACCTTTACTCCTCAGAGAAGTCCTGAGAGATTAACATTTCACAAGTGTAGTTGGCTCTAACCACATTTCTAAAAGGAAAATTAAATCTGACCACATAGGAAAAAAGCTTTAAGTACTTTTAAATAAATTCAGATGTTTCAGCAGGAAAAATATAACACTCCGAGGGACAAGCATCCTCTGCATTGGATTCAACAACCCACCTCGTTCACTTCGGTCAGCGCTGTGAATACAAACGGCAGTGATACTCCCTGCAATTGTAATAGGCTCAGTTCTATAATGAAAGCCTATTTAAATCAATAAAATCAGTCCTGCTTTTGGGAGCTACAATTACTCTGGTCCACTGGTACTTCTTGCAGCAAAAAAAATGAACAGCTTGTTCTCAGCCCACTGCTGTGTATGTTTAACTACCGAATTCTTGATCATGAACAATATACCGAGAGCCACAGATCTACTAGTTATGTGCCATGCCAATTTATTACCTGTGAATAACTTTCCATTATTATTGATACGACTGCGTGATTGCAAATTAGGCATGTTAACAATTACATTCAAATGTGCTGTGGCTTATTAGAAATGAAATACTGTAAAGAACAGTCAGTGTAAGACCGTGTGGTAATAGGCCTTGCTCTTGCCTGCTTATGAACAAAAGATTTTCTGTTAGAGGGTACCCAGGGCTACTTTAGCAAGGCTTCCCACACTGCAGAATTAGGGCATGGGACTGGGAGAGAGGTCTCACATTAAACCCTAACGATATTTCTGTCTCCCCTTTGACTTTCAGCAGTTCAGATTCTCCATCTGCAGGGGATCTGTGAAAATTAATTAGAGTCTGCAGCTCATTTAAAAATGCAGAACCTGATTCCATATTACAGTAGTGTATTTTTAACCCCAGTGTAAGGTAACTGATCTCACAAGTCTGACTCCAAACCCTGGCAGAGCTGTAAGTACTATAGCAGCAGCAATGCATCTCTGGAAAATGCACTGATCTCTCTTGCAATGAGCTTAGCACACACTGGACAATAGATGGAAGCAACCCAGTGTCATGGCAGCAAAGCAATGAAGACAAATTGAGGACACGCCAAACCAAGGTCTTTCAGAAGCCCCATCTCCTTACTGACCCAAGCAAGAGCATAAACACTGAGTCTGTAAACACCCAAGAGCCATTCCCACAAAGGTAGCAGGGACTGAGACACCACGTGTCCTGTAAGGGTTCTAGATAACATCTCTCCAACTGCATCTCTGCTCAGATCCTGCTTCCACAACATGAGGTTGGTTTGGGGTTTTTCACCTCTAGCCGATTGACCACTAAGGAAAGCTACTTTCTGTGGTCTCACCTGTCCTGTTCTATTATTGTGGCTTGTTTTAAGCTACCACTACCACCTGAGTTTCTAGCTTCCCTTTGGGAAAGACTGGCTATAATTAATTTTTCCCAATTTCAGCCATCCTGTTATACTGTAAGGCAAGATCCTGTCAGGTGCTTATTACTTTTTAACAATACTCCTGTCCAGAGACACTCAACGTACTTACTTCAGCACAAGAAATGAGAATACAACGTATAAGGAAGATTATAATAAACATAACACAATAATAAAAAATTGTAATAAAACCTAATTCCCAAATTGATGACTGAACCTTAAAAGTTGCTGTAGTAACTTTTCAGATACGGGTCTCTTTACAGGAACTTGCTCTGAAATCCGAGACAGCTTTTCCCAAGGAACAAGTATTGCTACCACTTCCACTGGTCCCCATCCTCCAAGAGCTCTGGAGATGAAGCTTCTGAGACAATTCCTATGCTCTGCCAAGTAAGCAGATTGAGGCGGGAAAAAGAAAAAGATACGTCCCACATCTACTACTATTAGTGTGCTTAGAGGTCTCGAGAATGAAGTTAAACAATAGTTTTCCTCCCTTTAATTTAAACTCTCTTCCTCTGGTATTTTTATTCTTCTGCTCTGTAACAGCAAAATAGAATTATGTTCTGACAAGTCTACTTTCTACAACTTTTGGTTTTCAGACTGGTTTAAAGTTAAATAAATCATCCTTTTTATAACTCTGTACTTTTGAATATATTGTATATTTATTGCTAGATTATAAGCCTCATTAAAGTCTATAAGGATAAATTAGTCAGTCTCTTGATTCTGTCAGTGCTGTTATTAATTGCTTTCATAACCATTACTACACACTTCACCGGTGATAAAAATTTTAAAGCTAGATAAAATCAGCTAAGTTAAAGCTCTCTCTTAATATTGAGCTCTTAAACCTTCTCAGAGTGAAAGTAATCAAGTATTCACATGCCCTACATTTAAGTTAAACCTGATAAATTACTTATACAGGAAGCGGAGCCTCTGCAGATCCAGCAGCAGAAACGGAAAGGCATGGAAAAATATGCACATTAAGGCAGGGATCCCAAAACAAATAGTTTTCACATTAAAACTGCTCATTGCATATACATATTAAAACTCCATAGGATAGCTTATTTCTGCTGTTTTCCAGCCTTTTAACATTTTCTTTTGTCAGCTTAAGTTCTCATTTTTACTTAGATTTCTTCTGTAAAAGATACAGGGTTTAGAAAAACTATTGTTGGTCCCATCTGTTTGTAAACTCATCTGAAAACTCCATCAGGAGAGGAACAAGTTCTTCATTTGGTGAAAGAACAATAAAGTCTACTGATAAGGAGACAAGAGCAAAAGCTTTTTCTGCAGCACTCAGGGAACATCCATTCTATGGGTGAAACAGAGAAGGCTGTTTCCTGTAGCCCACAATGTCAACCCAGCATTCTGCACCAGGTTGTGCAGTAAATACCAAACAACATGGAAAAATTCATGCAAACCGATAGTGTTCTCCTATCACTATACCCACCAGTTTCATTCTTGTAACTTTTAGACTTTCTAATATTCTTTGTATTATGCCCAAGTCAATGTTATTTCTCTCTTCTTCTGATAGTTTCACTTTAAGAGACTCTACAGGCAAGGAAAGAATACTTGTCCTTCTGTATTACTTGTGGTCCCTATTACTTGACAACACCATGGAAGCCTTTCGGGATAATCTATTATGTGCCGAGAAATTTGGACATTCAAAATCATGTGATTTTGTAGACCCATGTTACTTGTAAGTATAAAATACATTTATACATAAAACCACTGTCATTCAAAAATAGCTATAGAGAAACAGCTATATTGACAGTTCTCTTTGCATCTTTCCTTTTACAAAGCCTACAGTGATTTCTAGTTTTCCTTGCCAAAATATCCTGCGATTTTAAGTAAAAACATGTTTTAATGGTAAATGCTCCATCTCTGGCAGTGTTCAAGGCCAGGCTGGACAGAGCCTTGGGTGATACGGTTTAGTGTGAGGTGTTCAGGGAGGTTGGAAGTGGATGATCTAAAGGTCCTTTCCAACCCTAACTATTCTATGATTCTAAGATTCCATTTGTTTTAATGCAATTCAGAGAACAGGCTTTACGGAATCTAAATGCAGGGTTTAAGTCATGCAGTCATTAAGAACAAACACTGTTCTCACTCCCAGCTGCAACAGTACACATACCTTTTTTCCTGGAATGCTTTCAGAATTTCGTTCTTTGTGACTATGTGTAAGGCACAAAAGACACAAAGTCTTCTCTGACTGATTCTTTTATCCATTACTGAATTGCAGAGATAGTTTTGAGAAATTTGTAGACAGTGTAGAAAATACAATAAATGAGAAATATACATATTTTTTTTTCATAATTCACTTTTAAGCATAAAAGAGTTGCTGTAGTACAAGGTATTTTTAAACATGGAGCACAAAACAAGAAACAACAGCAAGAAACCAGGGAGCTCACATGTCATAAAGCAGTGAAGACAACTGCAACATTACCACCACTGCTTAAGAAGTGTTAACAAATCCATAATGAAGTATGTGTGCCAGGTGAACCCAATTCAAGTACAGACTTGATAATTAGTTCTTTGCCAAGCATAGTCTTTACACACAGGCCGGCTATGTCTGGCAAGATCCTTTTAAAAATAAGCTTTAAAACAGTGGGCAAAGATAAAAGAAATTTGGAGCACATCACACAGGGGTGGCTGGGCACACAATCAGCCTTCACAAGCACAAGAAACGGTACACGTGTGAAAAGGGAGGCATCTGAAGCTACAACAGCTTTAGATCCATTTTCTGCAAGTTTGCCAACTCTAGGGCAGGACTAAGGCCCTTCAAAGGGTTTCATCATCTCTTACTACCTTGCAAACACCAGGACAAAATGACCTGATAGCTTAACACGTGCATGCACCACTCAGAATCAGGAGATCCCCCTGCTTCCATGGTACTTGACATCACATCATAGAATCAGCTAGGCTGGAAAAGACCTTTAAGATCATCAAGTCCAGCTCCTCTTTACAATAACTTACAGAGACACAATACTGATGTTTTCACTAAGCAGGTATTTATCTGCTATATTTTAAGCACACGCTAATGTCAGCTTGGCGTTTGAGTGCATGCATAAATATTTCCCAGAGCAGCGCTTTGACATGTTTCCTGAAGAATTTCTTAATGAAGCTCCTATCCTAAAGCTCTTCCACAGTTTGCATTTTTACCCAAAGCGATAAAATACTGAACAGATCTTGGCAGAAAATTTACATCTTTTGCAAAATTAACATTTCCCTCCCAGAGACAGCTACCATTAAACAATTATGCTCTACCTCTTAGCCTTATATCCCTTAGTTTTTGTTTCACTGTTTCGGGCTGTATTAGATATCACACATTTTCAGATGCCCAGACCGTAACTAAATCAATCCACACCCAAACATACAAAAGAGCAAATCTTGCAGTATTTTGACCTGAATCAAGCCCAGGAGTATTGAAATGTCCTCCAGTATTCCAGCTCATTATGCAGTTTATGTGGTGGAATTAAGGACAGAGTTTTTACTGTATTGCTGAAATAATTTATTGAGCCTCTGAAGAAAATCATGCCTGGGAAACATCTGGATGGGAAAATGATCACATATAAGAATTTATGTCCGCCTCGGTAGTGCTGAAGACAGAAAGTCGGAAAGGATTTCCTTGGAGCTGCTATTCTACACATGCACTTGATTCCTGGCCTTGATTTTGAAGCACTGATGTGCTACTTCCTGCCCCATACCAAAATCAAAACAACCCCCTACCCCTCCCCCCCAAAAAAAACCAACCAACCAACAACAATCAACAAAACCCAACAACACACCCTCTTACAGACAGGGATTCCATACTTAAAAGAGGGCATTTTTAAGAGCACAATATTTACCACTCAAGTGTTGTCTTATTTACTGAGGTATTTTGTATCTGAAGAAGAAAAGAATAACATACTCCACAATAAAAATAAACACTACCTCATTTTAAAGAACCAATCTTTTCCCAGCTGGATTTCTAACAGACATCTGATAGCAGGTGTAAAATCCTGACGGAGAAGTAAAAGCTAGTAACAGAGATGCTGGGCAGTGAACATGCACAAGGCTGTGTGATGTTTAAGTTCTGTTGTAGATGTAAGTGGAACCTAAGTGATGAATAGATACAGCTCTGGCCATCCGGAGTAGCAAAGAATTTTGCCCAGAGTGAAAAGAAAAACCAAGAAGAAAACAATTATCTGAATTGGTTCTGATGTTTCATTCCTGTCAAGTGGAGGTTAACTAATTGGAGACTTCTGGGCAAAAAGCTCATTCATTTCCAGAGCTCCAGATCTAGGAAACAGTTACCCAAGTTTGAAACAGACAGAGGAAGCTCACCATATTAAGGTTTAGAGATGACAAGAGAAAAAGGGATACAAAAATACATTAAGAAATACCTATTTAGAACATAGAAACACTGCAACCAGAATAAGAAGCATATTTATTCCTGCATATATTTTCCTACACAGTTTGCTTAAAATCCTAAGGATTACTGATGTTAGTTTTCATGGTACGTAGCTTTTCAATTCATAAAACACCCTACAGCATTAAGCAGTACAAAGAGAAGTACTTTAGCCATCAGGCAACTGGTAAATATTAACTACTGCAGGCAGATGAAGTTTCATCTGTGATAAGAACACCTGTTTATAACTTACTGTCAGATAATACCAGTAATACAGTAAGCACAACTAACAAGGGAGATGATGTACTATCATCCTCCTTTTCGTTTACCCATCACATCCCTGAGATACAAGCAACTGCCAAAGTAATCTAATATTGGAAAAAGGTTAAAAGGAGACCCATTATAAGAATGTTAATATTTAATTCAATATTTCAGACTTAATTATTCCATTAAAAGAACATCTCACTGATCAGTGATTCACTGGTGAACTGAGACTGAGAGCCTCAAAAAATCTGCTTAGAAGAGCATCAAATCTCTATTACCTGAACAACATTCTTTAACAGCTTCATAAAGTTAATCAACCTATCTAACTCTTTCACATGCCTGTGGTACGCCAAGATATTCAACATAAACCCATTCGGAATGCACTCCTAACAATGCATCCCTGGCAATATTAATTAGCCCTCGAAGAAAAATAACTTCCTTTAGATAGTTTTCTCCAGATTTCTTTTTTGTTCTGTGATATTTTTCTTAATATCACACCATCTGCAGACACTTTTCAAAAACACTGCAGAAAGGCAATTTCGGGAATGTTCCAGATAACAGGCAAAAAAAAAAACAACAGTCCCACTGTGCTTTTCATAGCTTGGTAATTTTTGCAGTCTTTCATCTTGGTGATTTGTTCTTTTTAACACCATTGTACTAAAAGCCTTCAATTCTGACTATGTGGTAGAAGCAAGAGAATACAAACTGTACATATTCAGCTCTGAAGACTCACTGCATATTAGGAGAGGTTAAGAGAATAAAAACCTTAGAGTTTCAATTGTTATCACTACTCATTGAACACAAGCCACTAAAGAGATACATGTTTGCAATGACTTATTTGGCTGGACCAAACAAGTTCCTACTTGTTTAGCATTATGGAGATAGATGTAAGCATAAAATGGGTCAAGAGCCTTTTATTCCCTGAGATGAGCCTTTAATTCATGAACCTAGAAGGAAATATTTATTACTTAGATCACACTGTAAAGCAGTTGTCAAAAAACATGTTGTATCCTTGACTTTAACCAGCAGCTTGTTAGCTGAATGATTCATGACCATGTACCAATGTACGCAGCTTCTTTACCTGTCTCAGCCTCTCTTTGCCCCTTAGTTTTCTCTGTGGATTTATAAGACTTGATTATTATTATACGCAGCTACAACACACTCTGTATGAGGACACTGGACAAGCTGTTAGCTCTATTAACTTAATAATAGAATTCAGAGTGTGATTTCCAATTAATTTCATTTTCCTCATTCCATGAGAAGCCAAAATTACAGAGAGCCATATGGTGCTTCAGAAATAACAATTAGAAGTTATTTTCTAATCTTTAGGCACTAGAAGAGACCCATAAAAATACATATGGTTGCAATGACACGAAGCAAATTAAGTGCTGGAATGTCTGCAGATGTCCAGGAAGCTCCAAACACTTCCTCAGCCTTTTCCCCATTCACACATTTCTGGTGCATGTTAGCCCCTGGAAGTTACAGTTAATCTCAGTGTAGGCCTCAAAGATCATCATTATTCTAAAACCGGATCTTTGTATGAAGATCTGTGCAGCACAGTTTGTGCCATGAATCTGACAGTCTCTACCTTCTGCACTGATTTGTTACCTGGTTTGTCCCTACCCAGCTGTAAGCACCTGCAGAGCTCTGCCAGTCAGAGAAATTACATCCATGTGTCACAGACTGGACTGGGATCTGGGAACTCAACTTATTATGTGACCTTGTCATTGTTCAGCGAGTAAGAATTCACGCTATCCAACACAGGTGGAGAACTCCAACTGAGAAACCAGTCTACTCCAAATAAACAAAATTTCAGCTGCTGCCCCAAACAGACATCTTCTTCCATCCTGCCCCATACTATGCCTTGTGTATGTGCAGACTGTAGAGCAGTTAGATCTGGAAATCCCACCCTGAAGTTAGATAACAAAGTCGCTTACTGCAAAATGAAAATAACAAGGTTACCTTCCTCACTGGATGTTTTCTGGAATAAAATATACATACATGAGGGGAGAATTTTCCTTAGAAGCACCTTGGATAAAAGTTTTTACTGATGCCTACTAATGGAAGTCAAGCTGATGTGCAGGGGTATTTTATTGTCTAGCATGAGAATCCAGATGTGCAGAGCACATCTGGCCGTGGGTACCTGAAAAGCAACATTCAGCTCTAGTACAGTCAGATGTCAGCACATTCACTCAAGCTATAAGTGGTTCTTATGATCTGCACGCTGCCTGGGGATAATATTAACAGGAGATTTTGCTAAACAAAAAGCATTAGGAAGAAAATTAATTCAAAGCTTAGGCATCAAATGCCTGGTGGTGACATTTCAAGTCATGGGACTGTATCCCTTTCAAAATGGACCTATACTTAAACCTCCAGAATTATTGCATATAAAAAAACTGTACAGCATGGTCCCATCAATTCTCAAGAGTGCGATTTTGTCACATTCACCTTTTGTGGGAAGATATTTTGAGGCTTTATTGAAGATAAGCCAAAGAAAAGAAAATCTAACATTCTTTCAAATTCATATTCACAGAAATATTTTCTTCCCCTAACATCTATGTGCTGCTTCTATATCATATATGCAGATCAATCAGCATAAAAGATTTCATCAATCTAAAAACTTAAAATGGAACACACATGCCTTAAGTTACAGATTATAAAACCTACATTGAGTGAAGGGACAAAATGGGGGAAAATGCTCTCTTGTACTATTTAAAAAAGAGCTGAATTTGACTGCAGTTTGCATAAGCAGATACAGAAATATTCAGTGTAACCTCAGCTAGCACTAATATAACCTAGAAGTTTAGCAAGAAGGATAAATACTCAAGGGCTGCACAGGTTTTACTATTGAGATACATATTACAAGATAATATAAAGTACATACATATATGCACTTACAAATTTAGCTATTAAAAGAGAACAGGATGCTCAACATCAGTTCCCACTGTAACAATCTCCGCCCAAAATCTACACTTGCACAGCATACAGTAAGTAGATTTAACATATCAACCTGCAGCAAGCCAAACAGATGTAGTGACTCTTGTATCTTACAGCTCAGTCATAAAGGGGCAGTGTCAAATCCATACAGATGTATGTCACAGTGTAAGAAATGGAGTGTTCCTGTTCTGAAAACCTTCCCTGATAATGAGCTATGTGCAGATCTTCCCATTATGGTGAATACCTGAAATTCTGTATTAAAGTCAATCTGGTTTAAATCACCAATCTTGTTGGTACATTATCAGAGACACAAGAAAGTGAGTCCTGGCACTGGGATCTTTCATCCTGGAAGGAGATACTTTATACATACATATATAGATATAAATACATGTGTTTAGTTGGTGCAGTCAAGCATACATCTGCATTAGGGGGCGAGTCAACTCAGTCCACTGCTTGATTTTTCTTTCTCTGGTATTCCATTGAGCACGTCATGCTGGCATTTGCTTTCGATTTTTAGGAACCCGCCTCATGGTCTACATGATTCAAAGTCAGAACATGACATGCAATAGTAGAAAGTATTTGGCAGCAACCTGGGTGCAAAACAGCTCTGGTAGAAGCTTCTTTGTGAGAGAAGAGCTACAAACATTTAGCAGGATACACTGCCTCAAAGATAATCATAAACATTTTGCCTTTAGAATTATTTTTAAAATTGCTCTTGGTTTTTACACTAAAATGCCATATTTTGCTAGAGAAAAATACACAGTCTGTAAAAGGAACAATTTTCTAAGTAACTTCCCATAAGTGCACACTTTCCTCAGTTAACAGGGCACAGATTTAAGTATTTCCTGAAGAGCTTTTCTTAAGAGCCATCTAACTAATTAGCTGATTATGGCTACACAAACTACTGTGTTTTCTAGTTCACTTACCTATCCAATAAAACCATGGGAAAGTGTGCATCCTACAAGGTTGTTGTAAGACCTGAATTTATGATCTGATTCACCCTGGATATACACCTTTGTACTTCATTCATTAGAGTTGTACTATAATGAGTTATCTGGCTGGGGTACAGTATTGTGTTACCTGCTTATAGAGCAAAGCCAGAATCACTTCTGGTTGCTAAATACAGTCTCAAGCATAAAAGAGCAACACAACCCCAGTGGCTGACTTTTAATAATTCCACAGAAAGAAATAAAAAGGGCTATACCCTAAAAAGCCCAAATGTTAACTAAAAAGAGGACAAAGGTTACTCTGTACATCAGTGGCATTATAAACCTCATTGATGTTTTAACTCCCAATACTGAAAACCCGCATTTTACCTGCTAAATTAATGACAAAACACTGCCGTTAAAGTTGTATGTATTGGTGTATGACCAAATGTCACTTTGGTCATTTATTCCACAATGACATTTCTAAAAGCAATCACTGATTTCATTTAAGGATATGAAAGTAATTATTAACCATACTCAGTTTTCCAATTACCAACCCCCAAGAAACGTTATCTCTAGCACGTGCCCTGAATCTAAACTATTCCTTATTTCCTTTGTGTTAAAAAAGAAAGTGCCAAAAATCTATTATTTTCTTCTTCTTTGTATATACAAATTCCTATTGTTAGGCAAGGGAAGCCTGTTTTTCAAATTCTTCACAGACGTGGCTGTTCTGATATCAATAGATTTTTCTTCAAAGTAAATCGGATGCACAGCCTCTGGACTAGAGTTTTAAAGCCAAACATACTGGATACATGAGAGAAGAAATCAGATAACATACACAATAATTTTCTTTCATTACCGAGGATCTGAGGCTGAACATCTCCAATCATGTTTTGTCTTTCAATTGACTAACACCAAACTGATTTTATGACATTATCTCAGCTGACTTTTGCAGAACCAAGTCTGCATTTGCTAAAGGAATTTTTAAGCAGTGGCATTTTTAAGCAGTGGGTTAGTCCCACTCACTTGAGACCTGCAGGAAAATTGAAATACCTACAGCTTCCTGGGTTTTCAGCATAGGGAACATGAGTGGAAGGCAAACTGATTTAAACAAAACCCTCGTATATCATAGAACAATGGCCTGTGGAAAATGAAATGCACCACCCTTCAAGGCAGTCAGTACGGTACCCCAAAACACCAAACCGGAAGACAGAACAAAAGCATCAAGGTCCACCACCTCCAGGGCAAAGCACTGTCAATGTGTTTGTAACCTAAGAAAACTGCAGAGGGACAAGGGACCTGGCAGCAAGGAAACGGTATCAGTGATGAACCAGAACCATGTTGCGAAATAAAGTAATTTCCCCTAGGAGTGGGCTGTTTGATAGCCCTTACAGTGCAGCTCTAGAGGAAAGCTTCAGCCAGCAGTGCAGAAAAGGTGTTGATAGGGGAGAACAAGTCATCTGAGGCTCTGACCTTGGCCACCCATATTAGTCATGTGTGCTCTGTGCACTAAACTTTTCATAAAGCTCTCCACTATCCTAACCTCACAAAAAAAAAAAAAAACAAGGGAGGAAATAAAATTGAAAGTTAGGTTTGCATTACTTTCAGCAGAGAGCTTTACTATCAAGAAGTGAAGTGATAAAGTACCACAGTGCTACTTCCATGCCATCGCAGATTGCACGGACAGGATTGGCAGATTTCTGTTCATATATCCCAGGAACTATCCTGTTACACAATCAAGTGAACAGACAAAGAAAGAAAAACTTGCAAATGACCAAAGTTAGAAAATCAGGCACATTCCATTACTACACTCATTTTTCTACGTGGCTTCTTATCACTCGCCTAACTCAGCGTACTATTTCTCATCAGAAGTTTAAGATTTAACTCCACACTAAGCAAGCTACAAGTAGTTTGAAGTGGCTCAAAATCCACAAAGATCAAACACACAGCCAGATTTTTACTGCTTATGTACTACTGACATCAGCCTTGCAAAGCTATTACACAAGCACCCAAATTTAAGGTCTAAAAATCAGTGGATTTGCTTTCAAAGCTTTCATGGAACACACCTGACTTGAAGGAGGAGGTCTTGGAGCTTTGAGAAGTCTTGATCAAAAAAATCACAGGCCTTTATGAAATCTTTATAAATCACTGGTACTTTGAATCAATCATTTGGAAGCTTTTTCTAAAGGTTGTGCTTTTCAATTGCTACGGTGCAGAGCACCCTTCCTTGAGAACACCAGACTCCAGAATATGCCAGAGCTGCCAGCTACAGTTGCTGGGTTTGAAACTTCAGACCATCTGTATTTGAAATGAGCATTCTGTAGATAGTTATTTGCATCTCTACCATGCCAAAGTAGAGAGTCACAAATGTAAATGCATTCTGCCTGCATGGGTAAAGACCCAAACATATTGATAAAAAACATACACACAAATATTTGCCTGCAACGACACACCCCAACTGAGACACAGCCTGCTTATTTATTATAGTTTCCACTAAATTAACACTTAATATGGTTACAAAAGCAAAAAAAAATAGTTACAAAATGCAAAAAAGTGGAAATACACCGAAGTAAAATACTTTTGTAACTACTTCCAACTTCTTACATGTATGCAGAAGGTAATGAATATTCTTCATAAAAGGCTCTTCCAAGCCTTTTCAGTCTGAGATGGTTTGCTCTTTGTGTATTTCAAAGAAAATTTTCACACTCCTCCCTTCTGCTTTTCCTGCTGACACTTTAATCTCCCCCTCTTGTAAATATGAGCCTGTAAGAATAAATCATGTTATTTATTAAAGGTAAAAACATGTTTCAATAGACAGCAGAAAAGACAATCTCCATAAAGTTTTCACCCACAGTGACTGAAATTAGTTTTTTATACAAAGATTCAAATACATATCTGGCAAGGCAATGAAGCAAGAAAAAAGTTCTCCAGCTGTACATGGGAGTATTTTTTGGCCAGTACTAGCAAAGTAAAATCAATAACAATGCTTTAAAATGTAAGTATTCTGCAACAAGGAACCTGACACATCAGAGAACTGTTGCCTATATTAGCACCAAAGAACTCCATGAAATTAATATAAAGTAGTATATTTTCACTTTTATATTCAGGTCACTTTTACTCCTAACATCATTGATTCAGAGGGGAAAAAAATACCCTTGATTCTTCTGTAAATATATTCAGCTTGGAAAAGTGCCTGTATGAAGCACACCAGGGAACAGGAGTGCAAGCAGCCCACATCACCTTGCCCTTTGTTTAGATTGTCAGTTTTTCCTTTTGATCTTTCTTTGCAGTTGAAGAACCAAAAATTGATTTTCCCAGTTGAACCGAAGCAGAAAAAGGACAATGTTTTATTTAAGATCCTTCACTCATGCACATATGCCTATTTTTCTTTCTTTACATACAAAAGAGAATGTCTTTTTGCTCTTGTGAGAAAGTATTTTTAAATGGGGAACGCTCTCAGTGTATTGACTGTGGTTTCATAACAAGAGAAGGGGGAGATGTGTTTAAAAATCCCAAATCTTGCCCCCCTGCAGAGAAGCAGACACACCTCACAAACCACCTAGACTTACAGAAACTGAGCTTCAGGGAAGCAGCAGTCATACCTGCTAGGCGTTTGCATAAACCTTTGCTACTATTGATGTTACACTCAAAATCTTGTTTATGGGCAAAGAGAAAGCACGGATTATATATTTAAATACATATAAAGCCAAGAATAGTATCTGAAGTATAACACTAATCTTAAACTAATTAAAACAATATTCCAGGTTTGTTACAGAGAAAGAAAGAATACCTATATGTGAAACTTTCAACAATAAGGTGATTCAAATGGTCATACAACTATTTCCTCATTTCCACCGCTGCTCCTTCTACACTCATCCTTCCAGTGCTCTTCTGGATCCTAAGACTGACAGTTTCATTCTGGTCTAGGGGCTGTTACAGGCAAGTCATCACTACCCGGAGTCCTATGACGGGAAGAATATGATGTTACTTCTGATGATTTCTTCTTCCTCACTCTAGGATCGGGATTTAAAATTTGCTCATTTCTTAATTGCCCATGGTTATCTAAATTTACTATATACAGTGCTTTTTACAGATATTAGATACCAGTTTCTCATTCCCCTTGCTAAGACCAGAACAGTTTTGTCCTGCTTGTGGTCTGCATTTCTTTAACTATCAGCGAGTTATTCATGACTTTGGGATCTCCAGCATCGAGCCTGTGCTTTGATGCTCATCAACCCATAACTGTACTGTCCTACACCACACTGTATGACCTCACTTCTCTAAGCCTATTATACCAGGTCTGTATTCCTCTATACCACATCATTATATTACTTGTAAATCCACAGTGACATCAAAGTAAAACAAATTAGCCACAGATACCTGGTCAGTTAGAAAACATGCTGTTACAGCTAAACCAACTAAATCAAAGCTTGCTATTACAGCTAAAACAAGTAAAGCAAAGCAGATTAAGAAAAGTCTGAGAAGACCCAATCCTGAGGCTCTGCAAACCATACAAAGCTTGTGACCTGTTGCTAGCAATAGCACCATACTACAGGGCTACAGTTACAGTGAGAAACACTAGACAACATAAAAGCTCCTGATTTTACTCAGTGTTACATGGTACTAATTAAATATAAGTGAAACCACAGAACAACCATGCAAATCTCAGATGCTATATTTGTCCAAGTCTAAAGACACAGTACCTTCAAGAACAATCTTGAGTCACCAGAGAAAGCCATGACTTCCAAAACAAAATTAATCATATTCCATTTCATGTTTTCACATAATTCTCCAACATAAACCTTGTAACTTGAAAGTTTTGAAGTTTCCCATGCTTACCACATAGTGAGCCCCTCAGACATCTTTCATTAGGTCATAATGCTATCCGTCATCTTATTTGAATAAAAGTTAATCATCAACTAAGAACTATTGTGTGTTCTAATAGATTAATCATTATTATTATTAAACACACATTTTAACCCCCTGTGTGACCAAAATTATTGAATTTAATATATTTTTTCTATTACAATCACAACCTACATTTCAGAATAAATCACTGATACTGGCAGAAACAAAGAAGTTCCCCAACAGCTCCAGACATTATTGGTACTCATGGAATGAAAATGTTCTGTGTTGCTTGCATAAATTCTTATTAAATTGTTTAAGAAAGCAGAGCTTACAAACTGCTGTGCTGCTCTTGAACCTCAGAGGAATGCTGAGGACACACAGCCTCACAAATGTTCACTTACAAACACAAGAACCTCCTGCCTACTGCAGGCTTTCCAGTGCTTTCCTTGGCTGCTTCAGTCTTTCTAATCTCTCTTTTTCTGTGAACCTGGAAAGGCTTTAACAGCTTTGCCCAAACATGTCATTTGAATCAGCTCAGCACTGATTTGTCACACAGGATTTTGTTCAGAACAGTTTGCTGGATAGCATACCGAATTCTGTATAATTACAACCAAACAGTCTGTAGTGAGGCCAAGCACCGATGAGTTTAAGTAACACAAACTGTTATTCTCCTTAAGATACATGATTACCTTTTTAGAACTTGCAAAGAGAAGTGAAGATATGAAAGACAACCTAATTCTAATAGCCAATAAGGCACTTCTTATTTGTTTAAAATATAGAGAGCACTAAATACACTTACATATACTAGCCACGTGAATCATAGAATGCTACAGACACTAGGCACAAGTCATTAGTATTAGTGTGCTGCACTGGTTATTTAGAAGCCTACATGCATTCCTCACACAATAGCTTGTCCCATGTAGACCTCTCCTACTCCTTTGAGAGAATACAAACACCTGTTCACCAGTTCTAACAGCTCTGCATTTCTGTCTTAATGTCCAATAAGTACCCCACCCACAAAGATATAATGATATACATTACAGCTAGACTTCATGTTTTTCAGGTTTTGTAACATTAAATTAGCTTAGAAAAAATGAATGTAAAAGCAATAGAGAGGCGTTAGCTTCTGGTTTGGCACTCAGCACTTACAGGAAAAGATGCATCTTAGTATGATGTTGAAATCAGCAAACCTATTTCATTTTGGCTTACTGCAAGATGAGCTCTGTGGGGACTTCATAGATAGGTACTATGCTCAGAATTTGGATTCTAGATATTTTATTGCATTGTCTAAATATCACCATGCCTGAGCAGTCTTATCAAACTGTGGAACTTGGAGCTTTCTCAGTTACAGATAAACAGAATTTCTGGATAAAACTGGAATGAGCAGTAACTGCGTGAAGAAGAATGTGCAGCTGATTTCTGTGCTTTGAACCTATAAAGGGACTGACATAACAGGTGAGCAAGTACATAGAACCACAGATTGGTCTGGGTTGGGAAGGACCTTAAGACCATCCAGTTCCAATGCCCCTACCATGGGCAGGGACACCTCACACTGGATCATGTTGCCCAAGGCTCTGTTCAGCCTGGCCTTGAACACTGCCAGATATGGAGCATTTACCACTTCTTTGGGCACCCTGTTCCACCCTCACAGTAAAGAACTTTTTCCTTATACCTAACCTGAACTTCCTCTGTATCAGTTTAAACCCATCACCCCTTGTCCTATTGCTACAGTCCCTGATGAAAAGTCCCTCTTCAATACCTCAAATGTTCTCATTCTTTATGCACAGTGCTACCATTCAGCAAATTCTCAGCTTCAGATGAGCAGGACTGCGAATCAGATCTGTGTTTAATTTTCCAGCAGCAGACAACCGTATCTGTACACTGGCTTCTTAACCATGGCTCAGCTGAGAGGTGGTAGGTTCAGCTAATCTGCTATTTAAATGACAAATATGTCACCCAAGCACCATCCTGAAGGCCCCTTGTATGAATCCTCAAAAACAGATGCTCTGTCATCCTGATAACTGTTAAGAACTGGTTAATATTTCATTAAGTTAAGGTCACCAAGTTATTTTACCACATCAGAAAACCCACTTCTCAGTTCCTGCACAGGGCCACTTAATACTGTCCCCCTGGTTTAAAAACTAGAAAAGGGACCTGTTGGAAAGAATACTATAGTACATTACTACTTTATACTGCAGAAAATACTACCAGATTTTAGTGAAGTGTCACTAGTGAAAAAGGCTATTTTAAAAGGCAAATTTTTTTGTTCATGCATCTGCCACCTCTTCCATTCCAACCTTCTCATTCTAAGGTTAATTCAGAACTTGCATTTGAGGCAGCATAAATTCCATCTGTGTAAATAAGGGTCATGGTTAACTCTCAGAAAGTCTCTTGTGGTGTAATTTACCTAATAAGATGCATAAGAAGGGTGATCTAAATAGCTAAAACAATTCATAGAGAGACAAGAGAACATTATAATTAACATTGCCCTACCTGTTGTTAACAGCACTAATCACATTCCTTTCTGCGCAACTGACAAGTATCACATCACACAGATATCTTCAGTGATACGCAGCTCCTGTTAAATTACCTCTGAACATTAGCTGTTAACAATCTCTCTCTAGTATTAAACTTGACTGGTTTATTTTGTTTCTTCATCAGTCTAGAGGTTATGAAGGAATGCTTAGTACACTCTAAGGAAGGTCACACACAACACTATTTACAGGATACAAAACATCAAAAACTCGATGTAAAATACAAGCCATAAATCAGAACCTATAGCATGAAAACTGAAACCAGACACAAAGCCCAGTATACTCAAAAGACATAGCAGTCTCATCTTGGAAACCCATAACATAAAATATGAAAATACATAACACTTATTAATCTCAAAGTTGGAAAATAACTTTTCAGTACAAAAGCATCTTTAAGCATCTAACTTAGCTACTTATGGATCAAAGAAACAATCAAGTAAATACTATCTGCATATGTACTTCAAGTACAAAAGTCATTCAAAAGATAAAAATAAGTTATTTATAGTATAAGTTAATCACCATATTTAAATGACAGACTACTTTATGGCATGAGACGTAAGCCTGTATTTACAAAGAAAAACATTTTATAAGCACAGTTTTTTCTGAGATACCTAAATTTGCAGTAATCAGTCTCAGGTCTCTTTTGTTCCACTTTTATTCCAACATATCCAAAACAAAGGCTGTATTATACTGAATGTAAGACATGGAAAGGCCAATAAGAAAATCAACCACACTGAATATTTAATGAGCTAAAACAACAACCTGTGTAAAAGGGGGTGTTGGATATACACAGTATCAGGAACATGATGACAGTCTTCAGTGAAGCACAATACTCACATATACTAAGATCAGGAAAGTTGCTACTAAAATACACAGATGAATAACAGGAGGAACAGACGGATAAAACTTGGCAGGGAGTAGATGGAAGCACAATGCAGTAACGGTGAATCTTCCCAATGACTTTATATCGATAACTATTTATACAATACACTTTACATGGCTGCCTTTCTTTCCTCTTTCTGCAAATAACCTGGGGCTGTTCTTCAGCATTCAGAATAATAAATATATTTTACAGCCTGAAGTTTGGCCTTATTTATCTTACTCAGGTGAGCAGTCCAACTAAGCCCAGGGGAGGTACAAGAAAAATGTTCCCCTTCATAACGATGCAAGAAACAGTTGATGATTTTAACTGTAGAACAGGGTATACACCACATAGAGGTAAAACTGTCAACTTCAGGTTTTTCTTAATTAAATAAAAATCACTTAAAATATGAGCATAGTTAACTTCTGGAACTAACCTGAACATGATTCTCACCAAATGTTTTTCTTGATGGCATTCCCAAGGGTTAGAGCCTCATCTAAAATATACTGTGATGCAGGAAGTCAGGTAATATCTCCCAATTGAATCCAGCAGGGTTAAAAAGACACATTTCATATTCATAAATGTGTTGAAATATTTTACTTTTCTTAAACTGCAAATATTTGAAAAAATGCAGATAAACATATTTTAAATTCACAGCACTTTCTCAAATATGAAATAGCAGATTAACAAAATGTCAGAACATCCTCTGCTTCAAAAACTGCTCTTACTTTAGGTAGAGATTATCTACCAAAAAGAATATAACAATCACAGCCTTTTATGATCATACTTCACAACTGCTGATGTATTCAGAGTATCAGCTTGTCAACTGCTCCCATCTTCAAAGATAAAACAAGCTTTTGCAAGTCATACTACCCTTTGCTAAATGCTACTTAAGATTACTTCATGACTGGAGGAGGCTGAGAAAGAAAAATGGGAAGAGACTCACAGTACGGAGGCTGTACACTGTGTCTTCTCTGAAATTTATATAGAAAAGTGTGTGTGTATATATATATGTATATATGTACATATTTACACATACAAAAGGCCAGATGCAAGATATTTCCAGCTTGGTTCAAAACCATGTGCTTCTATAGCAAACATACAAGCTAATATCCTTACACATCAATCACAGCTCAACCTAAACCACCACCTACTCTATAAAGACAAAAGGTGTAACAAAGTTAACAGAAACAATTGAGAGATTAAAAAAAATGCAACTTCCCCAATCAAATTATATAGGGAAAGTGGTTGTAAAGAAAGGACCTTCCTGCTGTACCCTTCATCGCCTAGGGAACACTACCGGAGATAGGGAAATTACAACAGTATCAAACTTGGGCAATATCAGAGCAGTTGCTTTAAACACTCAACAGAAGAAATGGTAAATGATGGGGCAAAACTTCAGAGTTCAGCTAAAGAATAGCATCTGAATAAGACCTGTTTTTTCTGCACAAGTTTAACTATTAATTTGAAGGAACTTATCACTACTCAAAACTCTTATGTTTGTAAAATTTTCCACTTTTATTCTCTCCAAATCTAGTCCAGTTCCTCCTGTTCTTTACTGTGCCAATTATCTGAGGCCTGACTACAAAATGAAACACCTCTCCACACATCAAGGAGTAATGAGGGGCTAACCAAAGCTAATGTCGTATTTGTCCCCTTTGCAGATGAAACTGCAGTCTCAAATAACATCAGTTTCAGGGACAAAAATGGAGGAGGGAAGAGGTTATCTATTTCTTTGAAGACCTTACTACCAAACTACTGACCATAGGAAAGAATTTTGCTAGTAAAGACCTAACAGATACTACAAAAGGGGCTAACTATAAACTATCCTCTCCTCTAGACTCTTCTCATTCTACTCTTAGATTTTACACTAGCTCAATATGACTTTGCTACTAGTGCTTCCATTAAAAAACTTAATTTAAAAAACCTGACAACCCACATTTTACAGATATAAGCATCCATTACATAACTGACACCCTTTTACAAGGGATTATGCGCTGAGACTGATCATACAGAAGATCACATCAAAAGCATGCTAAGCTACAGTAACTATCAACACACAGTTTTCTTTTAAATAAACACATACATCAGGCTTCAGAAGGAATTAGAGAAGAATTCTCAAGTGAGAGTGACACATGGCTTGTGGACAATAATCGGTATGGTATAACTTCTCCCACATGCTTTGTTAAATAGAAATGCCAACTAATTGACTGTTCAAATAACCTGGTATTTCTTTCAACAGTCATGTAGTTTGTAGCAAACAAAAAATTTGAATTCAGTTCTGCCCTGAACCACATGCAGTCAGGGATGGCAGAATCCTAAAAAAGCCAAGCACAACTCATTTATCTTCCATCAGGTACAGACATTCCCAGAAGGGGACACTCTGTGGCATTCAGATAAAACCAGCAGCTATAAATACAGGTGATTTGGAAAAAAAAAAAGACTACTCAGTGTCACAGATGGATTTTATAAGAGTTTTGCAAATTAATACCAAAGTTATCACTTACATTTCAATGCAAGCCAGAGTAACAAACAAGGGAAAACAAAACCAAGAAATTCAGCTTCTGTAATTGGCCCCCAAGTATCTAGAAGCAGATGGGCATTGAGAGAGTGTAGAAGGTGTGATTTCTCTCCTTTACACAGCTGCTAGTATTGCAGAAAAACAATGCTGTTTGGAGTTTCATACCTTAGACATAAAGACTGTCTAATGGTTCTGATTTTATGCATAAAAACCATGAAAATTTCATGCAGCTGCTTCTCTATTACGCATCTGGTTATTGTTTTGCAGCTGCACAACTACCTTGAAGAACTATAAAATATGGCGTGACAAGTCTGGAATAAATACCAGCAGTCAACTTTACCGTCCTTGTGCAATCTTGTATCTTTTACCTGTAAAACTTCCTGAATCAAGAGCTATGACTTCTGTCACCTCTTTCTTTTATAAACAAAAATCCACTAATATATTTAACACAACTGGAATTTGTAAAATGACCACTTTCTATGCCATGCATTAAATATAAAATTCAGTACCCCATTCCTACAGTATTTTTTCTTGCTTTGTGTTGTTACTTCCAAGTAGCTGTTTCGGTAATTTGATCAGAAATCCGACACACAGAACAATAAGTCAGCGCAGCATTAGTGTCAAACATCTGAAATGAGATTTTGATTTGTTAGCCTCCTATCCATTACTCAGATTACTATAAATCTATTGAATATGAAGACGTTTGGTGACAAAGAATGGTCATAAAATACCCAACTATTTTAAGCAGTCTCAAGCCTGCATTTACTAACTCACACTCAGCACGTAATTTTCTAACAAAGGGAACAGATAAGAAAAACAAACCAGATTTGTTTTTTTCATTACAATCCATTTGAAATTATCCATTTCCCTAATTCCTCATGAGACAGAGTGCCCTTCAAAGAACTTCCATACCTAAAATACTTACAAAGCAATGACGTGTAATTTAAATTGCAATGGAAAGGTTCAACGTGAAACAACACAAAACACCCAGTGGTGAGCTTTGACAAAATCTTTCATTAATTTTGTTTCAAAAGGAATAAAACTCAAAATCACACTTAGGGAAGCTGGAAGTTTTACCACCTTTTTTTCTGGCATGCAGGATGCAACCCATGTGGCCATTACCAACAAAGATGTGTGGTGTTAGACAACTGCCTGTTTTCCACACAGGTGCCAAGGGCTTATGTGGAATAATATTACTAATCTGAAGAGAAGGAATGGGGCAGGTAGTAAAGTTAATTGAGAGACCCCTTGCAGGGTTTACCAAGGATAATGCACTGCTTTATCTGCTGCACTTAAAATTCTGCCACTTCTCAGCAGCCTCTGTGAAATAAAATTTCTTAGCACAAAACACAAAGGAAGGAGGGCAGCAAAGAGGAAGGAGAATAAATAGGAATTACAAGATACAAAACCAACCAAAAAAAAACATGTACACAGAGAGGTGAAAGCAGTAGTATTTTAGGGCTCATGTCCAGGGAGAAAGGCCCTGCTACACAGCAGTACGAACAGCCACTGTGTATGAAATCCTCACATAGAAACCCTAATTCCACCTTAATAGTGCCTTTGTGTGGTTTAGCTTCCAGGACAGATTAACTTAAAGCACCTAAAAGCAACGCGAGAGCAAGCAAAGAATGCCCATAAAAAGAGCTACTACTGAACAGTTACAGTACTCCAGCTTTGCACTATAGCTGTATCACAGCAAATTCAATGCAGCTTTCCAACAAAAACCCTAGGAAAGCAGGTTGCAACTTTCCTCACTCCTCTGGTTTTCCACGACTGATTTTTTTCACCCACTAAATGGGGTAAATAAATTGGCTCATTGGCATATTGATTACTAAGCCTCCCACCAAAAATTACTTTAAATAACTATAACCAACAAGGCGCTGCCTTTGGAACTTTTATACTGGTTTATTATTTTCATCACTTTCAGACACGAATGAGATTTTGTAAATTGTTGACATAATACCAGAATTCAGAAGTTTTTCCAAAAATCAAACCATTTTAGAGCAGAAAAAATATAAAAAAAATAGTATTTGAACTGGCAGTGATTGTTATTTGGTTTTTGATCATACATGGAAACATTCATTGCTATAACCACTGTGTCAAGTGAATGGTGGTCTAAGTAAACTTCAGCAAGCAGGAAAAGGTATGCACACAAACACACAGTGACTTCTAGCAGTACACAACTGCCACAGGTTTGCTGTAAGTACGGTAAGATCCAACTGACTGTTTAGCACAAAAAAAAGGGAGAGGTTGTTCTCAATCAGAACTCACAAAAGAGCCTTCGGAAGAAACAAGAGAAAATGGATGCAACCAGTCAAGGGCTCTGAGAAACAACAGGAAACTGAGCAAGAGACAGAGAGTGATTAAAACCACAGACAATGGCAAATTTTGTGGAGCTTTGAAATGGATGCGTTCAAGAGATGCCTATAAAGACTGGGAACAACAGAGTATTAACAGGTATTGCTTCTTATTGAGAAGTCATTGGGAAATGCAGATTTGCTTTGGTCTTAGATTTCATCACTCAAACAAGGCAAATCCATTAACTGAAAACCCGCCAAACAGAATACAG
This sequence comes from Melopsittacus undulatus, assembly GCF_012275295.1. Taxonomy (NCBI): domain Eukaryota; kingdom Metazoa; phylum Chordata; class Aves; order Psittaciformes; family Psittaculidae; genus Melopsittacus; species Melopsittacus undulatus. Next base: position 30,166,226 of record NC_047535.1, read on the forward strand.
AAACACTCATGCTCGATAATGCTGAACATAGTCCAAAGGCAGCTTATCCACCACTACTTTTCTATTAATTTTAAAAGGTTGTTTTCTAAATACTTACCCATTTGAGAATAGAACCATATTAGTCAATAACTTATAGCATTATTTTGTCTGAAAGAATAGTTTCATAAAGCCATAATTTAAGTGTAAGGAACTTTAATAAAAGCTGTCACAGAAAATAAGAGGACTTATGGGAGAGCTGATCCTTAACAGCGAGCATGTTCTTTGCGTACAGCTCCATGGAATGCTATTTCAGCAACATGATTTTTCAACATATGCAGAGAAACATAATCCAAGGGGATCTAAAAAAAATAACTAGTTACAACCACTAAGTATATAGAGGGGGTTGAGAAATAACTCATTATATGCAGGTAAAAAATTATTACTACACAGTGAACTACACAATGGAAAGAAATATGAAAAAACACAGAAATGCAGGAGGCAATTCCTCTGATACCTATCCTGATGGAAGAGAAGAAAACGAATTCAATCATATAAGCAAAGCACATTGCAGTAAAGAGATCAGCTAAGTAGCCAACAATCTCAAAAACTGAGGAGTAAATTGAGTTACTTAAATACAACCTTATAAGAGAGCTAGTCTGTACAGGATACTAATAGAAAGGCTCTTCCTACTGTAACAAAAAAGAACCTAAATTCACATCTCTAATATCCCCAGAAATGTCATGTTCCATGTTCTTTTTCATTTTCCTAACATAAAAGCTTACATTAAATGCAGACATTACCACCAACTATTTCTTCATAATCTACACAGAAAGAACATTACCAAGCTAAAGATCAATTTCTGATCCTTTCTAAATACAAACTGCTTTCAAGTGATTTTCCCAACTTGTGTTGGAGAGATGAACCTTCAGATAAGGGATCTAAATATGCAGCCTTCCATCTAAATTAAACACAGCTAAGGTAAAAACCCAGCAGGCTGAGGTAGGAAGGAGACTGGTGATCACATGGCTGAGAACTCTTTCAATAGTCTGAAAAGTAGTGAATAGGTGACAGGTAAATGACCTCATGGAAAGAGGCTTTAATAAAACTCTTCTGCTCTTTATAAAATACATGTTTACCTCTCCAGCCTGATATAAGAAGCATGCCTTCAGTCCAAAGCCGAATTTTATGAGCTCCCTCATGCATAAGGCAATGGAAATAGGACATGCAGAAACCATATTTTGTCAGACCTTCTTTTTCTTTTTTAAACAAGATTGAATAAAAGCCTTGCACTCAATTCAACTGCATTTCTCTGTGATAGAGTGTGAACACTGCACCTCACTGATTCCTAAACGTAATGAAACACTCTAAGTGGCAACAGGCAGCACTCTATTGCTTTTGTTAAAAATCACAAAAAGAAACGCACGCCAAGTTTCCAGCATTGATTTAGGATTGTCAGCATTCTCAACCACCTCTGTAAGTTCTCTACTGATTCAAAGAGCCAATTGACAGCACATAGTAACACCCTCCAGCATAATTATAATCCCTTTCAGCTTTGCCCACCTACTAGTTTAAAATGATGGTTCACTTAATAATTTCTCCATCAGGCAGAACTTAAAGAACAGTGCATGGGCTGAAGAAGACTTAAGGGCCTTTGGTGAAGAAGGCTAGAGAAAATGATGGACCCTGAAATACTGCATAATGCATCTGCCCAATACACACCCTAATAGTGTGTGTGTATGCATACATAGGGAATTTTCCCTTGTATCAGTAGTACAGTATGAGGAAAAGAAATAGCATGAAAGGACTCCCTTTTTACTAGAAGTCCCATGGAAAAGATGAGGGGTGACAGGGAGAAGAGTTACTCCTAGGGAAATTCCAACTGGACACAAAAGAAACTTTTTCCCAATGAGAAAAATAAGCCATTGGAATAATCTCCCCAGGGAAGTTGTGGGCTCCCCAATCAATATTGGACACTTTCAAGATCTGGCTGGGCGGTGTGCTGGGACATCTAGTCTAAGCCATGCTCTGCCTAGAAAGGTTGGGCCAGATGATCATTAAGGTCCCTCCCAACCTGGTATTCTATGATTCTATGAAATGCCTTCTCCGGCTAAACAAGCCTTTAATGTACCACTGCATTACATGAGAACCAGATCAGAAAACTTGTGAGTTACTGCAACAGCCAAATGATCTTCCATCTCAGAGAAAAACTAAGCTTTCTAATATTTCTCTTTGTTCTATTAAATACCTGCACCAGAACTGTAAGAACTTGTCTACAGGTTGTGTTTCATCAGACAGTAGACTACGCAAAGGCACAGTGTTGTAGCAAAACAGTACAATGTCTTTTTCTTTCCTCTCTTGAAAACACCAGGAATTTTAACATGAAACAAAACCATCTGTGACTGTATTTCTTGGTATTCTGTAAATATCCCCTGCTCTGCAAGAGTTACACCTGAAAACTGCTTAGCACGTAGAGGGCAATGAATTCCTTGGGGCCTAATTCTGTATTCCTTATTGTGTACAACTTTGTTTGAAGTCAATATTAGTGATGTCATTTTAATTTTCTTCACATCTGCCAGTCTTATCTTTGAAGGGGAAAAAAAAAATCAATCCTTTAATTCCATTAAAAATTCCTTGTAGACTGCCTTTGGGCTGTTGGTAGGTTTTCAAACTCTGAGAACATTAACATTTCGTGTATTCGGTGTACATATTAATAAAAACAGAGAGCACAAGAGAGGAAATGAGCAAACTATAACTAAAGTGCTGATACTGAATAAAGGCAAACCCCTTCAAGAACATTAACACCTTCCTGACAAGTGAAGATAGCAGCAAGAATTATCTAATCCCATCAAAAAGATTGCATTGCATCAAGAGGAAATCCAACAACAGCAAAATTGGTGACCACAGGCAGGGCAACAGCACAGACACCTCTGTCAAACACATAGCATTTGGTGAAATTAATTTGTGAATACCAGACTTCCATGTCAGGAATTTCCATCCCTTTATCTGTACCCCTTAATCACACACACAGAGCCATGTGAGTGATGTAATGCTCTAAGATTCTCAAGGAAAATTATTGTTTCAGCTGTATTCATGACAACAGGTCTATAGAAAGAACCTCCTCTCACAAGAAAAACACTGAACCCCTGACTTTCAAGTTTTGATAACTTTATTTTTATCTTAAAAATATGTTGGCAAGCATCCTTTCTTCTTTGCAGGAAGGAAAGTTAAGGACAGCTGCAATGTGGCGTACAGCATCTAAACCACCAGATTTTTGAGCAGTACTTGGCAGGGGTGATTGGCCTCTCCTTTCACCATCTTTCATTGCAGAACGCCTGTCTGTCAAGAAATCCCACAGACACCTCCATTAGGTTTTTCATCTGAAAAGTATTTTGTGCCTCCTCTAGGCTGAAGTTTTTTGTTTTGCCCATAACTTTTTACTTTGTGTGGCTGCATATTCAGAAGATGGCAGCCCATATCAAATTGTGCAGATAAACCCGAGCGACAAAGATATGACTGGTCTGAAGGATCATAAAGATGATAAATGTGATGAAATATTGGAACAACAATGACCACAGTAGCAAAACTGTGATGCTTCCTGATGCTTAGTTTTCAAAGTGCATGTTAGAAGCAGAATAACAGCATGCTATCAGAAGGATTATAAAGATGCTGTTAATTATTTAGTGGAGCAAAGGAGTGTCAACTATTTCAACAAGAAATAGATTCCACGCTATAACCCACCATTCTTTAACACCCAGTCATGAAGTACAGTTGAATGCAGTTACATAAAATGAAGAAAGTTACCACTGACTTACAAGTTTTGAAGTGTTAACAAGCCAACTCAGTTAAAATAAACACAATTTGCCTTATAGAGTTTTATTAGCAAATAATTTTTAGATTTTACTTTTTATTATCTAAATTTCAACCCCCTTTTTTTTTAATAGATCAGTATGCCTGTAATTTGCAAAGCAAACAAGCTACAAAGATTCAAACCTCACATCATAAAACAGAAGAGGTTCACTGCCTTTAATGGAGTAATTAATTTCTCCAAATAGGTAAAGAGATTGAGACCAGTAACCGTTACTGGACAGACCTATCCATTTATGGGTTTAGTCATGAAGAGGAGAGTTTAAGTGTTGTAAGATCTGCAAAAAACCTGCCCCAGCTTCAGAGGGCACTTCTTGATTTTCTCACACATCCCAACATGAGGAAACCCTCCAATTTTAAGAGCTTTACTTTGTGGCAACATTTTGCACTGCCAAATAACGGTAACAGTTACATTGAATGTTTTTGTTTCAAATATATTCGTTGTCATAAGAAGGCTTTGATTGCTGAAAAATGTATCACCTTAAGTTATAGATATTTAGCAAGCCATTATGCTAATGTTATTCAGCTACTTAAGGTCTGATGAGACTCTGATATAAGTTGCCCTAATTTACCTTCCAGTGTGCAAAAGAGAAATGCATTTAACTAAGTGGCTTGTGCATTACATAAAGCATAAAACATAAAACAGAAAAGCTTCCTGTTCCTACACAATTAGACTACAATAGTGTCTGGCCTATGGCACTTTGATGTGCGATATATTAACAAAAGCTAAACAAAAAGACGAAAACTATGCAAAATGTTGTTTCTACTGATGCAGAAAACTTCTCCCAGAGTCAGAACTGGATGACAAATACACTTCCATGAATTTCCTTCTGACAGAGAAGGTATTACATAAATTCATTTCTGACCCACACTTCCATTTTATGTTCACTACACAAAAGTGAGGCTGCTTTCAGAGAACTAAAATGAAGTTCCAGAAGCATGGCCTTCTCTCCAGGCCACTGTCAAGTCCTTTGATGATGGTACATGACGCAACTTACCTTTTTTTTTCTTCTCCATATGGACAAACATACATACAAATATGCACGCATATAATTCTCTTTCTCAGTATATATAAACATATATGAGAATTAAATCTTGTTTCTTCATAGAAGCATATGACAGTTGAGGTTATAAGGACCTCTGGAGATCAGCTGGTCCAACCCACCAGGTCAAAACAGGGTGAGCTACAGGAAGCTGAATCCAATCGGGTTCTGAATATCTTAAAATTGAGAGTCCACAACCTTTTTCTCCCTCTGCTTTTTAAGAGAAAATTTTTGTTTGAAAACCAAGTTCATTTAGTTCAGTTTCTAAAATTATATCAAATATACCACAACAAATAATTTCCCTCAGCAACCACTCATGATGTATTCTGAATTATTCAGTAGTATAGAAATAAGGAGAAGTGAAGAATTCATGTTATGTGCTGCTTCAAAACATTTCAAAGTTTAAATATTGCTGTTGTAAACTACTGCTCACATATGAAATTAAGCATATATTTCTTGTCTGGACAACATATCAAAGCTTTTCAATACACATCAATTTGTAGATGGTGTATAACTTATTAGAAAGCAATTTGGTTTTCCAGATTGCTATCTGGTGAAGCAAATTTCTCCCATTATCGGTCAACTTACTTAGTCTCTGAGCAGCCTCCAGGGCATCATTTGCAGAATCAGCTACAAAGAATCTCTGAACTGTAACCCCATGGTCTGCCATTATTTTTTTGCTTTGGTACTCCTGCAGATTCAGCCATCGTCTAGGGGTTAACTGAACAGCCTAGAAAAACGAGAGGGGAAAATAACATAATGCTCATTAAGAACAGTTCATGAGACAGCCAAGTGAGCTCTTCTTTCTTACGGTTATCTCAAACCAGCAGTGAAACAACAGTTTCAGGGAAAAGTAAAATACATATTGATTAACCTAACTGCCTTTTCTTAACATTTGGGCATCTAAAGGACTCTGAAAGCTAAAGGTCTGTGGGTTGTTTTTAAAGCTGCCCAAGACTCACTGGGTGTTCTTGGCTAGACAAAATGTCTTGTGTTTAATATCAGACTGGCAAACTTGGCTTGAACTCTAAAGTCTATTTATGTGGTTTCATGTGCCATAAAAATATTAACGGTCTGTTAACATAAAACTTCATTGTTTCATATTAAGTATCCTTATTTACACTAAATTTTACTTATTTTTCCCCTATAAGATTATTTCTACCAATTCTAAGCATTTATTACAGCATCTCTAAGAAGAAAAACACTTGATGTGGAATTAGCATTATCTTGCATGAAAATATGTATTAATATATGTATTTTTGGTGATCTTTTGTATATGCTTAGTTGGTTGGACTACCAAGTATATTTTGTCAAGGATACTAGCACAAGCACATCAGCCATGCAATGTCAATAACAGCTGGAAAAGAATTTAATTCTCATTCTCAGCTTGCCAGTTTAGATGCTTTTGTGTGCATACAGTTATAAATACATATCGGGGATACAAAGATATGGCAACCTGACACACACAAAAAGACAACATTTGCTTGTCTTGACACTAAACATTGAATACAGACATTATAAAAGTCACAGGTTCATCACTGACAGATTTTAAGAAAGGACACATTGTTCACACAGGATAAATTGTTACAGGCAAAAGCAATAGTTCAGGAACAGTCACTGACTCCTGGCAATGGTATAATGGCAAAGGTGGAACTGACTCCTGCCAATGGTATAAACCCATTTTTGGGCCAGCAAAAGATGCTCTTCCCATATGGAAAGACAAAGTGTTGTTCCACTGGCAGACAGCCTGCAATCGATTCTTGGTTTCTCCTGAAGTAAGGAGCACAGTATGCAAGCTAGCACTATATATTTAGGTATGTTAAGACAGAGAGGATTATTTACTGTACTAATACTTTGACCTCTAACAGCATAATACAAAAATACTACCTAATACAGCTTCATACTGAAAACAAAAAAACCCTCTGTATTAAAATCTTTCAGTAATACAAACCCTCTTCACAATACTAGTTTTAAATGCTATGTTGTATCAAAAGCAAGCCTCCATCTGTTCCCATTTGCTTTGAAACACAGCACAAAAGATTGATGCATAAAAAAATAAACCCCCCACCTTCTGCAGCATGTAACCACATGTTTTCTGTAAGTGACTCCCACAGAACTTAAACAGTTACAAATAGCTCAGAATGACACATTTTAAATACTTTTAACCATAACCTAGTTATCATATTTTAGAAGAATAAAATGACATATTGCCAGTATGCCCTATGGCTATCTCCAATTGCACTATCATACAGCCACCTCAGTGCTTTGCATTCCTCCACGTCAGTCACAGACACAGTATGCTTACATTTATGCAATGCCTTCAAGCATAGGGTCAAAATTTAAAGTCACTTTCATAACTGTTGACATGCAATTTGTTTTCCTAGTGTAAGTTCTCCTGTTAGGCTCTAACACCTACTAATTCATGATCGTTTCCACAAACGGATTAACACTGAGAGCCAAGAGGGACCCTGCAGGTCAATTCTAATCTCATATTAAAAAAGACCAGAGAATTCAACCAAAAGCTGGTGCCAGAAGCCTTTCGTTTCTATTAAGCTTTTAGCATTACTGGAGAAAATACCAGTTTTATCCATGACAGTCATTAACCTTCTCACTTTTTTTTTTCTCTATAGACTACCTCATAACACTATTATTATGAGGACTTCAGATACATCATTACTGATACATGCACATAATCAATACATATACACATATGCACACTGAGGAGAAGCACCACCTGAATCTGCACAGGCAGCCAGGAGTCTATTACTGTGTTATGCGATACTACCCTAACCCTAAAATACATTTCCAGAAGCCCCTCTCCCTTTCAGCTATAAGCAGCAAACGAAAGAACAATCCAACCGCAATCAGAAGCCAACCACATTTGTGGAGGGAGGGAGACAAAGAAGGAGGAAAAACCAATACCAATCTTTACTGGACTAAATGGCTTTCAGCCATTCCGCTCTAGTTAAAAATTGTATCTGATGTGCACACTCCCCCCTCAAGGCCTGCAGCTACAACAGGAGCACATCTACAAAGAGATTTCTCAATGCGTCTCTCTTGAGCAACAAGGAATTTACCAATCCGGCTTTCAGGGCTCAGAAAAATAAACTCACACCTCTAGTTAAAGCAGACCGACTTATACCAAAACAAACCAACCCATCAATTCCAATTTAAATCTGAAAGGAAGAAACCTTGATTTAAATGATTATATTCTAATTCTGGTTTTGTTCTTTCCAGAAGAAAGCCTAATTCTCCCTAACTGGAAGTTAATGTGAAACGAAGGGTAACTCTGTGCCAAGTTTGACAGCACATTTTTTCCTCATCTGTTATACATTTATGAAACCTAGAGATGCATTTATTTGTTCTTATATTCTTTAATCTTGTATTTACTAGAAGACAAAACATATTTGAGACAGATGTCAAACTCATCTTGGATAGAATTAAATAAATACAGAAAACAATGTTAAAGCTAATGCATTAAATAAAAAGCTGAGTTACAAGTTTTACTAAGGATTTCTCTTAGGTATAGGAGCATGTTTACTTACAATTTATTTTTCTTATGCCTACATGTGTTTATACACAACTAACTGGTTTATATAAGGATTTCTACAGCTCAGTAATACAGCTGACAAAATTTTGGTCACTGGTTTTATAATTTGTAATAAGAACAAGTCTTCAAAACAGCTTCTATTCATCATTTAAAATAGTAAATCAGTTTCATATGTATATATTATTAAGTTGAGCTAAATAAAACAGAAAGGAAAAATATTCAATTTATCCCAGGGCAGACTTTGTGTTGCTTCAACATAACTCCTTTTCATATGTTCTGCTAGGTAGAAATTAAGTAGTTAAGGAACCTGCAATGCAGCACTGTGTGCCAACTGACATCTCCACCATTAGTTCAAACCAGCAAGGCTCAAATAATAAAATCCTTTAAGGACTCTCTTAAGTAATCTGGACTGCAAAGGGTCACCACCTAATAAAGGCCACCAGTGGTAACTAACAACATGTGACAAATGGAGAGCTCAGGCCACTGCAAGAAAAGCAACCAAAGCCCTGTTTGTTTTATGAAGAGAGGTCATCTCCAGTGCCACCCATCTGGTGTGTTGCACTCCAGCGTTAACTCAGCTCCAGCCTAGTTAATGAATAAAGCAAGCCTAACAGCTCCAACGGGAACCCGCAATGAACTCCGTTCCCAACCACCCTCTTGGCTGTTACAGAAGCTTTTGATATATATCAGTTTTACAGCTTGAAAATATTAACTCAAACTGTTCCATCGGGATGTTCCAAATTATTGCTGAGATGTTAATCATATTACATATAGATACAGTGCATTTATACATAAGCACGTGGAGATAGGTCTGTTCTCTTATAAAATGACAGTTAAGATATTAGGATAATTGATATTAGGATAATTATTATTAGGATATTATGAGAATATTTACTTCATTAATTAGGAACCAGGCAGGTCTGAAGAACACAGAAATGAAGTAAGAGAATAATTCATTTGAAAGAAGGGTGATGAAACAAAGCTCTGGCCAAGAACTGCTGGCACAGAAAAGCAAAGCTTACAAACTTAAGGCTAGTAAACATACATTTTTTCTCCTCTGCTCTGGGTGGCCATCTTTCTGAGTGCCAGCTGAAGACTTTCAATCAAGACCTTCCACAACAGACAAACTCTGGGTTGTGAAAGACCTACCCAATAAAATGTATTAGTACAGCCTACCACTGTATACAGGAGCACAATGTATTTTAGAAACCAGATGTGACAAAGTCTGTATTAGAAGTCTGAAGAGCAAGAACATAAAGACCTTGCTTTAAAGCACTCACAGTATACATACCATATGTCTTGAGAAGAGCTGGCAAAATAAAGCGGTTACAAGAGATGAAATAAAGCAAAAGCTTGGAATCTGTGGAGACAACTACTCTTCCAAGATCATCTTAAAAAATCAAATATATATGCAAATATATGCATTTTAGACTTAAGGCACACACACACACACAAAAAGTGACCACGAGATGTTAGAAATGGGAGCAAACAGATGATTCCCTGAGCTAATTCCCAGCTCATATCTATCTGGGTTGCAATAAATCTGTATCTGAACGATTTAAAAGGGACAGCGATAAAAAGAATTGGATGAAGAAGTACAAGAATCTTGAAAAATCTTTGCCAGATGAAGTTCCCAAACCTCCCAAATTCATTTATACCAAGCACTCACAATAATTCCAGGTAGGCTTCAAAGAGCATAAATTTCTTGCGCATCATAAATCGCCACACATCCTTCAGATTAAATATACAGCTGAGACTGATCATAACAGTGACACTGCACAAAGGTCCAGCCCTAAGACAGCCTAAGCAAGAGTTTAGGAAGTTTTGAAAGAAAGCTATCTCCCATACTTAGTCTCCTACAGGCAGCCTTAATCCATCCTTTCCCCTGAAACTTATTAGGAAGCCACTTCAACATGGTACACTAGTGTCATGTGTCTTTGTATTAACTCTGTATTTTCCCACTCTGCAGCATTATTCTTGTCAACTATTTCCCTGCTCTCAGCAGCATTCAACAGCACTGCTGGTTTCACCAGTGCAGTCCTGTCCTGCATGAAAAGACAGACTGAATAATTTGGTTGCAAATTACCATCAGAAAAATAATTTCAATCTGAAAGGTGCTGGGGGGGAAGCAAGTAAAAGGAAAATTAAGCACACGGAAGCAAAAGCTACCTTTTAAGGATTTCTGTTCATTATTGATTCTTGCCACCTTCTATTCCCAACTTATTCCCTGCTTGAATACTTTTATCTCCTCTCCTTACACGCTAGTGGGAAAACCATGAAGGAAATCAGGATGCATCTCTGGGATCCTCCCACGCAGCTTTGTCTACAGTTGAAACACAGTATGTTCCAACAGTTTAGATGTATCTGTGTTACATCTGTTTGTTTCTTGCAAGGTTGCACTGGAGTACAAGGAGCACATTCTGCCCTGCCAGCCTGAGAAGAGGACACTGGAAACACTTGGACTTCAGTAAAACCTGACTGCCTATGTGACATTCTACGTTTCATCTTTGTAAGAAAATAGGCAAGAATGAGTACATTTTCAATTGGTGGCATTTTTCTGTTATCTTAAAACATTCTTTTCTAACAACAAAAAAGTTTTAAAACATCTTACTAAACTTACACACATCATCACTGTATATACTCCTTAACCTTGAATAATAACTTGTCAAGCTCTGAACAGCCCAAAGAAGGGCTGTGGGTTTAAATACATTTTTCTAAACCTTTTTTTAGTGGCATTTTATTTCTATGCATGTTAGCTACAGTTGCTATAACAAAGGAAAACTTAAAATCACTCCAGTGAGCCTAAATGAAAATTCAGACAATATGTTTTCAGAGAATGGAATAAAGAACACTTCAAACTAAAGAATTTAGTCATTTGAAAGAAAATTCTTATTTAAAGGCTAAAATAAATATTATTCATGGCTTTGCTGTAGACTTCCAACAGATCTATTACCACAAGAAAAAGAAACAGCTTTCATGTGAACTCTTTATATGTGTTGTGTATTGATATACACATTGTAGCTGGAGAGCAGCTCTTGTTGGAGATTCAGATATGCCAGGTAAGTTGAAAGCTTTGGGGTTTGGTCTTTATTTTAAATCACAAACAAGCTTTAAGAATAAACCATAAATAAGCTTTAAGAATAAATCATAAATCTTATAAAAGATCATAAAACCAATATCATTAGTAACTTATAATTTATTAATCACATTTTAAAGAGAAATCAAATTTTTCCTCATAAGATATTGCTTAAGATTAAATTTCTAACGTAAGTACTTATCAAAGAGATTAAATATATTTAAATAGGACTCTATTACAACCGATAAAATTTCCTTAGAGCTGAAAACAACATCAAGAATCCCCAAATTCAAGTAAGTGGAATGAAAGGCCTCAACTGAACGATAACATGAAGTGAGATGAAGGCAGGATTATTTAATCAAGTACAAGTTTCACACTGGATTCTGTCCTGCTGGGTAGAATTATGTGACGTTTTCCAAATGCATAAAGATATCACTGGGGTTCAGCTATAATCCCCCTTCCCTTCTCCAGCCTCTAAGATTTTTGTTACCCATCAGAATCATACTAATATGGATCAAAAGTCAGTAGAGTGACAAGGATTTCAGAAAACTACTGTTATTAGCAATTGTGTATTTGATTCTGAAGAAGCTTTATGTTCAATGTACTACTTCATATAACTACATACCATGTTTGGTCCAATTGCATATGTACAGTGTCATTAAAATGAGTGGCATGTGCAAGTACCTTTTTTCTGAGCATCTTAACAAAGCCAGGTATTGCATAACTGTATCAGTGGTTTATTGACTATTGCTAGAGAAAAAGCTGATTGTTCATGTAACCTGCATAATCTCTTATTTACCACCTTTTTGTCCATTCTTTTAATATAAAATGCTAAGTGCTCTCCACAAATAATGCATTTAAAGAGTTGTTGCATTATTCTTCTGCTATTCAGTTTGCCAATTTTTAAGATGTCACATGGCCACAAAAAATAATCTGCACTATTTGAATAATATGGGCTAAACGATAACAACACAGTTAAACAGGAGTAGAACTACAAGTACATTTTATAGCAGAAATCTGCTTCAATGTAAGTAAAAAAAAAACAACACCAAACAGATTTAGAAAAACACTGCAAAGAAATGTCTCTGTCCTTATGTATGCAGCATTAACTACTCTGATGTGCAACATCTTTCAGATGACCCAGGAGGAATCTTTTGAGTGCTTCCTTTTGAAAGAAGAGAAACACACACTCATAAACCCAGGAGAAACTGCCTTAACCTATTCACCAAGAAGGTTACAAATTGCATGTTAAGTACTTCAGCAAAACTGCTCAGAAATAAATGTTCCATATAACCACAAAACAAGAGCAGTAACAATAAATGCAAGCTTCACCCAAGCAGCTACTGATTATTTCTTAACTGAACATACATGCTAAGTATTAGCTCAGTATAATGTTTTTTCACTCTTTGGCCTGCCTGCCTGCCTGGTAAAGCCTCTAATGTTGGCTCCAAGATGGATGATTTCATATAAATATTGATGTACAGCATGTATGCAGCAGGTACCAAGCAGTGTCACAGGTAAGATAAACAGACAAGCTAAGCAGACAAGCTTTAATAAACAAACAAGCAAAAAACACGATGGTGACATGTACACACATGAAAAAAATCAGTGGCTTCTTGAAGCTGATCCAGCTCACAAGCAGCTGTGTCAGTAGAACAACTGAAGCTTACGCTAGGAACATCATTAGCCAGCAGTATTACCAGCACTGTAACTTTGCACTTATCTTTCAACTCATTAAGTTACAACTATAAGAAAGTATTCTTCCAAATAGCAAAATAAAATATTTTTTTAATATATTACAAGGGCTGAAGAGGGGCTCTCACAGGCAGATACCACTTACCTGGAGAATTCTGACTGTTAAGCACCACATACTCTTTTTAAAGATGAATGACTCACTCAACTTTCTTCTGTAACAAGTGTATGAAGAAACTGTTAAAAAGAAGAACTAAAAGGTCAAGACTGACAAACAACTGAAGAATCAAATTACAGTCTCTATCACAACCAAGACCTTTTGGTCTTAAAAGAATTAGCTTCAAAAAATTTTGTGCCATTTCATGCCCAATTCCATATGGAATTACGTTGGCTAAGCGTCCACAACTAAGTATTTGTCCATATTGAGCTCACTAATCATGTTCAGACAATGTCATTTAAAAAAGCCATAACCTTAAACACCTGTTTTCTCTCAGCAAGTCTCTTCAGGTCAAATCTGTACTTCTGGAAAATGACAAATAATTCTAGCTGAAGAAAGAGAATCCAGTGATAATCAGCACTATTAAAGAAAACAAACCCAACAACAAAGCCACCACTAAGCAAATTTCTGGGATAACTGAACATCCCCTGACACATCTATATAGTTTGAACAGCTCTACTGTTTACATAAAACCAGCTTAACACATTTTACCACATGACTGCTCAAAGGAAGATACACTCAGCAACATCCAGCATTCCCTTTCCATTCATAGTATGAATGGAAGCCAGTATTAACATGAAACAAAGACAGATCTCTTAAAAGCACCTGAAAGTAAAGCTGGTCAAATAAATGCATACCACTTTCTTCTCAATCTGCTGCTCCACTGAAGTAATGTAGTTGTAACTATGCTAATAGACTCTGCTCCGGCTCATCTCTGCACGAATGCAAATTACGTGTCAAATATTTACAGTATCAAGTAGTATACATCGGGTCTATATTGTAATGGTTATACTGGAAATAAGTCAACTAGAGAGAAAACCTGTGGTGTTCATGGGAAGATCTTTTAGATGGGTTTCGTACCCAAAATAAAATTGTTTAGTGTATCCTACATAAAAGAATCTAACCAAAACAAAATATCTATTTGCTCACTCAACACATTCGACAGTATTCCAACTCATTCAATTTGTGCTCTCTGACCTGTAATAGAATTCCAAGAGCATATGAAAGAAAATAGATACACAAAGATGACAGCAATGAAACAGCACACCATTCATCAGTGTAAGGAATAAACCTTTATTGTATTTATTGACATACAGCTCCTGTAATTGACAAAGTTGTAGTAGAAGTTCCTATCGAAAAGGAACCATCAAAAATATAACTAAATGGCAAACCTTCCTATAAACCACCGCAGGTACAGGCACATTTTATTAGGTCATATACTTGAAATGCACCACATAACCCACTGCAAACAAACTAATACACTTACTTCAGTTTACTGGCAGTGTTGATGTAAAGAATAAGTATCCATAGAGTTAGTCTAACAAGAAACAAAAATTTGCAAGAAAAGGCACTAAACAGACAAAGTTTACCACAAATCTAAGTCATGGAAAGCAAACACAGATTACTACATTTTGTTCAGTATGAAAGCAAGTATTTCAAGCATTAAAGAAAATGGAAAGACTTATGGTAAAACTCATCAGCTATAAGACCTGTCACGTTACATCAAACCATGCATCCCCTTAGATGCAAAGATGATTAATGCCACATCCCTATGGGTATATTATGAAAAACAGGACAGCAAATATGATGTTTGCTACCACAAACCAGTAGTTTTAATCTTCCAAAGCAGGATTTAGCGTCCAGAGCATCCTATTTAAAAGCCACAGTACAAACCATCTTCCTTCAACATCCCAGGTTGCCCACTTTAGACTGGATACAATATGGCAGTGCGGTCCCTTTGGTATCAGCAAAGACCAGCAGTTTCATCCAGCACCTAGCGCTATGAATGATCCACACTTCTGCAATACATGTATAAAGAATAAAACTGATTCTGTGAGCTAGTTTAGGAAAAAGTCTTGAATATTTTCCTGACAAAAAACAGAGTTTCCACGCTTTTGCCCACAGCAGTTAGGAATTGCTTATTTCTTCTAGTTTGTATCAAAACACTGTACGCAGCTTTGATTTTAAAAAACATTTGATTTTAAGATCTCCCACAGGTACAGCTGAGGATCGATGATCTTAAGGTCCTTTCCAACCCTAACTATTCTATGATTCTATTTATTCCTTCAAATGCAAATTAATTTTTAACTGAATTAAAACAAGGGCAACATACAAACTGGTTAACAGTTCTAGTTCCAAATTTCTTACTTAAACTACACCATACAAAATATCTTGGAGAGTAAAATGCAGTATGTCTTGGAGAAAAAGAAAGCATCACATTCCCAGTTCTTTAAAAGCTACAGCATTTTGATCAATAAACTGTAGCAGCAAGTTACTCTTTTATACCACTGAACCATATACTCACTCTTCAGTACAAGTGAAATCTGTTGCTGCAATTGTTGAGGTTTATGTAACACCCAACTGCAAAAAAAGTTATAAAAAAACACAATCCCCAACCATGATATATGCCACTACATCATTGTTTACTAAAGATAGACAGCATGTTCTGGTGGGTAATCATTACTATTCCCAACAGCTATATGTTTCTTTGAAACAAGATGGCTATGTTAAATAACTTAACGATTTTCCTCATGTGCAGGAAAAAAAAAAAAGTAGAACTGGGGGCTTGGTTATAAAGGGAAGTATTATTAGGATTTTTACTGTTATAATGGTTATGAAAATTAGACTCAGACAAACAGTTGAAAGGATGACCAAGAGCCTGGAAAGTGTAAGTTTCATTTACACAAACTTCAACAACTTCAAAAGCATGAAACAGGCACCCACTTCTGCTCAGAAGTCCATCTTACTGAAAACCTACCCATTATGTCGAGTGATCAAACCCAGTTAGCCCTGCTGAAATTAAATCCTAAACTGGACTGAAGGAGAAGCATAGCAGATCATCCATAGGTAGCTTGGGGACATCTTGACAGCAGCACATTAGAGCAACTGACCAATTGCTCCCCACGTGCTTCTGCAGTCTAGGAAAGCTAGCACTGTGTTACACCAGTCTGCCTTGTGCAGTCTCCCAGCCAAAGCTAAAACCAGTTTACATTTCATCACCACTCCCCCTACACATTGCTGATATACCCTCACATGGCTATATAAAAACCTAAACCAGCCAAGTGCTTTGTATGACTTGGTATTAGAAAAAGTCATTACTGCAAGGCTGTGGTTTCCATTTCTGCTCAGATGACCTGGAGGCAAGCTGCCAACACGGTTCCCTGGCTGCTCCCTCCTATGTCCTCCCTCATGTCCTCCAGGCCTCAAGTGGAGCTAACCCAGCAGAAAGCTGTTTTGGCTGCTGACTCCATGACTCAATCACAAGGGGACCAGATAAAGACAAGAACCAGTACAAGATACACCAGCAATGCTGCAATGAGGACAGGACCACTGGTTCTGACCATGCCTGCCCTTACCCACAGCCAGCAGACACACCAGACTGTGCTGCCTGTGGCAAACCAAGCCTGGGGAAGACAACATGAAGCCACATGCTCAACGAGACATTTCCTTCTAAAGTAATTACTCAAATTCACTGCAATTCATTGTAAAGAACAGCAATGTTACAGAAGAGCTCTAGTTCAGAAGTCTACAGTTTAAAATAAACAAAGTTTTTTTATTTTTTTCTATATTATTTGTGTCTCCATTTTAATTCTAGTTAATGAAATCAAAACAAACGCTTAGTTAAATCTTCCCCTGAAGACCTACACATAGTTCAAGGAAACACCAATTTCTCTTGTCATGTTGCAAGGTTCCTTTAATAGGAGTCACTGCAAAACAGAGATAGGAAGGCAGGAATCACAGTGCAGCACAGCAGGAAACATCAAGTTGGTGACAAACATCAAAGAAATGAGTTTTCTTGAGCTAGTAATATGTCAATTTTAGAAAAGGAAGAGAAAGTACTTTTCTCCCACCACCAGGCAGCAGTGATTATTCTAATGCAACATAATAAGGCAAGGATATGAACTACAGATTACCTGCCTGTACATAACAGAGCATACCAAAAACTAATACATGCCAGTTGACATCACTTGTCTGTTGAGAAGTAGGCAGTCAAGAACTACTAACAGAATGAGAATTTGTTTAATGATTATGCTAATTTTACTGAACTCTTGTTAGACAGATATACAGGCAGTATTGATGAGTTCCATAAGGCTTTATAAGTATGGCTGAATTGTTTCAAAACAAATTAAACCAGAACATATTGTACACTATTTAAAGGAATACTAAAAGCCAGTGGTGAATGAATCTTCAGGATGAGCTCTCTGAATAAAGCACAAGTTTTCAGAACTGTAAAGATCTACAAACATACCGCTGCAGCAAAAAGTATCCCACTTATTCACACTTATGTGCATGGGAACCTGCACCCAGGGATTCTTACCTACAAACACAGGTGAGAGAATGTGCCCATCTGGCATACAAGTGTTAGCACTTTACAAACTCTTGCAGAGGCACATGCTGAATTGGGCATGTGTTAACACAGGTCTGCTCTAAGAGGCAGAGACTGAGAAACTGAGAGTACACACCAGCTCCACTGAGCTCACCTGGGCAGAGGCTGAAGAGCCTGCATTAGGGACACTGAGGAATGTGCTACACTGCTATTTCTACACAATCACCTATTGTCCCTTTTTGTTATTACTAATAAAATCTAACCTATCTACAGGAATAGTATAGTAAAAGATTGTCCATCTGCGTATTTAGTGCAATGCAATGTGGCCCTGAAAACAAAAGCAGCTGTTAAACTTTCAACTTGTAATTTGTCTTCACTTGTGCTGGGGCTGCATGCAGGTCCTCGTTTTATCTCCTAAGATCTGTAAGTTCCTAAATTGAGAAGAAAATAGAAATTGGTTTGGGGTTATTTCTTCACTCAAGATGAATCACTACAAGCAATATCTGTCAATTTGTAATCATTTATTCATACACAATTTACATGAGAAACAATATTACTTTCTCTTTCAAAATCAGGTCTTGCCAAAGGAGTTTTATTTCAATATTGTCATAGACATGAACTGCAACCGATTTCAAATAAATAACTACAAAAATACTCTGTATATGATATGGCCATGTAAGCCATGCTTCTGGTTTTTAAGGAGAAAATACAGAGACAGAGCAGACTGCAGCGGGATGCAGTTCTAGTCAGAATCAGAAGGTCTGACATTCATGTGTAATACAGGCCAGTGCAAAGAAGCAAGATCCTACAGAAACCATTTAGAAAAATAACAGTTTCAGCCTCAACCTGAACAGCCTACCCTGAATGTTAAAATTAACCTGGGAGAGTGACTGATTTAGCTAAAGAAATAAACCTACTGGAACTGACCCCAAAGTCAAGTCATGAATCAAACTCCCTCACTCTCCCCAGATTTCCTCACTGAAGTGGGTGAATCTTCCTAAAACTCGCACACCAGCTGAACTGCCAACTTTGCAAGATAACTGGATCTAAAAATATGTGGTTCCATTGGAGCTTTTTAAGATTAAAATGCAAAAGCTATGACTGCGGGAATTGCACATTTCATCCACTACCTCAAAATTAATTCATTAATAAATACTCCAGAGGATCGACCTCTTCCACACCTCTAAACCAACATTCCTGCCACTAAAAACTGTATTTAACTGTAATAACATATTAACCAATATGCTATTTGTAAACATATAATGATACTTCAACACCCTTATTTTTGATTCAGCATTTTCTTTCCTCACGCAGTGGTGGAATCCCTTGGCAGGGAAAGAGAAACATCAGGAGCACGTCCATCAGTTCTGAAGTGGCTTGATGCTGTCAAGGATTTCTTTGCATTATTTATCTCTTTCATTAAAACCTATCTTCTAAATATTTCCACAGTGAGTCCAACATGAAATGGTACAATTCTGCTGCGCTTTAACAAATGCCACAGAAACAGAGAAGGACTCCAGAAGACAGCATTAGGCTCACATATTATAAATGGTTCTGAAACAAAGGTTTACAAAGCCATATTGATTGATTTAAAAAAAAAGGAACAGTCTCCATCCAGGAACCTTTCCCTTTCACCTAAGCCACAGCAATATGCACATGAAAACCACTAAGTTTTAGAAGCACCTCAGTTATGTCTTGGATATTTCACACTATCACAGATAAAAGAGTAAGGATTATTTAAACTTTGCTAGTCTCTTAGTAAATGTGCTCAGGATGGAAGTGGGGATGAACATCCTGCACTATTTTAACAAAACTCTTAGCAGTTCTGAATGTTCCTGCTAGCTGTCTACTGCAAGAAACCCTTTTATTTCAAGAGTTCCCAAACATCTCCCCCCATAGGTTTCTGTCATACTGTGTTCTTTTGATTTTATCTTGTACTCCTCCTTGTCCTTTTATAGTCAGTCTGATTGCAAACTGATTGATCCCAAGCTTAACCTCTGCACTCCCTCAGAGATGATGCAGCATGGTGTGATGCTCCTATACTGCAGAAGTTATTTGGGTCATTAGCTCACAGAAAAAAAAAACAGGAACTACACAATTCTCTTCCAATTTGCCTTTAAATCACATTTATAAACTCAGCTTTCTGATTTATCCTTCTGTTTACTTCTCATGCAAGGAAGCAGAGAAAAGAATGAACTTGAAGCAAGTCTTTCACTCATTGCAGATTTAAAGTCTCCAGTAATGATTATAGACTTATTTACAGCTTGCTTACACACAGGGATTTTGACAGCTATTCTGTAAATACACTCTCCTACTCACTAAGCTCCATTGTAAACTACCAGGAACATGCACAGGGTCATACTTGAGCTCCTTCTGTCATCCTTATTCTCCTTATCTCAGAAAGCCAAAATGTGAGCCCTCAAGATCCTTGTGCACCACAAGGCAGATCCTACCAGCTACCACCTGGATGATCTTTTTGGGCATTTGTGGATATGGTCTTGTGAGGACTATAGTCCTCAAAAGTAAAAGAGAAGATGGTAGAAGAATGTTGTCTTGAGCAGTAAGAACCTGACCTCAATATCCTATTTCCCACACCTTGCCAGTCTATTGTTCAGCAGTTGTTCCAGCCAGGCTGCTAAAGACCAGCAGCCAAATTAAGCAGGACATAGCCAAATCCCCAACAACCTGCATCCTGCCATTCCACCCAGAGGAGTTTCAAGGTCTCTATTTACATACAAACACCAAAATATAAATCCCTGCAAATTAAGTGACAGCACACTTCTGACGCTGAGAAGTTCCCTGATGCATTCTGCTTAGCGTTTAAAGGCTGACTGAGCAGAGCCGGGTCTACTCCAATCCCACTAACGTTCACCTGAGCAGTGCAAACCCAGCCACAACACTGCAGGCTTCATATTCCATGTGATTACAGGAAAGCTTTCTGGTCGGAACAGCATGCCTAAGGTCACATAACAAACAGGATGTCAAGTAAACAGAGCAGCTTGCACAAACACAAAGCTGCTAGTCCCTTCAAAGTGGCAAACACCCCCCATTTGACTCAGAAAGCAACTGCAAAACTCTTTTCCCTAGCATTCTTTAACTAAACTTCAGCAGACTAAAACAGTATTAAAAATGCTTATTGTACATCCATATGTGCCCAAGAAGATTTATACTTCAGAAATCAATTTTCAAAGCCTTTGCTTGAGTAAAGGAAACAAGAGTATGAATTCACAGATTCTGCTTTTGTCAGTGTGCTAGCCACCAGTAGTTCTGCTTTGCATTAGTAATTAATTTTAGTCAAATTATGTTCATTTTGCTTATTTAAAACTTCAAAGCTTTAGGAAAAGCATACTTTCCTGACCTAAAAAGTAAGGGCTTTGAAGTATCTGATGAAAATAAACTCTCTACCATACACAACTGAATAATCAGCTGCAGAAAATACCATAATATATTCCCTGCTTTCGCAAATGAAAGGAGATGGTTAGTGATATGCACCATGCATTCAGAGACTGAAATGAGCTATCTTCTCCACATAAATCAGAAATACGCTCTTATTTTAAGTATCTAGAGGGGAAATTAATAATTTTGTTCTCATCTGAAAAACTGTTTAACTTCATAATTTTTTACAGGATTAAAATTGTACTTTTATGCAACTGTGAAGAAATGCTTTATATATTAAATATAACCAGGAAAAAATAATTCTTACATTTTACCACCAACCTCTGCTTTTCAGAGTAACCCCACTATCAATTTGTGTAAATTGCATCCTAATTTAAGCTTCCTGAATCATTAGGAAACTCAAAACATGGTCAACAGCTTGATCAGAAATGCTTCTGAGCTCCTGTCTCAAGTAAACATAACTATTGGAGCAGCATTTCATGCCTACCATACCCTGGAAGAACACTTTTTCAAGTGGAAGGAGTTACAGGTATTTTAAGAAAAACAGCAATAAAATGCCAATTTAGACAATCTGAGCTCCATTTCTCATCACAGAGAAGCAAATAAGAAACATAATCACATTTTTTTTATTCCAACTCTTTAATACTTGAAGTCAAATCATGATAATTTCCATGCTACCTAATTATGTCATCACAGAAGATTATGAATTTGAGCACTAAGCAGCATAGCACTCCCAAGCCACAAAAATGCAAATGCCCACAGCAGTGGAATAAAGAAATACAGAAAAGGATCTACAGAAACAGTTCCACTGCATGCCTAAGTCACAGCTGGTTTACCACAATGGACTTAACAGTTTCTATGCTGGAAGCACCAAAAAAACCCTACTTGTATGCAACTTTTGTTTAAATAGGAATGCTTCACACCTTTTATTGTTAATAAATCTTGCTTTTAATTTGACCATTTGATTTAGACTAAAAGCAAACTCAAAAGTAACAGACATACAGGAGGAAGACAGCCTTCTGGCTGCTTGGGCAGAGCTAGGGAAAAACCAGAAACCCCCACAGAATAATTGATGAAAATAAGCCTTTAATAGGAGGCCAAAAGTCATAAACATTTTTCCTTCCTTTGCAGGTAAGTTCTTTATTAAATAATTTCTCCATTATTCACACTGGAAATTCCCCCTGCTGCCATGCTCAAATCTCAAAGCAAGCCTAGGACACCATGAGCAGCATCATATCTTCATCATCAAAGACTCTGACCTTAAAGGGGATTTCTGCATTTCTAACATCACCAATCAAACGCTTCCAGGCAAATAACAGCCTATTTCAAGTCATCTCTAAAACAAAGCAATCTCTGATTTCTAGCTTTCTGGAAATGCAGGCACATCCACTGCCTGTGCTCGGCCATGCGGAATGACTGAGACTTGCCGATATGTGGAAGCTGGGTGTACAATAAAAGCTAATCAGTGAGCAAAGTGAGTAGGGGAGAGCAATCCTTCATCAGAAGCATGTTCGTCAAGTAGCTCCTTAAAAACACTACCTGCCTGCCAGATGGTAACATTAATCAGGCACTAAGTGAGAGAGGTCACCAGCAAATCCAATGTCAACACAAAATGGCTACTTGTAAGGACAGCAAAGTAATGAACAAAGCCTTCAGCAGCCAGTCGAAATCCAGTCTGTGACCAGCCAGAACCCCCTGCACAAGGTGGGAAGTGACAGCTCTGCAGGGTCAGAAACTCCCAAGTGCTCCTCCAGGCCCTGGGCTCCTCTGTGGCAAACAACAGGCAGGCCATCCCATCTCCACTTGAAACCTCCCACTTCTATAGGAATGGCCTAAAAAACATCCTAGGCAACTAGCTGTGATGGATGTTTTTTCATACTATCTCTGTTACTAGACTGTTAAAGGAATAATATGTCTCACAGAGGTCAAGGACATAAGAACATGCATTTTACTTTTTAATCACAAAATCTCATCTCACTCGACAGATGTGTGGTGTGCGATACCTCTGCACCAGTAGAGGAAAACACCAGAAAATGGCCAGACAGTACAATACACAGAGAACTTAAAACTCATTTCCCATCTGACAGACTGAAACCTCTGCCATGTTTTTGTCACCTTGGATAGACTATCAGGAAGCTAGAAGATTCTGAAAATGGACTGACCAAAATAACCTCTCCAATACTTCTACAGAGAGGAAAAAAAAGTCAAAGTATGTATAGTTCTGAATGACACTGATAAACTCAGTATAACGTACGGCCTGACTGTATGGAGGGAGAAGAAGGAAAAGGAGGTTAATCCAATGGAACAGAATATCCAAGCTAAAAAGATGATGGCATTACTTCACTGATTAAGGATATTGGGAATATTCCTAGCCTTGTTCCTAAGTGCCTTATTACAACCCATGCTGCATCCATCAAAATATACACTATCCACTGCGTTCCCTCACTACAAAGCCAGTCATCATACCAGAGAAGGCTATAAGATCAGCCAAGCACTTCCCCTTCATAAATTCAGGCTCCCCCAGTCTTCACATTCCCAACCAGCTCTCCTTTGTTTCTATGTGTGATGTTCAGTAGTGCATCCTGTTTTCAGCTCCTCAGTCATCTGCCCTGGGAAGCTGTTATCAACAGTCTCCAGTAACCTCCTGGATTACTTGATTACTTGATCCCTGCTGCACCATCACTCCAGCAAATACGGGACCAAACAAAGCCCCTTGAGGACCACAGTGTGCTACCATGAGGCTTTTTACAGTCACCTGAAGTTTCATCTAGTTCTTGTTGATCAACCTGTCTGTAGCAGACATGTAAATACTCACGTGCCCTCTAATCCTGACCTCAGACTCTCAGCTGGGTCATCAACCTCCCTAAATAGAGCTCCATGCGTTCCAGCTGCTCTCCCACGTAACCTTTCACATCATGTTTAAAGCAAGCTCTAAATATCAGTTTCTTTATTCCCCAAATTTATGGCACTACTTTAGACTACTTTAATCTGAGCCATTTAACTGAAAAACAAATGCAGCCTGAAACTCTGCACGAAAGAATTCAATTAAAGAGATTCACTGTTTCCAATATGCTTGGAGTGGCACAGTTGAAGAAGCTAGAAAATTTAAGGGGAAATAAATTTCTCATGCCATCTTCAGACCTTTAGCAAGGAGTATGCTGACAATAAAAAGTATATGATTGCTTTTAATGGCCCTTTCATCTATAATTATTATAAATATACATATCTTTTACCTATGTCTATCATTGTTATCTTTAATTTGCACATAAAACTCCTCCTATAAGTTGGATTTCCCAGACATTTTTATACCACCTTTTCTTTCTTTTTGCACAAGGCAGTAACTGCTTTCTTGGCTGCCACTAAATTAGCAGATGTCAAATTAAACTGTTCTTTTGTCCACAGATCCCTCACAGGAAGATCTCAAAAAAATGATGAA
Organism: Melopsittacus undulatus; assembly: GCF_012275295.1. Lineage (NCBI taxonomy): Eukaryota > Metazoa > Chordata > Aves > Psittaciformes > Psittaculidae > Melopsittacus > Melopsittacus undulatus. Next base: position 30,190,806 of record NC_047535.1, read on the forward strand.
GTTCCACTAGTAATCCATGCCTGGTCTTTAGTTTGCAGCTTCATATTTTTTAGCCAAAAGTCTTGGACAAGCAAACCTAGCAATCATGATCAAAAATCTCACTTAATTCTCCATAACTGACTATTCCTACAAAACTTCTGCATCTTACAAATAATTTAAGTGGACAAGACTTAGACACTAAAGGTAAAGCAACTACAATAAGAATGACCCTCTCCTCCTGACCCAAATTGAGATGATGGTCATTGCTTATATTCCTCAGGGTCTATCTACTCCTGTAATACCTTTCCATTTTTCATCTTTCCCAGTTATTGTTATGAACTTGCTTATTGTTCCTGAAGTATTCTAAAGGCACACTGCACAAATGGGTGTTTAAAGTTCTGCTACCCATGCTCCCAAAATAGCCATCCATTTTCAGACAAACCAAATTTCCATCTACAGTTTAATCATTAAAAAGAAAATAAATCCTTTTGTTCCAAATCAAATTACTGCCCATAGAGGTATTCTGCCTGTTCCACCTTCCTTAAGACAAACAGCCAAATATATTAACTCCAAATGCCTAGGCACTTTATATAGTCATATCTCCACCCTACAAACACAGAAAGCACACTGCGAAGTCGCAACATTTCTAATGATTCTTCTATAGCCTAATTTAGCTGATAAAGATGTGCACATAACCTTTGGTCCTTCACTTGCGAAGAACACGAAGCTATGGTGCTTTTTATTGCAAAAAAAGCCAAAACCCAAAATCCAAATACTTAATTATACAAAGATACAAATGGTAGAGGCAAATTTCAACTACTTTGCTCTCTAGGGCCAATCAATAAAGCACTATGCAGCAAACCAAAATGCTGTTCAGAACACCCCTTAGGGCTGGAGCATATGCACTAAGGAGCTGCTTTCCATCTTTTTAACTAGCTGCAGGCAGCATGCTCTAAGAAAGGAATCTTTCCCTCAAAGTCTTGTTGCTCAAAGTGTAACGGAGACATGAAATTCCACAGCTAAAGAACAGTTTCTTAACTCAGGCAAAAGAAGCGACCTTTGTGCTGTTCTTTAAATATGCCCGATGCAGGCTGGTATTTTTTCAGGAGGTTAATCTAATGGTAAAATAATAATGAAAACCAACACCTCGCAAAGATTTTGAGAGAAAAGGGGGATAAGAAGTCATCAGGTGTTTACAATGCCTTAAAATCTGCAATGTTTTCTTGAGGCTTCAAACTGCAGGTACAGAGCAAAGGGAAAGCAGATAAGCTCCCAGGCTGTCTCCTTCCCTGAAATGACACCTGGTATCACCAAGAACCAAAGTGATGGTCACTTGGCCATGTCACAGGCCAACCCCATCAGTTACCTCCAGTTTTCCCGATGCTTCCCATTGTCTAAGCCATCAAAACTACCCAGAAATAGAGGCTCAGATCTGATCCAGTGACCACACAACATGTCCCAGGGCACATACCCTGCACGTACAGCCACTAAAGCCTTGGACCACCATAGAAAGAAAACATGCAACTCAATTTTGGGATACAGACACTTGTAGTTTAGGAAACCTATGAGCAAGCAGAAAGAGACCAGAAACATGTAATTAAAAAAAAAAAAGGTCTAAATCTGCTCAACAAACCAGCACCTTTTAAACAAACAAGACAAGAAAAGTGAAACTCAAGAACTTTCATTTACTGAATATATTTTGTGCTGTCAGTATAAAATTTTAACTGGAGATACAAAAAAGTGTTCCAACAAGTAAGTGCAAATACTTGCTGGTTTTTCAATTCCTTCACAGTCAACATTTAGCCACTAATTATATAAGATATCATGAAGGCTTCAGCATACAGTTTAGAATCTGTTTTAAGTATCGTTCATGCAACAGAGACTTCGACAGCATCTATTCAACAGCACAGCATAACTACACTATTAAGGAATTTTTCACAACAGTCAATCCTAATTTCTCTTAGTTTCATAGCTACTCCTGCTGTGTTATCTAGTTAAAATAAGATCAGTGCCCAGTTATTAATTATGGATCAATGTTTAATTACCAGCTCCAAAGTTACTGTCATAATCAGTTGCATAGATAACGTGATTTCTATGTCCTGCGTTTTATTAAAATGCTATGGAGTGGGGTAGAGCTGAGGATACAGCAAACTGATTCACAGATGGCTATAAATTGGCTTTCTCAGCAGAGACTATTAAAGAAGGGAATTTTCTACAGAATATCCCTAGGGTACATGCTCATGCTGCAGATTAGAGTCTCAAATATGCTCAGAAAGACTGCGTGGTCAACAGTAACAGAAAGAAAATAAGTCTATCAGTTGGGGTTAGGTCATCCTGGAACTGTGAGGGAGTCCCCAGAAATAAAGAGGGGGAGAATCATATCTCTAAGCACTATATGACTACATTTCAAATTTTTGCTGAAAATGAATCTTCCAAAGAGGAGAGGGGGAAATATAGCAGAGAAAACATTCACTTCTAAGAAACAACCAAATCCCAAGTGCTTCTAAACCCTCATCTCACTTTTCTGTTTTCCCAGAAGAGCCTCAACATCTTCACACATTCTTCATAGCATCCTTGTTGGCAGCCATCAGCCAGAAAGACCAAATGAAAGCGTGAAGAAAAAAAAAACCTGCCACACGCATTGACAGCATTCCAGAGAAAAATGGGAGGAAACAATCACTCAGATACCAGTAAAGAAAACACAGAGCTTGTCAACTGACAATTTATATAGTGCCTCAGGAGGCAGATCAATGAAAAAAACATTTGCTTTTACAGCAAAAACTTTAATGAATACTAAATATACCCAAGCAAGGTAAGGAGTCTCTTTGGAGGAACTGCTTGGGAGTTCAGATGGAGGGCCAGGTGGAAGAGTTTACTTACCCACAGCCAGGTTCAAGACTGCAGGTGCTGCCGCTAATTCTCAACCTAATGCCATATACATGAAAGCTGTCTCTTCTTACCTCATTAGCCGTATCCCCTGATTATAACTACATGAGGTACAAAGAAAGGTAAATAACTACAGCAGAGCTTTTCTACTTCAAGATAAAGCAGTGAGTATCTGTGCCAGAGACAGACTGCTCCCAAGGCCCAAGTTCCAGCAGTATAAAACTAACTGAAAAAAAAAAATTAAAATTAAAATAAAAATCACAGTTTGGGTTGTATTTGTTTTCATTCCCTCCTTTTATTTCAAAAAAGCATCCAATAACCATGCGTTTAATGGAACTGCCAGGGAGGAGTGGGACAAACATCTGCTCCTCTTTGGCATTTCAGTTTTGTCTAGAGTTTGAAGAGAGCTTTCCAGTCATTTGGTTTAAGTACCTGTAGAAAAAACTGTCTGTGAAAGTCTGTAGGCTTAAGTATTTCCTGCTTCTGAATGTGAAATCCTAAAAATGACAGCAAAACTGTCAACCAGAAAAAGCCAAACAGGGAAACAGTCTGAACCTTCAAGAAACTTTCAAGAACTTAACACAAAGCCAAGAAAAAGTAAGACTTGGGCACTGAAGTAGCTTCTGAAATATTGAATTAAAAGTTATTTTCAGTAATGCTTTCTGTTGCATGGAAGATCATTAAACTCCCAGCTGATAGCTTCTTCACAACGACAGAACTTTCCCTGTTCAGTATTAATGAGGCTTTTTAGGTACTCAAGCCTAAGAATCGAACACATCTGCAGTGAGCAACCTTGTACAGATCCCTATTTTTAACATATATAGCATGCAGCAGATTTTGTAACAAGAATATTGTTTAATTCAATCTTCCCCCCTCTCTTCTTTAAAAACAACTTTCAACAGCCATGAAATTTGGAAATGTGTCAGCAGGACTGAGGACAGTTTTGAAGGCCAAGACAGGGTCACACAACGCAGCAGCGATCTGCTAACTTCGAAAACTGAAGAGTTACCTTAAGCACTTTTTCTTCTATGATTCTGATTTAATTGTTCCTCATTTATATTCATCACTGAAATCATCTGCATCTGAAGCTGTTCTGAAAACAGCACTCTCCCAGAGGGCCCGATCCAACTCCCATTCAAATAAACAGCCTTCAATGGAGCCTATTTGTTGCTAGCCAACAAGATTGAATTCTGCTGCAGAGTGGTCCCCGGAGCGTTTGTCACAGCTCTTTACAAATATTGCTGCGGTAAGAACAGGTCTAAATACACTTGTCCACATGCACCACAAACAACTGAAACCTATTTTTTATCTTTTTGAAACATTTGGTCAGAATTAAACTCCAAAAGCACAAAGAACTGAATCTCTCAATATTAAAAAGAGTAAAAAATGTCCAACAGTTATAAAAAGGTAAAGAGCCAACGGGAAAGCAGAAGGGCAATAAAATATTTTCATGTGATAGGTTCAAGTACCACTTATTCCACTCCTAAAATTAAGTTGCACAGAATGTTTCATGTGTAGATTATAATGATATAGCATACAACCAACTTCTCAAAAAGCTTGTTTCAACACAGCTATGAACAACATGAACATAAATAATAAATTAATAAGAATTATAAGAAAGTTTGAACAATAAGAAGAAATTTTGCAATAGATAAAGTGTGCAAATGCCAACAGTAAGTGATGAAGAAGATTATGAGGAAAGATTTTAAATCTCACCAAGCATCTACTCACGCAGGGTTACCAAAACAACAAAGACATACATTTCCTGATTATACCCTCACCATATGGAAGGCCCCCATTTGTGAAAAGAACAATGTGGCAGGCTCGGAGGGCAGGTTTTGTCAGTTTATGGTAAATAAATAAACAAGCAGTGGAACTTCTGGTCCAACTTAAATAGGGAATGATAAAAGTGAGAAAAACTCTCAATGAAAGGGCTCTCCTGCTCTTCAATGCTTTACCCTATTTGTAGGACAGAAAACCAGACTCCAGCTGATGAATTTATCTGTAATTTGAAGTCAGACAGTGGAAGATTAGAACATTTTTTTAGATGGGAATTGTATAATGTAACACTGTAAAAATTAAGACCTATCTACAGCAAAGTGTTATACTTTGAATTTAAGATCCTGATTTGTTGTTACACAGTATCGATGTTGTTCTTGAAAGTAGTCTACTTGGAAAGCACAGATCTTGGGAGATGCTCTCAGTATCTGTCAGCCTTCAGAAACAGAATAATAAAATGTGATTTATAATACAAGTTCAATACCTGTATTTCACAAACAACACACAAAAAATGAAGTTTTCTAAAAAGTTGGCCACCTTAATATCCCAAGAACACTCTTCAGAATCTGAGCTGATACCCAGTGATTTCAATAGGATGCCTCATGGGATCACTCCATGCTTTGTGATATGACAGAACAGAGCACGAACTTCTAATTTCCACCTGCACCTCAAATCCCCACTGCAGTGCCAGGTAAAGACCGAGCTTGGAACTGAGCTCAACCTTCCATGCTTCACTCTGAGCTGACTGCTCAGACAGTGCTCCACACTCAAGCCATACAAATCCCCCCACATGAGAGCCCTACAGGAACAGCAGGGACACATAAAAATCCAGGGAGGTTACTTCTGAATGCACTCTTGCAGGATCAGTGTCACTTAAACCACGATGGCAGGAATGCACCTTCACCCATGTAATGTACATGCACCGAAAACTGTTGGGCTGATAGGCTTGCTTAGCAACATAAACAGAGTTAAGTATGTATGCATACAGACAAATGTATGTATATGCACACTTATGTGTATGGATATATACATAACTTTCCTTCTGTGTGTGCGTATATTAAACTGACATGCACTAAATGAACTAATCAATTGCACCCTTTTCACCATTAAAAAAGGAAAGCTGGGCACAAAAGATATAAGACCGAGCTAGCTAACATCCTCCAGGTTAAAAGATAAAGCACACCGAAGCAGATGCACAATGTAAGTTAAGCTCAGCAGCAAGACCAGGCTTTATACAACAGCTGCCCCATGCAGCCACACACGGGCAGCAGTGCCTGCAGAGCAGAACCAACCAGAAACACATCTTGTTTGCTCCAGAGGCTTTTGCTTCTGGGAAAATACTTATGCTTAGAAGCATTAAGGAAAGCAGATTCTCCTGCTGATAAAAAGACAATATAAAGAGGCTGGTTGCCAAAGGCACTAGAGCCAAAATGTCCGTACCTCATTTTAGCACAGCGTACCTGCTGCTGAAGTGAATAAAGAACTGCTATACCATGAGAGAGCCTGAGCCCTTCAAAAAGGCCCATTTACTCTTTCCCATCACACTTCTGAGATTCAAGACCACCGGGAAGACACTTATGACCGGCCTTTCTGGGTAAGCAGAACTGTGGTCCAGCACTCCAGCCTGACCTCAGCCACCTCCACAGTGCTGCCACCCGGAACGGGGTTAACTAAACGGTATTAGATCACACACGGCATCCCCTACTTCTGCTGCTGCAATAATCAAACGTGCTCTCAGTTTCAGGGACAGGGAAGCTTTCAGAGCTGGCGCTTCAGGTCACGCTTCGGCCAGACCTGGCACCGCCTCTGCCGCGATCGGCCGGGGCCACCCGCTCCGGTTATCTCCGCCGCCAAGAGCACCGCGCTGCTCCGGGCTCAGCGCATCCTCCAGGCAACACACCCGGACAGCAGCCTGAGCTCCGCCAAGGCGGACAGCGAAAGGGCTTCCTCCCGTTGCGAGCCTCGCACAGTGGGAGGCTGCGAGTGGTGGGGGGGAGCCCCACCGGCCGCGGGGGAAGAGCGGCTTCGTGGGGGGGGGGGGGGGGGGGGGGGGGGGGCGGAAAGCAGCGGCTGAGCGGCCGAGGAGCTGGGTGACTTCTGAGAGGCTCCCCAGCGCTGCTGCTGCCCTCCCTCTGCACCTGAGCCAGGAACAGGGCTGGCGGGATGCGGCGGCCGGGGCCGGGCTCACTCACCGGGAAGCTGCCCCGCAGGCGGGCGGATCTCAGGGCCAGGTCCCGCAGCACAGCCCCCGCCTGCCCAGCCAGCGGAGCCGCCATCTTAACCGCGCCGCGTGCTCTCCCGGCGACCGCTGTCTCCGCCCTGCCCCGCTCTCCGGGCGGAAGCTCGGCGGGGCCTTGAGGCGCCCACCCCGCCGCAGGGGAGGAGAGGGGACGGGCGTCGGGGTCGGGGCCGTCTGCGGTGGGGTCCCGTGAGGACATCTTGGGGTAGGGTGTGTGGGCGGGCCGGTGAGAGGGAAGGATTTGGGGTAACCGTGCTGAGCGCATCTGGGTGCGGGCACAGCAGCGGACAGCGGTGTGCGGAGGGGATGGGTAGTGTGAGGTGGAAGCCTTGAACTGCTAGAAGCGCTGCGTTGGCTGGTTTGCTTTCTTCCTTTTTGCTTTTCATGACTAAAAGCCCTTTTTTATTTAATAGGAAATGTTAAATTAACCCAAGCTAACAAGCCCTAATAAGGCCTGCTGGGATCCAGCTGACTCTTCGTGGGAACTTTAATCTGAACTCCACAAAATGCCTCTATTCGTTCTTTATCCCCAGGTTAGTTAAGGCCAAAGCTGAGATGCTGAAGTCAGGCCCACATGGGGGACAGTGCTTAAGGCTAGAGCCCTGGTAACTCATGACTTATCACATAGATACCAGACTACCATATGAGTTCCCAATCTGAGCTATGGTTTCATGAAACTGAGTCCTAAAAGTGAGAGCTGTGAAAATCATAAAATGGTTTGGACCTCAAGATCGTCAATTATTCCATCCACCAGGAATTACTTAAGCGCTGGTGTGGACACAGGTGAAACAGTCTGATGCAAGCTCAAGAGTCAAATGGTCTTTACAGCTACAGTCTCTATGTGGCCCTGCTGAATATTTCTGTTTCTAGTTAATGTATGCTCCAGATAATCCACCTACAAGTAATGGAGAGCTGACTTTAGCTTATGCAAATTGCTAGTTAACAGTGATGGTTTGGGGGAAAAAAGTACAAAAATTAAGGAGTAGATGAGATACCCTTGCACTTTTACAAAGGTTCATATAAAATTCACCTATATTGAAGCATGCACAGTTTACTACTATATCAGGCATTAGTTATGGTGAGCATTATTTAACACAGTTGTTTATAAACATAAAATAGTTGGATAAACAAAACAGTTCAAATCCCCATCTTTAGTCCAGGATGTGAGTGGTACAAAGGGGAATGCGCCTGTCAATGCTTAGAACTTACATTCCTAAATGTGTTTAAAAAAAAAGCAGAACTGAGCAACTCCCTTTACTGGAAGTTAATCAGCAGATAAAGTATACTCCTATTAGAAAAAAAAATCTGCAAGTTCATAAAAACTGAGGTGCTAGAAAAATCTGAAATTGGACAGTTTTGTCTTTGTCATGACAATTTAAGTAATACAGTGTGTTTCAATAAAGAGTCTGAAGATGCAGCTTTCTGATAGCATTGAGCAATAATGTGTGGTATCCAGTATTAATCTAAGTATTACTGCACGCTTGTTCTTTCAGAGTGTTCTATACTGACTTTGGTATTATGATGGAGGAAATATAATTTCATTTTTAGTTTCATGACTGCAGTTCGGTAAGCACAGTGGTGCCTATTCATACAAACTATTATGGCTGTCTGCATTAGGTTTATATATATAACAGGTATATAAGCTTTCAGATAATGTGTGTGGATTGCATGCAAGGCTATCATTTAATGCTATGAAGAACACTTTCACTGAGTAATATAAATAGTGCAGAACCTTCTTTACTATATTTTTTTTTGTTTAGATTTAGTAAATGAAAAAACATCGTGCAAACACAGTCGGCTTAGTCACCAGGATATGGTTCCTTTGTATCTCTAGGGTAGGAGATACCTGATCTTTGAAGTCTGAGGAGAAAAGATATGAAGATTCATTGTCTTCACATTCAGTTTCCTTCAATCTATGTGTAAACCAATGAAAATTTAGATTGAACAGGTCTCTGAAGCACTTTGCAGAGCAAGCAAGAGACAGATTTCTTGGAGTATGGGATAGCAAGATGTGTGGGTGCATGACAGAAGAGACTTACATTATGAATTATTGTTAGGAAACTCACTTGGGATGCAGGAATTTGGGAACAGCCAAGGAGTTGTCCAAAGACACAAATGAGGGGAGGGAACTACAAAAGTAAAGAGAGAGAGGCTGATTTCAAAGGAAACCTTCTAGGTTTCCAAATATTCCTCCCTGTATCTTATCATGGGTATGCAGCATTTGAGGGTGCTGCCCTTTTCCTATCTTCCCAGGATGTATGAAAAGCTAGATTGTAGCTAGGCGTTTCTGCAGTGTTCTACTTAATGCAGAACAGCCAGTAACATTTTTGCAATTAGGTCTAAAAAACACTGTATAAGGCATAACTCTTCAGAACCTGTCCTTAAGCCTAAAGAGTTGATACAATTCAAGTGAAAATATTTAAAAACAGAAATTGTCACCTTAGCACAGTTAAACCACAATTTTAAGTGGTTTGGCATTTCCTCTTCATTGCAGCAGTAGTTGTTAACAATGAAATAGTATATTCATTTTCTCATCCAAACAGTTTACCTCCCAAACCATTATTTGCTAAAAATGCATGTCACACCCAGCACACTGATAGTGTATCCAGCCATTTAGAAAGGTTGTTTATCATTAACTTTTCATTTAGCCATAAAACCATTGGACAAATACAAGCTCATTATAGGTAGCAGAGCTGAATGATGAGCGTTTTTCTTAATAACTCTTCCTGAGTAACATGCCTGAGTTTATGCTGATACATGTCAGGAATAAATCCACTATTGCAGCAAGGAAGCAGGGATCATTTGTATTTTCACAGATGGGATACTGTTCCGATTTAGACTCAAATAGAACTAGGCCAAATAAATCTTTTCTTACTCACACTATTAGTCTTACAACTTCAGTAGAGTATCTGTGAGTCTGGTGAGCCATCACATATTCAGTTTTGCTTACTGATGATATGGTTGCTCGAGTCTGTTCTTCATGGGGTATAGCCTTTTTTTTCAGGAAGCAGTGGAATTATTTCATCATGTGTTTTACCTTGAAATTATTCTTGTGTCAACTACAAAACTTGAGCTTCATACCATATAGATTTCCGAGAGATTAACTTAGTCTGTATGTGACAGATGCATCACAAACAGCAAGAAATTACCCCAGAATAATGCATGAGGGTAGTAAAACTGCAATAAACTCACTAAAATAGTCCCACCATAGGTGACTGAAGAGTGGGAAACAAGACCATAGACTAACTCTTAGCAGTGTCACTATAGAGTTTGAGTCCTAATGTGCAAATCCCTCTCAGTCTATGATGCTGTCTCAGTCCTTCACTATTGCTCATTCCTTTTCTCTGTTCATCTCAGCTTGTCTCCAGTGTAAAACCAAAAAGAAAAAAATATATTAAATGGTGAATATAGCAATGAGTGGAGGATAGGGCAGCAAAAGATTAAAATAACAGTGTTCAAGTCTAGAGAACAAAAGAAGCATTAAAGTGAAATTAGCACATTAGAATTGTTAATTACCCTCTAGGTCATTGAGTTCAGTCATTCCATACAGTGACAAAATTCCCATTCATTAAAAAATTACTTGAATATAATGGAAGGGATCCTGGAAGCAAGCAGGATGGGGTAGGTGTTGAGTAGCTAGGATCAAATTTCTGGTCATACTGTCTTCAGCAAATACATGGGCTCTATCTACTGCTGCATCATCAATGTATGTAAATATCACTTTGCCTTTTTCATTGTCAAATTGTATCTGTTGTATGTAGTGAACTTGTATGAGGTTAGGAGCAAAAGAATAAATGGAAGTCTCTAAACAATCTTTGCATCTTTTGTTTGATGCTGTGGAAAGCCAGGGTGTGCATTTTAACACTCTGTGATAACTTTGACATGCAGTTAAAGCTAAAAACTGGAAAGACGAGACTAAAACAATGAAGACTTTACATAATATGTAGAAAAAATGTAGTGAAGTAACCCACTTTAAAAAGATCTATAGCAAGAGAGGCAATACAAAGGGGAGCAACAGTAACAATAATGCACAACCTTTTTGATATCTGACCATCTGACTGTGTAAAAAGGAAACATTCAGGAATTATGACATAAATTAATTGGGTGAAAACAGTAGAAGCAATATATCAATTTACAAGACATGTACTGCTACCTTTTGCCAGAGCCCTGCTGTATAACAAGGCAGACAGGGGAGTTCAGGTTTCTCAGCATAGAGAGACTGTGGGTCTATAACACTCAGTTCCAACAATGCTGAGAACCCTGATATTGTGGGTAGAAAGACAATTTTATTGAACTTCTGTCAGAGACAATATGGAATTGTGAATACAAAAAGTGTAAAGATCTGAGCTGTAGGATACAGTGGAAGAAAACAACCTCTCAGAGGCTGGACCTCTTTGATAAGATGTGACTATATCCCTGCAAAGACTTTGAAGCCTTTAAAAAGTATAGACAATCTAAATTCAGGAAAGAAATGTCTAACAGTCTGAAAAAAAGAAGGTAAAGAGTTGCTTGGGGGAAAGGAATGGAGGTTAGAATAGCAGCAAAACAGTGATGTAATGAAAAGGCAGGCTTTGTCATGTGTGCTAAGCAATTCAGCCTGTTCTGCAGGCAGACATCGTAAAATACAAACACTGGTTTATTAAATATGAAGCAGAATCTTGCCTAGATCAGTAATATACTGTACACTGTATTTAAAAACCTATTTAACGGCAAGTCATTATATTTAAAAACATATTTAACAGCAAGCTATCTAGAGTGTAAAGGAAAGCACAGATGAAGAGATTGCCCAGACAGTCAAATGTGGAGCAGCCATACCCAAGGGCACATGCTTAATGATAGGAATCTGTGAACTTTGTATGTACCGTGCACTATAACTCTGTAACTGTTTCCCAGCAGGGCTGTAATACCTGTGTGGAAGAAAGACAAGATGTCGCTGCCTTAAGAGAAATTGTTTGGATTCTAACAGAACAAGCTTTGTTGCATAGGATTATATGTGTGCTGTGCAGTATCTACAAAAAAGTGAGCATTTTTCAGGAATGAAACCTGGATACTACATGAAAGTGTAGACAGTTGTAGCTAAAAAAGCAGTGTTTGCCTTTACCAAAGGGAGGCTAGGCAAATTAGGAAACCTATAGGTGTCCGCATCACATCTAGTCCATGTTTTAATTTACAGGTTGCGAAATACCTTATAGCATGTGGTCTCAACCTGTTACAGGGCTTGAAATAGTCTATTGTAATTATTTTTGAAACCTGTAGGGTGAAAGGGCTGCTAATACGTGAGGGGTAATTTTTTCCTGATGAATTTTATGGATTGCAGAGGGAGGGAAATTGATTTTTCTGCCGAATTAAGTATTGATTTAGAAGTAGCTTTCTGTGCTACCTAGTTTGGGGTCACAGGGTACTATTTCAGTGGATTTTGTAGATTGCTTGCTGTGTTTTCCTATTTCAATAAGATCTTTTGGCATGGATGCAGGTTTCACTTTCATTACAATTGGCTGGACACCAGCAAGTGGTTCAGTGATCACGGAAGTTCATGAACACCCTAACCTTTCTAAACAGCCTCACAGAGGAGTGCAGCACTGTGTAAAAAATCTTATACAAAAACCTGAATACACTGCTAGAGAAAACTGAACTGCCTAAACATAAAGCAGGGTGACAGCAGTTACTATGGCATTTGGTGCATAGGCTCACTACTTTGTTGTCTGGACTGCATATTTGGACATTTACAAGTGTCATAAAATCTAACTTGGGCTTGTACCTTATACTGTGCCGAGATTGGTGGGTACTACACACTGTAATATACTATATAGGGGACATTATATGTGCTGGTGTCAGACCCAGTACAGACTATTCTGGGTTACTGGGTATCCTGCATCACTTTGCCATTCAACAATCACTGTCTCTCCGTACCGTTGATTCCTTTTCAGTTTACACCTGCTTCCATTTCCTCAGATGGTGTTTCAGTATTTTTTACACTTTGTATTATAGACATTAAGACATTTAATTTTTACTTTTTTTCTGCACTGTCCTCATGTCATTCATTTCCAACCCTTGGGATTCTGTGATTCTGTGATCAGTGGACAGTGTGATCATCAAGACTTGAAGGGTTTGCAGTCAGAGATGGTAGATTTCAAACGTGAATTTCTCACAAAGTGCTTCTGTACAAAAAGGCCAACATTTGTAAATGTTCTTTGCGTTTTTGCTGTGTTGTCTGGGCTTGGCTCTGAGACAGCTGTGAGGAGACAAGAGTCTCTGCAAGTGCAACTGCACAGATCAGGTCATGGTGATCTATTTTTTTAATCTGATCCCTTTGGAATAGAAGCTGCAAGTGAATACAGATATCCCTACACGTAGTGGCAAGGGGTGCTTTCCGGTGTTTCTTTTGCTTGCTAATCTATCAATTGTTTGAAAATGAAAGTGTAGTGAAAATGTAAGTTTCTGGAGTAGAAAAAAGTGAGCTGTGATTGTTTCTGGATGTGCCTTCATATTACATGCAGGAAGCCTTTAGAGCCTGATAAGAACATAAATATAACTGAATAAGAACCAACCACACCCACAGAGGACTGTAAATATTTTCCTGACCATATAGCCTAAATAGTTGACCAGAATTCCTGCTTTGAATGGTGTTTGCAAATTCTATGGAAAATCAAAGTGAAAATGGAAAGCCTAGAAAAAACAAAGGCTATCCCCATGGGGCCAGATCTATATGAACAGATGAGTAGGAAGGGTACACACTCATGGTTGCTTTATACATAGATGTAAAAGAAGCCGTGTCATTTAAAGACTAAGGAACAACTTCATCTTGGGTAAACATTTTTTAGCTTATGAGCAGAATAACTCCAAAATGTTTTGTTTATGAAGATTGTTAAAATCTGTAATAAAAAAATAGACATTCAGCTGATTTTAAAAACTCATGGATATGGCCACATACAAATAATCACACCTTCAAATCTCATGTGCATGTACACATATACACTACAGGTTTTTCATGTTTCAGGAAAGGATAATAGAAACTTCTTTTTCTACTAGTGGAGCTAGAGGAATCAAAAAGAACTTCCCCATGGCTTATCTTTTTAATAGCTTCTACAAAATTATGTAGGAATTATCATACTTTTAATTAATATGCAGCTGTTAAACAGATCAAAATGGGAATGCTTTAGCCGTCAGCTTGCATGTAGCAGAGCCTAAAAATTCCTTTTTTTTTTTTGCATTCTGCGTCAAAGAGGAAATTGGAATAAAATTTCCTTGAGCAACTGATAGTTCTAGTATCCATCTGATTTGGTAACATAGCATTTGCAAGCTTAGCTGTTTAAATTTAAGACTATCAGGTATAGCTTCTCCTATTGTTTGTCTTTAATAAATGTGGTTTAATGTCTTTGTTTCTCTAGGAAAGTTTGGAATGTTGTAGTACGTACAGAGAAATCTACAATCAGAATTCTACCCCAATGGGTATTTTTGGTTATCAGGCTGAGCTTCAGAAAATGCTGGATTTTTTCTTAAATAGAAAACCAGTGAAGACCAATTCATTAAGAACAACAGCCACAGGAGGTATGTGATTTGTTTTGAGAGTCATTTAGGCTCAAAATGCGTACTGTAATAAAAATTCAGGGAAATAATAGAAAATCTACATGGACAGCTCATTTAAAGGCTGTGATGATTTTATGTTTCAAATTAAGGTAATATGCATCTAAAGTGTAGTATCCTAAGAAAATCGCTCTTTTATTCACTTTAGATTTAGCTTCTTTTGACTTTTAACGTATTTTTAATGAGTGTTGAGCTATAACTGAAATGAATCAGTTTGTAACTCAAGGCTACATGTGGCTTACTTGATGGAATTCAGAGTAGGATTCCCGACAATAACAGAATTTGAAGGGATAAATGCCACGAGTAAACTTTCTTCTCTTTTCTGATTTCTGGGAACATAGTTATTACAGTGTCTATGACCCGCGGTTCAATTCTTTACGAAGTACTGACTAATAATACTTATCAACCTGCAAACATTAATGCAAGTGTATAATGTAGCAATATCCAAGTCACAAAGAATTTTAATACTGCCAATAAATATTCCCCCAAATTCTGATGGAATTTATGTGTACATAAGAGTTTATGAGTATTTCCTTAAATCTCTGCATATGTTGCCAGCAAGGAAAGAAAACAACACTGTATGACTTCTCTGATACATGAAACTGCCTGCCATGTTTCAACTGAAAACACAACTATTACCACCATATAAAATTGAAACATATTACATTTAGTTCATTACATCAGTGCAACAAATAACTGAGAAATTTGCAAAATGCATCATTGTTCTGAGAAGAAGTATATTTTAAGTAATAATAATTGTTATGAATTAATTGCTTAGCTTTAGTGCTAAGTATGATCTTGTGATACAGCATATAGATATGAGCTCCAGTCAATAAACGGGCTTGTGAAGGGGTTCAGCTCTTGTTCCTGGAGAATCACAATGAGTCTTTGTTTTAACCCCCACCTCTCAATGTAAGGAGCAGTTAAGTTCATGCTAACTTATGTCAGAAGCACACACTTGAGCAGTGGCACTGCACCTTATACAAACCTGTCACCAGTTTATCTTGCAGAAGTCTCATGCTTTTCAGACCTCTGGGAATAATAAGTCAAAGGTTCCTGGCACCATATAAAGCACAGAAGATATATGTTTGTATGTGTGTGTGTGTGTAGGTGCATACACATACAATGGAGAGCTTTACTGACAGAAGATTTATGTTCAAATGTATGCTAAAATATTACATAAGGTCTACTGGGTGTTTGTGACATTAGGAATTCTGCAATATTTCCCTTCTTAATTCCTTCAGTTTCTTCCTGCTTATTCAAAATTGTGAGTAAGTTTCAGTGCACCTAATATTTCAGGGATTCCTGGCAAGCACATAGAGATTAATTACATATAACACAGATCGAATTGTTAATTGTTAAAAGCCCAGTCCTGCCTTGTTGCATCTGTGCTGTCAGACTGAACAGATCTGTCTTAATAACTTGAAAGGCTGAGAGAGAGAGAATCAGCTCCATAAAACTCCACCCAAATGAGAAAATCAGTCCTCAATGAACAGTGAGTACAGACCATCAGAAGTCATTTTTCTTGATGAGCAGATGGAGAAATGTGTTTTTGAAGGTAAGCTGTTAGATTTTTGAAAGGCAACTATCAGGGGTCATTTTAGCCTTAGCTGATTATCTCTTAGGCTTTAGCTAAGACTAAATGGCAAGTTCAAAAGTTTGATATGTACAGCTGTGGTGTGCAGAATGAAAGGTGCTTAGCGTAGATTAAAGTAGAAGAGGCAAAGTCAAAGTCCACGAAAAAGAAAATCTTTCCTTTTAGGAGAGACAGCTGAAAGCCAGGGATTGCTTCATGTTGTGTCACACTTTATCTAAATGAAACCAAACAAGAGTACATGTTTGTTATGCAAGCATGTTTTCCTGCCCTTTTTTGCGAAGAATACTGGTTTCTTATATGTAAAATACTCAGTCATTCCCTAGGGAGGTAAGATGGTCTGCAACTTAAAAAAAAAAAAAAAAAAGAAAGCAACCTCCTGGTTAGAAAGGCATCATCAGCATGTCCTTATCTTTGTGATGTATTTTGAAGCCACTGAACAAAGATGAAGCAAAAGCTCATGGAGAGGCTTGGTGGTAATGTATTTTGTCTCATTTTTTTTGTTATCTGCTAAAGAGTACAGTACTCCCATAGAGCAGCTCTCCTTTACAGACAAGGTTGCCATTCTAACTTCATCCTGCTGATCTGTAACTTAGTGCTCACAGTGTCTCAAGGCAAGTGGTCTGCAGTATTTCTGACTTATGCTCAGATACTGCAATGACACCTAAACAACAGTACAATCTTAAGGCAATTCCCTTCATTGGTTGAAGTAAGCTGAAATTTTCATCAGGGAGCTGTTGCTTTTCATTTATAAAGAAAAACATCAGCTATGATGGTGATAATACAGAAAGCCTCATTAATTGCAGCACACAATAAAGAATAAAGTGAATGTTAGAGAAGCCAAGCAGATGGTGCATTAGAAACAGACTTTTTAAACAGTAACCTTCACAGTAGGGAATGCTGTAGGTAAGAGTGCAACTTAACTTTCGTTAGAACATTTTTATTTCTATGTTTAGAACATGAATTTATTTCCAGATATGTTCTTTGCTGAAAGTTAATTTATTCTGGAAAGCCTGAGAAAAACAAAAAGCAATACAATTGCCTTCTAATTACAGAGATTACAGGGCAGAGGGTAGAGGAGAAGGGGAAATGCTGTCATGTTTTTACTGTTTTCTATCATTCCTTCTGCAGTTCTGAAACCTACTGTAAAGAAAACTTTGCTAAAAACTTTTTAGGAAGAAACTGGGTGGTTAGCCAAGACAGAAACAGGGGCAGACATAGCTCTCTATTTTGGGAGTGTGGAGTTGGGAGAGGGGAGGCTTAGAAAGCATTGCAACAAAGGAGGAGCCTTTGAGGTACCATATTCCCAAAGGGAAGGAAGAGGAGGGTGAGAAAATACTGCTGTGTGTTAGTGGCAATTTTAAGGAACAAACCCAGTAAAGATTTCTCCATCCATATAGAATATTCCTGTATGCCTAGGAAATTAAAATGTAACTGTGTCCCTTGCAAGCATCCAGAAAATATCTATACTACAAACCTATAAAATATTTTAAAAGAGAAATGATACCCATACCATAAAAATAGCAAAACTAAGTCTGTGTGGCTCAAGAACTCAATTCAAATTCAATAACTTACTGACGAGTTTTATATTAATAAAAGACATGAATGCTAAGAAAAAGCTTCTATGCTTCAGTACATCAGTGTAAGAATATTGGTCATATCTGCTGGGAAACTTAACTGACGAGCCCCAGGAACAACAGATGCTCAGTCAAGATACTTTGCATCCATACCTACTGTCCTTGTAGGCTGTCTAAAATCAGCCTGCATGTAAATCCCATCTGCCTTTGCAGACACTGCAGTGGAGCAACCTCAAGCCTTTTTTGTTTTTTTTTGCCCACTATCCTATGATTTCAGCAGGGTAACAGGCAGAGTGACAAAGGGACTCACTCTCTGCAAGACCTACCTCTCAGAGATCTGATTCTTTCAGCTGTGAGCTTCCTACTGCCTTAGTGACACACATATTACACTTTAACTTATTGTTGATGAAAATCTAAGATTCATGGCAATACACTGACATTTCATTACTTTTTTTTTTCTTCCTGATGTACTTGGCAATTGCATCCAGTTTATTTTTAGTCTGAATATCCAATGACAAGAAAACAACAATCAAATAATCTATGTTAAAAATAGTTAAAAAGGAACATATTCAGAAAATAATTTAGTACTCAAACAACTGTTACTTCCATTCTGAAGTATACAATCAGGTGGAATTGGAGAAATTAATTTTGTTCAACCTTCTGGGTTAGCATATGTTTTCAAAGTGGACAGTAAGAACCTTGGATTCCTTATTTCTGTCTCAACCTTTTTTGTTTGTTACCTCTGAAATTGCAGTATGCCTGTATAAATATCCATTATATGATAGTATGTATAGAGAATATTCAGAGTCTTCTTGGGGTTTTGGCTGTTTTTTGAAGCTCTAGGGTGATTCATGACCAATCCAACCATAAATTATCCCTTATTTTACAGGTTAAAGTGTAGCAGCTCCATATGATGCTACCACAATTCTCGTTTGGGTACCATTAACACTGACCTCAGTGTGCTAGTCCACAACAGGCCACATAGCCCTGGCAGCTCATGGTTTGGGTGTTTTTTATAGACCAGTGGTCACATTTATCTGTTCCTTGAATATGGAAGTAGCAAGAGACAAACCCTATCTCTTGAAGAAAACTCACAGTTGTTAATGAAGCTTTTAGTTAGCCATCTAACAACGCATCTAGCTCATGTGTTCACAAAGCGCTTGTGTGAAACTGACAGCTCTGAAACTTAGGAAGGGAGCTCTTTGCTGCCATCTCTCTGTGAACTAGGAAGACAGGGTGATGTATGTACAAACTTTTTAGCATGTTCATTTGCCCACACTGTTCCTGAAGAGCGTTTTTACTGATTTATTAAGGAATCATTAACGTTTGGATAATCAGAGAAACGAAACAACTTTATACATGTTGTATGGTGATGAAAATAAAAACTGTGTTTAAATATAATCTGTTTGGGTGGTATCATAACTGAACCTTAGTCTAGAATGGGGTAGTAAATGAAGCTGAGTACATATGAATCTATTCTGAACTGACTGGATGTGTTGAGTGTGCTGAAAAATGGAGTGGAGGCATCAGCATGACAGGAGATGATGGCAGCATCATTTAGGTACAGTGATACAGGATTAGCAGTGACAAAGGGTGCAAATGGGGGAGACATTAAATTGCTTCTTTTATGAAAGGAGGCAGCCCTTCTTGAGAGTATTTGTGGATTTGTCTGTTCTGTTGACAGTAAATGATAGGTGCAGCTGATGGTTAAACTGAAATTTGTTCATCAAATGTTCAAATAGAGTTATGGAGTGTGTGCAAAGATACTATATGTGTCTTCATGGGTGCTACAGGTATACTTTAAATATCAACATTTTGTATAAAGATTGCTAAGCGGTGCATCAGTGTTGAAATCCATTTTATCTTCATATTCTACTTTTAGAATGAAACAAAGTTCTTCAGAAAAAAATAATACTTGGTGAATTCAGAAAAAATGTTTTAGTTTCTTAAATGAGTTTATAGGTTATATTTTGAGCTAGTCTTTGCAGGTTTTAAGAAAATAGCATAGTATCTGAACCTGCTCCTTCTTGTTAGCAACAATATTTGGAGGAATAATTTAATGTTTACATTATTATGGGAAGTTTCTTTAACATTGTATTCATGAATGGTCTCATTAAAATCCAAGAGCATGACTATATGGCAATGCAAACACAGGGTTTGACCCAGAAGAGAAGATGTTTCTGTGACACCCTCCAGGGATTTCACTATTTCTATTGATTTTACAAGAAGGCATTCAGATGGTACAGTGATGGACAGCAATATAAAACCCTAAGAAAGATGGATGGACATGATTAAGTGTTTAGTGGCCAGGAGTCAGTAGCTTCTTCCTTCCTCTCAGGTCCCAATCCACATATGATATGCTGTTACCGCTTTTAGCTGCAGGGTTGGTCATTAAACTCAAGCAGAAATAGCTGGTATGTTTAGGTTTAGAGGTCTCCAGTTCATTGCTTGTTTATCTCTGTGCTGCACTTTAACATTGTTACAATATTGAGACCTGAATAAACAGCAGAGTCATGAATATTTAATTTGTTAAAAACTTTACCCAAATATCATTAATCTCTTTACTTCTCAGCTATTTTGTTTGTTCCTTGGAGAATTTACAATTTCCCTTGAGATTGTGGTCTGTTGTTACTCTTTCCAAAGGAAACATAGAAATCATATTTTAACCAAAATGGGTTTTATCTTCCCTTCATGTTCTGTTTAATGTTTTTTAGTTGAATAGTATGAACTTTTCCAGACACATTTCTGGGATTTATGCATTAATATCAGACTCCAGATGGAGAGGCTTTTTATCAGATAAAGCAGACCTGGGAGGAAGTCTTGAATGTTAACACTGGGGATGGAAACTGGTACAGTACTCTTTCTTTAAGTAAGTCTGATTGCATTTGAATGACACAGAAAATATAGTACTTTTCTTTTATTCACTTGTTCTATTACTCCCACAACAAACTATATAAGCTCAGTAAGAGTCTTCTGGGATAAGGAAAAATTTGGAAGCAATGTGTACTAAGAAGCAACAAACATATTTTGTAGTTTACTATTTCTTGAGATTGGACGACCAGCTTTCTTAAGAGTGCTTTCAGGTCCCGCAGATCAACATTCTGCTAGATTGTGATTTTAGTGTAGTTAATGGTATTGTTGTCAATGCTTTGCTATACAGCAAGAAGTCTCTCTGGAATCAAGCATGTGGTTCTTCCTCACTCAAAGAAAATGCAACTTCTTTTCCAGCCATTGACATCAGTTGATAGGGCATTGCTGGTATTTGTGTCACTGGGTCTGATTTTATGATCCAGGATCAAGATCTGAATTTCACAGGGTATTTTCGTTGGAGGAGTGCCGCGGAACGGACCCAGTCAGAGATCAATGTGATCAGACAAAAAGCCATTTATTTCAAAGCATTAACTCTTTATATACTATTGCTTACACACACCTACAGCAATTTGGCATATCATGATTGGATACTTGTCTTGAAGACCCTTAGTGACTAACATATAATTGGTTAAGCACAGGTGTGAGAACTTGACCTCGAACACTTGCCAACAGTCCACAGTTCTCATCACTCAGTGAATTCCAGCTTCTTCTTATATTGCTTGCTTAAGCTTCCTCGGGCCTCCCATGGCCTTGCTGTATCCCTTGGAGTTATTCAGAGCTCATGTACCAAATATCCATTCTCCTGTGAGAACACTGTCTCCACAGAGGAGGGAAAGGTATAGTGTTTCATGGCAAAAGTAACAGGCTAGATCTACCCTAGCTGGAGTAAATAGTCATAGTTTATACTTGTGTAGTCCACAAAACCATGATGTACACCCTTTCAACCTTTGTTGCAGCCTTTTAGTTGCATATAGCTTACAACTAATATAGAGCCTGTATCTGATTTCATGAGAGCCAAGTAGATAGATTTTGTTGAGCACTAAATTAGCACAGTATATAAATGCTATTTTCAGCTCAGGAGATGCCTGTGAACTGCCATCATTTCCTTCCTCATAGTAGTTATTCAAGGATAGCTTTTCTGCATTTTTAGATTAAATGAATTTGTGAGCAATATTCTGCATCTTAGTGTCTACACCTCAGTGTCTCTACACAAGCAGTCATATGAAGTTGTCTCAGACCAACCATCTTTCTGGCATTCATAATAAGATTCTTTGTAAAATCTGCTTCCCCCAGTTCTGTGCCCAAAATGCGTTTTACACAGTAAACCAGTACAGAAATGGTCAATCCCAACTGCCTCGTTAAAACAGTGACTGATTATTCATATCAACCCTCTGTTTGCATGATGTACCTTTTTACAATAGCAAAATATTATCTCTTTATTTGCTGACATTCCCTGGTGACATGCCAATGGTTCTGGTAGAAAAGCCTTTAAAAATATTGGTGTGTTTTTTTCTGTCACCTGAAAGTTCAGACCTACAACATATTTGCACAGACAACCTGGTTTGTTGGCTACTGTCACTTGCTTCTATTTCTCTAACAAATGCTGCCAGTTCCTTAGGTTTGTCACACGTTCCTTTCCCCTTATGATGCCACTTACATCTCCATCACAGAACTAATAGATTGCTCAGCATCATTTCTCACTTCCTTGTCTACGCAGTGAGGGGGAAATGTTTCTGATCCATCTTTCTTGTAAGGAACTCAGTAGCAAAGATGGATCTTATTGTCATAAAGAAGGATTTTTTCCACCCTTCCTGTTGTGACTGGGTTGGGTGTCTGTTCTTCTCAGATATACCCCAGCCTGTGTTTTTCCAGGTGCTTTCCACCTGATCTAAGCACATGCACTTATTTCTTTAGTGATATTCCATCTCTACAGATGTGAATACTGGAATTCTTTTTGCTTTGGAGCTCTGTTTTGATTTTTTTTTTTTCAGATTCATTCTTCCACATTGTGGGCTTCATGGTCAGATGCCTTGAAAAGTCATTTTCTCAAGCCTAGTCTGAGATTTCATTGGAAATACTGCCATTGTATATGTAATTGCACCTTCTTCCTCAAGATCACTAAATAATTTATATGCCATTAGAATGTGTTTCTATAGGAAATCATGGTTGCTTGACCAGCTCAGTTATCCCGTGTGTTCCAGAAGAATTTGCTATCATAAAACTGCATAGTAAAGCCTTAAAAAAAAAGCTGAATAATCCAAGGATTGCTGGAAATTTTAGATGCATCTAAGTCATATTCCAACAGTACATAGCATCTTGTAAAATGTACCCTAGCTGTATTGGTATCTTCTACCCTACAATAGAAACAATGATAAATATTGTATTAAACTAGTCTAATGCTTGAGGCATTTAACCTTTTTTTGAAGAGTATGTATTGTAAGCACCCTGTGTTCTGCAGCAAGGTAGCTGGTTTATGACAAACTATTTTATAGCCTTTCTCTAAAACACGTTCATGATTTACAATTTTTTTACTGAAACCTTTGTATTTTTGCTACATTAAAATAGCTCCTAAGCATTCAGTAGCAGACAGAGGAAACTGAGTGACATTCTACTAAAGGTGCCAGTGACTTCATGCTTTCATGTATGCATTCAAAGAAAAGACTTTAAAGGTGCTGGAGAGCTCATACAGGATGTGATGTACTTTGGACAATCATACTATTCTTGTCCCAGGCATTTGACAGAATTGAATTTCATTTGTTGGGAAGTATTTCAAAGTGATTCTCACTGTGATTCTTAGTAGTGGTGTTACAATCCAGTGGCCTAGATCCCAGGAGCTCTGCCTGCTTCATCTCAGTCAATGGCACCAAAGACCCCAGGTGCACATCTTCCAAAGCTCCAGAAGAAGGAATGCTCTGATCTCCTTAACTGCGGAAAAAAAATGGTGGACTAAAATTCACAGCTTTTCCAGAAATTGTATTTTTTATTATGCAGTTGCTGCAGAAGCTTAGGGAATTTAAAAGAGGAAAAGACAGTTGTGAATATTGCGAAGAACTGGAGAGCAGTGATAAGAAACTGATAGAAGAATATGCCTTCCAGCTGCAGTGTGAGGTTGCCTGAAGAAATTCTTGTGAATTCCAATTCCTTTCCTTGAGCTAAAAGAAAATGGATTAGGAAGCATAATTCCTGTAGGCAAAGGTAGGAAAACTTTCCACCTTGCTGCTGCCTCTGCTTATCTCTCTCTTTTCTTATTCCTTCACAGTTTCCTTTTCTTCAGTGATACATCACCTCTCCAGGTAATAAAACATAGGATCTTTGCATGGCAAACATATGCCATAAATCTAGGTGAAGCTTAATAACTGGTATATGGCATCCTTCTTCCCATGAATGGCAAAGACAGAGGATCCCATTTCCACTCTGCTTTCTCACTGGAGGACAGACAAAATTTGTTGATCAATTATTTGTGTACGAGGGTGATTGATATATAGAGTTAAAAAAAAAAAAAAGCTAGAGGAAAGTGATGTTAATATTGGCTTTATAACTTCCCAAAATCCTACTGGAAAACTCCACATTGGTCAGGGTTTCTAGAGGAAGATGGTATTGGAAACCCTTGTACCTTGTCACTAATCATATACTAGCACTGACCCATGTGTTCTGCCTTCAGAATTAGTACTGTGTAATGTTAGGGAGACCCACGAGTTTTACCTTACCTGGAGGACTGTTGCACAATGTAGATAGATCTTCTAATGATGTTTCTACTGAACAAACTGGCCTATCCTCCTTCTATCCATGCCTCTGTGGAATACCTAGCTTCACTGCATGGTAGCTCTTCTAAAGAAATGAAAGGATTGTAATGATTAGAGTGGTCTAAAATGGACCAGGCTAGTTTTAGAGTTGGGTAGACTAGTAGAAGTGTTTTCCTGTAAGACATACATGTGGCATCTCAAATGTTTCTTGTTCCATCCTGACTGCTTGGGATATTTTGGCAGCCAGATACTCACTGTAGTATGAAGGGCAGGATTGGAGAGCCACACACTCCCGAAGTGTAGCTGACAGCTCTGAAACAAAGGCAGAAGAAATTTTCTCTGAGCAGGAGTGGTAGTGTAAAGCCCTTCATATATAAGGCAATTTACAGTGTAAGCTAATGAAATCAGATGCCAGCTTTGCTGATATAACTAGTTTCACAACCTCTAGCCTTCCCAGCATAACACAGAATAATTCATAATGGGACTGCACAGAACTCTTTCAATTAGATTTCAGCAGTAGAGCGAGTTATTTTAGCTAGGCAGAAGCATGCAAAGCCTGTAGGCTGAAACACATGGTAATTAAATAAATAGATTCAGGCTTTTGCTATCACAAAAAGAAATTAAGAACTCAGTGTAAAAGATGCGAGAGTCTACCTCGAAAAGACACCCATTTAGCTGAAATCATCTCACTGCACTCCATTCAGAAATCCCACTTCTGGCAGAGGGGAGAGGTTGCCATTTCTGAGAACTCTCAGTGGTGAGGATGCCTTCAAGGGAAGATTGTGAGTTTAACTTTCAGCTGTTACAAATGTCAAAAATGCCTGTATAAAAAAAATGGATGCTAATCAGTAAGCAGGGATTCTGAAGACAAGCTCTTTCATGGGTACTTCTTTTATTAAAGGTGATATTCAACACATCAGGCAAGTATCAGTGCTAAACACATGAACCCAGTATAGCACTTGAGTTTCTGCATTGGATTTTTTGCATCTCTGCCCCTGGCAACTGTTTTGCAATCCTCACTGCACCCTGTTTGCCAAAGGGTGTTGAAAACAGCAACAAAACATTGCAGCAGCTGAATGTTGCATTCAGTGAGTGGAGATTTCTTCCTATTTTCATGGTGTTTTTTGCTCTTTCCCAATAGTGACTACTGCTAGGGATCAAGTTTTCATTTGCTTTATCTTTCCCATATATGATGAGAAAACTTTCCAAAGGAAGATGACTTATTCTCCAAACAAATTGCTTCAGCCAAGTATTTTTGATCCAGGGCCTTTTTTCTGGGCTTCAGATGCCTTCAAGCAGCAAATCATGAACATACTGGCATGGACCCTGCTTGGCTTGCTAATGGATTTGATGAGGATGAGAACAAATTCAGGACACCATGAAAGACGGAGAAGAAAATCTGCAAATGCCCTTTCCTGACATTAATGATATACTGGAGAGGAAGCAGGAGTGGTTTTGTTTATCATACTTTTATACTATTTTTCAGCAATTGTTTATATATCATTGTCCCAAGTGGAGAAGGTGGCATCACACTGGGAAAGAGTGTGACCAATTTGCAAAGAAACTCATGTGACTTTTGGTGTTGGCTTCAAAATGGGAGAAGAAATTATTTTTACCTTATATGTTTGAGTAAGAATTGCTTATAGTGAAATAGATTTTACAGTCCATTAAGTTCAGTCGGTACAAAATTAACTTAACTGGCCAGATTGACACCTGGAGAATTCAGCTTGTGCTAAGGGGAATCTTCATCTGTGTAAAGTTGATACAGCTAATTCTGTTATCTCTTGCTTTGGATTTGACATCTGTGAAGTTTCTGCTGCTGGAGCTGCATTTTCTGGGTGATTTGGAACAGCCTGAGACAATAGGAAGGAAGTATCAAAGGAGAATCAACACTTTTCTGCTATGCCCCATCCTTGATTAGCAAACTAAAAACAGGGCACACTGGCTTACACTTTAGTATCCTACAGCTCCAGAGACAGCTAGATCCTACTCGCGTTACTCCTCTAATGTTTGTATCTGAACCATGAATGTTGTGACACATCTACTCCATTTGATACTTCTGATTTTCTTAATCACTGTAAAGAACAGACACGTTATCTTCAGCGCAAGGAAGGGCTAACATCCTTTCCCTGGTGGGAATGGCATAGGGCAAACTGATGATGTAAACTACCAAATGCTGTTTGGGATCCAGGCATTGAGAAGAGGATGAGAAGGCAGATGTCTTGTGTAGAAAAGCAAATGCTAACTCTGCTCATAAAATAAGAAATAAATCCTTCCTGAGAGAGATCCAGAATATTATATTCTCCACAGGAATGAAGAATTATGAAGTTCAGCTAAAGTGTTGACAGAACAGTTTATCATGAAGTAAACTACTTTCTTTAGATAGCACTTGCTTTTTAAATTCCTGTGCAAGCAATTATTTTTATTTTAGGACCTTTAAAAATAAACCATCATACAGAATATTTCCAAAATGGCAAAATCCTGAAACAAAAGGACAAGATCCTGAACCTGAAACTGTGTAAAACATTGTTTTGTCCATACAGTGAATATAATTTCTCTCTACCATTCTCAGGCCTACATGGACAATGTCAGAAACCCTCAGAATTAGTCCTACAGCAATCTAAAGTCATGTTGTCCCAGAAAATCTGTTACCATTGCGTGTTTAATGCATCAATCACAATGTATGATGCCATCCCTCAGAGAATTTCCATTTTACATTCTTTGCTGTGGTATGGGATTATCTTTGTAATAATGATTGTGGCTATTTGTAAATCATTCTATAAAAGTATAGGGGATGTAACTGGACGGGCATGAAGTTTGCCAGCACATCTTCTCTCATCACTTGTGATTCAACAATCATTACATTGAGTCCTGTAGTTACCTGAGTGGATCTGTTGCTTTTTGGTCATTGAAGATTGTAGTGCATCATCATATCAAATTGCCAACAACTGACTGTTTTTCTCTAACAATAGGGAACTGTGAAAGCTGTTTACTTCTTGTGTATATTGTATTACAGTGT
This sequence comes from Melopsittacus undulatus, assembly GCF_012275295.1. NCBI lineage: Eukaryota > Metazoa > Chordata > Aves > Psittaciformes > Psittaculidae > Melopsittacus > Melopsittacus undulatus. The sequence continues at coordinate 30,218,077 of NC_047535.1, forward strand.
TTTATGTAGTTTCTGATTGAATCACAAACAGAAGTACTAGAATTCATATGGTTTTGATTACGAACTTAGGTAAGAATTTTGCATTTACTTTTGAGACTGCCAGGGATGAAGAAATCCTCGGTAGTGCTTTAGGTAGCCACTGTGTGCCAGTTTTCAAACCCAGAGGAAAGCTGTGGAAACTGCCATCATTATACTGAAAGCAGAAGACACAGACATCATAACTGGCCAGATGTGATAGCTGTCTGGGCTCGGAACTGCACACATTGGAACCAAAGCTGCATCATTCTGAGTGCTTGTTTGAGAGAGAACTTTTACCTTTGCACAAGTGTGAAGGCAGAGCTCCAAGTCAGTCTGCTTCCCAGAAATGGAAGTGGACTATGGAATTATTTCCATTGATTGTAGAACAGACATTTACATTGTTCTCTTTTTTTTCCTTTTATTGCCTTCCCTATTGAAGAATTGGTTTCAATAAGGGAAGCAGTACCAAGAGAAGATTGGCTGTATTGAATTCACATTGAACTGATTAAAAACCATGGAAGTTATTAGAAAAATAAACATATTTCCTTTTCCATTATGCAATATTTTGCCAACATATTTATTAGTTTAATATACTGTCTAAGTAAAAATGACAGGGAATATTATTTAGCATCATTGGAGAATAATTTTAGCAGCTGGAGAACATGGTTATATGTATGCAACACAGTTTACAATTAAATATGTTTTTTTATGTAAGAGATTGTATAGTTTTTCACCTTAAATTGCAAAGAATTAATAGTATGAAGATAGTCTAGATCTTCATGAAGAAGCCTGGTTTTGTTTACATTTTTTCCAGATTATTGTGAAATTTTAGCTACTGAAGTAAATCTTTGTAAGGGTTATATAGACAATAATCAAGTGTTAGTCTGAAAAGGCAGATACTAGTCACCACTTCCATTGTACAAAGCCAGCGTTCTTGCGCTGAAAAAGAGGTGCTGTCACTGAGATGAGAATCTGTTTTGCAACTTACAGAGTAAGATAACTAAAAAAAAAAGTCATCTGGTGCAGTTCACATTTCCAAATGAAGGTCTAATTGATTTTAGAATAATCAGTTCCTGTCCATGAGCTGGTGCAGAAGTTATGCTTCAGTAATGCAGTCAGCATTGCCTTCTGGAGGAGCTGATGGGAGATAAAATAGTCCCTGAGTACCTATGAATAATAGAGGGGTTTGGGGCCCATTTTTATAAGAATAAAGGATGTGTCTGAATTAAATTCCCTTCGATATTTTATTGGATATATTAATTCTTTCCCGTTGCATCCCTTCATCGATGTATACTGCTACAATCTACTGTTAAACAGCAGCCCTGGCTCCTTCTCTAGGACACATAATTAAGGTTCTTTTACCTGCTTTTTCCAGATGTTATGAGGTTTAACTAATTTATGCTTCTATGGCACATTGAGGTCCTTGAAGAAAAGGTAGTGTAGGGTTGCTTCATTCCGTTACTGGCCAAACAGTTTGCTTGGAAATACAATCTGGTACACACAGGTCGCACAGCTCCTACATCTGTATGGTTTCCAAAGGGCTGATATTTTTCTTTCTCCTTTAAACTTGGTAAGGGAGAAAAGGAGAAGGTAGGTCAAAGAGATGCTTAATGAAAGAGATCTTACACATGAAATCTTTCCAAGGAGGTTCCACTGTATTGTCCATTGTGCCTATCAGTTACAGTATCTTCTTTCTCCTGGGCACTGCTCCAATAATAGAGGATGCACAAATAGATGGTTTGCATAAATAAAAGTACCAGTAGAATTTGATACGATAAATAGCATCTCTCATCGGTAGAGTCCTGGTGTGCTGTGTGGATTTGCTGTTAACTTGTGTAACACCCCAGCAAACTCATCTGAGCTAATTCTGAAGTACACCTAATCCATTTGTTTGAGAAAATTTAAGATGACCTGTCAACACCTGTATTTTGGATGGTTTCCTGTAATTTATTTATTTATTTATTTATTTATTTATTTATGGAAACTGGCTGCTTTCCATGGGAAATACTACCTTCATGGGAACCAAAAAAATGCATATCCATATGTCAATTCAGTTGAGGTGTCACCTTTTGTACCAAAGAGGTTTTCATTCTTTGATTCATGAAAGTTTTATCATCCTAAAACACAGATGTAATTTTTAAGCAATGTCACTATGAAGACTGAACATTCTGGCTTCCTGATGTAACTTCAGATTACAAATCAGATGACCCTTTTATGCCCTTCTTTTCTCACTCCCTCAACTTGGGGTTGGATCAAGAATGTGAGCCTTTGTTTCCTTATTCCAGTCTGTTCCTTTCACTTTCCATATATTTTCCATTGTTAAGACTGTTACTGGATATTAGCGGATGCTATTAGACTGGGGAGATGAGACTTTGCTGGGGAAAAAAAGCGTAAAGAATTGAAATGACAGGGTTGTACTGAGTGTGGTGGCTGCTGTAACTCCTGCTCAGTTGTAGGTTGTGCTGTGATATTAGATGCCTTGTTGCGATGCAGCAAAATTAGATCAGTGCCCATGGGCCCTACCACAGAACTGTGAAACAACACAGTGTTTTCCATGTCTTTGTACCAAGAATATACACTAACTTTGTAGAGTTTAGCATATATTCTGAACTGTTTTAAGTGTTATACAAGCGGAAAACATCATATCTACAAAGTGCATTGACAAAAATTCAGGCAATATTTTACAATTTGTTGTTGCTGCTTTTAATCATCCAATTTTGGATTAGTCATTGTCTAGCACAGCATTTGGAAGCCATGAGCTCAGAAAAAAACTGTGCTTCAAAGATAATATCGAACCAAGGTTTGCACATACCTGGGGCAGAGTGGGTCCTAAACCTACATGAATAATCACTAGAGGCATCATTCATTTCCATTGATTTCAGTGCAGCTTCTGGGCTGAGTAGCTGAGCACAATGATGCACTATTTGGTCTGCTCCTCTGAACTGAAACAGAAAGGCTTCACTGAAGAAGCCTTTCTTCAGTGTTGTTACATATTGCTGTCTGAGCATCTCACTTCTAATGCTCACTATCTAAGCATTCTCACTTCTATTAAACCCAATGCCTGGTTGTAATAGCTGAAGTCTTCTGTTAAAATTCCTTTCCAGGTGCTTTCTCAAACTTACCTTTGGTTCCATTATCACTGGAGACATTCCCAAAACAGCATGCTGCCTTTCTTTTCAGACTGTAGGACAAGAGACCTTGCTGATACAAGCCTGACCATTTGCTCTGAGATAGCAGAACCTTTCCGTGATTTAGATCAGTTGAACAAATGACCTGTAGCTAACACCAATACTTGTTTTATATATCTCTACACAGGAGCAGTTCAGACCCAAATATTCATTCACTTAAATGTTTGAAATCATCAGTCTTACATCTGTTTCCGAGTATTGTCTTCATACTTTTGCCCTTCACTAGTACATAGTGCCTACATGTGATTCTCCCAACGTAAAAATTCATATATTCAGTTAAACTTTAGGTTTGGAATATTCGTTATCATTAGAAGATAAATGAGGCCCACAGAAGTGATTTTCTTACATAGTATAAGTATTTTTTCTACCATTACAACTGTGCTGAAGCACAAAAATGACTGGTCTGCAGTAACATAAGAAACAGGAAAACTGCCTGAGGAAAATCTGGCTCATTTAACTTCTTTCCTGATTTGATCTAAAACCAAAGAGTTAATTAGTGGAGTTAAAGTTTCTGGTTGGTGAGAAGAACACTTTTTCTGCATAGACAAATGACAGTGTATAGTGCAGATTTAATTAAAGAAAACAGAGATAAGTACTGCATTGTATGCTAAAGTAATGTTTACTATAGCAACTGATTACTCTGCAGAGAGCTTGTTATTTTCTTTTACAATTTAAAGTGAAGATAAGAAATATGGAAGGATGATAAATATTCGATCTGAATTGTACCTTTTAGGGAGGTGACTGAAAGATACTGAGAACACTTATGTAAGAAATACAGCTGCAGAATCCACGGGCAATGTAAACTAGCATAGTTCCGTTAGACATTACTGAGTGTTGCTTTACATCAGGGGAGAATCTAGCCCTCAAGAGTCCTCATAAAATGTTTGCTGTCTTCAAACCACTCTGTGAAGATTTGGACTTCATCGTGCAATGGCCTGATAAACCATCCTTCATTTCTTCTGGGAAGGTGAATGAGAAATTATTGTAAACAGCACTGTTGTCCTCTGGAAGAAAGCTGTAGGTCATAAGGAAGGGATAGTATCCTAATACTGGTCAGTTCCCATCCTTTCAGAGCCTACACCTTTGTCATTTCTGCAATTGTAAAATGTTTCCTCTCTCATTTCAGTCTGGTGGTTGTGTGTGGTGTGCGAGGTTGGGCTTCTGTTGAGGAGGTTGACTGGGAAACAGTTCTGTCCCAGATCCATTCCGTGACTTTGGCAAGCTAAAGTGCTACTGTGTGCTTAATCTTCTTCATCAGCATGCGCCTTCTAAAAGCTACTCCTTCTTTTCCCACTGTCCTTTCTGAAAGGCTTTATTGCTGTAGGTGAGAAGGGGTCTGGTGTTTAAATTCAAATGATTTCCACTAGAGCATTGCCTCTGCTATGGGAAAAGTTAGGACCACAGCTCCACAAGATGGTGGTAAACAACTTGTGTCTTAAAGTTAGCAGTGGGCACTTGATCCCTTACCCTGATGCCGTGTGCACTTCAGGATCACGGAGACATGCACAAGGTGCTCACTGGAATCTGAAGTGCTGAAAGCATTCAGGTCACGTTTCCAACATAGCAGAGCAAAGCCAGACTTGATATGTGTCAAATTTATACAAAAAGAAAACTGGATTACGTAAGCTTCATTATTATTTTTTTTTATTAATGTGTATGCATCTCATGTAATTGTGGCATAAGCTGATGTTAATTAAATCCAAATAGCCTGTTTAACTAGAAAGTTTATGTTGTATTTCATTACTGTAGGAGGCTCTGGCTTTCCAAGTTTCCTCAAAATGAAACAATTTTCTTTTCAAGTGTACATCACTGAAGTCAAAGAGACATAATATTCCCAACTGTATAAAACAGCCTGTGGCAACTAGGTTAGAGCTGTCAGTTTTACACATGGGGTGCCTGACAAACATATTATACATACAATTCAAGGCTGACCTTATACTGCACCTGAATTTAAATCTGTGTACTGCACTATGCTTTATATCCTAAATAGGCTGTTAATATCCTCTTGCAGCCCTTCTCTTTAATAATGGGCTGTAACTGCAAAATCTAAATTGTCACGAGCAGCAGCCAGAAGGTAACACCATAAAATTAGTTAATTTTAACATAAAGATGCCAAATCACTGCTGCACACATTTGAAAAATATTTTCTTTTAAGCACTTGAGTGCTTGCAGATAAGAAGAATGTTCCACAGAGATCCACCATATTTTCCAGTGTTTTCAAACGTCTGGTGTCTCAAAAACGCAAGGGATGAGAAGAAGGTCAGCTTACAGGGCTGGAAACCTTTAAGACAGAAATTCAGCTTTGAAAGAAGCTCAGAGAATGAAAAATCATTTCAATGATTCTTTTCTCCAAATGTTGCTGCATGAGCAGCAATGGGAAATTGGGGAAACAATGGGAAAATCAACAATCCCTGCAGATCATGGTGTTCAGCTGCACCTCCTCTCAGGGCTATCACACAGACTGTGGTGCAGTTGAGAGGCTTTGCAGTAAGGCGGTGGTGCAAGGTGGTGTGGTCTTTTCTGGGACGTGTGCCCAAAGTCAGCATGCCACTGCATGAGCAGGGGATGTGCCTAACACAGCAGTGGGTTCCTGCTGATGCAGAGGTGGTGAGTATTTTATCCCTGAGCTCTTGCACATCTTTGTGGGCAGTAGGCTACAACCAGTCACTGTGCAAGTGGATGAGGGCTCTTGTTCATGTAACGTGGAGGATAGTTTGCTAAGCTATCCTAGCTGAAATAACATGGGGGGTTACTAAAACTTCTTAATCCATCTGTAAGATCATCTCCTTCAGACTAGAAATTCCTGGTTCTGCTTGCTTATGGGAGCTGAGATACTAGCCAGTGCTTTCAAAAGATTTAGTAGAGTCATTTGCAGAGGATGAAGATCCAGTGCCAAACTCCTGACGACTTCAGCAGGGTGAAATTTCTATTGTAACTTTAATGAGAGCACAGATATGCACGACCCACAGAGCAAAGCAGTGTGCTTCCTCTGCTCCTGTGCTGGGGAAGTAATCATTTACTTCCTCTCTTATTATGACTGGAAGATTTTCAAAGTCTTTTCAAGGGATGGTGTAACTGCAGACATTGGGTAGGGGGGGAAATGAGAAAGGGGAGAATGTGAGCAATTTACTGCAGCTCAATGTAAACTTCTGTAGGGTATACAGAAGGCTAAGAAGGGAGGACAGATGTTGAGGCTGATACTTTGCCACTGCTCTACACGTGGGCAATCAGGCATCTCGTTTGACTCTCTTTTTCTCTCCCCACCTTATGCCTCAGCCCCAGGCAGCAGAATTTCAAAGCTCATGTGTGTGTGGATTCAACATGTCTCAGAAATGGTTTCTGCCCACCTATGATCACATAGGAAAACTGTGTTTTCTAGAATAGGTTTAAGGATGTTTATAATACAGAATTTAAACACTGCCTGTACTGAATGCAGGCTTGCATTTCATTGTGTCACTTAGGGACAGCAGGGGCAGATCTGGGAAGTGCGTCAGGGTCAAGTTCTGTTATGGCAGGTCAACACTGCTGTAGTATCAGCACATCAGTCCCACAGCCTAGTAAATAGAAATGTGAAAGGAATCACTGAATGAAGGGGGTCCATTTTCCTTCCATTCCTCTAGCCTCTTCCCAGGAGATCTGGTCCATTAGCCCAGTGTTGTAACACTGCACACTCAGTAGCTGTGTCCTTGCTCAAAATACAAACCAATTCTGGTGCTTACTTTACAGCAGTATGTCTCTTATCTTCCATGTGCTTGCTGCTGCAGAGCTGTGCTGTTTGCATGTCAAATCACCCCCTCACTTCTGCTCAGAAGAACAAACAAGAGAAAAAAAAAGAATTTCATTCAGCCAAGATAAGCTCAGGAGAGGTCCAGAGCAAAGAGTCTGATTTCAGACTGACCCAGGCAGCGGGAAGGTTCAGATCAAGATCTCAGCCAGAGCTCTGTAAATCAGGCTTGGCTTTTTAGTTTGTTTCCAGTCCACAACAGGAGCTGGTTGGGTTTGGCTTCATGCCTTGTCTCTGTGAGCTCAGACTATGCCTGGCACCTTGAGCAACAATGGAAAAAAGACTGCTTTTCTTGGCATAAACAAATCCTTTTGGAAATGTTTTCAGGCATTTCAAACTGTTTGGAAGTATCCCATTTCAATCTGTAGATTCTCTTTGTTATTCTCCTACATGCTCCTGTCAGGCATTATGCCTAATAGGTACCATTTCTTTTTAAATTCCTTTGGAAGTAAAATCCTTAGAATGACTGTTTTTGTTTCCTTTGATTTGTGTAGCTGCCACTCATTGACTCTTGTCAGACTTTCAAAATCTGGCTGCTATACTTGATAGAGCAAATGAAGACTAGGGCATGGTGTAGCATGTATATCGTTATAGTTAATGAAATGATTTCACACCAGTGGTGCTTTACTAACAAACACTACTAATACATTGAGTGGATTAGTTTCTATAACTGATTGCCAACTTTCTCAGCAAGCTTGTGCTCAGAAACTTTTTAACATAAGACTCCTTCTCTCCGTCCTCTGGAGAGATCTATCTTGTATGCATTATGAAATGGGCATGGCCTATTAAGGTATTCTTCCCTGCTTGGATATGACATATGCTCTCAAAGGAACTAAACTAATTTCTGCACAATGTGCTGGAGACTTGAAGATGTAACTACAATTTATCTTCCCTGTATAGCACTTCTCAGTACAGTGCCTAAGCTGGATCACCTTCCTGTGAACTTTGCCAATGAATGCTTATTTGCTAAGCCAAAGCCATATGGGTTTATTTTCATAATATACAAACAGTTTTGCAGATAATGTTGAAAACAAACATGTTATCACTGATTTCCTATAAATTAGATATTGCCATTGAAAAAAGAATTGACTAGTTACACAGATTCTTTTGTATTCTTGCATATTGACTTTTAATTATGCACTGTTTAATAAAACAAATATCAATGTCTTTCCCATCAAATGATAGGTAAAGTATACAGTCTCTATCATGATTTTCTTAGCTCATCCTCTAGATTTTGTGAGTTGAATGAAAATGCAGAATCTCAGATTTGTGTTGGAAAGAAAAAAAAAGAAACAAAGGAAAACTCTAATATTCAGTAACATTCCTACTTAAAGGAATGCTTTGTGGAAGATGCGTTAGATGTTTAGTTGGCACTAATTTAGCTGGCATAGGCAATTGGACTATTTAAACTTGGTCTGTTTATCACAACAAGATTTTTTTCAAGGTGTCATTATGCTTCATATCCTCCTGTAGGAATCTTGGTTTTGTAGGCTGAGGTTTTGGCTTAGGATAGGAAGTATTCACCTGTCTTGTATGATCAAAGAAATAAAAATCCCTGGGTGTTAAGCATCAGTTCTCTTGGTAGGATTAGTATGCTAATGTTCATAGATGTGTACTAACCCTCAGTGCTAGTAGGTAAATGGGCAAGGAAGTGTGATTCCTTTGGGCTTCTTCAGCAGCATATAGTTGTTTAAACAGCTTCCCCTGTTGGTCAGATTATCACTTAAGCAAAGTCATGGTACTGTCGCTCAGGGAAGAGTCTTCATCCCTAGAGATGAGCAAGCACTGAAAACAAGACCTGTTCACTGTCCCAGCTGTCAGCTTCCCAAGTGTGAGCAGGCTGGTGTCTGCTGAATACCAACCCCAGCATCCCTCTGAATAATATAAGCTTTCTGCTCTGAAGGTCAAAGCTATGAGATGATCCCGCAGCTCAGTGCTTCTCTGCATGTTCCTTACCTAGTCTTGACTTTAGCTGCTTCCCTTGTGCTACACAGAGATATTCCCCCTTTGCAAAACAAGAGGGAGAAGTCACAAATACAGAAAGGTTAGTTTAGGAAGATGTGTTAGAAAACTATTAACTTCTGGTTGCCCTTCTGCATGTGGCAGTATTCTGGTTTTGTGGTTTCTAGCCTGCTTTTGCTCATCCTAAGATTTCTCTTGAACTCATCATTTCCCTGTAGCAACAACTGTAATTCCTCAACCTATGTCTAATATGTAGCTTAAAAGCACAGATAAAATTAAGCTATTATGAGAATGTTATTCACATACAAAACTGTGAGCTGAACTACTTTCCATGTGTTTTATTTGCTAATTAATTTGGAAGCTTCCCAGAGTTTATTTTAAAAAGTCCAGTTTACAGACACATGCACCCAGCAGAGTAGTCTATGCTAAGGCATATGTTCAGAATATATGCCTGGAATTCCTTTATGTGCATATAAAGCATAAATGTTGTGTTCTCCAGGTTGTAGTGTGGTGCTGTACTAAAATCCTGCCAACAGAATGAACAATAGTTATTAGTACTTTAACTTTTTTTGTTACGGTGTAAAAAATACTTATCTTTAGTCTCTGCTCACCTCTGCATGACATCAGAGAGGGAGACTCAGGAGTCCTAAAACATTTCCATTTGCTGTTACATGAAACACACTGACTATTTTCCATTGCTTTCACTGCCAAGCAAGCTGGTGGTAATTAATTCTTTGAAAAACAACCTTTTTTTCCAAGTGGCAGAGCTGTTACTTTAACAACTCCTTATGTTAGAAAGTTATGGGCACTTAGAACCAGAGTGGAAAGATTTCCCAAACCTCCCTGTTTGAGAGAAGTTTGACTTTTAGACATAGTGGGTGGGTATCCATACCCTCCAATTTTAAGGGGAGTTTGACTTGTTGCTTCCCTTTAGATTCCTTCTGTAGGTGATGCTAACTTCCTCAGATATGATTCAGATCAGAAATAGACTAAGCCACCGTTTGGCTTAGTCTGTTTGCATTTTTTTCTAGGACTGTAGAAGGTACATGATATTACTGTCGTTATACCACAGAGACCTCAGATAGACACTTGATACTGAGTTGAGCTGGGAGGAAAGCAGGATCCATTGTGTGTCCAAGGAAAATTTATCCCATTCTTTGATTGGGTCGGAGTCAAAGCTACACTAAGCAAGGAATAGAAATTGCCTTCTTGTTCCAGTGAGCACCAAGAAAAATATAACCTTAAGCCCATTTCTGCAGATGTGCAGTTTCCAGTGAATTAGAAACGGTTAACTCCATTTGTGAATCCTGACATCAGGAAAGTACCTATATGAGGTGTGCACATATTTTAAAGGATAAAGGTGGAGCTGTAGAGGTACCATTGAAATCAAATCCTCACCTTCTGGAGTTGCAGTTTGCTCAGTAATAAAAGAGTCATGCAGATAGTTTATTAAGACAATTAATTAGTTGGCTATTGCCAATTGCATGTTAATTTACTATTAATAATTGTTATTCAATAACTCCAGGACAAACACAAGAAGAAATAGTGCTCTAGATGCATAGGTGTAAATCGTTCAATGTCATTCTTGGCTGGATGAGTTAATACTCACTGCTGCGGTCTCTGGTACCATAGAGAACATCTATTCACTGGTCAAACTGAGATGTGTGCATGTCATGAGATGTTCTGCTTCATGCCTCCAAGAGATGCGTAACGCACAGAGAGCTGAGGATTAGCCAGATATGTAGCAGCGTATATTTGCTCTAGCAGTACAGTGTATGCATTTGGACTATGAATTCTAAGTTCAGCCCTTACAGCCAGCAAACCTAGACAGGTGCAGGACATATATCAGTGAGAACAGCTATCTTAGGCCTAATGAAGGAACATTCCAAGAACCGGGACTTCTGTGCCTAATAGTTTCATTGATGATGTTGAACCTGTGCAACACAGGTACATTAAAGCATTTAGAAGCTGAATTCTCTGTGATTTTGGCTGTGCTTTTCTAAAAGTGGCAGCTTATGTGTGCTTCCACTTACAACAGAAAACAGTGGAAATATCTTAAGAAGTGGTCTCAAGAGGCTGAATCATAGTTCCAGCAGAGATATATACCACTTTTCCTTATTGACCTTTAATATAGCTTCCCTGGCACTCTGCAATCAATGTAATCTTTTCACTATCATCATAATGGCCATTATCCTGAAGACAACAGATAGAAGTGGAAGTGGTACTAAATTAGAAAAATAGCTGAAGGATTTCTTTGTTTTCTTTATGGATTTCTTATGAGGTTTTTTCCCTTATATTCCATCTTTTTTCTTCCCTGAAGTCAAAAATATTTTTACGCTGAAGCAAGCAGTTGGCCCCATTAATATTACACACTTTCTTCTCTTTTACTAGGTTACAACAGTACAGTATTATTTAGGGAAAAATACAAATGCATAATAAACAGATCTATACAATCATTACTGAACTAAAATAGCATTTAGGAAAGTATTTCCATTGTGAAAAATAGCCCTGTTAAGACTCGCTGGCTATTTGTAATGTTGCAATGTAACTCAGATAAATTGGTGCCCAGGAGTGTGACATTTCAAAAGCTTGAAATTACGCTACATTTTTCTGATACCCCATTTATGTAATTCTGCTAGCTATTTTGCAGTAGCATGAAGCAATTCCTCTATGCCCAGGCAGTTCAATTAGAGTGTTGTAGATGTTGTCAGAAAGACTCAAACCTAAGTGCCCCTGAGCAATGGTTGTGATTACACAAAGTATCCAGTGCCCCTTCTCCCTAGTAATTGACATTTCTGGTCAGTTGTGTGCAATGCTATTAACTAACTATCAAAGTAATGACTCATTTGTCTTGTAAACTTTGTATAGTAAACCCTCCCATTTTGAGTCAGACACGCATATTTTAGTAAACAGAGGTTAATAGATGAAGACTTCTGCTGGGACAAAGGCTCTTTTTCCATTAAGTATTTCTACTGACCTAAGCAAAAGTTCACCAGATTCTGGAGGATGATGTAGGGCAGCCTAGTAATGCTACCTGCTTATCTGTCATTATTCATAATACAGATCAAGAGTTCAGGAACTATCAGAAATCCTTAGTGAATTGAGGCTGTGGAGTAAGAAGGAGAGAAGATTGAGCACTGACATGGCTGACTTTTGGTTAAGTAAGAATCCCAGCTACCTAAAGGCTGGTCAAGCAGCACTGCACTTGGAAAGGCAGAATTCAAAAGCATTTGAGAATTTAGGTGTGCAGACAAAAGCTTAATAAAACACAAAAACACACCAAGGTTCACCAAAGTTTGTCTTTCATCCCTCACTGGGTTAGGCATTTTTACATACTGTGTGGGTGACTATAATCATCGTCATAATCATCATCATGACCCCCCTTTAGAGGGGGTCATTTGGCACAGTGGGAGTCGAACAGTGTATTGGGGCAGTTGGGGCTGCGGCCTCTTCATCTGCCTGCTGTGTGGCTGGGGCATTACTTGGGACTAGATTCAGTTTGGTGCCCTGAGCTTTTCCATCATTTGTGTGGTTCATTGCTTCAAACTCTGAAGTCCTGGCAGAGGCTGGAGCACATTTGGCATCTGTGCTTCTGTGTGAACCAGGCCATGATGGACCAACTGTGGATGAGTCAGGGGTTCACTACCGTTCTGCATCAGACACAGTCTGTTGCACCTTTAAGTATCTAAATGCATGCACTCCCTGGATAGGAAACATAGCAACCATGGAGGTTTAAGAATTCAGTTCACTATCATTGCAGGAGTGTTGACCACAACATATTTCAGACTGTAAGCAGTAGGCTTCTGCTCTGATCCCACAAACCATCCATGGGTTCAGCAGATACAGCTTTTGGAGCAGCCAGTCTTTGGCCTGAATGCTAAGTTTGCAGGCCCTTATCCTCAATGCTACCCCAGTTGCCTAAATAATTGCAGTCTTCACAGCTTTTCCCTGTCTTTCCTTCACTGACTTTGTGCAAAAGAAAGATGATTTTTGCCCATTTAGGAGAAGTGGATTTACTTCCTGCTTCTGCTGCAGTTTTCAGACAATGGCCTTGATTTCCTTGCTCTGAAATGGGACAATAAGATGTTTTCTGATCTAAGTAGTTAACTTTGTAAGGACAAGAACATTTTACTACTGTGTGTGCATCTGATGCTCAGCACAACTGGCTACTGATTTTGCAAAGCATAGCACAAACTGTTTTGTTAATCCCCAAAGTCTTCTGAAGCCAAGAAATGGTAAATACTCTTTAAAGGTGAGCTATGACAAGCCTGTTCCCATTAGTTTTCTGATTTTGTACTAGAAGTTTGCACTGGCTCCTATGAAAAATGGTTACTGGTGGTAAATGTCTAAAGTTCTCTTGATAACAGGCAACAGCATATTTTTGCAATATGGAAATTGATCCACTAGTGTGATGATCAGGCTTCATAGCAGTTCAAGTTAGAAATCCAGTTCCTAGTGAAGATAAATAGCAGTTGGGCACAGTCTGGTTTTAAAGTCTTTAAAAATCTCTGCATGTGACTTAACATCAGGGTATGAGACAGCATGACTGAATGCAGATTTGGTATTTTAACCCAGAGGCTTAAATGTCATAATGCACCATCATATGATGCTATTACTTAAGAGACATTTGAAAGCTTGGAGATGACAATATAAAATAAAATTATAGAGTATGCTTTTGACAGTTTCAGTTTCAGGAATCAGAACACGTTCTAATTCTTTGAACTACAGTTGTGACATTTCACTTTGGATCACTTAATCTCCTATTAAGTATCTATCTTATCCTATTTTTCTCATAGGTATTCACCCAAATGACATCAGCATCATTGTCTAAAATCAAACCAAACACTAATACTGAGTTGGGAATTTATTCCTACGTATACTTTAGCAGGGGCTGCCTACACAATCTGGTATAAAGAAAAGGCTAAACAAATGGCATAATCATAGTTTCTGCTTCCTATCTATCTCAACTTTCATTTGACCTTGAGTTTTGCCTCAGAGGAAAATATTGCCATTTTCTGTTGACAAAAGCACTGTCATGAAGTCTGGGGGAAAAAAGCAACATTGACAGATATATTGAATTAGAATTATAAAACAAGTGCACAACAGTTCCTAAAATTGCTGTTGGCATATGTTAAATATCTAGTGTACCACTTGAAAATCTATTATCATAGGCTCCTGCTAAAAAGAGCAGTTATTGTTATCATCATTGTGCCTGCAGCCTGTTCAACAATCATCAGATGAGAAGCATGCAGATATTTTCTAGTGCATGTGAAGGGTTAAATGAGGTTTTACCCACTAAATCCAATTCAAAACAGAACAATTTGACAGATCTGGAATATATTCCAATTCAGCTTCTAAGGATGTTGCCACTTAGTCTCTCCACTGTGGTTCAAGATCAATTTGGGATCTGTATCTAAATTCCTGTCTAATGGGAGCTGTAACAAATGGTCACAGAATATACAGATATTACCCTCCATCAGAGATAAAAGCCAACCACACCACCAAACAAACAAATAAACAACCTGCAACAGAGTTCCTCCAACAAAGTTATTCAGAGGATAATAGTACTACAGAGAGCAGTTATTGTTGTTATAATCATTGTGTCTGCAGCCTGTCAAATACTGACAGGCGCCTCTTTACCTTAGTAAAAGGGAAACAAAATGATCGGATTGCAAAACTCGTAGACTTTGATATCTGATCATGTCTAGACAGCCTATGTCCCTGCTTCTTAAAGACAGTCATCAAATGCTTTGCATCAATAATTTGATATGTTGCTGTTTTCAAGATGTCACCTCCTTGGGTCCCAAGTGTCTGCCTCTTCTGTACTCACTGTTTTTAGGTAATAATGAATGCTCACTTCTGTTTAGTTTTAATAAGCACACAGAAGAAGCAGCTTCAGTATCTGAAATAAACTGCTTCACAAATTAATCAAGTGCAGAACAAAGCCGATTTAAGTGTATGACAGCCAATAAAGTTGTTTGTGATGCATTATGCAATCTCTCCCCTTTTCTGCTCTGTGCTAAATACTATTGCTGTAGAGATGGAGAAAAATTAGAAACCAAGTTCTCTGGGAGCTTTTACTAAAGTGTAAAACTGGATTTTATACATTATATACTTTATATACAATCATTTAATAGAAGTCCTAAAATTTCAGAGGATTATTTAAGAGACTACATGCTTTGGAGAACTGAAGGAGCTGAAAATGGATCTATAGATGCTTTGGATATGTTAGATGCCTTGCAGGCAGTCGTAGTGCAAATTTCTCATACTAACAAATGCAATCGAAGGCTGTCTTTGAGTAGAACTGAACTGTTTGTGGTTGAACTGTAATGAACTTCCCTTAGCTCAGCAGTGCACTTGTTGGGCTTTTAAATTGTGTGGTTGTAGGAAGTAGCTGAGTTATATGCAGCAGTTTTGCATCAGCCCATCACTGCAGGAGGAACTGACCAGAGCTATCGCTCATTTCTCTTTGGTTTTTATATTAGATATGAAAAAAAAATAGTTGTAATATTAACTATTCCTCTTGGTTCTGATTACTCTCCGATTACATTTAACTCTATCTTGTGTCTCTTCAACAAGTCTATGTCCCTGAAGTATTTATGAAAATAATACAGGGTACAAAACTGACAAATTAACGTTGATAGATATGCAGAGAAAGTGATGGTTCTGAATGTAGCACATTGTAGTTATGAAGACCTCAGTATAGAAATGATCTCCTGAGTAAAATCTATATGAGATAGATAGAAGTTGCTACACAGAATATTAGCTTATTGCACTCCATAGATTTGAAACCATCTTTCTTGGATGGCAGTGGAAAACTTCAATATACTTACATGAATTATAAATGATGTCTGATTCTCTTGTTGAATTAGGTACTGTATGTTTTTCTAACATAGGCCCTTTAGCCCTTAAAAAGCTGCATTTTGTATGTGCAAAGGTGAAAGATCTGCCTTTGAATACTTTTACTGTTGACAATGCTGTTGTGTAAATTGTGTACCCTGCTGTAAATATTTTTGGTTTAATTGGGAGAGCCAGAGATATTCCCTTAACATGGGAATGAAGTCATGGCTTTTAGACAATTAGTTTAGAGATGGAATTGATTTGGAAGAAATAATGCCTGTGAAGACGAACTATATGAGACCAGAATTGATTCAAGGCGACAATTCCTAAATAGTTCAGACATTTTGGTGCCTTGAAATGAACATCTTTTCTGTCAGTTCAGAAATAGAATAACATACAACAAGGCAGATCAAAGCCAAGGAATCATCACTTCACTTTCTGGATTCTCAGCAGTGATATTATTTATATTATGTTAGACATCTTAGTTTTGTTTTTATTTCAAAACAATACATACACCCTGGAAGTGCCTGTTGCTAGCCTGAGACATTAACCTTTTGTCATAGTTATAGTAATGTGCTCAGTACATGAATAACTGGATAAAATTCACAAGGCTATGTGACACAAGGTGCTAGACAAAAAGGTCTTTCAGATCCTACAGTGCTGTGAACTTACTACTTCTTCTTGGCAGAAAGCAGCAGTCAGAATTCCAGTTAATTCATCAAAACAACAAAGCATTTACATTTGGCATTCGCTTCGTAAGAGCTGGATTCCAGTGACTTTTCTTGTACTGAATAGAGCATTCACAGCTCTGTGTGAATGAAGGCATGTTGGTATAGCAAGGTGTGTGGGTCCTCCTTCTGCTGCAGAGCTGTGCCCAGGCCTGCAGACCTGTGCTCAGACACCAGATTCTGCCATTCCCATCTGCAGGAGTGGCAGAGAATCTGACTTAAACACTGAAGTGTTGCAACTAGACAGAAATGTACAAGCAGCTTCTTATTAAGATCAAACCTGAAGATTTTTGCACTGCCTAGATCTCATCACAATATTAATTGAGTGAAGTGGCTGCTTGTGGTGCTGTATCTGTACTTCCTGGAAAGCACTGCCCTCAATAAGAACAGCACAAGACTGTGAGTAATAGAACTGATAGGACATTAGCCAGACTAACCTAGCAAAGGCCCGTCAAGGATAAAGAAAGCCTGGCAGACTATTCGGTGTAAGAATTACTTTATGCAAAAAGGACTTAATGGGAAATAGAATGCCTTTGCTGAAAGAGCAAGCTGATAAGGATGCAGTGAAAATAGTGATTATGTGTGCCAAGAACAGAAGGTGGTCTAGACTGGAGCGTGCCAGTGGGAATGAGCTTTACTATGTTCAGACCCATGCCAATGTGGGAAGGCTGTACACAGACTCCAGCAAATCTGAAGGATGTTTACCTGGTTAAAAATGCGTGTTCTCAGAACTGGGCTGCTCTAAAAACAGTCTGGTTCCAACCCCGGCAGTGTCAGTCTTTCAAGTATGTCAAAACTAAGTCTGAATCACAAATCAAATACATTTCCTGTCTCATGGCACAACACAGGTCATTTTCATAGATCAAAACATAAGGCTTGCCCTCAAGCATGTGTGTGAAGAGGCCATCATAGAATCTGGTCAGTTCAGTGACAGCCAGGGGTAGTGTTGACTGCACACAGAAGACATCCAGGGATTACCCATGCAAGGGGGCCTGAGTGAAAAGGCGCAGACATTCAAGAGACCTGTGATCATCTAAAAGAAACATGAGTTTCTAAAGGGTACCTTTGTGCCAATGGTTTTTTTTTTTTTTGCTGCTCAGTAATATTTAGTCTGACTAAGGACTTTCTGAGTCTCATGCTCTGCCAGGGAGGAGGGGAAGCCAGGAGCAAGCAGAGGCAGGACTCCTGACCCAAGCTAACCAAAAGGATATTCCATACCACAGCACATCATGCCCAGTTACCTGGAAGGGCTAGATCACTGCTCAGATCAGGCTGGGTATCAGTCAGCGGGTGGTGAGAAGTTGTATTCTCTTCCCTCATTATTTCCCTTATCATTATTATTATTGGTGGCAGCAGCAGTGGTTTGTGTTTTACCTTAGTTACTGAACTGCTCTTATCTCAAACCATGTGAGTTACATTCTTTCGATTCTCCTCCCCATCCCTCTGGGAGTTGGGGGAGGAGGAAGGGGGGAAGTGAGAGTGCAGCTGCATGGCTGGGCTTAAACCATGACAGACCCTTAAGTCACAGATGAATGAACTGTAAGATACAGGAGAACAAGTTGATGAATATTTAAGTCATGTTTAAAATGTTGAATTGATATTTTTGCACCTTGATCTCTCTTCTTACTGTACCCAGCTGCCTTTCATTTTCTGCTGCATGTATTTCTATGGGTTATTTTTCATGGTCATGATTCACTTTAGCTCTGCTAATATTTTTAAGGAAATTGTTCAGTCTTTGTTCTTCATTCTTTTGATGATTCTGCGCCAAAATCAATTATAAATATCAGAAGATGATGGGGTTTTAAAATACAAACTATAAGACAAATTCCTTGTTAAAGTAGGTTTATTAAAACAAAGTAACCAGAACAATGTCTATTTATTCTAGGAAAGATTTCAGCTTTTTGATTAGTACTAGTGCCACTATCCTTTTCAGACTTCAGTTCTGCAAATTCAAAGTCTTCATGTAGACTTCATGTCTTTTTCACAATGTAAGACACCCAGTGCTGTTATTTCTTTGTGGCAGAGAAGCCTGTTGAGTAATCCTACACCCTTAAAGAGAACTGATAGGAACTGATGGACTGTTGCAAATGAAGACACAGAAGAATTTTTTTTTACAGAAGAGAAAACATGGAGTGTAATGTAAATATTGTGTCAGATACTATCACTACTTATTTTAGTGAAGGGACAATGATCCATTCTGTCACATGGCATGCTACCAATATGTATAGTTGACATAAGGGAGTGCTCACAGACCACCCTGAACATTGCACAGAGGGGTAGATGCCATTAGTTCAGGACTCTTTAATTATGGATTGTAGCATCATTAAAGTAGTTCATCTGGGTTTCCTTTTCTTCAGCCCTTTTGCCTTTGGAGAATGGTGCAGGCAGGAAAATTACACTCTTGTTTCAGCCTGCATCTGTCAGATTGGGGCAAAACTATTTTTAGTAAGGAAAAATTCTCCCTGAAAGCTGAAAAATATTAAGTTGAAAACACATTTTTCCTTAGAAAATGAGTTATGCTCATTCAACCAGTTAGAACATCTGATGAGTTTGACAGCACAAATCCTTGTTACGCACGCAGGTAGATGCATCAGTCCTGCTCCATGCTCCTGACAAATACACTGAAGGGGTTCTCTGAACTGAGACCTATAGCTGGATTTGCACTGCAGCATAATAGTGGACTGGAGTAAGGGACAAACAGCAAATGCGTGACCATAGACTTGGGTGGCAGCAGCTGCTTCTCTTAGTGTACTACAGGAAGAAATGGAACTAAAGCTTTTGCCACTTAGGAATGCAGAAATACGTGGCTGTATCCCCTGAATGGGTGAGAGGGTAACTGTAAGAAGGAATGACAGAAGGCCCTGACACTTGGAGTAAGCAAAAACATCTGAGTTCTTTGGAACAGATTTTACTTAAAGCACCTTTGATATCTAAAGTATGTGATCATACTTTGGTCAAATTAGAAACAGATAGCTCTCTTTTTTTTTTTTTTTTTTGGTCTTTATTCACTTTCAGACTTGTCAGAAGATATAAGAAGAGACAAGAGATGACACAATAAATCCTGTCAGGGTCATGTGTTTGTGCAGTGTTAAATATTAGGGAAGTCAATACTCGATCATAACATTTAAAGCAGCAATTTGTGATTCAACAAAATTCACCTTTTCAAAAATGGAAAGGGAACTGATTGCCTGTGGGTTTATGAAGGACTTACTGAAACTTCAGGAAAGGTTGCTAGGTTGAAATTTGCCTTTGCTGATAGTAAGTTGATTTTGGTTCAGTATGATGAAGCTGCACATGAGGGTTCAGTGACTCTTTAGCCTCTTGGCAATTGAGCAAAGATATTTGCTATTCTGTACTTTTGCTGGCTGAGGGGACACATGTGTAATCCTCACCTTACTAGGGCTCTGGAGCAGGCCTGTTTGTTCTGCTTGGTTGGAAGGCTGTTTGTGCAATAGTCTATAAGCAAGTGGTATGAGCTAAGTATGAAGAGAGAATAGATGGAGGTTTCGTGTTTAAGGAAGAAGAAAGGAACATTTGGGAAATGCTGTGGTGTGGGCAGTACAATTTGTAATTGATCCCCATACTCATAGAGCTGTGCATGGCAGCTAAAAAAAACAGTACGTGGAAATCTCTGTGGTATATTCATTCACTAACTATTTCTTCTTAATTCAGAACATGGTATAGAGACCTCCTTCCATTTCTGTTGTATTTGTCCTTTTGCATTAGCAAATGACTACTTTGCGTTTACCATTATCCAGTTTTTCTGTTGTTGACTCTTTTCCTTTGTATTTAATGAATCACATGAACTAAATACAATAAAACCTGAATGTATATAGTGCAGAAAATACAAAGTATCTCAAATAACTTTACATAAAAGAATATTTAGGAGCTTTAAAATTGAGCTGCATTTAGGGTTAGAAAAGCCAGCCTAAAAAAGATAAGATTTCAATTTTGTCTTAAATGAATTCACTGAATCTGCATTTCTGATGTCAAGTAGAAGCATATTCCATAGCTCTCATGAATTGCAAGCAAAAGCCCTACAGCTAAGAGAATTTAATCTGAATCTTTTATTTTTCATTTTTGGGGATTTTTCAAAATACGTTTCTTTTCATACGTTCTGAAAATCTTTGTGGCTTTTTTGATTTTATGGCTTACATGGTTATTCCCCACAATTGTCCTTACATTCCAAATC
Organism: Melopsittacus undulatus; assembly: GCF_012275295.1. Taxonomy (NCBI): domain Eukaryota; kingdom Metazoa; phylum Chordata; class Aves; order Psittaciformes; family Psittaculidae; genus Melopsittacus; species Melopsittacus undulatus. The sequence continues at coordinate 30,238,789 of NC_047535.1, forward strand.
ACTAAATGAAACAGTCTTCTGGAAAAATATTGTTAAAACGATAAATAGCTTTAAAATGACAGCCATGATTCATTGGAGCAGAATAGTTTTAAGTGGAAAAGTTCCTTCTTGTAATGCTTTCTTCTTGGGAAAAAGCCCTAGACATTCAACAGAAAGTGGTCCACGTGATAGATGTATATGGATGCACTTATGCACCAAGCAAATAAATGTAACTGAAAACAGATCATTCAGGAGCTTTCAGTTCTGGGTCTGCTGCTATAGTCAGAGATATAGAATCACAGAATAGTTAGCATTGGAAAGGACCTCAAGATCATCTAGTTCCAACCCCCCTGCCATGGGCAGGGACACCTCACACTAAACCATATCACCCAAGGCTTCATCCAACCTGGCCTTGAACACTGCCAGGGATGGAGCATTCACAACCTCCCTGGGCAACCCATTCCAGTACCTCACCACCCTTACAGTAAAGAATTTCTTCCTTATATCCAGTCTAAACCTCTGCTGTTTAAGTTTCAACCAGTTACCCCTTGTCCTATCACTACAGTCCCTAATGAAGTGTCCCTCATCATCATCCCTGTAGGCCCCCTTCAGATACTGGAAGGCTGCTATGAGGTCTCCACACAGCCTTCTCTTCTCCAGGCTGAACAGCCCCAACTTTCTCAGCCTGTCTTCATTTGGGAGGTGCTCCAGTCCCCTCATCATCCTCATGGCCTCCTCTGGACTTGTTCTAACAGTTCCATGTCCTTTTTATGTTGAGGACACCAGAACTGCACACAATGCTCCAGGTGAGGTCTCACAAGAGCAGAGTAGAGGGGCAGGATCACCTCCTTTGACCTGCTGGTCACGCTCCTTTTGATGCAGCCAAGGATACCGTTGGCTTTCTGGGCTGTAAGTGCACACTGAAGCTGGCTCATGTTCATTTTCTCATTGACCAACACCCCCAAGTCCTTCTCTGCAGGACTACAATGAATTTCCTTTTTGCCCAACCTGTAGCTGTGCCTGGGATTGTTCCAACCCAGGTGTAGGACCTTGCACTTGTCATGGTTAAACTTCATGAGGTTGGCATCAGACCACCTCACAAGTGTGTCAAGGTCCCTCTGGATGGCATTCCTTCCCTCCAGTGTATCAACCAAACCACACAGCTTGGTGTCATCAGCAAACTTGCTGAGGGCACACTCAATCCCATTGTCCATGTCAACGACAAAGATGTTAAACAAGACCGGTCCCAACACCGATCCCTGAGGGACACCACTCATTACTGATCTCCAGCCAGACACTGAACCGTTGACCACAACTCTTTGAGTGCGACCATCCAGACAGTTCTTTATCCACCGAGTGGTCCACCTATCAAATTGATGTCTCTCCAATTTAGAGACAAGGATGTCATGTGTGACAGTGTCGAACGCTTTGCACAAGTCCAGGTAGATGACATCAACTGCTCCACCCCTGTCTGTCACTTTTGTAGCCCTGTTATAGAAGGCCACCAAATTGGTCAGTCAGGATTTCCCCCTAGTGAAGCCATGCTGGCTGTCACCAAGCACCTTGTTGTTTTTTCATGTGCCCTAGCATGCCTTCCGGGAGAATCTACTCCCAGATTTTGCCAGGCAGAGGTGAGACTGACTGGTCTGTAATTCCCCAGGTCATCCATTTTTCCCTTCTTGAAAATGGGGGTTATATTTCCCTTTTTCCAGTCATCAGGAACTTCACCCGACTGCCATGATTTTTCAAATATGATGGCCAGTGGCTTTGCAACTTCATTCGCCAGCTCCTTCAGGACCCGAGGATGGATTTCATCAGGGCCCATGGACTTGTGTACATTCAGGTTCTTAAGATGGTCTCGAACCAGATCTATACAGGGATGAGGAGCTGATGGGAAGAATGATTTTATGTCTAAGATTCGGGAGATCTACGTTCATTCCTGCCTCATTGTCACCTTCTGTCCTGCGGTGCCAGTTGCCAATGTCCAACAGTTCACCTTGTCTTCTTTTTGTCTGTTTGATATGCTTCACCAACAAGCTTTCTTGGGCAATGAAGGTCTCTTGTGTGACTGTTGGATGCCAGTTAGGGTGGAACTGAAATGGAGAATTTCCTTCAGAAGTGACAGTATTGCTATGGTATGTTTCTCTCCCTGCTTCTGGTAGTAATCAGCATGTAATCTCAGAGTGTGCCTTCACTGCCATGAATGCACAGCTTCTAAGCATATCTAAGGTAGCTTTAAACCACCTAACCTGAGTGTTGAGACTATTGTAGACTCTAACAATAGGGTTCATTTAACAGCCCAGGAACAAGTGCTTAGCATGAGCTGAGGTGCATGCTTTTGGGACCACCACACTTGTCTCCCCAAGACAGCTAGTTTAACAGTTGTTTGAATGTATTGTCTGAACTGAAAAGAACACGTGTGCCTTTGGTGTGACAGCCATGGGCTCATCTATCCAAAGAACTGATGGCCCTTTACTTTGCTAACTTTATCATTGCAACCAGCTGCAGGAGACAAAGCCAATGAGGGTCTGAATTCTCAGAAATATTTTACTTATGCTTGTATTTCCATGCATAGCCACGAGTGCCATCAAAATGATAAGAACTCCTCAGTTCCTTGTGTTATTCAGTCCAGGAAGAGGGAATAATAAACAACTTCCTCTCTTCCCCCAGGCCGTGTGCTGGTGGTGTTGGAGGGGTTTCAGTGAATGTAGTGAGGTTAGGGAGCAGAGAACAACTGCTCTCTTCAGCACGCTTGCCAGGTACCGGCAGTGATCCAGGTAGGCATTCGTGCCAACTGTAATGCCTTGCAGGGAGGGAATACTGCTCGTGGCGTAGACATAATATGTGTTGGGCACATGGTTGTGAAAGGGCAGATGCTCAGGGCATTTTTCAACTTGGCTGCCTCTTCCAGATTTCCGGCAGCTGTTATTAATATTTGAGTAACGCTACTAGCATGCTCCATTTGGACTCAGCCAAGCTGTCTCCTCTGATTTCTCCCATGCAAACTCCTAAGCCATGTGCTTCTTTACTACCATGTTCAGCCTCCCCTAAAGCCAGAATGGGGCTGAGAGCATGGGTACAAGTTCCAGGGCATAGGTTAGAGCAGGCTTGCAGTTGCTCTACCATCTGTTAGCAGGAGCCCCCAAACTCCCTGCTACCTCCTGCAGCCCAAAACCAACATCTGTTCTGGTGGGCAAATCTAGTGAGGACTCTCAGTCATCACAAAAGAAGACTCCAGTCTGCATTGTGAGGAACAAACCGAATAGAAAATATCCTCTGTGCAACCTTTTCCAGCTTTGCTTCTAGCAGGGAAAAGTCAATTTCTGCTCCCTTTGATTGCAAAGTCCCAGGAAAGTTTGTTGGTGAGCAGAAGAAAGGACAATGTGGTTCTGTGGCTTTATCCTCAAAAAGCTGAGCTGGAGTTCCAGATAATTTGCAATACGTGTTGTTTAGTTTTGGTAAAAAGCTGCTAGCAGAACTTGTACCCACTTTATAGAATTGCTAACGATCATCAGAATCTCCTGGGGTTTCCTAGAAGTTATCCCCTTTTCACAGCTTGATGGATTAATAAAGTGATAGTAGTGTGAGAAGTCTTTCTGGGGTATTCATAGGTATATGGTATCTCTCATTCTGTCTCTAGTCCTCCCAGCAGAAATGCTGCTGCCATGAGCTATTCACTTTGTGCTGTTGTAAAATGTCTTTGGCTCACAGGTACACAATACATACAAGACCATAGGAGGTCAGAGCTAACAGTGCCAGGAGAGATTCAAGCTAGCAAGTATAGCACAGACACAGATTTATCTGGAGCATTAAAGTGGTTGTAAGCTTTACCTAAAGTCTGTGCAGTCACTTGCTGTTCATCCTTCCCTTTGTCATATCAAAGCTATATCAAAGTCCATTATGGTCATATCCATTAAACCCTGGGCAGAATATAAAGTTTCTCACCTAACTGTTCCCTGATGCCCAAGGCCTGGACTAGGCCTATGTGTCCTGAAAAACCTGAATGTCTGGTGCTAAATAACCAACATGTTCCAGTAGGGGAGTAAAAATGAAGGATCAAACAATTCATAATCAGATCTAAATGAGAGTACCTGATACTGCACCTGGGTAGGAAATGGCTTTCCAAGTCTGAATCAGTTTGAAAAATGTCAGGAATAATGATTAGGATGAAATTAGATATGGAAAAATCCAAAGCTACTGAGCTTCCCCTGCTCTGTCACTTAAGATCCTCTTGTCAATGATTTTAAAAATCCTGACAGTCTATTAGACCAGGAAATGAAACTTCTTGGCAAACAAGATGTTTGCTAATTTGGGTATTTTGTGTGAGTCAGAAATGTGTGGAGGGAAATATATCGAAACTAACCCCTTCTTGTGAACTCTTTCAGGTTGCATAACTGACATTTGCCAATAAAAAAGTGTTACATCAGACAGTTTCTGAACATACCCAAAAGAAAAGGCTTTAGAAGCTACTGCAAACACTTGCCCACACAGCATTGGTCACACTGGATTTTCACAATGGTCAACGTGATGAACGTCTGCTTTCTCCTGTGTTTAACTCCAACTAACTGCAAAAAATATCATGTTCATTTATGAACTTGCATATTTTCACATCATTTAACTGATCACTGAGTTACAGTGTCCCATTTCTTTTTATTTCATGCTTTCAGCTGCTTGGTGAAAGCAAGGTGATGGAAAAATCCAGCTCTTTGAAATGCCCTCTAGAAATCAGTAAAGAAGTCATGTTTCCCTTGCTAGCATTTGCACACCCACATGTATTCAAAATGCTTAAAATTTTCATTTTGGCTTCTGGAAAGTACATTATAAGGTGAAAATTATGGCTGCAGAATTAGAATTGTGGTGTTCAGAAATCTACAAAGTAGTTTGATTTAAATTATCCACAATTGTCTGTTTTTCTTCTGACTGGAAGATAGAATGTCACAGGTTCTTAGGATTTCCTTTGAGTGATGCTAAAAAGCCTTTCACATTACCTGCTTGCTTAGTGCACTTTTGAACTGAAGCATTTAATGTTTGAAAATAAGCACTAAACGTATCATAGTTAATTGGAGTAAAAGGAAGATTTGGGGAAAACTTGAGCTTCAGTGACAGCTTAGAAGTTACGGTGAGATGTGATTTTATTGTCTTGATTTATGAGACACATGTTGAATTCTAATTGCATTAAATGAGAAAGAAATGTTAAGATTTACAGAAACTACTGAAAGACAGAATAATGGGAGCAAGTATCTAAGTAATGTGAAGAATGGAAAATCCTGCTTAACTAGCCTCTTTTGATAGCAGGTCATTCAAGGATTTCACTGGTAACAGTGAAAAAAGATGCAGACCTTTTCAGTTGTCTGGAATTTATTAAAATGGATATGACATCTAAGTAGTGTCTAAACACAAAGTTACAAGAATTTGAGTGTGCAATAAGGAATCGAGGGCATAATTCACCAAAGATATAATGTTCTTTTTGGAGTGATTCTAGTTATTTTTGGTGTCCAGACCTTCCGCAGTATGTCAGTGATGATTCAAGGTGTGAAAGGCAGTTAAGGACTGGTCCTCAGTAAAATAATTCCCTGCAGAGAAAAGGATATCCTTTTACAGTGGCTTCAACCGTAGCTTGTGAAGTGGTAAGGCCAAAAGAAATAGGTGATGTTTTATTCTTCTCAGAGCTTCTAAAGACATTTAGTGACAGTCCTTTAAACTAAAAGCTTCACGTTTCTTCTTATCCCATATTGTTCTATGTAAATCAGGAGGGGGAGAATGCTGTGGTGTTCTCCAGGTGACAATATAATAAAGCATCTATCTGAAACTGCCACACTGATACCATTTAAAAGCACAAGCAAAGGGAAATACTACATTGAGACTTTCTTTAATACTTTGTGGAGACAGAACTGTTGAGACAAATCAATATGGGCAAAAGAGAATGAACTGGAATCTGACCTGAATTGCAGTTACAAAATAAGAAGGATTTCAGGGGTGCCTGGTTGAGTGATACTTCCAAAGTCAGGATGGGTGCACAGAGCAGTGGCTGGTTTAAAGCCACAGGTGTACTGACATGCTGGCTGTGGTAGAATAAATGCCCAAGTAGTCTGTCCATCTGAACTACTATGCTCTGAATGAGTGTGATGCAGATGAAGATGTATGTAGGTATGCTTTTTGGAAAAGGCAGATATGGACTCATTTTTAACTCTGCCCTATCAGAAGTACTGTAAAGACCTGGCATTTTCTCATAGTGAAACCTGCCTAGTCACACAGTGCCCTGCAGATGCCTGAGAGGATTGTCATTGCTAATGAGAGAGAACAAGGACCGTCCAGCACTTTGCCCAATAGTTGCAAAGGGAGTTGGCTTGGGGTAGTGAGTTTTCCTGACAACCATAAAGCTCTACCTCAGTCATTGTCCAAGAAGCTAAAGCAGGTAACATCACAGCCACCAAGTCCTTTATGTTTTTATTTACCTACCTGTGTCACAGTGTCAAGTCTCTCTCTTGTCCCAGGAAGTGAAGTCTTTGCAAGAAAATTGCTGTGCACATTAAACCATGTTTGCCCCTGACAGCTGCTCACTAAATTTTTGGTTCAATAATCATCTTAGTGTCATAACACCAAAGGATATAGAGGGAAAGTATCTGTGCCCTGGCCATATCTTCCTGCCAAGCTGTCCCACTGTTGAAGCCAGTGTAAAGCCCGCACTAAGGCAGCTGTAGGATTTCAGAGGTCCCTTACTCAGAGTGCCTTTAGGTCCAATTTCTTCTGCACAAGAGGTGTGTGGTGTGTCATAAAAATGCATCTCAATTCACTGAGAGAGAATGAAATGGAAAATACTATCAGGAGTTAAAGCTGTCTTAGGTTTTCAACTTCAAATGTGTTTTCTTTGTGGAGTTATTTACAGTAATGACACATGGTGGGTGGTAGGTTGTATATTCAGCTCCCCAATTAGTTGTCTTTGCATGAGCTCCTCTTTTATCAAATTAAACAGAACAAAACTCCAGACAGATGCTACCTGCAGATCAGGATACTGTGGGACATATGCCACAGAATGCTGTGAGAAAACCAAGAGGCTGAATAATCCAGATTGTGGTTTAGTTACAGCTAGTGTGAAAAATTACATTGATCTTAGTTCAGCATCAAAGTATCTATTCACTTGTCCTCCCTTACAGAAGTGGCCACCAAATGACAACATGCAGAGCCTGTTTTAGTTCATCTTTCTTCAAAGCCCTTGCAGTTGTTCTAGGAGTCTTGGTTATTAGAATATGTCAACCTGACATAACCCAGCTCATAGTATTTCTATCATCAAGAAATTTGCTTGAAGAAAAAGGAATATGAAATAGAAACTGTTCTGGACAAAGAGTGAGCGAGAAATATGATATGACTTATTGTCCATCTCATAACTCAACATCTTTTTAGGATGAAGCAAAGTGTAGGTAGTGTGCCCTGTGTCAGCTTCCTGAATGTGTGCACCAATGCCTCTCTTTTCAGTATGACTTTGTAAGTCCGTAGAGCTTCTGTGTCCCTCTAAGTGTGAGTGTGTAAAGGGATTGTCTGAGCCAACACAGCTGACAGCCTCTGCCATGGAGGGATCTGAGCACCTGCCTGTCTCAAGCCTAGCAGTGATCTCAGTTGTTTTTTTTCCCTCATCAGTAGCTGAAATGTGGGAACAGAATGATCATGGTGTTGCCTGTGATTGTGACTTAACTTTACAAATATATTAATACTATCCGGGTTTCAAAACAGCTCCAACCTTTCAAAAAGAAACATGGAACCTTCTCTGCAATTTGTTTCAACAAAATGCATAAAACATCCATTTCTCTGTCAGTACAGGTTCCCCTTTCCATTGTGTGTACATATGCAAACTGTTTAAACCACCCGTTATGTCAAGGATGTGGAATCGAAAGACAAGTGTGAAGACTGTTCTCTGCATATGTTGAGAAAAAATCTGCAGCAGGCAGTAAAGAATCTGGTAACAGGAGAAGTGTCTGAAGTTATGTGCAAGGTGAAAGATGAGACTGTGGCTGTGAAAACAAACGAAGTCAAGAGGAGGAGATAGAATACCCTTCACCAGATAAAGTGATATGTACCGTGATGCCATAGTTTGTTGAGGCATGATGGTGAGGGAATTTTAAGGATTTGGGAACTGATCCAGCTGACTTTGCTGACACTGATGTTATACAAAATTCTCTCTCAACTAACTATGTAAAATGAAGCTCTGCCCAGGAAAGTATCCAGACAATGACAGGTCAGAAATCTGAATTAGGAAAACAGGAGGTTGCATTACCCTGAGAAGAAGCAAGGTGTTTCCCACAGCAGCATAGACAGCCAAGGAAAGGAATCCCCCCTTGAAGGGAAGAGCTGTAAATAAATACTTGGAGAATATATTTCATTTGTCATTAATAATGCAGTGCCTTAAGTCTGTTGGATGTGCTTTAAATATCACATGTGTATCCCAAGCCTCTCTTGTAATAATTTTCAAAAATGACCATAATTTTGTTGTTTCAGCAGCAGAACAAGTTTTCCGGACTTGTCATCTTACTTGATGTATGAGGAGCTGAGAAATGTGGACCTTCTCCACATAAAAATTGCATTTACTCTTACTACTGCCTTTGCAGCTGTGCAAGTAACAGTCTACTTGATTTTAGAGAAGTAAAGTAAATTAAGAGAAGATGAAGACCCCAGCACAATAAAGCTACTTTGGAATCATTACAGACATATATATAGGACAACTCTCAGGTCAAATGCAGGTCTGGCATCAAGAGTCCCTGCTTCAGCCTCTGCAAGTAATGCCTGTAAACATCAGGGTTATCTTCATCTATCAATCAAAATTTGGACTGATTGGAAAATAGTTTTAGATGTTGGAAAACAGCATTAACAGTGCAATAAGATCACTGAATCATCAGTGCAAGGTTCTTGTCAACAGGTTTTCCACTGATTTATTTCACAATTCAAAAGAAGCATTACCGTGCATGCAGATGAAGACTACGCAGTTTTGTACAACACATAGAATGAGAAATGAATCTGATTCACTTTTCTACCTCCACAATTTACCTTAAATTAAAGAATAAGTAGTAAAAGAATGTATGAACAGGAAAAACAATCAGGGGGATTTTTTTTCCCCCGGGAGAAATGTGTACACTTCCAGCTTACATCAGTGGGACTTTTGAAGTATGCTTGCAGGAAAACAATTTGTTCTTTAGATATTAAAAGATACTCAGACTCTTTGCTGTCAACAATACAAGACGGATAAGTAACACAATGCTTGCTTGAGCTAAATGGATAGATAAAATGAATTTCATTTTTGTTCAATTTATCCCAATGCTTTGATATTGCTGGATGGTAAAGGTCATGGTGAAGGCTGAATCTTTTATTTGTTATTATTAAAGCTGTGCTTAATTAAATTACTATGGAATATATTAAAAGAACACAGTGTTACTCTGATACCAGTCCCTTCCCTTCTAAACAGGGGACTAACAGAGATTCAATCTGATTCAGAGCCATAATGATTATCTTCTTACTTTCTGACTGTTCAGTTTATATGCAGTTGTACTTACATTTTTTTCCTGTTTGATACGATCAACATGCTGTTTATTTGCTTAGCTATCCATACTGATAAGTATATCTACTCAGTGCTGTGGCTGTAGAGCAGCATTTCCAACACAATCATCCTATTTCAGTAGTGATGGGGAGGGAGGCAGCACTGGACTGGGGATTAAGAGAGCAAATTCTTGTGTTTGCCTGATAGAGTGTGTAACTACAGGCAGGTCACTTCACCTTCATGTCTTCCTTCCCTTTTTATTTGATTTGACATGCTTTGAAGCAGGGACTGCCTCTTTCCTTGTGAGTCTGTGAAGCTCCTGGTCTTTTTTCCCCATGATGCTAGCTCTTGATCTAATAAGAGGGGCCTGAGGGCATCGTGGTGGTGTTTCTGCTGTGCTGAATGTCCACATGGCAAAGGGGAAGCTGAACAACTCAAACCAGAGGCTTAAACCACAATAGCTCCATTCAGTACCCACAAGTTTTAATTCTCACTGATGCCACATAAAAATTGAACACTTTGCAACCCAAGAGGTATCAGGGGGCTGTGACATGTACCTTCTGCTCCATTTCATAATCTCTAGAGTGGGGTGTGCTAATGGGGGGTTATTGTCCTTTATATTCCTTTCTGCTTTATCTGCTCTAAGAATAACACACACACTGAAAGCAGAGATTCTTCAGGAAGCTGTTCAGTGTGGAAGTCATAAATCACACAAGAAATGAGCGTCACTTCCATGGTCTGTGTTACGCGAGGACTCCCTTAGATAACAAACCTTCCCAAAGAGAAGATAAAAATGGTGTCCTATGGCCAAGACTACTAAAATACAACATTTTGCTGTGGAAGAGGGAAGGTCTGGAAGTGCTCCTGTATTCAAACTGTGACTGAAAGCAGGAGAGTGCACATGAAAACTGGGGGAATGGTAATGCAGAGAAGAAGAAGAAATCTGGAAAGAAAAAAGAAATCCACACAAAACTCGAGCTGTTAATCACATCCCTATGTTGATAAAATATTTATGAGATCTCATTCAATTAATTAGAATAAACTATGTAACACTGCAGGAAACAAATTGAAAATTTAATAAAGTAGGTTCACTTCCAATTTCTTTTGAAGAAAGAAGCTAATTATATTTAGTTCTGTAATTATAACTTTAATTAAAATATAATGCAAAATATTTCATAAAGTGAAAACAGTTCCGTGTTAGAAAATGGAACCTTTAAGACAACTTGCTCCTCAGACAAAAATTTGTAATAATTTCAAATTAACATTTTAATATACCTGTTTCTAAAATCTTTTCAGGGTGGTGTTCATACAAATCCATCTTAGAAATGCTCATTAGTGTTAGCTTTTCTTTAAAACATACTGTCTTACCTTCCTACCTCTATCCAGAAATGTTTCTTACTCTGTGTTAGGGATGTGTGTTTTACTTACTGTGTTTAAGCCAGAGACACGTTCTTTATTTATACTTGCCTATTGCAGCCCACAGAGCCCAATTTTTATTTAGAGAATAATTTCAAACCACATTGTAAAGTATATCCATCCAGCAGCTGCCTTCACCTGAGCAACAAGGGAAGAGTGCCTCAGGCAGAGAGATCCAGGCAGGCACAGGGATATTTGGGTCTAGCAATATAGAATGAGAACATTGACAAAATGACCTTTTGTTGATGTTTTTGATGATGATTTAATAGCAACACTCTTCTAGGCTTGTGCAGAATGAATTTGTCTTTAGGACTAAAAAAATAATTCTACAAATGATTTCTAGCACGCAGTTCACCAGGGAGTCTGGGATGAATGTGCTGTTTGTTGATTCTCACAGTTTATCTGAACTACATTTGAAGTCCACTTGCATTTCTCCCACTTTATTGGTTTCTGACTCAGGCAGGCTTGTCATTTAAGATAGAAATTGTAATTACATGCTTTGGTATGTTTTTAAATAAGTGTACCACTAGGTATTGTTCTCAGTGAAGATGTCAGAGTCCTAAGCCTTTCAGTTTTCCTTAGTTTCCAGTAGGAAAATAGTTAAGCCAGTGCATTACCTTTGAGTCTTTTCTCCTGTGTGGCTTTAGTTACCTGCTTTGCCTGGCTGGTTCATAACACTCATCTTTCCATCCCTGATGTGTCACCTATCAGTTATTCTTCATCTCCCAGCCTCCACACATTCTCTCCTATCTGGCTTATAAACCACAGCTCCAGTGGAACAGTGATAGATCAGGAACAAGGGACAAGGGACTTCCACAATACCTCCAGAGCATGCTAGTGGCAATACCTTGTCTTCTCCCCTACCCACACATCTGGCAAACACTTGCATGCTGGGACTTGACCCTTTCATGTTTTGCTTCAGCATGCTAGCCAGTTCCCATCATCAGCTTTTTACCTGCCTGTGATCCAACAGCAGGCTTTGCTTGATAAACATGCAAGTATTGGAACCTCTCTGTCCTTCCCACCTGCTTTTTCTATTTCAGTGCTTTGTGTGAAATTAGATCAGTCTTCTACACAGGGCCCACAGCTGTGCTGGGTGGCACTTAGCATCATCAGCATCACTGTAGAATAGTACCAAATGAAATCACTAGTGGCTTATTTGGCATGAAGAGAGTTGGGGTTTTGAAAAAGGTAAATTATATAGATGTTTCCCTGTGTGGAACCACCTCTCCCAGCTACAATAAAGCCCTTTCTCCCTAAGCTTTCCATACGTGGCTTTAATCTGATTTTTTGGCTAAACTGAAAGTATATTCTTCTGTCCTCTTCTGTTAAATAGTTTTATTCCTGGCAATACACAAAGGAAAAAAGAGAGCACATGCAAGAAATGCACTAAAGAAACTTAAGAAAAAGGATTACTTTGTTGCTTTTCACAGTGTTAGCATACAACAATGAACACTAAAGATGAAAGGTGCTTTCTGCTTCTGTTCTCTTCTGGCTAGAGGAAGAATCACAGGCTTTGCTTAGCCTTCATACCAGTCCCAGGAACATACTTTTTGCCACCATTTTGAGAAAGACCTTTGAGCATCAGACCTCATCTTCCTGACTTTCACCTTTGTGTCACTGTTAAAAAGTTGTTTAACTATAGATTTTTAGTGCTAATGAAAACTTCTGTTCTTCCCAAGCAGATCAGATGTACCAAGAGTGAGTCAGTTATAGCAGTGTTAATTGAACAAAACAGGAACTGAAAATAGAACAGTTTGAAGGAAACGCTGGATTGACATATGCTGTTTTCGTACATTTGTTGAACATTATTGAGCATTTCTAGTATAGTAATCAAAGAGTAGGAAAATATCTGGGAGTGTTTATTTGGTAGAGTTTACATTACACAGCCTGCAATACACCCAGAGCAGCATTCTGTGATCTTTCTGATCAAATAGTTTCCTTTTTTCTCCTCTTTGCCAAGGAACTTGTTACGATCAAAAATGACCACTTGTTACGAGAGCTGACATTTCAAAGTCTGTCTAATGAATAAGAAGCACAGTAGCAATGGGAATCCTCTCTAAGTGGATCAGAAGCTGTGGCACTATTACTGAACAAGCTGCAGAATCAGCTCCTTTACTGTTGCTTTTATTTCCTGCAGCTTGTAGTTTGCTCTGCCTGGTCAGTCAGTTGGGGTGGTGGCTGTTCATTCACTATACCATAAAGCTCTTTGTCCTTCAGGCCTTTCTTATGATGGAATTTCTTCGTCTCCAAGAAAGCAACTAAAGATGCTGGGTCATATTTAGCTCATTCAATCTCTTTTTGGCAGAACTGGGCTCCCCAGTGACATTTCAGTCTCCCTGCAGAAACGAAGAGCTAAAGATCTGGGATAGGTGGACTCATGAAAATCAATACTGAAGTCAATGAAATAAGACATCTGTTGTGCAGATCAGTAGTGTCTCCACTGAAGTTATTGCCAAATCTAAATATTGTCTTACCCTTTACTTTAAATAATGTTAGAATATGCTTACTTTCTACTGCGTTTATACAGACACAATGTTAATCACATGTCACTTTGTGCCTTTGATCCACAAATAAACTCACTGGAATGAGCAGGCCAAGCTATTTTAAGAAAAGATAAACTTCTAAGAAAAATCTTTAAAAACCCTGTAGTTGATCAACACACAATTAGATTGAAATGAAATTTTGTTGTTTTGGGTTTTTTTTTTTTTCCAAATAAGGAGAAAGACAAAATCTATTCCCTTGAAAGGAAAGTTTACCTATTTAATGTTTTGTTCTTTCCAGAAGACATCAACTCCCAGTGGCCCCCACTGTTGATCAGACTGAACTGCAAGGACTGAGCATGATAAGCAGAGGGTCAGGTGAGCATTTACGTTGATTTAGTTAGTATAGTATCTTTACTGTATCTTTGTCATGATGAGATCAAATACGCTAATACAGACAAGAATTTATGCTGGGTTTTTAAGTGGCTTAAGAGAATTAGGCACTCAGCTCCAAGCAGTTACATGTGCAGAAAGATGTGGTTTATATTCTTATTTCTGCTGGTACTGTAGTATACTGTAGAAACTATCTATGGATGAAGATTGTCTTCTTCTGGGTATTATGGCTATGATTTGCAAAGATAGGGACCCTTCTGAGGTGTTTACAACCTAAGTATCACCTCCAATCTAAATATAACACATTGTGAGGTCTGTCATGAATCTGCTGTACAACTAATTTCTCTTTCTGTGCATCTCTTTCTGCTCCAATCTTCTGTTTGGTTTATGTAACATCTATACTCTCCTATGGGAATTAACCATTATGGTATATCCACACATTACCAAGAGTAAAGGGGTGTTAATATCAGTAGGGGCATTTGGACAATATCATCTTGCAAATAAGAATTTAATCTGTAACATGTCTGACCCTGTTATCAATGCTTCTATGCATCCACAGAAAAACTAATAACAAAGGGAAATAGACTCAGTTATCAAACAAGAGATGTGAATACTTAAATAGCTGCCGGTTCTCTTTCATATTTTTAAGATTTAAAGGTTCATGTATTTTTTTTCCCTGCCTATGTTAAATGAAAACATCTTTACTTGATATTCATCATTCTACAATGGCCATTTCATCACCTAGACAACATGAATAAAAGTTATTATTCTTACTCATTAGTCACTCAGTCAGGGAAAAGAGAAAAATTGAACGTTTCAGAACATTTTACTTTTCTGTCATTTTAGAGAAAATGACACTCTTAAATGATGGCCAGTCAAACCTGCAGAATCTATTAGTAACTTGATAATAAGTGTGAAGGGATGCTGGGACCCAAAGGAGTCTTAAAGTGGCATTTATCAGGCATGTCACATCATTGCTACTGGTAATAAAAGCATTTTTGTTTTATGCTGCGGCATCTATAGAGAATAATATTTTTTGTGCTATAGCCAAAAGTAATATTGCTGCATTCATCACACTGTTTGATATGGAATAGCCTAAAAGCACTGGAAATTGGCTGTCATTATTTGTTTCTTCCTTTTTTTTTTTCCTAATCAAGGAGCCTGTTATAGTAGTGGGAAGTTTTCCTTGTCTTCAAATTAAGGCACAGAGACACACAATTGTAACATTTCCCCATCAGAAATCTAACCCTTTGTTTCCAGCACTGTCTTAAAGTTTTAGTCCTTTCAAAATGAATATAATTCATTTAATTTTAATTTTATCTCTCCTTCTGAAAGTAAGTTTCAGTGTCTTTGATTTATTATTACAGTCTCTTTTGGTAAAACCTTCATTGGCTGCAGTGAAAATTTTGTGTGTTTGGGGACTACAACATGATGACTTTGGATGTTAACTTCCACATGTTAAAAATCAGAAAGTAATCAGTGAAAGTGGGAAAATTATTTGGTTCTGCCCTTTTATTCAATCTTTTAAAGAAGATAATTTAAACAGGGACAGGTCACAAGGTGCACCTACAAAGGTCTCTATGCTATAGTTCTCTTGTAGAAACCCCAGTGAAAGGGTAGCATATACCACTGAAAATCTTTTTCCCTACTGGCATAGCTACTGCCAATATAAACTAAACTCTTTTGAGGGGATTCTTGAAGTACATAGGCAATTTTTAGGCCTGAAAGACACAGTGAGACCAAGCTCAACTTTTCTGTGTAGTTGTGGACGTAGGCACCTGGGAAACTACTGCCGAGTCGTGGCCTCAATCTATGACTGTGATAGACTCTGTTCTTCCTAAAAAATAAAAACTACTGGTAGCAGGTAATGAAATGTTAAAACTAAAAAAATAAATAAATAAAACCAAAGCAAATCACCAAACCACAGAGAAACCTAAAAGAGTCTTTCCTCTTTTCAACTGCCTCCATTGGTAGGAAAAAGATCCATCAGTCAATGGGTGAACCAGTCATGGCCTTGTGGTCTGTCCCCCTATACAGCTGCTGCAAATTTGCATGGGAAAACAAGGCTAGGATAGGCAAATGCATCACAGGAGCTCATTTATAGCAGAGAGGAAACAGAGCACATTCATCATACTGAATTCTTTCCCACAGATATTCATCATTTGCATATAAAAATGCCATCTGATTTTCTTCCCCATAAACCAGGTGTGATGTTTTCCTTTTTTCCTGTTGTTGTTATTTTGGTTTGGATTTAAATCTGTCACTTTTGAAAATTTATGCATTTTAAACCCCACTACACTCTGGAAGTAGAAACAAATGGGATTTTGAAGGGCTGGGGAAGTTAAAATGCTCTTTGTTGAGTGGGCTTGTGCAGCACAACAGATTTTATAATTACTCGAGCCTGTTCCTGCTGGTGGGGTTGCTCTTTGAAGCTAAATTCTGCCTGACCGTTTCTTTAGACTGCAAGATTTGTCACGTTGACTGACTCTGTTAAAATCTGGTATGTCTTACTAAAATGCTTCAGCAGAGCAACCCACTTTTTGTCTGAAACAAATAGTCAGGAAAGATTGTTTGAACAGTTAGAGCAACCTTTATACTTCTTAGGGGCATGATGGTGCCAATTGTGAATAGCTCTCTGTACTCCTTTCACCTGTCTTGATAATGTGCTGATATATAAACTGACTCCATGGGACATTCAGTCCAGTAAGAGTATGATGCTATGACAAATTCATTCAGGTTTTTAGAAGTTTGTGCAGCCAGACAATTAAAAAAAAAAAAAGCATAATATGCAGAAATGCATAAAAGCACCACAAATGCATAAATGCTACACTATTAGCATGGATGGCCATGTTTAAACTGGGTGAACAACTTACGCTTTCCTTTTCCTCACTTCTTACATCGTTATTGCTGGTTGTTTGCACAGCAGTTAAGGACTGGCAGATGAAACTGTCTGTCCCTTGGAGGTCAAATGTATCACTTGTAGAGTATGGTACGAAGGAATAGCCCCCCCCCCCCCCCGCAAATAAACTAAATTGTAAATAACATTGATTTATTGAATTCAAGAACAGTCTCTATGAAGCTGTTGAGCCTTCCAGACCATATGACCTGCCTCAATCCACTGATTGAATACCCATCAGTTAAACAACCTGCAGACCTCAGTGAGAAATCATAGAATCACAGACTGGTTTGGGTTTCAAGGGACCTTAAAGCTCCTTCAGTTCCAACCCCCCTTGACTGACATGAGCAGGGACACCTTCCACTAGACCAGGCTGCTCCAAGCCCCTTTGTCCAACCTGGCCTTGAACACTGCCAGGGATGGGGCAGCCACAGCTTCTCTGGGCACCCTGTGCCAGTGCCTAAGCACCCTCATTGTAAAAACTGAATTCCTTATATCTAGTTTGAATCTCCCCTCTTTTAGTACAAAACCATTACCCCTTGAGCTATTGCTGCAGGCCCTATTAAAAAGTCTGTCCCCGTCTTATAAATCCTCTTTAAGTACTGAAAGGCAGCAACAGACACCCCAGAGCCTTTTCCAGGTTAAACAACCCCAACTCTCCCAGCCTTTTCCTGAGCAGTTTGTGTGGCATTCGGGTGACTCTTGTTGGGGCTGTTTTTGGCCAATGGCCATTTTCCTAAGCATTCCCTACCCCTTACTCTGGTAGTAGTTGCTGATTTAGTTCAGAAAAGATAATGCGTTGCTAGCAGACAGTTCTGCAATAATCGTGTCTCAGCAGTTGTCTTTGGTCACCACTAATGAGAAGAAAGGAACGAGCTCAAGAAAATGCTCTAATTAATTTCTGTGGATCAGAACACTTCTCAGCTGAAATAAGCCGTGCGTCTTCACAGAGCTAATGTCATTGCACGGGAATGTGGGCTTTTTTGAGGAAAGAAATAGTAGTATGTTTGAACAGAGAAACCAAAATAATTTTATTATGCAAAACAAACAAACTGCAATAGACTGAGGAGAGGAAGTTCAAGGTTTGTATCTGAAAATCTCAAAATCAAATATGCTTGTATTTATGTATTTATAGTATTACGTATTTATAACTCATCTCTATTTTCTTTATCCTCTGTGCTTTACGGATAATTTCAGACTGGGTTTCTTACACTGTTTGCAAAAATTCTCCTCTTTTTTCAGCCCCCAGTTTCTTTCTTGATAGTTTCAAAAATCACTGCGTCTCTTACTGGATTTGAACTAAACAATATGACCCACTTTTGCTTTTGTTAGTGTTTGCATGCAAAGCTAGAGGTATTTGTAAAGAATACATGAATTTATTCTACATGAAAATGCTGCTCATTTTCATGTAGATGCTCTACATGAAAATTCTACATGAAAATGCAGGCAGACACCTTTTCTATGTGAGCACAGTAAATTTCACCAGGAGCAAGCCACAGATGTGTTTCACTGAGACAGCTTGCTGTTTGTTACTGCAAACACTTGTTTTAGAAGCAGCTGCCTCAATCTCCACTGAATATTCTGTTGAGTAAGGCATGTGTGTGAATCGCTGACACCCATTGCATGCACATATCTACTCTATATATGTATTTCCTCTAACTTATCTAACCAATACACTTTTTAAGCAGAAGGAGAGCAGAACAGTGACATTTTCCTGCCCAGCTACTTCTTGGTATATGTTTACCACTTTGCTTCAGGGCTGTATACCCTACCTCTTGCCGTACAAATGAGTTGTGAGTCCAACTAAAGGTCCATCTAAGCTAATACATTATCTCTGATGGTTGTCAAAACCAAACTGGACAGGAGTAGAAGAAGAAGCCTATATGATTCTTATCTCTAAAATCTTGCCAGACTCCATCCATTCTGAGTATTAAGTTTTTAGTGAACCTGAGTGAATTTTAATGAACTTTCCTGTCTTTCCTCAAACCACAATAATCTTTGACAAAAGGTTTCACAGGCCACATGCCTGTTACAGGAAGTATCACTTACCTTTGTTGTAAGCCTTGCTCAGAATTTCCTAATTCACTTTTGTTTTTCCTAATTTGAAAGCAACTTATAGCATTTTCATTACCTCTTTCTTTCTCTCCCCTTTCTGATAGTATCTACCTTTTTGTACTGCTCTCACCTTCTGACCTCTAGTCTGTACCAGGTATTCTACATGTAATTAATAACCAATAGCCTATAAACATAAGATCTTCAAATGTGAGATACACAGAAGCTTAGGTGTTTCTCCTGCTTTAGCTCTAATAGGCATAGGCATATATGTAAGGAATGTGAAGTCTATGTCTTTGGGGGCTGTTATTTCACTAGGACATGACAAAATCAACCTGTTCCATGCCAATTTGTTTTTTTTTCCTGCCACTGAATGCATAGGAATTAACTTCTTATCATCCATTCAAAGACTACCCTGAGGCATTTCAGACAAATGCTTTGGAATGACTCAGCAGTAATGAAATATTCTGGCCTCATATGCAAAGTCGAATGCAAAAACCTTTCAGCTTTAACTGAGGTCTTGGAAAGAGCATCCTAGAACTAAGTTTCATGTAGTTTCTATCTACCCAATTCCTAAGGTCTAATGCTTTTCTACCTGACTCCAATATTATGTCTGATATTCCTTTCAGCGCACACAGTACTTTGTGACTCTTAAAATGGTGTTCATCTTTGTAAATACTGATGAACTACTCGAGAATAATTAATTTGGTGTTACCAACTTCCTACATTCCTCCCTCTATTTGAGAGGCCTGTCCTTGGTTATCAACCTATGTACACTCTGAACTACAGGGATTTTGGAAGATTATCAGACACAAGAATGTGAAATCTGTGGGAGCAGACATATTTAGCTGGAGGGGGAAGGAAAGTTCAGGTACTCATCAACAGGTTTAATAGAATTTAACATCAAAACCAGAAATTAAATCAGGTCTATTCTGTATGTAAGAATTATAAGTATTGTCCTTTTGTGAAGAGCAGTTTATGGTTTTTCTGATATTTGTCTGAATGCTTTGCTGTTTCTGTTTAGTTAGTCTGGTTATCTGTCCTGAGAATGGCTTATGAAGTTTGGACATAACAATCTTATTTACCCTAATCTGTTAAGCAAACATACAGTTAAAGCTGGAAGACTAGAATGGCTATCTCTAAATACCTTAATTTATTACTGGATGTTTATAACTACAAGGCAAAGTTTCCTAAATAAATGGGAATGAAGGCTACCACAGTTCATAAATTTATACTGATAACATTTCATTGTATCTATTATTCACTATTACAGAAAACGTTCAATTCATTTAGTAAAGAATAGAGCAGTCTTCTGTTAAAATTGTGAGTGTTCAAGTGTCCCTTATCCTTCAAAAGAAATCTACTGAGTGTATTTGTATGTTCACCAGTTTGCTGCAGTCTTGTATTACTTGTGTATTACTTAAGTGATGGCATCATTTCCGAGACAATCTTTCATACAAGAAACTCAGCATTTTCACTTCTAGAAGAAGCACATCCAGTGATGACATTAACAATGATGCATAAAACAGCAATAATAGACATTACATTTCCTAGTCTAACTCTGGGTGATCGTGCTTTGAGAAGCACCTAGATTTCTTCAGTCAGTTGTTTCTATAGCATCTTTGTATTTGTGTATATAGTCTGTGTGTATGTAGTTCCAAATCAAAGCTGGTGATGGTGGGAGATACACAGAAAGATGGAAGAGTAATGTTTGTAGGAAAAGGGCTGAAAAAATGAGAATTTCACATATCTGGACAGCTGGATTGATATGAAAGGCAGTATTTGATGGAAAACCCATGCAAATGTCAGGCAAGAAAGGAATACATTCTGACAGCTATCAGAGAGCTAACAGAAATATGCCTCTGAAAAGTGAAGGTCTATAACAGCAACATCTTCAGTAGTTTCTGTAGAGTTGAGATGGGGCAGGTAGAAATTGGATGCTTTGGTACAACATTACTAAAATACATACAGAACTGGAGAGAAAGAAGGAGAATTTGTTAAGCAGATTTTTTTGTGGATCTACTAACCAAATACTTCAGCCAGACACTGTGCAGCAAAAGGGGATACAATTTCTACTGAATTTGTTGCTTTCCTATAGTACTCAAAGCTTGAATAAGCAAGTTGTCAATTATAGTTCATAGGGACAGTGAAGAAAATTGGAAGACAAGACTATGACAGGTTGGGGTGTTAGGACTGAATACAGAAAGGGAAGACATCATGTGACCTGAATTTAAACAGAGTTCAGGCAACTGAGATGCAAGTGTGTCATCTCCTGATCTCTCTCTCACAAAGGAGCTTACATGGTCAAAATCACCCAGTACTGCAAAAAGGTGCCCTATTACTGCAGACTGGTTTGAAGAGGTACAGTGTTACAGCCTTACTTGGGAAGCAGAAAGCACAGATAGAGTAGCTCAAGTAACACTACTGCTGCAGTCATTCCTGTATCAAACATAAATCTACTTATTGTTCTGGCTAACAATTTGTATTGTAGTGGGAAGGGCACTGTAATTCATCATGCTTCAAAGACCTTATCTCTTTGTTTAGTTCATTCTCCTAGGTAATAGAGGGAATAATGCAGTCCCTGCAGCTTACAAGGTATCGGAGAGCCTACTTTTCTAATTGTAGGAAGAGGGCAGTGTTTCTTTTTGTTTTAAACTTGCTTTTTTTAAGAAAGGAAGGGGCAATATGAGTGAAATATCTAAGATGTTAACCTAGAGGAGGGTTTTTATCATATGTAGATGTGCTTCAGATGGGGTAAGACACAAAATCTCAGTCTTGCCATAGAGGGAAAGATCAGAACCATAGGTTTAAGGGAAGTATGTCTCAATCTTAAATGCATTTCCTGGCATTTTAATTTTATATCTGCATAAATTTTTGTGTTCTTTGTAGGTAACTGCTTCTACCCATCAGGTTAACCCTTGAACAACTCTTACCTAGTAGTGCAGCCAAGAGAATAATTGTTTAGAGTAGCACTTTGTATGAATACTCTGTAGCTTAGCAATGAATGGGTGTTGTGTGGATACTAAGGTATAGGTCAGACTACACTACTAGATCACGTCAGATTTTAGGAGTGTAGGGATATAGTCTCAAAGCATGTGACTATTTGAAAAACTGACACTGTTGTGCTGCCTTCCATCTCAGTTTGCATCACTGCTCAGGGTACTGGGTAAAATGAAAGTCTGTCTGATATTCTCTTTTTTTTTGTCCTATTTTACTCTTGAACTTCTTCCCCTTTGAAAAACAGTGTTAAGCAGGGGTTACTGGCTAGATTTTCTGTAGGTGAGCTACCATGCTATTTGTACCAATTTATCGTGCCCCCTGTCCATCTAAATCATCCCTGACATAAAGATCACTGTTAAATAGTATGTTTTTGTAATATGAAATGGTAATGATTGCTATCTGGCCAAGTGGAACTGAGATAAGATCCCACAGTTATGTGATAATAGCTTCAGAGAGTGTCCTGAGGGCTGCTGAGCTATTGCAGTTCTATCAATTTCAAGATATTGCATATAAGTTCTTAAAATGTGTTATTAAATAGGATTTTATCCTATTACTTGTTATAAGTAGAATGTGAAACACCCCACAGAAAGTCACAGAGGCAGAACAGCCAAGGAGGCAGGTGAATATGACTTGAGTCTATAATACCAATGATGCCCACTTTATTCTAATGGAATCAGGTTTGTGTAAAACACAGCCATAGCAGGTCACAGGTGGACCTCTCAATTTTGTTGTATGCCAAGTTCATACCCCTTTGACTCTTTCTTGAGACATCTAATCTTGCAATTTAAGGGAAATGAATTTCAGCCCATGGCTTTTGCATGCTTTCTAATAACTGTAAAATTGCCCAGGTTCTTTGGAAATCGACCAAGAAACATGAGCTACAACAAACCTTTGGAAAATATTGTTATAAGTTCCAGATGCTCTTAGGAGTGTTTCCAACAGCCTTCAGTGATAAAGCCTGGAAGCTTTCCAAAGCTGGTAAATGCATCTCATTCCTTCCAGGTCCAATAGCTACTACAACATCCCTTGGAGCCTCAAACCGTAAACACACTGTACTGTTGATGGTAACTCAGACTTTCCTTTAGCAGGTGATCAGAATGTAATCATGTTAGCAGTGAATTTTACATTAAAGCAATCCCAAAAATACTACCAATCACTTTAGGTTTATGAACCACATCTCTCAGAAATGAACCTGAGTAACTGAATTGCATAAGAGTCAGATAATCCTTCCAGCTGCAGAGAAGTCTGCTGGCAGTTCTTAAAAGATGTTACTGGGGGGATGAAAGCAATGCTTTACCTGTCAAACAGTAATAAATGGGGCTTTTTCTTACACAGCACTTTTTTCCTTTTCTTTTTTCTGGCTATCACCTGATCAACTGGTATTTTAATCCCATGCGATAATGGTTTACCTCAGTTCTTGTCTTACTGCTTTTCAGCCCTAAGGTGTTTTATTTCATTTATTTCCATTCCCTAATACTTCCCTATTATGTATTTCCCATTAGTTTGCTCACTATTCTTTTCAATTGCTCTTGATCTCAAAGATACAAAGATACTGCAATTATTTTATCCACATGAGTTTCAGCTTTGATGGGATACAGAGCAGTATTGCTATTTTGTATAATAGAAGTCTTTCTATATTAAATTCTTTCCTTTGACCTGTACCATACAGCATTCAAAATTAATAGCTGTAAAAATATTTAGCTGTGGGCCCATGACTGATAGTGTTCTACTTGTAACAACTAACAAAGTCTGATGG
The DNA here is from genome assembly GCF_012275295.1 of Melopsittacus undulatus. Taxonomy (NCBI): domain Eukaryota; kingdom Metazoa; phylum Chordata; class Aves; order Psittaciformes; family Psittaculidae; genus Melopsittacus; species Melopsittacus undulatus. The sequence goes on from NC_047535.1 coordinate 30,262,287, forward strand.
TTCCTCACAAGCCATCCAGTTATCCCATGATGGTGACATTTATGATCTGACACTGACCTCTTGGTCAGGCAGAACACAACCCATTCTGTCACACGGGGCACAGTCCCATGGTTTGCATTGACAGTTCCAGGGCTTAAGCATCCATGTAGACAAACTTCCAAATTTATAATCTGCACAGGATCCTTTTCAGATCATGGTCTGTGGTCAGTTTCCTCCTTAAGGATTTTATCTCTGTGGATCTATATGAGATTGTGGAGAGTTTTTCTTGCTCCAATGCCTTTCCTGGCAGAAACTTCAGGACAATAAGGTTATCTGGCTGTCATCTCATCCAGATGTTATTTTAATCTCCCTTTATGGGAGGACTCTAAAAATCACCAAATGTTAGGAGAACAAAGTATTACAACATAGCATAACTTTTTGGGGACTTCTGCTTTCACCTGCTTCCGATAATTCATAGGTATTTGGGTGGTTAGGCTTTGAAGCTGTGTACTGAGATGTAGGTTTTAAATATGGACAGGCTTCAAAATAGGGTGTTAGACTGCACCAACAATGTTTTTCATCACAGAAACTCTAAATCTTGTGTGTAAAGGTATTCAATTTTTTTCTTGCAATTTTTCTTCAGTGTTTGTGGTGACTGTAATGTCACCATCTGTTCAGGAAGAAACAGAATAAGGTGCCAGCTCAGATGTGTCAGATAGATAAAGCCCTGTAATGTTCCAAGATTTCATATTATGTTAAATCTATTTGGTTTCATTTAATATATGTCCATGCTAGTTACTGTGTGTAGTCAGAATGCCCAAGTGGAAGAGTAATTTGTGAGAAGCTCAAGACTGTCTGGATGCTTGGGATGAAATCTAGAGTGGGTGAAAACAAGTTTTTTTCTGACTTCAGTTTGTAAGTTTCTGAAGTTAGCTCTAAAAATTACCTGCTTGTTTTGAGCCTGCTTAACAAAACACTTCAGAAGAGACATTGCCTTAGTAGATCAATTTGTGTTTGGCCTAGTACTGTGTTTCAGCTACAGTAATCATCAACCTTTGATGCTTCAGTAAGAGCAATGCTTCTATTTTATGCTCGTCTGAGACAGTCTGCCAGACATGGGTTTATATGAGGTATAAGGTCTTATACAGTTTTCAAGTCCTTTGTGACTTAATTAAATGTGCATACTTGTTTTCTCAAGTGACTTTTGGGTGGGTGCTGGCCCTTTTGAATAATTCAGCATAGACAATTTTTTGTGCAATAACTGCTTCTATTATTAAAATATTTAGAATAGGGACTATTTAAAGAGGTCTCTTTATGTAAAGGGATATTTGCCAAACAGATTGCACAAGAAGCAGTGATTACAAGATCTATATGCAAGCTGCTTGTTTCTGTAAAAATATCCACCAGGACTGGATGTCCCCTTTGGAAAAAATCAAAACAGTCTGGAACCTACAGAGGGAACCAAATCCAACTGCATTTTGACACAATCCTCTTCTGACATTCAGATCCATTAATCTATATAATCTGCTAGTTTCTAAGCTCTTCTACTCATTCAGTGTCCTCATATGAGATTTCTTCTGCCATGAAGAATCCTTTCCTGTGATAGCAAGGATTAGAATTATAGAATCTTGGAATCATAGGATGGTTTGGGGTGGAAGGGACCTTAAAGATCATCCAGTTCTAACCCCCTGCCATGGGCAAGAACACCTTCCACTAGAGCAGGCTGCTTCAAGCTCTGTCGAGCCTGGCCTTGAAGACTGCCAGGGACAGGACAGCCAAAGATTCTCTGGGCAACCTGTTCCAGGTTGGATAGTTCTTCCTAATATCTCATCTAAATCTCTCCTTTTGAGTTTCAAGCCATCCCCCCTTGTCCTCTCTACAAGCCCTTGTCAGAAGCCCCTCTCTAGGTTTCTTGTCAGCTCCTTTATGCTCTGGAAACTGCTCCAAGGTCTCCTCAGAGCCTTCTGTTCTCCCGGCTGAAAAAGCCCAGCTCCGTCAGCAGAATATGTTCCCTTGCCAGGGCTCCAGCATTTGTCACAATATTAAATTTCAAATGACAGAAAAGAATGGAACTGTGGTAATGGCGATACTTCCTATCCTGCTCCAAATAGAGTTTCAGCCTGCACACTATGATGTTAAGTACATTCTCCTGCCAGCATAGAGCTAGTGCAGCTACCACAAGTTTAGAAGTAATTGTAGACATCAGAGCAGGGCGTGAAGGTCTGATAGAGGAACTGCTCAGCCTTGTGCATATTTTTAGATGGCTGAACTTCTCAGTGTAACTTTTAGAAATACTTTTAGGGAGATTTACATAATAGTTCACTTCTGTGTGCTGAAGGGGTATTTCTCAGGATTAATGTTGCAGGAGTTATAAATGTTGCTTGTACTGAGTACCTAATGATGACAGCTAGTGAAAAGGTTAGCGTTCAGATTATTTCAGGGCTCTTTCCCAGCATGTTTCCTTACCTTGTTTTCTGAATCTGGCCATTGTTGTGCAGAAGAATCAGACCTACTACAGGAAAGGCTATTCTCCTAAATACTGACATAATCAAATGGAAATGGAAGAGACACAAAAAAAGAAATAGGCTCCCACATCTAATGAAGAGAACCAAAACATTTGTTAATAAGCACCTCACTAGAAGTTATCATATGTTCTCATTCTCCTTCTATAAACCGTTTGAATTTAAGGTTTAAATTCAAGAAAGGTTTAACAAAATGGCTAAGCACTGAAGAGCCTGCAGATTTGACTAAAATAGCTAGGTAATAAATCTGCTTAATTTCACTCTAACATAAACCAGCCATCACGTTCATAAATGCAAATAAATGCAGTAATTTTCCTTCAGGCAGCTAGGCCAATTTGTGAGAGTGCTCTTTGGGTAAGAAATGGACATATCTTCATAGCAAGAGCATGGTATTGAAATAGTTCCTCCTTTTCTTGCATATAGCAGATTCAGCTGTGTAAGAAACCTGAGACATACTCTAGGATCAGACATTATTTGAAGACATAGTTGTGTTTTAGAACAACCTGTCTTCTTCTTAAGAAGAATCAGTGCAGCTGAAATGAGCGTTCTTTCTAGCTGGATGATAGCGTGAGCCCATTCCTTGTGAGAGTGCATCATGAAAGGTTTTGTTAGTTCAGCAGCACCTCTATTAAAACAAACAAACAAGGAGAAAAAGCACAGTAGCAATGCTAACAAAGTGCAAATCTATATGAGATATGGTATTTGAACTTCAATCTGAAATATAAAACATGCTTCAATAGTTTACATTTAATGTTATACTTCAAATCCAGATCCTTTAGTATCTCTACAAAATGGAAGGAGATGATAATCTTCAAAATCCCTAAGGCTACTTTTCTTGAGTAATTTTAACTAAGAGCTTTATCAGTACAAGGAAATGGGTGAAAAAGGCTTTAGGCATGTGTAAGACAATCCAAAACTCATAGTGACAAATCTCATGCAATGGACAGGATGATATGTGGTACACACATGGTACATACAACCCTGTCAAAATCCTTTTTTACACTGAATGAAATAGAAGCCTCTGGGCATGTAAACTCAAGCATGTAAAGAAGCAAGCAAATGCTCCTAGGGCAGTTTAGTTTTGTCATAACCTGTTGAGTTTGTTCTTATAGCTCACTTTAGAGAAGGATACCTACAGCTGTCTCAGGTACAAAGTAATGGGTGCTTGAAAACTGTAAAGTAATTATAGAGAAGACAAGATCTGAGGTCAGAGCTCTACATTTTCAAATAGTTTTGTCTCCTGTCACGCTCTCAGTCATGGCTCTACTAGTGGTTGGTACCTAAAACCAGAAGGATCAGGTAAAAGTATAATGGTGTAAGCCAACTGTTTCCCGGTGTGCAAATGGGGGAATTGTTTGACCCCTGTGAGCTGCCTGGTGTATGTCTGTAAGTATGAGATTTAGTTAAACAGATGGTAGCATACATTACTGCTTTAGAAATGTGATTAATCATTATGAATTTTCTAGGTCCTTTAAAAGAATGACTAGAGCATCTGGCTATCCACACTGAAGCAGTGTACACCCACCTGACAAGAATCTATCTCCATAACAGAGATGATACTTGTGTTTACTTCAAGTACTTTGCATCTTTATGCTTCTGTTGAATGGACAAGTGCTGGCACATTCTTTTAAATATGGCACCTTCATTCTGAAGTTAGACTGCATTTGTATTCGACCTCCTGTTGAATTTTAACATCAACAGAAAGCATGAAACAAAAAAAAATCCAACCTAATTCACCGTTTTTATGAAGCTTGGAGATGAAATTTGATGTAGACTTTTAGACTGGAAAAAGATAAAGTGCCTTTGCCTGTCATGGGGATACTTCACTGAATCATCAGATCATTTAGGAGCTGCACCACTCTAAATGCTGGGCAAGTGCACTAACATTAATTCTAACATGTTCTAGCTGACATGCTCACCAACTCATTACAAAATAGCTCTCATGTTGCACATACATGTGGTCCAACTTTATCAGCAGTCAATGAACACAAGAGCTGCTGTCTGAAATTCTCTGCTGTCTGTATATGTCATCCTAACCCTCATGTCCACAGACCAGGTATCTTAGGAGCATTCCCTGGCAGTGTTCAAGACCAGGTTGGATGAAGCCTTGGGTGATGTGGTTTAGTGTGAGGTGTCCCTGCCCATGGCAGGGGGGTTGGAACTGGATGATCTGAAGGTCCTTTCCAACCCTAACTATTCTATGATTCTATGATTCCTTCTGCAGATGCTTGGCAAGTCCCTAAAAACTTGTCTTGCCTCTGGGGGAACATAGCATGAACTCAGGAGGAGCTTGCTAAGTCAGCCCCTTCTAGTGGCTACCTTTCCTTGGATGGCTATAAGCATGATGTTTTATTTGCTTCAAATAGATATTATATTTTTTAGTCCTCTATATTTATCCACATTCTGTCATTTAGTTCCATCTGCTGTTACACGGGAGTCTTTATTTTAGAATCTCATTCTGCAAGCTGCTGTCGGCTTGAGGCTGTCAGAGATTCACAGTGCTTAAAGCTGGATGGGACCCTTGGTTTCAGTCTGTTCCCTAACGTACATGCCTCTTAATTCATTTGTGTTCTCCAGTTGCACACTGATGGATGATTTCAAAGTACATAGCAGTCGTACAAGAGATGTTTGGTGCCTTACAGGATGAGGAGATCCCTGTGCAGCTCTCTGAGGTTCCTCTTCTTGGGAACATTTCAATCATGCTCAAAGAAATGAGATGAGAATAGCTTGAGTAGCCAGTGTTGCAAAACAAGTAAGACTGAATGGATAACCTCACTGTATAGGTTTCTATAAGCATTTTAATTTGCTGAAAGTCACATTAAGACTCAAAGATACTTGGTCAATCCAGTTTGCTCTGTTTCTCTTGTTCAGCAGATCAATGGATTAATTCTATCATTTTAATAGGACTCTGAAGGCTTACAGAAATAAACTTACTTTAGAGGATTACCTTCTTGTTTCTGTGCATTTATAAATGCCATCTGTTCGTATCTGAGAGCTGGGTGTTATGGTAACCCAAGTCTTTTAAACTTGAGCTAATTGCAGAATGCCCATACTCATGGAGTACATATGCATGTGGGTGCAGAATGCAAGCATGAGGATGGTAACAGGGAAAATCCAGAATATGGGAAGCCTTTAAATGAATCTTGCTGGCCACAGTGGTCTCTTTAGAAGCGAGGAGGTCCTCTCCTCCACGGGAGAAAGTAAGGAGGGTTACCTGTAGTAGTACAACAAGCACAGGAAACAAGGGCTCTGCTTTTTTTTTGCCAGTATAAATCAACCTTTGGGAAGAAGATGAAGGCAGAGTGGAAGCCTCTGTGCTGAAATTCTTTTTCATATAAACTTTGAGATATCTTATGTGTGATTCAGTGTGAAAGTGTCACCTGTTCAGTTCACTCCATCTGCACAAGGAAAAGCTCATGATTACTGTGGCCATGGAGTGAATTTGGATCATCATGCACACAATTCCCTGTACATTTGCTGAACTTCTTAGGTTATTCTTCATAGAAAGTAATTTGGCATGTGCACACAACATTTTCTCAAATGGGTTTTGCTCTTGAAAGTATTTTTCAGCATGTGGCTGTGTAGATCCAATAAAAAGTGCACAAAGTTAGACAAGTACACAGCCTCATGCTCCATAGTTGACTGTTGTATTAGCTACTGTTTTCCTGCTCTGTGCATCCATTAATTATGGATCAATTATTCAATTCTTTAGGAACTCAGGTGGTGGCTGGGCTACTGAGTTGTGAAATTAAAGCAATGCCACAGTGAACAGGAAAGAACATGCATTTACTTTAGAACTATCTTCCTATGATATTGATACTCCTAGGACAAAATTGGTTTTCATCAATCAATAATTAAGCCAATTCATATGAGTGTCCTTTTCCCCACTCTGCTTCTAACTCATCTAGCATAAATTTTATCAAGACCTTCTTTCTGAGTAACATTCTTTCCACAGTTTTTAATGGCACAATCAGAATCTGAAAGCTAAATGCCTGTTATCACCATAGGCATAATTCACTGCGCTCAGTATCATTTCCTAAATGAAGCACAGCACAATTACCAGAAGAACATTGCTTTACAAAGTGAATCTTGTAGTTCAGTAAAATTTAGCCACTGAGGGTCAGATCAGCAAATAAAGCATTAATTTGCTGTTTGCCATGCTGGAAGAAGTGTCAAACCAAATGAGAGCAGTGATTTCTTGGCTGCTGGGATCAGGAGGAGTAGGACTCTCCAACACATTTTGAATAAGTCTCTTGCTTATGATTTCAATTAGATTCCTGTAGTATTTAGCTGGTTAAGTCAGCTCCTCTTTACCTTTGGAGAGTGAAATTTCTGGTGACAAGTCTTTTGTTAGTAAAAATTGTCTGCTTTAGAAAAATGCTCCGCAGTGTAAGAACCTGAATAAAATCAAAACTTGACTATTTACACAAAATAAAAATATGCTAACAAATAAAGGTAATGGCCTCTGTGGAGACAGTGTTCTCACAGGAGAATGAATATTTGGTACATGAGCTCTGGATAACTCAAAGATACAGCAAGGCCATGAGAGGCTTGAGCAAGCAATATAAGAAGCTGGAATTCACTGAGTGATGAGAACTGTGGACTGTTGGCAAGCTTTCGAGGTCAAGTTCTCACACCTGTGCTTAACCAATTATATGTTAGTCACTAAGGGTCTTCAAGACAAGTATCCAATCATGATATGCCAAATTGCTGTAGGTGTGTGTAAGCAATAGTATATAAAGAGTTAATGCTTTGCAATGAATGGCTTTTGGTCTCATCATATTGATCTCTGATTGAGTCCATTCTGTGGCAGGCCTGTTTTTCATTGCCTTACCTCTTGTTCAGTCACTCACATCAACCAAATTAAGCATTTAAGCGAATTACAAGAAAAAATCTAACACTTTAAATCTTTTTTTTGCATGGGGCAGAAAGGGAAATTAAACTGATACTGTTTTCAGGTATCTGTCATTTTGCTGAAGTGCCAGGTCTTTAAGAAGTACTGCATTCAATGCTCAGCCTCCCTAATATCAACTGCAGTGTGTAAGTTATCTTTAAGAATGCAGTGTAAGGTCACATTTGTATATATAGTAGGAAGGGTCTGCACATATGTCTCTGTCTGGACTGAAACTGGTAGTTAGCTCACCAATTTGTTGCCTTTATCCTGAGCCTGTGATGTATGAGAGACCACACAGATTGCCACTGGGGTGAGCACAGCTAAAGTTGTGGCTCCTAAAAGCAAAGAACAACCTTTCAGGTACACCTTGTGTCATTAACTCTGGGAAGTGTGGCAGTGATGTTGGTGCTGCTCAGCACAGACCTGCTTGTGTCCAAATTCTTTTCACCCAGACAAGGGTTGAAAACCAGTTTGTGCCAAGATTCTCTTCAGTGCCATTACAAAATGCTGCTTCTGTGCAACAAAGGGTTGTTCACATCACCCCTTCCCCCCTCCCAGGGCTGCCTTAGGCATCTCAGCAAAATGCAACCCAACCCAAGCTTCCTTTACAGTTAGCTAAATAAAAGTTAAGGGCTTCTAGTTCATTCATGACACTGAATTTAGATACCTGATACAGTGTAGGTTAAAAAACTCTGAACTCTAAATCTTCCAAATGCACACCGTTTCATGTTCAGCTCTTGCCAAATCTTTCAGCCTTCAAAAATGTCTTTAGAGTTCAATCTCTGAAGTATAGTTTAAACTGGTGACCCAGAAGACCAGGTTTAAAAAAAAATGTTGACTTCTGTGTTTTTCCTGTGAGGTTACCTGGAATTCCATCTTGAAAGCAGAGCTGTGGCTGGAAAGGTGTGTTTGTGATTCAAGCTTATTCAGAAATATGTCCTGGGTTCAGCAGTAGCAGTCATTTTTCTCCTTCTTACTAGCTGGTGCAGTGCTGTGTTTTTGACTTTCGGCCTGGAAACAGCACTGATAACACCAATGTTTTTAGTTGCTGCTCAGTAATATTTACTCTGACCAAGGACTTTCTGAGCCTCATGCTCTGCCAGGGAGGAGGAGAAGCCAGGAGGAAGTAGAGACAGAACATCTGACTCACACTAGCCAAAGAGGTATTCCATACCACAGCATGTCATGTCAGGGTTGTAACTGAGTTACCCAGAAGGGCTGGGTCTCTGCTGGGTTGGACTAGGTGTTGTTTGGTGCTTGGTCAGGCTGGGTATTATCAGTCAGTAGGTGGTATTGTATTCTCTTCCCTTGCTATTTCTTTTATCATTATTATTATTATTGGTGGTAGCAGCAGTGGTTTGTGTTATACCTTAGTTACTGGACTGTTCTTATCTCAACCCGTGGGAGTTGCATTCTTTCTATTATCCTTCCCATCCCTCTGGGAGCGGGAGGAAGAAAAGCGGGGGAGTGAGAGAGAAACTATGTGGCTGACTTGCTGTCAGGGCTTAAACCACAACAAAATAAAAAAGATTTTTGGACCTTCTTTATTGGTTTGGTTTGGGTTTGCTTTTTTTTTCCAGGGAGGAGATCATGACCTTCTGGGATGGAAAACATCTTCTCTCGTGTGGTTTGTCAACATCTGCCAAGGCGTATATAAATGAAAGCTCAAAGTCTTTCCCCTCCCCCCCCCTTATTATGTTTTAGCATTGTAAATGGCAAGAAAGCTTACTTCAGAGTAGTCACACAACAATGATTTTTGGATCATGTAAGAGACTACAATATAGTGCTGTTTTGGCTAGGCTTGTACATATCTTGGGTGACATGGTCTAGTGTGAGGTCTCCCTGCCCATGGCAGGGGGGTTGGAACTGGATGATCTTAAGGTCCTTTCCAACCCAAACCATTCTGTGATTCTATATGCTTTCAGAAATTCTTGGTGAGGAAGAAGCAACAATGTGTACTAGGAATTCAGAGCAACTTTTTGGCATACATGATTTAACATAGAATTACAATCTAGACAAATTTTAAATGGTAGATCTTTAACCTGTGAAAACGCTGTGTTGGAACATTAGTTTGTTAATTTAGAAATGAATAGGTAAAGCTTCTTCCCTTAGTTTATTTTGAAAGCTTCAACACATATATATTTGCCAGGTGCTTCCCCAAAAATACTTCTCAGGTGTAATAGCTGCTGAAGGATGGCAAGATGGTGCAGTGCTCTTGTGGTTATTCATTCATTGACACACTGGCTGCTTTTGCCACTAGATTTATATGGCCATTTAAAGAGAGAAAATTCAGACCTGTAGTCTAGACAAGAGAATCATAACATGCTATTTCACCATCCAATAAAAATGTCAGCTTCTTTTATCACTCTTCCTTCTGCCCAAGAAATTCTGCCCTTTGAAGGGCAGGTGTGTTTTATATAGGAAAAATCTAATGAAAGGGGCTCTTTCTTTCCTCTTAATGGAATATTTTTTCAGGTCTTATATTATCTGTCTACACTAGATTCAACGCCACTCTCAAGACCAGACTTTTCCGTCATTATTGATGGCCAAACTGTCCAAGTGTGGAGCTCTCAAGAGTGCAACAGAGCTGGGGGTGGATCTGAGCATTTGTTCATTTCCGTGGTCTGGCTGGAAGGAGCACTAATGAATTCAAGCCCAGTCCCCTTCAGGTTTCAAATCCGTATCTTCCTGAGATGAATACAGACATCTTCAACTTACCTGTGCAAGAAGGCATAAGGATTCCATGGATGAGCTTGCCCAAATCCATTTGCAAACCCAGGGTTTATCTTGCAGCACACAGTCACCTGAAGCTGGTTCAGGAACCAGTGACTGCAGTCTTAGAATGGCTGCATTTCTGGTCTTCAGTTCTGCAGTCCTTTTAATGAGACCTGTAATATCAGCTTTAAAAAGCAGCTAGAGCAATTTAAATAAGCTATTTAGAAGAAAGTATTATTAATAGACCTTTTCTGACAGCCAAACGTGGATGACACTTTTCACTGCTAAATTAAATGAGAGTTTTTCCCTTTTTCATGATGAATTGGAGCAGTGTTAGCAACCATGGCAAAAGCATTTCCTGACTGCTTTTTCCTTTCTTTCTAACTTCAGAATGCATCACTTCAGGGACTGCATATCACTTACTGAATTGCTGCTGTTTGCCTCCTCTAGCCAATGCCTGCTTTGTCAGCAGTCTGCGATCCAGCCAGTGATATTTTTCACTCATTGTCTCAGAAGCACGTGGTGCTAAGTCCTGCTCAGATGCTCTGGCATGCCTTTGTGTAAAGTCTAATGATAGAGCTGTTCAGCTGAGTGATACTTGTAGCAAGAGGGGCAGATCTCGAAAAAGAAAATCAGACAAAAACCAGGCTTGCCTCAGATGTTGAAAACAGTTGGGGAAGAACTTGATTCAGTTTAAAGGGCACTTCTGCTTTGCAGTTCTGAAGTGCAGTGTGTGGTAATAAAAGATTATTATGCTGCACAATAGCCTGAATATAGTCACTGAAACAGAGTGAAATTAAAAAAGGCTTCTTCATATAAGGCATGATGTAATGATTTCTGTCATGCTTATAGACTTAAATGAAAATAGCAATTCATTACACACCAAAACTAAGCAAATAGTTGAGGCTTCAGGTAGTACATAAGTAATAAAACCAAAGCCAATCTAAAGACCTGGAGGCTGAGTGCATTTTCTACTTTATTTATTAGTTTTGATCTAGACCAGAATAGACTAGACTAGAAATAACCATCCACCTGCTCTGAGCACCCTGCCAATTATTTCAATCTACAAAACCAAAATGCAATATGAACAGCTCACTGCTTCTAGCAAAGTGCAATACTCACTCAGATATTCCTATCCATCCTTTTCCACCAGCACTTTAATTCACTTCTGTCTCTTCCAGTGCCAGGTCACATAGATGAATATTGCAAGCACTGCTGATAGATGCCATAGCAAAGTATTCTTTTATTTTCTTTTCCTGGTTTTTCAGTGAAAAGTAGGGAATTGCCTAAAGTGCAATGAAAACACTTTGCAGTGTCTCATTTTAGAAGCAGGCTTGTAAATTATTAGGCTTTTGTTCCCTGTTCTGAGTTTTCTTAAAAGACTGCTTTTTCTCTTCTTTTTTGTGCTTAGCTACTTGATGTAATATTTTGACCTAACAACTTCCTCTCTTTGCTCCATTCTACCTTTTAACTTGCTAAAATGTGAGGATGAGTAGCAATATTGCTTTTAGGAGGAAAAAAGGGATATGAAAATGTGCCAACATTCTAGCTATTTAACCGTCGTGTCTTTATTTCTTTTCATGTCATTACAGGTTAAATTAAAGAGTGAATCACACATTGTTCTAAAAGGATTAACACCTTAACAGTTAACATTTCTAACAGTGAATTTGACAGGTGTTGCTGTTATTTAGATATAGACCAAGAACACAGTTTGGTTTTCCCAGACACATAAGAGCAGTTCCATGTTACAATAGTTGTGAAGCCATAGATGAAATCTTAGCATTCCAGAGATCAATGGCAGAACATTCTAGAGCACCAGTACCTAGATTTTCGAACAAATCAAATGCCCAAATCCTCCTGAAAATGGCAAATCACTCACTGGCAATGTCATCTCAATATACAGATGGTTTGGGGTCTGTAAGTCTGCTTACAGGCTGCAAAGCAAGCCCATGGCAGTGAGAGCAGACTTTAGCAAAGGACCGCTGAAAGAATTTAAGATACTCTGATGCCCATATCCATGATCATTCCTTCCACTGCTGCTATAAATTTTATTGGTTCATTCCTCATCTGGCTCTCAACCACTGGGTATAAGGCTGCAGACACACATTCACTCATATCTGTGCTGTTTAAAGAGATTATGCTCCCATCCCAAACCCATCTGTCTCGTCCCTTGTTGTTCTCTTTTTCCTTTTAATAAGTCAGCTCCAAGTATCCTCCACGTCTTCCAGCTGTCTGTCCAAATCTCACTGCTGTTAACAATAGGCACTGAAGGCTGGGTCACAAAATAGGAAATGAGAAATGCTTTCACTGAGAGAAAACCAACATTTTGCCTTTTATAATCAAGGAATATAAGTAGAAAAGAATGAGATGTATTTTTTTTTTTTAGCACAAAGTCCAAGACAAGAGATGGATTTTTATTGGCTTCAAGTTGTTTTCTTCATTTTTTGTATAAAGAAAAACCCAGCATGGAGAATGGATGTTGCATTTCACATCTGCTCTGAGTTATGATGCAGAAGGGAACCCACTCCTTCTCCAGTGGATCAACAGGGTCCCCAGGGATATATATGTATACCTTCCCCTCTCTTCCCCACTGCCACATGTGTCCCTTAGGCTTTGGTACAATATACATCATATAACCTCTGAGCTGAAACTTGGTATACATATTCTTTTGCTGTTTCATTTCAGGATGCACGTTAGCTTTCTACATAAACAAATCTGAAGCTGACTACACCAGACAAATAGTAATAAAAACTCCTCCCTCCCACTTCGACTGTATCCTTGCTGAGTCTTTGCATCCGTGCAAACCAGGTAAGTGACTTTCTGAGCTGCAGCAAATGCTGCCTCTTCCTTTCCAGTCCCTCATAAGGCCCTGCTATAATTCCTGAGACCCAGCTGGCTGCTGCCAGTGATCTTGGTCTTTGTGCATGCTGCAGGCTCCTGGTGCCCTGCTCTGCATGCTGTTTCCTGTTTCCTACATGCTGTATTCCCTGAACCCCCTTTCTGGTCAGGTTTAATTGCTTCCTCAGTCAGGAGCAGTGTTCCCCTTTCCAAAATGGCCACAACGGTAATGCCCTTTCAAAGGATCTTGCTGCACAGACTGAGAATAAACAGATGCTACTTCTCACGGGAGAGCTGAAAGCCTTTGCTTAATTAAAAGGTGTTGTATGCCTATTTAATATAAATAAAATTGATTTTTACATATAAATCAGAGAGAGCTTTGGTATGCTACTTGCTTTATATGTTTTATAGAAAGGGTGAAAAGTGCTTCTACATTTCTGGTTCTTTCCACTGTTTTAGTAGCAGCAAACAGTGATGTGTTGTACCCAAGTACCTTTGTTTGCATGCAAACCCTTATCTGAAATGACATCAAGACCTCCTTTAAACACTTGGCAAATAAAAGGAGATAAAATCCAATTTATGGATGCAGATTCTAAAATTCCATGTTCAGTGCCCTTTAAGTATTACTATCCTATATTCTTGAGATTCCTTACAGATATATTATCAGGCTTAGAACTGAATAAATGTGAACTTTATTAAATAAGTTCATTATAATGGTATTTCATAGGTTTGGGCTTGCGATTAATGGATTGTAAATTTATACTTTAAGACTAGAAGACCATGATCATATAAATAGTCTTATTGAAGTTAATAGGGCTGTTCTTTGAAGAAAAATGCCATTCAGCAGAACACTTAAATGTATGCATAGCTTCAAGCATATGTTTAAGTTCAAATGAAGTCAGTCTATTTGGTTTTAAGAAGGCTTGACTGTGCTTAGCTTCCTTGAAGCATTTACATTAATATATAGGGTGGCTGTTGCAGTAGCTTTGGGATGTCATTAATGTTTTAAAAACAATAGTCTTTCTAAGCACTCATGACCATTAGGTAAGAGAACTACTGTTAGTTGGCAGCCAGTTTAAGGCCTAAAAAACTCTGTTACCTGATATGTTTATTAAACTTTCAGATGTATTTTACAGATGGAAAGAAGAGAATTAAGTGGCATATGAGTTGCTGAAGATCAGTCTCTACTGCCAAATGTAGATAAAAAATTGCTGGAGTGCAGTTCAGGAATGGTGGTAAGAAAAGAATTTACTATTTCCGTTTTTTCTGCCTGAATATTTGGAAAAAGAAGTTGTAGTTTACCTCTGGAAGTAATTTTCTTTGGGTTGTTTTGGACTCTTCCTCCCCTCAACAGTGTAATAATACCTTATTTGGAGGGATGGGAAAGAAATCTATGTGGTTGTACTTCTTGGTAGTGGGCACAGCATAACATGATGAAGGAGCATTGCTAACACAGCAGCCATGTTCAGTGCATCTCCCTTACAGCAAAAAGCTGCATTGTATAAGGATAGTTTGACAGCAGAATTTCATTTATGATATTTCTTTAACAAAGACATCTAATGTCTTAATTTCAAGGATGTGATACAGAACTTATAGAAACATTCTACATTATTAGGCAAGGGCATAGAGGTTGAACGTATTTTTTACTCTGTACACATAGGACACTGTATATACAAAGGAAGCTTTCAAAGTAAGCATTCCAAATTTAAAGCCCTTATCATAGGTAATCTCTCAAGAAACGCAAAACAAACAGCACACTTAATCCCTCTGCTTCTTAGGTGTATCTGTTGGTTACTTGGCAGCATAAAGCTATCATACGCTCCACAGAGCATCATTTCCCTCATTCAGAGGAAATCACCCCATTTTTTTTCTCCCCTTTATTTCCAGAATATTTTTTACAAGAGACTAAAAATCTTACCATATCTGTAGCCACAACTCTTTTCAAAATTGAAGGATACTTCTACCATCCTGTTGGTGTCCATAGTGAAATTCATACCTTGAACTGCCCCCAGACCTACTGATTTCCCTGTAGTAAGGAGTTGCATTTACATCAAAAAGGTGTTATAGTTCCTTTGGCCTTAGGATCCTTTTATCTAAAGTGAGAATAATTAATGAAAGTGCAGCAGCAGTGATGATTGATCCAATCTGTCCCTTTATATTTGAGGTAACCTTCCTGGACATCATTTTACATGACTGAGTTTTGTCATACTTCTGGCAATGACCAGGAACATTCATAAAACTAGAAAGAGGGAGTGTAAGCATATAACCCAAGAGTCCTTCTTTACCATTTCTCATCTGTAATATGAACTTGACGGTGTAACGCTTGGCTGGTTGTCTTGAATAACAGCATTCTTATTTGCATAAATGAGGCAGATAATCTGATTATTTTTAAGTTTACTTCCACATAAATGCACAAAAGTAGCAGATTCATGTCACTATGTTTTATGCTGGACTTTAAATGGTTCAATTCTGAAGAAATTCAGTAGTGCCTCTTTTTTAGAGCCATGCATAGATACAGATGAATTGAAAATAGAAAAAGTTCTTATTTTCCTGTTGGCATTGAGATCCAGTACAATGGGTAAATGTTGATTAAATGTCAGATGCACTAGACTGGATAGGGCTTTAATCAGTTTTTTCTAGATATTCCAAAAAAAAGATGCATAGTTTGAATTAAAAGCTCAGAAACAACAACAAAAAAAAGACAGTAGTGCTCTCAACAATAGGATGTAGAGAAATACCAGTAGTCTTATTCAAACATTTTCAAGCTTTTATTTGGCAAAGCCATGCAGGACTCAGAAAAGTATAATACCAGAAATGTAAGCTTTTAACATTGCTGTTCTGCTCCAGTGAATGGCCATAAATAGCATATCTATATAGTTTTACATTTGTCACTCAAGGATCCAGTCTAAAACCTATGAAGTTTATAATTAGAAATATATTCTGTTCCCTTTCCCAAATTCCAGCTTGTACTCTGGAAGTCAAGATACAAACTTTCTATCATGGGCATTGACAATAAAGATGAAGGTTTACGCCAAATTAGGCCCAAATTAATGTTTTAATAACTTCAGTTTCTTTAATGCACTTATGCAAGACTAAAACTTATCGAACAGCT
Organism: Melopsittacus undulatus; assembly: GCF_012275295.1. Classification (NCBI taxonomy): domain Eukaryota; kingdom Metazoa; phylum Chordata; class Aves; order Psittaciformes; family Psittaculidae; genus Melopsittacus; species Melopsittacus undulatus. The sequence goes on from NC_047535.1 coordinate 30,278,347, forward strand.
GATATGATGATGGTGCCATTCCACTCCCACCTCTGAGCTGGTCCTCAGGAGCTGAGAAAAATCAAAATCTTTTCTGTCGTAATAGTCAGTAGGATAATGCAACCACTGTGTAAAAAGAACACAGGGCACAGAAAAAGGTGGTGTTCTTATAGGTTCTTTTCCATCTGGAGCCACAGTTTGACTTGCAGTTGATACCCTTTTTTTCCAATACAGAAAATTCTCACTGAGCTGATGTAAGGGAGCTGTGAGCTATAAGGGAGCTGTGAACTTATCCTCTGAATATCAATGACTGCAACTGGAGAAATAGAAGGAAGCTGCAGTCAACTAGCAGCTGACCAGTGTAGAGAGCTGGCCAGTGTTAATCCTTAAAATACAATGTGGCATGCAAAAATTAAGCAAATGAGATTTCCATTCCTTTCATCAGGCAATATTGCATCCTCATGGGCACTACTGTCAGTGTTCAGAGCTGTTGTAGTCTAAATAATTTAGCATCACAAAGATATAGATACTTGTTCTGGAAGTTCACCTAGCTTAATGTTTGTCACTTCTTACCAGATAATTTGAATAACATTTGGGAATCAATCTATGTTGTTTCTTAAATTAAAGTTTACAGAAATAATGTAAGGCTGGCCTGAGAGTCTTCTGAGCATCCTTATAAATCTCTTTTGTTTTCATCTTACAAATTTCTTTTGTTTTCAGTTCTTCCTTGAATTAAACCCAAAGTTCCTATGAACAGAAATCTCTTCTAATGGTGTTTAGAGAAGCATTTCTCTAGCTGCAGCTTAGCATGGATGTTAAGGAATAACAGAAACTTTTTAAATTATAGAACTAATTATCTACATGCAGCTGATCAAACACTTTGCACTTCTAGCTGTGAGCACAACTCACCACATCTGTTGGCCTCTCCCTGGGTACGCCTATGCTGCAGTTGCTGCTGTGAATGTTATGGAGTGGAGACACACAAAAAGCAGCATTAAACTAACAAGACTTGGATTTGTTAGCAAGACAGCACAAAGCTTAATGGTGGCTTTTCGCCTGGAGCTTACTCAGTCACTTGCTGAGTGTTGGAGCCGATAGAGACTTTAGAGGTGCCATAGAGCTGGGCAGCTGCAACTGCTCTCAGCTGTAAAGGTTAGTACTGCTGTCTCCTTCACAGCCTATTTCCTCTACTGTTGCTGGGTTTTTTTTAAGTTACATTAGTTATACAGAAAGCTCAAAAGAGCTACAGATTGCACTTACTGTTCTTAGAGGACGAAGAGATGACAGTGAATTGGCACAACGTCAAATTGGGAAAGAGTCTGGGCAGTCTGTAAGATAATTTATGTCTCCATGAGAAAGTTGAGTATCCTTAAGTTGTAGCTGGGTGAATGAGGATATTTGTTGACACAGGTACAATGTTCTCTCGAGTACATTGCATTGTGATTATTATTTAATTTTCAAAATATCCTTTTCTCACTTAAATGATGAGGACTCATGGAGTTGCACGATGTAAGCGCTATTAATGTACAATGTACACACCCTTACTAATCATGTGGTGGGCCGTATGAATACTCTTTCATATAGTCTTTTAGACTACATGGATCCTCTTCTGCAAGCACAGAGATTTCCACATGCAGGAGTGGAAACACTGGCATCCATTTGTGTTCGGAAATCCTCCTCTTGTCTTCTGTACAGTCACTAGCTTGTGCTGTATGTCCAGCTTTAGCTATGCATAATAATAGTAGTAGAAAGGCATATGATGTTCTATTTCATGTTTGCGTATAATAATAGCGCTAGGAAGCTGTATGATGCTCCATATTCTCTTTGCAAGCAGAAGTGAAGAAGCAGTTGAATCCTTTTTGTTCAGACTTCTGCCATTTTTCACCTCTCAGGATCAGCAATTGTCAGCACATTGTTTAAAGATCCCTTGCCCTGGTTCTCTTCGCAGTGACTGAAGAGTTTGCTTTCTCTGACTAACAAAAAGCTTCTTTTTATTATTATTTTTTCCCCCCACTGAATGAGGGAATAAGGGCGAGCAATTTTTGATTTAACCTCCTGCTGCTGAGTTTTCAAATTTTACAGTGTTAACAAAAGGGACTGCATGTTTTCAGTGCTGAAAGCTCTGATTATACTATGGCACAAATTCATAAAAATCAAACACAGGCAGGGAATAGCAGGCTCGAGATATGTGACTCTCTCTAACTGCTGGCCTCCTGTAATAGAAATTGAACTTTCTCGAGAGAACAAGCTGTTAAAAAGAGACTGTTTTAGCAAGTCTTAGTCTGTATCCATTTTTGATAGATTTAGTTAACCTACAAGGGAACAACAGTATTGACATATATCACTTTGAAAAATGCCAGCTGAATGAGATATTTTTGTTTCCTGGGTTACATGCTGAAGCCATGTCATTTATTCTGATTATTTTATTTCTTTCTCTGTTAACACACTCTGTTCCTGTATTTTATGATTACATGTTCACTCTCTGAACTACCCCAGAGATATTGATTACATTTTTTGGTGAGTGAACAGTCTTTCAACCAGCCTACATGAAACTCGCACTTCTTTTCCTATTTATGTAATTGTTTGGACTAGAAATATAATTAGATGAGTAAAATTATTATCCTAAAGAGCCTCTAATCCTGGTAAATAACTTCTGGTGAGAAGACTTCTGGTTCCATTGTTCCCTCAGCTGACATCACACAGGAGAAAGAGTTGCCCCCAAAGGAGAAAACTGAGATTAGTTAAATTTGGGTGTTGCCTCTGTGGGGTTTTCCTAAGAATTAATCATTGCCTGGTCCTGTTGCCTTTTGAGGCTCCCTTCTGGAAGGATAATGAACATTAAGGGGGGGAGCCCTTATGGTTTTTGAGTCTTCAGTCGAACTATGGATACAGCTGTCTGCTGAGGCACCTCAAGATGCAGACCCAGATCTGAGATTTTAAGATTCAGGTCTAATAGGATTCAGAGCACAACTGTAAAACCAAACTGATATGGACAGTGTCACCACTGCTTTTACCTGCAGCTTGTTTGGTGAGAAGAGTTTGGGTCAGGCTTGTCAAGAAAGTCTGTTGTGATCAAAGATTTTTACAACAGAATTGTTCTCTTTTTCTTTCATTCTCTTCTGTTTCCTACATGTGCAGGGAGCAGACATGTGTGGGCTAAATCTCTTCTCATTGCAGTTTGCTGACACCCCATCAAATTTGTGTGCACAAGGCACAAGTACTTTTACAATTCATACTGGGGTAGCTCAGGATACTGATTTGAGCTTACTGCTCGATGCTTCCTTCCCTTCCTGGGAAAGCCATTGCTTGTTATTTAGGAAGGGAGTTGATAGTGTTGGTAGCAGCTCAGAGCAGCTTAGCTCCCAGGCCAGTGCCAGAAAACAGATGTGTGACATGCTATATCCTTAACAGATGGACATGCCATATGCCATTAAAAGTGGTTATCCAACTTTCTCTCAATTGCGAATGAACAGCTCTTCTCTTTTGCATTAAAGCCTTAACAGGCAAAAACAAAAGTGTTAGTTCTTAGGGGAGGTAAGTAACTCAAAGGGAGATTTCACAGGTTTCTCAGTGCTGAACAGTGTGGGCCTTTCAAGATTCTGTCTACCTGAGAGTCTGGTGTGCCTATATTCCCGGCTGTGGGAGGTATCTTCTCTAACTTACAGTCCTGGGATTACACTAATGCATGTCCAAGTCTGAATTAATTTACTTTGCTTTTCCTAAGGCAGGCTTGGAGCCAGGCTAACATAGTCACAGGGCATCTGGAATGACTTGGCATACATGAGGAGCAAGCTCCCGTCTCCACAGAGTAAAGGCAGGGCTTGTAGAAATAAACTTCGATTTATAACTGAACTCCAGTTTCCTGACAGGAAGGAGTAGAAAGTTGAACAATGGCCTCAGAACAGCTACACACATCATTTATATGCCGGTTAGAAATCTGTTAGGTGGGACACTTCCAGGCGATGCTCAATGAATATTTAGGGACTGAACAGTTTCTGTGTTTTAGGCTTGCATTTGGCTATGGACCCATGGCTATGGTAGTGTGGTTAAGTTGTTTCATGAACAATTGTATAGGTTCTCTTTGATATGCATGAGGAAAATTATTGTCATACCACTAGTCACTTGTGACCTTAACAAGAAAACTGAGATGATCCAGGGTTTATCATTTTAAGTTATGAACTGTATCACATAAGGGACTAAACCGATTTTGCTGAATGGCTGAAAGCATTTGCAATGGTAAAGTGATGCAATTATACTGAAAAGCATAGCTTTTATAAAATAATTTGTGCTTAGAAGAGTAGCTTCTGATGAGGAACATATAATTTTGCTGGAAATGTGCTAAAGCAAGCCTGTTTCAAAGCTGAATGGCATATTAGTGTGGTTTGATTAGCTCAGATGAATGACTGGGCTTTGGGTTGGTTGGTACTTTAGGTGAAAATGCCACAGAATGGGAGCTGAGAGGAAAAGATTTGGTGAAAGTCTTCATAGGTAAAGTTCTTTGACCCAGCCCTCTCCAGAGGGTGGTTATTTTTCTGTTCTAACTTAGGGCTTCAAAATGCAGGAGGACTACAATCGGTTTGATTTGGAGAGTCTATAGCATTATATGAGACAATGGCCACAATAAAACTTATATAGCCTGAATAATGCGGAATCAATACACAAACAGAAGTGTGTGACGGGGGTTGCTATGGCATCTCCCTTATTTAATAAAGGAATAAATAAAGGAATGGAAAACTCCATAAATGGTCTCAGCACAAATTAGAGCTGTTCATAACAACTCTAATCTATGCAGTAGCATTTCTGAAAAATTAATTATCTTCCTCCATAAGCAAGAATGGGGTTTTTTGATCATGCTTTAATTTGTCTAAATTTATTCCAGTTCAAGTTGAACTGTCACTGAAGCTTCATTTGGAGAGCAGGGAAGTTGTGAATAGAGAGATCTGTACATGTGCTTTGTTCATAGGCCTTTGGCTGGTTTGTGCTGGAAGTGTAAGAAGATGGACATAAATACACCCCAAAAAGCAGTTCCTTAGAGAACATGGAACCTAAATCTGCAAGAACCTTAATTTTATTACTTAACTGAGAAGGGACAGGAATAGGATTTACCCAGTGTGGCAGAACCAGGATGAAGGCTATATATCAGCCTGCCTGTGGGTCCCAAACTGTCTCCCAGGACAGGATGCCCTGATCTAGGAAACCCACACTTAGATTCCAGACAGAGCTGCCAGACGACATCCTCACATGCTTGGAATCAGGGTGTCCAAGGAGTTAACAGGACTAGACAATTTGGATGTGGAGAGAGGAAAGGGCAAGCAAGCTATATGCAATGAATAATTAATCTATGAAGTAAAGATCTAGTTTTGCTTTGTCAAACATTGATTTTCTCATTTAACCTTACTAGGGTTTGATAATTTCACACACATTTGAATAGTTTTGCTTGATATGTAACTTTTAGTGTATATTGTTTAATCAAGTGTTGTCAGTCGTGATATAGTTCTTCATCTTGAATAGAACATTGCTGAAGCTGTGCATCACATCTGGTAGGTGTTCAGATATGTAATTCATAGACAACAAATATTTTCTCCATCACATTTATTACTGGTAAAATTCAATTTTTCTGGCAAGCAGTTTCCTGCAAATGAATACCAAAGCAACATATTAAGGTAAAAAGAATTAAAATAGAAAGAAGATTTTGATGAAACTTCTTAAAATGTTTTTTCTTCAGTTTAGAGGTTGGCTGGAGGTTTCTCTGTGCTTGAGCATTTGTTAGCCCTTAAATGTGTGACACCCACCATATCTCTTACTGTTCCTGAAGAGTGTGTCAACTTTCAAAGGAATAATTTAAAGCTAACTTTCCTGGGAAGCAGTTTAATGAATAGGAGTAACTGATGCCCGCTAGTTATCACCTTACAGGGTACTTGGTGAATAAATTATCTTTTTCTCCCTAGCATGAAACAGATCTAATTTGTGGGAACTCATTTGCTAGTCACAAATATCCCTCAAAAAAATGGTTGCATACAGAATAGTATTTGTTATGTGCGAAAGGACTCCACTTACTTGAGTCACAGGCAAGTTTGTACTTCAAGAACAGAAAGCAAATACCAAATGACAAATGATTAATGTTTGCTTAGGAGAAAATATCATTGTTTACTTGCACATGCAGGCATTTTTACAGGCTTGATGTAAAGCCTACCAGTAACCTGAAGGTCTCCCACCTCATGCAGATCAAGCTGCTGAAGAACGTGTCTTTCTCCAGATTTTTGTGAAAAGAGAAAACAACTTATGGAGATATTTAAAAATAGTCAAAAGTAACAGGTACAGACAAGCAAAATAAAGATAATTCAAATAATTTCAGTTACAACACAGGAAAACAGAACAAATACATAAGAAAACATTTTGCCTGGGGAGCTGTGAGCCTGTGTAGCCTCCTACTTATGAAAGGGACTGCACTTTCCGTTACTTAAAGTCACTGAACTGCTGAAGTTAATTAAAAGTATAAATAATTTGCAACAAGAGGACAAATGGGGTTGTGAAAATTATTTGTCCACATATTGATTGGAAGTGCATTTTTCACATTCCTCATGATGTGATAAATCCCACAGGTGGTAAAGAAATTTAGGCCAGGTCATTAGGAGAAAACTCATGTGCATTGAATTCAGAAGTGCTGAACAGTTCTGTCCTGCCACAGCTCTGCTCTGTAAATCAGCAAAAAACATTTGGCAGCTGAGTATTTAATTCTCAATAATAACTATACTTGAAAATGTCATGGATTTGTACAGATACCCTTTTCTTTGGCATCATGTCGCTAAAGCTAAAGGATGTTGATTAAATCATTAATTGCTTTTCACTTATCCATTAGGCTGCATTTTTGCCTTTTTATGAGAAAATATTTAAACACCTTTTGGTCAAAAATATACAATAAGAAAGGTTATAGCCACCCTGATTCACAAGAGAATTTTACATGTGCCTCAGGTAGGGACAAATAAACAACTGTATTCACTATAATATCACTTCTTGCAACTTTCTCTGCCACTAGTTAGGCCTTAATACACTTAGAAGGTTGCTCTTCTAATTTAAACTGTGTGAGACTTTGGCTGGAGGCTACTTCTGTGTCCCAGTGATAAAAGAAGACATAAAACAACCCAGTGCCTGATCATTCTCCCTGGCTGTCAGTGAATCATGTTTAATAGCATCTCCATTGCATTTTTGGCCAATTTGTTTGCAATGGCATCCTTTTCCATGGGCTTACTGCTCAGCAGGCCCTGAAGCAATCTATGAATAACTTCCCAACAGATGCTGTTTATGAATTGAAGCAAATGGCTTCCCTGTTTCTCTTTTTTCTCACTTCAATAATTTTCAGTTACATTACGATGAATATTTATAGTCCTATGCCAGTGCATAAAAATGGGAACAAGCAGACCTGTGCATTGTTTCATACGTGAGTGCTGTTCTAATGGGTTTTGGCTCAATGGTTTTAATAATGTTCTGTTGATGGACTGAAAAGAGAATGCAAATTGTAGATCAGTCACTTCCATTCACTGTTTTAGCAGACTGGGCATTGATGGCAGACTATATTAGGAGCACATATAGTGCACCTTATCTTCTGGAAATAATACACCCCCTAATACAAGCCTACAATACCTTTCTACTCAGCTTTATTTCCTGTGAGTAATCCCAACTGTATTGTTAAATGCAGGATCTTACAGTACTGCAGCTGGTCCTTACTGGGTGTATTGAGTTTGCAGGGCAAGGCTTAGGTAGCAGGGGGAGTTCAAGGGTGGCTTCTGTGAGAAGATGCCAGAAGCTTCCCCCATGTCCAATAGAGCCAATGCCAGCCAGCTCCAAGATGGACCCACCTCTGGCCAAGCCCAAGCCCATCAGCGATGATGGTAGCATGATGTTGGGGAGGAGGTGCTCCAGGCTCTAGAGATTCCCCTACAGCCAGTGATGCAGAGAATGTTGAGGCAGGAGGTCCATGGTGGAGCAAGTGTTCACCTGCAGTCTGGGGATGACCCCATGCCAGAGCAAAGGGGATGCCCAAAGGCGGCTGTGATCCTGAGGGAAGCCTGTACAGGAGCAGGCTTCTGGCAGGAGCTGTGGTCCCACAGAGAGAGGAGTCCACGTGTTTTAAGATTTGGTTTTATTTTTTTGCTACCCTACTTTGATTTGATTGGTAATAAATTGTTTTCCCCAAGTCAAGTCTGTTTTGCCTGTGATGATAACTGCTGAGTGATCTCTCCCTGTCCTTACCTCAACCCATGAGCGTTGTTGATATTTTCTCTCCCTTTCCGGCTGAGGTGTGGAGTGATGGAGTAGCTTTGTTGGGCATCTGGTGTGCAGCCAGGATCAACCCACCATGCTGGGTTTATCGAGCTCTGGCTAAAATGTCACCTGATTTACAATAAAACTAATGTCTAGTGGTAGAAGTCGCCAATGTTACCCATATGTCATTTCTATGAACTAAGCTGGTAAGTACAAAGCAGAAACTGATTTGTGACCTGCCATGCTTCTGCAACAGAATAGAGCAAAATTCTTGTTCAATCCTAAAAAAGCCACTTTACAACATTTTATAATTCTCTAACAGTTCTTCGATGTTGTTTTGCCAAGAAAAGTGGTTAGATTTACAACTGTAGATGTTTATTGAGTTTTTTCCAAGGGAACTGTTGTTGTGCTGCTTCATTCATCTCCAAATGTCTGATCTAGTTTTCATTTCTGTTAAACAATAAAGAGGCTAAAGAAATAATGCTTTTACTATCACAGTAATTCCAAGATTAATAAACCCCTGTAACTTAGTAGATACACTTGTACAAACATCTTGTCTATAAATATATGCTAGATACAAAGCATGCAGATTTAAATACAGGATATGTCATATTATTGCATTTTCCACTGCTCTATAATAAATTCATCTGAATGATAAAAATAATTGGAAATATGGATGAGCACACACATTATTCATACTACACATCTTTAACACAGCATTTTACTCCCCAGTACAGAAGTTTGAAACAATCTGAACAATTTCTCGTATGTTAATGTGATGGTATTCATGTGGATTACATCTTTTAAAAATCCATTGTAAATAGGGCATACTAAATAACTATGACTATTATGCCTATGAAACTCAGATCATGTGATTTCATCACTTTCAGCTTCCCATTAATGAATTAAAAGCTTATACCATGTTAACTTACATTATCAATTGCTGTCTCAGGAAAGTAAACTGAGACATGTACTGTATCTGGAGTTCTAGGCCATTAAGTCGCAAAATAATACAATTACAGCCTTACCAGCCTATGCTTCTAGAAGCATTTATTTAACATTCTGAAGCCTCTTCTAAAAGGCATGTATTGTAAAAGGTTGGTATTTGTAATTACAGGATAATTTAGCATTTGAAAGTATGCATTCCTTTGAATCATAGAATAGTTAGGGTGTTTGTTCCATTTTCCATCAAATCAATAACTTGAAGAGTTGTCATGCTGGATTTATTGAGGTGGCCAGATTCAGACATCAGGGTCAGGTCTGGCTCCCTGCGCTGGAAGCTGCTGGGTAGTGTGGCCAGTCAGAGAATTTGGCTCCTGCCTTCTCTCTTTGCCTCTTGATCTACTCTTCTTCTCTAGCCTGTGCCATCTGCTACAAGTCCTTTATAAGTTCTTGGCACTTATTTTTTGCTTCCACCAGGAAGGAGAGTGCAATGTACTGGTGTCTTTCTCACATCTTTGCTGATGTTTTTTCTGGCCTTCTCTAAGCAGTCCTGCATACAGTATAGAATCATAAACAAGTCCTTCCCTTGAGACTAGATTTAATTAAGAAAGGTATCAAAAACACAGTAATGGAAAGGCCTAATTTGAATTTTTGGTATCTTTTAAGAATGAAAAAAAATGCATTAAAACATCAACCAGATATTCACAAAATGTCTTATTCCTGTCAATCACACACAGTGCTTTTTTATTTAATTATTCCATATAATTTATCTTCACAGTTCCCTCTATAACTCATTTCCACAGCTCCTTGCTTCTTGGACAGGTTATTGATCTAATGTGTACAGAGAAAGGTTTTCAAAGACAGTCTTTTAATAATAATCACCTATGCATAAGATCAAGGAACTCTTTATTGTAAGCAGTAGTAGAAACTTGATCAATGTGAGCATTACAGCATTAGGCCTTAAATGAATTGTTTCAGCTTACACTTTAGGTAACTTTGACATCACCCTCAATATCTGATCTTTTCAGAACTGTGTCATGGAGGAAATGTTATTTTTATAAATCACTGTCAGCTAAGAAATTTTTCTGGAGACATAAATTAAGTGGTGAGAACAATTTTCCAGTGGAAGTTGGGGATGGAAGCAGATACTGGCCCTGATTTGCAGCCCCTGTAATAATGATTTAATATCTCAAAAATAACCAGGGGAAGAAGTGAAAAAGCTCTGCCAAAATGTCTGACGAAATGTTTAAAATGTGGAACAGAAGCATCATTCATAAACTGCCATTGGGACGCAGAGATTAGGTGTGCTAAGAGGAAAATTGCTTCTGCAACTGAGAACTTTATTCTTTCATTCACCATAGAAATTCCTGCTGAGAAATTCTGCTATCAATCAGTTAAGTTTTCATTAAAAAAAAACCAAAGGTTATTTTTTTGTAACTACTGGACTAAGATCAAAAGTGTAGATGAAACACTCACCTCTCATTAACCTCAGTTAAGGTGGTAAATAGATGCTTTCTCATATTAATCATAAAGAATTGATTTTTTAAAAGAAACATTTGAAGTAATATCGAGAACAGTGAACTGTGGGGGGTCAAGCGTGAGCACAGTTCAGATCACACACACTGGTCAGCTTTCTACTGGTCCCTGGGGACCATTCCTGCAGGTAGTGAAGCTGCCCTAGAGAGATGTGAGGGAAATGATGTTCCTTCCAGGAGGAAGAGATACCCATATAAATGCGCATATAGTCCTTCAAAGAGCTTTAAAGATTTACATGTAGCTGTGAACAGTTTTCTGTACATTTATACAATTCTAATGCTTAGTGTTTCTAATGAGTTGTTTATTACTGTGGACCTTCAATTTACCACACAGTGAGCAGGCTATAAATACTGCTTCTATATAAATTATTAATAAAATCAACATCTTTTATCACTTTTTTGCCTGACATAAACTATGATGAGCTGAAAGTCCTGCAAATGCTTTTAAGCTTTTCCCCCTCTCACCCCCCCAGCACACATGAAGAAAATATTTGTTTTTATACACCAGTGGAAGTGCTTTTTCTGTGGCTAGAATAAATTTCCTCAGTCTTTCTGTAGTGGAAACTAATAACCAAAGTGGCTTTATTATTGCCTAACAAAAGGCTAACATGCTTTATCTTTAAAAAATTGTATCTTTCCTATTGTCTTTTTCATCTTGTTTTCAGCTATAGTTAATTATTTTTTTCATAGACAGAATAAACCCCATTGGTACTAACAAGGGAGATTCAGATTAAGCGCTCACAGAGGCTTGGATCTTCATGTTAACATTATTGTGTGAGCAGGAGTTTATCAATATGGGATTAAAAACTAATCACCAAAATGGTTTTAGGAGCATGATTCATGGTCAAACCAAAATATCAGAATGTGCATTTGATTCTATAGACAAGACAGATGTCTTTATCTTAATTCAACAGGAATCACACTGGAAAATGAAAAGATGTGTGCCTTTAACAAAGCTAAATTTGAACCATCACATGTGATAATTTCATTCCTGTTTTTCTCTTCTTTCTTTGCCTTTCTCAGGCATGACATGACTCAAACAAAAATAACAGGATAATATCACAGATGTTCCTTTACACCAATCACTGGTTATTGCTTATCCAAATGATGTTTTAATACAAACACGCAACTGCTCCTTCTGCTTTATTGCTGTCAAAATTTTGTTTCAAATTTAATAAGTGGAGAAGTGTGAGCAGATGTGTCATTGACAGTTTGCGTTCTTCACAAGGCTGCATCGCAAGCTAGAGAGGATGGTAGTCACATCTGCATCTTTAGAATACTTAATTCTGTGTTTTCCACCCAGTCTGGTGCTCCACAGTTGGCTGTTGGGGCTCGTGCAAGTGGGCTATGGCTCTGCAGGGGATCTGGAAAGCTGCTGCAAGCTCAGAGCTGTGCAAACAGCACTCACCACTAGCTCAGGAACCTCAGGTACCTTGCCAGCTTTTTGGAGAGCATTGGGAAAACTCAGTTTTCCAACCACAGATGGTCCCTGTAAACCTTATCAATAACTGTATTTATCCCAGTTTTTTCCCAGTGTTTGACATAGCAGCTCCTACTGCTGCACCATTTTGGATTCAGTTCCAGTTGTGCTCTGGTAAAGGCCATGGTAAGACTGGCTGCCAAAAGTAAATCAATGGGAATCTGCAGCCTCCGGGATATCTGGGTCATCAGAGAAAGGGCATTTCTTGTCAGGTGGAGGTGTTGGGGGGCATATTGCTGTATGGTGGAATTTGGGAGGGAAAGTCAGCTGTGTCCTAGCTAACACAGACCCCCTATTCCGCTGAAATGGGTAGCATATGATTCTGGGAAACAGACACAGAGAAATCCCAAGGAAGAAACTATCTTAATATAACAACAGCTGAGGTCCTAAACCACTGTGAAATAAATGCACTTTATAAATACAAAGTGAAAAAAATTGTCTCTCACTTCCATTTTTTATGTGATTTATGTCTTTAATTTATTTAAATCAGTGACCCATCAGATGCAGACAGAAAATTAGAAATCCGGCAGAAATTTCAGCTGTCATAAGGAAATACTGAGGTTTTATTTGCTCTCTCCCTGCAGCTGCCTCTCCGTGTTACAGGAATTCATTTCAAAATGAAGCACAATGAGGAATCGTCTTGCCAGAATACTATTGATCTGTGATTTGGGTAGCAGGCACAATACACTGCAGACACAGTTGTGAAAGAGAAAATTTACTCCCTCTCACCCCAGAATTTTCTGGAGAGTACTTCGTTTCAGGTATATAAATCTTTAAGCTTTTCATAGCAGTTTTGTGACCAAATATATGCCACTTATATTACTTATGGGATTCTTCAGCAAACCAAGAATGAGTTGGTATCTTTGTATTAATCAGATGGTCATGGTTTGAAGGCTGCTGATGCCCATGTCCCAAAGGGGTCCACACACAGCAAGTCTGGTCTGTAAGGTGCCAAAGTGAAGGGGTTTCTTCTGTTTTTTCCCTTTCCTTTTTCCACATTGGTTACAGTGGTATTTGGTTCAAGCTCACTAAATTCAACAAGAAGTACCGGCTCTTCAGCTGGTGTAAATTTCGCACATTTGCTTCTAAAGCAGACACTGCCTTTTGCAGTGGGAATTTTCTTGCTATCTTGGGTATACACAATTTGCAAGTGCTGAACTTCGAGTGTCCAGCTCCATAACTTGGAAAAAGATACTGAGATGTTCCACACTTTGCTGGTGGCTGTACTCTGAACATTACTTTTTCTCCTCCTTTGTACTGTCTTTGTTGCTGACCAGTAAAATGATTATTTGTATTGATGCTTTCCAGCCATTGGCTAAATCATAAGTCAGTTTCCAGAAAAATTCCAGAAAGTGACTAAATTGTGCCTGCAGCATTTGAGAACATGGTCCATATATGAGGAGAAGGCCAAAAATTCACAGAGTGAAATTTTCTTTAGCCAGTTCTGCTTGATTGCCTTTTAGGAAATGATGTTTCCTGTAACAATCTCACCCTTCCTACCAAAATAATCCAACCACTTCCAGTATTTGTCAGGAAAGCTACACCCATATATCAATCATTAATTATAGAAAACCTTCCCCGAGCATAGGAAAAAAGGAGAGTTATAATTATCTCCATGATACTGATTTCTTTTGTAGCCTCTGGGAAGTCAATCAACCAGCTTGCCCCTGCTGTAGCCACTTATGCAGAATATAGGTGGTACAGGAAAGAAGGGCTGATGGGCAGAGTGTGTATGGGCATGTGGCTTAAATGAAACACTTCCATAAATGACTGCCTCAATAAAGAGCTATTTCACTTTTTCAGGCTTGGAAATGTACAAACACTGCCTCAAAAAGCACTTTTATCCTCCATAGAATAGGGTTAGTTCAACTCATGAGCATATTTATTCCTTAGGAAGGTATCTTTAGGATTAGGCTCTTTGAAGTGCAACAAAGACAAGTAACACTTTCTAAAGGCTATGACATTATATGTAAATTGTATGTAAAAGCTCTTTCTGAAGTCTGGGCATTTAAAATATTTTAAAAGTATTCTTTGGTAATAGATTAAGCCATAAAGATGGGACAATGGCATTCAAATATTTGTTCTTATTCCACAATTATTACCTTATTACCTTATTACATAGTCTATGTCAAGGATAAGCTCTCACATTCATGATGCAAATTTTCTGCAAGTGATTCTTTATAGCTATGCTCAGCTCTATGCAAAGACAGAGGCTTCTTGAAGGCACATCTGCTGTGTGGCTTTCAGTGATGGTTGCAGAAGTGTCTCCCTCAGCATGAGAGGACAAGATAATAGAATGAAACTATGATGATTTCTACAAGACAAGGATGAGTAACTGCTAACTGTTGTACCCTACCATACTTTATGTCATGTGATTGGTACTATATGATTCTAGGTGTACCTGTGCAGCCTCAGTGTGCTGTAGCCACTAAGCCATTAAGGTGCACATTCTCATATTGCTGATAGCAATAGGAAACAGAAAAGGCATGCTATCTTATCAGTTATGCCAAAAGAACCCAGAAATATTTAATCCAGGTTCTAGCCTGAGTGCAAGAATCTTTATGGATGTAAGGTGGGATACTGGAAAACATACTCTACCCTGTCTTTATCCAGTGGGGGATCAAGAAGTGGTTTGTGAGTCCATTGTCCAACCTGGTCTCAGAAGCTTCTCTGACTTTCCCTTCTGAACATGTGCTATTTCCAGTCTTTCTGACTACATACTCCCTTGCCTGGTGTGATGCTGTTATGCTGATGGCTCTTTCTAGAGCTCTGACAGTGATGGAAGAAGGCGAACATGGCATAGAGCTGTTTCTCTGCAATTACTATAGCTAAGTCTAGATACAGATTTAATCTCTATCATGCATGGACACTCCCTGCATTTGTGTCTCATTAACAGGATCTCCCTGATAGACAGTGTATGCCAGGTTTTTCAGAGTCCTGAGAAGATAGATGACAACTGTATCATATCAGATCCATCATCGTACAAGAGAGAGGGATCCATAAGATGTGGTCTACTCTTGGGAAAATCAAGCCCCCCTCAAACTTTCTGAACCAATATGATCTAGTAGAGTGATTTTACAGCAGATCGGCTCTTCACATTTTCAGCTGTGGTGCTTTTGACTTCAGAAGCTTCAGAAACTGAATTTACTGTACCATCAAACCACAGCTACAAGAGGAGTCTGTAGTTCTCTTTTCAGTGTCATCTCTACTGACCTCATTTCTCTGTGGATTATGGAGCCCTCTAATGTCAAGAAGCTGCACAGGGCGAAACGTCCCCTACAGCCCAACTCCTCACCTTTGAGCAAGTTGTGGATACTGGCATATTCGTTGTACTGTGTTGAAATGCAAGATAATGTCCCTTATGAAAGAAAGACATCTATTATGTGTGCTGACTCTACATACAGACTTCCAGTTGTGCTCCTGTTTATCTTCTGATAACTGCTGACTCCAGTGGTACTCAATCAGGCCAGAGCTCAGCACCTCATCTTTAAGAAACTGATACTTTTCTTGTTATAGATGTTTTTACGGCACTGGTGACATACACCATTCCATCAAGTACTGATTGGAAAATGAGGTAAATAAGCACTCTGTGTTGCATGATGATTTTCTTCCCAGAAATAGATACAAAGCAAGTTCCTGGAAGAAGCCAGAAAGTTAAAGTTAGAAATTAGATCCTGCCAAACCCTTACAGTTCAGGAAAATACATGGTTACCTAAGAAACAAAAAATATGAAGACAGCCATGCCATTGAACCTCAAACATCGTCCAACTGACGAAAGCAAAAATAAACTATATTAATACTAGAGAGTTTAGCATCTAACAATGAGAAAATCTGTAATAATGGCTTAAAAAGTCAGTCTAATTTTCCATGACCCTACATAAGCCTAGTAATACTCCTTAGTGTCTACATGAATTTGTTAAGCCTTCTCAGCACTGGGAAAACATGACTTCTTTCAATTTGGATTTGTTTGCATCTAACACTTTCACATGCCATGGCTTCCAAGGGAGCTACAATAATTTATATTTGAGGATTAAGAAACACATTATGTATTCCACATCTGAGTAAAAGTAGCTAAATAGTGTCATCTACCAGATTTCTAAAAGCAGTCAAGTGCACAGATCCCTGCCCTTTTAAATAAGCAAGCTTGCTTGGAAGAAGAGCATTCTGAGTTTCATAATTAAATGAAAAATTAGATGAAAGCAAGGGAGGCTGTGAGTTGATGCAGCTTGATTGTAACAACAGCGTCATTAATGGTTATTAATGGTAACTGGGATAAACTGTCAGATATCATCCATGTGTAAGTAGGTAGACATGAACAAATGATGAATAAATGCATCTTAAAGAAAAAGAATCCTTGGTTGAGACTTCGGTGAACTTGTAAGCTAGCAGAGTAGGTACAATGAAACAGAAACAGGGCATTTGTATTAATTTTGGATATATGGTGCCTGAATAAGGAACCCAGCATCACACAATGGCGTGCCATGGAAACTGTGATGTTATGGTTTTCAGAAGTAAGTTGCAATGAAATGCCCCTTTTGGCTCAGAAGCCTATATTCACCCATGACTAATTTCATTATGCTGCTTAAGCTGACATACTGATTAAAAGAAAGTAATTCCATTTATTGCTTCTTTTAATCATTAGGTAAACACAATATGGAGTGCTTGGTACATTTGGTAAATATGAAGCAGATCAGTTATTACTCCTCAGGTGCTGATAGCACTGTCGTACTGGATTATCTCCTGTGTTATCAGCAACCCATTCTACCACGCAGCAACTTCTTGAAATTGCAGCATTGTAAACAAGAGGCCTCTGGGCATTTGCTTTTCTCTCTTTCAAATATACATAATCACTCAGCAATTCCAGGATGGTTAAATTATCCTTAGAGCCAAATGACTTTGAACTAGATTTCTTTCCTTAATGACATCAGTCCCCTATGTGCCACTGATACGTGTGGGACTAATACACAAAAAGATGTCTGCTGGGCCACATTTTGCCACCCATTTACAGGGTGAGGTGGCTGGAGTGCATACAGCCCCCTCAGTAGCTCATCCTACAACATACTGACTACACTGTTCTCCAAATGGAGAGTCTTGCCCGCATTTGATGGCTGTAAAAGAAGCTTCACCTATGTCAATGCTATCACCCCTTACTGATGGATGTTTCCAGCTTCCATGTATGACTGTTTTCAAGGCAGGTGGATCATTACAGCAGCAAGGTGAGATTTTGCAGTACACTGATACAGATCTAGCTCTTCTAAAGCAATAGGAACTTTACTATAGATTTCCGTGAGAATGGAATGAAGGTTGAGCTTTCCAAACCCTTCTGTCAAAAAAAAAATACAGAACATATTTGAAAATTTAGGGATGTTGTAAGGAGTGAAGCTGAGCTGAAACACTGGTGGGATTCCTCCCTCTTATCTCACTTTTGGCCATGCAGAACCACTCTTTTCCTTGCATTTGCACTGGCACCACATGACCTGTAAATCCAGGGAAAGCAACAGACAGGGTGCACAGAGATGGAGGGGAAGGCATTATGGTGCAGTGTTTTTCCTTGGATGCAGGTGATCTTTCCCCTCAGATTCACAGGAGTATGGAGCCTCACTATGCCCTTGTGGGGGTACCACACAGGAGGATGTGTCTAAATCCTACTAAAAACAATGCTCTGTCATTCTGCAAGAAGCAGCCTCCAAAGGTCCCTCAGGTAGGACTTCTGAACAGCTCTAACATTGCAAATTAATATTTTTCCAGGCAGTTCCTGTCATATTTATTATTACAATGACTGTTACTACTATTGGCATTTTTGCCTATAGTTGCTCACGCATTTCCAGAGTGAGGATAAAATTGGAACCCAATTAATTTTTCCAATTCAACTCTCACACCTCTGAAACTCAGAAAATTCTGAAGTTGTCACCAGTCTGCCTATTATTTTGTTTGCTGCTTCACTCCTGAACAGTGGCATTGGGATGAGCTTATATTTGATATCCTGTTGTCATTTCTCTTTGTTTTCTGTTTGCAAGACGCTGATGGCTTGTTGCAAATTGGAGAAGGATCCCAGCATGTCAGCTGTCTGGAAGAACTGCAGGGGCAGGTTAGCTGGGAATAAAACCTCCCAGAGATGCAGGTTTAATATGTTTGCGTGGCTTTCCCTCTTCAGTTTGCAATCACTCTGACTTCAAACAAGTATTTTACAAGTTCCTACATTCAAAGCATTGTAGAGAAAAGTGTTTGTTCATTCTTCCCATCAGCTGCTCTCAGGAACAGCCTTACAACAGTTGGTAAAGGGGAGAGAGACATTTATTGTTCTGATTCCTTTAAAGCAGCAACACCTTACAAAACTGCAGGACTGTGATTTTTGTGGCATCATCCTTCCTAGCTTCTGTATTCCAGTTTAATACATCCTCACAAATGTGATTTTCCATAAGCATAATTAACATTTTGCCTTCTGAATGCAGTAAGATGCATTTGCTGGTCTGTCTAAAGGCTGAGCCAGGAAGCATTCTTTCTCACTTGATAACATTTTAATGTTCCCGGGAAAAAGTGGTCTATTTGTTGAAGTTTTGTTCAAATAACACCACAGCCAAAAGTGCTGTATCTCTTTTCACATGCAAGCATACATTTTCTTCAGTTTTATTTACTTATTTGTCTATTATTAAGGACATTGCAGATTGAGAAAACTAAAGGCAAGCAGGCAAACCTGCAGACTGGTGAGCTGAGAGACTTGTGGCCTAATAGGAACATACACTGAGATGTAAAGTTTGTTAGGATAAAAGCCTGGCCTTGAGCAATGACAAAACTTCCTTGTCTTCAGGAAGATAAGCTGTCTTCAACATAAAAAGGACACGGAACTGTTGGAACAAGTCCAGAGGAGGGCCACGAGGATGATCAGGGGACTGGAGCACCTCCCATGTGAAGACAGGCTGAGAAAGTTGGGGCTGTTCAGCCTGGAGAAGAGAAGGCTGCGTGGAGACCTCATAGCAGCCTTCCAGTATCTGAAGGGGGCCTACAGGGATGCTGGTGAGGGACTATTCATTAGGGATGGTAGTGATAGGATGAGGGGTAATGAGTTGAAACTTAAACAGGGGAAGTTTAGATTGGATATAAGGAAGAAATTCTTTACTGTTAGGGTGGTGAGGTACTGGAATGGGTTGCCCAGGGAAGCTGTGAATGCTCCATCCCTGGCAGTGTTCAAGGCCAGGTTGGATGAAGCTTTGTGTGGCATGGTTTAGTGTGAGGTGTCTCTGCCCATGGCAGAGGGTTTGGAACTAGATGATCTTAAGGTCCTTTCCAACCCTAACTATTCTATGTTTCTATGATTTCTCCAGTGTCTGTCTTGTAAGAGCAGAGGCTCTCCTTCTTTGATTGCACATTATTTCTTACTGTCACTATCAAAACTTTCAACCTCATTATGAACTTCATCTATTTTTTCTCTTTAAAACAAAACATGAATCTCACAGAAATATTCCAGTTTAGACAAAATTACCATTGAGTAACTAGGTATTTTTTTGTCAAAAAGACAGTAAGATAGTGGCACTGATTTTATACATTGGTGCTGTGAAAATTCACCCTTCAGGCCTGTGTCCAAGTCTCCTGTTCGCTTGATTCATTGTGGATTTTTCCCTTATCGGGTGAATAGTTTGACCATTTGATTTCATTGTTGGTTTCTTTCCAGACGCCAGAAGTACTGAGTATTTAAATATATATCTGAAGTTCAGCAGGAAATTGAAAATTGATTCTCTACAGCAGTTATCTGAGATATGGTTCAAGCTCTTGCTTCAAGTTAGCCAGAGCAAAGAGCTGAAGCAGTCTCAGGGGGATGCCAGCTTGACAGATATTCTGAAGCGCTTTCTGTGGCATCTTTGAAGAGAAATTCAGAAATGATGCATTTGTTTAAACAAGTCTGCTGTTTGCTATTGGCTTTACTAAAGCAGCACAGAGGGTAAGAAGAGAACAAAAATAATTTTTAATTACTTGGTTAATATGCAGGCACCTTTTAGTGGAGACATAAATGAAGAATTGTCAATATGGTGATGATCAGATTCTGACCCCATATCATTTTCTTTAGCCGTGCAGCTGCATGGCCAAGAGCTGTAGTCACAGCTCAGCCTTCTGCTGATGCTGGAACTTACAGATGCAGACATAGAGGAGGTGGCTTCTGCCCAGATTATTAACCCATAGATCGCAGTAGAAGCCAGCAGGCTGGACAGGCCAAAAAGGAGGACACATGATGACAGAGCATTGCTGGAGCTTGGATATCCAGAGAGGCAGATATCTGGTGCATGGATGGCTGACACACTGCTAACTGGTGTTGAAGACCTGTGGCTCGACTTCTACTGTGAAGCTGAGTTTACTCTCCTTTAGTATTCCAAACAGTTCCCAAGGCTGCTGAGTGCAGCTGAAGCAGAGGAGTGCACTCCAGTAGAGCTAAGTGCTTCCTATAAAGGTAAGTGGCATGACATAAAGTCATGTTTTTACTAATGCTTCTATGAATTTGATATACTAACAGAGATGTATAGACTCAAAATGGTAACCTTTGTCATTCTGAGTCGTATATAAATAAATGGTTGAAACAGCAATTCCATGCAGAGATTAGTGCTGTTTTTCTCAGGAAAATCAATGAAACTAATCTTGAGTAAAATATTTGCAAGAATATAAAAGTGGCTTAGACACTTTTCTGCCTAAGCTTAAACTTGCTTTAGCAGCACCTCCAATGGTAGCCTGTTAAATGCTACTTGGACTCCAGAAGCTGTGATATGTGAGAGCTCAAACACCTTTCTATGCTCTGGCAGGCAACTGAGTGCAATAATGATTCAGTGTTACAGGCCAGTGTTAGTTCAATACAAAATGATTGGTTCTGTATCTTTTTGTTCAAAATGCATTTCAGGCAAATGGGTCTGGAATGTTCAAACTTCCTAAATCATAATTCCACCAAAATTCTGGAATAAATAAATTACCCTCAAAACCATGCTAGAATTAGAAATAAATCAGCAGATTCTCTGTTCAGCAGCAGCAATAAATCCTTCCTCTATCACAGCATACACTGTTTACATTTGCCTAGGGGCTCTAAAACATTATGAGATGAAATGATTTTCCTGTTCCTTGGTGTCTGGCTGCCATAGAATTTAAGTGTTTCATGAATTTAATTGTGAAGAGAATAGTTTAACATTTTTCAACCCCCTGTGGGGAAATGGAAGGAGGAGCCAAGTGGATATACCACTGCCTGGAAAATGATTCATATTTAAAATTAAACTATGATGACTGTATCAGGTAAGATTGAGAAGGCCAGCAAATGACCCCATGTCCATTAAAGACCCATGCAAACTGTCAAAAGAAGGATTTGATATCGTAAGTAGGGCCTAGCCTTCTGCTTGTGGTAGAATTTTATTCCAAATTTCATAAATATCTATTTATGAAACATGAAGCCAATTTTCAGCATTTTCCTGAAAATCTATTAGTTGCTTTCAGGCTCTCTGAAAGATATTTCATTGCATGAGAATTCATCCCTCATACTTTGAAGAGAGTGTTTATATCTCTAGCAACTAAAAGCTTGTAAAAAGGCAGTTGCAACCTTTAGCTGGAGCAGAGATAGAAGAAACAAAAACTACTACTGCTCCTTAAATGTAAAAAGAATTCTTTTTTGTTCAATGGAAAAGATTTTCCTGGCTTACCTTGGTTACTGAAATCCAGGAAAACATATAATTTAAGTCTATCAAACCATTTTTGTACTATTTGGGAAATGAGAGGATTGCTGTATAAGCTGGGAAGAAAAGCAAAACTAATAGTTTGTGCCTCCTTTAAACATACATCCCATTATATTTTCATTTTCCAATTCCCATTTTCTTTTCTTGGTTCTCCTTTAAGCACTTTCATGCTTGGCAAGCAATATGGGAAGGATTTCTATGCCATTGTGTATGCTCTTATTCTGACTTCTCTGCTTGGTGCACAGAAGTCAGGGTGTGACATGAACAACAATTTGATGTACAGAGCCTACAGTGCCAAAAGAGTCTAGTATTTTATGCAGAAATAAATTACAACAAAATCTTTGAGAACCTGAGAAGAAGGTGGGGTGGGAAAAGGGATGTGTGGGAGAAGAGGAATATAAAAAAAGGATCAAAGCAGATACATTTCACTTGACATGTGATAACATATTCCTCAGTTTCCTAGAATGAAATTCGTACCTTCCAATATATTTCACTGATGGATTCTGCACAGCAAACTTCACCTAAATTATCCCTTATAAATTTGGTTTCTAACCAAAAATAAATAGAATTAAATATCAGCTTATAAATTTTGCTAATGTGCTTGCTAGTGAAGCAAAATCAGCAGTAAGAAAAAGCGTACTGTTGACAGTTTCAGTGAAGAACAGAATCAGTCATGTATAATGTTCATCATTCCTTATTTACTATGATAATTAGATCCCGACGTTCTGCACTGTGATGTGCATGGCTTGCTTTGTACAAGATGTTACCCACGTTATTTATCTGGGAGTTGCCTTTTTCCCCTGCCACCAACTTAATACACTTGCTTTTAGTATACATGCATGGGAAATGAGTATTTCAGAAGTTCCTGATGGGCCCAGCACCTCTCTAGGTGCATAGCAGGTGACACACAAACAAATGAATCTGCTTCCAGGGACACAACTTCGAAGCATTGCTCTGGCTCATTAAAACAAACGCCTGGATGTGCCTTCAATTGATGTTCTTTATCACTGAAAATTAGCAGTGGTGTGAATGGGTCTCTTGAACTTCTTAACTACAGTCAGGGTTAAGAATGACAGAATATGAGCCTTGGGAATTGGAAGAAATGAAAGAGTAAACCTGACAACAGAACAGACTGGAGACTGGATCCTGCATCTCTCTTAGGGTGGAACTGTGCATTAGCAGATGGCAGCCTAAAAACAATATGTGCTGAGAGAGCTCAGGATGTATGGCAAGATTTTCAACACCTACGCGAGCATTCAAAGGAATATTGTCTGTCAGGGGTGATGTAGGAATTTACCAGTTGCTTTTGTGTGTGGATTTCTGGAGCTATTATCTACATACGATCAGCTTGGAGATGTTGGAGGCAAGTTCAAGGCAAATTTTTACAAAATGGAATACAAGAGCTAGTCACAATATTAATCCATATGTTTTGATGCGAGCATATAAACACATATAAAACAGACCAGACCATTATTATTGGTAGATCATGCAGCTAGGTTGCTTGTGAGAGGCAGTAGAAAATTGCAACTGAAGAGCAAATCATGATCTTGCCATCTGCCTGGAAGGAATTATTATATAGGCTTTGCTGTCAATCAGCCAACCTGCTCTGAAGCAAAGGCAGAACAGTATATGATTTTTTTTTTCTCCATGCTCATTTCATGCACTAATTCCTTGCTCAGAAACGAACCATTTCCAGCACTAGTACAGCACAGGGGTCTCTGGCTGAAGCCCAGCCCTGCAAACAAGTAGGTGAGGTGTGTAAGAGAGTGCCTGCAGTGTTAAACAGCGACAAAGCCCATAGCTGTGACAAGGAATTAAATCCTAAAACGTTGCTTTTGTTAAAGTGATGGCATCAGGGCAGTATTGGCTGTTGTGCATCACATAGTCATGACCATTCTCACTTCTTTTGTGTGTTTCAGCGGGAGAACTTTCCCCAGTCTCTCGGTGCCTTTTGTGTTGCTAATTTTTTGGGGTTGGTGGTTTTGGTTCTGTTTTTATGAGCATAGGTAAAGACAGAAATTGTCTCTATCTGCCTGTCTTTTCAAAGATTTTCCTACAAACTCTAGGATCTGGTGCACAGTATTTGTGTTCTGTCCATAACCAACTGTTCCCTATGTAGCGCCTCTAACCTGAGGATCTCCAAGCATGCTAAAATGGGTGCGTTAAGGCCACTCTGTGCCTCTGCAGAAACCAGGCATTTTAGAAGTAATATACTTAAATATAATTTAGGACCATATAATGATCCCACTACAGGAGTTCACACTGCAGTGGGTAAGTAGCAAAGAAACCTCTCGATTTGTTAATGGTTTTTTTTTCACCACTGGCTTTCTTTCTGATAAAGTGGAAGTAAATACACAGGTTTGCAAATAAGCTATTTGGTCAATCCCCAGTGTAATATAACAGCTGAGATTTCCTCTGCAGCTGAGGCCAATGCAGACTTAGTAGACATCAAAGTGTTATTTTCAGGGTAGCACCTGCAGTTATAAAGACCAGAAGTGCAGCACTGCAGAGCTGAATTGGCTTCTTGCATTTGCTTTTTGCAGAGGTACCAGCCAAAGCTTTCATTCTAAAATAAGATGTTTCTGAGCACAGGGTGGTGTGTTGTGCCAGGATGTGTATTTGATGTGTACTGGAGCACCCAGACATTTCACAGCCAAGAGGGACATTAAGCTCAGAGCTAAGCTCCATGTTTCCCTAGCACACAGCACAAGCATCCTGGCATGTTTCCCACATCAGCTTGATTGTGCCTTGTCACTGGAATTTACTCTCACCAAGACACACCTCACACCTGATAGTCTTTTTGAGCTGTGCTAGGTTGTGAAACTTTAAAAGGCTCAGGTGGGTTGAATTTATAAAAGTTCCCAATTTGGAGAAGGAGATGTGTGGGGTTTGGTTATGGTGTTGTTTGCTCCTGAAGTGGAGAATGCAGCTGAAAATATGGAAAGATGTTTCTGAGTTAGGGGAAGGCAGAAACAGGAGCTAAACCTGGCTGTGAGCTCACATTATTGTTTAAGGTAGGTGCTTTGGAACTAGACTTTTGGTGTTGGAGAATTGGGTTCCTGGTTGTGTTCATAGTGTGTTGGGGAAGTTCTTTCCTTTCATGGTAACGTGAGGGATTGGGGATAGCCAGGAAAGGGATGGTGTATTTTTGAGCTTTGCTCTTTGTGATAACGGTTTTGCTATGATTTCTGCATTTTTACTATTTTCTGTATGTAAGAAGGAGGTGGGAAATTGGCTGGGTTGGGGGAAGAGTCTGCCACAGTGGAGCTGGGAAGGAGATGCGATATCAAGATGGGGGTGACTTGCTGCAGTGCTATAGGGAGGAATTTGTTTCTTTAGATAGCTCTGTTTCTATGATGATGTCTGAAATATGCCAACTTGGACAGAAGGAGTTTACTTTAGCTGCTGTTGAAGGCTCCTTTTTTTATTACCTGTGGATAATGGAACTCTATTTTTTGTTAAGTTTAACTGAAAGATAAGAACATAGCAAACCTAGAGGGAGTGAAAACAGCCCAGCAACCATGTTTGAACTCACCATAGTGAATTTGCTTCCCAGAGTGTCTCAATTATTTTGCTTCTGCCGGATTTGTTTTATTTATGTTGTGACTACTACAAACACTTGTACTTTTGTGTCAAAATTGACTTTTCAGTAGAGGAAGTAAATGCTGAGCCTATGTTTGAGGACTGATATACTGCAGCTGCTAAATTAAATAGCCAGTGTCTTGTCTGACTATAGAAGTACCAATTTTCAGCTCATGCAGGTTTGGCTCATGATTTGTCTCCTGTAGGTGGGGCCTGGTGTATAATATGTTTTTAGCTTGTTTATAAAGGCAACTGCAAACTGATGTTAATAATAGTCTGTTCTGAAACTAGGAATATTTAATAGCATTTAAAGTAATGGATGCAACTAGACTAACATGAGAATGTCTGGGCTGAAGGCTCTTGAGTTTGTGCTAAATAGAAGTATCAATGCTAAGATTCTGGATTTTCAGATCAGGGTGATCTCTCCAGCTAATATATATCTAATAAAGGCTAACAATATCACTACTTGACAAGAACACCATGCTTCTTTAAAGTTTGATTGCTTTGCTTTTTGGTATCTCTGAATTGAAACTAAATAAACAACTTGTCTCCCTGATGTGAAGGTTATGTTTTATGTTTATATTTATATCGGCTTGCATGATAACAATGTACTGCACAGATAATTTGGTTAATCCTTAGCAAGTACTGATCTCACTGGCTAATGGCAAGTTACAGATAAGGGTTGAGATTTTTTTCTGTGCGTTGTCCTACATACTTTAAAAATAACTGGGACAAACTTCGATATAAACTTGCTTGACAAATATAGATGTGTTCTTCCCCCTTCTCTCTTTTCTGTCCTCTCAGGCATGGAAAAACTGCAAGAAGCAGAATCATTGCCTCCCAAACACAGTATTTGTGGAGACCAGACATCCCTTTAACAAACAATAGCACCATCTTTAAGGTAGGTTGGGAAAAAGACCTGTGAAAACCTTTCCTTTTGTGTTCTGTTCTCACTTCTCCCTGCCTCTGTCAATATGCAGACTTGTTACATTTAAATAAGAAGTCTGCATATTGACAAAGGCAGGGAGGTTTCACTGGTTTTCAGTATATGAGCTACTTATAGCGCTGTTGTGGCTTGTTTTGTTCTCGTTGGCTTTTCTAATGGTTGTGGCTATGCCATCATCTTGCTGGTTGGATCTTCCCTGTACGTCCTGGGGTGGTGGATGGCTGACAAAACTTGCCATGCAAAGCTGGTGCAGTAGCAGGGAGAGAGATTGTGGTGATGTGGCATCGGATAATAAGGTGGGAAGGAGCCATCAGATTTAGCAAGCAGAGCTTCTCCACTGAGTGCGTTGTGCTACTCCCTGATGTTGCTGTATCCTTGGCTGGTCCTCCAATACCTCCATAGCTGCACAATGCTGGAAATGAAGCAAATTTCCCAGGATCCTGTATTTTGAAGTGGGAAAAAAAAAACTGTATGAGCCAGTCCTTGGGCTCCCATGGGAAACAATTTCCCTGCCCATGTTGTTCATCTCTGCTTCTGCAGGCTTTTGGTGTGTGCAGTCTTTGGGTTTGGCCAGCAGAGGCTGTGGTCACAGGCAGACAAATCGCCAAGTACTTCTTTGAAGTGTTTCCTTCATGAAAAAATGATGCAGCCTTCTAGCTGAGCTTTTCATGGTCAGCGTGGTTGCCTCTAGACAAACCAGTGCATCTTGTTTTGCCTCTGGGAAAGCTAAAGGAGAAGAAAGCCTGACAATACAGGCTACAGGATTTAATGCTGTTAGAGAAGACATAAGAAGGAAAGGAAATGGGTTCAGTTCAGTCACTGAGATTGGACCAGGCCTCCTTTAAGAGATGAAGAAAAGTGCTGGGCACTGAGGGGAATCTCAGGGCAGGGAGACTTTTCCTGGGAGTGTATTGAATGTTGGTAAGGAAATGGATAACCACTGTGAGCATCTGGCTGAGGACTGGGGTTGTGCACATAAAATATCAAACATTGATGAACTTCTATGCAGTTAATGTGGCATAGAAGTGTTTGGCCAAAGCTGATTTCTAGGAAACCCACAGATCTATGTGCTCTTTCTTGAACTGGAAGAATCATGTTTTAATGCTTGTGCTCCCTGTACCACTGGGGAAAGAAACCAAGAGCTGGAAACACACAGGGAGGCTTAGGGCTCTGGATCAAGGTTGCTGCTTGTCTTGTTTTACTCTGGGCTCTGTGGTTGCTGTTCAGGCAACATGTAGGCAGATCAATCAGTCTTCATATGCTCAGCTGCTGGCTTTCCATGTGGGCTGGTTTTCAATGGAAGACAAACTGTGGGCAGCCTACAGGGCCAAGCAAAGCTGTTCTCATACTTTAAAAAAACTTCCACAAATCTTGTGGGCATAAAACAAAAGATGGTCCATAACTTGGCATTCAGTGGAGGTAAGGTAAAACTCACTCTTAGGCTACACTTGGCTCATCTGGGGTAGGAGCATGTAGGTAGTGTAGAGCTGCAATGTGCACTGCCTGTTGCCCAGGCAGCAGCCAATCTGAGTTTGGCTCTATGGGAAAGAGCTTTGTAGGGTGGGTGGAAGCAGCTGGAGGGGATGGAGAACACAGTCTGTGAAAAGCAAAGCTTCATTGTCCCGGGAGCACTAGAGCTAATGAGCTTTGCATTTCAAAGGTGATAAGCCTTCTTTAGACCCTGCAAAACAGCGCCTGGGATTTGTCTTGTTAAATCTCTACATGGAGAAGGGGCTCCTGTGGGGGTGGAGGAGAGAGGCAGAGGAGGCAGCATGCAGAAAGTAGAGGCCAGAGGCCCTTATTTGGGTGCAAGTACCAATCTGCTGTCTGCATGAGTCTGCCTGAGTTGCATATGCTCTCCTCTTCTGTGTGCACAGAGAATTGTGATAAATAGAGGTTCAGGCAGTCAGGAGCATTTATTTTTATTTGCCTATTTTTGTCATTCAGTTGGCATCTCTAGATGAATGGTGGAACCAGGAGAAAAAGCTTGTTCTCCTTGTGAATACAGTTGTCTTGTGTGAGGCAGTCTTTCTCAAAGACAGTTTGATGCCTGCTGACCCCTAGCAAACTATCTTCACCTTGAGAGTGTCATACTGATGTAATGGTCTGCTTTTGGCAATCCTGCCAACAACCCCATGGAGTCTTTCAATTGGAGCTGTGGATAGGCAGTTTTCCATTCTCTCTGACTGGGAGAGCTCTGGTCCTAGTCCCTGTCCTTCTGGCTGCCACCAAGTACCAGAGTGGGGGTGAAAGGACCTCGTTTTGACACTTCACTTCCCAGCACCCAGGTATAGACCACATAACCCAAAGTCTGTTTTGCTCTTCTGCACAGCCTGGAACCATCCTGTCCCAGTGCTGGCAGGAGCTGCCATTGCACAGGACCAACCTTTGGTCCAATCTCCCTTCTTCCTAGAGACAAGCTACCTTCAGCCTTCTCTTTCCATGAGAAAGGATTCTGAAGTCTGCAGACTGCTCACTACTGCCTTATTGTTCCCTCCTTTTTTCTTTTTCTAATGTGTCAGTGTTAGTAGCCCTCTATTCAACACATGAACCCATAGGCACATGTAAATCATTATTCCCTTCCTGTCAAAGCCAGTGACTCCTGAAGTGAGGAGGCTAAAGTAAAGCCCCAAAGCATCAGGTGAAGATGACACTGTGCCCATCTCAAAGCAGGATAAAAGGAGCTGTTTCATGTTTCATTGGTCCACTGAAACTTAAAATTGGCAGCAAAGACATCAAAGCAGGTGTGAGGATGCTTCTGCAAGATTTGCCAAGGACTCCTCTGTTCCTGTCTGATGCTGGGAGGCAGGACAGGGAAGAGGTAGCAAGCACAGTCTCTTTAATATTCTCTTCTGTTCCTCTGATCTCCCCCTTACCCTGCAGAAGCAACATGTCCTGTGTTTGTGCAGAGCTTGTCCTGAGCAATAGCAGCATCTGTCAGGGGTTACAGTGGCATTAGCCTCATGGAGCTGGGAGTTAGCAGTGCTTGGCAGAGTGACAGTTCTGCTGTACCTTACATAAATCCGTATCTTGCATGAATCTGTCTCTGCCTACCCTGCCAAGGTGTGTGCTCACAATTTGTCTGATTCCTCCTGCTGTCCACAAGGCTTTCAGTTTCCTAGAAGATTTTATTTGCTTCTTGAGGCCCCTCTTTCCTCACACGTTCCCACTCCATACCTTTTCCTTCATAGTTTCCCCATGAGTTGTAAAGGGAACGTACCTTGTTAAACAGGTGAAATTGTAAATTCCCATCACCTGCCCCTCTGAGGTGCTGCAGAAAGCTTCCCAAAGAGGTTACTTGCATATAGTACTTCATGGTACTTGGTGTACATTGGTTGCTTCTCATCAGCTTCCTTGGATGCTACTAGACCTTTCCAAGGGCAGAAAGTAGCAGCAATTGCCCCTGTTCTTTACCTTCTTCCAGTGTGTAGGGAATTCTTGGGAAAAACAAGAAAACCTCTATTAAATGGAACGTATCCCAAACCATGCTTGTGCAGTGTGCTTTCACACAAAGCACCTAGAAAAAAAAATGACCTCTTGAAAGCATATCTGGTCACCATGGGGCTTGCCCTGAGCCACACTCTCCATCCCAGCACTACTCGGGGACCTGATGGGATCCATGCTACAGTGGTGGCCTGTGGAGGGGCCACTCACCAATGCTCTCCCACATCACTTTGTCACACCCTCCTCCCAATTGCTTTACTGCCTAAAGGCTGTAATAAAGAGCTGCTCAGGTGCACTGCCAGAAAGCAGTGTAATGTTGGTCTGCAGGGCCAATCTCTTAGTATGTATTACCCAGTAAAATGCAGTGGCTCCAAAGGAGTGTATGATCTGTCAGGTAAACTCATTGCACCTCTTAGAGACTCCACTGAGATATGTGTCCTTATGTGCTGAGAAGGAGGTACTTGAAAGTAAGGGTAGTATTGCTATTATTATTTATTATGGTTTGGAGTCTAGGGCTCATAAGCAGGGAACGTAGTACATCCTTCTACCACAGGTTATTAGTGGAGGAAAAAAGTCTCCCACATTGTGTTACAGCATCCACCCTGGGCTCTTAAAATGGAAGTTTCTGTTTTGTCTCTAAGCCTGCCTTCTTTTGTAGGCAGAGCTGGGAGCTGTAACGCAAGTGGATAGTATGTATTAAGTCTATACAGTGGCTCTCGAAAAAAATAATTACATATGGTACAGGAGGGAGAGGAAACTATTCAATTCCTGTAAATAGCCACTTAAAATGTGGGTAATAACTGTAATAAATAATCTGAGCTTTAGCACTTAGGAGGTGCTCTTCTCCCCATTGTCTGCCGAGATGCGTCAGAAATGGAGTTGGAAGGAAAGGTTTCAGAGTTGTGGCAAGGTGTTGAAAAGCCCATGGGAGCATGTAGGAGTCTCCTGCCCTCCCCTGCCTCTCCCGTGTGTTTTGTTGCACTTTCCCTGCACCACCCCTCTCCGTTCGGTCTCATTTGCCTCTTGCGAGTAAAGTGCAAGAGCAACGCCCGGGGAATAAAGCCTCTGCCGGCAGCGATCACGCATCTCCCAGCCAGCTCATTGGGTGTTCAGCCCTTCGCCTTCCCACCAGCGCTCTGCCACCCTCCTCTGCCCATTCATACCTGGTCCTCGCAGACGAAACCAGCGGCTCTTGTGTGCTGAGTGCCGGTGTTCAAACGCAGCTCCGGCTGCTAAACCCTGGCGATTAGCGGAGTGCCAGGCTGGGGCTTCCACTGAGGGGCTGTGTCGCTTTAAGGCATGTGATACTTTCCCGAGCAGGCATGTGTTGAAATAGGCTCCGGTACTTACAGCGTCGTATAGCCGTGTACGTACCGCTGCCTTACTGTGCACTGCCCGCGCTGGAGTGAGGCTGCTCTGTCCTTAAACATAAACTGCTTCTCGTCCTTAAGTATCCTGGAAGCTGCAAATTATCTCAAGATCACTTCAAAGGTCTCATCGAGCAGAAGGTGATGCTAGGAGATGATTTAAAGGTGAAAATGAGAAGGTTTCCACCCCTCAAACCTTGGCCACTTTTCTGACGGCAGAGTCTGAGAGCTCAGATGTCTCCTTTACTCTGGAAACAGGATTTGTAACGGAAAAAAAAATCTTTTTTTTTCCTTTTTTTTTTCTTTTTTTAATCCTGATAAAGAAGATTACTGGGAAGCTATTAAACCCCTTATTGTGATACAGATGGATTTAAAAAAGTGTTAGATCATTCCGATGAACACTAATAGAGTGCTCTGCTCTTGGTTGGATTACTCAGGTAAGGAGCTTCTTTAGGATTTAAGATGCAGAAGGCAGATCTGGAACTCATCAGATAATAGGAGGAGGAATAATCACTGCTATATTTCTTTACTAGTGATAAGATGATCTGTGTGTAAAAGTGTATGCGATAACAGTTCTCTGACAAAGAAGTGCATAAAGAAATGCTTGTAAGAAATGCTGAGTTTTGAGCAAAGGTAGTTTGAAATATGTACTTTGAGAGATTTTTATTTAAAATAACATAAAAGAGGCAGGGTGCTAATAATAAAGCCTGAGTGGGTTGAGTAAGTCTGCTGTCCATGTGGCTGAGATGCTGGAAGAAAGACACAGGAGCATTTAGCAGACTGCAGAAGTTTGGCTTTGCTTTGCTGTGTTATAAAGTTCAGCTTAAATAAGCTGAATACCTGAAATGTCCCTATGTGAGAGTCTGCTTTTATATAAAAAGCACGGGAGCACCAAATAGGACAAGAAGGCATTAATTCCTGAAGACATGGGAAGCCTACTGGGAGCTCCCTGATCTGAGCGGATTGAATCTATTTTGCAAGATAAATAGGTCTAAAAGGAGAGGAGGAAAACTACACTGTATACTGCAAAGTAAATAGTTGGACATGAAATTAAGTATACGTTAAGCAGTGTTTCAAACAGTACAGAGAAAGGAGGAGCCTCATGCTGATAGAATAATGTTTTGGTATTTTCTATTAATTATTCTTGTCAGTTTATGTGGTTCTCTTTAAGCAATTAGACTAAAAAAAGCTTCCCAAAGACTATGTGCTGCTTTAAAATCAAGGCAAAAGACTTTTATATGCATATAGTTTATTACCACTGTATTTCACTATTTAATATTGTTAATCTCCTTGATGCAGAAACCCCCCTGATATAGCACATGCAGACTTATTATTCCAATTTTTGTGTAAAGACGTGATTTTTCTCTGTGAGAGATTTAATCTTTCAAAGTCTTTCTTGCTCTGTGAAAATGATGTTCAGCTGATTGGATTACTAGATAGAAACCGGCATCCTGTCATTGGCTGAATAAGGAGAGTGCCTGAAGTTTGATTAATTTGGCAATATGAAATGCAGCAGAACGTGTTGTTAAGGGAAGTGGACGATGTGTAGCGTAGCTGAGCCTTGCAAAACTCTGGATCCTTGTAGGCATTGAGGAAAGAGCTGTTGAAGTTAAGAAGTAAAAGGGAAATTTAGACAGTTAGTACAATAATGAATAGAGGTATGAAACCCACAGTTGTCTATGCTGGATGTCAAAGCATGCCAGCGCCAGGAGAAAAAGAAATTGCTCTTTCCTTTTGCTATAGGAATACTGTTGAAATGTTGACATGATGTGCTTTATGAAAAGATCAAATTTTCTATACGATACATGTGAAATTCAGTCTGGCCATGCTCTAGTCCCTTTAGATGCACAGGTCAAACAAAAGGAAGCTGATTTCATCTGGGGATGAGAACATAATTCTGAGAAACAATTACTTTGTTTAGCAGACAATGTAATGATTAAAAATTAATGTTTTTAAAAGTAAAAAACAAACTGTTACCTTCTGGGTCAGGATTTGCCTTCCATTCTTGGAGTGTTTTTGAAATGCATCTCAGCCCTCTGAGGATGCTGTATGCATATCTGTAATGTGTTTAAAATAGTTTTGATACTGGCTGGGCATCATCTTTTTTCAACTTCCTATGATTTTAGTTGTATTCTTATTTTTTAACTCCCTTATAAATTCAGCTATGGAGCAGTGTGGGAGTGTTTTCCAGCCTTCTATTTGCATTATTTTTCAGTCCTCAGATCATTACAGTTTTGTTTTTTTACCACTGAATTAATAAAGTTATCCAGGCACCTGTGTTGACATCTTGTTACCTCAGCCATCCTTTTTGAACATGACCTTAGTTGTATGACAAGTGTATCCTGCAGGGGGGAATAATAACTAAGACACAGAACACATTTAGGCAAAAGGACTGAGAAAGATAAACTAAAAAATACTGTTGTAATGGAAGCTGACTATTCTGTATGCTGTAAGGCATTGGATAATAATGTCTGTCTAATATTTTGTTTAGAGAATGGCAGTGGTCTCTGCAATGTCCTGGGTCCTGTATTTGTGGATAAGTGCCTGTGCAATGCTGCTCTGTCAGGGGTCCCTCCATCACACTTTCCAGCAGCATCACCTGCACAGACCAGGTAGGACTGAGATCAGCTGTGGGATGCCGTAAAATTGCAGCCTCTCTGCCCATGCTCATGTCTGTCTTGATAAATGATTGAATAATCATAAAATCCTTTTTATCTTTTAACTTTTATGAGTTGCCTGCCTTTGTATTGCACAGCATCTCTTTTTGATTGTCTAACGTGTTGTGCTTTGCCGGTATGATGTTGGAATATTTATCCTTGAACATCACCTTCTAATAATTTCCCAACACAGGAATCCCATTTTGGAAAACCATTAAGTTTCTCTGTCTCTTTCTCTGTCCTTTCTTCTGTCTTTGCTTCTCCCTATTTTGTGCAGGTCTGGAATGATTTTATAAGTTGGAAAGACATTGTGACAGCACAGGTTGGATAACTTTGCAGTTACCTGACCCAAGCTGGACACGGATTTGTTACTTAAAATACTGGCACCAAGTCTCACTCATAGTCACTAGGGTTTACTGGAGGTCAGGCATTTACCTTGGCATAAACAAGAGGCACTGTTGCTCTAAGGTTCTCAAGCTTACCTATAAAAATTAATGGGCTTGCAGAAGTGTAGCCTAGAGAAGAATTTGGGACTGTCTTCCAATGCAGTAAATGCCTGTAAAGTCAGAATAAATCCCACAGGTTAACAGTGGAGATTGCAGCTCACTTTGACTGTTGTGATCCACAGAGACTGCACATCAGGAGTTTTATTGGGTTTTTATTGATATAGATGGATTGTATAACTTTTTCAACTGATAATTATGCTTTTGAAGAATATCTTGCTGTGTTAAAAATTGAGGAGTCAGTAGATTAAGGTTAAAATCAGATGGGCCAAGAATGTTAACAAATTTGGATCCAAATAGGTGAGCTTTAGAAAGATGGAAAATATTAACTCGCAGTGATGAAACATTAAACAAATTGTCAGCTAACACTTTAATGGTTTTTGATCTAATGTACCTTCAAAGATGGACGGTCTTGAACTGCAAGTCTTTAGAACTCTTAATAACTCAAAGTTTTGCCAACTACTTTAATAGTCCAAAAGTCATAGGTACTGGCATTATCTTGCTTTCTTGTCATAAAATGTGTAGTATAGAGGAACAGAGCTAAATCTTTGATAGACCAGCACGTGGTGACTGTATTAAAGCATCACCTTAACTAATGGTGTTATCTTTCCTAGCTGGCACTGGAAGTTTGAGAGCATTTAAAGTTTGAATGCTGAGGTTCTTATTTGGGACTTGCAGAGAAATGAGTGAAGTATTTACTAGAATACAATTGTAAGTAATGCTGTGTTTATTTGAATCTGTTCTTCAGTGAAGGAAATAGGAAAACCCAGCCCAGCTAAACAGATAGGTAAAAGGATAAATGTAATCTTGTTTTGTACAATCAGTTGAAACAAGTGACATTCTGAGAAAAAAAATGAGAGCTGGGCAGATTCAGAGCTCTGCACATTTGCCTAAGCTTGAAAAATCACCTTTTTTATGAAGCAAGAAGAGCAAGACACTGGATGCATACCAAGTGTTGGGGAAATGTGAAAAATGACAAGAATCTTTCACTCAGAGATGTGATACAGATAAGAGTGAAGGTTTTACAGCTGCCTCATCACCTACTTAGAAACAGCCAAGCTTTCCCTCCTGCAAGCCTTTCTCAGGCAGCTTCTCCACACCCTATGTGAATAAGATTGATGGTGTTCTGATCCCAGGCAGCCAATTTCAGTCTCTCAAGAAATAATCCACTACATTGACAAATGAGTGGAATTTGACATGATGTTCACCTCAGATTCAGCTTGTGCTGCACCTGGGAAGTACCAGCTAGTGAGCGTCCTTTAGGGAAACTATTAGAGATTTTGGACAATTTCTGCTGTCACAACAGAAAGTCAAGAGAGTGGGCTTATTTTATAAGGCCATGAATTTGCAGTCTGCCAACTGAGTGTGAAAGGTTGTACATAAAAAGGGATGGAAATATGTTAACTAGCAAACTGAGTGATTTTAATGTATTCAACTGCAGTCCCTGAGCACACCCTATTTTTCATATTTATAATATTAGGAATGCGTCATTTACTTTTAGTTAGTCACTGTGTAACTAAGATTAAAATGTTCAGCCAAATAAAAGTGAGTAAAAAAACTGGATGCAGATGAGCCAGTACATAATTTCAGTAATTTAATATTTGATATATGAAATTTCAACTTATTGAATCATGGCAAGTATAACTGTAATCGATAGCATGCTCAGCATATCTTTGCTTTCAGTGTGTGTTCTTCCATAGATAATGAGGTGCTCTAAAATAAGAGTATTTGAGCTGTTCAGCTCCATCGTGGAGTTCCTTTGGTATAACATAACTAAAAAGGCAGGTTCCACCTTGTCTTGTGCTTCTCGTACTTTTACAAATAGAGTCTCACTGAGCACAGGAAGATGCAGGTAAAAGATAAAATCCTCGTGGAGTGTATTTAGTGTAATAAACTTGAACTGAACTCAGTAGATTAACACAGTGTGTATACCGACCTGTACTACTGTGGTTAATCCTGTTTTGAAACTGTGGACATCAAGTGCAATATATAAAGTGGTTAGTTTGTCATCAGAGATTTCTGAACTTGTTTTTTCCAGAAACTTGCTTAAGCAAGTGTCTGATTGGGCTGAAACAGATTCCTACACACAAAGCTTTAAGCTTCCTTTTAATGTAATATAATTTTTTCAGTTTTATACCTGAGAAATTATAATAATAATGCTTCCTTATTCAATTAGACTACTTAGTGCAAGGTATGAACCTGAAAACAAATGTGATAAATGTCTTTATGTATCAGTATTTGTAATTGACTGTAGCTTTTATTTTCTGTGAAATGTTGGCAGGTGGCACAGATAGTAAGGTTGTAGTAAATATTGCTTGAACTTAAGATGGGTGATGCTGTATTATTTGTACCTGTTCATTTCTTCTTTCTTGTCATTAACAATGAAAGGTTTGAATGCTGCTGTTAAGCACCCTTAAGTATTGGTGTCTGTTCCCTTTGTTTCTGATAAGTAAGGTGGGCAGGGTAGATCAGACTTCTCCTCTGGGATCTGGTGGAGACCTTTGGAATAAGCTAGCCAAACAATATTGCAGTATAATCCCCCTTGGGTAATACACATGGCTTCCTGCAGGTTTTTATGACTGTATTTCATTTACATGAAAATTGTTAGGCAAAGGACATGTGAAAGCATTCCCAAGAAAAAACTTTATGTGGAAACAAATCTCCATCTTTTTCCACGTGTGTTGTTTCTCTGTGATTTAATAAGAAACGGTGGTAATGAGAAGAAATTTGCATTAACTGCTTTAGGCAGGAAGATACACACAGTTGTAGAACTGTTGAATTGTCCCGAGGATTAGAGTGGACAGGTTGTGGTTTGTAGAGTTAGTTAAGTGCCTGTGATAGTCCATTGGTCATCTGATTGACAGGTTTGACCCTGCCCAGAGGTAGGAAGTAGATGCTAACATTTGGTTAAGATAGTTAGATATTAACTAAGTAAAGAAGAAGTTTAACAAATAAAAAATAATCACCAGCCTTTCAATCATACAATGTGTGCTGCTTAAAAATACAGGATTCACCTGTAAGTTTGTCCAAAACAATTAGGTACATGTTAAGGATACAAGGTTACTTTTCCATACAGTGTAAAGATGTGAGGCAGACACAAGCAGAAACATGTACCTACTGTAGCAATACTGACATTTACAGATATGTTAATTAAAAATAGGCTTATTCCAGGGATGAAATCATGGACTGAATCAAGGCTAGTATTATATGTCTGCTAAACATGAAGTACCTTTTGTTGTGACAGTAGTTAATGATGTACCCATTAAAAATAATCTCAAGAAGTGATTCTCTATATTTCATTTAAGGAGGAAAATCAGTCTCAAAGCAATTCTACAAAAACTAACAAGTAACATCAACCTGAAGATGCTCTGAGTATGTTTCTCAGTAGACAGCATTTTGCAGGAACTCAAGTCTGTGGCTGTGAGCAAAAAATGTCTTCGTTCTTATCTTGGCCTTCCCACTGATTTTTATAGCCTTGGGGGAAACTGCATGTTTTCACACTTGAAAAGGTCTGCTGTTTTCATATGCTCAATATATGTGGCTACTCAGTTCAAAACAGCCTGGGAAGAACGCTGGTCTGAAAATAATTCCTCAGGAAAGTGTAAATAAAATATGTCTACTTTGTAGAACAGTTGAGATTTGGTAGATGAATTCAACAGTATTCTTGCTCTTGGCATTTATAGAAGCAAGTGTAGGACTAGGTGTTTAATATATAAATGTGTACAGTTTCCATGGTTAGCAAGTATTCCATTAATTGTACAGTGTGAAGGCAAAGTGTTGCCTTGAGTACATGATGTCCAAACTGCCATGCATACAGCTTAGCCAGTATCCATCAGATCATGTCACAGAGATGAAAGCTGGCAAGTGGTGTTTCTCCCCGTGCTAATTAAAATGAACAAATTGACAAGCTGCATGACCTGGTTCAGATTTCATTTACACCAGTAAATGCACAGGAAGGATGATATGTATCCTGGTTTGTTCATGATCAGAAGAACCTAATCACAGTGAACTGTTCCAGTCACCCACTGGAAATCATCGCTCTTGTGAGACCTTTCTATTCTATGTCTCTGGCCTTCACAGTCTGTTCTTGAAAATGGGAAACTGTTAACTTCTAAGTAAAGAAATCCAGGTTGGAGGTACCTAATGTATTCCTGATCACATTCAAATATATTTGGATATATGTGGACAAACATTTATATGAATTTGTGTAGGCAGAGAACTGATATAATGAAATTAACACTTAAGGGTTAGGTAGGATTACTAGCAGCATGATAGTGATGAATTGCCTACTGTGCTTATGTGATGCACTTGTTTAGAGTGTGTATATCTATATACAGTATATAGTTTGTCACAAGTATTGCACACTTATTTTTATTCTATTTATTCTGAAACACTGAACCTCCAGAAGGAGAAACAACATAGGTATAGTGTTTGCAGCCAGAGAGATATCTATGGTTTTGGGTTTTGGTGGGTTTGATGTTTGGCGTTTTCCTCCTGGGGTCTGTAAGATGTTATTGTTAATGGTTTCTGTCTCTCAGATAAAGGGAAAAGGCTAGATAGGCATTGCCAAGGAGCAATGCCTATTGTTAATGGTTTCTTTTATTTCTATTATTGTTAATGGTTTCTGTCTCTCAGATAAAGGGAAAAGGCTAGATAGGCATTGCCAAGGAGCAAGCAGTGCTCAATGAAGGGTCAAAGGCAAGGGAACACTTCTCTTCCTGCAGCTCGGTTGCAGGTGGAGGAATGCTGTCACCAGTCATGCTGCTGAATGTGATGCCTTGTTACTTCTGATCCAGGGAGATGAAGTAACCTGAGGGGGAGCAGGTGTTGCAGCTCGATGGACTGTGAAGAACAGCATAGCCAAGGTGCGCAGTGGGGCATGGAGCAGACTGCTGTGCCCAGCATGGCTCCATGGGAGATGTAGGAAGCATGGCTGTGTTCCCTGTGGTTGCCCTCACTACACACCTAATGTGGAAGAGCAATGGCAAGGTGCTAACAGCAACGTTTTGAGAGAAAGGATGTGCTGTCTGCACTGGCAGTGTCTGTGCTCTGGTCTGGTCCCTCCTCCTCACCATGCTCCTTCTCCATCCCGTGCCATTTCAGCTCTCCCTCATGCCTCTCTATAGGCAGCCAGTGGGGCAAGTGTAAAGCACATCCCTCTGCATGGCAGAAGCTGCTCCGGGCAAAGAGGGACCAAAAAGTGCCTCTTGCTGTGACAGCCCCAGCAGGCACCTTCTCCTCCCACACCAGTATGCTGAGCCTCTCTGTCAGTGCAACCCTGGAGCCCCAAGTGAGTCATGAAGGAACCTTTGAGTGCACTGCGCTATTTGTAGCTTGCTGTCATGGTATTAACGACTGTGAGAATTCATACTATGGTGGTTAAGTCCCAAGGAAAATTTGGCACCTACAAATATAAACCCCAAAGGCAAACTACATTGCTCTCAGCTGAAGTATTTCTGCTGATAACATCAGAAACCTGCCTTTAATGATTAGCCTACTTTAGTCCAAGGCTCATTTATATTTTAAAAGGCAATATCCAAGTGCATTTCCTCATAAGATAGATGTGTTTTCTCCCATTAAGTTTCATATTGTTTTATCCTGTCCCGCCTATAATCTCTGCATTTCCTTTTCAATGTTTTCTTTTCCACTCTGCTGTGAAATCAGCCTTTGCTGTGAGCAAGATTTATTTTCCTGATGGGATTCAGTATTCTTGCTATATTCAGATGCTCTGCACAGAGCAGTTCTCTCCAGTTAAACTTATTTTTTTTTGCATGGAGTGTTCTTTTCATTGTGCTCTGGGTAGGGTCCATGAGAACTGCAGCCCAGTTGGACTCTTAAATTTATGGCACTCAGTCAGTGATGCACAATGGGGAATTGGGGGTGTAAATTAAGCTGAATAAAGTTACAAAGCCCCATGTTATGTATCTGTGACTCATATTTCTGTGCTCTATTTAGAAGATTGTAACTGGACATCTCTCTTGCCTTCTGTATTGCTTTCAGAGCAACAGTTTTCCCCTTAACAAGGGATGAAGAAGCCAGTCCTGCCCTTCTTGAAAGGTCATTTCAGTGACAGCAGGTGCAGGATCACTGTTGCTATCAGGATAACTGGTAGTTTTGTCATTATGTTCCATTGTAATCTCTATTTTTACTTTGACAGAACAGCTTCTCTTGGAACTGAATTGATGGCACAAATAGAGGATCTTATTAGTTCTCTTGCTGATGTGAAAGTGATTCCTTGAGAGCCACCAAGTGAAGTGCAGTGCATGGACAATCTGTTATCTGAGGTGGCTGAATTTCCTTCTACAAGGGTGCTGTTATTTCTGTGCCTTGTCTTTGAGCTACAAGCCATCTGGGAGTAGTC
Source organism: Melopsittacus undulatus (assembly GCF_012275295.1). Taxonomy (NCBI): domain Eukaryota; kingdom Metazoa; phylum Chordata; class Aves; order Psittaciformes; family Psittaculidae; genus Melopsittacus; species Melopsittacus undulatus. Next base: position 30,319,103 of record NC_047535.1, read on the forward strand.
TGCTCTACAGCAGCTCCCACCAGCAGTCGCTTGTGCTGGGTGCTTTGTAAAGTTGTGCATAAATATTTCTTTTATGAGCTATGAAGTTTTATTTGTATATCATACACCTTACCTCTCGCTAAATTAATGGGCAAGTAAAAGCCTCCTAAATGGTGATCCTTATTACTTGATTGTTAGGATTGCTGCTGGTTGAGACCAAAATATGCGTTTAATCTGTTCTTAATCATGATCCAGAACTCCTATGGGATTCATTCTGGTTTCTGTAGATGACAGAGCTCTGAGTTGTGAGCCTTCATTTTGAACCCACTAAACAATGAGCTTCTTAACTTCTGTATTTAATATAATAACCTCTTGATGACTTCTGTAGGTAACTTCTGCGCAGGTGAAAGCTATGTTGACAGATAGCCTGAGTGGAAAACTCCTACGAGTATTGATTTATTGGAAAGTGGGAACCTGAAATTGTGATTTCCTATGTTGTAAATAATGTCAGCAGTCAACAAGCTCTATAGATTGGCCTGAGCACAAGCCTCGGGATCTTAACTGCACTCACTGATAAAACTTTACTATCTTTTTCCTTTAGTGTCCTCATTAATGTTCTCAAAACTTGCCGTTAAATATTTCTGGCAAGCAAAGCTTCAGTGTAACTCTACTGTATTGTTGAAGACTTATTAATTATAATCTTTTCTTGCAGAGTCTATTTATATTTGATCATGACATTAATTGGTTGCCAAAACAAACTAGAGTTAATTGTGTTTAATTAAGTGGTTGGGAGCAGGCAAGGAGAGTTTATTTGGAAATGTTGCTCTCATTGATTTATATAGTTTTTAAAGGAGCATGAATAAATGAAGGGAACCTGTTGTGTTTAGCACCTCTTTCTCTACCTGAATTATCGTCAACAGTTGTGACCGAACAGATTCCAGACTGGAAAAGTATCCATATTACATGTGTTCTCCTGTACAAACCTATGAAAAAGTAACTTTCACATTCTGACTTTAAATAAAACCGAACCTCAAGCAGAACTGAGGTCAAGTAACATTGAAACTAAGTGAGGTAGTGTTCAGAATGACACATTTTTTAAATGTGTTTCAGAGAAGAACGGAGCTTCATTTCAGATTTTGCTGAAGGTGCTTTGGATAAGAAGAGTATGGTAAAATACACTAAAATATTTTCTATTAAAATATATAGTTATATTTCTATGCTATTGTAATTTCTGCATTTTCTAGCATGTGTTTCAAAATGAACTGATTTTACAGTTCAGGAGCATTTGAACACCAGTCTATTTCATGTTTTAATCCTAAAATCGGAACTGAGTGGAAAATTCTGAGGTCTTAATGTGGGGCTTATTTGAGAAACTGGTTTCCTAATTTGAGACTGTGACTTAAAACTAGTTTGGTATCTTTTTGCCTTCCTTTTTTCTGCCTTCATATTCCACACTGGAGAGGGGGGTGTGGAAATTATCTGCCTAAGGTTCCTGTTATCCCAGCAGCTACAAGTCATCATTCTGATAAATGAGTAAATCCTGTCTGGAAGCATATAGTTTCTTCGTTTTTTTTCTCCCCTTTAGCCTTCCTTATGCTTTGATTTTTGTGTACTTGTACTGGAATGAGATCTTCGTCCCTTATACCTCCAAAGTTTCTCCCTGTTCTCATGCTGTAGTGGTGTCAAGACACCTTGTTTAGGTCATGACAGTACCAGAGACTCCAGCATATTGGTCAGACTGGGTGATGCAGGCTCTGGAAAGTAAACTTTTGATTGGGCAGGACTGATTCTGAAAATAAACAAATGCTGCTGATAGTAATAGGCACCAAGTAAAAGGAAGGGATTTGTGCTTTCACTGTGAACCATTAGGTGGTTTCCTCAGTAAAAAATTCCTTGACTTTTTAGATTGTGTTTGAATTGGCTTTGAGCTGCCTGTCGCTGCACGCTGTTTTGTGAGGATGTACCTTCTATGAGCAGTGCAGTATCAAGCAGTTCTTTGGTACAAATCATACTCCTTTCAGGTTCAGGCTCTGCAAGTTCCCCCTAAGTCCCGTTCTTATGTAAGTTAAATTCTTTGCTTGTGTTCTTATTTTTGTTTTTACTCTGTCAAAGGAAATAGTGTAATCTATAGTGTCTAGGGAAGGAAATTAAATACAAAGCAGTGTCATGTTTATAGTGAAGCTTTTCTGATGAGGGTTATATGTCTTTACTATGCTGCTCCCTGCATCTGAGGGACTGTGCTGTTTAACAGGTGAGAAGAGATTATTCCTTAGTCCCAAGAGAATCTGTGAATCAGTTTGTTAGGAGAAATTCACAAAGAGTTTAGAATGTAAACCTGCTTTTAAATATAATTATTGCAGAATAATTTCCTCTGAATAATACATGTGCATTGTCTGAATTCCAGAGGTCCTACTGTAAGCTGTGTCCTGCCTCCTTTGAAAGTGCTTTAATGTCCAGGTTTCCCATAGGAATGAAGCAAAAATAGAACAAAATTCAAAAATGCCTTTCTCAGGAGGGATTATTTCATACTCTGATAGCATGTACAGATCCGAGAACATCAGTGTTTTCTGCAAAGAGAATGTTGTTTTACAGGACACCCAACCAACATCTGCCTTGGGTTCTTTTCTTTCTCTTTATGTGCAACCTCTGCGCAGTCTGTACATAGCATCCAGCAGTGGAATAGATCATTTGAGGATTCTGAGATTACCATTATAATCATATTTAGGGCAGCTAAGATGCGAACAAGTGAGATTTTGTTATTCCATTCCTTATGTAGCCTCTTAAAGTGAGGCTGGTGGCTGCCAGACACCATCCTCCAGCTGGTACCTGAAGCAGGCATCCCAGTCCTTAGTGCTCTGTTCTTTGGCAAGGCTTGTTGTGGCAAGTACAAGTGCTGCTGTGAGCTGGGTGATGGATCATGGAGGCTCCGAGCTCGTTCTTTTCATGAAATCAAGTGCTTTGCTGTAAGCCAACTTCACGCCGGCTTAAACTTTCATGGTGGTTAAGCTATAATCTATCAGACTGCCCCAGCTGTGAGGTGTAAAGAGGCTTCACGTTCACTTACTGTTACTCAATTGACGAACAAGTTGTACCGCTGTAGTGAATTTTTCCCCTGTGTCCATGCTCTCAGCTGAACCACAGGCTCAGCGCAGGCAGGCAGTGAGGCGTTTGCTTCCCATGTGGAGCTTCCCACTTTTTACTTAATTGCCTCCTTTAAGAGATGAGAAGGTTGGGCTTCTCTTTGGACAAAAAAGGCTTCAGTTTTCAGCATGTTTCTCACTTGAAGGCTACACTTCCCACCAGAGTTATGTGGTGATTCCAATCTTTCACAAGCGATGTGATGACTCTGCTAAACTCCAAGCGTACGTTTTGTAAAGTCTGACTTGCAGATCTTATTAACTGCGCACTGTTATCTCCATGCACTCGCAGGCCAGCTACAGCAGCACAAAAACTTACGGCAAGATGAATCAGGTTTTTAATAGGGAAAAAAATCAGATTATTTGCTACAGTTGAAAAAAAGAAAACACAAAACCTTATTTTTTTTTATCGCTTCTAAAGACAGATTTCTCCGGGGAAACACCTAGAAGATGAGTCCCACATGGACTGTGCTCTGTGGGATCCTCAGTGGAAAATCACCTGAGAACAGTGTCTTGTTTGGTCCAGTCAAAGGTATGGGGAGCAGTAGTTAGGGCTATGATGCTGTTAGGGTTCTGCACGTACTTCCCCCCTAATGGCCCTTTTCTGGTGCTGCTGTGGAATTTTGAGCCACTTGCAAAAGCTTTGCCCTCACTTGCTGGAACCTAGAAAACCTAGGTCTTGCTTCTATTTGTATTGATTGTAGAAAATGTTCATTTTAACCTCTTAAGTGCTTAAGGAATTGTAGTGAACTTTATTTTCTATTGTGACAGTTGTTCATTTGTTTTCATAGGCTGAAGGAATACAGGGCAACACTCCACATTTTGCAAAGCATTCTTTCTTTGGTTGTGTGACTTACAGCAGTGTAAATAATTGAAGTTTTCTCATTTGACAGCCAGAGCATGATACCAAGTGTTGGTTTGGTGCAGCATTTACATCTTGAAATTAGCTTAGAAATGGGAAAGAAAACAAAATTGAAACTATTTGTTGTGTTTCTAAAACACTGAAAGAAAAGTGAGGAAAAGGCCAGATTAAAAAAAAAAAAGAAAAAAAGGCTAGAGAAGCTACTGCTTCTATTCTTAAATAGATTTAAATCACAGTATCTCTAATCACAAGCTATGTTCTGCTGTAAGGGTTGAGCCTTCATCTTTCTTCCAAAAGTAGAGCTTGGATGTTACCATATTGCATGTAGGGAGAGTAACTTCAGTACCTCTTGAGCTTTCCAGGTAGTTGGGAGAGCAGTGATGGGACATCAGGGTTTTTTTCTCGTGTGCCTTAAAAAGGGCAAAAAAGCCCATTGCTTAGTCTCCACGTGTAATGTGATGTTTTTGGTAAGGTGGAGTGATCTGCCAAGAAGTGAAGTGATGGAAGAGGCAATGCTAAACTCACCCCCACCAAAATTGAGTGCACAGAGGGGTTCTGGGGAGGTGGTTGCAGATGCCAGTCATTGGGAATTAAATGCATGTGAAAGGGAGATTTTAACAAACAAAAGATGAGTGTTTTAAAAATAACTTGCTGCAAAGCTTAACCTCTGGGAAGGGGCATGCTTTGGTTTTGCTTTTGTTTTGGCAGAAAAAAGATGGAACACTGCCTGCTAACTCTGTGTGGTGTAGGCAGAGTGTATTTTCTGCCATTCTTCTGCTGCATTTAAATGTAAGGCTTGAACTGTGGCTTCTTTCTCTCTCTGCATTTTGGAGGAGACCAAGGCTGCACTCTGTGGCCTCTGTTCATTCAGAAAGAAGCAGAAGCCCAAGGGGAGGGAAGGCAAAGCTTTGATGGTTGTCTGCTGTGCTGTTGAGGTCTCTTGCTGACTTCTGAGTCATCTCAAGATCTTTGCTAATTTAATGAGCCAATTCCACTTGTCAAGGTGACAGTTATCCATGTCAGAAACCAATACTCCTTCTCCTTTAATACACATCCGTAGGAATTATTTTGCTGTCCTTGAAGAAATAGGCTGGAATATCCCTGTTTCGAGAGATCCTTCTATTTTATTTTTGAGACTTAGTATTAGAAACATGTTTCTTTAAGTGATAGCATCTGCCTTTGTCATTTTAATGTGAACTCTGCTCTGCTTTGCAAAGCACCACTGTTCTCTTCCAGAGAAAATGTGATCGTTTATCAGCATTGAAGCTCTGTGTGCTGTAATATTAATCGTTGAATCAGCAGGAGTTTAAACTTGTATCTACTTGTGCCTTTTTCATAACAAGTTCTTGGGAGGGTGGTGGGATTGTGGTGGGGTTTTTCTAGTGGCCATATTGGATTTAAGTAAGGCTAATTGCAGTAAATGAGTGGGAGATTATGTGACACTTTTAGCGAAATATATAGACTTGTCAAAAAAAAAAAAGATCTTCTGGTGGGAACACACCAGTTTTAGCAGGATCCAGATTTCAGTAAAAGAGAAAAAAAGAGAGGCTGAGATTTCATCAATGGCATGATGAGTGGTATGGTGCCCTGGGCTTTTCCCTGGGAGCTGCTGTGCAGCTGAAGGCCTTGACTGGGCTGTTGAGTTTGTCTGAATCTTCTCTTTCCTCAGGAGAAAGTCTGATTCAACCAGTGAGACAGTCATTCAGCACACAGGGAGCTGATGGCACAACCTGGCAGCAACACAGCAAGTGAATTGGGTTTGCATTGCAAGGTTTTGATAGTGAAGGGGCTGCAGGGGTGGTTTCTGTAAGAAGCTGCTAGAAATTCCCCCATGCCCAACAGAGCCAATGCCAGTCAGCTCCAAGGTAGAGCCACTTCTGGCCAGGGCCGAGCCCATCAGCAACAGTGGTGGGGCCTCTGGGATACTGAAATTAGGAAGGGGAAGAAGTTACTGAACAAGAGCAACTGCCCATGGAGAGAGGAATGAGACTGTGAGAGATAGCCCTGCAGACCCCAAGGTCAGTGAGTGAGAAAGGGGAGGAGGTGCTCAAGTGAGTGATCGGGTGGCTTTGGTGGCCACCCCACTGCACCAGGGATTGCTTTTCAGCAGCCCAAATGTCTTTCCAAAGCCTTGTGATTTTGTGAAAGTACCAGCTTAATTCTGTGTGATGTTTTTTCGCGTTGTTACCCAGCTCAGAATATGATCTGTAGCTGTCAAATCTTGCAGAGCCCCAACTTTCTGCCAGCAGAAATAGAATGGGGTGTAAAACACTTAGAATAGGTTTTGACAGCCCTTCATGTGGAATAGAAAATGTAGATTCATTTCATAGCTGACAAAGAACTGATTATTTATGTTTCTTAGAAAACAACTAAGAATGTCTAAGAATCTTTTTTTACCATTATGGATGACTTTCCTCATATTTTCACATCATTCTTTTTGAATCATAACCAACTGAGATTAAACAACAAATGGTCTCCGAGATCTGTCATTTTCTGCAATGATTTACATAGGATGGTGCCCATAAATTATGGAGGCAGCTACTGGATACTGTGAACAAGCAAGTACTTGTAATGTAGTTTTGAGAAACATCCTGTGAATTGTATCTGGAGAAGATAATGGTCCTGTTCCATAAAAAGCTGCTTAATGTTTTCAGGACACTTTGCCATGAGGCAAAGGTGGTATTTGTTGCTTTTTAACATAAACCCATGAGGTTTTATGCTGGATTATATCACTCTCTGCCTATCTCTTTTCTCATTTCTTTTACAGTGTCATCTAAATTTCAAAAGAACAAAAATGCACCTCGTGTAACAGGAAAAAGATGAAGATTTTTCATCTTTCTCTGATGCTCTGAACACTTTGACATCTGTAATATAACTTTCTCAGTAAATAATTCACCCAGCTTTGGACACTTTCTTTTGTCTGAAACATCTCCCTCTTCTGAAATGGGAAGTTTTGGAAAGATGCTATAAGGAAAGAAGGCTTAATTTAGCTCTGCTGCCAAGTCTCCTTATTTATGGCTGCTATTATTTTATATATTTTCTTCCATTATTCCTTGAGGAAGGTGGCAATTTATCATCTTCCAAAATGATAGTGTTGGATATGTATATGACTGGGCATATCTAACCTTTTTATTCTCAGTGGTGTAGGCATATTTGCATACAAGCCTCTACCCCACCTCATCTTGTAGTGCAGAAACCCATTTTTAGTGTACAGAGGTGGATTCCATACTCCCTTTCTTCATGGAATATTGTTTTTTTCTCTTATTCATCTTAAAGTAGTCCATAGTGTGGATGTTCAAAGCAGCAAGGTCTTAGTCACTTTCGTGGTTAAGTGATGTTTCCCATCAGCTTACCAGTTCTTGCAGTCAGTTGTCCAAATAGTCACAAGGGTTTTGGGTTTGGCTGTATTTCCATTGGGTCTTAATGAAGACTGAAATGTTTTGAGCTTTGCTATTGTGGAGAGCATCTTTCTTTATTGTGCAAATGCCAGTCTGGAACTAGATGCTTCCCCCAGGGCCATGGCTTGTAGTAATGGGAGTAAAACACTAAAGAGCAGTGGAAAATGCCTATGTTGCAATGCCCAGGGGAAATTAATGTTACTGCCTTCTTCAGGCTGTTTTTCCCCACAGAGCATCTCTACAGCTTATCCTTAATAGGAGTAAAGACATCTGTTTGCAGCTGCAGAAGCAAGATGTGTCAATTGCTGCCCTGGACAGGGCAGCGGCAGCAGCAACGTCACTGCAATACAGGCAGCTCAGCATACACCTAATGTTTAGTGTTTCTTGTCTGTGCACCCCAAGGCCAGCCTAGCTTTGCCTGTCCTCTGCACTGTTGGGCTTGGAGTGGTACTGGGGAGGTGTGGTCCTGATGGATTGGACAACATACATGTCTCCTGCTACTGCAAGGCAAAGCCCAAGCTGACTGTGAGAAGAAAAGATGCTGTTGCAGGCACAGGGCTTGTGTTGCTCTTTTTAGTTTATCTACACTTGAGATTTGCTTTTCTTTTCTACTGGTGAAGATTTTCAGAAATACCACTCCGTGGATTGGAAATATTTATCAAATTCCCTGTTTTGTCACTATCTGCCTAAAGATGACTCCCATCTAATATATTTTTTTAACTTTAACCATGACTCTTTCTGTCAATATATGCTGTAAACAAAGACATGGTAAATTGGTAAAAGGTAGTGCTTGTATGTATACACATCCATACCTTTACTGTAAGCCAACTCATTTCCCACTTTGCATTCCCCGCTATCAAATAGATTTGTTTCATAGGGATTTTGGGAGCTTATGTATGCTTGTGGATGTGTGGTAAGATTCAGAAGCTTCAAGCGTATAAAATGAATCCACTTGGTGATCGTCTGGTAAATAACACCCAAGAGCTTATAGTTTGTTCACATTAGTGATAAATCATCATTTGGATTTACAGCTGTTTGCCAGCCTGGTGGGTAGAGGGGTAAATGTCACAGAATCATAGAATGGTTTGTGTTGGAAGGAACCTTAAAGCTCATCCAGTTCCAACCCCCTGCCATGGGCAGGGACACCTTCCACTAGAGCAGGGTGCTCCAAGCCCCATCCAACCTGGGCTTGAGCACTGCCAGGTATGGGACAGCCACAGCTTCTCTGGGCAACCTATGCCAGCGCCTCAGCACCCTCACAGGAAAGAATTTTTTCCTACTACCCAATATAAATCTACCCTGTAAATGTCACCCCCTTCATGAACCTCCAGCCTGGCAGCACTGGTGTGTTACACTGACAGCTCAGCACTGGGAGGATGCTCATGGCCTCCCTGGAAGGGACTGGTGCCTCACTGCTCTTGTGGCTGTCTGGCTGCTCTGTGCTGCAGCTGCCTTCTCAGGTGGGATATAAAGATCTGGTAGACAGCAGTGAGGGGGGATTTGAGGTAATAACAGGTTTTCTTTACAATAAACTTGCCAAACATTTTGGTATCATAGAATCACAGAACAGTTAGGGTTGGAAAGGACCTTAAGATCATCTGTTCCAAGCCCCTACAATGGGCAGGGACACCTCACACTAAACCATGTTTTAAGTTTTAACCCTCTTGTCCTATCTCTACAGTCCCTAATGAATAGTCCCTCCCCAGCATCCTTGTAGGCCCCCTTCAGATACTGGAAGGCTGCTATGAGGTCTCCACGCAGCCTTTTCTTCTCCAGGCTGAACAGCCCCAACTTTCTCAGCCTGTCTTCATACAGGAGGTGCTCCAGTCCCCTGATCATCCTCGTGGCCTCCTCTGGACTTGTTCCAACAGTTCCATGTCCTTTTTATGTTGAGGACACCAGAACTGCACACAATACTCCAAGTGAGGTCTCACAAGAGCAGAGTAGAGGGGCAGGATCACCTCCTTTGACCTGCTGGTCATGCTCCTTTTGATGCAGCCCAGGATAAGGTTGGCTTTCTGGGCTGCAACTGCACAGTGAAGATGGTTCATGTTCATTTTCTCATCAACCAACACCCCCAAGTCCTTCTCCACAGAACTGCTCTGAATCTCTTCTCTGCCCAACCTGTAGCTGTGCCTGGGATTGCTCCAACCCAGGTATAGGAGCAATCCCAGACACGGAATCACACTTCTTCTGGCAGTGATAGATATATTAATTAGCATTTTTATCACGTAATACTCTATAGCCTTAAAATGTCAAATTGTGAGCACATTTGTAGATTAGGTTTCACTATTAGTGCTTTTCCAAGAATTATATGTAGATATAATTTCTTTATTGGCAATATTAAATCATCTGTTCTTTATTAATTTTTCCCCTGCCACCAGAAACATGCAGACATCACAGCTTTTCACCCAGTTGTCAGTATTTGAAGATGTTTTCCCTTTAGATCTCTTCTGTAGTATATAATATGGAGGAGTGAAGGATGTAAAGGTTTCATCAGTATGCTTTTCTGTAACTTCATTTATATTTATTACTTTTTTCAAGGAGGGGAACTTTCCCATGCATAAGGAGAAAAAGAGGTGGACTAAGAAACACTGTTCTTAATGGCAGCAATGAAAGTGTTCTGTGATTTGGGATGCCAAAGTAAGTCTTCTGGGAAATGGATTAGTAGGCCAGGAGAGGGTATTGTGATCAAAGTGCATAGTAAATTAATTTACCTCACACTCCTGCAATTTATCACATAGATATCACCTCTACGCATGAAAAGATACATGAGTATGGATGCAGTATTGCTCTAGTGCTTATATCTTATTCCAGAGCTTAAATAATTCAGCACTCCTGCTTTAACCTTATTGAAATATTAAAACCCTGCAATCCCTTAGATTTGCTTTTGTTTTAACTGTAACATTACCTTTTTGACTCATTATGACACCAGTTCATAATTGCAGCCCAGGCAGGTCTTAGGCCATTTGTACAGAAAGCAAAACTGGTTTTGATGGGTAAATGCTAAGCAATTTCATCATGGACAAGGACACATTTTAAAGAAGGAGGAGTTACAAACTCACTGACATCAGGAGCTCTTTTAAAAAGAACTTTGTTACTTGCTCTTTGCAACATTTGGCTTGCATTCATTTCCATCTATGTAGCAGTTCTGGGTGATTTTTCAAGTGGCAGGAGTTAGGCTTCACAATTACATTTAACTGGTAAACAGTTCATTAAAAACATCTAGTTCAAAGCAAGATGAATCAAGTCTTTTAGAGCTTTTCTGGAGAATGAAATAAAGATGAATAACTGTTGCAGGGCCTTTAGACTGGATGGTGGTGGTGCTGTAAAGCTGAGCCCAGGAAGTACAGTCATGTCCTGGCCTGATTTATGGACATTGAGAGTCCTTGCTTGCTACTTACGATCCAGAAGAGTCCCCTGGCAAGTCTGTCTGTGCCTTTGACCAAGAACTGCCTTGTTCCTGAGCAGCTTTCCTTGCTGCCAAGTGGCTCACCTGCTCCGAAACTGTCTGCTGTACAGAATATGTGCTATCAGGTTACAACAAATTCACTCAAAAAGATGTCCCAGTTAGCCAGAATCAGTGTGTGTAAATCAGTTAAGCTGAGCTGTGCTCTTTGTGGAGCTGCAAGCAGAGTGTGCAGAAGAGTCTGCTCCTCTCCCACTGTCCCATATCCTCTGTCAAATGATTGCTTGGCCCCTGTCTGCAGACCCGGCAGCTTCTTTAGCTGGAATCCCTTTATTGCCTGGGTTCCTCTAATTAATTACTTATCTCCAGGTTTTTAAAAGATCTGCTAATTGGTGTATGTAGCTGTCTGTTTTCCCCTAAAGTCTGAAACCATTTAATGTATGTCTTATCCGAGTGTGCAATCAGCTAAATTAATACTAATTACAATTTCTGAGACTCCCATGAATTCATTTTCTGAGGAGAGAAAAGTTTTGATGGTTATTTATGGGTAGAGGTCATGAATATCACTGTGGTAATCTTTTGATTACTAACACCTGATAACTCAGATTGCTTCTTCCTAAAGTACTTTTGGTTCAATTAGGTTGCTTTTACTGCTGGATCTAACACATTCTGCTGTAGTAAATCACCTGCTAATGAAACTACATCTTGTTTTAAATCAGTTTGGACTTGCTTGCTTGTGTTTGTTCTTGTTAGACTTCCATTCGAGGAAAAAAGTGTACCTGAAAATCATTATGGGAAATTAAAATGAAAAATACAATTACTCGGATATTTCAGTTTATTTGAATTTGCTGAAGTGAGATATCTTAACCTTTAATTTTCTTGAGATTTTTCACACCAACATGAATGGGTTTGACCATCCTTTAATTTTATCTGCTCTAAATGTGTCTTAGAGATCATAGTGCTCAGAGCTTTTATTGTCAATATGAAAACACAGTGTACTCCAGACGTTGAGGTGGATATGCTAGGAGTGCTCTTTGCATGTGACACTGGTGTCAGATGAGTGCAGGCTCTCATAGCGTGGCTGCACAGAACAAGGCGGATTCAGTCAGCTGCAGGGAAGTGTGCGGGAGAACAAGGGAAACCACAAGGGTGGCAGTGTTTCTGGAAGCTGCTTGAATGATAAGGTGGTGTAAACATTGGAACTCAGACTCTGGCAAGAGACTGGCAAGGAAAAGGTGATGGAAGAAGCTGCTACTCGTAGAGAAGAAATCTTCCCAAAACAGGCAGTCAGCTCTCAGCTGTTTTCATCAGCGTTACTCCATCCACAGATCACAGGCACCAAGATCACACTGATTCAGTGGTGTTTTACAAGCATTGCTCAAAAGACTTGGGGGCAGTAGATAACTGTGTTTTAGTGTGGTATTAAAGTACCTTTAGACCCTTTTATGAAATAAGAATCATTGATGGCTTGTGTTGGGGATTTCAGAGATGCTAAGTGATCCAGAATAGAAAGGAGTAAATGGTCAATCAAGACACTTGATCTTGACCAGAGCAAAATGAATCTCTTCCACCAAGGTAGAAAATTTGTCTCGATAGTTCTTGTTCAGGTTCACAACAGTGAGTGGTACATACCCAGATCTGTGGGTGACAAGTGTTCAGTTAGTCAAAAGGGAAGAAAGATGAAGCAATCTTAAATAAGAGGAAGCCACAGCTACGGAACCACTTTGCAATATGTTATTCTAATTGCAACTCAACAATATGCTGCGATTCAAGAGATTGAATCTCAAGATGCTGAGATTTTAATGTTTAATGAAACCATCAGTAGATACACTTTTTGGTTATAACTCTCATTTTAACAGTATAAGCTTCCTATTTGCCTATTCACCTCTTAACTTTATGTCTGTAGTGTAAATCCTAGTCATGCCTGCACTAGACAGACTATGCCTGTCTCCCTGATGTCCATGACATCTGGCTTACAAGTCTGAAGCAATATAGCTAAATAAAACTCTTATAATGGCTAAAGCAGGGCTCATCGTTGTGTCAAATCTGTTTTCAGTATTGTCCACTGTAAATAATTCCATCCTGTCTGTAACACAAGTGTCATCTTCAGCCCCTCAGCTTGTGTCGTCCTGGCCACCTCTGAATCATGCTGCACGAATTATCTAAGATGCAGTTGTTCAAGTTTATATGTGCAGCCAGAAGTCTTAAGGCTCTTTTCTTGTGACCTGAGTATTTCCCCCTCCATTTGTCTGTTGTTAGTAAGTTATACTGTGCTAGTGTTTATATGAAATAAGTCAGAGACTGTCCTTAGCCTGTACCTTGTCTTCCTTTTGTCCTGGCATCCCCTTTGCTATTGTATCAGTTGTAAACTACTTGTTTTGATTTTTTTTTCTTAATAGCCTTTGTGGTCTATTCCCAGTACAGATTGTTCTTGTTTATTACCCTCTGCAGGCTTTCGTGTGCACCTCCCATTGTGTAGGTTTGCACATTGTTCATTCACATAGCACTTGATGTTCTCTTTTCAAAATACCAAGCCACTTCAGTGATAGCTGCTGTTGGGATCCTAGATTAGATGTGTCAATTAGGCTATTATATAATAATTTCTCCATAAATGCAGAAAGAAAAGCTTTCTTTAGCTAGAATGTACAGATCTTTGAAGATAGATTAATAGAAATTATTCCCAACTTTGGGTGACCATATTTGGTCTACAAAGACACCTCCTGGGACATACTGGTTTAGGTACCCAAATGCAGGTTTGTTTTACTCTTGTTTTTCAGCCATGTGTTTTCAAGCATCTAGTTTAAAAGATCAAGGTGCATAAGACTTTCGTTTCAGTAGGTCGTAGTCCTTTGAATATTCCTTGTCTCATAAGAAGATTCCAGGCATATCCACAAAATGCAAAAGAAAACTGATGTGTCCTAGCAGGAGCCTGTACTAGCTCCAGAGCCAATATAGCTGCATCAGGATGCATTAGCTCAAACTCCTTACTGTGTTCATTTGGTACGCTGCTTCCCTAGCTGTGCTATTCTCTCTGCTGCTCCAGCACCACTAATGTATTGATTGCAAATCTACCCTCTGTGCTCAGGTGTTCACTGTGGACTAGCTTTAAGTTATACTATCAGTTCAGTTGCTTATGAGACCAAAATTCAATATTTTAAAGATGACCTTAATTACACACATTTGTGCCATTTCTTTCTTCAATAATCTAACAATCATCCACAACAAATATTAAAAGTTGTAGCTAAAATTTAATATTGATTGAATCACTTATGCATGTAAGTAAGCACAATATGGAGTGCACCTGGTTTATTAATCTGAACCAAACTGTGCTGCTCTGAAAGAAGGAGCATACTATTAAAGTGAAGTATATTTGTATAGCCAGGCTATTGCCTTACAAGCAGTGGTGATAAACCTGAGGCTTAGGTACTCTTGAAAATACACCTTATAGAGAACTGCATGCATTTGTTTATAGTAAGAGACTTAGAACAGGATTTCTGCTGGTGTTTGTAGCCTGTGCCCTGGCAGCAGTCAGCAAACACTTGATCAGCATCTAAACCCAATCTTAGGGCCTCAGAGGTGACCTTCAATAGAGGGGAGCAATCAGACAGTTTAAATTTCCTAATTACTGAGCTAGGCTAATGGGTGCATGGCAGCATCAATTCCACAGAAACTATTGTTGTTTCTTGTGGGCTCCTCAGGCTCCTTATATCGATTGCATCTCTGCCCTAAAAAGATGTATAGGCAGTGTGAAAGAAAGCTATTTTGGCTTGAGGGGTTGCGAGAACACTCTGATAGAATACATAGTGATTTAAATGTGATATTCCAAAAACGAGGACAAGACATTGTGCTCATCTCCACTGAAACAATCATTAATAACTGTGTTCTGTTTTTAAGGAAGTAAATGTGGAACAGGGAATTCCCTCATGGTTGAGGGGTTTAGATTGCTTCAGTCAACAGTATTTGTAATACCATCAGTGATACTTATTAAACACAACTCTGAAAAAAAGCTAAATGGGTGCTCACTACTGCTGCTAGTTTATACGTAGAGCATGCTCACAAATTATCCCTTGTTTAGTGAGGGCTACTTACTAAACAGATGAGGGGACTTAGGTCTGATATAGAGCAGGCAGGTTCTGGATTTCAGACCTGGATGTCAGTCAGTGCTATGTGCATCAGTGACCTGGTGCTGGGTTCAGAGGCTGCAGAACAAACTATTTCCTTTGCAACACTGGGATATGGGGTCCTGCTTTCCCCTCTCTATGTTTTTACACCTCTTTGTAGCCTAGCTCAAACTTGTGTAGTCACCTGGAACTAATTGTTATGCCTGAAAATACATATATTTACTGGGGTAAAATAGTAGTAAATATGCCATATAATGATTATATCACTCTAAAAATCACTCATTTAAATCAGTTTGGCATGTGATGTCTTTTAATGCTTTTCACCAGTTTTACGTTATGAAGAATGATAAATAACTGCTTGGTCTCTTTATATTATCTGTTATTTTTAATTTTTTCTTGTGTTTCTCCCTTTTATTTGTTCCTGCTGGAAATGAATTGTTTAAATCTGTTTAGTGCTCGATTCCCTTTGGCCTGTTTCTCTCCTGTTTTTCACACTTTGCCTTTTTAGGGTGGAGACCTAATGTTTTACCCCTTTTTAGTATGATTTAACTATATTCCTTCTCTAGTAATTTATTTATAAGTTATTATTTTTCTAACTCCCACATTATCTGACACTGTGGCTGTACTACCAGTTTTTCCCAACCTGAGTTTATTGACTTCAAACGCATCTTGGAGAATGTACGGTGGCTGTTATGACTTCAAGTGGAATTGCATCTGTCACGTTAACTTTCTTACAATGTAATGATTTTCCTGCATTAAAACCCCCCTAACAAAATGAACAAAAATAAATCAGTTGCAATACAGTTCAACAAATGAAAATAACAATTAATGTTGTCCTTCAGAGTGAAGCAGGGGGAGTTAATGCTGGTATTCCCTCTGGAGATTCAGTCCTGCGTTTCTTCCTTTGCTAATACCAACAAAGTGGAAGCAGCTTAGGCAGATTTGTGTGGGGAGGTGTAAAACGTTGTAGGAGTGTGGAGATAGCAAAATAAATTTATCCTCATCCCACTACAGTGTGTCATTGCAGCTGTTTATTTCAGTAGTCATCCCACATGAAATACTGAAGCAGGGCCAGCTTCTCCACTGCCTCAAAATGCATGCAGTATAGGGATATTTTCAGGTAATGGACTAGTAAGAAACAGACCTGTATTGCCATGTGCGTGAAATGCAGGTTCTGCTTCTTCATCAGTTGATGGAAAAACACTGCTAGGAGTTGTGGCTGTCAACAATAGAAAGTGATGTTCTGATGAGGAGCTTGAGGTTGGAGGGTGCTCTTGCAACACAGGCTCGGAAACCAGTATTCTCTCTTCATATCCTGCCCCCTTCCCCCGTGTCTGCATTCCTGAGGGAAACAATGGGATACATACTAAGAAGGATTCACTTGTTTCTGACCTACCTTCTCCCTCTCACTGGAAAGTTCCATAGTCAATCACTTATTTTAAAAGGTGACTCTAGGAGAGTTGCTGCTGCAGTCAGCTGTATGAGTGGTGAGCTCTAACACTGCACTGATGAGCCAGTGTCCCTGCCTTTGCAGGGCTGTGTATTTTGGCTCTGATAAAAGTTAAAGCCATTATCTCTTCCCCAGGTCTCCTATGGCACCTGTGAGTTGTTGCATTGGAAAGTGACCTCACCATCTGCTCCCAACTTCTCATTACACTTGGCCAGTGACAAACTTTTAGCTGAGGTTTGACTCTGGGTAGAAAGGGAAGAAGAGGCTTTGGGCAATTAAATGCAGAGTCTTTGGTATTAATTAAAGCCTAGTAACTCTCAAATTTAAATAGAAAAATAGCAGTTGCAAATGCAAATTTTCCCTAAAGTTCAGCTGCTGCTACATGAGATTCTGGTGCTCCTATACTTAGAAATGCATAACATAAATTATGACCTAATTAACATTTGCATGGTAATCTAGACTTCCTACAGCTTATTCTGCTAATTAACACATGACAAATGATCAAGAATTAATATTTCATTGAAGCACAACTTGTCCGAGAAAGACCATTAATGCTGTAGAAGACATCCCATGCTTTTATAGTTTTATACCTGAAAAGCGTTAAGACTGTTACATAAATTTTGTTACTAAAATTATTTGTTATTAGAAAAATTAATGCAATAAAGATGGCTTCAAGTGTTTCAAATAAATGAATACATGTCCTGACATGACCAATTGGGCTAACGAGGGTTTGGGATACTTGGATTCTCCTATACTACCCCACTGGACTTCTCAGTCAGTTTCAAGCAGGTTGAAACAGGTACAAAACCCATGTGCTGTTCTGTTCTTGTTTGTTTGTAATGTGATATTACCAAAGGGTAATATCCATTCTGTTCAATGCAGTGCTATGAGCAGATCTCCAGGTAAGCTCCAAGCAGCCCAATATCAGCACAGAGCACAGCGCATTAGTGTGCAGATATACCACCTTGGGTCATTAGCTGCTGTAGCCTCATTTGCTACATTTCATCTTTCCCCCTTCTCAATGCTGCAAAACATCCTCATGCCTATTGCTGCTGCAGTGGGGCCAGGCTTCCAGTATCCTCTGTGGGATGGAGCTCCTTGTCCTCGCTGCTCCTGGGGACATGGGTCTTTGCAGGTCTGAGCTCCCACTTTGGAGTTGCTTGTATTAAATTGATGGCAAAGTATGGTTAAAACAGAGCTTACTCTTCAGCAAAGCTCTTTTCTTTAGATCCACAGGAAAAGGAAGAGAGCCTAAAGACTTCAGTAAATGTATATAGGCTAAGCATAATTAACACTTAAATAATAATTAACTGCTAACTCATGGAACCAAGAAACGGATGTTTTAAATCAAGGTTGTAATTAGGGTTACTTCATCAATGCAGCACAAAAATCCATTGAGCTCATTCCTTGAGTTCAAAGCGATTAAGTACTGGCCATTCTTGACATGTTTTTTCAAGCTTTTGTATTTCTGAGCACTGCTTACCCAAAATTTGAATACAGCTGTGTCTCCTTGGGCTGAAACAGGAAGTTTGATTATTCTTAAAGAAACCCAACAAATAAACCCAACAAAAAGACAAATTGGAAAGAATCAGATGAAAACAGTTTTTCCTCTGCATGTATTCCTATGTAAATAATACCCCTTAAAGCAATAGGTATCCTTTTGCAGAAATGTCTCATCTGCATTGTTTGGTCATCAGAAACATCTTTACAGACACCATTTGCTCAATTTTTTTTAGATAATATATCATCATTTGTTCACTAAGCAATAAATCCTTAGTGATTAATCAAAATGCCTGTTGGTTTCAGGAGGAATCTCAACTGCTTGCAAAATAGAGGATCTGCTCTCCAAGGAAAGAGCAGAAAACATGCACATATTAGACTAACATTTGCTTTGTTTTAAAGTCAAATTAATTTTGCGTTGCCTGAAGCCAAGAAGGAACTTAATCATATATACAGAGTTTGTAATAAATCCTGCTTGACATATGGTATTTCCCTGTGAGCTTCCAAAAAGGAGGGGGATGTGGCAGGTATGTTGTTCAGGGACAAAGGCCTGGTATTTCTGGAGCACCAGTTGAACTCCGACATTTTGTATTTACTTTTGTACTCTAATTGTGTGTGCTTTTCTTGAAAAGAGCTCATAACTCAATTCCATCGCACATGGCTGCTTGGCACTATTCTCAGACACAGGCGCTATGCGGAAATGCGTATCTGTAAAACATGTTTCATGAATTGTCAGAGACTTCAGTATAGAAGGTCAGTGTCTGAAGTTTAGCTTTGTGTCCATCATTTTATAGATACTTAAATACTTATTATAAAACACCCATAACATTTTTAATTCAACCCAGAGCAGTAAAGAAATTTGGGTCTATGTATTACCAGTCTGGCGTTATGAATCTTAACAGTCCAATATGCCTGAACATCTTCAAGTTAAGAATGAATTTCTCAGGACTGTAATAATGACAAATAATGTGAGCAGGCTGGGGAGTCTGTTTTCTTTCCTACCAAATGAAAACACAGTGCAAGAATATGGGTGTTTTGGAGAAAAGGGGAGCGACTAGGTTTGCATCTGGATGGTGGTGTTACCTAGCATATTAATGATCAATGACGAATAAGTCATTCTCCCATTCCCTTCTTGGGAGAGTCCTTAGTGAGTACTAGATGTAACCCAATGTGTAATTAACCAATATTGCTTTAATGTTATAATGATGTAAGTGTTAGCAGAGTCATATCTGAATTTCTTGTAAGGGTGTTAGAAGAGTTTCCTTTGTCAGAGATGGGAGTTCACATAGAAATTGGTAATATTGATCTGCCAACAGCGATATATTTTACAGCTTAGTCTGAAGCATATCATCCCATTGCAGGTCTCTTGTTTAACCATTTTCCTTTGTTCTAGTTATTTTATATGTTCTGGTATTGATGTCTACAGTGCTAAGAGAACTAAATGAAAAACCCATCAGAAATCTAGCAGTTCATGCTTGTTTACATTCTTCTGTTCTATATCAGAGATACTCAAACACATCTGACCCTGACAAAAGGCTTCCTTTAAGGCTTTTGATTCAGTGTGACATGTTATGTGTGTCTGCATTACACAGGTGGCATCATGATATTTGTCCTCTGCTATGCAGCTTGAGGAGAAAAGAAGTAACACAAAATTTCATGTCAGTCACTTCATCTGAAGGTGGCCTTTCAGTGCTCCCAAACCCTGATGTGCGTAATTTCCCCCCTGTAATTTCATAGGAAACAATAGACGATTTCTATTGTAAGTCTTCTTTTAATTGAAAATATAGTACTGTATTGTATGTTTTCTTCCACTAATAACTGAACTGACTCTTGAGTTTGGTGAATCTTTGCATCCGTTCTAAAACTATAAATTTGCTACTGTTTCTCCAGGGCAATCCTGTTGACTTTCTGTTTCGTTGAAATCTCAGGGTCTCCTTGGGATCTTGAATTTGCAACAGTCTCTAAACCTTCATGATTTGCATGTTTAAATGATGTTTTAGTGTTTCTGCAGCACCTAAGGCAGGATGCAGCTGCAATGGGCCATCCTCCTGAGCTCCAGGCTGCCCTGGATGCAGGACCATGTTGATGCTGATGATGTTCCAAAGGCCTATAATATTCCCTACTGCAATTCTACATTTTGGCTAAATCAGCATTTGCCTAGGCTTGCATTGCATCATGTAATTGAAGCAATCTGATTCACGGAATGGCATGACACTGAAAGCCAGTGGCTAACTTTTATAAAACAGTGTCCTTTGAATTCAAAAGAAAATATCTTCAGTGATTTTGATCTCTGACCAAAGGTCAGAAGTTTGAGATGCAGGAGATATTGCATATTACCCATGAATCTGGATAATATCAGTTAGATTTCTGACAGCAGAAATGTCAGTCAAGCTCCTGATTGTTTTGAAGTAGAGCAAATTTATGTCCCCAGCGGTCTTACATCCTCCAAATATAAAGTGATTTCACTTGTATCCCTTAGCTTCTTTATTTTGAACTTCTGGAGGCTGACTGTAACTTGTGAATAATTAATTCTTAGTTTATATTGTTACTGTAAATTAAACAGCCTCTGATCCATGCAGGTTACTCAGGTTTTTTATTCCAGAATTTTGGGAGGTGAATGTCTTGGAACTATTTTATTTCTTCTACACAACAAACATCGATGTCTTGTCTCTGAATTTTGTTCTAGTTCCACTAGATCTGCAGGTAAAATCACAGCTCTGCTTCAGAAAAGGCTTTACTTCTTTCCAGTTGTTTGAAGTGAAAGTCATTCACAAATAAACAGCAAGTCATTTAACTGTGTTCTCTAAGCTGGTCAGTGCAGTAAGGAAGGAACTGCTCTTGCAATTTGGCAGTCTAAATGCAATTAAATGCTGCTAGATTTGCTATAACAAACTGCAGAATTGTCACTGTCATCTACTGAAAGAGACACCTCAAGCTATTGAGGGCACTGTTCATTTCCTCCTCACAGATAAGGTATCTGTCCAGCTGTCAAGTGTCAGTCGTCATCAGGCAATGCTGCTATGTGCCTGGATTTTAGAGTGTGCAGTGTGGTTAGTGCTTGGATGGCATTTTTGCTTACTCTTCTGCTTGGGTTTGCTGCTTTGGGGGTGTATTTGCATTGTCAGCTTCCCAAAGGATGACTTCAAGTTGTAATGGGTGGGGTAATTGCTTAGGGAAAGAGTGGGAGCAATCACTTTAAATAGGTAAAGATTTGGGTTGGGATGTGCCTGAGACAGGGCGCAGATCAGTTCCCTGGCCATTGTGAAAGGAACAAGCTGTGGTTTTGTGTTTTTGGGCCTGGCTGCATGAGTTGTCAATCACAAGCTGGTTCTGTTTTCTCTACTCAAGCTTACTTAGACCATCACAAGTCACAGCAAAGATTAAAATGAAGCAGAGGAAAGTGTCTTTTTTTCTTGAGTTAGCAATGAATTCAACATGGGATAGTCTTTTCTTGCTGCACATGGAGGCCTTACAGCTTGAATTTGATCTGTCTTTAGCATTGAACTCTGTTACTCATTTTACCTTTGTTGCTTCTCGGTTCCTTTTTGAAATGCGAAGAGCCCACCAGAGGCTGTTTTCAGCATTAATTAGTTGGTATAATTTGAGATGCTGAAGAAACTCATGATAGTTCAGACACTTCATTTTGGGCTCCTGCCTCACTTATTGATTGATGTTGCTTTTTCCTCACATACTAATTTAGTGGTTAAAAATTCACCCCTTTTTCAGTTTGTTGAACTGGCTCCTCTTTGTCTTCTCTCATCCAAAGCATCTGGAGTTCTTGGAAGTAGCTGCCTGCATGCCAGGTTACTACCAAAGCTGTGCACTGATGCGCATATACATTTTGCTGATGTGTTTAGTTTTATTGGTGTTGGAAGGCAGTATTTTGGCCACTGGAGCTGGTATTTACTCTTAGAGCTGAACAGTCAGTTTGGTGCTGGTTTGGAAATGGGAGGCTGCCCATCCATAGACCCAGCACGAGTGTTGGAGAGCCCTTCTGCTCATAATGACTGCGAAGGGATTGCTTCGCTGTGAGTCATCCAGTCATATAATCAAAATGTTTACAGCGTCTGTGTCTTGGCAAGGCTGTCTGCGGTGCCCCAAACACAAATCCATCAAGCAGATTGTTGCAGAGCAGCCATGTGTATTAGCTCCATTTATCAGATAATTAATTTTGGTAGCCGGGAGAAGGAATGACCATAATTTACAATGCAATTGAGGGCCACGTGGAAGAAAGAACAATGCTGTAGTATTGTGGGCTCTAAATAGGAATTCTAAAATACACCTCTGTATTTCAGTGAATATA
Organism: Melopsittacus undulatus; assembly: GCF_012275295.1. Classification (NCBI taxonomy): domain Eukaryota; kingdom Metazoa; phylum Chordata; class Aves; order Psittaciformes; family Psittaculidae; genus Melopsittacus; species Melopsittacus undulatus. The sequence goes on from NC_047535.1 coordinate 30,341,262, forward strand.
CTAAATGCCTTAGGTAACCTTCTAACTAAAAGGTCATCATAACAGTGGAGTCTGGTTCCTGTCGTGCTTCTTGCAGGGCAGGACTAATTTATTCTCAAAAGTGTTTGGGTTTTTTGTTTGGTATTTTGGGGGTTTGTTTGTGTTTTTTGGTTGGTTTTGGTTTAGTGTCTAAGGTTTTCTTTGTATATTAGCAATGCAGAAATCTCAAGAAGTGATATTACTGGTTCTCTGGCAGCAGTCATTTTAATATTCTTTAATGCTGTGGTGTTCATAGGCCAGCAAAAGATTTGAAAATCATTTTAAACCAAAGACACTGGGTTAGTATAGGAGATGTGGAAGTAAATTGTCCCAGACAGGACCTGTACCCTGTGAACATGTGATTAGCCCCATTGCTTTTCTTCTGGATGTATTTTATTGCCAAATGCCCTACCAGTGCCTGCTGGATGACTTTCATAGAATCACAGAACGGCTTGGGTTGGAAAGGTCCTTAAAATCATCCAGCTCCAATCCGCTGCCATGGGCAGGAACACCTCATACTAGACCATGCTGCCCAAGACTCCATGCAACCTGGCCTTGAACACTGCCAGGAATGGAGCATTTACTTTACCTCTGTTTTCTTGCTCCTTGCCAGAGGAGAAGGGGCAGACATCATGTGTGTCTTCTCCAGAGCACATAGGATGCTTCTGCCTTCTACTCCTTAGCAGCAGCATGGATCCAAGGCACATGGGCAGGAAGCACATTTATCCTTGTTCTTATTCCCTTAGTATCATCAGACTGAGTACTCACATTTGACAAAGTGTATGCAACCTGCAAAGCTTCACCTAATTCTTTTCATCATCGGGGTGACTTCTGTTTATCACTAGTTCAATAATTATTGATATTACATTTCCTACAGAGCAGGTAACAGCTTTTACAATTTATTCTCCCTCCTTGCAATTTTCCTCCATTTCCCACAGTATGTAGCTAGAGGGGAGAAAACTAAAGTGAGCATTCAGTTTTATTTTCCAGTTCAGGATCTCTTTCATTCCTGCAAGCAAAGCCCAGGTCGCACTGCAAGCACCAGATAAATGGCTCGTTTTACCCCCTCACCAAATGAGCCGTTCTTGCTCAGTTGTTTTTTTCCTGCTGTTACAACATGTTTAGTGCTGTTCCATTTGCAGCATTTGTAACAAGTTCCAGTCTGATGACCTCCCGTGATCCTCTCAGCAATGCTTGCCAGTGATATGTTGTTATAGCAGAAGATGGGATGGGCAAATTTCTTTCAGTGCTGCATGAGTGTTTTCAGAAACACCAGTACCTTTGGAATATACTGCATTGTTACTTTGCCTTTTGTCTTGGGTAGCTACAAGCAGTTGTACTAACCGTTGTGAACAGGCAAGAGGAGGCAAGGATTAGACTAGTTGGTCTGTTAGTACTGAGAAGCTGGCTGTACTTTGAGACATGTCCTAGGGAGGAGCAGCTGAGAGGGGTGCCCTGGGAGGTGCCGGGGCTCAGTTCATGCCATGTCCCAGCTGATTCTTGCCCTTTCCTCTCCTTTGGATGGTGTGTCTCCACAGCCACCCTCTTCCAACAGGTATAACAGGACTTGGGTTTGTTAAAATGTGGGATCTTAATTTTTAAAGTGCTTTTACATTCCCATTTTTCTATTTACCATTTTTTTATTTCCCATTCTATTTCCTTTTTTTTCTATTTATTAATTTGGCAGCACTTTTTAATGAGTAGTGGTTCAATATTTCAACTCATCTTTCATATTGTATCTTCTTTCATATTATTTTGTAGGCTTGTATTGATCAAATCACAGTACCCTTTATCTAGAGCAAAGTATCTGCTTTGAGATGCTATGTAGGGTAAATTTGACACTTGTACAAAAAAATCATATAATAGGGCATGTCAATAGTAAAATAGTGCAGGATGATACTACCATCATATTGAAAAGTGTGGCAATAAGAACCACCATGTAAATGGTGAAATACATTAGATTATTGTAATACTCCACTTAAACCCTAGATTTCATTAAAAAAAATAAACCAGAATACATCATACTCCACAATATCTTTGTTGAAGTTTGCCTTGAAATTAATAGTTTGTAGTAAAAAAAAAATCTCTTTTTTTGACATCAGCACTTGGATCTAGGACCCTACAAACAAACTGTAGCACAAGGGAGAAAAGGCCCTTCATGGCTCTTCGGTCCTCACTAAAAACTATTAGATTGGTACTAAACACACTTTTTATTCCTGCTAGCTCTTTCTCAATCAGTCTCTATTGTGGGAGAGAGGGAAGTAAGATCTATTCTTTCCTGAAGCCCTTTCATGATGATCTGAAAGCCAAGACACAATCAAACCTTAATATACTAGAGAAGTAGGTGGTAGATGTCAACCTGAATAGATTAGATGAATTATTAATGTGCATATTTTTGAAATTGACAATAATCTGTTGAAGATGACAAATCTATTGTGATAAGCAGTGTGCTTCCAGACAGCACCAAATGGAGGGGCTGGGCTGGAGCCCCTCACTTTAAAGAGAAGATCATTGAGCGGGTCATGGACATGCCTTGCCAATCACAATGTCAGGAGAACCAATGGGGACCTGTGAATGAGCAAGAAATGGGTTTTAAAAGGGCATTTGTCCCCAGTCCAGGGCTGTAAGTGCTGGGGAAGCACAAGGGCATGGGATGGTACAAAGCAGAGGAGGTTCCCATGCTCCCCCAACCAATATTTAATTACTGCTGTGGGAGAAGGAATGCTGACCCACAGAGGAATTCCTTCTCTAATATGTAGTCAAAAGTCCTCAGTCTTTCCTCATTTTCCTGGCTTTTCCATCTATTCTGGGAAGGGAGAGGGGCATATGAATTTGAGCTGAGAGAGGGGTGTGCTTTGGCTGTTTTTTCAAGTCCTATGAAAGTACCATTGTATTGGTAATGTGGAGGTGTCACGGTTTAAGCCCATGCAGCTCCCCCGCTCACTCCCCACCCTGTTCCTCTTCCCCCCAGCTCCCAGAGGGATGGGGGGGAGAATCAAAAGAATGTAACTCCCATTGGTTGAGATAAGAGCAGTCCAGTAACTAAGGTATAACACAAACCACTGCTGCTACTACCAATAATAATAATGATAAGAGAAATAACAAGGGGAGAGAATACAACTGCTCACCACCCACTGACCAATACCCAGCCCGACTCTGGCAGTGATCTAGCCCTTCCAGGTAACTGCCCCCAGTTTATGTAGTGGGCATGACATGCTGTGGTATGGAATACCTCTTTGGTTAGTTTGGGTCAGGTGTCCTGTCTCTGCTTCCTCCTGTCTTCCCCTCCTCCCTGGCAGAGCATGAGACTCACAAAGTCCTTGGTCAGAGTAAACATTACTGAGCAGCAACTAAAAACATTGGTGTTATCAGCACTGTTCCCAGCTGGAAAGTCAAAAGCACAGCACTGCACCAGCTGCTAAGAAGGAGAAAAATGACTGCTGCTGCTGAACCCAGGACAGTAGGAAAGAATCCTATCTTGGTTTTCCAACTCTTTTCCCTTGCTTGGGACCATACAGGCTCAGCTCTGGTCATCACCAGAAGCCAGACTGTTGCTTTAGAAGAAGTGAGTGCAATTTCAGTGATACACACAAATACTGTTGAGATTAGTTTACAATGTGCTTGGCTTGTTTCCAGAGTCACTTAATCTCAGATTATCCAATATAAAACATTCATCTTCTGCTTAGCTTTCATTCCCTTTGGTATTCTATGTCCAAGCTTTCTGCAAGGCATGCAGCTTTTTAGGGTGTAATACTATCATGGTAAATGCATGCATAATATATTAAACCTATTTGTAAGCAAATACTGGATGTTATTTGTAACCAAGCCAGTCTTTTCACCCCAATTTGTATTGACCTTTCAGCCCAGTTTTCACCTCTCCCATTAGGTGTTTTTGAGCCCTTGACCTTAATTTTGTCCTTTGGAACTGTAAGAATGACTGAAGTGATGCTGTGAGGTTGCTCTTCAGAGAGCTGATGGTGACTGTGGCAACTCTCATTTCAGGTCTGCAGGAATCTTCAAGTGCATGAGGGATGTTCCCCAATTATTTTAATCTCTCTAATCAATTTAAAGAAATCAAAAGCAGCTAATCCAAAAGCTCTTATCACCCCCAAAATGAGAAGAGTATATGATGGAGGCATGGTGGCAGAGCAGACATCTTTGTTGCCTTTGAGAGCTTCTTATTTTAAGTTACATGGAAGCAACAGCTTTACGCTGTGATCAGAAAGACAAAGATTAATGTGACTGAACACCATCACACTTGTAGGGTTGTTATGGATTTTACCTGCCAGTGTGAGAAGGGTCTCCTTGGCAAGTTACCCTCTAAATCCCAGGGCTGCATTTACTGTCTTAAAGTGAAATTCTTTGATGTTTGCACATGTTTTCTAGTTTGGTACATGTGGCTTTAAGAACCATATGAAATATTTACGTGTTGTGCAACTGGTGCTGCTTAGTTACTGTTGGATACCTGTTGTGGTACAAGGCTTGAATCAGAATTGCGCAAAGTCTGAATTGCAAGACGCAAAACAAACCTCTGAAAACAACCCCATTTTGTTCAAAAATTCCAATAATTTAAGGCTAAAAGAAATTCCTAATTCTGCCCATTTCTAGAGGGATTGTGGTTTTGTCTGGATTTGCTGTATCAGGAGAGGTATGAATGCTTGGCAACATATTTTGTGAGAACACTAAAAATGTATCTTGGCTTGTGTAATATATATTCTTAGATCTACTCCACAGGGAAGAGCAGGTGGAAAGGACCATCCTGCTGGCTTTTAGCTGAGTCACAATTTGGTTATCAGTTAACTGATGAAGAGCCACACTCTGCAAGATGCAAGATATTCTTTATGAAGGGGTGATTACCTAAATTCTCCTCTGAGAGCTGAAAATGCTGAGCATCACACATGTTATGTTCAGCTCTTCGTAGGACTGGCACTAAAGGTGACATAAGTATATTAGGATTAATTTTAGGGGTAAAGATCTACAGAAAGAGGCTAAACCCCATGTCACTGAGATGATAATTTCAGCCTTGCAGCTGTCCTACAGCACCTGCTTAACTTCTTGGTCTTCTGTGGACATTGGAAACAGGGCCACAGCTACAGAAATACGTGTGGGTACCTAAACATGCAGAAAGATGCTACTGAAAGTCTCCCTGAATATGTCTCCTTATCAGCAAGTGTTTTACTGTTGCAAAACTGGCCCTTGGGTTGTGGCTCTTTTCTAAACCTGTCCAAGACTTACCTGAAGTAATCTGCTTTTGTGGCACTGTTTTGAGTAAAAATTATGTTTTCTTTGTCAATTTTTATTATTTATTTTTAATACTGTGAATTATTTCCTACCAGCACAAAGGTGGTGTTTTTCTTTGGAACCGTGCAAGATCGACAGGCTTGTTGGCGTTTGATGGATATGTACAACTGTCAGTGCCACTTGCTCATTCAGGGATGAAAAGACTTTTAATAATGACAAATGGTTAATAATATTAGCTTTTAAGGTGCACTTTCTGGAATTAGAAATCTCAGGAAAGGTTTTGCATGCTTTCAAATTGTGGTCATTTAGTGCCTTTGTAATTTTACGTGTTAGAAATCTAGCAACTGCCCCCTTTGTGTCTGTTAAATATAGAACCACAGTTGTCTGACTTCAGAGTTGTTAGAATGAAACTGCAAAAATTACTAGAGCTCTTGTAAGAATTCTTTTAAGGGTTTATTTTCATTTGCATTACTTGGTGATTCTAATACTGGTTTCAATTACAGTAAATGCATTGATAATACGATACCTGGGTACAGACAGAAACCAGAATTATGTATATGTAAATTTAATAGAACTACCCCTTTATCTGATGCAGAAATATTTCCTGGGTATTAGTTGTGTATGCAAAGTAATAGTCCTGCATAGTTTTCAAAGCCAATTAATGCATGGTATTACAATGCATGTCTTTGGTCACCTACTCTATAGACTGTTCCCAAACTTGTTTGTTGTGGAATAATGCTGTATAGTCTCAGCCTTTTTCACATGAACTACCATATTTAAATCAAGCTGCCCTGGAAAAGGTCTCTGGTGTCTCTCTGTGTGGAACAGTGGCTTGAACCCATCTGAGAGGTGTGAGATTGGTTGCTTCTGGGTTCATTCTTCAATCTATCAGAGGGCTGAAGTGCAGCATCCAGTGGCCCTGCTGGATTAGCAGATGGAAACAGGTTCTCTCTTTCCCAGAATGAGAAATCATTCCCAGAGAGTCTCTAATATTGTTGTTGCACTGCCCTGGTACTAAATTAGACCAGATATTTAGTTGAAGCAAAAGAGAAAATGACCGCAGTTAACTTCAAGTACTCTAGTTATTTTCACATTCAAGTGTATTGCTCTTGGTAGTATGGATTAAGGTATTTTCAGGAGTTTGCAGCTATCTCTTTTTAAGATGATCTTCAGAAGTTCCTTAGGAGTTTACTATCTGCAATGGTGGAGACATACCCAGTGAGTGCCAATTAAATATTTATACCACAACATAATATTGCACAGATACAGTAGTCACCATTTACTTTTCAGAACTTGTTTACAGATGCTGTATTCTCACCACAGTTATTTGCTCATTCAGGCATATGCACAAGCAAATGGTACCTCAGATGACTCTGTTAGAGAAAATACTAAATTTTTAATTGAGCACTGTATCTATATGCTGCAGGTATTGTTGTTATTAAATAGCTAGGACCAAAAGTTCTAGTTGAGAATAGCAATCTGTTGTATAAACTTGTATAGAAATCTGGCCAAGTATTATTACAGTAGAAGTGAGCTGCTATTCACAAGACCTTTGAAGATTGTTGGATAAATGAAGGTATCAGCTAATTGAAGGCATTCATTCACAGCTTGTGGAGTGTAGGATGTGAATTTAGTAACAGCAGTGTTATTTCAGTCATGTTTAAACAGAAATAATGCAAGGTGGAAGAAGTTACTTTAAAGCTAGTAAGTGATATATCCTTGCCTAGTTTCTTCTCACTTTGAATTCAGAGTTAAATGCAATTTACAGTCAGGCACATGTAGTGGAAATGATGTTTCTTTTAAGTTGCAGTGATTCCTGTGCTTAAAGAGTACAGCTTAATAAAACATCTTAGCTTTGAAATGTCTCTTGTCAAAACTAAACACTTTGGAAAATTTTGAACAAACATCAGATGAACTCAATGTAATTGGCACTAGTGTGTTGAATATAAAGTACATTACTCTTTTGGATTTGCTTCACTTTACATTCATTTCAAGGTATTGGGTTATTCTGCATGTTGAAAATGTGGTGAATGACATCACTGGTGGCAACAGTTAAAATGTGCTAGTAAGTGCATTTGCTGTGCTACTGTGTAAACTTTATTCAGGTTGGATAGATTCAATTTGCACATGTGTTGCTGAGCACTGATCAAATTCAGATTTTGGCCATTTCCTATTGTGTATTTTGGCCAATGGAGAGATCACATCAGCCCAGTGAGAAGTTGTGAATATACAGGTCTCATCTATTTTGAGTCTGGTTTAGTCCTCCCACCAAATTTCTCAACAACATGAGCATAGCATCACTCACAGCATCTCCTCTTGATTTCTGCTATGTCAGTGGGACTGACTCCAGCCCTTGCTGTTACTGGATGCTCTAAAGGTAAATGCCTGAACTATTTTGAGGTGCTCTCATAATTTGGGAGCAAGAAACACTGCATATATCCTGTCCATATGTCTACCTGCAAAGATATATGCCAGTTCAGTGTTAAGACTAAATTGCTTTTGGTTTAATAATTCATACATTTAAGTAGCTGCTATTATCTCTGGCTACATGGCTTCCAGGTGAAAGCTGGGTCACAGTAGAAGAGCTCAGGTCCATCCACAGTGCCCAGATGTGTATGTCCTTCAGTGGGCACAGGGCATGACAAGACAGGTAAAAGGAGATAGAATGTGGCTGAGAAAGGGCTAAAAAAGATAACAGCAGAAAGAAAAGCAAGATGAATCAAACCAACACACAGAGAAGTGGAAAGAAGACATAGTACCCTAGAGGCAGTGGCATAAAAACTGAAATTAAATTAAATTGCTATAGGTATGTTACACCTGGAATATCCCTGCTATCTAGTCAAAGAAGCAGGGCTTCAAGGAAGGCCCAGTATTGATATTGAGAAGGAGAAACAAAAAGAGAAACCCTGTGTCCTGAGAACGAAAGCCATGGCATGAATACCTTCAAATACTTCCCTGTTGTAACCCAGAGATGGTACCATCTGTGCCTTCACAATATAATTCAGAAGATGTTGTTTTCATTATTTGTATTTATCGTTTCACTAAAAGGTTCCTGCTCTGCAAGCTCACCTTTAGCTGCTCTGTTCCGTTCCCTCACCCATGGGGGTTGCCACAGTCCCACTCTTTAAAGAGCTGTTGAGGGCAGGTACCTTCATGGAGGCACATGGTTTCTAGAGAGGACAGGTAGAGACTCGTGAGAAGGGAGAGTTCTTTCCAAATTGCAGATCCTGTGTGCATGACAGTATAACTGGAACATTCTTTGAAAGTGGAGACATTCTAAAAGGACTATAGGCCACCTTCTGCATCCCTTCTCAGTGATGCCACTGCTCTGCTCCCAAAGAAAGACCTGTTCTTTCCTTTTCTTCCCAGATACTTGATATAAACAGAGCACACATAAGCCACACACACTTCCTTTCCCAGGAGTGTCTTTCCTTAGGAACAGACAAAAATACCAGTGAGAAGAAACACTACCCCTGTTGCTGAAGTTACATCGCAGTCCCCAGGAAAGATGCAATCCTGGTAGCTGTGTGTTTTCTGGCTTTAGTCTAACTGACATGGGGAAGATGCAGCATAAATTCCAGTGCTGCCCCTTCTGTGCTTGGTTATGCGTTTTTGTTGCTGACCTGTGTCACTGTGCAGCTGGGGTGAAAGCTGTGCTCCACCCTGGGTGCAGAAAGGCAGCCAGCAGAACAAGGCTCTCTGTTAGAGACAGACATGTTAAAGCTGGATGAATTTGTCTCCTTTGCAATTAATCACTTGGTTTTTCTGAGACTAATACAAATTATGTGCAGTAAAAAACATCCTCCTGACAGTGCTGTTTAGAAATATGTCAGCTTCTGCAATCAGTGTTTGAAGTCACTGGTTGGGAAACCTGTCTCTTCTGTGAACTTTTCTTGCTAGAAGACTATATCAAAAGCTGTCATCCTAACCTGCTACTAGCCAGTCAAATGATGAATTCAGCTAAATTCTTCTTGCTCATAACTGGCAGCATAAGTTAACATCTACCTTTCCTCCCTACACAAAGCTGACATCACACAAACGTCTTCTGACTAGATGTATGTACGTTAAAAATACAGCTTCTTAAATAATCTTACCTAAAAAGCAGTAAAACCTGCTGCTTGTACAGTCTCAGAATACTTGGTTTAAAACTCTGGATCAGCCAGCATCTGGGGTAACAAGCTTCTGAAGGGTTTGTTTCAATGAAAGTAGCTTTTGGTAAAATTGCAATGGAAAAGTGACACAATCTTCAGCAGTTCTACTCCAGGGATGTGTTCAGGATCACCTCTGCTGCAGATGGTCACAAAGTGATAAAATAAGTTTATGCAGCTCAAAGGCAGACATGTTCTTTCCTTTACAGCCATTGGGAACGGGGCAGAAATGCTTCACTCAATCCAAATACTCCAAGCAAGCATGCCTGGAGTAGACAGGATTACAGGGATGTTAGGAAGGGAAATCAGTTCAGTGCTGGTGCTGTAAGAGAAGCCAAGCACTTGGTATGCCTTTCACCTCAGAAACTACATTTGTGGAGTTTGAATCTGTGAGGTTTCTCAGTCTGTTCCTGCTTGGAAACCACTGGTGAGATGGAAGTCTGAAACACGAGTAACTTTCATTTGTCAGAGCTTTGAAATGAGTTTGTTTATCCTCTCTTTGCCTTTCTGGCTCTTTCAGAGGGCTAGGGAGAGGCGCACACACAGCAGTATAATTAGTTTGCAGTGCATAAAGCATTCACATGGTGGAAGGAGGCAAATGAGTGCTTCAGGGAGGATGTGGGATGAACCTGAACTAGCCTGTGTACTGTATGTGAATGATAAAGGTGGCCCAGGCCTGGCATAGGGGTATTAAATGCCCATCATTGCAGAGAGATCAGGTAGTCACACTGCAGTTTGCTACGGTAAATCACTCAGTAAATGAGAAGCAAGCAGGTGAGCAGGATTTACACAGCACTGGTATGTCATCCTTATACACGAATAGGCACTTAAGATGTTTGGTGCGGTTATGTCTTGTTCCCCTGGGAGGCTGTAGTCATTTTTTGTGGGGGTAGTTTAGTTCAGCTCTGAGGAGGTTTGTCTGTGCTCTTTGTTTTATGGCACAGCGAAAGCTGCTGATCTACGTTAACCTGTCTTTGCTTGCTTTTGAGCAAGCTGTTGCAAGTGCTTGCTGTCGAGCTGCATGGTACCTCTGTTTCCCCAGCAACTCTGTTAATTCATTTAGATCTCTCTCAAAAAGTAACTTTTGCTGTCTACCTTAGGATGGGGAATTGCAGGGCAATTACAAAATCGATGTACAAAACAAACCCAAACTAAATTTAGAGATGCCTCTGAAAACAATGCTTGTTTGTGTTCCTTATCTCAGAAGGATTTACTTTTTGCATTGTTCACTTTGTCCTTCCTACATCTATTTTTTTTTTATCCAGCATATCAAACAGGGGAAAATGCCAGCTCTTCTAAGGTGTGAACTTATTTTGGTGTGATGGGTCCCTGTTATTTTTTCATTTAGCTATTTCTTAAAAGGAGTTTGTGTAGTACATAAGCTGTATGACACATATAATGTGCCATTTTGTGGCCACAAATAATGGATCATCAGTGTTTATGTAAAGAGTGGGTGTCAGGATGATGGAGCTAGGTTTTTTTCAGTGATATCCAGTGATAGGACAAGGGGTAATGGGTCTAAACTGGAGCATAGGAGGTTCCACGTTAACATCAGGAAGAACTTCTTTACTGCAAGAGTGACAGAGCACTGGAACAGGTTGCCCAGGGAGGTTGTGGAGTCTCCTACGTTAGAGATATTCAAGGTCCGCCTGGACAAGTTCCTATGTGATGTACTCCAGGTTACCCTGCTCTTGCAGGGGGGTTGGACTAGATGATCTTTCGAGGTCCCTTCCAACCCTTGGGATTCTGGGATTCTGTGATATTTAGGAAGTACAGAGAATACTTTGAAGAGGAGGATTCTGTTTGGCTGGACATAGTGCTGGGTGGAGATGCAATCCCCAAGTCCAGCCAGGATGATGTACTTAGTTACAACAGAAATAGGGACGTCTGAATCAATTTTGTTACTGATTAACTTAACTAGAGGATAAAAACTGCAATTCAGGGCAACTGTGAAACTTGGTGGATGCACAGTTAAGTGCTCTCCCTTTGGCTCTGCTTTAGAAAACATTGGCATTGAAATGATAAGTTTCCTCCACAGTGCTGAACTCCCACAGCCTGCCCAGTGTGATTCCTTAGCACTCTAAATAAAACCCCCAGGACGCTGGCAGAGTGTTGAAATTTCTTCGGAGCTCAGGGAAATATGAAAAATAATGAGAAAATAATGGGCACTAACCTTTAATCAATTGGCACAAACCCTTAAAAATTAAATCCTTTCCCTTTCCAGAATGTATAAGAAAGCCTCCTGGGTTGCAAGATCTCCTCCAGTCCAGACCTTAAGGGGGCTCAATTAGAACCAGGCTTTGAAGAAGCAGAGATGCTTTCTTGTGCTGCCCATATTTGCTTCCCAGACACTGGAGAGCAGTGCCCAGGGCACAGTCTCTGCTTCACACCCTGTCCCAGAGCAAGAGGCCTTTGCAAACTTTTCCAGCATCAGCCACCACTGCTCTGCATTTCCCAGGTGTTTCCAAGGAAAGCAGTGCGGGATGGGCTGGACTGGTCTCCCCGTCAGAGAAGGCTGGGCCGTGTTGTCTCTGCATCCCCTGTCTGCTTCTAGGAGATGAAAATTAAACTTCCAGTAGTTCATCAATCCTGAGAAAGTTGTGCACAAACCCATTGCCTGTAGTCTGCTTGGGGGCCAATTTCACCCTGCATTTCTTCATAGCCCAAGGATGTCAAATGTGCTTTCCCTGAGCCATGGGGATTCCAAGGAAAAATAACATAAAGAAAACAGCTTTAATTTTCATTTTTCTTGCTACCACCACTGAACAGCAGATAATTAGTCTTTCTTTTACATACTAAAGCTAGTCTGATGATGAAATATCCATTATAACTCTAAAAGCTTAATCTTAAAGAGAGCAAAAAAAAAAAACCCAGACCCCAGAGGAGGATCATATGTAGAGAAATCAGCACAGAATTTTTTTCCTCTTTAGAGGAATGCCTGAGTGCATGGATGCTGAGAGGATGTGACTCACGCAGAGTGAGAACGAGTTGTTCTTCAGCCCCTTGGTATAGTGCCTGGGATATCAAATCAAGTCCAAGCCCTGATTTGAAAGTTCCTTGGAGGAGTAATTTTTAATTGGATGTGAACTACTTTTAGTGATGGAAGGATACCTCTTTATGGTGTTATAATTATGGGGAAAAAAGAAGGAGCAATTTATATAAGGAATAACATACTCTATGGCATGCAATTGTAAGCAAGTGGGCATATTTCCTGATTGCTGGATTCACAGCTGAAGAGTCGTGTATAGAGTATACAGGTTACATGTTGCATCTCATAGGGTGCTCAGTCTTGTTTATGCTGCTATTGGCATCCATCTCAGGGCAGAAGCATTTTTCCGTGTTTATACTAAGGAAATATTTCATCTCCCTTGAGTTTCCTTTGTTCGGTGCATATGAAGAATGCATGTGAAGAGCTGACTGGCTCTCAATTCTTTTCACGTATTTGGACCCAAATTTTTAGCAAGCAGGCTGTGATGCACATTGTGAAAGGGAAAAAAATAACACTTGCCCTTTGACTTGTTCCTTTTCCCTTTATTCAGAAATAATCAACAAACAAGAACTTGGCTATTTAAATAACCTTTCATTGTAATAACTTCATTATTTACCTACTACAACTTCATTATTTAACATTAACAGAAGTGTTTTGTTTTGCAAAATCCCAGTACTCTCTCTACCCGTTGCTGCTGTTGTGTCTGGGAACTCTCATACCATCTGATTTGCTGTCTTTGTTTTTATGGCATAAGCAAGTTTAATATTCTGCCCTATGCTTTCTGTGCCCTGGATGTCCTCACAGAATTGGTATGGAGCAGCTAGGGAAAGCTACATTTTAATTTGCTTCTCAGTAATTTTCCTGTGAAGGCAAGCCCTAAAACAATTATTTTGGAGCTAAAGGTCTTGAAAACTTCATTTGAGTATTCAACAAGCAAAGACCTGATCTCAGAGTTGACTGCATCCATATAATTTTTTGTATTCTCTGCAGGTTCTCATAGCCACACATCCATGTCTGCAGCCGAACACCTTTCAGTGTGTATTATGCAGCATGGTTAAAATCTGCTCCTTGGGAAGGAAAATGTGAGCTGCAGTGTGCCCAGGTGTTTGGATGGTTTATGCAATATGCACATTTCTCTGAGTTTGTTTTAACTTAAGTGAATGTTCTGGAAAGGGAGATGTTGAAGGGTCTGTAATTCCTGTTTCAAACTAGGAATTCTCAGCATCCTGTGCATGAGCTGAATTCTTCGTTCAGCATTTCTTTTCCACACAATTAAGTCCTGAAACATGGGTTCCCATCTACACACACCATGCACTGGTGTGTGCTGCAGCAATAATGGAGCTCAGTTGTGTCAGGAGAGCAGTGCTGTGCTGATTGGGTAGGCTCTCCAGAGCATCACGGCCATGTCACATAAGCACTCTGTTGTTTATTCTGGTTACTGGGGAAGCTAGTTACAGTACTATGCTGATACAGGTATTTAATTTCTAGTCTAATCAGTTCGTTGGACACTGGCTGCCACAGCTTCATACCCTAACGTAGGAGGTTGACTGGGAATCAGGCTATCCAAGGACTTTGAAGCTTTCCAGGTATATTGCTCTAGGGAACAGAAGACTAACTCAATTTATTTACAATGTAAGCTAAAGGTATTGTTGCAGCTTTCTGTCCTGGATAGGATTTCTCTGATCAGATCTTTCTGTCCAGGGCCCTTGAGCCACATGCAGGCCTGACAAGGTAGGACCAGGCTGGGTCTAGAATCTTCATCTGCGCCACTAAGAGGGACTGTGAGCAGCCTTTGAGTGTGTAGACACTTGTAGCCTTGGGTTTCTTCAGTCTTATAAGCACTGCAAAACTCTTCTCAAGGCAGTAGGACCCTTGAATCTTATTTCATCTTGGCCACAAAGGAGAGCTTCTAACAAATTTCATTATTTCCTCACTGAGAGTCGAATAGACCTCATATTAATTGCGACAGTGCTTCACATTTTCCATTAGTATATGCTGTATCATTCTTTCATGTCAGTAATTCTTTGTTCAGTCTGCCTCACTGCTGGAATATATTAAGAATCCTTAATTTAGCTTAGATTTAGACATGCTTAGGCATGATGATTTTTCATTTATTGTTGTAGAATGAACATTGCAGAGCAAGCAGGAGGTTAACCATTTAACACCAAGTGTCTTATTAATCAGCTTTTGTTTATTTAATTCAATAAGCAGCTTTTGATAGCTGTGAGAGTCTGCTTGTATATTTAATTTAAGCAGCACTTACTGAACTGCTTGGGTCTTTGGAAATTACGACTTTGGTCTTCCTGATACTTCAGTACTGTATGGTGGCCTTTGGTTCTCAGAAAGTTTGTTTCATTTTTCTGTCTTTCTTTCTCTTTTGAAAATGGAGTACGCACATTCTCATTAAGATGCAAGGGACCTGAAACTCTCACACTGCTTTCCACTCAAAGTTGGGAGGTATGTGTAGGTACACAAAAACCAGGCAACTGCATGCCTTTTGGCATTGCAACCCAACCCAGAGAAGCAAGTGCTAGAAACTCCTGTCTTTGAATCCTGTCTGATCCTTTGGGAAGTTATGGAACCTTCTTACAATCACCCTTTCCTTCCTGACAAAAATTATCACATCTCTGCCTTGAACAAATCCCAGGCTGTTTCAAAACCACTACTGTATGAGGTGAGGACCAGAATCCACATCTGAGACCACTCTCTGACACTCCTCCGGTCATATCAGTCTGGGTTTTCTCATAAGTTTGTTCTTAGAGCCATATAAAATGCTTCCCAGTACATAACATGCTTCATTCCTGTGCCTGGCGCTGCAAACCTTGTCTCCTCAGGCATTTGGGGTCCAGGAGATAATTGTCACTCTGGTCCTACTCCTCAAAATTCCCCTGGAACAGAAATCAGAGCCCTGCAGGGTAACAGGGCTGTGGGAAGCCTTCCTCTAGTTTCATTTGCATTTCATGTAATCATTATTTATTAATTAATCTGGTTTTCTTTTCCTGACTAAGGAGAATGTCATGTGGTTTTGTTTCTTCCATTAGTTCAATCATGTCACATTAACAGGATGGGTTTGCATGTACAGCCTGTCATTACAAGTGGCCTTGGGCATTTTTTTCATGGATCCAGTAGCTGAAGTTGGACCTTGCTGTGTATAATGAAATGTCAAAAATTCTCCTTAATATCTAATGCAGCTTGATTCAGTAACATTTTGATAAATTGAGGACAAAATATTTCTGAAATTAATTCACGTGCATGTGAGTTCCATGATGGAAAATTATCCATGATAGTACTATTTGTGCATTTTTGCAGCCCTAGATTGACACGAGAGTATGTATTAAATTGACTGTGTATATGCCTAATCTGTTCACAATGCTCTGGGCTAAAATACAGTGTTTTTTTGAAAGACTGTTCAGGATTATATCTCTAACTTCATTAACGTTTGACTGTTTTATAAACCCTTTGAAAGAAAGTACTGTCTGCTGGAATTGACAGATCCCAACGTGATCTGAGAAATAGGGATTGATACCTGACTGCAGAGTTGCTGTATGTCCTTGACTGTAGCTCCCATTACTGCAGCCCCTCCAAGCAGCCCCCACTGTGCCAGCCCGATACCTAAGCAGGAACGTGAGGAGCTGTTATTCAGTGCAGAAGAGCTAAAAATCCCAATTAAAAAAATCAACAATAACAAAACCCCAAAACTTGGTATGCAAATTGTTATATCAGCTATTAAGAAAATCTAACACCCACAATTCCATGCTTGGCAGAAAGCCACGGGCATGGTCCAATTTGATTTTCAAAAGCATGGGTATGCAAATAAGTAACAAAGCCAACTTTTATACCCAATGTAAAAGGAAAGAGGGGATAAGAACTTTGAAGCACATAATTCAGTTTCTTTCCCCCCCCCCCCCCCCCCCCATGCTTTCATTGATTTTTTTTTAGAGGCTGTTGAGTAGTTCTGTTGTAGTCATTAGGATCCTAATTCTTTCACAGACTTATTAAGCACTAAATTGCTTGCTTGTGCCAGTTTTTAGCAATTCATTGTCCTGAAATAACAAGAGAAGGAGCAAAGATTGACATCTGAGTTCTTATTTTTCCTATTGTGTTATCTGGCAGAACAGTAAAATCAGCATTTTACAACCTCTTCTGCACTATAATTGGAATGTAAGATATCTCTAGTAATGATGGAAATCTCATCTAAATGGGAATACTTAACTGTCCCCATTTTTTTTTTGTTTATCCTTCAGGAACAGGCATTCATATAGGATTCTTTGTACCCAGCTCCCTTTATTTCCAGAATTCCAAAGAAAAAGACCACTGTGCTTAGGATGTAATATTTCTTTATTCAATAGCTGTGGGACTCTGACATGTTTCCAAACAGTATGTGAAGCAAAGACATTAGACACTAATGTGGGAGAATCAACTCTTCACCGTAAGTGAAAAGAGCTTTTATGTGGAAGCAGTCATGGAAAGTTACTCTCATATGTTCATCAGCTACAAGAATGGGCCTTCTCTCACCTATTATGCTCATAGTGCTTATATGGACATCAAAACATATTTCTGCTGCAAATAATGTCAAAAGGTCCATAGGTTAATTATCTCTGAGCATTACAGTTCCTTGGGGAGGCATAAACACAAACCCAAATGCTGCTGTGTGCAATAGACACAGCAAGTACAGCAGGGATGTTTTCAGCACAGATAATGCTGAAGTGGGACATTATCCCACTGCCAAGTCTTGGGTGCCTTGGCTTTACCACACAAGTAGCCATCTGAAAATTAAGCTGAGATGGCTCTGAATCTAATGGAATAGCTGATACGCAGAGACATCAACAAGTGCTCTTTGACAGAAGAGATCTTTGATAAAAGGAGTCAAAAATAGTCCGTGAGGAGAAATCAAAAGCTCAGGTTGGAGGAAGAGTCAGCTTTGTACAGCAAAAGGCGACACCAAGCTCTCTGCATGGGGTAATAGGCAAGAACTGATCTTGAAAAGAGCCAGGACCTGTTATCCTCTAGTGACCCGAAGTGATGCAGGCATGAAGAAGCTATTAAATGGCAGTGGAGGCAGAGGGAAGATACTTCTTTTAAGTGAGAAATTAGTCATTTGAGGAACAAGTTGCTTTTATTTTTTTATTTAATTGCTTTTCTCCCTATTAGCTGGATATCAGCTCTGAGAAATGTGCTATTTGGGCTGCTGGGGATTCATCAGCATTATTTCAAGTTTGTCTATCAGCTTCACAGACTTAGCAGAATGTCATGGGAAAATGCAGGAAATCTTTAATTGTGTGTAACTTATTGGCTCATTTCCGTGAGTATTTCTCAATAGTCTTATTTCCACAACACTAAATGTGTGTATGCCTTTTATTTTCATTGTGCTTGCTTATTGAATAACTGTTTTAAGTAAAAAAAGTTCTTTCCTCAATGACATCTTGCTAGCATTATGATGTCGTGTCTTTGGCTCTTTCATGCCAGTGAGAGTATTTACTACTGCTCCAGAAAAGTAAGCTAGAGGCTGTTGCTCCTTGCCTATTTCCTGTATCAGGCTGTTTCACCCCAGACATGTAGAGAACTCCTCTTATAGAACTCCTCTGAGAGCTTCACCTAACTTCTGCATCTGTAGAACCCATCCCTGCTGTTGCTGATCACCTGCCATACAAAACTGCCACATGGATCAAATTGCATTTTCTCCCCTGATGATACCTCCATAGAATCATGGAATAGTTTGAGTTGGAAAGGACCTTAAGGTCATCCAATTCCAACCCCCCTGCCATGGGCAGAGACACCTCACACTAGAACATGTCACCCAAGGCTCTGTCCAACTTGGCCTTGAACACCACCAGGGATGGAGCATTCATGACTTCCTTGGGCAACCCATTCCAGTGCCTCACCAGCCTCAAACCTTTCTTCCTTATGTCTAACCTAAACTTCCCCTGTCACTTCCCAGTAAGACACAGCGTGCTTTTTTTGGCTTGATCCTTCCATCTTTGCTTTTCTTCACACCCTTCCTCTGCCTCTTTGAGTTCTCTTACTATTGTTTTTTCCTGGATGCTGTTTCTTTCCCTTGTTCCCATTGTTCCCATTCCCTTCTGTCCTCTAAGGCAAGCAATTGTGTTTCACCTGCCCTGACTCTCCCTCTCCCCTGATGTTTGTTGCCCCAGTGATAATCATCCTCCTTTCCCCACCCTCCCCCTCTCCTCCTTTTTCCTGGCACTCTAGTTTCTTTCCAGGGTGGTGGCTGATGAATAGGCTTATAGCACTTTACCCAAACTTAGGAAAAATGAATGTGCAGTGATTTCTGTTCATAGCAGCTTAGTTCAGTTTACATCAAAACTGCTCTTACACTCTACCATGGTGGTAGCAGCAAGGAAAAGAACCTTTTATATTGCTGAAGAAGCCACCCAAAGTGTTTTGCTGGCTGATCCCTGGTGTCTGTGGGTAACCAGATGTGGGAGCACATGCTCTGAGGACAGGCTCTAAGGACAGTGTTTCAGTTCACAGCTCCTTTACTGTCTGCTGCTTCTTCCACTGGTTCGTTTTCAGTTAAGAGGCACTTTCCTTCGAACCTGACCTTCTGCCTTGGTCTTACTACACTTTTTCTCTTCTGTTTCTAAATGGAGTTTGCACCACCTGGACCTTCCCCCTCTTACTGGCTGGAATTTGTAAATATCATGATGAGGTTTCCGGTTGGTTTCCTCACGATTTCCTTTTTTTAGGAAGAGCGTGGAATTGGCAAAGCAGCTGCCTCATGGATATTAACAGAGCTGTTCTCCTCAGCACCTCTCCTGCCCTATCTTATCTATCTTAATTTGTGTGCTTGAGCTGGGATGGCTTCCTCTGTGTCTGTGCAGACATTACAACGTTGTATGAACATTGTAGAGAATAATGCTGTTGGTTCCTCCTCACTGTGGTTTGATTTCCTTTATTTTAAGTGTAGCTCATTAAGACTGTAGTTCGTTTTTTTCTGTCTTATTACCCATTAGTCTTCGGCTTAGATACCATCCCACTGCTGATTTTCTTTAACCTCAGTGGCCCACTGCAACTCCTATAGTGTGTTACTGTCTTTCTGAGTACTGCTGAGTGCTCATCTCTGACAGCAGCCAAACCTTTAACACTCTGCAATTTACCTGATTTGTATTGCTATCAATGAAATGCAATGTCTTTGTTTGTAATGATAACATATACACTGGTACTCCCACTCTCAGCTTTGCCCTGTCTAGGTCAAGCCAATGATGGTTATTTCTCACATCACTCAGTCTGACATAGAGGGCAACAGTTGTTTTGTCTATAACTCTCTGAGGAGAATATAAAGACACCTATAGGACATTTGCTTGTTTGCAGAGGGAAGGGAATAGCCCAGTTAGACTCACTGTCTGAGTTCGATGAATGGGCTTGATGCCTCCTTCAGCACTAAGTATTTATGGCTTCACTGAGCTGGTCTAACCGCACTGAGGGTTTTAAAATAAGTACCATTGCCTTCAGCTTAATTAATTAAATTTTATAATTGTGCTTTCCCTTTACTGCTGTACAAGGTAATAACTGGTGCTTTAATTGGGGTAATTCAAGAAACAATCATCTTGTTCTTATTACTGGGTTGTGTTTTGTCTGTTTATTTAAGGTTTCCTCAATATAATACTGTAATGTTAAATTGCTTAAGACTGTTGGAAAACATCTGCCATATACACCACAGGAAGGATGCTGAAAATCCCAGGTGATGTGGCTGCTGGGTCAGGCCTGACTTCCTAACAGCCCTATAGCTGGCAATGCTGGATTTCATACCACTGCTGGGAACCCGTACGTGCCACACTCCTTTTAGGATTACATTGCAGTATGAAGACTATGGGTCATTTAAGCTTGGTCCCAGTTTGTAATGACTTTATTGTTCTTCTGAAATGGATATTGGAGAAGAGAAATGGATCCATCGGGCATTTTATGTTCACAGGGTGTATACCACAATCCAATGCTTGTGTAGTCTGTTTAACAGAAGAAAACACAGCAAAAAGATCCATTTGAACGGTTTTAAGACCATAATCTCTCTAAGCAATGTCATTATTTTCCAGAGGTGTTTCATAAATGGCAATTGCTGCTTTGGGAACAGGCCATTGAGAGTTCGTGGGTATTTGGCAATGACTGGAGTCAAGGGACTTTAGGGCTTTTTCCACATGGAGAAATTTCGTGGTGTAATTACACCAATGTTAACTACACAGCTTTAATTGTACCAGTGTAAATACCCCATGTTGAGCAGGATGGGGGTTACTTCTTGTTTATCGTGGTTCTACTGTGACTTGCTTTGGATAAAAGAGAGTAAACTTTGGCAGGTACATTCACCGTTGCTGGAGGGCTGGAGCTCAGGCTGTGCCAGGCCCCAGCAAGTTGTCCTCAAAGGGGGATCCCATTATGTGCCATACCCACAGCTGTGTGGATTTATGTCCCAGCAACACAGTAAAATTAGGAAAGCTGTGTTGCCTGACCCAGTGGGATTATATTGTCCAGGGGTTGTGCTTCATTTAGCTCCATGATAGCTGTTATCGCATTATTCTGCTGAATAATGGCTATGAGCTATGTAGCAGTGACATGTCTCTTTTTGTATCACAGATTCTGGAAAGGGTATATATATGTATATATATATATACATGATGCTATAGTGTATTATTCAACAACCAAGGAATGGGAATCCTGAGAAATGTGAAAGCAGCATGCTCAATGAGTATTGCCCAGACTGAAGCTTTGCTTTGAGGCTCAGTAAGTTAGAGTAGAGGAGGCAATGCAGGTAAGGGGGGAAATAATTTCTGGAACTCCTGTGCAAAGTGTGATTAAAAGCATTAGGACTTCTTGTGTAACCACTGCTTCTTGAAAGGCAAAACTCTAATTTTGGAGTTAGGTGTGTTTGGGACAAAGAAATACTACTTTTTTTGTGCAAGTCAGCATCACTTGCCAGCTGGAACCTGTCGAAAAATGTTTCTCTTCGGATTTACAATTATTAATTTTGATTAAATAAAAATGAGTGACCTCATTTTGTTTTAAGTACACATTCTGCAATGTTTCTGATAGCATGGGAAAGAGCATACTATGCATTTAAAAACTACTGCTCGTTAATTAGCTTCTTTGATCCTAAGAGTGAAAACATCCCACCTGTGCTACAAGGTGGTTTGCAGTCTTTGGTAAAAAGGCTTTTGCTATAAAAGTCTGTCCTCTCTGCTGTGTTCCACAAATAACCTTATTTTTCCTTTTAGTAGGAGTGAAATACGAATTCTTTTTCTTTTCCCAACTTGCTAAAAATGTGTGATAACAAGTTGACTTCAGTGGGAGTTTTGCATGGGTAAAAGCTGAAGGATCAATCCCCATATTGTATGTGATTTTGCCCTAGTAATTATTCTCCAGTTGAACAGCTTCTCCATGGCAACTGCTTCAAATAAGTCTTGTATCTTCACCTATTTTTTAGAAAAGGACTTATTAGGATGTATGCTTTAATTTCTTTTTTTCCCCCACCCTAAAAAGAGAGACGGGAAAAGAAACAGGGACAAGCAGAAACATACAGGATTTGGCCAAAGGTGTCCTTTCTTCCACTCTCATCCCTCTATTTTCTCTGCTCTAGGAGGGGGTCAAGAGGAAAAAAAAGCATATACAGTTAAAAATACACACTCCCTTGTCTTTCTATGTCCCCTTCCTGAGCCTCTGAGACACAGTGATGCTGACTTGATCAATCATCCCACATTCACCCTGGCAGTTTCTTAACACAAACTTTCTTCTTACCTCTTTTTTCATGAGCCATAGTCTGCTTTCATTCTGGCAATTAATTGTTGTCTTTTTCCTGTCCTCAGAACTGCATTCATGTCACAAGGCGCAGCTTGAAGGTCATTGCCTGTTAGCTGATTGCTTTGTTTTGCACCCTCTTACTTAAAAAGTGAAGGGATCAAAATATTCTCTGGCTGGATATTCTTTTTCATGATGGGCTCATCTTGTGGACCATTGGTGATGTATCCACAAGCAGTTCTACTGAAAAGAAAAGGGGACTTCTCTAGTCTTTTGCCAGAGACTTGTCAGCAACTCAGTAGTCAGGAAAAACATCCAATTACCCAAGACTTAATTTTCTGTTTTCAGTTTTGCATTGCAACTCTACTTTCTAACAAAGCTCAAAGAGCAAGGGTTTCATAAGAAATTATCTTCTCTTTGTAGTTTTCTATTGTTGGATGTCACTATCAACTGAAATAATACAGCCTTTCGGGAGATCTGCTTCCTTGATTCATTTCATGAATGTGGGAGTCAAAGTGTGAGGTTATTGTTGCATGCTGGACATGGAATTTTGTATTCAGTTCCTTATGCTGTGCCACATCTTAAAGGCTAACAAAGTAGAATGGGGCCCTGTCTTTTCTGCTGAACACATGAATATGGAAACTCTGGCAGACAAGTTTACGTGTCCCAGTGACGTGATTATTGAAATACAGCTGACTGATAGTTTTGCTGGCAGGTTTTCACACATGGCTTTTTGAAACTGATCTATAAGGCCATGTTAAGTCTGCTTCACCTGAAAGTCCATGTAATATGGCATATGAAAGATGTTATCTAATTGGTTTCAGCAGGATGACATCCCATGTGAGAGCTATTTTGTCATTTTTAAGGCTGCCTCTCAAGGGTTTCGAAGGTCATGTCTAATTTTTAAAATCACGGCTTTCTTGTGATGAAGATCATAAATTCCTGTTGATTTTTAGCTGTTTTTTAGCAAAACCAGGGTGACTGACACTGGCCCTGAGTTTTGCCTTCAGTAGCTGCTCACCCCTCTGGTTATATGCTACTCTCATCTTCCCTGCAATGCACATTGCTTTTGGAGATCCAGTCTATATTATGACCCAATAAAGTGTTTTATTTGCAGAAGCAAGATGGCAACAAACCATGGCAGAAGGTGGGAAGAATTTGCTGGAGGATGAGAAAAATGATAAACCAGCTTTCTCATTTAACCTAATTTATCACTGTATCCTGAGCCACAACAGTCATGCATGTCAGCAGGTGCTGCTCAGTTTTGTTCTTTTACTTTGCAGCTCCCTGTCAAAAAGAGGGCTCATCAGGCAGCATCCACAAGTTTCCTGGTACACTATAAAGCATTGCCTTTTGCTGTTTTCTGGCAATCAAAGTAGAGTGAGGAGTTAATAAAGCTAAACTAGTATTTTTCAGTCAAAAGTGTTGACAGCCATTTTGCAAATGCCACCTTAGCTCTGACATCTTGGGAAACAGCTTAATAATTAATGTTGCAGTGGAGATCTTAACTGTCTGGCAGTTCTCACTATCACCAAAACAACACACAAACTCACTAGATGTAGCAGCCGTACCTCAGGTGGGCTGGACATCAGGCACTGAAGAGCAGCTGTCATGTTTGATACAGTGCCATCAGATGGAAGAAACCCTAACTGAATCTTAAACAGGATGCATCTATTAAGTTTTCATTGCATGTATTTGGCTTGAACTACCACAACACCAATTTTATTGTCTTTTGTTGGTATTAAAAAATTAACCCAGTAATGAGAAAATGAAATAAATATAATATGTCTGGGCTGTAATAGTGATTAAATGGTATGCTGTCAGTCAGGCTGGGAGAATAATTTGACTCTAAAAAGCTGTGAGACACAATTTCTTGTTAGCCTCAGTTCTGCACTACCTGTTTTGTCTCTTAGTCTGATACCAGAGTAATTAATTCCAAAGAACTATCTTTGAAAAACAAATAGCACTGACTTCCTGCTGAAAACTATAGATAGTACTCTACAGGGAGAAAGTTTATATTTATCACAGAAATTTGCACCATTCTATTTAATTGAGAAGTATCTAAATTCTTCAAGTACTCTTCCATTAGTGGGGTTATATGTCTATTTAATGGGTAAAAACTGGTGTGATTTGGTACCATTCATCACTGGTTGTACCAGTTGTTTGGCCAACAAACAAAAAATGATAGAGGGCTCTCCGAAGTGTACCTCATTACTAAACTATTAATAATTTAAAAACCCCAAACAACCAAAACAGAACACAAACCTAATATCTATATCTTACATCTTAATGTATTTCCACAGACAAAAGTGAAATGCTTACTGGTGTCTTGTGGACCACCAGAGAAGGCTGGGACAGTAGGTGGGATCCTTGCTGTGTCCATGGAATGCCCTTGCTGAGAGCACATAATTTCCATGGAAAATGCATTTCATTCAGAATCAGTTTCCCCATGTGGCAATGAGAAAAACCTTTCTGCTGCAGCAATAAAATGAGTGATGTTGCTGGTTTTTTACTACAGTTAGGTCTTAAAACATCCATTTATCCCGTTCATCCATCCCATGCAGATTTTAGACAAAGTGACATCTTCTTCATGAGTCTCCTGAGCTTGCTTCTCTCCCTGAGGCTGAGCTCCTTCAGTGCTTGTATTTTCCTCAGGACACCCATCTCTTTGCTTGTGTAAGCAGGATAGTGAATGAAGTATTCTTTGGTGGGGAATTCAGCAACTTTATTGTTTCATTTACTGCTGGATTTGGATTTTGAGCAGAGAGGGAAGCAGAGGGGCAGCACATTGAATGCTGAAGGGAAGAATAAATACTGCACAGTCTGCATCTGTGGCTGAACTACATACTGATTTGAGCAGGGTCCTGAGGAGCAGGGGACATGGAGTTATGTACAACTTGTACGCAGGATTAATATTGTAGGATTAGACCTGACAGCAGATTGGATCCTGCTTTCTACAGACTTTACTTTGTAACTTTAGCATTCTTCTCAGTCATTTTGTGTCATTATTGCTTATGAAAGAATATCTTCAGAGACCTTCTGGCAACTTTCCTGACATAAATCATTCTAGTCAAAACCTTTTCCACCCAAACTAGATCCTGCATGTTCTGTATTACAAGAACTACACTTCCTGATCTCAGCTTACACCAGGATGCGGCTATCCAAATGATGGAGAAATTACTGTGTGTCAAATTAAGAGCCAGGGCCCAAGGGAGAAGAACAGGGCATAATTTTCATGGTTGGAGGCCCAAGGAGGAACTGTTGTCATTCCTGCCTTGCTCTCAGATAATAATATACATCACCTGCTCTATAGGTTTCTGTAGGTTAGTTTCACTTTCTTTCCCCTTAAAGCTGTTCATATTTGAAATGTACGGCTACTTGAAAGGTGGTATTATTTAAGATAATATGGCAAGTGGAGCTCTGTCAGTTGTTCAGTTAGCAGGCAGTATAAACAAGTAGGCTAAAAATACTTTTGCCATGTCATCTTCTTGTCATAATTAACATCTAGTGAACCAGGTATTAGGTCTTTCCTTAGGTCCGAGCATCCCAGTACTTATTACAAGTTAATGACGCTATGGCACCAGAGTAGATGGGAAAGCTAATTTCTCAGGAGCTCATCCTACAAGTTTAAGACTTTAAAAAAGAGAAAAGAGGGCTTCGTATGTGTTAATACCCTCTAAACTTAAAAATGCCTGTTACATATGGTAAACCTAACACATGCTCCTGTCAGATTACGTTTCTGGCTATGGAAGGTATATGAGCAGATTACATCTGAATGTTTTTCTCAAGGTATGTTTGTTTAACCCCCATGACAATGTAACTGCAAAGTCTGCTGTCTACATATGTTATGTTTGTATCCTATGCTCAGATTTAGGTAGCACATAAGTGACATTGGCATTTACTAGGCAGTTAAAATTAACCTAATTTTCAGGTGTCCATTAGAATGCAAATGGAGTAAGGACATTTGTCTTTCAGACTCATGCTTTTGAGACATAAATATATATGTAATATCTAGTAAAGAAATTTTACTTTCTGGGCTGGACTTTCAGGTCATGCTGAATTTACACTTGTGTAGTCTTTTCTGAGGGAAAGAGCCTTTGCTTATATCTTTGAAGGGATGTGAGATAATGGACTTTTACACGGAGACATTTGGATTTCCAGAAAAGCTTTTACTGACCAAGAGCAATGCCCTGTGGCTTGGATAAAATTAATTGGTGAAGAAGCATCCTACATTTAGTGCAAATGAAAAAACAATATTTCGATAACTTTAGGGACTTGCTTCCTTCCTAAAAATGGCCATTTCAGCATGATGAGGAAAGTATTACCATTATGTTGGTACACTGAAATGAATCTCAGAGAAATGTATTAGCAGGCAAGGCAATGTAGTCGTGGATGTGGGCTAAATCATATGGTGATTATAGATATGGAGGAGAAATCCATGAGGTGAATTCTACATGTATAGCAAATAGTGTGGTCTGTGAAGTCAGAGTTGAAAAATAGTCCTGCAAGCTGCCTCCTTTTTAGTTTAATGAAGACAGACGAATTTTTGTAACATACAGAAAATCAGGACTCTGTAATGTGTTGATTATCCTCCCATTAAACATTATCCTGAACATAGAAATAGAATATAAACTAGCTTTATAGGGGAAATATTGACTAGACAGCCTGCTAACACAGAGATTGATTTTATTATTTAGGAAGGCAGAATATTAGGATACATGAGTGTTTCTTTTTTTAACCAAGATGCTATGCTGTCAGTGGTGAAATATTACTGCAGGAGAGTTTTCTTTTTATACACAGTGGTAAGAAGTATGGCTTCCTTTCTCGGCACTTCAGCCACAGATGCTATCAGCTAGACCATCTGTGGTGACAGATTTGTGTTATATCACTTAGAATCTAAGCGAAGCTGGTAAAGCCTCCTACTAAGGATATAAGTAGCTCCTGCTAAGGCTGGGATGTATTACAATTCTGTCTTTCTTCGGGGGGCAGAGGAGTGGGAGGATTGTGTGGAGAGAGGCTCACAATAGCTTTCAATCATGTCCTCACCAAGTCTTGAAATGCTGGTGTGCATCTTCTGGGGCAATGTTTACACCAATGCTCCTTCCTCGGTGTCCCCACATGGGATAGCTCTGGACTCTTCTAGTTCACTCTAAGTCACTAGCAAACCTAACCAATTTGTGGAGGTCAAGGGAACATTAAATCTGACCTCAGAGGAAGTCTGTGCATGTGGTACACACCAGGCTCTTGTTTGGCCCATATCTCCTCTAGAGGAATGATGCTGCAGAAAGCATGTTTCCTCTAGGTTACGTTGTCTTAGAGATGGTGACATTTTGGGTTGCAGTAGGCTTCTTCCTGCCCAGGTGTAATTTTGCCTTCTAATCTTCAAAATGTTTTTAATTGGTGTTCTGATTTTTCTCAGAGGATGACAAGCTTTGAAGAACATCATTGTTAGCAAGTGACCATGCTGACCGTGAGCACTATTTGAGCACTGCTAGGACCATTACACCATTCAGGGAAAGCTGGCTACACCAGGGACACACTTTTCCAGCCACGAGTATGCAGTGTAAGGGATGTTGATAACGTGAGGTGCTATACTGCTTTTCTACGCAGTGACATGTGATATAAACAGGTCTTTTGGCAAAAATGTGGAAAGCTTTGCTGAGCTTAGAATGGAAACCTTCAGTCTTTATATCTGTGACTGTCCAGTTGAAGGTATTTGGAGGTATATTAGACTGAAAATATATTCTTTTCATGTCTCCATAAGCATAAAGGAAATGTGGTTTTAGACTGAGGAACAATTTTTGCTGCCAAGAACATTGCAATATCCTTGATCTACGTTCAGAAGCAGTGAGCATACTCAGAAACCAAATGAGCACAATAGGGCTTAACAATATGAAAACTCTCCACATATCTTGTGCTGAGAATTACAGGTTCCTCAGCGCACAGTGTTATCCACTCATTCCTCATCTCAAATTCTAACAAGTAACAACAGAGCTAAAGGAGTTGAACATCTTTATGGGAGTTCGCGTTTCATGATCTCAAGTTCGCCACCTACAAGATGGAAAAGATGATCCATTTGGTTCTGTAAGAGAACTGGCCATGACTTCTTTCAGTAATAGAACCCATAAAACAACCAAAAATAAAACGATGGCATTCTACAAAAAGTGATAACAAACACCTACTTGTCAGTATAAATTTGCAAAACTGTCCTTCCGTTCTTTTAAAATAAAATCCTACAGATAACTTATACTTTAAATCCAGCGAAGAGACTTTGAAACAGATGATGTGAGGAAATTGTTTTTTATCTTTGTATTTGGAAATTTGGCTTGCTGCATTGCCACATTAATTTCACAGAGGGGAATCATAGCAGTAGTAGCAGTAGTTTTCTGGGTACTCTTCCTGCACACAGTGCAGCCAGCTCAAATTTTCCAGTTGGTAAGATAAATACTGAAAGAGTCATAAAATGAACAGCCCTTTTTTGTGAAGTCAAGTATTTCCTGAAGGATAAATCCATAGTCAGTTAAGTCCCTAGTTTGAAGACATAGCTTATATGCGGTAGCTTATTGGTATCTCAGGTGTTCCTACCCCTTTTCTTAATTTGTCTCCTTTTTATTCTTTCATTTATCCTTCCTCCCTTTTTTTATCCCTCTGAGCATTTGGGCCCCAGCTTTGCAAAGACTTAGAGTAATGCACCCAGAATAGCTGTATTGATTGCAGTGGTTACTGCATGTATGACATCTGCAGTTGCTGTACTGCCTCTGAGCAAAATCTCCTATCAGGTTTTGTTCTTCCTTCTTCAGAGACTCTCAAAACACTGCTTGCAGGGTTGAGGGCATAAGAAGGTGATTATGAGCCTGTTTTCTGGCATGGTAACACGGAGGGCATGCAAAGCATGGTGGGTTGTGCTCTGATTTCCTCAGCTGATTTGCCAGTTAGACTCCTACAGACCTAGACCCAGGCATGTGTTTTCAGAAAGGTAGGCAGGCAATGGGTTTGCTACAGTACACCTAAGGGGAAGGATCTCCTGTGTGTGAAGCTACACAAGCATACACTGCTCCTCCATGAGCCTCTGCCAGTGCAGTGGAGTAGGAAATAACCATGCCAAAACCCTGAAACCATCTCTGAATACCACTGGAAGTAGACAGATCTGGAAGCCTTGGATCTTGTCATTAACCTCTAGTCTATTTTAGGCACCTGCTTCTCACCAGAATCTTTTGGGACTTGGTGCTGAAAAACTTTGAAGGACTTGAATGAAACCGCTTAGTGTTATAAAACAATGACATCAACCACTGAAAAACATTTGAAATTATTTTTTCTCTTTTTGATTTCCAGAAAATATTCTTTACTTTTAAAAATCTGATTTGGCTCTCATGTGTTTTAAAGCAACATGAAACCAGCAACAGACTGCTGCATGCAATTTCATTTTTTTTTACATAGCAAAAGTATTGCCTAGAATGGATGTGTGCTATTAAAAAAAGAAAATTGGTGATTGGTTTTACTTCAGGATTATTGGTGTCCCTTTACTGGGCTTTTTTCTTCATTAGGCCTTTGTCAGGAGGGTTTGTTGTATGTATACACATGGTAGGATTAAGCTGAGCTGAGACACGGAAGATTTCCTCACTTAACAGGTTTTCTTGTTTATAGGAGGGGGCTTTTGCAATCTTCAGAGCTTGTTGCTCACTAGCTCTCTGCCTGGCTGTCCCCCATATGAAGTAAGGGAGCTTTGTGGTGTCTTTGCAGTACCTTTGAGCTCTAGAAACACAGCTGTGTAACAAAGTCAAGTCAGGTTTCTAGGTCCATGGTTTTGGGGAATCCTTGTACAAAGACCTTGAGCTCCTAAGCTCTTTCTTAATGCTGTCATCCAAAATCCTGCCTTAGCAAAGATTCTGTGGTGTCTGTTTGATCATCTGGCCATTAGAGGTGTGCAGGATGGTGGGTTGCAGGAGGTCTCCCCAGTAACTCTTCATACAGCTAAAGTGATCAATACTGGAATCTAGCTGTCCCTGATCCCTATATACAGTCTGTTGTTGATTGGACAACATATAGCCTTGGTAATATATTGCTATAGGGGGTATCACAAATAGTTAGAGAAACAGGGAGTTGAACCACGGGCTCTTGTCAATTGGAAGTCATCACCTATCCTAGATGCCTCTGGGCATCTTCTAATCTAAACTCCTGCTCACAGCAGGGTAGGTAAAGCACACCTCTCAGGAGATTCTCCAGTCAAGGTCTGAATAATGCATGCTGTGTGAGGTTCTAACAAGGTCTGTGGGTGAAATTAAAGTTAAATGTAGACAGAAGTTACCGCAATAGAAAAGGTCCTGCCAAGAAAAAAAGATCATCACTGTGCTGCATGTAAGATCTTTGGCACAAACTCTGCTACTATGTCCTTGTCATGTCCTTGAAGCCAGAAAATCCACTCACAGTATAACTGAGGTCAGAAGCCTGTTCTGCAGCAGACATGATGATTCTTCTGTAAAGAATACTTTATTAACGATATGTTTAGGTTATGACAACTATCATCCATTCATGAACCTTTATTGACAGTTAAATAGAACTTGAATGATTTGGGGTTTTGGATGTCATTCAGGGGTGCTTTTGCTTTCAGGTCTGTCTCAACCTGAAAGCATGTAATTTGTTTCATTTGTGGTGCTGCATAGGAAATGAACCTAGGTCTCTGGTGCTCAAAGGCAAATACAATAATCATCTGCATGACTTGATTCCTTATTCCGGTAATATGAAAATTGTCAATTATGGATGAATTATAGGTGCTACTGATACCTGTAATTTGGTTCTGCAGTTTTGTAAACATATGCAGCTGCATTTAATTGTATTTTACTAGTCATGTAATTCATTAAGGTGCACCTGCAGTCACCTAAGATACAGATATTAATGAACTGAAAAGCTGTATTTCATTGTCTGCGATTTATATTGACATCTTACAACTGTTTGTTTTTAATCACATCTGTGTATTGGAGATGCTGATATTAAAAAATGAAATGATTGTGAAATAGACAGTGTAGCTAGGTGCTGTATTTTAACTTCCTGAAAGGACTTGCCAAGTAATTAATTTAAATAATTGCTTTTTCCATGCAAAGCCCAAGACTGGAGGAAAGCTGTAGAATTGATTTTTGCAACAGTTATTGTGGCAAAGATGAATTGTTAGGTAACTGATTCCAGGGATGTGAGCTGCTGTAGCCCTTACTCTGTATGTCCATGCTTGAGTGATGATGGATGTTGTTCAGCTCTGCCAAAATACAGTACCGTTACCTTTCATCTTCAAGTCTAATATCCTGGAGAAGTTACCTTCAGGTTCGGAACACACTTTTAAAATAAACATTATATTTTGCACAAATATGTGTTTAATATGCACAGCCTGTTTCTTCTCTTCTGTTTCTAGATATTCCTATCATTTAGATTAAATAAAAAAAACAAGTGGTTATATGAGCCATGTAACCAGTGTTTGTTTCAGTGCATTTTCCAGAATGTACAAGTAGAGTGCTGAGAATCAGATGATACAGGTCATACCCCTGATTACTTTTTTCCCCCTTCTTTCAGCATGTCTCATTTTGCCTATTGTGGGGGATAAAATGTGGTAGAAGCCTGTGCTATCAGCAGGTCTGGGGTAAACTGGCTCCATAGGGATTTGTCATAACTTTGGTGCACAGTATAAAGATGGAAAAGAAGGCAATACAGAGAGCTTCAGTTACTGTCTGCATCCCTGGGAACATTGCTCCTTGGCTACTGGCTGTATGGGAGCTCACGGAGAAGAGTGATGAGCCCATTATCTGCAAGATGCTTGGGGGAAATACATATTTCTCCATCAGCACATGAGACATACTCTGCTAAACTCTCAGTGTTGGTCTCTGCCTATTCCTGCTTTCTGTTTGAGCCACTTCTTGTATCTGACAAAGTACAAGTTGGGTACTTTCTTTTTGTCATTACTTTCTTCTTGAACAGAGTTTCAGTTTTCCTTTTTCCCTCTACCTCAAAGGATCGTCCCCAGTCCATCACAGCATTAAATTCATGAAATAAGCCACATTACAAAAGTTAAATAGTATAGTAGCTACAGAGAATAAAATTAATAACTGAGAAAGATGTAGACTTGGTTACCACAGGTTACAAATGTAGTTCCCATCCCTGAATCAAACATATTGTATTTCTTGAGAAAAAGCCTTTTATCCTTGAAAAACACATTGAGTGGCTGAGGATCTTTCCTACAAATAACATGAGTTTGTATATTCTGTTTTCAGTGAGGTATTTTTTGTGGGGAAAGTTTTCCCAGCTCTAGCTATTGGAACATACTTTCTGCCTTGCATCAGGTTGGTCATCTGCTCTGTAATGTAGCTGCTGGGACAAAAATAGAGTGAATCCTTTTTATACACCTCGACATTTCCAGGCATGTGTAAAATTTGTGTTGCAGGTTGCAGAGAAGGTGTGTTAATTCAGTATTTCAGAAACTTTTGTAATCAGAGTGAGTATGCTGACATTATGCTAAGACATATTTTCTGTCCTTATCATGACATTCTGTGATAGAGGCTTTTGCAGTTGTTGCAATATTTGTCACAAAACGGACTAACCCGACCAATCAGATGATGTTCTTTGTGGCTTGGCACCATTTAACTTCATAGCGATGGTTATTGTAAGAGCAAGCTGAATATCCTTCAGCCTATCTAGAATATTAAGTACTACCAAATATCACACCTTAATTTCTGGAGGTGCTTATAGGTACAGTTTTCTGCTGGGATAATGTCGAGGAAGAAGATGAACTTGAACCTGAATAAAAAGACTTGCATAAGGGGACACAGGTTCCTCAGGTGGAAGAGACAGATATTAGGACAGATGCCTCCAACTAGAAGGAATTAAGGATTAATGTTGTAAATAACTTCCAAAAACACAGGAGTTGCTGGAATGAATAATCCGATTATGTCTGTCCTGACATCTGTGCAAGTGTTGGAATGTCCAATGGTAGGAACATTTGCATAGCAACAATCAAAGTACTCATGACGTTCTTATGCTAGAGTCTGAAAATAGATGAAAAAGTTAACTGCATGTTCCTTCTGTTTCTTTGTTGTGCTAATTAAGAACATTTAGACAACTGAAGGAGAAAGTAAAGAAAACGGAACTGCCATCGTTGAGGAGAAGAATGAGAGTTGAAGAAAGCTGGACAGGAGTTTATTGTACATTACATTACGGATGGTATTATTCACTGGAGGAAATACTGTTCAGAAATCTTAATATGGCAACTTGGTTATTTCATGATACTGTTCTACTGACAGTATTAAAATGAGGTATTAAAGTACAACTGAAATGCAGAGAAACATTAGCAGTAGGCTACATTTTGAAATCGCTGTATTCAAATTGTTCTTTCCAAGAAAGTATAGAATAGATGAAGTATAGTTCCATTAAATTAATGTGTCTGTTGAGTCATTTTGAAGTCCTTTTTCTGCATAATAATAGGATTTGTAAGGATAATGAGGTGCCCAAATCCCACAGGTTGGTTTATCTACTAGGCCTTTGCACTTAAGCCAGTTCCAGTTAGGGTCATTTTCTTCCTTAGACTCAGATGAAATCTTCTCCAAAGCTTGGTTTTCACTGACCTTTGGAGACATTCTTTGCACTGTTAACATCTTATTCACTGTGTGAAGGAACAATATCTAGCCCTTATCTCTGCCTATACACATAATTTAAAGTTTTCTTTAAATGAGATGCTCTTCCAAATACATAGATACCTAGATTAGAGGGAAAATATCTCAGTCATTAAATGGTTCCTTCTCTTGCTGCAAGTCATGAGATGTTGGGGAATGGCTCAGTTAGTATTGAGTTTGCAAATTGATTATTTTCCTGTTCTTTCCCCTCTGTCAGGCAGTGGACACTAGTTATGACAGCATCTATCTGTCCTTTTTATGTGGAAGTTCTAGGCACAGCAGCAAACTTCAGAAATTAATGGCTTTATGACAAACTCACAGACTTGTATGATTTGAATTCACTTTGATCATTGATTTGTATACAGTCTGAAGTGTTAAAAGAGAGGTGTATCCAACTCTCAGTTGACCAGTAAGTGCTATATCTAATTGATTCTTTTGTGCCAAGTGGAAATTGAGTTTGCTTGGCTCAGAAATGATACCTATTTCTGGAGTTTACTGCCATTTAAAACACTTCTGTTTATGCTCATGATTGCTGTTGCTGCATAGCATTGTCATTTGCTTTTTGCTGTTAATTTCTAAGCACACTGAACTAATAAGCTAGTTTATAACCTTAATGCTTGTTTGTATAATTGGTTCTTGCTACATTGAACGCTTACTCTTACATATCAGGTCTTTTATTGCTGAATTCCACTCAAACACTTCAGTGATGTAGGCTTATCAAGACCACAGAATTGATTGGTACACAACACGTGTATTTCTGTATTTGGATTCCTACAGAACATATCAAGTTGCTCTAAACTCAATTTGTCTTGAATGAGAACTGTGGTTATTTCTGGCATCAGTAGAAGGCCAAAGGGTAAAAAAATTGGATTATTTTCTCCTTTTTAATAATACTGGCAATTTCTAGGTGCTGCAAGCTACACCTTTTGCTAACTTTTATCTTCTTGCTGTCCACTGATGACTTCTGAATGGGTGTAGGAGCAGAACCTGCAATATGAAGCACACAATGGCTGTGTATTAAACACAGCTTTAATTTGAAGATAAGCATGGGTAGTTTGTAGTTTAATTGGTTTGTGGCTTCGTCTGTCTTGAGAGGGTTGGAAGAGGGTACATAAACCATCCTCCATTCTTCAACTTGCTTAAACCTTCACTCCCAGTGAGTTGATGAGGAGATGGTGGGTAGCTCCAAGGGTCTGGTAACACCTTGGCTCAGCTCTCCCACTCACTGGGTCAAAATAGCTGAGCCAGCACCTGTGTGCGGGGAGGTAATAATTTAGTCCTGTTATAGGCCAGTGGTAAATCACTACCCTTTCCCTCCCACAGGGAGTAGGTGATTGTGATTCAGAGGTACAACTCTGAGTCAGGTGGCCTCTTAGAGCCACATCGTGGGATGTTTGATCCTGGTTTAGTGTGCAACAATGCAGAAGAGTTGATGCTCACCAAAACATTGCTGGAGGGTGATAATTGCATCCAGTTTGAGAAGAAGGCATAAGGAACTTCTTTGCCTTTTGGCTCCTTCTAACTAGTGCCGCATCAGCCCTTCAGTGATAAAGAAATGTTTAACATCCTGAAGTTAAAATTTTACATCCACTCTTTCCAGCTGTTTGCTTTCTGAAGAATCTGTTATAATGCATAGGAATGTAATCATAGTAAAGACTGTGCACCTGCAGAGATGTCATAAATGTCTTCTCAAGTCTGCATTTCAAAAGCACTACCAAAGATAAAGGAGGAATCTGAAATAGGTGAGGGAGTAGGAATTTTCTGGCAAATGACTTTCCAAAGGAAAATAGCTTTCTTTCCAAATCATGAAAAATGTCAGCTTAATGCAAACTAATGGGGAAAAGAAAATTGGAAGTTTTATGTATTGCATTGCTGAAGGCTCTCCTGAAGGACCATAATGTTACTGTCACTGCCTGTTTGCTGGAGGGAAGGAAAAGGACTCTCTACTTTCTGGTCAGCTGACACCCTGGCTAAAACAGAAAACTCTAGCCAATGGCTTTGTTCTGAATGTGTCATGGGTTATTCTGCTATACCCAGGCTTCCAAATTCCTTTTCCTAGCATAGCAGCAAATGTTCAAGCACAAGCAAAAATGGTTGTAGTACTGCAGCAGGAGCCTGCTGGGGGTGAAGAAGAGTTTCCTCTGCATGTTGCTCTTTAATAAGGGCTATTTCTTAACACAATCCATTTCTAATATTCTTACCAAAGATAATGATATATTCTTGTTTCTGACCACTTGTGCTCCAAGAATGGCAAACATGCATGAATAAGGTGACACATTCAGAACCCACCCAAATATCTGAGAAATTCCTTTTTTCTCTCTTACTGGGCCTGGTTATTCTTGAAGTGTTCCTAGACAGTGCCTGACTTGCTCAAAGAGGACCACAATACTGTTACTTGAATATATTACTAGTGAACACTTTATTAGCTAAAATGAAAGGGTACTGAAAGAACTTCCTTAGGCAGGAGTGAAAGTAAATGAAAGCAGAGATTCATGATTTTGATATGTCTTAACAGCAAGTGACTCAGACTTGTATAAGGTACCTTCTATTCTGTTCTTTCGTGCACTTATGTCATGACAGATAGTCATGTCTTGTTCTCTTTGTAAAGCGGCTGTGGTACTTGTGAAAAGGCTGTCATCACTGCCAGAGGGAGAGAAATGCTGCATGAAAAGTGGCAGTGAAAGTTTTCCTGCTCCGCAAGTGTCGTTGCGTTGACTTTTTAGGAGCCATCTAGTTGAATAAAAGCAGTACCTTAGCTATTACAGCCATTCAAACAAAACTGACTATGAATATCTCTGTCAGCTCCAAGTATAGCATAGTCTTTCACTGGAACTCTTTGTTCAGTGTTTCCTGACCATCTCCATGCATTGTTGAGCAACATCTCTGCAAGAAGGGGCTGTTCTCCAGAGGAGAGCTTGCCCCCAGAGCTGGGCACGTCTCTTTCTTCACTTAAAGGCTGTTGGTGAGAATTATGGTTGTCCCCATCTCCTGGTGTCTCAGTAAGAATGGCTTGCACCTCTGAGGTGATCTGATTATTGATGGAGTCACAGTACTGTTGGTTATAGCTGATCTCAGCAAGGGGATCTGATGGTGTTCCCATAGTTATATTGTGTCAGGCCTGCTGGTTTCCCAAATGATTGTGCAGGGGATCTGTGCAACCCACTTGCAGATGATTTGTTGGATATTTCTAACTGTTCTTACCCAAGGAAATTATTTTGACCCTCTTCTGTTAGCTGTGAATGAAATATGTAGTTCTGGTCTTAAAATTCATGTTGAACATTAGACTAAAATGTCATGGTAATGCAGTTGTTTCATATGAGATCTTTCAACTTCATAAAGGTCCCTTTTGATGGTCTGGAAATAACGTTATAAAAGAGGAAGACTCCAGAAACACTAATGCAGCATCATTGCTAGAATTGTGTTATCTAAAAAATACTTGAAGTGCCTTTCTGCTGTGAACTGTGTCCAGAATCAAAATGAGGAAAGACAAATTTTTAAGATAAATTGGTTTGTGAAAAATTTATGTGCACTTTACTAGTGCAGGCAGGATGTAATCTGTTTTGTATTGAATCTGCTTGAAAAAAAGCCCACAATGATAATGAGATTTTTTTAAAGGCACTTTTAAATTCATGCTGGCAAAAGACAAATAGTCATGACTTTTAATTTCTATAAACTTAACAGCTGGGGACAAAATAAAGCGTTATTAACTTAAAGGGTGTAAGGAAGTTGCTTTTGTTTCAAGGACAAAATAAGTTATTCTATTCTCAGTGTTATTCATCTAAACTGTCTGTCTGATCTCTCTGCTGGTACAAACAGGCCAGTGAGTGGTTTTATTTATGCTGCTTTTACTGTTAATAGTGAGAGAAAAGGGGCTGCAAGTACCTCCTATGATGTCTGCATCCCACATACTTGCTAATGCATGTAAAGACATTGGTTATGAAAGAATTACGCTTCCGTACAAGCAAAATGGGATATTCCTCATATCTAAAACAAAAAATATATTACAAATTAGTAAGAATCTTCTTAACCTCATTTTATTGTTTTAAAAATATTATTTGCCTCTTCTATCCTGACAGCCATTAATGATAAGAGCATTTGTCCTTGTCGAACTGTGTTCTTACACTAATTTTAATTATTGAAATATAATTTACTGTTATTAGAAGATGAATAACAGTTATTTTTCTTTATCACTGTATGGCATATAAGCAAGAAGTAATCTTTTGGGGTTTCTTTTTGATTTGTTTTGTTTGTTTGTTTTAATTTTTTGTATAGGGTAATGATAATTCAAAGACCGACCACATCAGCTGCAGTCTCTTGGTATTCTCATGTGCCTGCTGTTTCTTTTGCCTCTTGAATTCAGTTCCATTTATATCAGTGACTTATTTTTTTTTTCACTGTGAATGTCTTTGTTTTCTACCTGCAGACTCCTCCCGTGTTTTCCCAGACTTCACTGTTGAAGTTATAGAGTATATTGTGTTAATAGTAAACCACAAGTTCATGTTTACATAGTGAGAGGTTTCCCTTGAGTCCTGAGTCTTTACTAACTGATTTGTCATAGAGGTGAAGGTCACAACCTCTGTGTTTAGGAAATCAATAGCAGTTGCCATTTCCATTAAGGAGCCTTGGCTGGGGTTGTTCTATCTTGCCTATTGCACTGCTGTCAGTATATGCTTTCCCTTGTTCATGGCCCGAAGCTAAAAATGAGGACAGACCAAAAAATTTGGAGGTTTTTTATCAAATAAGCATAGGCTTTCCATAGTATTGGGAAGGACAGATCTGAAGATGGCTTGAGCACAGAAGCAATACAGGAAAACTAGTGCATGTAAATGTTATAAATGGGTATACTTCACATACTCAGCTAAAATCAAACAGTGGAACAAAGTGTAGTTTGACCTAGTGTAGAAAAAATGACCAGAAATGCCAAAATAAAAAATAAAGAAAAAAAGTAATGATCCTTCTGCACGGAAGGTTTCTCAGTACATTATAGGGGTAGCAGACCCATGCCTCTGTTTGATACTTTTTGGGTAGCATCTGATAGTATTCCCAGGCATCTTGAAGAATGACCACTGTTTGAAATAAGTGTAGGTGGAACAGCAGCAAAGTCACATGCCAATTTAGGAATAAATGTATTTCTGCCATTAACTATCAAATTTTGGTTCCCCCCAGGGGCTGCCTTGCTCTATAGCCCTTTACTGGTGCCCTCGCTGCTGTCCTTTTTCATTACTTCTGGTCATCAAGACACATTTTGTTGCTGCTTACCTTTGAAGTGCAGGAATGCTCATGAGTGCACCATCATGGTGATGTCATTATAAAATTAACTTATATCACTGTAAATTCTGGGGAGAAGGTGATCTGAAGCCAGCCACAAACACTGCTGAAGTCAGCATGTGACATTACAAAACACGTTTTTCATGATTTTGAATTGGCACATCCTAGCTGGCACTAACCATTTTCTCTAGGCAAGAGTGTCATTTAAAGGAGATTAAACTGCACACAAGGATAAACTCCTCTTTTCCACCCAGGGTAATACTCAAAGCTTACCTGCTTAATACCAGTGTTTGTACCCTCTTCTCTCATTATACCATCAACTTGATTAGACCCTGAGGTCTCCATGGTAGGACTAGAGAGATGCTCACTTGATAGAGGCACCATCAGCAGTGCTCGTCAAGACTGTGCCAGAACACTGAGTCTTTGGGAGCCCAGTCCATGCATGCTTGTCTAGAGCATCCAACACCTAATTAACAGCAGGAAAAGACTTGTCTTCCATTGCAGTACTAAATTTGCAGCAACCACAATGGTGTGGAAGTGATCTAGGGGAAAATTTGGTATCCCTGCTGTGTTTTATCATATTTCTGTCTGCATGATAGCCACTGTGCTATTGCTGCGTCTTATGCATTCTTCAGTGTATTTCAAATACTCTACTTTCAAATACTGACCAGCAGAATGATGCCAGTGCAGAATGCTGTACTCACAGACAGGATAGTCTTAGGGAAAATACACTTCTGTCAAAATTATTAAAGAGGTGTCTGATAGCAGTGTTTCAGTTAAGGCTTATTAAACACTCTCCATTTTATCCTCTATTTTCAGGGATTTATAATTTTGCTATAAAAGTTCACTCAACCTTGAAACTTGGCATCCATGGTTTCATTCCAGAAGGTATTTTTAAAGACACAAGAGCAAAAATATCCCTGTTCTGGCAATGGCTTAAATGAATATTAACTTTTAATCCTGCTGCACAGCACATTGGGAAGTTGAAAAAAACCTGCTAAAATTACTGCTTAAAAAAAATAAAACAGAAAAAAGAGCCTTTTCAGCAGTACATATAACTTGGATTATCCACTGTTATCTTGATCTTTTGAATGTGATCTGGTACCTTTCGAGGGTTGTTGCCCTCAGCTGCAGAGGTGCAGATACCTCTATAGTGTACTTGTTGCAGGGGCTGAAGCCACTTGCTCCCTCTTAGAAGGGCTCATGCCCATGAGAGAAGGCCTGCATTGATAGGGAGGATGCCCAAACACAGGCAGTCCTAAAAGCAGTGTGAACTAAACAATTTTAGCAAGTGAGCTTTAACTTTGAGGGGTGGGAAGTCTTGTGTTATGTGAATACCTGGGAGTTTCATATGGTTGACAGTGGTCACAGTTGCACTGAGTTTGAGTGGTCTGGAGAACTACTGGAAACAGCTTTCTAATTGTTAAGTCTTGGAATACATTGCTTAAAGGTCATTGTAGGGTCTCCATCATGAGACATCAAACTCGACAAGTGGGGCTAGGCATATGTCAGTAACATTTCAGGAACAGTTAATTCTGCCTTAGAGCAGACTCTCTCACATACACTCCGGACTATTTTTCACTCATTTTTCATCATAAAATTTGCTATATATTTGTCATTAGTACTTCTTATTCCTCTTCCCATTTCACCATTTCAAGGTGAGTGCTTTACAATTGTCTTTAGAGGGTCCTTATTTCTCAGTGCAGAGCAAAGTTTTTGTTCTCAGCAGAAGTCTCAATTTTCCTGCCTTTTCTACCTAAAACATCTGAGCCTGGTGTCTTCTTGATTTCATT
Organism: Melopsittacus undulatus; assembly: GCF_012275295.1. NCBI lineage: Eukaryota > Metazoa > Chordata > Aves > Psittaciformes > Psittaculidae > Melopsittacus > Melopsittacus undulatus. The sequence goes on from NC_047535.1 coordinate 30,382,111, forward strand.
GGCATTTAAACTGCTTGACATCTTAAACCCTCAAGGATGCTCTGAGCTGTAAAGACTCCTTGCTGAAACTGCTGTTCCGGAGTTATAGGTGATGGACGATTGGTTGGCTGCTTCATGCACTAAAGAAATCAAGCAGCATGTAGCTTCTCCCATTAAAAATTAACACTCTGCAGTAGGCAGTAAAGACTTTAAATGTTTTGTTGTTAAGGAGCAAATAATGGAAAATCACCACCTTTTTGTTAAAGAAAGAAGGTTGCTTCAAGTTAGGAGCTTTCTCTTCTTATGTGGCTCTCACCACCTTGACTCTGACAACAGGAGAACGATGCCTGGGAATGTGTGATCGTGCACGCGTGTTGCTTGGATGTTATTTTACTGTTCATAATCACACAGCTTTCACCTGGAATAACCAATGTGTGCATGCAATATGTTAAGAGATGGATAAGTACCTGTGTGATTTGATAGTACTTTGGGTATCCTTTCATATACTTTGTGTGCATGTAAAGCTTCACATGGCTGCAGATGGCTAATTTGAAAAGAGGCCTGTGGGAAATTTGGCATAGAGTGCTTTAGCTAATGCAAATAACAATAACTCATATGGGAAAGAGTGGAATGATCATGAAAACTGATCACTGATTCCAAAACTTCCCAGACATCCATGAATATCCTGAGTTTAGAGGCTAAGCTTGTAGAGGTGGGAACAGGGGATTTGATAGTCATTTGGGGTTATGTGGAGATGAATTGTGGGATGTCAGTGTTCATGTCTGTTTTACCTATTCAGTCTGTAACAGATTTGCCTGGTGCACAGGACTCTGTTGCCCTGTTGTAGCTGTCTCAAGCTGTTCTTTGCTCTGCAAAACAGTGATGACTTGAAGCCTGAGAAATACCCATAGAGTGAGATGCACTGATTGGAGCAGACCTGGGGAAAGCAGGCACGTTTCCTCTGTCTGCCTGAAATGGCATAATGTTTTTGGCAAGGACTGCAGTAAAAGAAATGAGAGGAGGCATTCTGTCCAGCCAACTGTCATTGCTCACATCTACCTCCCCTTCGCCTATCTGGTACATCGGCCCTCTTTCAATTGTACCATCTAAATGCTAAATAGCAGGGCTATTGCATGTCTGTAACTGTGCAGCACTCTTTTGTTATGTTCCATGCTGTTATCAGATGAGAAAGAAAAATAGTTACTAAGTAATCAAAGATTTAGGAGAACTGTGAAGCCATGCAAATAAGGGGAAAATATAAAATGTTGCAAGATTGAAACGTTTGTCTGGAGAAGCTCTCTGGAGTAATATAAAATGAGGCCTATGTATTAAACAAGGTGGCAGCAGAGGGGTGCTTCAGCTCATCTGGGATGTGACAGGGGCTTCATTGGGTGTAAAACCTGGTGCTTACAGTCTCTGTCTAATTGAGAGCAATTGCTAGTGGTATAATAAAGACTAGTTAGAATAAATGCTACTAATGACATAACTCATGTTAAAATTGATACAATGATTGTTGGGTATTGTTGGGTAATTTCACAAAAGAAAGTATCTGTTGTCAGGCATTCACTTGTCCAGTACAGTGCAAAGATATTTAGCTAAGACAAACACCTGTATCCAGACTCCTCTGCTTGCTTTACCCATGTTGCATCATGTTCTTCTTTAAAGTGTGTCCACAGCCTCCAACGCACATCCTTTACGGAAAAAAAAGTGCAATGTCACTTTGAGACAGATCCACGGGGTTTAGACCAACTTTCCATTTCCTCAGTTAATTACCAACATAATCTCCAGATAATCTCTTCTCAAGTCTATGAAGATTGGCTGCCTTTGAATTCAGAGGACACTGGGTCTTTTTGGATCACAGCCATAGATTAAACTTCTTCAAAGTGGAGATAGCTGTACTTTCCTGCTGTTGATTGAAACACGGCGCTGAACACTTCTGAAGTTGGATAACCCCTCCAGAAATGCAAACAATTGCTGGCCTCCCTGTGTCCTCCCAGCTCAGAGGTGCCAAATCCCATTATAACTCGTTTCTGTGCAGTCAGTCAATCATAGCTTTGTTGTTCAATGTGTAAAAGGATTTTCCAGTTATGCTAGGAATGCTTTATCGATAGGAAATCACACATTATGAAAGAGCTGTTTCCACCAAAGTTGCAAAATTGAGTCCATAATTACATTGTTTTGCATTTTTATTGAATGACCTTAAATAGGGGAATTTTCTAACTATGTTTTCTTAACTATTTTCATGGTGACTGTGTTCTTGCATGTCCCATGAAAGGAGAAATCTCCCATCTGCAGGAGACCTACCACCATTGTTTGTACACCTCTGCTATTTTCAGGCCCAGACAGAGAGCAACTGCCTACAAAATTGCTCACCAGGTTCATCTGGTGCCTCTGTGAGCTTTGCAGAGGACAAGAGAAGAAAATTAAGCACTCTCCTGTGGTAGGGGGAAGATTTACTTGAATGAACAAATTTACCCTATCCTGCAGGCTTTCCTTCTGTATCACCCACATCAACCCTCCAGCTCTGTGCTGTGTTTATGTTATCTAAGGTGCCATTTGCCTACTGCATGTGTATGGCTGGGGTTGTGGACTCAGGAGACAACTTGGTTTCTGTGAACCACATAAAACATTCAAGCCTGTGCTGGGCTGTCCCTTAGTAGCCTCTAAGGTCTGTTCTGACCCTGCCCTTCTGGCTTTGTGCTTCTGATCTTAATGGCCTCCCTAAAAAACTGCTGGGATCTGAAAGCATAAATCCATTTTGTGGCACTATTGGAGAATAAAACCACTAATTTTTAAAAAACATTTAGTAATTTATGAGACAGCAAGAAAATCAAATGCTTAATATATGCTTTCCTGTAGGGCATAATTTTCAATTACATTTTGCTTTTGAATGGGCCTTACACTTCCGGCCTTACACTTCCAAACTGTTTCACATAAGAAAAATGCAGATACCTGCATAGGCATGTCAGTGGGTTTTTTCTCTGGTTTAAGATCAGGTCTCAAGCAGCAAGTCTGTAATTTGGTTTGCTGATGATTATTTACAAACTAATCTGTAGCCATATCTCAGTGTAACTCAGTAAATGTCTATGTGGTTCCAACAAAAAATGTGACCCGTCATTCACATATCCATACAGTAATTTCCCATGAGCTCAGCAGAAATCATTCCATCTCCCAGTGGACATCCAGCACCATTTTCTATTGTACTTGAAATTTCTTGGCTTATGAGTATTGCATTGCTCTCCCTCCCCAGACACACAAAAGTCATTCTAGTTTCTGGTAACAAGTTTTTGATCAGGTTTTCTTTGTACTTTCAGCTTTTGAAAGCTCACCGTTGGGGTAAATTTCCCTTTCATCTTAATGTAGCTTTCTCCTCCCTTTTTTTCCTGTGAAAACATCTGAAATTGGTAAGGAAAGAAGTTGCAATGCAAACAGAATTTGCTTGCTTAGTTTGAAATTGTAAATCCCCTTTTAAAAAATTCTCCCTACAGTGAAGGAAGAAAAACCCCAACAGCAACAACAACAAAACCCCCAAAACCCAACAGTGTTTTTAATCTTGTGAGATTAAAATCTGGAATTTCTGCTTATGAAGAATAAGACAGCTCTTTCATTCACCAGCTGTATGTGTTTTTTACGAATGTTAGGCTTAGCTATGAATGAATGAATGTATGCATGCAAATATAACTGCATACTTAAATATGTGCCATAAAGCCATCTGAAAAGAAGAGCAGGGGTTCACACTCTCCAGGTAAAGGGAATGGTGTGAGATTTGCTTCTGACCCATCTAGGCCTGATATTTTAAATGTTATGTGCAAAATACAACAGCTGAAAAGTTTGCTGATCAAATACCACTGTCTACCAAAGTACTAAAGGTGTTACTGTGGCTAAACTGTTTATGGCTATGTGGAATAAGGGGAGGACGTGAAAAATAGCTTTTAGAGAATGGCAGTTATTTTGGTTTAAGCCACAGGAAACTCAGACTTGTCTTTCTTCAGTGAAATAAGTAGAAAATGGATTTAAATGCAATCTCTGACGCCATTGACCTAAAAGCCAGAAACACACCTGCTATAAAATGTTGAAAGGGTTGTCCTTGGGGAACACCACTTGTGACCAGCCACCAATTGGATTTAACTTCATATACTGATTGTGCCATTGCTGGAGATGCTTAGAAATACTAAGTACTTAGAAGGACTATGAATAGGCTAACCTCTACAGGTTCCCTTTTCCCTTCCTCTGCGATGGAGCATCAGTTATTTGCAATTTGGAGTGTCCATGTAGAACACTGTTTCAGTAACTTGCTCTGATAGTACCATATTTGCTCTCTTCTGCCATGTTCTTTATTTTCCTAATGATATGAACAGCATCCAGAAATCCTGTGAGCTGGACCTATTCCATTAAGGACCATTTTTCCAAGTCCAGAAACAATAAATGCTGTAGCAAGGAAAGGGATTTCAACTCAGCTCAGGCAGATGAGCTCTACTGGCACTGGTGCAACCACGTAAAATGCCACCGGATAAAACTCTAATCCAGAGTAAGGTGTAAAGCCAGCCATTTCAGGCAGGGATGTCAGCTGTCTTTTTGTTTCCTGAAATGAGAACTGTGAGTAATCTGGAGGTTTCCATCTCATGAGAGTGTCACGAGTGGATTTAGCAAGATTTTGTAAAGCAGTCAGTGTGTATGAAGGTATAAAAATATGCATTTTTTTTTTCTTGTGTTGAGCTTGCTGAATGTAAAACCTCCCTGCTCCTATCTGGTTAGCTACACAAATCACAGCTTAAAATAACGTGTATGTTTTACATCTTCATATGCGTGTGTGCTTACTCTGAACTCTTTAAAATATGAATTACCTCAATTTGGTTGTCAATAAATTCTTAAGGGACAAAGGACCCTCCTGAATTTCCAGACCAAACATGATCCATTCCTGTAACATTATAAGGTGAGCCGGATCCTAGGTGTTGTAAAATGGTGTAGTCTCAAAGAAACAAAAACAGCAGTTAAGATCAGAATCAGCAGAGAATTCAGCCTGTTTACTAAGCAAGTTTCAGAAATAAACCATTTACTTTTGTTTTAGAATATTTATTGTGTCAGGATATTTTCAGGAAGCAAAAATAAACAGCTCCCAGACTTGCTAAAAGTATAGAAAAGACTTGAGTGCTGCTAAAAGGTGTTATTTTTACTGTATGTGGTTTATTACTTGCATAATTGCGTAGAATAGAAAGCAGTTCACGATAATGGTATTGTTCATACTTCTGTAATTAAGACTGTATCAGTATTTCAAGGGCATAATACCCAGTTAGAAAAATGCATGCAATTAGAACATTAATTTCTTGGGAAGTAGGTCTTTAGCCAATTTTTATGGGAAAAACACTGCTTTGGTTGGTTACCAGGTAGAGGAGTCCAAAGAAAATGATTCTGGGTTCCAGTGTGGCATCAGGTGTTTTGCATTCCTCACATAATTAAAGCCTAATGTGGAAGTGATGCCTTAACAGACTTAACTAGCAGAATTGCAAATATTAGACCGACTTTCTATGTTCCACTTTTACAATGTATTAATTGCTGTAAATATGCAAAGGTATGCAATTAAAAGAGCAAATGAGTATTTCTAATTAGGATGGAATGGTAGCACACTTCATCAAAGTAGGACACAGTGTGCTACTTAGCTGTGTATACGTTTTTGCCAATTAGTCAACCAGGAATTCTTGTATGAACAATTGAGCCTTATATAATTGGAAAACAAGCACTGAAGCACTGAAGTCCAAAAACAACATTTGTATTACCCTGTAACACAATAGGGTACTTTTGGCCCTCTTTGCATCTGGGGAAAGGGATAATTCATTGACAGAAACCTGTGCCTGTGTGTTGGAATGTGGCTTCCTCCTCACCATCTGCGCTGGAGTGTGCTGATGGGGCTGCAAAGACGTGGGGAGAGTCCTACTTACAGTTAGACAGAGCAATGCATGTGGGACAGGGAAACCAGGTCCTTGAGCAGCCCAGAGGCAGAGCTGCTTTCTAACCCGTTGCATTTGTTCATTCAGATGTGTCTCTCAGCATGCTGAGCACTATGGCAAGTGTCCACAGTATGTTGCAGTGTAGCACTGAGGATTGGAGCCTGGCTTTCCTGGCAGTCCCAGCTGTGTGTTACAAGTAGTTTATTCTCAGTGCAGAATACCACACAAATGTGTTACCAGCACTTTTCTAGAAAGCACTTAGAAACAGGTCTAAGCTGGAAATGTAATGGAAATACAACTCTTGGCTAAAAACCATCTTGATCTGATCTCTTCTACAGAGTTGTACCTTTGTGGATGCATGTGTGGGAGAGGAGCAATTCCATAAGGCAGCCATGTGTGGGATGTGCCAACGCTGCACAACCTCTTGGACAATGTTAAGTGACCTGCTGGAGGCTGTGGTAGCCTGAGTGCTGTGCCAGGTGTACAGCCCTCAGACACAGATATCAAATTTGTATGCTGAACCTCACAGTGGGGAAGCAAAATAATCTTCTGTGTAGTCAAGAATACCCCAGTGGATCCTCCACGTTTTGGAGAAGGGGGCATTCCGAGCAGGTGGAGTTTCTTAGTTGACACTAAGCAGCACATACGCTCCGAGAGGAAGATTTGTGTTTGGTTGTTGAGCAAATGAAATACTTGGAATTTTCAAGACTAGGCCTTTTGGGGTTTTCTCAGGGGAGGGGAATAGTCTTAGAAGGGGAATGAATCCTGTTCTTGATCTCTAAGAGAAGGTGTATGGAGAAAGATACAACTAATACAGGTTGGAGCAACGAATACATCAGTCAAGCAGTCAGTTCAGACTGATGTGGGATTTTTAGGACAAAGAGTTTAGCCTGCACGTCATGGGGAGATAAAAACCTGAAACTGGTTTGAAAAGCCCTTGAAGGGGCAACAGAGCATGAGAAGGATTAGGAGAGGAAAGGTGGAGCGTGCAGCAAAGACCTCAACCCAAACGCTCATGGGAATGAGCATGGGAATGTGCCTCTAGTTTTTGTAATGGTTTTCTGGGTTTGGGGCTACTTTTCCCTTGCTTTTGGATAGTTTTCTTACATTTGTGAGAGTTTGGGATCTGTGTTATGCATTCAGTAAGTCTAGGGGAGAAGGAAAAGGCATTTCTCCTTTGTATAATAACACAAATGCACTTAGATACAGGCTGTACTTGAAGAACTGACTGACAGCTTCTGTGACAGACAAAATAGAACATTCTAGTTTTGCAGAATGAAATAATGTAATTCATACTATACCGGGCAGAATCCTGCCCTGAGCCCTGACCCCTCACAGATATTCTTCCCGTAACCTCCTGGAATATTCCCAGAGCCTCTTTCGTGGTGAAAGGTAGCTTGCTTAGTTCTTCTCCTATGCTCAGAAGGCACTGGCCTGTAGCTATAAATAATTACTGACTACTCACACTGCCTGGCACAAAGTTCGGATCTGAACTTTCATTCAGACACCTCTGTGCCTGTTCATGCTTGCTGTACGTGGTAAAAGTTGTATTTTCTACATCCACCCCATTTGCTCCAAGTTAAAGTGATTCTGTAGTCTGGTTGAGATACTCAGACAGGGAATTCAGATGGGGGCTTTTTTGGTGGTGTTTTTTTTTTATTATTTCTTTTTTTTTTCCTCCTCTTTTCCTGAGGATGGTTTCTAAAACATTGTTTTTTCCAAGAAAAAAAAAAGAAGGGTGTTAGGCACCTAACTCCATTTCATCAACATGTCTTTAGCTCCCTTGTGCTCCATTGTAAATCACAACCAAAGGCCTGTGGTCTGCCCTACAACTGCCTTTCACAGCTTTCTTCAGGAATGGGGGATGTCCCTTCACACCGAGGTGAGGCAGTGGTGTGCATGAGCAGAGGAAGGTGGAGAACACCTACAGGTCTGTCTGTCCTAGTAGCTGCCCCAAGGTGGGACATTACCCTTCATGCTGTCTTTGCAGGAAATAAAGTATGTGGTGGCCCAGCCTTTAAGGATCTTCTTTGCTGGGCTTAGCTAGAAGGGACCCTCCAGGCACGCCTCCATCAAGGCTGCACTAACCAATTGTTAGTAGCATGTAAGCTTTTACACAAACCCAAGGTACTGCACCTCTGTTTCCCTTAAAAAAGGACTTATTACATATAGTAACAGCAACAAATGCCTCTTACATCATGGCTGAGTTTGATATCTTGATAGCTGTACCCACAGATGATGCTTCAGTGGAGCAGACCGTCTTCTCCAGCTTTCAGCAAACCTCAAAGATCTTTGCATCTGGTAATTTGCAAGTCATTATTTTGGCAGACCTCCTACTCAAAATGCTCTGCATCACTCAAGGTTGCCAGATATTGAGCTTCATATTTTGAATGAGGGTAACTTTCCTGATGTATTGAAAGTGTTTAGTACTTTCATTTGACCTTAGCTTTAACTTACTTCTACTTGTCACTGGAAAGAGAGGTGATTAGGAAGATATATGGTACTCTATACTGATTGCAGACAGTGGATCTGCAGCACTATCAGAGTGGGCAATTGCTGATGGACCTGTTTTAAGTTTAGTACACTTTGGATCTCAGGCTCACATCTCTGTCAGCTCTACTTGACTTCTCCTAGCACGATTTCAATATTTACTTCATGCAGAATAGACAACATCTGGGATTTATGTGGCTGCTCAGTGGAGTGAAAAAATAAAGAAGTGATTCTGAGGCTTTGCCTACAGAAGCTTCAACTTTCTGAGCAAAGCCAAATGGGTCTTGGCAGTGAAACATTAGAATTGAAATGGTATAAAGGCTCCTGTAAGTACCAGAAGAACTTGTATTTCTGCAGAATTTGGCAAAGTAACATCCTGCATTCCCAGAACTCTCCCTGTGTATTCAAAAATAATGAAGTGAAAATGAATTGGGTTTGTGGAGTACATTGTATGTGCCAGCGAGCTTGTTTATGTGTGGCAGAGATAAATGTGTGTGTGCCTATGTTTATGTGGGGTAATTGTTGTCTGCTAAATGGTGTGTGATCCCCCTCCCTGCACAAGTTCACATTGCCACTCTTTGCTGAGATCAAGAAAGCAGTACTGTGTACTACCATTTCACCAGTTTCACTCTTCTGCTGCTTTTCTTTCTTTCATGAATCCCGATTCTTTACATAGGTAGGAAAAGCTTATTAGCACTGGGCTATGCATGAGCCAGCTAATGTGTGTGAGGTAAAGTTGCTCAACACGAGTTCTTGCAAGAAGTCACAGCCCCTTGCTGCTAACTCAGAGCTGCTGATACTATGAATTTCCAAATTCTACTATCTACTTCATCTCTCTTATATATTGTACATCAAACTTCAAGCTACCACGTCTTAAGTCTTCTCTGCTGCTTTTCCTTTCCAGTCCTATAAATATTCCTCAGTAAATGTTGGCTTGTATGCTAAATGTTCTTATACCTACATAGTAGTCTTTATATCCTATGTGTCTTACTGGCACATTCCAAGATCGGTGGTACTGCAGGTATGCAGTAAATCAAACTAACCAATAAGGTGTATGCATTGTGTAGTTATCAGTAACTCACTTGCTATCATAAAGCAAGTCCTGGACTTCATCAAATGTTTGGATTTACTTTTCATGTCTGGAAAGTCACTCATGTATGAAAGTGCTACTGCATGTGCACAGAGCATCTTTGTTGTACATACACATTAGTAGTGATGTTTCCCAGGAGCATCTGTGTACATGCAAGACATGCATAGGGTAATGGGCAGTAAGCAGGAGAATGGTCTTCCAGGAAAGCCTGCTTGGAGCATATGTCTTGTGGTTCCATAATGTGGGGGACTCCCAGGCTGGACCCTCTTTCAGAATGGCCTTTCCTAAAGGAAGACCAGCCCCATCTAACAGTGAGCTGATCACTGGGAGATGATAAAATGCTCATTGCTGTGAGAAAAAGAGAAAAAAAGCAATTTATTGAGAAAAAGGTATAATGAAAAAAGAAAATTATCTCTGCTCTGGAGTTTTCTATAAATGCATCATAATACTTGGGATTTATCTAATATTTCTGTAATTGCTATAGCACTTGTGTCTCATATTGCATTGGAGTAATTCCACGTGTGTATGTGCATATAACATAGAGGGATGGTTTTATTAATGTCAAAGGAAAATCAAAAGTCTAAAGCACTGGCATACATCAATTCAGTGTTGTCCCTTCCACATAGTCCTCTCTCCTGCTTTCCTATGACATTGTTTTGGTTTGGTTTTTGTTTTGTTTTTGGACATCTTTCTCCCTAAGCACAGTGGTAAAATGTACCTCCTGACATGAATCTTGGTTCGTAAAGACTTTCATACTTGGATTTCAACATAAATTTTACCTTAAGACAGTTGCAGATTGTCACTGTGCCTAGTCTAGGTATATTATTTCCATACCATTTTTGTGTGGTATTTACTCATACACAAATAAAGCACATATCTAGTGGATATTTTATTAATAATGTAACATTTACAGCACTTTATTGTTAGCATAAAGTAATGATACACATATAAAAAGCAAATGTTTCAGCATAAATCACTCTAATCGTTCAGCCAGCATGACCATCTCGTATAATGTTGCCATTTATCAATCAATATGCCAACATGCCTTGATGCATCAGATGTAAATTACCATCTAAGGTGTCTTTAACTCCTCAAAATGTCACCCATTGAACTGAGCTCATTCAAGTTCACCTTTTAAGTTTTTGCCCGGAGATGCTCGCTGTCCGTCAAATATGCAAAGAAGGTCAGAGGTTAATGAATCATAATTGGTCTTCATTATGTGGTAATATAGCACCTCTAGTGTCTAATTATGCCCTGGTACTGCAGAGCAATGCCATAATGTAGGGATGTAATGAACTAGAAGCCACGCATTATCGTGTACTGTAACATTTCATGACTTGTTATGGTTCTCTGCATTGTCTCCAATGAGGGATGAAGCTTGGCGCATACCAATGTTGTCAAATTTCTGTTCTGAGAAGTATTTAGAACACCTTTGTAAGAATGAAGACTTCTGATCAATTGAATCGTGCTGTAAGTCAGGCCTGGTGCTATGTAACTCCTGTCGTTATTGTAATCTGTGGTCTTCATTGCCTGTGATGATAGAAGAGAAATTGTATTCCTTCACTGCAGGTAGGGAAAGGCAAGCTGGAAAAAAATCCTTCACTCCCAAATTTATGGTGTTAATTTGCCATGTATTAATCTCCACGTATCATTAGAGAGCAAATAAAGAATGAAAGGAGTTCATTCAGTAATAAAAGTGTTTTATTCAGAGTTGTAATTAGGCTATATTATTTCCAGTTTTCCTTTGGAGGATTGGAGGCTACGAGCAGAAAATGATTGCACTACTGTTTCATGTGTCAGACAGTGTGCTTATACACTGGCTTTTAGCAAAAAATGCATGTAAGCTGCTACTGACCTTAGCAGGGCAGTTCAGAATCAAAGCATAGTGAAACAGCATCGTGCATTTGCCACATTTTACCTACCAGTGTTTATATTTGTTTCCTTCCCAAAGTTTAATGCCAGGTGCCTTTTGCCAGTTCTTTAGCAGTTGCCATTTATAGAATCACTTTATCTTCTTCTTTAGGAGACAGGTACAGTGTCTGGTAGCTAGAAACTGTACTCTAGGAATAGGAATTGTAGTAGGGAGCTTGCAAACAGCCCTGTGCAGAGCTGTACACGTAGTCAATAGGTCGGTTCACTAGCTTGGTTTGGTGTTCTGTTTGGGTTTTGGCTCTTTTTTTGCTTTATATTATTTTAGCCATTCTGGAGCAAACTGTTTTTTCTTAGTAAAAACAAATCCAGGGTGAACTTAGGTTACCTGATACATTTTGTTGAATAAAAGTGGTTTGAATTTCTAAGGATTTTAAGCCTTTTTTTATGTTCTGTCATTTTTTAGAATGACTAAACCAGATTTTGATCAGAAACAAAAAAACCCAAAACATTTCATTTTGAAAAGACTAAATGAGTGCTTCAGCCCTTTAAAAAAGAAACATCTATTTTGCCTCAAAGTCTTTATGGACCTTGCCCCAGAAAGATAACTTTCTGTGTGTAAATTACTCACTTTTCACTTGTCCATTTTTTGGGTCATTAATTTTTCATAATTTGTTCTTTTCACCTTTAGAGGATTTTTGTTTGTTTGTTGTTTTGTGTTTTTTTGTTTGTTTGGGTTTTTTTTGGGGGGAAAACCCAACCATCTTCACTCCTAACATTATCTGTTAGGGTTAAATATTACTTAACAGTAGTTTGGCTCGAGGCTGATTTTCCCTGGTATTGCAAATGGCAGCTAATTTAAAATTGTTTCATATATAAATGATTTTCAGTTAGCAAAAGAGCATTTTGATTTTTAAGCTGAAACTGGTAATTTTCTTGTGGGTTTTCGGTTGTTATGAAAGGAAACCTAGTTATACGCTGTTGTCTGTACTGTCAGGTATCCTGCTTTGAATCCAATAACTGAGCTCAACAGCCTCAAAAGTGTATTAAACATCAATATCCTCTCCTCAGCAAGAACTAATCAGTTCCATCTCTCTAGCTTTTGGGATAAAATGAGGCTGCCTGGTTGTTGCAGGATTTATAATATTTAAAACTGCATTTTATATTCTCTGTTTTCATCTGCTTTTATTTCCATCCCTCTTGATCGCTGTGTTTACATAGGGCATGTGTACTCTGAATGTACACTACAAATTGGTTCAAGAAACCAACCTGCAGGATGTATCTGCCTTAGGAAAGGCTCCAGTGGTTTCACTCAAGAGCAGAATCATTCATCTATCAGTGACCATTGGGGAGGCTGTTTGAGCACAGCAGTGACCAAGTAGTCATCACCTCTCTGGAGGGGCCCATATCTCCTGGGAGCTTGGGCTGCAGTGAGGGCAGACCTCTTTGGTATTCACAGTATTTGATATAGTCAGATGCTTAGGGATGATAGCAATGCAGATATCTGCATTTCAGATTTCACTACATGAAAACTCTGGTTTTCTTCTGAGGTCTGTTCTGAATTACATCCAGCAATGAGCATTGCTGGATAGTCAGCCTTCCTTTTGCTATGTTCTTACAACCTATAACACAGTTGGACCCTAGTACTGATTAGGCTGTCAGCACGCACGTAATGATATGTCTGTTTTTCATTGCATCAGCTGATAACTTCATTCAGATAAATGATTGCATGAAGAAAACAAAAACAAGCCCCAAAAATCTCCAGGCATATGAGGTGTATCAAAGCAAATCTTAACCCCTATTAATTTTTAGGCTGTTCAAACACACTTTCCTATAGCATAACGTGTTACCATTATTCCTAAAATGTGAAATATAATACAAATAACCAGTAGCAGCAAGGGATATATTTGCTATATGCTCAGGTGGGGTTCATCTGGTGGAGTTCTATCACATTCTGATAGATTTATGACAGTTCAATCAGAAGTACAACACTCATGTGTGTGTGCTTCATACCCAGAGGGACACTACAGATTTCAGGAAATGCAATGAGCATTCCAGCAACAATCACAATTCAGGCCAACAGTGTCTTCACTCTGGATATCAGTAGCAACATCTAATTATAAAGAAGAAAATGTCAATGCTTTCCCTTTATTACTAGCATTGTGGCTGCATTAAATCTGACTTTATTTGACAGAGACTACTCAAAATTATCTCCTACAGCAAATGTGCTATCAGACAGCAAGAGTATATCTTTGTCAAAACAGCACATAGTTGCTGCTGTTAAGCAGTTTTGCAAATATGGTACCTTCAGGCACATATACTGTATTTCATTCTGCATTTACTGATATGACAATTAGCCTTCAGTGTCAAGATAAAAAGATTATGGATGCAAATATGGCTATTTCTTTTCTTTCAGTTGATGGTATCTGATCACAGCCAGATACTTCTCAGAGTGATGAGTTTAAATATATTTTACTCTTTTCTTAAGGAAAAAAATGGAAATTGACAGCAGAGTACTTAACTGCTGAGATTCATATGCTCACTTTATGTATATATGAAATGTAATTCAAGTAGCTGCAAACATTGACTAATCCAAGATTTCAAGCTTATTTGAATTTTCTGTAGAGCAGCTTAGATTAGATCGAGTTGATGAATTCTTTTGAGTTGCATATACAATGTTATAAAAGAGTAACTGAATTCGTACCAAATGCAAGCTGGGCTTCTGCTTTCAGCACCACCAAAGAATAGACTTAGGATTTGCATCTCCTCTCCACAGACAGCAAACCTCCTCTTCGATTATCTGAAGAGTTTTAGCACATTGTCTCAGCAGCAGAAAAACACGAAAAAGTCTTATGATGGAGTCAGTCCTTGCATGTGGATTTTATTATTGTCATTTTCTAAATATGAGCTATTCTTCAGTTCTGCATCCTGGAGGTGGCTTTAAAACTTGCCTGGGAAATTCAGTAAGAAATTTGTCATAACAGTATTCTGGAAAACTAGTTGGAATTATAAAAACATAGCTAAAATCAGTCGCTTCAGAGTCTCATCTGTCATGCAGTTCAGCCCTGAGGAGCTCTGCTGATGTCCTGCACAGTCTGAGCTCAACCTCCTGCTTCACTTAAACCAAGTGCGTCAGAGAAGGGCAGAGCCCCCACTCTTTCTGCCCTCCTGCTTGTGATAATGGAGACAACAGACATTGTTGTGGAAAACGGGCAGTCATGAGCACAGTCTTTGTACTCAGAGCCCTTTTCCTTTGTATCTACACCAAAAACCTGGCTGCATTATTTTTTGTAGCTTATTATGTGAAAAACAGGCATAACAATGGAAGGAGTGCATGTGATAGAGTCAGGAGTTAAATAAAGAGAACAATAAATGTTCCTGAGATTATGTTGTCGGCAAAAGAGCTGGATGCAGTTAAAAATTCAGCAGATCAGTTCAGTAAAATGAAATTCATTGAAGGAAAAATGTGTTCCGACCACAACAAAAGCTAAAAGGAAAACACCGAGATGGCCACAGCAGGTGTACCTTATACTGCTGGCACTTGTGAGTCCTGCCAGAGAACATTATAGACATGTGGCAGCAGAGCATTTGAGTATAAAAGGAGCATAAAGTTGCCTTGGCATTCACATCCAATTTAAAAGAAAAGCACTGCTTGGATATCTACAAAATATGTATCTTCCAAATACTTCATATGGAGATTGTGGTGCTTATGCTGCTCTAATCAAGAGGACATTCATGGGAAAAACCAGTAAACAGCAGGCTTGAACAAAGGCTTTCCCACCTCCCAAGTAGGAGTTATTTTTAATCATAAGGCATAAAGCATCCTTTGGAGTAAACCCCTGATCAGTGTCTTGCTGTCATGTGAGTTGTTTCATTGATTTCAGTGGAGCTATTAAAGACAAGCATGTGCTTAAGCACTTTGCTGGGTTGAACGATAAAGAGGGTACGTTATTTTTGCAAGGATACCTGACAAAAACTGCACTCATTTGCAGCTTAACTCCCATTTCATAGTTCTGTCATTTAAGAAAACATTAATTCACTGAGAATAAGAATGAAGTCATAGATCTAAACTGCACCAAAACAAAGGAGGACTGTTTTCCTTGCAGAGAGTTCAACAATGTGCAGTGACCTCCAACAACTTTAATTAAAGAGAAAATGCATACAGAAGAAAACAGTACAAAGATAGGGCTAGGACTAATAATTTAGTTCAGCATTAAAGGTCAGTAAATCAGTGTGTTTCATGAAAAGCAGCTGTCAGTCCTGGCCAACAACTAAAAACTGTGTTGTGATGCACTGAAACATTAGGGAGAAAAAAAGAAAGGGAATCTTTTCCTGACTCCTTAAAAGTGGGCACACAGTTCATGTTCCTTTTAGCTACCTGAGGGAAATCATTAATGAGGAAAAAACCCCACAACTACAACAAAAAAACCACAACAAAATCAAAGTCCACTGAGAAGTTAATTGCAGGGATCTGCTTTCCAGATCTCCAGCTGCTTTGGCTGTGTCTATCCAGAACTGCCATTGTTAGCTGCTGTTGACCTTACCCTGTGAGACAGTCATACAGAGTCAATAAAACTCAAGGTGCTGTAACCCTGTGTGGCATTCACGTGAGCTGGCTTTCCAGTGATTAATCCAGGTCAGGTGATTATCAGCAAGGAGCCACCTTTCCTTTTGCGTTAGCTGCAAGCCTGCGAATTTCCATTGGAAATGGACTAATGGACTTCTCTGCTGCAGGGTTTCATGGTTTCTCTGCCCCTCCACCTGCTTCTTTCATTATTGCACCTCAGCCCTGTTTAAAGATTCCTTTGGGGACCTCTTGCTTCCTCCCTAGAGGGATGGAAAGGCTTAAGGTGAGCACAGGACACTGTGGGTGTTTAATCTTGATCTTTGCTTATCAGATCTTCTCAGGCACTACCCACAAAGGGCCATAGGAGTAGTTCATCTTTCTTGAGTTCATCTGCAAATGTTGTCTTCTGCTGTTGAGGTTTTTCACCTTGATCAAACATATCATTCAAGAAAGTGGTAGGGCATGCAAATGTAGATTGCTTTGTAGGCTTTTCTTGAATCTTCAGGAAAAAATATATGTATTTTTAATCCCAAACTCAACTCTGTATTTACATACTTATTGTTGGAAACTCCTGTGATGTGTAGTGATGGTCAGGACATAGGGCTCTGCCTGGGATTTCTAAAAGTCACACAAATGCAAAGAAGTAAGGAGACAGCAGTCAGCAGCTCATGCACCAGCGTATTTCCTGCTTTGGTCCTGTGCAGTGACTCCTGTAGGTGAAGAGGTATTTGTTTGTATAGAAGGGGATGTGTACTGCCAAATTAGGGAATTAAACTGTAAGTAATCAAGTTGCCCAAATTATCTGTACTTATTGCCTAAGAGTTTCTATTGAATTCAAGGCATGTTTGCTTGTTGGAAGCTCTCACTGGAGATACCCTTTCTAGGCATTAATGTAACTGATAACATCACTTGAGTTGGTGTTAGCTGAAGTGATATTTCTCTTCCCTTCACCTAATAGAGACTGAAGGTGTCCTGAATTAATGGATGTAGTTGTGTGAAAGTATCAGGTATTTAGAAAGGAAAAGGGAGATAGATGTAGGAACCAAAACCACTCCAAAATCAACACAGTGTAATTTAAAGATCAGTTCATGCAGGGTTGGAGCCTTCCCCTATCAGAGCTGTCTGGTCCAGGCTAAACCAGGACACAAGTTTGAAGAAACACTATCAAAAACCATGGGTGAAGCCTGGGCTTTTACCTATACTATTGCATTGCTTAGCTACAGATACACATGACTGAAATGTTCTACTATGAACTGGACTTCACAAGGAAGCTTAAAATATGTAATTTTGGAAATACAGACGGCTTGATTACAGAATAGTAGATGGAGAGATCTATAGAGAATTAGAGCAGGTAGCAGCACTGTTGAGACTTGCTGTACTCTTTATTTACAATGTAAGACAAATTTGTTTCATTTGAAAGTATCACTCCCATACAAAGTGTGGCAGATACCATGGCTGAAATTGAATAGCCAATATAGTACTTGGAGTATTTATTTGCCCTTTTAATCTATGTGTGTATATTAGAGTTTACAAATTAAAACACAACAATGTGCTTTATTCAGAAGAAATTTCTGAAATTAAAACTTTTAATGCAAATTTCAGTTATAGTTTGAGGTAATTTTGTTGACACTTTACCACTGTGTCCTGGGTTCAGCATTAACCAGCAGGTTAAGGATTCAAAATTGATCTCACTGATTGCAGACTCACTCCTCTGGCAGGCACAGTGATCACAGAGAAAATCTGCTTGCTGTTAGTGTGACATCTGTAGTAGAACAACCACATTGGTTGTTGAAGTGTGTTTCATCTAAACTGTGTCATTTAGCAAGTAAAATCCGTTTAGTAAGATACAGTAGACGGATGCTAAAATTGGCCTATTAAAGATGCTCTAACAAATGGTATAATGAAATTCTCTGCAGCTGAGACACTAAACTTAATATGACTCAGAATAGATAAAGTAAATAGTGACTAAGAGTAAAAGCACTTTATGGAAGATAATTATCATTTAAGTAAGGTACTTTGCAGATGTGAGGAATTTCTGCAATACACTTCTCTTTCTGCCAGCATTAAAGGTAGTTTCCTCCTGGTAGTGACTCAGTGTGGAGCAATTTGTTTCATAACTTGAGAGTTTAAAGGGTAGTTTGTAGGTTTGCTAAAATGTCTCAGACTCTTCATTTTTGTGATGCTCTGAAATAGGCTGTGTATTTATGAATGATATTCCCCTGAGTCTTTATTAACTAACAGCCACAAGTCCCCCACATCTTCCAATGCAAACTCCTGTGAACAGTAGATTTTCTTGCTGTCTGCATAATATTTTCATGTGCTGCAGGAAGCTGTGCTGCAGGAAGCTAAGCTTCACAGACATACTCTATTGAAATTCTGACTAATAAGCTATATGATTTAAGGTCAGATTTCAGGTACAGGTTGGAACAATCCCTTTTTTGATTGCATATAATAGTTGGATGAGTGTACTGGGTCTGGCGGGGTTGTAAATAAGTGTTATAAATATGCATCTGTTCCCACTGTGTTGTATGGTCTCAGTAGCCTTGTAGCCACACTTTGATAGCTCTTTCAGACATGGAGACTGTTGCCAATGAATCAGGTTTTGATTTCCAAAACCAAATTGACTCTAATCTTGCCACTTCTTTTCTCTCTGATGTGTGTTCAGATCAATGACTCTGAAATTATCCTCATGTATTAGTGACTCTTTAATTTTATCTGTATATAATAGTTAACTGAAGGTTCAGAGAAAGGCTGTGTCTAGATTATACATGGTCAAGATCCAAAGCCTAGCCTAAATCAAAGCCAAATGAGGTAACACTGATGCCTCATGAGCTGTTCTTCACAGTCCTTCGAAGCTGTTTCCTCTTGGGCAGAGGGACTTCTCCTGGACAGAGCGTCTGCAGGACAAGCTTCCCCAGATGAGGTGAACACACATTAATGATTTTACCTGCTTAAGATGTATTCTGAGATGCATGAATCCTGAATCACTTTTTAAGTAGTTGACTTGATTAATTACTTTTCTGCAATACGTGTTATTCATGAGCAGTTATGAAGCCTTTCCACTTCATCACAAAGCAATTTTATTTGGGCAGACATTATTTTTGTCTAATATGCAGTCTATTCAGCAACTGATGGCAGTGCTCTGTACAAGATTTTTATAAGTATTGCTCTGTGTTTTAGTAGTCAGTATGGTTATTGTAAGGCTGAATGTTGGCAGCGCTTCTCAAACAAATGGCTTTTCAGTGTCCATATTATTTTATCATATCAGTAATAACCTATTATATGAATATGGAACAAGTTTTATGTGACACAGCAGAGAAACAGTATTAATTTCTCATACCATTACATTCTCATCATGAATTAGCAAAGGTGTGACAGAACCGTTTGAAGAATCCCACTGTATTATTATGTCCTGATAAAGAGTTGCTGCAGTTATAAAGAGGATAAATGGAACTTTAATTTTAGATGAGAATCCCTTCTTTACATATCTTTCTCCACTGTGTTGCTGCAGAGGAGAGAGTGACCATGCTGCTTCGATACTGGTCAGGTAGCCCACAGAAGTCCTGCAGTAGTCACTTGTACGATTGAAGATCTCTCAGGCTGAACCCCATATCTTGGTCACTCAGAGGTCTCCTCCTACCCACTGCTTTCCCATTAAACTGGTCTAGTTTTGTACCACTGCCTCTAATGTGTCTTGCCTGTGGCTTTATACCTTGAAAGGTCTCCACAGCTTGTGCAGTGAGTGTTCCAGGTTAAGATTAGATTTAGGGTTAGGCAGTTTTTCTCAGGGAATAAGTTATTCAAACGCAGTGGTTGGAGTTATCCCTAAACAACTCATTGAGCGGTTAAAATCAAATCTGCTGAATAGAATATTTCAGGCTAAATCAAATTGGAGCTGGGGCTATCAGCACGCAAGGAGAACTTATGTATTTAAACTAGAGCAGAAGGCAGCATGAGGAGAAAGGCTGGGGCTGCCCTGTCATGCAGGATGCCCAGGTGAGCTTCCTTCAGTCCTTGCTGCGTGGTGCAGCCAGTGCTGCTCTGCACATGCTGGTCAGTGATGTCTGCACAGGTCCTGCCCTCATGCAGATGCCCACTAAAGCTTCCAGTCTTTCCAGTTTGCATTGCACTGTACCTTCAGAGGCAGCTTGTGTTGGCACACCTGATTTGCTTTCCACACTATAGTACTTTGCACTTGCCTTTCATTTTCTTGAATTCAGTCTGTTACTCCAATTCATCAAGACTGTTTTTCTAAGCCAGTCCCTGAGAGAGTTCCCCTCCTTAACCAGCCTCTTGTCAAGTGTGTGCTTCAGCAGCAGGCTCTCTTTTCTAATTACTCACCATATAAAAAGCAGTATCATCGCCACTGATAAAGACTAGGAATCATTGCTCTGCAGCCTGCAGAATTTAACGAGTGTTGCACTTCTGCTCTAGAAAGCTATAAACAGGTTTAAAAATCTCCAGAAAGTGTATAATTATTTATTTAAATGTAGTGGGCTTATCGATTCCTGTGGAATCCAATTGATTCCATCCCTGTTAAAACACAGGTGAATAAAGAATGAAGCCTCTTTGATAAATTAATAATTGAATGTAATGAATCATTAATCCTGGCTCATGTTCTGCCTTTGGTGACACAAGGTGCAAAGACCCCAGTTAATTCCCTCCCACTCCCATTTCATTCAATGAGCAGTTTCCACACCAAATTCAGGTATAGTATAGATTTAGAATAGGAACAATACTAGATATGCTGTTCCATTTAGCTTGTAGAATGAAGTATATATCTGCAGTGTTTTGAGGCTTACCAAATTTATTTTAGAGGAGGGTTCAACATGTGTATTTTCTGCTTTTCAGCAGAAAGTCTTGTATTCCACAAGTGTGAGTTTCACTACATGCATGCTACCATTGGGTTTGAAGATGTGCATTTGTTCACCTTCAAATTACGGATAAAAATCACTAGTATTTTAGAACAATCATTAAAATTATAAATCAGATACTTACATAGCACAAATAGCTGTGTGGAAAATAAAACCCTGGAAATCAGGTCTCAAGACATTGTGCAAGGCAGTCATTAGAAGTCATCTGTGCTACAAGAAAAATTGGTTTAAGGAAGCATTGCCCATGATACAGGAGAAATCAGCCAAATGCACTGCACTCTGCTGTTTGCTTCCATTTCACCATTACTGTCCACTTTGAAAACCCTATTTACTGCAGCTGCATGCATCACTTTTTGTCAGGAACTTGACTTATCTTCTTATTGAGCTAATGGAGAGAATTCGGTATATTTTCTGGAAGATGGAATTACAGACAGCACTGAACAAAAGATCACTCCTTCTCTTACCCTGGCTTCAGGTATCTGGTGCCTTGCTGGTCATCTCCTTGCCTTGGAAAGTGGCAGCCCTCCTAAGAATCCTTGATCTTGCCAAAGGATTTTTAAGCACAACTACCTCATTCCTAAGATTCCTTTTTTTCTCCCCTGAATTATTTTAAACCAATATATTCTCAGAAAGGATTTATAACTTACTATTAGAAATCCTCTTCATTGCTTTTTAGCCCTTTAGAATTCCATCAGGATTACTTACAGGATTTTTATCACTAGGGAAATATGGCTTCAAACATTATATCTAAAAAAAATAAATCTGAAGCATAGGCTGTCAATGAAGCAGCCAACACATTTATATTCTTCTCCAGAAGAGCCTGTCTTGTAAACCAGAAGATTCTTTAGCAAGGGAGTTTAATTTTTTATGTGTCAGAAGAAAGCAAACTTCTGGCTGAGGAAAACCATCCCTATATATGACAGCTTGAATGGTGTGGATTACTCTTTTGCTAACATGTGCCTGCTGTACAGGTTTAACCATTTTCTTCACCACGTTTTGCTACAGCTGCATTCTTATTCATTCTGGTCCCATACTTAAATATATTCCTAAATCTAGCTCTGCTCAGCTATTCACTCAGGATTACAAGCATGTGCCAAAGTAAATCAAACAGCCTCTCAAGTGTTTCCCTGTGTCAAGTCCTCTCTTATTGTGTATAGAAGATGAGTAAAGAAGGAATTAGGGACATGAGTTCCTGCTATTGCTAGATCCAAGAGGCACTATAGGGTAAAAAGCTTTCAAGCTCTACCCTACATTTAATTCCAGGCATACAAATTATGCAGTACACAGGGGGTAAAAAATTGGGTGGGTTTGAATACAAAGGGAACTGCATATATGACTTGATTTAATGGCTATTTTAATTTCATATAAACTATAATTATTTAAATTACCTCTAATCTATTATATCTGAAAAAGCCTAAAAATGCAATAATAGGAATGAAATCTTCTGAGTATAACCTTTCTAGCCACTTACAGAATTATCCTTAGCAATTCTACACTGTTTTAAGAGTTTGGGATAGACAGACCTTTCTGAGATATTTTCCTTTCGATTTCTAAAAACTTTCTGGATCACCTAACAATGTGTTTGGGTTCATTAACAAGTGCACAATACAGAGTTTCCTGAGAATGACAGAAAACCCAAGCAATAGTAAGTATGATCTATCCAGATCCGAGTACTGGTGACTTTGTCAAGCTGTGACCATATGATGTCCATGAGCTGCATGCTCATCTTCTTTTTATAGCAGTATTTAGGTGCTGTCCAGCTCATCTTCATTTTCCTAAAGAGTATGAAGAGGTTTTTTTGGGGAAAAGAAAATGCTCTCAATAAAATACTATTAATTTTTTAAACTGATGAGTACAATCCCCACAGCTGGCAGCTCTATGCTGTTTACAGCACAAATGATCTGTCTGTTTGTATATTTATAACAGGCATGGCAGTGATTAATGTCTGGGGGGCATGGGCCACAGCTTGCCTCTGCAGGCACTTCCTTCACAGAGTCCCTCGTGTACAGTCCCTGCTTTCCTTGCCTCACCGAGCCCAGGTCCCCTTTGTCCTTCTGTGAACTACTTGTTCTGCTTCTGCTCCACTTAAATTATGTAAGTCAAATATCATGCAAGAGGATTAAATGTGTGTGATCTTTAAAGGAAGTCTATGTCAGGTAACTTTCATTTCTCTTCTTGGCTTTGACCCTTCTGGCTTTCATCATCCTTCATTTTCAAACTCATCTTTGAACCCACAAAGGCTCTCCTGCCGAAGGTGAGATATTGTATCTAATCACTTGATTTCAAGAGCTGGGCTTTAAAATTAAAATACCAGATACTCAAGTTCACAATAAGGACAGGAGAAGTCACCCTTAAACAAAAGTTAGCTGGATTTCTTCTTTCCTCTTCATGCCATCCCTGAAACTATGGTGTAGTCCTGCAGCCGGAGCCAGCTCTCAGCAGCACACCTCTCGGGCATAGGCTTTTAGCTCCTTTCCTGAGTCAAGTGGCACAGATACCAAAGGTGGCAGCTCACCTTATGCACGTGGTTTTGTTTTAGCAGGGGAGCAAATGGTGTAATTGCTCAGATTCCAGGCCCTGACCTCAACTAACCTTAATTAATTAATTAGATATCGGCGCAAGTCATCAAGCCTGTAGGTGAGGAGAGGAAGAAGGTTCTATTTCGAGTCTTGCTCTAGGACTTTGTTTGCCTTTGCCAGAGGAGGGGAGTGGGGAATGTGCTTTCCATTGCTGTTAAAATAAGACATGGTGTGGATCAGGTGAGGGTGATGTGAGCAGCAGCGATGTACAACTCTGGACATCACCCATCATACAGGAGTCTGCGTGACTCCTGTCACCTTGAGCATGTGAATTTCCGTGCCCAGGCTTATCTGCAGATCAGATGAATTGAGTTTTTAGAAACTAAACACGCATCAAGGCAGAAGAGCTGCAGTTAGAATGAGTGTCAGATATTATCTCACGCAGAGGTTCATGGTAAACTGTCCAGAAGAGGCTGGGTCCTTACAGGGCAGACTGAACCCCAGGTAAAGGACTGTAAATCCCTCTAGGCTCTCCAGATTGTGAGGAGAGAAATGTCCATCCAAAGGGCAATTCAGGAGGGGGCTTAACTGGACTCAGATCCCCTCTCTTGCTTACAACAAACCTCTGCAAACATTTAGACGACTGCCAAGAAGGGAGGTGGAGTAATCACAGCAATTGTCATACAGCTTGGGGTGGCTGTATCTCAGCAGGACACAAGCTTGTTTGTCTGCAGGCTCGGATTTGGAATATAACAGCTTCCTTTGGGAAAGGAAAACAGTTTTTCTGAATAATTAATGTTTTATCCTTAATTATTCAGTAATAGGTGCCCATTCTTTGGTATTGAGATCCCAGATAAAATGCCAACAGTACATTATGTCCCTAAATCTCATTTTCAGGAGTAGTTTAAGGCCAAATTTTCAAGGTTATAAAAGAATCTTAAGATAGAGATAGCAGTTTTCAAGGCCAGTAATTAAGCTGGGCATCCAATTCCCTAGGAGCACAACCTCTGTTGGCATTTTGTTAATGTATCTTTTGGCACCTAATGACCTTGGCGTCTTTCTCAAGAACAGAGGATGGAGAGAGTTTGGATGACTTTCTATGGCTTGATTGCAGTGGAAGCTTTTGTTAAATAGGGAATGCAAAAACGATCTTTTAAGATGTTTTTGGTAGCTAGTCTCTTATGATGCTGCGAAAAAGGCAGGTCTTGTAAAAAGGCTGAAGTGACAACCAAACTTGTTATTGTGAGGGTGAAGAAATAAGTAATACCATATTTTTCTTCTAGTTCATTTAAAATTTTATGTCTGAGACTATGGTACCAACTTCATGAGACATCATTAGAATTAAAGCAAGTTTACACTATTCATTTCTTTAAAGTCTGAAACGCAGCTAACAAATGCTAAATCCGTTAAGCGTCACTCTCCCAGCTGTATGATGCTACTACTTGTTTTGGCCGGGAGTCCTCTCTATGCTTTCTGTCCTCAAAAAGTGTTCTGGATCAGAACTTTTGACAGATAGAGAGTGTGGGAGTGTCATGTTTGATGGCTCCAAATCATTAGAAGGATGCTGAACTGGAGTAAATCAGCATTCTTGCACTGACCACGGTAGTGTTTGTTTTGGTTAGTTTTGATCCTGATCCATCTAAGAAAAGGTTAAATTTAGATGAATGCTTTAAAGTTTTGAGGTGTTTTTTACATAATCTCTTTTGTAATAAAATACTGATTTGATTTATACATGTACATCTTTATTTTATAGACAAACTGATAACAGAAACTATAACAGAATGATTTAATAAATAACAGAAAGTAGTGGAATTTGTGATGCTTTGATTTCTGATAGACTGGAGCCTGAGCACCCTACTGATGTGGTCCAGCCTGCTAGCTGCCTTGTGCAGAAGGAAATCCTATCCCTTCTCTGCATTTTGGAGACAGGCAGGGAGTTATGTAGCTTTCTGCATTC
The DNA here is from genome assembly GCF_012275295.1 of Melopsittacus undulatus. Classification (NCBI taxonomy): domain Eukaryota; kingdom Metazoa; phylum Chordata; class Aves; order Psittaciformes; family Psittaculidae; genus Melopsittacus; species Melopsittacus undulatus. Next base: position 30,407,401 of record NC_047535.1, read on the forward strand.
CCAGGTCCAGCATGGTCAGCTGGCTCAGTCCCAGGAGCAGCATGGCTGTGTCAGCAGGCATTGAGAGCTGAGTTAATTCTGCTGGTTGGCCGCAGCTTGGAGATCAATGTGTTCTATATTATCTATAATATAGGCCTGCCCTAAGGCTCAAGTTTTTAAATGTATTTAGGAACCTAAATATGCAAGTGATTTCCTTATGGACTTGCTCAGGGTTGCAGGTGAGGACTGTGACCAAATGCTGTAACCCTTTCTGGTCCCCAGAGAGTGCATTTGTGGAAATGGCAAAGTGTGTTGGACTGTGTTGGGATTCTGGGACAAGAAAAAGGGTTTCATTTACAGAAAAGAACAACAATAATTCACATGACCCTGACATGAAGATTAGCTAGCCCCTGCTGAGTGAGTGTTAACCATACCCCACTCCAAATTCGCATATTGAAAACTTGTTGCTGATCACTTACAAATAAGCTAAAGAATACTAATTATGTACAGGAATTATATGTTAAATAACTGTGTACCACAAATACACTTACTTAAACAGTAATCTGTTTGTGGATAATTCACAAAAAGGAAAAAACGTGATGCTTTATTTATGGCAAATTATTCGCTACTGTGAAGGGATTTGCTACTGACATGCTGATTCTTGACACATACTTATACAGCTATGGCCAAACTTATTAAATACTTCAAGAAAGAGTCATGAGAATGTTGCATAGCATAGTTAGTGTTTGTGTGTAAAACACTGCCAATGATTGCTTAGCAGGAAGGTTTGGCTCAAGAAACTCAGCCAATATTCTATACTGGTATTAGATTTTCCTAACATAAGTTTCAGACCAGAACAGCACTGCCTTGCTAACTTTAACTTGGATGTGGAAACTAGAGGAAAGAAAAAATAATTGTTTGCTTGGCTCTTGCTTCTGAAGAGCCTTTCACAAATTTCAGCCTTTGAGATAGGTTTTTACGGTGCCCAGATAAACTGCAGCAATTCCTGGTAGCTGAATTGCCCTGTGTGTTACTTGACAGCTGTCAATCAATCACTGCTGAAATTTACTTCTTTTTTATATATGTTCTACGGAAAAGAAAAACGAGACCATTCCCACAACCTAAGTGAATTTCATTCCCATAATGACAATAATGTAGCACTTCTAACAAAAAAAGCAGCTTAAGGAAAGTTTAACCTGCCTTTCCAGCCCAGTTTCTGCATGGAATGGGAGTTTTCTAATCAGGGAATGTGATCTAATTTCCTAAATCTCTAGACTGGTAGTGGAAATAGTACAGAGAACAGAGAAGCAATAACTTCATGTGGCTGGTTATTGCCATTTGAATCTGAGCAAGGCGCTTGCAAGATGCATGCCACCTTGAGGCTGGCTTCTTGGTTTGAACACTTCACCTTCTTATGTTAGTCTTGATTATGTTGATTGGCATTTATCTCAGTCTTACTTCATACTCCTGGAAAGTCTGCTGAGGAGGCTTGCCTTGACTCAGCATTTATAATATACTTGCATTGATTCAGTTAACAGTATCAGGATGTTCAGAATTAATACTACAGCATTTTTGTCACATACAAGGGTTTTTGTCACTAACTAAATCAGCAACACTAAGGCAGTAACAACAATACTGGTGATATCAAAGCCCTGTTCAGGTCTGTATTCATGTAGTCTTCAGCTTCAGAGATCCCTGAATTCCAGCTTATGTGAATTGATGTATGGTAAAGCTAGATTTTTAAGGCTTTAACTACATTGACCAAACTGAGACTCTCTCTATTGTAGTGAATACAGAGCAATGCTGATTTTTTCCCAGATAAAGACTGAAAACCCAGTCCTAGTGCTTTGAAACTGCTTTCTTGACTTTTTGCAAGACTCCAAGGGAAAAAGCCTATGATGAGAAGCCCAGCTTTGAAAATGTAGCAGGATCCCTTTTCTGTGGTAGCTAGGGAACAGGCTTGAAAGTCAAGTTTATCCATATATGTACATATATTTGTGCACATTTTAAACGTGTATATGTGTATTTTTAAGCTTTTGAATATATATTTATATAATGACAAACATATTTTTTGCATATAGGCTATATATATATTAAAAAAAATCAATTAATGCTAAATCACTTAACAGTTCTTAAATGGAGAACCAAAGTTTTCTTCTTTGCATGAGATATAACATCTATAGTGTGCCAAGCAAAACACTGGCATTTTTCTGCCAAGGTACTGGAGTTTCTGCTGGTTTAAGGAAGTTATATTTAACTGATTTCATAAGATGTTGTTTAATGAAAATGCTTACTTTCTTTCACACTGGTAATGTTTATTTTTGTCAAACCCTGGCTGGTTTGTTAAATATCACTAAATGATATTTACAAGTTTGCAATGCTCCCACGGACCAGGTGCAAAGATTTTTATGTATGTATCTATCTAAATATTACACATATATATATTCTTAATTATACATAATCAAAAGGAGAGATTAGTGACAAATTCCCACCTACCCATCACTGGGCATGTCACTGTACAAATGTCATCTCATTTAATCTCTATACAATTCAATGCTAAGGCAAACAGATCAAACATTACAGCCCAAAAGACTGAATATCAAGTAGGTGTCAATGAAACTTTCCCCAGATGAAGTTTTATACACCTCTGTCATGAACTCAACCCTTTATTTCACCAGAAACTTTAGTTCCCATACAAACCCACAGCTACTGGTGTTTGAATTTCCTCCTCCTTGCAGTCCCAGCCATCTGGAAAAACCTATGTGCTTATCTCTAGTGCAATAACTCTCCATCTATTTTCAAATATCAGCCTTAAATATCTTCTTCTTCTTGCCCATATCCCTTCATTTCTCACCCCATCTGCAGCCACATTTGAAGTGTTGCTTTAGCCATTGGACTAGCTAATTGTGGACTGCACTAAAATTGTATTTTCAGCCAATTCCCTTTGTTGTCCTAGATTATAGAGAGCAAATAATTTTAATATGTTTTTCCCCAAATTGCCAAGTAAAACTATTTCTGGACTTTTTCATAAAACTGATGTAAGTTTAATTGATTACAGCAGGACAACAATCAAACAGTAGTCTTAAAGTATTTTCAGATGCCAAATAGAGTACACATAGCCATTAAGTACCTTGGCCTCTACTACTTTAAAGGACAATATGGGTGTTACTAACTGGTATGTTATCCTGGACTGCCCAGGATCATAATACACATGTACAACTCCACCAGCATTTATTTCTTAGCAAGGTTACAATACCTTATGGGATGTATATGGTGATCAGTGCCACCTTAGAGCACACCAATGACCAGTCTGTGAGGTCAGAGTCAAATTTTTTTGCTTAATTCTAAGGCATTTTGGATGATCCAAAGAACAAGGTATAACATTCACCACATCAGAGAAAAATTAATTCTTGCATGAAAGTGTAGTTGATATATCAAATGCTGAAGATAAAGTTATGAGAGCTATTCTAATTCAAGCCACATTCTTGAGTTCAGTCCACCTGAGTACAAAGACTATTTGATTGATAGAAAAAATGTGTGATCTGTATGTCTCTAGGGTGCCATCTTTTCCCATTGTCCCTTTGAGCTCTCAGTTCTGACACAATTGAAAACAAGGGGTCATGTTATTGCTCAAAACGGAACGATTTTATGCCACTTACTAATGTTATTTCCTTGCAGGCCAGCCAAAAAAGATGGAAAAGTTTGACATGCTTTTATGTCCCTTGAAATGTGGTACTGAAGACCATATTAGCATACACATATTTGCTCTGTCTTTCTTCTAATGTACAGCTAACATGTTCTAAAATTAGTCTGAAGCAGGTTTCCCATAGAGTAGGAATATGCTTATTTAAAAGATTTCTTGCCTTTATTTCTGACATAAAATAACTGAGCTGTGTTTTAGATTTAGTTAAGAATAGATACAGCTTATTGATAGACAAATGATACCCCTGATGCTTTGCCTTCCTGTTATTTTGACGTTTTGCTTGTAATTGGTGATTTTGAGACTTGAAAATTAGCAAGATGGAATTATCTGATACAAACAAAATACATTGAATTTTGTGATACCAAAGGGGAACAGAAATACATCTACAACCATTTTTCTGTATTTTTTCCCCATAATCATTTCAGGTGGGTGTTTGTGTTTCAGAAACTGCAATTTATTCTGCATAGCTCGTTTCATCCAGAAGAAATGGACTACAAAGTGGTTTATAGACTGTAGCAATATGTGGTAATATAGGCACAACATAGCAAACAGACCTTCTAACTGGCAGAGCAATTAATTCATGCTGAACATTAAGCAACTCAGTAGTCCCATGTTGAAATCTACTTTGAGATTGCTGACAGGCCATTTTAATGTTAATCACATGCTTACAACCTTTGCCATATCAAGGACTTTATTTACCAACACTTGAAAAGTATGCAGCAAGAAGAAGGAGAAAATAGGAGGGATGGTAAGAGTTGCTCTTGTGGAATTATATATTGAATCCTAATATTCTTGAGCTCATTCAGAATAGTCACATCCCAGCTGTTTCCATATAGCTCTGCAGGCAAATGAAATAAAAATGCAACCTGCCATCAACAAGCATAAAGGGTAAGAGTCAGCCTTTGCCTTTGTGGGAATGGGGTTGTCACCAATCAAGGGGAATGGAGGAAATTCCCTAAAATATTTTTTTGTTTTACATAGGTAGGTGAGAAAATGTGTCCTTCAATAAGTGATTGCTTAGTGATGGTGTTAAAACTGGAGCATGTGGAGTTTAGTGCTTTGGTGAGCAAATGGAAATACGTTAAATCAGGATCAGATTTGACAGGATCACATGATGGAACGATTTCAGGAAATGTGTGGGATTTGTGCACAATCAGCTACTGCTGAGAGATTTCAGAATCCTTAAGAGATTTCAGTGCTAGAAACAGTCGGGGACCTGTTTTTCATCCTGTTGAATGTCTAAGAGGAGTTTGGTGGATTTTTCCTATCTGGGCCTTGGATGACAGATTGTCTTCAATTTCAGAAAGAGAAATTCAATGGTCTTGGCAGTTTCTTACTTGTTTCCTTTAAATATAAATATATACATTTCTAAAGACACACAAATGAATCTACTGGGAAAAAAACCCCACAATTTTTCTTCTCTTACCATTATGAATACAAGTGGAGTCTAAAAGAAGTATGACACAAAATGAAGGATGGAGAGAAGTGTGCTGACTCTGTGCTGACAGCAGTAAAACTTTTGCAGAACACATTGAAACTTCTGTCACTAAAACTATTTTATTGCAACTGGGAGTAACAAGAACTGTGAGAACTGATCATTAGAGACAATAAAAACAATGCTTTTTTCTCCAGATAGGTAAATCACATTTTGAGAGGTAATGGATAAACTAATGCTACACAGCCAGCTGTAAATAAACCATCCCTCCCAAGGATGAAATATATATGTTCTTCAGTCACAATCCTAAACCTCCATCAAAGATCTAATTTCCTCCCTTTAGCAGGGGAAAATACAAACCTTTATCAAATAGTAATCCATTTAACAGAGATGCCAATTAAAGCTACTGTTTTCTTTATACTATATAGGTTTTTACCATCTGTCTTGCAACTCTGTACTGTAAATAAGAAGGAAAATAAAAGGATTCTCCATTTATTATAGCTCTAACTGTAGGAAACAAATTTCAAGTATTCCCTTGATGTCAACAAATATCTCTCTTGGCACCCAGTGGAAACATGATTGTACACTTGCACTTCTGCTTGAACTAATGAATTTCAGCTTAGTGCTCAGCGTGCAGGGCTGAGAGCCAGAGCCTTGTAACCTATAATCCGGGGCTGGAGAGGCTTCTCTTTGCTGAAGGCAAACAGGCCTTTGTAACACCTTTGGCAGACCAAACAGCAACACCTAACTGGAGAGGCAGCAGCTCTGAGAATACACAACAAAAACTGGAAGTGGGGGCTGCAAATTGTAATGTTGCATGGACATGCACCATGGTGTTATTAACAGCACTTTGCACTATTGATTAAAGCTCCCTTAGAATAAATCAGTACTTTCTCAAGAGCTACATAAGCACCGCACCTTCTTATTTGGAGATGCAATGTCTCTTCAGGGTATCAGTGCTGGAAATTTTATACTTTTCTATGGAATTGTAAAGCAGTGTCCTGGATCACATTTCAAAGTAATATCTCCATCTCTCCTTCCTCTATCATGCCTACTTAAATGGCTGTACCACTGCTCCAACTGAGGAGCTATGACAACCAAGCCCATCCAAACTAGTATTAGTTTCAAGATCAAATCAGAGTCACTGCTTCTCAAAGCTGCAGCATATTTTCAGGATGGTACCATGAAAATAATGCAATACTTTCTTAAGATGCTCAAGGCTTTTTTTCCTTAATGTGCAAGCCTATTTTAAGTATCCCATGACTCCGTTTTCTTTGATTTTTAGGTAGTCAATCATAAGTTTATTCCCGTGTCCTGTGAGACTAGCATCCTCACAATTTGTTTTTCATTCTAGCAACAACCTGATCAGTTGGCCAAGAGGAATCTTTGTGCAGAAAGGCTGCAAGTCTCCAGATTTGCATGAACCATAAACTGTGATTAAAGATGTCATTTAGTGTTACTAGAACTGGGGTCCAGAGATTTGTTTTTCTTCCTTGCTACATTAATTCTGTTTCCCAGAAGTGCCCTTGTTATCTGGCAGTGGCAGAGAGTAGTTAGACTGTGGTGGTTTACGGTATGGTGTGGGAGTGAGTGTGATGGAAAGGACTTAATGGGTGGCCCTTGCTTAGGTTGTGACATTAATACTGGTTTTGATATGGATGCACTGCAGTGTGATGAATTCAGCAGCTTTTTTTGGCACAGCTCCTATGAAATTATTATAAATTTGCAGTCATGGGGGCCGGGAGGGCAGGTTGTGTTTGATTGTGTGATCGGGCAGAAAACTAAACATATGAAATAGCTCCTTCCAAGTAAGACAAAATACATTTTTTACCAAAAAATACCTATTTTTAACGCTTTTTTTAGATCCAGGAGCACGGGAAATATGTGCTGTACCCGGTATTAGCCTGAGTGGCTATTTTTTCCTACCTGCACGTAATTAGAGACCCAAATACATTTATTCAGGACTTAATTAATAATGTGCTTATCAGTGTTATAAATCTTAACAAAGTTACCTTTGTTTTGTCCTGATGTTTCATGTTTTTCAGCTTCATCTCTGCTGGTTTTATAGATTATTAACTCTGCTTCAGATACACCTTTTGTAAATCTAACCATCTGTTTCTACAAATTCTTTGTAAGTCAGCACCTTCTCCTCTGGGACTGGAGTAGCAATGCTTTAATTCCCCTTTGCATTCAGGAAATGCACAAAAAAGGCTTGCTGCCAAACTACTTCTGTCCTTTTAATAACTCCTTTAACTCTCCCGTCTCCAGCTTGATAGCTTTTCTTTTATTGCAAAGTGAGCTTTCCTCTTAAAGATAATGATACCCATTGGTTTCCAAGTACCTAGTAAATTGGTCCCAAGGTGTCTTATGACTTTGACTTGTTGAAACATCCACCCTGTACCTTGCACAGCTTCTCTCTCTTAAGACTATCCTTAGCAAGTTTGTGACAGTGATGGAGTTTCCGTGTCATTATTGCGATCATGTCATTATTGATTAATAATCTGCACATCTGCAACACTGAGACATTTCCTGCTATGTATACACCCAGAACTCCAACCAACATGTATACCTAACATAGATAAAAGTTCTATTAGTGCAAAAGTCATTACATGCCACATAGAAATTGCTGCTTGAACTATGCTAGATATTCTACAGTATGAAATTCTAAGAAATGGGAGAAAAATAAGATAAACTATTCAATGTAAGAGGCAAGGTATTGAAATAAATGAGTCCTATCTATCAGAGCATTCTTGCTTTTCCACCACAGGGAGCCCAAATCTTGCAATAAGCCTGAGGAACATTGTAAGTTTTTCAAACAAAACCAGTCTGAATCTGAATCTGATCCATATTCTAATGTAACTGTGCTGCCTTGGAAGCCTGATGGTGTATAAGAAATCAGTATCATATGATCCTAGGTGGCAATAAATGTGAAGATGATCCTAAGTCAGAATTCATGAACGTGTGTAACTAAAGATAATCAAAACTGTGCTATATTCATCTTCAGCTCCATTTCCACTAATGCACTAATCATTCATGGAGATTGTGAACCAGAGTACCTCAATTAAAAAGATATCGTAGAATGTCTAAAAATTGTGTCTTCCTATGGAAAATTTAAACCAACTCAGATAATTTCCAAAAGAGCAGGTATCACCTTCTCAGTGCTCTGACTTCCGTAACAATTACTACTGGTGTCAGTTCAGATAAATGTAAACAGGACATGGAAATCCTCTGGCACAATACCTGATCTGGTGAGGGATGCTGCTGCCATTTTGGCAAATTTCACCATATCAGTTGGCACTTGTAAATAGTAATTAATTAGAATAATTTACTACATAGAAAGAAAAGTGGCTTGCCTGTGAATGCTTGTGTAATGAATATAAATAATACCATACTGAGATTTTTTTTTTTCCATTTTCCTCAGTCTCCCTTCCTGAATACTTTTCTTGGAATGATCTACTTGTCCTGTCATTCTTGTGGTTTTTGAAATAAAACAATCCTCCTTATGCTGACACTCAGTGTAATTTCTAAGGCCACTGCTTAAATAACTCTGCTGGAGTGACTCCATCTGTGAACTTTGTGAGCCTACGTAAAATAATTCACTACACATGTAAAAAGAAAGGGAGAGACATGCAGGAAAATCACAGATAACCTCAGGGCTTAGCAGAAGGTCTACTACAGTTAAATAAAAGATTTTCTGAAGGTGACTTTGCAGATGTTCATTTCTTACTCTTGTCAACAGTGGACCATGATGACAAGGCAGCAGAAGGTAGTAATGAGACAGTTTGATTGATCAGTGAATGTCAAATTAATTCAGCTGGAAGCTTGCCAGAGCGCAAAACAGAACTGCATGGTGGAATAAATAGAAGAGTGGATTTGGTACTTTGGCTAAAACAATGCCCTGAAACCATTGAAAAGATGGTTTGGGCATGGAAAGGTGAAAAAATGAATTCTGTAATGAATTATTTGTCATTCAAAACCAATTTGGTTTTACAACAGGAGATAAAAACAATAACAAATCTTAGGAGCTTTGCTAAAAGGAGAAGCAATATATTAGAAAAAATGTTAGTGGGATAGATGACAAATATTCATTTATCTTCAGGCAATCTGAAAATTCAGCCTCTTAGATTAAAATCAAAGGAACCAGTCTGGAGAATTCAGTCATTTAAAACATGAAGGAAAAAGGAACCTCTTTTACTTTATTTTATATGTGCAAGCACGTATCATTTTATAGAGCTTCTTCAGAATCAATCTTGAGGAGATTGGTCTATTAAATATATTTATTTGGATTTGATTGCAATCATTTATGAAATGTTTATGGTCTGCTGTATACACAGAGGGAAACCCTGGCCTATTGAGTGAGTGGCAAAGCATCCCTGGCATCACTAAGTGCTGAGTATTACTGCTACATGTCTAAGAAAAAACTGTCCCTAGTGAAATCAGATTTTTATCTGATAATCAAATATAGTGGCTATTTTCAAACTTACTTAATTCAACCCATTTCACTCCTATTAACATGAAAAATAACATTCACTCCTTAATACTTTTCCTTGAGAAAAAGTATCCACATAACTTATGCCTCCAAATAGCACGTTGCTGCTGTTGGGTAGCTTTGTTTCCATTGTGGCTTCATATCTGGAGAACCTTCTTGCTCCTGAATGTAGGCTTTTGGATGTAACGGGTCTGGGAGGAAGGGCAGTAGTGGAGTTATGGAAAGATGAGGGCAAGAGGTGGGAAAACCTCCAACATAGCCATATTAACTATATCATCCCATTCTGCTTTTCCCCAGAGCTCTTTTCTCTGGATGCCCATGCTGTTATCAGGTCTGCCTTTATTTAAAACCATCTTTCTTTAAAACTGAAAAGCTGGCACAGTAAATATGAAGTCCACACTGCCAGCACAAGTTATATCAGCTGTTGTCAGGCTGTAAATATAAAGCTACCTGTTGCTAAATGTTCTTCTTCATAAAATAAGCAGTATTGTCCTATTTACACTTTAAAGGTACTTGTCTCAGCTTTGTGATGCGAACATGTGTCTCAGAGTGGGAATTTGCTACAGTTTCATGAGGATCAGTATTTATGCTGCAATTGCAAGACATACTTTTGCCAGTGTAGAAAGATATCTAACTGGGCTTCATTATCAGTCCTTTATGTATCTGCTGTTCTGCTGCAGGTAGCAGAATTTTCCTTCCAAGCATAACGCTGATGTTGAAAACACAGAGAGCGCTACTGTAACTTAGTTCACTTGTTCAGTGTCTCTTAGGAATATTCATGCCTTCACACTTGTAAATTAATTTCCTTTGGCTATTCTGTATTCCACTTGTGTTAATTTTCTCTGAAAAATTCTACAGTATGCTTTTATCAACAGAAGTATTCATAGAATGACTGTTTTTAAACCAAGGCATATTTGCAAAGGCTGGTGCTTGTTCGCGTACTCATTCTGAAATCATGGAATGTTCTTGTATTGTTTGTAAGAAAGTCTTGGTTTTAAAAATGCCTGCTGAAAGCAATAGCAGTCCAGATGAATAATTTTGCACATGCATTAAGAGTTGTAGGGCCGAAGATATACCTGTTGAAAACCAGAAAAGGCTGGTGGTAAGGTTCCTTGTGTGATCACAATTCCATCATCTTCGGTGTATATAATATAAATCAGGTTTTGTATCTGGAAGAGATAGTAGCAAACTCCTTGAGGTGAGATGTTCATGCCTCTTTGCACCAGACAAACTGGAAGTTTGACATTGCAAAAGCTCAAACACCCAGGTCTCATTCTGCATGGTGCAGAGGAATAAGGGGGGCATATGCAACAGTGGGACATGGGTCTTGAGGCTTTTCCCCACAGGCACTGCTCAACAAACCCGCTGGTGCCAGCACACTTTTTCTATCACAATAGGACTGCTGTGAGCACATCTGGGCCCCACAACACAGATTGGAAAGTGGATAAGAATAAGACATGAGGATTTTGCCACCAACTTCAGTGGGAAACAGACTGAGGTGTCGTCTTTTTATGCATTCATATTCAGTGATTAATTTTTTAGGGAGCCAGGGACAGCCAGCTGCCACTGAGCTATCTGTTCCTAGCCTCCAACTGTTCGATTACTTCCCAGCTGGAGAAGCCTTTGTCCCCACCTCATCTCTTTGGTCGTTCACATTATCAATTGATAAATATCTCACAATACGATGCTCTGTTTTACCCAGACCTGCACCTCAGAGATCTTCCTGGAACTTCTGCCATCCCAACCCCAGGAATGTAATGCACCAATAAGAAAAACTAATGACTTGCTGTGACACGAAGTGCGGCCTGAAATACCCTTGACATGGTGTGTTCAGTACATTGCAAACCTTCACACAGGACTGGCTTACTACAGTTACATTACAGTAATGGCTTACTACAGTTCTATTGAGCTTTACTTTTTTCATCTGAGTAGAAATCTGTCATATACAGAGGAATAATTAGTCAACCTGGTTGACAACAGAGTCTCTTGATCTGATCTATATAATTATGCAGTGCCTATTAAGTTCTTAGCTGATTCTTTTTCTGCAGATGTAAGTGTATAAAAATACTTGTTTGAGCGCTACCTGCCCTTGATGTAATCTCTTGTGTTTTTTTAATAGGGGTCAGCATACCCTGTTAGCACATGAAAATATCCTATGGATGAGAAACTTCAGTGCAAAACTTTAGGCACCTTGTTTGACTGCCCTGAGTTCAAAGCCTGAGCCTGATCTCTGATAACTAGAACCACCTTCAGAAGGTGCCAATTTATTTCCACCTTATGGGAAGCTCATGAGTCATTTGAGTGCCTGAGCAAAGTGTTTAAAACTATGCATTCTCTACAAAGGGCCACAATTTTGAAGTGGTTTCTAAAACTGCACATTCTATCTTTTGTCTAAAAGCAGATATTTGCACATTGGTAAATCTTACTTGACTTCATTTTGGCACAGAGAAGGTCTCTGTTTTTAGTGATGTGGATTCCTTATGTGTACAGGAGAAAGCACAATCCTGCAGTGACAGAAAAGTGATCCCTCAGAGGTTTTGTAGTTTAATTCTCAAGGCAGAAAACCCACTGTTTTTCAAAGTAATCAGTCAGTTGGTCTGAGTTTACACCTCCTGAAGTCTGTCATTGAATTCAACGGGAAGGATCTCAGGCCACCTTAAATTCCACCTACTCTTTCTTAGTAGTGAGAACTAACTTTTCTCCACTGTGATAATGTTATTTAACATTCACATTATTTTTCAGTAATATCCTTCTCTAATATTTATTGTATGTGTTGAAATTTTTTGCTTGATTTTCATTTCCAGATATTATTCACATCTGTATGTTGACATTTAGATTTTCAGCTGAGGTACTTTTCTCAGCAGTGCAGCACTTGAATGCATGGCCATTGCTCTGAACTTTGAAGAGGTATCATAGGACTAGAATGAACCTAAAAGTTGCTTTAAAAGCCTCTCTCATCTTTAAACAATTCACACAAAAAAAATCAATCACAAAGCATTTCATTTATTTAAGACTATTCAGAATGTTTGAATAGCATTCAAAAACAAAGCCACGTATCTAAAACTTAGTCACATTTCTGTAAGCCTGTGCTGGTGTTTCTGAAATGATTTTTTTATTAGTTAAAGGGAAAGTGATTTGATTTTTCCCAAGTACCAGGTTTTAACGTGGTGAAAGGGCAGCCATGTTTTGCAGAGATTTCCATTGCTGTGACTCATTTACTTGTCGTATTCTTTCAGTAATTAGCCTAGATAAGCTCTCTTTTTGCCACTTGGCATTCCCAGTGTGTCTGATGAGGAATGGGGAATCCTGGTGCTTTCTGTTTGCATCAGCTGAAATGAGAGATGTCCTGGGTCACTCCTGAACACAGACTTTGGCATCATATCCCACTGTGCAATCAGCCCCACTCACAGGGCTGGCTGCCTGTGCTCTTCCCTCTACTCCCCACTAATCAGAGTCAAGTCAGAGCAGCTGGGTTTAGTAGTGTGCTTATGCCAGGGATGTGACATCTCAGAAGGGTTGCCTTTGAGGAGGGGGAATATTTGTAACCATATGGGAGGAAAATGCTGCTTTGGAGATTTTGGATACCTTGAGTTTCTAAATTGGTGCTTGGATATGAGGAGAGATAACTGCAGCAAGGCTTTCCCTTTCTTCCTAAAATCCTTTGCTGCAACATTTTGCAGTACAATGCATTTTTTAAGTGTAGGGAGAGTGAAGGGGGAGAAGCATTAACGAATGGATTATATTAAGCAAAGTGGACAACTTTGGAACCAAGCAGCATGACAAGATTGAGGTAGAAAAGCAGAGGCTGATTTTTGATGTGGGATAATTTAACTTAAGACCATGACTATCGCTCACAGTTTTACACATCATAATGAATGCAAGCATGCGGCAAGAACAGTTTGGGAGCATCTGATACATGAAAGCATGAATATGATATTAGGCACTTTTAATTGCTGTATTTTTGGTGTCTCAGGCTCTTTTTAAATAATTTCCATTGTTATCCTTTCTTAAGAAGCTATAAGGCTGCTCCTTAGCTCAGAATGCATTGGACATGGAAATGTAGAAACCAATTGAATTTTTTCTATACTTTATGCTAGTAAATTATTTATTTTGTATGACAGCAGCTTTTGTTATGCATCTTCCTAATTAAGCTACTTCAAGCACCCTTCTAAGTACAGTGTATATTGGCCAAGATTCAAGATCTCAGCACAGAGAAGGGGTACCAGGGAGCCAACTACAGGTCTCAAACTCACAAACCCCATCTGCTCCAGCCTTGATTTCAGTTACAGCATCTGAAGGGGCGGCTCCAAGTTGCCCCCAGTTGTTCTGTGGCTTCAGAGACCCCCGGTTAGCTGGGAACTGACAAAATGGAGATTTCTACCCAGTATACACATTGTGAGAGCTGAGTGTTTCCCAGTTGAGGCTGTATTCTGTCCAGATGATGCTCTGTTAGTGATTGCGATGAGTGGGAAGAAATGTCCCCAGAGTTCCACGCTCACAATGAAGTAATTCCAAATGGTTTGAAAATTTAGTCACAGTACTATAGAAGTTTCCTTAGGATACATTTGTAAAGGAATTCTTTAATAAAAAGCAGAGAGAAAAAGAAGGTGATAACATCACTGAATTCAGATGGAGATCTTTGGTGTGTTGGTATTCTTGGTAGATTACTGTCAAAAGCATAAGTTCAGCTGTAACTATTTTTGCCAAGAAAGTGCTTGAGCTGCAGTGCTGGGGAGACCAAAGCCAATGTTGGGACTGGGGGAGGATGAATTTATATTCTAAGTAAAGTAGGTATCTGAAAATATCATATGAACTTAAGAAAAGAATTTGTTGTCCTTGCTTAAGTGAAATCAAGTGCCTGGTAAGATGCTTTTTGAAGCTTATTTGCTGATACTTGAGACATTTCAACTCACCTGTGAAAAGAGGAGTTGTACTTGAGCAGCTCTGAAGGCAAGACTAGTGATTTGCAATTGTAAAATTGCTAAAAGAAAATCTTCCCTCTGGAATAGCCAAGGACAAACCTGGAGTTAAAGGGAATTGAGTCACAGGTTTGTTTTTTTTTTTTTTTTTTTTTTTTTTTTTTGTAAATTATACTCCCAAGCTACTTAAGAAGAAAGTTTTACAGCTGTAAGGAAAAATCACTCCTTGAGCTTGAGAGCTACCATGCTTGAGATAGCTGGTGAGTGCTTTTATTGTGAATGGGTTTATGTTTTTATGCCTTGTGGGGAGATGCAAAACTTTGATCTACTTCAACAAAACAAAATCATAGCAGAAGCACTTGCAGAAGGTGCAGGGAGGCCACTGGGTACCTTTGTCAGTGGTGGTGGGTCTGCTGGAGAGTGTCCCTGCACAGTCTGTGCAAAAAGCAGCTTTGGTAGCAGTGAGACTTCCAAACAAACATCTCTTTCTGATCTCCAGAAGGCTTATTTTGGATGGGGCTCCCAAGTGTCTTTTGGTACAATTCCCCAGCAGAAACATCTAGGGTTCTGACTGAGTTTATTGTCTCTGCATACTGACAGGTTATCATTGCCAGAGACACCTTGCACTTGAGCTTGGGAAAAAGGCACACAGCAAAATGTTCTTTCTCTCCCTGTTTTTTTCTTTTTAATACTTCAATGAAGTAAATGAAGGGCATTAACAGTAAAATAAATCACCAGGAGAAGATGCTTTCAGTGACATAGTGCCCAGTTCTTTACCCTTAATATCCATAGGATGATACCCAGGACTAAAATACAAATGTCAGTGAAAAAGATCATGATAAAACCAGCTTTTTTTTTTTCTTTCTCAAGTTGCAGACTTATTGCTTTGCAAAAGCTTCTAGAAAGCTCCTGTAGCTGCATTCTCTTTTGGAGAAGGGTGTTATGTCTAAAAGTGTTGTCACCTTCAGAACACTGTGAAAGTTGGGCAAGTTATTTTGATAAGGTAGGGCTAGAATTTATAGGTAGCATCACAATGGAAAAGCAACATTTTTCTTTACATGGCTGATACGGTAATCTCAAAGTCTCTGGGAATTTTGTGGATGGTGAGATTAGTGTATTACTAAAGCATGTAACAGCAAGAAATGCTACTTTGTTAACTCTCTAATACATTAATAATATTTAACTTCCCTGAGTTTCATAACCATTTTCTTTACAAGTTTGTTTTACCCGTGCCACCTTCTCTGCAGTCAGCTCTATCTACCTTGAGAGATGGAGAAATGGGAAGGCTTTCTTAGGACAGTGATTGATTGGAGTGAGACTGGGTCTCCTGCAGGAAATGATGGCCACTGTCAGGCTTGTTCCTCAGAAAATGCTGCGAAAACACAGTGCAGTTTTCATCAATGACTTTCTGGTTCAGGAGAGATGTTGCATTGTGCTGGAAGAACCTGATAGTGGTTCTCAGAGGAAGGGTTAATAAGAGAGTCATTTTGGTAGCCAACATAAAATTCAGCTTGTATTGATGGTTCTTTCACTTGGAACGCACTTTTATTCTGCAGGGGAAATCACAATAGGTGAAAGTGGAAATAAGGGAGATTTCTTACCCATTCTCCTCTGCCTGACCCTAAGTCTCACAATTTGTGCGTTGTGGTCTTTTCTCTCCTTTGCTCCATTAGCTGCCCCTGCCAACTCTGATAGCAGTGGATTAACTGCTTCTAGTTTAGGTTTTTTTCACAGGCTTTGTTTCATTTCACATGTGGAGTTTTCCATCCCAGATCCCTCTCATTTATTTATTTATGCATAAAAGCTGCTTCTCAGCAAAAGCACAGACCTGGGTAAGAGGCACAGTGACATGTCTGATGTTTCCACTACCTGATAGCAGGATTGCTGGAAGGGTCAAGCCATCACAGCAGATGCAACACACTTCACACAGGGCCAGGAGACACAGGGGAGAGCTCTGCTCAGGATTAGGTTTATTTGCAGTATCTGATTTACAGCGTTGCCATCCAAGTCTCCTGCTGTGTTATGTCTTGCTTGCCTGCCTGCTTGTAACTGAGGCCCAATGAGCATCATGTACTCACACAAGCTTGGTAATTACCCCAGATACTTTGGTTCCTACCTTTAAGCAAAGGCTGCTGATCTCTTTCCTGCTATTGACCAGCCAGAATTGCCTGGTAAGCCCTCTTCACTGAAGTTTACGTATTCTGCCTGGTCAATTTGCTAACAGAGCTCACTGCCTTTTCTTGGCCTTGGCAGGCTGGAAGAAGGCTTTTCAGGGCTTGGCTAAACTCAGAGGCTTTGGAACAGATGCCAGTAGTCCCTGAGAGTTGCTATCAGTGACTTCAGCTCTTCTGTGAGACACTTGGGAGTCTTGGATAGCTGGTGACATTTGGGATTGGGGAGTTTTATCATTGAAAGAAGATGGGTGAGAACTCCTTCATCAATCCTTAAATATCCTCATCCCCTTTCCTTCCCTTCTCACAAAACTGCATGAGTAGTGTGTGCCAAGGAAAATAATGAAACCTGTGTTTTACTGCTACTTTCTGTCTGTGTATACTATGTCACATATATTGAAAGTAATGGGATTTATAATGCTATTATGGTTCTCATAGTTGGTCATATCTGTGGCTGATACTTTTTGTCTCTGAGTTCCCCTATTGTTTGCTGCACTCTGGTTTGATTTTTTTAATGTATCAATCTCTAGGAGGCAGTGTCCTGTCACAAAGTTATTAGATAGCACTCTACATAAAAAGAGGCTAAAGTAGCTTGATAGTTATTTCCTTTATTTTTGTAGCTATAGTTGAGCATCAACCATTTCTGGCAGGCAGGCCAGAGCACACCTTATTAGTGTTTAGTATGAGAAAATCCTGGCATGCAGCACCAAAGGTTAGTTACAGATGTATTTCATGATAGATCTAAAGCTCTCCTATTTTAACATTTGCTCTAAAGTAAAGCTACTGAACCATGGCTTTGTATTGCAGTACATTAAAATGCAATGATAATTACCCTCATTATGAAAACATCTTCTCATAGGTCTTGCAATACTTGCAATTCAAAAATGTATTAAGGGGGAGTACACTGGGGACTCAATCCACAGAAGTGGAGGGTGAAAGCTAAGAAAGCAAAAGTACATTTATGGACAGGAGAGGTGGTGAAGAGGCAGTTTCCCTGACTGAATCCTGCTGAAGTCTCTGTCTCTGAGATAAGGTCTAATTCAGCATGAGGCTTCCTGTAGTCATCCCTGGAAACAGCACTTGGTGAGTCCCAGCAGTCACCATTTGTCTTACACAGGTCTGGTACAGGACTGACAAATTAAATGAGTTTTGTGTAGGCGTGTGCTTACCTTGTGCTCCCTCACACGGAATTTCTGCTTTTAGGAGGTTTGAGGTGACAAAGTGAAAGGTGTTGTAACTGGAAACAGAGCTCATTAAAAGTTAGGTTTATATCACCAGCCTATGCATGTACACAGGGGAAAAAATAGTTCTTGCGCGTAATATGTAACCCACAGGATTTGGTTTGAAGAGCTGTATTAGCCTGGAGACAAAAGAGGGAAGCCTTAATTAGAGATAAAACAAGCAGGGTTTCAACTACCCTGAACTTGGTGGGATGCAGAAGAGTCCTTGCAGGAGGAAAACTCCTTGATCTACCAAGTTTCCACAATTACAGCTGCCTAGAAAATTCATTTTATTGAGTAAGAGAAGAAAAATAGGATATATCTCCCCATCCCAAGCAGTGGTAAGGTTTTCTACCATGTGCTTCTTAGCAGGGGACAGCAGTTTGATAGAGATCAACATCTGATCCTTACAATTCAGTGGAAAACTTTGCTGATGCATGTATCTCTTACAGTTTGTTGCTTGTTCGTAGCCTCCAGGAGGCATATGAGCAGAAAACCAGTCAGTTGGGTAATCGTTGTAATTAAAAGAGATGTAAACTTTCAAAGGAGCTGACACTTAGTCATTACACCAAGCTGTCATGCTTGACTGAGCTAACGTTAATTCCGATATCCCATTATATCTGGCTGATATCAGTTTAAAAGATAGCTGCTGTGTTTCTTTAGAAACTTGTGTCTGCACTCATAAAAGTATTGATTGTAGTGCATATTTGACAGATGTGAGATATATTTAAGACAAATTGTGCTGTAGATGTTTTTTTTTACTTAAACTGCTCGATGCTACATGGATTCCAGATATATCCTTCTGGATTTCACTGGTAAAGTCCTGTGGAATCTGCCTGAGAGGTGCAAGATTGAGGAAATGTCTTCTTTGGGGCTGAATTTTTAGTTTCTTAGCATAGATCTCTTTGATTTGGTACCTAGCTACAGACGTGATGGAGAATGGGAGGAAAAGCAGTTTTTCAGGCAACTTCACCATTTTCTTTGAGCCTTTACTGCATGCTAACTTAGAGACCTCAGCCAAAGTAAAGTCTTAATTGTCCCCAGCAGGCTGTAATGGAGGGGTTGAGCACTGAAGTTTTCTATTCTTTTGGAACTATCTACATATTCAAGTGTCACTTTATCTGGTCTTTCTTGCTGGCATCGAATTGATTTCTCACTAGTGAATTTTATTTTTAAGAACTTCATAGGTTTCATTAGATACTAGATTCCCAGCTGGTAGAAGCTGCTATGGAGCTATGGAGAAGTTCTTGTTTGCAGGATATAAATTCCATGGAAGTGTTGAGTGGGGTGCTCACAGCAGACTTTGCTCTTACAGGGGGTAGAGCACATGAAGTTTCCTTGCTCAACACTTAAATGATTTTTCTTTTCCCAAGTATCCATCTCTTGCTATCTTGTAAGTTGAAGTAAGCTTTTATTAGACAATGCATTCTCCATTTCTCCATTTCTGCATGCAGGTTTGAATCAGTTCATGTGCACACACTAAAGCATAAGGAAAATCATAGAATCATAGAATAGTTAGGGTTGGAAAGGACCTTAAGATCACCCAGTTCCAACCCCCCTGCCATGGGCAGGGACACCTCACACTAAACCATGTCACCCAAGGCTCTGTCCAGCCTGGTCTTGAACACTGCCAGGAATGGGGCATTTACCACTTCTTTGTGCAACCTGTTCCAGTGCTTCATCACCCTCACAGTGAAGAACTTCCTCCTTTTATCTAACCTCAACTTGCCTTAAGTTTGAATCCATTACCCCTTGTCCTATCATTACAATCCCTGATGAAGATTCCCTTTCCAGAATCCTTGTAGGCCCACTTTGGCAACTGTCTTAAGATAAGAAAACATAAAAAAAAAAATTCTTTTTTTCCTTAAAAGAATGAAAAATCCAGGAACTTGAAACCCCCAATAAACCTATTTACTTTTATCTCTGCCTTAAAAATCATGTGCTAGCTTACTGCAGTGCAGGAAAAAAAAATTGAGAGCAAACCCACCAACTTGCATGAGATGTGAATAGCAAAATAAAGTAGCAAAATAATTATTCATAGATTTATTTATCTGTTTGTCAAAAAAAAACAACCCCAAATTGTGACTCTGAGGGCTTTCACAGAGACAGGCATGTTGGCATTATAAAAAAAAAGAAAAGCCAAAGTTCAACTCTATCAGAAGATTCAGAAGCTGTCACCAGATCAATGTATGCCCTACAGTGTTGCTTGTGAAAATTGTTTCTCAGCTAATATGCTCAAGGACAAGCTACAGTTTGATTTGGCTCTTCCAGGAGTTATTCCTGATTGCTTTGGAAAGCAGTATTTTAAACATGGGTTGAGGGAAGGTGGTGTGGGTTTTTATTTATAAAGCTTTGTGAATCACAACGTCAATCAGCCGTGAGGATGGAGACGGTCTCACTTCCTTTAGAATATAAATCTCAAAGCTCCTGGCTTGTACCTAATTGAGAATTGTTTTAATGAGTTTATGAAAATCAGTCTGCCCTCCAAAATATTTCAGGAGCTGTTTTTGTTTGGGTTAATGCTTTCTTCTGTTGGTTGGTTTCAACACTTTAGTATAGAGGCATTTTTGACTTTTTATTTTCCCCTTTTTTTTGTCAACCTTTGCATTTAATTCATATGCAGATAGACCCATAACACTGTGTAAATAGATTAGCTAGCAAATCTTATCAAATCCTGGGTAGAAAGATGCTGGAGACAACAATCTACTAGTTCAGTGTTCCTGTACTGAGGCATTGTGGAGACCAGCAATTTACCTCTTCTCTCCCCTACCCTAAGCTGATTGACAGAGAAAATGAAAATGGTAAATAAATGTTCATGCTAGTTTATTTAAAGAGGTGCATGGGCTTTTGGCGTGCATCCCACAGGTTATTTAATAAGATTTGTGCACAAAACTCCCGCACAGTGCTTACCCCCTGATGGGCAAATATGCATGCTACATGCCTACTTTTAAATGCAGGAGCCTAAGAGCCTAATACCTATTTCTCTATTCAGTCAGCAGTGCCATTAGTGCTATGGAAGAAGAGGCTCTTACATTTTGAAAAGCACAGTCTCCCTCCCCAGCCCTACCCTGGCAGCAGTAGCTCCAATGGATCCATATGTAAAGAATTGCTGATGGAAAAGTACACCTGCTTTCCAACTTCACAGGAAAGTGCTTACAGAGATGCTTTTGCACAGGAGACCTTACCAAGGCTGCTAAAGTAACAGGCAACCACTGAAGGCCAGAGTCTTGTTTAGCTCTTGATCTGAAGGGAGATTTGGTAAGAAGGCAAATTCAGGGTGTGCTGGAAGTTGACTTCAGGAAGCTAGATACTAAAAGAGTTAAGGTCCCAGCTGACATGTGCTTAGCTCAGGAACAGAAGAGATCCTGTGAATTTCAAGTGTTTACAGCATAGCCTTGTGGATGAAACTAAACCAAGGACAGTATTTGAGCACACTCATAAATGGCTGTTGATAGTGGAAGAACTGTTTTCAGGGGCAATGGCAAATATTTTCATCACAGCATAATTTAGATTGGAAGGGACCTTAAAGCTCATCCAGTTCCAGCCCCCTGCCATAGACAGGGACACCTTCCCCTGGAGCAGGTTGATCTCAGCCTCATCCAACCTGGCCTTGAGCACTGCCAGGGATGGAGCAGCCACAGCTTCTCTGGGCACCCTGTGCCAGTGCCTCAGCACCCTCACAGGGAAGACTTTTTTCCCAATATCTAATCTAAATCTCCCCTCTGTCAGCTTAAAGGACCTTAAGTGCTTCTGACAGTCTTTTTGCTTGGTTTGCTCCCATAGCTGACAGTTTGGTTGTTCTGGCTCAAAGAACGCAATGCAAAATGTATCTCATAACTGGAATGTCTGAGCAACACATCCAGGGTGTGCAGGTGAACATCGGCACAGGGAATCAGAAACAGTGGGTCCTGTAGAGCAATCCTGTTAACCAGTTAAGAGACTGGTGGACTATTATAATCAGGGCTGGGAAGCCAGATTTGCAGAGCTATCATTTATAATGTGAAATGCAGAAATCACAAGCAGCTTAAAGGAAACAGCAGAAGAAAATTTCTCTTCTCTTTCTCTTCTCTTCTGTCAGTATGTAGCCTATAGTGGCACAAATCAACATTGATTTTTCTGTCTCTAAACTGAAGTGGATTCCATCTGCCTTTTGCTAAGATGTAGTTCTGAAGTGCTCAAGGATGTAAATTAGCATGGAAAACGTGTCTATGAGAAAATGAAACCCATGTTTTTTATGTCTCTGTTTCCTATAGGTACATGAAACTAGATTTATTTCACTTAGAAAAACTTTGAAACGTGTGCTTTGTTCTGGCAGTGTTGCATATAAAGCGCATCCATGGAAGCCACCAGGCTTTCCCCAGGCACAAGCTACCCAGGAGTTTCAAGCCTATGGTGCTATTGGTTAAAGAAAAAGCTTTGCATCCAGCTCAATGTTGATGAAAGCTACTGAAAGAGAAAAAGTTTGTAGTTTGGCAAGGCATTTTTTAATAGCGACTTCTCCAACAGAAGCTTCACCTTACTGGTTTAAAGGGCATTTATCCTCCTGATCCTGGTGCTTTTATTGTCTAGGAAGAGTAAAAAAACAGATTTTGTATAACTCAATATAAGCAGATGTAAGCAACTGGAAAAAATGCAAACTTAAAGATGTGGGAACCTTTCATTTAGTGTCCTGTGCAATGATACCAGGCTGATAGTTGTAATTGTTTATCACTCTTTAACATGATCAATACAGTAGCTAACCACAGTGCTCTCTTTCAATACCATTGATTGTAACAGCTCTGACTGACAATCGCTTTGTACATTACAGCTGTAGCAACACATTAACATGACTTCTGAATGGCTGAGGAGATTTAGACTCAAAGCATGCTATTCTTCACTGATTTACAGCCCTTACAGTATTCCTGAGGCTACGTGGAATGTAAATCAATTGAGAAGTTGGCCTAGGTGATGAGCTATTCTATTACAGAGAAATATTTCCATCTTAGTGTATTTACAGCATACTGCTCTCAGCTCCTCTGGCACTACCTCTAAAGTGAACTAGGGGTGCAATATTTGGATTGAAAATTAAAACCCACTGTTCTTGGAACACATTCATTTACAAAGTCATTACTTGTCTTTTTCATAGTAACTGGGTTAGCACAAGTGTACAAACATTAGAAATCCACTCTTGGCAAACTCCCTTTCATCTGATATTAGTTTACTAGTATCAATTCACTAGAACTAGTTCACATGTATCTGCAAACCCTCTTGTCCAGATTGCTGTCCTGAGTATTAATAGTAGTAATTAATTAGCTATCAAGATGAAGTTACCATTATGCTCTCTCTCAAGCCCCGACCATTAACTGTGCTGAATGAATTGATGGTAGTGCCTCTGTTGTTTATCAACTGGTATGTTTCTCCTCATCCTATGGATGATGCTTGTCTGGATTATTAGGGGGCCTACTAAATAAACTATTAGCCCTTGAGATTATGGAAATAACACCTTGAAGCACTTCTAAATAATATCTGTGGAAGTCAGTCAAAGATAAAATGCACTATTAAGAGTTTAGTACAGTTGGTTTCTGTGCACTGGACAAATTATAGAATAGTTAGGGTTGGGAAAGACCTTAATATCATCAAGTTCCAATCAGAATAATGTTGTGATGCCACTAGCTGACAGGCTGGTTGTAAAAGAGGTTTGTACATCATGGCACTACCAAGGCCTTGGTTCATACAGGCTATATCCTGCTCCCCTTGGTATAATACTGTTCTTTCCCACGTGCCAATATAGTTTTCAGGAGGTCTGCAGGTTTGTCACTGCAAGATGTTATGCTACGTCCCCTCTCTTAGTACTGTGAGATGCAGGTCTTGCACCACACGCAAGTGTTAGAAGCTGTAGTAGGGGGAAAATGGCTTCCATTTTGGTGGTACTGTTGCTACCAGTCTTGACTGATAATAGATCAAGATATAAAAAGTAGATTTTCCTGCCCCATGGATGTTGATGTAATCATGATTTCTTTTTACTGTGTGCCTTTTCAAAGCTGGTCCAAGTCAAAGTTAGAGCCGTGGTACTCAGTGGCCCAGAGCATGAAAAAGCAACTGTTCCATATAAAATAAGTTTTGTTTCTTTCTCTTTGTTCTTCATACCTCCTCAAATAGCTAATCACAGGCACAGAGACAAAATCTGCCCATGGCTGCATCTATAGACTCCCACTGACTTGTAGTGAGAGATTATACAGTGGGACCTCAGGCTAGAGGTTTTGCCTCAGCTTTATTTTCCATTCTGCCAAAAAACAAAGCAAGGGACAAGCCAGAGCCCAGAATTCGAAATTAAAGACCCCAAATAAATTATTTCTGTGTGCCTACAACTTGAAAACAGGTTGTTTTCCTGCTTTTCCTGTTGGTGTCTCACATGCCGATTGCCTTATAAACAAGCTGACACAATCTCTGTTGCTTGAACTGAGCAAATTAGGATAATGCTGCATATGTGCTGCTTGAAGGACGTGCTTCAGTTCAGATTTCCTTCAGCATCTTGAATCAGTGAAAGCCTAATGAAACTGCTTTATATTTAGTGCTTGTGATTTTGTTTCTGACCTTTTGTGCTCTCTTTCCCTTCCCGGATAAGGCACCAGCATTTTGGCCATGCATGTAAATCACTGTAAGTGGTGAAATGACTTTTTCTTGATTTGACAGAGAGCACTAAGTATTGTGCTTTTGTTCCCTACACTACTGAATATGAGTTGGCTAACTATTCATACTGTGAGAGCTATTGTATCACGCTGTTAAAACCTAAGGAGCTTTTTATTGGACTTTCATGCTAAATAACTTTAAAGGTGCCACCTGGTGGTTTTATATAAATTATAAATGTTTTAAAAATACATCAGAAAAAATACTTTAATAGCACAGTTTTGCACTGCGGAGTCTCACACTACGTAAACTTTCAATTATGGCTATTTATCCCTTCCCCCACCAATGACAGTCTGTTTCACAGGATTCAATTATAGCTATTTATTCAGCTCTAATAAAAGATTTCTTTAGATATTTGGTCTTGGAGTATTCATTTTTATATCTTAGGTTTGGTAGAAAACACCCACAAATACAATTTTTGCTGCCACCCCCCAGATAGTGGTTGTTTGTGAAACCTGGCATAAAGACCATCATAAAATAAAATCACTGCCATTTTGGAGAGGAACATGGAGTTTTCCATGAGTTTGATCTCACTCAGTTTTACTGGGAGCTGTGAAACTAATAGCTCTGGTACTCAAAACTGTGGGAATGTCAGGAGTTCAGACCTGAAGCAGATCTGGAAGGTCAAGCCACAGGTGATGTGCAGTTTCCCCATTGAAATAGATCTCCAGTGTCTAATGCATCTGCTGACGGCTCCCCTGTAAGTTACTAAGGTGAAGTAACAAAACACCTGGTCAGCTGAACCCCTGCAGTTGTCTACAGTCTTTGTGGTGAGCACAAGATAACACAGCTTCTTCTAAAAACCATTTCCTTGAGAAGCTTCATCACCTTGCACTCACCACAGGCAAAGAGCATGCACCTTCGTGGTTAGTGCCCCTCTGCTAGCCTGGTGTAACTTGTTAAGCTGCAGTAACTTGATGGTAAGTCTAAAATGCAAGTCACTGGTGCCCCTCAGTGATAAAAGAAATGTCTGAGGGTCATGGAGTGTTTCCTGTTTCCCTTTTATGTGGGGGATTTGTTATCCTTTTGCTAAGGATTGTTTCAGAACTGTCTCTGGTAATTTCTAAGACAAGAGAAGCTGAAAACCTTGCTGCTCCAGGCAAAGGAGGTGAGCAAGCCCTTTGTCACATGTGGCTCTGCATGTGGATGAAGGCAGAATTGCTTTTCACTTCACCACAGGCATGAGGAAGGGTTTTATATGGAAGTTTCTGTATTGAGCTGTGCTGCCCTGGAATGAATATTCATGATGGCACTTATGAAGATGACAGCGAAAGCCAGGTTGACAAAATGCACTTGTGCTTGCAGGTGACATGTAAAAGGCTATGTTGTTTAGGGTAGCACAAGCACGTTGCTCTCCTGTGAGAGGTGCTACATGGGGCCAGTGTTCAGTGTCTTCCCTCCTAAATGGGACAGAAGTGCTGCCCACAGGGCAAGAGTTACTTGCCTTTTAAAGCAATCTTTCTTCCTCTGTTTTTATGCTTTCCTTATTAACACTAACTTCAGGATAATTCCTTATAAAGAACATAAGGTCTTTCATACAAAAATCTTGTGTGCTGGGGTTGGGTATATTCAACTGCAGTTAGTAGTGGAGCATCAGCAAGGAAAGAGAATACTTCATCCTTTCCAATGTGGTCCACAGCCTCCAGGTAGAATTTGGCTGGTGGTGAAGCTGGGTCATTTCTATAGAGCTGAGTTTGGTGATGAGGTCAGTGGTGACTAGTGATAAAACTGAAAGGCAGAGAAAGACTTTCTCCCAGACATTTGTATATCAATGGCCTAGTTGGTCTTGTGAATTCAGTGATAAAGCATATTTGCAAGGTAGCTGGGCATTTGTTTCCAAATAAGTGTTTTTCCTATAACAGGCAGTTATTTTCTGTATCCTTCTGTACTCTTGACCATCAGCTGTTCCTGGGCTTCCAATACACTGCAGATCAAAGTATTATTCTTGATGGCCTTGAAACTGGTGCCTGGAGTGAGTTAATATCTGCAAGTGATTCACTGTAACTGTTGACAGGGGAAAACTGTTTCACAGTCTAGTACAGCAAAAAATAATTAAAAAAGCAGCCACTGAACTTGTAAATGTAACAGTCCTGGCAATACTGTTTGTCTTTGCCTTCCTATTTATTCATACAGTTGTAAATGCCAAAATGTCTTTTTATCTGCCCTTTTTCAAGGGCAGTTCCCTGGTGTCATAGTAATTGAAAATTAAGAATTTACAGTATCGTAATTAAATTCTCCCCTTTGAACTCTTGTAGACTGTAGCTGCATATTAACAACATCCCACTCAGATCATGAGTGGCAAGAAGTATTTTGAACACCAACTGCTGCAAGATAACATAACAAGCTCTGACAGTTCCCTAATTACCAGACTACCCACTAGTTAAAGACTCTTTAAGACTGTAGCAATTCTCTTCTTTGCACGTAAGTCAAAAGGTATAACTAATTTGTCCTTTAATTGATAGCTATATTGCTGTTTAAATAAAGGCCACATACTCCCCCAATATGCTTAAGCATTAATTTGTCACCTATGAGCTGAGCTTGGAAAATGATTGGAATGACTATAAAGACTTCTTGCATTGTTTTTGGGGTCTTTTTTTTATCACTTTCACCAGGAAACTTTTACCTCCAATTGGATTGTTATTCATGTTAGTGATCAGCAAATCATGTAAAATGATCCTAAGCAAAGCTGGAATTCAAATACTTCTGTATGTGTAAAAGATTCCCACTGTGCCATATCCCACTGCTTATGGTTAAGTTGTGAAATTATAAATAATTAAGCTTAAAACAAATGTTAAAAAGCCACAATGTGGGCAGGTGTATCACCTGAACAACAGCAGAGGGAACAGAAGCAGAGGTCCTTTCTGCAGCAGAAGACCCCATTTCTAGTCTGCAAGGAGGTTGCTCCCCACATTGAGTGGGTGATGGCACTGCTGTGCTCAGCTACCCCAAACCCCACTGAAGCTGGGCTGCTGACCAGTACCAGTTCCCTTCTCTCTGCTTTTCCTGTTGGCGGCTGTAATTTAGGAAAAGAGGTTCTGGTGGCTTGCCGGTGTGGAAAGAAGAGTGGGAAGGTGATATGGAAACTGCTGTAGCTAGCTTTTCAGCATAGATACAGAAAGTGAATTCTGGAGGGGTCTGGAGGTGGAGAAGGGTAAAACAGGATGTCCTGCTCTTAGGAGTTTAGCTATTTCCAGAACAGATGAGGACATTTGGAAGATGTGACCAGGACTGCTGTGCAGCCTCTCTGAAGGAAGCAGCTTGCAGAGATCAATACATGTGTCTGCCTGAAAAGCTGCTGGAGGAATGCACATCTCTCCCAGGGCTATTAATGAATGTGCTGTGAGTTTCTGAACAACTTCTTCCTTTGTGTTCTTCGTCACTTTGTGATCGTGTCACGATTGAAGTCTTTCCTTAAATTGCAGCCAGAGGAGTGGGAGACCACTAATGAGGCTGTTTTTTGGGACATTCCTCACGCTGTGTAAATACCCCTTGGAGAACGTACTATAGGCAAAGATAGTAAATGCTGCTTTCATTTCTGCTTTTCTTTTTTGTTCAATACCTGGCATGAATTTAATAGAAATGTTGCCTTCAGTGCATATAAATGCACTGTTATGTTTTGATGATGATGACTAAGATGGTAAGAGTATAGTGCAGGTATGTTATTTAGGTAGCTAAAGATGCAGGCAAGTACTTCCAAGAGCATCACTGTGTGCCTCGCTCCCATCAAGGCTTCAGCAAGGGCAGAGGTTCAAATGAACTCACATGTACTGAGTTTACCTTAGCTTTCCACTCCATCCTTTTCTTCTGCCTTTCATGATAGAGAAAACAAACTCAATTGTTCATATGGATCTTCTTCTTTCAACCATGCTGTATCCTTTGCATGTATTCTTTTAATGTATTGCAGCTGAATTCAGACTCCTTGCATTCATTCAGTGAATGGCACAACAGATCTATGCTCTTACAGTACACATAGAGATTTGAGTTCTCTGAAGCACAAAAAAGGACTCAAAATGTTTTTCAAAAATACTTCTTTTCATGCTTCAGTTTCTCAAAATGGCAAGGCAGAATGTTATCAGTCTAGCTAAGGAAAGCCTCCCAGAGTAGAAAAATAACAGGTTACCCAGAGCAAGCATATGGTGGTCTGTGGATAGGTTATTCAAAAGAATCATTAGTTACAACTTTTAATTATTTTGATAATCATTATATTTCTGGGCTGTGCTTTTAGCTCAGCTCTGAGTCGGAGCTGACTGCAACTTGGGACTGCAGCAGTGGGGAAAAATGTAATTGGTAAGAGGAGCAACTGATGAGACCACAAAAAAAATAAGAATTGTGGCTGTGTGTAACATCTGTCATTAAAATATTTTTAACAAGCTGCGTTGTTAGTAAGCAGTACTTTCGTATGCTCATTTTTCCACTGCAAAGAGATAGAAATTATAAGTGCAATATAACAGAAGAAGAATGGCTGTCAATCATTTGAGGTTTTGGTAAATATTCACTCATACCAAACAGCATGTCCCCCAGATTCATTCATGAGTGAGTCAAAAGCTACAATATAGACCTGACATAGGTGACACTGTGAAGATGAAGAGTTGGGTGCTCACTCAAGTAACAGACTCACATACACATTTTCTGAGATTAATATAGTAAGAGGAAATAGAAGAATAAGCTGCAAGACAAGTGATGCTCAATACAATTGCTCACCACTTGCTGACTGATGCCCAGCCTGTCCCTAGACAGTAATTGGTGGCTCCTAGTAAACTTCCCCAAGTTTCTATACTGCGCATGATGTTCTATGTTATGCAATATCCCTTTGGCTAGTTTGGGTCATGTTTCCTGTCTTCCCTCTCTTCTGGCTTCTTGTGTCTCTCCTCACTGGCAGAGCATGGGACACTGAAAAGTCATTCATGTAAGGTAAATACTACTTAGCAACAGCTAAAACATCAGTGTATTATCCATGTTAGTGTAATCCTAAAGCCAAAATACAGCACTGCATCAGCTACTAAGCAGAAAATTAACTCTTATTCCAGCTGAAACCAGGACGTATGCATGGGATCAGTCCACTGGGCTTGTTACAGAATATTTAATGAAAGTCAACTTTGCATCTTCCAAAAGAGGAAATATTTCTGTACAGTCAGCAGCAGAAAGTTTATATTCTTGTGGTTTTCCCACTACTACTGTGTTTTCTTTGGAACTTCGGAAAGTCCTTTTCCTTCTGTATGCCACTGTGGGTCATGTGAAACTCCTTTTGTGAAAGATATGTTGTCTTAATGCCTTTGTATGGTGACAAATTGGTCACGGTCCATCAAAATAGCTCTTGTTTGAACAAAACCAGTAGAACCAGGTGGAAGAAAGGGAGTAAGGAGATAACACTGCTTTAAGGAAAAACCCAATTCTCTCTGCTTTTCTGGGTACAACAACCTAGCTTTTTGTATCAACTGCTGAAATGTGCTGTGATTGTGTAAAAGGGATCTCTAGGCAGAAATCTATTTTTTGTTCCTCTTCTCCTTTGTATTAAGTGAGCTCTTTTGTAATGTTATTTTTTATAGCCTATAATCATGGTAATTATGTTTTGTTGAATCTTTCACAGTAGTCTAACATTTAGTAACATTTATCTCACTGTGCTGAGACTTGAAATCTTCCCTGCCATCAGGTGCTAATGCCATTATATTATTGTGGCAATATGGCAACTAAACCTAAGTACAGTTGTTACTTGTTACCGTTGTTAACTTTGGCAAATTACTTCTGGTTCTGAGTAACTGAAATCAGAAGGTCAGTGTTAAGCAAACCATGAAGAAGATATGAGCAATAGATATGTTTAAATATCCACACAAAGGACATAATTGTTAGGATTGCTAATGCATTGGTCAGCATCCAGCAATCAACAAGGCTTGCTTCCAGTGTTATGCTCATTGCAATGATTATTTCTTGTTCAAGATCCCCTCGTGTGCTTTTTCAACAGAATGCACATGTGTCCAAAGCTAACTCAACCAGATAAATTCTCCTAAATGCTAATATTAGTACAGTCCTGCCAGCTTATTTCTATAAATACTGGACTAGATAGCTCTCTAGTATCACCAGAACAACATAAGGAGGTTTCTTAAAAGAAAGAAATTTGGAGAATTAATGGTTTAGTTTCTGTAATGTACTCTGGGAGAGAGAAATGCATAATCCTTTCTCTGCCTATCATCTGCTAACTTGCTCTCCCACTTCCTGACTGGTATTGCACTGTGAGCTGTAAACAATCACCATTAAGCTCAATCGAGGCACTTGAAAACAACAGCAGAACTTACAGCAACTGTTTCTCATTATGTTCCTCCAACCTGGTCTGCTGTCATCCTTGCAAGGCAAGATCCTTAGCTGGCAAAAATCAGCTGAGTAAATCTGTGTCAGGAAGTACCCCATAATAAATATACCTTTATAAAATATCTGTCAGCTTGTCAGGTGCTTGAGCTAGTTGTTCAGAAGTCACAGATCCTGGATTGTCAGTGTGAGAGGAATTATCCACCCCAGATCATGTCTGTTGCTCGTAGCTCTATAAGTTACAGCGTGAACCTTAATGTTAGCATCAAGCTGGAATAAGATTGATCAAATGACTGATACTTAAAGAAAAGCACTGCTGCTGGGTTTTATTTCCTCTTCCTTGTACAACCTTTTCTCAGATGCTTATTACCTAGGAATGTAGTCACTATGGTCTCTGCCCTAAGGCAAATCCTGTGATACACCCTGAGCACTTAACAGAGAGATATTGCTTCTGCAGGAGAGCTAAGTGAGAGATAATACTTCTGCCTTAAATAGGATGACACAGCAGTGGTTCACAACGATATCATTCTGAGCTTTTGTGGGGTTTGTATAGCAGAAATTAAAGCCTTTTGGAGTCATAGATCTGCATCTCTACATAGACCCAACAAGTCCATGGTGCACATAGAAGGGCTAACCAGGGGCCTTGCAGAGTAAGGCTGACTTGTACTCACAGCAGCACAAAAATGCGCAGAGGGCTGGCTTGGCATCCTGTGTAATTTTAAATTGTATTTAAACTACTGTAAGAGAAATGGGTTTCAATGAAAGAAGGTTGCCATGGGTTGCATACACTGTGTCATGAGTGTTTAAGAGCAAAGAGTAGAGAGGAGTGTCTCATCGCTTTTTGGAGCTCCTTCCAGGCATTGATTGGGATCATTTCACCAGGAAGTTCCTCTTCTTCCAAGTTCTTTTGAACTTGTCATCCTTTTTGACTGGAGGTGCCACCACTTCTCCCTGTAGGTTTTGGTTTTGACTCAGTGAGGAGAGGGAAAGTGAACTTCATGTTCCCTGAAGCTGCTGTGAGGAGCAAGGGAATTGGTGACATGCTGGCAGCAAGATGATCTTTGCAATAGAGCTCTAAGGAAACACAGCAGAATGAGTCCTGGGATGCAGTCTAACTGTGGTGGATGTTTTGGGTGGTTCTTGGTTTTTTTTTGTTTTGTTTTTGTGTGTGTGTGTTTTGTTTTTCTTTTCCTTTACTTTGTTTTGTAAGGACATTGTTCAGGTACCTTGCTGCTGCTGCTTCCAAAAGAGCCTCATGGTGCCGTGTGAAATACAACTTTCATTCCCCTAGAATAGTTGGCTTGGCTTGAAATCTCCCAGTGCCATGTCTCCACATTTCCAAAAAGAGCAGTGTGTGCAGCATCTGATTGCAGAGCTTTGTGCTGCAACAATCCCGTAATATAGGGTAAGTCATTATTGATTTATAGTGATACTGGAGTTTCTTTGCCTCCCCACTACTCTGCATCAGTGCTTCTGACAAGGAATCAGCTCTCTGGTCCTGGAGTAAGAATGAGCAAGACAAATCCAATACAGGATTTGAGCATCACTGTAAGGCTAGGGCAAAATTCAGGTTCCTGTGTCTGAAACTGTAACTCTGAAAGCCTATCAAGCTATTCACTTCTGAGGATGCCTAAATGCTTTGGTTTTAACAGCGTACTTCAAGTGACCAGATAAAATGTTCCAGTACATTTGGAATCAGGGTCTGGGATCCAGGGCTTTTATCTTTCAAGAGTTAGTTGTCAGCTTTCTTGTTCTTTCCACTACTCAGCAGCATCAGGTTGCTCTGCCTGTCGCTTAATGACCAGGGTGCTCAGCAGAGGTGGATGATGAGGGCATCTGTGCCTCTGTGCTTTGCTGGTTGAACACTTCAGCTACAAAACTTCTGTGCAAAAAAAAGGAAAGCTCCAACACCATCAACTGCATTTTAAAAGCTAAAGGACAGATCAAAGCCCATGTTTTGATGGAAAGGCTATGGGTGCGTCTGTTCAGAGAGGGTCCTTGGTGAGACCTCCCCAGAGAAATGGCTAGGAGTAGGGCATTTGGTGAGTGGGAGTTAAGTCCCACATCTCACCCACATCTGCTGACAGCTAGCTAGACAAGAGTGCCGATTTCAGATGTTTTATGCTGCGTATTCCAAGCATGGGATGTTCCGTGCTCCTTTGGAGGCACTCTATAAGTGTAGGAGGTGTAGCACCAAAGTACTTTGCTAGATCAGCTCAGAAAATTCAAATACTCTTCATGCATTTTATCTGTCAAAAAAATTCTTCCTAATTTCATGCTTTCTAATTGTACTTTTTAAAACATCTGAGAAACATTAATTGCCTGTGTATCAGTGAAGGACAAACTCAAGTTGAGCATCAGCCATAATTATTTGCTTGTTTTGCTTGAAATGCCATTTTCAGCCAGTTTTGCACATTTTACAAATGCCTTCCATGCCAAATCACCCATGGAACATACAAATCATCTCAATTGTTAAATTCATTAACCTAACAAACTGTGGACTAAAAGCCACATTTAAAGCGTGCATCCTAAATAGTATTCTCATTATGTGGAATCAGATTAGTCCCTAATCAAATTTGACTTGGAGCTTGGAGCAAAAGGTAATGAAGTATGACCCCTAATGTAAAACAAGGATAGGTGAAGTAAGTATCTAGCACCACGCTACCTCCATTTTGTGCTGTTCCAACTAATTCCGTCCTTCCTGAGCTTTTTCCTAATTTTGTAAACCTATTTGTACTTGTTTAGCTCCTTCAGCTGCTCACACACACAACATCTGCTAAGATACAGATATTCTTCCCAGCAGCTTGATGGTTTTGCACATTCATGTCACTGATGCAACTTTAATAGCATGGACCAATAATAATTATCAAGTCTGTTATTGTTCTGCCAACAGACCAAGCACTGGTGGGACACCGTGTTTTGAGACACAATGCGGAGGAGAAATCTCTACTTCAAAAAGTTTGCTGTATAAATAGAAAAGGCAGAATGGGGTAGAACATGCAAAGGGAATAAGGGGTAAAAAAACCTAAATGGAGATAGACATAGCAGTCAGTTATTTCCATCCCAGAAAACCATAGAGAGACCAGGAGAGAGACTTACAATAGAGAGGACGGGCTGAGAAAGACTGACCATAGCCATACTATGCATTTGGATAGCACATTTTCTCCAGTGATTTCCAAGCATGTCTTGCAAATGTACCTTAGAGCACCCTTTGAAACTGTCCCATTTCATGCACTGCCATAGGTAGTTATTTCATTTCAGACTACCCACTAGCTAACTAAAGCTGTAGCTTTACTTCATGCGATAAATTAATGCCATATTCCACAGCTGGTTTAGGTCTTTAGTTGTGTATCAGTAGTAAGGAGGAGGAATGGACTGCATCTACAGAGGAAAAAGCAATAGTTAATAAATATTTAAAACCCCAAACTTCTTATATTCAGAAGCCCCAAAGAAGGACTATCAGATCTTTAGAAAGCAAGAGACAAATACTTCTGAAAGTATGGTCAAGGACATGAGTTAAGGTTTCCGCAAAGCAATTTGACAGATAAGAGTGTGTACAATAGTGCTGAGGTCATCGTAAACCTGTTTATGTGCTCTCACCAGGCTGATTTGTGATGGAGTTTTAGATACCTCATAATTGTTGATGTTCATTTGCAGCATTTAATGCTCTTTTGAGGTTCTATGCGTAGTCTTGCATTAGTTTAATGTACAGTTCCTTACTCTACCTGCTCACTGTAGTCAACTGACAGTGTAAATGTCTCTTTGTGAATTTGCAATTGCTCATTTTATTTCTCTATTGTTTTTCTATTTTTTTTGTTATTTCATATAATATTGATGATTTCAGTATATTAACAAATGCTTCCAAAACCTCTTTGTTCTGGAGGGAGCTTGCATTATTTAACCCAATCCACTGTTGCAATTACAAGGTAATAGCTGTGTTGTGTGAGTCTAAAACCAGTATCAGTATAATGTTTGGTGGGTTTGGGTGTGTAACAGCCACCACAAAGCCATCATTAGTAATTTGTGGGCAGACAGCAGTCTTTGCTAATGAAAAGGTAAGGACTGAGCTAGTACAAATTACAATGGTTTGTAATTTATTAGAAATGACTTGCACCTAAAGCTAAGACCACTTTTTAGCTCCAGAATTAAAAAGGTCATCCATTTGCTTTTCTTCTTTGCAGATAATTTCATTTCTTCAGTCTTCTCAAGAAAATTGGAGGTTAAAAAAGGCTTTTCAGACTAAACTCTTCAGACAGATCTGGCAAATGAATGGGATAGCTGGCTTGCCTATGATTCTCCATTATAAGCTACAAAAGTTTTAGTTTTAACTTTTTGGTCCTTTTAAGTAAATGGGAGTTTTGATTTTTTACTTCAATAAGGTCTGTCTTTCTCCTTCTGGAAGAAAATGTGGTTATATAATTTGAACTGTATCAAAACCTTTCTACTTGCTAAAATAAAAGAACCTGCTTCTGCCAGTTTAGCAAAAGTAGTCTTTGCAGTGGTGACTTCTGGAGTGCTGTTTGGTGTCAGCATATGGGCAAGAATTTGGCCCAAATAAATTGCTTCAAATTGAAACCTAGAACATGAGTATGGAAAAATGGTATGAATAGGGAACAGGAAAAAAAAACAAACAGGACAAGCATACCTCAGTAGCTACTCTGCAGCTCATATCACTTCTCATATCATCTGCAGCTCATATCATTTCTGAGCAAAATCCATGTATATCTGGTTTACTTAATGTAACTGCTAGGAGAAAACTCAGTGGCTCTCATATTCCAAACCCTTGTATTATTAGCCTTAGAAATTCCCATCCAAGTCCTCATCCAGTGGACAAGTTGCTGTTTAAGTTGCACAGAAATCCATGGGAATTAGTTGCATGTGTTGCAAGGGAGAACACACAGCTTCAAATCCCAGCATCAGGGCCTGGAGGATGGCAGAGCAGGAGTGCTAATGGGACTTCATAACAAATACTTGGACTTCAGCATATGCACAAAGCATAAGAACTGTCCCATGACTGCAGGCAGACATGGAGTAAGGAATATGTTGTCAAATAAGAGAAGATGCATTTTGATTTCCCTCTGAGGAAATCTTGAAAAGTAGAAGTGTAGTAAGGAAAAGCTCCTCTTCCTTTTGCTCTCCCTTTCTGAGGTGTTAAGAGGGTTTTTTACTGTATTCTTTGATAACTAAGCTGATGCTACCTTTTTATCTTGGGCACTACTGGACAACTAATAAATTAGTTGAAAAATAGGAGCTAGATGGTGAGAAAAGAATTTGGGTCAAATCTTATAAATAGCTCCTGATAAAAAATAAAGGAACAAGAGAGAGCTCAAAACCATTTCAGGGGAAATGCCAAAATGTTTCTTTTCAGTGCTTTAATGATCCAACTTCTTCGCTTTTTGCTTCGAATCAGCATTTTTTAGGTTTTTTTTTAAACAGAAAAAAAGGCTTTACATGCTAAAAAAAGAAACAACCCTTTGTTCAGGAGTTAAATAAACCAAAACCATAATAAAATACTTTATTTTAGGTTAAATGAAGCATTTCAGATTGTGCCTATGCTAAATGCAGAGGTTTTGTTGAAAAAGCATTTACTTTTTGACCTAATCCAATTCCCTTCTCAGTCTTGGAATTGTGGGATACTGAAGAAGCTTTTTTTTCTCCCTCCTTCTCCCTGTTCCAGTGTCCTTGAAGCATTACATTTCCTTAGCAGAGTTTTTGAGAGTGGACAGGATTTCCTGGAAGCAAACCTGTCTGTGACCAGCAAGAGAATTTCTTCTGCTGAAATACCTTGTGTCTGTGTTCTTTTTGAGAAAGACTGTTGCTGCAAAATACTTTGCTGAACACTTTGCTTGGACATGCATTCAATGAACAGTTATTCCATGTGTGGTTTTATTATGGCAAGTGTAGGATTTGGATTCCTGTAATATCCTGTGAGCAGTGGAAACTCCTACATTGCCTTTGGAGACTTAGAAGTCAAATGAGGTTTGCTAAACCTCCAAAGCTCACAGGTTAGAACTAGTTAATCAGGATTGCTGCAGAACCCCTGCAATTACAGCAATTTCTTATCCAGCTAATTTGGCTGCTGGATGGAAATTACACCTCTAAAAGCTGCGCTGACACTTTCAGTGATGTCCAAATGCTATAAATTTAGTGCCACACTATGGTATCCTTATCTCTCACGCTGGTACCCTTATTGCTTTCAATAATGTTGAAAAATACTTCAGGACTGCAAAGAGTAAGGAGTTGCACAGGGAAAGAAAGCAAAAATGAAATGTTTTTGCTCAGGACGCAGCTGTTCAAGTGGTTGTCACTTCTATTGCTTTGTTTGCAATAGAGTCAGAAGCCAGGCAATGCCTGTCCTCTGTTCTGCAATATGTAACTTGTGTGCTCTGTAAATGAAGGAAAAACAGTGCACATGTAGGACCCCACTTAAGGTTCTCTTCTTACAATGGCTGAGAGCAAGAGAGGGTAGCAAAGTGGTGGAAAGCAAGGCTAGATAACTGAAAAGAGGGCAGCTACTCTTGCCATAGTAACTCACAATATTTGCCTTTTCAGTTTCCTGTGTGACCTGGGCCTGAGTGTGCTGGAGGATGTGGGGCAGGGAAGACAAAGTCACCTGGGGTCCAGCATCAAGCTCATAGTGAGCCCACTCAGGCTCACACTCAGAGGGTCTGACATAAAGATGAATTATCCTAAAACTCTAAATGATGTTGATGATCCTTTATCTGTTGCTCTTCTTTGGCACAGCTGAGCTCTTAAATACATCCCTAATCATTATTTTGTGTGTGTGTGTTCTTACCGTTTCTGTTTGGGAAGAGATAGCTCTATAGCTGAAATGAAATTTCTGCCTGCTCTTTGTTGCTCTGCCCTGATTATCTGTATAGGGAAGAAAAGAGAGAAGGGAAAATCTAGGCTCCTGTGACATTATGAGGGAAATGAAATAGATACCAAAAATATTCCTGTAAAAAAAATAAATTGTGTGGATTTACTGTAAAACATTTCCTAGATGTATGAATGTTATTATCTACACTGAGAATGTTATATGGAAATATCATTTAAGTTTCATGCCCAAGTCCCAGTTTAACTTCCACTAAGTCAATAGATAAGATTTCAATGTGTTGAATGGAAGTGGGATGTAGATCTATAAAGGAGGTTTTCTTTTCATAGGGGACATTGCTTTGCTATTTGTACTCTTTGTTTCTTAGGAATGTCTCTCAGAGGTACTCCTTCTCTCATTTCTCTTGTCAGAAACATGTGATTAACAATCTCTTTTTAAGCTTTATTATTCAATTCAGCTCTCTAATCCAGTACATATGTGCATAGTTTTGAAAACTTGAATTGTCACTACATTCATCCAGGCCAGTATAGGTAGACTTGCAACTGTCCTGGAATCTGACAAATCAAATGCTTTTAATGAACCACAGCAAACAGTTCATGTTGAAACAGCTGTAAGCGCAATATACAAACCATGTTTACTGGTAGTTTATGCTCCAGAGAAATAATCTTTATATGACTGCTTTATTATTTACAGTAGTTCCAAAATTTAATTGGAGTCAACATTGACAGATGCCATCCATGTTAATACTTGGGCTGCTATATATGGAAAATGCTAAATATGTGCAGAGATCTTGTGTTTGTGAGTTGATAATATGGTTGACAAATGAGTTTAACAATATCCACTCATTTCTGAGTAGTCGGCTAAAATTCACCTGAGGTCTGTGGTAACAGAGTGAAGAGGAAGGTCAGAGGAATATGAATGAAGAAGAAATAAAGGAATGACTCCAGAGAGCAGTGGGTATAATAAAAGCATGACAGAGGATGATTAATTATATTTTAGAGTCAGATAATTCCCAGAGAATATGTGTGCATGATAAAACTTTCTAACCTTTCAAGCTGTAATTAAATGAGAGGTACACTAATCTGACCAAGTAGAGACTAAACCAGCACTAATGCACGTATTAAAAATGTGTTACTTTAAATAAGCAACCCTACGTGGCATGAATGAAGTCAGAGGCATTAAATGCAAAAGACAGCACTGAGATAAAATTTAAAGAAAATTAAAGGAGAGTTTGAGATGTGAATTACTATGTAAGATGTGAGGAACAGGATTATTAGGAACAGCTGTTGCTGAAAGATAGGGGTGAAACCCTCTGAGCTTCTCCACCAGCAAGGAAGCTGGTGAAGGGTCTACAGCACAAGTCTTATGAGGAGCAGCTGAAGGGACTGAGGTTCTTAAGCCTGGAGAAAAGGAGGCTCAGGAGAGACCTTATTGCTCTCCACAGCTACCTGCAAAGAGGCTGTAGCGAGGTGAGTCTGTGTCTTCTCCCAGGTAACAAGAGATAGAGCAAGAGGAAATGGCCTCAAGTTGCACCGGGAGAGGTTTAGATTGGATATTAAGAAGAATTTCTTCACTGTCAAGAATTGACAAGGGAAGTGGTGCAGTCACCATACCTGGGGGTGATTAAAAGAGGTGTATATGTAGCACACAGGGGCATGGTTTAGTGGTGGACTTGGCAGTGTTAGGTTAATGGTTGGACTAGAAGATCTTGCAGGTCTTTTCCAGTCTAAATGATTCTATGATTCTATAATACAGGGACTTTGTAAACCACATCTGCAGTGGGCTGTCTTGTTTCCTGAAACACTCAGCTTGTTCCCTGCGCAAAGCTGTTTTCAGATTTTATGCCCTCTGCTGCACTTCATGCTGAATCTTGAAGGGGAAAGACTATGAAATCGGGGTCATGTTATTTTGAGATGGATGTGGCGGTGATAGACTGGTCTTGGTCAGCCTTTGAAAGAAACTGTTTATTTTTCTCTGTTGTTGAAGATGTGCTGGGAAAAGTGAACATAGCAAATGACTGAAGTATTTCTGTTGTTGTTTCACTATGATTTGTTAGGTGTCCTTGGAAGAACAGCACCAGAAGGATCTCAGTAATCCCTCCCTTTTCCTCCAGCTAATCTTGGAGCTATCCCCTTTCCCTGCTATGGTTTTCTCTCTTCCTCCTTGGTCTTCCACTGTGTGCCTTCCTGCGTGAGACACCGGCCATGGGCAGCACTGCTCTCTGTCTTCTTTACCAAGTTGTCTTTCTCGCCTTCTGACCAGTGTTTCCTGGAAACTCGAAGCTATTCGACCTGTACTTTGTGGTTATGGCTGAAGGTCATAAAGATAAAGCAGAGATGTTCAAAAGACATTTACAAGAAATGAAGAGTGTTCTTTTGGGCTTTTCTTATCAAATGCTTGGATTACTTCATTAAGAAATCATGGTGACTTCTGGTAGTAAAATTCATGGTGAATGGGGAATCTTACCAAAAGAAGTAGTTGGAGAATTATTTTGGGTCCTCCATTTCTCTTTGAAATTAATATTAAAATACTAGCCTTCTATTGACTTTTTAATGTGTATTAAAATAGGAAGCATTTTATTAAGGTGACCAGTCACACCATAAAACAGTCCTAAACAAACCAAATCACAGCCCTCACCCAAAACCATGAACAGCTGGATTTGATCAGGAAGATTTCCTTTTTAATAGATCCGGATGTATCACAGAAGCACTAACATACAGCAAACCTTTATATTTATGGTCTGCTTAACACAAGCCTATCATTTGGCATTAAAATCTGTATCTGTGGAACGGTTAAGCACATGTTCAATCATGATGGACTGTGGACCCACTCATTGTAACATTTTTGAGCTTTCTGAAGTACATTTTTCCTTAAGTTTTATAATAAAAATGCAGTGAATTGTGCTGATTTCATTTTCACCCTGATCTCACATTTTTAATGTTGCAGGCTTGATCAGCAAATTTTAAATCAAAGCATTTCCTGTGGCTTCTTAGATTAAAGTAGAAAAATGCAGCTCAGCTGTTTATACACAAACATGCAGCAGTTATAATGAAAGAACTACCCACAATGCTAGTGTAACTATAGTAACCTGCATTCATAAAGATCTGTATTTAATGGTGGATAAAGACAAATGCATATTTGTTTCACATAGACAATATCACCCTTATAATTGAGCATAACAGCCAAAAAGGAATGGATGCAAATATCATTAGGTGTGGATTTCCCTAAAAAATAAACTCCACCTTTGCTAGCAGTGTGCAGATTCTAGGCTCTCTCCAAGCATGTCAGAAGACCATCAGCTGAAACCCCAGTTCTCTAACCCTCATCCACAGTAGTATCCACTAGCAGAGGTCCCATTCTGTACCGAGCACCGACTTCAACAGGGTGGTGTGGGACTGATGCTTTCTTATCTGCAGCAGCTCCTGCATCTTCATGCTGCTGCATTTGACAGTGGCAGAGCTGTTATTGATTCTAAGCAGGGGAAAAAGAAAATACTAAAAAACAAGCAGAAGGCAGATAGAGGAAATAAATTTAATGAGTGGATGTACACTATAATCAAAAGGTCCTCTGGTTTTGATACACTTTAAGATGATGTTCCGTTAAGGAGATGTGGGGCTTTTTCAAGTCTATGGCTGATTGCAAGCAAAAATAACTACTGATCAATAAAAATCTCCACTGGGAATGGAACATTGCCTGGAAATGATCTTAGCAAAACTATCTGGCTTATTGCCTTGCAAGTTTATGCAGCTACTGCTTGCATAGCTGTTTCAATTTTTCTTGTATGCAGAAAAGTCACTGTTGGCCTATATCCACCTTTGAAGCTTGGTGGTTTCAGGGAACATAAGGGTACTTAAAGGTAACTGTTTATTTTACTTTGACTGCTCTTACACACTGTGCTTTTAGTTTTGTCCAAATACCCTGCACTGAGACTGCAGATCATTCAAGACACTAACGGTGTGTGATGGGCAGAGCAAAGGAGAAAGATGGGAGACCAGGCACATTCTGGGAGATACCTGGAAGATCCCCCAGGAAAGATGCACCTCTCCTAAAAAGAAAGGCACAACCACCCTGAAAGCCATGTAGATCTGACACAGAAGTAAAAAATCATTCCTAGCCCCAAACCTGGTGTGAAAAGCACAAGAGGCAGACTGTGGATGCATGTCCTCTGTTCCACCTCCTTTATCACTCCACAGCAGCTCCTCTTCAGCAGCTGCAGCCCTCCACTGATCCTTGAGAGTGAGACAGAAGAAAACACTCAGCTTTTATCTCGGCAGTTGTTTGCTTTGTAGAAAGAAAGCAACATAAGTATGAACAGGTTTATCTAAGGTGAGTGGTTTCAAGCCTGGAAATGCCAATACAATACTGACCGAAGATTCTTAGGGTTCAGAGTAAATCTGCAGCAGTGTTTGTTCCAGCTGAACTTCAAGAACCCTGTGTTTTTTCACAAGACCCAGTTGTTACAATATTAGATTGTTAATGACTGCTGTCAGATTCATGTGTGTGTATCCCTTTGTCCTCAGAGGTGAGGTTCCTATTCCCATTTAGGAGCAGGCTACATGAAAGTTTAAAATCAAGCACCTCTATTGTGGGTTAGTGCAGGTTTTTACCAGCGTTTGGTGTGTCAACCTGTAGAATTAAACCAGTTTCTTTAGTGGGCTAGCATGTAAGCTCATGGTAGCTGGTGCCAGGTGGCTTTCTGATCTGGCTGATGTGGTACCCATTTACTGCCTTGGCTGCCAACAGCCCTAATGTAAGGAGGTGTTATCTGCACTAAGAAGCTGTGTTCACATTGTCTCTGTGACTTTGAAATAAAAAGCAATATAAAGCAGCTTGAAATTAGCTGCATTTTGTTATAGCTGAAAATAAGAACAGAATTTCAAATGAGCAGTACAGATCTATCAGT
The DNA here is from genome assembly GCF_012275295.1 of Melopsittacus undulatus. Classification (NCBI taxonomy): domain Eukaryota; kingdom Metazoa; phylum Chordata; class Aves; order Psittaciformes; family Psittaculidae; genus Melopsittacus; species Melopsittacus undulatus. The sequence continues at coordinate 30,450,021 of NC_047535.1, forward strand.
TGCTATGTTCTTTACAGCTAAAAGTTTAATGTAATTCATTGTATGTGGATGATGAAAAAGGAGTGAAAATAAGTGTGGGCATATGGAGAAAAACTAAGGGCTGACAGGTGGAAGGACCCAGGTCATTAGTACATTTCCACTGGATCTGAAGTAAAACTGAGACAGTGACTAAACATGTGAATGACTCGTATAAATAGAGAATTGAAACGAAAAAAGTAGGCAACAGTATGTTCTCATAATGGCATATTCACAACATAGGACAAAAGTTTATAATCTTGTTCCTAAATCAATAAAGCATAAAAAATGGCATGCTTTACTCCAGTCAAATAGCTCTTTGAATTTCCGTTTCAAATAAAGCAAAAAGAGGTTGCCATGGCTACTGAGTGTTATTGAATGTCTTCATATCTGTATAATTGCTAAATATTTGTAGACAAACAGTTGAAATTCATTGTTCGCTTTCACTTGAAAACTTGGTACATAACTGTTAATGTGAGTCCCCTGGTGTCTTCATGAATAATTGGCTCAGCATTAAGCTGCAATTATCTTTACCCAGACAAGAAATCTGCTCAAACACCCATCAAACATATATCAGACCCAAATGCCATTATGTGTTAGCATACAGTATATCTTAATTTTACTGAGCTTTCCCAATTTAGATAAATCAAGAGCTGCTAACATGGTTGATGTGATTTCCTGAAGCTTATCTTTTCGGCTGTTTGATCTTTGCTTCCAAAACTTGACAGCTTTTCACAGAGAAAGTGGATCTCTTTAGCATAGCTGCAAAGGTCTTGTGCGTGGAGAGCTACTGGCTTCCTTGGGCTTGTCAAGGACCTGCTATTTTATATCTGCTCCATAGCATCTCCCTTTATCTGGAAGGTGGGATCAGAGCTAGAGGCATTGCTTGTGACTTTTTCTTTTTACACTTGTACTGAAGATTTCAGCTAAACTCTTCACATGCAAAATGGGATATGGAATTTCTACTGTCTTCATATATTATGCGTATATCCTCCATTTGCTTGCTAAATGCAGCACTTCCCACTGTCATAGAACTAGTTGATGTTTAATTCTGCATAAGCAAGAATTGCCCCCACAGAGGCTAATTTAGACACCCATAAATTTCAACAACATTACTAACTTCAGTTTTTTTATTAACTTGTAATCTTCTGTAAGTTACCTGCACAGTTGTACTTAGGAAAAGCATTCAACTTTCTGTTTTGTTTGGTTTGGGGTTTTTTGCTTGTGGCAAGTCTTCATGAAAATCTGGTCCTAAACTAGAAGGAAGATATTTGCAAAACAAAAAGAAATCCTTAATAATTTTCCTGCTTTTCATCCAATTTAGAAATATAATTAAATATTAGGAAAATCAAAGCACTGTTACTCTATTACTTTTCTTTTAAATGCATCTTCAATAGCACATATGTGGGAGCAAATAGGAGGAAGGTGGTCCAGACATACAGACTTCATGTTGTATTGAACAGCTGCCTCTGGCATACAGCACCTGGAAAACAGTTAAGAAAACATAGGATATTAGGGCACAGTTCTTTAAGGTACCAAGAGCTTTAAGCTCAAAATTGTGCAAGTAAATCCCTAAGTAATAAATGCATATGGAAAGCAGACTCAGGGGAATGTGGAAAATGCTCAAACACTCTGGGGGCCTGTTTCACCTTCAGTCCATCAGTACTTGTCCTGTTCTAGAACTGTGTTACTCCTCATACAAAAAGTTTTGAACCTGTGCGGGTATGTTGCTCACCAGCACTGACTGCAGTATAGTTCTTGGTAATTAACTGGTTCTGGAAAAATGGCAGAGCACCAAATTAGAGATCTCTTAAAACTCTCTTAAAACACCTCACAATGAAGATCTGGATCAGATTTTGCAGCTTGATTTGCAACTAGTTGCCAAAAATACAACTTAGACTGTACCCAGTTCTGGAAAATCATTTAACCATATGCTGAAACCTAGTAGTAGTGGAATTGTTACCTGCAGCTTGTTTTCTGTAAAGTAAATAAAGCTAACCTTAAAGTCAGAAAGTTTAATTTATTTCCACTAGCTATACTAATATTGCTTCCATTTATTTATTTATTAGGACTTGAGGTCCATATATAGATCAGGGTTATATTTTACTCTATTTGCATAGTTCCAATCAACTAGTAGTAGAAAAGAAGTGCAAGTCTTTGGCCTTCTTACCAAAGATCATGATGACTCTAAAGAGCTTTTGGTTAGTCCTCTAATCACTTAGATGTTTTCTGTCAAGCTGTATTAGTCTCTCTTGAGGTTCCACTGGATTTAAGGTTCTTTTTCTTGGAATTTGGTTAATTGTATGAGTGTAATTTTTTTCACATTTCACAGCCTTTGCAGAAAGCTCCACACCTTCAGCCTCAGCATAAAAAAACCAAGTCATCCCCTGGTAATACATATTTTATTGCTGTATTTCTCTGTTCTTCTTATTTGCAACCTTTTATTTTTCATCACTGAGCCCACCCATACATCCGGTGTGAGGCAAATGGTTCTGTAGAATAATAATTTATACAAATGAAGTTCTTGTTTATTTTTCTATAGTTTCTTCATAGTCATGGGTTTTCCCTTGTAACCCTGCAGAAAGCAGCTTGGGTAGTCCCATGTGTAGTGTGCCTTCCACCTCACAAGCCCATATCATCCCTTTGTAGCTCTGAAAGCCCCTGGAATGTTTTTGTTGGCCTGTTTTTGGCGAAGAGAACCTCAGTCAATTGTACTTGTAAGTGAGCTATGAAACTGTCACCCTTTCAGCACCAGTATGTGCCAACACAAATATTTTGTATGTGTAACTCAGACGTGAATATAGAAATCTTTTCCCAATTATTGCCAAAAATGTCATACACTTTTCCCTTTTTCATAATAAGCAGCCTCTGCTTTATCATTTTAATGAGCACAGTTAATGGTATTTTAAAGTTTTTTCTTGTATTATATATTGACTCCAGTGAATTATGTGGAGATAGAATTAAATCAAATTATAAACTTTATCTTTTATATATGTGGATGTCTAACATCTGAACAATAGAAAAAAGAGAATAAATTAAAACAGGGAATACTTAGGCTTAATCTTTCCAGGGTTCATGGACTCAGCATTTCAAAGATGTGTGAAACTTTTCCCTTTTTTACAGTTATTCCATTGATTCAAGGATTTTTAAGGTCAGAAAGTGTCACTAGTATTATATATTCTATTCTCTCATGTAACATAGGTCACAGGATTTCACCCAGCTGTTTCAATGCCGAGCCTCATAAACTCTGTTGAATAAGCATATTTACTGAGGTAGAAGCCAATGAACTGGAGAAATGAACTGAGTTCTGCCCTTTCAACCTGGCAAATCCCCTCTGTCCTAGTCCACTTTTGCTCAAAATGCCAATCTTTTCATATAGATAAAAAATATTTATATATAGAGAGATTATGTTAGCTCTTTACAACTACCATCTAATACATTCTTTATGGAGAAGAAAATATATCTCATGTACTCCTCTGAATACACATGCAGACACACAGTAGTTTCATGCTACTTTGGTCTACTTTGTAAAGTGTCCCTGAGAATAAATAGTATTAGTTCTGCAAACATTTGTAATCCCTCTGTCATGATCATCTCTGCATCTGTAATCCGTTTATTTTAGTCAATGGAAACTCTTCAGAAACTTCATAAATGCTTTACAGATCAAATTTACAAGGTGGAGAAAATTCTGACTTACAGAGGTAACACTGCTGGAGCAAAGAAAGAAACTGTGTGTGGCTTGTGCTTATTTGTGTAGTTTTCTGGGAGCAAACCTTTGGTAACCTGTTTAGGAAATCTGCAGTTCATCTGCCCACCAGCCTGAAACACTGTGGTAAAACACAAAGATTTTACTATGAAATTATGTTGAGCTTCAAACACAACAGAATAAAATGCATCTCTTATCAAAGGTGCTAATCCTGTGACCTGAGAGGTCCTAAACACTTCTGAAACCTGACCGTGGTTCCCCAGGTGTCACAGAGGGACATATCCTCTTTGTGCCTGCTGGCTGCCAGAGCTGCTCAGGGTGCCAGTGGCCAACCTGATGCTTTCCAAGAGGGTGAGGAAATCTTTGGACCCTTTGGGTCCTTCCAAGCCCACCCCATCTAGGGAGGTGGTTGTGATTTGTTAGGTTCCAGGCTGGGTTTTGAATGGTGTTAAGTAAGGAGCTTCTTCTGCAAGCAAACAAAGCAGAAACTTGCATATGGCTGTCGTATGACCAGTACAGTGCACGTGTGCTTTTGCAGAAAAGCAAATGCAAGAACTTTATTTAGTTCTAATGCAGAAGTGATGATAGATAACTTGGGAAAATACAGTGTATCATCTCCATTGCCAAATTTATTGGTTGTGCATGGAGAAACTTAGAGAAGAAGAGAAAATGTAGGTTCTGAACGTAGTTATGTCTGTAGAAATTTCTGATAAAACTCTCATTTTCATTAAGTCAGGAAAATTTCAGTACAGGAAAAGTTTGTAAGCTCTTTTGTCCATAAATAAACAGGTACCATACACTTCTCAAGGATATTATTACACCATATTACACTATACCACTATATGTATGTTTGAGAGATGTGATTGCCCCTGCAATGTGCCCCAAAGGTTGCAACTGCCCCCTTGCTATGTGTTCGCCGCAGTGGCTTATCCTGGAAATAGGGAGTGGTGTCAGTTTAAAGAAGCAATGTTGGTGCTGATAGACTGAAGCTGTCTCACAAAGTCTGGCAGCGTGCTGTGAATAGTGATCCAGTGCAGGAAGGACCAGGTCTCCCGAGTGGCTTCCCAATATAATGGTGAGGTTCTCTATTGAGCTGAGCAAGGGGGGACGAGATCATTCCTTGAATACACAGGCTGAACTTCAGCTGGTGCTGGAAATACTGACGTCAAGGCTAAGCACTATTAAAAAAGAAAAATCTTTTCTTGTTTTAAGCATAAAATCTTGTTGAAAATAAGGTTTTCCATGTCTTAATTGTAATACAGAAAATGTCTTTCATTCTTCCTATGCTTGAGATAGCAAGGTAATTTCAGAACTGAAACTGATTGTCTCAGACATTCACGACTCAAATATTTAATCTAAAGGGTAAAATTCCCAGAGTACTTCTCTCATCATTCCTTAGTTCTATAGAGAATAAAAGCTTCAGCTTTATATGATCTGATATTATTTCCATTATTGGTATTATGCTGGAGGCAAATATCCTTCAAAAAGCAAAATCTACTTCCCCAGTGTTAAGTTGTGCACCACAAAGGCCCAGTCTCTCCTCTGCACTGTGTTCTGGAGATGCCTTGTAATCTCCTGAGAATTTAATAGCAATTATTTTATTTCTTGTAGTGAAGGGCCTTGAAGATATAGTATAAAATATTCATCTGAAATCTCATGTATCCAAATTTCAGGGGCAGTTTAGGATTGAAGGATGATTTTTCCACCTAACTAAAGAGTTTAAGTAGTAGTATGCCTTATGTATATGCATCTGTCTACCTCTCCACATGGATGTGTAAGGACATTCTGTGGCACCACTCTGATTTTACTATTCTAATATATGCAAAGACTATGATAAGTACTAGCTTACTCCTAGTAGTTCCTACATTTTTGGAGCTCTGCCTCTGGAAACAGGAATAAAAATAAGCATTTGCCTGTGGGGTAAGCAAAGACATCAGATTCATTTTTTCCAATAACCCCTTGAATTCTTTATCTCCTTAATAACCCCTCAAAGATTTTCACATAGTCTGAGTCCAACTGCTTCCATCTGAAAGCGGTAAGAGCTGCTGAATAAGAATTTCTAAACAGCATGCAGTGTAATATAACAATCTAAAATATTCTGCAATTGAAAACAGTGGGTAATGCAACACAACTTACCTGTAACTTACAGAAAGGACCTCTTAATGATATCAAATTCCTAATGTAATTTCTTCAGTTCTTACTGAGTAGAAGTCTCTTTGACTTCATCACATTAGTGGAGCTGCCGTGTTTTGTCCATCCTGCCTGATATCATAACAACATGAATATGGATTGCTTTGTATATTTATTGTAATACTAGGGAATATGCTTTGTAATTTCGTGTGATGAGGTCTGTAAGGCTATGAGGTGTGTGTGCCTGTGCATTAGCCACAGACATGCAGGCAGGAAATGGATATAGGTTCTCTACTATTGATCATTCCTAAACATAAAATGAAATGGTAGCGAAGATTGCTTACCACAGTTGCACAAAGTGGTTACTACATCTACAGAAGGAACATCTGCAAGTTAATATTAGTGTGACTGAAAGACTGAGAGCTAGAATAAATACATGGGAATTCAGGGATACATGGGTGATAATTGTATAATGGTGTATACATGGAGCTGCAAGATCAAAGATTAGACTGAAATGTTGAAGTATACAGAGTCTTTGCATCACTATCACTTGTTTTCTGTATCTAAAATATCTTTGAAAAACATTATTTGCTGCATATAACTCTCACAACTAATCTGTAGATGTGACGCAGTTGGGTTTTGATCAAACAAAGGAACATGGGAGTTGAAGACCAAGAATAAGCAATCATAACTCAGGACTGTGCAACAGACTGAGAAAAGAGAAGTTGCAACCTGTGCCAAAGCCATTAATGTGTGCTCAGTCAGAATTTTCCATAGCAGTCCAAACCAGGAAAATGAGAAGAATTCATGCTAGGTTTTAAACAGTTGCACAGAAAAAAAGTATGACCCCTTCTCTGTTATAATACAGAAAGAAAGCTTCCTTTCACAGTGGTTTGAATGGTTGCAATGCAAGTGTTTACACATAAGCTCAATGATCTGCTTGCAGTCAAAATCTTTGCATGATCTAATACACTGAATGTGACTGCCAGGCAGCAGATGCTTGACAGTGTTGATAATGTCATGTAGATAATACATGACAGCCAAATAAGCAAAATGAGTTTTATATATATATATATATTGACATGCTAAAACAAAGACTTTAAAGACACCAATAAAGAAGAGAAACACCAAATTGTGTTAGAAAAGGGAATAATTTTGCTGGAGATACTGCAGATTGTAAATTGTTGAAGCTGTATCAAGTAGACATATCAAGCAATAATAACTAAAATGATCCACATTAGTTGTGGATCCATTTCAGGTTTCTGATTTTGTCACTTTCAAACAGTAGAGAATGGAAAATAATCCAATGAGTTTTTAACACTGAGACAGTTAACATAATAGATCATGTCTACCTGGATGTATGTGAAATTAGCATTCATAGGGTGAACCAGGATTATCACCAAAATATGATACTTTGTTTTAGAAAATGATCTGTATATTCAATTTTTTACCTAACTTGCAAATAGGTAGTAAATGTCAGAATATGCCAGGTGACATTAAGAAAGCTATTCAGGCAGAGATGGTTTAAAGCATACACTAGTGCCTGTGGTGTTTTTAGGTTAAGAGTAGAAGACATCACTCAGTTTCTTCTTGTTTCCTGATAATAACAGCAGGTAAAGGCAGAGCAGTTGTTTAAATGTACCTCAAGCTATCTACTAACTGCGTATATCTTTCAAGATAGTCAGGGACTCTTGAGGAAAATACAATTGAATTTTAAATTCTAAGCTAGCTGAACCTTTATGCATATATACGTTTAAAAATGAGTTTGTGTTTATACATATGCACAGAGATTTTAGAGATATCCACTCTGAGCATGTGCAAATACATTCTTAAATGGCATTATAATCTCCAGTTAAGTACAGCATATGCCCTGCTTCAAAGTCAATGCATAAAATTTCTCTCATTCTCCTTTATTTGCTTTTTTTTAAAGAAGATTGTAGGAGTGAAGTTGCATTCAGTCTCTGATTTTATATGTGAAAACAGATGCTATCATTTAGCATTAACTGATGACCTTTTTATTATCTTCTATTGCCTGGTCTTTTGAACAAACATAATACAGCCTACTGTCGCACAAAAGTCATAATAGTAATTGCTGTTTGGTGACTTGAAATGTGTTTCCTCAGCTTCAGCAGAGCTGGTATTTCTCAAATGGTTAGGTAGTTAAGTATTTTGTGTTTTTAGCAGCTACTTGCTGCATTATCTGGCTTTTCAAGGGACAAAGACTCTGGAAGATATCAATATTCAGGAACAATTGTAGGACAGTGCAAAGATTAAAAAGAATAAGAGGAACAGCAAGAAAGCAGCAGATAAATAATAAGCGGCATAGTCACTGAGAAAATGGGATTGCCACCTGTGAGGGGAATAATGATGACCAAATGTTGTGCTTCACCTGAAAAAAAACCCACAAAACAGAACAAAAACCCCAACACAGACAAAAAGGCTCATTCTGATTTTATTTGGTGAATGGACTCTCCAGTGACTGACACCATACAAACAATGTTGATGAAGTTAAAATAGCTAATTAGTGAAATTACAGAATAATGTCATTAAGTTCCTGGGGATAGGATTGTATTAGTTGTGTGCATGTTGCCATTAAACATCTTCATGCTCCCCTTGTCTATTTCAGAAGCTACTCAGAAGGGAGTTTATGGGGCTAGATAATCAGTGGACCCTCTCAGCAGGGAAGCAGCTTGCCCGTGCTGAGAAACACTTGAGAGCTAAAGAAGGTCCCAGCCTCAAGCAGCAGAAGGTCCTGCAGGAAGATTTGCAGTTTATAGGGAACCTTCCAGGCAATAGTGCATCAGTCATCTTAATGAGACAGGGCTTTTTATCTGGACTTGAAAGAATAAACAGGATGAGACTTATAGAAACTGTAATCAAGGTTCTTGTATCTCTAAGTTAAGCTACAGCTATTACTTTATTATAATAAAGACTATTTTTGGTCATGTTCTAAACGAGCTTTAATAATCATTTGCTTGAGCTGGAAAGCGGCAAAACCCACTGAAAAAATGTTAACTTTTTAACATTTTGCCAACTCTTCTTATATTAATATTTTGCCAGCATTTAACCAGCCATTGTAGTAAAAGGAAAAATCTCAACCGTAAAAAGCTAGGTGCAGGAATCCAAAAATCAAGTCCTTTTTGAAACTCTTGTTTTCTCTCCAAAATAAAACTATCTGCCAAGCAACTTCCAGTCAGTCTTGCTGTGGCTATAACCTTTAATAAATCAATGCACTGTTACTTTATTGACTCATCCAGGTAGAAAATTCTCTCCAGACCGCCAAACAACCACTCCTTTAAGAAAATACAATAAATTTAAGCATATAGCAGGGAGTTTCTTGGCACTATGATGACCACAGTAGATCACTGAGAAGAGGTGATACACTTGTTCATAAAGCAGTTAGTGCTCAGTTATTGTGGGGTACACACTACTAAAAAAATGCTCTTCCCTAGCAATGAGCCTGGCTTGTAGCCTTTAGAGATGTGATGGAGCTCTTCAGTAATTTAGTAGCTAATTTTCAGTAGAAATAACGATATGTTAGACGTTAGGTGTTTAATGAGAAGGTTTCACAGTTGTTCACTCAAAAAGCTTTTGGAATTACGATTGCATAATTTTATCTAAATGTGTAAATACATCATGCAGGATCAAATTATTTCAACATTTTATACCTGATGCCTATGAATTTTCTTAGGAAAGCCATGCAACACTGCCGTTATTAGAGTAGGGTTTTTTTGTCTGGATCCCTTCAGCCTCAACAGCCAGACACAATGATCTGGTGTTGCATGCTCCTTTGAATGTTTTATTTCATCCTTTCTCTTCCTTGAACTATATTGCTAGAAAATCAGAACAAGAAACTCACCCCATCTTGGAGGTTAACACATATGGGAAGATACTTCTGCATGGCAAAATTAACTAAAGAAAGACTTGTATTGCTGGCAGTGTGGTGGATAAAGTTTAAAGACTTTTTGATGTTGTTCTAGTAATTGAGTCATTTACAGCTCAGAACAGGGGAGAAAGGAACAATTCCACAAAAAGAAGTTTTAAATTTCACTTTACCCTGTTGCATTGAAGGCAGATTAATTTTGTGCAGTCCTTATTCCTTAAGTAAGGCAGTTTTTAGTTTAAATAATTAAGCAGGTAGAGTGAAGTCCTGTCCACATTTGCCAGTTTCTTCAGTGGGACCAGGATTTTGCCTTGAGATTTTGTGTGACACATAGGGACCAAATCTCCTTTCAACTTTATCATTACGAGGTGTCTTGATGACTTAGATTTCTTTTCAGCTACATTAATTCCTGAAAAGCATCTTAGAAAGATACTTCAGTGGATTTTGCTACATATGCTCAAAATAGCTGAGGAAATTCAAAGTGAGTGAGAGCTGAGCCAGAGATGGAAATGTTTGTTTTCTTCAAATTCCTAATGCTACTGAATCATAACTTCAGCTTTTTTTCTTTTTCTGTTCCACTTCTTCTGTATGTTATTACCATCTGATTCATTAATTATAGCTGTTGATTCTACTGTGTTATCAAAGAGACAGCTTTTCCCTTCTGTTTTCCCTGTGGATTATGTTTAGACACCCAATAATTAATCTGATGATAGTATGCATAGGAATGAAGAAATACCCCCTCACTCCATATGCAACACTTAGTTTGAGACTGAGAAGTTGAAGCTTAGTTGAGTGTTACAGACATTTATCTGTGTTGCTATTCTGTTAAACTGATGTGAATGTGATCTGCTGCAACCAAAGGAAAAATCAAAGTGGACAGGAGGTAGTTTGTGAAAAGGCTTAAGCATAAAGGCATTAACATGTTATCGTATTTAGGAAAGGGAATCAACATCTCTTATCCATGGTCTAAAGTATATTTTGAAAACCATACACAAGGGTGATAGCATTTGGCCTTTTCTCCAATTGCTCTTTGATGATTGCCATCAAGAATCTAGCAGTGTGGTAGAAAGAGCTTGACATATCCCTTAGTGACATACAGTACCTTGTAGGTATGGATGGTATTCAGCAGAATTGACTTTCTAACACTTCCACACAAACCCCCTGATAGCAAGTATCTGCCTTCCACCACTGCAGATGTAATATGACTTCCAACAATGTCCTCAATTCACAACTCTGAAATATTGTCACTCTGTCAATTAAGTTTGTGAAGCTCATGGCAGGAAGAGTAAAACAAAAAATATGCAGTGCACAGTGTTTAATATTGCTTAGCAAAACTATAAGAGTAGCCTGGTGGAATTATAGATATGTGGGCATGTTTGTGCATGCATTTAATGAACTCAGTTAAAAATATATTGCAAAACATATTTTAATGCTCTGAAAAAAATACAGAAAAATGTAGTGCTCCTCCTTAATAAACACACAGATTTTCTGCAATAGACCCTAGGAGTAAAACATGGAAAACTCTTTATATCTGCACACGGAGACCACAAACAGGCATGCTCAGCAGTGCTACTTGCAGACCTGAGTGGAAGCTGATGTGCACAATTGCCAGCCCTGTGCATCCAGAGTTTTTGCAGGCTGACATGTACAACCACTGCTAAAAAGTGTATGCAGCTTGTGTTCCCTGCTCTATTATGAAATTCTTTCATACTGCATATAGACTAGTCTTGAAATTAAAGTCTCCTTATATTTGGGTAGCCAAGACAAAGTGAAGTTAAATGCTCATGAAACTGTGTGTGTACATGTAGGGGCTTTGTGTGTGCTGATAATGGAATTATCTTCAGTAATGCATTTAATGTGCAAATGCTGCTTTCAAGTATTTCCAGATGTACACAGAAATATTTGTTACAGTTGTATGTGACTTTTAATGTTAATCAATTAGTACTAAGAGATGTGTTTACCTTAAATTGGATTTACCAAACATTTGGGCAACAATTTGGCAACTTTGGAAAAGCAAGGCAAGAAAAATAGTTTCTTATGAAGCACATGGAAAGACTTACTTAGAAAGACTGTTACAATTGATAATCTTGGGTTAAGGAGAACACAACAGATTTTCACAGGGACTAAGAAAACTAGATGAATGGATTTCCAATGTTGATAAAAGCAGAAAAAATAAAGCAAAAAATGTGTACACTGAAGAAAAATCATAAAGGCTGATTTTAGCCTTGGAGCATTGTTCTTCATTTATATACAATGAAGGGAGAGGGGCATTTAAATTTCCACTTGAAGAATCATTGCTGGGTTACAGGTAGACCTTGTGGATGTCCCTCACAGTACTGGACTCTAATTAAATCTTAACTACTCTATGCAAAGACCCAATTCACTTAGTGAGCAGCACATCTGCTTACTCTGCACTATAGTTAACTTCATCCAGTGTGTGATTTGGTAACAACATTGTGCTGTGAAAAATGAATAATGGATCTGTGAAGGATCATGTAAGTGAAGAAGTAGGGAAAGTGTTGTAAAGATGCAAACTGTGGAGAGACAAGAGCACCCGGGGGATGGTGTGGTGAATTGTTTCTAGGGGATAGCAGAGACTGCACAATAGCATAACAGGAGTTCAAGCCCAAGAGGGTAGGAGGAAAATAGAGAAAGTGGCCAAGAATTATTAGAAAGCAGACTTAGAGTAGTCCCAGGGGGGAGTCACTTGGGGCCCCCTCCTGCTCTTGTAGTGGTGATGGAAACCTCACCTATCTGGTGAAACTACAGAGGATGATTTATTAGGAAAACATTGGTTATTGGTAAAAACAGTGTCAAAGTGAAGTAGGTGTGGCCAAACTGGTGCCTTCTGAAACCCTTGCTCCAGCATACAAGGGTAAAAATGGGATGGGGAATACTGGATCGAATACTAGATTCTTGAACATCACTATGTATTCCCAGCCCCCATCCCTCCTTCTATGATCAAATCCAAAGCACCAGTGAAAACTCAAAGAGGAGCCACATAATAGGTTTGAGAGACAAGGAAATAACTTTATATAGGCAAAAAATTGACTTAGTAGTACAAGGGACATAGAATAATATGGATATTTGTCTGGATGATTTGAACATCATGAAAATCAATTTGCCTAAGATTAAAAATGTTTCTAAAAGAGGTAGGAGCTCTTATTCCTCAGAACATATGTAAGCAGGCTATATTGTAATAGTCTCATTTAGGGGCTTCTTTAGTGTTCTTTTGAAGCCCTTTGTGTTTCTTCTCTTAGAATGAGCATAGAACAAATGATGGACAATTGTTCCAATCCAGTTTGTCACTACTTATGTTCCAGGTTTTTACACATTTAAGGGCCATTTAGTAGTGAACCTGGGACGCATCCTTGGATGCATTGGAGATCGATCCTCGAAGACAAAGCACAAAGAAGTTTTGGAAAAGGTGTGGCTAACAGCAGAAATCAAAGAATTGGGGATCATTGGTGACACTTTTGACATTTCCTTCCCTGTGCTGTCCTGTAACAGTGACACTGGATGAGGCTTCATGAGGCAGGCTGTCAGATGATGAATAAAATGAATAAAACTGTGTGTTCTTCTGATGGCATTTCACAGCACAAGTCTTCTTTTGAGAGAGCATGTCAAAAGTGATGTGATTTTAATATAAAGAGAATATAGAGATGGAAGCGTGAAAGAGATTTGCTCTGGATAAGAACAGAAAAAATGGAAATGCAAGACCTGCAACAGGATATGCAATTTCCAATATAGAACCTATGTCAGGAATATGTGTTCTAAATAACTTGGTCTGTGGTGGGTTACTATTTTCAGATGACTAGAAGAATGACTTCTGGGACATTGGGACTGTTTCTGGGAATTTAAAACCAACCATACTTGGTCAGGTCAGGAATCCAGTGTCTTGATCCAGTAGCAGTTGAAGCACACGCAAAGACAGAGAATAGGATTGATAAAAAATATGGAAAACTTCCCCTCAGACTTTCCAATTTTTGGTAGTTTCTGATGTGGAGATTGTGTTTAGTAACCTTTAAAAGAGTTTTCTCCCATTTGCATGTCTAACCACTTCATGAGTTCATGGAAAACCTTCAGTTCATGCTGCATATTCTGTCATAACTCCTGGAAGATACAGTGAAAAGTGACATTTATCAATTACACATCATCTCAGACCACACCTCTTGTTCAACACTCCTAATAATAGTCTTTTTCAGAAAGTCATTCTTATTCTGGTTAGAAACATGAAAGTGTAACTGATATTAATGTCACTGTGAGTTTAATATTTATTTTGGTAATATGAAGTCATATATAGGTTGGGCAAACCTAATGTCCTCTTATGGGGTTTTGGGGGTTGTGTCAATGAGTTGCAGTTGGCTTTTTTTGTCCTCTTCTATTCAGTTTATGTTGCAATTTTACTGGGTTTTCTTAATAAGTATTTATTGGTTTCATCATGAATAAAGTCAGATCTAAAAGAAACACCTTCTGGACTAGCAAATTATTTTGGAGGATTTTGTTTTTGTGCCAAATGTGAAGTTTCTGAAAGGTGCCTGTTATTCAGGATACTCATCTTCAACCTTTTCTAGCACTTAGGTCTTTTAGCACATTTCCATATAGCTACCCCAAAGCAGCAGATAGTGTGGGATAGCTTGATTTAGTTATTCTTTTAGCTAGCAGCGCCAATGGATAACTGTCTTGTTCGTAGGAAATAAGTGCTAACATTGTACCGAGGCTAAGAGTTGCAGAATTGCTGTTGTATGTCAGACCAGCTGTTCAGAGGACTGTCATCTGCCCTTATAACTGTCATTTACTGTTCCTGAGAGACTAGAAGTGTGTTCAAAAGTTTTTTAAAGATCGAATTATGAACCTTCCCTTAAAAATATACATGTAATTTCTTCCATCTTATATTTTTAATTCATGAATTTGGAATGAATTGTAAGCTCTTATATTTTGCACTTCTCTAATAGTTCTTTCCATACGAAAAATCTCAGAGCTCTACAAATAAGAGAAGGAAGTATTTTCTATATAAAACTTCATTAATTTAAGAGAAATCACATGAGGAGCATAACACTGCTATCTTTTTTGCCTAGAGGATATGGGCTACTTGTATTTTGGTTTTTAATTTCTATTCTTATACAGAAGACTCAGGGAATCCCATTTAGCTTTATGGTGGGAAACTGGGCAGGGAAGTTGACTCTTATGACTGTGAATGGCAACTAATTTTGCAGTCTGCTGAAGCTCTTCAATGTTTGCGTTTTCTCTTGCACAGACACCAAAGCCCCCTATTAGGAAGCAATGAGTGAGGCTATCATGGATGTTATGAGTTCATAACTAGGTTAATAAAACCTAATTCTGTGCAGGGCTTTCAAAAATCCACAACATGTCAGCCATAATTAGACCTAGCTCTCCTATGGGACCAGTACAAAGACCAATGGATGATACTTCTCAGAAAATAACCTTGATGAGATGGTGTCTGCTAGTTGTGAAGTACCTGGAGTTTTCTTAAGGCACTGTTTCATTCCTACCCAAGGGACTTCGACTGGAATGGAATATTTTATTTCACCTCCTGCTATTGACGTTTGCATCATCTTGATTGCTGTCATCTTTTGCCAAAAGACTTTTTTTTAGTCTCTCTCTTCCCCTTCTTTTTTTTCTTTTATTTTTTTTTTTAAATCAACAGCCAAAAGTATCTGGGGAGTTTGGCTTAAACATTGACTTCAAACCTGTATTTCTTCAAGAAGATTCAGTGCAGTTTTACTCTTTCCTTTGTCACTATGTTCTGATGCCCTTTCTCTCAAGGATCAGAAAAAAGCCATAAAACCAAACGCAGTTGACTGGAAAGCCATATGTTAGATAACTGGCCAGAAGGGAGCAAAACTATCATCAGTCCATCATGCTGATGACTATCTGATGAAATTCACAGCATGATAAAAAGAATTTCTTAGCGAGTGAGGGTCAGTGAGTGAGCATCAACAGCTAAGAGCTTGTTTGTCTAGGGCATTGATCGGGGCATATTTTCAATCATCTTAAATATCACCCCTCTTGAAGCAGTCACAGTAATTTATTTAGGACACAAAACCTCTAACATAAACAAGGATTAATCTTGGAAGAAAACTAACAGGGACAATAGCTTTGTCCTATTTCTTTTGTTTGTATAATTAATGTTCAACATTAAGTGTTCACTCAGCTGATACATGCATGGTACTAGTGAAGTAAATTCATTCAAATGCAAACAGTTTCTCTTGTATTGTTTTTGGAGCTGTATGGTACATTTGTTCAGCTGCCTGGTAATACTTTAAGAGCTAATTACTCTGAAAAGTAAACAAGTATGCAAATATACATCAAGAAGTGCCGATTGGTTGTTTTTGAGGTTTTGAGTTGAAAGAGACCAGGAAGAGAGAACCATGAGCTTGTTGAATTACTGATAGTGCTGTATTTTCTATTGTAGCTTTCTGTGGATTTTTTTTGTATTATCAGTCTCTGCAATACTTTTTTTAACCAACCTAGTTTAGAAAGGATTGGAATCAATGCTTCAAGATCGTGCAAATTTTCAGCTGAAACTAAGTCAACAAAATAGTGATAGTGGGGTGAAGACCACAAATGCTCAGGAGATTTGATCTGTTCGGAAAGCAGCAAGCAGTGGAATATTTATGCACCAATTTAATAGACCTCACAGGTAACTTGCCTACATTGGCAGGGGATGATAGGCTTCTGATTTCTGCAACAACAACATGAAGGAACAAAGCAGGAAAGGAGAATGGGACATCTGGGGCAGCTGCATCCCACTGTGCCTCTTCCTAACCCAGCTTTCTCTTGTGCTGTGCACTGAGCTGAAAAGTCCTGGGGTTAAGGATTCCCTTCCTGACTCTGTGCTGTAGCTCAGGACCAGGAGCTCAAATGTTACAGGCCAATGTGCTTTCTGCTCCAATGCCTGCTGCACTGATGCCATTATCTTAGCAGTAACTGTGAAGGTACTAAAGTTTTCACTTCAGTAGTTGCTAGATATGCCAGATGTTTTAGTATTCTAGTGTGCCAATGAAATATCTTCTCTCAAGCACTCTTGCCTGGGTAGAAGAAACCAGGAGCTTATCTTTGCTCCTTGCAAGTCACCATCAGGAAGATGGGAACCACAGTTTCTGCATGCCACACTGGTGGTACTCTGTGAGGGTGTTCCCCAAGCATAACCAGTAAGCTAGAGGACAAAGTTTAAACCATTCAGATCTAGCCAGAACCTTAGATTTTTCAGTGCTAAAACGATAAATGTAACACTTGGTTATAGACTGATCAATGTCCAGTAATTTCTCAAAGGTGGATAGCACCAATAATAATAAAAACTCATCAACTTGATATAGGGAAGATTCTGGTTCATGTTTTTAAAGGAGCAGACAGATTATTAAGTCCCTCATTCAAACCTTGCTCCCAGCAGCCTCAGCATCCTCTGACATGACAGTTATTCAGGAACTAGTGCTATCTCATTGAGCTAGAAAATTTCTAAAAGGACCCTCTGCTGGTCTGGGAAAGTCCTGCCATTAGATTTCTGTTCCAGCCCAGCTGAGTCCCTAGTGTGCCTCTCAGTATGATTCTGTGCTTGTATATCAATCCTTTGAAATGACCTTTAAAATTATGGTTCTAGTATGGTTGAATATTGTTTATTGATGTGAAGTATCCGATCCTGAAAGTACTAACGTACATATTCAGCTATTAAAGAGGTGATTTATCCCGCAGATAATTATACTTTCTGAATAAGAGAAGGGCTATGGTACATGAGACTGTGAAAAGGTGATTGCAATAGCAAAAGAGGAAACGGAATAAATGAACTTTCCAATTATTTCAGTAACTTACCTGCTTGATAGAGTGTGTAAATTATTGCAATTTATTTAGATGAAATTTGTGTAAGCAAAAGTATTTTTCTAGAAACACTAATTTCTCAGGAAAAAGAATGTTTTAGATGTTTTCTCTGGATTTCTTTTTCTAGTGATTGAAATAAGAGCCACGTCCTAAAGCTATTATTGTAGCAACATGGATTTTCTGGCTGCATTACTTGTTCACAGATGGTTAGCCTTTGACATGGCAATGAGATTGTTCACTTCTGCAAGATGTTAGCACAGATCAATAAGAAAACTGTCTTACAGAGAGAACACCTGTTTGTCAACCAAGCCTGCCTTAAAGGTATTTCTGATATTACACTGTTGTTTGTTCAGTGGAAAGTCAGTAGTTTCCTGGCTGCAGGGTTTAAATTCCTCTTTGTTAGTGTGCAGTTTGATAGCAGTAAGGAGAAGAGTACCTTTGGAAAAAAAGGCATACTGACGTCTTTGCTGGATATCTTAGCAGGTTGGGCTTAGAGATCTGTTCCCCTTTCTCCTTTTTTATGCCATAGAAGTAATGCAAGTGCCAGTTTAGTTTTCTGTCAAGCAAAAAGTCACTTTAATCTTTCAAGTTTTAGAATAAATATCTGGGGACTGCTCTATCCAGGTCGTGGCTCATATAAAACAGGGTCTCTGCCTGTTTTCCAGTGGTATTAAGCTACGTGATATGACAGATGTCATGAAAGTCAAAAACTCATAGTAAAAAGGATCAGAAAAAATTGCAGGCCTGGGATATCCTATGAGTGGAACTAGAAAAATGTGAACTAATATATCTGGGGAAAAGAACTATTCAAGTATTAATGCTGGAAAATTGCTAGCTGCTATAGTGGAGATGGAAAAAAATAGGAAAGTGATGACATTTTCTCCAAGAGCAGAAGGTAATAGTCTCCTTCCTTGTTGAGAACACTGCTCAAAAGCACAAAGCATCATTTCAATTAGATATGGCATTCTTCTTCTACTCTCAGGCTGTTGGCTAGATTTCTAATACATAGCATCTGTCTCTGCTTCTATCTATCCATTGTTTTTCTTTCCCTATCTCCATAGTGCCTATATGCCTAAGGGTGATGGATAAATTCCTGTGAAAAGAAAGTGATGCTCAAATATTCTTGAAACTTGATGAACTTGTGTTGCTTGTCTGTGTCCTAGTTAACAGTACTAAAAAGCAGACTAGAGGTAAATGCTGGGTTGGAAAAACTGGGCAGATTTCCTCTTTTAAATGAAGATAATGACACTCATCATCTTAAAAGCAGAATTTTATCACTGTTAATAATAATGTTATTGTTATATAGTGGAATTTTAAAAACATCAGTACCAGTTATGTCAATGATGCAGAGAGGAGCTGTAGACATAATTAAGGTGATGGAGGCAGGCTTACAAAGAAAGATGAAGAGAAGCAGCAAATGCACAGCTTGTCTAAGTGGTGATAATGATGATGAGGGATGCGATGACCACCTAAAACATTCTGACATCTGTAAACATAGAATAGGGAATAGCTGTGTTCAGTTGGTCATAGCATTACAATTATGGTTAATGAGGAAATCTGAGCAAAAAAATCACAGGACATTTTTTTTTGCTGTTCAACCCAATGGTAGATCGCATTAAACGCTAGAATGGTATCTTCAAAACATCCTCTGTTGCACCAGTAGAAGCCCAACTGCTTAAATAATGTGAAAATAAATTGAGAAGATGCTCATGAGTGCGCAGAGGGAAATATTTTGATACTGGAAAAGAATTGGGCAAGATGACCTTTTCTGCTTCTAATTTCCAACACTATTAAAACAAGTTGGCAGCGATGCCCTATTTCTAGTTTGCAGGCATTTCTCTTCTTTCTTTTTTATTTGTAATGAGAACTCAGTTTATACTTGGCATTATCCAAAACTTTCAAAACTGAAAATTCAGGAAGCTGAACTGAGGGTTCAGAGCATTATGATAGTTTCTCTGCTGGGGTTCACCTACAGCTGCACACCCTAGATGTACCTGAAACCCATGGGATGTCAACTAAACCTGAGTTATCTGAAGCTGGAGTTGAATGAAATGGTGTTTTTCCAACTAGCTTGAAAATGGTCAAGGCTGGACATGCATCAGGAGAAGCCTAAGAAGAATCAAGTGTACAAGAACCATTAGCATGCAGTGCTGCAATTGGCACAGCACCTGCAGCAAGTCAGACTAGCTGTGTTTTCTTAGGAATTCGCAGTGCATGCAAAAGTGCATATGCATATATCTTTTTTCTCTTTGTATGATTGCCTTGAACTATATCACTTGGTTTATTTTGGACTAAAAAAGTTTTAAGGTTTTATTTATTGCTTGTCTGAAGTTTTTTATATAAAATGTGATCCTAAGAGTCATAGTTCAAATAATTTCCTAATACCTTCTGTCTTGAAAACTTCAGTTTTCAAGATACTTGGCCCTTTTTGATGAGGATGTAAGGCACAAAGTTTCTTGGCTGTAGTACTACATTGGAAAGAAACTGGAAATCATTAGCTAAAAGTAGTGATTTATATGAATTATACACCCCCTGAGGCATAGAGATTTTATCTTGAATTTAAATTTTTTGCTGCTTGCCAATGAAGTGTCAATGTGTTTCACCAAAGATGTTCTAGTAAAAAAATAAAAATAAATCTGTTTAAAAAGCAGCTTTTAATTAAAAAAGCTGATTCCAAATCGTCAGAGATACTGTTTGGGTGAATGCTCATCATTACCAAGGGTAAACAGGAGACAGAAAAACAAATGCATTTTCTGCCTGGCCTTTTTGGTTCTGTTAACCGCAGAGCTCCCTGCATGCTGCTACTGTTTATTAAAAAATAAATTAATATGAATTTCAAGCCAATGCTGTACGTGTCACATGCTGCTTTCAGAGTAGGAAATTATTTACTCAGTAGACTTCATGTATTTCCACTCACGTATGCAGCCATTTTTATTCATATTATAAGGGAACAGAATGAACTGAATTGTACATGTATTCAAAGAAACAGTACAAATTTGAACAGGAGACAGATGATCAATTATTAGGAGGTAGCATTGCATTGTGTGGTTCACCAGGAGCTTCAAGGGAGAAGAGAGAAACATTCAATACAGTAACAAAAAGGGTAAAGGGGGCAGAACTAGAATAAATCAGGGTTAGAATTGTATGCTGAGAGCTGGAGCAGAAAGAGCAAATCTAGGTGACAGGAAGTAAAATACTGCTCATCAACACAAACAGGGAGGAGAAAGACATCAAAACATGGGGACTCATGGTAAAATTGGCAGCTCAAGATGGTGACCGTGTGAAAATGTAAGGGAAAGGAGGTTTGGGGAATGTTTAAAGTAGTTTGGAAAGGGAGGAAATCAGACTTCGTTTTTTTTCAGATGAATGTTACCAAAACAAAACAAAAAGAAGAAAACAGTATGAAATAAAGTATTGCTACTGTCCTCTGCCTTAAAA
This sequence comes from Melopsittacus undulatus, assembly GCF_012275295.1. Taxonomy (NCBI): domain Eukaryota; kingdom Metazoa; phylum Chordata; class Aves; order Psittaciformes; family Psittaculidae; genus Melopsittacus; species Melopsittacus undulatus. The sequence goes on from NC_047535.1 coordinate 30,471,029, forward strand.
TTTTCGTGAGGAAGTAACCACCCTCCACTAAAGCATCCCATTGAAGTGGTCACAGCAAAGAGTTAAATTTGGAGAACATAAGATTTGAATCCTATGCCATCCTCTGCTTCCACCCCTCTTCCTCAGGCATACTTTGGTCCTGACCAGTTGGAAAACTGAGAAATCGTGCTTAGGTCTGGATTAAATGGATTATTTTAGGAGAGAATTTTTTAACTCATTGATTTATAACCACGGTGTAGTAGTCTGGAAATTAAGATATTGCCGTTCTCATATCCAGTCCAGAACATTTACTGAAGTGTTTGACTGTGCTTGAAGCTAAATAAGGTTCAGTAATGAATGCTATAAATTCCTTAGGCTGGAAACTACCAGGTTCTTCTGCTACAGATAATGTATGCAGTGTAAAACGCTTTTTCATGCAAAACCAGCTGATTGCTTCAGTTCCTTCAGGTCCATCCTCTGTCCTTCTGTACCATTGTAGAGTCAGTTCCTGGCAAAGCTATAATTTTCTGCTCAAAGGCAGGACCAGCTGCTGGTGGTCACAGTGTGAATGACTCTAGGAATATATGGGGTGGGATAATGTGCACACTTGTCCATGGGAAAATGACAGAGAAATGATTGGTCGACATTGCTAGCTGCAGCACAGGGTAGAATTTACTGCTGCTGCTCATGGCATCCAGCATCTGTACAGTGACATGTTCTTTCCATATGCTGTAACCTACGGTCTTCACTTTGATCCCACCCTAACATCTCAGTTTTGCACAATGGCCAAATCCCTTCAGTCCCTTTTCCCTTTGTTTTTTTTATTTACTGCCATTCTGTGGAAGATTAACACAGCTCCTGCACTGGTTACAGAGAATTACTGCATCAGTCTGTCTATTGTGTCTCTGCAATCCTAGCTCTTCATCATTGTACATTCTTTATGGATCCCATTACTTCCATCCCTTATCTAACTACTTCATAAAAACCACCTCACACATTTATAAAGCATGACAAGAGCATTACCATAAACTATGTTACTCTGCTCAGTAAACACATCATAGACTCTCCATAGGCTAATCACCTTAGTGGATAAAACTATCTGGGGATGAATTTATCTGCAGCAATCATATCAAAAGACAAATTGTATAGGACAACATCATTCTGTTTTTCCACAAGAGTTTAAGATCCTTACATCATTCTGTCTTGACTTAAAGCCTGCATTTTAAAGTTGCATATTGCTCATCATCCTTGTAATCAGTAAATGAATTTAGGAATATTTAACAGAAACCCTTAGTGCGAGATTTTCATGTATCATACGAAACAATAAAGGATGTGTTATAGGTGCAATAATCAATCTTGGGTATCTCTTGTGGTTGATGGGAAAAATAATATAGTTTCCTAATTTGGAGAGTAGGGTGAAGATAAAGGCATTTAATGAAAAGCATACGCAATTTTAGAGATACAGAAACATCAAGGTGTTTGGGGAAAGCCTATTGGCCAAGAATGAGACTCTGGCTGGACTAAACAGCACTCACATGGTTGACATAGAATAATTTCTAAATCCTTTCTTAGTAACTAATTCTAGTGCACAATTTTATATTCATTTCTCATCATCAGCTCTGCTTAAATCATATTTCTTATGAGCCTAATTATTCCACCCTATATTTCTTTCATTGTGTGTCTTTTCTGAGATTCATTTAACTTAACATCCATTCCTCGGATGCCTTTTTGTGGCAGCATTTAGAACAACATTTTGAGGCCCCAAGAACAGTATTCTGTAGTTCACTCAAAATTTAGGATATTTTCAGGACTGCTTCCACTTTGGATTTTCACTGCACTCTAGCAAAGAACTAGAGATGCCAATATTGGAAATGTTCGTTTCTGTTCAGCAGTAGCAATGTTCATTTCTCCACAGCTTTGATACCTAGAAAATTTGTTCTATGGCAGAATTGTGCAGCTATAAAGCAATGATCAGAATAGCATAGCAGCTCTTTTTAATCTGTATCTTATACTGCTGCCTGCAGTTGTAGGAGGAGCAGTGCTTGAATGCAGGCATATTACATCTATTTTGCCCAAGCTGTTTTTTTCTTTTTTTTATCCTCTCTGACATATCAAATATTAAATTTTCCAAACCACCCAAGTGACTAAGAGCAAGATTTCTTAAAAGATACTTCCATATTTTATGTTAGGCCTTACCAGGCCTACATAATTTAGACCAAGAAATCCCATTTACAAGTGATATAGACTTTCAGGAGTGTCATTTCTCTCCGAAAGTCAATGAAATTTAGAGTCATAATGCCTATTACTTTGTGATATGGAACTTATTTCCCAAAAATAACTTTTTTTTTCTCCTCCTGGAATGTTAAAGTCCTGCCTCTTCATATGTATCTGTCACTGGTATTCCAGAGCTGTAAATCCCACCAAAACTTCTAATTTCAAACCTCCATTTTTTAAAGTTGCTGTAAGTTGATCTCATTTGAAGTAAAAGAGATCTCATTAAAGGACTGAAGATTCCCACTAAGAGCACATTGGATTCTTGACTGCCTCTTGGGTTGCATATCTGCTTTTTGCAGTTCATCAATGCAAGAATGCTGATAGTACCTATTGCAATTAACTTGCAATACACCCTCTAAAAACAATCAAATGGATGGAGTGTGTGTATGGGTATGTGCAGCGAGCTCTGCCTGTCTGCTTTTACTGCTGTCTTGTCAGGGACTGCATACACACACAGTAGGTGGGATTTTCTCATAAACTGTGTCATTTTTGTGTATGTGTACACTGTACATGTGCATGCAAAATCATAATTAAAACTACCTATAACTGCTTCAATAACAGCTAGAAGCAAATTCCTCACCAGCATTCCTCTCCAGCCACTCTTGCCCTGTTGTCCTCTTGAATACCTCAGCCAGCGCTGGTTATTGCACTGCCATTTGAGATGCGTTGTGCCAGAGGCAGTAGCTAGAAGGCTGCCTTGTTTTTCTGGGTACCATTTTCCTTTGATTCATCTTTAAGAGATTTTCCTTTTTTTTTTTAATATGCATAAGAATAAGGTCCTGTGCAATTTTCTCAGGAGATCAATTTGCAAGGCTTTTTAGCAGAAAGATCTATTCTCTAGTGTGTATATTGGTTTGATATGGAAATCCATAAGCCTGCCCTAGATCCACCCACATCTCATACACTGGTGTGCTCTGGGTTTTCTTTGTGAATTCAAGAGTAGAATCTGGACCATTTCTCCTTTACAAAAATAATACTTATTTTTAATTTCTGTGAATAAAACAGTTCTCGAAGATCAGAGTCTGTCCTGGGTGTAAGTGTAAGAATCTGTAAATCTCTCAGATAAAAAGCCTCCTGTGGCTGATGGCAGAGACCATTAGTAGAAAACTGTAAAAGACTACAAATCCATGTGCTAATTAGAGCTTTGCATATCCCTGCTTCCCCTATTATACTGAATGGAAAATAAAATACAAATGAAAAAGAAAAGAGTGTTAGTATTCAAATGAAATATTAACATTTTGCTGAACAAAAATCTTATTATTATTTTCCTCTAGAAATTCTTTAGTTACCTATTTTTTTTGTAGAAAATTTTAATTTCATATAAATGGCCTTTATGTTGAAACAGCTCTAAGAACATTAGCTTATAGCACCATAAGTAACCAGAGATACCTGTGCTAAATGCACGTTGCGCCTCTTAGCTTATGAATTCTGACTCCAGAATCTATCAAAACTTTGGATTACTATGATATTAATTTCCAGGTGTATCTGACCTGCTTTGTTGAGCAGTTCTTCTCCAGATTTTGACCATGTGAAATGAGCCAACACAAACCAAGACAATAAGTTTGTTGGTCTTACTCAAAATAGGGTTGTTGTATCAGCGACATAGGAACTGGAGCCTGAACTAAACAGGAATGTTGCACCACCCACCAGGAAAGGGTTCTGTGGGCTCTCAGCCCACATAGTAGTAGCTTATTATTTCTTAAAGTAAAGTATAGTATTTCCCCCTCAGTGCAGTGTAGTCTGTAGTTCTGGCACATTAGCTGGCATAAACATTTTGATTAAAGCTTATGAATGTATTAATTACACCTGGGAAGTTTCCAAAGCTTATTCAAACTGCAAGCTCTTCGAACTGCAGCCCCTAAATCCAAAGTCTTCCTAGTAGATGTAAAAATGGCTGTCACAGGGTTGCCTTTTCTTTCTCTAGGATGTTTGTATAGAGGCATGAGGTAGCAAGGATGCAAATTTTTTTACCAGTTTGTTTCTGTAAGCAGGATTTTGGAAAGTTTTCATGTGTGAAGAATTTTTACTCTCACGTTGTTAAACATTTGCTTGAAGTCAAAAAACTTCAATTCTGTTTAAAGTTTTCTCTGATCTCCTAAGTCTAGCAACATCTGCATATACTTACGCACTTATCAGAATAATATATGGGTATGCAACCCTGAACAAGATAGCAAGTGGAACATTGACTCTCTAGTAATGTATAAAGCTGTACCAATAAACAGGGCTATCAAAACCAGTAACAGTCCTAATGAACTGCAGTAAATGGTGATAAATGGTGGTAAAATTGGTCTGTATGATTTCCTTAGCTTGTGTTCCTGTGGTGCATTTCTTATGGTGTAACAGAGGGTAGAACCTGACCAGCAAATCTGATTAAGTTTTTGAGTTTCACTATTTTTTGCAAGAAATACAAACAAGTTCTTACAACAACCTTCAACTGGATTAGGTTGCATGGTGCATTGACAATGAGATAGAAACAAAATCTAACAGAGGATCTGAATTCTAAAATCACTGGGCATATGACCCCTAAAAGAAAGGCATATCTTATCTATCAGCCGTGTGTGCCTCCGCCAAGCAACCCAAGAAGTCTCACCTAAGCAGTGCTTTGCTCATGCATTCATGCAGACATGCATTCATTAAGACTGACCTGCCCTAGGAAGGTCCATTAAGTGGAACTCATTTCAGGCACAGATGGTCCTGAATAGCTTAATGTCTGTCTGGTGGCCAGAGTAAGTGAATTCTTGATGGCCTTAGACTTCTGATCACATACATGCAGCCAAGGAGGAAATGAAAACATGTTTATCATTTTGATAAACAACCTCTTTCATTGCTGCAGGATGCTCCATGTAACTCAGCAGAGTCAAATACTATTAAATTGTCATCACTGTCAAAGAGAGAATGTATAAGTTTTGCTACCTGAGTCATACTTAATGACTTCCACAATGTATAACACAAATCAGTACTGCTGTTTGCCTTTTTTATGTTTGTTTACTGATAAGTTCAGGCTCAGCTAGAATACAGAGGCGAGTTATAATTTTGAAGTGCAAAATATGCTTTTATTATTACCTCTCAGCTAGAGATATAAAAAAAAAGAGATGACTAGAAGATGGCTTTTTGGCTTCTGTCTGGCATGCACTCAGACCCTGTAGGTGATCAGATATTTTAAATCACAGCCACCTACTGTAGTCTCATACTAATGATAAAATATCTTACTCTGCAGTGTATAAGCTCAAGGTGGCTTTGTAACAGAGACAAACATGAACATGATTTCAGGAGTTTAGTCTCCTTCAAGTAGAATTAAATCATTTGGAGGAGAAACAGTTGTTCTCATTTTACAGTGAGGGTGAGGTATTATTTCTGCAGTTTCATGTTTTAAGACTATGCAGAACAAAGACTTCTGGAAGGCTAGAAGACATGAACAAAATTGGAATGCCACAATAGTTTCCATCTTCAACAGCCCAGAATCCTTCCCAGCAGCCGATTCTGTCCCTCTTGCTTTGGTAGGCATCTCATTTGCTTCATGCAAAGCTGAGAGTATCCTGTGAACTGATAGCTCAGAAAGGATCAGCTGTTCTTATTATCAAGTCCTGGTAATGTTTGGTGTGAAGAGGATATAAGTCATGTTGAGGCATTTTCATTCATCTCTGAAGCTCCTTGTAGACAGAGCAAAGCTTTTCCTGATTTGCAAGTTCCTATTCCATTTCCAATCCTGTTGGGATTTTTTGGGGGCAGCAGGGAGTTAAGAAAACATAAGCTGTTTTTCTTGCCAGGTGGCTGAAGAAGCCACTCCATGAAATGTAACTGTCAACAAAACATTCAGAAGACACTTGCTTGGAGGGTTTTAGAGCCCTTTCTTCTGCTTTTAAGATTAATGGCAAATCCCCTTTTGACTTGAATGAGTTAGGTGAGGCTGTTATTGTGGAAACAAAGCCAGAAGCTACCTTAGCTCAATAGACCATAAACTTCAAAAAAAGATATTTCTGGGTTTGGTGACAATGATTCAAACTTTTGCTGCACTCACAGCCTATCAGGTCAATAATTCATAGTTTTTCAGGGCTCCCAGCACTGTAACATCTCACTGGGTCTTCCCATAACATAGAAGAATCACTGAGAAAAGAATCACTGGCTCAGGAGCAGAAGCCCTCAGATTCTGGCATTGCAGCATTTCCTGCTGCCCCCACCCCTCCCAAATTATAGGAAATAACTGAAAACCACGGAATAAAAAGGTACTTCACATATATATCTGCACATGTTGAATCTCTTTTCAGTGGAAAATGAAGATTGATTCACGTTCCCCTCCCTGCTCTAACTTGTTTCCTCATTCGTACAGCTGAAATAGAAATTGAAATTGGAAACAGCAGCCCACCCCCCAGTATATTTCTTATATATTTATATTTCTGTGAACAGCATAATCAAGAGCATGATTTTTCAATTTTTTTTTTCTTTTCCTAGTCTCACTGTTTTCATTTGAATTTGTCTGGATACTCCTCTCTATTCCCATTTTGTATGTGGCTTTTAATAAGTCTGTAACATGTATATGCATGGCTAGTACAATAGGTACCAGCAAAACACATGCCACGCAATGCTATCCAGTAGTCACACATAGGCTAATGAAAAGTCTGATCATACATGTCACATTTTCCAGGAAAACTGTGTGTGTAACTTTCAGAACTTTCTCCATGTGAAATGTATTTTTTTGTTTCTGTGTCAGCACTGGGAAGGGTCTTATTCTTATTATGTGGATTACAGTTATAGCTCATGCAGATGACAGTTCCAATTGACGTACTTAGCTGTCTAGCGGTAAAAGAAGTGGCTTTTTCATTGCTTTTATAGTTTCATTGTTTTTCCATTCTTAAGCAACTACACACTTTGGGTTAAATTATTTATTGCTGCAGCACCTTGTGCTTCCATGTAACAATTAAAGGTGTTATGAAGCTCATTCACCACAAACCCTTATTTTGCATAGTTAACCAAATAAGCAAAACTAGCTGATGTGGTTATTAGTACTCGTACAACAAATTAATAGAGAAAATTAAGCATTTAGCTTATTCACAGCTATTTACCACACAGTCTATGTAGTCTAAAATTAGAAATGCTTATTACTGCATACTTTATTGTTGAGGTTGCAATCAATAAAATCAGAAATCTTCCTTCTCTTAGGGCATGACCATAAGATGAATTAAACCAGTGAGACCATTTTCCTTGCTTTCAATATGATTTGGATGGGGGAACAGGGATTTTATCTGAGGAATTACTTCACAGAGAAATGCAACCATTCAGTGCTGAGTTGATTATCACAATTCCTCTTACTCCTAAGAGACACTTAAAAGACTCTTTGTCAGATGATGGCTTTCTGAATTGTTGGGATCTCTCTTCTCTGTCACCCATTGGCTTTCAAAAAGCTCGTGTCAGCAGGCCAAATGCACCTAATAACTAATACACGAAGCAGCATTTCTTTCCAGATGAGTTAAATATTTGCTGCAGAATTGGTCTTGACTCATGCTTGCAAACTCACCAGTGCTAAACCCCATGAACATAACACCTAAACTCATTTACCCTAATGAAAGTTCACAGGCTTTCATCTACTGACTCACCCTGGAAGGTGAGTGGTTTGAAAGTTTAATATTCTAAATAATTTCCACACTTTCTGGAGTTCCTGTTTATTGGTAGCTGTATCCACAGTACTTTGGATGCAACTTAATGGAACACCACTATGTGATCTTAACTGCATACAGTCACGGGGGATTCCTCCCTGTCCATCCAGCCCAGTGCTTCACCAAGAAATGTCACATTTGTAGAATCACCAGGTAACAGAACTTGCTTCTGAGCAGGGAGATGCCACTGGACTCCCAGACCTTTTCCAACATCCTTTGTTCACAGCCGGATGTTTATCAGCACCTCCACACTGCTTATTCTCAGACCTGGATACAGGGTTATGGAAGTATTCAAGGACTCTCAAAGTAGTTTCAAAAAGAGTGAAAGCGAAAGACAGGAATAAAGGTTTTTATACTATAGTAAAAGCAATGTACAGTTAACATTTCATAGTGGTATAAAGAAAACCTTCTTACACTTTGTGTTCTTCAGTAGGCTGTGCATGACATTTTGCACTAAGTTTAAACAAATCCTGCCAAATTTATACTGCAGTTTCATAAAGTAGCCAAATATCTGTGGGGACCAGACTAGCACTATAAATACTTGGTGATTATGAGCTAAATACAATCTGAACTGAGGAACTGGGAAATTACTTGAGCAGTGCATTAGCCCAATGTGGCTTCTCATCTCCTTGCCCTGTGCTGCTAAGGTGAATGGAAATAATACACTTGACACTTTGCTTCTGTGCATGGCATATGCCACAAACATCAAGTATTCATAAACCCTATGCCACTGTCTATCTGTCTATCACTCCTTTGTGTTCTCCGTCTAACTAAACTATTGCAAATGTTCACAAAGAACAAATACAGACAATTTAAGCCTGGTGATCTTGCTCACAATGGGAATGTTTCCTGCCTTAAAACTGCCAATTTACTGAGTGGGGTAGCAAAGGGAAGTGTTGTTGGAACATCCTGTAGTTCAGAGAGGTTGATTGTCATTCACTAGGGGCTGAGTACTGGCATAAAATCAAATATTTGGAGCAAAATCTCATTTTTACATGGATTCCTTAGCCCCTGTCCTTGTACAATAGAATATTTGGGGGAAGAGGCCTCCAATATTACAAGCACAAAATCAGCCAACAGTTGTTGCACATTTTCTGTAATATTCCTCAGGCCCAAACCTTGACACATTAATTTTTAGGCCAAAAATTCTGCTGATGCCAGAGAAGATTCTAAAATAATACAGGCAAACTATAGCTACTTTAGAGAGACATTTATCTACATTTCCTATTAAAACTGCAGTATGCTAGCACCTGGCTTATGCAGGAGCAAACATAATGGGAAAAAGAACATAATCCCACCCATATAGAAGCTGTGCAGAGATGCAGACAGGAGCATGCCTGGGTGCTTTGATTAGCCACTGCTGCTCTTCCTAACCAGAGTGTCAATATTCTTTTCTTTTTCTTCTTTTTTTTTCTTCTTTCTTTTTTTTTTTTGCCAGAAGGAGGAACGTGTGAAGTTATAGCAGCACACAGATGCTGTAATAAGAATCGAATTGAGGAAAGATCACAAACAGTAAAATGTTCCTGTCTACCTGGGAAAGTGGCTGGGACTACAAGAAACAGACCTTCCTGTGTTGATGGCAAGTAGCTCCTCCTGTATATATGTCTCTGTTTGTGTACCATCCAGTAAATAGCTTTAAGTCTATAGCTTATGCTTAGGAATTTTGTTGTGTTCTCTGTTTAATGTAACAGAAAAATCCTAACGCATAAGCACACATTTACACCACCTTGTCTGCTACTTTAGTGCATGGTTCTGTGCACCTGGGTCATGTTAAGATTTACTCAAAAAGTGAGACTATAGCATTCAGTATAGGCACTTAGATACGTATAGCAGATCTGTGGCAGTATCAAGCCCTTAATAAATAACTGGACAAAATTACCCCCTGCATCACTTCACAGGACCGCCCCCAGTGCTACAATAGTTCTGATTCATAAATATTTCAAAGGACAACAACCGTTCACTTTGATTTAACCAGCCATTTGAAAACTCAGTGGCAAAACAAAGACAAATAAGTAAATCCTGTGATCTTGTCCTGTAATAAATACAACAGAAAGCTAGGGAAAAAAAGCCAACCTTTATCTTTGAAATCACTGGTGCTGTTTCTTGTCATGGGAATTGGTTTTTTTGCTGAAGGAAAACCACTGTGTTACTTGTGTTTGGGTTTCATATCAGGTCTAGCTCCACAGGGTGTATTCCTCTCTGGGGCTCCCCTGCCACTGTTGCAAAGTAAAACCATGCAGCAGTCAGGGAAAGAGCCATGGCTTCGAAGTGCTTAACAAAATATAAATCACATAAAGAAGACTGGGAGTAAATGATACTAATCCCATTAGTTACCCTTCCCAAACACACCGCTTCTTGTTGCAGAGTCCCTCTGTGCAGCAGCTGTGTGAAATGAGCATCTCACAAAAGTTCCTCACTGTTCTTTATGAGAAATGTTTGGTGCTGTTGTTTGTATAACCCCACTGCCCAAAAGGGCTCCAAAGAGCCAGGTTTTGTTCTGACCAGAGCTGAGGTGGGCTCTGCTTTGGGCTCTCCTCATCCTTCCCATTCCTGGATTTCCAGGGGTGGTGGTGTAGCTGGAGGTTTTGGAAGCAGCCAAGCTTTTCTCTTCAAGGCTGTCTCTTGGCATTCAGCTTCCCCACAAGTGAGTGGGAGGGAGCAGCTCTACAAGCAAACCTTGGGAAATTTGCTTCTTCTGGGTACCTTTCCTCAATCACTTGCTGAAAAGGCACTAGCAAGGGAGCAGAGGATGGTATGGTTGTAGCCCAGTGTGGGGCAGGATTATGGATGGGTGTTGTGGACTTGAGGATTGTGTAAACAAAGCTCTGAAGCTTGCACATTTCAACACCAGAAAGATGAGATTGGGGTGCCTTGGACGGATGTTTTCTCAGCAAGTATATGTGGTGTGTCTGTATCTGGTTTACATATTAAAGATAGAATGAAAATGCCTTATTATTTCAAAAAGAGCATTTTATATACACAAAATTGCTTTATTTCTGTGAAATCATGCAGTATTTCATAGCTTGTTACACTGAGAATGCAGTGCATCTTCTGAACTTGGGACTATAAACATGCTATAAATGCATCTGGAAATGATTGTGCTTTAGTCCACATTCTGTCATTCTGATATTGCCTGATTACCCTGATAAAAATAAGCTTTTCTTTTTCTGTTAAGCACCCTCCTAAAGCTGTAGTTGAAACCTGCAGCTGGCCTTAACCAAAGCTCAACTCTGCAAGCCTTGAAGAATTTCAAGTTCTTCAGCAGGTCATGAAAAACAGAGGCACTGGATAGAGCAGAGACACCGTTAATTCACATCTCATAATTCTGTTCAGAGAAGAGGAGCTCAAAGTATTCTGTGTGAAGAAAAAAGCTGGGTGCAGGTGTGGATTGGAGCCTAATTGCTCTGTCAGGATTACAATGAAAAGAAATGTTATTGTGTGGAATTTTGAAAGGAGTAGGGATAAAACAATGACTAATATAAAGCTAGTCTCATTGAAGTCATCAGTAAGATTCACAGTAACTTCAAAGACAACAAATGTGAACTACAAAGGAATGTCTTCTCCTTTCAAGTTTAGTTGTTGTAGTCAGCCCATAGCTTCTGTTGTAGATGGAGGGTGAACTGTTCAAAAGCCCAATATTCAGTTTGTAAAAATTAATAGAAGGGGCATTTTCTTCTGCTTTTGTTTTATCCCAGAATTCACTTTGTGACTTTGGCATACTGACCTGCTTTAAGTCAAAACTTTGACCTATTTAGTAGTTCTGTTCTTGCGAAAGCAAACTCCCAGAACTTCCCATGGGTGTCCCATTAACCTCAGGATTTTAACGCACACAAAGCTTTGGGATTTGCTGTTTCTTTTGTATACAGGGGCACTTCAAATTGCCATATACAGTATTTTACCTCCTTTACCTACCATACTGAAGGGATTAAGCAATCTCACATTGAATTTTACTCTATATATGATTCCAAGCCCTAATCTCCTAATCTGTCACTAAGAAAGCTTGCTTGGGTTCACTAACCAAAATTCCGTGGGTGTTCAGGTACAGCAGTATACTCCCACCTGACCAGGCTGAGCGTCTTTGAGAAATAACAGTGAGTGGGAGATCCCATGTTAGCAGTTTGACTCCCATCTGTGGTTGACTATTACCTTGAGCCATTGCCACATATGGACGATGGCTGCTTAGAAATGTGTATAAAACGAGCTGAAACTCAGACTTGCCCTGTTTACACCATTTGCCCGAACTGAAACATAATGGAATCAGAAACAAACTTTTGGTATTTCTCAGTCTAATATCATCAGGAAAATACTTCATCAGGGCTGGTGCTTTTACAGATAGAGTTCATGTTACAGAGGAGGGGTTGCATTGCCTTGCACTCCTATTGCTCCAGGACACAGCTGGCCTGTGTGGGTGGCACTGTGTGGAGAGCTGGGTTTGTTTTCTGTTTAATAGAGAATACAATTATACATAGGAGTCAGCTTAACCTTTTTAATAAGAATCAGGAGTGATAAGTGGTCCTTTTGTCCTCTTGCTGTGAGATATCACAGATAGCACAACATAGGACACCATAGCACATATGACTAATGCATGCATCCCTCCTTCTGAATGAGCTGACATTCAGGTTAAGTATGTGGTTTTGCACTATGGAGCTATGAAGTTCAGGAAGTTGCCATCTATTCCTAAGCATCACTTCCTGCCAAGTCGAACAAACTTAAGAAAGTATAGTGAGGCCAGACTGTGGCAACCTCAGACGTTATAAATTATTCCTTGCTGCTCATTCAGTAGACACTCTCCTACAACCTGCCTCAATCACCAATGAATTATGTAGGAGCAACAGTGAAAGCAAACAAAAGCCAAATCTTATCATGAAACAGAACTGCCAGTTTCTGTTTCTTTGTCTCTCGTGTTGCACATTTACTTTCATGATTCCCTTCATTACTTCAAGGTCTTTTGTTTTTTTTTTTTTTTTGAAGGATGGTTTTGAATGGTCCTTTTCCTTCCTACAGTTTGTCTTGTGTGCCACTTGGCAGTAGCACATACCATGAGCATCAGTCTGTTCAGCTTTCTGTCACGGCTGTTATTATTTTCTTCATTTGTTCAAATACGTCTCCAGAGCGAGTCCAAATGGATTTGTGCTACAGCAGCTTGAGAGAATCCTTTTTTGAAGGGGGGGAAAGCAGTGCCGAACATGTTTAGGGAGTCCCCAGCCCTCTGCTTCCAGAGCACAAAGGACTCTGAGCACAGCTCAGAGTGTAACTAACCTGCCCCACAGTGATGCTGTTGGACACAGCGTGTACACTGGCTGTCTGAAGGTACCACTTCAACTCCTGATCTAATACCCTGCCCACCTACTTCAGAGACAGTGGGGACCAGCAAAGGGTTTGAATCTGTAGCTCAGACTAGCGTGCAGACCCCTCTAGCCTCATGCTTTGATGGACCTGCTCTCTTTCATTTTCCCGTTACTGCAGGCACTTTTGTGTGACGTACAGGCTATTTCTGCAAGGGTTTCTTAGCCATACTTCTAAATTCACACCTTCCCTCTCCACTTTGCTTACAAACAGCTTGTCTTGCTCATTTCAGAAGCCCATGAATTTTCATACTCCTGCAATAAGCTCTGTGGGCCTATGAGGGCACTTGGGTGTTGGCACAAATAGCTGGGATTTGTCCCCTTGTTAGCTGTTGCATGGCTAGTACAATTTATCCTGTGTGTTGAGGTTCTATTCCTTCTGTAACTGCTTTCTTCTTTTGGTATTGTGGTTATCTAAGAGACACATTCCCACTACTGTCCTCTGTTTCTTTACAGCAATGCTTCTTGCATCTTCCTGTTAGGGTCAGTGTGCACATGACGATTGTCCTCTCAGGTGTCAAGCCCACATCCTTTAGAAAATGAGTTGGTGGCTCCAAAACTTTAGTTGTTTTTTCTTAAGTTAATTTTCTTTATCCCATATAAACCTAAAAGAATTCACTAAGACAAACAAAATCCCCTCGTATATTTCTCTTTTTTAAATAGATATTTGTCTTTTTTAGAATTTTTCACCATTCCCAGTAGATCTTTTACATTAAGTGGGAGAAAGATTTCTTCTATTGTTCATCTTATTCACTACTTCATCTTACAGAACACAAAAATGAAATTAATCCCGTATTTCCCATTCTCCCAGATCAGCTTTGGATAACATCACATTTCAAATCATAGAATCACAGCATCATTTAGGTTGGAAGAGACTTTCAGGATCATCAAGTCCAACCGTTAACCCAGCACTACCAAGCACACTACTAAACCATGTCCCTAAGTGCCACATCTTTTAAATACTTCTAGGGCAGCCTGTTCCAATGCTTGACAACCCTTTTGTCCTATAATATATGAAATATTAACATGCATGTACATACTTCTGATTTCTATTAGTTTGAGGATTATCCATCACTACCCACCATGTGACCCTGTGAATTTGCATCAGACCTCATCATGGCAGCATTAAGAAATTAAATACAAGTCTTAATGACCACTGGGAGAACTGTGACACCTAATGCCTCTCTGTGCCAGCACCTCACAACTCTCCACTCATGCTACTGGATGGTTGGTACTACACATCCTTATTTTTCCATGTCCAATAGTGGGAGCAGAGAGAACAACATTCATCAGCACATGCTCCCTTTGCTGGCACTTGGCCTCCTTTCTTTCACCCAGGACCTGCAACTGAAAGCATCATACCAGGTATGTCACTCCTTGGGCAGACATTAAGTGCAGCCATGGTGTTGACATGAGCTAATTTCTTTTGGTTTTTAAATTACGGATGTCTACTGTACAGTGAGCATTCATTATTTGAGTGCTGTGTTCCTGCAGTACAGATGTGCAGCATATCCCCCCATGAGACCCTGAGCTGGTGCACAGCCCAGGCATCGTCCTGTGCTACCCCAGATCGTACTGGCTAAGAGATGGGAATGGTAAACACAGAAACTGCCTGGCTCTCCCTGGAGTGAGTGCAAGATTCAAGTCCTGCAGAGTCAAATGAAAGATTCCTATTGACTTTGGGTCAGGTCCTTAGTAAATGCTTTGTTAGATATAATCCTGTATCTATCAGCACTTACATCAAGTGAAAACAGTTCACAGTCACAAAGCCAATAGTTTTCTATTTATCTAATGTGTACATTAGGTGGTATCACTAGAAAGCCTTTTTTTTCCCCCACTCTGAAAATACTTCAAATCAATTCTTATTTCTTGAAGAAAGGGGAAAAAAATACGTTTTGAAATCCAAGGAGTCAGCTTTTCATCCCTCTAACTGTGTTTCGGCCTAGATAAGAAGAGATCTCAGGGTCCCATACTATTAATGCTCTGTCTATATGAATAACGAGCAGGCTTGGTGAATTATTCCACACTCCTGGGAAAATCTATAGTCCTGTCCTTCTGCAGTACCAATGGAACGGAGCAGGAGACTCGTATTTTTTTTTTGACTTGGTGAATTCAGATTACTTCATTTGTAAGGAGGAAGAAAAATGTTTCTGCTCCCCACTGACACCCATTTGATAAGCTCAAAAAGAAATTCAGTATATCACATGCACTATTAAAAAGAGGATATATATAGAGAGAGAAGCCTAACTGTATAGTGGAGTATTTTAAGACTTTGCTTTTGTCAAAAACATGAAATGCCCTTGCAGCCACCCTGAAATGACAGCCAGACCCTGAGAGGTGCTGACTTCAGGGGAGCAAAAGCAAAACTGGCAGTGATGAGGCAGAGTAATTAGTTCATTTACCAAGGCACAGCAGCTCTCATTACCTGTTTGCCTTGTAATCTGCAGGGCAGAAGCTGAATGGAGCAGAGGGGAGGTGTGTGCCTGACCCTGCTGATGATGGGTGAGCTTTTGTGCTGGAACACAGTAGCATCTCCTGAACCCAGGAGCAACCTGAGGAGAGCAGAGAGTCCATGTTTCTCCTTGAACAAGTATGTGTACAAGCATATGTATGTGTGTATACATATATATGTATAGCTGTGCACATGCTGCAGAGTCATCCTGCCATGGGTGGTACATCAATGCAGTGCTGTTCAGATATGTATGTATGTTTCAGTGATTAAGGTGCACAGGGGAGAGATATTGAAGGGTCAGATTCAAGCCAACCTGAGCCAGAATCTGCAGCAAGGGCTGCTGAGCCAGAAGCTTCCCTTCTCTCAGCAAGGGCTGCATTGTTTGTGCACATGCAAACATCCACCGGGCATTAGGGGGAAGTAGATGGATGATCATGTCTTTTTGGTGTGAAGATGGTGCAGCTAATGAGATCGTCTGACTGTGGGTTTATGTGAGTACATCTTCATCTCAGCTATAATTTATCTCCCTACCTATCTCTTACATTTCTTTCTTTTCCAATTGACATTGCGGTTTCCTGCATAGCAAAGCAACCACCCTTTTTAATATCAAGCCCATAGAACAGCTGACTAATCCACCCCGATAAAGTACAGGGAGCTCACTTAAATCCCAATTTCCACAAGAAAAACATTTTCTTTTTCTACTTAAGAGAGGAAAAAAGCCATCAGTCATGGCACTGTCTCCATCTGTGTGAGGGGTGGTCATTTTTCCAGGCTCCAGCTGACAGGTTTCAGTGCTGACACAAAGGGAACACAGCCCTTGCAGCCAACCAAGGTGTACAAACTGCAGCCTTATGGTGAAATTAGAGAATAGCATGGCTGCATAGCAGTGTGAAGACATACAGGAACATATAATTACTTCACCTCCGTACAGAGGAAAGTAACCTTTCTGTCAAATACTTGCAATAAACCCACTACAAGCTAAATGGAAAAACAGTAGGAGTTTTCTCCTCTTATAGGTATCTTAAAGTGTTAATCACAGCACTGGAAAGAGCCTGGTAAGGGGGTCTGGGGGCACAGAGAGCTGGCACGGAGGGCAGCTGACCACAGCAGTGTGACAGTCACTGCAGGGAAAAAGAAGCACAAGCTGGGTGGGAACAGCCACAGGCAGGACCATGCAGGTCAGCCCTGTGAGTTCAGGTAGCATAAGGATTGGCAAGCGTGGAGGACATCTCAGAGAAGGGGTTTTCATAGCTTTTGCATACACTGATCTACATCAGTGAGCCCAGAGGAAGCCTGAGGAGGGGCAGCAGCCCCTGTGACCTATCTGCAAATATACAGATGGTAGATGTAGAGGCAAAAGAATCTTCAGGGATGCTCTTACAACTAGCCAGCATACAGCAATGCTGAGGGAGAGATCTCCAAATGTCAGGAACTAGATGGAAAAAGCCTGTCCAAGAAGAGATCACAGGACTGGAGTGAGTAGTGGTGTGTCAGAGCCAAAAAGCTTTGTTTGGGGATTAACAAAGAAGTAGATCAGCAGAGTAAGATCTGGATATCTAGGAGGTGCTTTTGTGTAAGACATTTGATGTAATCATATCTACCACACCTACCACAAGATATGGAGTCTGTTCTGTGTCTGCAGCAAGGCAGCAAGCAAAAAAGCTTTGCTATCATTTACTACATCTGCATGGAGTGATGTTGCCAGCTCTTACAGGATGTGTGGCAACTCAGGAGTAACAGATTTAAACCATTACACCATGCCTTTAAAAAAACACTGGATTTATCTGTGCTTTGTTGCACATTCGTGTGTGGTCCGAGTGCAGCATACAAAATACGTTCAGAGAGTGGTTTGACACCCCAAGAAGGATTTTCAGCTGATATAAACTGGCTCTTGAAATCCAGAGAGACCTGCTAGTTTCTGCCAAATGATGGCATGGTTAGTTGCGTTTAGGAGAGCAAACAGAATGGCAACTGGCTATTAATCCTTGTTCACAGTCTTCAGGGAATATACGGGACCAGCATTCAGCTCATCAGTGGCCAAGAGGAGCTTAGAGAAACGTTAAGGTCAAGTTAGCATCTGTGCTGTATCCCCTTACACCAAATCTTTGCAGTAATTCAGATCATAATCTGTCTCTGCCAGAAAGACCATATTACTAAATGGGTAATTCTGCATAAGATCATGTCATACATCTTTTCTGCATCAGATACTGTGTTTTCAGTGCACCAGGGCTGTGAAATGCTGCTTGTCTACAGGTGTCTTTAATACAGTACAGAAAATACGTGATCAGATTATTGCAGAGCATTAGGCCTTTTTTTCTTCTCATTCAAAGCTGCATTCTATCTGTAAACATGGAGCTAGTTCACAAAGCTTGAATGTGGTTTGTGGAATTAGGATTTGAATAAGAAAGAAGTGGATGATTAAGTAAAAACGAGAAATGTTACATTGCGTGCTCTCTCTAAATTAGGAGACAAAAACCTGAAGTTATTCTACACTGAAATTTTAAAGAGGCAGCAATCAAATTTTTGTAAGAAGAATACACATCATTAATCCTTTTACTGTTGCAGTGAGCTCAAGAAAAGAGTCACTGACTTAGCACTGGGATTGTCCACTGTGTTGAACCACAAGAATTAATCTGGTAACTTCAACTACAGGCGGACAAAGTCAACAAGTGTTTAATTCATTTCAGAGAATTGATTATCCATAAAATTGATCACAGGCACATTTCCAGTTCCTCCTCTCATAATACAACCAGGCAGCTCTAGGACCCAAACTCCTCAGTAGTTTCTCAGCCCATAGTCTGTTTTAGGGTGATTTTCAAGCATTAACACTACAGAATTGCCTTACTTCTAGGAATCAAGTAAGTACATTGCAAGCAAGGGATTTATTTCAAATCTTAGACTTTGTGCTGAGGGAGGGTGCTATTCAGCACGTGCATAGCCTGCAGGTTTTGGAAGAGGTCTCTGTATGTAAGTGTCAGAAAGCAGTCTCAAAGAAAGCATTATTCCTCTTTGGGAGTTGTTTTCGTAGACCATTCAGTTTACTACAATAACTGTTCAAGGTTAAGCAAGCACAAGTGCTGATGTAGGTTGGCAAAATTCAATAACATGTAAGAAATTGCTGCCTTTCCCTTTTGAAACTATCATGCAAAAGACAGAGGTATGGAAAGGAGCCGTGCTCTATGCATTAAGCATCCTTGCCCTGTGTCATTAGTACCTATTCTGCAGGCAGATAGATTGCTTTTAATATGTGGCCTTGTGTTATCATTTCTTTTTGATTACAATTCCTAGGCAGCAAGCATACAGCACAGTTTTCAAGATGCATGTGCATGGTCAGTACATATTTTTTTTATCTCCCTAATGTGCCCAGGACTCACAAACAGCAAGGTGAAAACATCAGCACAAACCATCACTCAGGAATGAAACTGAGAAGCAAATGACACTGTCCTAACTGAGGACAATGGCAAATCTCCCATTAACTCAAATGAGAGTAGAAAACATACCTCTACATAGGTTTTATTATTACAAAATGTCCTCTCCTTTTTCTTCAGACCCCTTCACAAAATACCATCAAATGAGGTTGTATGTAATACAGTTATGCAAATACCAAATGAACTCTATTTCCTTTGGAAATTTCTTTTCCTCATCTTGAAAATTGCTAACGGGATGAACATATTTAAAAACAAAAGTACCTGTAGTCCCTGTTAAATAAAGGAAACCAAAGCCCATTCATGTGATGAACATTTGTTTCACATTTGTGAGATCATTATCCAGGGACACAGATACCTCTTGCCCTGAGCAGGAAGGGGGACAGGAGGGTGATCACTGCTTTGAACCGTAGAGCACAGGAATGAAACAGTAAAGAAAATCCATATAGTTTTTGACAGGTTGGGTTTCCTCTGGGATTCAGCTGAGCAGCAAGGCTGGGCCTCATTGTTGCACTGGTGCTGTTCATTTCTCTTGCTTGTCTATGTACTGTGATGAATTCGTGAATGTGAGGCAGGGAATCAGGCAAGGGATCTGTGGCAGAGGTGGAGAAGCATAATGCTTCTCTCTAGAAGAGTGAATGGTCCCTTCCTGGGATGGATGTGCAGTTCTGTCCACTGAGCTTCAAGAAAGAAGGTGAAGTAAATTATGGGATCAGATGCGGAGAAAGGCTTTGGCTGCTCAGGAGAATAGGCAGTCTCTACCAAGAGAGATGTAGGGCAGCAAAGCAAAAGGTGATAATTTCTCTCCCCCTTCCTGCTGAGGAGGAGAGTGATCAAGCAGGTTCAGTGGGCACCTGGAATCCAACCAGGGTCAACCCACTACAATGCTTTGCCTGTAACATAGCACAGATTCATTCAACCTGGAAAAATAAATCTTATAAAACCAAATCACATTTTTTGTAAGCAATTACATTTCATACCAAATAAAGGATGAAGTCTGGGGGAGTTGTATGATAGCTTTTGAAAGGCAACTTTTGAAAACAAAAATGATTTGTCAGTGTTGTGACTTTATTAATATAAGAAGGGGGGATAAAGTTGCCAAGCAGATACATGGAAAAGTTTCATCCCATTTTGAAGTCTTTAGTTACAGTTTGACTTTATTTGATACAGTAATTTTTTTATTGTTTGGCTGGCTCACATTGATATCCTTTTTTAATCCATTTATTTGCAATAATATGCTGATGAATCAGTTTTAGCAGTGGAACCAATTAATTCTTCGTTATATGTATTGACTTAGATTTTTTCTAATCTCTTCTGTCTGTCAGAGATGGCAGTGCTGGACTTCCCTGCCTAAGCAATAATGACTAAGCATTGCAGAATCTATTTCTGCTGCTCCTCTGAAACAGTTCTGTGTGGTCATTGCAAAAATCCCAGCATTTGCAAACACAAATTAAGTATATTATAGCCTTGCTACCTGGCTTCCATTCTTCAAATGACCCCTGGTGCCCACAAGTGGGGATTCTAGCATAAGGTATCACTTGGAGTTTGCAGATTTCCCAGCTGATTTTGCTCATTAACACATGGCAGGATGGTAGCTATGATCAGAAATTATCTGTAATTACAGTGGACATGGTCTACTTGTATTGTGTGTAGTCAGGTTTGGTAAATAAAATTAATAGGGGAGGTTTTGAAATTCCTAACATTCAAATGGGATTACTTACCACCCAGATCGTGTTTTATAGTTACTGTTTGCTGGCACTTAAAACCTTTTGAAACCTGAAACAATTTCCTAATAAAAGGAACAAATTGACAAACCAAGCTAAAGGCTTATGCTTATGAATGTAGCAACCTTTATGCAAAGGCCTTTAGTGAAAACTCCTGCAAGTGTGTGCTATATTGAATCAGTATACATCAGAAATAATCAGGAACACTCATTTGTAACAAGCTTTGGGTTAAACCCTTTACATGTAAACCACTTCTATTTAAACTCATTATTTATGGTAAGCATGGCCACACTCTTCATGCATTTTGCATATTCAGTTTTCAAGCCAAAATACAGGAGCTGCATTAGCTTCAGTCATCCCAGCAGGTAATCAGCCTCCTGCAATATCAAACCTTATGTCACCAACAGTAATAGGCTGAAATAGTCAGAGCCTCATAAGGACTGTGCCTGCCCAGTTCCTATTAAAATTAATGGGCACTGGGCATCCATTCCCTCTAGGCAGCTTGGAAAATACCAGCCAAAATGTAGTTGTAAGTATTAACCTTTAGAAAGTTAGTGTTGGCAGACTCCTACTGCTCTGTACCACTCTCCAAAATCAGTAGCTCTGATGAGGCATGAGAGCCTCAGTTTGATGGGACCATGTCCTTAGAGGCTGCTGGTGGGGAGCAGCTGGGAGCAATTCACACCTTCAGGCTGTTTTGGCTGGGCACAGAAGGCAAATTGTGAGGTTGCTCTTCCACTTGTACCAGGAACAGCCTGAACTGAGTGTGAAGGGTTCCCCCCTGCCCTGGTTTTCAGAGCTGAGGAAGCCAGTCCCATAAAGGTCAGTAGAGGTGGTGTGAAAGACTCTAAGTATGATGGAATACAGAAGTCTGGGGCAAAAATGCCAAAGATATTACAGAATAACTGTTAAAATAAACATATTTGGTATAGGAAAAAACCTGACTGTGAATGTTTTCATGTATTAAGCCCTGTCAGGAACTTCTGCTGTGCTGATTTAACTTTCTTTAATTAGTGTTTTTTTTTCCCTTTCCTGTCTATATTTGCAAAGAAAAATAGTCTTGCATTTGAAAAGAAATAGAGGATTAGAATAATTTATTATTGGATTACTATTAAACCAGTAGAAATAGCTATAGGAATTCATGCTTATAAACAATCTCCAGGTCTAGCCCATACAGATGATGACCTGTGAGGAAGCAGTGTTACAGGAATAAATTGGCTGTGGTTTAGACTGAATGATTTCAACCCAACTAGTAAATTCTTAGTAGTGCGTGTCTGAAATATTAACACAGTATTTGGAGAGCAAACTCTCCCCTTTTAAAGTCTTTTCACCAAATACTTCTAAAATAACCAAAGTGTAATCAACACACTCAGCTAACAGATTGTTCATGGACGCAAAATACATTCCTAAATCAAATAAATTGCTAACTGTGAAGCATTTGCTAGGCTCTGCTTTACATAGCATGAGATAAGAAGCAAATACAACATACTGGTCTCTATTACTGAATGCTGCTGAAAATGCAAAGCTATAAATATGCTCTTTCAATTTCAACAGTGCATCATTAGTAGGAATCCTGCAAGGACCACCTGGATCTTAATGACCTGTTACACTGCAGCTTCACCACCACTGTGAGTGCCAGCTCTGTTTTTTTTGGTGGAAACCTGTGCCATTTTAGGAAGTAGTAATTGTATTTTGCTGCATTTTCCTGCATTTTTATTCTGCTGTTCTTATTTTTACTTTCTCTTTCTAAGTATGACTGTCTAATAATCATGGACCTGGATGAAATGTGTATCCAGATACATTAGCAGTGCTGGCAGACCTCAGAAGGAGCAAAAGGGCCTGCCACAGCCCTTCCTGGCTCTGCTGAGTCTGCATGTTCTGAGCAGAATTATGGGCAAGGCTTACTGCAGTATCCCTATGCTCAGCGTATGGATGGTGTGCTTGTTCTGCTAGCTTTTCCTGAAATAGTAGGACTTGCTAAATGTAACCTTCTGTAGAATACAAATCAGCTATGATAGTGTGGTGTCCTGCTCGTACAACGAGTTTTGGTTATGTCTACCTTTGTATTTGCTCACTTTGTGGCATACTGCGATATGTCGAGGAATGTAGATGCCTCTGCTTCCTACCACATTTTTTCAGCTAAAAAGGACAGGTGCCTGGAATTATTACAGTATGGGTTTTGCTTGTTTTTTCACCAAGGAAACGACGCTGCAGTTGAGAGGTGGTTGCCAGGAGTTTTGCAGAGTCCAAGGGGGCTATACTTGCACTCCGAAGTCTAACAAAAACCTCCACAACCTACTAGTTTATGCTGCAAAACAAGGCAGGCATCCAGCAAGGGCAAGAACACAGGCTATGTGTAGTGGAAAAAAGAAAACTTGGGCTGTGGGCAACACAGGAGTGATGAGAGGTTACACTGCAGAGTGGGAACAGATTTACTGTGTTAGGTAATGCTGGATACAGTAAATAACCTCAAACATTTGGAATGGTTTTTATTTCTTAGAAACCTCAAAGAATGTGCAGTAACTGAATAGATTAATGATGTACACTATTCAGATTGCTGTTACTGTGTCTATAAAGGATATGATAAAAATACATAGCATGGGAGGCAGAGAGAGAGCAGACCCACAGCTCCTGTTCCACTCTCAGTCTGGGGAAACCATGACATAAAAGGAGATATTGCTACAGCCTGTTTTCCATTCCCATCCAAAAACACTCCTCCTTCCAATTTCTCTTTGGTGTCAAAATAAATGAAAATGTTTCATAGTGATTAATGGTGTGCTGGCTTCACAGTGAATGCTGGTGGGGATACAGCCCATCAGTGGAGAGGATATTTTCAGAAAACCTCATCGTATTTTGTTTTCACTTTATGCTGACATGTTGAATTTTGGCAAAAAAAAGTGATGAAATTCAACCAGTTACATAAGCATCCATGTGTGCACATAGACACACATGGGGGAGGAGAACCACTTGGAGATGCTGCTCCTGGAAGGAGACACCTCTCAGGAGAAATGCTTCATTGCTTGACACATGCTGGACTTTGGTTGCTGTTTGCTCTTGGTTTGTCCTCTTCAAGGATTATGTTTGCAAGGCAGGACTGTGGGAGCATCCCTGTGGTCCTTAAGACCACTCAGTGTTTCATGGCACTGTAGGAAGGGGCAGCACCTAGGAGGCAGGTTGATGGAAGATGAAGGCTTACCTGCCCCTAACCCTACCTCTGTGCATATTGTTATGTGCCATCTTTGAGGACAAAAAGCAGTGTCAGATGCCACAGCATCCCAGTTTTCTTTAGGAGATTGGCTTAGTTATTTAAAAAGTGCTTTCAAGGTTTTGAGAAGAAGACTAAAACAACCTGCACCCTAATTCAGATCAACTCAAAATATCATCTAGGTTTTGATAGAGCTTGTTATACATGAAGCCTATATGGTATTTATTCACCTAGAGACCTTAACTATTATGTACAGAAAAGAATGACTACAGCATAATATTGTTTCTTTCACTACCATTGATCTTTAGTTTCCTGCTTCAATTTTGCTGTGTAAAATAAGAGTGGGTTTTGTACTGCTGTGTATGTGAGATGTTTAAAACTTGCTTGAGATTTTGATTTCCAGAGGCTTCTGTATGGCTGAGATTGTAGCTTATCTAATATTTTGACACAGCCTAAACTCTGTGTTGTAAAAAGTCGATTTAGTTTCAAGCTGTTGTTTTCACCACTGCAGTGAATAATTCAATTTTTAATTATTTTAGATAGTATTTTATTAACTTTATGTATTATTTACTTAAAATTTAGTTGTGTGTCATTATCACAATTTTAGTGGAAGGGACACTGGAGGAACCAAACCTTGCTGGAATAGATTGTTATCCAGTGTAATGTATTGATCAGGTCAAGCAGTAAATTAACAGGAGCAGAACACCATTAAATTTTGAACTTAATTGCCTTCTACTCTTAATTTCTATTGGATATAATCAATAGGTGCCAGAGGAAAGTTAAAAGAGTTATTTAGCAAACTGCTATTTCCTGTGGCATAATGGAAAACTACTGTTTCATCTTCTAGTTGATGCAAATAATGTGCAGTTCAAGCGTGGTCACTTAAGCATTTTATCAGACTCACTTTTAGTTTTGTCTTGATTAATCTTCATCCCTTCCAGAAAGAAATGTCATTTAGTGACGCAGGCTGTTCTAGTTTAGCTGTGCCTTTGGTCACTGAACTTACACTGGTGTTACAGCAAAAATTCCCTTTCCCTCCAGGATCTCTCCAGCCTGTATTCCTCCAGCAATGCACACATAGAGTGTCTTCAGAGGGATATTCTGAGGCCAGTAACTTTTAATATGATTTCCTTTTCCAACTAAAGACCATAGTCTTGGTCTTGACTTTTCTTCTTGGTTCTTCTGCTAGCTTTTTTGGGCAAGTTGCTCACTTTCTTATTTTCCATTCCTGCAGAATACTAATCAATTGCCTCCACCAAGCTCTGGTATCAAGCTGATGAAGTCTCTTCTAGGACTTCCTGTGCTGGCAACACATCCTGTTCTGTTCTCCAGCCTACTGTTCAGTTTGTTACTTATTGTGTCTCATGTTTCCCTCTACAGTAATATCTTTACTTGCTGTTTAAGTATTGTTTATCCTGCTGTAATCTAAAACCAGTTCCTTATAAATCAATATCTCAGTGCTGTTATTATTTTTACACCTCTTTGAACACCCTTCCCATTACCTAGTCTTCTGCTAATAAAATGCTGCAAAGAAAACACCATATTTCAGATGGGCCTCTGCCAAAGCTGTATGCCCAGTATCACTGCCCTGTCGAATCACAGGGACATTAAAAAGCCATGGAATAGAGGATAGACATCTGATGTAAATCAGAGTGTTATTGCAAACTTTGGTGGGCCTTGGAAGCCATATTACTGAAACAGCACATAGAGTAAAACAGGCTAAGGTAATCATACCTCATATTTCACAATAGTGTTAGTTCTGTGCCAGTGGTGCTATTCCATATTTATAGCTTTATATTGGCATAAGGCAATTTACATTCAAGCTAATGGGAGTTTTCCAGGAGTGTTGATTCAAGTTCTTCAAGTTCTTGATGAGAAATGAGTATAGCTCCTTTTGCACATCTTTACAGCAGAAATAGCAGTTAGAGAAGAGTCTACTTGAGGTTTTATGAAGTGGTGCATAATGAAGCACCAAATGGACAGACCTTCATAGAAGTCTAATTTTCTAAGACATCTGACCTATGCTCCCCCTGAAAACCAAATATCTTCAGGGAGTGGCAAGTTACCCACCTCAAAATAGAGTTAACACATTCAGTGAGTCTTGCTCTGAAATCTTGACCTACATCTGTCCACAGTTCTCTCCATTATGAAATGTGGATTACAGGTATTTTACTGTGAGCACACTTGATTTTATTCAGGTCCAGTTTATTTGGAGAAAACATTGCTTGCTGTCTATGCAAATTCAGAAACTGCCATCATCAAAAGAGCTGAATATGGATTTACCTCTTTGACAGTTATTCCTTGTCACATTATTTTGGTTAACAGGGAATTCATCACAGGGGAGAAGAAAAAATAAAGCCTCTTGACAGTTACAAGGAATTAACGGTGCTTACAATAATATATTTTCCAAGGGAAGGCTAGAGGGCAGGGTTTGACAGAAGAGAAGCTGTTCCACATACAGGGACATCCTGTGACCATCATTAGCCTGGATTTTACCTTTATAGAGGGAAGACTTGTTCATCTGCGTTACTAGCATGAATTGTGCAAGGCTTTGCAGTCCCAGCTCACAGGAGAGGCTGAAATCCTCCTGTTCTGATCATCCTACCTGTGCCCACCACACCACTGTGCCTTGTATTTTGAGGAGACAGAAGAGTTAGTGTTGTGCCTATGGTGTATTTAGGGAACTGAATCAGAAAGCCCAGGTGCCCATGGAAGCCTATGGCCAAAAGGGAAATTGGACATGGAGCTAATTGAGTATTCTGGCCAGAGTGGTGTTGGCAATTATAATAGTATTTCCCATGGTGAAAGCTTCTGCTTGTGTTTCACACTTCTGCCAAGAAAAGGATAAAAGGAGATTTTTCTCTATGTCACTGAGGAGAATCCCCTTTTCATCCAGATGAATTATGCTGTCTTCAAGACGCCAGATTAATCTGTCTGTGATATCCCTTGTGTATTGTTTCTAGACTAACACATATCTGTGTTTGTTCTTTCGTGATCAAATAAAAAGCTAACTCACATGTTAGTCCTTTTCTGCTACCACTGCCATGAAAAAATCTACAGAAACTGTTCAGTCCAGCTGAAGAAGAGAGGTACAAATAGACTGCTCACTATGCAACCAAAGATTTACTGTGCACTGGGATAAAGTTTCACCTTGAGTTGCCTCATAAGAAGCCCCTGGAGGAGATGCTTTAAGCATTTGACACAGTTCCCTGAAAGGGCAGCAAAGAGAAGCAGATTAGATGACATTTTGATGTTGTGTCCAATCCTCTCTTGAACCTTCTCTGGCTTCTTCTGAGTGTTAAAAGGGAAGTAGCCACCCACACCATGCAGCATCCCAGGTCCATTCCAAAATTCTACATGAGATCCCCATGCAGTGGTGGATCCCCAGCTGTTTTGGGGTTAGATGGGGCTAGTAAGTCAACATTTATGTTAAGGTTGATGATGGGTATAGTTTGTTTCAGTTGAAGCTTGTTGTTTGACTTGCTGTCATGAAAACCTTGTGATCTATAGATTATTGCATTATAGGTATGCACAGTAGGAAAGGCAGACAAGGTAGGAACTCCAAGACACATATGAATTAGGATTAAATGGAGCAAGCTAATTCTCAATCAGATCCAGTCACCATTAAAATGAAGAAGATAGAAAGAGACAGAATCAAAATTAGTGAGATAACAGATTGCATTTCTGGTTAGGCAGAAGACCTGTATTACGAAATGCTGGTGAATTTAATGTTCAATTCTATCCTTATTTGTCATGCACATTGTAAAGCGTATTTGCAGTCATCACCTTCTAGTTTAATCAGGGCAGTGAGCTTTTGTTTTTCTTAGAGTACTTTACGTTTTATAGCTTAGAGCCTTGGCAGAAGTCCATCTATGGTGAAGATTCACATTGGTGTTAGGCTGGGGACTGCAATTGTTGCTGTTCTGTCTGCAGTCTGCTGTGTTTGTGAAAGGATCAGGATTTGAGCTCTGAGGGTTTTCTCATGATCTGTAAATCCAGAAGTGCACCAGTTTTATCCCTAGAAAATCATCCATTGCTTACAACTCACTTTCCTGAGAAATAATCAGACAAGACATACTGTAAAGCAGGCTTATTTTGTTCATGCTAGAATATAGTATATGCTGGATATGGTATAAGAAATTATACTAGAAGGTAACTCTAGTTATGACCCAAAAAACCCCACCACATAACAACAAACCCACATTCCCCCCAAAATTAGGGACAAAAATCAACCAAACAAACAAAAAAACCCAACCCCAGCTCTTTGGAGGCTTTTCAAGATAGTTCTGGGACTTTCAGATAAAGATAATATATTCTTTGCATAAGTGCTCAAAACGAATGTGTTGGCTCTATGCATAAACTGTTTTCAACTCTGTCTTGTCATTCAGTCTACAGAGTGTTTCAGTGGCACCTTGGTGGAGTTTCTCAAAACACTGGTGCTGGCAGATATAAGATGGACTGATTCAGCTGAAGGGCTGCCAAAAGGAAGCTTTACTATCAGTTTCCTGACCAGCAGAACTAACAAATTATGGCTGCAGGAAAACTGTATAACATGCTGCAAGTGAAATTTCTTTTGCTGCATCACTGGATATAAAATGGGGGAGTCAAATGCTGCCACTTATATGCACACATCTTCCAACAGTTTCAGCAAAATCAGATTTCGAGATCTTTGTCCTGAATGATAAGCAAGTGCATTTGATAAAAATACACTCAACATCCCTATAAATAACAATTTCTCTTTTTGCCTTTGCAGACCATGATCAGGTTTTTCTTCACTTCCTCATTCCTTATCCTTCATCTACCCACAGAACCATAACAGCATGAATGTAAAAATGCATAAAAATTTCAGCCTTCCAATTTAAATGTCAACTCTTCAATCTTATTGCAGTACATTTCAACCCTCTTTTGCATGTGGTATGGTTGACTCCTTACAATTCTAGTTGTCTTTAAAATGACAGAAGATGCATCTGTGGCCCTTTCTGGTAGTCCCATTTGTTACTCTGTCCTTGCAGAACAAAAATGTAATGCAGCATGCTATGCTGAGAGATCAGTCACAGACAGTCCCTTAAGGATATTAGTTATATTGTCTTTCTGAAGCTGATCAGACTCACCTTTGCTTCACTAGAGTTTAGCAAGACCTCACTGAAATGCTGCTGAGATTTAGCTTCGCTGTGGTATAACAAGGCATCTCTGCACGGCAAGATGATGTTGCAAAGGTGTGTCCCTATTGCCCATGTTTTTCAGTGCCCTGAAAAAAAGAAAATATGGCAAAGAAATATAGATATGTGTGTGTGTGTATATATGTAATCTATTTCACAGCTTTCTGGTTGTCTAGGTTTTCTTTTTTTCCTCCCATCCTGTATAGTTTCCTCAGGCATATATCAAGAGGAGCTGTTTGCAGTCATGCTGAGTGATGATTTGGTGGGGTGTTGCAGACTGTTGAAGAAAGACTCAGAACTCACACACAGCTGCACTAATGAAGTTGCAGGCATAGCCTGCTCCTCTCTTCTCTTCCACGACAGCACAAACTAGTATTTAGGATCTCGCTTGCAAAGACTGAGGGCGTCCAGTGAGTCCTCTAAATTCTGCATGTGGACACCTAAATTACTTGCCCTCAGTGTTTTTTTAAATTAAAAATTACAATTTAAAACAAAAAGCACTAGCAGCTGTACCATTTGTTTTCTCAGAGTCATTCCATTTGAAAGTAATAGCAAATGCAATTACTTAAATAAGTTTACATAACTCGTTACCTTTTGAAGAATTTCCTTCCAAACAGTAATAATAAATGTGCATGTGTACACTGAGAGCTCTCTCGGGTCAGACTTTTTATTTGAAAAACCTTATTTTTATAGCTATATAAAATGTTACAGCCATTCCTAAAGAATTCGTGAGTGCCTTTTTATTTGAGAGCCCACAGAAAGTAGAAGGGAATTTGCCACAAACTTCTCTCTCAGACAAAGAGAATACAAATGCAACGCAGTGTTTCCCCTGAAGGATAATGGATATTTTCACCATTTCTGCCCTCGTCCTTCAGAGCAGCTTGTACAATCCATAGTGACCCAGGGACAAGAAGGTACTTTCCCTTCCACGTTGGTGGGGTTTTACTGTGCCAAGGTAGGGCTTGGAAACTGCTTTGAGATCCTTGCAGTGGAGGTGTTAAAAAAGACATGGGAACCTGCTGTGGTGTGATGATGCACCGACTTTGCTGCAGTGTAATCCTCCTTGTTACTACAAAAGCCTTTGGAGGTCAAAGGCTGTCCTAGTTTGACTATTTCTGCTTTTTAATGAATGAATGCTGACACTGAATAATTCAATAATGTTAAAATACAAAATCTTGAAGCACATCAGCCACTAAAACCACTTCTTTGTGGAAGACATTCTGCATTTCCCTGGCCAGGACTGGTGCACCCTGTGAGGCAGAGCTGGAAAGTCTCCCCATGAGCTTCTGGTATAAAAATGAAGTCTTTAATGCTCCCTGGCCATGAATTGAGCCCCTGAGTGCACAGTGACTGAATATTCATTTTGTCCTTTCTTCAAAAAAATACTTAGAATTTAAAGTACAAGAATAGCTCCATTCATGAGCTGCAATGTGAGACAAGACTCTGTCACCAGAGCCGTATCTACATTTCTTAATAAGAAGCGAACAAAGCTGATGTATTACAGCGTATAAAAATAATGAAAAAAGAAATCCAGAGAGAGAAATTACCTTTTTGTCATGAAGTGACGTGGGTTGATTATAAGCATACACATTATTTCTCATTGTTGTTCACTTCATTGTGCAGTCTGGGAGAATAAGGAAGCCATGCGCACCAGTGTGGCTGGATGATATTAAGGTTTCAACATTTGGAGCAACAGATACTTAGGGTAAAACTTTCCCCAGATTTGAGCTGAACTATTCAGCACACACTTAGCTGTCATTAATCTTACATGCAGAGCCAGGCTTCTCATATTTCAAAATCTTTGGAGAGGCAGCTTTTTAATCTATATTTGGTTCTTCTTTTTTCCCCCTCTGAGATTGGTTTCTCTTTGCATATAATGCTGTACTAGTTTCAATTTGAACAGAACCCTGAAATAAAATAGTTGAATATGAAACCTTGGCAGAGAGAAAGGAAACAATTATCTTGAAATTCTTTTTCTTTTTTTTGAGGCATTTTAACTTCTGTTTCAAGAAATGTATTATCTTAATCACAACGAGGGCGTATACTCCTGGATGGGGCATAAATTCAATTAATCTCAATAATAATTCTCAAAGAAACTCATTTCAATATAATGCAACACCCTCAAGTATCTAAATTACATCAGCTGAAGGTGGTTAAGAAGAGAAACAGAAGCTGCCCAGCAGCTCCTGGTGGTCAGGTCTACCGCTGCCTCACCAGCTCTGGCAAAAGGCAGATCTACTCCTGCAAGCCTGGACAAAAAAATTAAGGAAAAAGATGAGGAAAGGAAAATGCCAGGGAAAACTAGGAAAAAGGCAGGATGTCTGTGAGGGCAGCAAGTAGCAGGCGTATATGGTCTAAGTTTATTCTCAAAAATATATGAACAGCTGCAGGTTATGAAGTATTTCCATCAGAAGTTTCTGGTGGCCAAGAGCAAAACTTTTAAGTGGTTTGCATATCTCTCTGTGCTCTTGAGATAATGATATAGCTGTCAGTTCCTTATTTTGTAGGTCATTTGTGCAGCTCATCTTCTAAAACCTCTCTGCTAATACTCAAGAAGGATATTGCTAGAATCCCAAGCTCTTTGCCATTTTGCAGAGTTGAATCTGGACACGTAACATTACAAATTCAGCAACGTGTGCTGCCAGACAGCATTGGGAATGGAGTGGGAACTGACTGTTTAGACTCGTGTGTATGTGTATATCTGCAAGTCATGCATAAACTACTCAAATGCAGATGTGTAAATTTTACCATTAAGTGTTTGCATTTCTTTGTTTCACCATTTCTTTTTATTTTCCTTAGTTTAGCATGGATTATCTCTGTAAGTCTGGCCACTAGTCAATTACTCAATTCCTTTTCAAAGGAAATAAAAAGAAAGATTACAAAATTTATGAGACTAGCATAAATCACAATATCTTCCCCACCTGAGAATCTGACTCTCTAAAGGTAGTTACTTTCTTCTTTATAAAGGTAATTATTCTATTAAAATTAATAATAAAATGAATACTGCTGTGACTGAATTACACGGGATAAGCGTGAAATACTGTGATCTGTTCTGCTATGAATTAGTAATTATAGTGTGCTCAGTTAAATTTGCATACTTTCCTCTCCTTCCCTGCTATCCACCTTGGTTTAGTTGCTAAAGCTCTCTGCAGGGTTGGAGCTGGAGATTGCTAGTGGTTTATGCAAAGAGGAACTGTTTGCAGAATATAATACCCCTGAGTTTTAAGGTAGCAGAAGTTACAAGAAAAGCATGGTTTTGTTTGTTATTTGAAATATCTGTGATCATCTGTCTAATGTGCTGTGTTTATATAAATGAGGTGAGGAAAAAAAAGAGGGGAAAATATCTGTCTCCTTTCCACCTGTTATTTCTTTGAGAAAAATTTGGCTTTATGATATGACTTTGAGTTCACACTGCCTGAAGCAGTGAAAGTAGTTGGTATCTCAAAGGGACAGCGCTCAGCATAGGGGAGATCCAGTACTCATTCAGGAGCTCATGGACCAGCAATAACTTCTGCTTCAGAAAAAGCTGCCTGCATCTTTTTGCACTTAGGTGGTTCATGGGAAGTTTAGTTAACCTTGAAGAGGATAAATGATAGTGGGGTGAAAGGCAACCTTTCCCACACACATATTGAGAAGCATGCCTCGAGCCACAGAAATTACTTATTAACTAGAGGAAGTCAGGAAACAATGCATTTTCAGTGCTGTATGGATGAAGGGCAGAAGTCAAGTGTGAGGCAGGCTAGTTTCTGAGGATGAGAGTGAGCCTGCCCAGCAGTAGCAGGTAGATTTTGCCCTGAAGCCTGTACAACCCTACTATGCCTGGGTACATGCTTAGCTCAGCAAGGTGGGCTTATCACCTCAGCACAAGCTAAATACCCCTCAGTCTGATAGAAATGGATATATGGGTGGAAACTGAAATAGTAGCCTGAATCTAACATCCTTCAAGTGTCCTATGAGAGCCATGTGTTCAACTTGGCTTCAGAGGCAGAGGAAGGAAATAACTGCTGCCCAGACAGCCTGGGAGAGCCCTAACTGGATGGATTCATGTGAAGTAATGGCTTTCTTAATATAATTTTATTGTTATTAACCATATTAGGATGGTCACAGGCTGGTTTAGATAGCTTATGCTTGATTAAATAATAACCTGCTCTAAATGATAAATGCAAACTTGTCAAATGTATGAAAACCTGTTTTAACTTTCCTGGAATAGCACACAGCCACAATCCCCTTCCTAGGGATTGATGTGCCTATAATTTCCTGGATCTTCCTTGGAGCCCTTGACATCTCTGGCCACTTCTAACTTTATAGAAGGTTGTGCTTTTTTCCTTCCTAAAATAGCCTGTACAGTGCATAGCTTAACAAGCTCAACAGAAGCACGTTTTCACCCTAGGAAGGCAACCTTATACAACTTGGAAAAAGGTCATGTAAACTTTATATCCAAGCCATTATTTTTAATTCATGTGGTCTATCCATGTTTCCTAGCACCTGAACAGTCCTTCCTGCAAATTGCATTCTTTTGTGAATATAAACAGTTTATTAAAACTCCTCTATTAATTATTTAAATGAGTTTATAAATATTTGAGGAAGTCTATGCAAAACGCACTCATAATAAATTATCGTTTTCTACCTCAAGTTAAATTACAAAACTCTGAAGACTACCTTCTGTAACAAAGCCATTTCTGCTGCCTGTTATCACAAGGGACAGAACATTATATCTAGGAAGCAGATATAATAAAAATCAACACCTAAAGTTTAAAGTGAAATAACAACATTTTTGTCTTAGAGGGTTGGTACTAAATGTGATACACGATCAAGTACGTGACATTCAGTTACCCATGATTAGTGTCTTATGAGAGGAGCCATCAGTTTGACTTTGAGATCACAGGTGTGGAGACTGAATTAATAAGCAGAAGGGACAGAGGTACAGAGAAGACTCCTGGAGCAAGTGCAAGAAGGAATCACTCACCCAGATCGATTGATTAAATGAGAAGTCAGATACTGCAAGTGGTACTGGCAAGAATATCAATCCTACAACTCTATGGAAGATCAGGTTCAATAATGCAAGAGGATTTCTTATATGTGAAGGTAGGCAAAACTCAAAATTAAATAAAAAATGGCAGAAACAGGATAGCAAAAACTTATCCAGATAAACATTCCTGGAAATTCTTTTCCAGATGGGAGGAAGTTTCTGCTTTGGAGTACTTAGTTTTTCAGCGTTGGTTGCTAAGGTAAAGATTCACTTTGTAGACATTTCCATCTTTTGAGTCTCAGTGCTTATGGTAATGTCTGCCTGTCAAGGACATTGAACATTATAAATGGCAGGTGCCAATCAGGACTGAAATGTGTCTGCACAATTTGGGTTATGGATAATTAAACTGATTAAACAGGAAGAGATGTCCAGTGATCATCCCCTTCACTATGTGCTTCTTTCTTAACTGTCCTGTGTTCAAGGAGCCTCTTGTGGATACATGAATTTCTGGAGAACTTGTTAAAATCTGTTCGTGGTCATACAAAATAGACCAAATGCAAAGCCTCAAGCTGTGAACTCCTAATGGCTGGTAAAAAAGAAGCACTAGTAAAGATGAACTCACCTATAAGAGTAATGACAGTTCAGATTAGCTCCACAAATCCAGCCTTTACAGTTTTCCCAACTGCTTCTCTTCATCAATCATCTCTTCCATTGGCGATCCCTGCTAAAGCAGAAAATCAGAAGTCTTACTAGCCTGAGGATTGCAACTTAAAGTCCATAATTAGGCAATTCACTAGCCAGTTTTCTTCCCTGTATGATTTACTTTTAACTATCAGTTATTTGTGGAGGTGACTATTTAGAAAGAAAACCCAGCTATTTCAATCTTGTGTTGTTTTAAAATGCTTTAAAAAGATGAAAAAGGAGTGTTACCGAATTTCATCTAAAACAACTTCTGCTTCAGTTTGCTAGTAACTATAGCAATTCTCAGTACCTTTGTTTAGCTATTCGTCTTTGGATGGTTTTTGCTTGCATACACTTTGCAACTGGCAGAGTTGAACATACTCAGCAAAGCATTTTAAACTAATTCATGCTCAGATTTGTGAAAGAATGTGTGCTGGGCATGCTCAAGTTCCATTTACATTCATTTTGCATGAGCATTAATGAGATCAAGTAGAACAAGGACAGATGTTTATGAAAAATAAAATGTTAAACTCCTATTTGTTGTGATGAGAATAGAGCTTACAGCTTCATAGCTAAGAATCATCTGAGCGTGCATGAGATTCCTGGAGTATCTGGAGTCTAAGACTCACAGCTCTTCCCATCTGGTTATTTTTCAAGAGCACATCTTCTGCATTACATAGCAATAATGATCCTTGCATAAATTCAGGATTATTCACTCTAAGGACAACAGAGTAAGGTCATTGCATAAATTATTCGTAGCAAAGACTTACCTAGAAGGCTATCCAGGGACTCCTCCAATGTAAAAAAAGTGGGGGAGAAACCACTGCAAATGGTAGGGATTTTTCATCTTTTAAAATAATACAACTCAGGGTTAAATTGAATGGAGGCCAAAAGACATGAGCTGTGCCAATACCAATACGGCCATGAAATTTCAAGTACCCATTAACAGACTTCTCAGCTCTGTAAAATGTTTCAGAGTAAATAAGCATTCTGATCACTGAAGGAAAACATAATTTCAAAGAAAAGCTTGTCAGTTAAGGTCAGTTTAATATCCACTCATGAATTTCACATTTTTAAGTCTTGCTGATAAGCTTTTATAATTGAGATACTTCTCTTATTCCATGCATATTGAAGCAGTAATTAAGCTATGATACGAGATACAAAGTATTGCGTGCTCGATTCATCAATTTTTGTTCAGTCTCACAGTTCTTGTTCGATTGCACTGGCATTGTTACACTGAAATATCTCCAAATCTATCATGTCAAGATTATGCATGATGTAATTTGTAATAGTAGCTAGGGATTTGTTTACAAAAACAAATGTTCCTTTAATCTTTAAAACAAAATTAGACTTGTCTTACAGCACAGAGCAAGGAGATTTCAATGAATACAACACTTTTAATAAATCAGTAATTACCTCGTGGAGTGGCAGTTGGCTCATTTAACCTTTGAAAACAGCTTCTTCCACACAGATTTTAAACTGTGCCCTTGTGAGGTAAGTTTTGAGAGCTAGTCTGGGGAGATTCAAGTGCTTTATAGGTGTATTATTTATACAACAGAAATCCTCTATTCATAGAAGAGAATTTGGAGCACACTGTCTTTTCACAATAGAGATAAATGCAAGTTCACTAAACTACCTCCTAAAAATGTTTGCAAACTCTGCCACTTGGTACCTCTGTTCATAAAGTGGCACACCATGTGCAAGTTCATAGCACCAGAGTTAGGACAATAGAACCTCCTTTAGTTTGCAGTGCAAGCTTGTTGGTTGTAGGGGGTTTAAATAACACTCCACCAGCTGCAAACTAGTCTGCCATAAACAAATTTCTGTAGTTGATATGGTCTGAAAATAGTTGGTGGGTACAGACAATGGCAAAAGGCTATTCCCATCCTTTCCCAGAGTATCTTGGATCATACATGGATTATGCTCATCAGGGCTTTGACACACATTGCTCTGAAAATCAACTAGACACATGCCAACAAACAACTAATGAAGGCTGTTGTTCTTCTGCATGTATGTAATAGATAGGTAATAGATTTGTGCAGATTTCATTAGGTTGGAGGACACAGCAGAATGTTTCAGGGGAAAGAGAACGTACCAAGAATGTATTACAAGTCCTTTAATCACCACCTGTGGACAAGGTAGCTTTACTGCTTCTAAACAGGCCAAAGACATGATGGTGGGTGTTAGTATTTTTCACAGAGAAAAACAGTGCCAGTATCATAACTTGCAATTAAAAACAAACAAACAAACAACAATAATTTTCTCCTGAAAAAAAAAACATGTACAAAGTTAAAATATATGTATTTCATTGACTGATAACTCAGAATTATGTGTTATTAATTTCTGTAGATTCAGTGGAAGAATTTGCCTTATATATTTATTTACTGGAATCCTCTTTGTAGACTGGAAACAACAAGAGACAAATACTACACTATTTATACCCAAGCAGTACACCAGAATTTAATTTCATAATTGATGGCTATCCAATATATTATGCATGCTTTGTTATGTCTTATAAATGCATTAGAGTTCTATAATTTATTCCTTTTCAGTGTTTTTTCATAGAGTGCTTTGCTACTAAACTATGATTCTGGCACTTCATTCAGTCAAAATCTCATCATAGACTTTCACCCTTCAGAGCCCGTCTTGCAGCATTTCCCTTCCACCTCACTAAACCCAGTCCCCTGCAGCTCAGGGGATTCATGTTTGAGCAAATGCAACTTTTAGAGGCATCAGATTTGGTCTAAAGCCTGCAAAAACTAATGAGGATTATTTTTCTTGTTTCTTCAGTAAGTGCTGGATCAGAATCTAAACACAGATCATTGGTTTATAATGCAAAAGCAAGCAATAATTGTTCCTCCTGGGTGTTTCTTCCACCAACATGAGGGACTATGTCACGATAATTATATCTTTGGTTCAACACAGTAACTTCCCAGAAATCCTTGGTTGTGTGAGCAAACATCTCCACAACAGCATCAAGACCACAGCAGATCATAATCTATATATTTATACACACACACACACATATGTGTGTGTGTATATATACACACATAGACACATATATATATGACTTCAGATCCCTGCAGCCACCAGAGGAACAGCGTTGGAAGGCCACCCACGCACCTCTCTACCTCCTGTATCCTTGTCCTAAGTCCTGGCTTTTCTCTCTCTGTATTTCAACTCATTCATTTACTTAATTAATGATATATTATTAATGAAAAATTAATATTACATGGAGACATTTTTCTTCTTTGATGGCACACCAGTCCTCAACTCTGGTCTGAAACATGCGTGTGAATATTTATAAGCCACTTCCTATTGTCTTTGCAAAAATGTATAATTATGCTGCAGCTCTTTGGCATTTCATTAAATATATTACAATAAGATTAAGCTTTCACTAGGCTATCCAGAAGCAGTTCAAATAGGGTGTAAATAACACTGCTACACTGCACAAATATTTTATCAGCCTGCTTTCAGTTTTGTTCTGCAGCAAAGGATGAATTCAGTTCGAAACTTCAGTAATAAATACGCAGCAATGGGTCTCCCTAACCCACACGAGATCAGTTTTCCCCATACAGTTTGGGAGGGGACCCTCTGTCGCCTGCATTAATTTCAGCTCCCTGCATGTAAGTATTTCATGTTTTCATTAGTCTCATTAGCACTCAGTGTCAGCAGGTTGCTCTCCAATGACCCACTGTCTTTGCAGTGAGGTTATGTCAAGCAACAATAATTTCATACACATAAAACTACAAATAAAGGTGGGCAGCTTGACGCTTGCTTTAGATTTGTTTTGCTGTACATGAATTCAAGAAGTGCTAAGAAAAACTGTAAAGCTATGTCTTAGCACTCTAGAAGGTCACAGAATACACTATGTGCTTGTGGGGAGACAAGTTTATCAGACATGATTTATTTTATCATTTCATGTCCTTTCTGCCACAAATATCTGCAAAAACCTGTACTGTTGAGGCTTGTACTGCTTTTCATTGTAGAAATCAAGTTTCCACGCAAATAATACAATGAAGGTTCAGTTATAATATCAACTATGATCCATAGCTGTCAGAGGAAAAAATGTCAAGCATTGGTCGTGCCTGAGCTCAGTGGAATGTGGAATAATTAGAAAAGCCAACACCTTCTGAGTACAGTATTAGCAAATGAGAGCAGGGGCTGAGAGCCAGCTACCAAACACAATTCAGCTGACCTGGGATCTGCTGACGTCTCTGGGAAGGAGGGCTACAACCATTGGCTTCATTTTTTTCTTATTACCTTAAAACCTGAGACATTTAAAAGATCTCACAAATTGAACTGTATGGCCCAAGAACAATGTGGATTGCTTTTCACTGGCCTGTACTTAGCGCTGCTGAGATCTCCAAGGTCTACCCAACTCCAAAATAATTATGCAAATTCTACAGTTCTTAAAATCTGGCTGTTTTTATCTGTGTAGCTAGCTAACAAAACTGAGGCTTTTTTACCTCTGAACAGCTGTACACACTTTATAAGTACTCAGAGGACTTGAGTACTGTCATTTTAATGTAATCATGGAAGTGAAGATGCAGGTTCATTCACCATGAAGGTGCCACCCATGAGAAATTATGGTCCTACTTCAGTGATGGCTGCCCTTCACCCATATGTCTAAGTAACATTTGTTTCCAAAGGTGCAAAGAGAAGGACAAGTTAAAATGACAATCCTTTCAGCCTGAACACCATTTCATATGAAATCCCCTTTTTAACAGACCATCTCTATTCAGGTGAAAATGAGGCATATGCTTAAAAAACTTCTGGCAGAATACAGACTTCATATAACTATGATGTTATTATTCCTTATAGCAGTACCTAGGAAACCCAGGCTCAGTCCAAGCACCACTCTAGTAGTTACACATATGCAGAATAAAAGGTCAGTCACAAACTGCTGCAGTACAGTGTTGGAGCTCAACAGGTGAGAGGTGAACATACAAGGCAAAAAGAACTCATTCTCTTAAGTAAATAAAATTACAAATGGAAAAGTGGTATAGTGAGGAGATGATTTACCTGTAGTAATAGAGAAAGTCAGAAAAAGAGCTGGGATTAAACAAGCCTCAGGAGTTTCTGATTTTCAGGTGATTAGCCAACACCATCTCTTATTAATCATATTGTTATGAGGGAAGTATACAACATGCTTATGCCATTTTTTCCAATTTAGCTAACAGTATGCTAACTGTTAGAGAGTGGCAATGGAAGTGGTTTTTCACTAATGAGTCTTCTCATGCTGTTGAATTAGCACTCTTTTGGCTGGTTCATGCAGATCTCAAATGGAAATTGCTCATGAATTCTTTGCATCTAATCTGCCCTTTCATATGTTATTGATACATTTGAGTGCAGCCCATAGGGTTGTTAATACATGTTACACTCTTAAAAAAAACATACTGTAGCTGCTGAATATGTTGCAATGAAAAAAAAACCAAGGATTCTGGATAGAAAAATATAGAAA
Source organism: Melopsittacus undulatus (assembly GCF_012275295.1). Taxonomy (NCBI): domain Eukaryota; kingdom Metazoa; phylum Chordata; class Aves; order Psittaciformes; family Psittaculidae; genus Melopsittacus; species Melopsittacus undulatus. The sequence goes on from NC_047535.1 coordinate 30,511,357, forward strand.
ATCTTTCAATTTATTCTGAAGTTTCTGCCAGTGAATTAATAAAACATTGGTTAAATACCTGGAGAATACTGCAAAGAACAGAAAGTGCTAACAGAAAAAAATAGTATAATGATCTCTTTTTAATGTTCACTACAATTAAAAAGTATTAAATTAACTCAGCAAGACTGTGTCTGAAAAAATTAGGAGATATGAGACATAATTTGTCAGATGGCTTGCACTGTGCTTGCATTTTAAACTGGAGAAATGTCAGTTTTCCTCAAGTTAGGATAGGTCTGTTATCAAAGTCAGCAAAGTATTACACTGTGTGAGCGTTAGACTGATGCTTCAAAAATTGACTGAGATTGAATTAAAGCAGATAGTTTGATGGACTCTCTATAGGAAGCATTCCGTATTTCTCCTAGATAGAATCAACCTGAAATCTTTTGTTTCAGGTTTGTATTCTTTAATTTACCAGTCTTCTGCTTTACAACTCCCAGAGTAAAGAGTATTTATGTCTGTTTGTGAAATATCTTTCATATAGCACTTTCACTACATTTTTCTTGTCCTCCTAGAAAGTGTGTTCACACACCCATAATTCATTCCACACCCCTTGACATCCAATAAAGTAAGAGAAATCAGATATCTCATTCAATTCTCTGAGATTTTGTTTTATAAAGAACAGGTGAGCACAGGGTCACAGATTCTGCTATTCCAGTTTATACATTTTTTATAGAAACACCCCCTCAAAAAAAAAAAAAAAAAACAAATTGACTTGAAGGATTTTACCTACCTCTGTGCTTTTGCCATTGCCAAAAGTCTCCATCAGTGCAAGAGTCTCTCATGGCGAGTCTGAACTTTCCTTTAATCCATTTAGAAAATGACTCACAATTTATTGAATAATGTAGAGAAAATTAGTATCTTTTCATTAAGGTGATGAAACCCTTTTCGCTGCTGGCATCTGTAAAATGTGTTCTCTATTTTAATTTTATTTATATCAATCTTCTGTGGTGGAGACTAGATTAAAATGGAATGCTTTATGCTTACAGTAAACAACTTTCCCATCCTGCCACGATTGTCATACTGGTTTTGAAAAAGAACTATGTTTCTTATTCCTTGGAGTAACATGATACCTGCAATCAGGAGGAAGCACAATCTAATAGCTCTATACCTTTGTATTCTATTTCTATGAAAACAAATTGTGTACACTTTATCACAGGCAAAAAGAGATAGTTGCTGTGGCTTTATAATGGCGAATGCAGAAGCAATCTTGGAACATTTTACTACATAGTATGTTCCCTCTAAACTATTGAAAAATGCACGATGATGCTTTTCTCTGTTTTCAGATTTCAGGGTCTTCCATAAACATGAATTAAAGTTATATATTACTCTGTGAGTATTGTCACATTGTTACACTGTTAAATATAGTCTTTGTATTTATACAAAATTTATATGTGGTTTGTCATACTGTTAAAGCCATTTCTGAAACACAAATACAGAAAAGTTAACAGACAATTCTACTTGCAAAGAAGTCTGCTTTTCTTTGTACACACTGGAGTAGCAAACATGACACAAGCAAGTGCTTTTGAGTCTCAGGGCTGTATGCACATATTCTCTCCCATTCTCTGCCTGTGTCCTTTTAATCACCCATAAGAAGGCAGTTTGTCACCACTTTGAATTGCTGAGGGGCTTCAGTTTAATGCAAAAACATGAAGACTGAGAAATGTGAAACATAACAAGTTGGGAGATTCAACAAGTAAGGAAATTTTAATCAAATGGATTGTGTTTTTCCAAATATTGCTAGATTCAAGAGGGTGAGGTTAATGTTTCCATGTTGATTTGATCTCAGTTTAGGTATAGATATTTGAAGGCATTCAGTGCATTTTTACTGTTCCATAATAGAATAATTTGTTACTGAAACTGAAGGGGAAAGTGTCCCCAGCAAGCTCTCATCATGCATCAAACCTTTGTGCTCCAAATGATGGACAAGAACAAGCCAAAACTCAGTCACTATCCTTACACAGCCTAGAAAGCTTCTTATGAGCTTTCCAGGCTGAAGCCCAGTGAATTCAGTCTAAGCTGGAAGTTCTCTGAAAGCACCAAAGACTTTGGGCATCATGTTTGGCAACGAATGCATTTTAAAATGAAACACAATTGTGTAAACACTAGTAAATATAAGCTATTCTCTTTTTCTTTTGTTACATGCAGTCTGATCCTCAGATCTCTTACCTGTATTTTATTTCTCTGGTAAACATGATTAGCAAATGCTATTTCAACCAAATGCTTTTTTGTCTGTTAATCCATGCAGACTAAACACATGAAAAGCTTGATGTTTTGATCAAAAATTCTATAGGTTTGCAAACAAAGTTTAAAAAAGAAAACAACAATGTGAATTGGACTGGAAAAAAAAAGCAACAAAATTTTTCTGAGGAACTTTGCTTTTCTCCTCAGATCCATTAGTTATATGCTTAGAGTTTTATATTTTTATAAATGAGACATTTTCTTGAAAAGAACTCAGATATAAGCAATCCCTTATTCACACTAGAAGGAGCTGGGGAATAAAAAAAACAAAACACAAAACAAAATGAAGTAGTAGTCAAGGCTCTTTTCTATCATATCCTTTTCTTTCCCCATGTCTAAGGGTATCTGTCTCAGCCAAAGCAGCCTTGCATGAATAAACTCCATGCTCCCTGTGTTCCCCAGACAGTGAGAAGAGCACAATGAAAACCACTCCAAAATGCTACAGGTGTCTAATTCAGCAAGATGTGAGCACTCACAGCCTGTGAAGCCTGGTGACTAACAGGAGTCTGTAGTACTCATCCAGAATTAACACTTCGGGTCACAGAAACACTCAGGTTTATCAGGATCTGGGAGATCTTGAATGCAAACCGCCTGAGGGAAAGCATCTTAACTCTAACTATTCTCTTTCTCACACCACCACTTCACTACATCTCAGAGCAACATAACCTAAATGTAGAAAAGCTGCAATGTATTCCCTAGGAAAGCTTTCTCTCGCCCCACCCCTCCCCATACAGGTGTACCTAATCTCAAACACAGCAAACTGTGATTCATTTTAAAGCTTTTTTTCTGCCTCTTTGAACCAGAGATGGAAGTGTAAAGCTTTGAAATCAAGTAGACCTCAAAGGATCAGCAGTGCCCAAGAAGGACAACTGGTCCTAAAGATTAAAAGCTTCTTAATAGAAGAGAAAATATATAAACACAAGACTCAAAGGAAATAATTTTCATTGAGCTCTGGATGCCCCTGCCACAGCGTGGTGCTGAGGATTACATGGTGATAAGCTTTGTAGTGCTTCAGACTTACAAAGGATTTGCCAGTTTACATATTAGAGACAAATAGGAGCCTTTAAACTGCAAATAGCCTGAATTTACCCCTTTATAAAAGGAGCCCTTTCTCCAACCCAGCTATACTGGGTAGGGACAGCTAAGAGTACTCATTGGTGGACCTTGGATGATTGTAACAGTGCTGTGATATAAAAACAATATATATCTATTAAAACCTGCACATTATCACATGAATCAGTTGATATTAAGGTTCAGAAATTACTTAGCTTTGATTATTTTTTGAGGTCAATATCCAAATACATGGGCTATATTTTACATCATCAATAAGTAGCTATATCATTTTAATTGCTACTAACAGCATTGCTTCCCCAATGTCTCCTCTCTGTATTAATCTCACACTGCTATTTTACATTGTAAACTCCCTATGCCAAGGCATTCAGTTGTATGGGTTTTAGTACCAAGCACCATAGACTCCTTCTCCATGGTTATGTAATGATACAGCACTGCTACTAGTAAATAATTATGTTGTTGCTTTTCATTCCGTGTCACAGGATTCTTCTCATCCATTCTGAAGATGCTCTGCTCTGATGATTGCTGTGATGTCCAGTATTTAGCCGATACAGTTTTTCAGTTTGCCCATTGCAAAATCTGTTATTAGAGCACAGATTCAGCCCTCATGTCTTTTCATGTGTATACCAAAGAGATATCTCTTTCTCCACTGTTAGCAGCTTTAATGACACCCTTCTGAAAAGTACATGTGAACAGCAACATTAAACTGCCTTGCAAGCACAGGTGTAAAGGGTTTTTTGTTGTGTGTTGTACATATGGAGAAATGTTATATTACATGATAAAAATAGGTATAAAGTGTGAGAAGAAATAAGACAACACAGAAAGCTAGATGATTGGTATAGGGCTTCTCCAAGTGAACTAGTCTAGTATAGTCTATTCAAAGCTTAGTTTAGTTGCTCCAACCTACTCGCCTCTTCTTCAAGACTAAAGGATCTTTCAAATACAAGATGTTTCTCCCTGTGTTTAAAGTAAACTCATTGGGTGAAAACCATATCCCTGCTGAGACAATTATTCAGCAAGTCTGCTTGTATAATCATATACCAAGTGAAAGCCTGTTTTGAAATATACTAATTTGGATTCCTGAATTGCAGAAGCTTCCCATTAGAGTTAATTTGCTGGCCAGAAATATTGTTTCTCATTCTGGTTTATTTTGCACTATATATATTTTATTTGCTATACTTGGATGCATTCCAGCATGGCCAGGCAAATATCTTGACCATATGCCACTCAGATCAGCCATGCACCTCAACAATTGGCAGGTTTGTCCAGCTTATGTGATGATTAAATATCTCACCTTTCCAAAGGAAGTCTTAATTGCACTTTAGAGGAAATGAAAGTGAAAATTAATGAATGTATAACTGACCTTCTTCTTATAGGACTTCCCACTCTATATTAAGCATTTCCCAGAGTTTACTAGCAGCTTTACTTAAAAAACAGCTTCCTTTTTGTTTACATGACATGCTTTTGTGATCATTTAAGCAATCTAAATTATTTCTATTACATTCTTACCTAAAGAATATGGCATTTGTCTTAGCTTGGGTGTGTGTGTACTTAAGTCTACCATTTGGAAATACACATTTATAGTATCACATACCTATATGCTTGCATCTGTGTGTGTGTTGTTAGTTTGCAGCAAAGGAAGATAGATCAGAAAGTCAGGGGAGCATTAAGAAGTTACATGAGGCTGCTAGGAGGATCCAAAGTGTTTGAGGGTTGACTGTGTTGTTAGTGGTTCATTTTTTCATAGTCCTCACTGGAAAACAAAACGCTGAATTGGAACAGTCCTATGAAAGGTAGTTTTCTTCTCAGAGCCAAGTCAAAAGAGGATTCTTTCCTAGTAAATGAAGATCGGAGCATCAAAAAGAGCTGCTTAGGTGGGACAACAACAGGTCTGTTGATATAGTGTGATGGGTATAACAGTGTTTGTTGATAATGCTGATGATACATAACTTTGCAGCCATAGAATCATAGAATAGTTAGGGTTGGAAAGGACCTTAAGGTCATCTAGTTCCAACCCCCCTGCCATGGGCAGGGACACCTCACACTAAACCATATCACCCAAGGCTCTGTCCAACCTGGCCTTGAACACTGCCAGGGATGGAGCATTCACAACCTCCCTGGGCAACCCATTCCAGTATCTCTCCTAGCCTGAGAACAAGAGTGCAGTTCAAGTATTATGGACACTCTTTTGTCCCTTGCTGGATCTCTCTCTTCTGCAGTCTCCTGCATTCTGGTCCATGCAAAGCCTGCTCTTGCATGTTGAAATGGAATAGTGATATGCACTTTTTAGTCTAGGAGCATCTGTGTGTTTGGTGCATTTATTTTTCATTGTGGGTTGGTCATATGTCAGAGATTAAAGGGACTGATAGCTTTGTCTGTGTAGCTGTAAAATAAGGGGAAGGACATTAATAGCAGCTGCAGATACGTTTTTAGGTGTCTGCTTGGGATTTTGTGAGCATAAACAACTAGGTAAAAAAATATTCAAGAATGTAATTATAAACTCCGATATGTCCTGAAATCAATGCATTCACAACAGGGTATTTTCCAGAGCTGAATGGTGTGATACAAGGTAGTTTACTGTTTCAAAGATATTTTATGGCCTTGAAGCAACTCTGGGCTGATATGAATGGGTAAAGCATCTCTATTTGACTGAGTGTGCAAGAAGCTTTGATAGTTAGGCTTCATGAGTGCAAACATGAAATTAATTCTTGTCAGAGAAAACAAACTGCAGACAGAACCACATACACCAACTAGTTACAGTTTGCAAGGTTAGCTGAAGTTGGTCAAAATCCCCAGACAACAAATGTCATTAAGATCCAGTTAAGTATATAGACAGATACCAATTCCCAGGCAAGAAACTTCATTAAGATTCACTGAAGGTTGTAAACACATGTGAGCAATAAATTCAAACAAGATCCAAACACTGTCATCATTTACAATGTTAAATATTTGGAAATTAAAAGTTACTGCTAGAGATAATATGGATTCTATAAAATTCACAATCATGTTTCAACAAACTGAGCTGCTGCTTTTCATCATTACCTTACCTTCTGTTGCTTGTTGAGGTGCTCCCTGCCATGGAACACTGAAAGCTGCAAGTCTACATGGACTCCAAAAATTCAGCAAAAAGACAGCTATAGGTATTGAAAACAAATCAGGCGCTGTTTATTCTGGAGTACCCTGAGCCACAAGTCCTGAAGACCTGGAGAATATTCTAAGGAAAATCTCTTTCAACTTGCCTTGTTCTTGTATGTGTCCAAAAAGGCCAGATTGGACACCCATGAAGATGGGCTGTTAAGATGGATGGTCCTTTGGTCTGAAGGAATATTGCTGCCATCACAGTATTCTCTGCAGTCACAGCATGAGAGTAGATGAGATCTCGTGTATACGGAAACTATGGGAAGCAGTGCACTGTCTTAAAGAGTAAAAGATGCAAACAAGTAATTAAATGCGGAAACCTTGCAACTAAATTTCAATTGAAGGGTTTAGAAGGGATGCTCTGCTTCTAAAATGCAGTGTTGGACCCTTGAGATATTATTTAATTAGATTTTTCATTATAACAGAGTTGTGAACATTGTATTTTCTCTTCTAGCTTCCATAGTGATTGGGAAATGGTGGTGTGAGATGGAGCCCTGCCTAGAAGGAGAGGAATGTAAGACATTGCCTGATAACTCTGGATGGATGTGTGCGACTGGCAATAAAATCAAGACCACCAGAGTAAGTCTCCTTTCTGTCTATACCCAGGAGGTCTCAATAGGAAAGGGAGCGACTAATGATTGCTCGCTCATATCTTTTCATCGTCATGTCTGCTGTAAAAGTCTTAAAGGTCACTGCATACCTCCCCAGTCATTCAACACTTATTATTTAGTGGAAGTTCAGATGGATTCAGGCTGGTCAGCTGGGTCCAGGCTTGATGACCAGCAGGTTGGAGCTGCTGAATCTCCAGGTCACTTTCTTACAGATATTGTCACCTCTGGATCACATCTCAGTGCCTTTCTGGTGTCTAAATGGGAGAATATAAGATCAAAGGGATCTGCTGGATCCTACATCCATTCCTTGACTGTTCCAGGCCACATCTGCAACAGCAGCTGTACAGGTGCTTTGTAGCATCAAACAAAAAGTGCTAAGCACTCAACTCACTGTCTACATTTGAGGTCTTCAGAGCAGCTCTCTCCCCATGCACCTGTGAGTGACATACCTTTGAGATACTGAAGATGCAGGTAAAACAGGCCAGGCATGTACATTGGTAGGAAAAATGCAGAGATACAGCTGCAAAAAGAGCGTGAATGAGCTGGCTACACTTCTCCCACTATGAGATTACCTTGGGGAAAAAAGTATGTTTAAAAAATGGATTCCAGTTTTTTTCTTGCATTATGCAATTATTTCACAACCATTTTTGTAGAACTACTACCTATACCTACTGTACTCCACACATTATTTTCATGCCCCAATCAATTTTTTTTCTAGTGGTCAACTGAAAATATGTTTTACGAATTAATAAATTTTGTTTTTCAGTGAAGTGGAAAATAACTTTTGAAACCTAAATTTAAAAAAAAAATCAAGAATTTTTTCCCTCTTTAAGAAGTTCTACATATTCATAACCAGCTACTAATTCACAGGAATGTGAAGCTCAGTGTCACAATGTCCAGACTTCTTCCTTTTTCTACAGTCCTGACTTGAGTAAATTTCCATGTCTTCTAGGCCTTTCGTTGAAAGAGTAGATTCTACCTCAATTAATCCCCATGCCATCCACATTCTTTTCTTTCCCACTGTATGATATAAACTGGGATGAATGATTTGTCTTGCAACCCTAGTTTCTTGAGCAGTGCCTTCTGGCATGGCCAATCTTAGCACCACATTTAATTAGTAGGATACATACTAATTTAGGAGGTTTTCTTTGTAGAAGGCAGTAAGTGGCCCCTGAAAACAGGATGCATGTTATCTCTTTGTCATCTCCTAAAGAAAAGGAGAAAGCATGGAGGGCATTGTGATTCCTTGACTCAGTTTCTTCCTTGCAGTGTCTTTGTGGCTACAAACCACTCTATGCTCACAACCTATCTGTCCACAGTGAAACACCCCTAAAAGACTGTGCCCTAAAGTACATGCCTTGCAGTGCAATTGAAATACAAAACCAAAACCACCCACAAACTTACTGTATGTCCTTTTCAATGAGGCAACATCTTTCTCACTGAATCAGAGAATTAAAATGGAAGAAAGTGACATTAAAGAAGCAATAAGCAACATGAAGTGTGTTATACTTTTGTTAAATTACAATAATTCAGGACTGCTGCAGTCTGTCTGCAAATTATATAATTTAGGAATTGCATTTGCTTTTTTCCTGTGAAATTGTCCTGCTCTTAACTCCCCCAACCCTCATCATATAAGCTAGTTTTAGGCGATAGCCTGCATCTAGAAGTGATTGCTAGAAATGTAGCAGCTTCATTAATATGCAGATGTGTGGTCCAATCTATTCAGTATGCATCATTGTATTTCATTTAAATTAAATACTTACAGAGTGAGTGCTCATAACTGAAAAAAATATTTCTTCATTTACCCACAGGAGTTATTTTAATTAGCTTGTGAGGGGAGTACCTTATGGTGCTGCTTCCAGTAGAATTTTGCTTTGTTGCTTTAAAATATCATTACAGAACTCAATTGACAAAGGCAACATGACATGATGTGCTTAGGAGCCGTCTCTTGCGTTTTCCAAGCAAAAAATCTACTTCATAATCCCTGAAACTTTGCTAGAATCCAAACTGCTGCGTCAAATCTAGCAACATAAATATAAAATAATAGAAGCAATCAGATCCTGAAACAGGCATTTTTTTTCTTTGTTTTGTCATTTCAGATGGCATCAGAGAAAGGGATTACACTATAATCTGTATTGCCCCAATCCAGGCTGCAAGTTTGGGCCATGTGTGTCTAATTTAGGCACTTAAGGAAGTTAAGAAAGCAGAAGGAACAAGACAAATAAGTCAACATCCTAGATATATCTGTAGTGATTAGCCAAAAAGCTAGAGCAAGTCACCATGGGCTGTAAACTGTTTTAATGAAGGCTTTTCCTCACACAAAATACATGGACATTAGGCAGCTGCTCTTGTCCTGACAAGGAAAACATTCATGTTTATGACTCTCAGGATTAAAATACCTATTAGTATATTCTCCAAGACCCACAGTAAATAACATATAAGCATCTCTGTACGTGTGTATATATATATATGTATGAGAATATAAGAATATTCACAATATATGTAATTTTATAGTGTAGTGTGTTACTTCATGGCTGGTTCTCAGATGTGATGAATACTGATTAGTATCAGAAGAACATGGACAACAGATCCAGTAAAGGCTTTTTGCCAGCATATCCTCCTTTTTGTGTGTTTAGTGTTTTAGCATAGCTCACTAATGAAGTTGTTAAAGCCAAAGATATAAAGCTCAGAGCCTCTGTAAATTGATTTGTTTTCTATTGATGGTCAGAGCAGGTGACAAACACTGGAAAGAAATCATTCTGTAATTCAATTTTTGGAGCAGTTGCAATGATTTTTCTTTTTTCTTTTTTTCCTTTTTTCTTAAAGAACACAATTTTCAATGCTTTCCTTCAAAGTGTGGGGCTCTTGGAGCTGCACTAGGACTTGGCTGGAGATCATATCACTACATTTCAGCAACTGGTACCAGGGGAAATGTGAGCATGGTCTTAGTCTGAATGCTTGGAGATAGTGCCCCTAAGGGTACTTAAATGCCTGTAAGAACCAGAGCTGCTGAAAACCATGAAAACATGCATCCCATGTTTTGCTGCTTCTCATTTAACCAAGGGAGTTACTCACAAGCTCTTGATGTTGCATTGGTGTCTGCAAAAAATCCCTTTTTATGTAGTCCATACTAATAACACCTCTAAATACTTCAACAAGCTGTTTTTCTGCTGATACTATTAAAGCATTCAGCACCTGGGGACTGCCACAGCAGGTCAGCTTAGAGCATCTCTCCAGTTTCACTGCCTGTGCCCTCCATTGCAGCCTACCCACACCTCCAGTTCCCAGAGTAACACTTATTTCACCACACATTTTGCTGCCATAGAAATGCAGACCATTTTAGGGTGCCCTGAGGAACCTGAGCATCACGTTTCTTAGCAGCCATTGTTCATCCCATGCTGCAGCAAATAGCAGCTGTGGTGTCCGTGACCCCGTGGTCCCTTGTCATTCCATACTCCTACACCAACCACACCAACACCTGAGGCAGTGTACAAACAAGAAATGGGTGTATTCATCCGTGAGAGAGTAAACACATCAGGATCACTCATCAGTGGCAAACCAGGAGAGCAGAACATGGGAACTGGGGCAAGGAAGGAAATGGTAAATAAACCCAGTCTTCTAAGTTATCCAACTATGTTAATAGGTCAAATGATTTCCAGGTCTTTTTAATTTAGAGTGATGAAGAAATCCCTCTATTTTTGTAATAACAGTCTCTGTAGTTAAGAAAAATGTCAGTTCAATGCAGTAGAGCACAAGACAATAGTAAATCTCTCTTGCTACAAGACTACATTTCAACATATCACCCAGTGCTTAGCTAATGATTTCTAGCCCTGATTTAATGCCTGAGCCTGCTCATATTCAAGTCAATTTGAGTTTCATTGCTGACCTAGTTGTCTAGCAAAGAGTTGGACCCCTTGTGCCATTCATCTTGTATATCAGTGCAGAAAAGAAACAAAAGCCTCTCCTCGGGAGAGATATTTTTGCTTCTGGTCAGTTGTTCTTATTTCAGCATTCTTAAAAACCGTCTGGGCGGTGGTGTTTCCTCTTCAAGCCATTAGTGTGCTTGCTCAGATCAATTGTGGTGTTAGTCATAAAGAGTGATGGTTTTATCGTCTGTTGCAGGCTGTGTTATCTCACCCAAGGTGAGTAGATGAAGTCAGTCAGACTTTCCAGTCTGTTATATAGCTAGTCATTCCCTATCCTACTCTTCTTTGGCTAAGAGGGTTGGTATGGATCCAAATGAAAGATGGATCCATCTACATGTCTTTGTTTAGCAGAAACTGCTAGCATCACTCTGAGAAAGGGAGGGTGGAAGGCTAAGATGAGCCTGACCCCATGCCCAAAGCTGTCATACACCACCAGCCAAGGTGACCAATGCACATCCAGCATCTCCCAAGGCACGGGCAGGAGCTCGCTCAGGGTCTGCCTCTTGTACATCCTTAAATCCCTGCAGCCCCAAGAGAAAAGACCCTTCTCCCCCAGATATTGCAGTTTAAACTCAGCTATATCATGAACAGGACAAAAATATCACAAAGCCTGGGTCTGTCTTTCCTCTCATATATTATATGACATATTTTATATACTGATGCTTTTGCGCTTTCTTACTGCAGATCCACCCAAGGACCTAACAGAGCGCCGTCTTCAAGGAGACAGTGAAAGCCCTGCTGATTTATGAGGACAAAGTATTGAAAGTTTAAAACCATCTCAGCATTTACAAGCCAAATGGATTTCTTATTTGCACTTTGACTGTTTACCAGACAACAACAGTGGCTTTACTGTGTGAAAGCAAGTATTCAGTGGAAATAATGCCCCTGATTTTTGACAGCTGAAAATAAAAATGAAGAAAATGGTTCCTTTGGTAAAGTTTCCGAGGTTGCAAAGTACAAACAACAATCTAAGTTTGGATCTACAATTTACTTTATACCAGTTAAAGTATATATATAGAAATATATATATATATTAATATATGATATTTTGAAATAAAAGCCTCACTCTTCAAGAAATTGAATAGTACCACACTTTGCTGCAGCTGCTGTAAATTTTTTTCTTCTTTTTTGTAATGGTCTGGAAGATCCCTACGTGTTTCAGAGAGAAATGTGGCAGTGAAGAGGCAAAGCAAACCTGCTGCGGTACAAGGATGCCTAAGAGCTACACGAATCCTACCGATGTGGCATCCAGAGCTTCCTGTTCCCTTTGGCAGAATGTTGAGGGCATTTGTTGTTCCACTTTGTGTTCTGGAGGCTTTTCCCCTTGTGCAATACTAGCATGCTGGCTTTGCTTCATTAACCATACTTGATTGATATATAACAATGATAATTCTATCCTCTTTCAAGAAAATATTTTTAGAGCTGTTAGATATTCCATGAAGAAGAGATGGACAGCTACTGAGTGAAGTACAGTATGTATTAAAGGTTTATTTGGCAGAGTTTGGTAGACTGTGAGCTCCCTTCTTATTAAAGGTGTACTGTACGTACAATGTCTTCAGACTTTGTATAGCTCATAGAGACTACAGTAAAAAACCAGTAACCAACTCTAAAGCTTTGTGTTGTTGGCTCACTAATTCTTTGAAACAACAACAAAGCTATTTCTTTCCAGACCAATGTGGGAGAGGGTTTTTACATATGGTTTGGTTTTTTACGAGCCCATTTGCAATTGGTGAACAAGCATTTCAGGTTAAGCAAATGTCTCTGTGGACACCTCGAATGCTCAAGCACATGCACACACATGCCTGTCTGTGTGCTTTTATCCCACAGCACAGGTGGGAGAAAAACCTAAATTTAAGCTTCCCCTGTTGCAGGTCAGGCTAATTCTCATTGAGAGCATCTGCCACCAGCTAAAACATGCATATGGGCAATTCCATGGCACAGCAAATGCACAACAGTTTGCAGTAAGCAAACTGTGTCTAAGCCACGTCTTCATTTCAGGAAGAGTTTCTTTCAGATTATTTTTAATCTGTTTGTTGCTAAGGTGAATTAGCTGAGTCGAGATGCTCTTCAGCAAGGATGTGTCCACAGAGACTCTGACCTACTCAATGCAAGCGGTTTTAATTCACATTTCTAGCTAAGCTGTTGCTGTTCACCATGCTGCCTGGCTCTTGCATCACTGAAGAAAGATCACATCTGAGGGCTGACATGTGCAAGCCAAGTTCACATTCCCAGTCACTTTTGCGAGCAGTCCAATTAATTTCAGGGGGTTTATTCGTGTGGAAAAGTATCCTGCTGTCACGCATAAGTCTGCACAATCTACCTTTTGGTATGCCTAATGCTACTGAATCAAAAAGGAATAAGGAACTGTAAAACTTGTTCTATCCAGTACAGTTTAATTTCTTTAACGTTTCAAATTCTCTTTCAGCCTGCTTACCTTGCCTCTCACAAAACCCCTTTGGCCGTGCTGATCACTTCTAATCCAGCGCAGAGAAAGTGCTGCATTTCCCAAGCTAGAGTTGGTCAAAATTCTCACGCTAACTTTCTTTCTCCTTCAGGGCAACCACTTCAGTCCCTGATGCTTCAAGAGGCAGAAATTTGTCACTGTAATTATGCTGTATATTAAAACAGCTACATGATGTGTCACGCCATACTCCATGCCAGCTTTCTGTGCTGGTCCTTGGCTGATGCTCACACTGGAAAAGGATATGCTATTTCCAAGTACCTCTATTATTTTCCCTTCAAAAAGACATGAGAGTGAAAAGTGGTCAGGGAAGAAATTTGGTTTTCTTCTGTGCGCAGAAAGACTAAATAGGAGCATGTTATATGTCCTAGCACATAGAGACCAGACTCACCTGTGGCCCAGCAAGAACAACATGTATTTTCTGGCCACAGCCACTTGACTAAACCGCAGAAGACGCCTGGACCCTAGTCTATGTTTTAGATATGGTCTGCCATAGCTATGTGTCCTTGGTCCCATCATCTCAATGAGGAGAGGACCACTGCTTGCCTAGTTATCTTCACGTAGATGTGATCCCACAATGAGATCTCAGACCAGCTCCAGGCTCACCTACCACAAGGAGAAACTCCTTCAGAATAAATCCTTAGCAATTCTTCATTTTACTACAACAGCACTTTAAAAAAACCCTCTAGACCTAGGAAGCCCTCGGTGCACTGGGAGACAGACTCTGCCACCAGGCAATAAGTTGATTAAAAGCCAGGATATGTATGTTATCATCCATTTAACAGCAGGAACTGAGGCACACAAGGGTAAATGGCCACTCAAAATCATATTGGAAGGTATAGAAAATTGAGCAGAAATTTAACTTTGATTTCCTTATTCCAAGCCTACTGATAACCCCACACAGCAAACTAACGCATGGCCTTTTGTGCCCCTTGCAAAGCCCGAGTTATCACCACTGAGAGGTATTTAACCCATCGCAGTGTATCTGACATGGTATATCTGTGAGTAGATAACAATGCTTTAGCCTGTGTCTATGAAATATGCCTGTTGAGACTGGGAAGTATTAGACTTGCTAAACCATAAGAAGGAAATGTTGTCATTACCACAGCAAAGTTTCTTAGAGATGTTTATGAATTTTTTGTTGCCAGTAGGCAGCCTCAAATATCAGCACACCGAATTCAGTAAACATCTGTGTCTCTTTGAAGTTGCTGCAAAATCTGCTCATGAAGTGTGGCACTGAGAAATTGTTGTTTTAATTAAAATGTTTTAGAGGGGAATTAAGGCCTTTGCTAAAATAATGACTAATAAAACGTGAAGTCAAACGGAGAGCTGGATGCAGCTAATCTTCATTGTTCCAGTGAACTGAATTGAAAACAATAGTAAATAAAACCCAACCAGTTTGAAGTCACAATGATCATGTATTTCAGTGAGATGAACAGTAACACAGTGTGTTTCAGGAAGATGGTAGAGCAGCTTACCTTGGGCAATGGAAACACAATGTATTTCAGTAGTGGAGTGAATGAGGGGCCACATCCTCATGAGAAAGTGACAGTCATGCCACTCTGCACAATGTTTAAAGGTATTTACATCCGTAGAAGAGAAAGGTAAAAGTTCCTGCTTTTTGGCAGAACTCTAGACAGAGACATGCCAGGGTAAAAAGAAAAGTAGTTGTAAATGCATCCAAGATAAATTTAGATTTCTGTCAATGTTTCTTCTTCAAATGTGTGAAAAAAACAAGTTATGTAAAACTGAAATGTACAAGTTGGAAAAAATACTGAAAAAGAAAAAAATAGCTACCATCTGCCTATTGATTCAGAAAATCTAGATTATGTGCTTCTGTCCAAAAATCTCTGGTAATAAAGAGCTCAGTGTGGTATGACTTAACATTGCTACATGCTATATCTGAAGGAAAAAAGACGCATGGAGTAAGTCCACTCCTAGGGCCAACAATTACGAACAGCATGATGTGTACTTAACCTTGGCTCATTACACAGAGAAAGGACTCTGAAGGTGATACAGTAACTGATGAGTGATGCTCTTATCAGACCTACTGATTGAAAATTAACAGAGTTTGCAGATACTTTCAGTGGTGTATTCTATTTTCACATCATAAAATTATCAGTTATGTTCCTAACTCTCCTCATTTGCCACTTTTCTATTCTGCTGTATGGTCTAAATATAATTACAGATCATAGAGAAGTTGTGGAGATAAACATACCCTGGCTTGGAGAGCACATTCATTTCATCTGAAGGTGGCAGTCTTTCTTTCTTCTTCAGTGGCAGGATGAATATTGTGGTGTAAAATGAGCTTGTCTTTTATCAATACCTCAGTTGCATCCCAGTAAGCAGGGTTTAGAGCTTGCCTGACAAAGAAATGGGTCATGCTTCTTTGCTTGGTATTTTATATTTTTTGTCAGAGAAAAATAGAAACACATTCCACAAATAATCCTTCAGGTAGACAGAAGGAGATGTGTGTACAGGGCAGTTGGTTTAAGGCTGTCAACAGTTTTTCTAGTTCACCGGTTTGAATTCAGATCATAGGCCTGACACATATTTATGGTTTCTTCTCTGAAATGCTCGCACAGTCAAACCACTTCACAAATATTTGTACTTTATAAAACTATGCCACTCTGAGGAAAAGAAACTGACTCTTCTGCTTTGCAGGTAGGAAACAAAGACTCATGAGAGTTGAGACCTGTTTAAGATTATCCTAAAGAACCGCAGGAGAGCTAGCAATAGAACTGAGGACTCCTGGATTTTTAGGTCATCATTGCAGATGGTTCATCTACAGTTCACAGACTCACTGACAGCAGACCCCAGCTTTTAGATCAAGTCACAGAGAGCAGAATTAGGATGCTTGCAGTCAAGTGTGGACAATTTTCTGCAAGAACCAACTGCTCAGAACTTCCTTACCTCCCTTCAGCTGGGATTTTCAAACCACAAAAGCATGGAAGACCAACACTACAGTTACTCCAACATCTGCTCCCACAGGGACACAGTAACATAGTCCTGCCTTAGTGTGGTTTCATGGCTCCTTAAGTATAAATTGCTGTGAGCATTTCAGATCAGAAGAGAGAACAGAAAAAGCACAGAAATGGCTGTGGTGGACTGAGAAACAAAGGTAGCCAACAGTCCTTCTTTTGGAGGTCACGATTTCTCAGAGATGCCCATAAGACAGAATGATTTTCATGTAAAAGTTGACTTTGAACAGAGAAAGCATGCATTCCCCCACACCAAGGAAGTGCCTGAACCAGCCAACAAGGACAAATAACTTGCCCTCTAGTGAACAGGATACTAAGCTGCCAAGGGACAGGGTACTACACAGGGTAACTAAGTGAATGGGAAATAAAAAAATCACTTTATTTTTTGACAAATATTCATCTGTGGGAATGCTTGGACGTCTTTGATAAAACCTTTTGCTGTTGCTTGACAAGTACCTTTAATTCCTGAGTGCAGCTCAGAAATGTGCAGAGGTGTTTCTTATGTGGCAGGCCTGGGTATGACAGTTTTTCATTCAAGGCTCATTGTTAGACTATTTTTGTCTTCTCATGATGTGGTAATATGGTCAAATTTATATGACCAGAAACAATATATGTGTCTGAGCATCAAGTTACTAACCCACATTCCCATTGTCTCTCATTCGCTTGCTTTTTCAGATGGCTGTCCTTGATTCTGTTAGAAATGAGGGCTAAAGACCCACCCAGTTTTGAAGCAAACTGCCTATAACCTAAAGTATTGCTCAGGGGAATATGCAATTTCTTCCTCACACCTGCCATTCTTCTTCATTTCCTATTTCATTTCATTTTCATTTCATCTCATACCCTCTCTTTCACACCACTTAATTATTTTCATCCATCTCTATTCACCACTACTGCCCCACAGACAGAGAAAGCAGCTCTGCTGTCAAGACCCAATTCAGGGAGCTGTCCCCCCCAACAACTGTGATTTATGTGATGATCTTTCTTGTCCTTTTTCCTATGTACTTTGGAAGGTGAGATCCCAACCTCACTACAGCTGCTATGCCAGCAGCTCCTCGTATTTCACTGCCCACAACAGCAATCCACAGCTCAGGGCCACAGGGTCTCTCCCAGGTGTGCCCTAGTGTATAAAGCATATGCTACTGATACTTGATTTGCAGCACAGGAGTTATTTGTCAGCTCCTCACCTTCACTGAACCTGTCCTGTTTGCTGCTTCTACAGTCTTGTATACCTTGACCAGAACCAAGAAGTCAGCACACAGACTACTGGGGGCTTGCCATAGCTTATGCCTCTGCAAGAGGACAATTTATCGCTATTGATTTGATCAGACTTGAAATAGAGAATGAAGAACAGACCAAGTGACTGTTAAATGCACAATATGGGATACAAGCACAGACATGTTAGGTTCTTTTCTGAACACTTTTTTCTCCAGTGTTCTTTCTGTTACATTTCTTTTCTGAAAGACTCTACTATCAAGACTTGTAGAGCTTACATGCTATCTCACGTAAAGTGGCCCAGAGTTTTTCCAAATCTGGCACCAAGTCCCTAAAGCCCTACTAGTATCTCACAGGCACTGATGTCAGGCAGAAAAACAATTAGGAAATGCTACCAGCTGAAGACAATGATCTCTCTGTCCTTCCTCTGCTTTAGAAAACTCTTCTCAACAATATCATCTCAGCTGTGCATCTAGCAGCAACCTACAAAAAGCACTTCTGATGGGATCACAGTACATCCCTTTCCCTATCACAGAATAAAGCTGCAAAAGAAGGATAACAGGGTTTCTTACAGTCAGTGCTATTCAAGATCTGGGGGCAAAATAAGGAAGAGCAGCCTAAAACTTTAATTGTTTAGCATATAATTGTTGTTAATTTCTAGTCTGTGCTCTCCTCCCTTAATATATTCCACACATCTACCTGGAGACTACAGTGATTCCACCTTAAAGCACCTCCTGTAGCTATACCATTCAAAACCTTGATGCTTACAAAGGAGCCCCAAAAACCAACCACAACACATTAAATGAGTAGACCTTGTCAATGTATTGCTGCCTTCAGTTTCCCTTTCAGCTGCTGCCCTTACACTTCCAACAGAATTTGACATGAATACCTACGAGAGAATCGTTCTCCCAAAAACCATTGTGAGACATGGTCATCTTACGCCTGAATAATTGAGGCACCCATTTCTACCAACAGCCAGTTTCTTTGTGTACTCTTCATTAACCCACAGCTGCCCTATTTAAACTGATAGAATTGTAGAATCATAGAATAGTTAGGTTTGGAAAGGACCTTGAGATCATTCAGTTCCAACCCCCCTGCCATGGGCAGGGACACCTCACATTAAAGCTTGCTGTGCAAATCTTCTTCCAGCCTGGCCTTGAGCACTGCCAGGGATGGAGCATTCACAACTTCCCTGGGCAACCCATTCCAGTGCCTCACCACCCTAACAGTAAAGAATTTCTTCCTTACAATTAAAGGCAGTGGTTTGGGTAGAAGAAAAATGGGAGTTCATCATAGGTAAAGTTCTTAATCAGGTTTATTATTGTTTTTCGTATCAAACCCAAGTTTACATAATAAAGATCTCTCAGAAGATACAGTCTACTACATAGGAAAACCAGTTGTTCATCACTAATTGGCT